>NC_073630.1:22215000-24715000 GCF_029407905.1 Bubalus kerabau | reverse complement strand
AGCATTTCACTTGAAACAGAGAAAGCCAGGAACAACATGTCTCTTGGCGTTAAGAGGTCTGCTGTCAGAGTCATGGATATGGAAATGCAAGCCCCAGCTGATGGCTGGCCAAGACGACCATCACTGTTACATACACTCCAGAGACTGCTCTGCCCATTTTTCATTAGTTGGTTACGGTTGATTACAAAGTTAAAGTTAGGCACCTCTGACTACTCTGTGGTAACAGGGGAGTTCTCAATGCCCTCCATACTCCACACCTGTCAACATACCATGACACCATTCTGTGATAATGAGCTCTTTCCACTGTTGCTGGACCACAACTACTGATTTTGCTCACAGTCATGATTCTTGACAGCACTTGCTTGAAGCTCATATTTTGATCTTATTTCATTCATTCATTGAAATTTTTACATATGTTTCTATGTTGAAGTTCTGCTTTCAACCCTGTACTTAATGGTCTTGAGGATCAATCTAAAAATCTACTTCAACATTATATCATGGATTATTATGATCTTGATAGATAATTGTATGTTTAACTTGATTCCTTCTAGTTATTTCTGGTTTCCTTTCCTATCTCATTCCTCTGAACCCATACTCAAATTCTTTCTCACTGTATCCTAAAATCTAATACTGTACTCCAGTTCTTATTGAGATTAGGAGCAAGTTAAACCTTTGTGAAAATTAAAATTAAAATATCCAGAATACTCAGAATATGCCCTAGAGAAACCCAAAAATATCATTCAGGAAAAATGGCTAAAGTCCTTCTGTGTAAAAAATTAATACTGTCATACACCCTAGACATTAACATTTTATTGGACACACTGAAAGATGACACATACTAGCTTTTCTAAGACGAAGCCTACAGTCTTTTTCTGTTTATTTCAAAGGTGCATTTTAAGGAAAGAAAAAGTTTGATAACCGAGGTTAGCCTTAGAGGTAGAGGTATTTAGGGATGTGACAGTCTGAGTCAAAACAGAAAGAAAGAATAATGAGCCCAGTTAAAGAGTCATATAAAAATTTTCACACAGTGATATAAAACCCAATTACAAAATGACAGGTATTCTAAATTATCCTGTCTGAGTGCTTTGGATTGCACTCATAATATTTAAATTCATGTCGCTGGTATGACTTATGCAAGCTGTGGCTAATATTCACCCTCCATAAATTATGGGGAAACCCAGGCACATATGTAGTGGCAACTGGCAAGAAGGAAAAAGGATATATACTCAAGTCTACAAATCTGAGCCAAAGAGCAGCAACAGCCATACGTTGAGGCTCATGCGTGCATGCATGCTCTGTCATGTCTGATTCTTTGGACTACAGCCCGCCAGGTTCCTCTCTCCAGGGGATTTTTCAGGCAAGAATACTGGAGTAGATTGCCATTTTCTCCTCCAACGGATCTTCCCAATCCAGGGATTGAACCCACATCTGCGCATCCTGCATTACAGACGGATGCTTTACTGCTGAGCCATCAGGGAAGCCCACATTGCTGCTCCCTGAACAGGAGGACACGTTCTTCAGCACCAGTGAAACTTTCAGTCCTATATTTTATCAAATATAATGTTATGATCTTCCAACTGCTCAGGTCAAAAACCTGAGATGCCTATCTTTGACTTAACTCTTTTTCTCAGACTCCACATCCAATTCACCAGTAAAAACTTTGGTCTCCACTTTTAAGTTACAGTCAACAATCCACTTCTTACCTGCACCATTACCATCTCCTCCAGCCCTATTCCAGTCCACTTCTGTCTTTCATCTAGATTACTACAATATCCTCCTTCCTAAATACTCTCTCTTTGCTTCTGCTCTTACACCCTACAATCTGTTCTCAACAGAGCAGTCAGAATAATCCTTTTAAACATAGGAAAGATAATGTCACTTTCTGCTCATATCTTTACCAGCTTCCCATCTCATTCATAGTAAAAGCCACAAGACTTACTGAGACCTACAGTTTCCTACAGAATTCTTCCACCCTCTGCTCTACCACCACTTCTCTAACCTCTTCGATTACCCTCTTATTCCATCCAGCCGCACTGGCCTCCTTGCAGTTCCCCCAATATATCAAACTCCTTTCCACCTGTATTAGTCAGTATTCTCCAGTTAACGCACCCAGGAAGCGAACCCGGGTCTCCTGCATTGCAGGCAGTTTCTTAACCCACTGAGCTATGAGGGAAGCCCAATAATATATATACAGATATATAAAAGAGGATATTTATTACAGTAACTGGCTCATGTGATTATGGAAGTTTGAAAAGGAATTCTCGCCATTTTTTAAATTCCTCTCTTGAGGAAATCATTGTATAAATTTTAGCTTTTCTTTATTTATATAACCTTAAAGTTAGAAGGGACCTGAAAGTTTCTCTAGCTTAGGTGCCTCTTCCCCAAATAACATATCCCACATTTGAATGTTTATCAAAAGTTTTTCCTTATGTTGAACCAAAATTTTGAAGGCTGAACCAATAAAATTTTATAACAGGTTGATTGTAAGGTATGAGAGAAAGAAAGGAGTCAAGGAATGGCTTCAAGTTTTTAGTCTGAGCAACTGGAAAGATGAATTTGTTCCTGACTGAAATGGAGAAGAATCTGGAAGAAGAAAGATGTGGAAGAAAGTTCAAGATACCTGTTTTGACTATTTTACCTTTGAGGTACTGATTAGGTCTTAGGAGAAAGGTCTTTTTCTTGTAGATACATAAACTAAAATATTTATGGGTAAAATGAAAGGTCTGTTATTTTCTGTTTAGTAATATAATTCAGTATTCAATATTAAATATATGTTAATGATACCCAAACCTATGTGTCTTGCCCAGATCTTTCTCCTAATACCTAATCAGTACCTCAAACGTAAAACAGTCAAAACAGGTATCTTGAACTTTCTTCCACATCTTGCTTCTTCCAGATTCTTCTCCATTTCAGTCAGGAACAAATTCATCTTTCCAGTTGCTCAGACCAAAAACTTGAAGCCATTCCTTGACTCCTTTCTTTCTCTCATACCTTACAATCAACCTGTCAGAAAATTTTATTGGTTCAGCCTTCAAAATTTTTCAAGAACTCAACCACATCTAAGTACCTCTCTGACAATGCTATGGTCCAAGCCATCCTCATCGCTCATCTGGAATACTGCTAGAATCTCTTGCTGGTGTCCTTGCTTCCAAAGAGGTTTCTCTACAGAGTGACTAAGTTGTTAATATTAACAATTATATTAAATTGTTAAATATAAATCTTGGCATGCTTCTGCTCAAAATTCAACAATGGCAAAATGAATTTCATTCATTCACCTAATAGACTAAAAACGATCTGCTTTTCACAACCTTTCTAACCAAATCTCCTTCTCCTCTATTTCTTGCTCACTTTTCTCTACCCATAAAGATCTCTTTGATGTTATTTAATATACCAAATATTTTTCTATCTCTGGAGCTATGCATTAACTATGTCTTCCTGTTCTATAAACTGAAATAATATTTACCTTGGATGTATGTTGTAGGAATTAAAAGTAATGTATATAAACCCCCTGGTATATAAGAGAGATAGCTCTTAATAACATGGAAATTCACAATAAGAAGTTTAAAGGTGTGGTTATTCTGCCTGGGAAGCTTTTTACCCAGATGTCTACCCTCTCTTTTCAAGTCCTTTGTTAAGAATCCTCATGTAGTTAGATCTTTATTGAGAACTCTACTTACTCCCATGATATCCTTGCACTCCATTTTGTCCTTGTCTGTTCTTCATCACAGTTATTTATTTCCATCTGATATACAATATATTTTATTTATTTGCCATCATTACCTATCCACTAGAATGTATTTGCATGGGGGCAGGGATATTTTTCTAATTCTTTCTCCAATTTTTATTGCTATAACCCTAGCAGCTACAATAGAGCCAACCACATACAATACACTCAAGAAATATTTGTTGAATGAAGAAAAATATTTTTGAGATTCCAAAGCCCAATTTTCACTGCAGTTCGATAATCTGAAATGTTTTTCTATAAAGCTTTTCAAAGAACCTAATGGAACCATTAGAATTTATATAAGACAAAGTAAAATATGATAAAAAGAAATGTCAGAATTCTTGGTATCATCAAGACCCATAAAGTCAAAAACTATTTCAGGTACAAAGACAAACACACATATGCACATGCGCATGCACACACACACAATCTCACAGCAGCAACTAAAATTTCTAAGTCAATGTTTCAGACACTTACCACCTTGATTTTATATTCCAGGAAAGAGACACTTAGGAAATTCATAATGCAAAATTTCTAACTCATTGCCTTTTCTCTCCTTTTCCTTCACTTTATTCAAAAGAAAAGACACACCTTTTAGAGAATGAGAGAGATTTTCTCCCTGAAATCTATAACTCCTCACCACGGCACAATTCTGGGAATAGAAACAGACTACAAGACACTTCACATCACTCTCGTGGGCGCTTGTAGTCAGGCTGATGTACTGAAAAGAGCATAGGTTTCAGAATTAGACATAACTGTATCTGAATCAAAGCCCTCACCACATGTTGGCTGAACAAGCCACTAAACCCCTCCAATCTTTGGTCTCCTCATTTATAAAATCAAGATAGGAAATTTGCATGGGTGTTATAATGATTAAAGGTAATGTATGTGAACTCTCTGGCCCATTCCAGGTACTCAAGAAGGGTCTGTTTTATTACTGTGGTGATAAACTTCATAATAACAAGCTCCTAGAGGCTATAAACACTATTTCTGTTAAACATTACTGTCTTTCATTTGTCATTCTCTATAACATAATACTAAAGTGAGGTACCTTTTTAAGCTTTTTTTCCTGGCCCTTTTCTAACAAACTGGGACAAAGTTCCATCTCAAAGGCCTATTGGCAAAAGCCAGTAGCAAGTGTTTTTAGACAGACTTTACTATCGATACAATAGATCACAGTAGGTAAAAGAATGAATGTTAGAGTCACCATAGGCATGAACACTGACTCAACTTGTTTCTTCTTTGCGAAATAGAGCTAGCTCACAAAATATCCTTGAGAGAATTAAATCAAGCAGTATATACAAACTGCCTAGAAGTGCCTGGAAGAGAATAAACATTCAATAGATGTTATTTATTAATACTCTGAAAATGTAAACTTAGAAAAAATTTTCACAATTTCAAACTTCACATAAATTTTTATTATTTGTTTATTTATGTCTTATGTATATTTCTTTCTAACTCAAAAGCCAGAAACTAACACAAATAATTTGTGACAAAGTACATCATGAGAAACGCTGGACTGGAAGAAACACAAGCTGGGATCAAGATTGCCAGGAGAAATATCAATAACCTCAGATATGCAGATGACACCACCCTTATGGCAGAAAGTGAAGAGGAACTCAAAAGCCTCTTGATGAAAGTGAAAGTGGAGAGTGAAAAAGTTGGCTTAAAGCTCAACATTCAGAAAACGAAGATCATGGCATCCGGTCCCATCACTTTATGGGAAATAGATGGGGAAACAGTGGAAACAGTGTCAGACTTTATTTTTCGGGGCTCCAAAATCACTACAGATGGTGACTGCAGCCATGAAATTAAAAGACGCTTACTCCTGGGAAGGAAAATTATGACCAACCTAGATAGTATATTCAAAAGCAGAGACATTACTTTGCCAACAAATGTTCATCTAGTCAAGGCTATGATTTTTCCTGTGGTCATGTATGGATGTAAGAGTTGGACTGTGAAGAAAGCTGAGTGCCGAGAACTGATGCTTTTGAACTGTGGTGTTGGAGAAGACTCTTGAGAGTCCCTTGGACTGCAAGGAGATCCAACCAGTCCATTCTGAAGGAGATCAGTCCTGGGATTTCTTTGGAAGGAATGATGCTAAAGCTGAAACTCCAGTACTTTGGGCACCTCATGTGAGGAGTTGACTCATTGGAAAAGACTCTGATGCTGGGAGGGATTGGAGGCAGGAGGAGAAGGGGACGACAGAGGATGAGATGGCTGGATGGCATCACTGACTCGATGGACGTGAGTCTGAGTGAACTCCGGGAGTTGGTGATGGACAGGGAGGTCTGGCGTGCTGCGATTCATGGGGTCGCAAAGAGTCGGACACGACTGAGCTACTGATCTGATCTAAGAATACACAGGCATCTTGTCCTTGTAATCCTCATTTTTTTCCTGGGGACAGGAAAAGCAAAAGAGTTTACCTAAACTACTAAAGAAGGTAGAAATTCTAGATTTTAATTAATTCTGTATATAATTTATATATTTTCTATGGAAGTTTTTAAAATCTGTTTGACATTGTTTGAAATAATATGCTTCAGAAAAGTGTGAAAATTTAATGACAATTCTCAAAAAAAAATCAAAAGTAAATTACCTACCACATGACCAACAGATGATTTGAAAAGTAAACGGCAATTACAAAGAGATAACCAGTGTTTGTCAGGAACAAACAATGCCAAAATAACCTGGTTTTTTTTTTCCATTAGCAAGTTTCTTTCCTAAGTGGGAAAGAGGAGAATCTTACTGATTTTGTATATTTTGGATTTTTAACAAGACATCTGACAAAATATTTAATCTTATTGTCATGACTAAAGTAGGAAAATGTGACCTAAGTGAAACAACTACATAGGTGAATTTGCAGGAATTGAAAACTGCCATCCAAAGCTGGACTGCTGTGCACAATGGTGCATTTGAATATATGTGAATACACACCTAGATGTGTGCACTGCACAACCTGTACAACTAAACATAGATGCACCAAATTATTAGTTTATTCATCTATAAAATTAGAGATTTTACCATGATTGAAAGTTTGGCATCAACCTAAATGGAGTCTCCAATGAAATACAGTAACTTTCAACCCTTGGCCCTTTCCTACTTAACTTTTTAAAATCAATTACTTGGATAAAAAAAAAAGAAAGCATTCTTAAGTAATCTTCAGAAAGGTAGTACTGAGATAATAGCTAATAAATCAAAAAAAGGAAACAAAGATCCAGAAAGACCTGAATAGGCTGAATCACTGGTATGTAGTAATCAAGAGGAAATTTAACAGTCATTGTAATATTTTGTACCCTAGACTTCAAAAAATCAATTGTAGTGGTGTCTTGAGGAGAAAACCCAGCCTGGCAGCAGTTCTTATGAAAAGTACCTAGCACAACAGGCTATGCAAAAGAGCTAATGCAATCACTCAGTCATGTCCGACTCTGTGTGATCCCATGAATTGTAGCCTGCCAGGATCCTTTGTCAGAGAAGGCAATGGCACCCTACTCCAGTGCTCTTGCCTGGAAAATCCCATGGATGGAGAAGCCTGGTGGGCTGCAGTCCGTGGGGTCGCTAGGAGTCGGACGCGACTGAGCGACTTCACTTTCACGTCTTACTTTCATGCATTGGAGAAGGCAATGGCACCCCACTCCAGTGTTCTTGCCTGGAGAATCCCAGGGACAGGGGAGCATGGTGGGCTACCGTCTATGGGGTCGCACAGAGTCAGACATGACTGAAGCAACTTAGCAGCAGCAGCAGGATCCTTTGTCCATAGGGATTCTCCAGGCAAGAATACTGGAGTGGTTTGCCATGCGTTCCTCCAGGGGATCTTCCCAACCCAGGCATCGAACCCAGGTCTCCCTCATTGAGGCAGATTCTTTACCATGTGAGCCACCAGGGAAGCCCATGACTACTGCAGTGGGTATCCTATCCCTTCTTAAAATAAGTGTTACGAAGAGTCTGCTACAGCTTTGGAATTCAATGTCCTCAAAATGCCTGAAAACAATTCATTTTCCAAACAAAGTTAATATGTTGGCTCTACTATAATCCCAGGAATTGGAATATAAAATTTCTATAGGATAAACTGTCCTAAATTCACAAATCCTTAACAGACTCACTAAACTCATTAGTCTTTCAGCTCAAGTTCAACTTTTGAACTTGTTCAGTGGCTGGATTTTAAACAATCCTAATTATCTAGTGGTCAGTAAGTAAGTCAAAGTACATAAGATATTCCCCAGTGGCTCAGTAGGTAAAGAATCCACCTGCAAGGCGAGAGACCTGGGTTCAATCCCTAGGTCGGGAAGATCCCCTTGAGGAAGGCATGGCAACCCACTCCAGTATTCTTGCCTGGAGAATCCCATGGACAGAGGATCATGGCAGGATAAATCCATAAGGTTACAAAGAGTCATACACAACTGAAGTAATTTTGCATGCATGCATGCAAGATATGTGAAAACAATTCATCATGATTCTAAGAACGGGTCATTTTCACATCAAATATTCAACACTAACTCAGGGTCATATACACATAAGTACTTGAGATAAATGATTAATTTTTAGTATCATCCAAGGAACAACAGTAGTTTGACTGCAAGAAGTAGTATAGCTTATTAGGTTATGAAGGAAACAAGTAACATTTATTCAATGCCTGTTGTATAGCAAGGACTTTCCCAAACTCTTAATCTCCACTCCAGAGTTCTCTAAGTGCATAAGACACACTCAGAGAACTGGAACGGCTTAATTAATTTGCTCAATGTCACAGAGTTAGAAAGTGGCAGAAATTAAACCCAACCTAGAGGTTACCAGGGGTTGGGAGGGTGGGGGGAATGGAGAGATGTTGCTCAAGTGGTACAAACTTCCAGTTATAAAATGAATACTTTCTGGGGATGTAATGCACAGCATGGTGATTTCAGTTCACACCACTATGTAAATACTTGAAAGTTGCTAAGAGAGTAGATTCAAATGTCCTCACCCCCACCCCCCCAAAAAAAGGTAATTCTGTGAGGTGATGGAGGTGTTAACTAACCTTAATGTAGTAATAATTTCTCAATGTACACATGTATCAAATCATCATGTTGAACCCTTAAAGTTAAGGTTATATGTCAATTGTATCTCAAAAAGCTGTAAAAAGACACATCTTTTTTAAAAAGCTGAGAGCAAAAATCACCTGAGATTCAGCCATAGCACAATTTATCCTTGCAATAATAATAATGGTCCTCAGCATAACATTTTCATCAGACATCCTCAAGTTAGACCCAGTTATATCTCAAAACTTGGCAGGCCATGAGTATTTAAAGATCTAGCACCTAATAAGGACAGTATCAGTGTCCAACAGTTGTTTGTATGCATGATTATGGATAAATACAAACCATAATATAAGAATTGCTAACAGTGTCTGAAAATTACTTAAGTTGTAATGAATATGCAAAAAATATTAATATGAAAATGTTATATCAATATACCATTAATATCAACATTCTATGTTTTAATGGCAATAACAGAGCAAATAAAGAGAATAAATAATAAGAATTACATACTTTCTTATATTTATAAGCTTCTTACCTCTTATATACAACAAACCACATACAATACTGAGCCTTTTAAATAATTCGAAGAAGCCAGTAACTATATTGGGCAAATATGTGATAGAAAACCAAGTAGAAGTCAGATTTGATAAAATATAAATTTTCTAAAAGATTAGTTTTTTCCCATACATACAACTGAAACCAGACACTCTCTGCCAGTAATAGAATTTTAACAAGAAAAGAAAATAACATTTTTATTGTAGACAAGATGTACCCTCTATAAACTATGAAGAAAGAAAAATAAATTTTCTCTCCAGAATGACATTATGACATAGCCAACTATAGGAAAAAAAATGCTAAACTCTTCAAAATAATTGTCAGGCTTATGCTTTATGATTTTGGTATTTAATGAGTCACCCAAGCATAATAAAGAATTTGCTTCATTTATAATTTCATCCTTTCTGCAGTCAGAGAGAAACTGAATGAGAGATTATATACTATCTCTAAATAGGTCAAATCGGCAGTATTGAAAGTCACTAATAAATATTATTACAGGCTGCTCAACAGGTTCACAAAAGAACAATAAGGAAAACCTGAAACCATTTTCACTTGTAAATCAACGAATATCACTTATAAATTGAGTGATTCTCAATAAATGGTGTTAAGCATATAAAGCCTTCAGGGGACACAATCTCTCTACTCAACAATGTGAAATTTTACAGAAATTTTTAAAAACATAAAAAATGAGTGAGCAATATAAGCATGCTATTAAATGTAAATATTGTGTTAACAGCTCTAAGCAAAAGTCAATGAAATAAACAGATTACTAGCTTCCACTCTTCTTAAAAAGTAGAGAATTACCCTAAGACTATATTTTGGTTTATGATGCACAAAAAATGAAAGAATTCTGAAAGAGAGAGAAGTAGGAATCTATGAGGAGTTACTTCAATGGAAGATAGAAATTAAGTCAGAACTGATTTGATCACCACCCACAGGTGGCTCAGCTGTTAAAGAATCCGCCTGCAATGCAGAAGACCTTGGTTCAATGCCTGGGTTGGGAAGATCCCCTGGAGAAGGGAACGGCTACCCACTCCAGTATTCTGGCCTGGAGAATTCCATGGACTGTATAGTTCATGTCACAAAGAGTCGGACATGACTGAGAGACTTTCACTTTTGCTTTCACAGGTGGTAGCCAGGGACAGGTTCAGAAGCATTCATCCAGGTGACTGACTGATCGTCCAGAGTACTGCAAACATCTAAGAGGGGCTTACAACACCAAGCATTTCAAATGTATTATGAAATGCCTGCCAGGTATAGTCTATGGATGAAATTATGATTGGAACAGGTAAACAGCAGTAAGAATTAAGGAGGAAAGTACCAAATATTACAGAAGTCTGTCTTTATCCTGTTAAAAACAGTGTAAGAAATATTTCTCTTACTATTTAATTGTGCTATTTATCATAATGTCTAATATTTTTAGATAAAAAGAAAAATTAATCTGTGTTTTGTGTAAATCACTGAATGAATGAGGCTAAAATACTAACCACTAGCTTAAGACAACATGCTTCATTTCAGAAAAACCTTAAAAACATCAAATGTTAGTACTGCAAAGCAAAAAATTAAAACGTAATCACATGTTAGTACAGAAACATAAATACCTGAGAATAGACATCATATTACTCTAAAATAGTGGCTGACCTATTCTGCATTTTATTTTACTGACATTTATCACCATAATTTAATACAACAGAGATTTATTGAGCACCTACCATGGGTTTTTCCAGTGGTCAAGTATGGATGTGAGACTTCGACTGTGAAGAAAGCTGAGCGCTGAAGAATTGATGCTTTTGAACTGTGGTGTTGGAAAAGACTCTTGAGAGTCCCTTGGACTGCAAGGAGATCCAACCAGTCCATTCTGAAGGAGATCAGCCCTGGGATTTCTTTGGAAGAAATGATGCCAAAACTGAAACTCCAATACTTTGGCCGCCTCATGCGAAGAGTTGACTCATTGGCAAAGACTCTGATGCTGGGAGGGATTGGGGGCAGGAGGAGAAGGGGACGACAGAGGATGAGATGGCTGGATGGCATCACCAACTCGACGGACATGAGTTTGAGTAAACTCCGGGAGTTGGTGATGGACAGGGAGGCCTGGCGTGCTGCGATTCATGGGGTCGCAAAGAGTTGGACACGACTGAGCGACTGAACTGAACTGAACTGAACCATGGGCTGGGCATCGTGACAGATGCTGGGCTAAAGAGATGAATTAACAAAGTAAATGGTGCTTCTAAAATCCTCTAGCTTCAGTGTTCTTTCAGTGTTTTTCTACACTCTCCTCTTCCTCTTTAATTCTACCTAAATTTTAACTCAATGAAAATCAATATCATAAAAAGTATTTGATGCAAACAATAGTAGATAGTACTACTATTGGTACTCCTAGTAGTAGATGTACACTGTGCGTGCTAGGTTGCTTCAGTCATGTCCAGCTCTTTGCGACACCATGGGTCATAGCTCACCAGACCCCTCTGTCCATGCGATTCACCAGGCCAGAATACTGGAGTGGGTAGCCATTTCCTTCTCCAGGAGATCGTCCAGTCTGAGAAATCGAACCTCAGGTCTCTTGTTTCCTGCACTGGCAGCTGGGTTCTTCACCACTAGCGCCACCTAGGAAGCAGCAGTAGATGCTGCTGCTGCTAAGTCGCTTCAGCAGCATCTACTGCTGCTTCCTAGGTGGCGCTAGTGGTAAAGATGCAAACAACTGCATATAGAATGAACAGACAACGATGTCCTACTGCATAGTACAGGGAACCATATTCAGTGTCTTGGGATACTATAATGGAGAGATTCCAACACAAAAAATCTAGATTGCTTTATCACCTTTATATTTAACTCTCATGACAACCTCATGAGAACCTGACAAGTCAGGAAATAATCAGTAAATTACAGAACAAAATGAAAACCCAAGGTTAGGAGACTGTCTTAGCACTTTGCCTCTCAGATAGAAGTCTGACCAATAAAGAAAGGACCTGATGGAGGTGGTACTTCATCATGAGCAGGAAGGAAACAGTAAAAGAACAACAAAAGTATTAACCATGGCCTCAAGGATTGATTTGTCAATAGTAATAACACTAACTTATGGTTGAATATGTATATAAAATGCTTGCACAGTACTTCTGCATGTATTTTTGATGATAACAAAAATCCCATATATCAGCATTCCTACTTTACAGCATTAGAGAAGTTTGCTGCTGCTGCTGCTAAGTGGCTTCAGTCGTGTCCGACTCTGTGCGACCCCAGAGACGGCAACCCACCAGGCTTCCCCGTCCCTGGGACTCTCCAGGCAAGAACACTGGAGCGGGTTGCCATTTCCTTCTCCAATGCATAAAAGTGAAAAGTGTAAATGAAGTCACTCAGTCATGTCTGACTCTAGCGAGCCCATGGACTGCAGCCCACCAGGCTCCTCCGTCCACGGGATTTTCCAGGCAAAAGTACTGGAGTGGGGTGGCATTGCCTTCTCCGTAGAGAAGTTTAATGGTGTACTAATACTAGCAAGTCACACTGCTGGTAAATTCTGGAGCCAGAATGCCAGCATTTATTTTTGACATATATTTTAGTGATCTTTCCTTTTTTTTTTCTTTTTGGTATTTTTTCTATTAAAATGTGCTGCCTCTCCATAATAGTATATAGAATAAGAGCTATTAAAATTTTTAAATCAATTGGAAATTTTGACACAAGGAATTAAATGGCCCCCATTAGTTAGATCACAAAATTTATAGAATAAAATTCATGATAGAGATACAATAATTATTTTTAAAATCTAATAGAAAAGAAATAGCTCTAAAGTCAGTCAAGCAAAAATATAAAACCCATGTCGGATGTGGACTCATTTCTGCTGATTCACTGTAAAAAAACAACATAGTCAGGAGGTAGTGGAATTCAGCTTGAGCAACCTTGAAACTCTCCTTAGGAAATGGAGGGTTTAGGGGCACAGGTGGTGCTGCTCCTTTGGCTTCTATTGAAGATCATGATTTAGAAATGAAAACTGAACAGCAGCTACCCAGATGTCATACAAAAGTAAGGTTTGTTCATTCTTATGCCTTACTGTGCCAGTCTAGTTGAGGGCATTTAGATAAGGGAGAAAAAGAGATAATGATGTCATTACAGATTCTCACGTGGAAGAAAGGAGTGACACTTCCTAACACAGGTGACCAATGCAGCACAAGGGCAAGAGACAGCGGTGAGGGGGTGTTTCAGTAACATGGACATCTGCTAGAGTCAAAGCCTTCTTTTAAAAAACACACCAGAAATTCTCTCTCTTTCTCTCTCTCACACACATTTCTTGCCTTTCTGATAATATCCTCATGCACAAAACTGGAAAAACACGCTTTCAGACTAGTTTGTGACATAGCCATGATAAAAATTTAGGTAGGAAATTAGCTATATATTTTGGGATAAAGAATAATGGAAGAAATAAATCCTGGACATATTAGACATAGCCAAACAGTGAAACTGCAGATTTTACAATCTATTGAGAAATAAAAGGAGAGAATAATATGATCTCAAAGTTTTAAAACATAAACATTACAGAAGTGATATAAATTCTTTAAACAGCTCCAGAAAGGCTTAAGCCAAAAACGTCCTGAATTTTGGAAAATATGAAAACAACTGAGATGCCTTTACTTAATTCCAGGGAAGCAATAAATAAGGAATGTCTATTTCCCTGCTGGAGTTAGATAACAGAATGTTAATGGATAACAAAGAAAAGGCCAAAAGATCCATTAAGTGATTTCATTTTTATCTTCTCCAAGGAGTACAATCTTTACAAATGTTACCCCAACTTGCCTGAGATGTTCAGATACCAACCACAAATTCTAAACAAATTCTGGAGAGCCGAGGAGGCAGCACTAAGTAGTCCTTTCCAATGGAGAGAAAATAACAGACATTTCATTTTACCCATAAATATTTTAGTTTATGTATCTACAAGAAAAGGATTGTTTTTATTAAAAATAACCATTATAACTCTCTTTAAAATTAATCCAGGTACCCTCTCCCCCAAAATTAATAATAATATTTTTAATATTATCAAATAATGAGCCAATGTTCAAATGTCTCCAACTGCTTCACTGTGTTTTATTTAGAGTTGATTTAACTCAATCAATAATCAACCCAAGTACAATGTTGCATCTGGTTGACATTTCTTAAGTCTCTTTAAATCATATGTTCCTTCTTTTATTCCTGCAATTTTTTTTGAAGAAACAAAACTTTTATTCCTACCAAGCTTTCCACATTCTAGATTTTGCTGATTATATCCCCACAGTGTCAGTTAGCATATTATTCTGTCTCCTGGTGTTATTGTTCAATTGCTCAGTTGTGTCCAACTCTTTGCAACCCCATGGACTGCAGCATGCCAGTATTCCCTGTCCTTCACCATCTCCCTGGAGCTTGCTCAAACTCATGTCCATTGAGTCATGATGCATTCCAACCATCTCGTCCTCTGTCATCCCCTTCTCCTCCTGGCTTCAATATTTACCAGCATCGGGGTCTTTTCTAACTAGTTAGCTCTTCGCATCAGGGAACCAAAGTGTTGGAGCTTCAGCTTCAGCATCAGTCCTTCTAATGAATATTCAGGACTGATTTCTTTTAGGATTGACTGGTTTAATTTCCTTGCGGTCCGAGGGACTCTAAGAGTCTTCTCCAACACCACAGTTCAAAAGCACTGATTCTTTGGCATTCAGCCTTCTTTATGGCCCAACTTTCACATTCATACAATACTACTTGAAAAACCATAGCTTTGACTATGGGTAGTTGGATATACAAGTCTGTTCAGATTCAGCTCGATATATTGTCAAGTTGGTGCTGTGTATGCCTACTAAGAAGTATATAATATCTGGTTCTACCTCTTTTGTGAACTTTGGTGTTGCTGGCCTGATTTTTTCATTAAAATATTTTTAGCAGCTTGGGTACTCTAAGGTAACGTCTCAGGATCTTTTCAGTGACAAGGCTAGAAACACTTGCTTTAAGAGAAAATATATCATAAGTTCATCTTAATATCTCCACCTAAATTTAGGATAAGATGTTTTTAATACTGTCATATCTCTTCTCTTTTTGCTAAAAATATTGGTTCTTGGGACTTCCTTGGTGGTCCTGTGGTTAAGACACCATACTTCCAACGTAGGGGCTCAGATTCGATTCCTGGTTAGGAAAAGAAGATCCCATAGTGCATCGCAGCCAAAAGAAAATTGGTTCCAGAAGGGGATGACAGAGGATGAGATGGTTGGATGGCATCACCAACTGGAGGGACATGAGTTTGAGCAAACTCCGGGAGTTGGTGATGGACAGGGAAGCCTGGTGTGCTGTTGTTCATGGGGTAACAAAGAGTCAGACATGACTGAGCAAATGAACTGAATAACATTAACATAATTACTCATTAATTACTGAACAATAAAATCAATATTATTGTTAACACTGATTACTAAAAAAAATTAATATTTCTTTGCAGTTCATTTTCTCTTTACAGTACATTCACTAGAGTTGTACAGTCAAATTATTATGTTTTGAAGTCACTTGAGATATCTATCCTGTATGATTAACCTACCAACTCAGTTTGTTTCATTTTTCTCCCAATTTTCAGCAATGGCTTTTATTTTGGATTAATTGACTGTATAGTTACATAAAACATTTACATGGTTCCAAAGTCAAATCTTAAAACAAAAAAGATATATTCTGAGAAACCCAGCTTCCATTTCTACTTTTCTCTTCCACAGTCAGTGAAGTTCTCAAATGAGAAAACAGTGCCCCTTGGGGAACATTTGTCAATGTCTGCTTGTCACAACCAAGTAGGAGCTGCTGACCTCAGTAGGAACAGGTCAGGGACGTTGCTAACCATCCTACGACGCACCAGGAAGCCTTAAAACAAAGAATTACTCAGTTCAAAGTTTCAATAGTGTTACTGTTGAGAAATCCTACTCTATATAACACTTTTCCTTTTAGTTTTGAGTTGCTCTTTCATTTTTTTAATATGAATTTTTTAAGTACCTTCTAAGATAAACAATAAGCATAATATACACAGTTTTCTCAGAGAAGGCAATGGCAACCCACTCCAGTACTCTTGCCTGGCAAATCCCATAGACAGAGGAGCCTGGTAGGCTGCAGTCCATGGGGTCACTAGGAGTCAGACATGACTGAGCGACTTCACTTGCACTTTTCACTTTCATGCATTGGAGAAGGAAATGGCAACCCACTCCAGTGTTCTTGCCTGGAGAATCCCAGGGACAGTGGAGCCTGGTGGGCTGTCGTCTCTGGGGTCGCACAGAGTCAGACATGACTGAAGCGACTTAGCAGCAGCAGCAACAACAACACACAGTTTTCTCCTTTATTTTTTTACTTATTTACCTGGAGCTCATTTCAAACTAGTATATAAATATATTGTTTATTCTACAGGAGCATAGTATATTATTATGTGGATGCATAATAGTTTGACTATTTCTCATTCATGGATACTTGACTTGTTTAAATCTTTTTATACTGAAAATAGTTCTACAAAGAATAGCTCTGTGGATGTGTTCTTTTTTACTTTTGCAATATCCATATATTTGAGATGAGTTTCTAGAAGTGGAGTTGCTGGGTCAAAGGAAAAATGCAAATACAACTTGGCTATGAATTGCCCATTTCCCTCCATAGAGTTTGTGTTTTTCTGCTTTTCTACCAGCCAATAGAGTATATTGTTTTTTTGTAAAATAAAAAACTTTTTAATTTTTTTATTGAAGGATAATTGCTTTACATAATTTTGTTGTTTTCTGTCAAACCTCAACATGAATCAGCCATAGGTATACATATATCCCTTCCCTTTTGAAACTCCCCCCCATCTCCCGTCCCATCCCACCCCTCCAGATTGATACAGAGCCCCTGTTTGAGTTTCCTCAGCCCTTCAGCAAATTCCCGTTGGCTATCTATTTTACATATGGTAATGTAAGTTTCCATGTTACTCTTTCCATATATCTCACCCTCTCCTCCCGTCCCCCCATGTCCATAAGTCTATTCTCTATGTCTGTTTCTCCATTGTTGCCCTGTAAATAAATTCTTCAGTACCATTTTTCTAGATTCCATATATACACGTTAGAATACAATATTTATCTTTCTCTTTCTGACTCACTTCACTCTGTATAATAGGTTCCAGGTTCATCTGCCTCATCAGAACTGACTCAAATGTATTCCTTTTTATGGCTGTGTAATATTCCATCGTGTATATATACCACAACTTCTTTATCCATTCATCTGTCGATGGACATCTAGGTTGCTTCCATGTTCTAGCTATTGTAAATAATGCTGCAATGAACAATGGGATACATGTGTCTTTTTCAATTTTGGTTTCCTCAGGGTATATGCCTAGGAGTGGGATTGCTGGGTCATATGGTGCTTTTATTCCTAGTTTTTTAAAGAATCTCCTAACACCTTCCATAGAGGCTATATCAATTTACATTCCCATCAACAATGCAAGAGCATTCCCTTTTCTCCACACCCTCCCCAGCATTTACAGTTTGTAGACTTTTTTAATGATGGCCATTCTGATCAGTGCGAGGTGCTTTCTCATTGTAGTTTTGATTTGCATTTCTCTAACCATGAGTGATGTTGAGCATCTTTTCATGTGTTTATTATAGTTTTTCTGATGGTTGAAAAATTGTATGTCAGTGTAATTTTAATGGCATCCCGGGTGGTGCTAGAAAGAAAGTGAAAGTGAAGTTGCTCAGCTGTGTGCTACTCTTTGCAACCCCATGGACCGTAGCCTACCAGGCTTCTCTGTCCATGGGATTTTCCAGGCAAGACTACCAGACTGGGTTGCCATTTCCTTCTCTAGGGTATCTTCCTGACCCAGGGATTGAACCTGGGTCTCCCGCATTGCAAGCAGACACTTTACCCTCTGAGCCACCAGGGAAGCCCACCTGCAAATGCAGGAGATGTAAGACTTTTCCCATTACAGGTGACATTGAATATCTTTTCATTTTATTTAGAATCATTAACATTTATTATTTTTTTCTTAGTTAACTTCTGCCAATTTTTCTTAGGGTTACTGGTCTTCTTCTACTGTATGTTTTGAAGCTTTTTTGTATTGGAGATAGCATCCCTTTATCTGTAATATAATTCATAAATACTTTTCACAGTTTGTTTTGTATTTCAATTTTCTTACATCTTTTTTCATGCAAAAGTTCTTTTCTATTTTGATGCAGTCAAACTTATCTGTCATTATCATATGTCTTCTACCACATTTTTTAAATCTTAACCAAGAAAGTCTTCCCATTTAGAAAATAAAATTATTCCCCCATACTTTCTCTAGTAGTAGCATGGTATCACTGACACATTTGGAATTCATCCCAGTGTATGGTTTAAGGAAGAATCAAATTTTATCACTTTCCATATAGCTATTATGCTAATATCACTTATTAAAATATCCATCTTTTCAGCACTGCTTTAGATATCTTTATCCTATATCAATTTCTGTATGTATTTGGGACTATTTCTGGATTCTTTTATTCTATTCTATTAGTCTGTCTAATTACATTAGTTTCTCTATTACATTAATCTCCCTAATTCACATAGCAATAATATCTGTTCAGTTCAGTTTAGTCACTCAGTCATGTCTGGCTCTTTGCAACCCCACTGACTGCAGCATGCCAGGCTTCCTTGTCCATCACCAACTCCTGGAGTTTGCTCAAACTCATGTCCATCAAATGGGTGATGCCATCCAACCATCTCATCCTCTGTTGTCCCCTTCTCCTCCCACCTTCAATCTTTCCCAGCATCAGGGTCTTTTCCAAGGAGACAGTTTTCACATCAAGTGGCCAAAGTATTGGAGTTTCAGCTTCAGTATCATTCCTTCCATTGAATATTCAGGGCTGATTTCCTTTAGGATGGACTGGTTGTATCACTTTGCAGTCCAAGGGATTCTCAAGAGTCTTCTCCAGCACCACAGTTCAAAAGCATCAGTTCTTCAGCACTCAGCTTTATTTATAGTCCAACTCTTACATCTATACATGACTACTGGCAAAACCATAGCTTTGACTAGACAGACTTTTGTTGGCAAAGTAATGTCTCTGCTTTTTAATATGCTGTCTAGGTTGGTCATAGCTTTTCTTCCAAGGAGCAAGCGTCTTTTAATTTCATGCCTGCAATCATCATCTGCAGTGATTTTGGAGCCTAAAAAAATAGTCTCTCACTGTTTCCATTGTTTCCCCATCTATTTGCCATGAAGTGATGGGACCAGATGCCATGATCTTAGCTTTCTGAATGTTGAGCTTTAAGCCAACTTTTTCACTGTCCTCTTTCACTTTCATCAAGAGGCTCTTCAGTTCTTCTTTGCTTTCTGCCATAAAGGTGGTGTCATCTGCATATCTGAGGTTATTGATATGTCTCCTGGCAATCTTCATTCCCACTTGTGCTTCATCCAGCCCAGCATTTCTCACGATGTACTCTGCATATAAGTAAAATATACAGCCTTGACATACTCCTTTCCCAATTTGGAACCACTTGTGCTTCATCCAGCCCAGCATTTCTCACGATGTACTCTGCATATAAGTAAAATATACAGTCTTGACATACTCCTTTCCCAATTTGGAACCAGTCTGTTGTTTCATGCCCAGTTCTAACTGTTGCTTCTTGACCTGAATACAGATTTCTCAGGTAAGGTGGTCTGATATTCCCATCTCTTTAAGAATTTTCCACAGTTTGTTGTGATCCACACAGTCAAAGGCTTTGGCATAGTCAATAAAGCAGTAGATGTATTTCTGGAACTCTCTTGCTTTCTCAATGATCCTTCGGATGTTGGCAATTTGATCTCTGGTTCCTCTGGCTTTTCTAAATCCAGGTTGAACATCTGGAAGTTCACAGTTCATGTACTGTTGAATCCTGGCTTGGAGAATTTTGAGCATTACTTTGCTAGCATGTAAGATGAGTGCAATTGTGTGGTAGTTTGAACATTCTTTGGTATTCTACATTCTGGCATTCTTGAACATTTTAATAATACCTGTTAGGACTAGCATTCCAGTCATTTCTCCTCTTTCTTAGGGTTTTCCTTAGGCTATTTTGCTTAGCAATCATCCAAATAAAAATTTTAATCAACTAATATAACTCCAGTTTTCATTTGGATAACACTAAATTTAGGTGGTCTGCTAGTTCCATCTCTTTAAGAATTTTCCACAGTTTGTTGTGTTCCACACAGTCAAAGGCTTTGGCATAGTCAATAAATTAAATTTCTAAATTTAGAAAAAGTTGTCATATATGTGATATTCAAGACAATAATATGGTGTGTCTTTCCATTTGTTCAAATCTAATTTTGTGCATTTTGGAGTTGTCTCATAGTTTTCTCACACAAGCTTGACTATTTCTTGTTAAGTTCATGCCTAGATACTCTATTTAAGTTCATTCAATTTTTCATCATTAATAGGATTCTCCTTGCCTATTATGTCCTCTAATAGGTTATTATGTGTAAATATGAGTACTATTAATTTTGCCTATTGATTATATTACCTACTAGTTTGCAAAATATCAGATGAATTTGGGTTGGTGTAGCTTTCCCTTATAATGGTTGGAAGAAGGCCAAAAGAAGACTTGTTTATTATGTTTGAGAATTCCTATTTTCATCTTATGACTAGGGAAACAGATTATCATGAATTAAAAGAATAAAACAAACACCGTCAAGAAAGAATTGAAGCCCTATCAGAAAAGAAGATAGTAAATGCATACTTTTTTATTGTTGTTTAGTCACTAAGTTGTGTCTGACTCTTTGCAACCCCATGGACTATAGCTCACCAGGCTCCTCTGTCCATGAGATTTCCCAGGCAGAACAGGAGTGGGTTGCCATTTCCTTTTCCAATAGATCTTCCTGACCGAAGGATCAAATGCACATCTCCTGCTTGGCAGGCAGACTCTACCACTGAGCCATTACGGAAGTTCTCAAAAAGCATACCTAAGGATCCACTTTTCTGGAGTTATGGGAATGTTTTGCCTTTGTGTTTATGCAAGTGACATGCATTTGTCAAGATTCACAGAATTCTACACTTAGTATGTCTGCATGGCACTGCATATAAATTTTACCTCATAATCTTTAAAAAAAAAAGTGTCCAGGTTCTTTTCTAATTTTTTATTATAAATAAACAAATATCCACTGAAAAATATCAAACCAACAAAAAAAGACACAACATTTTTACCTCCTTCATGAGCCTCTTCAAAGGAAATCAGTGATAACATTTTGCTTATTGAGAATAATAGCTAGTTTGCTGATTAATAAGTGTCAACCTGGAGTGTGTTCTCTAGTGATTTGCTGTAGAACTCTATTACTGGCTCTACCCTGTTCATCATTTTTAGTGGCAATGTGAATAAAGACATAAAAAGTATGTGTCTCAAACTTGCATTTGATATGACTGTAAGAGTGACTGTTAATGTAATAGGTGACATAAAAAGGATTCAAACTAGCCCTCGTACATTTAAGTAGGCTAAAAATCAACATGAAAAAATATGAAGGGGAAATATAAAGTTTGAAACATAAAAATAAAACCTTAAGAACTTAGGTACAAGATGAAAATGAGTAATAGTAATTCCCATAAAAATAACCAAAGAAGTTTTAAATGACCAAAAGTACAACATTAATAATAACTCATGATATTTAAAACACATTTTTTTTATTTGCATTGACAGGAAGTTAACATCCAGATCAAAGAGGGGCACAGTACTTGGTACTCACTGTAACCTGACAATGACCAGCCATATTGACTGGTTTAATTCTGGGCACCAAACCTCAGGAAGAATACTGACAAATAACAGTGTGTCAAGAGGAAAACAAGGATAATGAGGGGTATGGAAACTACTTTACATAGTTTATGTGAACTAAATAACTAAAAGTGATTTACACGTGGAAGCCATAATTAAATATTTCACATGTCTGAAAGACTGACATGTGAAAGAGGACAAATACAGTAGGTATCATCACAAAGGAAGAGTAGGATCAATGTATTGAAATTAGTGAAAAGCTGTGTTTATTAGAAATAGCCATATACAACCATCTACTATACCAGCCTTGTATATATATAAAAAAGAATAATTAAAAATATACTTTAATTTTAGGGACAGCATGTCTTTTGTTTAATGTGTTTTCCATGCTTTGTTCATCAAGGTTAAAGATACATTTCATATCTTTATCTTATTGCCAAGTTGTCTATTGTTGCAAACTCTGGTGTATAAACATCTATCCAACAGACTAGCAAAAGGTCCACTGTGAGTAAAACTGATAACATAGAAAAACTGTATCCTTCAAACCAGGGCCAGGAGTGGTGGCCAGCCATATAGCATAACTTCCTTTCATATTTTTATCAAAATGAATAAAAAATTTCATAAGAATGATAATTTACCAGGAACCTTCAAATTACTAATTCTTCTGTTATCTAAATCTTTTTATGAATGAGATGCTGTCAGTAGTGATACCCATCATTGGCTGGTTGTGTCTTCCATCTCCTTTTTCTTCTAGTACATCCAGAGCTAAAATGGCTTGATTGCCCCAAGGCACTAATCAAACTCTTTTTCAATAACAGATGGCTCAACAGCTGTTGACATTTGATAAATCCTTTTGTTCTTATCCCAGAACATTTTGTTTATTCACATTAAATGCAAAGGGAAGAAATGAAAGAAAACACAAGAGAGACCGTGAATAAAACTGCTCTTCAGAAAACTTTCTAGCTTAACCTATGAGCCATGAAATTAGCTGTAAATTTTACAATTTAAAGAGTCTCACAAAGTATCAAGCCCATATATATATATATAAGAAAACACAAATTATGGATATAAATTGCAATTCATATCAATACTACAAACAGACCTCCTAAAACAGGCCCACAGGTCAAATCCAGCCTATCATCTATTTTCGTAAGGCCCAGGAAATAAGAATGGTTTTTACATTTTTGAATGGTTAAATTCAAAAAACAAAAGAAGAATATTTTATGATATGTAAAAATTAAATGAATTTAAGTTTCATTGTCTCTAAGTAAAATTTTATTATCTATTATCTATTCATTTACAAATTATCTATAGCTGCTTTCAGACTGTGATGGCAGAACTGAATAATTGTAACACAGACCACAAGTTCCACAAAGCCTAAGATAATGGCCATGGTCTTTTGGAGAAAAAGTAAAAGGTAAAGAGTGTCAGAAAAAAATTAATCATGTATGTGGATGCTTAATAAACCCTTTTTGAAAGCAGTACTAGTGGTACATAAGTACTGGACCTGCATTCCACTTCTGATTCAAAGGCAAATATTCAATCTTTTAATTTTAGCTTGCTCAACTGTGAAACAGAAATGACAATATTGAACTCACCTTTTCCACATTAATAAATCAAAAGATAAACCATATGATTATCCCAATAGATGCAGAGAAAGCCTTTGACAAAATACAATACCCATTTATGAAAAAAAAAAAAAACTCTCCAGAAAGCACTCATAGAAGGAACATACCTCAACATAATAAAAGAATGCTCAAACTACCACACAATTGCACTCATCTCACACTCTAGTAAAGTAATGCTCAAAATTCTCCAAGCCAGGCTTCAGCAATATGTGAACTGTGAACTTCCTGATGTTCAGGCTGGTTTTAGAAAAGGCAGAGGAACCAGAGATCAAATTGCCAACATCCGCTGGATCATGGAAAAAGCAAGAGAGTTCCAGAAAAACATCTATTTCTGCTTTATTGACTATGCCAAAGCCTTTGACTGTGTGGATCACAATAAACTGGGGGAAATTCTGAAAGAGATGGGAATACCAGACCACCTGATCTGCCTCTTGAGAAATTTGTATGCAGGTTAGGAAGCAACAGTTAGAACTGGACATGGAACAACAGACTGGTTCCAAATAGGAAAAGGAGTACGTCAAGGCTGTATATTGTCACCCTGCTTATTTAACTTCTATGCAGAGTACATCATGAGAAATGCTGGACTGGAAGAAACACAAGCTGGAATCAAGATTGCCAGGAGAAATATCAATAACCTCAGATATGCAGATGACACCACGCTTATGGCAGAAAGTGAAGAGGAACTCAAAAGCCTCTTGATGAAAGTGAAAGAGGAGAGTGAAAAAGTTGGCTTAAAGCTCAACATTCAGAAAACGAAGATCACGGCATCCGGTCCCATCACTTCATGGTAAATATATGGAGAAACAGTGGAAACAATGTCAGACTTTATTTTTCTGGGCTCCAAAATCACTACAGATGGTGACTACAGCCATGAAATTAAAAGACGCTTATTCCTTGGAAGGAAAGTTATGACCAACCTAGATAGCATATTCAAAAGCCAACAAAGGTTCGTCTAGTCAAGGCTATGGTTTTTCCTGTGGTCATGTGTGGATGTGAGAGTTGGACTGTGAAGAAGGCTGAGTGCCAAAGAATTGATGCTTTTGAACTGTGGTGTTGGAGAAGACTCTTGAGAGTCCCTTGGACTGCAAGGAGATCCAACCAGTCCATTCTGAAGGAGATCAGCCCTGGGTGTTCTTTGGAAGGAATGATGCTAAAGCTGAAACTCCAGTACTTTGGCCACCTCATGCGAAGAGTTGACTCATTGGAAAAGACTCTGATGCTGGGAGGGATTGGGGGCAAGAGGAGAAGGGGACGACAGAGGATGAGATGGCTGGATGGCATCACTGACTCGATGGACTAGAGTCTCAGTGAACTCCGGGAGTTGGTGTTGGACAGGGAGGCCTGGCGTGCTGTGATTCATGGGGTCGCAAAGAGTCGGACATGACTGAGTGACTGATCTGATCTGATCTGATGATAAACCCACAGCAAACATTATCCTCAATGGCAAAAAACTGAAAGCATTTCCCCTAAAGTCAGTAACAAGACAAGGTGCCCACTCTCACCACCACTATTCAACATAGTTTTGGAAGTTTCGGCCACAGCAATAAGAGAAGAAAAATAAATAAAACGAATCCAGATTGGAAAAGAAGAAGTAAAACTCTCACTGTTCGCAGATGACATGATCTTCTACATAGAAAACCCTAAAGACACCACCAGAAAATTACTAGAGCTAGTCATTGAATATAGTAAAGTTGCAGGATATAAAATTAATACACAGAAATCCCTTGCATTTCTATACACTAACAATGAGAAAACAGAAATAGAAATTAAGGAAACAATCCCGTTCACCAATGCAATGAAAAGAATAAAATACTTAAGAATAAATTTACCTAAAGAAACAGAAGACCTATATATATAGAAAACCATAAAACACTGATGAAAGAAATCAAAGATGACACAAATAGATGGAGAAATATACCATGTTCATGGATCAGAACAATCAATATAGTAAAGATGAGTGTACTACCCAAAGCAATCTATAGATTCAATGCAATCCTCATCAAGATACCAATTGTATTTTTCACAGAACTAGAACAAATAATTTCACAATTTGTATGGAAATACAGAAAACCCTGAATTGCCAAAGCAATCTTGAGAAAGAAGAATGGAGCTGGAGGAATCAACCTGCCTGACTTCAGATTATGCTACAAAGCTACACTCGTTAAGACAGTATGGTACTGGCACAAAGAAATATAGATCAATGGAACAAAATAGAAAGCCCAGAGATAAATCCATGCACCTATGGACACCTTTTCTTTGACAAAGGAGGCAAAAATATACAATGGAGAAAAGACAATCTCTTAACAAGTGGTGCTGGGAAAACTGGTCAACCACTTGTAAAAGAATGAAACTAGAACACTTTCTAATACCATACACAAAAATAAAATCAAAATGGATTAAAAATGAAGTATGTAATTGAGTATGATATAAATAACATAAACTGCAAGTGTCAGCTCAATATACATTCACAAAGTGAACACACTTTTGCAATCTCCACAGACACCAAGAAAAAGAATACTACCAGAACCCTGGAAGTCCCCATCAAGCCCCTTCCAATTATAACACTCCACTTTCCCCAAAGAAACAACTATCCTGATTTCTAACACTATTGATTTGTTTTACCTATTTCAGAATTTTATTTATAATAGTGTGTATTCTTCTGTGTCCAGCTGTTTATGTTCAACATCAAATTTGTGAGTTTTAAATACTTCACATGAAGCAGTACTTCATTCATTTTCATTCTGTATTTCATTACATGAAATTTATTCATTCTACTTGTGATAAGCATTTGATTGTTCCTACTTTTTTGCCCATTGCAACTACTGTTTCTATGAACATTTTTATATATCTCTTTTGAAGCACATGTATGCATTTCTATGTGCTACATACATAACTTCATCGTATTTATTTACTTATACTCCAATGTATAAGGTATTAAAATTGCAATAACCACACTGGAAGTTTTATTAATAGGCAGCACCCAAGCTCCACTTATGGAGGAACAATCTTTGTCAGGAATGAAAGGTGAGACTCTGAAGGTATAAGTTGGAGAGGGACATAGAAACCAAGAAATGGCTCTACAATTTTTTAAGACAGAAATTTATGGGCAAGAAAGAATATAACAGAGAGAAGAGTAAAGAGGACAGAGAGAAGGGATAAGATATGTAAAAACATGGCAGAAGGCTAAAGACAATAGAAATAACTAGCCTATGAGAGGAGTCACAGAAGAACTTTTAAAAAGAAAAATTTTAAATATTAAGTTCCATACATCATGTAAACCATTTACACTTATTCTTACTTAAAAAATTAGTTGCCCACACAAATGCCTTTGATAGTAAGTTAGTCCAAAAAAATTTTTTTCATGAACATCAAGGAGAAAGGGAGTTATTGCACATCTGGAGTAATATAGTGCAGAATAGAGCAGAAAAATTAAGAAATCAGCAGACATGCTGAGTGTCTGAAATTATTAATGTGTTTTGTTTGTTACTGTTTATGGAAGCAAACAAAGATGAATAAGACACAGTCCTACCTTGAAGTCCTGCATAATTGACAATCTTTAAAAATTAAACTATTTTTCCTAAAGCAATGTGGCTTTGTTTAAACATGAAAAAAAAAAAAAAAAAAACCTCTCTTTTCCTAAGAAAATCACTTATAACTGTGCTACCTGGAGCACAGTGGAAAATGTCCATCTTCCACATTTATAGAAACATTAAATGTTGATTCAGGGCTGCTTTAAAAAGATTAGAATAATCATTGTGAAATGTCTAAACACTGAGTAAATCACTTTAACTTTTTAAAATTAAATTTATTTTTAATTGAAGCATAATTGTTTTACAGTATTGTGTTAGTTTCTGCCAAACATCAACATGAATAAACCATAGGTATACAGCCTATGTCTCCTCTTTCTTGAACACACCTCCCACCTCCCTCCCCATCCCACCACTCTAAGTTGTTACAGAGCCCTGATTTGAGTTCCCTAAGTCATACGGTAAATTTCCATTGGCTATCTATTTTACATATGGTAATGTATATTTCCATGTTACTTTCTCCATACATCCTACCCTCTCCCTCCTCCTCCACTTTAACTTTTAATTTTGAGATAATTGTAGATTCACCTGAAATTGCAAAAAAAAAAAGTAAAGGGAGTGACCTTCTACTGTACCTTTTATCCAGTTTCTCCCAATGATAACACCTTTCATAACTTATAATAGGGTACCAAAACCAGGAAAATTATATTGGCACAACCTAGAGCTCATTCATATTTCACTAGTTTTATATGTATTCATATACATATGGAGTTCCATGAAATTTTATCACATGGGTAGATTCGTGTGATCACCACCATCAAGATGCAGAACTGTTCCATCAGCACAATGCTCCCCTCACTTCTGTATGGAAAACCCACTCTACTCTCACTTCCCATTTCTAACACCTTGCAACCACCAGTCTATCTCTGTAATTTTATTCCAATATAAATGGAATCATGTGTGTGCATGCTAAGTTGCTTCCATCGTATCAGACTGTGCGACCCTATGGACTGTAGCCAGCCAGGCTTCTCTGTCCATGGGCTTCTCCAGGCAAGAATACTGGAGAGGGTTGCCATGCCCTCCTCCAGGGGATCTTCTCCACCCAGAGATCGAATCCATGTTTCTTATGTTTCCTGCATTGGCAGGTGGGTTCTTTATCACTCGAGTTGGAATCATAAGATATGCAACCTTTTGAGATTGGCATTTTTCACTCAGCATAATTACTGTGAGATCCATCCAAGTGATTGCATGTATCACTGGTTCCTTTTTTATTGCTGAGTGATACTGAATGGCATAAATATATCACAGGTTATTTATTCATTTACCTGTTGAAGGACCTTTGAGATATTCCCAGCTTTTGGCTACTAGAAAATAAAGCTGCTAAGAACATTCATATATAGGAATTTGTGTGAACTTGTTTTCACTCCCTGTGGTAAATGTCCAAAAGTGCGATTGCACTTTTACTCTACCTGGAGACCTCCTCTGAGTTGTCTGGCTACCCAAATGGGTCTCAGTGAGAACCCAGAGCCCAGTGCCTTCAAAGAAAATGGGCTCCTAGCAGGCCATGCTCCGAGGAGGCAAACGAGGGGGGAATTTTCTTTGTCTCCATTTTCCCCAGCTCTCATCATCAATCAGGATTTCATCCTGGCAACTTTGTCACTAATGTCAATCATACTAAATCAAATTACAAAATCTGGTCAAGGGATAAAGATTGGTAAGAATGGTACAGGCTCCTCTCTCCATGGACTTCTCCAGGCAAGAATACTGGAGTGGGTAGCCATTCCTTTCTCCAGGGGATCTTCTTGACCCAGGGATCCAATCTAGGTCCCCTGCATTGCAAGAAGATTCTTCACTGTCTGAGCACCAGGGAAGCCCAATTTGGCCCAGCTAGAGCCATTTTCATTTTATTTTTACTACTTCTTCAATTATCAAGCAAAGGAGATCAAGGACATTGATGATGCAAGTGAATGCTTCTCTAATGTTTCTCAGAATAGAGACCAGAGTTTTACAAAGGCTCCACATGTCCAAGGATCACAGGAATATTGGCTTTCTGGGGTCATTCCCCTTTTAAATAGGAAACATCAGTTCATCACACTGGCTTAGGGCACCAGAGTGGAAAGAACTGCATTGGGAAGTAATCTTTTCTCTTTGAGGGTGTTTGAAGAATGTCTCACCTGTGGTTCCCTTGATAGAAGTAATGACACCCCCACCTCCACTCATGAGCTGTTTCCTCATGATTAACTCCTGCCACAGTCACCAATCTCCAGTGGGGTCTCTGGGAGAAGTCCCACTCAAGGAGAAACACTCCATTTTTCTTTCAGTGGATGTACATCTAGTGTATAAGAAATAACACAGGAACTAATGCCCAAGTTTGGGGTTAATAATATCATCTTAATAATTTCATCTTACAAGTTTGTTCTTCCAAGTAAAGTTTTATTTTTATTGATATACTATGTACATAGGATTTACAAATTAAGTAGTGTGAAAAAGCTTAAAACAAAAACAGCAGTTTCTATTCTATCTACTACCCACAACTATTCCTCTGAGGCAGCTGCTTTCAAATATCTTAGCTAGGTAGTGTGGGAACTGAACTCTCTTTCCAAATAGTACATACATAAATTCCTATATAATTGGGTTATTATCAGTGAGTTTATTTTGGTTGTTTATTTTTTTTTTAGTCTGAAGAAGCCAAGGTTGGCAGTATAGGAAAGGGGTATTTTTTTAGGAGGTAAAAAATAGAGCTATTTTTTAAGAGTTCCTTGGGATTTGCTTGCACTTTCAGTTAACTCTCCAGTAGTTTCTTACAAAATGGCAAGTTATCTCACAAAAGAAAATTCAAATTTCAAAGTTGTCTAGAAGAAATTGAAAAATAAACAATCAAGGGTACTCTAGAAAACAGCTCAATGTTTTGCTGTAATAAGTACAACTATTAGGTTTTCAAATAAACATTATTATTCTGTGTACTAAGAAAATTCAGGTTGTTCTCATACATACATTGGCAAAAAAGTACTTCAAAAACAAGTTTTCAAAACTCAAACTAAATAGTTTTGCTCTAAATACTTAGAGAAACATATGAGCAATAAAGCTAAACCAGCATGTTTTACTGGTGAGATCTTACACTTCACCAAATTAAATAGGTGTTTTATTATAAAAATTTCCTGTATCCTCTTGTACTAGGATATATACATGAATGACAACAGAAGTCAGAGAAGCAAAAAACCACATATATGGAAATCATAATCAAAACAATCACTCTTAACTGACTGTTCAAATATAACCTCACTCATTAATTTGTTCTGCTAATTACATATGCAGTGTCCTTCATGGATTCTGGAATAAAATGATGTGATTCTTAATATGACTGACATACACCCATTTCAGCAACTACATTTTAGAGATGCCTCTAAATATTAAAAATTATGTATTAGGTCCTTTCTAGTTGGTAGTATATCAATTAACATTTTCAGAAAGAATGATATGAGAAATTTCAGCTGCTTCTCTCAGTATAGAAATAACTTCTTTGGGAACAATAATTTTTATAGGTATTAAAGTATCTGTATTTCATTTTTTATAATATCATGAAAATGCTGAGGATATAACTGTCATCAACTGATACTTCAAAAAGACAGACATCGTGTTTAAATAATTTAAAAACTAGGATATAAGGAAAATGAGACTAAGCCCTACTCTTTAAGAGTTTACTGGCTGTTGGGAAGTCATATCAGGCTCCAAGTTACAGGTACTACCTATGGTACGAGTGTGACACATAGAATTAAAAACCAGAGGCTTCTTAGAAAATGGTGTTTGCGATACTGGATGCTTGGGGCTGGTGCACTGGGACGACCCAGACGGACGGTATGGGGAGAGAGGAGGGAGGAGGGTTCAGGATGGGGAACACATGTATACCTGTGGCGGATTCATTTCGATGTTTGGCAAAACCAATACAATATTGTAAAGCTTAAAAATAAAATAAAAGAAAAAAGAAAAAAAATGGTGTTTGAACTGATTCTGGGGGGAAAAAAAGGAGTCAGCCACAAAAAGGAGGGGAGGCTGAAACATATCAGTGGTATTAGTGATGCACAACAAGGTACTGCTGCTGCTGCTGCTAAGTCGCTTCAGTCGTGTTCGACTCTGTGCGACCCCATAGACGGCAGCCCACCAGGCTCCCCCGTCCCTGGGATTCTCCAGGCAAGAACACTGGAGTGGGTTGCCATTTCCTTCTCCAATGCATGAAAGTGAAAAGTGAAAGTGAAGTCGCTCAGTCGTGTCCGACTCTTAGCGACCCCATGGACTACAGCCTACCAGGCTCCTCCATCCATGGGATTTTCCAGGCAAGAGTACTGGAGTGGGGTGCCATTGCCTTCTCCAGCACAACAAGGTAAGGGGTTCAAAAAAGTATTTAGTAAAGAACTTCATAGGACTTTTTGATTTGTTAGCCATGGGCTCTGAGCAAGAGTAGTACTTAAAAATAACTTCCAGTTGTTGTCAAACCAAATGGAAATTTACATAAAGGAGCATGGGTAAGTGCTACGTTGCTTCAGTCATGTCAGACTCTTTGCGACCCTATGCAATGTGGTCCACCAGGCTCCTCTGTCCATGGGATTCTTCAGGTACCTGGGAAGCCCAAATAAAGGAGGTAGAGCTAATGTAATGAAAAATATGAAACTAGTTTGGGCAATTCTGAGATGGCTGTGAAATGTTCATATGATGTCCAGTAAAGAGTCAGATGTATATTTCTAAAGCTCAGAGAAGATTTTGGTTTAGAGATACAGATTTGGGAGTTATCAACCTACAAATGATAATTAGAGCAATGAAAGGTGACAGATTAAAAAGAGCAGAGGACTTTGAATGAAGCCATCAGCAAACATAATGTCCAAGAATAAGGCAAAGATAAGATGCTTACCAAGGAAACCAAAGACCAATGACTAGAAAGAAGGGAATCAGCGAAGGGACGTATGTGAGAATCACAGGGGTCAGAGCTATACTGTCCAATACAGAATCCACCAGTCCCATGTGGCTATTGAGGATTTGAAATGTGCCTAGTGCACCTGAGGAATTTAATTTTTAACTTCATTTAAAAACTGGTATTTGATTTAGTTTTTGAAAAGTGTTTAAGTATGCTTATGATAACTTCAATATGTAAATCTATTTTTTAAATGATAAATTTTGTAAAACAACAAATTTAAGTATCTCTGATAAAAATTTGGCATTAGAATTGTGACATAGAGTGAATATAAAATACACTCATTTTGGAGATTTTTGTATGAAGAACAGAATGTAAAAATATTTTATTAAAGCTTCTGTACACTGATGATTTGCTTTTTGGTTTTGAGTTTTTTTAACAAGAATAGTTGCAAATATTTATTTGAAGTGACTTAAATGCCCATGTTTAAGTCACATGTTTAAGTCATAAGTAGAACAGTTGTTTTTATTTTTTTTTAAGCTCATAGCTTCTTTTTTTTTTCATTTTATTTTATTTTTAAACTTTACGTAATTGTATTAGTTTTGCCAAACATTTAGATCAATGGACCTTTAATTCTTCTTCACAATAATTGCATCAGTGTTCACGTAGTGATTTGTAACCTGCTCTTCTTGAGTGAACCATTCAGTTCACTTCAGTTCAGTTCAGTCGCTCAGTTGCGTCCAACTCTTTGCGACCCCATGAATCGCAGCACGCCATGCCTCCCTGTCCATCACCAACTCCCGGAGTTCACTCAGACTCACGTCCATAGAGTCGGTGATGCCATCCAGCCATCTCATCCTCTGTCATCCCCTTTTCCTCCTGCCCCCAATCCCTCCCAGCATCAGAATCTTTTCCAATGAGTCAACTCTTCTCATGAGGTGGCCAAAGTACTGGAGTTTCAGCTTTAGCATCATTCCTTCCAGAGAACACCCAGGGCTGATCTCCTTTAGAATGGACTGGTTGGATCTCCTTCTAGTCCAAGGTACTCTCAAAAGTCTTCTCCAACACCACAGTTCAACAGCTTTCTTCACAGTCCAACTCTCACATCCATGACCACTGGAAAAACCATAGCCTTGACTAGACAGACCTTTGTTGGCAAAGTAATGTCTCTGCTTTTGAATATGCTATCTAGGTTGGTCATAACTTGTCTTCCAAGGAATAAGTGTTTTTTTAATTTCATGGCTGCAGTCACCATCTACAGTGATTTTGGAGCCCAGAAAAATAAAGTCTGACACTGTTTCCACTGTTTCTCCATCTATTTCCCATGAAGTGATGGGACCGGATGCCATGATCTTTGTTTTCTGAATGTTGAGCTTTAAACCAACTTTTTCACTCTCCTCTTTCATGGTGATTACATGTTGAAACGATAATATCCTGGATATACTTGTTTAACTAAAACGTTATTAAAATTAATTTCACTTGTTTCTCTTTTGTATTTTTTGAGTGGCTAATAGGTATCATGGCTTTTATTTCTATCAGACAAAGACTATTTCAGGAAAGAAGTAATCATGACTATTGGGAGACAATTCTCCATAGGTCTCAAGTTTCCGTAGATCTTGTAAGTAAAGCACTGGTCATCCTTTATTTCAACATATCTTTCCAAAGATACTTGTATAAAGAACAGTCCTGGAAAATTAAGATAATATCTCATTGCAAAGCAAAGAGAAGGCATACTTACTGCCCATTATAAAAAATAAAGATTTCTTAAGCAAGGTTCCTCCTTTGTGATTAAATCCACTGTGTGTAGAAGTCTCACTTGACTATCTTTGCATTGTCTTGTGGGAACTGGGGTTCAGAAAACTAGTACAAAAACGCTGATGTTCTGGCTACTGTTATTGCAATAATAAGTAATAAATTTTTGCTTTTTATAATAAACTTTTCTCCATCCCTGACCCAGAAGTCTTGGATCTTCTACTAGCATCCATGAAACTGTGTCAAGCTGACTTCTTGGCTTACAAGAAAAGTTAAATCTCACATCTTTCATAGTTCTTGACAGTGACTCTGTCAGCTATATACTGCTATATAACAAACTGCCTTAAAATTTAGAAGCTTAAAAAAATAACAAAGACAGACATGTATATCAAGGGAAATAAATAGTCCAGAATAGACACAAAGAGATCAAATGACTTTTTTAGAAAAGTACAAAGGCAATTCAATGTAGCAAACAGAACCTTTTCAATGAATGGTGCTGGCACAAATGACTATATATATATGCCAAAAATGAACATAATTCCATATATCACATCTTATAGAAAAACTAACCCAAAATAGACCATAGACATAATTTAAAATCTAAACCTACAAAACTCTTAAAGTAAACACGAAGAAAAATTTTGTGAACTAGTTTAGGCCAACAGTCCTTAAATATGTCCCCAAATACAATCCATAAAAGAAAAAAAATGATAAATTCGGCTTCATAAAAACTATAAATCTTTGTTGTATGAAGGACATTGTTAATATAACTCATAAAATGGAAGCATATATATGTAAATAACATCTGGTAAAGGACATATCTAGGATATATAAAGGACTCTTAAGACTCAAAAGTAAGAAAACAGGCAAATTTTTAAAACTGAGAAAAATATTTGAACAGATATACAATCTACATTTAAAAATGGGCATAGGAACAAAGGACTATTTAATCCAAATGGACAATTCAAAACTAAGATGTAAATATTACTAAAAGCAATGAAAGAACATTCAATCCTATTTGCAGTCAGGGAATTGCAAATTAAAATAAGAATTTCCCCCATAAAACTGCAAAAATAGAAATACTGATAATACCATGTGATGGAGAAGGAATGAAGAAATGAACATTCAGATTTTCTTGGCTGCCATACAAATTATTTAGGAAGAAATTTGGTAATAGTTATTATAACTCAAAACTAAAATATCATTTGGGTTAATATTTTGAATTCTAGTAATCTATTCTATGAAAATAATATCATGAAAGTATAAAGAGGTATATATACGGATATTCTATTATTAGCTATATTGAAAAATGGGCAGCAATCACAATATCCATAAAAGCATGATTAAATAAACTAAAATGTAACCATATAATTGAAAATGAGGAAAAAATATTAGGCAAATGAGGAAAAAATACATATTGATTTGTTAGTGTAAAAAGTAAATTTCACACCAGTAAGTACAGAGTGATTCCATTCCTGAAAATATAAATGTGGCTGCTTCTCCATACAGATTTCTTGCAACTGCTCAAGAAAAGATTGGAAAGAAACTTAATGTAAGTCACTTTCAGTTCGGTTCAGTTCAGTCGCTCAGTCAGATCCGACTCTGTGACCCCATTGACTGCAGCACGCAGGGCCTCCCTGTCCATCACCAACTCCCGAAGTTTACTCAGACTCATATCCATTGAGTCGGTGATGCCATCCAACCATCTTATCCTCTTCTCCTCCCCTTCTCCTCCTGCCTTCAATCCTTCCCAGCATCAGGGTCTTTTCAAATGAGTCAGTTCTTCGCATCAGGTGGCCAAAGTATTGAAGTTTCAGCTTCAGCATCAGTCCTTCCATTGAATATTCAGGACTGATTCCTTTAGGATGGACTGGTTGGATCTCTTTGCATTCCAAGGGACTCTCAAGAGTCCTCTCCAACACCACAGTTCAAAAGCATCAATTCTTTGGCACTCAGTTTTCTTTATAGTTGAACTCTCACATCAATACATGACTACTGGAAAAACCATAGCTTTGACTAGATGGACTTTTGTTGCCAAAGTAATGTCTCTGCTTTTTAATATGCTGTCTAGGTTGGTCATAACTTTTCTTCCAAGGAGCAAGCGTCTTTTAATTTCATGGCTGCAGTCACCATGTGCAGTGATTTTGGAGCCCCAAAAAATAGTCTGTCACTGTTTCCACTGTTTCCCCATCTATTTGCCATGAAGTGATGGGACCGGATGCCATGATCTTAGTTTTCTGTATGTTGAGCTTTAAGCCAACATTTTCACTCTTCTCTTTCACTTTCATCAAGGGGCTCTTTAGTTCTTCTTTACATTCTGCCATAAGGGTGGTGTCATCTGCATATCTGAGGTTACTGATATTTCTCCAAGCAATCTTCATTCCAGCTTGTGCTTCATCCAGCCCAGCTTTTCTCATGATGTACTCTGCATATAAGTTAAATAAGCAGGGTGACAATATACAGCCTTGACGTACTCCCTTCCCGATTTGGAACCAGTCTGTTGTTCCATGTCCGGTTCTAACTGTTGCTTCCTCACCTGCATACAGATTTCTCTAGAGTCTCAAGAGTCACTTTAGAGAAGATGAAATTTGATGCATGGGTGATAAGGAATATTCACTTCACAATCCTAGATAATTTTGTTAGACTAGTAGAATTACAGTGATTTTTCTTTCTGTTGTTTTTCAACATTTTTCTGAAATAGAGAATAATTGCTGAAGTAAAGTCCTACAGGAGACTGAAAGGAAAGAATTGGGGGCACATATGAATAGATCCACCTCAGAAACAGCAGATGCCTCATTTTCAGGAAGTGCATGAAAGGTGGCAAGAGTTGGTGGGGCTGATCAGTTGGAGTGCAGGCTGTACAGGTGGGAGGACTGGGAGGTGAAATATGATTTACCTAACAGTTATGGTTTCTCAGTAAGGAGGATGGGACCCAGGACTGGGGAGAACGGTCAAGGTTTGGAATGGTCAATAAGGTAAACTGAAAGGATGTTCACCAGGACAAGCGAGGAAAGGTGCTCCTGTGAAGTTTTTATTATCTAGTCCTAGAAGTAGCAGACTAGGTGTAAGACAGGCTAGGAGGATAGTCTTACTTTCTGACCAGAAAGAGAACAGATTTTGGTGGACTACCATCAGTCTCTGCAGCACTATGACCACCTTAGATTTTGTCTGTAACATACATCACTTTTATACCCCCTCACACATCCGTACTCTACTTTACTCTCATCTATACTCTGTTTTTTTGGAACTTCTCTGGTGGCTCAGATGGTAAAGTGTCTGCCTGCAAGGTGGAAGACCTGGGTTCAAATCCCTGGGTCAGGAAGATCCCCTGGAGAAGAAAATGGCAACCCACTCCAGTACTCTTGCCTGGAAAATCCCACGGACAGAGGAGCCTGGTAGGGTCCTTGGGGTTGCAAAGAGTCAGACACAACTGAGCGACTTCACATACTCTATTTTTAAAAGTTTCTTCTTTTATGAAGACATTATAGAATATCAAAACAGAAAAGAACCTTAGGAATACCAATTCCCCCATTTTGTGGATGAGAAAATGGTGAGTCACAGAGATAAATGATTTTCTATGAAGCAATAGTTTATAAATGGTAAAATCAGACTAACCCAGGTGCCACATAAACCCTGTGTAACCATGATTATATAAAGAAAGGGATACTATGTCTGCAATCATCACAAATGGTTGTCACAAAATTAAGGCAAGACTCACTGCTGTCAAAATTTAACACTGTATCCACTAAAAAAATTATTCCTGTTGAAGGTGTGGCACGATACAAATATACTGCAATTGATTTTAAATGAGATGCCTGTAAGAACTGAGTAATTTGATGATGCATATTTGTAATATCAGAATCTTGTCCAAATCCTAAAATGTGCACTATCCTCAAGAACAGAAAAGCACCATCCAGGCTATGCCATGCTTTTGGAAGGATTACAGTGCCCTCTGCAGTTTCAGCAGAAATAAATAAAATCACAACTGTGATTTAAAAGAACAAAACAAACAAAATCAGTAATTTGAACACCAACATAACATGCCTCAGAAATTCACTTTACTTTTAAACTTTGAATTAAAATATTTATGTAAAGATCACTTTTTAAACAAAGTGCACTGCAGCATGTATAGCAGGTATCTATTTGTGTAAAAAGGTACACAATATAGAAAAAGATACATGTATGTGTCTAACTGCAGGTTAATTTGAGGATAATACTCTATGGCTCAGTTGCCTCCAGAGACACAAACTGGAACCCTAGGGATCATATGTGGAAAGATTATTTCCACTGTGGCTCTTCTAGTACTGTTACTGAGTCCGAGATCATTCTGCACACCAAAAGACAGGCCAAAGTGTTGAAGCAAGGAATATGGCTTTATATAGAAATCTGGCTGACAGAGATGATAGCAGAGTAATGTCTCAAAATAACCATCTTATTGGGGTCTGGGTCTGGGTTCTTTTACAGATCAGAGATGGGGGGAGTTAAGGAAACAAAAAGGTCATTAATGCTGCAAATATGTCCTAGAATGGCAAGCCTCAGAGTTCACTTCAGTTCAGTTGCTCAGTTGTGTCCAACTCTTTGTGACCCCATGGAATGCAGCACTCCAGGCCTCCCTGTTCATCACCAACTCCCAGAGTTTACTCAAACTCATGTCCATTGAGTTGGTGATACCATCCAACCATCTCGTCCTCCGTCATCCCCTTCTCCTCTAGCTTTCAATCTTTTCCAGCATAAGGGGCTTTTCAAATGAGTCAGCTTTTCAATCAGGTGGCCAAAGTATTGAAGTTTCAGCTTCAGCATCAGTCCTTCCAATGAATATTCAGGACTGATTTCCTTTAGGATGGACTGGTTGGATCTCCTTGCTGTCCAAGGGACTCTCAAGAATCTTCTCCAACACCACAGTTCAAAAGCATCAATACTTCGGCATTCAGTTTTCTTTATAGTCCAATTTCCACATCCATACATGACTATTGGAAAAACCATAGCTTTGACTAGATGAACTTTTGTTGGCAAGGTAATCTCTCTGCTTTTTAATATGCTGTCTAGGTTGGACATAACTTTTCTTCCAAGGAGCAAGTGTCTTTTAATTTCGTGGCTGCAGTCACCATCTGCAGTGATTTTGGAGTCCCCCAAAAATAAAGTCTGTCACTGTTTCCACTGTTTCCCCATCTATTTGCCATGAAGTGATGGGAGCAGATGCCATGATCTTAGTTTTCTGAATGTTGAACTTTAAGCCAACATTTTCACTCTCCTCTTTCACTTTCATCAAGAGGCTCTTTAGTTCTTCTTTGCTTTCTGCCATAAGGGTGGTGTCATCTGCATATCTGAGATTATTGATATTTCTCCCAGCAATCTTCATTCCCACTTGTGCTTCATCCAGCCCAGCTTTTCTCATGATGTACTCTGCATAGAAGTTAAATAAGCAGGGTGACAATATACAGCCTTGACATACTCCTTTCCCGATTTGGAACCAGTCTGTTGTTCCATGTCCAGTTCTAAATGTTGTTTCCTGACCAGCATACAGATTTCTCAACAGGCAGGTCAGGAGGTCTGGTATTCCCATCTCTTTCAGAATGTTCTACAGTTTTTTGTGCTCCATACAGTCAAAGGCTTTGGCATAGTCAATAAAGCAGACTGCTACTGCTAAGTCACTTCAGTTGTGTCTGACTCTGCACGACCCCATAGACGGCAGCCCACCAGGCTCCGCCGTCCCTGGGATTCTCCAGGCAAGAATACTGGAGTGGGTTGCCATTTCCTTCTCCAATGCATGAAAGTAAAAAGCAAAAGTGAAGTCACTCAGTCCTTAGCGACCCCATGGACTGCAGCCTACCAGGCTCCTCCATCCATGGGATTTGCCAGGCAAGAATACTGGAGTGGGTTGCCGTTGCCTTCTCCAATAAAGCAGAGGTAGATGTTTTTCTGGAACTCTCTCTCTTTTCGATGATCCAACAGATGTTGGCAATTTGATCTCTGGTTCCTCTGCCTTTTCTAAATCCAGCTTGAACATCTAGAATTTGACAGTTTACGTACTATTGAAGGCTGGCTTGGAGAATTTTGAGCACTAATTTGCTTGCGCGTGAGATGAGTGCAATTGTGCAGTAGTTTGAGCATTCTTTTGCATTGCCTTTCTTTGTAATTGAATGAAAACTGACCGTTTTCAGTCCTCTGGCCACTGCAGAGTTTTCCAAATTTGCTGGCATATTGAGTGCAGCACTTTCACAGCATCATCTTTTAGGATTTGAAATAGCTCAACTGGAATTCCATCACCTCTACTAGCTTTGCTCATAGTGATGCTTCCTAAGGCCCACTTGACTTCTCATTCCAGGATGTCTGGCTGTAGGTGAGTGATCACATCATCATGGTTATCTAGGTCATGAAGATCTTTTTGCATAGCTCTTCTGTGTATTCTTGCCACCTCATCTTAATCTCTTCTGCTTCTGTTAGGTCCATACTATTTCTGTCCTTTATTGTGCCCATCTTTGCATGAAATAGTCCCTTGGTATCTCTGATTTTCTTGGAAGAGATCTCTAGTCTTCCCCATTCTGTTATTTTCCTCTATTTCTTTGCACTTTGCACTGAGGAAGGCTTTCTTATCTCTCCTTGCTATGCTTTGGAACTCTGCATTCAAATGGATATATCTTTCCTTTTCTCCTTTGCTTTTTGCTTTTCTTCTTTCCATAGCTATTTATAAGGCCTCCTCAAACAACCATTTTGCCTTTTTGCATTTCTTTTTCTTGGGGACAGTTGATCCCTGCCTCCTGTACAATGTCATGAACCTCCATCCATAGTTCTTCAGGCAGTCTGTCTATCAGATCTAATCTCTTGAATCTATTTCTCTTTTTCACTGTATAATCGTAAGGAATTTGATTTAGGTCATACCTGAATGGTCTAGTGGTTTTCCTTACTTTCTTCAATTTAAGTCTGAATTTGGCAATAAGGAGTTCATGATCTGAGCCATAGTCAGCTCCTGGTCTTGTTTTTGCTGACTGGATAGAGCTTCTCCATCTTTGGCTGCAGAGAATATAATCAATCTGATTTTGGTGTTGACCATCTGGTGATGTCCATGTGTAGAGTCTTCTGTTGTGTTGTTGGACGAGGGTGTTTGCTATGACCAGTTCTCTTGACAAACTCTGTTAGCCTTTGCCCTGCTTCATTCTGTACTCCAAGGCCAAGTTTGCCTGTTATCTCTTAGCTTCCTGCTTTTGCATTCCAGTCGCCTATAATGAAAAGGACATCTTTTTGGGTGTTAGTCCTAGAAGGACTTGTAGGTTTTCACAGAACCATTCAACTTCACCTTCTTCAGTATTATTGGTCGGGGCATAGACTTGGATTACTGTGATATTGAATGGTTTGCCTTGGAAACAGAGATCATTCTGTCACTTTTGAGATTGCATCCAAGTACTGCATTTCAGACTCTTTTGTTGACTATGATGCCTACTCCATTTCTTCTAAGGGATTCTTGCCCACAGTAGTAGATATAACGGTCATCTGAGTTAAATTGGGTATGTGTTAAGTTCTTCCTTTCTGCCAGCTACAGGTGAACATGGTTCTGAACAACCGCACTTTAGTTTAACAGTCAGGCAGAGGAGGAGGATTCTCTGAGGCAGGACATTAAGTATGTATGTATAACAAAGGCAGCAAAAAGCAAGCCAAAGAAACAGTTCCATATGTAAAATTATTAATAGATAGCCAGTGGAAATTCACTGTATGAAGCAGGAAGCTCAAACTCAGTCCTCTGAGACAACCTAGAGGGGTGGCATGGGGTAGGGTAGGGGTGAGAGAGGGGTTCAAGAGGGCCGGGACATATGTACATCTATGGCTGATTCATGTTGATATATGGCAGAAACCAACAATATTGTAAAACAATTAGTCTCCAATTTAAAAAATTAGTTTCAGCATGGAGTCAGAATTGGCTTTTCCCTGCAACAGTACTATTTAAATTTTTTCATCACATGCATGTATTGATCTTTCCTGTAGCAAAAGAATTACATGAAAAAACAGTTAATCAATAAAAATTTTGATTACCCTTAAGAGAAGTGGTATGCATCCAAATTTTAAGCCTCTCTCTCCAGAAGCTCCTTAATTTCAGACAAGTTCTTTAATCTTTTAAAAACAAAAGAGTTGCATATGCCAAGTCCCATATCAACAGAGACTTAACTTAATTACCGTTTTAGCTCACCCAGAAATGGAGTTGTAAGCTAGTCAGTCAGGAATTGCCTAAATGGCACCAGTTAAGCAATCTGACTGATAGGCCCCAGTCATTCCCTACAGAAAAGTAACTTTTCAATTACCAGCCCAGTTTTTTGACCTGTATAAGTTCCTTGCCCCATTCTGCCTATGAAAGTCTTCCATTTTATACTGGTCCTTGGAGCTCCTTTCTATCTAGTAGACTGGATACTACCTGATTCAAATCAATTTTGCTCAAATAAAGCCTAACAATTTTTAATATGCTTCTGTTTATCTTTAACAAATCCCTTTGCCCTCCCTAACCACTTAAATTAAAACATAGTTTCTTTATCTCTGTATTATCTTATAACACCCAGCATCTTCACAGTTTAGCTGTGAAAAAGTAGTCTATACCAGCTCACATTTGGTTAACCAAAACAATATTGATTAGCCTATAAAAGAGTAGACTATTTTATTTACAGCTTTTTAATCTACAAATTTCTTAAATTTGGGAGAAAACAATCAATATTCACTAAGATATTAATAATTATGAAATATTATACAGTAACTGAAATCGCTCAGTCCTGTCTGACTCTTTGCGACCCCATGGACTGTAGCCTACCAGGCTCCTCTGTCCATGAGATTCTCCAGGCAATAGTCCTGGAGTGGATTGCCATTTCCTTCTCCAGGGGATCTTCGCAACCCAGGGCTGGAACCCGGGTCTCCCGCATTGAAGACAGACGCTTTACCATCTGAGCCACCAGGGAAGCCTAGATTTATCTTCTTAGTCCTCCCCTCCAAAGGAAATAAGTGTACCTTTCCAGAAATTGTGTCAAAATTATTGAGTAATTGAATAGGCAATTTTTTAATTGAATGTTCACTAAACTCCAAGTATCTTTCCAGGTGCAGGGTATAAGGAGTAAATAAAAACAAAGTTGCTAACCTCACAGAGTTGACACTTTGGTGGGAGGAAACATAATATACACATAAATGAATACATACTAATTATTTCTTAAAGTTATGAGAAATATTTTAAAAGAAACAGAATAGACGAGAAAGTTGTTATACAGAGTTCTGAAAAAGAAAGCGCTATTTCTGAAAAACAGTTATCTAGATTTCTATTCGGAGAAGGCAATGGCACCCAACTCCAATACTCTTGCCTGGAAAATCCCATGGATGGAGGAGCCTGGTGGGCTGCAGTCCATGGGGTCGCTGAAGGTCGGACACGACTGAGCGACTTCACTTTCACTTTTCACTTTCATGCATTGGAGAAGGAAATGGCAACCCACTCCAGTATTCTTGCCTGGAGAATCCCAGGGACGGGGCATTCTGGTGGGCTGCCGTCTATGGGGTCGCACAGAGTCGGACACGACTGAAATGACAGCAGCAGCAGCAGCAGACTTCTATTTCTGTTTCCCTGATGCTGGGAAAGATTGAAAACGAGAAGAAGGGGATGACAGAGGACGAGATGGTTGGATGGCATCACTGACTCAATGGACAAGAGTTTGAGAAAGCTCCGGGGAATAGTGAAGGACGGGGAAGCCTGGTGTGCTGCAGTCCATGGGGTCGCAGAGTCCGACACGACTGAACGACTAAACAACAAATTTCTGCTAATAAAAGTTTCACCTAACTACCAGTCTTCAGTAACTCTTTTCCCAAGTCAGCCTATTAGGAACTCACAGCCAATGGGAAAAAGGGAGTGTAAGCAAGCGGAAAATGAACAACCTAAAACCCAAGAGTTTTCTAAGGACCACCAGAGTCTTGTTTCTGGGCTGGGCAGTAACTTTCAACTCTTGTCATCTGAGGTACTTCGTTTGTTTCAATTTTTTTTTTTTTTTAACCCGTGTTTTTTTTGTTTGTTTTGTTTTTTTTTTTAACAACTGTTAATGTAGTTCTTTAATGTTCCTGCTGCTGCTGCTGCTGCTGCTAAGTCACCTCAGTCGTGTCCGACTCTGTGTGACCCCATAGACGGCAGCCCAAGAAGAAAATTTTTCAGCTCTGTTTTTTCCAGATTTCAAACACTTTAAGGATGGGGCGAAAGAAGGCGTTTCTATAAGGCTGCCAGCACTTCAACGGCATTTAGCAAATACTAGTTATTTCCGCTATTACCCAGTGAATCGCTCACCAGGCGCTTCCTGGACCGAGTCTGCGGCCCGAAACCTTCCAACCCATTATCTTTGGACTTGCCGCCGGCCTGGCGTCCCCCGCGCCGCGACACAGATGGAACGGACCGTGACGTCACGAGACCGCGACTCAATCAGACGCGGCGTTTGGGAAATTTTAAATTTAAAGGCGGGGTGGTCCGTACGCTCTGAAGCGTCGGCCGTGGAGGTTTCTGACGTATTCCCTGGATCCACCAGGCAGGATGGCGGAGGAAGGAGCCGTAGCCGTCTGCGTGCGGGTTCGGCCGCTCAATAACAGGTAGGTAGGCCAGACCGAGCCCAGGTCCCCACTGCGGACTCCGGCGCCGGCATGAACCGGAGGAATGAGTCCTCGCTCCTCTTTCTTGCTCAGCTGCCTAGAAACTCGGCCACTTACCCGCTTTGTGCCTCGGTTTCCTAACTGTACTGTGACGGGGCAGGATCGAAGATCTAGAGGATCCTGAAAGTCTCTTATATCTGTAACCCAGGCTCACCGACGTTAAAGACCTTACTCCCTGCACTGCACTACCGTCGCCCCATCTGCGGTCCCCACCAGGAAAGTCGAAATCAGAAAGCTCCTACTGCACTCATCACAGTGCAGTTAAATTTTACGTTTAACTGACTGTCGCTTCCCCTTTACTGTATACGCCCTAAGAGCGAAAACGAATCAGTTTTGTTGCATTGTATTCGGTACTTCAGTCAATAACTGAATTCCGCATTCAGAATGTTGAATGAACGATATTCATCAATATTGACTTGTTTTTTAGTACAGTCTACTGTATTAAAACAGACACTACCATCGTTGCCCAGTGGATCTCACAACAAAATAGATAAAAGATACAGAATATTAGGTGGTGATACTGGAGTAATAAATGCTTTAGAGAAAAAGCAGGAAGGGGAAGCCAGGCAAATCTGTTTGCTATGCCAGTCTTGGGTCCTCGCCCCAGAATGCTAACACAGTTTTGTCTGTGAGAAACATTTGTTAAATCTTACTGGGTGCTTAATAAATGAGAATATCAAGATGAGGAATTTCCTATTTTTAATAAGCTTATTGATGCATTAGAAGACAGCTACATAAAGAAACCCTTATATCTTGACAGATGTTATGATAGACAGTTAAAGAATGTTTTCTAGCGAAGTCATTAGTCCTTTAGTGAGATGACTGTAGGAGAGGAACAGGGCAGTGTCAGGGAACACCTGAATCATGAATGAAAGAACAGTTAAGGTACTTAGTAGAAACCTCAGTCAGGGTATTCCAGGCAGAGAAAGGTTGAATCTAATTTGGGGAGTGAACTTCAGGTAGTTGATTCCTCTGGGAGTTAAGGTGTATACAGAATTTAGAGGAAGATGAGATTGAAGAGAAAAATTATAGTGATAGAGGTATCATGTAACAAATTAAAGATTTCAGATGGTTTTTAAGTGTTTTAAGAGAGAGAGACATATCAACTGCCACGACTCCATAGGAAGGTGGAAGTGAAGAGTTTCACAAAGAAACTCCCATGAAAGTGCAGGAGGTCACTGAAGCCCCATTTAAAAGTGTTGCCCCCTCAAAGGTAGATTTTCCACATTTATCTTATTTATGGTATTAGTCATTACAATCTTTTAAAATATTTATCAGAAGATGAAGTCTTTCTACTGTCTCTCATACAACACAGCTTCTATGACCAGTTGTTCTAAAATGCAGTGTTTTTATTCTTTTAGAGAAGAAGCGCCTGAAAAAGATACTCAAGTTTACTGGAAAACTGACAATAATACAGTTTATCAAGTTGATGGGAGTAAATCTTTCAATTTTGGTAAGTTCATAATAGCATCAAAAGTTAACCTGGTATCCTTTTTCTTTTATGAGTACAAAAGCCTTATGAATAACACTGGATTTGTCACTAAAGATCAAACCAAGCGTTCAATAAATTGCTTCAATGGAAACTTTGAAAAATCATTCATCCATCATTTATAAGCTAATAAATTGATGCTTAAATACAGTAGTAGTAAAAAAAGAAAAGAATTAAAAAATTAAACACATATACTATTACTGTAGTCACTGTAACTTATGACTGAAACTAACATTCTTCTTCTTACTCATGAGAGTACTTGTGGCCTGAAATTCTGTAAACCCAAAATATGTTGCTTAGTGTCAAGTCATCTTTAAGATCTTCCAATTTGTGTTTGTTGTTTTGGTTTTTTTGTTTGTTTTTGAACTATTTTCAAAACTCTTTAAAGAATAAATAGTGAAGATATTGCTTCTTTGTCTGCTGGAATGCAGCAGGAACCTACCTCTGCTCTTGTGGAGCTTATATAATGGAAAGAAAGGCTTTAAACAAGTAATTTCACCCACTGACATAAGCTTTTGCAGAGATCTAAACTTGGTGTCTGGAATGGTACCATTTACACCAGGACCTGCAGGATGAGTGAGAGCTAGCTAGAACAGAGGGACTTCCAGGCTCTGATGATTAACTAGACTGATTTGTACATTGATTTAGCATGTATATAGTGCTGACAACTATATACCAGTGCCACAGTGCCAGGCACTGTTCTGAGCACTTCCTACATATTCACTCATTTAATCCTCCTAACAAGCCTGTGTATTTGGTGCCTTCCTGTTTTAATGAAGAACTGAAGCACAGTGGCCTGGAGTCACATAGCCAGCAAATAAGAGAGAAAGGCTCCAGATCTGTATTCTAGCCATACCGCCAATGTGCCACTTAGGCTCCATAGAGCAACATGACGTCCTCTAAACAACCTCAGGAGTAAGTGTGGTTAAGTTGTCAAATTAGTGTGAAACTAGAAAGCCACACCCCACTCCAGTACTCTTGCCTAGAAAATCCTATGGATGGAGGAGCCTGGTGGGCTGCAGTCCATGGGGTCACTAAGAGTCGGACACGACTAAGCGACTTCACTTTCACTTTTCACTTTCATCTGTTGGAGAAGGCAATGGCAACCCACTCCAGTGTTCTTGCCTGGAGAATCCCAGGGACGGGGGAGCCTGTTAGGCTGCCGTCTGTGGGGTCGCACAGAGTCGGACACGACTGAAGTGACTTAGCAGCAGCAGCAGCAAAAAGCCACAAAGATGTGTGGAAGAGAAAATGAATTCTGATAAAGGAATGTTTGATGGTATTAACATAATTTTTTTTTTTCAAACTTTTTATTTTGTGTTGGGGTATAGCCAATTAACAACGTTGTGGTAGTTTCAGGTGAACAGTGAAAGAATTCAGCCATACATATACATGTATCCATTCTCCCCCAAATCCCCATCCCATCTAGTCTGGCACATAACATTGAGCAGAGTTCCTTGTGCTGTACAATAGGTCCTTGTTGGTTATCCATTTTAAATGTGACAGTGTATACATAACCTTCCCAAAGTCCCTAACTCTCCCTCCCCTCTGGCAACCATAAGTTCGTTTTCTAAGTCTGTGAGTCTCTGCTAGAGATTAAAAAACCTAAGTACCACAGATTCTCAGTAGCCATATATGCCCATAATGAATTTGGACTCATCCACCTATCTGAACCACATAATGTTAAGGTTTGAATCATCTGCCATTTCTCCTTGCTCTGAGATAATGACCCTTAAGCAGCCTTCAGATGGCACTTAGGTTTTCCACATTGTTCTGCTAATAGGGCAGATTTGTGGTCACCGTGCAAGGAGTATAATCACTGAACTATTGATTGCAGGTCAATAATTTTCCCTCCTGATTTACAAATCCATTTCTTGTGAGCTTTTTAAAGTGAGGCCACCACTAAAAGAGTGGTCTATTTTTAATGTGCTAACAAAAGCAGAGAACCACATCTTAGACTTGTGAATTCATCAGTGTAAATACCACCCTAAACACCAGCCTTCAGCAGCCAGCTCATTGATCATTCCCCGTAATACTTCAGCTTTGGTCAGTTCTTTTCTTCCAGATATCTGCATTTCTTGGTTTAGTTTGTGCTAAACTTTCTTGCTAGGTATGTTAGAAACATCAGAATTTCTCAAAGAATAGTAACAGTCTGCATTTCCTAGGTGTTAACATATGTTGACAATAATTCTATGAAGAAGATATTAGATGTCCATTTTATAGATTAGGGAGCTGAGGCATGGAGACATCAACCACTTGCCCAAAATCACACAGCCTGTAAGTGGCAGAATCAGGATTTGCAGTCTTGATTCCAGACCCCCATATTCAGATTCAGCCACCATGCCTTACTGCCTCTTGAAAGCACATAGGATAATAGACTTGTATTTTTTCTGTGTGAGGACCAACACATTTTACCTAAAGAGAGTATTTTCATTGGACCAATGAGTTGAAGAAAATATTGTACCTTAAATATTCTATCATACCATATCCTGACAATTTTATTTCTTTGGGCAACTACTAATTCAGAATGAAAATACAGTCAATTTGTTTGGTTTAACTTAAATATGATTTGTTTTTTAGATCGTGTCTTTCATAGTAATGAAACTACTAAAAATGTGTATGAAGAAATTGCGGTTCCAATCATCGATTCTGCCATTCAAGGCTACAATGGTGAGTATTCACTGCAGAAACACTGCAGTCTTTGGTGTTTGTTCAGCAGGCGTCGATCATTTTCTACACTGTAGATTCACTGTAATCTCTGCATGTGTTTGTTTTGTTTTTGCAGGTACTATATTTGCCTACGGTCAGACTGCTTCAGGAAAAACGTATACTATGATGGGTTCACAGGAGTATTTGGGAGTAATACCCAGGGCAATTCATGACATTTTCCAGAAAATTAAGAAGGTAAAGAACTTAGCTAAGTTTCTAGTACATGCAGATAAAAATAGTGATAATAGGATAGCAATCTTAGTGTTCTCTTGTAATGATGAAAGGAAGTAGATTTATACTTATCTCTTAATTATCCAGGGGGAAAGAAGGAAGCCATAGCGTAGATTCATTTTTTTTTTTCCCATGAACTTACTTAAGAAACTTAAAGTTTTTTTATTCTTTCCCTTAAATCATGAAGCAGTACTCCCACCAAACAGTGGGCATTAAGGAACAGGAAAACCTTATCACAGTTGGGTCCTTACTGCCTTTGTTTAGCTACCAGTCATTACTAAGGAGCAGTAAAAAGTAGACTAGGTAAAAGACAGGAGACCAGAAGGCCAGAATAGGCAACCTAATTAGTTAAGAGTTGATTTTAAATTACCTTTTCATCATTATTTTAATGATTTTCAATTTTTTTAATATATACAGGTTGAGTTTTATTTTGAGGTTAGAGAGTTGAATGGGGTACTTACAATTCTGTGATACTATTGGTTATTTATGAAACTGTGTATTTTGTTGTTGTTTGTTATTGTCAGTATAGAAACACAGGGAGGAATTTTTTTTGTTTTTTTGTTTTGTAAAGATAATTTCCTGAAAGACAAATACCACATGACTTCACCTCTATGTAGAATCTGAAAAAAAAAATGAACAAACAGAAACAGACTCATAGATAACAAACAGGTGATTGTCAGAGGGAATGGAAGTTGGAGGAATGAGAAATAGGGTGAGGGAGATTAAGGGGCACAAACTTTCCATTAGAAAATCAATGAGTCACGGAGATGAAATGTGCAGCATGGGGAATTCAGTCAGTAATATTGTAACATCTTTATATGATGACACGTGGCAATTAGACTTCTGTGATCACTTGGAAATGTATGGAAATAGTGACCCACCATGTTATGTACCAGGAACTAACATAGTGGAATGGGTCAACCACACATCAACTAAAAAATAAATTAAAATTCTATAAATATGTTTTCTCAAAGAATATTTTAATATTAGCACGTGAGCATTTGTTATTAGGTTTTCATAACTGGATGATCTCTGAAGTCATCACATTATCTTTTTCTTCTAGTTTCCTGATAGGGAATTTCTTTTACGTGTGTCTTACATGGAGATATACAATGAAACCATTACAGACTTACTCTGTGACACTCAAAAAATGAAGCCTTTAATAATTCGGGAAGACTTCAACGTGAGTAACAGAGTTAACAGGGTGGCTTAAAAATTAGATATACTGATTGGGATTATTTTTTCTTGAACATTTGCCTTTAATTTCTGTATACGTTAAAGTATCTTCTGTTATTATGGTTTGTTTTTTATTTTCTTTCTTAGACACTTACAGAGATTATCTCTTAAGTAATATGTATAGTTTTTAAATATTGATAGTTACAGTATTTTGGTGTAAGTGCTTAAAAAGAGTGAGATGGAACTATCAGGTTAGCATTTGGTATACTTTGGCATAGGAAATACATTGTAAATATCGGAAGTATACTTATTATTTTCATATAGAATAAAAATCCCCATTTCCCACGTAACATACACAAATGAACTCTGTGATAGTTTGTACTTTCTTTTTGAAATGCGAACTTTTAAGTGACTTATATTTCCCTACTTTTACCGTAACTAAACTTGTTTCAGAGGAATGTGTATGTGGCTGACCTCACAGAAGAAGTTGTTTATACATCAGAAATGGCTTTGAAGTGGATCACTAAGGGAGAAAGTAAGACTTTGTACTATATTTCTTAAAACACTTGTAGAAACTATTTAATTGAATGTATTTAGGCTTTAAATCACACTCTTCACTTTTCATCTAAAATAAAAGTTAGTGCTTTTCTTTGGATTTTAATACACACAGCTGAAATGTGACTCTCTTACAGAGAACAGGCATTATGGAATTACAAAAATGAATCAGCGAAGTAGTCGTTCTCATACCATTTTTAGGATGGTAGGTAATTCTCTCTGTATTTTGTCTTTCCAATTAAGAATACACTAATTTTTCTATAAGTTGCCTTTTCTTTCTAGATTTTGGAAAGCAGAGAGAAAGGTGAACCTTCTAATTTTGAAGGATCTGTCAAAGTGTCCCATTTGGTGAGTATTGAGGAACCATGATAATGTACTATACGAGCCAAAGCAAAATTTAATTTAGCTGCTGAAGGTTTGGTTTCATAAGAACTGTTGACTATTTGGCAAAAGCATCTATAAATTGGTAGTTTAGTCTCACTAGTAACGTGAAATTTCTAGCAGAAATGCAGGAAGAGGTCAGAGGATCTTACTTCCCGTGATCTTACACTGCCACTCCCTAAGCTTTAGGTGTAAGAACTGTAAGAGTGGGCTTTCCCTAACCAGTAATGGAGAAAGGGCTAATTCTATGCACCTTTAAGAGTTAACGTAATCTTGGGATTCGATGGGGTTTTGTGTGTTCGTGATTTTGGGGTTTTGTTTTTTGGCCTCCACCAGTGCAACTGAGACTTGTGAAATAAATGAAAACCTGGGTGAAATAGTTTAAAAAAAATCACATTTCTCTAGTTTATATTCAGTACCTGTCTGTTGGTAGGTGAATATAAGCATTATGCAAACATTCCTTCTTCCTGAACTGTATCATTTTTCTTCTTCTTTTTTTTTTGTGCTTCCTTTCTATTCCTTACCGTTATTGTTTTGTTCTCTGTCTTCAAGGCCTGAATTCTTTAGTTTGATGTGGGATATGATTCAAGATTACTACATTTGATTTGAAAATTTCAGGGGAAAAAGTAATAAATCTATAATATGTTTACTTTTAGATTTTGAAAACTCAGTTAAATATCTAACTCCAGTTCACCTTAGTTATTTTACCATACAAGTATAGCATTTATTTTAATAGACTGGTCTTTTAACAGCAAACCTAACTTCTGTTTTGTTGTCCAAAGCCAGCCTGTATATATCACTACAATTTTAACTTTTAATATAATTTAGCTTTACTAGTCTTGACATACTTAGTGATCCATTTGGTGTCTTTTCTCATATTTTTTGATGATCTATCATCTAGGGACCATAGATACTATCTAACCCAACACTCCAGATTTGCCACTTACTCTTAAGTATCTTATTTGAAAGAGGACTTCCCCAAAGAGTCATTTTCTGGCTCTTTAAAGATGGTTTTTTGGGTTGGTTTTTTTTTTTTTTTTCTGAGCGTCTCCTCGCCTTCCTGGAATAATAACATCCAAGTGCTCTCAGCCCAGGTCCTTTATTTTTGGAGTTTCTTTCCTCCTACCCTCCTAATTAAAGCACAAGAGTGTTCTGTAGCCTTTCTTCACTTGTTTGCCCTCAGGCATTGTTACCATTTCTGTGTTGATGATGGTCAAATATTTACTGTTTCTGAAGTCTCTGAGTTCTAAGTCATGTCTCTCCATAAAGATTGTCCCACTGTTAATTATCTCAAGCTTCAGTGGGTCTAAAGCCAAATTAATTTATTCCTATCATAGTGAATATTCCTTTTACCAGTAGTACTTATATCTTAATTCATGCTGCTTTCCTTACCACTATCCCCCTTTATTATGCCCCTACCGAGGTCATTTGTGAAGTGAAGTCGCTCAGTCATGTCTGATTCTTTGTGACCCCATGGACAGTAGCCTACCGGGCTCCTCCGTCCATGGGATTTTCCAGGCAAGAGTACTGGAGTGGGGTGCCATCGCCTTCTCCAGGGGATCTTCCTGACCCAGGGCTCTAACCCGGGTCTCCCACAGTTAGGCAGACGCTTTACGTCTGAGCCACAAGGTCATTTGTAGTAGATGCTATGTAACAGCGACTAGATTTCTTTGCGTATTTTAGTGAAAATAGTACATATCTGAGACAGAACTGTAAAACAAGAGTACATAATTATCTGCCCATTCCCCAAAGAAAGAATTAACCTAAATCTCCACTTTCTTTAAATACATTAAGAATATTTACTGGACTCTCAAATTAAAAAAAAAAAGAAGACATCCCTCCACTACTTGCTGTCTTCACTACCACCTGCCTGAATGTTCTAGTGGTTTTCCCTACTTTTTTCAATTTCAGTCTGAATTTGGCAATAAGGAGTTCATGGTCTGAGCCACAGTCAGCTCCTGGTCTTGTTTTTGCTGACTGTATAGAGCTTCTCCATCTTTGGCTGCAAAGAATATAATCAATCTGATTTCGGTGTTGACCATCTGGTGATGTCCGTGTGTAGAGTCTTCTCTTGTGTTGTTGGACGAGGGTATTTTTTATGACCAGTGCATTTTCTTGGCAAAACTCTATTAGCCTTTACCCTGCTTCATTCCGTGTTCCAAGGCCAAATTTGCCTGTTACCCCAGGTGTTTCTTGACTTCCTACTTTTGTATTCCAGTCCCCTATAATGAAATGGACATCTTTTTTGGGTGTTAGTTCTAAAAGGTCTTGTAGGTCATCATAGAACCATTCAACTTCAGCTTCTTCAGCGTTACTGGTTGGGGCATAGGCTTGGATTACTGTGATATTGAATGGTTTGCCTTGGAAATGAACAGAGATCATTCTGTCGTTTTTGAGATTGCATACAGGTACTGCATTTCAGACTCTTTTGTTGACCATGATGGCTACTCGATTTCTTCTGAGGGATTCCTGCCCGCAGTAGTAGATATAATGGTCATCTGAGTTAAATTCACCCATTCCAGTCCATTTCATTTCACTGATTCCTAGAATGTCGACATTCACTCTTGTCATCACTTGTTTGACCACTTCCAATTTGCCTTGATTCATGGACCTGACATTCCAGGTTCCTATTCAATATTGCTCTTTACAGCATCGGACCTTGCTTCTATCACAGTCACATCCACAGCTGGGTATTGTTTTTACTTTGGCTCCATCCCTTCATTCTTTCTGAAGTGAGAAATAGATTTAAGGGCCTAGATCTGATAGATAGAATGCCTGATGAACTATGGAATGAGGTTCGTGACATTGTACAGGAGACAGGGATCAAGATCATCCCCATGGAAAAGAAATGCAAAAAAGCAAACTGGCTGTCTGGGGAGGCCTTACGAATAGCTGTGAAAAGAAGAGAAGCAAACAGCAAAGGAGAAAAGGAAAGACATAGGCATGTGAATGCAGAGTTCCAAAGAATGGCAAGAAGAGATAAGAAAGCCTTCCTCAGCGATCAATGCAAAGAAATTGAGGAAAACAACAGAATGGGAAAGACTAGAGATCTCTTCAAGAAAATTAGAGATACCAAGGGAACATTTCATGCAAAGATGGGCTCGATAAAGGACAGAAATGGTATGGACCTAACAGAAGCAGAAGATATTAAGAAGAGATGGCAAGAATACACAGAAGAACTGTACAAAAAAGATCTTCATGACCCAGATAATCACGATGGTGTGATCACTGACCTAGAGCCAGACATCCTGGAATGTGAAGTCAAGTGGGCCTTAGAAAGCATCACTACAAACAAAGCTAGTGGAAGTGATGGCATTCCAGTTGAGCTATTTCAAATCTTGAAAGATGATGCTGTGAAAGTGCTGCCTTCAATATGCCAGCAAATTTGGAAAACTCAGCAGTGGGCACAGGACTGGAAAAGGTCAGTTTTCATTCCAATCCCAAAGAAAGGCAATGCCAAAGAATGCTCAAACTACCACACAATTGCACTCATCTCACACACTAGTAAAGTAATGCTCAAAATTCTCCAAGCCAGGCTTCAGCAATATGTGAACCGTGATGAACTTCCTGATGTTCAAGCTGGTTTTAGAAAAGGCAGAGGAACCAGAGATCAAATTGCCAACATCCGCTGGATCATGGAAAAAGCAAGAGGGTTCCAGAAAAACATCTCTTTCTGCTTTATTGACTATGCCAAAGCCTTTGACTGTGTGGATCACAATCAACTGTGGAAAACTCTGAAAGAGATGGGAATACCAGACCACCTGACCTGCCTCTTGAGAAACGTATATGCAGGTCAGGAAGCAACAGTTCGAACTGGACATGGAACAACAGACTGGTTCCAAATAGGAAAAGAAGTACGTCAAGGCTGTATATTGTCACCCTCCTTATTTAACTTATATGCAGAGTACATCATGAGAAACGCTAGACTGGAAGAAATACAAGCTGGAATCAAGATTGCTGGAAGAAATATCAATAACCTCAGATATGCAGGTGACACCACCCTTATGGCAGAAAGTGAAGAGGAGCTAAAATGCCTCTTGATGAAAGTGAAAGAGGAGAGTGAAAAGGTTGGCTTAAAGCTCAACATTCAGAAAATGAAGATCATGGCATCCAGTCCCATCACTTCATGGGAAATAGATGGGGAAACAGTGACAGACTTTATTTTGGGGGGCTCCAAAATCACTGCAGATGGTGACTGCAGCCATGAAATTAAAAGATGCTTATTCCTTGGGAGGAAAGTTATGTCCAACCTAGATAGCATATTCAAAAGCAGAGACATTACTTTGCCAACAAAGGTTCATCTAGTCAAGGCTATGGTTTTTCCAGTGGTCATGTATGGATGTGAGAGTTGGACTGTAAAGAAGGCTGAGTGCCGAAGAATTGATGCTTTTGAACTGTGGTGTTGGAGAAGACTCTTGAGAGTCCCTTCTGAAGGAGATCAGCCCTGAGTGTTCTTTGGAAGGAATGATGCTAAAGCTGAAACTCCAGTACTTTGGCCACCTCATGGGAAGAGTTGACTCATTGGAAAAGACTCTGATGCTGGGAGGGATTGGGGGCAGGAGGAGAAGGGGACGACAGAGGATGAGATGGATGGATGGCATCACTGACTCGATGGATGTGAGTCTGAGTGAACTCCAGGAGTTGGTGATGGACATGGAGTCCTGGCGTGCTGCAATTCATGGGGTTGCAAAGAGTTGGACACAACTGAGCGACTGAACTGAACTGAACTGAACCACCTCCCTAGCCCAAGCCACCATCATCTCTCACTTAGAGTCCTGCACCAGCCTCCTGACTGGGCTCCCACTGCCACTTTTGCCCTCTCCAGCTCATTTTCCATCTAGGGGGGCCACAGGTGATCCTTTAGAAGGTTAAATCAAGGTATGTCACTTTTCTGCTTAAAGTCCCTTCTCGGCTTCCCATTGCATTTGGAAAATCCAGAGTCCTTATCCTTGTTTACAGAGCCCTGCGTAATCTGACTCCTATCTCCTTCTCTTACACTGTATTGTCCCATCTCCACTTCCATCTCCACTTCACCAATTCTGCCATGCTGCCTTTTCTATTTTCTGAACATACCAAGCTCATTTCCGTTTTCTGACTGGACATACTGGCCGTTCTGTTAATTTGGACTGTGTTTCCCTTGGTCTTGCATGGCTGCCTTCCTCTGTCATCTCAGATCTTAGCTTAATGGGGAAGCCTTCCCCTACCAATCAGAGAACCTCCTCTGTCCCTTCTTCCCTCTTCCAGGACTATTTAAATTATCTTTATTACACTTACCATATTCTATTTCTCATTTGTTTGTCTTTTTCTGTCTCTTCATCCTTTTCCTCGTCTCATACACTCCATAGACAATATAAGATCTATGAGGACAGGGACCTTGCTTGTTTAGTTCACTGCCGTATCCCTAGCACCTAACATACTACCTGAAGCATGACAGTCACTTTTTTCAGCAATATCTGTGAAATGAATGAGAGTTTTGTGCTTTTAAAGATGCTGCAGTATAATCAAAAACATGTGACTAGCTCTACACAGTAAGTGTATTAAGAATAAGTCATACCTATATAGACCATTCAGGTATGACCTAAATCAAATCCCTTATGATTATACAGTGGAAATGAGAAATAGATTTAAGGGACTAGATCTGATAGAGTGCCTGATGAACTATGGAATGAGGTTTGTGACATTGTACAGGAGACAGGGATCAAGACCATCCCCATGGGAAAGAAATACAAAAAAGCAAACTGGCTGTCTGGGGAGGCCTTACAAATAGCTGTGAAAAGAAGAGAAGTGAAAAGCAAAGGAGAAAAGGAAAGATATAAGCATCTGAATGCAGAGTTCCAAAAAATAGCAAGAAGAGATAAGAAAGCCTTCCTCAGTGATCAATGCAAAGAAATAGAGGAAAACAACAGAATGGGAAAGACTAGAGATCTCTTCAAGAAAATTAGAGATACCAAGGGAACATTTCATGCAAAGATGGGCTCGATAAAGGACAGAAATGGTATGGACCTAACAGAAGCAGAAGATATTAAGAAGAGATGGCAAGAATACACAGAAGAACTGTACAAAAAAGATCTTCATGACCCAGATAATCACGATGGTGTGATCACTGACCTAGAGCCAGACATCCTGGAATGTGAAGTCAAGTGGGCCTTAGAAAGCATCACTACAAACAAAGCTAGTGGAGGTGATGGCATTCCAGTTGAGCTATTTCAAATCCTAAAAGATGATGCTGTAAAAGTGCTGCCCTCAATATGCCAGCAAATTTGGAAAACTCAGCAGTGGCCACAGGACTGGAAAAGGTCAGTTTTCATTCCAATCCCAAAGAAAGGCAATGCCAAAGAATGCCCAAACTACCACACAATTGCACTCATCTCACACGCTAGTAAAGTAATGCTCAAAATTCTCCAAGCCAGGCTTCAGCAATATGTGAACCGTGATGAACTTCCTGATGTTCAAGCTGGTTTTAGAAAAGGCAGAGGAACCAGAGATCAAATTGCCAACATCCGCTGGATCATGGAAAAAGCAAGAGGGTTCCAGAAAAACATCTATTTCTGCTTTGACTATGCCAAAGCCTTTGACTGTGTGGATCACAATCAACTGTGGAAAATTCTGAAAGAGATGGGAATACCAGACCACCTGACCTGCCTCTTGAGAAATGTATATGCAGGTCAGGAAGCAACAGTTCGAACTGGACATGGAACAACAGACTGGTTCCAAATAGGAAAAGAAGTACGTCAAGGCTGTATATTGTCACCCTCCTTATTTAACTTATATGCAGAGTACATCATGAGAAACGCTGGGCTAGAAGAAGCACAAGCTGGAATCAAGATTGCTGGAAGAAATATCAATAACCTCAGATATGCAGATGACACCACCCTTATGGCAGAAAGTGAAGAAGAACTAAAAAGCCTCTTGATGAAAGTGAAAGTGGAGAGTGAAAAAGCTGGCTTAAAGCTCAACATTCAGAAAACGAAAATCATGGCATCCTGTCCCATCAATTCATGGGAAATAGATGGGGAAACAGTGGAAACAGTGTCAGACTTTATTTTGGGGGGCTCCAAAATCACTGCAGATGGTGACTGCAGCCATGAAATTAAAAGACGCTTACTCCTTGAAAGGAAAGTTATGTTTAACCTAGATAGCATATTCAAAAGCAGAGACATTACTTTGCCAACAAAGGTCCGTCTAGTAAAGGCTATGGTTTTTCCTGTGGTCATGTATGGATGTGAGAGTTGGACTATGAAGAAGGCTGAGTGCCGAAGAATTGATGCTTTTGAACTGTAGTGTTGGAGAAGACTCTTGAGAGTACCTTGGACTGCAAAGAGATCCAACCAGTCCATTCTAAAGGAGATCAGCCCTGGGTGTTCTTTGGAAGGAGTGATGCTAAAGCTGAAACTCCAGTACTTTGGCCACCTCATGCGAAGAGTTGACTCATTGGAAAGACTGATGCTGGGAGGGATTGGGGGCAGGAGGAAAAGGGCATGATAGAGGATGAGATGGCTGGATGGCATCACTGACTCGATCGACGTGAGTCGGAGTGAACTCCACGGGTTGGTGATGGACAGGGAGGCCTGGTGGGCTGTGATTCATGGTGTCGCAAAGAGTCGGACACGACTGAGCTACTGAACTGAACTGAACTGAAAATGACCTCTGGTTGCACAGTTTAAAAGAGCAGCTCATTCAAGGAATGGGAGGAGGAAGGATAAAATCAGCAAAGCTACACTGAGCAGGTAACATTTGCCTTGGATCCTGAATAAAGAACATTAGAGGTAACAGAGAATGGCATGGGGTAGCACTTGGAAGTATAGAAGAAGTACATGAGGTATTCAGGGTGTAGTGAGTAGTTCCGTATGAATTAGGCGTAGGTAATGAATAGATATAAGGCTGAAGCAACACAAGTGCCTGATTGCAAAGAATCACATTCAGCATGATAAGGTTCTGAACTTTGTGTAGGAAATAGAAAACCTGTTCTGGCGGCATTATGGAGATATATTGCGTTACAAAGAAGGAACAAACGTTACAGATTGGTTTGACAAGACAAGGCCTAAACGGTGGGGTGAGAGATGAGGTCACAGGTGGAGTGTTCAGGTAAACTGCGTGATTAAAATGTTCTTTCAGTGGTTTGGATTTTATCTCCAGTTATACTTTCTAAAGGTTTATTTCCATCTGTCTTACAGAATTTGGTCGATCTTGCAGGCAGTGAACGGGCTGCTCAAACAGGTGCTGAAGGTAAGGAAAACTTATGAAACACGACGTTGACTTATGAAACACGACGTTGACTTGAGTGTCTTCCAATTCTTTTGCAGAATATAAGTGCTGCCGTGCATTTTAGAAACTAATAAAGTAAGGATAATAATAATATTGTGATAAAAGTCCTCAGTGTAAAAAGTAGCTTCTGTATCTGACTAATTATCTCATTTGGGATACTATGTGTGTGTTAGTCACTGAGTCGTGTCCAGCTTTTTGCAACCCCATGGGCTGTGCGTCCCCATGTGACCCACCAGACTCCTCTGTCCGTGCAATTCTCCAGGCAGGAATACTGGAGTGGGTTGCCATTTCCTTCTCCAGGGAGTCTTCCCTGGGCCAGGGATCGAACCCATGTCTCACACTGAAGGCAAATTCTTTACTGACTGAGCCACCAGGGAAGTCCTTGGGCTACTATACCATCAATTTTTTAAAAAGCCAAAACTATGCAGTTTGTAGAATTGTATAGCTGAAGAGCTTATGAGAGTACCATGAAAACCATCTAAATTTTCATAATTAGTAAGAAAATTCAGAAAGGTCATGGGGTACACAATTACTATTCAGACATTAATAATTCTTAAAGACAACCAGCTACAATATTTAGTGTACAAAAATATGCAATATACAATAATAGGTTAGAAGATGTAATACCTCAGAAGAAACTCAACAAAAATTGCACAGAGCCAAAAAAATAAAACTTCAAAGACAGACCTAAAGGACATAACCAAATATTAATACATAAACAAATGGAAACGCACACTTAGATGGAAAGGTGCAAAATCATAAAGATGTCAAGCCTCCCTCGTGTTAATTTCCTGCAGCCTGACATAAAGTTACCCAGCTAAGCATGGCCTATCTCCACCAAATCAGACCTATGAACAGGAAGTACATACTGTTGTTTCAAGTTGGCTTATTAAATAACAGTATTATAGCATCAGCTAAATAATGCATCTATGAAATAACAGCTATTCAGAGTTATTTGATGCATTATTTTGTGTGTACATAGTAGATTGGAATCCTACATATCCCTCAACAGGGTTCTGGGTAAGAAATTTCTGATATGTCCATACATTGAAATTCTGTGTTATGAAAAAGAAAGAAAAAGACCAGTGTTTACTAATCTGATGCAAGTGAAAAAAAGCAAAGGACAAAATAGTATATGTAGTATGCTACTATTTGTCTGAAAATTAAAGAGAGAAATGAGTGTATATGAACTTGTATTTCTAAAACTCTCCAGAAGAATAAATAATAAAGATGGTTTCCTGGTAAGAGGGGATAGGAAACCTGTCGTGGTTGGGGCATAAAACTGGAAGAGAGCTTTTTCAGAGTACTTGTTCTTTTTTTAATGTTAGAGTCATGTGTGCATATTTAGTTTTAAAATTAAAGATTTTGGGGTTGTGAGTCCATATAGGGACAAATTTGGCTTTAAGTCTGTAGTTGTCTGTATTTGAAGTTTTAAAAAAACTAGATTCAAAAGGAGTAATTAGAGGGGATCTTTTAGGAAATGGACTTTTCCTCCCTCTTGTTCTTTTTTTTTTTTTTTCATCTTTTTTGTTGTGCTATTTCTCTCAGATGATAACCTTTCTGATTCATCTAATAGGTGGGAGGGTAGGGAGAGAGCACCTCCATTGGTGATGTTAAAGGTAGACTCAGATTTAGTCCAAAACAGAGACTTCAACATCTGTCCCTTTAATTTCTACTTTCTCTCATAATTTGCTGATAAATAAGGTCATCATCCAATACAAAGCTCAATATTAGTATTTATATTTGTTTAATAAATACAGGTTTGCGACTCAAGGAAGGCTGTAATATAAATCGAAGTTTATTTATTTTGGGACAAGTGATCAAGAAACTTAGCGATGGACAAGTTGGGTAAGTATACCCCACTGTACATTTGTCTGTTAATACTTATGTTTAAATTAGGTCAAAAATTTTAATAGTTTTGTGTGTGGTTGCTCAGTCATGTCCGACTCTTTGCAACCCCATGTCCTGTAACCCGCCAGGCTCCTCTGTCCATGGCATTTTTCAGGCAAGAACACGAGTGGTTTGCCATTTCCTACTCCAAGGAATCTTCCTGACCCAGGGATTGACCCATGTCTCTTGAGTCTTCTGCATTGGAAAAGGCAGATTCTTTACCACTGCGCCATGTGGGAATCCCTTAGTGACACTCAAAATATATGTACCTATTTCTTTCATATATTCGAAAGCTCTCATGACTGAGCATTTGTGGCTTCTTATACATATGATTGTGTCCTACTAAATTTACTTTCTGTATTTTAAATATTTTTTTTAGTTAATAGTTTCAATCTGCCCCGTATAACCTGTAAAGAATTAATTTTATAACTATAGCTATTTTAAGGTTCTCCATTAAAAACCAACCAATTTTGTTATATAAAAACTTTCTTTTTTTCTTCCCAAACTCATTTCTCTTTAAGTGGTTTCATAAATTATCGAGATAGCAAATTAACACGAATTCTCCAGAATTCCTTGGGAGGAAATGCAAAAACACGTATCATCTGCACAATTACTCCAGTGTCTTTTGATGAAACACTTAGTACTCTCCAGGTGAGTTTGATTTTTATCTCAAATTAATATGAGGGGATATCATCTTTAAGAAGGAAAAATTACCAACTAAAAATAGGTATAGGTCTTTTAATTGACATAACATACCTGATAAAATAAGATTGATGTGTTTTTCCAAAATCACAAAATCCAAAATCCATTATCCCACCTCCACAATTTCTGCCACATTCAACACTATTTTATTGAAATTGACTTGATTTTTTATTTTTACAAACTCACTTATGAAAGGAAACTTTATATCAGTTCCATAAATGAAGAACTAATAGCACTTAGAACAAATAGAAGGTGACTCAAAAAACATTTGTATGTGTTTATAACAACGACAACAAAACTTCTAAAACTCCTGCTAGCCATTTGTTGCCTGTCTTTGCACTGAGCCTAGGTCCTGCATTTTATGTTTAAAGAAAAAAAGGAGGAGGGTTGGGGTGGGAGAACTGAATTGTCAATAGAATAGCTATCTCAATGAAGGATTCAGTGTCATATAATGGACACCTTCATGTACCCACTTAAAGTTACTCCTGATACACTCTAAGAAACATTGGTTTAAATAGCTACTGAGTACTAGATCTAGGTACTGTCAGAGAAAAAAGATAGAAAATAGAGTCACGGGCTTCACAGAATTGATAGTCTTATAGGGAAGACAAGACCTGTCTTCCAACGTGATTGCCTTGGATTAATGCTTAAGTGGCTAGTAAATAGGGTAGAGTTCAAAGGAAGGAGAAGGGCTTTTGATGGGAGCACTACTGGCCTTGTTATGGAGACCTAGAATGCTCTCTGTATCAGAAGTATTAAACTACCTGGGAAGAGTACTGATTTTTTTTTTTCTTTTTTTTTTTTTTTACAAATCTTAATTACAAGAAAACCAAGTATTATTAATTTGTGTGTATGTTGAGTGCATAACACTTCTGCATTTTTTCCCAGTTTGCCAGCACTGCCAAATACATGAAGAATACTCCTTATGTTAACGAGGTATCAAGTGATGAAGCTCTCCTGAAAAGATACAGGAAAGAAATAATGGATCTTAAAAAGCAGCTAGAGGAGGTATGTATGAACCATGTATTTCAGTAAAGAGAAGAGACAGATTTAGAATTGAGATCTGCCTAAATGCCCAGAGATTCTGAAGCCATCAATAACTGAGCTTTTAAACTGAAAGTTTAAAACAATTTTCAACCAAGAAGAAATCAACTCATACAAAATTTAGTTTAATATACTATAAACTAAAAGACTTGGTTTCCTGAAATTATTTTAGGTTTTGTTTTTCATTTTCAAAGGGCAAAATTTGATGTTTTCAAATGGGCCAAGTTGACAGAGTTTTTTAAAAAAATTATCACAAATACATAGGAAATTAGGTTAAAAAAGAGAGAGGCCATGTATAGTTACCTAAAACTACTTTCCAGAGTTTCACATTATCTTGAACTTTTCTTTCCAAACCCAGAATAGGAATTCAATAAAATAGGATAATCACTTATAATTGTAATTTGTTTGTTCTAACTATTATGGCCCTCGATTTTGTGTAAATCTTGCATTCTGGTGATATTTTTAGGAGTGATCTAAAATAACAAATGGTAATCTTATGAAAACATCTCTTCTTTGCTGTAGGTATTCAAATCTCTGCTTTTATGATCTCTCTGCCTTCTATTTATATATTTTAAGCAGTTAATAGACTTGCCTTAGCTGCATTGTAATAGTTTTACACACAGCATTTAGAATAATGACATAAGAAGAAATGGTTATTTTACTTTATTTTTAGTTTGAGAAATTACTGATTATGGTAACTGTGTACTAGAGTTCTGCACATAGAGTATGTTTTATTTCAATATAGTTAAAATTCTCTTAGTTCACATACAAATTTCTATTCTGTTCTTTTAAGCTACTTTCAAGGTTTTAAAATACAGCCACATTTATTATTAACATAATCCGTTATTACATTCTATAGGTTTCTTTAGAGACTCGAGCACAGGCAATGGAAAAAGACCAACTGGCCCAGCTCTTGGAAGAAAAAGATCTACTTCAAAAAGTCCAGATTGAGAAAATCCAAAACCTAACACGGATGCTGGTGACATCATCTTCCCTCTCATCGCAGCAAGAATTAAAGGTAAAATTTAAAAGATGACAGCTTAAACTTGGTATACAGAGAATAGAACTGGACATTCCTATATATTTATTATATAAATATTCATTTATCATCTTTCGCTACATTATATTCAAGAAACCAAGAACCTGTTGTATATTTGAAGTTCGTTAAAATTACCGATCCCTGATGTAGAAGTACTAATTCAAGGATTCAAGCTTACTACTTTAGTTTTCTTCTAGGAGTTTTATGGTTTCAGGTGTTAACATTCAAGTCTTTAATCAGTTTCAATTGATTTTTATATATGAGAAAATCATATATTATATACATGTAAGTATAGTGGTCCAGTGTAAATGTTTCTTACTTACGTGTAAGTAAGATAATGGTCCAGTTTCATTCTTTTACATATGGCTGTCCAGTTTTCCCAGCATCACTTACTGAGCAGACTGTCCTTTCCCTATTTTATCTTCCTCGTTCCTTTGTTGTAAATTAATTGATCATATATGTGAGGGTTTATTTCTGGGCTTCTAGTCCATTGTTTTTATGTGTCTGTTTTTGTGGCACTATCATACATATTGTTTTGATTGCTATAGCATTGTAGTTTGAAATCAGGAAGCATGATGCCTCCAGCTTTGCCCTACTTTCTCAAGACTGTTTTGGCTATTTGAAGTCTTTTGTGGTTTTCAGTCTACAGTATAGCCAAGGAATCTGTTTGCAATAGGTTTCTTAAGAAATTCTTATATAATTCATTAGCTGATTGGAAACCACGGGTGTCTGAAGTATATTGGAATATTTTCTGTTTAAAGAAACAAGAATGTTAATATCAAGAAATTGATCTAGACTATAGATCAGCATAGTAATCAAAATTCTGACTTCCGATTTGTATGTTTTTGTTTTTACTAGGGTTTTATTTATCTGACAGATTTTTTTTATTTAAGAAGATAGCCTTTGGATTTCAACTCCCTGGGTATGAATCCCAGTTCTGTCAATTCCTAACACCTCACCTTAACCAATTTCTCAAATATACTTTGCCACAGTTTCCTTATCTGTGATATAATAGATTGGTCCCTACTTCATAGGATTGTTGTGAGAATTAAGTGAAGTAACATACAGTATGTGCATAACACTATACTTTACACTCAGAAATCCTCATTAAATGTGTACTGCTAAGATTATTACTGGGCTTTCCTGGTGGCTCCAGTAGTAAAGAATCCACCTGCCAACATAGGAGACAGTTTTAATTCCTATTCTGGGAAGACCCCAAATGCGGAGCAACAAAGCCTGTGCTCCACAGCTATTGAGCTTGTGCTCTAGAGCCCAGGAGCTACAACTAATGAAGCCCACCTCGAGCCCATGCTCCACAACAACAGAAGTCACTGCAATGAGGGGTCCACTCACTGCAATTAAAGGAAAGCTTGCGCACCAACAAAGACCCTACAGAACCAGAAATAAATATGTTTTTAAAATATATGTATTATTAATAGGTATCATGTACAGATCACCACACTAAGTATAGAGACACTCAAGATCTGTTTCTTGACTGAGTGATGAGTAGAAAATAGCCCAGTGGAAGGTATAGGGAATAGTATTTCAGAAAAACACATATGCAAAAGCTTGAAGTTGTGGGACAACAATATATTAGACTTTCTGGTGGCATGGGCATTGTAAACCACATTAAGGGATTTGAACTTTGCATTTTGCTAAAGACAAGGAAAAACCTTGTATAGAATGTAATTGCAATTGCATTTTGGAAAGGTGTGATTGCTATGTGCATCAGATTGATTTGGCCTCTACAAGGATTGTGGTTCTGAAGATGGGAGAAATTGGATAAACTGGAGAGCCATTTGGGAGGCAGACTCAACTGGACTTTGTGGTTGTTGGAAAGGGGCAAGGAAAGAGAGAAGGAGGCATCCTGAATGACTTGCAAGCATTAGTAGGCTTTCTGGGCAGTTGGTAGTGTGTGTATTCACTGAATGAAGAGTAGTGGAGCTGCTCAATGTTTGATTCAGGACATCTCCATTTTAAGAGATCAGGCAGTTGGAAATGTGAAAGGTCTGAGATGGAGATGTTAGTTTGGGTATTAACTACAGCTGATCCAATTTAAAGTCCTGGGAATGGATGAGCTTGCCCTTGGAGCATGTTGAGAATAGAAAGAACAGAGGGTCAAACACAGAACTCCAAGAAACAACAATTTTTAGTCAAAAGCAGAATAAAAGAATCCCTAAAGGAGCCCATGTTGAGCTCTAGAATTGAAAGGAAATCAGGTGAATGTGGTAAGCAGTGTCACGTTCCACTTATATCTGCTTACAGATGCTGAAGACAAAGATGCTTCAGATTTAGAAATGAGAAGCTTATTTGCAAAAGCAGTTTGAGTTATGTGTTGGTAATAAAAGCCACCTTGCTGTGGGTAGAGATACCCAAAGGGATGGGATCTTGAATATAGTTGAAGAGTCTGGCCTTAGAAGGAGAAACATCTGTTCATTTCAACAAGGACAGAAGAAGGAATGCTTTTGTAAGTTTAGGCTTATATTGTCTTTGTGAAATAGGTTTAACTTTTCTGCTGAGATATCAAGAGATGGTTGGAGACACACGTTCATAGTGCTCAGAGTTTGAAATAGTATAGCGCATGGTGTTGAGCTGAAGGTCATTGGAGTAAAATATATATGTACAGCTGGGTTTTGCAGAGCAGGCCGTGGAAAGGGCTGGCTGTCTCAAACCTAAAGGTAGTGTGTGTAGAGGCATGAAAGCGAGCAGTGTATTCTGGGAACAGCAGTTAATCTTGAGATACAGTGCAGTAGACAGAAATGATCCTGAAGAGACAAAGAAGTAGATACATGATGAGGACGAAGATAGTGTATAAACTAAAAAAAAATGGTAGCTAGAGAGAAGTGAGGAGGCAAGAGTTTATTTCTTTAAAAAATCAAAAGCAAATAAATAGGCTTGAGCATTTGTAAAGCCAAGAAGAAGGAGCTAGGGAAGGTGGCAGATGACCAGATAACTGAGGGAACGGAACTTGGTACCCCAAAGTGCTGTTGATAGCTATGGGGTAGCAGTAGCAGCTGTCCCTTCCTTGTAACACCAGAGTACTTGAAGAGTTGTATGTCAACCGATTCCTTTCAGTTATGTTCCAGAAAAGCTTATAAGTAAACCTTCAGATAGAACATATAGTGTAAATGATGGTTTCATCAAAGTTTTCAGGGGTTAAACACTGATCTGAAAAGCTTGAATATGTTTTCTTATCTCAGGATATCCTTAAACTATTAAGATACTAAACTCAACTTAGTAAAAATTCCACCAAGGCAATGGTTTTTTAAAATGGAAACTAGTTCCTTTGTTTTACAGTATATGAGCCCCAATCTATGTGAGGTAATTTTGATTTCTTTTTTAGGCTAAAAAAAAACGAAGAGTCACTTGGTGCGCGGGGAAAATTAACAAAATGAAGGACTCAAACTACGTAAATGAATTTAACATGGCAGTGAATGTAACAACAAGAACACATAAGGCTGCTGTAAGTTTAGGAGAAATTGATGAATGTGAGTACTTTTCCAATTACTTTCATTTATGAAAGCATTTCTATAAAGAGGGACATTTTTTTTAACTTTATTTTTTAATTGAAGGATAATTATTTTACAGAATTTTGTTGTTTTCCTTTAAACCTCAACATAATCAGCCATCAGTGTACATATGTCCCCTCCCTAAAGCAGGACTTTATTTATAACTCAGTAATGTAATAAACACATTTAAATAAAATGTATGTATTAATATTTTAAGTGTAATTACAATGGAGATAATGAGAAAGTTAAGTGATTTTTAAAAAGTGAACGTTCATGAAGTTTTCTATTATTTCCACATCTCTTAAGAATGATGATGCATTGTAGTTGAAGCACACATTTTTGTTCTAATCATTATCCAGTTAAATTAGTATCCACATAACATCAGCCTTAAACTACTAATCTTGAAAGAATTCCTGTGTTTACAACAGAAATCTGTTTCAGAATTGTCCCCAGCTTAGTTATAAGTATTTTTAGGGGCATTTTATTTATTTATTTTTTGCTGTGCTGACTTTTCTTTATTTTTTTTAATTAATTTATTTGAATTGGAGGCTAATTACTTTACAATATTGTAGTGGTTTTGCCGTACATTCACATGAATCAGCCATGGGTGTAAATGTGTTCGCCATTCTGAACCCCTTCCCACCTCCCTCCCCATCCCATCCCTCAGGGTCATCCCAGTGCACCAGCCCTGAGCACCCTGTCTCATTCATCAAACCTGGACTAGCGATCTATTTCACATATGATAATATACTTGTTTCAATGCTATTCTCAAAGCATCCCACGCTCGCCTTCTCCCACAGAGTCCAAAAGTTTGTTCTTTACATCTGTGTCTCTTGCTGTCTCACATATAGGGTCATTGTTACCATCTTTGTAAATTCCATATATATATGCCTTAATATACTATATTGGTGTTTTTCTTTCTGACTCACTTCACTCTGTATAATAGGCTCCAGTTTCATCTACCTCATTAGAACTGATTCAAATGCATTCTTTTTCATGGCCATGTAATATTCCATTGTGTGTATATACCACAGCTTTCTTATCCATTCATCTACTGATGGATATCTAGGTTGCTTCCATGTCCTGGCTATTGTAAACAGTGCTGTGATGAACATTGGGGTACACGTGTCTCTTTCAATTCTGGTTTCCTTGGTGTGTATGCCCAGCAATGGGATTGCTGGGTCGTATGGCAGTTCTATTTCCAGTTTTTAAGGAATCTCCACACTGTTCTCCATAGTGGCTGTATTAGTTTGCATTCCCACCAACAGTGTAAGAGGGTTCCCTTTTCTCCACACCCTCTCCAGCATTTATTGTTTGTAGACTTTTTGATAGCAGCCATTCTGACTGGCGTGAGATGGTACCTCATTGTGGTTTTGATTTGCCTTTCTCTGATAATGAGTGATGTTGAGCATCTTCTCATGTGTTTGTTAGCCATCTGTATGTCTTCTTTGGAGAAATGTCTGTTTAGGTCTTTGGCCCATTTTTTGATTGGGTCATTTATTTTTCTGGAATTGAGCTGCATGAACTGCTTGTATATTTTTGAGATTAATTCTTTGTCAGTTGCTTCATATGCTGTTATTTCTCTTAGGGGCATTTTTAAATCCACTTAAAATAATCAAATCTCAAATTTAGAATTTGCCCTTTTTATCTATACTGTACTAAGGATCCATGTATTTTATCACTTATTCTAACCAGTGATGTTAATTCACACAATAATACAAATGACCATATCTGTTTTTAATGTATTCTTGTCATTCATATAGTAAGTACATATTAGTTTGAGTTTATTACCTCTAATGAGAATTTTTTTAATCTTTGAGTTTTAAGAAGCTTAATAACATATTTATGGATAAATTTCTTTTCCCTATAATTATAGCTCTCTGTTCAGAGTCTGATATTTTCAGTAACACTGTTGATACATTGACTGAGATAGAATGGAATCCAGCAACAAAGCTACTAAGTCAGGTAATTTAAATGTATTTTGCAGAACATTATGCTTTTACTCTTTTTAAAACTCATTTGTTATTGGTGTTTATTGTTGTTGTAACACATTTCTAGCTCTCAGTTAATTTCAGTTACAGTTTTAGTTTCATTTAGGGCTTCCTGGGTGGCGCTAATAGTAAGGTGAAAGTTAAAGTTGCTCAGTCCTGTCCAATTCTTGGCAACCCCATAAACTATAGAGCCCATGGAATTCTCCAGGTCAGAATACTGGAGTGGGTAGTCTTTCCCTTCTCCAGGGGATCTTCCCAACCCAGGGATCGAACCCAGGTCTCCCGCATTGGAGGCGGATTCTTTACCAGCTGAGCCACAAGGGAAGCCCAGTGGTAAAGAACTCACCTACCAATGCAGAATACTTAAGAGATGCAAGTTCAATTCCCTGGGTTGGGAAGATCCCCTGGCAACCCATTCTAGTATTCTTGCCTGGAGAATCCCAGGGACAGAGGACCCTGGTGGGCTACGGTCCATAGGGTCGCAAAGAGTCAGATGGAAGTGACTTAGTGACAATCCCCTAGGGATAAAAAGGGTTGACTTTTAGTGTCAGAATTCTCAGTTGTATATTAGAAGAATGATACATGTTAGGGAATGGTAAGATTGCCAGATAATACTGAAAATTAAAAATACGTGTCTATTGTCTTATCAAGAGTTTAAGAAATAAGGAATAGTATAATCAATACTATAGTAAGTTAAATTATATATTTACTTTCTAGGCTTTTAATGTTCAAAGAAATATAGTTTTACAAATGTATTTATTAAAGAAAATTTTATTTTCACTTTGGAGGAAAATTGCAGTGATTCTTGGGAATTATTATTACCATTAGCTGACCATTGCAACTAGTTTTAATTAGTTAAGTATTTAGACAAAGTGTTTGTGTGTCCCTAAAACATACTATAGAAGTTCAGTGTATTTTGAAAATCCTTGATGTTAGTTTTGTTTTTAACTCATGGTTTGACTCTCAAACAGTATAGAAAGGAAATATAGGAAAAACCTAGCAGCCACTAGAGTTTTAAAGATCAATAATCTCTGTTTCACTTCTTAAATTCAGAGATACGTGAGAAATAAAATAGTAGTCAGACAAGTTAAATTATCAGCTTTATAACTAACGAGTTTAAAGACCTGTATTCCATTTTATGAGCCCTACTCCTACTTTTGACTTGACTTTTCCAGTCAGGAACAGGCAGATCATTTGTTTATATGATCCTTTTTTTTTTTTCATCCTAACCCTTTCAAAATAGTCTTCTTCTATTCTGAGTTAGTTTACCAAAATTGCAGACCCTTTACCTTACTCTGTATCAAGCTGGACTGTTAAAAAGATATTGAAAAAGAAAATGGCCTGAACCACCAGATGATTCAAAGTTAAATTGATTATTTGATTAATCTAAATTTTAGTTAAGAAAACAAAGAATATATGATTAGACTTCTGACTTGAAATTTTGGTTTTGTTTACAATAGGAAAACTTAGAAAGTGAATTGAATTCACTTCGTGCTAACTATGATAACCTGGTACTAGACTATGAACATTTAAGAAGAGAAAATGAAGAAATGGAATTGAAATTAAAAGAAAAGAATGATTTGGATGAATTTGAAGCTCTAGAAAGAAAAGCAGAGAAAGATCAAGAGGTAAAGAATGTGGAAATGTGAAACTAAACTAAAAACACAAGTTTAAAGGAAGTATTCTCTTAAAAATATTTATTTCTAAACTTGAGATATTGAAGATGTACCTGTTTTCCACATATATACACAATTTAGAGAATTTAAGAAATAATTTATTTATATTATTTTAAAAATAGTTATATCATATTTGTTTCTCTTGTGCTTATGCACAAGAAGAAATTAAGAACATCTTTAGGAAGGTTTGGTGAATCTGCCTATTGATGGATTTGTCTTGAAGAAATTATTTCCTTATAATTTGTATATTAAAGTATTTAATTTGTTGAGCATATGAGAAGTGCTGCCTAGACTATAGCCATTTCCTTCTGAGACCAACATGAATTTTAATATCCAGCTGAATGTTTTCTATATGGATACTATCTATTAATGAATTTTGTTTTTTAGATAGTATATACCTAAATAACTGTGTGTAGTATTAGGCTACATGTTAAGCTAATGCAGAAGCCATCAGACTTTGGGACTTGGAAACTGTCCAAAAGATTCAAGAGATTTCTTAGTGTAGAGTCCTTAACCTAGAGTTCATAAACATTTTGAAATTATTTTATGGAATTTTGGAGTCCATATTCAGTTTTCTAGAGTAAGGATCCACAGCTACTATCAGACCTGGGACATGATCCTTTAGTGAAGTGAAAGTCTCTCAGTCATGTCCGCCTCTTTGCAACCCCATGGACTGTATAATTCATGCAATTCTCCAGGCCAGAATACTGGAGTGGGTAGCATTTCCCTTCTCCAGGGGATCTTCCTAACCCTGGGATCGAACTCAGGTCTCCCCCGTTGCAGGTGGGTTCTTTACCAGCTAAGCCACAAGGAAGCCCGACATGATCCATGAATCCCCTTAAAAATGAGAGTCAGTGTTTTGGTGTACGTAAAATATGAGTTAATTTGTAGCTGCTTCTCAGATTTCTGTGTGGAGAGCCCAGAGGGACACAGTTCTTTTATCTCAGTTTCATAGTTTCTTACCTGTTTTTCTTTCTTAAGGAAAAAAGAATTCTGTGCCAAAAGTTCTACCTACAAACTGTAGTATATTTACTTCTATATCTCATAGGTATAGCCTGAGAGGCAAGAATCTGTAAGTTCTCCACAGAGTTCCATTTAACTTGTTTTAAAATTTTTGAATTCACAAAATGTAAAACATCATGAAAAGAAGAGTGGACTTCAACGTGTAATCTGAGTTTTATTGAGAGGGAAGTTCTAGTATCGTGTTTAAGAGCATGGTCTCTGGAGCAGACTAGCTGGAATGAAGCTCTAGTTTTGCTGTTTATTAGCTCACCACAAATTTGAGCCTGGCATGAATTGTGGGCAAGGCTTTGAGGAAGTCATCAAATCTCTCAGGGCTTACTTTTCTGTGTATCTTCCTTCTTGCAGTTAAATTGGGAGCTTTTCAAGTCCCCTTCTAATGCCAAAATCTTACCTAATTTTTTATATGTATCTTACAAATAATATGGTATAAAATTAACTTTGGGCAATTTATATCCAAAGTGTAGCAATAATGTCTCTAATTTTTCTTACATTAAATAAATATATTCCATTAATCATTAAAAGTGAACAAATTCACCGAATTAAATCACATACAGAAAGATTACAAAAATAACGCAGTCTCACATCTTGATTTTTTTTTTCCTTTTTACCATGAAAGGGATAAATAGTCCTATTCTCTTCATTTTCACTTGGACACACTTTGAAATTCTAGGTTCTGTGAAGTAACCTAAAAGTTTTAAGTAATACAAACTTAATCTGTTCAAAGACAGTTTTACAATATCCATTCCATATTAAACTAAAACTGAAAGTCTGGGTGTAAGCAATGAAGTATTTTCTAAAACCTACATTTTGGGGAAAAGTTTAGCCAAAAAGGAGTAAAAGTCAAATTACAGCCTTAGGACATGTGACCATTGTCCTGGCTTCTAAGGGTTTTGTCAAAAATCACTAAAGCTGTGGGTAATTTTCAAGTAAAGATACAGTAGTAAAGATATTTAAATAGTAATTTTAGAGAAAGGAATAAACAAGGTCAAGTATTACCATGATCAGGGAACAAGAGAAATTTCATTTCTCTACCAATTTTAGCTTGATTTAATTTTATAATTTTCACAACTTAGAGATATTTACGTTAATTAAATGTTTCATTTCACCTGCTAAAAATTACAGCTGAAATATGCAACATTTTTTATGTAGCTGTGGATTAACTTTGACCATATCATACACATTCTCTACTCTCTGCATTTTAAACAATATATCATTGGAAGAATAACTCATCTCTTTACCAAAGTTACTTAATCTTTTTCTGTTTATCTGAACCAGTACTTAAAATGAAGAGCAATTTCAAATGATAAGTAAAGGAATTTTTCCTCCTAAATATTTTCAAAACTTAAAGTTAAATATTTAGTTCTTCATTTCTGGCAAATGTGGTTTCCTTGCACAAAAGTTAGAGAAGAAAAGGTAAAAGAATCAGCCAATTTAAATTGTAACAATACAGATTAAAACTTTGCTGAACAGTGGGCTCGCCACTAATCACATGTGCCAGCCGAGCACTCGAAATGGGGCCAGTCTCTACTGACCTAAGTATGAAAAAAAGATGAAAAGTTACATGAATTTTTTAATACTGATTAAATGAAGTAAAATAGTTATATTTATTAGATTAAATTATATTAAGGGGCTTCCCCGATGGCTTGGTGGATAAAGCATCTGCCTGCAGTGCAGGAGACACAGGAGACTTGGGTACAGTCCTTGTGTTGGGAAGATCCCCTGGAGGAGGAAATGGCAACCCACTCCAATATCCTTGCCTAGAAAATCCCATGGACAGAGGAGCCTGGAAGGCCACAGTCCAAAGTGTCACAAAGAGTCAGACACAACTGAGCTTGAGCACGGCATGGCTAATTATATTAAAATTAATTCTACCTATTTCTTTTTACTTTTAATAGTGGCTACTAGAAAATTTTTAATTATAAATTTGGCTCATATTATATTTCTACTGAATAATGCTGACCTAAAATAGAAAAATGTCAAACTAGCAGTAGTCTGAAATCTAAAACTAGATAGGACTGAGTTATTCATCCAGAAAATTTTATTTAAATGAGATGCTATTTTTGTAAGTCCCTTATATTTGACTAGAAGTTACTTTTACTCTCTAATGACTCATCTGATTATGAAGAATTAAGGAACTCTAAGGGATAATACATTTATCTTTGTTAAACTATAGTTTACTTGTTTTGAACACTAAAGTTTCTGGTACTTAAATATTTAATGCTGCAGATATTTCAATAAAAAAGAAACTTCAATAGAAATTCTCATATCTTTAAGTAATCTTTATACTATTAGACAGTTGAACAGTATAAAGCAGTAACACCGTCTTTCCAGTATTTCCTGTAGAATAAACCAACAAGGTAATATTTCATAATCCCATACATATCTCTGTAGCTTTGGTGAACAGTAAAATATTATAAAGGTACCACTTAAAACTGTCATAATCCAAAACGAAATTTCAAGTCACAACTCATTAAAAGTATGCCAGTATAAAGCTAGGTGGATAATTTATCAAAAGAGAGAAAAACCTTATAAAATAAATACATTTTTGCACTTAACCCAAAACAAAAATCTATTAAAAGTATGTTTTTTATAGAGTTTGATTACCACTATGTCTTCTACAAATGGTGGGTGCTAATTTGCTTTTGACGTTATTGTAGCTTGATTAACAGATGATGTAGCTATTTTGGGGTCATGCTTAGGCTTTTTTTCTTTTTTCTTATTTGTTTGTAGGGCTTGGGGATTTTTTTGTTTGGCTGGAGAGTTTGGGGTTTTATTTGTTTATTTTTAAATAACGAGGTGCTTTGTTGCAGTAGCTTGAACAGTTGCTTTCCCAGTCCTTCTTGCTGTGTTGGGTGATTCTAGAGCGGTGAATGAATGCTATCTTTTTTTTTTTTTTGCTTTATTAACTGTTGGTTTGCTCTGTTGCCTGTTCACATGCTCTTACAGATGCAACTAATTCATGAAATTTCCAACTTAAAGAATTTAGTTAAGCATGCAGAAGTATATAATCAAGATCTTGAGGTGAGCATTTATGTTGATATTTCTATTGATAAGGAGCCCAAACTGTAAAACATCTATGTAATTAAATATGATTTCAGAAAATAGAGGGAATTATATTTTTAAAATCTCAACTCTGAATTTTGCTATCTACTGATTTAAACTATTAAATGTAAGTTCTTTTTAATTCCTTAAAATTGAAACCCATTTAAATTGTATCATTCTCCTTTAAATGTTTTAGAATGAACTAAGTTCAAAAGTAGAGCTGCTTAGAGAAAAGGAAGACCAGATTAAGAAGCTACAGGAATACATAGAGTCTCAGAAGTCAGAAAATATAAAAATGGACTCGTCATACTCAGCGGTAAAAGTCAGATTTATTTTGTTGTGTCATCATTTTGACATTTGTAGTTATACTATCATCATCATTGCACATATTTATACTGAGCCTACTCTGTGCTGGGCATTGTTCTAGTTGTTTTAAGTATAGTATTTTATTTAATCCTGTGAGAGAGGCACAATTAATATCATTTCCATTTTATGGATAAAAATCAGAGTTAAGAATACTGTCCTTCAATCGAATGTAAATAAGTTAGTGATGAACTTCCATTCAGTTCAGTTCATTTCAGTCGCTCAGTCGTGTCCGACTCTTTGCGACCCCATGAATCGCAGCACGCCAGGCCTCCCTGTCCACTCAGACTCACGTCCATCGAGTTGGTGATGCCATCCAGCCATCTCATCCTCTGTCGTCCCCTTCTCCTCCTGCCCCCAATCCCTCCCAGCATCAGAGTCTTTTCCAATGAGTCAACTCTTCGCATGAAGTGGCCAAAGTACTGGAGTTTCAGCTTTAGCATCATTCCTTCCAAAGAACACCCAGGGCTGATCACCTTCAGAATGGACTGGTTGGAACTCCTTGCAGTCCAAGGGACTCTCAAGAGTCTCCTCCAACACCACAGTTCAAAAGCATCAATTCTTCGGTGCTCAGCTTTCTTCACAGTCCAACTCTCACATCCATACATGACCACTGGAAAAACCATAGCCTTGACTAGCGGACCTTTGTTGGCAAAGTAATGTATCTGACTTCTATTAAAAATCAGTGATTAAAAATTTTTTTAATGTTTTTCAATTGCTTTATACAAATGCATGGAGAGATATATAATCAGTATCTTCAGGTAAGCACTTGACATTGGTTAGTAATTAGAACTATAAAACATGTAATTGAGCATGATTTCATAAATTACATTAATTTTATTTCATTTATATATATATATTAATGCATTCTCATAATGAAGTAACTATTTTAACAGTTTGATATTTTTCAGAAACTGTAGCTATAGGTTATTTTGGTCAGTATAAGATCGTCCCATTAAACAGTACTGAATCTTATGGTGGAATTAGCTTTTTTTTTCTATTTTCTTTCAATTCACTTATTACTTCAATAAAGTATTAGTTGAATTCTAGTTTTTAACTCTCTTTTTAAAAGGCAGCAATTTCTAGCCAAAAATTTTAGATTATTAGCTGCTATTGTTCTTCTTTTGTTTGCACATGAGTTTTTCTGAGTACTTTTTGTTATCTTCTGTTGGTACTCTTTTATTACCGTTTGTTAATGGCAAGTGATCTTTTTGAAAGTGTTCTTATTGTTCTAAGGTCCTGGAGAGAAGGACACTTTCATATAATCCTGGCGTGTCTATTGATAGAATAACAATTCCCCCCACCGCCACCTTTTTTTCTTAATTTTTTTGGCTGTGCTACATGGCATGTGGGATCTCAGTTCCCCAACCAAGGATCAGATCCAGGCACCCTGCATTGGAAGCTTGGAGTCCCAACCACTGGACTGCCAGGGATGACCTTGCCCATTTTTTTAATTGTTGTTTATTTCTTTCTCTTTATTCATCCAGTTCATTGATTCATGCATGCACCCATTAATATTTTGCCAAGGACATATGGTTGAATTCATGTATAGCTAAAGTCATGTTAAAATGCCACGTCTTTCTAAAAATGAGCTAAATTCTTTTTCATATTTATCAGTCATTTCCTTTTTCTCTTCTGTGAGTTGCCTATTCATATCCTTTCTCTATTTTTCTACTGAATTATTTATCTTTTTTTAAATTTGTGATTAAACATCCTTAATTTTAATTATTAACTTCTCACCTGTCATGTTTTGCAGAGAGTAACTTAAAAAAAAAAAAAAGACCTCCCTAGCATTCCAGTGGTTAAGACTCCACACTTACACATCAGGGGGCACAGGTTCAATCCCTGGTAGGGGGACTAAGATCCCACTTGACCTGCAGCATGACCAAAACAAAACATAAAAAAAGGGTAAAGCAAAAAATAAAAATACATAGAAAACTTTAACAGGCTAGGTGAGAAACAATTATGTTATCCTTTTTAAACAATAGCAGAATTACTACAGTACTTCTACATGATGCATGTATAATTTTAAAACATTATAGCTAGAATTTTTTTTTTTAATTTTTCTCTTTTGGCTGTATTACATGGTTTGTAGGATCTTAATTCCCTGACCAGGGGTCAAACCCAGGCCCTGTCAATGAAAGCATTGAATCCTAACCACTAAACCCCTTAAAATTCCCTAAAATATTTTTATTATGAAAAATGTTATTCATTTTTATCTATTCTAAAAATACATTTGGTAATTTGCATATTGTAATCATTTTTCATTTCTTAGGAATAACATACATGTATATATTGGCTTTTCCAAATCTAACAAAATTAGATTTCACTAAATCCTTTTTGTCATGTGTAAAGGAAAACACTGAAGACCTAAAACAAATGAAACAGACTCTGCTTGATGTCGAAACTGTAGCTCTTGATGCTAAGAGAGAATCAGCCTTTCTTAGAAGTGAAAATCTAAAGCTGAAAGAGAAAATGGTGAGTGATTTTTATAATATTTACAATAACAGTTGAAATTCATTTCACAGTACATTTCTGTGAATTTACAGTGTTTCTCTCAATAGAAAGAACTTGCAAGTACATGCAAGCAGATGGAAAATGATACTCAGTTATATCAAAGTCAGTTGGAGGCAAAAAAGAAAATGCAAGTTGATCTGGAGAAAGAATTACAATCTTCTTTTAATGAAATAACAAAACTCACCTCCCTTATAGATGGCAAAGTTCCAAAAGGTATTTTATCATTTCAGACTTACCTCTTTTTGCAAATCTGTCTTTATATAGAACAATACCTAAAAGATTTTGCAGCTGTATTCCAGTGATTAAAAATCCATTATTCTCTGGTGTTTTTAATTGCTTAATGTTAAATGTTACTGTCATTTGGTATCAGAATTTATAAACGTTAAATCATTTCTATCAGACATTAAATCAGAAGAGTTTAAAAATTATTTCTCAAATAAATTGAACCCAATCTTGGACAAGGTGATTAACTATTGGATTAACTATTTACCAATACTGACTCTTTCTTTAATAAATTTTATACAATCTGATTAAATAATCTACATGCATAGTTTAGATTGACCCAATAATTGCAAGCTGTTTTAAACTTACTAAAAATTTTCTAGATTTTCTGTCTAATATGGAATTGGAAAGAAAAATAACCCATCTGCAGAAAGAATTGAATAAAGCAGTCGAAGAAAATGAAACTTTGCGTAATGAAGTTAATTTGCTGTCAGAATTGAAATCTTTACCTTCAGAAGTAGAAATGCTAAGGAAAGAGGTAAACATATTTTTAAGAAAACAACTCATGAAATAAAAACCTTTGCGAAGTACTTTAAATATTTTGCCATAATTTATTATAAAGTGCCAGGCAAGAGACTATAAATGTTTGATTCGGTTTGTTAGCAATAGAAATACAAGTAAAATTCTAGGAAAAATCATGCAATGCCTGCCTCATCAGAAAGACAGAAAACATTTTAAAATGATAGGTAAGGATTTAAAGACACATCCTGATTGTGTTTCTACTGAGTGTCCTTCTGTGTGCAATTCTTATTAGAACCAGAGATTAGAAAGCAAAGCTTTGAAAGTAAACAGGATAGTATGTGTTAAAGAGATATAACAAGAAAAATATTGCCATTCCTCAATCAAACCTTTGTTTAATTTCAGTGTCTTTGGTGGGGAGGCAGTAAGGCAAAGAAAGCTTTTTTCCTCAAAACTGGTCAACTATATCATATCTTGCTTTCATAGTTAAGTTTTCTTTCTTTTCCATAGATACGTGATAAATCTGAAGAGCTCTATATAGTAACATCAGAAAAAGACAAATTGTCTTCTGAAGTAATTGATAAGGAAAGCAGAATTCAAGGTTTACTTAAAGAAATCGGGAGCACTAAAAATGACCTACCAACTCCCCAGTTGAGTTGTGAAAGCACTGATCAAGAATTCCAAGATGTTAAAAATCACCATATTGAATTTGAGCAAAAGTATAAAATGGTCCTTGAAGAAAATGCAAAATTGAATCAAGAAATAGGAAATCTCTCTAAAGAAGCTGAAGAACTTGGGTTAAATTTGGAGGCTTTGAAGGCAGAGGTTAGTGCAGGACATCCTCTAGGGAAATGATCTTTGTTCTGGGGTTTTGCTTCCATATATATGTCGCAGAATGATCTGCTTTTCACATTTATTTTTTCTTGTCTTACAGCTCTCTCACAAAACCCAAGAACTACAACAAAAAACAACTGAGAATCAAGAAAGATCAAAGGAAGTGGAAGAGCTGAAGAAACAATTAGAAAGTAGGGATTCTAGGCTGCAAATGGTAGAAAAGGAAAAAACACTGATTACTGAGAAATTTCAACAAACATTAGTAGAAGTAAAAACCTTAACCCAAGAAAAAGATGATCAAAAACAACTCCAAGAGAGCCTACAAACTGAGAGGGACCAACTCAAAAGTGACATTCAGGATACTATAAATATGGTAAGGTTTTGAGTGAACTTTTGAAATCTTAGAGCCTCTTTAAAAACCTTTCAGAAGCCATCATTTATTATTTACGATCAAGCAGTAACTGTAAAATTATTTTCATTGTTTCATATTCTAATGAAAATTATTTTCTATTTCTCTGACAAAGAATATAGACACCCAGGAACAGCTACGAAATGCACTTGAGTCTTTGAAACAACACCAAGAAACAATTAACATGCTAAAAATGAAAATTTCTGAGGAAACTTCCAAGAATTTGCATATAGAAGAAAACTTAGAAAAAACTAGGGATGAATTTCAGGAAAAGGTAAGGAGTGTTTCTGGTCAAAGTTATCGTAAAACCTTGACACTTAAGTATATAACCTTAACCTCAAACACTAAAGTACATAATGGTAATCTCAATGGTTATTATTCACAGTAGTAATAACTCAGAATAATTTACATGCTTAAGCCTAATGTCTTTGAAATAACTTCAAATATAACTGCTTACCATCAGTTTGAAAAGGAAAAGACAAAAAATATTAATTCAGATTTTGAGCTGACCTTTTTTCTGAGACCTGATATAATTTGCACATCTTCAAAACTCACTGAACTCTAAGAGTGTGAGAAAGATTCTGTGCTTATTATGGCTAAAATATTTGTTTTATGTTGGATTTTGTATACTTTATGTTTGTTTAGAGTTTGCTATAGAATCAACCTGTATATCGTGTTTGTGCCTATTTCTAGGGTTTGGGCCTTAATTTTACTCGTAGGTGCTTAAATCTTACCTTAATTCATTCTGGATGGTAAGATTCATTTTGCCCTGAGACTTTAGGAGAAAAACCACTTTAAAAAAAATAATACCTAAATGATTATTCAATCAGTTACAAATTTAATTATATGCATTGGGATGCTAATGGTGATTTTTTTACAGGGAGGCATATTAGTCTGCTAGGGCTGCCATAACAAAATATCACAGACTGTTTGTAAACTATGCGTTTATCTTTGCAGAAATGTCTGTTCAAGTTTTTGCCCATTTTCAAGTTGGTTTTTTGTTGTTGTAAGAATTCTATTTTTTGGATATTAACCCTTTATCAGTTTTATGATTTGCAAGTATTTTCTCCCATTTCATAGGTTGTCTTTTCACTCTATTGATTGTGTCCTCTGATGCACAGAAGTTTTAAATTTTTATACAGTTTAAGTTAGCTTCTTTTCTCCCCCTTCTGCACTGACATACAATATTCCGGTGCTGGAAAAGGAGCTTTCTCTTCTCTCTCCTATGCTTAAGGCCTTTCACTTCTTCTATTATCTCATGTTCTCAGCTTATCTGTAATTTGGATCAACCGTGGGCCAAAGATTCTTGACCTTGATTTGAAGTTTGTAACTTCTGCTTTTGTAAGGGGAAGGTTTTTTGAATAGTTTATTTAGAATAAGATATAACAATGTATATCTGCTTTAAAACTAATGCAATAATAGTGCCCCATGAGAAGGAGGCCTAGAGAAGGAAATGGCAACCCACTCCAATATTCTTGCCTGGAGAATTCCACGGACAGAGGAGTCCATGGCGTCACAAAGAGTTGGACATGACAGAATGACTAACATACACACACATGAGGAGACAATAAATGAGAAGTGAGGAAAGTTATACTCATTGGGACCACCTGGCTTCTGTAGTATTATGTTCATGCTAGAAGCTTCCATGGTGACAAAGAGTCTAATGGGATTTTCGGCACCATTCTGTTTATTAGAGGTCTTGAAGTCTGGGCAGGAAGGCTAAGATCACCTTGGTCCAGTGATAACCATATTCATGCTGGAATCACCCATGTAGATAAAAGAGAGGGTCCAGGAGTCTCCTGGGACCCCTCTGTTCTAGGCACCACAGAGGTCTATTAGTAGGTATGTCAGAAATCCTCTTGGAGTGCCCATTTTCAACCTACTTGATGTCTCTCTCTTTGGAAATGCAGTTTCTCTAGTGTGTCTCAACAGAAATTAAATTTTACTCATAACCACAGTAGCTGAAATATTTCCTAGTCTGAGTTCAGTTTTGAAATGTACCTTGGTTATCAGAATACTTTGTCTCCATCTTCTTTGTCTTTGTAGATATTTCTTTGTTGAGGAGTAAAGATTCAGATGGAGAAGGCAATGGCAACCGACTCCAGTACTCTTGCCTGGAAAATCCCATGGACGGAGGAGCCTGGTGGGCTGCAGTCCATGGGGTCGCTAAGAGTCAGACACCACTGAGCAACTTCACTCTCACTTTTCACTTTCCTGCATTGGAGAAGGAAATGGCAACCCACTCCAGTGTTCTTGCCTGGAGAATCCCAGGGACGGGGAAGCCTCGTGGGCTGACGTCTATGGAGTCACACACAGTCGGACACGACTGAAGTGACTTAGCAGTAGCAGCAAAGATTCAGGAGTGCGAATTATAGTATCTGACAAACTGCTCCCAAAGGCCATATGTTCCCCACCTTAAGTTCTCATACAGTTAGCTCCATGGCGTTCAACATTGTCAGAAGCTCATGAGTATTGCCAGCACTTAAGAGGGTAACTAAACAAAGGATGGTTTGTCCTTATTCACTCTAGAGAACAAAGAAACTACTAAAAATACTAATTTGAAGTTTACATAATAGTATGGGAAAATGCATATGATCTACATGAAAAAGAAAAGCTACAATGAATCCTATATATGTAAATTAATTATGATTGCTATGTTTTTAAAAAGTTTATGGAAAACACTGGGATGAAATATTCCAGAATTCTAATAGTGGTTGTGTTGGTGATATTGATGATATTTTTTCTCTTCATTTTTCAGATTTTTTTCTAACATTAATTATAGATCTTTATAAAAACCTTTAAGACATATGTGACCAGTATGGAGTTGAATATTTATTAGACTAGTATAAAGTTATATAGTCACACCTAATTTCATGCCAACAATTGTGATGTTAGTCTTAGTCTCCTTTTACCAGGGACTTCACATTTTAAGTTACATTTGGTTAAGACTTATTATGGATAAATGAATTTATATAATGTGCTTTTCTTAAGCAGTAATTGAAAATTATATATTGAGAAAAGATGAATTATACTATTATAATGTGAGATATATTTCTACCAAAATTACTTTGCCCTCTACATGTATACTTACAATGGTGCATACTTACTATTGTAAGTAAGTATGCACTACCTCTGAAAATGAAAGTTGGGAATAATTCTTATTGGGAATAGGGAATGATTTCCAGCTTTTAAGGAAAGAAATAAAATGATAGAGCCCAAAGTAGCTTACTTTTTCATAAAATCTGGTTAACCCATCATACATAAAGATAATTGTTATATCTATACCTGTTTCAATTAAGTTCAGTTCAGTCGCTCAGACATGTCCGACTCTTTGCAACCCCATGATGCATAATGCCAGGCCTCCCTGTCCATGACCAACTCCCGCAGTTTATTCACTCATGTCTGTCAAGTTGGTGATGCCATCCAGCCATCTCATCCCCTGTCGTCCCCTTCTCCTCCTGCCCCCAATCCCTCCCAGCATCAGAGTCATTACCAGTGAGTCAACTCTTCACATGAGGTGGCCAAAGTATTGGAGTTTCAGCTTTAGCATCAGTCCTTCCAATGAACACCCAGGACTGATCTCCTTAGAATGGACTGGTTGGATTTCCTTGCCGTGCAAGGGACTCTGAAGAGCCTTCTCCAACACCATAGTTCAAAAGCATCAATTCTTCAGCACTCAGCTTTCTTCACAGTCCAACTCTCACATCCATGCATGACTACTGGAAAAACCATAGCCTTGACTAGATGGACCTTTGTTGGCAAAGTTACGTCTCTGCTTTTGAATATGCTATCTAGGTTGGTCATAACTTTCCTTCCAAGGAGCAAGTGTCTTGTTAATTTCATGGCTGCAATCACCATCTGCAATGATTTTGGAGCCCCCAAAGATAAAGTCTGACACTGTTTTCACTGTTTCCCCATCTATTTCCCATGAAATGATGGGACCACATGCCATGATCTTCGTTTTCTGAATATTGAGCTTTAAGCCAACATTTTCACTCTCCTCTTTCACTTTCATCAAGAGGCTTTTTAGTTCCTCTTCACGTTCTGCCATAAGGGTGGTGTCATCTGTATATCTGAGATTACTGATACTTGTCCCGGCAATCTTGATTCCAGATTGTGCTTCTTCCAGCCTAGCGTTTCTCATGATGTACTCTGCATAGAAGTTAAATAAGCAGGGTGACAATATACAGCCTTGACATACTCCTTTTCCTATTTGGAACCAGTCTGTTGTTCCATGTCCAGTTCGAACTGTTGCTTCCTGACCTGCATATACGTTTCTCAAGAGGCAGGTCAGGTGGTCTGGTATTCCCATCTCTTTCAGAATTTTCCACAGTTTATTGTGATCCACACAGTCAAAGGCTTTGGCATAGTCAATAAAGCAGAAATAGATGTTTTTCTGGAACTCTCTTGCTTTTTCGATGATCCAGCAGATGTTGACAGTTTGATCTCTGGTTCCTCTGCCTTTTCTAAAACCAGCTTGAACATCAGGAAGTTCACGGTTTATGTACTGCTGAAGCCTGGCTTAGAGAATTTTGAGCATTACTTTACTAGTATGTGAAATGAGTGCAATTGTGCAGTAGTTTGAGCATTCTTTGGCATTGCCTTTCTTTGGGATTGGAATGAAAACTGACCTTTTCCAGTCCTGTGGCCACTGCTGAGTTTTCCAAATTTGCTGGCATATTGAGTGCAGCACTTTCACAGCATCATCTTTCAGGATTTGAAATAGCTCAACTGGAATTCCATCACCTCTATTAGCTTTGTTTGTAGTGATGCTTTCTAAGGCCCACTTGACTTCACATTCCAAGACGTCTGGCTCTAGGTGAGTGATCACACCATCGTGATTATCTGGGTTGTGAAGATCTTTTTTGTACAGGTCTCCTGTGTATTCTCGCCACCTCTTCCTAATATCTTCTGCTTCTGTTAGGTCCATACCATTTCTGTCCTTTATCGAGCCCATCTTTGCATGAAATAGTCCCTTGATATCTCTAATTTTCTTGAAGAGATCTCTAGTCTTTCCCATTCTGTTGTTTTCCTCTCTTTCTTTGCATTGATCGCTGAGGAAGGCTTTCTTCTCTCTCTTTGCTGTTCTTTGGAACTCTGCATTCAGATGTTTATATCTTTCCTTACCTCCTTAGCTTTTCGCTTCTCTTGTTTTCACAGCTATTTGTAAGGCCTCCCCAGACAGCCATTTTGCTTTTTTGCATTTCTTTTCCATGGGAATGGTCTTCATCCCTGTCTCCTGTACAATGTCACAAACCTCCATCCATAGTTCATCAGGCACTCTATCTGTCAGATCTAGTCCCTTAAATCTATTTCTCACTTCCACTGTATAATCATAAGGGATTTGATTTAGGTCATACCTGAATGGTCTAGTGGTTTTACCTAATTTCTTCAATTTAAGTCTGACTTTGGCAATAAGGAGTTCATGGTCTGAGCCACAGTCAGCTCCTGGTCTTGTTTTTGGTAACTGTATAGAGCTTCTCCATCTTTGGCTGCAAGGAATATAATCAGTCTGATTTCAGTGTTGACCATCTAGTGATGTCCATGTATAGAGTCTTCTCTTGTGTTGTTGGAAGAGGGTGTTTGCTATGACCAGTGCGTTCTCTTGGCAAAACTCTATTAGCCTTTGCCCTGCTTCATTCCGTATTCCAAGGCCAAATTTGCCTGTTACTCCAGGTGTTTCTTGACTTCCTACTTTTGCATTCCAGTCCCCTATAATGAAAAGGATATCTTTTTTGGGTATTAGTTCTAAAAGGTCTTATAGGTCTTCATAGAACCGTTCATCTTCAGCTTCTTCAGCATTACTGGTCAGGACATAGACTTGGATTACTAAGATATTGAATGGTTTGCCTTGTAAATGGACAGAGATCATTCTGTTGTTTTTGAGATTGTATCCAAGTACTGCATTTTGGACTCTTTTGTTGACCATGATGGCTACTCGATTTCTTCTGAGGGATTCCTGCCCGCAGTAGTAGATATAATGGTCATCTGAGTTAAATTCACCCATTCCAGTCCATTTTAGTTTGCTGATTCCTAGAATGTTGATGTTCACTCTTGCCATCCCCTGTTTGACCACTTCCAATTTGCCTTGATTCATGGACCTAACATTCCAGGTTCCTATGCAATATTGCTCTTTACAGCATCGGACCTTGCTTCTATCACCAGTCACATCCACAACTGGGTATTGTTTTTGCTTTGACTCCATCCCTTCATTCTTTCTGGAGTTATTTTTCCAGTGATCTCCAGTAGCATATTGGGCACCTACCGACCTGGGGAGTTCCTCTTTCAGTATCCTATCATTTTGCTTTTTCGTACTGTTCATGGGGTTCTCAAGGCAAGAATACTGAAGTGGTTTGCCATTCCCTTCTCCAGCAGACCACATTTTGTCAGCTGTTTAGGTAGTTCTTATTAGTGATCAGGCACAAGAGCACACACTGGAGCCAGAGCATTGGGTTCAAAACCTGGTTATTCATCTCTGAGTGACCTAGGGCAAGTGACCTATCCTCTCTGGGATTATTTCCTCATCTGTCAAATGGAGATAATAATAGTACCAGCCTCATAAAGCTATAGTGAAGATTAAATATGTCAATATATGAAAATATTGCCTGATATATAAGTAATATGTGTTGGCTGTTTTTATTATTATTATTAAAAGTATTGTTAACTAAGAAACTCTACTGTATTTATATTTTAGATGGTTGGCATAGATAAAAGCCAAAATTTGGAAACCACAAAAACCCAAGCTGTGATCACAGATGCTGAGGATAATGAGCTAACTGAGCAACAGAGAAAGATATTTTCTTTGATACAGGAGAAAAATGAACTGCAACAAATGTTAGAGAGTATTACAGCAGAAAAGGAACAACTGAAGACTGACCTAAGAGAAAACATTGAAATGGTAGGATTAAGCACTGTATACTTTGCAGCACGTTTTCGTCCTTGTGTATTTTAGACTTTTACAGTTTTATTGAGGTATATCTTACATGCCATGTGATAAATGTAACAGATGCAAGTATACAGTCTGATGACTTTTGACAAATATCTCTACTGTGGACTTTCAGTTTTCATCAGGACGTGGAACATCACCCCCGAATGTTCCCTTGACCCCTGATCTACTCAATCCCAATCTTAACCTCTGCCCCATGTAGTCACTATCTTTATGGTTTTTACCTTAATCACTTTGTCTCTTGTAGAAATTCATACAAATAGAATCACATGGCATACACTCTTTTGTGTCTTCTTTCTGTGTGTGCATGCTAAGTTGCTTCAGTCGTGTCCGACTCTTTGCAACCTACGGACCATAGCCTACCAGGCTCCTCTGTCTGTGGGATTCTCCAGGCATGAATACTGGAGTGAGTTCCCCTGCCCACCTCCAGGGAATCTTCCCGACCCAGGGATTGAACCCTTGTTTCTTATGTCTCCTACATTAGCAGGCAAGTTCTTTATCACGAACGCCACCTGGGAAGCCCATGTCTTCTTTCTAGTCTCCTGCTTATTGCTGGGTAGCATTCCATTGTTGGAAAGGCTACAATTTGTTTAGACTTTCTCCTACTGGTGGAAATTTAGATTCTCTTCACTATTTGGCTATTTTGAATAACGATGCTGTAAACATTCATAAACAAATATTTTTATGGAGATTTTTTTTTTACATCTCTAGGATAAATATCTAAATGAAATAGCTGGATCATAGGGAGATGTATATTTAACTTGCTGAAAATTTACTAGATTGATTTCCAAAGTAGTTGTACCATTTTATATTTCTATCAGCAAATTAAAAGAATTCTGGTGACTCCACATCCTCACCAACACTTCACAGTATTGATGTGTTTAATGTTAACCATTCTGTTGGGCGTGTGCCTCATTGTTTTCATTGGCCTTTCCCTAATGACTATAAAGATATTGGACATCTTTTCATGCTTACTAGCATGAGATTGCTTATTGGCCATTGTTTATCTTTTTATAAATTATTTGTTGTGTCTGTGATATGTAATACTTCTCAGTCTACAGATCTTTTCCATATTTTCTTAAATTTGTTCCTAAATGTTTCTCTTTTATATATGCTGTTGCAATTTTTTTACTTCATTTTTAATTGTTTATTGTTAATGTTTGCCAATATTTGCAAACCTACTTTAGTATTTTTTTCTAAATTTAGAGGCAATATAATGTACCTAGAATGAAATTAATATTTTGAGAAGTTTGCTATGGATCACAGTAGCACCTGACCTTCTATGTGGTTTTCTGTGTTTCTTGGGATTGTCTGTTTGGTTAGAATTATTGACTGTAAGTAACAATACAGATAAAAGTCATATTCATTTATCAGTCTCTGGCTTGAGATGCTTTTGTGACTTAAGAATGTTAAGTATTCTTAAGAATACTTAAGAATATTACTGTTTAAGCTTAATAACTTGGATTAGTCCACCTCATGCTACCAAACAGTACTGTCATTTTGACCTTGCTATTAAGCAATGTGTAAAATCAAAGCTATTCCAGCATATGAAAAGACCATAACCATATTTAGATAGATAAATAAGTGTCTCATATTATCTGTTGTCAACAAAAGCTTGAAAGTGTCTTTTGGTTTGGGGGTAGAAAATGAGCAAATCTCTCATGATAAAATACTAAACCCAGTTCTGATTCTCATGATAGGAATGTAAGGTGAGCAATGAAGAAACAGTATTTAAAAAATCAGATTGTTGGCATTTATATGATTATAAAGACTCACTTTTTAAATTAATCTTTTCCAGTATAGTTTGCCATGATCTCTTCATTTTTTGGCTAAAGTAAATTCTGATTTTTACCTGATTTCTTAAATGTAAGTGAGTATTATTTTGATCTCAACTTTTTAAAAAAAATTCTAGACCATTGAAAACCAGGAAGAATTAAGATTCCTTGGAAACGAACTTAAAAAACAACAGGATATTGTTGCACAAGAAAAGAACCATACCATTAAGAAAGAAGAAGAGCTTTCTAGGACCTGTGAAAAACTATCAGAAGTTCAAGAAAAGCTAAAGGAAAAGGTGACTTTTTAAAGTTATCTTCCTGGTCATTTTTCCTGACTAAATTTTGTACTTATATAATAAATTTGATTCCAGCAAACCTAAATTCCAGAAATAACCTCTCAGATGAACAGATCTTAATGGACAATATTTTGGACAGTTTCAACTCCTACTGAGATGTTAACCGACATCCTTTGTGATGATTATATTATTTTGGAGTCTTTATATGGGGGAAGGCCTTCATTATTCTAAACAAGTCATTTGATAAATTCATTCATCAAGTGCTTATTGAGCACTGCTGTAGCCAGGCACTCTTCTGGGCTCTTGAGATACATTGGTCAACAAAACAAAGATTCTGCCCTTGTGGAGATGCATTAGTCATGCCCTGAAAATGTGAGACTCATCTCTACAGTCAGCCCTCTGTATCTGCAGGTTCTGCATCCATGGATTCAACTAGCCACGGATCAAAAATATTCAGAGGAAAAATACAGAAAGTTCCAAAAACTGAAACCCAAAATTGCCACACTTGGGCAACTATTTACATAGCATTTATATTGTATTCAGTACCATATGTAATCTAGATATGAGTTAAAGTATATGAGAGGATGTGTTTAGGTTATATACAAATAGTTGTCATTTTATAAAAGGGACTTGAGCATTCATGGATTTTGATAACAGCAGAGGTCCTGGAACTACTCTTCCGTGGGTAACAAGGGATGACTATATTATCACTTAGATATTGTCAATAAGATGCTATTGTAAAATTTGTAGACAAGCCTAAGACTCTCGTAATAATTATATTCCCCAAGTAATTCTAAAATGCACCCACTGAGATCTTTCTGTATATTCTAGAAGCAGTATCACATTCATTACAGATAATATATAGTGATTTCCATTGCGCTTCTGTATATTTTTTCCTAATATGGATTCTCTTAATTCTCATCCCTTTTACTATAACCTAATTGAATATGTTAAAACCTAATTTCTATTTCATATTCCTCCTAAAGGAGGGAAATCATTGAGCTTATGTAAAAGTTAATACTTCATTGTTTGTTTGGGCCACTTCATATGGCCCTCACTAGAAATGGAAGTAAATTATTCAAGTTCTTAAGAGACGTGGCATTATAGTTATTTGGCACAGTGATGTCTGCATATTTAATTAATCTCTTTTGTTTTTTAGTTTTTCTCATTTTCACATTCTTCCTTGATTAACCTAGTGGCACTACATTAGTTTCCTAGGGCTTTTGTATCAAATTACCATAAACTTGATGGCTTAAAACAACAAGGATTTATTCTTTCACAGTTCTGCATCTTAGAAGTTCACAATCACAGTGTTGGCGGGACCAGGCTCCCTCGGAAGGCTCTAGGGAAGAATCCTTTAATTCCTCTTCCTGTCCTTGACTCCCAGCTGACACTGGTGTTTCTTGGCTTATAGCTACATGTCTCCAGTCTCTGCCTCCATCTTCTCTGTGTGTCCTCTTACCTCTTATAAGGACAAGATTTAGGATTTAGGGCCGACCTTAATCTAGGAGGATTCCTTCTCAGTCCTTAACTGATCACATCCACAGAAACCCTATTTTCAAAGAAGATCAGGTTCTCGGGGTCTGGGTAGACTTGAATTTGCTGTTTGACCCACTAGACATTGTACCTAGAAAGCTATTTTACTTTTAATGCCCCTTGTCTGCTTATTTTGGAGTAGTCGACAAGGCTATGATCATGATTATTTCAGTTTGCAAAGTAGATTTTACATAAGAATTTTAAGAGAGTATAGACAAAATAGTAATTATAAAAACTGTATTTCTTAAGAGCCAACAACTGCAAGAAAAACAGCAGCAACTGCTTAGTGTACAAGAAGAGATGAGCAAGATGCAGAAAAAGATGAATGAAATGGAAAACTTAAAGAATGAACTAAAGAACCAAGAATTAACATTGGGACGTATAAAAATTGAGAAGATAGAGTTAGCTCAGAAACTTCATGAAAATTGTGAGGAAATGAAATTCATAACCAAAGAAAGAAACGATCTAAAGAAATTACAGGAGTCATCTGAAGTAGAGAGAAATAAGCTTAAAGAACACATAAGAGAGATTGAAGCTACAGTAAGTCATGGCCTTTTCTTTCATCTATTAAATGTTTCTTTAAAGACTGAGTCGATTGGAAAGGGGGAGGCAATGTTGGATGATGTTCTTACAATTATTCTTTAAACTTCACTTCCTAATAAAGGGTCTAGAAACAAAAGAAGAACTACAGATGGCCCACATGCATCTAAAGGAACACCAAGAAACTATTGAAGAACTAAGAAGAACCATTTCTGAGAAGACAGCTCAGATAATAAATATTCAGAAGAACTTAGAAAAATCCGGAACTGAACTGCAAGAAAAGGTTTGTCCTTCCTTCTTTCCATCCTTTCTTTTTCTTTCCCTTTTCTTTCTCCTTTGAAGGAAAGATAGGTAGTGAATGGGTTATAATTAATTCATTTATTGAGTAATATTTGTTGAGTTTTTAATGTATCGGGTACAGTCCTGGATTATAGAAATAAAGTGGGAACAAGGTGGACAGATCCTCTGCAGTCATAGAACTTATTTTGTAGTGGAAAGAGATTATCAACAAATAAGCAATAAAATGAACAGGATAATTTATGATAATAACAAATGCTATGGAGAAAATGAAACATACACTAGACCAACCTATGTTAAAAGCCTGTTGTGTGCTCAGTATTGAGACTATGGATATGAATAAGACATTGCTCTTTTTCCCCAATATGAGCATATAAAAAACATTCTCAATTCCAATTTGATAAATGCAGAAATATGACAGTAACACTAGTGATCATGGAAAGAGGAAATCAATCTTTACACATAAAAAATTTGTTAAGTAGCATTAGAATTCATCTGAGAATGGGGCCATTCATTTATTGGGATATAATCTGCTCAGCTCTGAATTTTCTCCTGTTGTATTTGAGAACTAATATAGAAATGAATCAGTGAAATGAAACTAGTATAGCAATGAATCAGAACTAGTATAGAAATGAATCCAGAATCACTGCAGATGGTGACTGCAGCCATGAAATTAAAAGACGCTTACTGCTTGGAAGAAAAGCTATGACCAACCTAGATAGCATAATAAAAAGCAGAGATATTACATTGCCAACAAAGGTCCATCTAGTCAAAGCTATGGTTTTTCCAGTAGTCATTTATGGATATGAGAGTTGAACTATAAAGAAAGCTGAGCACTAAATAATTGATGCTTTTAAACTTGGGTGTTGGAGAAGACTCTTAAGGGTCCCTTGGACTGCAAGGAGATCTAACCAGTCCATCCTAAAGGAAATCAGTCCTGAATATTCTTTGGGAGGACTGATGCTGAAGCTGAAACTCCAATACTTTGGCCACCTGATACGAAGAACTGACTCATTTGAAAAGACCCTGATGCTGGGAAAGATTGAAGGCAGGAAGAGATGGGAACGACAGAGGTTGGATGGCATCACCAACTCATGGACATGAGTTTGGGCAAGCTCCAGGAGTTGGTGATGGACAGGGAGGCCTGGCATGCTACAGTCCATGGGGTTGCAAAGAGTTGGACATGACTGAGCAACTGAACTGAACTGATAGAAATTAAGCATGCAGCTGATTGGATTAATAATTTATTGGTAAAGTGTACTTTGGGTATAAAGTGGAGAAGAAAGAAAATTATGACAGAATATGACTAGCAGTCATGAATAGCTTGAGTAGGAATCAAGGGAAAGTGAGTAAATAGGAGATTGTGGTCTGTGGTAGGCCATGAAGGTTTAAAATCACTTTCGTTGCTATGGAGAATATCCTCGTCTTTTCCCTTTAAAAATTATGACAACATTGTCTAGATAGTACCCTTAGTATTATATGAATATCGCAAGATCCCAGTGCTTCATGAGGAACGGGAGCTACTTCCTAATGTGAAAGAAATCACTGATACTCAGGAAGCAATGGATGAACCAGAGCTGTTTTTTTTTTTTTTTTTTTTCTTTGTTCTCGGTACATTTTATTGGCATCACGTTCGTCTCTTTACAGAAGAACTTGGCCCACACCCTGGGACGCAGGCCCTTGGAGGGGAGCTCTGTGAAGCAGGCTACAGTGCGGGGGGTGGGGGGTGGCCCCGCCAGGAAGCGGGGGCTCGGGGGCTCCACTGGGGAGTCGGGGGGCGGGGGAAGGTGTGCTCACCGAGGACGCCACACCCCGAGAGGAGTGCCTTCTAGAACAAAGGTACCGTCTCTAGACAGGTCTGGGAGGCCTCCTCTCCCTCTTGGACATGGATGTGAATCTAACGGGAGTTTTAAAGTGTGGAGCAGAAAAGAAAAAAAGGGAAAATGAGAGTTTTAAATCGTGAAACAGCTGTTTCTCCATTGCACACACCAAAGTATTATGCAAATCGCCTCTTGGAAAATTTAGGTGCAGAGGGAGCTGGACAGTCTCCCCTGGAGAGGTGCAAAGCGTTTGGCTCTGAAGTCTTGATAAAAGGCGTAATGATTCTCGTGTCTACTGTACAGAATACTGCCTCCTGCTGCGCTTCTCACCTCGAGATGCTGAACACGCTGCGGGCCAGACCAAGTTCAGCCCTCGGTCTCTACGCCTGCATCACAGGACTTACACACATAACCCAAGAATTTCTTACACTGATTTATACATTTTAATTGGTTGCATATATTAACATGTACTATAAGATTCTTTTCTACGAAGCATTACATAATAAATGGATACTGTAAAAAGATCTGATTAGTTAAAAGTAACAAGCAGTACAGATACATACAAAACTCAGCCTGATCAGACTGGGTGTGAGCCTGTGATGGAGCGCAGGGCACCAGCCTTCCCACGTGGTGGCCTTCACAGGAGAGGGTGGGTAAAAAGACCACAAGACGGTTAAAAAAATCAGAACTAATTAGACACAGATTAACTGTAAACAGTTCTCTCTCCAGTGGACAAAAGGAAAAGCTTCCAGCGCAGACTCCACCCCAGGCGGGTGTGCGCAGCCGGCAGTGCTGCTGCCATGGAGCCCGCGGGGCGGGCGCTGGGGCCTGTAGGGCGTGTGCCGGGGTCGGAGGTGTGCTGGGCTCTCCGGGCAGCTGGGCGAGAGATGACTGCCTGTGTGGAGGAGGGGCTCGTGGAAGAAGGCCTGTAAGTCGGTCGCGAAGGACTGTGCGCTCTGCTCTCTGCCTCTTCAGCAGCTGCAGCTCTCGGCCGAGGGCTTGGTGCGGTCGTTCTTGTCCAGTTTGATGGGCTCGGGGAACTCGTTGTACAGCTCCCCTTCCATTTCCTGCTTGAGCGCCTTCCGGGCGATCGTCTGGAAGGCCTGCTCCACGTTGATGGCCTCCTTGGCGCTGGTCTCGAAGTAGGGAATGTTGTTTTTGCTGTAGCACCAGGCCTGTGCCCGCTTGGTGGCCACCTGTCTGTTTTCGAGGTCAATCTTGTTTCCCAGCACGACAAAGGGGAAGTTCTCGGGGTCCCGGGGACTGGCCTGGATGAGAAACTTGTCTCTCCAGCTGTCAAGGGTCTTGAACGTGTTGGGGGCGGTCACGTCGAACACCAGGACGCAGCAGTCGGCGCCTCTGTAGAAGGCCACGCCCAGGGACTGGAACCGCTCCTGTCCCGCCGTGTCCCAAATCTGCGTGGTCACTAGCCTGTCGTCCACCATCACCTCCTTCGTCAGAAGTCGGCCCCGATTGTGGCTTTGTAATGGTTACTGAACTTCTTGTTCACCTACTGGTTCATGAGTGAGGTCTTCCCGTCTCCAGAGTCTCCCAGGATGATCACCTTCAGCAGCACTTTCTTCCTCGAGGTCATCCTTCAAGCGCGGCCGCTCCGCAGGGCTCCTGGCCGGGCGCGTCGCGAGGGCTCCGCCGAGGAGGAGACGGGGGCTGACCGGCGCTCGGGGAGTTCCAAGCTGCGGCTCCTGCGGTCTCCCGGGCCTCTCCAAGCTTCCAACGCCGCCGCAGCCTCGGACTTTATGGCCAAGACTCCGGCTCCGCTCCCACTTCCGCCACCGCCGCCGCCGCCGAACCAGAGCTGTTGAAAGAACAATCCAAATCAAAGATTCAACAACACTAGCAAGTATAGAAATGGAAAGTCTCAGGATGGCTGCAAAACTTCAAGAAAGTCACAAGGAAATAAAATCTCTCACTAAGGAAAGAGAGAATCTTAAAATGACAGTAGAAGCATTTTAGATTGAATGTGACCAACTGAAGAGATGAGAAACTTTGGCTAAAGTATGTCTCTTCCTTTCCTCCCGTTTAATAAGTGTTTTATATTTTATAAGTGAGAAAGAGAGCATTCATAGTTATAATATTCCTACCAGTTTTCTTTAAGTGTCTCTTAATTACGAAGTGATTGGAAATAGAACAACTAAAAACTGCTCATAAATACTAAGAAACTATGGATAATGAAGGAAAATGTTTCAGGGAAGAGACTTGTTTTCTTAAGTATTGAAAATGATTTAGAAAAAGCAGTGTTAAATTACAGGAAAGGATAAAGTCAAAAACACGGTTTTCTTCCTGTGTTTAAACTTATTTCTCCAGCATCCCATAGGCATTACCATTTCCCTCACCTATCCAGTCAGAAATCTGAGAATCAACCCTACTACTATCCCTTCCTCCCCACTCCCTCTATAATCCAAGAATCAAAACCTTGTTGATTTTAAGGCATGTGCCTATGTGTGAAATCCTCCCACTCTTCTCCATATTCTGTCATAATTTTCTTCTCCAGTTTATATCCAAAGTACACTTTACCAATACCCTAATCCAAGCCAGGATTATTTCTCTCTGGCTTTCCTGCAGTAGCCTCCTAACTGGTCTCTCCATTCATTTCATACTTCTATAATTCATTCCCCATTCTGTGCCAAGGTGATGTTTCTCTTTAAAACTTTTTAATAGCTTATTGCTCTTGAAATACAGACTAGTGTCTGTATTTCACATGACCCTGGATCCCAGACCTTGCTGGTTTCTACCCCTATTTCATCTACTCTTCCTCCTGTTCATTGTGCTCAGGCAACTCTATAGTCTATTGCTCTTCCACATCTCACAGCTTTCAGATGGTCTGGTCTTCCTTCCTGTAGTATTTCCATACTCCTCTTTGCCTAACAACTGCTCTCAGCCTTTAGATCTCAACTGAAGCTTTCCATCCCCCAGGAAGCCCTTCCTAATCACTCAGAATAGATTAGGTTTGCCACTGGTACCCTGAAATAACCCACCACCTCTGTTTGGTTAAGATTTGATATAATATGTATTTTTCCTTCTAAAATGTGTAAGTCTCAAAAAGGCCGATCATGTAAAGTCTCATTTACCATTTCATCTCCAACTTCTAATATTATAGGATACTGACAACACAGTGAATATTCAATAAATGTGTTAAATATCTGAATAATGGAAGAGTGGGTGAGAGGAAATATTGTTCTGGAAATAAGCCGTTAAATCCCTGATTTAATTGTTTTAGAAAGCATCCTTGTTTCTTTTCCCCAAAAATGAAATAAAGTATCTCTGGGTATCAACTGTATCATTTTATGATTCTCTTTAGATCCAAACATCTCAAGACAAACAAGAACAGTCCTTCGATATGAAAGAAAAGGACAGTGAGACTAAGAAATTAATGAATGAGATGGAGCAATTGAAGGAGCCATTCAAAGACGCAGCACTACTAAAGGTAGAAATGGAAAAGCTCGAATTGTCTGAAAGACTTCAAGAAAGTCATGATGAAGTGAAAGCTGTAGCTAAGGAGAGAGCTGACCTTCAGAGGCTACAGGAATTTCTTCAATCTGAAAAGAGCCAACTCCAAGAAAACTTAAGAGAAATGGCAGCTAAAGTATGTGTCATTCATTTTCATGTGTGTGTGTTAATATTCTGTAAGCAAATATCTTGGTAAAAACTAAACCTTTGGGGAAAAGGAATTTGTCACCATGTAATGATTATAATGTTTTCAAATTTTCTTGCAATTTCCTGTAATAATAAAGCAACTAGAAACTGAAGAGAAACTTAAAGTTGCTCACTGTCACCTAAAAGAACAAGAGGAAATTATCAGTAAACTGAGAGTGGATCTATCAAAGAGAGAAACTGAAATATCACACATTCAACAGGAATTAGAAACCACAAATGATAAATTACAGAAAAAGGTAAAATGGGAGTAAAGGAACAGGGGAAGCAAATTTAAGGGAGGTAGCTAACTAGATTACAAAGACTACTGTTTACTTACTAAATTGTTTTAGAAAGCATCCTAGATTTTCTTCCTTAAAAAATATATATATACATATACATATATAAGCACATTTTTATGTGTGTTTGCGTGCAAGTATATTTTTGGCTATTTCTTTTTTAGACTCAAAAGCTTTATGAGCAACAGTTTATTACTGTCAAAGAAATCAGTGAGACTCAGGAAAAAATGAGTGAACTGGAACAGTTAAAGGAACACCTCAAAGCCAAAGACTCATCACTACAAAGAAAAGAAAGCGAGAGGCTCAAGTTGACTGAAAAACTTCAAGCAAGTCAAGACGAATTAAAAACCATAATTAAGGAAGGAGATGAACTGGAAAGGGTACAGGAGGGCCTTCAAAAGGAAACAGACCAACTCAAAGAAAACAGTAAAGAAATTGTAGCTGACGTAAGTTTCCCTCTTTTGATGTTTTTTGGTTATAAAAGTAGTGTTAAGGTAATAATGATGATGTTCACTATTAAGTTAGATTAATTTTCCTCAAATCATAAAGGAACAGAAAATCAAAGCAGAACTAAAAGCTACTTATATTCTTCTGAAGGAGTACCAAGAAACCATTAATGCATGGAATAGTTCAGAGAAGACAGATCAGGGAACAAATATCCAGAGAGGTTTAGGAAATTCAGGTACTGACAGGCAAACGTAGGTCTTGTGTTGTTTAGAAAATGACATCCTATTATTGTGTTCTTCATATCCCTTAAGGAAGAAAATAATACATCAGATCAGATCAGTCACTCAGTCGTGTCCGACTCCTTGCGACCCCATGAATCGCAGCACGCCAGGCCTCCCTGTCCATCACCAACTCCCGGAATTCACTCAGACTCACGTCCATCGAGTCAGTGATGCCATCCAGCCATCTCATCCTCTGTTGTCCCCTTCTCCTCCTGCCCCCAATTCCTCCCAGCATCAGAGTCTTTTCCAATGAGTCAACTCTTCGCATGAGGTGGCCAAAGTACTAGAGTTTCAGCTTTAGCATTATTCCTTCCAAAGAAATCCCAGGGCTGATCTCAGAATGGACTGGTTTGACCTCCTTGCAGTCCAAGGGACTCTGAAGAGTCTTCTCCAACACCACAGTTCAAAAGCATCAATTCTTCAGCGCTCAGCCTTCTTCACAGTCCAACTCTCACATCCATACATGACCGCAGGAAAAACCATAGCCTTGACTAGACGGACCTTTGTTGGCAAAGTAATGTCTCTGCTTTTGAATATGCTATCTAGGTTGGTCATAACTTTCCTTCCAAGGAGTAAGCGTCTTTTAATTTCATGGCTGCAGTCACCATCTGTAGTGATTTTGGAGCCCAGAAAAATAAAGTCTGACACTGTTTCCACTGTTTCCCCATCTATTTCCCATGAAGTGGTGGGACCGGATGCCATGATCTTCGTTTTCTGAATGTTGAGCTTTAAGCCAACTTTTTCACACTCCACTTTCACTTTCATCAAGAGGCTTTAGAGTTCCTCTTCACTTTCTGCCATAAGGGTGGTGTCATCTGCATATCTGAGCTGATTGATATTTCTCCCGGCAATCTTGATTCCAGTTTGTGTTTCTTCCAGTCCAGCATTTCTCATGATGTACTCTGCATATAAGTTAAATAAACAGGGTGACAATATACAGCCTTGACGAACTCCTTTTCCTATTTGCAACCAGTCTGTTGTTCCATGGCCAGTTCTAACTGTTGCTTCCTGACCTGCATACAAATTTCTCAAGAGGCAGATCAGGTGGTCTGGTATTCCCATCTCTTGAAGAATTTTCCACAGTTTATTGTGATCCACACAGTCAAAGGCTTTGGAATAGTCAATAAAGCAGAAATAGATGTTTTTCTGGAACTCTCTTGCTTTTTCGATGATCCAGCGGATGTTGGCAATTTGATCTCTGGTTCCTCTGCCTTTTCTAAAACCAGCTTGAACATCAGGAAGTTCACAGTTCACATATTGCTGAAGCCTGGCTTGGAGAATTTTGAGCATTACTTTACTAGTGAATAATACATACATTAAACTAAACTATGAAGATGATTGGCATAATTTTAGAAATAGTTCTTTTTCCTAATATTTTCTGCCTATGTCCTAACTTGCTTTATAATTTTCACAGATTCAAGAACTTCAGGAAGAAGAACATCAACTTCTTGAGATGAGAGATGTCAGTGAGACTTGGGAAAAAATATGTGAAATGGAAAACTTGAAGAAGCAACTTGAGGCCCAAAAGTCAACTCTAGAAAATACAGAATGGGAGAACATCAAGTTAACTCAGAGACTCAATGAAAATATTGCAGAAATAAGATCTGTTACAAAAGAAAGAGATGACCTTAGGAATATGGAGGAGACTCTCAAAGTAGAGATAGATCAGCTCAAGGAAAACCTAAGAGAAACAACAAGTAGAGTGAGTTACCATCTTTCACCCAACTTGTAAATGTGAAATCGTGTCCTAAAAGAACTGTAATTGATAGAGTTGGTGGAGATGTAAAAATGGTCCAACTATTGGGGAAAACTGGAGGGATGGATATGTGATGGTGGTGGTTGTTCAGTCCGACTCCTTGTGACCCCATGGACTGCAACACGCCAGGCTTCCCTATCCTTCACCGTCTCCTGGAGCTTGTTCAAACTCATGTCCATTGAGTTGGTAATGCATCCTACCATCTCGTCCTCTGTCATTCCCTTCTCCTGCCTTCTATCTTTCCCAGCATTGGGGTCTTTTCCAGTGAGTTGGCTCTTCAAATCACATGGCCAAAGTATTGGAGCTTCAGCGTCAGTCCTTTCAGTGAATATTCAGGGTTGATTTCCTTTAGTATTGACTAGTCTTCATCTCCTTGCTGTCCGAGGGACTCTCAAGAGTCTTCTCCAACACCACAGTTCAAAAGCATCAATTCTTCCATGCTCAGCCTTCTTTATGGTCCAACTCTCATATCCATACATGACTACTGGAAAACACATAGCTTTGACTATACAGGCAGTTGTTTGCAGTAACCCCCAAAATCCAATTATTGCTGTTTATCTGTACACATTAGCATAATTGTGCAAAGATGTTTATAGACAGATATTCATTGCAGCAAGTTGCAATAACAAAATAAAGCAACCCCCCTCACCAATAGGAAAAATCCTCTGTGGTTGAACAAAAATACAGCACATTCAGACCATGGAATACCAGCACATAGGTAAAAAATGAGATAGAGCTGATTAAAAAGTTTCCGATGGGAAAAAGGAGTAAGAGTATCTAGAATATATTGACATCCAGAAGTTACTTTTAGAGGATGAGAACTGAGAGACCCAAGGAGGGAGGGGAATTTTTACTTCTTACCCTATGTCTTTCCTACATATTGTTGAATTGTATTATTCTGAATGTATTATTTTTCTTTCTCTAATAATAAAGGACCTGGAAAGACAAGAGGAACTGAGAACTGCCCAGATGAATCTGAAAGAGCACCAAGAAACTATTGATAAACTCAGAGGAATTGTTTCAGGGAAGACAGATGAAATATCAAATATCCGGATGAATTTAGAAAACACAAATATGGCCTTAAAAGCACAGGTATTTCTTATAATATCTAAGTAACTGAGAGTTTGAATCAGGTCTTTTGTGTTATGCAACAGGGTATGAGTTTGCCAAATGCTGAAGATAAGTAGAGATTTTCCTATTCAATTTAGAAACTATGTTTTAGCTTTCTGTTTGTATCTGTTTATATCCTAACTTACTGTTTGATTATCTCAAGGTCCAAGAACTTCAGGAGAAAGAACATCAACTTCTTAAGGTGAAAAATGATCTCAGGGAAAATATGTATCAAACAGAGCAATTGAAGAAGCAATTAGAGACTCAGAATTCAATCCTGGAAAGCATAGAAACAGAGAAGTTAAGGTTGACTCAGAAACTCTTTGAAAACGTTGAAGAAATAAAATCTGTTACTAAGGAAAGAGATGACCTAAGAAGAATGGAGGGAACCCTCAGAATGGAGCGAGATCAACTCAGGGAAAGCCTCAGCGAAACAAAAGCTAAAGTAAGTTGCACTCATTCCTCTTGCCAGCAAGTTAATGTGATGTTTTCCTTACATCGTTGAACCCTTCTTTGAAATGAGTGGTACTTTTAGTGAGAGTTAACAGGATACCACCTTTTAGGCAGGTAATTTGGTATTATTTTTGAAAATTTTAAATTCTGTAACCAGCATTTTATTTATGGGCTTTACCCTGCATGTACATTTACTCAGTTGTTTGGATAAAGAAAAAGTAAATATGTATGTGTGTGTGTGTGTGTGTATTCCTAACACAAACATATAAACATAACATACATACCATAAAGTTGTTCGTTACAGCAATTTGTGATTTAAAAAAAGATAGGAAATAACCTAAATGTACATCACAAGGAAACTGGGTAAATATATGCAATATGTCCCAGGTGTGGAGAAGGAAATGGCAACCCACTCCAGTATTCTTGCCTGAAAAATCCCATGGACAGAGGAGCCTGGTGGGCTACAGTCCATGGGGTACAGAGAGTGGGCCACGACTGAGCACATGTCCGGGTGGCACAGTGGGAAAAGAATCCACCTGCCAATGCAGGAGATGCTGGAGATACAGGTTCAATGCCTGAGTTGGGAAGATTCCCTGGAGGAGGAAATGGCAACCCAGTCCAGTATTCTTGCCTGGGAAATCCCATAGACAGAAGACCTGCTGGGCTACAGTCCATGGGATCGAAAAGAGTTGGACACAGCTGAGTGACTGAGTGTGCACATACAGTATACATGCAACCCCTAAAAAAACGAAATAGATTTGAATGTTCTAATATGAAAGCCCAAAGTAAACCTTAGGGGGAAAAGCAGGTTGTAGAAGAGCACATGTATAGCATGTTCGCCTCTGAAAAATGTGAGTACACTGTGGGGAGGTGAGGCCAAGGGAAGGAAAAACCTACAGTTTTCTAACAACCTCAAAGATGTGGAGGAAGAAATAAGAAATTTATCATTTTTACTAAGAAAATATCGCTTTCATTATCATAACACTAAGCTATGTTGTTTTTTGTTTTTTGTTTTTTCCTATTAAGGATCTGGAAAAACAAGAAGAACTAAGAATAGCTCACTTGCATCTGAAGGAGCACCAGGAAATTATTGATAAACTCAGAGGGATTGTCTCTGAGAAGGCAGAAGAAATATCAAATATGCAAATGGATTTAGAAAATTCAAATGCTAAATTACAAGAAAAGGTATTGAGGGGGTCATGGGGCTTATATGTTCGAATACCCGATATATTCCTAGAATAAAAAGTAATGCCTAAAATCCTTGAGGGATATAAAACACTTCAGCAACATTAGAAAGCAGCTTGGTAGTTTTTACTAACCCTGAACCATATACCTGCTTGTGGCCCAGAATTTTCTCTCCTTGGGTATGTACCTAAGGAAAAAGAATGCATTCTTCCACATAAAGACATACAGGAGTGCTCACAGTAGCTGCAATCATAATTGCGAAGAACTGAAAGCAATCCATATGCCTATCAACAGGAGAATCGATATTTACATTGTGATGCTTAAGTTTAAAAGTAGGCAAACGAAAGGATAGTTAGGGAGTTTAGGATGGACTTGTGCACACTGCTATATTTTATTTTATTTTATTTTTATTTATTTTAATTGGAGGTTAATTACTTTACAATATTGTATTGGTTTTGCCATACATCAACATGAATCCGTCACAGGTATACACTGCTATATTTTAAATGGATAACCAACAAGTTCTTATTGTATAGCACAGGGAACTCTGCTCAGTGTTATGTGGCAGCCTGGAAGGGAGGGGAGTTTATAGCACAGGGAACTCTGCTCAGTGTTATGTGGCAGCTTGGATGGGAGGGGAGTTTCGGGGAGCATGGATGCATGTTTATGTGTGGCTGAGTCCCTTTGCTATCTACCTGAAACTGTCAGAACATTGTTAATCAGTTTTATTCCAATATAAAATATTTAAAAGACAACAAATAAAATTTTTTAAAAAGCAGACAAACTGATCTGGGATGAAAAAGGTCAAAATAGTGATTTGTTCTAGGAAGAGCACACAGGTAAAGTAAGTGTTCTATATTTTGATCTGAGTTTTAGTTATATAGCTGTATGCATATGTTGAGTATAGCTGAGCTGTATACATGTAAGATTATATGTAGTCATGTATATTATATCACAAAAGACACTAAATCCTGTATGAAATTATACAGCACATTAATGAGTAAAATGGGATAACTATTGTCTTAATCAGTTTAGAAACTATTCTTAATCCTTCCCTAAAAAATGATCCAATTAATCCTAACATGATTATCTTAAGGTCCAAGAACTGAAAGCAAATGAACAGAGACTTTTTAAGTTAAAAGAAGAAATTAGTGAGACCAAGAAAAAAATGTGTGACATTGAGCAACTGAAGAATGAATTTAAGTGCCAGAGTTTAACTATGAATAAAATAGAAATGGAGAACTTAAACTTGGCTCAGAAGCTTCATGAAAACCTTGAAGAAATGAAATCTGTAATGAAAGAAAGAGATAACCTAAGGGGACTGGAAGAGACCCTCAGACTGGAGAGAGACCTACTCAAGGCGGACCTGCAAGGAAGCACAGCTAGAGTGAGTTGTCCTCCTACTTCCTGCCAAATACCTGTTTTTATTCTAAGAAGTTTTAAAATAATCGGTGCTATTCATGAAAATTTAAATGTTATAACCTTTTTCAGGGAGACAGTTTGACAATAGTATTTTAAAAATCTATCAACAGAGACATTTGCTACAGCAGTTTCACTTGTAGGAATTTATCCTACCAGTATATCCACATATACAGGCAGAAATACAACAGCATTCACTGCAGCACCATATGTGATGAACAAAATCAGAAACAATCCAAGTGTCTGTCAGTAAGGCACTGGATAAGTGGGGTTCGTCTGTATAGTGGAAAACTAAGCATAAGAATAGGACACTCTTTACATGATACTGATTTAGAAAAACATCCAGATGGTACGAAATGTGGAAAATAAGTGGCTGAGTTGAGCATGTTACAGGACTGGGATGGGTGGGGCTAGGGTCAGGGCCTTAGACTGTATGTCCTTCTGAACTATTCTAATTTGGCAGTGGCATGTTGGTTATTTCTAACTATGAATATGTATTTTTTAAGATTTGGTTTAGCTAGTTCATTGTTAAGAAAAGGTAATGTGCCTTTATCTCATATTTCTCAATTTCTTCTGATAACAAAGGAACTGGAAACACAAGAACAACTAAAAATTGCTCATATCCGTTTGAAAGAACACCAAGAAACTATTGATAAATTGAGAGAGAGAGTTTCAGAAAAGACATCTCAGGTTTCAAATATTCAAAAGGATTTAAATAAATCAAAAGATGAATTACAGAAAAAGGTATGTTGTTTTGTTCTTTGAGGGAACATGTGCATGCTAAGTCACTTCAGTCATGTCCAGCTTTTTGTGACCCATGGACTGTAGCCTGTCCATGGGATTCCCAGGCAAGTATACTGGAGTGGGTGGCCATTCCCTTCTCCAGGGGATCTTCCTGATACAGGGATTGAACCCTATGTCTCTTATGTCTCCAGCATTGGCAGGCGCATTCCTTACCACTAGTACCACCTGGGAAGCCCCTAACTCTGGGGGAATAACTGTCCAAAATTATTTGTGAAATTAGAAAGGACATAGATACAGATATGTCAATATAAATATATACATATGTATACCATAAATAGACACTATTTTACTTTCTTTAAGGAATTCTGTTTGTATTCTAACTTGTTTTATAATTATGTCAAGATACAAGAACTTCAGAGAAAAGAGCTTCAACTTCTTAAAATGAAAGAAGATGTCAGTAAAACTCATAAAAAAGTGAATGAAATGAAACAATTGAAGAAGCAGTTTGAGGCCCAAAGTTTATCTATGCAAAGTGTGGAAATGGATAATTTGCATTTGACTAAGAAACTTTATGAAAGCCTTGAAGAAATAAAAATTGTAGCTAAAGAAAGAGATGAGCTGAGACAGATAAAAGAGTCTCTCAAAATGGAAAGGGACCAATGCAGAGAAAAATTAAGAGACCTGATAGCTAGAGTGAGTTCAGAATCATTCCCTATCTAGTAACTATGAGAATCAAGCTTTTTTTGGAAAGCGTGACAATATTTTGTTGTGTGTTTATGTCTACAAACAGTAAAGGATAATGAAACTTAACTATAGTTTTCACACAAATAGAAAATGCAGTTTTAAAAAGAAGCCAAAATATTATTCAGGAAATACCACATTTTTTGTTAAGAACTTTTTAAAATAGAAGTATACTAGACATACAATACTATATGTTGTAATATACAGTACAGTGATCCACAATTTTTAAAGAGTATACTCCATTTATAGTTACTGTAAAATATTATCTATTCTCCATACGGCACAGTATTTCTGAGTAGCTAATTTTATACGTAATAGTTTGTACTTCTTAATCCCTTAGCCTTGTATTGTCCCTTTCCCCTTCTCTCTCCCCTCTGGTAACCACTAGTTTGTTCTCTATATTTGTGAGTTTGCTTCTTTTTTGTTAAATTCATTAGTTTGTTGTATTTTTTAGATTCCACATGTAAGTGGTATCATACAATATTTGTCTTTATCAGGCTTATTTTACTTGGCATAATACCCTCCAAGTCCATCCATGTTTTTTGCAAATGGCAAATTGTAGTTCCTTTTTTGTGGCTGAGTAATATTCCATTGTGTATGTGTTCCACATCTTCTTCATCTGTTCATCTGTTGATAGATATCTGGGTTGCTTCAGCATCTTGGCTATTGTAAATAGTGCTGCTGTGAACATTGGGGTACATGTATCTTTTCAAATTAGTGTTTTTGTTTTTCAGAAAATACATTTTTAATTCTGTAGTTTTAAAAAAAAAACAAAAAATGTTAAATAAAGCAGACTATTTCCTTCACTGTAGTTTTTTTAAAGGATTTCTAAGCCAAGAAATCACATTATTCTCAGTGGAGAAATATTTGAAGGATTATAAAAGATTAAATATTTGAAGGATTTATAAAAGATTAAATATCTCATTTCTGTGCTTCTGCCTGGTACAGTTTTAAACATAGGCTCTTGTTAGTGAGTTTTGAAGGAAAAAAGACAAGTATAAATAAGGAAATTCTTGTAATATGTATTTATAAATATTCACATATGTTAAAGAACCTGAGTCACTCTGTAAAATTCAGATGAATAAGAAATTGTATAAAATCTATAAAAAATCTTTTTTATTCTCATATTTCATTTTCCTGTTCATCATTATCTTCTAGTAAAGAAATAGTGGAAAGTAATATCATTTGTAATCTCAGTAGAAATATCAGACATTTGGAAATCATCTTTAGTGGGCCCTAACTAAATTTATAGAGACTAAATGTATTCAATAAATATTTATTGAATAATATTTTATTTTGCACTTTTAATCAGAAATACAAAATATAAACAGGGTATGAATTTTCTGTTCCAAGGTTCTGGAAAGAATATATCAGTAGGACTTAGAGCACCATAAGTAATATACTTGGTTTTGCTTGCATATCGAGTTGGCAGCAGTGATTCTAAGGCAGAAATTTGGAAGAGTAGGAACTAGGAAATATATCTAAAATCCAATTTTCAACTATAAGTAGTAAAGGAACAGTTCCTATCTTCCAAAATTATGTGGTTTTGCCACTTTTAGCGATGGCTTGAGGTCACTCACTTAAGACTTACTGATACTGTTATTTATTTTCTGAGCATTTTTAAGACTACTTTAAGTTAGATGTGTTATATTTAATTCTATTATAGAAAAGATATTAAAATGTAATCAAAGTATATGATTAGACATATGTGAATATAGTTACAGCTGAAGTCTTGCTGATTTCTTTCTATCAAAGCAGGATCAACAGAACCACCAAGAGGTAAAATATGAAAAAAGGTTACTATGTGATGGAAACCAACACCTGATAGGAAGCCTGAGAGAAAAGTGCTGTAGGATAAAAGTAAGTGTTCTCCTGTTAAAGTTACAAATGAATATTTGTACGCTTCCAGAGGTCTAATGTGGATTAAATAGATAATGCTCAATACTTTTCTAAACTTTATAATCTAGCACTAGTATATACATGTATACATAGATACACGCATACACCACACACACAAAACAGAGGAGTTTGTGATCATCAGGCTTCACTGGAAAGGTGGTATTTGAGCAAATACCTGAAAGAGGTAAAGGATTAAGCCACACAGGCCTGTATCCAGGGAAAGAGCAGTGTAAGCGGAGAGAACAGCAGGTACAAAGGTTGCTTGGTGGGTTCCAAGGTCTTCAGGAAGGAGGACAGCCAGTTAGAAGTGAGGTCTGGAGTTAATGAGGAAGAGGCAGGCTGTGGGGCTTCAAGCGGACTGCGGGCTTACTCTGATTAAGATGGAGATCTCTTGAGAGAGACATGATCTGACTTAGATTTTAAAGAAATGGCTCTGTTAGGTTGAAAATGAGTGGAAGCAGGAGGACAACTGAAAAACTAATTCCAGTAATCCAGGCCAAGGTGATAGTGGCTCAGCCCAAAGAGGTAGCCGTGGAAGTGCTGAGAAAGTGTTGGATTCTGAATATATACTAAGGGTAAAGCCAACAGGACTATTGTCACCCCTGTTAAAATGCAGTCCCTAAAAACTGTTTGTGTTGCTTATGGCTATATCTCTTAGCACAGTTCCCGACAGAAATCAGCATTGAGAATGCATTTTTTAAAAGTACAATGAATGGCATACAGTGCTGCTCATGCCATAATATGATTCATTCTAAGACTAAAGGCAGCATCCCCCCTGCAACACCCACAGATTAATGAACATCTATCTAGCTTTTCCTTAAACTATTAAAAAAAAAATTCATTGTGGTCACCAGCCCCTTCCATAATTTAACACCCTAAACTAAACATGTTATTTATTACATGATTGTAGCAACTTGATGTTCCTCCACCTGTACTCTCACCAAGGGTTCACCTGCCTGGACTTTCATCATTTGTATTTATGGGCCTAGACTCATTGTCTTCCATATGCAGGCACTGTACTTACCTCATGAGATAGGTTTCATTGTTCCATTTATAAACAAACTGAGGCTCAGAGGAAGTTTAGTGGTTGCCCAAGTTCACATAGCTAATAAATTAATAGAATAAGGATTTGAAATCAAGTCTGACAAAGTGTAAAACTTGGGCATAGAAGCATTTTTACAAATATAATTTTTACTTCCTTTAAAATAATATCTCTATATTTTGTAGATTGCATATATTCCGGTATCATTTAATATTTGATCCCCTAGAAAACTCTGTGGCAGTTATTGTAATCTCATTTTATAGTGGTGAAAATGGCTCAGTGCTTCCGCAGTCAGCGAGTGGCAGAGCTGGAATCTAAACTCAAATTCTGATAAAAGGTTAGAAAACTTAGACTCTAGGCAAATAATAGAAATGTGTGAAGAAGCTCCACCAAATTGACAAGTAATTAGTTTGATTCTTGGTCACGTATCTGCTCACTCATACTGCCCACTGTAAATATAAAACAGCATTCAGACTTGAGCTACAATACATACTATATTGAATTCACTCAAATTTCCCTTCAGACTTTATATAAACAAATGCTCCTTCAAATCATGGATGTTCAAAAGACCAAAAGGAAATGCATCAAATGATAACAATGATTGTTTCTGATTTTCTTTGTTATATTTAATTTTTTTTAAATTTCCACAGTAATTTTTATAATCCAAAATCAATAATAAGTTTCCTTTCGTTTTTTAAACACAAACATCATAATTTATTTTCCTCCTACAAGAAGTAGTAAATCTTTTTGTTGCAGTTCTAGGGCTGGGACTATTTCTTGTTAAATTAGTACATTGAATAAATTCTAATTTTCTTTAGGAGCTTCTTAAGAGATACTCAGAGATGGATAATCACTATGAATGTTTAAATCGATTGTCTCTTGATTTGAAGAAGGAAATTGAAACCCAAAAAGAGCTTTCAATTAGAGTAAAAGCAAACCTCTCACTTTCATGTCCACAAACCAAACAAATCCAGAAACTTCTCACTGCAAACCAGAGGTGTTCCATGGAATTTCATAGAGTCGTGATGAAACTTCAGGTACCATTTTTTTAAGTAATATCTTTGTAAATACTGCTGTAAATTTCTATTACTAACTAACGTGTTTAAGTCCTACCTTGAAAGTTGGCCTGTCGTGCTGCAGTCCATGGGGTTGCAAAGAGTCAGACACAGCTTAGCAATAAACTTTTACTTGTTTCACTTTTTGAGAGTTCGCATATTCACTATTAAATTGAAAATTGCATGGGTCTAAGAACAGTGTGTGCAAGACCCTCAGTGCACTTAGGACCTGTTTATTCAACAAAACCTGAGCTTTGCCAGTGGACCTTTGCCAGAGTGAGTGAAGCAGACATATAAACAGGTAATAAGCATTGTTATAGAAGTACATTTAGATTGTATGACATACCAGATAAAAAGTTAGAGAAGATAAGACTGTAGTGGAAGACAGGCTTAAGCGATAAAGCTTGGAGTTCATTTTGTAGATGAGGCAGAGCCATTGGATAGTTATTTTAAGGTGCTGGCAGTGGCATGATCAGGTTATTATTTTAGATACTTCTCTGTAGACAAAGAAGAAATGAGTTTGTGGCCAGAAACAGTTGCACTGGGTCCAGATAAGCTGTAACAAGTAACACTCCTACTAGGGAAGGATTCTTGGGATGGAGGGGACAAACCTGTGACAGCTCGAGATAGTAGTCCATGTGATTGATGGTCGAGGTCAGGGAGAGGAGTTTAAAATGAGAATCAAGATTCAGGCTTAGCCAGGTTTGTAGACAGTATTACCATTAAGAAATAAAGAGGAGAAAGAGATTAGGTGTTCAGTTTGAGATGTTTTGAGGTAGAAATACCTGTGACAGAATGTTTATGAAGAGAGACCAAGTAAGCATTCAGTTGAGAGTCTGAGACTTGTCAGGAGAAATGTTAGGACTAATGGGATTCATATAGGTGATACATTGCACAACATCTGTGAGTAACATCACCCAGATTCTTCAAGAGACAGTAGCAGAAAAGAGCAGCTCATGGGTTCAAGGTTAGAAAAAGTCAAAGTGACGGAAGAGAACCAAGCAAAAGTGCTATCACTGAAGTCAGTGAAATTGTCTGCCAAAGATGAAGTGGGCAAGAGGGCAGATGTGTCAGCCGGCATAAGGACTGAAGAGATCCCCCCAATTTGTTGATAATAGAGCTCACTGGTGACCTCTGTCAGACTGGTTTTAGTTGAGTGGTTAAGGAAGAGGCCAAATTACAAGAGATTAAGGAATGGTGGAAGTTAGGGGAAGTGGGGAACTGGTATCTGGCCTTCCTGTTTGGTAAATTCCCCTGCAGGCCCTGATACTCTTCCACAAACCCTGGCAGTCGGATATCCAGAACTTACTAAAGAGATCCATGCAGCATATGATATTCAAATTATTATCACCTTAAAGCCAGACATCTAAATACACTTGACAAGTAAATCTTGTGACATGTCATACCCATTTTTGTTACCCGGTCAAGGTAGGCGGAAGATGTTGAAAATGATCTCAGGTATCTAGCTGGGAAACCTGGGTGGTTGATGATATAATTAACCAAAAAGAGGATAGTAGACATAGATGGGTTTCTAGGGAAAGGAATCATGTACATTTTAAGCCTATTGAAATTGAGGTGATTGTAGGACATCTATGAAGTGTATTGCAGGAGGAAGTCAGAAATATAGAACTAGAGAGAGGCCTGGAAGTTATCCTCCCAAGTTGCTGAGAAGAGAAAATTGAGAGTAGAGTGGCTCTTTCCTCATTCCTCATTTAATCAAGGAACATAGATAAACAAGAGATGCCATCCTGCCTCATAGTCTCAGGGGTTTAAAGCTTCATCTAAACATGTTACAAGTTTCATTTCCCAATTTGTTTTATGTTTCTCTGCAAGTATGTGCTAAGCTATGTTGCAAGGACAAAGGAAGAACAACATGAATCCATCAATAAATATGAAATGGCTTTTATTGATGAAGTGGAAAAGCAAAATGAACTGCTAATGAAAATACAGCACCTTCAACAAGATTATGATGTACCACCCGGAGAATCAAGGGACCTCAGATTGAACCAGAGCATGGATCTACATATTGAGGTATGATTTGTTTAAAATGGGTTTAACTAGATGTCAATCCTTTTATCAAGTTGAAAAGTACCTTTGCATATATTTAGAGTCATTTTTACTTACCAAAAAATAAAAAATCAGTTGTAGAATGACAGCTGGCGAGGTGTGAAGAGTGCCAGATAATAGTGTAGCGTCCTTTCAGAACCCCAAAGATACAGAAAATAGATATAATATCATCAAGTGGGAATTCATGGAACCCCAGAATAAGTTTCCAAATGCCTTCTGAAACTCCCTAGATCTGTGACTGGGAGTCAGAAACATTTTCACTACAACTCCACATGAAGTGTCCTACTCAGCAGTATGAGGCCAGCATCCAATTTCCAATACCATGTGCAGCCTGTTATGTGCACAGAAAGCAACATCCAGAGACTGTTCATATATTGTGATAATTAGTCATAGATGTATAGTTTTGAGGGGCTTTAATTTGAGCAGGATTTGTAGACTTGCCCTTGTTACATAGGTTGTACTGCCAAAATTTTATTATCAATAACTAAAGTTTTAAACTAAAATTATATTTACTTTAAAATATTAAGAATAAAGTTCAGTAAGGTGTTTTTTCCTTTTTCTAATGTTCAGGTGATTCAATGCTTATTTTTCACAGGAAATTCTTAAGGACTTTTCAGAAAGTGATTTCCATAGCATAAAGACTGAATTTCAGCAAGTACTAAGTAATAGAAAAGAAATGACTCGGTTTCTGGAAGAGTGGTTGAATGCGCATTTTGATATAGAAAAGCTTAAAAATGTCATCCAGGAAGAAAATGATAGTATTTGTCAAGTGAATAACTTGTATCATAAGAAAATAACAGTAAGTAGTAATTTTCTTGTGCTACCTCATTCTTCTTCTTGTTGTCTGCTTTAATTTTTCTACCTCATTTGTTTAAAAAAAAAATCTAAGAAAAATTTAATTTTAAGTATTTTCTTAAAATTTATTTGTGTGTGCTTTGTGAAAAAGTTGACTGCACAACATCTTCCTTAGGATAATTAAAGATATATTTATACTTGTGAAGAAGATAAAATCTTGCTGTGTAACAATCAATGTTTTACGCTCAAAACCCTCTTGCCATTTTCCTCTTTCTATTCTCACTTTGGGCTGCTTCTGTAGGAACTGAGCCTTTTTTCCAAGCAGCCCCCGACATGTGAGCCCAGAGCCTGTTTCAGGGTACAGGCAACAGCTAGAGGAAACCCCTGGACAGCTAGTCAGCTGCTTCATTAGTAAGGCCGCCATGCTTCTCACCTCGGCAGTGTCGCTGCCACACGCCCGGATCCTTCAGCTTTGATGTTCACACCGTGGTTTGTAATCATCGTTCCAAAGGTGACCAGCCCTAGGGAACAGATTCCTAAGAACCAACATCGCTTTCAGACAGTTTATTGTTTCACCTTTTACTGATCAAAATATTCATTCTACTTTCTGAAGTAATCCCTATCTCGTATACCTAGAAAAATATGCAGTAATGAGAACATTGCTTGTTACTGCATGTAACCAGTGGAGAAGGAAATCGGTGGAAAAGGCACCCCACTCCAGTATTCTTGCCTGGGAAATCCCATGGAGAGAGGAGCGGGTGGGCTACAGGCCGTGGGGTCACAAGAGTCAGACCCAACTTAGTGACTAAACCACCATAAGTAACTGGAGCAGAGGGACCTAGATTAATGTTACAGCATTTAATATTAGTGTTATGTCTCTATGTTTGGGTAGTTATTTCCAAACAAAGACTTTAACTTCATCTGGAAACAATACTTTAATCATATTGAAATATAGATAATGTTTCTAAAAAAAATAATTGCCTGTGACTGGATTGTTCATCCATCTGTTAAATAATCCAGGCTAGCAAAATAGTAAATGAGTTGTTTCAAAAAAAAAAAAAATAGTTCACAGTCAATGGAGAAACGCATAGCCAGTGTTTGGATAAGGTAATCTCCACATATTTAAGTGTTGTTCTTGTAATGTTGAAGGCCCAGTTGTGATCAAAGAGTAGGAATTTCTCCAGCATGTTCCTACTGTTCTGCACAGGGAACTGTACTCAATATTTTGTAATAACTTGTAAGGGAAAAAGATCTGAAGAAAAAGTAAGATACATATGTATGTGTAACTGAATCACTTTTCTCTACATCTGAAACTAACACAGCATTGTAAATCAATTACACTTCAATGAAAAAAGAAAGTGGGACTCTTGCAATGAGGACCAGCATGGATATGTGGCTTCTTCCAGCACCCTGAAAAAAGCAGCTGGTAATTCTATGTAGTGTGAGGTCCTAGTTGAGAGCCATGGAGCATCCAGGATGCTGGCAAGAACACAGCTAAGTTAGGATCCAACTCTGACAAATTGGCCATAAAGCCACCCAGAAATTTATAGGTGAGACCAATAAGGCATCCATGATGACAGCAAAAAGTACATCCCTTAGAAATTAGGAAGTAAAAGGATGATATGAGTAATTTCAGAGCTAGTTAGGCTTTGATGTAAAAGAAGATATTGGTTGATCATTATTCCCTGCACAGAAATACAGGGTTTTCAGATTAATTACAAAAAGTCAGTGAATGATTTTTCCCTATAAACACTGAGGTTTAGAATGAAAATAGCTTGTTGTTAAGTTTACTGGGTATGTCCTGCTATTAGATGTCAGTTAATGTTTATATATGATGTGGTATATGTCATAACATGCATAAGAACTTTAACCTGCATAATTCTTCAGATTCTTCTTTATATGTTAGTTGGGATCCAATACCGAGATTATCATCTTGCAAAGTAGTACAGGTGCTCTTCAGCCCTTACTGTTTTATTCTCATCACCAATATCCAACGTCATTTGAAATTTCAGGAACTGATTTGAACCACGAAGAATGTTCACATTCTTTTAAAGTTCTATTCTGGAGTGTGCTGAATAAAGGTGTCAGCATATGCCTTGTCCTAGAACTCTAGTATTTTCATAGTGTTTTCCTTTTTTTCTTTTATGTAATTCATTTCATTTTAGAGCTATAATGGTGTTTTTACAATCCAATAGGCTATAATGAATGAATTAACAGAGTTTGAAGAAAGAAATGCTACCATAGCCAAAGAATGGGAACATGATCTGAAATCAGTGAAAGAAAACAATCAAAAACTATTTAAAAACTACCAAGCTTTGAAGCTCTCCCTGACCTCTGGTGCTCTTGTTAATCCTACTACACAAGACAGGAATCTTCATGTCACAACAAGAGCTACACAGCAAGTCACAGAGGTGTGTACTTTCTTAGATTTTTCAATTTGCAGTTTCATCAAAATCTTAAAATGCCTTTAACATTTTGTATGACATTTATATATAACAGGTCTTACATAGCATTTCAAAGCAAAATTATAGTATTGAATGTGTTAGGGAACATGGGTTATCTTTGCATAGGTGTGATGGGCTTGTTTTTTTAAATAGAGTTCTATTGTGGCTATCATTCAGCTAATTAAACAGCTAGGTGTTATATAAGATCTTCCCTTTGGATTATGAAGCAGAAGTAACTCATAGCTTAATCTGATTACTAAATGCATACACCACTTAAAGTATTGTTACCGTACGGTGTAAGCTTCCTAAATCATGTGACTTTCTATTAAACTATAGTCTGTGTCTTTATACAAAACTAGTTTAAGGGGAAAGAGCAATTTAGGGTTTCTCTAATTATCATCAATGTCTTTCATATTGGTTAATGTTATAATCAAAATAAAAATGGAAGAGGCTAAAAATAGATTTTGTAAGCAGATTACCTGTGCAGAAGAATCAGTATGTTACTTGAATAATTCAATTACTTTACCCTTACTGGGACTCTGTAAAGCAAACATGGTATTTTATTTTATTATCACACAAAATGACTTAGAGGGGAACCCAAGAGTAAATTATAACTGGTCATTTTCACTGAAATAAACACTCATAATAAAACAACAGCCACTAGTTTAATAAATACCAGCGGAAACCAGAAGGTCACTAGTGTACAGTAGATTGATGTATTGATTACTGCAGACCTCAGTCAGCTGGCAGAAATTTGAAACCCATCCCACAAAGCAGTAAGATGAAGAAGCAGCAACCCAGGACATGCCTTATCAGATGAGAAATCGTATGCTATTAGTTTGGAAATTATGCCAAATTAGAATAGTTTGGTAATGATATAAGAATAGATAAGTAGAATAGTTTGGTAATGATTCAGAAATAAGTAAATAGAGCATTGGAACTGAACAAAATTCAGTACACTCAGGAAAGTTTGAGAATTTGTATATGATGATGGTTAACAACTCAGTGAGGAAAAAATGATTTACTTAATATTTTATTCAGAACAACCAGCTTGACATCTGGGGAAAAAAATATCTGGATTTCCACCTCGCTCAAACAAAAATAAAATCTGGGTAGGCCAAAAAGAAATGTATTGTCTGAGAAACCTGCATGTATATGTATGTGACTAATCTTATAAATATGAACAGACTCAGATATTTAAATTCCAGTATTTTTGGTACCTGGAAAAAAAAAAAACTAGAAATCACCTAAATGTTCTTTAGTGGATGATTTCCATGAAACAGGATGTATGTATCCATGAAAACAAATATGAGAGATCTACATAGATAGCATCACCGACTCAAGGGACATTAATCTGAGCAAATTCCTGGAGAAAGGAATGGCAACCCACTCCAGTATTCTTGCCATGGAGTGAATTCCATGCACAGAGGAGTCTGGCTGGCTACACCCATGGGGTTGCAGAGAATCGACCATGACTTAGCTACTGAACAAAAACAATGTGCGTTGATGATGGAAAGATCTGGAAAATATATTGTCAAGTTGGTTTTTTTTTAATGCAGAGCTATAGTATGTTCCTACTGTGTGTGTGACTGTTTTTATGAATTGAATATTCACGTATGCTTAGATACACATAGACAACTTCCGGAAGGACAGACCTGGAAGAGTCAAGTTATTACCTTAGGCTCAACTGGGGTACTGAGGTGGGAAAGTTACTCTTCATCAATTGTTCCATATGCTTTTATTTTTCAAGTTCAAAACTGGATAATAAAAATAAAGGAAAAGACATATTAAAGAGCTAATTATCAACTCTTAAGTTGTGTTCATTTAAAATGTAGGTGCCTATTTTAAATGCTTGGTACCATGCTAACTAGTAAATAAACACTAAACCTTATAATGTAAAATCTGGGTATTTTTTAACTCAAAAAGCACCAGCTTATAAATTAAAAAAAAAAATACATATGTAAATTGGCATTTGGCTTCTCCTTCTCTTTTATCCTTTGTTAATGCGATCTGTGAAAATGAATACCTGTATATGATTATCTTTGTCTTAATTGTGACTGTCGTTATGGCAGACCTTAAACGTATACTTTTTCTAATAGAAAATTCAAGCTCTGGAAACATCACTCCGTGAAGCTAAAGAAAGTGCTATGCATAAGGAGGGCAAGATTATGAAGATGCAGAAAGAACTTGAGATGACTAATGATGTAATAGCAAAACTTCAACGGCAAGTTAATGAAGCAAATGAATGCCTTGAAAAAACAAAAGAAATGATCCAAGTACTTCAGGTAATTTAACAATCTCATTTTACAAATATAAGAGTGGTTTTTTGTTTGTTTTTTTTCTTTTACTGCTGAATTTGGCAGATGATTTGGGACTCAGCTTTTACTTCAACTTTGTGTTATCTGTGCATATCTAAAGTTCAGGACTCAAAACTTTTAAAAAGCAAGTGACAACTTAGAAATGAAATGTAGGAATATATTTTCATCCAAAATGATTTTTATCTTCCTAAAAAAAATGTTTTTAAGAGACATATAAATATTATTCTTTATAGTTTAAAGTATATTTTTTTATTTTTCATAAAAAAGCTTCAGATCCAAATAATATTTATTAAATAAGTACATTTTAAAAGTCTCTTTTCTTCCACTTAATCCCTTGTTGTTGAGTCCCACCTGCTAGCCTGTCAGCTGACTCTGACCTGTATTTTAAAGAATGTTAATGAATGTTTTTGACCCTGAGTGCCATTACACCGTCTGTGCCCTCGTTCATTGTGTCTTTACCACTCCCTTTTGTTTTAGCCTAGCCACTTCTCATTCTTCTTTTACTTGAGTCCAATCCTAATAGGTATTTGTGTTATCTCTGCTCCAGTGTCTCTTCTTTGGAGTTAAAATTGGGAACTAGTCAAGAATGTCTCTTTTTCCATTATTTAATATTGTTCTAAAAATTCAGGCTCACTCAATGAGACATGAAACAGAGAGGCAAGAGAAAATAATCTTTTTGTTTTGGTGACAAATGTTGGTATAGCTAAAAACCAAGAAAATTCACTGTGAAGCTTTAGAATTTTGAGACTAATATTTTAATATTTCAAGTAATTTAATGACCACATTTTTATTCATTCAACAAATATTTGTTGGCTACCTGCTATGTGTTAGTCATTGTTCTAGATGCCACATGTACAGCAATGGGATAAAAAAGTTTCTCCCTTCCTTCAAGGAGTTTACATTATCATTCAGGAAGTGAGAAAATAATGAAATATATATGTGTGTGTCAAATAGTGAAAAATGCAATGGAAAAAAATTAAGCCAGACAAGGTACGGGGATACTGAATAAAGTGGGAGTGTAAGGGAAAGAGATGTGATTTTATAAAGGGTTACTGAGGAGGGCCACACTTTTAGAGTGATGTGAAGTGATGGGGTGAGCAGTGTGGTAGAAGGGCCTTCTAGACAAAGGAAGTAGCAAACACGAAGGTCTCAACACAGAAACAGCAAGTCTAGACATGTTTAGGAAACCACAAGAAGGCCAGTGTCTTCCTGAACAGAGTAAGCAAGAGGATAGAGGTGGGAAAGGAGGTGAAAAATAGCAGAGAGCCAAATCAAAAAGGGTCTTGCAGGCTCCTCTGGTTTTTATTCTGAGTGGGATGGGAAATCATCAGAGGATTTTGGCTAAAGGATATCATGGTCTTAGTTAATTTTTAAACAGTTGTCCTTTGAAGAGAGAATCCAGGAGAGTGTATTAATGTGACACGCTAGCTGCTATAAAAAAAGGGAACCAAAAATGCAATGGCTCAAATAAGATGGAAGGTTATTTCTTCTCTAGCTCATGTAAAAGCCTGAGTTGCAAGTTGGTGGATGGACCATCTTTGACTATAAAATATCCTCAGCAGGGAATACCCTGGTGGTCCAGTGATTAAGACTATATGCTTCCACAGCAAGGGGATGTGAGTTCGATCCCTGGTGGGGAACTAAGATCCCGCACACCATGTAGTGCAGCCAAAAATAAACAAAAAGTTTAAAAAAAAAACCCTCAACAATGCTGAGTAATACTTTGTGCCTTAAATTTGATTCCAGTTTGATATTTATATTGTTTTACTGACATCTTTTTCTTTCATTTTCCTGATTAACCTATCTCTATCCATTTCATTGTTTTCCACCTCTGTTTCATTTGTTTAGGTAGATTGTTTTAAATTGGGAAAAAAAACTTGTTGAAAGAAACAAAATTATATGTTCTCTAAATACATATTCGCTTCCAATTACTTTACCTCAAATATCTATCTGTTATTCGTTTCAGGGTTAAAATTTGTGCCTCCCCTGCTTTTCATATATTAAAAGATTGCTTTTTCCAAATGCTGCCAGATCAAGGCAGCTCTTCAAAATTTCTATAAAATTATTATATTTTTCTGTTCTTTAAAACATTTAGGACAAAGCTGCTTTAGGAGCTAAACCTTATAAAGAAGAAATTGAAGATCTCAAAATGAAGTTGGTGAAAGTAGACCTAGAGAAGATGAAAAATGCGAAGGAGTTTGAAAAGGAGTATGTCTATGCCTTAATTGAACATGCTTTTAAAAGCTTAAATTTCCTTTAACTATATAAATTTCTTTACATTAGTTAAGTTTTTAAAATATAAGAAATTATTATTATTTGCTTTTCTAAAAATAAATTCAACCACTCACGGATTTCAAATTTATTAAATTCTCATTACATATGTAAAGGTTTTAAAATAAGCACAATCTCGGTTGCTAACACTATGTCTTTTTTTGGGGGAGGGGGTGCTTTTTGCTCATTATGTATAAATAGCTTTAAAATACCCTTTTTATGCTTGAAAGTGAATGTTAAAAACCCTGTGGTGGGGAGTTCCCTGGCAGTCCAGTAGTTAGGACTTGGTACTTTCACTGCCATGGCCCCAGGTTCAATCCCGGGCCAGGGAAGTAAGATTCAGCAAGCCACAAGATGTGGCCAAAAAAAGACCTGTGGGTTCCAGTTTGCTAAGGTTTCTGTTGGTTTTTACTTATTTTATTTATTCTTTCTGTCATGTTTTTGTGGAAAAGTTGTATTTCCTTTTAAATTATAATACCTAATACCCAAGTGAGTGAGTGAAGTTGCTCAGTCGTGTCCAACCCTTTGCAACCCCATGGACTGTAACCTATCAGGCTCCTCCATCCATGGGATTCTCCAGGCAAGAATACTGGAGTGGGTTGCCATTTCCTTCTCCAGGGAATACCCAAGAGCATATTCTTTTTTACTTATTTATTTATGTAGTACCATATACATGGGGCTTCCCTGGTAGCTCAGATGGTAAAAAGAATCTGCCTGCAATGTGGGAGACCTGGGTTCAATCCCTGGGTCAGGAAGATCCCCTAGAGAAGGGAACAGCAACCCACTACAGTATACTTGCCTAGAGAATTCCATGAACAGAAGAGCCTGATGGGCTACAGTCAATGGGATTGCAAAGAGTTGAACACAACTGAGTGACTAACACACACACACTCACACATACACACCCCATATACATAATAGCATGCCTGAAGTTCTTTGTGATATAGAATAATGAAAAGACCATTAGTGTCAGGGAAACTAAGTTAGAAATATATTGCCTCTAATGAATATATCACCTTTAACAAGCTGTTTATCTCTCTGGGCTTCACATTCATAATCAATAAAAGGGTTGGTTTATATTAAAGGATTTCTTCCCTCCTGGCTCTTAACGTTTTTAATTCTTCCTATAAATCTTTAATATTTAATGATAATGTGTAATTTTGCCAAATACGTAGCACTCCAGATCTTCATTCATTCTAACCAGCCTTCCAGTGATAAAAAGTGAAACATATCTGTTAAGATCTTCATCATAAAAAGCAATTTTACTTACAGAATAGAATCAGCAGATACTGTCAGCCTCTAAAAAAAGCAGAGTATCTTACAATTTATCTCTGCTGATTAATGCTTAAGCAAACAGTTCATAAAATGTCTCTACCAGGGAACAGTGAGCAGAATTTGACCTTTGATTATAATGCCTTGGACCAGAGCTGCAGCTAGGGTTTGCTTTCCTGACTTTAGAACGGAAGCTGCTTTTTGCTTTCATGCTCTGGTGATTGTTATACCGTCTTGGTATTTACTTGTTTTATGGTGCCCCCAGGTATAACTTTACTCAATATACCTTTAATAGCTATTGAGCTTCCAGAAATTTAAATAGAAATGATTTCTCAGTGTTAAAAAAAGAAATCATTCCTGCAACCAGACAAAATACTTGCAATTTGATGATAAAATAGCTGTGAGGTGCATGATACCAGGAAGGTATCATAAGGCGTTACCTACTGCTACCTATAAACATTATGTTGATATGATGTGTCTTGCTAGAAAATGCTTGACAGCAGTTGTGTTTATTCCTTCATTAAAAATCTGTTTCTGGGTTTTTACATATTTCTGTTGCTCTTAATAGAATTGCTTCAACAAAAGCCACTGTAGAATATCAAAAAGAAGTTATAAGGCTATTGAGAGAAAATCTTAGAAGAAATCAACAGGCCCAAGATACCTCAAGTAAGTGAAAAATGCTGATACTTCCTGATCTTTCCATTTTACTTCAATACACTTAAACATTTTGAAGAGTACTATTATAGATAATGACAATCAAGAATAAACCTAAATTAGTCACTGATTTAGAAAAAACTTGTTTTTCAGATGAATTCATTGGGCTTATATTTATCCTGTGATATCTCCTTAGTTTCCTATAATCTTGACTGTTTCTCCATTATACATTCTTAGAAAATAGGAAATTTGCTTTTGCATTATCAAATCTTTACATATTAGTGAAGATATCTTCAGTACTATAAAAGAATGACTTAACTATCAGGGTAGAAGTACACTTCCCAATAAAAATACAAGCACATATCTTAGTAGATTGTAACCATATGCACAGTAAAAATATCCATTCACAGTAAAAATAAATATTATCCGACTTGTTCTTACTGGCAGGTGGTTTGAAATTTATCATAGGAACAGTCTTCAAGTCCAGTGATCAAATTTCTGCCTATATATCTCTCAGTTCAGTTCAGTTCAGTCGCTCAGTCGTGTCCGACTCTTTGCGACCCCATGAATCATAGCACGCCAGGCCTCCCCGTCCATCACCAACTCCCTGAGTTCACCCAAACTCACGTCCATAGAATCAGTGATGCCATCCAGCCATCTCATCCTCTGTCACCCCTTTTCCTCCTGCCCCCAATTCCTCCCAGCATCAGAGTCTTTTCCAATGAGTCAACACTTCGCATGAGGTGGCCAAAGTACTGGAGTCTCAGCTTTAGCATCATTCCTTCCAAAGAAATCCCAGGGCTGATCTTCAGAATGGACTGGTTGGATCTCCTTGCAGTCCAAGGGACTCTCAAGAGTCTTCTCCAACACCACAGTTCAAAAGCATCAATTCTTCAGTGCTCAGCTTTCTTCACAGTCCAACTCTCACATCCATACATGACCACTGGAAAAACCATAGCCTTGACTAGACAAACCTTTGTTGGCAAAGTAATGTCTCTGATTTTCAATATGCTATCTAGGTTGGTCATAACTTTCCTTCCAAGGAGTAAGCATCTTTTAATTTCATGGCTGCAGTCACCATCTGCAGTGATTTTGGAGCCCCAAAAAATAAAGTCTGACACTATCTCTCAAACTATACCTTTTTCTGTATTTCTGTTTCTTGTGTTTCATTTATCAAGAGAAAACGCTGACCAATACTTAGATCAGCTTTGTAGAGGGACAAGCATTGAATTCAGTCAAGGACAGGTCTCTGAATTGATTGCCCTCATTTAATGCTGTGTGAAACCCTGAGGGCAGCCCTGACTTAGCTTATGTGTGTAATTGTTTTAAGGGTCACACTAAAAGTTGTATGTGCGAGCACGCTGAAAATTCTGAAGGTCTAGCAAATGTAGGATGATATTTGTGTGTGTTATTGTCCACTCATTTAAAAAAAAAAATCAGAGTACACTTCGCTGGTGATCTGGTGGTTGAAGAATCCACCTTGCAACGCAGGGAATGCAGGTTCAATCCCTGGTCAGGGAACTAAGACCCACATGCCGCAGAACTACTAAGCCTGTGTGCCGTAACTAGAGAGCCCGTGGGCCACAACAAAAGAACCCAGATGCCTCAACTAAGACCTGACCAGCCAAGTAAAGAAAGAAAGAAAGAAAGAATCAGAGATAGTGTTAAGGTGATCACAGCTGCAACCTGAAAAACTTCAAGAGATAAAAATAGACCTGAGAGTTCCTTGTTGTTACAGGAGGATCAGTATAAGTACTCTTGATTTGTGACTTTCATGTTGTCCCTGATTTCAGAATCATTCAAAAGGAAATAGACATCGAGTATCTTCCCCACACACACCTTTACCTTTCTTTAAGAAATTGCCAGTGACCCGGTGGATTAGTCTACGTCAGAAAGCACCTCACAGTTTCATGCAGTTTTATCTAAAATGTACAAAGCAGTTCCTTACATTACTTCTGCACACATAGGGTAGAATCCTTAATAATGTATGCTTTAATATCAACCTCAGGTTCATTTAGTGAACAGTATTGAGTGCTCGAGGTTCACTGAGTGGTGGACCCCACACACACACACACACACGCTGTAGGAAGAAGTCTGCCAGGTGGTCCCACTGGTAATAGAAGACCGACGAGTGAGGGACGGCTCTGTCTGGGGAGGACCCTTACTACTGCAGCCACGGAAAACAGTCCTAACAGGGTTATGGTAGTAGGATTGATTGGTAGAAAGCAGCAGGAGGATTCTAGAGCTATGTGAAATTGATGGCCAAATAGGCATGTGAGGTAAGGGAGAAGGAAGTCAGGGTTGACTTCCAGATAGAGGGTGGTCGAGGTATTTTTATTTTTATGACTTAGTGCCCTTTGTTACGGGTTTGTGTGTTTTTAATTTTGAGCTATTCAAATTATCCCCCACCTGTCTGTGCTTCTGTGTCCCACAGTACTATCAGAACATATTGATACTCAGCCTTCAAATAAACCCTTAACCTGTGGAGGTGGCAGTGGCATTGTACAAAGCACGAAAGCTCTTATCCTGAAAAGTGAATATATACGGCTGGAAAAGGAGGTTTCTAAGTTAAAGCAGCAAAATGAACAGCTCATGAAGCAAAAGAATGAACTGTCAAGGTAAGATCGCCTTATATGATACAGAAATTACATCTGTTACATGTTGGGGAGAATGGTGTAAACACATAAGTTGTGTCTTTTTAGTTTGTTTTCTTTTGGGCGGGGGGACTCTTTCCCAACTAAATATTTTTTGCATTTGATAATCCTTCACACAATATGGAGAAAGTAACTGTTAAAGTTCATATGTCTTTTCTAAAAGGAATAGGAATACAGTAGCACCGTTCCATCTGTTTGCCATGTATCAACTGACCTATGTTTAACTAAGCCAAGAACCAGGAAGTAAAGAAAGATCTTTGAGGGGGCAGCTCATATATACCACAAGTCCATATACCCAAGTCAGTGGGCCCTACTCAAGGAAGAGCCCCTTAGGTCCCTTACTGTAGCTGCTTAGTTTTACTTGTAAACGTATCTAACAAATTTAATTATTTGGCTTATACCCAAGAATAGAATCTTGTACTAACCTCTACTAGTGATACAATAGAGGAAAAATAGGCATTAAACTAATAAGTAAAGTCCACAACTAACTAATTCTTTGTAGTGAGTGCTGTCAAGCAAACAGCAACATCAAAAAGTAGGACATGAGGAAAGAGTATATAACAGAGACATCAAGTCTTGGTGTGGGGAGTGGTGTTGATCAAGAGATTAATCTTTAAGATTCAGTGTGAAAACTGAATAGAGATTAGGCCAGATGAAAGGAGAGGCAGGTAAGCTCTCTAGGCTGAGGGAATGGCATGTGCACATGCTCTGAGTCAGAAACAGTGACCTGCTGGTGGAGCTGAAAGACATCCAGTGTAGCAAGGGCAGAGACAGAGACAGTGAGGCGCGAGATGAAACACCAGAGGGAACTGGCCCGGATAGCACAGGCCTCCAGAGGTCACTGGGAGGACGTTTGGAGGGGATCTGAAATGTAATGGAAGGATTTCCTCCACTGGAGGAGACCCTGACCTTCCGAGATCAGACAGGATCTCGGTATTGGAGGCCCCAGCTTAGGAATTTGTTTATTGTTGCCCAAGCAAAAGATAGTTTTGGCATGGACTGGAATGGTGCCAGTGCAGATAAAAAGAAGGAGATGAATTTGAGGAATAAGTATGAGGAAGACGGGGCCCTAGTATTGTTGCCCAGGTTTCTCTCTGGAGGAACCAGAGCAATGTGGTAGCATTTCCTCTATGAAGCAAGAATATAATGAATCCAGGAAAGCACCACGAATTATTTCTCTTAAAATAACAGATAATTAGAGTCATCTATCCCAGAGACTAATTATGGCCACAAAATACACTAGATCATATCATCGATTCATTTAAAAATCTGATATCATTTCTTTTCAAACCCCCATGATTATGGAGATTTACTACAATTACTCAGTTTATACTGACCTCATTTCATTGTCTGAACTGTAGAAACAGTCCAAACAGGAAGCATTAGGTTGAAACGAGAATGTAAATATGATAAAATGCTCAAGTTTATGTTATGTATATTGTAACACACACCACAATTTAAAAACATTTTTTTTTAAGTGTGAATACATTGCAGGAATTGCAGTCTGTGGTCTCCTTTTTTCTCCTCCTACTCCCCCTCACCCACCACCACCACATTTAAGCTATTATCATCATCTTTCCAGTGAGGTCAAGACATGGAAGGAGAGAACTCTTAAAAGAGAGGTTCACAAAGAAGTAACTTGTGAGAATTCTCCAAAGTCTCCTAAAGTGACCAGGACACCCTCTAAAAAGAGACACCATATATCTTCTCAATGCAAGGAACGGAATGTCCAAGATCCTGTGCCGAAGGAGTCGCCGAAATCTTGGTTTTTTGATAACCGATCAAAGTCTTTGCCAGTACCTCCTCCAGTTCGCTATTTTGATAACTCAGGTTTAGGCCTTTGTCCAGGTAGGTAAATATACTGCTTACTCAGAAATGGGGGGATAACAGTGGGAGCTTCTCTTTACTACGTGATGCCACAGGGCAAGTATCGACAGGAGAGGATGCAGTTGACCAACCACAGGGCAGAGACTTCATTGCTTTCTGGGGGGACAAAATTTCTCTTAAGCGTAGTCACTGTTTACCCTGAGTGAAGTCTGTGTGTTAAACCGTCATCTTTTCCCTGAAATGGACAAGCAACACTTCCAAGGACATAAAGACACTACCCTATACACAAAACTACTTTTACTGAAAAAGACTTTCTTATGAATTCAGTGGGCCAGTATTTCCAGTAGGATTATATATTCATTTTACACAAGCCAGATCATAGACTTGTATCATTTACTGATTCATTCAGTCAACAGAATTCTTTAATATCAACTCTGTGATACATATTATACCCTAATGGTGAAGTAACAAGCAAAACTAGATGCAGTTCCTGTCCTCCTAGAGCTTACAGTGTACTAGGTATAGACAGCAATCAGGTAGTCAAAGGGAAAATTCTAGGGTGCAAACGGCTCTGAGGTTTACAGTAGGTTTTTGTTTTAGGAATATTACGAAAGTCTTCCTTGAAGAGGGGAACTGAGATCTAACAGGTTAACGGGAGCTAGCTGAACAGAGAGAGGAGGGCCGCGCATTTACAGACAGAACATTGACAGCCCCAGCCAGAGTAGGAGGGACCACGGTCAGGGGAGGGCTGAAAGAGCATGATGTGGCCAGAGCGCAAGGAACGCAGGCTTCTGTGGATGGAGTCAGTGAAGCAAAGAAGAGAGGCAAGAGCCAGACCTGCAGAGCACACTCTCTGTAGAGAGTGTGAAAGAATTTAAACTTGACCCTGAGAGCAGATGGAGGAAGCCTTCAGATTTCAAACAAGAGCAGAGGAGCGTGATGGCGCGTACATTTTGAACACATTGCCTCAGCTGTAGGGTAACCCACAAATCATGGGAGCAAGAGTGTAACAGGTGCCTGGGCAAGGGGACAGCGTGAACTTGGGCAGGCACAGTAGAGTCGAGGAGACGCGACAGATGGGAGAGATCTGGAGGTAGAATCAGCAGGCTCAGTGCCTGATTGGATGGAGTGGGTGTCGGGCATCAGGCTCACCCCCAGCTCTGCGGAGGCACTGTCCACAGAGATGGGGAACGTGCCAGGAGAAGCTCTGTAATATGGTGTGTCTTAGCCTTTCTCACCACATGCCAGGAGTGCATGGCCAGAGCCCTTTGTGACAGGGTATCCACCTGTCAGAAATACCCTATTATGCATTTGTAGAAACCTAAAACAAAAAAAGCTTCATCAAAAGAGGCAGCTGCCAGATATGTAAAGCTCTGAGCAAAGGTTGCCAGGGTGTATGAGAGCTCTGAAAAGTCAAAGTTTTAGTCGCTCAGTGGTGTCTGACTCTTTGGGACCCCACGGACTATATCTCTCTCCAGGCTCCTCTGTCCATGGAATTCTCCAGGCAAGAATATGGGAACTGTGACAAAGGAATCAGTTCATTCTCATCAACTGCACATCAAAATTGAATCAAGTCAGCACCTTGACAGTGCTCTTAGGGAGATAGTACAAAACAAAACAATTTGGAAAAAAAAAACTGAAACTATTCAGCTCTTTGAATAGTATTTAACAAACACTTAAGGACCTTCCACTAGTTAACACTTCCATAGAGCTTTTGGTGTACACACACACACACACACATACCATTTTAGAAGGGTCTTTGGAAAAACTGATATGTTTTCTAATCACCTTTTGGCAACTGCAAATAAAAATGCTTAAGTCTTTTTATCAATACATGGATCTTTCTGGTATGATTTTTAAGTGAAATAAAAGGTGGGGGGGAATACATAAATCAAAAATTCACCAATTCAGAATTAAAGAACATAATCCTTGAATTAGTATTAATAAAATATCAATCTAAAAAGTTAATGTCAGTTTTTAATTTTAATTATAAAAGGAAATTTTCATTATCTCAAGATCAGCTATCCTAGATTTATGCATATATAATTTTAAAACAGTTATTACTTATAAGTAAATAGATGCAGTTAAAGTGCCTTTTTAAACCTTCAAAGAAAGCTTTCCAACGATGGCTAAGTATTCTCTAAAATACATAGTAGTGTATAGCACACTAGTTTTTCCCTGAAAATAGGACAAAAGAAAATCAAACTCAGCTAATCTGTTTGATTCACTTTGCTTCTCAGATTGATGGATTCCAACTAAAAATTTATTACTTCTAGGTTTTATGTACAATATGGTTTTTCTAACCATTCATTTTATGGGAAAATGGGGAATAAACATCTTCAACTCTGATGAAGTGAAGCGTACCTTTTTAACAAGGAAATTAATGACCGTGTCGAAGCGCCATGTTTTATTCTTCACATGTCTCTACTGGCACAACATCCTTTCCACTTTAGTTATATTTGGGTTTTGTCTATGTTTTCACTAAGATTACTTTTGTTGTTGATATTTTTTTTTTCCTCCTCAGAAGAACAAACTGCTGAAGTGGAGACCGAGGATCCCCAGCCAGGTCCTTGGCAAATGTCGTCAGGAAAAGATGTGCCAGAGTGCAAGACTCAGTAGACTCCGCTCTGCCACTTTCCTGCAGGCCCAGCATTCCATGTTTGGAAATGTCTGTGTTTATTTCTTTATGTGTCTATCCCTGGCAGTCATGTCTCAATCCAACTTCAGTTCAGTTCCCACTTTGCCACTAGGGTTGGAAGATGAAGGAATGGGATGCATTCCCATAATCTAGAATGGTGATAGCAATATACCTTCTTCTTAAATGTGGTAATCCTTTAGAAGTTGAAAAGTTTTATTTATTTATATGTTTTATAAAGAATAAAGTTATTGAAGGAAATTTCCAATCTTTCCATGTATACATAAAATGTATATATTTTTATTAATATAAAGTTATCCACATATGACTTAGAGAATTCCAAAGCATAAGTCATAAGTGAATATAAAGTATCATTTGATTAACAAAATTACAGACTCTTCTTTTAGTGTCTTGAACATTCAGTAAATGTTTGATTACTTGTTCCAGATCATAGCACCATGTAATTTAACTGATGGTTTCTTGGGGGGATACTCAGAGTATATCTGGCCCTCCTCTCTTCTTCTGTGTTGACTTTCAGAATTTTCCTGTAAAAATATACATATGCATTCCATATTTCGGCTGTTAAGGGATAGCAAGTGATACAGCCTCTGCATTTTCTAGTTTTAATCTTCCTTTTGCTGAAACAGCTATGGAAGTTGTTTCTCACTTTCCAGTTACAACCCACCCCACTCTCTGTGCAAGCACTCTAAATTGGTTTGTTATTAGACTTTGTAGTCGGTTGCACTTCATTAGCAACTGGAAAAAAACCACACCAATTTATTGTGTCCTTTAATTTTAGACATGAGGAAACAGCGCCAGAGTTTCTATCAAGGTAGAGTTTTCTAAATCTGAGGTGCCCACAGATACACAAGGCATCTGGACTTCATGTAGTCTGTAAAACCTCTTAAGTTCAGTATTAACTTGTGTGTGTGGATCCATTTTTCTAGGATACTAAGGTTCATACTGTCTCTTGTCATATCCCCAGAGGGGTCTCTGACCTATAAGAGGTGGTTATGAACTATGGTTTTAGAAAGTATCTGATACTTTATATCACACGATTTTGAAAAACCACACAAAACAGCAAGATGCATTTAGAACAGAGTTAGTGATTTCAAGGCATTCTTGGCTCTTTGGTAAGAATATTTATTCAGAGAAAGAGATTATGAATTGCATCATAGTCATCATTCTAAAGTCTGTGGATAGGATATTTTCCCTTATCTTAACACCGTCATAGGAATTCACTAACGCTAAGGGGAAAGTGTCCCCTCCTATAATCCTGTCACCTGGACCTGTTTCTCCTTTCCACCGTTATCCAAACAAGACGCCGTAACAGCACTGGGGGTTTGATTCTTTACAATGTCCGCTTCCCCCAAAGTATTGACAATGGTAGGTAAATCCACCTGAATAATAAAACTGCTCTGTGTATGCTCACACAATTGTGTCCAACTCTGTGACCCCACAGACTATAGCCCGCCAGGCTCCTCTGTCCATGGGGTTTCCCGGGCAAGAATACTGGAGTGAGTCGGCATTCCTTTCCCCAGGGAACTAAAGGCCATTAACAGTAAAGTCAGTCATCGGGTTTCCAATCTAACAGAATGTTGCTTAAGTCTCTGAATTTGGATGTTCAGTTCCTTCCTCAGATTTGGGAAGTTTGGGGGCCATTATTTTTTCAAATCACTTTTTGTCCCCATCTCTCTTCTCAAAGTACCACCATATGTTGGTCCACTAAGTACCTAAGGCTCTCTACACTTTTCTTTTTTCCTTTAGGCTTCTCTGACTGGATAATTTCAAATGGCCAGTTTGTTGATTTTTCTGCTTGATCAAGTCTGCTGTTCAACCCCTCTAGTGAATTTTTCAATTGGATTATTATTCAGCACCAGAATTTGTTTGGTTCTTCTTCATAGTTTCTATTTACTTGTTAATATTTTCATGCTGTTCATGCATTATTTTCCAAAATTCATTTAGTTGTCTGCATTGTCTTGTAGATCATTGAGCTTCTGTTATTTTTAATTCTTTGATAGGTGATTCTTAGATCACCATTTTTTTGAGTTTCAGGAGATTTATCTTGTTTCTTTTGATAGTCCATGTTTGTGTGCCTTCTGATGTTTTGCTGGGTTTTATGCATTTGAAAAAAAGCAGCCACCTCTTCTAGTCTCATACAGGGAAACACCTTCATCAGTCAACTCGTTTATAGATTCTAGGGGGCCTCTGAAACCTTTGGAGGGTATGCTGCTTCCCTGGGCTTGCAAATGAGAGGGTTGCCAAATTCCTTTTCAGGCGCGCATGATCTCTCCCTCTGGTGTCCGTCTGCAGTACTGCAGGCTCTTTGGTGCAGCAGCAGCAAGTCACACCACGGTCCTTTTTTCTCATCGGCCCCCAGGCATCCAAAGTGTATCAGCTTCCCCGTCAGCACCCCAAGTCAGGCGAAACACAAACCAGTCTCTAGTGCAGCCATTCAGAAAGCTGGAACACCAGACACTCACTCTTCTCCTCCCTCCCAAGAATGAAGCCTCCAGGGGGCACCTGGGCCTGACTGCAGAGCCACACCAGTCTCTGCAGGTTCTCTGGTGCCAAGCCATGCCAGTTCCATGAACACTCCGAGTCAGGGGAGAGTAACCAGTTACTCAGGCACCCCTCAAAAAGCTGGAACTTCCGATGAACCTTCCACTCTCCTCTTTCCCCTGCGCCCCATGATGGGGAAACTGAGCCAGGGGCTAAGCTGTGCTAGCCCAGGGAGGGGTGGCTACAGGTGAAGTGAAACAGCTCTTCTCACCTGCTTCAGTGTGGCCGTTTCCAGCTTTGCCCTGACCTAGGGTACTGCCACCAGGGAAGCCCTTTTTTTTTTTTTTTTTTTTTTTTAAACTTTACAATATTGTATTAGTTTTGCCAAATATCGAAATGAATCCGCCACAGGTATACCTGTGTTCCCCATCCTGAACCCTCTTCCCTCCTCCCTCCCCATACCCTCCCTCTGGGTCATCCCAGTGCACCAGCCCCAAGCATCCAGTATCGTGCATCAAACCTGGACTGGCGACTCGTTTCATACATGATATTATACATGTTTCAATGCCATTCTCCCAAATCTCCCCTCCCTCTCCCTCTCCCACAGAGTCCATAAGACTGATCTATACATCAGTGTCTCTTTTGCTGTCTCGTACACAGGGTTATTGTTACCATCTTTCTAAATTCCATATATATGCGTTAGTATACTGTATTGGTGTTTTTCTTTCTGGCTTACTTCACTCTGTATAATAGGCTCCAGTTTCATCCACCTCATTAGAACTGATTCAAATGTATTCTTTTTAATGGCTGAGTAATACTCCATTGTGTATATGTACCACAGCTTTCTTATCCATTCATCTGCTGATGGGCATCTAGGTTGCTTCCATGTCCTGGCTAATATAAACAGTGCTGCGATGAACATTGGGGTACACGTGTCTCTTTCCCTTCTGGTTTCCTCAGTGTGTATGCCCAGCAGTGGGATGGCTGGATCATAAGGCAGTTCTATTTCCAGTTTTTTAAGGAATCTCCACACTGTTCTCCATAGTGGCTGTACTAGTTTGCATTCCCACCAACAGTGTAAGAGGGTTCCCTTTTCTCCACACCCTCTCCAGCATTTATTGCTTGTAGACTTTTGGATCGCAGCCATTCTGACTGGCGTGAAATGGTACCTCATAGTGGTTTTGATTTGCATTTCTCTGATAATGAGTGATGTTGAGCATCTTTTCATGTGTTTGTTAGCCATCTGTATGTCTTCTTTGGAGAAATGTCTATTTAGTTCTTTGGCCCATTTTTTGATTGGGTCATTTATTTTTCTGGAATTGAGCTGCAGGAGTTGCTTGTATATTTTTGAGATTAGTTGTTTGTCAGTTGCTTCATTTGCTATTATTTTCTCCCATTCTGAAGGCTTCCTTTTCACCTTGAGAAAGCCTTTGACAAAATTCAACATCCATTTATGATAAAAACTCTCCAGAAAGCAGGAATACAAGGAACATACCTCAACATAATAAAAGCTATATATGACAAACCCACAGCAAACATTATCCTCAATGGTGAAAAATTGAAAGCATTTCCTCTAAAGTCAGGAACAAGACAAGGGTGCCCACTTTCACCATTACTATTCAACATAGTTTTGGAAGTTTTGGCCACAGCAATCAGAGCAGAAAAAGAAATAAAAGGAATCCAAATTGGAAAAGAAGAAGTAAAACTCTCACTATTTGCAGATGACATGATCCTCTACATAGAAAACCCTAAAGACTCCACCAGAAAATTACTAGAACTAATCAATGATTATAGTAAAGTTGCAGGATATAAAATCAACACACAGAAATCCCTTGCATTCCTATACACTAATAATGAGAAAACAGAGAAATTAAGGAAACAATTCCATTCACCATTGCAACGGAAAGAATAAAATACTTAGGAATATATCTACCTAAAGAAACTAAAGACCTATATATAGAAAACTATAAAACACTGGTGAAAGAAATCAAAGAGGACACTAATAGATGGAGAAATATACCCTGTTCATGGATTGGAAGAATCAATATAGTGAAAATGAGTATACTACCCAAAGCAATTTATAGATTCAATGCAATCCCTATCAAGCTACCAACGGTATTCTTCACAGAGCTAGAACAAATAATTCCACAATTTGTATGGAAATACAAAAAACCTCGAATAGCCAAAGCTATCTTGAGAAAGAAGAATGGAACTGGAGGAATCAACCTACCTGACTTCAGGCTCTACTACAAAGCCACAGTTATCAAGACAGTATGGTACTGGCACAGAGACAGAAATATTGATCAATGGAACAAAATAGAAAGCCCAGAGATAAATCCACGCGCATATGGACACCTTATCTTTGACAAAGGAGGTAAGAATATACAATGGATTAAAGACAATCTCTTTAACAAGTGGTGCTGGGAAAACTGGTCAACCACTTGTAAAAGAATGAAACTAGAACACTTTCTAACACCGTACACAAAAATAAACTCAAAATGGATTAAAGACCTCAACGTAAGACCAGAAACTATAAAACTCCTAGAGTAGAACATAGGCAAAACACTCTCCGACATACATCACAGCAGGATCCTCTATGACCCACCTCCCAGAATATTGGAAATAAAAGCAAAAATAAACAAATGGGACCTAATTAAACTTAAAAGCTTCTGCACAACAGGGAAGCCCTTCTTAACTGGCTTCTAAAGTTTTCACAAAAGTATTTTGGCCCATATATTGTTGTTAAGTTGGTGTCTGTCAGGGAAAGAGCTTCTGTCCCTCCATCTCTCTGACATCTCACTTGGTATGTTGTTTACCTCTAATAATAACGAGTTTCAATATTGTGAATGACTGCAAAGGAACGATTATGAAAATCAGCAATGGAAACTCGTGAGAATGTTAAAAAACAATACTATGGTCAGACAATACTCAAATGATCTGAAAAGCAAAATTAGGAACAAAGAAGACAAAATATTATTCATAGGAAACATGCTCTCGAACCTCACAGTTATTACCGAGACCTTACCATTCATATTCAGCAAATATTAAACAACCATCAACTACGTGCTCATCATCAGTCTAGGCACCAAAATGTACCGCCTTTGTGGAACTCGTCGTATTTGGAAAACAACGCATATAGTTTTAATATGAACTGATCACAGTGTAAAGGTGGAAAAGTTACAGTCCCTAGCTTTGGAGAAATTTAGTCCACTGACAATACAAATGGTTAAGCAGATATTTGCATTACCATGAGACAGGCGGTCATAAAGCAACCACTACTGTTGAAGATCAGGGGATGAAGGAAGGCTCAAGAAAGCTGCCTCAAGAAAAAGTATCAGAGTTGGCCTTGATTAGAGAACTCTGGTGTTCATAAAATGTGTATTCCAAAATCTTCAAAAGTCAAAGAAAAGGGATTGTTATTAAAGCAAGGAGCACAGCTGGATAATGGTTTCAGATCATTAGACTCAACAGTATAAACTATAGTAGGGCAATGAGGTTCTGTTACCAAAAACTAGGCCAGGGTGTTTTGGGTTTTGGTGTCTTTTTTTTTTTCCTAAGGACAATATTTTCTATCCATTGTAATTGAATTTTTAATAATGTTTATTAAGTAGAAAAACACTCTATCAAGTACTCCAATACTTCGGCCACCTGATGGGAAGAGCCGACTCATCGGAAAAGACCCTGTTGCTGAGAAAGATTGAAGGCAGGAGGAAAAGGGCATGACAGAGAATGAGACGGTTGGACCGCATCACCAAAAATGAATGGACCTGAGTTTGAGCAAACTCCAGGAGTTGGTGATGGACAGGGAAGCCTGGCGTGCTGCAGTCCGTGGGGTCACAGGGTCGGACACAACAACTGAACAACAAAGTACAAAAATAGCATATTCTACTGATGGCTTCACACGCCAAGTCCTTCCTCCTCGTGACATCCCTGAGGCAAGTGCTGTGATCGTTCACAGACGAGAAAACAGATTTGTAGAGTTAAGTGACTGACTTAGCTAGTGAGGGCAAGATGTGGGACTTACCTTCATCCTTCTGACTTCACAGTCTTTGTTCCGAGCCACTGTGATTGCTATAAATACACATTCACTCCAAGAGCAAAAAGCATGATCTAAAGAAGTTTATTTTCTCACATGAGAAGTTCAGAGAGCTGACTTTCAACAGTTATGGTTACTATAGGACAGCCTGTCACATGGTAATGCTGTCAACTTGAGGCTGTCTTCAAGGAACCAAGGCCCTTCTCTCACTCACCCTGCTGTCTTTAACGTATGCTTCTGACCTCACACCAAGTCACAGCATGGTTGCCATGTCCCTAGGCATCACAACTGCATTCCAGGAGAAAAGGGCAAAAGTCAAAAGCCTTTCAGAGAGTCCTCAGCGTTCTATCCAAGAAGGAAGATCTCGGAGATTTCAGCTTACATTTATTTCATTGACCAGCTCTAGAAGAAAAGACGGCTGGGAATTTGAGAGTTGTTTTCCAGCTTTTATAAAGTAAAAGGCAGGGGAAAGTGAGTTACGTGGGTATTGAGAGACCCCCTACTTAAATAGCACATGCACAAACTAGCCTAAACAGTCTCTAGGCTCAGTTACATGCCTGTTAAGTATGAGTTAGTAAGCCTTGTAGAGAGGGCTCACATGATCCAGTAAATCTTTTTCCATGTGATATTTCCATTCCCTTTAGCCAAACTTGATTTTTGGCTCTTACCCAGCTTGCACTTCGAAGTTCCCCGACTCAGCCCCCGCTGTGCACTCAAGATGACTGCGTTCTGCCACTACGTTTGTAATGAGTGTTAGAATAGATTGCGTGTGACAAAAAAACCACACCCATACCTTAAAAGCACGAGAGAATTTCCCCGCCTCAAAACAATCTAGGTCAGGGTGCAAGAAGGAAGGCTCCAGGATCTTCAATGACCTGGTTTCCTTCTATTTTGTTGCTAACTTTCACATGCAACTCCTGGCTCATTCTCTCTCGAGTGCCCCCAGAGCAGCACAAAGTAAGTGCAAATAAAAGAGCAGGACTTCTGTAAAATTCGTGAAGGAAGTGATTTCCACATTCTAAGACACCAGATGGTTGGAAGGCATCACCGACTGGATGGACATGAGTTTAAGCAAGCTCCGGGAGCTGGTGGTGCACAGGGAAGCCTGGCGTGCTGCAATCCATGGGGTCGCAAAGAGTCGGACACGACTGAGCGACTGAACTGAAGACACCAGTAAGATGCTTTTCCTCTTTTTCCTTCTAGCAGTCGGAGTTAACAGTTCTACCTAAACTCCACTAGATGGCAGCACATACACATAAAATATGTGAATGTGCGCCTAATTTTCTAAAAACTGAAACTTGAACTACAAATCCCAACAGGCATTACTAGGCACCTGACTTGCTTCTGCACAAAGGTCTTAAGTTTCTTGCCAGCGCAGTGATCTGGAGGACGCCATGAACTTGCTGCTCTAAAGTAAGTTTCCCAATATATTAAAAAGGAAACTTTGGCGTCGGGGTGGGGGTGGGGGGCGGGGAAGGAGAGTTGTAATTTTCAGAAGTTACTTTGTTCTGCACATTACCTCCTTCAGGATTAGTTTTAGCCGTAAGTTCAGGGTAAGGAGGGATGTCTAAGTTAATTTGAAACTCTGGTAAGTTTTTCAAAATAGCCAAAGGAGTCTATTGTAGACATCCTTTTTCCGGTTCGTCAAGAATTCCTGTAAATGCTCTGTGTCTCTGGACTCTGCATTCTTACTGCGGAGGGTGGGGCTTCAATCCCTGGTCGGGGAACTAAGATCCCATAAGCAAGGTGGGCCAAATAAAAAAATTAGCAATGTGATTCTAATATTTGGAGTAAGCAATCCATCTTGTCTGGTTTTCACGTTGAATTTATTGAAAGTTGCCTCATTTCGCCATTTCAGATTATGTTTGCACTCATTTTTCCAAACGCGTCTTCGTGTAATCGTTCAGTTTATCTAGTTATAAGGCTTTGGATCTAAAATCTGACCCCAGAAAGACAGGGAGGACAGCTTGGAGGAGGCCATCAGTGAGCAAAACGGCTGCCCTGTGCTTCAAGCGCTTTTAAAAAGTAAGCGCTTCTCTAGGTGTCAAAGCTTCCTGGCATGTGCCTTCACAGGGCCATGGGCCAAAAGTCACTAATGACAGCAGTGTAAAGTAGCAGCTTTTTAATACATCATGCTCAGGATTGGGGGCTGTAACTTAACTTTTACCACAGTTTAACTTAAAATGTATCACTCATATAAGAAGGAAAAAAAAAAAAAACTGAAATTGCATCAAAGTAGGTCGGGCATCGTGAACGTCCTGCTTCTCCGTCAATCACAGAGCATCAGTGAAGTCGTAAGCTAGTCCCTGGGGGTAGTTCTTAGAACCACGCGCTGTCAGTCTGGTCCTGCAAGAAACTTGACTCCTAGAGAAAGTTACACACGCACGAGTTTTATTAGAGGAAATGCTGGTGTGGGAGAAAATGAGGAGGGAACTGGGGCTGGGAGAACGGTCAGACCACGAAGGAACCGGGGAGCGGACGAGGGGCCGAGCAGGGTGCGCGCATCCTGCTTCCCTTGCAGTCCGCAGGAGGAGCGCCACCGCAGGCAGGCGGGAGGGGCTCGGCGTGTCCCCGACCTGGTTTCGCCTTGGCAGTCGTGCCGCAAGCAGGCACCGGAAATGGCCCGGGGGCGGTGGCCTCGGCACAAACTCAGAGATGGGTTTCAGACCGCAGCGCTGGCTTCATGGTCAGTTACGGGTACCAATTCCGCGGAGCCGCAAGGCCCTGGCTCCCTGTGGGGATTTAGAACCACAAGGTCTTCTCTGTATCCAGGATCAGGAGGCCTGGGTTTGAATTCCTAGCCGTAAAACACTAGGCGAACCACGTAATCTCTTTGAAATCAGTGCACTGGCGACCAGGCCCTGGGTCAGCTCTTAAACACTCTCACCGCTGCTCTCTACCCCTCTATTTGTCCACTGCCTCTGCACGACTGCAGTTTCCTCCGAAGGAAACCGTCTGCTCAGTCCCTCCCCAGGCCTGCTCTCCAGTGAGCTTTCCAGAATACACATCTGGTCATGCCGTGCTCTCAAATCCTCCCGTGCCGATTGCCCACAGGAGTAACTAGCCCTCAGCGTGGAGAGCTAGGACAAAGGTTGGAGGCTTGAAAGTGTAGGCAAGTTACCGCAAAAAGCCAAGGTTGGCTGACAAGAACAGAAAAAAGTTCAAAAATAAATGACTGGATCATGTGAGCCCTCCAGGCTAGACTAGCTAGCTCTCTGCACTCTTTATCAGACAGGTAATGAGCAGACTCGGAAGGTTATTTTGTGCATGTGCTATCTGTTAGCTCACTCAACACCTACCCAACTCGCCTCCCCCAACCCCTACCCTTTTCACTTTATAAAGACTGGAAAATAAAACTCAAATTCTTAGCCTCTGCTGCTAAAACTGGCCAACAAAACATGGGCTGGAATTTCAGAGGAGGGCTTCCTCCCAAAATAGAAAAGCAAGGTCTCTGAAAGACTTCTGTCTTTTGCTCCCTTCCTTCTTTTTTGCCTGGAATGCAGATATGATGTCTTGGGAGAAAGCAGCCATTTTGTGCCTTGTTGTGTGGTCAGAGGCATACACTAAGAACTGCAGGGTGAGAGAAAGAACTTGGTTCCCTGCAGACAGCCTCATTTGATCATCACTTGACTCTTCACTACCTGTAACCTCATCACTAGCCTTTCCTGTCACCCTGCGATCTGTTACAGTCCAAGCATTGACCAGGTATCTTCTGTAGATCCTATTTCCCCTCTGTCAGACTTCCTCAGTCCTCCCTTTTAAAAATCACTATTTGTGTCTGTTAAAGTGTTACTGCTGAATGCTCAGACTTTAATCAGCAGCACTGTGGGGTAGGATGTTCACATACGGAAGAGTAAGGAGGCCTGACGTTAGTCCTGGCTTTGCTGTTGACCAGCTCTGTGACCTTGAGCAGGTCAAATCAGTTCCCTCAGATGTAAAAGGGGGGTTTGGACAGGCTCTGACTTTCCAACTCTTATTTTTCAATGACTCTCTGAGGCCAACTGTGAAATCGTCCCAAGAGACCCGGAAAAACCACAGATGATTGGTAGTACAGACCCCAAGAAAAGTGTACAAGGGAGGAATCAAGGAGCAGTCCCAAGTAGGGAGGACCCACGCAGTGTTTGCAGGGAGGGGCAGCGGGGAGAACAGTGGTGGGCTGTATCAGCAGCAGGGGCTGAAACGACCTGAAGATGGCTTAAAGTCTGCTGTCTGTCTGTCAGTTACCACTTCAGTGTGTGATAGTCGCTTGGTCATGTCCAACTCTACGACCCCATGGACTGCAGCCCTCCAGCTTCCTCTGTCCGTGGGATTTTCCAGGCAAGGATACTGGACCGGGTTACCATTCGCTTCTCCAGGGGATCTTCCCAGGCCAGGGATCAAACCTGTGTCTCCTGCACTGCACAGATTCTTTACTGACTGAGCTACTAGGGCTTTGCTAAATGTTTTTATATGCAAAGCTAGGCATTTAGGGCAAGCATTCTTGGAGATTGATGGGGATCTTCTCAGGTGGTGGGAATATTTGACAGAGGTGTGTGTCTTCAGGGTCTTAAAGGAGTCCATTGAACCATTCCTTCTAAATGTTACTGCACAAGGCCATGGGCTACAGTATAAGCCATTAAATACACGTCTGTAGATTAAACCGCAGGTTCCAGGATGGGTCGACTTGATGGGAAGGTCATTGTTCTCACGGCTGCCGCTCAGGGGATCGGCCGAGCAGCCGCGTTGGTAAGTTGTTATCTTTTGTTGCTTGCTTACTAACTTTTGTGGTACCAAATTACAGGGCCAGGTACCATGGTTATTTAGTTCTGCTCTTTTTTTTTTTTTTTTCCCTTTTGTGCTTCTGTTGTCTTAAGTTACAAAAAAGGAAAGTGACTCCTCCGACTCCAGGCAGATGAAGGAATGAATACCTCACATTTATCCTGTGACATCACTGATAACCTTTGACCTGAGAAACTTATCTGTCTGCCTTAGTGTCTCTGCACCATAATAAAGTCACTGAAGGGGCCCTACACAAGTGCATTGTTTTCTGAAATTATGTCAGTTCAGAGGCAGGACTCCAGACTTATGAGACTATCAAGTTATCTTTGCCTTCTAATTTGTATCAACTTCTCTCACATGAAACCCCTACCTGAGCTAATAATCCACTTTTATTAAGAGGAAAAGTGTTGAAATAACCCATATTTCTTTTATTATTTCGATTTTAGTCACTGCTCAGAAATAGAATGCAGGCTGTAAAATCAAAGAAAGGTAGTATTTTGAGAGGTGTTCAATAACTGAATCCTAGTTTTTTTTTTTAATATATTTATTTGGTATTACAAAGTTGGGCTTCCCAGGTGGCACAGTGGTGAGGAATCCGCCTGCCAATACAGGAGACACAAGAGACTCGAGTTCGATCCCTGGGTCGGGAAGATCCTGTGGAGAAGGGAATGACAAGCCACTCCAGTATGCTTGCCTGGAGAATTCCATGGACAGAGCAGCCTGGTGGGCTACATGGGGCATGACTGAGCAACTGAGCACACACACACACACACACACACACACACACACACACAAAGGGACAAAGTCAACTGGCAAGCACAGTGTATGTCACATTGTTCTAATTAATGATAAAACAGGTTAAAAATGTGAAGAATGAGGTGAGACTAGGTAGTGTGAAATTTCACCTATTTCTTGGGGTGAATAATAGCGACAATAAGATAAAGGGGAGAGGCTAAGTGACTCTCGGTTCACAAGAGCAGTTTAACCAAGTAAACAAAGGATTTATTTGTGCGTTGTGTCTACCAGGCTTTTGCAAAAGAAGGTGCCAAAGTCATAGCCACCGATATCAATGAATCCAAACTTCAGGAACTGGATAAGTACCCAGGTAAGCATCTCTATAGCTTGATTTTGACATTGGAGTCTACAAGGGATTATGAAGCATTAGCACTTTACATGTTGAAAGAAAATTCCTTAGCTGTTCAGCTCCACGGGCCTTCTTTTTTAGAGCCAGATTCTCTGATACCCAGTTTGTATTCTGTGAGCCTGCAGACAAAAATCTGTACACGTAAATGTGTGAACGAAGTTTTTAAGATGCATACTTAAAATTTTTTATTTATCCAACATGTCAAAGGATTCAGTAGCTAATTATGAAGTCGGATGTGACCATTTAACAGTCATTGTGACAACTTCTTACTTCTGAGCCCCCCTCCTCTAAGGGCAGCAAGTGTCCAAGAGAAACATGACGTTTGTCACAGGCGTAATTTTTTCTAGTAAAATATACATTTAAAATGTTAAAAGAAACAGGTGAAAAGTTTAAGAATATATTTTATTTAACTCAATATATCTAAAATACTGTAATTTTAACGTACTCATGATCAAAATTATTAATGGGGTATTTTACATTTTTTTCCTAAATCTTTGAAACCTGTGTGTATTTTACACTTAACAGCATGTTTCCAATCAGACTAGCTACACTTCAAGGGCTTAGTAGCCACGTGCAGCCAGTGGCTACTATACTGGAAACAGCTCAACCCTAACATTATGTATCATGACCAGAGACTCTAAGAGATTATTTAGGTGTTTATTACCCCTTATACTATGGGCTTCCCTGGTGGCTCAGACAGTAAAGAATTCGCCTGCAATGCAGGAGACCCAAGTTCTATCCCTGGGTCAGGAAGATCCCCTGGAGAAGGAAATGGCAACCCACTCCAGTATTTTTGCCTGGAGAATCCCATGGACAGAGGAGCCTGGTGGACCAAAGTCTACAGGGTTGCAGAGAGTCACTCAGGCATGTGCGACTACCAGTTTCTTTCTACCACTTGCTACATACACCACACTGAACCTAACTCCAACATCAGAGAGGTTCAGGTTACTCTGAAAGAAATCAGAACAGAGCACTTATTTAGAAGTTGAATAGAACAGGTTCCATGATCAGCACAGATCAGTTCACTGACCTAGTTATCTGCACTGGCCTCGTTAACTGCACGAGACTGTCTTCTAACAAATCAAGCTGTTGGAATAGAAAAGCACAGCAGAAAGGCGGCCTTTCTGAACCTTGGTTTCAGTCTTCCCTTTTTGTTTATAAACTTTTCTTTCTATATCCAAAACAGAATAATGAACTATGTATTATTAAAAAAAAAAAAAGGCATAAAAATAATGACTGTTGCTTCCATTTGAGAATGTTCAGGGGTTTTTGAGTAGCTGGTGCGGTGTGTGTTTCTCACACCCCCATGCCAGATCTCTTGTGGCCGGTTTTCAAATGTTGTCATCTCTTTGTCTGGCCTCTCATTTCTTCTCCTTGTAATTTGGTCCAGAAGTAAGTGATGATACCTTTGGCCGGCAGAGTCATTTCTGAAAAATAACAGAATTAACATAAAGGTAAAATACACAAGTAAAAACAATACCTTATCTACTGCCCCTGCCTTTACCCTTCACACAGACAGAATCCAGCATCACTGTAGCAGGGACTTGGCCTCTGGGGGAAAGAATGGGCTGAAATGAGCTGACTCGCAGCGATTACTGCTGGCTTACTGAGAAGCATCTGCTATCAATCATCCCCATGTCACTGTGAAGTCTTTACTCAGGAAAGACCTTTATCATTCAATTTAGAGACTAGAGAGAAGGGGAAGAAGAAAGAGAACTGTTATTGGGAGGTCAAATAGGGAGACTTCAAGATTTTTACTGTTAGTCTTAAGATTATGAAGACCCTACGAATGGGCAGCAATCCTACGAAGCCTACCATACAGATATTACCATCTTCGTACTTGGAAATAGCTGAATCTTCAAAGCTAAGCGTCCTTTATGGAGACAGGCAAATAGTGCCCTTTGTTTTATATTTCAGGTATTCACACTCGGGTCCTTGATGTCACAAAGAAGAAGCAAATTGACCAGTTTGCCAATGACATTGAGAGACTTGATGTTCTCTTTAATGTTGCTGGGTAATTCACAACTTTTCACTTCCACTCTTCTTACAGAAAGGTTTCTGCAACTTTCACACAAAGAATTTTGATAAAGCAAAATTATTCATTGTGAACCATAATATATTCCTTGGGGAATAGGGCTAAAATTTTGGACATAATTTTTATTAAAATTAAAATCAGCAAGTAAAACAGCCGTAGACATTGACATAGGCTTGGGGTCTACAGGGAGTTAGGGTCACTCAAGGCACCAGCACTAACACGAAGCTATTGCTCTTTTCAGGGCTGGTAACAGGCTCATGCCATGGACTTGTCACTGATGCTCTACTAAGACTGATAAAATAATATGAAAAACTTTTCCAGTAGAGTGTCTTTAACATGACCCTCTATCAGAGTACATTTACCAGAAGCCAAGTACTCAGGTTATTGAAATGTGAATGTCCCCAATTTTTTGGCACATTGGCACCCTACTCCAGTACTCTTTCCTGGAGAATCCCATGGACGGAGGAGCCTGGTGGGCTGCAGTCCATGGAGTAGCAAAGAGTCAGACACGACTGAGCGACTTCCCTTTCACTTTTCACTTTCATGCATTGAAGAAGGAAATGGCAACCCACTCCAGCGTTCTTGCCTGGAGAATCCCAGGGATGGCGGAGCCTGGTGGGCTGCCATCTATGGGGTCGCACAGAGTCGGCACAACAAGCGACTTAGCAGCAGCAGCAGCAAGTTCCTGATACCTCCCAAGCTCAGTGTTTCTTATTGGGACAGTCAATCCCAGCAAAAGAAGGTTCACATTGTACCTTTATACACAACACAAAGAGAATGGCTTAACTGAACATCATGGGGGTGGTACCAAGCTTCCTGAACCACGCATGTAAAGCTAGAAATGGAGCAGCTACATGTAGATACAGCCACTGCTGGAACCCACTCTCCCTTCTCAGGCATATCAGTAGATGTGAGTAAATAGGACCTCAGTAGATACCTTCCAGATGTCCCACTTTTCTTAGGTAGTGTTACATTTATACTCCTGCATTGGTAGAAGAATCCTAGAACGTTCTAATATAGTTTTGCGGTTCTACCTAATCATGATTCAGAGTGGAAAAAAAAAAATCTCTGCATTCATAGTTTATCATATGTTACAACGTATGAAAATTAAATTAGAGCAACAATTTGTGATGATCTGGTTTATAAATAATAACCTGCTCATCCCTCATATGAGGATATACACAGAACCATGGAAAAAACAATTAGCACAATTAGTTTTTGAGCATCTGTTAAGTTTTCAGCAACCTAAAGGATACAGAAATAGAGCGTGTGATTCTTGCTGTCATTCAGTTGAACTGGAAATACAGTGGTGCATAGGAATCAGAACCAACAATCTTTTATAATTAATTACATAATTTTGGTCTGGGGACAGTGAAATCAATAGGACTCAAGTGTTTAGAAAGCTTCCTTGAGGAAATGTGACTTCAAAAGAGTGAAGTTTATGTTAAAGGTTTTGCTTTGTTCTGCAGTGTTTACTCAGTATGTTAGAACTGTAGAGTAGGGGTACTGCTTTGCTACTCTGAGATGTTGAGACTTGTTTCCTTGAGTTTAGATTTCTCCTTGAGAATGTTAAATTTGTGCCACCAGAGGGCGCTCTTGAAATAGTAGTTAAGCATTCTATTCTCATTTGTTTTTTTATTTTTTTTTAATGGATTTCCCTGATGGTCAGATGGTAAAGAATCTCCCTGCAATGCAGGAGACCCCAGGTTTGATCCATGGGTCGGGAAGATCCCCTGAAGAAGGGAATGGCAACCCACTTCAGTATTCTTGCCTGGGAAATTTTCCTTGGAGTTTTGATTTCCCTTGAGAATGTTAAATTTGTGCCACCAGAGGGCGCTCTTGATCTTGAAATGATCGTTATGCAGCGTGTTCTCATTTGTTTAGTTTTGGGTTAGGGGTTTTGGGAGTTTTTTAATATGTATTTATTTTTGCTGCATCAGGTCTTAGTTGCAGCATGCAGGAATCTTTCATTGAGGCCCACGGACTCTCTACTTGAGGCAAGCGGGCTTAGTTGTCTTTAGCATGTGGGATCTTAGTTCCCTGCCCAGGGATGGAACCCACATTTCCTGCACTGGAACCTGAATTCTTCACCACTGGACCACCAAGAAATCCATGTTTATTTTTAATGACAGTGATTTTCCTGTGCAGTTGGTATAAAATCTCTTATATTTCTTAGTTTCCAAACTCCTGCTTTCTTTTAAAAGAAGTTTTTGGTCTTAAACTTTTTTAGCTTATGGTGTTAGAATACTTCACCTAATGTACTAAGTGATACTAGCTTTGACTTGTTAATAGTCTTGGTCATGGAAGGGACAATGGTCTAAGCCAATAAAGAACAATGAAAAGGATAAGGAAATTCAATAGAAGTTTTTTAGGATGATCATTTTCCCCATTGCTTAATCACTCTTCCAGTTTCGTCCATCACGGAACCATCCTGGACTGTGAGGAGACAGACTGGGACTTCTCGATGAACCTCAACGTCCGCAGCATGTACCTGATGATCAAGGCTTTTCTTCCTAAGGTAAGGTGACCAGCATCGCTAGCATAAGCACCAGGAAATAAGTAGGTCTCCACACTGGACATCCAGAGAGGATCCCCAGTCTGATAATAGCTCGCATACTGACTAACCTCTATTGAACATGTATATCAATACATTTAATAGAAATGAACTCATTTAACTTTCCACTTCATTCACTCAAGGGCTATGGGCCAGGCTGCATTTCAGATGAAGAAGGCATCAGAGAGCTAAGCAAAGTCCTTTCGATAATGAAGGTCCTGTGTTTGAGGGGTGAGATGGGACACTATGTCATCAAATAAACGTATAACATGTGGGATGGTTGTGAGTACTATGAATTAAAAAGATGCTAGTTTATCAGAGAGGTCCAGGAGGGCCTCACTGAAAAAGTGTAACTTTCATAGAAGTCCCAGGGGAGTGAGGGAGCCGACGGTTCAGCTATCTGGGATTGGCAGCAAGGAGGCTTGTGGGACCAAAGCAGCCTGATGAGGTAGGTGCTGCTTTATCACGTCCAGTGTGCAGAGGGATGAAGCTGGGGGGTTAGATAACTTGCCTGAGGTCATGTGACTAGTCAAATAATTAGCCATGTAACTAGGAAGTGGTTACAGCAGGGATTTGAAGCCTGGAAGCTGGGCCCCTTCTTTCTTTCCTCTCTTCCTTTATGGCTGGAGTGACCTTCTGTCGCTGTGCAGGGGCTCTCTCTAGTTGCGGCGAGCTGGGGCTGCTCTCTAGTGGTGCTGCAAGGTCTTCTCGTCGTGGGGGCTTCTCTCATTACGGAGTACAGGTTCTGGGTGTGCGGGCTTCAGTAATTGCGGCTCACCAGCTTAGCAGCCATGACGCACGGGCTTAGTCGCTTTGCGGCATGTAGGATCTTCTCAGACCAGGGGTTAGTCCTTGCTTGTCCCCTGCGTTGGCAGGCAGAGTCTTAACCACTGGACCACCAGGTAAGTCCTGGGCCCCTTCTCGAACGTCAGTGTCTAGACACACACTCATTGCTTTTCTGTACCCTGAGTATTTGCCTTGAACTCCTGCTTTCCGCCGAGCCACAGAGGTACCAGCAAGGTGAGAGACAGCGTGTGCTAAAGAGAGAGTATTCCTCCTGAGTCTGCTGCCCTCGCATTCACCAGCCTTCACACAACTCATCACTGTTTTAAATTTATTTTACAAACAACCATTAAGTGCCTTTCAACTGAGAGTGCCACACTACGTGCTCTGGGGGAGGGGAACAGAAATATGAAAAACACTGACTTCAGATGAGCTTATGAGCCAGCAGTAGCAGACAGCAGAGGCTCAGACAATGAACAAGGTGGACTTTGCACAGAACAGGCTCAGTTCAGGGTTGTAAATTGAACCCTAGTGAAATGCAGAAACGCTGGGCTGGAAGAAGCACAAGCCGGAATCAAGATTGCTGGGAGAAATATCACCTCAGATATGCAGATGACACCACCCTTATGACAGAAAGTGAAGAGGAACTAAAAAGCCTCTTGATGAAAGTGAAAGAGGAGAGTGAAAAAGTTGGCTTAAAGCTCAACATTCAGAAAACTAAGATCATGGCATCTGGTCCCATCACTTCATGGGAAATAGATGGGGAAACAGTGGAAACAGTGTCAGACTTTATTTTTGGGGGCTCCAAAATCACTGCAGATGGTGACTGCAGCCATGAAATTAAAAGACGCTTAGTCCTTGGACGCTTACTCCTTGGAGAAAAAGTTATGACCAACCTAGACAGCATATTAAAAAACAGAGACATCATGACCTTTGCCAACAAAGGTCTGTCTAGTCAAGGCTATGGTTTTTCCAGTGGTCATGTATGGATATGAGAGTTGGACTGTGAAGAAAGCTGAGCACCAAAGAATTGATGCTTTTGAACTGCGGTGTTGGAGAAGACTCTTGAGAGTCCCTTGGACTGCAAGGAGATCCAACCCGTCCATTCTAAAGGAGATCAGCCCTGGGTGTTCTTTGGAAGGAATGATGCTAAAGCTGAAACTCCAGTACTTTGGCTACCTCATGTGAAGAGTTGACTCATTGGAAAAGACTCTGATGCTGGGAGGGATTGGGGGCAAGAGGAGAAGGGGACGACAGAGGATGAGATGGCTGGATGGCATCACCGACTCGACCGACGTGAGTCTGAGTGAACTCCGGGAGTTGGTGATGGACAGGGAGGCCTGGCGTGCTGCGATTCATGGGGTCGCAAAGAGTCAGACACAACTGAGTGACTGAACTGAACTGAACTGAACTGAACTGAAATGCAGGAGAACTGCCCCTCTCCTCCACCCCATCTGGGTTAGATGACTGGCACACTGAATGCTGCCCCAGCCCAGGGCGGGAGATGAGTTTTTTGATGGCAACACAGTTGCTGATACTTTGCTGTGGACATTAAGCCTAACGTCAAGAAGGATACAGAAGAAAGCTAAAAGGAAAATTGGAGAAATTGACTTAGTAATGAAGGAACTTTTTTAATCTACTTCTTTAGTGTCTAGAAGGAATCTTTGGATTGGCCCTGGTGGCTCAGATGGTAAAGAATCTGCCTGCAATGGGGGAGACCTGTGTTCGATCCCTGGGTCGGGAAGATCCCCTGGAAAAGGGAACAGGTACCCACTCCAGTAGTCTTGCCTGGAGAATCCCATGGACAGAGGAGCCTGGTGGGCTACAGTCTGTGGGGTCACAAAGAGTCGGACACAACTGAGCAACTAATGTACACATGGAATGTTGAACTAGCAAATTTTTTAAATATATACATTTTTAAGACTTTGTCCTTTTATTTTTTCTTTTTGGCCAAACTACACGGCATGCGGGATCTTAGTTCCCTTTCAGTTCAGTTCAGTCGCTCAGTCGTGTCTGACTCTTTGCGACCCCACAATCGCAGCACGCCCTTTACCAGGGATCAAACCTGCATCCCCAGCAGTGGATATGCAGTCTTAACCACTGGACCACCAGGGAATTCCCAGGATTGCTTTTTTTTTTTTTTTTTTTTTTGCCTGTTTGGAGTTCATGAGAATCTGAACTGGAGTGTATTTCTTGAAGACTGATCCTTCAAGATCAGAGGAAAAGCAAAGGCTATGGTAAAAGAGCAAGCTTGGGTCAGATGGATAAGCCTGTTTCGTGTGTAGGCGGCACATCTGTACACCGAATGTCTGATAGACACTGGGAAGGATGTGGGTGTAAGGTACAGTGGAAGCCAAAATTTAGACTTGTTAAGTGTTAACTTTTTAAATATCAAATGCTAACTTTCAAATTAGTGAGTTTGCCTATGAGGTAAAGCAACTTAACAGTAATCCATGTGAGCCAGTGACACTCATGTGTAAAAAATCCCAAGAGATATTAATGACTGGGATGAGAAATCAGAAGTCACTTGTCAAGTGACGCTAACGGGCCTGACCCGGGATTTTGGAATCAGGTGTCGGAAGACCTTAGGCAGGCCTGAGCTCTGCCCCTAAGTCACCACGGGACCTGGGAGATGACGCTCTCTCAGCATCTGTTTCTTCTATTTAAAATGAGGGTGATAGATTCCACAATCCTTTCCAGCTGTAATTATGTTCCTTAACTATGATGCACATGTACCGGCTTAGAACTTTCCAGGGGAAGCCAGAGTTTGGAGTCTAGGCAGATTTGTAAGGTCAGGTGGTCAAAACACAGGAATAATACTGGAAATTTTTGTTCATGAATTATTGTTGTTGTTCAGTCGCTCAGTCGTATCTGACTCTTTGTGACCCCATGGACTCCAGGGTTCCTGAATAAACATACAGAAAACCATTCCAAGACTGAAAGAGCACTGAAAAAGCAGAGAACAAATTAAAAATACTGTAAAAGGAGGTCAGTGCAGAATCCAAGGCTCATCAGAAGAGAAGATCCATTACAGCAAGGATCCAGGTGTGTCTTGGATATTGGGGGGTCTTCCTCCTTTGCTGAATCTTAGACGGGTCCCTCACACATTGAGGTGCTGACCAGACATTTGTTAGATGAAGAAATGAATCTCGGTTGTCAGTCTGGGTAGAGGTCAGGCGTGGAATCACTGAAGACAAGCCAAGGTCTGCCAAATTTAGGAGCTGAGCTCTGGTCAGTGAGGGCAGAAGAGCTCACAGTAGGCTGACTAGATATAGCTAGAGGGAATCTTTAGAGATCTTTGTAGCACCTGCCTGACTCTCTGAGAAGTCAAAGCTTGACAGCACAACCGTGTCCAGGCACTTCATTTTATTGTTGCACCTGCCAGAGAGGAGCGGTCACAGCAAGACAGCAGGTGCTGAGCTGGTGGTGAGAAGGCAGCTTGGGAGGAAGGCAAGGACTGTGGGTTCTAGAATCAGCCAGCAGACCTGGGCTAAGCACATAGTCCAAGGGTTAGAGGACAGCAGTAACATGTCCCGGGTGACTGTATTCCAAAGCACTGCCTGGGGAATTTATTGCATTTCAGAAGGTCGGAGACTGAACTTATTCAATAGTCCATCTTTATATATTAAACTCTGTGTGTGTGTGTGCTCAATCACGTTATCATGTCCGCGTCTTTGTGACCCCATGGACTGTAGCCCACCAGGCTCCTCTGCCTGTGGAATTTTCCAGGCAAGAATACTGGAGTGGGTTGCCATTCCATTTTCCAGGGGATCTTCCCCACCTAGGGGTTGAACCCACGTCTCTTGTGTCTGTCTCCTGCACTGGCAGGCAGATTCTTAACCACTGAGCCACCCAGGAAGCCCCAACTGGGCTACGTATATTCCATGGGCTTCCTGGGTGGCTCAGTGGTAAAGAATCCACTTGTCAATGCAGTAGACACAGGAGATGCAGGTTCAATCCCTGAGTTGGGAAGATCCCCTAAAAAAGGGACTGGCCACCCACTCCAGTATTCTTGCCTGGAGAATTCCATGGACAGAGGAGCCTGGTGGGCTACAGTCCATGGGGTCACAAAGAGTCAGACATAACTAAGTGACTGAGCAGGCACAGCACATGTATTCCATGTATATTAAAAATGGATTGTATATTTCAATTATACCTCCATGAAACTTGGAAAATTAATTAAGGCAGGTTATGTTATTTGCTAAAATGGATAAGAAAATAATTTTAAGGCTTAGTTTTCAGCACTGTTATACTTTGCTAATTTCCCTGGTCTTTTATTACAAGGATTTCTCTTTATTATGATCCTTTTTATTATATAGACACACAAGTTGTGTTAAATATTTTCTTTTTCTGCCACCTTGACCTCACTGGGTCACCTCAGCCTCTCCTTGTATCCCTTTAGTCCATCCAACATAAGACCTTACGGTTATTTTAGACTTTCTGCTCTTAAGTACAGTTAGTAGCTAAGTATCAAAACAGAAAGTAAGAGTGCCAGAAGGAAACACAGAATCTTGGCAAACTCATCTCTGGGTCATTGAACCACTCGCCTTCTCCATTCCTCACCTCTCTGGAAGCTGCTGGAGAAACTTGCGCCAATGGAAGTGACTTTTTTCTTAGAGCCCTTTCACTGCCTACGGAGACTCCTCCCCCGTAGAAACTGCGTACTTGCCTTTCATGACAGAGCATGTCCTGGTTTTCCTCCCTGTGTCCTCCATCTCCCCCAGCACTTATTCTGACTCTTCACCATCTCCGCCTTGTTCCGTACAGCCATCCCCACACCCTCTGATTTCAATAAGTTGGTGCCCATATTACCACCAAAATCCTGACTTTCTCTGCCCACTGATGCGGAATAAATAAGTACAGAGACAGAGCTTGGAGAAAGTAGGAAAATGGCTTTAATCCCCAGTGGGCCAGGAGGAGAACACAGCAGGCCACTACCTCAAGAGCTGTGCCCCCCACGTGCGGAATCCAAGGGCATCACATAGACTGGGCTCGCAGTTTGGGGTGTGTGATAAGGAGCAAAGTAGTGAGAGTGTTGCATTCTTTTTCTGGTTTCAAAACAGTCAGAGCTGGCATCAGGTAGCCCATAATTGGGCCTGGCAGTCCAGTAATCAGGTCCATTTGTCTGTGGTTTATCATACTTCGGCCCCTTTTTGAAATGCAAAAAGCTACAAGGGGTAGTCTGCAAAAGAAGGGGGAAGGCAAGCACCTGGTCCATGATGTAATTTACATAGAGTTAAGGGGCAGAAGGTGCAGGTTGTAATTTACATAGTGTCTGGTTAGGTTTGTGAGATACAGACTAGTAACCGTTGCAGTTAAGCCGAGAGTGATTAACTCTTTCAGGCCCGTTTACGTTTCTTCTCTAGTCTGGTCACTGTTTCTTTTCCTTTCCTTGTTCTCAGCAGAGGAAAAGCTTCCTTGCTGTTTTTGCTGCAACACTCATTAGACAGGCATTCTCTCCAACTCTCACTTCTTCCCCCTCAACATTCATGGGTGGGTACCCATGTGAATCTACATGCAGTGCAGGAAACCCAGATTCGATCCCTGAGTCGGGCCTGGAGAAGGAAATGGCAACCCACTCCGGTATTCTTGCCTGGAAAATCCCATGGACAGAGGAGCCTGGTGGACCACAGTCCATGGGGTCGCAGAGTCGGACATGACTGAGCGACTGACACTTTCATACTGCCCATGCCCTTGCACAGGTGTGTATCTCTTGAAAACACATATATGTCTTTTAATTAAGTATAAAGTGGAGTGAGTGAAGTCGCTCAGTCACGTCTGACTCTTTGCGACCCCATGGACTGTAGCCCACTAGGCTCCTTCGTCCATGGGATTTTCCAGGCAAGAGTGCTGGAGTGGGTTGCCATTTCCTTCTCCAGGGGATCTTCCCAACCCAGGGATCGAACCCAGGTCTCCTGCATTTCAGGCAGATGCTTTACCGTCTGAGCCACCAGGGAAGCTGGCAATTAAGTATAAGTTCCTCTGAAAACACTTTCAATTCATAGCAGCTTTTTTTACTGATGTACCCTTTTAGGTCTGGGGCAGAGCTCAGCCATCTGCACTTGAACCTAGCACCTCACAAAGTTCCAATTTATTAAGTGTACTGACTGGCTGCTGGGTACCCTGTCTAGGAAGACAGAACAGTCACACACCCTCCTTTTAAGACCTTCACACTTGCCATGCGGGATTCTGATGGAGGTATTGTTGGGTAACACTGCCTTAGATGGGGTGGGGGGTAGAGCCCTCACTGCAGGCAGCCAGGTCCCAAGTCCTGTCCGAGTTACCTCGATTGTCTCCACCTCTGTTGCCCACAGACATCTCTGGTCTGTACCCTTGAGCCGTGTCTGACTCTTCGACCCCGTGGACTGCAGTCTGCCAGGCTCCCCTGTCCATGGGATTTCCCAGGCAACAATACTAGAGTGAGCTGCCATTTCCAACTCCAGGGCATCTTCCTGACCTACACTGGCAAGCAGATTCTTTATCGCTGAGGCCCCTCCTTTCCTAAATCCCTGCATCATCTTCCAGTGATCCCCTGTACATGAGGCCAGGGTAATTTTTCTAACCTGCAAATCTGAGCATGCCACTCCCCTCTGCATTAAACCCCTCATTGTCTCCACCGCATTGCCTTCTGGTTTAAACCCAAATTCCTAAATTTAGCCCCTTTGGCCTCTGCAGCTTTCTAATATTCCAGCTTTCAAAACATCGGCCATCCTCTGCGTGCCCCTCAACCTGGGCTGACTCCTCCTCGCCACACCCGACTCCTTCTCTGTGTCGGACTCTGCAGACATGGAGATGATGCACGATGGTACAGGTGGATTTTTGAGTTTAGAATGAAGGAGCTACTGCTGAGATAACATTCCTGCTGCAGATTGTATCGGCCACTTGGATCAGACTGGTAGTTCTAAAGGCAGGCCAGGACTGAGTCGTCTGTCTTTGAATTGCTGGTCGTGACTCTGTATCTGACCACAGTAGGTAGTCAACAAGAATGTGATACATGGTAAGAGTTTTCCATCAGGAACACACAGTAACATTAACATTCATCAGCCTTTCATTTAGTTCAGGGTCCCTTCTTGGTCTTGCCGATGCTCTTGTGCCCCAGGAAGGCAGTAACCCCTTGAGTAAAGTTCCTGCCGATGAGTACACAGGCTGTCAGTTCCCAGGAGTGACTGGGTGAGAGCGTTAAGGCTGCTTCACGGTGCTTAATGTTAACTGTTAATAAGGTAGCTCTGCAAACTATAATAAACGTACATCTTTTATTTTGGGCTTCCTTCATAGCTCAGTTGGTAAAGAATCTGCCTGCAATGTGGGAGACCTGGGTTCGATCCCTGGGTCGGGAAGGTTCCCTGGAGAAGGAAATGGCAACCCACTTCAATGTTCTTGCCTGGAGAATCCCATGGACAGAGGAGCCTGGAGGGCTACAGTCCATGGGCTCTCAAGAGTCGGACACAGCTTAGCAACTAAACCACCACCACCACATCTTTCAGTTTAGTTCTTATTTTTGGCCGTGCTGGCTCTTTGTTGCTGCGTGGGCATTTCTCTAGTTTCCGAGAGCGGGGGCCACTCTCTAGTCACTGCACACAGGCTTCTCATTGAAATGGCTTCTCTTTTGCAGGACACGGCAGGCTCTAGCTCACATGGGCTTCAGTAGCTACAGCTCCCCGGCTCTAGAGCACAGGCTCAGGAGTTACTGTGCATGGATTTAGTTGCTCCACTGCATGTGGCATATTCCCAGATCAGAGATCGAATCCACATCTCTTCTTTGGCAGGTGGATTCTTTACCACTGAGCCACCAGGAAAGCACCAAATGTACATCTTTTAAAGAGGTAGAATTTTTAACCTACAGAATAGCATGTTTTGGGGGGTTTTTTTGTCTTTGTTTTGTTTTGGCAGATGCTGGCTCAGAAATCTGGCAACATTATCAACATGTCCTCTGTGGCTTCCAGCATCAAAGGTAGGCGTGTCTTCCTCTGGGAATCATGACCCATGGACTGACACATCTTCAGGAGCTTAAGGGTTTGGGGAACAAGCATAGCAGAGATCATGTAACCCACACATGAGTTCAAAACTGCTTTTTTTAAAACTGGAATTAAGCACCAAGCCTTTTGCCTTAAATGTGAACCAATCATGGAACTAAAGTTTGCTTGCTTTGCCCTCCTTTTTTTTTCCCTGTAAATGGATATAGAAATGAAGATCAAAATGGGGGAAGGAAACATTTATCCATTTAATTAATCAAAAAAGATGTACTGAACATCCACTAGATGCCCCTGACCCCAGAGAATCCACAGCCCCAAAGGGGGAGAGAGATGGGAAAGCACACATCTTCTGCAGCGTGATAGGATTACAACAGAGCTCTGCACAGAGTGCCCTCGTGGTACCAGAGACGGATCTCTGCCTGTGGACTGGGGAGAGCTGCACAAAGACGTGTGATCCAGCCCTAAGTGAGAGGTCAAGCTGCATCCACGTCTGTGATGCAGACATGGAGATGATGCCTGATGGTACAGGTGGATTTTTGAGTTTAGAATGGAGGAGCTGCTGCTGAGATAACATTCCTTCTTTCAGCAAGGATACACAGTAAGCCCTCCTGGGAGAGGAATACAAAGAAATAGGTTTGGTTGAGTTGTGTTTTGTTTCCCTTTGATTTATCCTTGTTGTTTGTTTGTTGTTGTTTTTTTATTTGGAATCCACCTAAGGGTTCTACCAACTGATGACGAAAAGCTAAGGCTACAGCTCTCACTTAAACGTAGCATCTCAACACAGAAGTCTCACCTGAATTGTGCCAACAATGATACTATGTCCCCAGATTCAGAAACTAGCCCTATTAATGGAGAAGAACTGATATCAGTTTTTTAAAAGGGTGGAGTGTGAGGAAGCAGGACAGTGGTCTCCTGCTTCCTAAAGGAGACTGCTTTTTATTTCTTCCTCCCCTCCTTCTCAGGTATGATATGCCCTGGTGGCTCAGTGGTAAAGAATCTGCCTGCAATGCAGGACACCCAGTTTCCATCCCTGGATCAGGAAGGTTCCCTGGAGAAGGGAATGGCAACCCACTCCAGTATTCTTGCCTGGAGAATCCCATGGATAGAGGAGCCTGGCGGGCTATAGTCCATGGGGTCGCAGAGAGTCGGAAACGCCTGAGTGACTAACACTTGCTTTCCTTCTCAGGTGTTGTGAACAGGTGTGTGTACAGCACAACCAAGGCAGCCGTGATCGGCCTCACAAAGTCCGTGGCTGCAGACTTCATCCAGCAGGGTATCCGGTGCAACTGTGTGTGTCCAGGTGAGCTGGGCACTGTGGGACCGTGAACTTGACCTTTCTCACCTCCTGGCTGCCGCTCTGAAAGGCATCTATGCAGGCTAGTTTATCACATGTTGTGTTGTCACTGGGCAAAGCTCGAAAGAAAAAGAGCCTAGGCTAATAGAGACACAGATGTAGGGAACAAACATGGACACCAGGGGGAAGAAGCAGAATGGGCGAAATTGGGAGACTGGGATTGACATGTATATACTACTATGTATAAAAGAGATAGCTAATGAGAACCTGCCATATAGCACAGGGAACTCAACTCATTGCTCTGTGGTGACCTGAATGGGAAGAAAATCCAAAAAAGAGGGGATATATGTATGCGTATAGCTGATTCACTTTTCAGTACAGCAGAAACAGACACAGCAGTGCAAAGCAACTATACTCCAGTATAAAATAATACAATTTTTAGAAAGAGAAAAAAAAGGGGGTTATTAAGATAATAGTCCAACAGTAAGTTGGGAATAAGATCCTAAGTCATTAGGAACAACCTGCAGATGTGTTAAAAAGCAAAATTCAACCAAGTAAATTTGAAAATCTAATTGGCTGTATTCAATGATTCATAAATCAGGTGGCATCCTGTTTAGCAACTAGATGGATGCTCCAAGGAGTTCTGTACAAATGGAAAGTTTTTATAGAAAGGAGGATGGGGCAAGGAAGTCATTGGCAAAAGAAAAGAAAAGGATTTTCTAGGCTGTGTTCGTGTTAAGTTGCTTCAGTCATGTCTGACTCTTTGGGACCCTAAGGACTGTAAGCCTGCCAGGCTCCTCTGCCTATGGGATTTTCCAGGCAAGAGCGTTGGAGTAGGTTGCCATTCCCTCCTCCAGAGGATCTTTCCAGCCCAGGAATTGAACCCACGTCTCTTACATCTCCTGCAATTGGCAGGCAGGTTCTTTACCACTATGCCACCTGGGAAGCCCTATTCCAGTCTAGGGAGGAAGGGATGGCGTGAATTTTATCATACAGATTGCCTCTTCTTCCTCTGGGGGGAGAGAGGGCCCACGAGGCTGATACCTCACTGGGGCCGACCAGAAAATTCCAGACTGGTTGATTAAGATTCTATTTCTGGTAAAGACTGAAACTGCAGTTAGGTTAGGCATTAAATACAGGTTTGGTATCATGGGCTTTAGCACAAATGATGCCATTTTGATTTAACAAATGCAAAGTATTTAAATGCTATTTGTGTGGATGGGGGCCATTCTAAACCCTGTGATTAACAGTCATAACTGGCCTGGGCTTGGTGTTCTGGAAGCAGGCCAGAATGATCTTGTCAGAGAAAAGGTGAAAAGTAGACTGTACTCCCAGCACAGCAGGAAGGAAAAGGAGCCATCGGACACAGGGAGCCACTGAGTCAAGTCAGTCACCTGGGGCGGCCCATAAGCAAAAAGGAGGGATTAACACCTTCCTTTATGCTATACAGAGGGGGTCGGCAAACTGTGGTCTGCAGGCCAGATCTGACTCACCACCCGTTTTGTAAACACAGTTTTATTGGAACACATCTCACCCAGTTTGCTTCTGTACTGGTTAAGTCTGCTTTCATGCCAAAGTCAAAGTTGAGTAGTTATAACAGACCAAATGGTTCTCAAAGCTAAAAATACTTTCTCACTGTTGACTAAAAAGTATGCTGGCCCCTCATGTACAGGAAAGGAGAAAAGGAGAAATTATTATTAGTAGAAAGGACATTTATGTTTATACTATACAGCAGTCTATTAAGTGTGCAATAGCAGTGTGCCTAAGAAAACAATGTGTATATCTTAATTCAAAAACATTTTATTGCTAAAAAATGCTAACCATCATCTGAGTCTCCAGTGAGTCATTATCCTTTTGCAACAGTAACAGCATAGATCACTGATCACAGATGGAGGGCCGTTCCCTCCCACAGAAGAGGAAGGCAACATATGCATACCTATGGCTGATTCATGTTTGTGTTTGGTAGAAACCAACACAATTCTGTAAAGCAGTTATCTTTCAATTAAAAAATTGATTAATTAAAAAAAACAAATACAGTAATAATGAAAATGTTTCAAATATTGCAAGAATACCAAATGTGACACAGAGTCATGAAGTGAGCAAATATTATTGGGAAAATGCTGCCAGTAGACTTGCTCAAAGAAGCATTGCAAAGACCTTCAATTTGTAAGAAATGCAGTATTTGTGAAGTGCAGTCAAGCAAAGTGCAGTAAAATGAGGTCTGCCTGTTCAGGGTGCTGAAGAGGAATTACCACTTCCTCTCTGAAACCAAATTCAGTATTGCATGTCCAGAATCAAAGTTTCTCTTCATAGTTCACAACTGCTCTTGGGGGGTGGGGTGGAGAAACATTGCACAATTACCCGTGGGACCTTTCCAAACCCGAGGGGCACACCAGAATTCGGGGAAGGAGTTGATGGGGAGCACTGTGTATGGTTTGGAAAGCAACACAGGGGATTCTGATGTCATCCTTCATGGTCTCCCCTTGGTTGAAAACCACTGACTTATTAGATAAAAGGGGTGAAGCTACCAAGTAACCTTCGAGCTACAGAATTTCCATGATTGAAGTGTTCTGTTTAATTTTTCTTGGACCGGAAAGGTAAACTCAAGTAACACTAGCCAAGAGGAGGATCAGGACTCTCCCGGCAGTCCAGTGGCTAAGACACTGCGCTCCCATTGCAGGGGGCCCAGGTTTGATCCCTGGTCAGAGAACTAGATCCCACGTGTCTCAACTGAAGATGCTGTGTGCCACAACTAAAACAAATAAATAAACAAATGTTGTTTTAAGAAAAGAAAGAGGAGGATCTGACAGGAGAGACACAGTTTTGCTAGGTTTTAACATACACACTGGTGATATTGTTGGCTATTCTTGGTGCCATTTACCCAGTGGAATAAAATGTCTAATGATTTGGAAAATGTGGTTGTTTTAAAGCTGGAATTTTTGGAAGACTGGAAAATATATCCTCACACTGTCTGGGACAGGGAACTAGCTTTGACTCACTGAGCCAGTCACAGAAGAAAATGTGACAAGGAATGAGAGTCTGGGATGGTACTGATGGACAACACTTCAACACCAGACTGGTGTGGACGATGGCAGGGTGCGTCAGTCTGTGCGGGGACTCGGCGGAGTCAGGTGGCTGGAACCGAGGGAGAGGACTAGGCTTGCCTCTCAGCCTTCACTTGTTGCTCAGTCGTGTCCAGTTCTTCAACCCCATGGACCGTAGCCCACCAGGCTCCTCTGTCCATGGAATTCTCCAGGCAAGAAATACTGGAGTGGATTGCCATTTCCTTCTCCAGGGGATCTCTCTGACCCAGGGATCAAGCCCAGATCTCCCGCATTGTAGGCAGATTCTTTAGCGTCTGAACCACAAAGGAAACCCTTAGTCATTAATACCAGTCACATGTAAAATATGGTGCACATCTGCCCCAGTGGGCAGCAAGAATTTTGAGGAGGTTGTCTTGAGCACACTGTTGGTAGAATTGTGGACTCTAAGGAGGCTGTTGATGAGGGAAGTGAGGAAAATATCATCAGAAATTGGATAGAGAGAGATTTTTATTATGTGGTGTAAGAAATTTCATCAACACTATTGCCTGCAGTAACTGTGAAGGGTGGAAAGTGTTCCTGATGAGCCAGGTGATGTAGCCAAGGCAGCAGCCACCCATCCTGTGGAAGGTTCCGCTCACAGTAAAATGTGAGAGCAGAGAGACAAGCTAAGGACAGGGCTGTTAAACAGCAAGAAGCCAGGATTTTTAGGTTTCGAAGATTCCCAGCCTCTCCAGAGAAATGGCAAACGATAATAAAATTGAGATTCTGGTTCTGAAGGAGGGAGATAAACTGAGAGATTGGGACTGACGTACACACACTACTCTATATAATGTAGATAACCGAGGATCTACTGCATAGCATGGGGAACTCTACTCAATACTCTGTAATGGCCTCTAAGGGAAAAGAATCTAAAAAAGAGTGGATGTACGTACACGTATAACAGACTCACTTTGCTGTACACCTGAAACTAACACAACGTTGTAAATCAGTTATACCCCCATAAAAAGTTTCAAAAGAAAGAAATTGTTTCCAAGCAAATGTCCAATCCATGACATGCCCAGGAGCATGGTCTAAGGATGGAGCTGAGGCTATGACTGTGAGATCACTTTTTTATGACCTTAGAAGGATCATGTGGTCTTCCTGGAGTAATACTGTCAGCAGAAGAAAGGCTCTGTAAAGAGAATTTGCAGATCACAGAAATTAACAAAAATGCCTGGAAAATTAACAAAAATGCCTGAGAACTTGTTCTGTAAGGAATGTGAACTAAGTGGGATTTAAAGAAAAAAAATTTTTTTAATTCATTTATTTATGGCTGTGCTGGATCTTCATTGCTACATCTGATAGCTCACAATTTAAACATTTTTAGTCATTTTTCTTGTTTTAATTAAAGTAATTTAAAGTTATACTTTTTCAATGAGAAATATGAAACAATGGTTAAAATAGGAATTTGAAACCAATGAGAATTTCAAGATAATGAGGAAAATGTAGAGCCACTTAAGTTATCCATAAAGTATCATGTGAATGTGATGAGACCAAAGTGCGTCCTGGAAATGCTGGGTGCTTCACCGATAGTCCCTGCCTAGTATGACAAAGAAGAATAGCTTGTGTTTTTGAAAAAATCATAGAAACATTATTAAAGAAGTTATAAGACTCTTAAATAAAAGGGCAGGCAGGTAGAGGGGAAATTGTCACTCCATGTCATGAAGAAAAATTTCACTGATCATTGAATGATACAGAAAGCAAGTTTAAAGTTTAATTGCCAATTTCTTTTTCAGTCTAAGTAAGTAACCAAGCTGAATGCCCTCCTTTTATTTAGGAACAGTTGATACCCCATCTCTGCAAGAAAGAATACAAGCCAGACCAAATCCTGAAGAGGTATAGCTACTGTTTTAAATGTTTAAATCCTGTGGTTTAAAAAAAAAAATTCCACTTCCTTACCTAGAGTAGACAAATCCGTAGAGACAGAAAGGTTGAAGGGTGGTTGCTAGGGGGTGGGAGAAAGTGGGTCGGAAGTTGTTTTACAGGTATGGAGTTTCAGCTTTGCAAGATGAAAAGAATTCTGGAGATTTGTGCCACAATAATGTGAATGTACTTAACACTGCTGAACTGTACACTACACTTGGATATGATGGTAAATTGTATATTATGTGCATTTTACCACATTTTTAAAAAAACATAAAAATGCCCTCTTCTTTAGTACTAACTTTCTGATCCATCATAGTGTCTATAGGTTTTAATATAAAACAAATAGTTTGAGTAGCTGGGGAGTTACCATAGTCCTGTTTGGTCTGCAGTTAATGATATTATCAATAATGATATTGTCCTGTATCCTGTATCATGCATACTTAGTCAAGTCAGTGGTTCCTTTGTAAATTCCTCTTGCCTTTGACCTCCTACAGGAGCATTCATAGTTCAGCTCACATCACTGATGTCCGATATGGTTTCTGGTTACAGGCACTGAGCGATTTCCTAAAGAGACAGAAAACAGGAAGATTTGCAACTGCAGAAGAAGTAGCCCTGCTCTGCGTGTACTTGGCTTCTGATGAAGTAAGCACTGTTCCTCCTGGGGGGTTCATTATCCTCAATCACTTTTGGCCACAATTTGCTGATCAAAATAATGTAATTTAGGATGTGATCACATGTAGGTGCTAAGATGTTGCACTTACAAAGTAGGGATAGGTGCTGACTTAATTTGCTTGACATTAAGGCCACTTTGACTTCAGCCACCAACTCATCCTCGTTCAGCTTTACATGTTGCTAAATCTGATAGCAAATGAAGCGGTAAAAGATTGAAAAAAAATTCAAATTGCTCAATTTAATTAAAATTAAATGGCTCAATTTTATCATTCTTTTCAAAAATTACCAACTTGGGAAGCAATATAATGATTAAGCAATGACTTAATGTAAATCAAACCAGTGAACCTCCTAAATTGTGAGAGCTTCAAGTAAAATGGGGAAAGGGTAAATCAGATTTGCGTCCAGGAGGCAAAGAATTAGCATCTGGTGCTTTCAGTTTTATTAGTGATTTGTTTAGAAGAATCCCCCTACATCCTCCTTTTTGCCCCTGTGAATTCTTACTTGTTTATATTCATGTATGGAAATTCATAGTTCTGTCTCTTTCCACTTTGCATGTATTTAGTAACCAGTTTCTTCCTTATTGGCTGCTGTATATTTTGTGTGTGTGTGTGTGTGTGTGTGTGTGTTACTCGCTCTTTCTGACCCCATGAACTGTAGCCTCTGTCCATGAGATTCTCCAGGCAAGAATACTGGAGTGGATAGCCACACCCTTCTCCAGGGGATCTTCTAAACCGAGGGATTGAACCCGGGTCTCCTGCATTGCAGGCAGATGCTTTAGCATCTGAGCCACCAATGACATACAGTTGTGAAAACAGAAACTTTTTTGTTAGAAATATTTCCTATAAGGTATAGAGCACAAAAACATCCCCTGCGTTTTATGCCTTTGAGTAATAACCAACCAGGAAACTAAAAAAAGAAAAGCAGGGGTAGGTGGGAGTAAGGAGGTGTGTTACTGATCAGTCAGCATCTCCTGAATGAAACTTGTACACATCCGGTAGTTGGTGAATGTGACAAATGCAGAGGTTGAAATGTTTTAGTGACAGAGCAGTGACTACTTCTCAGAACTATTTGTAGCAGTTTTTCATAGCTGAGAAAACTACTGGACAGATTGTGATGGAACCAGTATATTGACCATTTTGATTTCTCTGAATCCATGTCTTCAGAAAAGCTCATTTGATCTGGGGGTACTGCTGATAAGCTAAATTGCCCTGATTTAGCCAGAGCTTAGGTTAGCAAATATTTGGGAACACTCTGGCTTGAAATACACAACAAAAGGACCTTTGCCTTTTAAAAAGATCCTGAAGCATCCATATGTGATCAGACAGCCTGCCTTTTAAAAAAACTAAGTGAAACTGGGGGTTGTTTCTTGGTAGAGTGACTACTAACCCACTCATTTATCTAAATACTTTATATGCTCAGTTTTCATATATTGTACTTTACAACACTCTGTACTCCTGTTATGATGTCTTTTCCTTCCTACCTCTTCCATTATTTTAGGTTTCAGATGTATTTAAAACTAAGAGCACAGATTTGAGTCTTGATTATCCATTATCCAAAGGTTTAAGTTAAAATATTTATAAATCTCTACCACAAGAATCACTTCAGCTTTAATTCTTTGGAAAAATAAAAATTCTATGGGAAAAAAAACCAGAAATTTTTAAGCTCCTTTAGTTTTATACAGATTTAGATGTCTGAAACTAGTATAGATTGTTTTCTTGGTGAATAGATTACAGTAATTATTATTTATGTAAATTTAAAAAATACATTTAGTGCAATTCAGTTCCTGGAATTAGCCATGTATATTGATTAACTAAATGTACATCTTTTTAAACAAAGTTCTGTTTGGTGATTGACATGACCACTTTATGACTGACACACTTGATGATGTTCAAAAGTTTATTAGTGGCATAAAACTCAGCTAGTTTAGAATACTTCTGAGTTTCAAAATGAAAATGCACTATTTTAGCCTATGCTTTATCCTAATTCAGGGAATGGCTCCGTATCACAGAATTTTAATTTTCTGATTCTGATACCAAACACTCTTAGAATGTGACATGCATTCAGACACCAGCAAGAGTCCAATTAGCCCCAGATCACGAGACCACTCAGCAGTTTTAAATCATCTGGAATTTAATTCATGTTTTTCTAACTGCTCTTTGTTAAGTGAGATTTCCTAGTACTGTGAGAATAAACTGTTCAGCTGTCTCAGTCAGGAAAACTGAAGAAACGCAACCTGGCTAACTGTTCGGTCTCCTTGTCTTTACCACTGCAGTCTGCCTACGTCACGGGGAATCCTGTCATCATTGATGGAGGCTGGAGTTTGTGACTTCAGTCAGGGTCTCCCTGCTGGGAAGGCGGGACCTTCCTGACCACAGTGAACCTACTTACGAAGAAAACTCACCCATCCTCTCTTTCCAATTAACGGCAAATCAATGAAAATGAAACCTTTTGATGATGTCATTGTTCACAAGAATCTGAGTCTTTAAATACATTAATCTCTTTCTAGTCTGTTCTGAAATCATTGTAGTTTGGTGAGATAATGAACTCACTGCAAAAAGAATATTTTAAGAATAAGCCTCAGTTTGTAAGCATGTAAAAATTAAAATGTGAATATGAAGAAAAATAGTTGTTTTTTTTTAAACAGTATTCATTTCTATTTTATTTCTATTTCCCAACATTCAGATATTTTTGTACAGTTCTGCATTGATCTCTATGTGAGTACTCATTTTAAAATTTTACACCATTATAAATGAACAACACCAAAGGTATAAAGGAGTTTGGCCTCAGTAACCAACACTTAGAGGGTTTTAGGTTCAGGACTACATATTGCTGATCTGTTATGTAAAAGAAAAATAATCATAGATATTTATACTTAATGGATGCCATCACTTTTCTTAGTTCTTTTTTTAGTCTAACTAAAAAATCTTTATTAAAAAAAGTAATATTTGACATAGGCATAATAAACATATAGTTAACTAACACAGTATTTCCCGTTTGAGGGATATTTTTTAGATTAAGTATAGATTTCCTCACCAAATTCTGACATAGCAGATAAGAGAACATTAAACTTAGAAATAGTTTCTGGATGAATAAATAGAAATGAATTATATAACAAGAAACAAATAAAACTAAAGAAAATAAACATTTCAATATAAATCCATAGAAAATAATTCCATAACATACTACTAGGGAGAAGTTTTTTCTTGTTCTTTTAGAGTTTTATGTTTGTGCTTTATTTGTTGTTAGCTCAGAAGGCCAAATGATATGTATGATGCACCTACAGATCTCAGTAAATGAGCAGTAATTCTTAATCTTTTGTCTTATAACTGTAATATTAACAAGGACAATTTTGAAATGGACAATAACAGGTTAAATAAAGGTTAAAATTGTATGTATGAAGCAGAACATGCAGTTGATGAGGGTGAGTTAAACCTGAGAGCAAAGGATATTTTGACTAGCCTGCCTGAAGAGTCCACTGATGATAAGATTTGCTTTAGTGGTCTGGTCCAGGTATTCCACTACTGGAGCACGTATAGCTTGCTTTTTTTACTGAGACCCCAGGTCATCCAATTTATCTACGACTTTAGTTTTCTGCTTTGTAAAATTACAGAATTGTGCCAAATGACTTGGGTTTCTTTTGATGTAATGTAATCAGAATGTTATAACTTATTATCAAGTGAAGTAATGGAACACTGAAGCTTTTAAGTATGTTATGGACTATACTTAACGCTCTGAGTCAGTATACATATATATGTAAGCTATGAAAACATGAATTCTAAATAAATACATGATGAATACTACAAAACGGATTCTAAATATTAACAAATGCTCCCTCAGAATTTTTCTCAGAGATAACTATAAGCATGCATGCCTACTCAGTTGTTAAGGCCTGTCCAATTCTTTGTGACCCCATGGACTGCAGCCTGCCAGGCTCCTCTGTCCATGGGATTTCTGGGGCAAGAACACTGGAGTGGTTGCCAGACCCTCCTCCAGGGGATCGCCCCCACCCAGGGATCGAACCTGTGTCTCCTGCATTGCAGGCAGATTCTTTACCACTGCGCCACCAGGGAAACTCACAACTGTAAACTATAGAACATTATAAACAATAAAAAAGCAAAAACTAGTCCAAAAGTTCAATGTTCTCCAAAGCTGTGCTAATCAAATTGGGTGACACATCAATGATCATGCAATTGAAAGAAAAGGAAAAATACATTTCATTCCTGTGCTAAGAGGAAGCTGGGTGTCACAGGAAACTTTTGCAAGCTTTCAGAGAGTAAGAGTTCGTTTAGGAATATAGTCACTTTAGATGCTTATTAGATGGAATCTAGATTCATCCCTCTCTCCGTAAGTGAGCGCCTAAGAAAGGAGAATGAATGATTTCTGGCTGTTGGAGACTAAAATTGGCCGTTGCTTAAAGGAGTGAAAAACGGGTAAGACGAATTTATTTCTGAAAGAAATAAAAATTACCCTGAAAGCGGCACAGGCGCACATATACACAATTAGGTGAAAGAGAAGGGGGAGGAAAAGATAAAGGAAAGGAAGACACGGAAATAGAAGGTAGAATTAAATGGATGCTAATTTGGAACGTAAAAATCTAAAACAACACAGCAAGAAGGGCAAGTGTTAAGCCATAAAAAGGGAGAGGACAAGTCTTTCATTCACTTAATCGGTCATCTAAACCGAGGTCCACCCGCCCCACCTGAGAAGACACTTCTAAACAACACAACTAAAAAGGTGGAGTGAAAATCCAGAATGTAGATGTGAATGTTAAGCCAGCAATAGGTTGCGCGGGCCGCACTCCCGACTCTGCGAACGGCAGCGCTGCGCGTCCTAGCCCAGGAGCTCGTCATCGTCGGGGTCGACGCACGCTGGGCCGCCAACCCGTGGCTTCCCAGGGAGAGGCGATCGCCGGGTCTCCAGGGGCCAGCCAGGCCGCCAAACGCACGGCGCCGCTCCTGGGTCCCGGCGGATGGACTTGCGGTTCTCCGAAGCCAGAGCAAAGCCGTGCATCCGCGCCCGGCGGCCCCAAACCCGCGGAGGACGCCTGGAGTGGCCGCTCCTGAACCCCAACCCCAGCGGGCTCCCAGCCGGGTCCACCCAGCCAGTGCCCGGCCTCGTTCCCGGGACCGCCCTCGCCACCGGCGGGGCGGGCGTGGGTGGGCGGGGCCGCGCGCCCCTCTATCTGAAATAACTGCAGCCTCCGGCGCCGCCTGGGGCTATGCGCCACCGGGAAAGCCGCTCCACCCGGCTCCCCCGCAGACCTGAGAGCCCCTTTTCTAATCTGCCGGGCTGAGCCGAGTGCCGGAGCCGGAGAGCTCGAGGTGAGTACCCCCTGGAGGAGGGCAGTGAGTGTAAATTAAAGCGGCGTCGCGGCTGCAGCTTTGTGCGAGGCCGAGCGCCCAGCGCCTTCTGATTGTATGCGGCGTGGAGGCTCCTGGCTGGCTGGCTGGCTGGCTGTGTGTGTCTGTCTACCGTTGTTGTTATTGGAGTAAGTTTTTCTTGTTTGTTTTTGTTCTCAGATCCACCAGACGTTGTCGGGAGTGCTAACCTAGGTTAGCCTCCCTGATGTGCTGAGACTAATCAGATCCTGCTGATTGGGGAATATAAATAAGCCCCTGCTCGGAGCTCACGCTGAGTCTGTGGCTGTATTTTACTTATCAGGCATCAGTTTCTCATGGCATCCTTGTAATCTCACGCTGGACTCTGGTGTGTTTTGTTGCCCCAAAAGACTAATAGCGGGAAGACACCACTAACTTGAGCATCCCATCGAGAAATCCAGAACGCCAGTGGACAGAGACAGAGCAAGTACCTTGCTTAGCCAGATCTACCTCTGTTTACTTTGAAAGACGAAAACCCCCTTTCCCCATGCCTCTGTAGCGGTACCGCCTCCTGATACTATCGCTGCTATACTGTAGCTCATGAAATTCTGGTTTACTGTTTCTATTAGTGAGTCAAGAGTAAAATTTCAATTCAGCAAATGCCTGTGCATCTTCTCTGGGCCGAGCAGACCTGGGGACAGGAGATACAAATATGAATTAAATACAGTTTCTGCCATTCAGGAGCTCAAAATCCAATGGGTCAGAATATACAGGAATATATAATATTAAGAATATACACTATACTTAATATAACAATTAAATTAGGTAGTGTGATTTACCCTGTACCTAATGATGTAAATAAAATGACCCGTTCACATATTTTTTAGCGTAAGGTCTTTAGAATTACAGCCCTATTTACTAGATTTTTGCTTTTGGGGGGTTTCCATAGAAGGTATGATAGGGTAAGTGGGGACAAGTCAGTGGTGGAGGTCTGATTCCTGGGGCCTACACAGAAAGCTGCTGTGCTGGGTATGGAGGTTTGGTGCTTGCATTCATTCCTACCTGCTGCTAGCGTTCTTTCCTGTACAGGAGAAACTGGAAAGCTGAAAACATTTCTCAGACTCTGGTCCATTTAGAGTTCTGGATGTGAATTAGACTTCTGGATGGCTTGTCTGAGATCTCGGAGGCAGAGATGAGACAGAGACTGTCTCCCTGATATTTTTTTGGCTCTTTTCTGTTGGCACGGAAGGTGCACGAGATGCTGGTGTCCAGTTTCCAGAACTGTGGGTGTAGGGACGGACTTAGAGTAACCAGTCTCAGCATGCCATATTGAATCATCAGCTTTCTGGCTATCAGGAGGCAGTGCGGGGAGACAGAAAACAGATTCTGAGTTCCTTGCCCAGATAAGCTTCCAGATCCCAGCTTCTCAGGGGTCAAAGCTGCAGTGTGTTCTTGAACTCGACAGTTTCTCCTGATTGTGGCAAAAATAGCGTATTCCCCAGTGCCTCATCCACTGGTGTTCTAGAAGTTGCTCCTGGAGGCCCAGCCAAGACCCTGCACTCGTAGCCCTTTCAACAATCTCTAGCCTTTCGCCAAGTCACCTAATTCTTTCTATAAAATCTCTTTTGGCTTAAAATAACTTTGCATGGTTTCTGTTTTCCGCTCAATGCATAATATGTTTGCTATGTAGCCTCCAAAAGTCACCCGAACCTAATCTCTTCAGTTTCTTTAGATGGGGAATGAAACCATGAGATGAGATTCAGGGGCTGACAGTGATTTGAATGCCTTCAGTTGGACCCTGTTCTCTCTCGTTTCTACAGAGCCCCACATCGAGTTGGCCCCTGAAGGAACTTGAGTTTGTTACCCATAGAACAGACTATCTCTGAAGTCTCTTATTTGACAAGTATAAGGTAAAACATTTCTTCATTTAAAACATTCTCAGAGTATGTTATGTAACAAGAGATTGCTCACTATCTGGTTCATTAGTTCTGTTTTTTTGTTTGTTTATACGAAGATTATTTTATTTTATATTTATTTGTCAGACTGTGCCGGGTCTTAGTTGAGACATGCTGGATCTTTAGTTGCGGTATGCTAACTCCTAATTGCTGCATGTGGGGTGTAGTTCCCTGACCAGGTATCAAACCTAGGCCCCCTACAATGGCAGCGTGTGGAGTCTTAGCCACCTGACCACCAGGGAAGTCCCCTCTAGTCCTGTTGATAATTGGGAGACCACTGGTTCTTGGGTCATAGCAAACACTCTCTTCCAACAACACAAGAGAAGACTCTACACGTGGATAACTGGACATGGAACAACAGACTGGTTCCAAATAGGAAAAGAAGTATGTCAAGGCTGTATATTATCACCCTGCTTATTTAACTTATATGCAGAGTACATCATGAGAAGCGCTGGGCTGGAAGAAACACAAGCTGGAATCAAGATTGCCGGGATAAATATCAATAACCTCAGATGTGCAGATGATACCACCCTTATGGCAGAAAGTGAAGAGGAACTCAAAAACCTCTTGATGAAAGTAAAAGAGGAGAGTGAAAAAGTTGGCTTAAAGCTCAACATTCAAAAAACGAAGATCATGGCATCCGGTCCCATCACTTCATGGCAAATAGATGGGAAAACAGTAGAAACAGTGTCAGACTTTATTTTTGGGGGCTCCAAAATCACTGCAGATGGTGACTGCAGCCATGAAATTAAAAGACGCTTACTCCTTGGAAGGAAAGTTATGACCAACCTAGATAGCATATTCAAAAGCAGAAACATTACTTTGCCAACAAAGACCCGTCTAGTGAAGGCTATGGTTTTTCCAGTGGTCATGCATGGATGTGAGAGTTGGACTGTGAAGAAAGCTGAGCACTGAAGAATTGATGCTTTTGAACTGTGGTGTTGGAGAAGACTCTTGAGAGTCCCTTGGACTGCAAGGAGATCCAACCAGTCCATTCTGAAGGAGATCAGCCCTGGGTGTTTTTTGGAAGGACTGATGCTAAAGCTGAAACTCCAGTACTTTGGGCACTTCATGCGAAGAGTTGACTCATTGGAAAAGATGCTGATGCTGGGAGGGATTGAGGGCAGGAGGAGAAGGGGACGACAGAGGATGAGATGGCTGGATGGCATCACCGACTCGATGGACGTGAGTTTGAATTCCAGGAGTTGGTGATGGACAGGGAGGCCTGGCGTGCTGTGATTCATGGGGTCGCAAAGAGTCAGACACAACTGAGCGACTGCACTGGTTCTTGGTTGGCGCACAAACCCTAATGATAGATTTTTCCTCTGGGGGCAAAGAATTTACATCTTTGGTCACATAAAGCATAGGAAGATGGTGTGCGGGGACATGGAGCTACCTGTATATGCACTTGTGTAATGAGGGAGCATTCTTTGTAGTCATGGGTGATGCATGCTAAGGAGGGTGCAATTGTGGTTAAGTTCTGAAGAGCTTTTAACAGCCTTATAGAGAGCTGTTAGGGCTTCCCAGGTGGCGCTAGTGGTAAAGAACCCACCTGCCAATGCAGGAGAGGTAAGAGACTATGGTTCAATCCCTGGATCTAGAAGATCCCCTGGAGGAAGGCATGACAACCCACTCCAGTATTCTGGCCTAGAAAATCCCATGGACAGAGGAGCCTGGCAGGCTACAGTCCATAGGGTCACAAAGAGTCAGACATGACTGAAACGTCTTGGTACGCATGCGTGCATAAAGCTATTAGGTATATCTGGCCAATACAAATGAAAGCTCTTTGTGGTATTTTTTAGGAATCTATTATTTATGTTTCTGTAGTTCACAAGGAGGAATGAAACGTGTGAGTTTACTAGTGTCTTTTATCTGTGCTCTTCAGCACGGCACATGTGTGCTGCTTTCCTATAAGATTATAGGAAAATCTTATAAAAGAAAGATAAAGTACTGGGGGAGTTTGGGGGAACTCCATGATGTACTTAGTACTGGTTTAAGATTTTCTGTGACATAGGCATTGTCACTATTTTGCAGATGAAGAAAATGATCCAGATTGACTGAGTAACTTGCCCCAAATAGCCCAATTAGGAGGATTCACTAATTCACACAAGGATTCACATTCAGGGCTTTCATGTCCATTTTCCTCTGACCACTCTATATTTTGCATATTATGCTCATTATGCTCATGTTGGCATTGGTGTGCACAAACTTCCCCATATATAATTTTCTTTTCATCCCTTATCCTTTAATCATGTGTTTCCTCTGCCTATGATGGTCTTTATTTTCTTTACGAGATTAAGTCATTTTTCAAGGCTTGATTCAGGTATGAGCCAAGCAGGGCAGTATCTCCTCTCCCCTGTTTAACTCTATGCCTGCACGTCTTACGTTATAATTAAATGACCTTAAGGTGGCACTCACTGCTGTAACAGATAATCTCAAAAACCTCAGTAACTTAACACAGTAGAAACTTAATTCTTACTCATATAAAATCTAACCAGGTGTTCAGCTGGTGGCCTTCTACTCAGTGATTCAGGAACTCTAACTCTTTTTATATTATGGCTTTACAATCCCCTAAGGCCTTGGAGTCCTTAGTTTCTAGGAAATGGACAGGAAAAGAGAGAACATGTGGAGGATTACATGGGAAATTTCTTGCAGCAATAGAAGTACAATACATCATTGATGCCCATATCCCCTTGCCAGACTCGGGGACTTGCCAAACTGACCTGCAAGGGAGGCTGGGAAATGTCAGCTATCTGTGTGCCCAGGCAGCAGAGGAAACAGGTTTGGTGAGCACATAGCAATCTTTGTCCCTTTCTTAAGAAGAAGAGACTGCATCTAAGTCATCTTTATATCTCTGTGCTTTACACACCATAGAGACCCAGTGAAAGTCTGATGAACTTCACTCATTGTGAAAAGATGGGGTTGCTTAACCCATGTGCCTAAAATCAAAACTTACCACACTCCATTATGGTTGCCTAGGAAATGAATTGTCATTCTCTGACGAGGTAGCAACCTTTGAGTATAGGAACAATTTACATTTCAAATCCCCAAAACAAGGACTAGAACACAATAAGAGCTTAATAAATGTTTGTTGAATGAATGAATGAGTCCTCAGGGCAAAAAAGGGACAGAGTTAGTCTATATGAAGTTAGGAAATACTGATCAAGAAGGTGACATTTGAGTTATGAGAATAACTAGTAGAACTTCACCAAGTAGAGAAAGTAAAATTGAAACCTTAGACAGCGATGGTAGTGGTGTTTTTGTTGCTCTTGTTTTATTTACTTCATGAGTAGAAGTTTAGAAAACAATCAAATGTTTGTAAACCTAACTTTTTAAAATTCAGTATTCAAATGTTACAACTAAACTTCAGGCATAGGACAGAAAAAAATATATAAAATGATAAGCTATGTAATCTCTAATGACAAAAAAAATGGTGCTAAAAAACTTGGCTCTGATTTTTAGCTATTGAAATGTTGTTTTCTAGATTTTTTTTGAGAAATTTCAATAATACAAAGGCAGTGCTTGTCCTCTATGAAGATCAAGAAGGCAGGGAGACATGTATAGGCCAAAGGTTCCCCATCACTGCTCCTTCCTGAGCTTCTCAAAGCTGGCTCTGCGACAGTCACCTGTTGTATTGGTTAGGATGCTTTGGGCTAAGTATCAGGATATTCAGCCAAAGCTGTCTTCAAAAATACCAGCTTCTTTTCTCATATGATGAGATATATGAAGGTAAGTGGATCCAGGGTTTGTAGCACATGGATATCAGGATCCAGGTTGCTTTCTATGAGCTCAGTCAGTTCAGTTCAGTTGCTCAGTCATGTCCAACTCTTTGCGACCCCATGGACTGCAGCACACCAGACTTGCCTGTCCATCACCAACTCTTGGAGTTTGCTCAAATTCATGTCCTTCCACTGGGTGATGCCAGCCAACCATCTCATCCTCTGTCATCCCCTTCTCCTCCCGCCTTCAATCTTTTCCAACATCAGGGTCTTTTCCAATAAGTCATTTCTTCACATCAGGTGGCCAAAGTGTTGGAGCTTCAGCTTCAACATCAGTCCTTCCAATGAATATTCAGTACTGATTTCCTTTAGGATGGACTGGTTGGATCTCCTTGCTGTCCAAGAGACTCTCAAGAGTCTTCTCCAACACCACAGTTTAAAAGCATCAGTTCTTTGACATTCAGCTTTCTTTGTGGTCCAACTCTCACATCCACACATGACTACTGGAAAAACGATAGCTTTGTCTATACAGACCTTTGTTGGTAAAGTAATGTCTCTGTTTTTTAATATGCTGTCTAGCTTTGTCATAGCTTTTCTTCCAAGGAGTAAGCGTCTTTTAGTTTCATGGCTGCAGTCACCATCTGCAGTGATTTTGGAGCCCCAAAAAACTAAGTCTGTCACTGTTTCCATTGTTTCCCTATCTATTTGCCATGAAGTGATGGGACCGGATGCCATGATCTTAGTTTTCTGAATGTTCAGTTTTAAGCCAGCTTTTTCACTCTCCTCTTTCACTTTCATCAAAAGGCTCGTTAGTTCCTCTTCACTTTCTGCCATAAGGGTGGTGTCATCTGCATATCTGAGGTTATTGATGTTTCTCCCGGCAATCTTGATACCAGCTTGTGCTTCATCCAGTCCAGCATTTCTCGTGATGTACTCTGCATATAAGTTAAATAAGCAGGGTGACAATGTATAGCCTTGATGTACTCCTTTCCCAATTTGGAACCAGTCCGTTGTTACATGTCTGGTTAATTGTTGCTTCTTGACCTGCATACAGATTTCTCAGGAGGCAGGTCAGGTGGTCTGGTATTCCCATCTCTTTCAGAATGTTCTACAGTTTATTGTGAGCCACACAGTCAAAGGCTTTAGCAAAGTCAATGAAGCAGTAGATGTTTTCCAGAATTCTCTTGCTTTTTCTGTGATCCAATAGATGTTGGCAATTTGATCTCTACCTTTTCTAAATCCAACTCGAACATCTGGAAGTTCTCAGTACTGTTCAAGCCTAGCTTGGAGAATTTTGAGCATCACTTTGCTAGCATGTGAGATGAGTGCAATTGTGTGGTAGTTTGAGCATTGTTTAGCATTGCTTTTCTTTGGGATTGGAATGAAAACTGACCTTTTCCAGCCCTGTGGCCACTGCTGAACTAATCTTGACTTTTTCTTCATGGGTAAATCATGGCTGCTAAAATTCCAAGAAACATAGTCCCCCATCCACAGCTTCATCCTGCCCCTTAACACACACACACACACACGACAAGACAAAAGGAGAAAGGCGTTCTTCCCTGGCCTCTCTGCCTTTATATCAGGAAGGAGACTCTTATCCAATAGTCCCCAACAGCCTTGCCCACAACTTTCATTGGTAAGAAATGAATCATACTCTGTCCTAAACCAACAGCTGGCAAAGAGGCCTGATGTAACAGGCTGATTTAGACCAGTCATAATTTATTCCTAGGGTGGGGAAGGGATCCACAGGCATACCTGAGCAGTGGCTCTTAGGTAAGTGATAAGTCATGTTGCCACACTTGGGGAGATTAGCGTCTGGAGATTTTTATTTTAGTAAGCCTAAAAGTAATATTTTAAACTTTCAATTAAATATATTTGCCCTTGGGTGGAAGAATTTTTTAAAAACAGCAGCAGATATCAGATTCCTTCTTCCCCAAGGATAATTTCCCTTTATTCCTTATCAGAAGTAATAACATTATTTCATGATGTTTCAGTCAAGTCACCCTATCAGTTAACCAAACAGAATAGTAGCTGTTTTCCTTTGATAAATTGGTCTATGTGGTTAGCACACTTAATACTTTCTCTTTTTTTTCCTTTGTATCAGTCTTTTTTTAATTATTTTTTATTTTTTTTAATATAAATTTTTTATTTTAATTGGAGGCTAATTACTTTACAACATTGTATTGGTTTTGCCATAATAAGGGAGTTCTTATTCAAGGAGATATTCGCAGTCTTTTCAGTAATTGGCAACGACATTTTAAGCCCTTCTTTTCACTTGATCTGAGCTTCTTACTGATGAGAAATGAACATTAGATCAAAGCTGGTTAGCAGAGTCCAGAAATTAGAAAGTTTCGATATGTTCTACATGGAAATACTGTATGAGATGGAGACTCTATACTTTTAACACATAAATGGGTGGAACACCAAAGGTAGATTTTTATGATAATCATTATAGAGTACTTAGTGAATAGAAATACTTTTTCAAATGCATGAATACAACATATAGAGTACTCCAGCAGTATATGTAGATTCTTAACATAATGTTGGCCTGTCCATACCGCAGACAGAAAATAACAAGAACAACCAGTCTTTATCCATGTAATGATTTTTCAGCAGTAATTCAGTTGATAGCAGTAAGAGTATTTTATTTGAGCATGAACCTATGGACATTTGCAAGTTGAAAGCTCTTTTATTTTTTCTGAAATATTATAGAAAGTACTTCTAAACATTTATATTAACACGATAACCTGAAAAAAAGACCGATTTAACAAACCTCTTTGTGTATACGAAAGTGTATTTTCAGAGTGGCTTTCAAAGTGTGCTTCACTTGCCAGGAAGAACCAGGGGGAAAGGACAGAGCTCCTTCAACTCCACTTTTATCTATCCCATTTATTGGACTTCAGGATAAAGTTTCATTTGATAAAGGATCTCTGACCTCAAAAATACTTGAAAACTGCTGTAGAGGATTCTAGGCAGTTTCCTCATCTTCTTTGAAAACTGCAGAAACAAAAAAATTACCTTATATTGTGGCAGGTGGGATTAAGTTACCTAAAATCAAATGACCAGATTCTATCTATGAAACATATTATTACCAAGGGAAGTTGTACCATTTTCTTTTCTCTAAAGCTCTAAGAATTGCACAAATTCTTTTTGAAATGTGTTTTAAATTGCATTTTAAAATCTTATTGTAAAAATACAATAAAGAAGCAGAATAAAAATTAAATTCCAACAATTCCATTTCCTTCCCCAAAGGCAACTACTGTTAACAGACAGTGCTGTTCATATTCTTGATCTACTATTCTTAATCTTCAGTTTCCTCTCAAGTTTGGAGGAACAACTAAAGATGTTGTTCCTTTGAAATCCACAGTTCTGTAATTTTGGTGGCATATGGGCCTACTACTGGAAAATAAAGCTCAAAGTAAACTAACATAATTTCTGAGTATGTGCATCAGTCCTGGAGGAAATTCTGTATACTGGGAATGCTAAAGAGAGGGCTTCCCTGATGGCTCAGATGGTAACAAATCTGCCTGCAGTGTAGGAGGCCTGGAGTTTGAAGTTGGGAAGATCCCCTGGAGAAGGGGCTAGATACCCCACCAGTATTCATGCCTGTAGAATCCCATGGACCGAGAAGCCTGGTGAGCTACAGTGCATGGGATTACAAAGAACTGGACACGACTGAGCAGCTAACACTTTCACTTTCTAAAGAGAGACATGAGTAGCCAATAGCCTTTGCATGTGTTTTTAGAAAATACTTTCACCTGCTAACCTACAAATAAGTGGGCAGTCACAGTGCTCTTAACAGTCATGACCTTGGGCTTAGGGCATGCCTCATTCTTCTACTGAAATCTGTATTTGAGAAAAAGTTGATTAACATTTTTTACCGAGTTTATGAAATTTATAAAATTTTACCATTTGATGAAAAATGTATGTTTTTCTAGTATGGTTTACAGATTGTGTATCAGTCTGAATAAAGCAAAATCCTAATTGAGAAACAGAAAAAAAATGTGTTTTTCTGTGTGTGGGACCTTTTAGTATTTATCTAAAGTGTACCTTGCCTTTCTAGTTCTCACTGTGATTCTGTGATATACAAAAATCTCTCAAAGCATCTCATTTGAACTGAATTTTTTAAATGGAAGTTCCTTAATTCTTAAAATCTTAAGGCATATTTAAGGGCAACTTGTCACCTGCCAGTTAACTGATCATTCAAAATATATAAACAATATTTGTCAAGAGAATAAAATAAAAGTTCTTATATTATTTATTTTGTTACCAATGGTGCAATTTAAATGGATTAGTAAAAAATTTGTTTGTAACATTTATAACATTGGAAAAAAGTAAAGCTGAACATAATATGATAGAACGTTGAAATATTTTTATTTACTTATAAAATGTGATTTCAAAGTTGTAATAAACTATGGGTATATATGAGTAGAATAATGCAGTGATTTGGTAGAAATGACATAGTCAGAGATATAGATTAAAGAACAATCGCATTTCACAAATTTTTATCGCTTTTCTGTGGAGCTTGGTAGATATTAGCTGTATTCATTAACGAAAATTATTTAGCTTCTCTAGGCTTTAATTTTCTTATTTAAATATGAAAGAGATCGGACAAGGTAATTTCCAAAGGCCTTTCCAACTTTTCTTATTCCATCAAACTATGAATGACTTTGAGTTACTTAGAAGCCATCTGCATATGTGCATGCTTAGGCACTTCAGTAGTGTCCGACTCTTTGTGACCCCATAGACTGTAGCCTGCCAAGCTCCTCTGTCCACGGGATTTTCCAGGCAAGAATACTGGATTAATTTGCCATTTCCTCCTCCAGGGAATCTTCCCAACCCGGGGATCAAACCCATGTCTCTTGAGGCTCCTGTATTGGCAGGTGGATTCTTTACCACTGAGCCATTTGGGAAGCCTTGAGAAGCCATCTTGTTTCTCCATATTTCCTCACTTAAAAATTTTTCCATTTCAGACTCCCAGCATCTCAGATGAATTCTAAATAGCTCTCTTGAAACTTCACTGGGCCCAAAGACTTTTAAAGACTTCCATGAACACAATTAAAAAAAAAAAAATAGTTAGGGGGACTTCCCTGGTGATCCAATGGCTAAGGCTCCACGCTCCCAATGCAGAGGGCCTGGGTTCCATCCCTGGTCTGGGAACTAGAATCCACATGCCACAACCAAGAGTTTGCATGCCTGCAGCTAAAGATCAAAAATCCCAAGTGCCATAGCTAAGACCCAGAGCAGCCAAATAAATAAATAAAATTAAAAAGAAATTAAGGTCCTTTAACAATTTCATTTAATTAGTATCATTAAAAAAGAAAACATTTCACTTAATTTTCTGAGTGCTGCTAAGTCACTTCAGTCGTGTCCAACTCTGTGCGACCCCATAGACGGCAGCCCACCAGGCTCTGCTGTCCCTGGGATTCTCAGGCAAGAACACTGGAGTGGGTTGCCATTTCCTTCTCCAGTGCATGAAAGTGAAAACTGAAAGTGAAGAATTTTCTGAGTAACGGATACTTATTTTATTAAATGATAAATTTTTATTTCTTTTAACATTATCTTTAAAGAAAACCCCTAAGCTGTACAGTATATTTTAATGCCTTTTAAAACAAAATATTTCCACATACATTTTTTTTCTTTTCATTTTCATGAAAATGTAAAATCATCTTTCTAATCACCTGTTAGTATACAGGGGCTCCTTCAAGGCCAATTCAGGTATGAAAATTTTTACTGAGAACTTAACTGGTGGCAAGTTTCAGAAACCCAGCTGGTAAGAAATTTATTGGCTCACCTAACTGAAAAGCAGCTGCTCCCAGATGCATCAACAGTGTGATTGTTAATTTAGAGCTTTCTCTTTTTTACTTTCCATAATAAGACCCTGCTTTGCCTTGTGGCTAGTTACTTCATACTTTAGAAGGCTTTTGTACCAAGGATTGTCATCAGCAAGTCTAGGCTTAGTAACCCCAACAGAAAGAAAGCTCTTAATGTCTCCAGTAAACACTCTAAATCCGACTCTCATTTGCCAGGTATGGGTCACATGTTCATGCCTGAACCTGTCAAGGTCACCAGAGAAGAGGTTCCCTCATTGGCCAAGCCTGTCCCCATTTCTGGAGCACTAGGGGAGCATGGGGATTGGGAAGGGTAGCATAACAGTCTCACATGAACCGAACAGAGAGGGAATAGAGGAGGCGCGGATTCCACAAGAGAAAATTAGTGTGCTCTTACCAAAAATGGTGGAGAAAGATGTGTGGCTGGCCAAAACTCTAAATATCCCCTATGGAAAAAATATTTATCCCCACATTTTATAGCATTTATATTACTGCTCAGGCATTGTTATGGAATTCTACTCATGAGAAAGGTGAAGAAATGGCGGTAGTGAGTGTTACACCCCCAATCAAGAAGTTGGCCTTGAAAGAAAGATGTTAAAAGCATGATCAAAGAAAGTCAATGGGATTATGTTGTCAGTTCTTCAAGATTGGGGAGACTTCGTTCTGCTTTAATAGGAAAAGCAAAAAGAATCTTAGAGATTTATGATAATTAGGAAGGAAGAGTATGAGTGGATAATAACCAGTACTGTTGAATGCCTACCATGTGCATGGTTGGAAGTACTCTTGTCTCCATTTTTTGGATAGGGAAGTCCTTACAAAGAGGCTAAGAAATTTGGTATATGAGGGAGCTGGACTTCAGACCCAGGTTTGTCCAAATCCAGAGCCAGTAGACCTCATTACTTACTATATTAGGGGCTCATTCTCAACAGAAGGTGAAGGCCAAGTGCCTTGGTTCAGGATACAGTGTCCTAACTCTCCAACCTCGTCTCCCCATTATTCACAGCTTCCCACCACATGCTTCAAGAGTTTTCCCTTACATTCCACTGGCATTTATGCCTCTGTGCCTTTAAAACAGGGGTTCTCTCAACTCACATTTTCCTGTCAAAATGCCATTCTTTCTCATTATGAATCTAAATTTTAAAGTATTTAAATTTTAAAAACTATATCTACATATATAATGTATCTTTTATATATGTGTATTTATTATATAAATATGGCAACCCACTCCAGCACTCTTGCCTGGAAAATCCTATGGATGGAGGAGCCTGGTAGGCTGCAGTCCATGGGGTCGCTAAGAGTCGGACATGACTGAAGCGATTTAGCAGCACAATTTGTTATATATAGTTTATGTTGTTATTTAGATTCTAAGTCATGTCCTGCCCTTTTGGAACCCCATGGACTGTAGCCCGCCAGGCTCCTCTGTCCATGGGATTCTCCTGGCAAGAATACTGGAATGGGTTGCCATTTCCTCCTCCAGGGGATCTTCCTGACTCAGGGATTGAATCCTCGTCTCCTGCATTGCAGGCAGATTCTTTACCACTGAGCCATCAGGGAAGCACTATATAATATATAATAAAAAATGAGACTGAAGCTTTTTGAGATGCCACTGTGACCAACATTGTGTTTTGTGAGGAAGAAAAATGGTGGTGATGGTTGTGATGGTGGAAAGAATATAATTTTCTTTGAAATTTTAAATGCAAACATCTTGCATTTTGTTAAACAGAGAATGAATCCTTGAGGCAGGTGTCCTGATTAATCCTTGGTCATGAATGTTGACCACATATTAGACACTTTCATGTGTATTGACTTAGATTTTCTCTTCTCTCACATAATTTTCTCTTTGGTTCTGTCAAAACTTATAGTTTGTACCTCTGTTATAATACTCATCATATTTGTTGCATTAGGAATAAGTTTTGTTAATAGAAAAAAGAAAACTTGACTGATAGTGGTACAATTACTCCAAAGCTTGGCAGTCCAAGACTGATGCAACAACTCATGATGTCATCAAGGAACCGGCTCCTCCTCATTTGTCTTCTATCCTGGGTATAGGAATTTCTGTTCTCATGGTTGAAAGATGGCTGTTGGCCCTCCAAGTAGTATATCGACATTCTGAGAAGGAGAAAGAAATATGAGAGGGCAAAGAGTAAACAATATCGTCCTCGAAAGGCCTTTTCATATTGTTTGGGAATGAAACTCCTCCCCAGGGACTCCCACTTATATCTCATTACATGGAAGTATGACACATGGGCACCTCTAGCTGCAGAAGTCGATAGGAATTGGAATATTTGGCTTTTCAGCCTATATAGCACGGGAGGCCAAGGGAGAAGAGATTGAAGTGAGTGTTTCTGAAACCAATTACAGGTCTGGCCTATCAGTTTTTTTAGTTACTTCATATAAGTGATTTGGGGAGGGGGGGTGTATTGTAAGTCTGTACAGAATAAAGGATGTGCTTTGGTAATATTTGCATGATCCAAGTGACTATCAAGAGACTATCCTAGCACTTCAGATCAGATCAGATCAGTCGCTCAGTCCTGTCCAACTCTTTTCGACCCCATGAATCGCAGCACGCCAGGCCTCCCTGTCCATCACCAACTCCCGGAGTTCACTCAGACTCACGTCCATCGAGTCGGTGATGCCATCCAGCCATCTCATCCTCTGTCGTCCCCTTCTCCTCCTGCCCCCAATCCCTCCCAGCATCAGAATCTTTTCCAATGAGTCAACTCTTCGCATTAGGTGGCCAAAATATTGGAGTTTCAGCTCTAGCATCATTCCTTCCAAAGAAATCCCAGGGCTGATCTTCTTCAGAATGGACTGGTTGGATCTCCTTGCAGTCCAAGGGACTCTCAAGAGTCTTCTCCAACACCACAGTTCAAAAGCATCAATTCTTCGGCGCTCAGCCTTCTTCACAGTCCAACTCTCACATCCATACATGACCACTGGAAAAACCATAGCCTTGACTAGATGGACCTTTGCTGGCAAAGTAATGTCTCTGCTTTTGAATATGCTATCTAGGTTGGTCATAACTTTCCTTCCAAGGAGTAAGCGTCTTTTAATTTCATGGCTGCAGTCACCATCTGTAGTGATTTTGGAGCCCCCAAAAATAAAGTCTGATACTGTTTCCACTGTTTCCCCATCTATTTCCCATGAAATGATGGGACCGGATGCCATGATCTTTGTTTTCTGAATGTTGAGCTTTAAGCCAACTTTTTCACTCTCCTCTTTCACTTTCATCAAGAGGCTTTTGAGTTCCTCTTCACTTTCTGCCATAAGGGTGGTATCATCTGCATATCTGAGGTTATTGACATTTCTCCCAGCAATCTTGATTCCAGCTTGTGTTTCTTCCAGTCCAGCGTTTCTCATGATGTACTCTGCATATAAGTTAAATAAACAGGGTGACAATATACAGCCTTGACAAACTCCTTTTCCTATTTGGAACCAGTCTGTTGTTCCATGTCCAGTCCTAACTGTTGCTTCCTGATCTGCATACAAATTTCTCAAGAGGCAGATCAGGTGGTCTGGTATTCCCATATCTTTAACAATTTTCCACAGTTGATTGTGATCCACACAGTCAAAGGCTTTGGCATAGTCAATAAAGCAAAAATAGATGCTTTTCTGGAACTCTCTTGCTTTTTCCATGATCCAGCAGATGTTGGCAATTTGATTTCTGGTTCCTCTGCCTTTTCTAAAACTAACTTGAACATCAGGAAGTTCACAGTTCACATATTGCTGAAGCCTGGCTTGGAGAATTTTGAGCATTACTTTACTAGAGTGTGAGATGAGTGCAATTGTGCGGTAGTTTGAGCATTCTTTGGCATTGCCTTTATTTGGGATTGAAATGAAAATGGACCTTTTCCAGTCCTGTGGCCACTGCTGAGTTTTCCAAATGTGCTGGCATATTGAGTGCAGCACCTTCACAGCATCATCTTTCAGGATTTGGAATAGCTCAACTGGAATGCCATCACCTCCACTAGCTTTGTTCATAGTGATGCTTTCTAAGGCCCACTTGACTTCACATTCCAGAATGTCTGGCTCTAGGTCAGTGATCACACCATCATGATTATCTGGGTCGTGAAGATCTTTTTTGTACAGTTCTTCTGTGTATTCTTGCCATCTCTTCTTAATATCTTCTGCTTCTGTTAGGTCCATACCATTTCTGTCCTTTATCGAGCCCATCTTTGCATCAAATGTTCCTTTGGTATCTCTGATTTTCTTGAAGAGATCCCTAGTCTTTCCCATTCTGTTGTTTTCCTCTATTTCTTTGCATTGATCGCTGAAGAAGGTTTTCTTATCTCTTCTTGCTATTCTTTGAAACTCTGCATTCAGATGTTTATATCTTTCCTTTTCTCCTTTGCTTTTCACTTCTCTTCTTTTCACAGCTATTTGTAAGGCCTCCCCAGACAGCCATTTTGCTTTTCTGTATTTCTTTTCCATGGGGATGGTCTTCATCCCTGTCTTCTGTACAATGTCATCAACCTCATTCCATAGTTCATCAGGCACTCTATCTATCAGATCTAGGCCCTTAAATCTATTTCTCACTTCCACTGTATAATCATAAGGGATTTGATTTAGGTCATACCGGAATGGTCTAGTGGTTTTCCCTACTTTCTTCAATTTAAGTCTGAATTTGGCAATAAGGAATTCATGGTGTGAGCCACAGTCAGCTCCTGGTCTTGTTTTTGCTGACTGTCTAGAGCTTCTGCATCTTTGGCTGCAAAGAATATAATCAATCTGATTTCGGTGTTGACCATCTGGTGATGTCCATATATAGAGTCTTCTCTTGTGTTGTTGGAAGAGGCTGTTTGTTATGACCAGTGCAAGTCCTAGCACTTATTAGTGTCTAAAACATTGTGACTGCTCCATCATGTGCTGTGGTTTTGTTTTTTTTTTGTTTTTTTGTTTGCTTTAATTTTGAAATAAGAGCTAAGCAGGAATTAGTGACTGTAGTTTCTCTGAATATAATGGAATCCATAGATTTCTCTTCAGTGCCTCATTTCCTTGTGTCAGTGTTGGAAAGCTACCTGCCCCTTTTCTGCTTCAAAATGACCCATTAGTGAGGAGAATATAACAGAAATATTACTAGGATTATTTGAAGTACAACTCAGAAAGCAGGTTGGGAAAGAAATCATATAAAAATATGATGGTGAACAAGGGCTTTTTCAAGAAAGGTAAAAAGGTAAGAATTAGGAAAATATATTGTAATCCAAAAAAACAAAATTCATTTGAAAGTTAAGAATAGTCTAACCTATTTTAGCCATTCATAAAGGGGAAATATAAGTATATTCATTTAAATTGCTCAAATTGCTGTTTAAATAATTTATTTAAATCTCAAATTGCTATTCTATACCTATACTCTTTCTCTTTCAAAACAGATCTTCTTCCTCTTCCCTATATCATCTTATTCTTAATTATAAATCATGAGGAATCAAGATAAAAGAGCTGCGCACAAAGATTCAGAACCATCCACAGAGGTGAATCACACAGCCTCCTCATACCAAGGAAGACAGGTATGATCAAATGTAAAACATCCCAACCATTTCCTTAAGGTGGGGACTGTATATTTCCAGATCCTTGACAGAATTGTGTTCTGTTCATTCTCTGTCACTCAGTTAAAAATTCTCTCCATTCTTAAATCCCCAAACTGCTGGTAAGTGTGATTACCAGTTTTCCCAGATAGTCAGCAGCTGGCCCTACATGGAAAGCCTGTGAGATACTTTATGTTCCCAGCCTAACCTCTAGAATGGTGTTGGTTTCTTCCACCTCTTTCTTTATTGCTTAAAATTCAAGTAAATGAATGAATGTGAATTTGTTTTCACCACAGATGATTATCTCTTTTTGAATCACTCTGACATATTTAGTAGCTATTGCCTTGAGGTGTTGTTTTAAGTAGGCTAATTTTTAAACCCGGTATTGAAAAACATAATGGAATTTTATGTGACTCAATAATGCTGCAAATATTGACTCAGAGGTAAGTACTCCTTGCATAGTTCTTGTTCCAAGCATTCACCAGTTGGCTAGTAATGAAGCTGTTTGTTTCTCCTGTGAAGTGTCAGCCTTGATTCTAGCAACGGAAATTTGATTTGTGATGTGATAGCTCAGTAACTATAAAAAGGTACAATAAATACACGGTTGTAAGAATTGTTTAATTGCTTTAAACACAGCAGGAAACAGGTATGAACCTCAGAGGTATAGATGGAAATGAACCAACGGAAGGAAGTAACTTACTGAATAACAATGAAAAAATGCAAGGGACACCAGCTGAACCAAATCATTTGCAAAGACGAAGACAAACACGTGCTTGCCCTCCACGTGGTTTACTGGCTAGAGTAATAACAAATGGTATGTACATGGTAAGGATGAATTCAGAACAAGAGGGTAAAAGATAAAGTTGTTATAATGATCGATTCCAAAATAATATGGCTTAAAGGACAAAAAGACGTTACTTCTCTCTCACATAAAAACTACACGGTGAACGATTTATAATTGTAGGTAACTCTGCTCCATAGTCCTTCAGGGTGCCAGGCTGACAGGCTCCGCCGCCTTCAACACAGGGCTTTCCAGAGCACGCCGTCACCGCTGTTAAAGCTAGTAGGAAGAGGGAGAGATCAGAGATCAAACGCATCTACCTTTTCTGTATCTGAGGAGTTTCACAGGGTTATGTAAGGCTTCCAATTGGAAAAATGATTGAGAAATCACTGACAAGCAGAAAAGCACTGCGTAAGTGTTAGTTCTCATTACTGTTAAGTAATGCCAGCAGTGTTTGAGCAAACAGCTCAGTTTTTACTTCCAAATGAATTCATCCTTTTTTTAAAGGAAAGATCCTAGTTTCCAATTCAGCTTATTGCTGCTCTTAAACTTTGGGGGGATAGGGATTATCTCAGCACTATTTTGAATGTTGTTAGGGTTGGGATCTATTTTTCCTTTAGGAATGGATGTGGTTTTTGGAGGCATCTCAACATTATTGTATCAATTTGGTAAATAAATGGATGTCCAGATTCAGTAATGCTGCTTTTGTTCAAATAGAATGTGTGCGTGTGTATGTATATTATATGTATATTGGAGGGTGTGTAATATGGTAGGAAAAAGGAGAAGGGAATTGAAACTTGTCTATAAACACAAATTTAAAGACAGGTTCAAAAACTTCATTGAATAATGACAGTGTCATTAGAGTAAATATGTGGCCTCCCCCAATAAATATGTTGATCTCAAAGTATGTTTACTGAAAAATCAGACTCACTTCTTTATAGTTATACTTCATTTATGAGCTCTGAAAAACATTTTTATCATTCTCAACTAGGATAGTGGAAGCCAAGCATAATATGTTATATGATACTTCAGGCTCCAGTATGTTTTCAATGAAATTAGGTAAGTTTTTAAACTACCTTAAGGAAAAAAACCTCAAAGTTTATCTAAAACTTGTAGAGAAAACTAGGTTCCAAAATATACACAAATTGAGAAAGCAATAGATAATGTAATAATCTTTCTGTCCTTTTTGTTATTTTTTTTAACTTTCTCTGTTTAAGTAATGGCACCCTTCTAGTTAAACTATTTAAGTCTCCAACAAGTCCCAAAGATAAAGTACAAAAAACATGGATTGCACTAAGGGCAGGGTGTACATGAATGATGTGATTTGGAGACGATTTTGTTTTTTTAAGATGAAGGGTTTGGAGGGCATCGTTGTTTGTTTTTGTGGTTGTTTTGTTTTTTCAGCTGCATGGTTTGCAGGGATCTTAGTTCCCTGACCAGGGATTGAACCCGGGCCACAGCAGTGAAAACGCCAAGTCCTTACCACTGGATCTCCTGGGAATTCCCTTGGAGACTAATTTTTTTAATTTCTGTAATCATCATCTATAAAGCTGCTTGAGAAATGGGGACTCATGATTTATAAACAACTCTCACGTGTATTCTTGTGCTTCTGCTTCCATGGCTGACAAGACTGCTTTTGTCCCCCTATACACAAAGTATTCAGTACACAAAGTATTCTTCTTAAAGGAGTAAATCTTACCTGGGAAAATACTATTTTTCAAAATTATAGATAGTAAATTATTAATTGAATGAAACATGATTCAGAGAAACCTTATGAATGTACCTTTACTATGTATTTAGAACTTTGTTATGAATATGAGAAAGGAAAAGGAAAATTATAGGTTTTTAAAAAAAAAGTAGTATTAAAGTAAAAAATTCTTAATTCTACCTTTCTGAACTTAGTATAAAACTGGGTTTTTGCTATGATAAAATAAAATTTCAGTTCAGTTCAGTTCAGTCGCTCAGTCATGTCCTACTCTTTGCGACCCCATGAATCGCAGCACGCCAGGCCTCCCTGTCCATCACCAACTCCCAGAGTTCACTCAGACTCACGTCCATCGAGTCGGTGATGCCATCCAGCCATCTCATCCTCTGTCGTCCCCTTCTCCTCCTGCCCCCAATCCCTCCCAGCATCAGAGTCTTTTCCAATGAGTCAACTCTTCTCATGAGGTGGCCAAAGTACTGGAGTTTCAGCTTTAACGTCATTCCTTCCAAAGAACACCCAGGCCTGATCTCCCTTAGGATGGACTGATTGGATCTCCTTGCAGTCCAAGGGACTCTCAAGAGTCTTCTCCAACACCACAGTTCAAAAGCATCGATTCTTTAGCACTCAGCTTTTTTTAGAGTCCAACTCTCACATCCATACATGACCACTGGAAAAACCATAGCCTTGACTAGATGGACCTTTCTTGGCAAAGTAATGTCTTTGCTTTTCAATATGCTATATAGATTGGTCACAACTTTCCTTCCAAGGAGTAAGCGTCTTTTAATTTCATGGCTGCAGTCACCATCTGCAGTGATTTTGGAGCCCAGAAAAATAAAGTCTGACACTGTTTCCACTGTTTCCCCATCTATTTGCCATGAAGTGATGGGACCAGATGCCATGATCTTCATTTTCTGAATGTTGAGCTTTAAACCAACTTTTTCACTCTCCACTTTCACTTTCACTCTCATCAAGAGACTGTTTAGTTCTTCTTCACTTTCTGACATAAGGGTGGTATCATCTGCATATCTCGAGATTATTGATATTTCTCCTGGCAATCTTGATTCCAGCTTGTGCTTCATCCAGTCCAGCATTTCTCATGATGTACTCTGCATATAAGTTAAATAAGTAGGGTGACAATATACAGCCTTGACATACTCCTCTCCTGATTTGGAACCAGTCTGTTGTTCCATGTACAGTTCTAACTGTTGCTTCTTGACCTGCATACACATCTCAGGAGGCAGATCAGGTGGTCTGGTATTCCCATATCTTTAACAATTTTCCAGAGTTTGTTGTGATCCACACAGTCAAAGGGTTTGGTGTAGTCAATAAAGCAGAAGTAGATGTTTTTCTGGAAGTCTGTTGCTTTCTCAGTGATCCAATGGATGTTGGCAGTTTGATCTCTGAATTAGTTTATATGCAATGGCAAATAGGTAATTGTGTTCCTGTAATATGGAGTTTGCATTTTTGTATATAATTTTTCCTGGCATATTAATATTTAACATGATTGAGCAATAACAGATTAAGTACGAAGTAAAAAATTAGGTATTACAATTATAAAGCTTTATTAACTTTAAAGATAAAACATTTTGAAAAGCTGAACATCCTGTGCAAATTCCTTCTTTTCAGGCAGTTAGTTGTTCTCTTAGGAACTCAAACATTTAAACTTGCCATAATGTTAAGGTATCTAATGAGACCACATGTAGATGAAGAATTTGCTAACACTTACCCCAGTTAAAAAAAAAATTAACAACAAACCATTTGATTAATGGAAAAGACTACAGTCTGGGTCAGATTTTGGTGAAACTGCTCTCTATCTAGAGGAAATGCTTTCAAGATTCTACATCTTCAAATACCAAGTGTGATTCCAGCGTTTCAGTTGTTGGGTTTTTTTGTTTTTTTTTTGTTTTTTTTTTTTGGCCAAGCCACACAGCATGTGGAATTTTAGTTTACCAGCTAGGGATCAAACCCAGGACACTGCAGTGAAAATGCCAAGGCCTAACCTCTGAACAGCCCAGAAATTCCCTGGTTCCAGGGTCTAAGTCTGCAATGAAGAGGTTGATTATGGGAGATACAAATATTAGTGGAGATATAACTGTGCTGGTACTTTTATTAGGATTGTTGTTTTCGTTAGTGCTTTGGTCACAAGTTTTGAGTTGCGAGTGGTCTGCCCTATTCTTTTTCCTGTGAGCCTTTCTGTTTTCAAAGTTCAATTTTGTAGAACACAGGGTTATCAAACAGGGAAACATATCTCACATTCTAATAGACATACCTCTCCAAAAGGAAATACTTCAGGCAGCAAAATAATTGTCCAGATGAAAGGTTTGAGATGTCATAATGAATGATGATCAAAAAAAGGTAAGTATGTGGGTAATTCTAAACAGACATTGACTATAGAAAAGAAGCAATAATTAAACAATAAAATTTAATTCAAAGCAGAACTTGAATACTAAAATACTGGAGTATGATTGTTCAGGTGTTCTCATGTTCCGTGAAGAGGATAAAGATAGCGACTGTTTCTCTTTTTTTATTAACTAGTGAATATTGATGGTAAAATTACAAGAAAAAATAAGGGAATTGTAAAAAATCCAAAATAGTAGTTTTGTCTGACAGTGTGAAAAGAAGTGGGTGATAGGATTAAGAGGGGTGCATAGGTAGATTCAGAGTCACTGGTAATATCCTATTTTTTAAGACAGTTGATAATTGCCCAATTGTTTATTTTACTGATGTTTTTTAAAACTTACATGTGATTATAAATATTTGTATTATGTATTCATTTTCTTATGATTGGATTATATTAAAACCTGCAGATGACAACTCATTGGTAGAAACTAGTTTTCCTGGTTTATTTCAGTTACCATGGTGGTTCTTCTATGGGCTGTGGTTTGGTCAATTACCGGCAGTGAATGTCTTCCTGGAGGAAACTTGTTTGGAATTATAATGCTATTCTATTGTGCCGTCATTGGAGGTAAACTTTTCGGACTCATTAAGTTACCTACGTTACCTCCACTGCCTCCTCTTCTGGGTAAGTGCTAAACACTTCCTGTTTTCTTCAGAGTAAATCATATTTTAAAAACAGTAGCTTGGAAAGCTTTGGGAGATAAATATAAAATATTTTTGTATTTGCTGTACTAGAGCCAAAACAAAAGCCAGTTGTTACATTTTAAGATCAGTGAGCAGGTTGTTAAGAAGATTTTTAAATAGATTTTTATTGACTTATTTGTGTATTTTTTGGCCATGCCATTTGTGGGATCTTAATTTTCCAACCAGGGATTGAACCCAGATCCCAGAAGTGAAAGCACTGAGGCCTTAACCACCGGACCGCCAGGGAATTACCTAAACAGCAATTTTTAAAAATTAAGTTATATGTAATTTAAATGAAATAGCTTACAATAAAAACAAGAGCAATACATACTCAAAACAGAGCATTTCCTAATTATTTTACTAAATATTCCTCTTATGTATGCTCTTGAGATTATGGAAATAATATATTATGGTGTGCCTCTCACTGTCTTCCTAAATCCACATTCTTTGACACTGTGTTGGTAGCTTAACATCAACCATGGTGGAAGTATCTGTACAACAGAAATCAGTAAGTGCTAGAAATTAGGACTTAATATGTTATTAACATTCACATCATTGATAAATGAGTGATGTTCCAACATGCATTTTCATTGTTTCATTTTCATCTTATTCATTAACATAAACAAAACGATCAACCGATATTCCTGATGTCACTGTACTCACTCATAAGTGATATAAGTGACTTCTTTGCTAAACCAGATAGTAGTCAAGCGTTTATGTGTAATGTGATTTTGTCAATTCACGGTTGAACTGCAACCATAGTTGGTTATGAATATGGAGTTCAACAAGGAAAAATAATGAGAGCATTCTGTGAAAATCAATTGGCTACACAGAATTTAGGGCTTCCCGGATAGCTCAATTGGTAAAGAATCTGCCTGAAGTGCAAGAGCTGCTGCTGCTGCTGCTGGTAAGTCGCCTCAGTCGTGTCCGACTCTGTGCGACCCCATAGAGGGCAGCCCACTAGGCTCCTCTGTCCCTGGGATCCTCCAGGCAAGAATACTGGAGTGGGTGAAGTGAAAGAGACCTAGGTTCAATTCCTGAGTTGGGAAGATCCCCTGGAGGACAGCACAAAAACCCACTCCAGTATTCTTGCCTGGAGAATCCCATGGACAGAGGAGCCTGGTGGGCTACAGTCCATGGGGTCACAAAGAGTCAGACACAGTGATAACTGTTGTATATTTATAAACTATATTCTGTACATCCTTTATATCAGTAAAAGTTATAACAAATATGTAAATATATACATATAAATACACTTCTTTGGAGATCTAATTATTAAGCATTTACCAGCATATTATTATGGCACCCCACTCCAGTACTCTTGCCTGGAAAATCCCATGGATGGGGGAGTCTGGTAGGCTGCAGTCCATGGGGTTGCAAAGAGTCGGACATGACTGAGCGACTTCACTTTCACTTTTCACTCTCATGTGTTGGAGAAGGAAATGGCAACCCACTCCAGTGTTCTTGCCTGGAGAATCCCAGGGACGGGGGAGCCTGGTGGGCTGCCGTCTATGGGGTCACCTATCACAAAAGAGATTCTGTGTCCTTTTCTAACAGATACATAAAATCACTTTTGTTTAAAAATTGCATACCTTTTACACATACAGATATATTTGCACACATTTCCTGAGTCAAATTGTTTTCTGTTCTTTTATGTTAGCGAGGACAATGAATATATTTGCTTTTGAGTTTGTAGTCAGCAGCAGCACTTCAGTCATGTCTGACACTTTGTGACCCCATGGACTGTAGCCCACCAGGCTCCTCTGTCCATGGGGTTTCCCAGGCAAGAATACTGGAGTGGGTTACCATTTCCTCCTCCAGGGGATCTTCCTGACCCAGGGATCAAACCCATATCTCTTGCATCTCCTGCATTGCAGGCAGATTCTTTACCACTAGTGCCACCTGGGAAGCTCCTCTGTGGTCAGCAGTTGAAGCTAAATATGAAAAGAACTAGAGTTATTTACATCTTTAGGAAAATTATCTATCACTTATTTTATTTTTGGCTGTGCTGGGCCTTCATCGCTGCGCAGGCTTTTCTCTAGTTGCAACAAGCAGGGCTACAAGCAAAGAGTCTGACACGACTGAGCGACTTCACTTTCACTTTTCACTTTCATGCATTGGATAAGGAAATGGCAACCCACTCCAGTGTTCCTGCCTGAAGAATCCCAGGGACGGGGGAGCCTGGTGGGCTGCCGTCTATGGGGTCGCACAGAGTCGGACACGACTGAAGTGACTTAGCAGCACAGGGATTTTGTGTTTGGGTTTTTTTTTTTCTTTTTTTGCTTAATTCATATTACTTATCATGAGTGCTTTTTATTCTCTGAAGTTTATTAATGGCATTGTTGTTAAAATGAATTGTTTCTAGATATGCCTGTGAAGTGAAAGTGGAAGTCGCTCAGTCGTGTCCGACTCTTTGTGACCTTCCGTGGAATTCTCCAGGCCAGAATACTGGAGTGGGTAGCCTTTCCCTTCTCCAGGGGATCTTCCCAACCCAGGGATTGAACCCAGATCTCCTACATTGCAGGTGGATTCTTTGCCAGCTTAGCCACAAGGGAAGTCCAAGAAAACTGGAGTAGGTAGCTTATCCCTTCTCCAGGGGATCTTCCTGACCCAGTTTCAAACTGGTGTCTCCTGCATTACAGGCGGATTCTTTACCAACTGAGCTATGAGAGAAGCCCTAGATATGCCTGTGTGCTATGATAAAAGGTTGGCCATCCATCTCTTTTGTAAATAAGACATTATTGGAATGTACCCATGCTCATTCCTCTACGTATTGTCTGGCTGTATTCACACCGCAGTGCAGAGTTGAGAAGTGAGAGACCCTGTGGCCCACAAAATCTAAGATGTCTCTTGTCTGATCTGCCCCTTGGCAGAAAGTGTTTGCTGCTAATATATCTAAATCAGTGTTTCTCAAACTTTATCATGGAAAAATGACCTTGGGACCTTGTTACAATGCAGCTTCTAATTAAGTAGATCTGAGGATGGGACCTGAGATTTTGCATTTCTAATAAGTTGTTTAGAGACAGAGTTAGTCACTTCAGTCGTGTCCGACTCTTTTGTGACCCTGTGGACTATAGCCAGCCAGGCTCCTCTGTCCATGGAATTCGCCAGGCAAAAATTTTGGAGTGAGTTGCCGTTTCCTCCTGCAGGGGATCTTCCCGATCCAGGGATCAAACCTAGGTCTCCTGCTTCCCCACCAGGGAAGCCCAATAAGTTATCTTAGGTTTTTCAAATAGTCTAATAATCATAAGTTTTCAATCACATAGGAATCATTTCAGAAAGCTTTTTAAAAGCTGGTGCCCAAAGATTCTGAATTAATTGATGCACTATATGCCCTGGGCATCAGAATTTTTAAAAGCTCCCCAAGTGATTCTAATATGCAACCTAAGTTGAGACTGCTGTTCCAGAATCCATGAAAAAGTGCTTTATACTTCATCTTTTCTTCCCCATTCTATGCCTGTTATTACAACAAAATATACCATGTAGCCAAGTGGTACATCCCTGGGCTTTAAGATCACGTGAAATCTCCTGGGGTAACTGAAACTATTCTCGAAGGTCACATATCTGATGTATCTTACCGTCCCTTTTTGCAGTGTTAATACTTGTAACAGAAAAAAGTTTACCAGTTCTTATTGTAGTAGTGTGTGCTCAGTCGCTTCAGTCATGTCCAACTCTTTGCCATCCTATAAACTGTTATCTGCAAGGCTCCTCTGTCAGTGGGGTTTCTCCAGGCAAGAATACTGGAATGGCTTGCCATTTCCTCCCCCAGGGGATCTTCCCAACCCAGGGATCTAACCAACATCTCCTGCATCTTCTGCATCCCAGGTGGATTCTTTACCACTAAGTGTCACTCAAATAACTATTGTAATAGGGTCAGGATCTGAAACTGGAACATTATCTGAATTCATAAAGGCTTGTTATGACAGAATGTGTATGCTAATTGCCAGTTCTATAGTTTCAAAAACTCATTGAAATAATTGCTAGAGGGACTTCCCTGGTGGTCCAGTGTCTAAGACCCTACGTTCCCAATTCAGGGGCCCAGGTTCAGTCCCTGGTCAGGGAACTAGATCCAACACGCTGTAACTAAAGATCCCATGTGCTGCAACTAATACCTAGCACAACCAAAATAAATACATAAATAAATATTTTTTTAAAGACTTAAAGAAGAAATAATGGCTGGCAATGGGGGATGAAGGTACATGTTTTGTTCCCAAAATGAACGTTAAGGCAATTTCCCTGGACCATTTTCCTTTGCCAGTGGTCTGTGCTGATGATTTTCATTTGAATGTTCTTCTTCTTGCCTGTAAGCCCACTTGGGCCTCTCCGTTGATTATGGAGGAAAGAACACCTGTCTTAATAGAGGAGTATTATTCTTTTTTATTCTTAAATGGAAATATTTTTAGATATGCAAGAGTTATCAATTCATGGCCAATCTTATTTCATCTACTTCCAAGATTTTTTGAAGCAAATTATTATTGAAAAAATTTCCATAATACAAATTAAGAAAAAAAAGAACAACAGTCTTCCATCAAAGGAGGTCTTCTGTCTTCCACAACCAAGAGAGAGGCCCACGTGGGCTTAAAGGCAAGAAGAGGACACCAGCCAAGTTGCTGTCAGGTGGCCCCAGCAACCCAGACCACTGGCAAAGGAAACTGAGTCCCGGGGAAATTTTCACTTTCATTTGGGGAACAAAAAATGCTCCCTTCAACCTTAAAATTCCAAGAAAGCCTTGTAACATATTAGATTATTATTCTTTTTCATTTCAGGTGGTTACATGCTATCATAATTTAGGGCTGGTTTAGATCCACATTTTAAGTTTCAGTAAGGAACGATTGACGTACTAATAAAATATATGGTTAGTGCAATATTTTGGACTTGATAATTCATCAGTATCCATAAATATGAAATATGCCTGTACCTTAGGGCTTAATATTTCCACTGCTAGAAATTATCCTGTGGATATACTTATACAAACCTACAAATATGTAAGCTCCATGTGGACAAAGACCATGTTGGTCTAGCTCATATTTGTATTATCAGGGTATCATAAAGGTTTGGCCCTTAATAAACACTTGATGTGTGAACTGTGCTCATTTCAGCAATGTTTGTAATGAAAAATCTTTTAAGTTCATTAATTGGTCCCCAAATTTTGGTACTTCCAATGAGATTCTTTTGCAACTATTAAAAAATAAGGCAAATACACACACACACACACATACACATAAACATATGCACGTGCACACGCATGTGTGTGTGTATGTATGTGCACACCTCAGTAGGAATATGTCCAGGATATATTGTTAAATGAGGAAAAAATTATACAGTGGTATATAAATGTGCTTTTATTTGTGTCCAGCACACACAGACACACACACACACACACACACACACACACACAGAGGCACGCTTAAATAGGTATTGAAACTTTCTGAAAGTGGACAGAAAATCCTTAACAGTGGAAACAAACCTTTGAGGAATGAAGATCAAAAGTTGCAATTGAGGTAGGGCATATACTTGTCACTTTATCCTTGTCAATAATTTTTAATTTTACCATAGGCATGTATTATTCTTATGATTATTCTTTTAAAAAGTTATTGTGGGCCAGTTATTACTTTCACAAATTCTAGAAAGACCGTGACTGCAGAATTCAGAACTGAGAGACCTTCTTCCAGATGAAACGTCAGTAATGAAATATGCCTGGGAGGGGTGCTTCTTTACCTATCTGCGTCAGGAGCAAGTCTCAAAAAAGTACACTGGTGATTCTTTTCTGTTCTCATGGCTTATATTCAAAACATCCCAACACTCATAAATGTGTCCAGTCATTTAACGGGTGGTGCTTATAAGCGCACGGTGAGAAGAGGACAGTGCTGGAGAACAGAGGCTAGAGGCCTCACAGTATCTGCTGGAGAAGTATCTCCCTTTGTACGACAGGTGGTGGTGTCACTGAGGGCAGGATTCCCTCACAAACTACTCAGGCACACTCAGCTACCTGCCCTTCCCTAAATGTCACACTTCGTTTTCACACCTTGGAAGAAACTGCTTTCTCTTTCAGAGACTTTTCACATCCTCAGTCTCTTGACCCCTTTCCCTCTCCCTGGGGCCCTTCTGACTCACCCCTTCCGTCTCAGCTCATACAGCGCCTCCTCCTGCTTCTGCAAAATTCACTTTGTCAATTTGTCTTGCTGCCCTAGAGGCTGAAAGCTTGTGGAGGTGTGGTACCCAGTTTTTGTTCATTATTATATCTCTAACGCCTATTATAGTATCTGAAACACTGAAGGCATTTGGTGAATGTTGAATGGCTAAGGGAAAAAAGAGTTACCACCTGACATGACAGAGCAGGTCACATTTCATCAAAACTCACTCTACGCCTTTGCAGAGCAGGCTATGTGTTTTTAATTAAATTATGCGAAGGTAAAATAGAATCCATGTAGGTATTTATTGATATTTCTGGTAACCTGACATAGCCAATAATTTCAGAAGCTATTTGCTCTTTACACAGAGATGACTAAACTGGATGTTGTATTAAAAATTTTTTACATTTAGAATTTGATCACATTTTCCAAATACTGCATCCTGTTTCTCCCTTTCAGGTTCAGATTAGGAATTATTAATTATTCTAATCTGTTGTTTTAATCTGCACATTAAAACCTTACATTAGCTCCTCTAATTGATATTATTTTCATTTTTTTAGTTAAAAGTTTAACCTAATTTCACCTAACGAATAAGCAAAAAAGAAAGTATTGATATTACCTACCTAGGATTATGGGGTTGTCTCTTTCATAGCTAAAATGCCAAAACTTACTGCCTTTATTTGAAAACTAAAGAATTGTTGACCTCTCCATTCTAGGCATGCTGCTTGCTGGCTTTCTCATCAGAAATATCCCTGTCATCAGTGATAACATACAGATCAAGCACAAGTGGTCTTCTGCTTTGAGAAGCATAGCCCTGTCTGTCATACTGGTCCGCGCTGGCCTTGGGCTTGATTCAAATGTACGAAGTACAGATTTCTAATTATTGACTAGGAATTTTGCTCCTTCACTACTGCCAGTATTTTGAATCACTGAGCTCTGGGAATGGGGGTGGATGCTGCATGACATTCTCAGGACAAGAGGAGAATCCATGCAGGACTGCTTCAGAAGATGTTGCCTATTCTTGCTTGGAGAAAAGTGGAGTTACTATGTGGCGACAACACCAAGAATAAAGATCCTCCACTTCTCTGACAGATATTGGTTGTAGTTATAGATGATGCTTGAGAGAGAGGAGATGTCATTTTTGGTGGGCAAAGCCTCATACAAGTTTTTAGGGCTGAGTACTGGCTCAAGAAACTGCCTTGTATATAGAATGAGTCTCAAGTATGGGTTTTATTAATGCTTTTTACATGTATGTTTTGATTGTGGGAATGAATATTTTGGGGGATAAAGGTTTTCACCCAAGCCTCATTTGGGGACCACAGATTATAAATAAAGCTAAACCTGAGAGGATTAAATCAGCTAGTGTGTGGATTATGAACATAGACACTGGAAGCGGCCTGCTTGGGTGCAAACCTAGATCCACAGCTCACTGATGTCATGATCTGAAGCCAAGCACTTTAATGTATGCCTTTTTGCATGAGGACATCTACAAAATGGGCATAATGATATTACCTGTATCGTAGGGTGGCTGCTATGAGGAATAGATAAGCTTTCTCTAAACACTTAGAACACAGGATGTTCTAAGCAGAACATTCCCAGAAAATGTGTGATGATCTGAGTACACATTAATTGCAAAAGCAATTAAGGTCATAATCTCTGCAGGTCTTTAGAGAATTATTTTAATATGTCTGTGTTTATATTTCAGGCCCTGAAGAAGTTGAAGGGTGTTTGTGTAAGGTTATCCTTGGGTCCTTGTCTCACAGAGGCGTGTACATCTGCTGTCCTGGCCTACTTCCTCATGGGTTTACCATGGCAATGGGGATTCATGCTGGGGTAATTCATGATTTTGTTGTTGTTGTTGTATGAAAATATGCACAGACATTTTAGTGCTTTCACTGATTCCTTACAGGAGAACACATAATAGCATTTTCTTGAGGACATCAGAAAATACATCTCTGATGTTCTTCAGTTCAGTTCAGTTCAGTCAGTCGTGTCTGATTCTTTGTGACCCCATAGACTGCAGCTCACCAGGCCTCCCTGTCCATCACCAACTCCCAGAGTTTACTGAAACTCATGTCCATTGAGTCAGTGATGCCAGCCAACCATCTCATCCTCTGTCATCCCCTTCTCCTCCTGTCTTCAATCTTTGCCAGCATCAGGGTCTTTGCAAATGAGTCAGTTCTTCACATCAGGTGGCCAAAGTATTGGAGTTTTAGCTTCAGCATCAGTCCTTTCAATGAATATTCAGGACTGATTTCCTTTAGGATGGACTGGTTGGATCTCCTTGCAGTCCAAGGGACTCTCAAGAGTCTTCTCCAACACCACAGTTCAAAAGCATCGATTCTTCAGCTGATGTTCTGCTGCTGCTAAGTCACTTCAGTCGTGTCCGATTCTGTGTGACCCCATAGACGGCAGCCCACCAGGCTCCCCCGTCCCTGGGATTCTCCAGGCAAGAACACTGGAGTGGGTTGCCATTTCCTTCTCCAGTGCATGAAAGTGAAAAGTGAAAGTGAAGTCGCTCAGTCGTATCTGACTCTTAGCGACCCCATGGACTGCAGCCTACCAGGCTCCTCCATCCATGGGATATTACAGGCAAGAGTACTGGAGTGGGGTGCCATTGCCTTCTCCGCAGCTGATGTTCTAGCATAATCTAAATATTAGCTGCAAAGTATAGTATGTGTAGTAGTGTATGTCTAACTGTATGGGCTTCCCAAGTGGCGCAAGTGGTGAAGAATCCACCTGTTGATGCAGAAGATGTGGGTTTGATCCCTGGATTGGGAAGATCCCCTAGAGAAGGAAATTCAGCAATCCACTCCAGTATTCTTGCCTGGAAAATTCTATGGACAGAGGGGCCTAGCAGGCTACAGTCCTTGGAGTCTCAAAGAGTCAGACACAACCGAGCACACATGCAGAAAGAGCAAAGGTGTCTCACTTTTGCAGTGATTATAATAAACTATTGAAGAAATCATGATCTTTACTGTGTGACTCCTTGTTAGTGAGAGATATGCCAGGGGTCATCTGAGAGTCTGTACAAAGAATAAAAAATACAGTAACAGTGATCAACATTCAGCATTGTTTTCCTCCTCCTTCTGTCACAAGACTGTTTTGATTATGTGGTTAAGAGCCATGAGAAGCAAATAAATATGAAAGTACTTAGTAAGAATTTAGTAGACAAGAAGTAAATTCTTACTTCTCAGGGTTACGACCCTGGAGCTACATGGCTTGGATTCAAATCCCAGCTCTGTGACTTTGCATTACACAAATAACTTCTTTGTCAAGTCATTTAGCCTCTTTGTGCCGCAATTTACCCATTTGCAAAAATGAAGATAATTATTGTAAGTATTTCATGGAGTTATTGTGAGAATTAATTTGCTTAATATATATAAAATGCTTAAAATACTGTGTGGCACGCAGTAAGCTCTCTCAAATGCTTTCTGCTGTTTCTACTGCTCCCATGATGAGTATCCCAGTCAATGTCATTACAGCCTTCTCCTTCTAATCTATTTTATTTTACATACAAAGTCCTAGAATGCCTAATTTTAGTGAGTTCCAATTCAAAAAGTCTGTGTCTGTGTTTTTCAGACCTCATACCATGAATGTTTTTTTGTTTTTCTTTTTTAAAAAAAGATTCCTGGGGCATAACTCCAATAGGTCTTTTATAACACTCATAAATGTATATTTTTAGGCAACCTAAGTAATTCCAATATAGATTATCCATAGCCACACTTTGAAAAAGTGTTCTGTGGAACTTGTATGCGTGCATATGTTTCTGGTTTGGTTCTTTGCTGCCATCTGAAAGGCTATAGTTTTCCAAAGTATAATCTTTAAAAGAGTAGTGGGCGCTATAATTTTAATAACAACGGCAACAGTAGTAAGATACTGTCATAAATGCCTAAAGCACTGCCTGCTTAGTTTTGTTTTAGGTGCTGTGTCTCCAGCTGTCGTGGTGCCTTCGATGCTCCTTTTGCAGGAAGGAGGTTATGGTGTTGAGAAAGGCATCCCCACCTTACTCATGGCTGCTGGCAGCTTCGATGACATTCTGGCCATCACTGGCTTCAACACCTGCCTGGGCATGGCCTTCTCCACAGGTACACCAATCCATTCACAACGTGCTGTTCCCTCATGCTCTAAAGACATAGGTTATGATGTTATGAGCATGGCATCGTTGCTTGATAAAGGCATCTTAGAAAAAGTCACCTCCCGAGAGTTAGTTCCATTCCTAAGACAGGACCAGTAGCTTCCTGTCTTTACTCTCTTCACCATCTAGACAGAAACTGCTCAAGCAGTCTGGTAAGTTCAGTAAGGGGAGATTCAAATTTTCAGAGTTTAAAGAAGGATTAGAACAGCTTTTGCTTGGAGCCTCTGGGAAAGTTCAGTCTTGGAGACCTCACACAAGGGATGAGGAGATTTTCAAGGAGCGCAATAACAGAGAGCAGGCCAAGTGGAAGAAACAGCACTCTTCTAAAATAGGAACAGTTTTAACATTTTATGTGTAATAGCAGCAAATGATTTTAATGGGTATCTTTTTAATACTCAGTGTTTGATATGGACACATTATATTTTAAGTAGTAATAAAAAAAGAAGGCATTTTTTTCTCTCCCAGTATTTAAGACTTTCACTCTCCTTTGGTGCTGCATAAATTTAAGTTCATTTTTTAATCCATGTCCAAGGTTGGGAGATAAGATTTGTGGTTTCATACTATTGGCAAAATGTAGTTGTAGCTTAATTGTAATTATCTTCAGATTATCTCACAGGAACACACCTTAGAAGGTCATGGATTTTCAGGCTCTCCACCCTGCTGTAGTTATTGTCTTTTTTTTGTTTGTTTGTTTGATTACATATGATTTCTGCCAATTACCTAGAACTTCATCTCTTCCTGTTGCCCCAAAGTTGTCAAATATATACACTCCCTGCCCTATGTCATGGGAACATTCATCTTGTCAAAACATGGCTTTCATAAGGTTACCTTCCTGTTTAAGAATCAATGAGGGGGACTTCCCTGGTGGCCTAGTGGTTAAGACTCCACCCTTCCAATGCAGGAGGTATGGGTTCAATCTCTAGTTGGAGAACTAAAATCCCACATGCTGTGTGGTGCAGCCAAAAAAAAAAAAAGAAGGATTCCCACTTACCTATTAAGTCAGATCTATACTTTGTCTCTCTTCATTCTGCTGTACCTATCCAGAAGTATGTTCTCATTGTTTTCCTGGTATATACATCTTTAAAATAATGGTTGTCAGCCTCAGCTGCACACTAGTATTACCTGGGGAGTTTTTTAAAATACTCATGTTAGGTACCACCTTTAGGCCAATTAAATCAGAACCTCTGGGAATGGAAACCATGGCTTTAGAGTTTGCATTAGAATCCCAGGGGATGGTAAAGAGCAGGGCAAGGAGAGCAATGAGGAGGGTCTGCAAGGCTGGGGGCTGTGGATAGCCTGAACAACCTTCGCAGTCAGCAATGCTGTGCCTCCTCAGCCGTGCCGCACGAAGTGTGGTCCTTAGGCCTTTTGAATGGAAACTCCCTGCAGTCTCTCTACAATGTGGATCCCAAGCCTTGTCAGATTTACTAAATCAGAATTACCAGAGGCAGGACATAAGAAGTCTTTTTTTAAACAACCTTACTTTATCAGAGCCTGGAGGAGGGCACGGCAACCCATTCCAGTACTCTTGCCTGAAGAATCCCATGGACAGAGGAGCCTGGCAGGCTACAGTCCATGGGATCACAAAGACTCAGACATGACTGAAGTGACTTAGCATGCATGCACACACTATATCAGACACTGAAACTAATTGGTTCCTTTCTACACATTTATAGTAAATTGAAAATATATAGTAAATTATTTATCATATTAGCTCAAGGCTTGGGCTACTACCCCAGCTAGATGCTTGTGTCAGTCACACCATTACCTAACAGATAGCTGTCCTGCTAAACAAAAATCACTACAGAGGTTAAGTTTTTTGTTTTGTTTTTTTGGCTGCACCATGTGGCTTATGGGATCTTAGTTCCTGGACCAGGTATTGAACTCAGGCCCTCAGCAAAGAAAGTGCAGAGTTTTAACCACTGTACCACCATGGAATTCTCTCTCTCTCTCTCTCTCTTTTTTTTTAATAAGAGATGATTAAAACTGTAGAGGAGGAAAAGATGCTTCCCCTCTACTGATCCTGGGTTCATTGACTGGGACCCAGTAAATCAGACTGACCAAAGACAGATTAACAAGAGAAACGCAGTTTATTAGCCTGTGCGTCATGCTTACACACAGGAGTAGGCGGTGCTGAGTAACTTGGGATGGTTAGAATTGGGGTTTCTATAGCATCTTAGCAAACAACAATAATTTTGTAGAGAAATGCAAGATAAACGAAAAGGACTTTGAGCTTTTAGAGGCAACAAATTGTGAAAAGGCAAATACATGAGCAAACTATGGTTAGATAAGGGCTGATTTAGCAGTTTGTTATGTAGATTCCTCTGGTGCTGTCCCTGGGATGATTAGGGTTCCCTGTTGCCTTGGTGGTTAACTTCTGTCTCTCCTGATAGAGAGGCGAGAGGGACAGCTTTACACATTCATATCCTGCTTTTAAAAGCAAATAGAGAAAAGGCAGAGAACTTACCTTGTATCTGATTCTTCCCAGTTGCCTTCAGCTCAAAATAATCGTTATGCCAAAGTGACATACTTTGGGGTGACATATTCTGTACCTGAAACTACAATAATAAGAAACCACATAACTCGTTGGTACACATTTCCTTAGGACAGTATGTGAGAAGGGCTTTATATGTTGAGCAGTTTTAGTATAATTTTCTCCACAGTGTGCTAGCAAAGATTTTTTTAAAGTTTCCGAAACCCTGTTTGCTATGGGGGAAAATATAGTTTACTTACCTCTATATTATGTTATTTCAAAGAGCCTAAGCAACAAAGGCTCTTCCAAGAGCAGTTTCAAAAATAATTTATTTTCAGATTTACTCTTAGAAATAATATTTGAGAAGGGGCAAGTCCCCTACACTCACTGTAGTAAGAAAAGATGTTTTACTTTAATTGCCAGAGTCTTATGTTACCATGAGGCCTTCCCTGGTGGCTCAGATGGTAGAGTCTGCGTACAATGTAGGAAACCCCAGTTAGATCCCTAGGCCAGGGAAGATCTCCTGGAGAAGGAAATGGCAACCCACTCCAGCATTTTTGCCTGGAAAATCCCACGGATAGAGGAGCCTTGCAGCCTACAGTCCATGGGGTCGCAAAGAGTCAGACACAACTAACTAATAATTTTTATAAGTTACTATATTCTATACATATTAGAGCTACTAAAATCAATGTGCATTTATTATTAAAATATCAAGCTCTTAAATGGAAGTTTAAATACTAGATCTGTCTACTCACAGCCTACGCATATAATACAATAGAACAAAGCCTTGATTCGTGAGTTTTATCTTTCATATTTTCTTAGTAAATAATAAATTAAGTAAATTTATACTGAAGTAAGCATAGATAAGGGTGCACAACTCATAACTTATGCCCGTTTTAAAATCAATCTCCAGTAATATGCATACTTTCCTTAATATAGGCCCATTTAATTAGACACTTGAAGAATGTGGAGAGCAGGAAATATCTGTAAATTTTTCCTTGTATGTAGTTATATGCTTTATGTTAATGATTAAACTCTGTGTGTTTATAGATTTAGAATTCTGGCTGAAGTTTTTCTTTTTATGTGTTTTTAAGGCTCCACAGTTTTTAATGTTCTCAAAGGCGTTTTGGAGGTGATCATTGGTGTGGTGACTGGGTTGGTTCTTGGATTTTTTATTCAGTATTTTCCAAGCAGTGACCAGGTAAGAAATAATCTGTGAGCACGTTGTGCTGCAAAGTGTCATTAGAGAAGCATTCTAGAATACTTTCCTGAAAGCTGATGTGAAGTATGTGATTTAGAAAATGGTTCACTGTTTTAACTCTGCTCATTGCAATATCAGTGCTGTCCATGAGCTTTTGAAGAGGGTTAGATGTGTAAGGCTTGTAAGACAGTCCTGGAATTTTTTTCTCCAACTTATATTCTGTATGCTTCAAATTCTACTGCAAAACAAATAACATCAGTTCTAAAATACTGTAATACATATCTTTGTATTTATTTTAATTTTATTTTTGAATTTTAATTTTATTATTATTCATGATACTTAGCTAAATTAAGATATAAAATGGCTTTGGGGGCCTCTTTTTTAATATCAAAATGCCTTAGATTCTAAAACTATCAAACAGACCTAACATCTCATCATAATATAGTCCAGTATTTCTCACCAAAGATATCAAAGTTCCTTACTGTACACCATGATTTCTTAATAGTAGCAATGATTTTGTTTCCTTTACTCTCCTAAGTCTCTTAGAATAGATAAAGATTAAAAGTCTTTTTTCCCCACAAGTACTGGCATTATTTTGAGATTTCAGGGCATTTTGAATAGAATTAGAAACTTACCTAAACTAGAACTTGAAGTAAGAACATCAAAACTATCATTACTAGAATGTATGTTGGTTTGAATTTTTACTGTGTTCCAAAAAACTCCATTTGAAATTGTCTGTAAAAGATTTTATGAGTGAATAAAGGAAAATCATAGAATTTTCTAATGAAACAATAAAAAAAAAGTGAAAATAATAGCTTACTCACTGTGTATAAAGTGGTGTGGTATGTACAATAAGGTGCCACGGATTCAATAGAGCAGCCACTAGCTGTACGTGACCACCACGGGTATAGAACAGGGTGGGATGTGTGTAGACATACAGCTGATTCACTTTGTTGTGCAGCAGAAATTAACACAACGTTGTAAAGCAATTATACTCCAGGGATAAAGTTAAAAACAAAAAGAACACTACTGCAGACAATGCAGATACAGAAATGTCCATCATCACTGAATGTTCTGTTGTAAAGTGCTGATCTAGGGCACTCCATACAATAACTCATGAAACGAGTACTAATAATATGACCATTTTACCGATGAGGAAATTGAGGCTTAAAGATGAGGGACTTAAGCAAGGTCACACAGCTAGAAAGCAGTGGAGCTGGGAATGAACCAGGTGACCCACCACCAGAGCCTGCATGCCTCCAAGCCAAGCACTTCTAGAAGCCTGCCTGCCTTCTAAAGTGATCAAGAAGTTTAAAAGGCCGAAGAGGGAAAAGTGAAAGGAAAGAGGTACACATTTCTAAGACTTTAGAAATCAACAACAAAAAACTACTCTCACTTTACAGTCTCTTAAGCTTCTTGGTATTCAAAGACTTAGAAATAAAAACCAAGAAAGCATCAAATTAAAGAGTGAACAGAGAGCCTAAAAATCATAGAGATGGCATATCTTTAGCCTTCACAGAATCCCTGTGATGTAACTGCTTTTTGGGAAAGAGGAAGAAAATCTTGGAGAGTTTAAGTAACATGGCCAGCCACACACTCCAGTGGTGCCAAAGCTAAAATTTTAACCCCGGACTCTCTGTCCCCAAAGCCCTTGTGCTTTTTTCTGCTGTTGCATTTAGCCCTGAGAAGTTCTGCTTTGATAACTGCAGAGAAGGATGGCTGGTATTCCTGGGAGAGGAACCTACATTTATACATCTGCTGACTCTACTTTTACTAAGGAAAGGAAAGTAAATATTATGCCACACACTTATGTGCTCAGACACAGACATATTTATTTTCTACTAAGTCCTCAATGTGGAAAAATCAATAATTAGAAATCAGTTGCACGAAATAACTAAGCTAACCACCCTTTTTCCTCCTCTAGGACAAGCTTGTGTGGAAGAGAGCATTCCTGGTCTTGGGGCTGTCTGTGCTGGCTGTGTTCAGCAGCACATATTTTGGTTTCCCTGGCTCAGGAGGACTGTGCACGCTGGTCACAGCTTTCCTTGCGGGCAGAGGATGGGCCAGCACAAAGGTGAATTCATCTTAAGCTCTTTTGCTCACAGTTACTTTCTGATGAGATTAATTTTTCTTTCCAGATATGTTCTTACCATCAAATTAATGAAATTGCTTAGTCATAAAAGCTAGTTTCTATGCATTTGTAAACGTATACTTGAGTTCAGACATGCACATACTTTTCCCTTTACATACAAAACTATAACTTAATGTCTTTACTTAAAACACATATACTTACTTAGAACATCACATCAGATCAGATCAGTCGCTCAGTCATGTCCGACTCTTTGCAACCCCATGAATCGCAGCACGCCAGGCCTCCCTGTCCATCACCAACTCCCGGAGTTTACTCAGACTCATGTCCATCAAGTCAGTGATGCCATCCAGCCATCTCATCCTCTGTCCTCCCCTTCTCTTCCTGCCCCTAATGCTTCCCAGCATCAGAGTCTTTTCCAATGAGTCAACTCTTCGCATGAGGTGGCCAAAGTACTGGAGTCTCAGCTTGAGCATCATTCCTTCCAAAGAAATCCCAGGGCTGATCTCCTTCAGAATGGACTGGTTGGATCTCCTTGCCATCTAAGGCACTCTCAAGAGTCTTCTCCAACACCACAGTTCAAAAGCATCAATTCTTCGGCGCTCAGCCTTCTTCACAGTCCAACTCTCACATCCATACATGACCACAGGAAAAACCATAGCCTTGACTAGACGAACCTTTGTTGGCAAAGTAATGTCTCTGCTTTTGAATATGCTATCTAGGTTGGTCATAACTTTCCTTCCAAGGAGTAAGCGTCTTTTAATTTCATGGCTGCAGTCACCATCTGTAGTGATTTTGGAGCCCAGAAAAATAAAGTCTGACACTGTTTCTACTGTTTCCCCATCTATTTCCCATAAAGTGGTGGGACCGGATGCCATGATCTTCGTTTTCTGAATGTTGAGCTTTAAGCCAACTTTTTCACTCTCCATTTTCACTTTCATCAAGAGGCTTTTGAGTTCCTCTTCACTTTCTGCCATAAGGGTGGTGTCATCTGCATATCTGAGGTTATTGATATTTCCCCCGGCAATCTTGATTCCAGTTTGTGTTTCTTCCAGTCCAGCGTTTCTCATGATGTACTCTGCATATAAGTTAAATAAACAGGGTGACAATATACAGCCTTGACAAACTCCTTTTCCTATTTGAAACCAGTCTGTTGTTCCATGTCCAGTTCTAACTGTTGCTTCCTGAACTGCATACAGATTTCTCAAGAGGCAGATCAGGTGGTCTGGTATTCCCATCTCTTTCAGAATTTTCCACAGTTTATTGTGATCCACACAGTCAAAGGCTTTGGCATAGTCAATAAAGCAGAAATAGATGTTTTTCTGGAACTCTCTTGCTTTTTCTATGATCCAGCGGATATTGGCAATTTGATCTCTGGTTCCTCTGCCTTTTCTAAAACCAGCTTGAACATCAGGAAGTTCATGGTTCACATATTGCTGAAGTCTGGCTTGGAGAATTTTGAGCATTACTTTACTAGCATGTGAGATGAGTGCAATTGTGCGGTAGTTTGAGCATTCTTTGGCATTGCCTTTCTTTGGGATTGGAATGAAAACTGACCTTTTCCAGTCCTGTGTCCACTGCTGAGTTTTCCCAATTTGCTGGCATATTGAGTGCAGCACTTTCACAGCATTATCTTTCAGGATTTGAAAGAGCTCAACTGGAATGCCATGACCTCCGCTAGCTTTGTTCGTAGTGATGCTTTCTAAGGCCCACTTGACTTCACATCCCAGGATGTCTGGCTCTAGGTGAGTGATCACACCATCGTGATTATCTGGGTCATGAAGATCTTTTTTGTACAGTTCTTCTGTGTATTCTTGCCACCTCTTCTTAATATCTTCTGCTTCGGTTAGGTCCATACCATTTCTGTCCTTTATCGAGCCCATCTTTGCATGAAATGTTCCCTTGGTATCTCTAATTTTCTTGAAGAGAACCCTAGTCTTTCCCATTCTGTTGTTTTCCTCTATTTCTTTGCATTGGTCGCTGAAGAAGGCTTTCTTATCTCTTCTTGCTATTCTTCGAAACTCTGCATTCAGATGTTTATATCTTTTCTTTTCTGCTTTGCTTTTCGCTTGTCTTCTTTTCACAGCTATTTGTAAGGCCTCCCCAGACAGACATTTTGCTTTTTTGCATTTCTTTTCAATGGGAATGGTCTTGATCCCTGTCTTCTGTACTATGTCACGAACCTCATTCCATAGTTCATCAGGCACTCTATCTATCAGATCTAGTCCCTTAAATCTATTTCTCACTTCCACTGTATAATCATAAGGGATTTGATTTAGGTCATACCTGAATGGTCTAGTGGTTTTCCCTATTTTCTTCAATTTAAGTCTGAATTTGGCAATAAGGAGTTCATGGTCTGAGCCACAGTCAGCTCCTGGTCTTGTTTTTGCTGACTGTATAGCGCTTTTCCATCTTTGGCTGCAAAGAATATAATCAATCTGATTTCAGTGTTGACCATCTGGTGATGTCCATGTATAGAGTCTTCTCTTGTGTTGTTGGAAGAGGGTGTTTGTTATGACCAGTGCATTTTCTTGGCAAAACTCTATTAGCCTTTGCCCTGCTTCATTCCGTATTCCAAGGCCAAATTTGCCTGTTACTCCAGATGTATCTTGACTTCCTACTTTTGCATTCCAGTCCCCTATAATGAAAAGGACATCTTTTTTGGGTGTTAGTTCTAAAAGGTCTTGTAGGTCTTCATAGAACCATTCAACTTCAGCTTCTTCAGCATTACTGGTTGGGGCATAGACTTGGATTACTGTGATATTGAATGGAAATGAACAGAGATCATTCTGTCGTTTTTGAGATTGCATCCAAGTACTGCATTTCGGACTCTTTTGTTGACCTGATGGCCACTCCATTTCTTCTGAGGGTTTCCTGCCCGCAGTAGTAGATATAATGGTCATCTGAGTTAAATTCACCCATTCCAGTCCATTTCAGTTTGCTGATTCCTAGAATGTCGACATTCACTCTTGCCATCTCTTGTTTGACCACTTCCAATTTGCCTTGATTCATGGACCTGACATTCCAGGTTCGCACATCTTGGTCCTATTTCCATGCTGCCTTCCTTATCCTATGTAAGTGCTGCAGAGTATTACACTATATGGTTGTTCTAGTAGTAGTGTTAGTCACTAAGTCGTGTCTAACTCATTGCAACCCCATGGACTCCAGCCCTCCAGGCTCCTCTGTCCATGGGATTTCCCAGGCAAGAATACTGGAGTGAGTTGCCATTTCCTTCTCTAGGGGATAGTTGTGCTAAAGTCTATTTATTTGCTCTCCCTCTAACAGACATTAGCTCATTTCTAATTTTCTAAGGTTAAAAAAAATGCTTCAGTAAAATGCCCTTGCATATACTATATTTCATGAACGCTGGGACACTATCCAGTCTTATTATTTTGCATGCTATCAAGAAAGAAAAATAATGCTTCCAATTAAACTATGATGTAACATCCTAACATCTTAAATATTCAGTGAGAAGAAATTTAACAAATTACAGCATATTATTGAGTTTATAAGATAGGTTTCTAGAAATAGGATTGCTCTTTGAAAGACTGCACATGATATGATAATATCAATTTGCCCCTCTAAAAGACTGTACCAAAAATAAAAAATAAAAAAAAAAATAAAAGACTGTACCAATGTACATTCTCACCAATAGCATATGAGAGAATCTACTTCTCTGATCCATTTTCAGTCATCAGATACTGTGCTAATCTAATGGGTGAGAAATGTACCTCATTGCTGATCCAGTTGTATTTCTTTATGAGTGAAACTAATCATCTTTTCATATATTCACTAGCCAGTGTATTCAAAAGCTTATGCCTGTTTTCTGTAACATTTTCAGGACTTCCCTGGTGGTCCAGTGGTTAAGACTCCACACTGCCAATTCAGGGGGTGAAGGTTCAATCCATGGTCAGGACACTAGATCCCACATGCTGTGCAGCACATGCAAAAGGTTAAAAAAAAAAAAGATTGCTTTGGTTTTTTTTTTCCCATTTTCAAGATCATTAAGATTATTTGTTTTCTTTTTTTAGTCCTTTGATAGAACTTTTTTTTACAAATTGGAGGGTAATCGCTTTACAATGTTATATTAGTTTCTGCTGTACAACAATGTGAATCAGCTATGAGTATGAAAGTAAAAGTGTTAGTTGTTCAGTCATGTCTGACTCTTTGCGACCCTGTGGATTGTAGCCCACCAGATTCCTCTGTCCATGGGATTCTCCAGGCAAGAATACTGGAGTGCCATCCCCTTCTCCAGGGGATCTTCCCGACCCAGGGATCTAACCCAGGTCTCCTGCATGGCAGGCAGACGCTTTACCATCTGAGCCACCATAAACTCCATAAACAGCCATAAGTATATAGTTATTCATTTTATTAATATGTATTATGGAAATTAGATGATTGCTATTTATTTATTTTGATACATTTTTGTAGATTTAACCTTGACAGGATCATATGCTATTCAGTTTAATGAAGAAATTAGATATATGTCAGTTCAGTTCAGCTCAGTCACTCAGTCATGTCTGATTCTTTGCTACCCCATGGACTGCAGTACGCCAGGCTTCCGTGTCCATCACCAACTCTCGGAGCTTGCTCAAACTCACATCCATCGAGTCGGTGATACCATCCAACCATCTCATCCTCTGTTGTCCCCTTCTCTTCCTGCCTTCAATCTTTGCCAGCATCAGGGTCTTTTCCAATGGGTCAGTTCTTCACATCAGGTGGCCAGGTATTGGAGTTTCAGCTTCAGCATCAGTCCTTCCAGTGAATATTCAGGACCAATTTCCTTTAGGATGGACTGGTTGGATCTCCTTGCAGTCCAAGGAACTCTCAAGAGTCTTCTCCAACACCACAGGTTCAGCTGGGTCATTCTAACTTGGAGTTGCTTGTGAGTTGCAGCCAAATAGTGACTGAGACTGGACTCTGTCCCTTAACTTCTTTTTTATTTTTAATTAATTTATTTTTTAATTGAAGCATAATTGCTTTACAGAATTTTGTTGCTTTCTGTCAAACATCACCTTAACTTCTTAATGGTAACCTTTACTCAGTGTTAAAAAATAAATTAGTAAAGAGAATAATTTTATTTCTGAGTATGAAACTACTATTTCATACTAAATTATAAAACTTATTTTATATTAAAATTCAATATTTAAAATATATAATTTAATTTTATTATAATGTTTATATATAAAATAATATTAATTTTGTTTCTGAGTGTGAAAGTGTTCATTTTGGAAAATAACACATTAAAGTAAGAAAGCAAAGGAAAGAAAAAAATCGTTTACAATTTCTCTACCTAAGGCCAACAGTGGTGTAAACTACTGAAATATTTTAGCTTATTTCTTTCATTTATTTAATAGGAACATTTTCAAATATGCTTATAGTAAGTTTCTTCACATTGAATTTTATAGGAAAATGGTTTCTATTGTCACCTCTTCAAAATTTTTCTAAAGTTAGAACCAACTCATTATATTAAACTGTCATTGGTAAAAAGAGGGAAAGGAACTAATGACTGTTATTGTCATTCTGTAAGCCATTATACTAGGCACTGAATAGCCTCACTTATTTTCACAAAAGAAACTTTGAAAAAGTATTACCATTTCAATTTTATAGAGATTGTAAATCAGAAGAACTTAAAAGAAAAAAAAAACATGTCAAAGTCACAAAATTTAGAAGTGGCACTGGTATTTAAGCTCAGGTTTGACTCCAGAGCAACTTGTACTACCCTGATTATACAACTACAGCATCATTGCACAGGGCACATTTTTATATTTTGACACCTATTTGAGTCAAATTGAGACACATATCAAATATATTAAACACATACTTCTAAACTTTGTGATTTAAAATTAAATCTCTCACTTCATAAGTGATAGGATTTTGAAAAACAAAGAGCCACATCATTTGGAATAGAGCAATAGTTTTAGCAGCAGGGAAATCAAGGGGGACACTGATCCCTACTCTAAGTGACCACTAGCTATGGGCACAGAAGACCAAGAGGGAAAGGCAGATTTTGCTGTGTCAGTTACACTGTTTTCCAAAATATAATGTGAGTTATATAGAACCACATTTATAACCATTTATATATTTGGTTATATATAAACCAAAACGGAGCATCTGTTTGAATGCATGTGTCATAACTTTGCCTGAATTGCCTGCAACCTGGTTGACTACATAAAATCAATGTTAATCCACAACCCAGTGAAAGAACTAGGTACCTTGTTTTTCATATATACCTCTGTTTACTCTCCTATGTATATCCCTTTTACACAAACACACACAAACCACAATGCACATACTCACTCATATACACACATGTAGAGATACCCCATAATTTTTCTGAAACAATTACCTTACAGTTAAATATTTAGGTTATTTCCCATCTCTGCTATTTTTAATTATGCTAGAATTCTGTTTCTGATCATTTCCTTAGGGCAGATTCCTAACAGTGAAATTTGGGGATCAAATAATATGAATGTGTTGAGGCTTTTGACACACGTTACCAAAAAGCTTTCCAGAGTATGGCAAACAGAGTATGCATTTACTCTTCCACCGGTAATATATGAGGCACCTTTATCATGACACCCTCATCAGCTTAGAATAGTTTCACAGACTTAAGCATGCATCAGAATCACCTGGAAGTCTTCCTGGGATAGATTTCTGGGCCCTGCCCTCAAATCTCTGACTTAGTTACAGTGAGGCTTTACAATTTGAATTCTAATAAGTCTCCAGGTGATACTGATGGTGCTAATTTGGGACCACATTTTGTGAATGTGACCACAAATGGGACCACATTTCGCTCAGTCGTGTCTGACTCTTTGCAACCCCATTACAGTCCATGGAATTCTCCAGGCCAGAGTACTTGAATGGGTAGCCTTTCCCTTTTCCAGGGAATCCCTTCTCCAGGTGATCTTCCCAACCCAGGGATTAAACCCAGGTCTTCCACATTGCAGGTGGATTCTTTACCAGTTGAACCACAAGGGAAGCCCAAGAATATTGGAGTGGGTAGCCTATCCCTTCTTAATCATATCTTCCCAACCCAGGAATCAAACTAAGGTCTCCTGCATTGCAGGCAGATTCTTTACCAACTGAGCTACTAAGGAAGCCCCACATTTTGTGAGCCACTGGCTTAGAAGATTATTGTTTTTAACCTTTAGCCATGCTGACAGGTAAAAAGTGGTATCTTGTTTTATTTTATGTTTCTTTGATTAATTGTTATTGTTCAGTCACTCAGTCATGTCCGACTCTTTGCAACTGCATGGACTGCAGCATGCCAGGCTTCCCTGTCCTTCACCATCTGTGGTAGCTTGCTTAAACTCATGTCCATTGAGTCAGTCATACCATCCAACCACCTCGTCTTCTGTCATCCCCTTCTCCTCCTGCCTTCAATCTTTCCCGGCATCATGGTCTTTTCTAATGAGTCGGCTTTTTGCATCAGATGCCAAAGTATTGGAGCTTCAGCATCAGTCCTTCCAACTAATATTCAGGATTGATTTCCTTTTTAGGATTGACTGGTTTAATCTCCTTGTGGTCCAAGGGACTCTCAAGAGTATTCGCCAACATCACAGTTCAAAAGCATATTTTTTCATATACTTTGCCCCTTGTATTTTTTATTTTTCTTTGCTAAGTCTTTTACGCATTGTCTTCTAAAGTTTAATGCATTGATTATTGACCTATAAGATATATATACACATATACACACATCTATATATATGAAGTTAGTTTTTTGTGCCTTTTTATATCGTTCATTTTTTAACACAAAGATATACTTTTATGTGATCAGATCTACAAATCTCTTACTAGGACCTTTCCTCCAAAGTATTTTTTTTTCCTTAAAGATTTCTTTCCAAGTCAAGTTTTACATACATTTATTCTCTACTATAACCTTGAAAAGTAGATATCAGACCATTTTACAAGTGAGGACGCCAAGACTTAGAAATACTGGATACAGTGCCTAGCGTCACAAAGCCAGTAAGTGGCAGAGCGAGGATGAGAACACACCATTTGAATAGGCCAAACCGTTTCCCTAAAGAAAGGAAAACGAACCTTCACTGAATCAGTTATGTGGCAGGCACTCTCCAGAGCAGCACAGCATTATAAAAAGAACATAAATTTTAATTTAACAGAGACCTTGATTCCTATCCTGGTTCTATGACTCTTGAGCTGCATAATCACCCAAAGGTCACCTATCTTCTCTAATACTCAATTTTCCCAACTGCAATATGAAGAAACTAATAACAACATCTAAAGAATTATGGCTGTTTTATGGGGAAATGGAAATGAAGCATTTGTAAACTCAATAGCACTATAGCAATAATGTAGTTGAGTTAAACTTTGAAAATCCAAAGTATTTTATAAAATTCACTTGTGCCTATAGTTTCTGATGTTACTTCTTACTTTACTCTTGGTTTTCCATTTAATCATTCATCTTGCCATCTGTTGTATTTTATTCAAGTGCACTCACCTTTTTTAAGCCTCTATCACCTATTTTTTTCATCTGTTTTCAAATTCAGTGCTTCTTGATGACCTTTATAGTTATGGGGGGTTGTTTTCTGTTTTATTTTGAATGTTCTGAATATTGAATTATTCTTCTAAGAAGAGAGATATCCACTTAAATAGACATTTAGCCCGTGATGAAACTTTCATTTCTCTTAATTTTCTCCTTTTTGTCCATCCTTGAAAGTGATTTATATTTTTGAAGATTCTTAGCATTGGTACATAGAGATGTATAAAGTGGCCTTAACTTTTAATGGACAACACAATCTTCTTTCCTTTGGGCTCATCTTTTTTTTTTTTTTTTGACTGCACCGTGCAGCTTGTGGGATCTTATTTCCCCAACCAGGGATTGAACCAGTGCTCTTGGCAAGGAAAGTTCAGAGTCTCAGTCACTGGACTGCCAGGGAATTCCCTAGCTCATCTTCTTTTATAGGTATCTTATTTCTGTGGCTTGATTCTCTTTTATAAATAAACATTTTGGTTTTGAAATTATGAAAAAGCCACACACAAAAAAGCTACATTGTTACTCTTCTCCCTTTTTTAAATTTCATAATATATAAGCCCATATCTGATGGAGCCCATATCCAGTTAGTTCTAAAGTGTTACAATCAAAAAGCAAAGCATGGCCTTTGCCTACAGTTTAGAAATAAGAGTAATTTAATAGGGAAAACTCTTTAGGACTTCTGCTCTCAGTGGAGTTCTGAATATATAAAATATTGAAATATTTTTGAGGACTTTCCTTAAGCAATTTAGTCCTGTCAACAAAAGCCTAAGTAAAACTAAGATTAATAGAGTTAAATTTTGTTCTTTACAACTAAGTATCAACTAAAGTCTGAGGTTTAGCTATGGTATACTCTAAGAATTAAATTCAAAAGTAAAATTTAAAGATATGTGGAATGTTGGCAACTGGACATTTTTTGGCGGAACTAGAAATTGTCATTAAATGATAAAGGATCTTGGATGTCTTTTAATATAAACCTCTACTTTACAGATGAGAAAAATGAGGTGCTAAGGCAAGAGACTTGCAGTTAATGGGTGGCAGAATTTGAACCTAAGTCATCATCTGATTCCTTACGATATGGAAGCATAATTTTTTTTTCATGATATAGGAATAGAACTGGATACATAAATCAACTGACCCTCTCACATATGCTAAGAAAAAATAGAATCTTCACCCTAATAAACATTTCAGAAATAATAATGAAGAAAATAGAGAAGCAATGTAATCCTCTGTCAGAGTTCCATGCAGATATAGAAGGGCAAATCCTTAAAAACGTGTTATTTTAAGGGTAAAACTGTGGACCAAAAATATAGATTCGTAATGTTGATTCAAAAAAGTCTGTTAAACCTAAATTCTTAGGTGCTGTAATGGGCACTGCTAAATTGCCTTCCAAAAAAAAAAAACACTGTCAGTTTTCTCTCCTACCAGTTAGTCCAAGAGTGTGCTTACAATCTTACAAATATTTTACATTGTAGTTTTTTTCCCAATGTGGTTATGCCCTCCCCCAAAATATATTGTTTCAACTTGTGTTTCTCTGATTATTGAGTTTCAGTGTCATGCTTTGAGGCCATTTGTGTTTCTTGTGTGACTACTTGAGTATTTGTATTGCCCATTTTTCTACTAGGGTCTCTATCTTTTTCTTAGTGATTGGGTATTTTTCCTTATCTATTACAGAGTACAGTTATTTTCTCTTGGTTTATCCCTTTTTTTTTATGGTTTACTTTGTCATAGACACTTTAGTTTTACATGGTCAGTTGTGTGAGTCTTTTCCTAGGATGTTTGAATTAAGTTTTATAAAGTTATGCTCATATCAACCAGGATCTTGTAAGGAGAGAGAAATCACATAGTAACTGGAATAGGGAAGTTTATTATTAACCATCCTGGGGATCAGTTAACAAGGGGTTGGCTTGTAAGATGTAAAAAGACCCCTAAAAAATATAGGCATGTGTGCTGTTCTTATATACTCAGTTGTATATGACTCTTTGCAACCCCATGCAGTGTAGCCCACCAGGCTCCTCTGTCCATGGGATTTCCCAGGCAAGAATACTGGAGTGGATTGCCTTTTCCTTCTCCAAGGGATCTTCCCAACCCAGGAATTGAACCCACATCTCCTGTGTCTCCTGCACTGCAGGGGAACTCTTTACCTAGTGAGCCATTGAGGAATAGCGGCTATAAACTGCTAGGGTGGAAATAAAGCATACCCTTCTGCCTCCCCCTCTCACCTCAATACTACCAACCTCAGTGCTGAGAATCCAGACCTTGTCAGAGCCTTGGTCACTGGGTGACAGAGAAATCACCATGGCACCCTGCCTACAAAATTTACTAGAAATCTACTCTCCGAACTCAAAGGAAATCCACCCATCAGGGTACATGGAAAGGTATATTGCCCATGGGAGGTGGTGATGAAACCACCCTAGAAATAGCCTGAGGGAAGCTGCCAGCCCCATGCACTGCAGGAGGCTGGTACTGGAGAAGACACCCGGGCTGCAGGAGTCTTGTACTGGAAGATCTTGTCAGGAGGATCCACAGAAACTAGGAAGGGCACCTTCTCTTATAATAGTTTTCAGCCTCCCTACTGACAATATTTAATATAGTTCAGTTCAGTTCAGTCGCTCAGTCGTGTCCGACTGCAACCCCATGAATTGCAGCACGCCAGGCCTCCCTGTCCATCACCAACTCCCGGAGTTCACTGAGACTCACGTCCATCGAGTCGGTGATGCCATCCAGCCATCTCATCCTCTGTCGTCCCCTTCTCCTCCTGCCCCCAATCCCTCCCAGCATCAGAGTCTTTTCCAATGAGTCAACTCTTCCCATGAGGTGGCCAAAGTACTGGAGTTTCAGCTTTAGCATCATTCCTTCCACAGAACACCCAGGACTGATCTCCTTTAGAATGGACTGGTTGGATCTCCTTGCAGTCCAAGGGACTCGCAAGAGTCTTCTCCAACACCACTTTTCAAAAGCATCAATTCTTCGGCACTCAGCTTTCTTCACAGTCCAACTCTCACATCCATACATGACCACAGGAAAAACCATAGCCTTGACTAGACAGACCTTTGTTGGCAAAGTAATGTCTCTGCTTTTGAATATGCTATCTAGGTTGGTCATAACTTTCCTTCCAGGAGTAAGCATCTTTTAATTTAATAAGGTTCAGTTCAGTTCAGTTCAGCTGCTCAGTGGTATCCAACTCTTTGCGACCCCATGAATTGCAGCACGCCAGGCCTCCCTGTCCATCACCATCTCCCGGAGTTCACTCAAACTCACGTCCATTGAGTCAGTGATGCCATCCAGCCATCTCATCCTCTGTCGTCCCCTTCTCCTCCTGCCCCCAATCCCTCCCAGCATTAGAGACTTTTCCAATGAGTCAACTCTTCGCATGAGGTGGCCAAAGTACTGGAGTCTCAGCTTGAGCATCATTCCTTCCAAAGAAATCCCAGGGCTGATCTCCTTCAGAATGGACTGGTTGGATCTCCTTGCAGTCCAAGGGACTCTCAAGAGCCTTCTCCAACACCACAGTTCAAAAGCATCAATTCTTCGGTGCTCAGCCTTCTTCACAGTCCAACTCTCACATCCATACCATGACCACAGGAAAAACCATAGCCTTGACTAGATGGACCTTTGTTGGCAAAGTAATGTCTCTGCTTTTGAATATGCTATCTAGGTTGGTCATAACTTTCCTTCCAAAGAGTAAGTGTATTTTAATTTCATGGCTCCAATCACCATCTGCAGTGATTTTGGAGCCCAGAAAAATAAAGTCTGACACTGTTTCCACTGTTTCTCCATCTATTTCCCATGAAGCAATGGGACCGGATGCCATGATCTTTGTTTTCTGAATGTTGAGCTTTAAGCCAACTTTTTCACTCTCCACTTTCACTTTCATCAAGAGGCTCTTTAGTTCTTCTTCACTTTCTGCCATACGGGTGGTGTCATCTGCATATCTGAGGTTATTGATATTTCTCACGGCAATCTTGATTCCAGCTTGTGCTTCTTCTAGCCCAGCGTTTCTCATGATGTACTCTGCATATAAGTTAAATAAGCAGGGTGACAATATACAGCCTTGACATACTCCTTTTCCTATTTGGAACCAGTCTGTTGTTCCATGTCCAGTTCTAACTGTTGCTTCCTGACCTGCATATAGGTTTCTCAAGAGGCAGGTCAGGTGGTCTGGTATTCCCATCTCTTTCAGAATTTTCCACAGTTTGTTGTTATCCACACAGTCAAAGACTTTGGCATAGTCAATAAAGCAGAAATAGATGCTTTTCTGGAACTCTCTTGCTTTTTCGATGACCCAGCAGATGTTGACAATTTGATCTCTGGTTCCTCTGTGTTTTCTAAAACCAGCTTGAACATCTGGAAGTTCACAGTTCACATATTGCTGAAGTCTGGCTTGGAGAATTTTGAGCATTACTTTACTAGCGTGTGAGATGAGTGCAATTGTGCAGTAGTTTGAGCATTCTTTGGCATTGCCTTTCTTTGGGATTGGAATGAAAACTGACCTTTTCCAGTCCTGTGGCCACTGCTGAGTTTTCCCAATTTGCTGGCATATTGAGTGCAGCACTTTCACAGCATCATCTTTCAGGATTTGAAATAGCTCAACTGGTTTTCGTAGTGATGCTTTCTAAGGCCCACTTGACTTCACATCCCAGGATGTCTGGCTCTAGGTCAGTGATCACACCATCGTGATTATCTGGGTCATGAAGATCTTTTTTGTACAGTTCTTCTGTGTATTCTTGCCACCTCTTCTTAATATCTTCTGCTTCTGTTAGGTCCATACAATTTCTGTCCTTTATCGAGCCCATCTTTGCATGAAATGTTCCCTTGGTATCTCTAATTTTCTTGAAGAGATCTCTAGTCTTTCCCATTCTGTTGTTTTCCTCTATTTCTTTGCGTTGATCGCTAAGGACGGCTTTCTTATCTCTCCTTGCTATTCTTTGGAACTCTGCATTCAGATGCTTGTATCTTTCCTTTTCTCCTCTGCTTTTCGCTTCTCTTCTTTTCACAGCTATTTGTAAGGCCTCCCCAGACAGCCATTTTGCTTTTTTTAAATATGGTACCAGCTGACAAAGGAGAACTATTTAAAGGGCCCAGCTCCATTTTCTGCAGAGAAACAAGGAAAGGCAGATTAGGAGCCAAATAGCAATAAATCAATAACTGGCACAGCACTTTGTTATACCTGGATTGTGCTTTTGTGCATAATTTGAGATAACCATAAACAACATTTTTTTATAAAGGTAAAATTGGAAACAAAGACCTATAAATAAAGAAATTACTGAATAAACTATGGTGTTTCCATACCACAGCTTACTGTGCAGCAATTATGAGGTGAGTATCTAGATATATGCACAAATATTAAGCCTTTAAATCATATTGTTAAGTAAAAATTAACAAAATTTTAAACTATTAAATGAAATAAGAATATAATTAATATGATAATACTCATTATAAGATATGCACATACACAGATTGTGTATTCAGAAGCAGAAGTCCTAAGATTACTTTGTAAGATTCTATAATTCATTCTTATGTATAAACCAACACTAAAGTATCTCACATAATATCTTAATTGTATTAGAACTGTCTTTGTGCAATTTTTTGTTGCCTTTGAACTAACTGATTTATAGATAATACAGAGGTAAAGGCTGTCACAGGTCAAATTGACTCAAATTTCAAATTAGTAAAGTTCTTAGAACTTCTGAATTCATATAATGAAAATCTGTGTGTGTGTGTGTGTTTCTTTTAGACAGATGTTGAAAAAGTTATAGCAGTTGCCTGGGACATCTTTCAGCCCCTTCTCTTTGGACTGATTGGAGCAGAGGTGTTAATTACAGCTCTCAGACCAGAAACTATAGGTAAGAATTTCAAAGTACTACTTTTGCTAAAATCAACTCTTTCTATTTATATTCAGTTGAAATATCTTTAGTAGGTATGTGTCCACTGATTCCTGTTATCGGAGTAGTTGGTTAGAAAATAATGTTTGTCAATCTAAGACAGTAAATTTTACACCTTTAATATTGTTCCTTGTAAAGAAAAGTGACACTGTTGACTACCGTCAGTGAAATGCAGGTCTGTTTTCCCAAGGGTAAAAATGGTCATGTAGCCTTGCCCTGATCAAGAGCCAGAATCTTAAAGATAACTAGTGAGTCCTATAATATGTAATAATAGGTACCCATAGAATAGAAATGTTTGTTCATTCATTCTTTTATTCATTCACACATTTGCTGTGGTGGTTAGTCGCTCGGTCGTGTCTGACTCTTGTAACCTTATGGACTATAGCCTGCCAGGCCCCTCTGTCTGTGGTGGTTGTTCTCCAGGCAAGAATACTAGAGTGGGTTGCCGTTTCCTTCTCCGGGGATTCCCTACCCAGGAATCGATGCTGAGTCTCCTGCATTGCAGACAGATTCTTTACCAACTGAGCTACGAGGGAAGCCCACACATTTGCTAGCCATCATGTTAAAACTCTCTTAATTCATAGCACTTCATTTAAAAATTAATTTATGCATGTATACTCATTATTTCCTCCTTTCCTTGCATCACATTGTTTTCCCATCCATGCAGGGGCTCCTGTTCCCTGCCACCTCTTTCTGAATCTCATGCATAGATTCTTCCCATTTTTTCATACATCTTCAAGTAGACTTGTCACAGTTTCCTCCTCTTCAGAAGTTAAATATGGATTTTAATCTCTCTTATCTTGAAATAATATCATCCCTGATTCTGATTCATGCTGATTCATGCTAGAGCATGGATGGACCTAGAGGACATCACACTAAATAAAATAAGCCAATCATAAAAAGACAAATACTGTATGGTTTTATTTATATGAGTAAAATTCATAGAAATGTAGAGTAGAATGATGCCAGGGATCTTGGAAATGGGGAGATGGGAATTTGTTGTCTAATGGGTACAGAGTTTCAGTTTTACAAGATGAAATCATTCTAGATATTTGTTGCACAAAAACATGAATGTTTAACTTGATGCTTACTGAACTGTAAGTTTTTAAATGATTAAGATGGTGATTTTTGTTAAGTATGTTTTATCACAATCAAAATTTAAATAAGTACACACATATATATTTATAAAGGATATGTGTACATATATATATGTATATACATCCTTTCTCCTTTCACTGCTCTCCTCACCTACCATTCTCTCTCTCTTCCTCTTTTCAAACTTTTCCAAAAGGGTACCTATATTCCACTTTTCCAAAAGGGTACCTATATTCCACTTTTCCATTTCAGTTCTCTTTCTCTTCCTCAGTGCATTTAAGTCTAGCTTCTGCCCTAACACACAGCCAACCCTGCTCTTACCAGTGGATTTATGTTATTAAATCCACTGAATACTTATGAGTCTTTGTTTTACTTGATCTCATATCAGCATTTGATGCTATTAACCTCTTTAAAACACTTTCACATTGAAGTTTGAAACTTTGTATTTTCTAGTGCCCTTTGAGTCTTTACAGTATATATGGCTTAATTGCTGCTCCTATGCTTCTCACTCTTTATCACTTTCCCGAGCTCATCTGCACAGTGACTTTGATTATAAACTATATAATTCCAAAATCTTTATCTCTAAATTTGTATATCCAGTGGTTGCTTGGACATCACCACTTGTAAGCCCCACAAAACTTTAAACTCAATATGTCTCAATCTTCCTCATCATCTTCTCCCCAAACCTTCAATGTTCCCTCCTGGGAATGGTATTATCTCTTTTGTACCTTGTACTTCAGCAACAAATACCTTTGAAAATATACCAACTTGAGAGAGTATCCTCCAACAAAAAGCTACAAAACTTTTCTGTTTAAAAAAAAAAACTTTATTGCAGATTATATAGAGCTTCCTGCAATGTCTTTCCCTTTTACAAGCCTTTTCAACTTGAAAAAATTGTTCTCAATTTTCTGTTCCTTTTTGAACTTCATTGTTTTCAACTGTAAAATGAGCCTAATTACCCCACAGCTTGTAAGGATTTAGTAAAGTAGTGCACTTAAAGCTGACTATGGAACCTGGCACAGAGTAAATACTCAACCAATGTTACTTTTTAAAATATTACCCTGTTAGTTAGCAGTCACTTTAGCTGTGGCTTTCTCAGGTCCAGTAGCCTGCAATGGCCAAATCACAATCCCTTATTTTGCACATCAAGATGAACTTAACTTTACCAGCAAAGAATTCTAAATGCTGATTGAATGAAGTAGCTGTATATGACAACCAGGGCTAATAGGCTGTCAGTATACACACCAGTATGATGAAGTATATGTAGAGTGCTGATGTCTGTTCTGATTGGTCAGTGCCCAGCCAGCTCTGTTCTGATTGGCTCATTGCATCCATACTGGCTCATAAATATTTTGAATATCACCTCTTCATGTTCTGTAAAGAATTCTCAACCACTTTGTTAAAAACATTAATGTTTTCTTCTCCTATGCCCTCTTACCAGTATGTTTAAACTGTATTTGCCTTATAGTATATTAATTAGTTGTTTATGTTTCTGTCTTTGATGTTCATAGAAGCAGAGTCTGTGTATTTACATTTCTGTGTACTAGTACCTAGTCCAAATCCTGCCATGTATAGTTATTATTGTATAAATTCTTTTAAAATAAACACATGAAAGAAAGTGTTGTTCTTGCTATAAAGCATAAAATAACGTTCAAATCTCCTTTGTAAAAATTTAAATATGTTTAATTTCTGTTTTTATTTTAGGGGAATACTCTGGTTTCTCTTCAGGTCTAAATAAATCTTTCACATATTACTAAAAAAATCAAGGGGAAATACCTTCTTTTAAACAAGTGGTCTGATTGATCCTTAATATTGATGTTTTAATAGATTATGCCTTGACATTTTATCTTTTTAATTTTTTGAATGTTTTTAGGCTTCTGTTGAAAGAATTTTGAATCAGTAACCATGAGATTCAGGGTTTTTTTCTTCCCCTCAGTATTTCCTTATGTCTGAAAACTGAGTATTTCTTACAGGTCTTTGTGTTGCCACCCTGGGCATTGCAGTATTAATACGAATTTTGGTCACATATCTGATGGTGTGTTTTGCTGGTTTTAACATTAAGGAAAAGATATTTATTTCTTTTGCATGGCTTCCAAAGGCCACAGTCCAGGTAATGATGGATTTTAATTCCTATTTCTATATGATATCTTGAAATTTTTAATAAGAGAGCTTGTTCAAATTTGGTGAAAATAAGTATATGAAGTTTGATTTATGATAAGATTTTATACTGATTTACTCTTTAAAAGTTTTATTCTTGGTTTATTGATTCATTAAGTATGACAGCTCATTTAAATTTCTTTAGATCACCAGAGTGCAACTAAAAATCCAATAAATCCCTATACTACTAGAAAGTAGTAGTACATAGCAGGAAGGAAGAGTTTGAAATTTTATCAGTCAGAGCTCTCTAAATAACCCAGAGATAGTTATTAACTCTCTTCATTTCAATAAATAACATAGCCCATCTTAGTATTGAAATGTGACTGTATGATTGATGATCAGTTATGCTGGACTACAGTCTTTATATATAATGGAGAAAGATTTATTGAGAAATAACTCAGAACATGCTTTATTTCCTCAATTATTAGTTGACATTTAAAATTTTCAAACCAGCTGAACCTCCTGACAAACAATCATATGACCCAAAATTTGCGCGCTCCAATGAACAAGGCACTAACCAATAGGTGCTTGGAAGGATTTGCCAGGTATTTGGTAGCATACCTGTAATTGCTAATTAAATTAGAACTGTACAGATCATCGTTTGTTGCAAATGTAACATATCCCTGATGGTATTGTATATTCTCCAACTAATTACAAGTAATGAGACTTACTTGTTTCATCCTTGATTATTTTGTGATTATTTAAGTGTATAAATTTCTTGTTTCATGAAACGAAAATCAGATGTTAATTTAGGAAGCTTTGAGAGATGTGTATGCTGCTCTGGAACAATATGTCAGATTTTGTGTGGCTGCAGGGTTAGGGCATTATTCCAGAGAAGTTTTTCTTTCAATTGTACATTCATAGGAGTCTGAGATATAAACATAGTGGCTAAGAATGCTATGAAGTTAATACAGTACGGTACATAGAGTAGTTTCTCCCTCTAAAAGTAGTTTTTCCTTTTAACAGTGAGAGGAGTTTAGAGTAGTTTCTCCCTCTAAAAGTAGTTTCTCCTTTTAACAGTGTCTCCCACCTCCACACTGCCTCTGGTAACTTTAGCATGTAGAAAAAAAATCACTCTAGTTGCTTTGGTATGAAAGATTTGTTTCTAAAGTTAAAATTTGAAGGATGGCACTTTCCCGCTATGAAAACAAGTTTTAAACTAAGGAGAAATTATCTAGGATGTCTTGAATAACACATGTTCTCAAACAATTATTGTATAGAATTTCCCTTTTTCTTCTTTTGCCACTGCACAAGAAACAAGACTTTCTTATATATTTTTTCCATGTTAGTGTTCTTTAAACTATTTTTGTCTATGACCCATAAGAAGTATACTTTAAATGACATCTTAGTAAATATACAAACCCTCTCAACATACACACACATACACATTTATACATACAACAGAGAACTGAAAGGGAAATGTGTATTGTAATGTGTACAGTTCTTGCTGAGCATTCATGAAATGTTGAATTAGTTCTGGCACAAGGTGATATACCATAGCAAAGAGCCCTCAAACGCAGGGACTAAATGAGAGACTTTTTATGTCTTTCTAACCAGTGGTCAAGAATGACCATTCCGGAGCTGGCAAGGTAACTGCTGTTCTTGTGCCTTTCATCCGTGAGTCCAGCTTTCACCATTTCCATCCAATGGCAAGGGGAAAATAGTAAGGTCCATTTCTTTTCAGGGAACAATTAAAAGAAGCATTTATTACTTTTGCTCACCTGTCAGTGGCCAAAACTTAGATATATAGCTACAACTATTTGCAAAGAAGACTGAAAAAAAGAAGTCTCTATTTGAACAGCAATGTGACCAGCTAAAACTCAGCCACTTCTATTATAGAAGGGTAAAGGGGCATTCAGATATCATGGGCAATTAGTAGTCTCTGCCACGTGTCTTATCCACACTGATATTTTCTCTTCTGTTGTGTTGTCCTGGAGATCAACATTGTTGTGTTGTGTGAAATAAGGGGATAACCAGGTTGATTAATATATTTTTCCCTTGTGGCACTGATAATATTGCATTTTGTCTCTAAAAGATTTTTCATAATACCTCCCAATAGATAAATTTTAAATAAAACATTTCACCAATTCCTAAAGCAAAAAATTAATCAAATTCCTAATATGATCAACTTCAAGTTTCAAAGGTGCCTACCACTTTCAAGTTTCTTAATGTTTAACAATTAGTTTAGGCTCTGAAGCAATACTTACGTTTTTTCATTTAAAACTTCACTATCTTCCAATAAATATCACTGCATTTTTTCATCTTATCCTTTCTTAATTCCAAATTCCTAAAGATGAAAGAATGAGATGACCAGTAACTTTCATCTTTATTCAGGAGGAATTTAGTATAATCTTGTTATGGTTAATTAATATCCTAAGTCTGTATTTGCCTGGTGTTTTGAAATATATCTGCCTGATATTTTTGTAAGTTTGCCTTATTCAAATAGGTACATATGAATCATCCTTCTTTCCCTTGGCAAGGGCAGGGAGAGCTTTCAGATCATTAAAGTCAACTGCAGTACATTTTGAAAGAGGAATAAGAGAACTTTCATAATTGAGCAAAAGAATAAGACATTTGTTTTTGCAAATGATAACATAATTCACCTTTTTTCTATGTGCTTGTCTTATAATGCTTCCAACTTTACCTTTAACCTTTCATAGGCTGCAATAGGATCTGTGGCTTTGGACACAGCAAGATCACATGGAGAGAAACAGTTAGAAGGATATGGAATGGATGTGTTGACAGTGGCATTTTTGTCCATCCTCATCACAGCCCCAGTTGGAAGCCTACTTATTGGTTTGCTCGGCCCCAGACTTCTGCAGAAAGCTGAACAAAATAAAGATGAAGAAGATCAAGGAGAGACGTCTATACAAGTTTAGAGGTGAAAAGAGAGAATGCTGAATACAGCCCTCAGAAGCATGCTGTCAGTGCCTGCTTTTGTCAACTAGCAGAGACTAGTTTTATCCGGATGGATATTGACATATTTAGTGTTTAAGTGTAAATTAATAGAACCAGAGTGTGGCTTTTTTTTTTTAAACAGCATTTTTAGCTATTACCGGGATGGTGGTAATGTTCTACATCTGCAACCTGCTCCCTTCCTTATTTTTTTTCTTCAGATAACTATTCATCATTATCTCTTAGCTTGTATAGGGACATGTATACTTTGGGCTTCCCTGGTGGCTCAGCGGTAAAGAATCTGCCTACAATACAGTAGATGTAGGAATCACAGATTTGATCCCTGCGTTGGGAAGATCCCCTGGAGGAGGACATGGCAAGCTACTCCAGTATTCTTCCCTGGGAAATCCCATGGACAGAGGAGCCTGGCAAATTACGGTCCAGGGGTTGCATGGACCGAAGTGACTGAGCACACATCGATACTTTAGTGTACTACCACAATTTAATTTCAGTGTCCTGTTTTGCTAGCCAACAGCTTGCTCTGACTTAGTGTTACCATCACAATTTCATAATTCATGGTCACCTAACCTCTCATGCCTTGAATTGTATTGGGCCCTTTTTTCTTTTTGTTTTTAAATACCATAACACAATCCTTCATCCATTTCTACCTTCCCTCTTAATCTGCCTCTTTTCCATTTCTACCTCTCTTACTTGTCTTTCTATGAAGTAGTATTTCTGATTGTTCCCACCAAAAATTTTTAAAAGTACACAAAATATTTTAATTGGTTCTTTCTCTTGCACCTGTCCATGTGTCAAAGACTAAATCCTATCCCCCCAGTTAGCTTCACAGAGCCCCCCATTTCAGTGGCTCATCTGAGTTTCCTTCTACCTAAGCAGTGTCCTGACCCAGCCCTTTTTTTTTGTGACCCACATTTTCAGGCTCTTCCTGTTCTCTAGGTAAGAGACAGCTAATTTTTAAATCTATATCAGCCTCATGAATACCATATTAATCAGGGTAAGATAAGCTGCTATAATGAAGAAATGAAAAATTAAATACTTAAATAGAAAAATGTATTTTCCTCTTACAAAACCAGTTGACAGGGTTACTCTGCTCATGAGGTTTATTCAGAGACCCATGTCCTTCCATCCTGAGACTCTGCTGTGCCCTAGCTTAGGACAAAAGTCCCCTTTCTAGTCTTCAGGAAGAAGGAAAAAAAAGGAAGCCCAAGACAAGCAATTTATTTTTAAGAAAGTGATTTGGCAGCAGACACATCTCTCCTCTTACATTCTGTTGGTGATAATCACACCCACCCAGCTGAAAAGTATTATCTCTCACTAAGCATTCACATTCCCGGGAGATGGAAAGACCAGATTTGAGAGCCAGAAGTACTATCGTGTTGGGTGTTACCGTCACCTAGTAGCATATTCTTGCAGGTTAACAAGGATTATCTAAAGATGTAACTTTAACCAAAAGAATGACTTCCATGGCAGGAATTTCAGGAATTGTGACATGCTAGTAGAGAAGATAAGAAAGTCTTATCTGCAGAAGTCTCATTTTATCCCACTTAATCAACTGACCATTTCTGCTTTTTTGAATCACTTGTTAAGTTCCTCTACTCTAGGTCAGCTCCTGTCTAGTTGTTAGAATAATCATGTTTAGATAATGTTGTCATTAGACTACCTAAGGTTCTGATTTAATAGAGACAAATACATGAACAATCTGTAAAAAGGGCTATAAGTACTCTGACAGAAGTGAGTATAGGGTACATTCACCCTTCAGACTACTCTTCCAACCCTTCCTGTCATGACTTTCAAGCTGTTCGAAACCAGCTTAATTTTTATTAATCTAACATAATAGGAAGCCAGAGAGTTTTCATTTTTACATCAGCCTGACTCTGATTCCTCTATGGGACTGTATTCCCTTAGTGTTTATGTTCTCAACATGGACCAGACTAGTTTATACCAAAGTTCAGAGAGGTGAACTTCCTTGGCCAGATGCGCCTTGGTTGTAGCACCATAAACTTAATGCTCATCTGGTCCTCTACTTTCACAGCCTCTGAAACTAGAGTCACCCAACAAATATTTACTAAAGCCTTTGGTGGCCCAGGCACATTATAAAGACTAATGTTGTTGCCATCTTTAAGGATCTGATAGTCTGATTGAGGATAGCAACCATTAAACAAGAAGTTGCAAAACAGTGTGATAAGTGCCATGATGCAGAGAGTACAGGGGTGCCAGGGAGCTCATAGCAGGAGTAACCCATAAATCAGGGGGAGGTGCACTTTAGGCACCCACTCCAGTATTCTTGCCTGGAGAATCCCAGGAACAGAGGAGCCTGTTGGGCTGCCATCTCTGGGGTCGCACAGAGTCGGACATGACTGACGCAACTTAGCAGCAGCAGCAGCAGCACTTGAGGCACAGCCTCCAGAGAAAGTAGGACCTCGGCTAGGATGTGGGGATAACTAGGACTTAGCAAAAGGCACGGGAGACCCAAGGGTGCTGCAGTTAGTGCAGGTTCCCATGTTCACCAGTAACTCTTCTCCATGTAACATAACAGGCTTTCAATACTTACTAATACAAAATACACTTAGTATAAGCAAATAAGAATGTTGTTGTAAATATTCAAGACCCCAAGAAAGAATTAGAAATGGAAATTCAGAGTGTAGAAATAGTTGAAAATCCCCAAAAGTGACTGCCCATAGCCTATGCCATTTTCAGAGCATGTGGTGACTTTTTGCCTACCCCTCCTTGGTGAGCGCCACCAACCAAGTCTCTGTGGCTGTCTGTCTAGTGGGCTTCCCTGGCAGCTCAGTGAAGAATCTGCCTGCAATGCAGGAGACCCAGGTTCCATCCCTGGGTCAGGAAGATTCCCTGGAATAGGAAATGGCCCACTCCAGTATTCTTGCCTGGAGAATCCCCATGGATAGAGGGGCCTTGCAGGCTACAGTCCATGTAGTCACAAAGAGTTGGACAGGACTGAATGACTAACACTTTCACTTTCTCTGTGCGGTGTTGGTCTCTGCAGGACTCACTGTGAAGTCTCAGGTTTGTTTTGTCACCACAAAGTAAACCACAGCTCTTTTCTTGGTTGGTAAACTCAGAGTTAACTTGATACAGAATGCTGACTCAAGCCAATCAAACTTACCCCTCCCCACCACAGATAGAAACCAATGCTTTAACCCCTGGGTGACTGAAAGAAAGGTGTATCATATACATACTTCTATCAGAGTACTTGTAGTCCTTTTTTCAGTTTGTTTCTGGGTTTGTTGCCTATTAAATTAACCCTTGAGGGGTGGGAGCCTTACTTGGTCATCTTTGAAACCTCAGCAATTTTTACAGGATATGGAGCAGGGTAGGCATTTAGTAAATTGTTATGAACTGAATCAGTGAGGAGATTCTCTTTCAGTATCAGAAACCTACCTGCCACATAACAGTTTAGATTTTAGTCCACTTAGTGCATCTAAGCTGCTCGGGCTACTACAACAAAATACCATAGACTGAGTGACTTAAACAACCAACATTTATCTTCTCACAGTTCTGAGGCTGGAAGTCAAATGTGAGAGTTGCCAGCAATGATCAGGCTCTGATGAGAGCTCTCTTCCTGGCATGCTAATAGCCTCCTTCTCATTGGGTTCTCACGGGGTGGTGGGAGGAGGGAGGTTGTGAGGGGATGGGAATGGAGGAGAATATGCAAGCTCTCTGTTGTCTCCTCTAATAAAGTCACTAATCCCACCATGAAGGCTCTAGCCTCATGACTTAATCTAATATAATTACCTCTCAAATTCTCCCTGTCCAAACACCATCACGTTGAGGGGTTATGGCTTCAGCTTATGAATTTAGTTGGGGGACAGAGTTCAGTACACATCAAGGGCTTCATACTTCCAAGGACAGCACCAAGCAAACACTGTAAACTTGCTCTCTTCAACACCCTTTTTTTCCTAAGGTGGGTGCTGTCAACCTCTCCTCTGAGAAGTGTTTGTTTCTCTTTAGGCAGACTGATTAGGTTTCTGCTTTTTAAGTTATTTTCGCCTTCCCGTGTTTTCCTTTCTGGTATTAACTCCATATAACATGGACTGGACTTGAGTGTTCTCAAAATGTTCTCAGTCATGTGTTTGCAAATGATCTCACCCATTACCTTCTTTAAAAATAGTAATGATTATTTTGTCTGATTACAAAATAATACATTTGCATTGCAGAAAATCTAGAACGCAGAAAAGCACAAGAAAGAAAAATGAAACTACTGTTAATGCAAACACCCATTTTATTTTGATTCTTTTAAATTTTACTTTTGCAGTCTGGGGGATGTCTTATTTTCAGAATGATACCTCATCCACTGAATTCGTTGGGTGAAAGGCAATATAAATATATTTGACTTCTGTGAAGATATATAGATTGAAGATTTTTTGTTATATATAATGAATGCTAAGCCTTCCAAAAATTACTTATTCACCCTGTAATATTCAAATATTAATTTTGCAATGAATAAAACAGACAAATCCCTGCCTTTACAGAGTTTATGTTCTAAAATCCATTCATTCATTCACTCAAAATACACTTGTAACTTTCCTACTGTGTGCCAGTTTTGCTAGGTCCTGGGGAACACAGTGATGAAGAATATATTCAAGATGGAACTTGAATTCTAGTGGGAGACTGACTCTAATACTTGCCTTCAGAAAGCTTTCAAGAAGAAAGATGTGTACAAATAGCTGTAATCCAAATGAACGATTCAAAACTGTTCTCAGTGAGGAAAACTTCTTAAAGGTGATACGTGAACTGGATCTAGAAGAGTGGACATGATTTGGATTGATGAGTTGATATTAGGGAGTAAGGCAAAGAAAGGAACAGCTAGGTAGAGGGTTGGTATATTAGTGAAGTGTGAAAACAGTAAAGCCAGGGGTACAATAAATGACTGACACTTAAGGTTGATAAAGAGAAGTAGTGAGAAGTAAGACTGGAAAAGAAAGTTGGCGCTTAAATCATACCAAACTGGTCATTGGCCAAATTTCTATTTTTACTGAAGTGCTTTCAGAAGTACAGAACTATTTATATAGAAGATATTTTTGAAACTACTTTCATATCAAACTTAGGGAATACTGCTATCATGATTAAGGTTCTCTTTGTTCCTCAAAAGGTTTTTTGTTTTTTGTTTTGCTTTTAATGACATTGTTGCAAATATAACCAATTTAATTATTTTTAACTTATCCTTGATTTTTTTTTTCTTACCAAAAAAGCTTCAGATGTTTCTTTAGGCATTTTTAAGTGATTATTATTAAATTTTTATTATATTGTCTTTAAGTAAATGAAGGACATTACTTTTGAAACTTTTCAGAATATATTTCTATATGAATAATCTATGTAGTTTTGTGTAACAGATGGGAACTGCTTCCTACCATTTTGGGAGCAAGTGATATCACGTGTTTTAGTTGACTAAAATTAAATATAGCCTGAATCCTCTGACCTGGTGAGAATTTCAAAACTCTATTTGTTGATATGCCTCCCATTTTCCTTCAGTAAACCCTAAAGCACTTGAACTCCAGCAGTCCATGGCACCTGAGGCTTAGAGCAGTGTCTTGGAGGCAAGCAGGCTCCTCTCAAAGATCCTTCTTCCCAGCTTTACCATTTGGTCTTCATCCCAGTAACCTTGGGAGTCTCCTTGCTTTTTCCTTTCCTACCATGAGAACAAAGCCTTTCCTTAACCCTATAAATCACAAAAGACCCTGTCTACTCTTATAAAACAAGGAAGAAAATGACTTTCAGTCCTTATTTTCTGACTTTCAGAAAACAGAAAATGAGCTACCTATACCATGCTGAAGGTAGGAAAGGGTTACAATACAAGAATTTCTTAGTCATCCAAGAAAGAGTTGTGATTTGAATAAAATCTTAAATGATAAATAAGAAAAGGGGTAAAGGAACACTCCCCATAAACCGAATGACTTAAGAAAAAACATGGAGGCAAAAAGGAATTTGTGTGTGTGTGCAGGAGAAAAAGTCGTTTAGAGTATCAAAGAGAGAGAAAAATAGGAAAGGTGAGTTTGTCTTTCTATGAAGTTTGGACTTTCTGTAATTTGTCTTTGTCTATGTTGTAGGAAGCTTGGGGACCTCAGAGAGGGAACTTTAAGACCACCTTTGGCACTGAGAACCCAAACTTTCTGGGCCCATCTTCAAGAGCAGTTCTGCTTCTATTTGTTTCATATGAAGGTTTCCACATAAGATTTCATGGTGGGGTGGGGCGGGGCGGGGAGACAAAGCAAAGGTTTTACATAGATAATAGGATATTGAATGTTTACTTTGTATTAAGCTCTGTTCCAGACACTTGGCCACGCATCAATTTATTCTCACAACACCACCACATCCTTTACAGAGAAGAAAACCCCAAAGCTCAGAGAGATTATATATTTGCCTGTGGTCCCAAAGCTACAAAGTGGCAGTGCTGAACTTTGAGCGCAGTCCTAACCCCAGAAACTGCTCCTTTTAAGGCCGTACTAAAATTGACGTAAAGGGAAACACCTTCTAAAGTTTTGACAAGGTACTTCCGGCACATGCATCCCCTGGCGTTGCTTTCTGGCTCATCAGCCCTCTGAGGTCAACTCCCTCTCCGGACACAATAAGTCAATACTCTGAAGAGACGTGGAACGGGTAGAATAAACTGAAAACACAGCAGGCGGTTCCAGAGGACCCCAGAAACCTCCGGCTCCGAAGGATGGGGCGACCGTGACGCCAATTAAATACGTCAGTTCGGCCCGCAGTCGGCAGCCCCGCCCCATCGCATTAGCCCCGCCCATGCTCTGGCGACCTGCAGCGTTTACCTCAGGGCTGCGCGTGGGCCCGGCGGCGGTTGCTGTGCTCCCACGTCGCTCCCTGGGCAGCGGGAGCTGCTGTAGAGATTGTAGGTACAGCCCATTTGTCTTTACCCTCCCTTTCGGCACTATTCCCTCGTTTCTCGCGGTCTTTCCCCTCCGGTGGCGCCCAGGAACGCCTTCCCGTCCCCTTCGCTCTAAGGAGCTTACGTCTGCTCCTTTGCCGGGCTCTTAGGAAACAGCCACAGAAGTTTGTTTCTTCTCTCGTCTCTCTGACTCGTTTCTTTGCTCCCTCACCCCACGTGTCTCTCTTTATTCTCTCTGTTCCTCTTGCATTTCTTTCTCTCATTTTACAGAGTACTCGCAGATAAGAAAGAAGAGGTTTGTCAGTCAAGACTGACAGAAAAATTAAGTTTATTAGGCGCAGACTCTCGTACAGACGGTGAATATCTGCAAATGAACGTTCTCAAGCTCCTGTGATTGGAGGTGTGCTCCAGGATTGGTTGCTGATACTGGAAGGCTCACCTCCCTCCTCCCGCGCCCCTCACCCCGCCTCTTTCTTTCGGCTTTGATCGCCTTGGACAAGCCCTTCAGATCAGTGCTTTTGAAGGATAGAAGGCTGTTGTTGCACAGGTACCATGTGTCAGGCGTATCGTGTAGGAGTCCTTGTGAGAGGCCTGCACCTGGCCCCCGACGCCTCTCTGTGTGTGTCCTGTAGTCTATAAAAGATCAGATGGGATGATGGAGAGGAAAGATTGGCTTGGGTCGCACCGAGAAAGGTCAGACCCCACTAAATAATTTTCCATAAGAATAAATAGTATTGTTATTTGTGCAACAGAAGTATGGGAAATTAACACGTTACTCTCACACGTAAAGAATTCAAGCCCCAGACGTTTTGGTCACTGTGCCTATGAAATGGATATTCATATTTACTACCTTCTGTGAGTACTGAATTTATACCGCTGGTTTTGTCAGTTGACTCTCTTGTTTTAACTCCTGCCCAATACCAGACACGACTGAGCAACTAACACTTTTCCATTTACCAAATAGTAAAAACTTGGGAAGAAAATGTGTATAGGGGGAGTATTTTTATTTTGCTCACCTTACATTTGATCTGCTTATTAAAAATCTAAAGTTCTGAGTTTTGAGTTCTGTATATGGGACCAAAGATACAAAGTTGAGAGACATCAGCATGTATTAATAGATAAAACTGCCTAGGGAAAGTGTGTTCATAGAGAGCATTCCAGTGATTAGAGGTAAAACAGAGGAGAAGAAGTAAGCAAAGGAGGTGGAGTAAGCAGTGAGATAGGAAGAAAACCCGAAGCATGTGGTGACTTAAGAAGCCAAGATGACAAAGCATGGCTAATGGTACTGACACATGCTGAGAGGTAATGTAAAATAAATCACTGCTGAGTTTTGATAAGCACAATAAAAGTATGTGTGATGTGAAGAAATGGACGTAGCTCTGTGGATATCTCAAGATATTTCACTATGAAGAACTGAGAAATGGCATATATGGGGTGGAAGTAGAATTCTTAAACATGGGGATGCTTAAGTATGTTTTTAACCTAATGGGAGTGATCCAGTGTAGAGGGAGAAAATATTGTACAAGAGAAAATGTATCTCTTAAAAGTGGTGTCTCTGAGAAAGTGAGAGGGAATTGAGTGCAGGGAATATGTAGAAATGTCGACCTAGGAACATGAACATAAAACATAGTAACTAGAAGAAAGGCAGCGAGTATAGGTAGGGATGCAGATACAGGGGTGGATTCAGTGATCAGAAGATGAGTTTCTGCCTGAAGTTCGTAGGAGAAGGAACATTTGGGTGAAAGTTTTGAGAGGTGAAGAGAAAATATAAGAATAGTCATTTTGAACACAGAAGCTGTCATACTTGTCTTAGTTCGTTCAGGCTGCTGTAACAACAACAAAAAATACAGTCCGGTTGTCTTACAAACAGAATTTTTTTCTCACAGTTCTAGATGCTGAGAGGTCCAAGATCAAGGTGCCAGCAGATTCAGTGTCTGGTGAGGGCTCAATTCTTGGTTCGTATGTGTCTGAAAAAGGCAAGGGAGCTCTCTGGGTCTCTTTTATAAGAGCATTAATCACATTCATGTGTGCACTGCCCTCATGAACTAATCACCTCCCAAAGGCCCAGCTCCTAATACCACTATCACATTGGGGGTTAGGATTTCTACATATGGATTTTGAGGAGATACAAATATTCAATCTGTAGCAATACTAGAGAAGCATAGTAGCATAGCTGGGCAGAATTGAGTGGCCATTTGATGTTTGTGGCCTTGTGAGTGTGTAGCTAAGATAGGGTGGGAAAAGGATCATAGGAGCCAAGGAGATCAAGAAACTGAAAGATCAGAGTGGTGGGTGGGCAGCACTTGGGTGTCGGTAGATAAGTTAGTGGCTAACCTAGTCCTTGAACCCACATATCCTGCCTTAGCATAATGTGGTACTATTTTACTGAGAGAAATGATTCAAATTGTTACTGTTTTGTGCCACCTACACTTCCAGTTAACATTTTCTCAAAAATTGTGGCCTGATATTTTTTGTTCCATATGTCTAAATTCTAGACTTTCAATGACTGGTATTTCTAACTCTTTTGTCCCTTTAATATTTACTTGTTAAATGTTTTGGCTTGTTTATCTGTGTGTGTGTGTGTTTTGTTTTTGTTTTAAATCAAATTTATTATCATTCATATATCATACTATTCATAAACTATTTGTTTATTTAAAGTATACATTTCAGTGCTTTTGGTGTATTCACATATATGAATAACTATCATTATGGTTTTGGAACATTTTCATCACCTTAAAAAGAAACCCCATGCCTTATTGCTAAAAACTTTGTGTCCTCCCCATTCCTAACCCTGCTGCTGCTGCTGCTGCTAAGTCACTTCAGTCGTGTCCGACTCTGTGCGACCCCATAGACGGCAGCCCACCAGGCTTCCCCGTCCCTGGGATTCTCCAGGCAAGAACACTGGAGTGGTTTGCCATTTCCTTCTCCAATGCATGAAAGTGAAGTCGCTCAGTCGTGCCCGACTCTTAGCGACCCCATGGACTGCAGCCCACCAGGCTCCTCCATCCATGGGATTTTCCAGGCAAGAGTACTGGAGTGGGGTGCCATTGCCTTCTCCGTTCCTAACCCTACCCAACTACTAATCTACTTTCTGTCTCTATAGATTTCCCTATTATATACTTTCACATAAATGGATAATATGTAATCTTTTGTGATTGGCTTTTTTCATTTAGTATTATGTTTTCAAGGTTTATCATAGCATGTATTTTAAATGGCTGGATAATATTCCGTTGTGTAGGTGTACCACATTTTGCTTATCCATTCATCTGCTGATGAATATTTGGGTTGATCTGCCTTTTGGCTATTATTAATAATGCTGATATAAATATTTGTTTATAGATTTCTGCGTGGACATATGTTTTCTTGAGAATATACCTAAGAGTAAAATTGCTAGGTCATCTGGTAACTATGTTAAATCATTTCAGGAACTGCCAGATTGTTTTCCAAAGTGGCTGTATCATTTAACATTATCACCAGCAGTAGAGGAGGATCCTATTTCTCCAAATCATTGTCAATACTTGTTATGTGACTTTTATTTTAGAGAGATATAGTTGATATACGATATTATATAAGCTTCGGGTGTACAACATAGTGAGTCACAATTTTTAAAAGTTGTACTCCATTTATAGCTATTATAATACATTGCCTGTATTCCCTGTGCTGTACAATATATCATTGCAGCTTGTTTGTTTTATACATAGTAGTTTGTACCTCTTAATCTGCTACCCCTATATTCCCCTCCCTCTTCCCTCTCACCACTGGTAACCACTAGTTTGTTCTCTATGTCTGTCTGTTTCTTTTTTGTTATATTCATTAGTTTGTTTTAGATTCCACTTATAAGTGAAATCATACAGTATTTAGCTTTGTTTTTTAAAACATTCCCATGCATATGTGTTTATTAAAGTACAAAAGCCAACATTTTAGGTGCTAAAGGGAAGATGAAGGAGGAGATTTGGAACTCCTGTTTATAGAGCTGAGATGGCCAGTAACAGGAAGACCTGATCTGTAGTCCTTCTAATAACAATAATAATAATATCATCTGGATACTCCTTTACATTTTGTGTTATACTTTGATTTTCTCATCTCATTTGAATTTATAACTACCTTTTTCAGATAAGAAAACTGAGGCTTAGAGAGGTTAAGGATCTTGACAAAGGACACATACTCAGAAAGTAGCAAAATTATTAACCATGGTATTCTGATAATAAGTCCCATATCTTTCACGGTAGCAGTTTGCTTTTACACTTTTTACACTCCAATATATCCAAAGTGATAGCAAAGAAAAACTCTAAGTAGAAAAACTAAGTAGAAAACTAAGTAGAAAGACTAAGTAGAAAAACTGCTAAGTAGAAAGTCATGGTTGCCTGGAGTCCTCATACAATGTGAAAACATTTTGTACGTGTTTAAAATCCAACAGTTAATGGGATTAGATATTTATCCACCATTTATTATGTTAGGTAATTCAAAGAACTCAGAAATGATTATGAAATCGGCACTGATTCAGTCTACCGAGAAAACAGGTGAAAATGCGAGTCTCTGAGAAGCATTTCTTGGATCCCATGTATCGTACATGGAGAAGAAAATGACAGCCCACTCCAGTATTCTTGCCTGGAGAATCCCATAGACAGAGGAGCCTGGCATGCTATAGTCCATGGGGTCACAAGAGTCAGACACAACTTAACAACTAAACTACCACTACCATATATCATATGTGCTTCCACAATACCCTGCTGCTGCTGCTGCTAAGTCGCCTCAGTCGTGTCCGACTCTGTGCAACCCCATAGACAGCAGCCCACCAAGCTCCTCTTCCCATGGGATTCTCCAGGCAAGAACACTGGAGTGGGTTGCCATTTCCTTCTCCGCCACAATACCCTATACTGACTAAATTCTATATAAGGAAGAATACAGTGCCAGTTACTTAGTGTACTCTCAATATTTATTAAGTGAAAAAGGGATGGTAATCAAACATGCAGTTATCACACTGGGGTGGATCCTACCATAAGAATGTAGACTGAAGGGAGCTTCTACAATAATAACTTCTTAAACTATGTAGAATTAGCTGGGCCAAAAGCCAGGGTGTGGAGTGAGGAGACAACATATAAAATTGATAAAGTCTTGAAGATGTAAAGCATGACCACAGTGAAGAACTACAGTTTAGTACAGTTGAAGTTTAGAATGCCAAGTAAAGAATAAGGAGATACACAAGGACAAAGTTAGCTGTTATAACAGAGGGCTGTGTAAGCTGAGTTTGAGGAGTCTGGATGTTTTTCTTCTATGGGAAGCTATTCAAGAATATTAAGCAGGTCACTCTACATTTTAGAAGATTACTCTGCATTATGAAAATTACAGTAGGGAGGACCAAAGCTAGAAAAATGGGGAAAACCATTGGAAAGGCCATTATGGTGTTTAGGGAGAAAGGTGCTTATGGCCTGGACTGTGGTAGTGGCAATTTACATGGAGAAAAGTGGAAAATTTTTTTTAATATTTAGGAGTTTGTGTTATGATTTAGTAACTCACTGAATGTTGGGAGAAAAGGAAAAGTGGGGAGAAGGAATGACTCCTCAGATTGTAACTTGAGCAACTAGGTAGATGGTAGCTTTACTCTGAGATAGTAAATTTTCTGAAGAAGGAATAGATTTGGTGGGGAAAGGTCTTGGGTTCAGTTGTGCATAGACTGAGCTTAAGATACTTATAAAGGTGGTCAAGTAGAGATATTCAATATTTTGGTAAATATACCAGATAGAATCTCAGGAGGGCTTCTCTAGCCCAGACTCATCAGCTTACTGGTCATAATTGGAGCCATTGGGAGTAAAGTAAATTTCTTAAAAAATAGAGTGATAAGAAAAAAGGGCATAAGGCAAAATCCCAAGGAACTTCCACATTTAAGGGATAGACAGAAAGAAAGAAGCTTGTAAAGAAGCCCAAGGATAAACAACTAGAGAGAGAGGGAGGGTAGAGAAGTGACCAAATGATGTGAGAGTTCAAAAAAGATGACTTCCAGTTTTGGGTGTACCTTGCAGGAAGCTTTTCTTGAAATAACCCTTAAGCAACAGATATAATTTGCAAAAAAAGAGATGCAATAGGAAGGTATTCCAAGCAAATAAAAGTAAACAAATAAAACATAGAAGAGCAGTTAACAGTTTGCCTTAAATATAGTGTCAAAATAGCTACAGAGAAAGCGGACAAGATGGTTTGATGCCATGTTGTGAAAAACCTTGGATTCTGAGTAAGTTGTTAGTAACTTTATACTGTAGGTGAGAAAAACCATTGTGTTTGGTACTAAGAAAAAGACAAGAATATAAAACATACTCTGAATCCTGGAATACCTTACCATTTTATTGTGGAGACAACATCTGGGCACCTTAAAAGAATAAAAATTCATGATAATATCTGATTAATGAGAACTGAATATCCATAGAAATTTTAATAGTGGCAGAGTCCATTTGAATTGGAGTAGTATTGTTCAGATTTGTATTGTCCTTATTAAACAGTAATGCTAGCTAGTCATTACCTTAAAAAAAAAACTGATCTAGATTGATTGCTCTTTATAAAAGGTAGTCTCAATAAATATAACTTTTATTTATTTTATTTATTTATTTTAATTAGAGGCTAATTACTTTACAATATTGTATTGGTTTTGCCATACATCAACATGAATCTGCCACAGGTGTACACATGTTCCCAATCCTGAACCCGCCTCCCACCTCCCTCTGCATACCATCCCTCTGGGTCATGCCAGTGCACCAGCCCCAAGCATCCTGTATCCTGCATCGAACCTGGACTGGCGATTCGTTTCTTATATGATATTATACATGTTTCAATGCCATTCTCCCAAATCATCCCCCGCCTCCACGGAGTCCAAAAGACTGTTCTATACATCTGTGTCTCTTTTGCTGTCTTGCATACAGGGTTATCGTTACCATCTTTCTAAATTCCATATATATGTGTTAGTATACTGTATTGGTGTTTTTCTTTCTGGCTTACTTCACTCTGTATAATTGGCTCCAGTTTCATCCACCTCATTAGAACTGATTCAAATGTATTCATTTTAATGGCTGAGTAAATACTCCATTGTGTATATGTACCACAGCTTAAATATAACTTTTAAATTCATTTGTTCAGAAAGAATTATACTGTTACTTGTTTTCACTTGATGATCTTGATGTAAACTCAAAAAGGCTTCTGTCTGAAAGGCAGCAATAGTTCCCAAGATTCTAAAGGCATGCATATGAACCCAGACATTGACATATATACTTTATCTAATGTTCATTTAACAAATATATGTGTCAGTAATGTGTGAACCATGAACTTCCAGATGTTCAAGTTGGTTTTAGAAAAGGCAGAGGAACCAGAGATCAAATTGCCAACATCCACTGGATCATCGAAAAAGCAAGATTTCCAGAAAAACATCTATTTCTGCTTTATTGACTATGCCAAAGCCTTTGTGTGGATCACAATAAAGTGTGGGAAATTCTGAAAGAGATGGGAATACCAGACCACCTGACCTGCCTCTTAAGAAACCTGTATGCAGATCAGGAAGCAACAGTTATAACTGGACATGGAACAACAGACTGGTTCCAAATAGGAAAAGGAGTTCGTCAAGGCTGTATATTGTCACCCTGCTTATTTAACTTATAGGCAGAGTACATCATGAGGAACGCTGGCCTGGAAGAAGCACAAAGTGGAATGAAGATTGCTGGGAGAAATATCAATAACCTCAGATATGCAGATGACACCGCCCTTATGGCAGAAAGTGAAGAGGAACTAAAAAGCCTCTTGATGAAAGTGAAAGAAGAGAGTGAAAAAATTGGCTTAAAGCTCAACATTCAGAAAACTAAGATCATGGCATCTGGTCCCATCACTTCATGGCAAATAGATGGGGAAACAGTGTCAGACTTTATTTTTTTGGGCTCCAAAATCACTGCAGATGGTGATTGCAGCCATGAAATTAAAAGACACTTACTCCTTGGAAGGAAAGTTATGACCAACCTAGAGAGCATATTCAAAAGCAGGGACATTACTTTGCCAACAGAGGTCTGTCTAGTCAAGGCTATGGTTTTTCTAATAGTCATGTATGGATGTGAGAGTTGGACTGTGAAGAAAGCTGAGTGCCGAAGAACTGATGCTTTTGAACTGTGGTGTTGGAGAAGACTCTTGAGAGTCCCTTGGACTGCAAGGAGATCCAACCAGTCCATCCTAAAGGAGATCAGTCCTGGGTGTTCGTTGGAAGGACTGATGCTGAAGCTGAAACTCCAGTACTTTGGCCACCTCATGCGAAAAGTTGACTCATTGGAAAAGACCCTGATGCTGGAAGGACTGGGGACAGGAGGAGGAGGGGACAACAGAGGATGAGATGGTTGGATGGCATCACTGACTCGATGGACATATATTTGGGTAAACTCCAGAAGTTGGTGATGGACAGAGAGGCCTGGCGTGCTGCGATTCATGGGGTTGCAAGGAGTCGGACACGACTCAGTGACTGAACTAATGCTTAGTAGCTAAGGGCATGCACTACATATTGAAACACATCTGAACTCAACTCTTGTACTGCCATTCTCAAAGGAAGGAAAAAAGTTCAAATCTCTCTTAAAATAGTTAATGTATAACTCTGTATACATTATGATTTTTTGAAGAAATTTTCTTCAAATGTTATGTGTCCAGTTAGTGCACCTGTCAAATTTAATTGATGTTTCTTAAATATGTAGGGACAAGAGATGAGGAATGGTTTCAGGTGTTTAGCTAAGTCACAAAATGAATCACCCACATTTAGAAGGGTCTTCCCTGGTGGCTCAGATGGTAAAGAATCTGCCTGCAATGCAGGAGACTTGGCCATAAACTTTTGCTAAATAATATGTATAGTCGCTAGATGTCACTATTGTCAACATTGCTCCAAAAGAATAAACCCAAAGTACATTATACACTACAGGAACACACACCAAGAGAAAGACAAGAAGTTGTTTCTATTAAGTGACAGAAGACGTGTGTGTGTGTGTGTGTGTGTGTGTGTGTGTGTGTGTGTATACACACATGATGTTTATACAAGATGTGAAGTTCCCAAGCAGCATGTATTGGTATTTTCTCACACTGTTTGTTTTGCAGTAAGTCCATAAGGGAATAGAAAGTGAAAGAAAAGTGAAAGTGAAGTCACTCAGTTGTGTCCGACCCTCTGCCATCCAGTGGAGTGTAGCCTACCAGACTCCTCCATCCATGGAATTCCCCAGGCAAGAATATTGGAGTGGGTTGCCATTTCCTCCTCCAGGGGATCTTCCCTGCCCAGGGATCAAACCCAGGTCTTCTGCATTGCAGGCAGATGCTTTACCCTCTGAGTCATCAGGGAAGCCCAAGGGAATAGAAGCATAGACTTAAAACTGATAAAGGCATTAGATTATCTAACACCCCTCCACCTTACCCCCATTGTATAGGTTTGGAATTGAAGTATAGGAAGGTGAAGTACGAGGAAATTTACTCCAATTTAACAGATTAAAATAAATAAAACAGATTTACTCCATAACAGATTTAAAGCAGAGAACTTAGATTGCCCAGCTCTTTTATAGTACAAGCTTTTATAGTACAAGCTGTGTCCATTATTTATATGAACAGAGACATTGTAATAAAAACAGGTGAAAACAGAACTTCTAAATCAATCAAAATTTTCCACAACTTTAAAAGCAAAGCTTAGTAATATGATGATAGTATATACTTCTAATAAAAATTATCAATTGAATAACCATACTTTTGCTATGAGCTGTAAAAACATCTCACTAAAAAAAAAAAAAAAAAACACCTCACTTTATTCCCCAATAGCAAGATATGTAGTGTGTATGTATTTATACTGTACCTCATTCCAAAAGGGATTTTAAGAAACTTACTTCAATAAAGCATAATTTTTTTTGAATGCTGAGGTGATTATAAATATACTGGAATAAAATTACAACAAAGTCATCTTTTAGTTTACAAAAAGCATGATGTCCAGTAAACTTAAATTTGGATGTGGTTTAGTTGCTCAGTCATGACCAACTCTGACCACATGGACCACAGCCCACCAGACTCCTCTGCCCATGGGATTTCCCAGGCAAGAATACTGAAGTGGGTTGCCATTTACTTCTCCAGGGGATACTCTCAACCCAGGGATTGAACCTGTGTCTCCTGCATTGCAGGCAAATTCTTTATCCTAAATTTGGATAATTGTTCCCAAATTTGATTCTGCTTTCTCTAGCTGTGAGCACAAAGTAAGAAAAGTATATATATAGTACTATACCCATTAAAAGATGACAGAAGATTGTTATTTACCCAAGGTCATACAAGTAGCATATTTCTGATTTCAAATTCCTAATTCCTTGCATTATGCCAGCTATCCAGGTACACAGAGCACTCTATTCCAGATATACAATGACACTACTCCTGTCATCGAACCAAGCTTGGGTCTGTTCACATGATATGTAGTAAAGCCAATCTACTGACACAGCATTGTGGTGAAAGAAAGTACAGTTTATTGCAAGGCACCAAGCAAGGAGAACAGGCATCTAATGCTCAAGAGACCCAAACCCCTTGATGGCTTTCAGGGAAGGGTTTTTAAAGGCATGGTGAGTTAATGGTCAATGGTACGTAGTCATCTTATGTACATCCTTCTGATTGGTCGGCGGTGAGGTAACAGGGTGGTGCTTTGGGAGTCGGCATCATCAGTCTTGCTGCAGTCAGTCTGGGTCTGTGAACTTGTGGGCAGCATGCTGTTAACTTCTTTCACCTGGTAGTGGTTTTGGTGGTGATGGTTTAGTTGCTAAGTCATGTCCGAATCTTTGCAACCTTATGGACTGTAGCCCACCAAGCTCCTCTGTCCATGGGATTTCCCAGGCAAGAATTCTGGAGTGGGTTGCCATTTCTCCAATCCTGGAGTGGGTTTAGTATCTGTAGAACAACTCAAGGATATGGCTCAGAATATTATCTGTAGCCTTTGAGGAAGAACTAAGGGTCTTTTACTTTGTTTTACGGCTAAACTATTATTACTTTATCTTGCTTGACTGTTTTCCTCTGTTTCTGTATTTTCTCACTTTTGTGATTAAGTATGCTGTTTGGAACTTGCTGAAGGCCTAGGAGGCGAAAGCTTTTCTACAATCAAGGAGTGGAGGACATGGTGCTGGGTGGTTTGTGCCTGCAAAGGCCCTGCAGGGTCCTGCCTGGTTTCACTCCTAATAGAAGACATTCACTGTAACCATCAGACACTTGGATTACCACAGTTACTTCTAAATTAAACAACAAGGCTTTTGCTTATGTCAAGTTTATTTCAGATAGTTGCACAGAACTGTTAACAGGAATTTTTCTATCAAGAAATTTCAACTCCCCAAAAAACCAACTGTTAAGAGAAAGGTAAAATTCATTAATTTATCTGCATTTTAAATTACAAAATTCATCTTAAGGAAACAGGCATTTTTTAAAGTGTCAGAAAAAAAGGTGTGTCCAGGGGAAGTGAGAAGTCCAAAGGAAAAGAGAGATAAGGAGCTATCTAGAGCAAAGAAGAAAGCAGACAGGCACAATATTAAAAAGGGGGGAAGGGAAAATGGGGTGAGATCTAAGGCCCATGTGTTCTGCCCAGTCAGCTTCTGATCCCTACATTCCTCACATATTTGGTTTTTCCCCTTCAACTTGCCCCATTAAAGTTATGCCAAAAATCTATCCTAGGCAGAGTCTTAGTTCTTCAAAAGTTCCAATCTTTTAAGTTTTTGTTCTGTAGGAGCAGAATCTTTTTCTAAGTTGTCCTGTTAACTTCTTATCTATCTTTACAGCATAGTCTTTAAGGATCTTATTCTTAGTCTTTAAGGATCTTTATTTTTTCTTAATGTATTTGAAATGCTTATGCTTGATGTTAGAATCTCTTACTTTTCTTTCAAAGATGTCCTTCCTGTTAACCATGCAGAATGTTTTTGTTGTATTTTCAGTATCTGGTATATTTTTATTCTCAGTTCATTCCACAAATATTTATTGAGTGCCTTCCATTTATCAAGTATTGTGAAGATCAAGGGTAAAAAAACCCATATGGTCCCTACTATCCTGAAGTACGGAGGCTTCCAGTTCCATTCAAGATGGAGTAAGTCCACTACAACCTCTTTTTCACTGCTCACGACCCAAAACTGAACGAAATGCAAAGAGCAACTGCCTGAGGACTCAGAAAGTAAACAGAAGCAGGTAGATTGGGAAGGAGAGTCAAAACTATGAAGGTCAATTTCTCTTGCTCTTGTGGCTTTAACCTGAAGGTAGGCCTCAGTCATTCAGCTATTTAAGGGCCACACTGGAGGCCAAAAACTATAATAGAAAACCTACTTTTATTGCCTGAAGATCTGGGAAATGGACCCTATAGTCCAAAGTGAGTGTGAGGAATCATTGTTATCACAGTTGTTTTCGTTTTTTGGCTTTTCCCCAAGGGCAGGCACTATTTATGGAATTATGGACAGCTAAAACTCAGAGAAAAGCCTCAGCTTCTGACTAGAGAAACCAGGGAAAGAGACCTTGAGAGAAATAGAATTGGGAGGAGGTATGGATTCAGGAGAGGAGAAAGCTGGAGAATGGGGCTCCTTAATTCTGTGTTTGAACCCAACCAAATGTCTTGTGTCACCTCCAGCTACGCATGGGTGAGATAGGCCCAAAGCAGCATAGCAATGGCTTTAAAAACTGACATAAGAATTTTTAAAACAAACAAACAAAAAAACACTGCCCAAGTCACAGTGGCTGAATGCCCAACCCCTGAGTGGCTTCATGTGGCAAACTAATAAGAGTATAGCAAAGGCTTTGGAAACAACTGAAATTGGAACATGCCCACAGAAAGTAAGAGAGAGCTTATGATCTGTACCAACTCAAGTTGATTGCCTGCTAAAACAAACAAAAAGTAAAGTATTCCTCAGAGGATTTTAGTAAGACCCCAAATCTGTGCAACAAAATGTCCAGGATATACTCCAGGAGTACTTGATGTATAAAGATCCAGAACATGATAAAAAAAAATCAACAGATGCCAAGCAAAAAATGACACAGATGTTGGAATTATCAGATAAAAATGGTGAAGTAGCTGTGTTTCATGTGGTAAAGATAAGCATAGTCATAATAAATGGAAAGATTAATAGCAGAAAAATAAAAACAGTTAAAAAAGAAGTAAGTAAAAAATTTTAAACTAAAAAATACAGTATCTGAAATAAAACATTCACTGAATGGACTCAGTAGCAGAATGGAAATGAACTAGGAAAGAATCAGTGAACTTGACAGATAAATAGAAATTGTTCAATCTGAAGAACAAAGTGAAAAAAAGATTGAAAAATAAAATGAACAGAGTTTCAAGGACCTATAGGACACTATTACAGAGTCTGTAGTCTAATGAGAAAAACACATGAAACAGTCACTCTAATGAATACATGATTACGAACTGAGATAATACTCTGAAAAAAAAATGATCAAAGTTCTTTAAGAACATAAAATACTTGATCTTACTTAGCCTAGGGTCAGAGGTGATGTCATAAATATTTCTCTGAGTATATGGTTCTTGAGCAGAAGGGTAAAAAGGAGTTAACCAGATGAAGGGAAGTTTGTAGTGCAGAGTGTTTCAGTTGGAGGGGAAAGCAAGTATATTGGGCTTCCCTGGTGGCTCAGGTGGTAAAGAATCTGCCTGCAATGTGGGAGACCTGGGTTCGATCTCTGGGTTGGGAAGATCCCCTGGAGGAGGGCATGGCAATCCACTCCAGTATTCTTGCCTAGAGACAAAGGTGCCTGGCAGGCTACAGTCCAAGGGGTCACACAGAGTCAGACACTACTGAGTGACTAAGCGCATACTCACAAGGCTCTGCAGAAGAAATCTAGCAATTTCTAGGAACTGTAGAAACATTACAGTGGCGAGAAGTGAAAAAAATGAATGTGGGATGGTATGAAATTAGGCTTGAGGGGGACCCAAGGACAACACCGTGCAGAATCCTGTGGGTCGTTGCCATGAACTATGTGTTTGTGTCCACCCTAATTTCGTATGTTGATATCTTAATGCTCTTTGTTACTGCTCAGGGCTTTCTCTAGTTGCAGTGAGTGCGGGCTACTCTTCATTATGTTTTCAGGTTTCTCATTGCAGTTGCTTCACTTGTTACCGAGCATAGACTCTAGGTGCACGGGCTTCAGTAATTGTGCCACACAGATTTAGTTGCTCCAGGGCATGTGAAATCTTCCTGGACTAGGGATTGAACCCATGTCCTCTGCGTTGGCAGGCAGATTTTTAACCACTTGACTACCAGGAAGCCCCCCTAAGGTCCTTATTTTTAATACTTCCTTTTCTAAAACAGAAAATCCATAAAGTTAGATATTTGATATTTTTTTTCTCTTTCTTTTTAAAAACAGATTTAAGTTACAATGGCCATTTTCTAAATGGGAGCATCTGAAGCCTGTGAGAGCTTTAGTCTATATCTGGCACACTGTCTGATATAAGCACTTTAGTTTTAAGAGTGTGGGCTTGGGAACCAAGCTGCCTGGTTTTGGCCCCACCTCCTTTATTTATAGCTGTGTGACCCTGGAAAAGTTAATTAAATTATTCCGGGACAGGAAGGCATAGACAATAGGGGTGAACCAAGGGAAAATGGTAATGTATCTCAGATCTAGGAAAAATAAGTGTGACTATCATAATTTGTTGGGAGCATCATCTCAGGCAAAATACCTAGAGAACTATTCCCTAGGAACTAGAGCAGAAGTAGAACTGAATGTTACGAAGCTACCACTACTGAGCTCAGTCCCTGATTTGCTTAAAGTGACCAGCACTCCCCCACTCCATACATTCTCTCTGGAGGAAGATATCATTTAGACACTGTATCATTTCTTATACACAATGTCAAGTTTTCAATAAAAATGATTAGCCATGCCAGCTATTAGACAATACTATATGACCACAAACCTAGACAGAACATTGAAAATAGAAACAGATTAAAAAATGACCCAGATTTTTGAGTTAGGAGACAGATATGTTAAAATGACTATGATTCTAAGAACTGAAACTTTTATAAAAGTCTTGGGAGAAAAATAGGAGGAAAGCTTCATGAATTTGGATTTGGCAATGATTTCTTGAATATTATACCCAAAGTACAGGCAAAAAGAAAAAAGACGAATCAGACAACATCAAAATTAAAAACCTTTGCACATGGAAGGACACTGTCAACGGAGTTTAAAAGGCAACCCATAGAATGAAAGAAAATATTCATATTTGCAAGCCAGATACCAGATAAATGATCAACATCCATAATATTTAAAGAGCCCTGTAATTCAACAACAACAAAAAAATAGTTTTAAAATGGGCAAAGGACTTTGAATAGACATTTCTTCAAAGGAGATATTTGAATAGCCAATAAATATTTGAATAGCCAATGAAAAGATTCTCAACATCAAAATCATTAGGGAAATGCAAATCAAAACTACAGTGAGATACCACCTCATATTCATCATGGTGGCCATTAATAAAATAACAGATATTAACAAGTGTGTGGAGAAATTGGAACCCTTGTGTTTCACTAATGTAAATATAAAATGGTATAGTCACTGTGGAAAACAGTATGGCAGTTCCTCAAAAAATTATAGAATAACCATGTGATCCATCAGTTCTCCTTTGTATGTACCCAAAAGAACTGACAGCAGAGACTTGAGCAGTTATTTGTACATCCTTGTTATTGCAGCAGGATTCACAATAGCTTCGAAGGTGAAAACAGCCCAAATGTCCATCAACAAACGAAGGGATAAACACAATGTGGTATATACACAAATGGAATATTATTCAGATTAAAAAGGAAGGAAATTCTGATAACTTGTTACAACATGGATGAATTTTGAAGACATTTTATCAAATAAACCAGATGCAACAGAAGAAATTTTTATGATTATATTTATATGAAGTACCTAGGGTAGTCAAATCCTTAAGAGACAGAAAGTAGAATGGTGGTTACCAAGGGGTTTGGAAAGGGAAGAATAGGGATTTATTGTTTAATGGATGCAGAATTTTGGTTTAGGATGATCAAAAAGTTCTGGAGATGGAGAGTGGTGATGTTTGTTTAACAATGTGAATGTATTTTGTTGTTGTTCTTCAGTCACAAAGTTGTATCCAACTCTTTTGCAACCCCATGGACTGTAGCCTGCCAGGTTCCTCTGTCCATGGGATTTTCCAGGCAAGAATGCTGGAGTGGGTTGCCATTTCCTACTCTAGGGGATCTTCTTGACCCAAGGATTGAACCCACGTCTCCTGCATTAGCAGGTGGTTTCTATACCACTGAGCCACCAAGGAAGCTCGTGTGAATGTACTTAATCCTTTAAAGTGGTTAATTTTATATCATGTATTTTTTATTAAAATTAAAATAGTAACTATGATTAATTAGTATCAGCCAAAGGGAGGGAAAATACATTATCTTCAAAGGAACCATGGTAAAAGTAATAGTTTAATTCTCAGCAGAAATTATGGGACCCAGAATACAGTGGAACATTTTTTAAATGCTTACAGAAAATAACTTCTAGAATTCTGTATCCAGTGAGAATCCCCTTCAAAAGTGAAGGTAAAAGTGAAAGGTGAAAGTGAAAGTGAAGGTGAAATTAAGACATTTCAGATGAATAAATAATGTAAGGCTTTATTACCAACAAATCTATAGTTAAACAGGGAAAGCATGAAAACAAACAATACCAAGGTCAATAAGAATATGAGGCAACATAAAGACAGGTTACAACACATGCAATTGGTTGTAAGAAAGAAAGAAAATGAGATTAAATGCATAAATAAAACATTTGCCAGCAACATAGTTTATACTTAAAAAATCCAAAAGAATCTATAGATTGTTAGAATAAAGTGAATTTTAAGGCCTGCATTATATTAGTAAATACAAATAATGAATTTCTAAAATGATATTATTTTGGTAATATTGAAAAAAGCATCAATGCCTAGAAATAAACCTACCTAGAAATAAGTCTAATGAAAGATGTGCAAGACCTTCTGAAAACTGCAAAATGTTGTTAAAGAAAATCTAAATAACTGGAAGGATATACAATGTCCAAGGATTGGAAGACTCAATACTATTAAGATGTCAATTCTGGGAATTTCCTGGTGGTCCAGCAGGAAAGACTCTGTGCTTTCCCGGCCAAGAGGACAGGATCAATCCCTGGTCGGGGAATTAAGGTCCCACAAACCTCACAGTGTGACCAAAGGAAAAAAAATATCAGTTCTCTCCAAATTAATCTGTAGATTCAGTGCAATTTCAGACAGAATTCCAGCACGTTGTATATGTGTGCATGTGTGTGTGTGCATGTACGTGTGTATATTTGTGATTTGACAACTTGATTCTAAAATTTATACGCAAATGCAAAGAGTCAGTCCAACTCTCTCAATATATATTATACATGGACTAATGTAGTGTTGCATAAGGATAGAAAACTAGGCCGGGGGACTAGAATAGAATCCCCAGATAAATTCACCGTATGTGGTCATCTGATTTACAATAGAGGTGACCCTGCATTGTGATGGGTAAAGATGGTATTTTAAATGAATGTGCTGTGCTGCGTGTCATTGCTCAGTCGTGTCTGACTCTTTGTGAACCCATGGACTGTATCCTGCCAGGCTTCTCGGTCCATGGGGATTCTCCAGGCAAGAACACTGGAATGATTGCCATGCCCTCCTCCAGAGGATCTTCCCAACCCAGGGATGGAACCCAGGTCTTCCACATTGCAGGCAGATTCTTTACCATCTGAGCCTTGCTGAGTCAATTAGATATCATAAGGGAAAAAAATGAACTTTCATCTCTTCCTCACACTATACAGAAAAATCAATTCCAAATGGATTATAGACATAAATGTGAGAGACACAACACTAATGCTTCTAGAAGAATATGTAAAGAGAATACCTTTATGATCTCAGGGTTGGCAAGGATTTCTAAAATAAAGCTCTAGCCATAAAGGAAGAAAAGAATAAATTGGACTAAATTAAAAACTTCTGTTAATTCAAAGACATCATCAGAGTGAAAATGCAAGCCACAAAGACTATATAAATGGGTATTTATATATTCAAGATAAGATCCATTCTAGACTACATGAAGAGTTCCCAACAAATCAGTTAGAAAAAGTCAACCAATTCACTTTTTAAGTGGATTAAGTGAGTTAAATAGATACTTTACTAAGGAAGATATTTAAATGGCCAATAAATATATGAAATATATTAGTCATCAAGAAAATGTAACTTAAATCCGCAATGCAGTATCACCAGAATAACTAAAAGAGACTTTTAGTTAACGAGGATTTGAATAATACTCAAGAGTATTTGGTTCAAATTCCAACTATGCCACTTGCTAGCTGTGTGACTTTGGAAAAATTACTTAACCTTCCTGGGTCTCAGTTTTCACATCTGTAAAATAAGGATAATAATAGTAAATAATTCATAGAGTTATGAAAATCAAATGAGATGATTCATGTTAAGTGTTCAGCACAGTCCAGCTTGTGTCAGCTGTAATTATCTTTTAATCCTCACAATAACCAATAAATTAAGCAATACTATACCATTATTTTACAGATAAGGAAACTGAGGCCTAGGGAAATAAATCACTTCTATCTCAGTTCCAAATTTCTTGCTTTTAGTTACTATGCGTGTGACCTATCAGTTCTACTTTTGATAAATATTTAAAGAGTATTGAATAATTGGGCTTCCCTTGTGGCTCAGCTGGTAAAGAATCTGCCTGCAGTATGGGAGACCTGGGTTTGATCCCTGGGTTGGGAAGATCCCCTGGAGAAGGGAAAGGTTACCCACTCCAGTATTCTGGTCTGGAGAATTCCATGGACTGTATAGTGCACGGGGTCGCAAAGAGTCGGACATGACTGAGCGTGACTTTCACCATAAACACCATTGAGTAATTGCCAGGCACAAATATTGCTTGAAAAATACCAAGTTTCTGTTATAGCTCCTAACTTGTACATTTATTATTCAGACTCCTTATCTAGGTTTTAAAGTTCTAATGTTTGCTCCCCTGGATCCCAGGTCCTGCTATCCTAATGATGTGGGTGCATGCGTGCTAAGTCACTTCAGTTGTATCCAACTCCTTATAACCCTATGGACTGCAGCCTGCCAGGCTCCTTTGTCCTTGGGATTCTCCAGGCAAGAGTAATGGAGTAGATTGCTATTTTCTTATCCAGGGTATCTTCCTGACCCAGGGATCAAACCGGAGTCTCTTTATGTCTCCTGAATTGGCAGGCAGATTGTTAACCACTGGTGCCACCAGTGGGAAAGTAAAAAAAATGTTAGTCACTCAATTGTGTCTGACTTTTTGTGACCCCATGGACTGTAGCCCACCAGGTTCCTCTGTCCATGGAATTCTCCAGGCAAGAATACTGGCGTGGGTAGCCAGTCTCTTCTACAGGGGATCTTCCTGACTCAGGGACTAAACCCAGGTCTCCTGCTTTGCAGGAAGATTCTTTACCATCTGAGCCACCGCGTAAGCCCAGTGCCACCTGGGAAGCGCAGTCCTAAATGATGACATAGTTGCAGATCTTAAAATATGCTTCCTGGTCTCTTGATATGATTCTTGATGTATCCTTGTATGATTCTTGATGTTATATTTGTGTGTTCCTAGTCCATCTGCCTAGTTATGACTCACAGTGTCGCCTCATTCAGGTCACAGTTGAAATGTCCCCTTGATCAGTGTAACATCATGCTGGCTTATTTTCTTTAGTATTAAATTGCAGTCTGAAAATACTATTTTTCCCTTACCCTCTATAGAATATAAGCTCCATGAGAGCAGAAACCTATATTCCTGTTTTGTTTTGCTGCTTTAACCTTCAGAGTCCAGAAGAGTAACATTCAGAAATTATTAAGTGGGTGAACTTTGTGCCCTGACCTAATGACTTATGTGTACTGGAACTCAAATATTTTAATGGTGCTAATCCTCAGCCAAAGAATTTGTGGAAAATTCTTCAAGAGATGGAAATACCAGACCACCTGACCTGCCTCCCGAGAAATCTGTATGCAGGACAGGAAACAACAGTTAGAACTGGACATGGAACAACAAAATGGTTCCAAATAGGAAAAGGAGTACGTCAAGGCTGTATACTGTCACCCTGCTTATTTAACTTATATGCAGAGTACATCATGAGAAACGCTGGGCTGGAAGAAGCGCAAGCTTGAATCAAGATCGCAGGGAGTAATATCAATAACCTCAGATATGCAGATGACACCACCTTTATGGCAGAAAGCAAAGAAGAACTCAAGAGCCTCTTGATGAAAGTGAAAGAGGACAGTGAAAAAGTGGCTTAAAGCTCAACATTCAGAAAACTAAGATCATGGCATCTGGTCCCATCACTTCATGGCAAATAGATGGGGAAACAGTGGAAACAGCAGCTGACTTTATTTTCTTGGGCTCCAAAATCACTGCCAATGGTGATTGCAGACATGATAGTAAAAGATGCTTACGGGAACTTTCCAGAACGCTCGGTGAAAGGCGGAGGAGCGGCGGCTGCCCGAGCTGCGCACAGCAACCCGCTCCTTCCCGCTCCCCCACACCGGCATCGGCCCTCTCACCGGCTGTAGAAAATGGTGAAGAAAACCACTTACTATGATGTTTTGGGGGTCAAACCCAATGCCACCCAAGAAGAATTGAAAAAGGCTTACAGGAAACTGGCCTTGAAGTACCACCCTGATAAGAATCCAAATGAAGGCGAGAAGTTTAAACAGATTTCTCAAGCTTACGAAGTGCTCTCTGATGCAAAGAAAAGGGAATTATATGACAAAGGAGGAGAACAGGCAATTAAAGAAGGTGGAGCAGGTGGTGGTTTTGGCTCCCCCATGGACATCTTTGATATGTTTTTCGGAGGAGGAGGCAGGATGCAGAGAGAGAGGAGAGGTAAAAACGTTGTCCATCAACTTACAGTAACTTTAGAAGATTTATATAATGGTGCAACAAGAAAACTAGCTCTGCAAAAGAATGTGATTTGTGACAAATGTGAAGGCCGAGGTGGTAAAAAAGGAGCGGTAGAATGCTGTCCCAATTGCCGAGGTACTGGAATGCAAATAAGAATTCATCAGATAGGACCTGGAATGGTTCAACAAATTCAGTCTGTCTGCATGGAGTGCCAGGGCCATGGGGAGCGGATCAGTCCTAAAGATAGATGTAAAAGTTGCAATGGAAGGAAGATAGTTCGAGAAAAGAAAATTCTAGAAGTTCATATTGACAAAGGCATGAAAGATGGCCAGAAGATAACATTCCATGGTGAAGGAGACCAAGAACCAGGACTGGAGCCAGGAGATATTATCATTGTTTTAGATCAGAAGGACCATGCTGTTTTTACTCCATGAGGAGAAGACCTTTTCATGTGTATGGATATACAGCTGGTTGAGGCGTTGTGTGGCTTCCAGAAGCCAATATCTACTCTTGACAACCGAACCATAGTCATCACTTCTCATCCAGGTCAGATTGTCAAGCATGGAGATATCAAGTGTGTGCTAAATGAAGGCATGCCAATTTATCATAGGCCATACGAAAAGGGTCGCCTAATCATTGAATTTAAGGTAAACTTTCCTGAGAATGGCTTTCTCTCTCCTGATAAACTCTCTTTGCTGGAAAAACTTCTGCCTGAGAGGAAGGAAATAGAAGAGACTGATGAAATGGACCAGGTAGAATTAGTGGACTTTGCTCCAAATCAGGAAAGACGGCGCCATTACAATGGAGAAGCATATGAGGATGATGAACATCATCCTCAGGGTGGTGTTCAGTGTCAGACCTCTTAGTAGGGCCTGTGAATAACACTCACTGCTGGTGTTTTATTTGCAGTAGTGATTGAGTAAAGGACTATAATCATCATATGCTCACTACTTGCTTTTGTTTTAATATTCAACTATAGTAGTGTTTAAAAGTTAAATGAAGAATAAACTCAAATATAAAAGCTCTGACTTTGCCCTGTATGTATGATGACTTCAGTGTGCAAGATAAGTTTAGTACTTGTAAAAATGACTTTAAAAAATTTCCCCTAGCATTTGTTAGGCCATACTTTGTAATTGATTTCAGCTATGTACATGGAATAGCTTAGATTGAAATTGCAAGTATATGTATTGACTTCAGTGTATGACCCTTAATTGTTAAGCTATGAAATTAAAACTGTGTTTAACTGGCAGTCAGACAAAGAAATTAATGTAGAGAAGTGTTGATCTGTATGTAGTAAGTGGGATTCATTGTGATGCTTCTGCATTTATTCTATTGCCTCAACTGTTACTTGAAGATGGCATGCTGTATAATTTAATTTAGCCTGTGGTATCACTGATAGAAATGATACCTTTGTAAAGAAGGGGTTTATCATAATATGCTGCTTCTTGAGGGCTTGCACTTGTAGAATTGCATTCCCTTCTTTTGCTGTGCCATCTTTTATTAATATATATAGCTATTGGTCCTGGTTACTTTTTTTGCCCCCCGCCCCCTGACCTTTGGACCACAGTAAGCCTTAGAGTAGTGACTTCTGGAGCAGGGAAACTTAGAAGTTAGAGTGATGAGACCTTTACATGGAGAAGTAATTTGCATGTATGAGATAGGAAGGTGTTTTTGTAGGTATGTTACAGGCTTACTTTAAACCATTTAACTTATGCTCCAGAGTAACTGTAATTTAATGTTGGTACTATAGCAAATTATGATGAATAGCTTTAATTGTATGTTTAAAGTCATATGTTCACAAGCTTAAATCTGGTATCAGAATTTAAGCAATTCTTGAAATGTATGAATGTCTCTTTAATATACTGATTACAAAGCATGAAAAATAAAATAAAATAAAAGACGCTTACTCCTTGGAAGACAAGTTATGACCAACCTAAGACAGCATATTAAAAAGCAGAGACATTACTTTGCCAACAAAGGTCCATCTAGTCAGGGTTATGGTTTTTCCAGTAGTCATGTATGGATGTGAGAGTTGGACTGTAAAGAAAGCTGAGCGCTGATGAAGTGATACTTTTGAACTACGGTGTGGGAGAAGACTCTTGAGAGTCCCTTGGACTGCAAGGAGATCCAACCAGTCCATCCTAAAGGAAATCAGTCCTGAATATTCATTGGAAGGACTGATGCTGAAGCTGAAACTCCAATACTTTGGCCACCTGATGCGAAGAACTGACTCATTTGAAACGACCCTGATGCTGGCAAAGATTGAAGGCAGGAGGAGAAGGGGATGACAGAGAATGAGGTGGTTGGATGGCATCACCGACTCGATGGACATGAGTTTGAGTAAACTCCGGGAGTTGGTGATGGACAGGGAGGCCTGTGTGCTGCAGTCCATGGGATCACAAAGATTTGGACGCAACTGAGCGACTGAACTGAACTGAACCCTCAGCCTATCCCTTCAGAACTTGACCCAGCTTAGGTGATTGACCCACATTTCTTGATCACAGAGCTTATGAACACTCAGATTTTGGTCTAACAGATAATGACAGGTAGTCAGTCTAATAATTTTGATATTCCCTTGAATTAAAATGAAACTCTACTTTAAAAGGACTTAGAGATCTAATTTGTTTCATCATATTTTTAAAATAAATGTTATTTTCTGTTTTAGTGTCATAAATTCAGTTATGATTCCTTACAGGATTTTATTTTTTTTAATTGAAAGATAATTGCTTTACAATGTTGTGTTGGTTTCTGCTGTATAACAACATAAATGAGCCATAATTATACATATATCCCCATCCTCTTAAGCCTCCCTTCCCCTCTTTAAGGATTTTAAACACTAATATTTTGCTTTATTAAAGTGAGAATATATGTAAGCACTCAGCATATGGTTTACTCAGATGTTAATGTTCCATTTCATTAAAAACTTTGGTTATTAAAATTCAGGGCTTCCCAGGTGGCGCTAGTGGTAAAGAACCTGCCCGCTAATGCAGAAGACATACGAAACAAGGGTTCAATCCCTGGGTCAGGAAGATTCCCTGGAGGAGGACATGGCAACTCACTCCAGTGTTCACGCCTGGAGAATCCCATGGACAGAGGAGCCTGGTGGGCTATGGTCCATAGGGTTGCTGTAAGCGCCCAACATATGGTTTGCTGCTGCTAAGTCCTTCAGTCGTGTCCGACTCTGTGCGACTCCATAGACGGCAGCCCACCAGACTCCCCTGTCCCTGGGATTCTCCAGGCAAGAACACTGGAATGGGTTAGCATATGGTTTACTCAGATGTTAATGTTCCATTTCATTAAAAACTTTCATTATTAAAATTGTTTGCCTTTAAAAAAATAGATACTTGAAACACATTCTTATCAAGTACTTAAAATTAAAACTTGAAATCTTTAATTTTGTCCTCAACAGTAACTCAAGAATTGAAAGATATTTTTAAGGCAAAGATACTCTCCCTCAAAGAAGCAAAGATCACAGAGAAGGTAGAAACAACAGATGTTTTAAAATAAGCTTTTCCAGAAATAATTCTTCCCATGATGTGGTTCTAGTTCACTCTTTTTTTTCCTAGTTCATTCTTACTCAAAATAAAAGCTATTTTATTTTGTTTAAATGTTGGACCTACAGACCTTTCCAATGGACCACATATAAAGACATTATTCTGATAGATGTAGGTTTTAAGTTTAAATCTTTTTGCAGGAGTTGACTGATACAGTAAATCGATTATGGAAATTATCACAAACGTACTAGTTCAGTGCATGAAATGAAGAACTGAGTTTTCTAATACATGCTTTTAAGATATGGCCCAGGATTATGAGCTACTGAGAAGTATTAAATTTTTTGTGTTACGATTTTTAAAACTCATGCACATGACTTTGGTTAATAACTTTAAAAATAACTATTTGGACTATTTAGACTATTCAGATATCTGACATGACTGAGATAAAACTTTATGGTAACAAATTAATCCCACTTAACCATGTTTGTTTTCAAATGGACTTATAGTATTTTTCTTTTTTATTTCAAATTACTTTTAAATATTAGCATGTACACTGAAGAACCACAAAATGAACACTTGGAGGATGAAAATGTCCAGTCATCTACAACTCCTGAGGTAAAGGCTTAAAACTATATTGTAACATATGATGTAAAAACCTATCTAACATTAAAATTTCTTTTTAAAGTTAATAAGTTTTTTTCATATATTTGGTTTAAAAATGAGAAGTGGTCATTTAAAAATAACTAGTTTTAATAGGCCCTATTAAGAAAAGGGCCTGATGAACTATGGAATGAGATTTGTAACATTGTACAGGAGACAGGGATCAAGACCATCCCCATGGAAAAGAAATGTAAAAAAGCAAAATGGCTGTCTGGGGAGGCCTTACAAATAGCTGTGAAAAGAAGGGAAGCGAAAAGCAAAGGAGAAAAGGAAAGATACAAGCATCTGCATACAGAGTTCCAAAGAATAGCAAGAAGAGATAAGAAAGCTTTCTTCAGCGATCAATGCAAAGCAATAGAGGAAAACAACAGAATGGGAAAGACTAGAGATCTCTTCAAGAAAATCAGAGATACCCAAGGAACATTTGATGCAAAGATGGGCTCGATAAAGGACATAAATGGTATGGACCTAACAGAAGCAGAAGATATTAAGAAGAGATGGCAAGAATACACAGAAGAACTGTACAAAAAAGATCTTCATGACCCAGATAATCACGATGGTGTGATCACTCACCTAGAGCCAGACATCCTGGAATGTGAAGTCAAATGGGCCTTAGAAAGCATCACTACAAACAAAGCTAGTGAAGGCGATGGAATTCCAGTTGACCAATTCCAAATCCTGAAAGATGATGCTGTGAAAGTGCTGCACTCAATATGCCAGCAAATTTGGAAAACTCAGCAGTGGCCACAGGACTGGAAAAGGTCAGTTTTCATTCCAATCCCAAAGAAAGGCAATGCCAAAGAATGCTCAAACTACCGCACAATTGCACTCATCTCACACGCTAGTAAAGTAATGCTCAAAATTCTCCAAGCCAGGCTTCAGCTATATGTGAACCGTGAACTTCCAGGTGTTCAAGCTGGTTTTAGAAAAGGCAGAGGAACCAGAGATCAAATTGCCAACATCCGCTGGATCATGGAAAAAGCAAGAGAGTTCCAGAAAAACATCTATTTCTGCTTTATTGACTATGCCAAAACCTTTGACTGTGTGGATCACAATAAACTGTGGAAAACTCTGAAACAGATGGGAATACCAGACCACCTGACCTGCCTCTTGAGAAATTTGTATGCAGGTCAGGAAGCAACAGTTAGAACTGGACATGGAACAACAGACTGGTTCCAAATAGGAAAAGGAGTACTTCAAGGCTGTATATTGTCACCCTGCTTATTTAACTTATATGCAGAGTACATCATGAGAAACGCTGGACTGGAAGAAACACAAACTGGAATCAAGATTGCTGGGAGAAATATCAATAACCTCAGATATGCAGATGACACCACCCTTATGGCAGAAAGTGAAGAGGAACTCAAAAGCCTCTTGATGAAAGTGAAAGTGGAGAGTGAAAGAGTTGGCTTAAAGCTCAACATTCAGAAAATAAAGATCATTGCATCCGGTCCCATCACTTCATGGGAAATAGATGGGGAAACAGTGGAAACAGTGTCAGACTTTATTTGTCTGGGCTCCAAAATCACTGCAGATGGTGACTGCAGCCATGAAATTAAAAGACACTTACTCCTTGGAAGGAAAGTTATGACCAAGCTAGATAGCATATTCAAAAGCAGAGACATCACTTTGCCAACAAAGGTCCGTCTAGTCAAGGCTATGGTTTTTCCTGTGGTCATGTATGGATGTGAGAGTTGGACTGTGAAGAAGGCTGAGTGCCGAAGAATTGATGCTTTTGAACTGTGGTGTTGGAGAAGACTCTTGAGAGTCCCTCGGACTGCAAGGAGATCCAACCAGTCCATTCTGAAGGAGATCAGCCCTGGGATTTCTTTGGAAGGAATGATGCTAAAGCTGAAACTCCAGTACTTTGGCCACCTTATGCGAAGAGTTAACTCATTGGAAAAGACTCAGATGCTGGGAGGGATTGGGGGCAGGAGGAGAAGGGGACGACAGAGGATGAGATGGCTGGATGGCATCACTGACTCGATGGCCGTGAGTCTGAGTGAACTCCGGGAGTTGGTGATGGACAGGGAGGCCTGGCGTGCTGTGATTCATGGGGTCGCAAAGAGTTGGAGATGACTGAGCGACTGATCTGATCTGATCTGATTAAGAAAAGGAATGAAAACATGATAAGAGGTGACTGTAGATTATTTTGGAACTAAAGCAGATTTTAGGAATAATAGAAATTTGGCTTATTATTTCTTGCCATGTCCAGGATAAACTTAGTAGAGTATTAGAGGTAAAGAAAAAGGTAAATTAATTAAAATGTTCTGCTGTACATTTGAAGAGACCCAGGTTTTCATATTTGCAAGTGTATAGAGTAAGTCATTAGAGTAAGTCATTAGACCAACTTTTGTCGGTCTTGTTTTAGTAAATAATAATTGGTCATATTTAGAATTATAAATGGAGAAGGCAATGGCACCCCACTCCAGTACTCTTGCCTGGAAAATCCCATGGATGGAGGAGCCTGGTAGGCTGCAGTCCATGAGGTCACTAAGAGTCGGACATGACTGAGCGACTTCCCTTTCACTTTTCACTTTCATGCATTGGAGAAGGAAATGGCAACCCACTCCAGTATTCTTGCCTGGAGAATCCCAGGGACGGGGGAGCCTGGTGAGCTGCTGTCTATGGGGTCGCACAGAGTCGGACACGACTAAAGCAACTTAGCAGCAGCAGCAGCAGAATTATAAATTGTTGACTTTTAAAATAGGAGTTTCTACAGTTTTTAAGAGTCAAAAAAGTCCTTTTTAAAAATATTTAAAATACTCACCATTGATTTTAATTACTTTTGTCTATAAAGACTTCAAAATCACTGCAGATGGTGATTGCAGCCATGAAATTAAAAGACGCTTACTCCTTGGAAGGGAAGTTATGACCAACCTAGACAGCATATTAAAAAGCAGAGATATTACTTTGTCAACAAAGGTCCGTCTAGTCAAGGCTATGGTTTTTCCAGTGGTCATGTATGGATGTGAGAGTTGGACTGTGAAGAAACCTGAGCACCAAAGAAGTGATGCTTTTGAACTGTGGTGTTGGAGAAGACTCTTGAGAGTCCCTTGGACTGCAAGGAGATCCAACCCGTCCGTTCTAAAGGAGATCAGTCCTGGGTGTTCTTTGGAAGGACTGATGCTGAAGCTGAAACTCCAATACTTTGGCCACCTGATGCGAAGAGCTGACTCATTGGAAAAGACCCTGATGCTGGGAGGGATTGAGGGCAGGAGGAGAAGGGGACCACAGAGGATGAGATGGCTGGATAGCATCACTGACTCGATGGACATGAGTCTGGGTGAACTCCGGGAGTTGGTGATGGACAGGGAGGCCTGGCATGCTGTGATTCATGGGGTCGCAAAGAGTCGGACACGACTGAGCAACTGAACTGAATTGATAAAGACTTCATTCTAATCTATGTAAATTTATTGTAAATTCTGAAATAAAATTTAAAATAATATGGTTCTACTGGACAGACTTCCAGAAAAAGATTTCTACATCAGAACTCCAACAGATTAGTCGTGATCCAATTTAAATAACTTTGATACGTTCCTTCTAGCTAACTTATGGAACTATTTCCTCTTTGTCCACTTATTGCTTGTAAATAGGGCTGCTCATCTAATTTTCCATGTTCACAATAATAATGTAAATTTAGTTATGAGATTTGGTGGTTTCTTACACTCATAAAATTGTATGAAAGTATATTTCTTTTTTATTTATTTATTTATTTTAATTGGAGGCTAATTACTTTACAGTATTGTGGTGGTTTTTGCCATACATTCACATGAATCAGCTGTGAGTGTACATGTGTTCCCCATCCTGAACCCCCCTCCCACCTCCCTCCCCATCCCATCCCTCAGGGTCATCCCAGTGCACCAGCCCTGAGCACCCTGCATTGAACCTGGATTGGTGATCTATTTCACGTATGATAATATACATGTTTCAATGCTATTCTCTCAAATCATCCCACCCTCACCTAGAAAGATGGTAATGATGCACCTATATTGAGACAGCAAAAGAGACACAGATATAAAGAACAGACTTTTGGACTCTGTGGGGGAAAGTATATTTCTTAAAAAGCTTTTTTGTTTTACTTCAGATCCTCAAAGCTACCAGTGCTAATGAACATGAAGAAACTAAGGAAACCATCTTGCCAGAAACAGAGGAAACAAAACCACAAATGGAAAAGAAGGGCTCTTGTCCTCCACAAGGAACACTGAATAAAGCTATTACAAATGGTATGTGAAATAAGAAATGTAAATGGATAGAAAATGAGAAATGTGGATTTGATAAATATTAGAAGAGTGACCGTCACTCAGTCGTGTCCAACTCTTGGCAACCCCATGGACTCTAGCCTGCCAGGCTCCTCTGTCCATGGGGATTCTCCAGGCAAGAATACTGGAGTGGGTTGCCATTTCCTTCTCCAATAAGCCAACAAAGCCACTGCTTAATCTATACACTCCAAATCAGACGAGCAGCTCTATTTATAAGCAATATGTGGACAAAGAGGAAATAGTTCCTTGAATGTGTCAAATATAATAACTGCTTAACAGATCTATATTTTAGTATTTGTCATGACTGTTGATGTCAAATTTTGGAAATTAGAAACAATAGATTTTTATTTAAAACCTACTTTAGACATTTATTTTTAAGGTAGCTAGAAGGAACATTATACTTCTGGCAATATTAATGTTTTTATTAAACTTAAGCCCCAAATTTTCAAACAGCTGTTGCCTTTAAAAGTTGTATAAAACTTAGCTTCCCTACTAAAATTTTAGAACATTTCATTGTCACCAAATATTTATAAAAGGTTAATATCCCAGATACTTTCAGTTTCTGGTCCAACATCATCACTCTATCCTAACAACAAATAAAGAGCTGAACAAATTGAAAATTCAACAAATCAACTCTTCTTAGTTCCATCCAAGAACTGAGGTCACAGGGCAAATCACTGCCCCCCAAATTAGGGACAGTCAGATTGATACAGATAGGAGGAGCAAAAATGTATTTAGAATCAAACCCCATACCCGCCAGAAACACTCAGAGGGCTCAGACAAACCTTGTGCACACCAGGACCCAGAGACCCACAGAGACTGAGACAGAACTGTGTGTGAGTGTCTCCTGTGGAGGTACAGGTCAAAAGTGGACTGCTGCAGGGGCTCTGGGTGCAGCAGACCTGGGTATGGCATAAGCCCCCTTGGAGGAGGTCGCCATTAGCCCCACCACAGAGCCACCAGAACTTACATAGGACTGGGAAACAAACTCTTGTGGGCACAAACAGAACCATGTGTGCACCAGGACCCAGGAGAAATGAGCAGTAACCCCACAAGAGACTGACCCAGACTTGCCCATGAGTATCCAGGAGTCTCTGGTTGTGGTGTGGGTCAGCGGTGGCCTGCTGCAGGGCTGGGGGCACTGAGTATAGCAGTGCATGCATGGGACCTTTTGAAGGAAGTCGCCATTATCTTCATTACCTCCATCATAGTTTGAAAGTGAAAGTGAAGTCACTCAGTCATGTCTGACTCTTTGCGACCCCATGGACTGTAGCCTACCAGGCTCCTCCATCCATGGAATTTTCCAGGCAAGAGTACTGGAGTGGGTTGCCATTTCCTTCTCCAGGGGATCTTCCCAACCCAAGGATCAAACCCAGGTCTCCCGCATTGCAGGCAGATGCTTTGCCATCTGAGCCACCAGGGAAGCCACCATGGTTTGGCCTCTGGTAAATAACAGAGAGGGAACACAGGCCCACCCATCAATAGAAAATTGGATTAAAGATTTACTGAACTTGGCCCCACCCATCAGAACAAAACCCAGCTTTCCCCTCAGTCAGTCTCTCCCATCTGGAAGCTTCCATAGCCTCTTATCCTTCTCTATCAGAGGGCAGACAGAATGAAAACCACAGTCACAGGAAACTAACCAATCTGATCACATGGACCACAGCCTTGTCTAACTCAGTGAAACTATGAGCCATGCGGTGTAGGGCCACCCAAGACGGGTGGGTCATTGTGGAGAGCACTGACAAAACGTGGTCCACCGGAGAAGGAAATGGCAAACCACTTCAGTATTCTTGCCTTGAGAACCCCATGAACAGTATTAAAAGGCAAAAAGATAGGACACTGAAAGATGAACTCCCTAGGTCGGTACATGCCCAGTATGCTACTTGAGATCAGTGGAGAAATAACTCCAGAAAGAATGAAGAGACGGAGCCAAAGCAAAAACAACACCCAGTTGTGGATGTGACTGGTGATGGAAGTAAAGTCTGATGCTAAAAGAGCAATATTGCATAGGAACGTGGAATATTAGGTCCATGAATCAAGGCAAATTGGAAGTGGTCTAACAGGAGATGGCAAGAGTGAACATCAACATTTCAGGAATCAGCAAACTAAAATGGACCGGAATGGGTGAATTTAACTCAGATAACCATTATATCTACTACTGTGGGCAAGAATCTCTTAGAAGAAATGGAGTAGCCATCATGGTCAACAAAAGAGTCTGAAATGCAGTACTTGGATGCATTTCAAAAACGACAGAATGATTTCTGTTTGTCTTCAAGGCAAACCATTCAATATCACAGTAATCCAAGTCTATGCCCCAACCAGTAATGCCGAAAAAGCTGAAGTTGAATGGTTCTATGAAAACCTCCAAGACCTTCTAGAACTAATACCCCCCAAAAGATGTCCTTTTCATTATAGGAGACAGGAATACAAAAGTATGAAGTCAAGAATTACCTGGAGTAACAGGCAAATTAGGCCTTGGAGTACAGAATGAAGCAGGGCAAAGGCTAATAGAGTTTTGCCAAGAGAATGCACTGGTCATAGCAAATACCCTCTTCCAACAACACAAGAGAAGACTCTACATATGGACATCACCAGATGGTCAATACCAAAATCAGATTGATTATATTCTTTGCAGCCAAAGATGAAGAAGTTCTACACAGCAAAAACAAGACCAGGAGCTGACTGTGGCTCAGATCATGAACTCCTTACTGGCAAATTCAGACTTAAACTGAAGAAAGTAGGGAAAACCACTGGACCATTCAGGTATGACCTAAATCAAATCCCTTATAATTATACAGTGGAAATGAGAAATAGATCCAAGGGATTAGATCTGATAGACAGAGTGCCTGAAGAACTATGGAGAGAGGTTCATGACATTGTACAGGAGGCAGGGATCAAGACCATCCCTAAGGAAAAGAAATGCAAAAAAGGCAAAATGGCTGTCTGAGGAAGCCTTATAAATAGCATTGAATAGAAGAGAAGCGAAAGGCAAAGGAGAAAATGAAAGATATATGCATTTGAATGCAGTGTTCCAAAGAATAGCAAGAAGAGATAAGAAAGCCTCAGTGATCAGTGCAAAGAAATAGAAGAAAACAATAGAATGGGGAAGTCCAGAGATCTCTTCAAGAAAACTACAGATACCAAGGGAACATTTCATGCAAAGATGGGCACAATAAAGGACAGAAATGGTATGGACCTAACAGAAGCAGAAGATATTAAGAAGAGATGGCAAGAGTACACAGAACTGTACAAAAAAGATCTTCACAACCCAGATAATCATGATGGTGTGATAACCAACCTAAAGGCAGACATCCTGGAATGAGAAGTCAAGTGGGTCTTAGGAAGCATCACTATGAACAAAGCTAGTGGAGGTGATAGAATTCCAGTTGAGTTATTTCAAATCCTAAAAGATGATGCTGTTAAAGTGCTGCACTCAAATTTGGAAAACCAGCAGTGGCCACAGGACTGGAAAAGGTCAGTTTTCATTCCAGTCCCAAAAAAAGGCAATGCCAAAGAATGTTCAAACTACCACACAATGGCACTCATCTCACACACACAAAGTAATGCTCAAAATTCTCCAAGCCAGGCTTGAACAGTACATGAACCAAGAACTTCCAGATGTTCAAGCTGGATTTAGAAAAGGCAGAGGAACCAAGGATCAAATTGAATCATCAAAAGAGCAAGAGAGTTCTGGAAAAACATGTATATCTGCTTTACTGACCATGCCAAAGCCTTTGACTGTGTGGACCACAATAAACTGTGGAAAATTCTTCAAGATATGGGAATACCAGACCACCTGACCTGCCTCTTGAGAAATCTGTATGCAGGACAGGAAACAACAGTTAGAATTGGACATGGAACAACAGACTGGTTCCAAATAGGAAAAGGAGTATGTCAAAGCTGTATATTGTCACCCTGCTTATTTAACTTATATGCAGAGTACATCATGAAGCACAAGCTGGAATCAAGATCACTGGGAGTAATATCAATAACCTCAGATATGCAGATGACACCACCCGTATGTCAGAAAGTGAAGAGGAACTAAAGAGCCTCTTGATGAAAGTGAAAGAGGAGAGTGAAAAAGTTGGCTTAAAGCTCAGCATTCAGAAAACTAAGATCACAGCATCCGGTCCCATCACTTCATGACAAATAGATGGGGAAACAGTGGCTGACTTTATTTTCTTGGGCTCCAAAATCACTGCAAATGGTGATTGCAGACATGATATTAAAAGACACTTACTCCTTGGAAGAAAAGTTATGACCAACCTAGACAGCATATTAAAAAGCAGAGACATTACTTTGCCAACAAAGGTCCTAGTCAAGGCTATGGTTTTTCCAGTGGTCATGTATGGATGTGAGAGTTGGACTGTAAAGAAAGCTGAGCACTGATGAAGTGATGCTTTTGAACTGTGGTGTTGGAGAAGACTCTTGAGAGTTCCTTGGACTTCAAGGAGATCCAACCAGTCCATCCTAAAGGAAATCAGTCCTGAATATTCATTGGAAGGACTGATGCTGAAGCTGAAACTCCAATACTTTGGCCACCTGATGCGAAGAACTGACTCATTTGAAACGACCCTGATGCTGGCAAAGATTGAAGGCAGGAGGAGAAGGGGACGACAGAGGATGAGATGGTTGGATGGCATCATTGACTCAATGGACATGAGTTTGAGTAAACTCTGGGAGTTAGCAATGGACAGGGAGGCCTGTGTGCTGCAGTCCATGAGGTCACAAAGAGTCGGACATGACTGAGGAACTGAACTGAACTGAGGTTGATACAGAGAATCATAATTTAACAGAGCAGAAACCTCTCTAGCTGAGGGTAGGAAAACATAAAATGTAATTAACAAATTAGCTGGAGGCTCAATGTGGGCAAGTCTGAGAGTTAATGACTCCAAGGGTAGCCCTGTTGAGGTGTTGGGGGGATATTCTTATGTGAGTTTTACCTCCAAGATCTTTCTGTCAAGGGGAGAGAAAAGGTAACTACTTTCAGCAACAGAGCATTCTGTGCTTAACAAGAACTGCCCTCAGAGAAATTATTTTATCAGAGTATCACCTCTAGGGACTTTTATTAGCCTAACCAACTGAGAAGAAAAATACCCAACTTCAGCCCTTTCTAGCCATCCCACACAACCTAAGGGGATGAGAGAATATAAAAAAAAACAACCCTGAGGAGCACTTGTGAAATTTCTAGCCCAGGAGGCACAGGCTCACTAAAAGACTGAGGCCTAATCAGAGGACTAGAGAACTCTTCTTCTTCCCCTACAACTAACCACCACGTTATCACAGGTCCTTTTATACAGGACATCATGTTCCCCTTTAAACAAAAATATATAGCGTGTATTAAAAAGCACAGAACACAGTTGGAAGAGACAGAGAAACCATCAGAACCAGACCCAGATATGCTAAGGGTGTTGGCATTATCAGACCATGAATTTAAAACAACTCTGACAAGGGCTCCAATGGAAAGGTCGACAACATGTAAGTAAAGATGGGTAATACAAACAGAGAGCTGGAAATTCTAAGAATTAAAACCGAAAAGCTAGAAACTAAAAACACTAACAGGAAATGAATGCCTTCGATGGGTTCTTTAGGAGATTATACACAGCTGAGGAAAGAATTGCTGAGCTTCAGGATTTGTCAGTAGAAACTTTCAAAACTGGTAAGCAGAGAAAAAATTGGGGAAAAAAATACAAATATCCAAGAACGATGGGACAACTACAAAAGTTGTGACATATGGGTAATAGGAATGCCAGAAAGAAAACAACAGAAGAGATATATGAAGTAATAATGACTGAGAATTTTCTCCAAATTAATGTCAAATAGCAAACCATAGATCCAGGAAGCTTGAGTACATGAAGCAGAATAAGTTATTTTTAAAAAACTTCAAACACTATACTTAACTATGTAGTATACTCAAACTGGAGAAAATGAAAGATAAAGAAAACATCTTGAAAGAAGCTAGAGGAAAAAATACCTTACCTATAGAGAAACAAAGGTAAAAGTTACAGCCAGTTTATTCTCAGAAACTATGTAAGCAAAAAGTGAAATATTTAAAGTGTTGAGACAAAACACACATACACACCAACTGTATTCTATGAAATTATCCCTCAAAAGTGAAAGAGAAATAAAGGCATTCTCAGATTAACAAAATTGAGAGAATTTGTTGCCAGTATACCTGCCTTGCAAAAGTTTTAAAAGTTTTTCAGAGAGAAGGAAATGATATAGGTCAGAAACTCAGATGTACACAAGTAGTATTCACAGCATTTTCACCAGGAGTAGTTTCCATCTTAAGAACCAGCCCCACCCCCAACCGGCCGCTTTTTTTTTTTTTTGCTCATTTTCATTCATAAGGAGCAACTCCTCATCTGTTCAAGTTTTATCAGGAAATTGTAGCAATTCCTTCACATCTTCAGGCTCCACTTCTAGCTCTCTTGCTATTTCCACCACATCTGCAGTTCCTTTCCCCACTGAAGTCCCGAACCCCTCAAAGTCATCCATTTAAAGCTATAATCAACTTCTTCCAAACTCCTGTGAATGTTAATATGTTGACCTTTTCCAGTGAAACATGAATGTACTTAATGGCATCTAGAATGGTGAATCCTTTTTAGGAGTAGAAGCTTTTCAATTTACTTTGCCCAGATCCATCAGAGAAATCACTATCAATGGCATCAATAAAATGTGTTTCTTAAATAAGAAGACTTGAAAAGAGAAATTACTCCTTGATACATGAGCCACAGAATGGATGTTGTGTTAGCAGGCATGAATACATTGTATCTCTCCAACTGAGCTCTTGGGTGACTATTGTCAATGGGCAGTATTATTTTGAAATCTTTTCTGAGCAGTTGGTCTTAACAGGGGGCTTAAGATGTTGAGTAAACAAAAAAAAATGTTGTAAACAAATGTGCTGTCATCCAGGCCTTGTTGTTCAAGATTAGATTTAGCATTATTCTTAATGGCCCTAGGACTTTTGGAATGGTAAATGAAAATTGGCTTCAACTTAAGGTCACCAGCTGCATTAGCCCTTAAGTTACTCCTGTCCTTTGAAGCCAGGTATTGACTTCTCCTCTCTAACCATGAAAGTGCTAGATGGTGTCTTCTTCTAATAGAAGGCTGTTTTATCTGCACTGTAAATCTGTTGTTTCATTTAGTCATTGTCATTTAATTATTTTAGCTTGATAGTCTGCATAACTTGCAGCAGCTTCTGTATCAGCATTACCTTGCACTTTGATGTGATGGAGACGGTATCTTTCCTTAAAACTCAGAACCAACCTCTACTAGCTTCAAATTTTTCTTCTGCAGCTTTCTCATCTCTTTCAGCTTTCATAGACTTGAAAAGAGATAGGGTTTTGCTCTATTAGGTTTTGGATTATGGGAATGTTGTGGCTTGTTTGAGGGCTCCCAGGTGGCACAGTGGTAAAGAATCTGCCTGCCAGAGTAGGAGGCACAAGAGACACAGTTTTGATTCCTGAGTCGGGAAGATCCCCTGGAGTAGGAAATGGCAACCCGCTGCAGTATTCTTGCCTGGAAAATTCCATGGACAGAGGAGCCTGGTGGGCTACAGTCCATGGGGCTGCAAAGAGTCAGACAGGACTAAGCACAGACACACACACACACGGCTGGCTGGTTTCATCTTCTATCCAGACCACTAAAACTTTCTCCACATAAGCAACAAGGTTGTTTAATTTCCTTATCATTGGCATGTTTGCCGGAATAGCACTTTTAATTTCCTTCAAGAACCTTTCCTTTGCATTTAGAACTTGCCTAACTGGTAAAAGAGGCCCATCATGGGCCTTCATGGGTTAGGCTTTCAACGTGCCTTTCTCGCTAAGCTTAATCATTTCTAACTTTTGATTTAAAATGGGAGACCTGTGACTCTTCCTTTCACTTGAGTACTTGGAGATTACTGTAGAGTAATTAGTTGGCCTAATTTCAGTAATGTTGTGTCTTGGAATAGAGAGGCTCAAGAAGCCCCACATTCTGGGACATACAATGCACCTTAATAAGCATAAAAGATAAAAATCATACAATGTATGCTCTCAGACCACAGTAGACTTAAAGTATAATTTGTTAACAGAAAGGCTGATGGAAAATAATCTCCAAATACTTGGAGATTAACCAATAACATGTGTTCTAAACAACACATGAGTCAAAAAAGAAACCTCAAGAGACATTTCTGAATATTTTGAGTTAAATTACAGTGAAGCTATAACTTACCAAAGTTTGTGGGATACACTGAAAACAGTGCTAAGAGGGAAAAGTATAGCATTTAATGCATATATTAGAAAAGAAGAAAAATCTAAAAATCCATCTAAGCTTCTACCTTGTTGCTGTTTAGTTCCTAAGTCATGTCCGACTCTGCGACCCCATGGATTGTAACCCATCAGGCTCCTCTGTCCTTGGATTTCCCAGGCAGGAATACTGGAGTGGGTTGCCATTTCCTTCTCCAGGGTATCTTCCCAACCCAGGGATCAAACCCTGCATGTCCTGCATTGGCAGGCAGATTCTTTACCACTGAGCCACCAGAGAATCAAGCCTCCACCTTAGCAAAGTAGAAAAAGAAGCAAAATAAATTCAAGGTAAGCAAAAGAAAAGAAATAATAAAAATTAAAGAAGGCATCAATACAATTGAAAACAAGAAATAGAGAAAATCAATGAAACAAAAAGCTTGTTCTTTGAAAAGATCAGTAAAACTGATTGCCTTTCACTAGGCTAAGAAAAAAGAAAGTGAGTGAAGGCATTCAGTTGTGTCCGACTCTTTGCGACCCCGTGGACTGTAGCCTACCAGGCTCCCCTGTCCATGGGATTTTCCAGGCAAGAATACTGGAGTGGGTTGCCATTTCCTTCTCCAAAGAAAAAAGAAAACACAATCACTAATATCAGAGAAATGGAACATCACTATAGATCCTATGGGCATTGAAAGGTTAATAAAGGAATACTACAGACAACTTTGTGTCCACAAATCTGATAATTTAGAAGAAGTGGACCAGTGCCTTGAAGGACACGTTTGCCAAAATGCACACAAAAAGAAATAGGTAATCGGAATAAGACTATGTCAGTTAAAGAAATTGAATCAACAATTAATAACCTCCCCAAACAGTAAGGATCAGGCTCAGATGATTTCACTGGTGAATTCTACTGAACATTTAAGGAAGAAATTATACCTATTTTCTACAGTCTTTTCCAGAATATAGAAGCAGAGGGAAGCTTGCCAACTCATGAGTCTAGCAGTACTCTCCTACCAAAACCAAAGACATTACAGGGAAAAAACAAAACAAAACAAAACTATAGACCAGTACCTCTGATGAACATAGATGCAGAAATTCTCAGTGATGTAATTCTCTATTAACAAATAGAGCTCAACAACATATAAAAGGAATTATGCTTCACAACCAAGTGGGATTTATCATAGGTATGCAAGTTTGGCTCACATTTGAAAATAATTTAATGTAATCCATCACATCAAAAAGATAAAGAAGAAAAATCACATGATCATATCAATAGATGTGGGAAAAGCATTTGACAAAATCCAGCATTCATTCATGATAAAAACTTTCAACAAATTACAGAGGAGAACTTCCTCAATTTGACAAAGAACATCAACTAAAAGTCTACAGCTGCCATCATAATTAATCTTGAGAAAACAGCTTTCCCTCTAAGAATGTCCTCTCACCACTCCTTTTCAATATTGTATTGGAAGTCCTAGCTAATACAGTAAGACAAGAAAAGCATTAAAAGGGTATACAAGGCATACAGATTGGGAAAGAAGAAATAAAACAGCCTTTGTTCACAGATGCCATGATCGTCTGTGTAGAAAATCCAAAGAATCGAGGGAAAAAAATTCCTGTAACAACTAAATAGCGAGTGTAATAAGATTGCAGGATACAGGGTTAATATGCAAAATTCAGGGTTTTTTTTCCTAATTACAAACAATGATCAAATGGAATTTGAAGTGAAAAACATACCACCATTTACACTAGTACTCCCCAAAATGAAACACCTTCATATAGTCTAAAAAGATGTGTATAATAGCTACATGAGGAAAACTGCAGAATTCTGAAGAAAGAATTTAAAGAAAAAGCTAAATGTATAGACTTTCCATGTTCATGGAAGACTCAATATTGTCAAGGTGTTAGCTCATCTCAACTTGATCTATAGGTTCAATGTAACTCCAATCAAAATTCCCACGTGTTGTTTCATGGGTATCAACAGGCTCATTCTAAAATTTATATAGATATGCAAAAGACCAAGAACAACTAGCTCAGTATTGAAGGAGAAAAATTAAAAATTGTAGAACAGACCCTACTCACTTACAAGACTTACTATAAACCTGAAGTAATCAAGACAGTGTGATTTGGTTATCATGAAGTCCTTTTATTAATGGAACAGAATAGAGGGCTCAGAAATAGATCCACATAAACATAGTCAACTGGTATTTGACAAAGCAGCAAAGGCAACCCAGTGGAAGAAAGATAGTCTGATGGTAGATCTACTATTGGACATACTTATGCAAAAGAAATTAATCTAGATCAGACCTTATGCCCTTGATAAAAATTAACTCAAAGTGGATCATAGACCTAAATGTAAAATGCATAACAATGAGACTCATAGAAGGTAACATAGGAGAAAATCTAGATGACCTTAGTTATGGTGATTACTTAGGAAAAACAGGAAATCCATAAATAATTGGTAAGTTGAACTTCTTTAACATTGAAAACTTCTGCTCTGTGAAAACAATGTCAAGAGATTGAGCACACAAGCCACAAACTGGGAAAAAAATATTTACAAAACACATCTGATAAATAACTACACAAAATATACCAAGAACTTACTTTTTTAACTTTTATTGGGTTATAGTTGATTTACCATGTTCTGTTGGTTTTATATATACAACAGACTGAATCTGTTATACATATACATGTATCCCCTCTTTTAAAAATTGTTTTCTTGTATAGGCCATTGTAGAGTATTGAGTAGAGTTCCCTGTGCTATACTGTAGGTCCTTATTAGTTATTTATTTTATGTATATTAATAGTAGTATGTGTATCTCAATCCTAATCTTACCACTTTATCCCTCCCCACACCCTTACTCCCCAGTAACCATAAGTTTATTTTCTACATCTATAACTCTATTTCTCTTTTGTTCTTGCATGTGTGCTAAGTCTCTTCAGTCGTGTCTGACTGCAGCCCTCCAGGCTTCTCTGTCCATGGGACTCTCCAGGCAAGAACACTGGAGTGGGTTGCCATCCCCCCCTCTTCCTGTTTTGTAGATAAGTTCATTTGTAGACTTTTTTTAGATTTTAGATTTTACATATAAGTAATATCATATGATATTTTGTCTTTCTCTGTCTGGCTTACTTCATTATGACATTCTTTAGGCCCATCCATATTGCTGCAAATGGCATTATTTCATTTTTTTTTAAGGCTGAATAATATTTCATTGTGTATATGTACTACATCTTCTTTATTCCTCTGTTGATGGACATTTAGATTGCTTCCATATCCTGGCTATTATAAATAGGGCTGCAGTGAACATTAGGGTGCATGTATCTTTTCAATTATGGTTTTCTCTAGATATATGCCTAGGAGTGGGATTGCTGGATTGTATGGTAGCTCTGTTTTTAGTTTTTTAAGGAACCTTCATACTGTTCTCCATAGTGGCTGTACCAGTTTGCATTCCCACTACCAGTGTAGGAGGGTTTTCTTTTCTCCACAGCCTCTCTAGCATTTACTATTTGTAAATAAAATATACCAAGAACTTTTAAAACTCAATAATAAGAAAACAGACAACCTGATTAAAAATGGACCAAAGACCTTAAAAGGCACCTCATTGAAGAAAATATACAGATGGCAAATAAGCATATAATAATGTTCCCAACATCATATGTCATTACTGAATTGCAAATTACAACAGTAAAATACCACTATACACCCATTAGAATGACCAGAAATCCAAAACACTGACACCAGATGCTGGTGAGGAGACAGAACTACAGGAACTCTCATTCATCACTGCTGAGAACACAAAATGGTGCAGCCAATTTGAAGACAGTTTGGCAGTTTTTAACAAAACTTAATATACCCTAACTATATGATTCAGCAGTCACTCTCCTTGGTATTTTTTACACAAATGGGCTGAAACATTTTGCCCACAAAAACCTGCACACAAATGTTTATAACAGCTTTGTCCATAACTTCCAGAATTTTGGGGGATGCTAACACTTAACCTATTTGTCAGCATCAAACTCCTGTTTCTTCCAAACTCTCCATCATCTCATAAACTTTTTCTTGTTAATGGTACTTTACTGAATTATAGTCAACATACCAGAAAGCGCACAAATCTTGGAAGTGTACACACCTCCATGAATGTAGACAAATATACGCACTGGAAAGCGATCACTCAGATGAAGATAACATAAAAGAGCTTTGCACAATATGACTTTACTGATCCCATTTCTGCTCTTTGGCATAATCAATAAAGCAGAAATAGATGTTTTTCTGGAACTCTCTTGCTTTTTCAGTGATACAGTGGATGTTGGCAATTTGATCTCTGGTTCCTCTGACTTTTCTAAAACCATCTTGAACATCTGGAAGTTCACACTTCACGTATTGCTGATGACTGGCTTTGAGAATTTTGAGCATTACTTTACTAGTGTGTGAGATGAGTGCAATTGTGCAGTAGTTTGAGCATTCTTTGGTATTGCCTTTCTTTGGAATTAGAATGAAAACTGACCTTTTCCAGTCCTGTGGCCACTGCTGAGTTTTCCAAATTTGCTGGCATATTGAGTGCAGCACTTTCACAGCATCATCTTTCAGGATTTGAAATAGCTCAACTGGAATTCCATCACCTCCACTAGCTTTGTTCGTAGTGATGCTTTCTAAGGCCCACTGGACTTCACATTTCAGAATGTCTGGTTCTAGGTCAGTGATCACACCATCTTGATTATATGGGTCATGAAGATCTTTTTTGTACAGTTCTTCTGTGTATTCTTGCCACCTCTTCTTAATATCTTCTGCTTCTGTTAGGTCCATACCATTTCTGTCCTTTATTGAGCCCATCTTTGCATGAAATGTTCCCTTGGTATCCCTAATTTTCTTGAAGAGATCTCTAGTCTTTCCCATTCTGTTGTTTTCCTCTATTTCTTTGCGTTGATCGCTAAGGAAGGCTTTCTTATCTCTCCTTGCTATTCTTTGGAACTCTGCATTCAAATGTGTATATCTTTCGTTTTCTCCATTACCTTTCACTTATCTTCTTTTCACAGCTATTTGTAAGGCCTCTCCAGACAGCCATTTTGCCTTTTTGTATTTCTTTTCCTTGGAGATGGTCTTGATCCCTGTCTCCTGTACAATGTCATGAACCTTCGTACAGTTCCAGAAAACATCTAATTTTGCTTTATTGACTATGCCAAAGCCTTTGACTGTGTGGATCACAATAAACTGTGGAAAATTCTGAAAGAGATGGGAATACCAGACCACCTGACCTGCCTCTTGAGAAACCTATATGCAGGTCAGGAAGCAACAGTTAGAACCGGACGTGAAACAACAGACTGGTTCCAAATAGGAAAAGGAGTACATCAAGGCTGTATATTGTCACCCTGCTTATTTAACTTATATGCAGAGTACATCATGAGAAATTCTGGGCTGGAAGAACCACAAGCTGGAATCAGATTGCCTGGAGAAATATCAATAACCTCAGATATGCAGATGATACCACCCTTATGTCAGAAAGTGAAGAAGAACTAAAGAGCTTCTTGATGAAAGTGAAAGAGGGGAGTGAAAAAGTTGGCTTAAAACTCAACATTCAGAAAACGAAGATCATGGCATCTGGTCCCATCACTTCATGGGAAATAGATGGGGAAACAGTGGAGACAGTGGCTGACTTTATTTTTTTGGGCTCCAAAGTCACAGCAGATGGTGATTGCAGACATGATATTAAAAGATGCTTACTCCTTGGAAGAAAAGTTATGACCAACCTAGATAGCATATTGAAAAGCAGAGACATTACTTTGCCAACAGAGGTCCGTCTAGTCAAGGCTATGGTTTTTCCAGTGGTCATGTATGGATGTGAAAGTTGGACTGTGAAGAAGGCTGAGCGCCGAAGAATTGATGCTTTTGAACTGTGGTGTTGGAGAAGACTCTTGAGAGTCCCTTGGACTTCAAGGAGATCCAACCAGTCCATCCTAAAGGAGATCAGTCCCGGGTATTCATTGGTACAACTGATGTTGAAGCTGAAACTCCAATACTTTGGCTACCTGATGAGAAGAGCTGACTCATTTTAAAAGACCCTGATGCTGGGAAAGACTGATGGCAGGAGGAGAAGGGGACAGCAGAGGATGAGACAGTTGGATGGCATCACCAGCTCAATGGACATGAGTTTGGGTAAACTCCTGGAGTTGGTGATGGACAGGGAGGCCTGGTGTGCTGTGGTTCATGGGGTCACAAAGAGTCGGACATGACTGAGTGACTGAACTGAACTGCATTTCTGCTCTTGTGCTAGATTTATCATATATTTTACTTCTACATTTGTATTATTTTTACTTAAAAAGGCAAAAGTCTTTTTCTTTTTTTAAGTTAAAACAATCCCTTATATTTTTCCACATATTCTCTGATTCTCTACATTTCTTTCTGTCAGTCTGAGCTTCCATATGGTATACTTTACCTTCAGCCTAAAAACCTTCCTTTAGTATTTCTTGTTGTGTAGTTATTCTAGCAGTTAATCCTCTCAGCTTTTATTTGTCTGTAAATGTCTAAAAACTGAAGTACATTTAACATATAATATTAGATTAGTTTCAGGTGCATAGCAGTGATTTGATATTTGTACATATTACAAAATGATCACTACAATACATCTGTCATACATGGTTAAAATATTTTTTCTTGGGATGAAAACTTTTAAGATCTATTCTCTTAGCAGTTTTCAAAAATGCAATACAGTGTGACTAACTGTAGTCACCATGCTGTACGTTACCTTCACATGACTTATAACCCTAACCCTAACTCTTCATATTATACATTCTTCATATTATACATATTATACATTTAACATATGTATTTAATGATATGCATACATAATAGTTTCAGTGCTCTAAAATTTTCCTGTGCTCTACTTATTCATTCCTCCTTCATCCTGGAATCCCCTGGCAACCTCTGATTTGTTCCATAGTTTTGTAAACTTTAAAAAATTCCTCCTTATTCTTGGAGACTTTCCTCCCAGAGACCTTCATTGTTCTGCTTCTACCTTTGTGGTTGTTTTCTAGGTCTGTGGAAAACTGTATTCTAGAGCTTTCAATGCTCTCCTGATTTCAGTCCCCTGTTTTCAAGATTAAAATCTTTCACCTTTGCTGGTTTCCTCCTGGTTTTGTTAGTGTACATCCTCAAGTAACTGCCTAAAAGAAAGAATACATGAGAGCTAAACTTTCAGTGTATGTGTCTGACTCTTTGCCACCCTATGGACTGTGGCCTGCCAGGTTCCTCTGACCTTGGGATTCTCCAGGCAAGAATACTGGGGTGGATTGGCATATCCTCCTCCAGAGGAATCTTCCTGACCCAGGGATCAAAGCTGGGTCTCTGCATTGCAGGTGGATTCTTTACTTTACTGTCTGAGCCACCAGGGGAGCCCAGCCATCAGACCTCACATATTATCCCCTTTAATAATTTGTATCAAACACCAACTGAGTTATCCATTCAATATAGATATTTAGTTTGCTGCCATTAAAAAATGTGGCACCCTGCCACTGTGCGCTTCAATAAATTTGAGAATTCATATTATGACCAATCACCTTATTCCTCGAGAAAAAACTACTGTAAAATATAAAATTAAGTAAACCTCATCATATTGCTATGACATTTTTAAAAAGTCAAATGAGAAAGTTTAGCACTTTTAAGTATTCACATATAGTTTTAAAATATTTCTTAATAAAAATACTTCTTTTAAGTTGACAAAGACTTTGTAATATATGATTCATGTCTTATTGTATATTATCTATGTCTAGATAGATATATCAATATGTGCTTTTTTATATTTCAGGAGCTATACTTTTTATGATATGGTGTGTAGGCTGGGCATTCTCAGGCCCTGAAGTTCTTCCTAATGGAAGTTTATTTGGACTGTTAGTTATCTTTTATTGTGCCCTTATTGGGGGGAAACTTTTAGAAGTCATTAGACTACCTTCAGTGCCTGAAATTCCTCCTCTCCTTGGTAAGTGAATAATTAGCTTTTATTTGTCATTAACTTATATGTAAATTATGACTATATTCTAGTCAGAGTAGATATAATTTAGAACTATTTCAATGTAATATGATCTATATAGCTTTTTTAATATGTGTACTTACTATATATGTGTATATATAGCTTGCTTATAGAAGTATTTATTCTCCATACACAGATTTTTCCTGAAATATGTTCTTAAATAATTTAAATATGCTCAATATATGATTGTTGTTGCTTTATCATTTAATAGGACATTTTTAAATTAACTTTTACATTTTTTTATAGAAAAGGAAAAATTTGAAAGAAACTGAATTTTTCTATTGATAACCTAATTCAAATAAAATTTGTTGTTGTTTAGTCACTAAGTCATGTTCAGCTCTTTGCAATCCCATGGACTGTAGCCCACAAGTCTTCTCTAGAAGTCCATGCGATTTCCCAGGCAAGAATACTGGAGTGGGTTGCCATTTCCTACTGCAGGGGATCTTCCCAACCCTAGGATCGAACCTGTGTCCTCTGATTGGCAGGTGTATTCTTTACCACTGAGCCACCTGGGAGGCCCTCAAATACAATTACAAGATTCAAATACTATCATGACTAGGGCACCAAAATGTTTTATAGTTCCTTGGGCATCTCCACTATGTATATTCATTGGTGTATCATCTGCCTAAACAATGTTACATCCTATTTCTTCATCACCATTGCTATGTAACTCTCCAGGTAGATAAGAGGAAAATTAGCAGAAAAACTTCTTTTAGAGGTGTTTTATGTCTTCTAAGTATTCAGTACATTCTAATATTTAGTTACTGCCAAAAGAGGTAATCACTCCATCCTATCTCTAATACCCTTCTGTGTTCATAACACCCTTCAACACCTCACAAGTATTTACTGGATCTCTTTTCCACTTCTCCAAAGCTTCCACTCTAGTCCTAGCTCAAGCTATTAGTTTCTGGTCCCTCCTTAGTTTTATGTCTATCTCATTTACCAATACCATCACATAGACAATGCAACACTCGTTATCTCACTTCCTGCCTAAAACTTACCCACAGTGCTTTACTCTGCCAAAACCAGAGAAAGTAGGGAGTAAAGGAAGCTTTCCATGATCGGGCCTCTCCTGCCCATTCCCCACTCCCAACTAGTCCTTAATGTTCCATCAATACTGAATTACTTGTTTCACACCATTGAGGTATATAATTTATCTCCATTCCTTTATGCTGTCTCCTCTACTTGTATGTTAGCTATCCTTCACCAAAGTAATGAGAGATAACACTGTGTTTGAAGAAGGGATATTAAACATTTCTGTTTTCTGTCTTAGAAAAATGAACTGAATCAGACATGGTTTATTTTTTTTTCTTCTAAGGGATGTTACTGGCTGGTTTTGCTGTTAGGAATGTTCCATTCCTCAGTGATATCACCTATATTAGTAATGAACTGTCTTCAACTTTAAGAAATACCGCCCTTACCATTATTCTAATGCGAGCTGGGCTTGGACTCGATCCACAGGTAGATTTCCAATTACACCTTGAATATGGTTATTTTAAATATTAGAGGCTGATGGAAAAGAAAAATAGGAAGAATTTTTCTTATAGTTGTTTCAGGTAGAGGAAAACTAAGACAAAAAACAAAGATTTTGCGGAAATATTGGCGCCTTAGTGTCTACTTCTGATCATATTACTAATATGAGAAGAAATCACTGTGATGTAAGATCTCTATTAGTAATAGTCTTTAATTATTTATATAGAGATAGATGTCCCTTATGCAACATTTGTATTATTTTGGAGTTATGGCTTTTCTGTGGAGAGCTCTTTACTTTTCAGTTAACAGAGGATAAGGTCATCCCATAAAAGGTTATTGCTTCTGTTTTGTTTTTTCAGAATGATTATGAATTTCAATAATATTATTCTTTCAGGAATTTTTCCCACAGAACTATGTTCCTGATTATATTTATATTTTTATAAAAGCTTATTTTTTAAAATATTACTATCAAGGAATCATAAATTAGTTTTTAAAAGATGCATATTCATAAATATAACAGCTATTCAGGATATAACAAATGTGGCAAATATGTAAGATTGGTGAAAGTATTTGAAGAGCATAAATAATTATAGACAGTGATAAGTTATTATATTATCCAGTAAAAAATTTGAACCAATGATAAAATTTGAAAATTTTCCCTTTTAGTTAATTATGCATTTTTTATGTGATTTTCTCCTTTGGCATGTTATAATTATGACACTAATCACACAATTCATCCCTAAAAGTTAACTGATGGAAACAAACTTATTGGATACTTTCTTTATACTATTTACTAGGAAGATTAAGGAAGGTAGAGATATTTATTTAATCACAGAAAACTGAGTCATTTTAATAATTAAAATAGAACAGCATTTTATAATATATGAAATAGTTTATAATCCAATATATGATGACATATAAAATGAGCTGTATTAGCATTTAAAGCACATGGGATATCTGGGAGATTTAATTTAATAAGATTATCACTCAAAAAAGACTATATAATTCAATATTTGCTTAAAATAATTTTATTATTAGCCACTACAAGCTTGTCTAAGTGTGACTATGTTTATATTTCAGGCTTTGAAGAATTTGAAGCGAGTTTGTTTAAGATTGTCTATGGGTCCATGTCTAATGGAGGCTTGTTCAACTGCTGTTATTTCCCACTTCCTTATGAATTTTCCCTGGCAGTGGGGATTTCTGTTGGGGTAACTTTTTCTCATTTTTCTCTATGAAAATATTCAGTTAAAATGCTTGGTTATTAAAATATTCAGAATATTGTATAGAAAAGTTTATCATTAAAATTCTTTTTACTGTGGTAGAGAATCTTGGAAATCAGTTGGTCCGAAATAGAACCATGTCTTAAATCTACTATATCCTTGACAAATATTCATAGCTCCTAAGTGCTTAATTCTAAGATAATTCACTTTATCAGTTTATTTTTCCTTCTATATTGTAATCCATCTCCAGTTTTTTATTTATTTTTTTGGTTGTGCTGGATCTTCATTGCTGTGTGGACTTTTCTCCAGTTGTGGAGAACAGCGGCTACTCTCTGGTTGCAGTGCACAGGCTTCTTGCTGCTGAGCACAGGCTCTGGGGTGAACAGGCTTCAACAGTTGTGGTTCTCGGGCTCTCAAGCACGGGCTCAGTAGTTATGGTGCATGGCCTTAGTTGCTCCATGGCATGTGGGATCTTCCAGACCAGGGATCAAACCCATGTCTCCTGCACTGGCAGATGGATTCTTTACCACTGAGCCACCAGGGAAGCCCTGTTTTTTTAATTTTTATTTTTTGGCTTCGCTGGATCTTCCTTGCCGTGTGCAGTCTTTCTCAAGTTACGGTGATTGGGGACTGATCTCTAGTTGCAGTGCACAGGCTTCATTGCTGTGGTTTCTCTTACTGCAGAACACAGGCTCTAAGTGTGTGGGCTTCAGTAGTAGAGGCACGCAGCCTCAGTGGTTGCGCTGCACAGGCTTAGTTGCTCTGTGGCATTTGGGATCTTCCGAGACCAGAATTCAAGCCCTTGTCCCCTGCACTGGCAGATGGATTCCTAACCACTGGACCACCAGGAAAGTCCCTATCTCTATTTTTTAATTAATCTAATGGCCTTTTCCTTGTACACTATATGTGCACATATATATAATATGTATGCATTATGTATAACATATGTATTTTATATATATGAAAAATACTTTATGTAGATATTATAACAAAAACAAGCAAACACTATTTTCCTAGATCCTGTGTCCCATCTATTATTATCTATCATCTATTTCTTTTCATGTCCAAGTTCTTCAGAATAATAGTCTATGATTACTATCTCTATATCTTCAACTTGTTTTCATTTTTCAATCCATTTAATTTTTGCCTCCACTTACCGACTCGATGGACGTGAGTTTGAGTGAACTTCAGGAGTTGGTGATGAACAGGGAGGCCTGGCGTGCTGCAGTTCATGGGGTTACAAAGAGTCAGACACGACTGAGCGACTGAACTGAACTGAACCCATTCCAGTGGATCCCAGTATGCATTTTCTAACTAAATTAACAATTTTTTGGTATCCTTAGGTGACTCTATTAAAATTTTGATCTACTCAATATTTAGTGGAATCTTTCAATCAATCAAAGGACTGTATATCTATTTCTTGTCTAGGTCTTGAATATATCTTTTATCCCTCCTCAATTCTCTTTTATTTTGTCCTTTTGTAACTCCCTTCTCCATATCTATTAGTTTTTCTTTATACTTTTCATCTATTTGCCTTTGCAGTACACACTGGAAAATTTTCTCTGCTTAGTTCTCTAGCCTTTTCAGTCACACTCTACTGTTATGTCTGTATCACCTATTTATTTATTTAATTTTGACAATTAATTTCTAAGAATAAAATAGTTAAAATTTATGAACAGATACAGTGTACTTTCGTGATTCTGAGGATATTTATAGTTATTCTGAAGTCACGTTCTTGTTGTTCACTTTTTAGTATATCTCTTTCCTCAGGTGTAAAATTTTCCATTTAATGAATATGGTGCCTCAATTCAAAGTATTGACTTTCCCCAAATATTTGGTGATAATTTAATGGGTACTAATTTTTTAAGTTGAAACTTACTATTAATTTGTGATTCTTTTACCTGTTGGCTGTTGCCTTCTTGCAGAGAATAGGCCACTCATGCTACCAAGCAAGTTTCCTTAGAAGATCAAACTGAGATTAAGATTCTTTTTTTTTTTTTTAAGTTGTACCATGTGGCTTTCAGGATCTTAGTTCTCCAACCAGGTATTGAACACAGGCCATCGCAGCAAAAGAAAGCACTGAGTCCTAACCACAGGATTGCCAAAGAATTCACTAAGATTATTATGCAGATTATTTATTAAGGGAGCTCTCAGTAGAAACTTCTGAATAAAGAAAGCTAGATAGGAGTGTAAGAAAAGTCAGTGGTTCCAAAACTTTGCTACCCATTAAAATCACGTGGGTAGCTTTTGAAAATCTGAGTAATTAGAGGAGTGATGTTGGGAAGATGGCAGAATAAGAAACTCCAGCCTCACTTTCCCACATGAAGACAGTATCATAACAATGTGAAGACCAGATTACCTTTATGTAACTCCAGAAACCACTTGAGAGGTTACAGCATTCCATGCAAGCACAAGGCCAAGAAGAGGCACATTGGAGCAATTAGAACATACTATTGCACATAACCATCATACCCCATGCCCCTCTTGCTTAGCAAGGGGCAATCAGGAGGAAACACCCAACATTTGGCTTCTCCCTCAAGAAGAAAAGAAAAAGCTGGAACATTTGTTCTGCATTCTGGCTTTTTAAGAAGCTACCAAGGGACTGGTTTCTGTCTTATCTGACTTGGAGCACTGACAGAAAAGAGAGTGGCACATTTTAGATGCCTGAGGTCCACTGAGAACAAAGGTAAGTGCTATGTGTTGCTATACTCCAGAGATATTGCAGTACTGCTAATAGACACTTGGGATACTCTGGAGTAGGAAAAGGCCAAAGTCCAGCTGGATATAATGCACCAAAGCCCAGAGAAGACACATTCCAGAAAAGTTTGAGAGACTTCCAGAATCTTTAGCTGGGTTGATTGGTGAAGGTCTTTCCCTACTGATGAAGTCCACAAAGACCAGAAGAAGTGGCTGTTTTTTCAAAACCCAAATTTCATTAAAAGATAACAAGACATACAAAGCAACAGGGAATTAGGGCTCAATCAAAGGAACAAAATAAAACTCCAGACACCAGCCTTAAACAAATAGAAATGTATCAGGTTACTCAACAAAGAATTCAAAATAACTATCATAAAGAGGCCCAGTGAGCTCAAAGATGTCACAAACATCTAAAAGAAAACAGGAAAATAATGCATGAACAAAGTGAGAATACCAACAAACATATAGAAACTGTAAAAAAAAAAAGAACCAAAAATAAATTCTGGACCTGTAGAATAATACAATTAAATGAGACATTGACTATAGGAGATCAACTGCAGACTAAATCAGACAGAAAAAAGAATCTGTGAACTTGAAGATAGGTCATTTGAAATTATAGAATCAGAGGAGCAAAATGAAAAACAAGGAGAATAAAGAGATCCTAAGGGACTTGTGGGATGCCATTTAATGGGCCAGTTACACATTACGGGAGTTTCAGAAAGAGAAGAGAGAAATAAATGGTTTGAAAGCCTATTTGAAGAAATAATAGCCCCAAACTTCCAAATTTGAGGAAGGAAATTAACATACAAATTCAAAATGATCAAAAAACTCCCATTAAAATAAAACCAAAGAGACCTACACTGAGAAATATACTCAAGCTGTCAAAAATCACAGCAAGTGAGAATCTTAAAAAACAATGAAAGAAAAGCAAGATCTCCTGTAAGATAATAATTGAATTTCTCAGTGGAAACCTTGCAAACCAGAAGGGAATGGGATGATATATTCAAAATGCTAAAAGAAAAAAGCCCCAGCCAATCAAGAATATTATATCTAGCATACCATATGTAAAAACTTCATGACATTGAATTTGGCAATGATTTCTTGGATATGACACTAAAAGCACAAGCAACAAAAGTGAAAATAGATGGAACTGCATGAAACTTGAAAATTTTTGCATGCAAAGGACACAAAATGAAAAGGCAGCACACAGAATGGAAGAAAATAATTATAAACCATATATCTGGAAAGAGATCAATATTCAAATATGTTTTAAAAAAAAACCCTATAACTCAGCAAATTTTAAAAACCTGACTATATAATGGGCAAAAAATTTACATAGACATTTCTACAAAGAAGATATACAAATAGCCAATAAGCATATGAAAGTGCTCAACATTTATAATTATTAGAGAAAGGCAAATAAAAGCCATAAGGAAATAGCACCTCATACTCATTAGGATGGTTACTATTAAAAAAAAAAAAACTAGAAAATAACAAGCATTGACACAGACGTGGAGAAATTGGAATATTCATACCATGCTATTGGGTACATAAAATGGACCATTCCTATGGAAAATAGTTTGGAGGTTTCTCAAAACACTTAAAGTAAAACTACCATTTAATCCAGCAATGCCACTTCTGGGTATATATCCCAAAGAACTGGAAGTAGGATATCAAAGAGATATTTGCACACTCACATTCATTGCAACATAATTCACAGTAGCCAAGAGGTAGAGGCAGCTCAGATATCCATGGACAGATGAATGGATAAAGAAAATACACATGCACACGGGAATATTACTCAGCTGTGAAAGAGGAAATCCTGTCACATTCTACAGCATGGATAAACCTTGAGGATACTATGTTGGGTGAAGTAAGTCAGAACAAATACTATACAATTCCACTGATATATCTGGAGTCTTCAAAATCATCTTAACAGAAAATAGAATGGTGGTTGTCAGGGGCTTGGGTAAGAGGGGAAAGGGTACTGTTCAGTTACAGAGTTTCCATTTTGCAAGATGAAAATGTTCTAAGTTAAATGATAATGTGACTATCATTAGCACTACTGAAATGTACACATAAAAATAGCTAAGAAGGTTAACTTTATATTATGTATTTTTTACAATTAAAAAACTTTACAGTATCCCAGTATTCAGATCAAACTCCTTCCTAAATCAGATCAGAATGTGACTCAGGTATCAGCATTTTTTTTAAATCCCCAAGTAAATGGTAAGATAACTCTCAGATATCACTGATTTCTGATATTTAAACCTTTGTGTAATGCTGCTGCTGCTAAGTTGCTTCAGTCGTGTCCGATTCTGTGCCACCCCGTAGATGGCAGCCCACCAGGCTCCCCCGTCCCTGGGATTCTCCAGGCAAGATCACTGGAGTGGGTTGCCATTTCCTTCTCCAATGCATGAAAGTGGAAAGTGAAAGTAGGAAGTCACTTGGTCGTGTCCGACTCTCAGCGACCCCTTGGACTGCAACCCACCAGGCTCCTCTGTCCATGGGATTTTCCAGGCAAGAGTACTGGAGTGGGGTGCCACTGCCTTCTCCGTTTGTGTAATACCTACCCTCTTCCTAAATGTGGGCTGAACTTACTGACTTGCTTCTAGTCAATGGAATACTGAAGAAGTGATAGCACATTACTTTTATGATTAGGTCATAAGACGATGGCTTCTGTCTTCCTTGTTCTCTCTTGTACTCTCTTTAATTGCTTTCTTGGGTGGGAGTAAGCTGCCATGTTGGGTGCAGCCCTGTGGAGAAGCCCCCATGGCAAGAGACTGAAGACCTATCAACCACCATGTGAATAAACTTGGGATCAGGGTTTCTCCTACTCACCTCATGAGAGACCTTGAGTAGGAAGAGGTATACAGCTAATTCATACCCAGATTGCTGACCCACAGAGGTTGTGAGTTAATATGTGTTGTTTTAAGCTTCTAGATTTGGGCATGATTTGTTAAGCAGCAACAGATAAATAGTAGACCAGGTGGTTCCAATGTGCAGTAAAGTTCAGGAACCACTGAATTAGGCAAATACCTTTTCTCAGAGAATTCTAGGTTTTTCCTGAGTCCCTCAGGAAATCTTGTCTGTAAACCAGGAAGGTTGTACAGGCAGAGGCAAAGGAACTTAACTGTTAGACCCTCACATCAGTCAGTCACTGGCAGGAGCTGTCTGGAACGGGAAAGTGGGGCATCTCCTTAGCATTAGTAGGTAAGCTTCTGTTAGCAGTGCAAGGCTCCCACAAAGCTGCCGGTGTTAGTGGTTAGGAGTCAACAAGCAGCAGCTCAGGAATGTGTGCACTGGCCTGACTCGAGGGTTCTGGTAGGGACCACGTGCATCACTCCACATAGTTACTGCAGCATTGAGGAGGTGAAAGTGGAAATGACAAGGCAGGGTTGTAGATGGGATGTACCAACAAAGTATTCTGAGCAGGAATTTCTCCATTCCTCACGGGTGTCATCTGCCACCCTAGAAATTTTCCCATTTGCCTTTGTAACTTAGGTGCTCATACTATTCCTTCTTTTGGACAGATATCTTCCTTATTGACTTGTTCAAGAGATAGAAGTGGTGTGGAGACTACATCTTACTGACCATTCTTATAGCAGTACTCTACATAATCACCATTTGATTTCCTCAGAGGTCCCTCCGACTCCCAGCATCTGCCATTTCTGGGCTTGGGGCATTTTTAGAATACACTATATCTTCTGTAGCAGTCTTATATGCATTTTGGCTTATGGTCCCTTTTTTCAACCCTAAACCACCTGTCTCTTATCTTCCTGGGATACATTTAGTTTCTTGTCCACTGAAGATTCCCATTTTGTTTTCTAGCTAGCTTATGGACTTTCCTATTATTTTCATACCTTTATTTCAAATGTTTTTGAGATGGAGGTAGAGGCAGCAATTTGTGCTTGACCTAACATCTTGAACAGAATTTCTGTAAAATTTTAACAGCACTAAAGAATATGTTGAGTATTTTTGTGTGTGCTCAGTCATGTCCAACTCTTTGCGACCCTGTGGACTATAGCCTGCCAGGCTTTTCTGTCCGTGGGATTTTCCCAGCAAGAATACTGGGTGGGTGGCCATTTCCTCCTCCAGGGGATCTTCCAGACTCAGGGATCGACCCCACATCTCCTGCGTCTCCTGCATTGCAGGAAGATTCTTTACTGCTGAGCCACTGGGGAATTTTTTCCATTGTTAGATGACATTTACTCAAAAGCAGAATTTTTACTTTCAAAGTCATCATAAAAATTAATATATTGGTTGTACAACTTACTATAAAGCACTGTTTCATTAAAAGGATGTTTTTAAATTGGTTTTCAAAGATTTTTCTCTCAGTTTTGTAGTCAGTGCAGTTTCTCCTGCTGTTGTTGTCCCTTCCATGCTACATTTGCAAGAAAAGGGATATGGTGTTGAGAAAGGCATTCCAACCTTATTAATAGCTGCCAGCAGTTTGGATGACATCTTGGCTATCACTGGATTCAATGCATGCTTCAGCATAGTTTTCTCCTCAGGTAAACAAAACAGCTACCATATAATTCAGTGTTTTCTTTATTCTTTAAACAAGTTTTCTAGCTTTCCTTCATTTATTGATGAAGACTTTTCAATTTAACATGTTTTTATTCTTCACGGAAAGCTCATTCTAGACCACAAAAGACATTTCAATGGGTTAAGATACCACTACTTAATACAAATGATTTCCTTTTAATAACCAAATATTCCAATTAATTTTATAATCCATATTATTACCATTTATCTGCTCATTTTGCTTTGGAATTTTATCAGTTTTCAGTAGAAAAATTTAGGCCACTATTATTAGTGCTACTAATATATCTAGTAGATAATTTGGAGATGTACCTTTCTGGCTATCATTTTAAATAACTGGTTGTTCTGTTATGAAGACAACTTAAATGTGTGGAGTGTGGACAACTGTGTGTCCTTTTGGTAGTGATGGGACAAGATCCTGTACCAATTCTAAATCCCAGGGAGACATTAGGTGCTGAATGTCACTCAGTGATTGCAGAAGTGAACATTCCACATTTAATAATACTTTAATTATCTGCCAATATATGAAGTCCAGTCTTCTGAATTATTAACCGAAACACCAAAACATTTTAAAGTTGAAAAGTTATATATATATAGGTTCTCTTAAAATCATAAGATATAAATGACTAAGAAGGAAAAAAGAAAATATAAGAATGAAATCTATTATAGTCATGTGTGCATATGTGTGCTCAGTCGTGTCTGACTCTTTGTGACCGCATGACTGTAGCCCAGCGCCAAGCTCCTTAGTCCATTGGATTTCTCAGGCAAGAATACTGGAGTGGGTTGCCATTTCATACTCTAGGGGATCTTCCCAACCCAGAGATCGAACCCACATCACTTGTGTCTCTTGCACTGGCAGATGGATTCTTTACCACTTTGCCACCTGGGAAGACCCCCAGGAATAATATTAATCTTTCGATGTACATCCACCCAGACTTCTCCTTTTCTCCCTCTCCACATCTATCTCTAGCTTGCTTTCTCTCCCTCCCAAAATTCTTATAAATTAATGAGCATTAACCATACTTATTTATAACCTGAGTTGTTTTCAATTTAACTGTGTATTATAAACATCTAATTTATTTGTAAATATGTTTCTATGACATCTTTATTGGTTCCATCATATTTGAATGGCTGCATGACTTTCAACTTGACATGTTGAAAATTTAAATTGACACCACTATCTGCTGTTAAAATGCTGGGTTGAACATTTTACAGCTGAATAGTTGTACTTAATATTTTATTAACCTTACAAGAGAAACTGTTAAGTTAAAAAGGATATAACACAATAAGATTTTTGAAATATATTGCCACAATATCATGTCCCACCAGGATACATAAGCATGCCACTTTCTCTTCACCTTCTTCAAAATTAGATATTTAATAGTCCTTTTTACCTTAGCCACTTTGATAGGTCTCTTTAAATGAAGTATTTTTAATACTAGTGATGTTAAATGTTCATGTTTATTGTCTATTATCATTTTGGAATTTCTTAGAGATTACTTTTCTTGAAATATTTTGCCTATATCCTGTAAGCATGTTCATCTTTTGTTTTGATTTGTTAAGGCTCTGGTTGTGCATAAAATTAAGGATGATAAACCATTTGTTTTATATCCTATGCTTTTTGTAATTTAACTTTATCTCTTTTTTTGCCATTCAGAAGACCTAAATTTTTTATTGTCAGATCTGGCAATCTTTTCCTTCATGACTGATATCAGTCATTCTTTCAAAAAATATTTTTTGTGCTCCTCTTCCATTGCACCAGCTACTGTATCAAATGCTGAGGATAAACAGTGAATAACAGTATTAGTTTTTATTGAGCAATTGCTTGGTACTTGCTGTAAGTTCTGTAGATGTTTCAGCTCAATAATCACAACAGTGCTATGCTCATTTTACTGATAAGGAAACTAAGGAACAGAGATTAAGTAACTTGCTCAAAGTCAGAGATCCAATAAGTAGGGAACCAATAGGGAAATCTGGCAGTCTGACCTTAGACCCACACTTTTAAGTACTATTCTATACTGCCTCCCAACATAGCAAACAGAAAAGGCCATGTAGCCTGTGTTCTCAAGGAAATTATCTTAAACAAATAATTAAAGATGGAATAAATATTACATAGTATAAGATGCTAGGGGAACAGGCTACAGGAGACCAAACCTAATTTGAAGAGGACCAAAAAAGTGAAAACAAGCAGGTACATGCTTAAAAATATCCTCTTCCACCACATGACTGTGTAAAGTGTCTCTTGAAATTTTAAGAACTCTTTAAATTTTATTATACACATTAGATCTTCAAAACATCTATATTTTGGAATTTGGTAGATACTGAGATCTCACTTTACCTTTTGAGTCAATTGGCCTTTTTACCATTATGCAGTATCCTATCTTTATCTCTTGTGACAGTATTTGACCTAAAGTCTTTCTTGTCTGGTAAAAGTATGACTGCCCCTTCTCTCTTTGAGGTACCATTTGCATGGAATATCTTTTTCCATTTTTAAAGTTATAGTAATCTGTTTAAAATGATAGCTACTTCAGCTGCATACAAAAAATCTACTTTTCTACTCCTCTCTCACCCTCCTCACCTTATGTTACCCATGTCACAAATTACACATTTTATTGTATATACATTAACATAATTTTATAATTAGTTATTTTTTGTGCTTCTATCTTCAATTCTCTAACAGAATTAAAAGTGATTTCCTCACCACCATTACAGTATTACTGGATTCTTAATTCATCTATCTAACTTTACTGGAGGTTTATATTTACATGCTTTTGTGTTCAGTTCAGTCGCTCAGTCATGTCCGACTCTTTGTGACCCCATGGACTGTTCATTACCAACTCTTGGAGCTTACTCAAACTCATGTCCATTGAGTCGGTGTTGCCATCCAACCATCTCATTTTCTGACATCCCCTTCTCCTCCCACCTTCAGTCTTTTCCCAGCATCAGGGTCTTTTCAAATGAGTCAGTTCTTCACATCAGGTGGCCAAAGTATTGGAATTTCAGCTTCAGCATCAGTTCTTCCAATGAATACTCAAGACTGATTTTCTTTAGGATGGAGTGGTTGGATCTTCTTGCAGTCCAAGGGACTCTCAAGAGTCTTATCCAACACCACAGTTCAAAAGCATCAGTTCTTTGGCACTCAGCCTTCTTCATAGTCGAACTCTCAGATCTATACATGACTTCTGGAAAAACCATAGCCTTGACTAGACAGACCTTTGTTGGCAAAGTAATGTCTCTGCTTTTGAATATGCTGTCTACATTGGTCATACCTTTCCTTCCAAGGAGTAAGTGTCTTTTAATTTCATGGCTGCTGTCACCATCTGCAGTGATTTTGGAGCCCCAAAAAATAAAGTCTGACACTGTTTCCCCATCTATTTGCCATGAAGTGATGGGACCAGATGCCATGATCCTCATTTTCTGAATGTTGTGTTTTAAGCCAACCTTTTCACTCTCCTCTTTCACTTTCATCAAGAGGCTCTTTAGTTCTTCTTCACATTCTGCTATAAATGTGGTGTCATCTGCATATCTGAAGTGATTGTTATTTCTCCTGGCAATCTTGATTCCAGCTTGTCCTTCATCCAGTCCAGCATTTCTCATGATGTACTCTGCATATAAGTTAAATAAGCAGCGTGACAATATACAGCCTTGATGTACTCCTTTCCTGATTTGGAACCAGTCTGTTGTTCCATGTCCAGTTCTAACTGTTGCTTCTTGACCTGAGTACAGATTTCTCAGGAGGCAGGTAGGGTGGTCTGGTATTCTCATTTCTTTAAGAATTTTCCATAGTTTGCTGTGATCCACACAGTCAAAGGCTTTGGCATAGTCAATAAAGCAGAAGTAGATGGTTTTCTGGAACTCTCTTGCTTTTTCAGTGATCCAACTGCTACTGCTGCTAAGTCACTTCAGTCGTGTCCGACTCTGTGTGACCCCATAGACGGCAGCCCACCAGGCTCCCCCGTCCCTGGGATTCTCCAGGCAAGAACACTGGAGTGGGTTGCCATTTCCTTCTCCAATGCGTGAAAGTGAAAAGTGAAAGTGAAGTTGCTCAGTCGTGTCCGACTCTTAGCAACCCCATGGACAGCAGCCTACCAGGCTCCTCCGTCCATGGGATTTTCCAGGCAAGAGTACTGGAGTGATCCAACAGATGTTGGCAATTTGATCTCTGTTCCTCTGCCTATTCTAAATCCAGCTTGAACATCTGGAAGTTCGCGGTTCACGTACTGTTGAAGCCTGGCTTGGAAAATTTTGAGCATTACTTTGCTAGCATGTGAGATAAGTGCAATTGTGCGGTAGTTTTGTGTGTTGCTACCATCTTTTTATTTACACCTGAAGGATTCCCTTTAAGATTTCTTGTTAGGCAGGTTTAGTGGTGATGAACTCCATCAACCTTTGTTTATCTGGGGAAGTCTTAATTTCACCTTCGCTTTGGAGGACAGTTTTGTGGGATATTATTCTTGGTTGGCATTTTTTCTTTCAACACTTTGGATACGTCATCCTGCCTTCTTCTGACCTATAAGGTTTCTGCTGTGTAAAGTGTTAGTTGCTCAGTTGTGCATGACCCTTTGTGACCCCCATGGACTGTAGCCCAGTAGGCTCCTCTGTCCATGGAATTCTTTAGGCAAGAATACTGGAGTGGGTTTCAATTTTCTTCTCCAGGGGATTTTCCCAACCCAGGGATCAAACCCAGGTCTCCTGCATTGGAGGCAGATTCTTTACCATCTGAGCCACCAGGGAAGTTCTTCTGCTCTGTAAGCCTCTGATAATTTTATGGGCATTCTCTTTTATGTGATGAGTTACTTTTCTCTTGCTGTAACTTTTTAAATGAGCATAAAGCCTTTTAGACTGTATGTTGGTGTTAAACTGGTGTCTCCGTGGGGGATCACGATTCTGGAGTTCCCGTTCTATCATGCTGTTGTCACCCTACACTTCTGTTATTTTTAATGGGAAAATATTTCTAAAATATGTATATTGAGTACCTTTTTGTATTGAGCTGAAAACACAGAGCACAACTTGACTTTTTTGTATGACTCTAGATCATTTTTTAAAATGTATTACAACAAAACTACGTGTATGCATAAAGCATAAAATGTATTGGAAAATCAGCTGATCCTTGAATAATCCTAGGATTGATCCTGGGATAAATCTTTTTTTATGTTGTTATTATTATTAAATTTTCCTTTTTATGTTTAAATCATTTGCCATAATAGAATAGCAGAGAACAACATTATTAGCCATGTGCTAGGTGCCAGAGATACTCTGCTGCCAGTCTCTATGCATTCTTCTACCTGACCTGGTTCTTTTAGGTTGGGTGTATAAGGGGAGAACATTGTGGTTTCTTCTTTGTTTTCCGGCCTATTTATTCAATGAACATTTCTGAATTGTGTATACATATTAAATCTCTGGAGAGTACACTTTTATCAAATAAATCTGCATGTTTTCATGAGCGTGAACTTTAAAGGTCCATTTTTGTGTATTTATTCTGTAATAACATACCCTTGTTTATGAATCACCTACATTTGATTGCCTACTGTGTTGGCTATATGAAAATACCTCTCTATGACATGTTTTTCTTATTGTGTGCCCTTACAGGTAACATATCTAGTAACATCCTATCCTCTCTGCGGGATGTAATTCTTGGTGTGCTTTTAGGAATTGTTTTGGGAATGTTTGCTCGACATTTTCCAGGTAGCGATCAGGTAAATAAAAAACAATCTTTATTTGGAAGTACAGTATTAGACATTTCTCGCAAAAATTTGAACTTTTGATCCATGAAATACTTTAATCTTTAGTTTTCTTTCTCCAAAAGTAGCCTCCAATGCCTATTCTCTGCTTAAAACTGAGCATAGTTGTCATTGATCCAGGTCAGTGGCCCTAATCTGAAGTCTCTGCTTCCTCATTACACAGAGAATATCAGAAAAATGTACTTAATTCAGAGGAACTTCTCCATTTCGTCCTACTTCTTTTTTCACCAAATTGCCGGTTGACTCCTGACTTTTTTTCCTTATCTTTTTCCTGCAGACATTCCACTGAACATTTTGGGGGAAATATATTCCCATTTATTTCTGCATATTTTCTGACTTAAATTCTCTCCCTCTCCCTTTGAATAAGGCAACACTATCAACTCTTTCCTGCTCTAAAAGATATGCCATTACTCTTTGATTTCTGTAACTTCCATCTTAATTTCCCTGTAGTTATTGTTTCAGCTAAAAAGATACTCAGACATTTATTTTTAAGAATTCTTTGGATTTGTTATGTGCAACTACAGATTATATGGGTCTCTTTTCTTTCTCTCTTCTCTTACAGTTAAAGTATTATAACCATTTTACTGACGGTAGTATCAGAGATGTGGCAGAAAATGAAACTTAATAGTTGCAAATTTTGTCACAAGTCTGCTAAAATGTGGTGAGAAATAAAGTCAAACTTTAGATGTTATTTGATATAGCATATAAAGACATGATATCAAAGGGTCAGTAATAAATGATAGATAATATAATTATTATATATTTAATGTAAATTAATTTCCAAATATCTGTCTAATTCTAGGGAAAACGTGAAGTGAAGAGAGCATTTTTAATTTTGAGTATGTGTATTTCTGCTGTCTTAGGCAGCCACCGATTTGGTATGAACACAGCTGGAGGATTGTGCGCACTAGTATTGAGTCTCACTGCAGGGACAGGTTGGTCCAAAGAAAAGGTGAATATTTTTATACACCATTTTTTAAAAGATAAAATAACTGCATTTTTTACATCTGAAATGGACATTTAAGAAATCTTACTCTATTAAAAAATATATGACATTTTGATTCCACTTGTTTGACTTAATATGAATAGAATGCTAGATTTCTGATTAAAAGATAGATATGCAACAAAGGCTTACTGTATATAGCACAGGAAACTATAGTCAATTTCTTATAATAACCTATAATGGAAAATCATTTGAAAAATAAAATATGTGTATATGTCTAACTGAATCGCCTTGCTCTGTACCTGAAACATTGTAAGTCAACTATACTTCAATAAAATATGTCTATTAAGAAAAAAAACTAAAAAAGAAATATTAATTCTAGGAAGATGTTCCATAAGTTTGTATCTTCAAGGTGAATGAGTCAATCAAGGAAATAAAATATTCAAGAAAAGGAACTGGAAATACACTAAAATGCAATCAGAAGTTGAGTGATCACATTAGTCTTTTTCCTAAGTTTAATGCAATATGATTATATAACTTTTATTTTAATTATGCAATTAATATGTGAAACTATGCTCATAAAATATTAAGAATAAGAAGGTACACATATGTAATAAAATGAGAAATACTCCTTTTCCCTCACCATCCCCAAATATCAAATCCCCTTCCCAGGTCATTTCCTCTAATCACTCCTCTATTTGTAGACATGTAGATCACTTCCATTTTTTGTTATTACAAACAGCACAACCATGAACAGTCTTATTCATATGTGGTTTTTCAAATGTATGAATACTTCTGTAGGAATAGATTTCTAGAAATGGAATGACTGAATTTAAAAATGGTACATTTCTATTTTGGTGGTTACTGCCAAATTAGGCTTTCCAGGTAGCACTAATGGTAAAGAACCTGCCTGCCAGTGCAGGAGACGCGGGACATGCGGGTTCAATTCTTGGGTAAGGAAGATCTCCTGGAGTAGGAAATGGCAACCCACTCCAGTATTCTTACCTGGAGAATCCCGTGAACAGAGGAGCCTGGCAGGCTATAGTCTATAGGGTCACAAACAGCAGGACATGACTGAAGTGACTTACCACATTGCCAAATTATCACTTAAAAGATTTTATTTATACTATTTACTATGCTGGGCTGGAAGAAACACAAGCTGGAATCAAGATTGCTGGGAGAAATATCAATAACCTCAGATATGCAGATGACACCACCCTTATGGCAGAAAGTGAAGAGGAACTACAAAGCCTCTTGATGAAAGTGAAAGTGGAGAGTGAAAAAATGGGCTTAAAGCTCAACATTCAGAAAATGAAGATCATGGCATCCGGTCCCACCACTTTATGGGAAATAAATGGGGAAACAGTGTCAGACTTTATTTTTCTGGGCTCCAAAATCACTGCAGATGGTGACTGCAGCCATGAAATTAAAAGACGCTTACTCCTTGGAAGGAAAGTTATGACCAACCTGGATAGCATATTCAAAAGCAGAGACATTACTTTGCCAACAAAGGTCCGTCTAGTCAAGGCTATGGTTTTTCCTGTGGTCATGTATGGATGTGAGAGTTGGACTGTGAAGAAGGCTGAGCGCCGAAGAATTGATGCTTTTGAAAAGTGGTGTTGGAGAAGACTCTTGAGAATCCCTTGGACTGCAAGGAGATCCAACCAGTCCATTCTGAAGGAGATCATCCGTGGGATTTCTTTGGAGGGAATGATGCTCTAGCTGAAACTCCAGTACTTTGGCCACCTTATGCGAAGAGTTGACTCATTGGAAAAGACTCTGATGCTGGGAGGGATTGGGGGCAGGAGAAGGGGACGACAGAGGATGAGATGGCTGGATGGCATCACCGACTCGATGGACGTGAGTCTGAGTGAACTCCGGGAGTTGGTGATGGACAGGGAGGCCTGGTGTGCTGCAATTCATGGGGTCGCAAAGAGTCGGACACGACTGAGCGACTGAACTGAACTGAACTGAACCAACAGTATAGGAGAGTCCCTTAATACCTAAACCCATCAACAACCTTGGATATTATCAATGATTTTTTAACAACCTGATGGGTAAAAAACTTTATAACATTGGTATTCTTTATATTTCTCTGATTAGTAGTGGAGTAAACTTCTCTTCAGGCTTCCCTGGTGGCTCAGTGGTGAAGAATCCACCTGCCAATGCAGGAGACATGGATTCAGTCCCTAGGTCAAGAAGATCCCCCGGAGAAGAAAATGGTAACCCACTCCAGTGTTCTTGGTTGGGAAATCCCATGGACAGGGGAGCCTGTCAGGCTACAGTCCATGGGTCACAAAAGAGTTAGACATGACTTAGTGGCTAAACAATGACAACAAACTTCTATTCATATATTCTTTTATAACCACCTATTCATATTCTTTGCCCATTATTAACTGGTTTATTTGCCTTTTTGTTCCTAATTTATAGAGTTTATTTATATGTTAGGGCTACTAATTCTTTGTTATCTACATGTTGTGTTTAATTTTTGTTTATCTTCATTTATGATGTCTTTTGTATGGCAGTAAAATTTCCTAATAGTCAAGTCTGTCAGTTTTTCCTTTTTGGTTTTGGGTCTTTATCTTGTTTAAGAAGGACTTTTTCACCCAAGATCATGAGATTATGAACATTATATCATCTTGTATATTATCATTTAATACACTAGACCATTCAGGTATGACCTAAATCAAATCCCTTATAATTATACAGTGGAAAAAATAGATTTAGGGACTAGATCTGATAGAGTGCCTGATGAACTATGGACGGAGGTTTGTGACATTGTACAGGAGACAGGCATCAAGACCATCCCCATGGAAAAGAAATGCAAAGAAGCAAAATGGCTGTCTGAGGAGGCCTTACAAATAGCTGTGAAAAGAAGAGAAGCGAAAGGCAGAAGAGAAAAGAAAAGATATAAGCATATGAATGCAGAGTTCCAAAGTGTAGCAAGAAGAGATAAGAAAGCCTTCCTCAGTGATCAGTGCAAAGAAATAGAGGAAAACAACAGAATGGGAAAGACTAGAGATCTCTTCAAGAAAATTAGAGATACCAAGGGAACACTTCATGCAAAGATGGGCTCGATAAAGGACAGAAATGGTATGGACCTAACAGAAGCAGAAGATATCAAGAAGAGGTGGCAAGAATACACAGAAGAACTACAAAAAAGATCTTCACGACCAAGATAATCACGATGGTTGATCACTGACGTAAAGCCAGACATCCTGGGATGTGAAGTCAAGTGGGCCTTAGAAAGCATCACTACAAACAAAGCTAGTGGAGGTGATGGAATTCCAGTTGAGCTATGCAAATCCTGAAAGATGATGCTGTGAAAGTGCTGCACTCAATATGCCAGCAAATTTGGAAAACTCAGCAGTGGTCACAGAACAGGAAAAGGTTAGTTTTCATTCCAATCCCAAAGAAAGGCAAAGCCAAAGAATGCTCAAACTACCGCACAATTGCACTCATCTCACACGCTAGTAAACTAATGCTCAAAATTCTGCAAGCCTGACTTCAGCAGTACATGAACTGAGAACTTCCAGATGTTCAAGCTGGTTTTAGAAAAGGAACAGGAACCAGCGATCAAATTGCCAATATCCGCTGGATCATGGAAAAAGCAAGAGAGTTCCAGAAAAACATCTATTTCTGCTTTATTAACTATGCCAAACCCTTTGACTGTGTGGATCACAATAAACTGTGGAAAATTCTGAAAGAGATGGGAATACCAGACCACCTGACCTGCCTCTTGAGAAACTTATAGGCAGGTCAGGAAGCAACAGTTAGAACTAGACATGGAACAACAGACTGGTTCCAAATAGGAAAAGGAGTACTTCAAGGCTGTATATTGTCACCCTGCTTATTTAACTTATATGCAGAGTACATCATGAAAAACGCTGGGCTGGAAGAAGCACAAGCTAGAATCAAGATTGCCGGGAGAAATATCAATAACCTCAGATATGCAGATGACACTACCCTTATGGCAGAAAGTGAAGGGAACTAAAGAGCCTCTTGATGAAAGTGAAAGAGGAGAGTGAAAAAGTTGGCTTAAAGCTCAACATTCAGAAAACGAAGATCATGGCATTTGGTCCCATCATTTCATGGCAGATAGATGGGGAAACAGTGGAAACAGTGTCAGACTTTATGTTTTGGGGCTCCAAAATCACTGCAGCTGGTGATTGCAGCCATAAAATTAAAAGACACTTACTCCTTGGAAGGAAAGTTATGACCAACCTAGAGCATATTGAAAAACGGAGATATCGCTTTGCCAACAAAGGTACATCTGGTCAAGGCTATGGTTTTTCCAGTGGTCGTGTATGGCTGTGAGAGTTGGACTGTGAAGAAGGCTGAGCGCCGAAGAATTGATGCTTTTGAACTGTGGTGTTGGAGAAGACTCTTGAGAGTCCCTTGGACTGCAAGGAGATCCAACCAGTCCATTCTGAAGGAGATCAGTCCTGTGTGTTCATTGGACGGACTGATGCTAAAGCTGAAACTCCAATACTTTGGCCACCTCATGTGAAGAGTTGACTCATTGGAAAAGACTCTGATGCTGGGAGGGAATGGGGGCAGGAGGAGAAGGGGACGACAGAGGATGAGATGGCTGGATGGCATCACTGACTTGATGGACGTGAGTCTGAGTGAACTCCGGGAGTTGGTGATGGACAGGGAGGCCTGGCGTGCTGCAATTCATGGGGTCGCAAAGAGTCGGACACGACTGAGCAACTGAACTGAACTGACTGAACACTTTGGTAGTTTTGCTTTGCATTTAGTTCTCTACTTCATCTGGAATTTATTTTTGTGAATATTGTGAGGTAAGGATGTACATGCATCTGTTTACATATATATATATTCATCAGATCAGATCAGATCAGATCAGTCGCTCAGTCATGTCCGACTCTTTGCGACCCCATGAATCACAGCACGCCAGGCCTCCCTGTCCATCACCAACTCCCGGAGTTCACTCAGACTCATGTCCATCATGTCAGTGATGCCATCCAGCCATCTCATCCTCTGTCGTCCCCTTCTGCTCTTGCCCCCAATCCCTCCCAGCATCTGAGTCTTTTCCAATGAGTCAACTCTTCGCATTAGGTGGCCAAAGTACTGGAGTTTCAGCTTTAGCATCATTCCCTCCAAAGAAATCCCACGGATGATCTCCTTCAGAATGGACTGGTTGGCTCTCCTTGCAGTCCAAGGGACTCTCAAGAGTCTTCTCCAACACCACAGTTCAAAAGCATCAATTCTTCGGCGCTCAGCCTTCTTCACAGTCCAACTCTCACAGCCATACATGACCACAGGAAAAACCATAGCCTTGACTAGACGGACCTTTGTTGGCAAAGTAATGTCTCTGCTTTTGAATATGCTATCTAGGTTGGTCATAACTTTCCTTCCAAGGAGTAAGCGTCTTTTAATTTCATGGCTGCAGTCACCATCTGCAGTGATTTTGGAGCCCAGAAAAATAAAGCCTGACACTGTTTCCACTGTTTCCCCATCTATTTCCCACGAAGTGATGGGACCGGATGCCATGATCTTCGTTTTCTGAATGTGGAGCTTTAAGCCAACTTTTTCACTCTCCACTTTCACTTTCATCAAGAGGCTTTTGAGTTCCTCTTCACTTTCTGCCATAAGGGTGGTGTCATCTGCATATCTGAGGTTATTGATATTTCTCCCAGCAATCTTGATTCCAGCTTGTGTTTCTTCCAGTCCAGCGTTTCTCATGATGTCCTCTGCATATAAGTTAAATAAGCAGGGTGACAATATACAGCCTTGACGTACTCCTTTTCCTATTTGGAACCAGTCTGTTGTTCCATGTCTAGTTCTAACTGTTGCTTCCTGACCTGCATACAAATTTCTCAAGAGGCAGGTCAGGTGGTCTGGTATTCCCATCTCTTTCAGAATTTTCCACAGTTTATTGTGATCCGCAGAGTCAAAGGGTTTGGCATAGTCTATAAAGCAGAAATAGATCTTTTTCCGAAACTCTCTTGCTTTTTCCATGATCCAGTGGATGTTGGCAATTTGATCTCTGGTTCATCTGCCTTTTCTAAAACCAGCTTGAACATCAGGAAGTTCACAGTTCACATATTGCTGAAGCCTGGTTGGCGAATTTTGAGCATTAGTTTACTAGCGTGTGAGATGAGTGCAATTGTGCGGTAGTTTGAGCATTCTTTGGCATTGCCTTTCTTTGGGATTGGAATGAAAACTAACCTTTTCCTGTTCTGTGACCACTGCTGAGTTTTCCAAATTTGCTGGCATATTGAGTGCAGCACTTTCACGGCATCATCTTTCAGGATTTGGAAGAGCTCAACTGGAATTCCATCACCTCCACTAGCTTTGTTTGTAGTGAAGCTTCCTAAGGCCCACTTGACTTCACATCCCAGGATGTCTGGCTCTAGGTTAGTGATCACACCATCGTGATTATCTTGGTCGTGAAGATCTTTTTTGTACAGTTCTTCTGTGTATTCTTGCCATCTCTTCTTAATATATATATTCATAGACATATATATATACATATAATATATATATGCATGTGAATTGCATAGTCAATTTTGTCAAATTATTTATTGATTAATCCAATAATTCATTGATATATATATATTTGCTTCTGAAGTCTCTTTAAACACCTATTCCTATGCCAATAGCACTCTAAATCATTTTGATTTTATGTCTCAGAATCTAGTATAGAAGATTCCGTCTTATTGTACCTGTTTTTAAAGTATTTGTTAACTGTTCCTGTCCATATTCTTTCTTAGATAAATTTTAGAATAAGCTTAAGAAGTTCCCAATTTGTTTAGTTTTCTGATAAAGTCATAATTATAAAGGAAATTAAATGACTAATAATAAATTACAAATAAAATGAAAACTACTTGATCTCTTTACACAATAAAGAAAATCAAAGAGTAAAGAATAAATAGACTTTAAAGATTAAATAAGTAACAAATAGGATAATGTGCTGTAAAGAAGACAGAATACTGGGTTTCCTTTGTTATTTCATTTTTCAAATTTACTTTTATAAGCAGTAACCAGAAAACCTAGTCATAAGGGGAGTAGTTATGAAAATAATTTTTGCCTCAAAGGATATGAATGTTTTATGAATCTCCTTCTGTTAAATAAAATAAAATAAACACAGACTGAGACTAAAATCTGTTCATCCAACTTCCTGGAAAAGAGCCAGAGTACTTTTTATGTCAGTGGGAGCGTTTCCTGTAACCATGTAATTGTGGAAGCAGCACTGGGAGGGATTCATTCCCAGAAAGGGAAGTCAGGGAGGCAACCAAATGAGAATGTATTACCTATTTTGGTTTGGTTCATGTTTTTAATATGAGTCGTTTGGAAGCAGGCCTAACAGATTACCAGAATTTTTTTCCTAGTAGTTTAGGACATATCAGGATTCATTTTCATGGGATTTGGTCCCAGGATAACTGAGTGGAGCTCTTCCCCAACTCACTTTTGAGAACTAAAATATTTGAATGAGCTTGAATATGTTCTCATCAGGCATGGTGTAGTTCTATCCCTGCTCAGTTGCCTCACAAACAAAAGGTAGAACTCTTACTGCACCATCAGAACATGTATGGAACTCCAAGGATAAAATTGCCAAATAATATCTTTTTTGTTCCATGACAAAATTACCAACTAATATTTTTATTGTGTTGTAAATTTCTTTTAATCAAATTCTGTTTGTATAAAAGAGTTAACCTACTCATATAATTTTTATTGTTTTAAAATATCTCCCTCAAATAAAATATCTTAAGTTTATTAAATATTGAGAACCTTTACATTGTCTGAAATGCAAATACTTTTATTCGTCACAATAACTGAAAATGTATTACTCTTTTCTACAGGTTAGAGTCCAAAAAATTATTGGAACTGCGTGGGATATTTTCCAACCTCTTCTTTTTGGTTTGGTTGGAGCAGAAGTATCTGTTGTATCTCTTAAATCAAATGCTATTGGTAAGAATGACTAGAGGCACAAAAATGTAAGATTTAAAAATATTTAAGAAAATGGAGTAATTTTTATTTTTACTTACAATATGTCTTTGAATGCTACAAGGACCTTCAGAAGCTCATGTTGTAATATGCATTTGTTCTTCCTTTACCCTGTATAGTCTTTGTAACCAAAGACAACCTTGAATATCTTCCCTGAATGATCTGAGGAAATGGAATTTTTTTCTGAAGGGAAATATTAGATACCAGCAGCAACTTCTAAATACTTTCATTTATAGTAAAAGTTCAAAGCCTGTTAGCTCAGAATTAAATAAATGTAATTTATCTTACTTTTAATCATATCTCCATCATCAGATTATCTCTTGTACTTTACATAGAAGCCTCAATCATATTTTTATTTTTATGATTATTTTTACTTAATACAGATATAGACAGATAATAGCCCTAAAATGTTTTCAACACTTTTGCAAATTACGTTTCTAGGCGTAAAGAACCACTTCTTCCCAAGTACTGTTCGTCTTTTTCTGTTGCAGGCCTTTCTGTTGGTACCATGAGTTTGGCATTATTGATTAGAATTTCTTTTACATTTGTATTGATGTCTTGTGCTGGTTTTAATTTTAAGGAGAAAATATTTATTGCTTTATCATGGATGCCGAAAGCTACAGTCCAGGTAAGACTATATTAAGACATTCTAATTATTTTAATGTTGATTTTTAAAATTCTAAATGAAAAAAAAAAAACTAGTCACAAAATGTGGGCTATTAGTCTTTTTAAATGCTTGTTGATCATAACTACTCATTAAAAGTAACATAATCTTTGAAACACTGTGCTTTTAATGACAAATACTTGCTAAACTTATGAAAACATTTTTCTGTTTTCCCAAAATTTAAAATAAGAGTACTTCTGAAAACTGGAATTTTACATTTTGCTGAATATTATATAGTTAAGTGTTAGGATTTTAGAGTAGAGACACATTGATTCTTTTTAAAATATATCTTTCCTACCCCTGCCACTGTCTCTACCATACATAAATGCATATGTATTATTTTTAATTATATATTTAATTTGCATGACTGATTTATGACTGAATCTCTCAACTAGAATATATAGGAAGGATAAGAAGTGTTTGTTTGTTTGTTTTTGTTGTTATTTTTCCCTAATACTTAACACTTAGCATGCAGTAGGTATACAGTAAATAAGCTCTGTATGCCTACAAAAATTAATGCTGAATGAATGAGTGAAAGAGAGAAAGAGAAAAAGGAAACTTTGTAGTTATGCTCTCTGATTTCCTGAAATTCTTTTCTCTACTGTTACTCCAAAACAGAAGCTTGTGAGTTTCCTTGCAACAAAAATTTATGTCATGATAAGCAAAGCAGGTCCTTGGGACAAGGCTGCCTGTTTTGAATAACAAGTTACTTGCCTATAACTTTAGGCAAGTTATAAATTCCAAAACTCTTGTCAGTTTTACTATATCACACTGCTCCCAGTAGGAAGAACAAGGAGAAGATGGATGACAAAATCCTAAAGAACCATAAGAAACCTTAGCATTTTGTATTGTCTTGTTGTAGCCAGGAACCTAGTGGTTCATGGTAAAGACAAATATGCAAAATTCTGGTTCATCTGAACTCCTGAGGTTCCAAAAGTATTGTGAGCACTCAAAAAAGATACTTAAACAGGGGAAAGCTGAGATGACAAGAACGCAAAATCAGCCGTTTGTCACTACTTCACTCTCTTTCCAGATATATTTGCTAAGAACATAGAATTGATGAGTCATTTACCAAAATTCCTTAACACTTGTCTCTTTACTAGTAGTCTAGTACTAGGTGTTATTTGTTTTAACAGAGCTCTTTATTTTTACTATATGTTAACTCCATTTAGCATTTTTCTTTATGCCTCATCTTTTTCTCCTCTAAATATAGGCTGTATTAGGTCCTCTGGCTCTAGAAAAAGCAAGAATGAGTGCACCCCATTTGGAATCATATTCAGAGGATGTGATGACAATAGCCTTTTTAGCCATCTTGATCACAGCTCCAAATGGAGCTCTAATTATTGGCATTCTGGGACCTAAAGTACTCACTCGCTATGATAAAAGCAAAGTGAAAATGGAGTTATCAGGATTAGAACTTCATTAAAAAGTTGATTTGCCATCACTTGCCTGCTTCTCTTAATGAATTCTCTTACATAAGAGAAAAATTAAAAGGTACACATATGTGAAGAATGTACATAGAAGCAAAGTTTTAATAAATATATGATTTGACTACAGAGGATTCCTATGATTTTTTATCCCAAAGTTAATTTAATAAAGATAATATAAAATAGAATACCCTCTTAGTATTGATGTATTTCAAGAACAAAGTCAAAGCATAAATACCCTAAGAAAGTTAAAGAAATCTGTCAAGTTGGATTTACTGTCATAATACACACTAAAAACAATCAAAAATTAAATGAACCTAATGTAAGAAATATCAATATTTCCAGGAGAAATATCAATAACCTCAGATATGCAGATGACACCACCCTTATGGCAGAAAGTGAAGAGGAACTCAAAAGCCTCTTGATGAAAGTGAAAGTGGAGAGTGAAAAAGTTGGCTTAAAGCTCCACATTCAGAAAACGAAGATCATGGCATCCGGTCCCATCACTTCATGGCAAATAGATGGGGAAACAGTGGAAACAGTGTCAGGCTTTATTTTTCTGGGCTCCAAAATCACTGCAGATGGTGACTGCAGCCATGAAATTAAAAGACGCTTACTCCTTGGAAGGAAAGTTATGACCAACCTAGATAGCATATTCAAAAGCAGAGACATTACTTTGCCAACAAAGGTCCGTCTAGTCAAGGCTATGGTTTTTCCTGTGGTCATGTATGGCTGTGAGAGTTGGACTGTGAAGAAGGCTGAGCGCCGAAGAATTGATGCTTTTGAACTGTGGTGTTGGAGAAGACTCTTGAGAGTCCCTTGGACTGCAAGGAGATCCAACCAGTCCATTCTGAAGGAGATCATCCGTGGGATTTCTTTGGAGGGAATGATGCTAAAGCTGAAGCTCTAGTACTTTGGCCACTTCATGCGAAGAGTTGACTCACTGGAAAAGACTCTGATGCTGGGAGGGATTGGGGGCAGGAGGAGAAGGGGATGACAGAGGATGAGATGGCTGGATGGCATCACTGACTTGATGGACGTGAGTCTGAGTGAACTCCGGGAGTTGGTGATGGACAGGGAGGCCTGGCGTGCTGCGATTCATGGGGTCGCAAAGAGTCGGACACAACTGAGCGACTGATCTGATCTGATCTGATCTGAATGTAAGAAAGATAAGATAGTATAAGTCTCTAAATAGGAGAATCTTCATCAGGTTAGTAATTCAGTTAGAAAAGATTACCAGAAAAAGGAAAAAGAATTGACAAGACAAAGTAACTTTAAGTGGGTCAACTAAGTGAATTTTAAATTCTAGCTTTAGTGACTGATTGAATTAATAAAAGATCCAAAGTTAGACTTACATTTCTTCTGCAGTACCCTTAAAATGACCTGGGAAAAGGTCAGTTTTCATGCCAGTCCCAAAGAAAGGCAAAGCCAAAGAAAGTTCAAACAAATGGACAGTTGCACTCATCTCACGCACTAGCGAAGTAATGCTCAAAATTTTCCAAGCTAGGCTTCAACAGTACATGAACTGAGAACTTCCAGATGTTCAAACTGGGTTTAGAAAAGGCAGAAGAACCAGAGATCAAATTGCCAACATCTGTTGAATCATCGAAAAAGCAAGAGAATTCCAGAAAAACATCTACTTCTTCATTGACTATGCCAAAGCCTTTGACTGTGTGGATCACAACAAATTGTGGAAAATTCTTAAAGAGATGAGAATACCAGACTACCTTACCTGCCTCCTGAGAAACCTGTATGCAGGTCAAGAAGCAGCAGTTAGAATCAGACATGGAACAATGGACTGGTTCCAAATTGGGAAAGGAGTACATCAAGGCTGTATATTGTCACCCTGCTGATTTAACGTCTGTGCAGAGTACATCGTGCAAAATGCCAGGCTGAATGAAGCACAAGCTGGAATTAAGATTGCAACAAGAAATATCAATAACCTCAGATATGCAGATGAACCACCCTTAAGGCAGAAAGTGAAGAGGAACTAAAGAACATCTTAATGAAGGTAAAAGAGGAGAGTGAAAAAGCTGACTTAAAATTCAACATTTCAAACACTAAGATTATGGCATCCGGTCCCATCACTTCATGGTAAATAAATGGGGAAACAATGGAAACAGTGACAGACTTTATTTCTTGGGCTCCAAAATCACTGCAGATAGTGACTCCAGCCATGAAATTAGAAGACGCTTGTTCCTTGGAAGAAAAGCTATGACCAACATCAGTTCAGTTCAGTTCAGTCGCTCAGTCATGTCCGACTCTGCGACCCCATGAATTGCAGCACACCAGGCCTCCCTGTCCATCACCAACTCCCAGAGTTCACTCAGACTCACATCCATCCAGTCAGTGATACCATCCAGCCATCTCATCCTCTATCGTCCCCTTCTCCTCCTGCCCCCAATCCCTCCCAGCATCATAGTCTTCTCCAATGAGTCAACTCTTCGCATGAGGTGGCCAAAGTACTGGAGTTTCAGCTTGAGCATCATTTCTTCCAAAGAAATCCCAGGGCTGATCTCCTTCAGAATGGACTGGTTGGATCTCCTTGCAGTCCAAGGGACTCTCAAGAGTCTTCTCCAACACCACAGTTCAAAAGCATCAATTCTTCGGCGCTCAGACAGCATATTCAAAAGCAGAGACATTACTTTGCCAACAAAGGTCCGTCTAGTCAAAACTATGGTTTTTCCAGTAGTCATGTGTGGATGTGAGAGTCAGACTATAATGAAAGCTGAGCACTGAATAATTGATGCTTTTGAACTGTGGTGTTGGAGAAAACTCTTGAGAGTCCCTGGGACTGCAAGGAGATTCAACCAGTCCATCCTAAAGGAGATCAGTCCTGGGTGTTCACTGGAAGGACTGATGCTGAAGCTGCAGCTCCAATATTTTGGCCACCTGATGTGAAGAACTGACTTAATAGAAGAGACCCTGATGCGGGGAACGATTGAAGGCAGGAAGAGACGCGGACGACAGAGGACAAGATGGTTGGATGGCATCACCGACTCAATGGACATGAGTTTGAGGAAGCTCTGGGAGTTGGTGATGGACAGGGAAACCTGGTGTGCTGCAATCCTTGGGGTTGCAAAGAGTCAGACATGACTGAGTGACTAAACTGAAAGTGAAAGTGGCTCTGTTGTGTCTGACTCTTTGCGACCCCGTGGACTATACAGTCCATGGAATTCCCCAGGCCAGAATACTGGAGTGGGTAGCCATTCCCTTCTCCAGGGGATCTTCCCAACCCAGGGATCGAACCCAGATCTCCCGCATTGGAGGCGGATTTTTTACCAACTGAGCTATCACAGAAGCCTAACTAAACTGAACTGACCCATAAAATGACAGTCTGTTTTAATAGTTTTTAAGTGAAACACTGTGTGTAATACTTATTTACAGATATAAAATTAAATCCTAATGGAAATAAACTGTTGGTTTTTCAGTTAGTATAAACAATGTAGAAATTCAAGTCAGCCTGCAGAAATGAAAGATTAGTGGACCATTCTTCACATGAGATTTTCTTTTTATCAGTAATACAGAATAATCTTTCAACTGTAGCAGCTAATGAAGTCTGCTATATAGAGAACCCATCACAATCAACATACAGTTTCAATTGATTTTCAAGGTTCTCCATTTTAAAATTTAAAGGATCATGTAAAATCTTCTCAAACAGCCTTCATGAATAACCTTTAAGAAATTGTTCACATTTCTTTGGCAAAAGCCAAATATAGGGACTAAACATTACTTTGGTTTCCCTCCTCCCTCATCTATATAAGCAAGGTATTAAAATAGCACAGACTATGAAATTTACCCATAAATTTACAAAGTGAAGCAACTGTAATTTAAGGCAACCAAAACTATGTATCTGTTCCTACTGAGACTTTTCACAAAATATATCACTAAAGCTGCCAAAAGTGGAAACACACCCAGATAATTTTGGGAAAAGAGAATAGCTACTGTTCTAGTAGCATCTTCTATACTTTTCCATGTTAGCACACTTATGACTCCATGCCTCATTTTTAACTATTTTAATTCTAATAGTGAAGAAGTGAAGTGAAGTTGCTCAGTCATGTCCAACTCTTTGTAACCACATGGACTGTAGCTTCCCAGGCTCCTCCATACATGGGATTTTCCAGGCAAGAATACTGGAGTGGTTTGCCATTTCCTTCTCCAGGAGATCTTCCTGACCCAGGGATTGAACCCAGGTCTCCCGCATTGTAGGCAGACACTTTACCGTCTGAGCCACCAAGGAAGTAATTCTAATAGTAACATTTTAAAAATGTAAACTGCAGCAGTATTTTGATTAATGTTTAAATCATGAGGGCATATCATTTTTATGATATGCCATATATTTTCTTGTAAGAAAATATATTTATATGAAAATTAGACTTTAAAATAGAAAGTTGACCTTAGTAAAAAATAAAGATATAATAAACCATTTTCAGAATGAGGACATGTTTTTAATTAAGGGGAAAACTGTCATTTTGTGATTTATAGGTTTTTCTATAGATTTAGTGTATCATGTGTTTTATGTGTTCATTAGACCAAAATATTCTACTTTTAAAGACAATCTTGCAGATATTCATATATAATTTGAATTTAGAATTTTCTATTTAGAAAAATAAAAACTGACTTTATTAATGTTATTTAAAAGTTACAGCCAGTTAACCATGTACACATAATTGTTTATATAAATAAATATAAGAATATTGTTCCTTATAGATTTACAGAGTATTTTTATTTATTCATTAATATTTTTTGCTGTTTAAGGAATTTTTATTAAATTTAAAGAATTTTTTCATCCAAATTACATTTCCTTGCTTCATCATCAATTCTGTTATTTAAAACAGAACCAACTATTTCACAGTAAAAAATTATAAAATTAGAAGAATGCTTAAAATTTTGTGTTTTGCTGAAAATTATTTCTCCCAGGGTTTTATAGAACATCCACTTGTTTTTATATTTTGCTAATTTCTTTCCCAATTTTGTGTGTGTTTGTGGCTGATGAGTGTTTGGGGGTCTTGTTTTAATTTTTATTGGGATATCCAATGATAACATATACAATGTTGTGTTAGCTTGTACTGTATAGCAAAGTGAATCAGCTGTCCAGTTTAGTTCAGTCGCTCAGTCATGTCTGACTCTTTCAGTTCAGTTCAGTTCAGTCGCTCAGTCGTGTCTGACTCTTTCAGTTCAGTTCAGTTCAGTCACTCAGTCGTGTCTGACTCTTTGCGACCCCATGAACCGCAGCACACCAGGCCTCCCTGTCCATCACCAACTGGAAGATGGACAGACGCTTTACCATCTGAGCCACCAAGGAAGTAATTCTAGTCCATTGAGTCGGTGATGCCATCCAACCATCTCATCCTCTGTCGTCCCCTTATCCTCCTGCCCTCAATCTTTCCCAGCACCAGGGTCTTTTCCAATGAGTCGGCTCTTCGCATCAGGTGGCCCAAGTATTGGAGTTTCAGCTTCAACATCAGTCTTTCCAATGAACACCCAGGACTGATCTCGTTTAGGATGGACTGGTTGGATCTCCTTGCAGTCCAAGGGACTCTCAAGAGTCTTCTCCAACACCACAGTTCAAAAGCATCAATTCTTAGGCACTCAGCTTTCTTCACAGTCCAACTCTCACATCTATACACGACCACTGGAAAAACCACAGCCTTGACTAGACGAACCTTAAGCTGTATGTATGTGTATATCCCCTCTTTTCTGGATTTCCTTTCCATGCAGGTTGTGGCTGATGATTGTTTGGCACTTGCTGCTATATCATCCAGAGAAGGCAATGGCACCCCACTCCAGTACTCTTGCCTCGCAAATCCCATGGACAGAGGAGCCTGGTAGGCTGCAGTCCATGGGGTCGCTAGGAGTCAGACACGACTGAGCGACTTCACTTTCACTTTTCACTTTCATGTGTTGGAGAAGGAAATGGCAACCCACTCCAGTGTTCTTGCCTGGAGAATCCCAGGGATGGGGGAGCCTGGTGGGCTGCCGTCTATGGGGTCACACAGAGTCGGACACGACTGAAGCGACTTAGCGGTAGCAGCAGCATCTATATCATCATCACTAGAGCCAGAAGTCCCCTGTATTCTTTTCATGTCAACTCACAATTTTTAAATATGCAGTGTGTTTCATTCAGCCCCATCATTATTTTTTTATTTTCAAATTGTCCCAAATAATGGCCCTTGGGTCCCTTCACACTTGTTTCTGCACTCTTAGGACATGGTACCATAATGTTTGAATGCTTCCTTCCTTTCAGGCATAACAATATGTCTAGATTTATATTGCATTTTCCCTATTCCAGACCTGGAATCAACTATTCTCCAAAAGACACTGGTATCTTTCCATGAGGATGGGTATGTTGAAAAAGTCTGGAGACCAAAGATGTTCACTATTACTAGAGTATCATTGCATCTAGACCTCCACAGTAAACACTGCTAAGGAATATATGTTTTAGAAATCATTATACTTTTAATATGAACTATAGAATAAAAGCAGTGCTTTTTTAATATTATTGATGATTTTAGAATATAGTTCATAGCACTGGTTATATTTAGTCAAAATCCTTTCAATGCTGGTTAATGAGAACAAGTGAATGTTATATAAAAAAATATAATTCTAGGACATAGACCTGAGTCACCCGTGGCTCAGATGGTAAAGAATCTGCCTTCAATGCAAGAGACTCAGCTTCTATCGCTGGGTCGAGAAGATTCCCTGGAGGAGGGCATGGCAACCAGTTTTCTTGCCTGGAGAATCCCATGGACAGAGGAGCCTGGTGGGCTACAGTCCATAGTGTCGCAAAGTCAGACAGGACTGCAGTGACTTAGCATGCCTGCACGTGTGGCTAGCATACATAGGACATAGGTCCCATAAGATAACTAGACATGTTAACGTTCCCTGTCATCATAGTTTCAAATCATTCAAAAAAAATAAAGCTATAAAAAAGATCAGTTTGATATTTCTAATTCAAATGTACCTTTATAAGGGCTTTTGCCTAACTTATCTTTTTTCTCTTATACTGAATATCTTGATTTTTAATAAAATTAACATAATATTAATTAGTTTCATCTTATTAAAAATTTTCAAAATTACAATACCAGTATTATTACTTAAAATAAAATCATGAATGAAGTTTAAGATATTTTGTAGTTTATTTTGTTCCTTTCCTGGACTATATCTCATCAAAGATATTCAGTAAGAGTACTGTATTTTAAAATCATTTGATGTAATTCCTAAAGAAAGTGCATGTATATGTGTGTGTGTATATATATATATATATATATATATACACACACACACACACACACACTTTGATATAGTTTGATTCATTTATTTCCATTTGCTTCCTGTTCTAAGCTTTCCTTTTAAATAAAATTTAAATACAGTTTTGGAATATATGGTTTAAAAAAGTCAAAACTGTATGAAGAGGCTTTTTGGGAGAACTCTTGCTTCTTTTCCTGTCCTTAAGAATTCCACTACACTTCATTTATTTAGTTTTTGGTTTCTTATTCCAGTATTTCCTTTATCAAATATAAACAAATATGTATTTATCTTTGAAATATATCCCCCTCTAATTATACAAATGGCAGCATACTTTTCTGTCCCACATCAGTACATAGAAATTATCCTCATTTCTATTTACCGCTAAATAGAACTGCATTGTGACTCTGTCATAACTGGTTTAAGGAGCCCCCTCTACTGAGGATAGTTCTTTCCAGTTTTTTGCTATTATAAATAATCTCACAATGAATGAATACAAGAATATATCTTTATGTCATATATATGACACACAAGAATATATCTGGGTCATACCAAGAGCATTTATTTTCAAACTTTGAGATTTTTGCCAATCTGATAAATGACAGATGGTATTTCAGTATAACTTTAAGTCTCTGATTATGAGTGGGCATCCTTTCATAGGTTCAAAGGCTGTTTGCCTTTCTTTTTTTGGTAAACTATCTGTTCATTTCCTGTGTCCATTCATCAGATTCTGAGTATTTCTCTTTTCTATTTTAAAAGATTTTTACATGGAGAAGATAACCAACTGTCTGTGATATAAATTACAGATATTTTTCCAGGGTTTTTTTTTTTGTCTTTTGCTAGTGGTGCATTTTGTTGTTGTTAAGCAAAAGAGTTTTCTTTCATACAGTTGAATATATGGATCTTTTCTTATTTGCCATAACCCTGTTTCCAAATAAGGTCACGTTCTGAGACACTGAGGGTTAGGATTTAACACATCTCTTGGGGGGACACAATTCAACCATAATAAGTACCATTTATTAAAATTTCCTTTTCTGCCTGTGACTTGGGGTATCTTCTTTTTTTAAAATCATATATTAATGTTAAATTTCCATATATACATGAGTCTTTTCCTGGAGTTTTATTCTACTCCATTGACTTATTTGTTTATATACTAATACCAGAATATTTTAATTTTAGTAGGTTTATAGCCCCCTCTTTTTTTTTTTTTTTTTTGCAAAAATGTCCTCTTAATGATTGTGCCATGAAAGTCAAAAGCAAAATCAAAGACATTGTATTACACAATTAAACAATCTATTCAGTAAAATTATGCCTGCCAACTTAACATTTGATTTATTCTTTGTTCAAAGGATTTAAAAAGAGTTGCATTTGCGGCCTACTCTAAATATAAGCTAAAACAAACTTTTTCATAATGTGTCATTTCTTTTTAAATATAAAGATAACAAATACTCATTTCTTTCCATCTTCTTATATGGCTTCACTTCATGAATTTTTTTGATATCAGTTTGGTCTCTTTCATAACAAAGATGTTTCCTTCCCTCTGTCCCCAGTTCCAGGCACTCTAGAGTGCCCCAGTCCAGCCCCACAGTTCCAGTGCAGGGGTCTTCTCTCAGGCAGTCCCTCTGGTGCCTAGTGGTCTCCTTAGGCACCGCCTGTGGGACTTGGGATTTGATAGCATCTTTCCTAGAGACCAAACAGTTTGACATGCGAAGGCTCAGAGCACTGACCGTGCAAGTTCCCATTAATATGATGGCTGGGTCATTGCTGGGCGAGACTCTGAGGCAAGACACAGCTGTTCTGACTCAAATGTAGGCTTGTGGAGGAAACAGTTCTGTGTCAAACAGGAGACACAAGTAGTGTCTTTGCCATAGTTCTGAGCTGGGACTGCATAGAACACTGAATTCTAACCTTACAAAAAGCATTCTTCCCTCCTTTCTCTCCTTGGGGGCTCTGTTCTATCTCTTCTTGACCCTAGAAGTTGCTTTTATCTCCTCCTGACATCCTGAGAGCTGCCTGAAATATTCTCCCACCACTCTGCCAAGGGTAGACTCCCTAAATTCCTACATACATCCCATGGATAGGGTGTTAGCTTTAGTGTCTTAAAAGGGACAGAAATTAAATTGAGTTTTTAAGAAAGATTACATTTTCTTTTCTTTGGAATATAGTTTTCCAGCATTTCTTATTTTTTTTTTTTTTCATTCAGGCATAGTTGATTTACAGTATTTGTTTCAGGTATACAGCATAGCAATTCAAAACTTTAAAACTAACACTCCATTTATAATTATTATCAAATGTTGGCTATATTCACTGTGCTGTGCAATAATTCTTGTAGCATATTTATTTTATACATAGTAGTTTGTACCTCTTAATCCCATATCCCTATCTTGTTCCTCTCTGCTTCCTTCTCACCACTGATAACCACTAGTTTGTGCTTTTTGTGAGTCTGTTACTTACTTTCTTGTTATATTCACTAGTTTACTTTATTTTTTAATTCCACATATACATGATAATGTACAGTATTTTTCTTTCTCTGCCTGACTTCTTTCACTTTAGCATAATACCATCCAGGTCCATCCATGTTGTTGCAAGTGGAAAATTTTCATTCTTTCATGGCTGAGTAGTACCCCATTGCATGTATGTACATTTTCTTTACTGCTTCATCTGTTGGTAGACACTTAAATTGCTTCCATATGTTGGCTGTTATAAATAATACTCCTGTGAACACTGGGGTACATGTATCTTTTCAAGTTAGTGTTTTCGTTTTCTTCAGTTATATACCCAGGAGTGGAATTGCTGGTTTATATATATACGATAGCTCTATTTTTAGATTTTTGAGGGGCCTCCATACTGTTTACCAGAGAAGGAAATGGCACCCCACTCCAGTGTTCTTGCCTGGAGAATCCCAGGGACGCGGAGCCTGGTGGGCTGCCGTCTCTGGGGTCGCACAGAGTCGGACATGACTGAAGCAACTCAGCAGCAGCAGCAGCAGGCTGTTTTCCACAGTGGCTGCACCAACTGACCTGCCCACCAACCATGTACATCCGTTCTCTTTTCTCCACATCCTATTCAACATGTGTTATTTGTGGTCTTTTTTATGATAGCTGTTCTGACAGGTATGAGGTAATATTTCACTGTGGTTTTGATTTGCATTTCTCTGGTGATTAGTTATGTTGACCATATTTTCATGTGCCTTTTGGCCATCCACATCTACATCTTTGGAAAAATGTCTGTTTAGGTCTCCTGCCCACTGAGTTGCATGAGCTGTTTATGTATTTTTAATATTAAGCCCTTATCAGTCATATCATTTGCAAGTATTTTCTCCTAAGTCAGTAGGTTGTCTTTGTTTAATCAGTGGTTTCCTTTGCCGTGCAAAAGCTTTTCAATTAGGTCCCATTTATTTATTTTTGCTTTTGCTTCCTTTGCCATAGGAGACAGATCCAGAAAAGTATGTCTACAATTTATGTTAAGAATATTCTGCCTATGTTTTCCTCTAGGGGTTTTATGGTTCTGGCCTTACATTTAGATCTTTTATCAGTTTTCATTTATTTTGTATATGGTGTGCAAAAATATTCTAACTTCATTTTTTTACATGTAGCTGTCCAATTTTCCTGGCACCACTTTTTTACAATACAAATATAGTTAATTTACAATATTGTGTTTTATGTGCATAGCAAAATAATTCTGTTTTATTTACATATGTATATTTATACATATAGCTGTTGTTCAGTCACTAATTCTGACATGTCAGACTCTTTGCAATCCCATGGACTGCAGCATGCCAGGCTCCCCTGTCCTCCTCTCTCTTGGAGTTTGTTCAGATTCATGCCCATTGATCTCCTTTAGGATTGACGGGTTTGATCTTGCTGTCCGAGGGACTCTCAAGAGTCTCCTCCAGCACCACAATTCAAAAGCATAAATTCTTCAGTGCTCAGCCTGATTTTCAGTCCAACTCTCATATCTGTACATGACTCCTGGAAAAAAACATAGCTTTGACTATGCAGACCTTTGTCAGCAAAGTGATGTCTCTGCTTTTTAATATTCTGTCTAGATATGTCATTGCTTTCCTTCCAAGGAGTGTCTAATTTCATGGCTGCAGACTCCATATACAGTGATTTTGGAGCCCAAGAAAGTAAAATCAGTCACTGCTTCAACATTTTCTCCTTCTATTTGCCATGAAGTGATATGACTAGATGCCATGAACTTAGTTTCTTAAATGTTGAGTTTCAAGCCACCTTTTTCACTCTCCTCGTTTACCATTGTCAAAAGGTTCCTCTTCACTTTCTGCCATTAGAGTGATATCATTTGCATGTCTGAGTTTGCTGATATTTCCCCGGCAATCTTCATTGCAGTTTCATCCAGCCTGGCATTTTTCATGTTGTACTCTGTATGTAAATTAAATAAGCAGGGTGACAATATACAGCCTTGATGTACTCCTTTTCCAATTTTGAACCAGTCTTGTTCCATGTAAGATTCTAACTGTTGCTTCTTGACTCACATACAGGTTTCTTAGGAGACAGGTAAGGTGGCCTGGTTTTCCCATCTCTTCAAGAATTTCCCACAGTTTGTTGTGACCCACACAGTCAAGGATTTAGAATAGTCAATGAAGCAAAACTGTATATTTTTCTGAAATTCCCTTGCTTTCTCTATGAGCCAAAGAATGTTGGCAATTTGATCTCTGGTTGCTCTACCTTTTCAAAACCCACTACATCTGGAAGTTCTCAGTTTATGTACAGCTGGAGCCTAGCTTGAAGGATTTTGAGCATAACCTTCAGTTCAGTTCAGAGCATAACCTTACTAGCATGCAAAATGAGCGAAATTGTCTGGCAGTTTGAACATTGTTTGGCACTGCCCATATTTGGGATTGGAATGAAAGTTGACCTTTTCCAGTCCTGTGGCCACTGCTGAGTTTTCCAAATTTGCTGACATATTGAATACAGCACTTTCACAGCATCATGTTTTAGGATTTGAAATAGCTCGGCTGGAATTCTATCACCTCCACTAGCTTAGTTTGTAGTAATGCTTCCGAAGGCCCACTTGACTTCACATTCCAGAAAGTTTGGCTCTAGGTGAGTAACCACACCATCATGGTTATCCAGGTCATTAAGATCTTTTTTGTATAGTTTGTCTATGTATTCTTGCCACCTCTTCTTAATCTCTTCTACTTCTGTTACTTCTTCCTTACCATTTTTGTCCTTTATTGTGCCTATCCTTGCATGAAATGTTCCCTTGATATCTCTGGTTTTCTTGAAGAGATCTCTAGTCTTTCCCATCCTGTTGTTTCCCTCTATTTCTTTGCATTGTTCATTTAAGAAGGCCTTCTTATCTCTCCTTGTTACTCTCTGGAATTCTGCATTCAGTTGGGTATATCTTTCCTTTTCTCCTTTGCCTTTTGCTTCTCTTCTTTCCTCAGCTATTTGTAAGGCCTCCTCAGACAACCACTTTGCCTTCTTGCATTTCTTTTTCTTAGGGATGGTTTTGGTCATTGCCTCCTGCACAATGTTTTGAACCTTCATCCATAATTCTTCAGGGACTATGTCTACCAGATCTAATCCTTTGAATCTATTCATCACCTCCACTGCATAATCATAAGGGATTTGACTTAGGTCATACCTGAATAGCCTAGTGGTTTTCCCTACTGGCCTCAGTTTAAGCCTGAATTTTACAATAAGGAGCTCATGATCTGAGCCACATTCAGCTCCAGGTCCTGTTTATATTTATTTAACTACAATCAAAATTTTATAATAACCTGTAAGGGAAAATAATATATACATATGTATATATATTTATTTATTTAAGAAAGTACAGAGGAGTCTGGCAGGCTGAAATCTCACAAAGAGTCACACATGACTGAAGCAACTTGGCATACATGCATGCATGTACATATTCATGTGTATATATATATTTATATAAGAATGTATATATATATGTATATACATTTATTTCCCTTACAGGTTATTATAAAATAGCCTATGATTATTAACTACAATACTATGATTATAGTTCCTTGTGCTATCTATTAGATCCTTGTTGTTTATCTATTTTATATGTAGTACTGTTTGTTGCTATTCCCAAACTCACCTTTTCATTCTTAAGTATGATATTAGCTATGGACTTATCGTTGTTGTTGTTTAGTCACTAAGTCATGTCTGACTCTTTGCAACCCTGTGGACTTGGCCTGCCAGGCTCCTCTCATATATGGCATTTTTAATGTTGAGATATGTTTCCTCATTTGTCACTTTCTGGAGAGTTTTATCTTAAATATTGGGTTTTGTCAAAACCCTTTTCTGCATTTATTGAGATGATCGTATAATTTTTATTCTTCAGTTTGTTAATGTGGTATATCACCTTGATTGATTTGCAGATATTGAACCTTTCTTTCATCCCTGGAATAAATCCCAGTTGATCATGGTGTATGTCTTTTTAATGTATTGTTTAATTGTCATATGTATAGTATGTTTTAATATCTGGTTGAGCCAGCTACCCTCAGTGCCTTTTTTCCCCTAGTACTTTACTTGATTATTTATTTTCCTTGTGAATTTCGAGATGAACTGTTTAGATCCAGAACATAACTCTGGCATGTTACTCTGCTTGCATCTTGAGTGTCATTTCTTTCTCCAATGCATGAAAGTGAAAACTGAAAGTGAAGTCGCTCAGTCGTGTCCGACTCCTAGCGACCCCATGGACTGCAGCCTACCAGGCTCCTCCGTCCATGGGAATCTCTAGGTTATGATAATTGAAGAATAATCTTCCATTAGGAAGCCAGTTGCAGATTTAAAGCATTGTCCCTCAGTGCTGTATGTATGTTTTACAGAGGCCTTTAGAATTACAGAATACAGGAACTGGAAGACATGTGAAAACTGAAGTCCAGATATATCATTAGCGCCAGTGCCCCAATCTGGGCCTCAGATCCACCGCTCTCAGCTGCTTTCTACTCAGATAACCGTCTGAACTTCAGTGGCCCTCAGTGACGGCATCATTATGGTTTTCTGTCCTCTCACCAACAGCCTTTACTCTGTATCTGCTTGTCTCCAAGTTTTATTTTTCTTTCCCTAACAGCATATTACTTAAAATTCTGTTGGCAACAATTAATATGAATTCCAGTCAAGTAGTCATTGGATATGTACTGCCCTCTGGGTGGAGTATAATTTGGACTACATAGTTTCTTTTGTCTGAGGGCACTCCCTACAGTATTCCTAACTATGGGAATATGCTGCCTCCCAAACTCAAAGAGGCCTGTGAGGTATTGTACTTCCTTCTTTGTGGTGGGAATGTGACATGCAATAATTTGTCCTTTATTTTAAACCTATTCCAGACTATTGGATCCCCCTAAAATTGTTACTGATGTGGCAGGTCCCTTAATCTTTAAAGAGTTTTATCTTATTCTCAGGGATGTATGTGTCACAGATGTGCAGCATACTTACTACTTCTTAGTTAGACTGTTTGAAATGATCAATAAGCGAACATATATGATATTCTATAGAATGTCCAGATGGCCCAGGTTTCTTTGGACTAATTTATGACATAGAAAAGCCAATGACGTAGAAAAGCCAATACAGACTGGACAGACTGTCAGGGTAAGCTGTTTTCCTTCCCATGAAAGTGAACTTCAGTTCAATAGCTCAGTCGTGTCCAACTCTTTGCCACACCATGGACTATAGCACATCAGGCTTCCCTGTCCATCACCAACTCCCGGAGCTTACTCAAACTCATGTCCATTGAGTCGGTGATGCCATCCAACCATGTCATCCTCTGTCATCCCCTTCTCCTCCTGCCTTCAATCTTTCCCAGGATCAGGGTCTTTTCTATCAGGCATTTGGCATCAGGTGGCCAAATTATTGGAGCTTCACCTTCAACATCAGTCATTCCAAAGAATATTCAGGACCGACTTCCTTTAGGATTGACTGGTTGGATCTCCTTGCAGTCCAAGAGACTCTCAAGAGTCTTCTCCAACACCACAGTTCAAAAGCATCAATTCTTCAGCACTCAACTTCCTTTATAGTTCGACTCTCACATCCATACATGACCACTGGAAAAAAACATAGCTTTGACTAGGCAGACCTATGTTGGCAAAGTAATGTCTCTGTTTTTTAGAATGCTGTCTGTGTTGGTCATAGCTTTCTTCCAAGGAGCAAGCATCATTTAATTTCATGGCTGGAGTCACTATCTGCAGTGATCTTGGAGCCCAAAAAACTAATGTCTGTCACTGTTTCCATTGTTTCCCCATCTATTTGCCATGAAGTGATGGGACCAGATGCCATGATCTTAGTTTTCTGAATGTTGAGCTTTAAGCCAACTTTTTAACTCCTCTTTCACTTTCATCAAGAGGCTCTTTAGTTCTTCTTCACTTTCTGCCATAAGGGTGGTGTCATCTGCATATCTGAGGTCATTGATATTTCTCCTGGCAATCTTGATTCCAGCTTGTGCTTCATCCAGTCCAGCATTTCTCATGATGTACTCTGCATATAATTTAAATAGCAGGGTGACAATATACAGCCTTGATGTACTCCTTTCCCGATTTGGAATCAGTCTGTTGTTCCATGTCTAGTTCTAACTGTTGCTTCTTAACCTGCGTACAGATTTCTCAGGAGGCAGATGAAGTGGTTTGGTATTCCCATCTCTTGAAGAATTTTCCAGTTTGTTGTGGTCCACACAGTCAAAGGCTTTGGCATAGTCAATGAAGCAAAAGTAGATGTTTTTCTGGAATTCTCTTGCTTTTTCAATGATCCAACGAATGTTGGCAATTGGATCTCTGGTTCCTCTGCCTTTCTAAATTAAGCTTGAAGATCTGGAAGTTTACAGTTCACATACTTTTGAAGCCTAGCTTGGAGAATTTTGAGCACTATTTTGCTAGCATGTAAGATGAGTGCAATTGTGTAGTAGTTTGTGCATTCTTTGGCATTGCCTTTCTTTGGGATTGGAATGAAAACTGACCTTTTCCAGTTCACTGGCCACTGCCGAGTTTTCCAAATTTGCTGGCATATTGAGTGCAGCACTTTCACAGCATCATCTTTTAGGATTTGAAATAACTCAACTGAATTCCATCACCTCCACTAGCTTTGTTCATACTGATGCTTCCTAAGGGCCACTTGACTTCACATTCCAGGATGTCTCACTCTAGGAGAGTGATCACACCACCATGGTTATCTGGGTCATGGAGATCTTTTTTGTACAGTTCTTCTTTGTATTGTTGCCACCTGTTCTTAATATCTTCTGCTTCTGTTAGGTCCATACCATTTCTGTCCTTTATTGTACCCATCTTTGCATGAAATGTTCCCTTGGTATCTCTAATTTTCTTGAAGAGATCTCTAAATCTTTCCCATTCTCTTGTTTTCCTCTATTTCTTTGCACTGATCACTAAGGAAGACTTTCTTATCTCTCCATGCTGAACTCTACATTTAAATGGGTATATCTTTCCTTTTCTCCTTTGCCTTTAACTTCTCTTCTTTTCTCAACTATTTGTAAGGCCTCCTCAGACAACCTTCTGCCTTTTTGCATTTCTTTTTCTTGGGGATGGTCTTGATCACTGCCTCCTATACAATATCACAATCCTCTGTCCATAGTTCTTCAGGCACTCTATTAGATCTAATCCCTTGAATCTATTTGTCACTTCCACTGTATAATCGTAAGGGATTTGATTTAGGTCATACCTGAATGGTCTAGTGGTTTTCCCTACTTTCTTCAATTGAAGTCTGAATTTGGCAATAAGGAGTTCATGGTCTGTGCCACAGTCAGCTCCTGGTCTTGTTTTTGTGACTGTATAGAGCTTCTCCATTTTTGACTGCAAAGAATATAATCAGTCTGATTTCGGTATTGACCATCTGGTGATGTCCACATATAGAGTCTTCTCTTGTGTTATTGGAAGAGGGTTTTCCTATGACTAGTGCATTCTCTCAGAGAAGGCAATGGCACCCCACTCCAGTACTCTTGCCTGGAAAATCCCATGGACGGAGGAGCCTGGTGGGCTGCAGTCCATGGGGTCACGAAGAGTCAGACATGACTGAGCGACTTCACTTTCACTTTTCACTTTCATGCATTGGAGAAGGAAATGGCAACCCACTCCAGTGTTCTTACCTGGAGAGTCCCAGGGACGGGGGAGCCTGGTGGGCTGCCGTCTATGGGGTCGCACAGAGTCGGACACGACTGAAGCGACTTAGCAGGAGCAGCAATGCGTTCTCTTGGCAAAACTCTGTTAGTCTTTGCCGTGCTTCATTTTGTACTCCAAGGCCAAATTTGCCTGTTATGCCAGGTATCTCTTGGCTTCCTACTTTTGCATTCCAGTACCCTATAATGAAAAGGATGTCTTTTTTGGGTGTTAGTTCTAGAAGGTTTTGTAGGTCTTCATAGAACCGTTCAACTTCAGCTTTTTCAGCATTTCTGGTTGGGGCATAGACTTGGATTACTGTGATACTGAGTGGTTTATCTTAGAAATGAACAGGGATAATTCTGTTGTTGTTGAGATTGCATCTAAGTACTGCTTTTTCCCTCTAAATACTTCTTCAGCTATTACATATCTATTGGTATGTAATCTTTTCATCTTCACCCAATTTTAAATATGTTCTAATTTTTTAATTTTAATTACTTCTCAGTTCCATGAATTATTTGGAAGAGTATTTTTAATTTCTAAAATTTTACATTCTTTTGGGTAATCTTTTATTATTGATTTCTAATAGTAGTACTTTGTGGTCTCCATATCAGTTTAATAGTTTGATACCTTTAGGCCTAATATATATTCAATTTTTGTAAATATTTCAAGTATGCTTGAAAACAAGGGGCATTCTTTAACTGCTGATTTGAGTTCTATAAAATCTATATAGGCTTACTAATTTTTTGTCCATTTAGTCAATTACTGAAAGTGATGTGTTACAATCTCTCACTGTATTTGTGAGCTTGTCAATTATTCTTTGTAATTTTATTCATTTTTGATTTATTTATTTTGAGGATTTATCAGGTGTCTACAATTTCTGAACTGGTGTATCTTTCTGGTGAATTTTTACTTTTATATTATGTATAAGGGAGTGAGTTTGAGCACCTCGGGGCTGAGCAAAGATAACGCTGTGGCCGTGAGGTGGCAGTAGCCGCACACGAGCTGTGTTTTGGCACTACTCGATAGGTCTGCAAGTTGGGAAAGGCCCAGCACCACCCAGAGCTTTAAGGCATCAGGCCCCCATCAAGAAGGGAAGGAGGGCGAGCATACTGGGGGGAAAAGGCATCAGAGACAGAGGTTTTTTGTCTAGGGGGCTGATGTATTATGTTACTCAGCAGCATGTCAGGAGTGTCTGAGTTAGAGAGTTCCAAAGCAAAGCAGCAGCTTAGAGTCTTTGTTGTCCAAAGGCTTATTTCATCTTTGGCAAGCAGATTTTGGACAGTTTCACAGGTTATAAAAAGTAGGCAAGCTCTAAATGGCTAAAAATTGTTTGTTTGGATTATGTTTAAAACAAGTAGATGGGTGAAATTTTGGTTTGGTGCCAGTGGCTTTTGAGCTAGTGGGTCACAACCTACTCTGAAGAAATAAACCACCCATGGGCCAATATACAGAGGCCACCTTTGCTTCATAAACATAACATATGATAGCTTTCTTTATCCCTTTTTTTGGTTATCATTGTTTATTGTATTTTACTTTTTTATTAGTATTATATTATTTGGCAAAGTTTGTTTATAATGGTCTGCTATCTTACTATTTATTTATTATTCAAACTGCTTTAATAAGAATTTTACTTTATTCTTTGCTTCCACTTACCCAAAACTTCTCTGGGTAAGGTCATAAAGTGACCTTCATGATATCAAATCCAATTAATGTTTTAAAACTTTAAAAGCTTTCTTATTTTATATGCACATGTTTAATTGATATAATTTGAAAATGAGATCTCATACATGAAATTTTTTTTTTCTATTTGCTTATTCTTTCCTCTCTCCTCTTCCCTTTCCCACCCAAATTCCCATCTTTACCTACCCTCTCTAGATAAAAGATATCATCTACTTTCAGTTCAATTCAGTCGCTCAGTCCTGTCTGACTCTCTGAGACCCCATGGACTGCAGCACTTGTCCATCACCGACTCCCAGAACTTACTCAAACCCACGTCCATTGAGCCGCTGGTGCCATCCAACCATCTTATCTTCCGTTGTCCCCTTCTCCTCCTGCCTTCAAACTTTCCCAGCATCAGGGTCATTTTTAATGAGTCAGTTCTTTGCATCAGGTGGCCAAAGTATTGGAGCTTCAGCATCAGTCCTTCCAATGAATATTCAGGACTGATCTCCTTTAGGATTGACTGGTTGGATCTCCTTGCAGTCCAAGGGGCTCTCAAGTGTCTTCTCCAACACCACAGTTCAAAAGCATCAGTTCTTCGGTGTTCAACTTTCTTTATCGTCCAACTCTCACATCCATAAATGACTACTGGAAAACCATAGCTTTGACTAGATGGACCTTTGTTGGTAAAGTAATCTCTCTGTTTTGATACATCATTTTCATTTTTATTCATGCTTATAAATCATATGCAAACATATATACATACACACACAACCCAAAATAAGAGTATATAATATACATGTTAATATATATCCCATCACTACTGCATAGAAATACTACATCAACTAATATAGCTCTAATATGTATTTTCCCTTAAGATCAATGTTGCAATAAAAAAAAATATATATATATATATATGGACAAATACACTGTTTTTATTTCTGTAGGATTGCTGTGACAAAGAATATATTTCCTCCTAAAAGACTGTCACAATCTGTATTTTTTACTGCTCATATATGAGAATACTTGGTCCCTCCTGGAAAATTCCCACCAGCGATGGGTATTGCTCTTCTTTACATGTGACTACCTATCTACTGGGGTACAAAATGACAGTCTTCTAGAGCTTTATTTGTATTTTCCTGATCACCAGTGAGTTTGAGCATAATTCTATATATCTTGTTCATTTGGACTTATTCTTCTATGGTTATATCTTTATATTTGCCCATGTTTTGCTTGCCTTTTTTTTTTTTGCCCATTTTTCAGTGCTCTATAATACATGTTATCATTACATATTACATAATCCAGAGCAATATAGATATTAACTCTTTGTAACCTACATTGCAGTTTCCTCCATGTGTATTATGTATAATTGATATTTGACTTTACCTCTTTTGTCACAAAAAATTGTTAATTTTTGCCGCTTAGGTTTCCCTATCTTTAGTCTCTTTTCTTCTTCCCCACCCCCAACTCTCTTTCTAAAATAATAAAAAATATTTTTTTTGTTTTTGGCCATGCCCTCTGACTTGTGGGATCTTAGTTCCCCAACCAGGGGTTGAACTAGGGGCTCTGGCAGTGACAGCACTGAGTTCTCACCCCTGGATTGCCAGGGAATTCCCAATAATTATTTTTAAAATAATTTTATATCACATCAAAGCTTTTAATGAAAATTAGGAGTCCAGTGTTGTTTTCTGTTTGAATTAAAGCACCATATTCATCATATGTTAAATTTTCACCTCAATTCTTTTCTACCAATCTAGTTTATTCCTATTTAATGCAGTTATTTTTCTTACCATATTGACTTGATTCCAATGACTGTAGTATATGCTGATATCTGGTGAGTAAAGTTTCTCTCATATTGTTTGTTTTTGTAGAATTTTCTGACTATTCCAAATGCATCTTAAGATAGGTTAATCCAATTTAAAAATACTCATAATTCTAATGTGTTCCATTCAATTAACTTTAAGAGATTTGTATTTTTACAGTAGTGTTTTTTAGTATGTTTAAATTTTGTTCAGTATCTTATAGTAACATTTTTATAGGTTATTTTTTTCTTATAAGTATTGTACTTTTCTGAGCAAATTTATTCTATCTTTTTGGGCTTTTTTGCTATCGTGAATGAAATATTTCTCCCATTAGCACTTCTGAGTGCTTATTGCTATTAAATTTTGTATATTCATCTGGTTTCTGAGTACTTTACTCAAAATCCCTCTCTAATTCTGTCTTTTCCAAGCTCTGGCATGTCCTAGGCATATAAAATCATATCAACAGTCACTGGATCCTCCAAAATACTCTTTAATAATAATCGACAGTAACCATTCCAGTTAGTTCCTGATTTTAATTGAAACAGCTTACAATTTTAAATAATTGCAGTTTTCATAAATACTCTTCATTGTTTTAAGCAGTTTCCTTCGATTTCTGTTTTACTCAAGAATCTTCATTAGGAATGGCTACTAAATCTTAGTAACGTGCCTTTCACCATCTATTGATATGATCATGGAGCTGAAGCTTCAGTACTGGGGCCACCTGACGCAAAGAGCCGACTCATTGGAAAAGACAGTGATGCTAAGAAAGATTGAAGGCAGGAGGAGAAGGGGATGATAGAGGACAAGATGTTTGGATGGCATCACCAACTCAATGGACATGAGTTTGAGCAAGCTCCGAGAGTTGGTGAAGGACAGGGAAACCTGGCGTGCTGCAGTCCCTGGGATTGCAAAGAGTCAGACACGACTGAGCGACTGAACAACAACAAATATGATCATGTTTTTGCTTCTTTAATCATCTGGGTAACTGTTTCTGTTAATTGTTGTTCAGTTGCTAAGTTGTGTCCGACTCTCTGCGACCTCATGGACTGTGCATACCAGGCTTCTCTGACCTTCACTATCTCCTGGAGTTTGCTCAAATTCATATCCATTGAGTCAGTGATGCTATCTAACCATCTCATCCTCTGCCACCCCTTTCTCCTTTTGCCTTCAGTCTTACCCAGCATCAGGGTCTTTTCTAGGGATTCTGCTCTTCACATCAGGTGGCCAAAGTATTGGAGCTTCAGCTTCAGCATCAGTCCTTTCAATGAATATTCAAGTTTGATTTCCTTTAGGATTGACTGGTTGGATCTCCTTGCAGTCCAGGGAACTCTCAAGAGTCTTCTCCAGCACCACGGTTCAAAAGCATCAATTCTTTGGTGCTCAGTTTTCTTTATGGTCCAACCCTAACATCCATTCATGACTTCTGGGAAACCAGCTTTGTTGGCAAAGTGATGTCCTTGCTTTTTAACACGCTGTCTAGGTTTGACATAGCTTTCCTTCCAAGGAGCAAGTGTCTTTTAATTATGGCTGCAGTCACCATCCACAGGGATTTGGGGGCTCAAGAAAATAAAATCTGTCACTGCTTCCTCTGTTTTCCCTTTCTATTTATGAAGTGATGGAACTGGATGCCATGATCTTACTTTTTTGACTGTTGAATTTTAAGCCAGCTTTTCCACTCTCTTACCCTCAAGAGGCTCTTTAGTTCCTCTTCATTTTCTGCCATTAGAGTGATATCATCTGCATGTCTGAGTTTGTTGATATTTCCCTGGCAATCGTCATTCCAGCTTATGTGTTCATCCAGCCCAGGATTTCTCATGATGTACTCTGCATATAAATTAAATAAGCAGGATGACAGTATACAGCCTTGATGTACTTACTCCTTTCCCAATTTTGAACCAGTCCATTGTTCCATGTAAGATTCTAACTGTTGCTTCTTGACCTGCATACAGCTATCTCAGGAGACAGGTAAGGTGGCCTGGTATTCCCATCTCTTTAAGAATTTTCCATAGTTTGGGAGAACAGTGTGGAGATTCCTTAAAAAACTGGAAATAGAACTGCCTTATGATCCAGCAATCCCACTGCTGGGCATACACACTGAGGAAACCAGAAGGGAAAGAGACACGTGTACCCCAATGTTCATCACAGCACTGTTTATAATAGCCAGGACATGGAAGCAACCTAGATGTCCATCAGCAGATGAATGGATAAGAAAGCTATGGTACATATACACAATGGAGTATTACTCAGCCATTAAAAAGAATACATTTGAAGCAGTTCTAATGAGGTGGATGAAACTGGAGCCTATTATACAGAGTGAAGTAAGCCAGAAAGAAAAACACCAATACAGTATACTAACGCATATATATGGAATTTAGAAAGATGGTAACAATAACCCTGTGTACGAGACAGCAAAAGAGACACTGATGTATAGAACAGTCTGATGGACTCTGTGGGAGAGGGAGAGGGTGGGAAGATTTGGGAGAATGGCATTGAAACATGTATACTATCATGTATGAAACGAGTTGCCAGTTCAGGTTCGATGCACGATACTGGATGCTTGGGGCTGGTGCACTGGGATGACCCAGAGGGATGGTATGGGGAGGGAGGTGGGAGGAGGGTTCAGGATGGGGAACACATGTATACCTGTGGCAGATTCATTTTGATGTTTGGCAAAACTAATACAATTATGTAAAGTTTAAAAATAAAATAAAATTAAAAAAAAAAAAAAGAATTTTCCATAGTTTGTTGTGATCCACACAGTCAAAGGCTTTAGAATAGTCAATGATGCAAAACCATGTATTTTTCTGAAATTCCCTTGCTTTCTCTATGATCCAACGTATGTTGGCAGTTCAATCTCTGGTTCCTCTGCCTTTTCAAAACCCAACTTGTACACCTAGAAGTTCTCGGTTCACATACTGCTGAAGCCTAGCTTGAAGGATTTTGAGCATAACCTTACTAGCATGCAAAATGAACAAAATTGTCTGGTTATTTTAACATTCTTTGGCACTGTCCTCCTTTGGGATTGGAATGAAAACTAATCTCTTCCAGTCCTGTGACCACTGCTGAGTTTTCCAAATTTGCTGACATATTGAGTGCAGCACTTTCACAGCATCATGTTTTAGGATTTGAAATAGCTCAGCTGGAATTCTGTCACTTCCACTAGCTTTGTTTGTAGTAATGCTTCCTAAGGCCCATTTGACTTCACACTCAAGGATGTCTGGCTCTAGGTAAGTGACCACATTATCCTGGTTATCCCAGTCATTAGGACAAATAGATTCAGAGGATTTGATCTGGTAGACAGAGTACCTGAAGAACTATGGACAGAGGTTCGTAACATTGTATAGGAGGCAATGAGTGACCAAAACCATCCCAAAGAAAAAGAAGTGCAATAAGGCAAAGTAGTTGTCTGAGGATGCTTTATAAATAGCTGAGGAAAGAAGACAAGCAAAAAAACAAAGGAGAAAGGGAAAGATCTACTCAACTGAATGCAGAGTTCCAGAGAATAGCAAGGAGAGATAAAAAGGCCTTCTTCAATGAACAATGCAAAGAAATAGAGGAAAGCAATAGAATGGGAAAGATTAGAGATCTCTTTAAGAAAATTGGAGGTATCAAGGCAACATTTCACCCCAGGATGGGCACAATAAAGAACAGAAACATTAAGAACCTAACAAAAGCAGAAGAGATTAAAAAGAAGTGACAAGATTGTATTAATAGATGTGCTGAAATCAAAACACTCTTGAATTCCTGGAATACAATCCTTTTTGCCATCGTGATTTTTTTTTAACAATGTGACACTTTCGTTTGGGCTTCCTAGTAGCTCAGCTGGTAAAGAATCCACCTGCAGTGCAGGAGAACTGGGTTTGATCCCTGGGTTGGGAAGATCCCCTGGAGGAGGGCATGGCAACCCTCTACAGTATTCTTGCCTGGAGAATTCCCATGGACAGAGGAGCCAGGTGGGCTACAGTCCATGGGGTGGTAAAAAGTCAGACACAAATGACTGACTAAGCACAGCACATCTTTATTTAGAATTTTCATCCATATGTATAGATGAGATTGGTCTTTTTTTTGGGGGGGGGGCTTCTGTTTCTTTACAAATTTTTTATATTAATATTATACTAGCTGTATGAATTGGAGAAGGAAATGGCAGCCCACTGCACTATTCTTGCCTAGAGAATCCTGTGGACAGAAGAGCCTGGTGGGCTGCTGTCTATGGGGTCGCACAGAGTCGGACACGACTGAAGCAACTTTGCAGCAAGAGCAACAGCAGCTGTATGAAATGAGTTGGAGAGTTGTTCCTTTTTGAAGAAATTTGGGATACTTTAAATCACATTAGAATCATCTCTTTGCAAACCTGCTGCTGCTGCTGCTAAGTCGCTTCAGTCGTGTCCGACTCTGTGCAACCCCATAGACGGCAGCCCACCAGGCTCCCCCATCCCTGGGATTCTCCAGGCAAGAACACTGGAGTGGGTTGCCATTGCCTCCTCCAATGCATGAAAGTGAAAAGTGAAAGTGAAGTCGCTCAGTCGTGTCCGACTCCTAGCGACTCCATGGACTGCAGCCTACCAGGCTGCTCCATCCATGGGATTTTCCAGGCAAGAGTACTGGAGTGGGTTGCCATTGCAAACCTGGAACTTTTAAAATTAGGATTTTAAAATTTGCTTCTTTCATTCATATCTGAAAATTGGTCTATTAACATGTAGAATTTTATCTTGGGTCGCTTTTGATCTTTTATGTTTTACTAGGAAATTGTCCATTTCCTCTAGATTTTCCAGTGTGTTGCTACACAGTTGCATGTAAAATTTTAAAGTGAATGTACTTCTACATTCATCTTATTTCACTTCATGGCAGCAGCATCTTGTGAAAGACGCTGTACTTCTGTCTTAAATTATTGAAGGGATGTTATTGATTCTTATCTTTAGTGTGATTAATGCAGAGGAATTTATGATGGATACTAATGGAAAATTACAGGAAATTTGAGAATTTAGTGAACGTTGACATTTTAATTTTCAATTACAAGGTTCATCTCTGTAATTATGCAATTTACTACTCTTTTCCCATTTCTATATTATTTTGGAAAATTACAGCTTTATAAAAGACATCAGTAACTTGTAAATATTGTGGCTGGTTTATTTGACAACAGTGTTTTAAGACAACAGAGTCACAGAATATACTTTTTGTAAGCAAGAATCAAGGATTCAAGCCAAAGGAAACTTAGAAAGTGATGTCCTTTCTGACAGAGATAATGCCTCTCTGAACAGATTTTCAGTGTCCTTCAAAACCATAAATGGAATTCCCTGGAGGTCCAGTGGTTACGACTCTGTACTTCCACTGTGGGGGTCATGGGTTCAATCCCTGGTCAGGGAACTAAGATCCTGTATGCCATATGGCCAAACACACACACACACACACACATATATATATATATATATAAACCTAGTAGAAAATTGCACAATAGTATTGCTAGTAAGTAATATGGTCTACTTTTTATATAAAACTAATGCTTGCTTCAACATAACCTCCAAACAAATTGGATTTCTGCAAAAGATAATAGATGCCTCTCTGAACATGACATCATGAGCTTCCAGTAAAAAGTTACAGTGACAACTAAATCATAACCTCAGATGACGCAGCATAGCTAAAACAGCAACAGCCCTGAGTCTTCTACACTCCTATCTCGGGTGCAAAGGGACTACGTGGTCAGTAAGGCAGCCACAGAACTACAGCTGAATGACTTTAAACATGACTTGTCATCCTCCCTAAGGTGGAGGAGGTTATCTAACTTGATTTATGTGGTTTAAATCAGTGTTCCTTTAGTTTTTCTCATATTTTAGCAAATTGAATTATGTAGTGAATTAATCATTAAACCTGAAACATGTTTCAACTGAATGAAAAACTGCCTATGAGAAAGCCTCCAAATATCAAGGAATGAGTCAAGGTATTTCCTGCATAAACTTTCCACCTGGATACCACTTTAAGCACTCAGCTTTTAACCGTATGAAGTAGAAATTGGTATAACCAAACAAAACACAAATCCTACCTTCTTACATACCTTAAACTACTTCAGTTCAGTTCAGTCACTCAGTCGTGTCCAACTCTTTGTGACCCCATGAACCGCAGCACACCAGGCCTCCCTGTCTATCACCAGTTCCCGGAGTCCACCCAAACCCATGTCCATTGAGTCAGTGATGCCATCCAACCATCTCATCCTCTGCCGCCCCCTTCTCCTGCTTTCAATCTTTCCCAGCATCAGGGTCTTTTCCAATGAGTCAGATCTTCACATCAGGTGGCCAAAGTATTGGAGTTTCAGCTTCAACATCAGTCCTTCCAATGAACATCCAGGACTGATCTCCTTTAGGATGGACTGGTTGGATCTCCTTGCAGTCCAAGGGACTCTCAAGAGTCTTCTCCAACACCACAGTTCAAAAGCATCAGTCTTTGGCACTCAGCTTTCTTTATAGTCCAACTCTCATATCCATACATGACCACTGGAAAAACCATAGCCTTGACTAGATGGACCTTTGTCGGCAAAGTAATGTCTCTGCTTTTTAATACTCTATCTAGGTTGGTCATAATTTTCCTTCCAAGGAGTAAGCGTCTTTTAATTTCATGGCTGCAATCACCATCGGCAGTGATTTTGGAGCCCAGAAAAATAAAAGTCAGCCACTGTTTCCACTGTTTCCCCAGTTGCCAACATCCGCTGGATCATGGAAAAAGCAAGCGAGTTCCAGAAAAACATCTATTTCTGCTTTATTGACTATGCCAAAGCCTTTGACTGTGTAGATCACAACAAACTGTGGAAAATTCTTCAAGAGATGGGAATACCAGACCACCTGACCTGTCTCCTGAGAAATCTGTATGCAGGTCAGGAAGCAACAGTTAGAACTGGACATGGAACAACAGATTGGTTCCAAATAGGAAAAAGAGTACGTCAAGGCTGTATATTGTCACCCTGCTTATTTAACTTATATGCACAGCACATCATGAGAAACACTGTTCTGGAGGAAGCACAAGCTGGAATCAAGATTGCCAGGAGAAATATCAGTAACCTCAGATATGCAGATGACACCACCATCTTGATACGAATTCATCATTAAAATCAGTTGTATAATTGGACCACAGTGATGCTCTTAGGCACTGTGTTGTGGAGGACCCTACTTTAAGTTTTCTCAAGTTGCTACACTTTTACTGTTCACATTAAATTTATTTTTTGGTTCCCTCCCCTGCTGTCAGCTGTCACATTATTTACCTGACTCTAGAAGGACCCTGTCGATACTTGTGATTTGTTCAGGAGCAGAAATCAGATAAATAAACTTGTTAGAATTAGGGGTGAAGTAATAACAAGCCAGGGCTTCCCAGGTGGCGCTAGTGATAAAGAACCTGCCTGCCAGTGTGGGAAATGTGAATTTGATACCTGGATCCAGAAGATCCCCTGGAGGAAGGCATGGCAACCCACTCCAGTATTCTTGCCAGGAGAATCCCATGGACAGAGGAGCCTGGTGGGCTACAGTCCATGGAGCTGCAAAGAGGCAGACATGACTGAGTGACTTAGGACAGCACAAGAACAAGCAGACACTGAAGTTGGGGATCTTCGAGCACTTCTAAACAAAGTCTATAAGCCTTAGTAAGAGCTCTCCTGATCTTCTCAGGATTGGTGATGCTCCACAACTGAATTCTAAACAAGTAATGGCAGTCAGATGTTTCTGGTAAGTAGTAAATAAAATACCTGTCATAATTTAAGAACCCTGTTTAAAAAAATTTAAAACTCTCTTTGCAAGGTAATAGCACGTTTCTAATGCAAGACTGTAGGATTACAGTAAGGAAGACAGAACTATATAGATCAGCAGCTGGCTTAATTAGCTTGCCATAAACTTATTAACAAATTAGGTTACAAAATACAAAAGCAATTTAATGAATCATCATATGAAACACTGAACTCAAAACTGAATTGTAATGTGCTTTTCATAATGTAACTTGCTTAATCGCCTGTAAGAATGAATCACTAATACCTCAAGTCCTGCTCAACAGTTTTGGATACTTTTTTATGTAATGGTGGTGCTCACATCTGAGTAAGGCAATGACTGACTAGTTCCCTGGGTAAGGAGCAGTAGTCCTCAAAATGATTATAATGTGACAGTAACAATATGGCTGTTTCTAGAATGTTCTAGGAACCCAAGATATGTATTTCAAGAGCTAAGGTATCCTCCATTGTATCAGTTTACATGCAATTAGATTTCAATTAGATGTCAATTTTTTAAGACAGACATGATAAAATTCTGTGAACTTACAAGAGGAAATGATAGCAACTGGTAACACTGCTTATGTAAAGAAGTAATTAAAATAACAGCTTACTACCAGCCCAGGGCTTCTGAAGGAGTTGCACATGTGGGAAAATATTTGGGTGCAAATGTAGGGAAGAAAAACCAGTACTCAAGAGTATTACCTTTTTTTTCTTCTCCACATTTTCAATTGTTAAAATTGGTTAAAAAAAGAAATGGCCTAGAAAAGAAATGACCATTTCTTTCTTTAACCAATTTTAACAACAGAAAATGTGGGGAGGAAAAAAATCTTATTCGAGAGTGTAACCTTCTTATTTTTGGAGTATTAGAATTACCTTTTATGAGACGAAAAAAGTTTTCAATTTTTTAAAATCTTCCTACCTAACAATTTTAACATTGGTAGTTTCATTCTAGTCTCCACATTTGGAGAAAATTTGACCTTCTCTTGTAAGATCTAAGAATGACAACGACTGGAACATGTACAAAACCATGTTGCTCTGATCTGCAGTGAACGGTTTTCAAGAAAGGCATTATGGACCAGGCTATGCAAAGTCTCAGTGAGGAGCGTTTTCCCCAAGTCTTGTGATCAACTGTGGAAAAATAACTGGTTAATCTGACAGCTGAAGCCTCAGAAGGGTGTTAAGAAAAAGGTCTTAGGGAAAAAATACCAAAAGTGAGAGCAATGTTGTATTTCTTCCTACTCACAGCAGAAGAAAGAGCAACAATTTTGTACATACACCTTGTAAAACTTCTCAAAACCATACCTACATTTCTAACCCTAACTTAAAAATTCCTGCTGTTGTTCACCAGAAACTCAAGATCACCTAAATCGACAGAAGCTTTGATATTAAATGCGATAAACTATCCATAAAGATCAAGGTATCATGCTTAGTGCAGTGCTGTTACCTAAGTACACAGTAACTATTAGCTTTGATGATTATTGGAAGAATTAAGTGTGATTGCGTCCTGAACCGTCTTCATATATAAAGAAAGCACAGTGGACTGACTGATAGCTATTAATATAAGAATTGTAATATGAAATTAAATTGACTCAGGCTAAAAAAACTAGGAAAGTTTTAAAGATTCTCCAATAAGTTTATTTTGCACACATTTTGTATTTTGTTTTACTGGTTTACACTGTAATGAAGAGGAAAATGTTTATACAGATACAATTTTGAACACTGAACTATTATCATATTAATATAAATTCAGATTTTTAAAAACTATTTCATATTGGGGTTCAGCCGATTAACAATGTTGTGATAATTTCAGGTGAACAGCAAAGGGATCCAGCCGTACCAGATTTACTTTATTTTTAACTGACCTTCAAATTGCAGCAGCTCATGAGTTTACTGACATACACACACACAAGACATGTAAACAGACACAAACAAACCTTTTATAAACAAGTCTTTTATAATGTAAATAATTGTTCCTTGTTGAAACTTTTTATACCCAGTTCCTGTTTTTTCTGAAATTCGGGAATTCACATTTATAGAGAACAATATTTAAAAAGCAAAGAGTTTTTCTCTTTGAAAACTCAAGCAATTCTGACAGCAATATTTTTCTTACTGACCTAAAAAGAATGAAATATGGAAGGGGAAAAAAATCACTGCAAATGATCAAAACAGAAGGGTACTAACTATATACATATTTAATAGTGGAGGCAGACATTTATAAAGTATAGATTCCGTTGAAAATACTGATGTTCAAACAGCTTTGCACTCATTGCCAAAACTTTCTCAATTAAAATTAAAAATGTTGATTTTTTTTGTAGGAAGATACATTAATTCTTTGAAGTCAGAATGAAAGAACTGTCATTTAATTTCTATATAAAGACTGCTTGAATATACAAAGTATCAAATATAAACAGTAGTGTAAAAAGAAAATAAATTGGCAGAAATAATTATTCAACCAGTAGCAATAATTAAGACCACCATTTGAAAGATCTTCAATAAACAAAGAATGCAAAAATATTGTTCTAACTTTTTACAGCACAGAATTGAATTCCACCCTAATTCATTACTATTACACTTCTTTCTTCTTCAGTATTAGTGGGCCCACATTATCTCCTGTCAATTCGTTGTGTTTATTATGTGAACCATCACAGGCAGGAAACTAGAAAGGAAAAAATTGCAGATGTTATTTTTCACATGAGTCAGTAAGTAGAAATATTTTCGACATGCTCTTATAAATAAAGTCCATTACTTTGGGAGAAAAAAAACACATTAGATAGCTTTTCTGAGCAACAGATATATTCTATAGCTAACCACCTTCCAATACTATGGCAAACCTAACATTTAAATATTTCATTATTTGGCAGATTTTAAAAGCTTTGGATGATTCCATACAAGTCAATATGATAGTCTTAAAGGGGGATCAAAATAAGCTCCTATTTTTTATACAGCTCTAACTCTGAGCTCACCTTTTCAATTATTTTAAATTTTTAAAGGATGTAATTTAAATTCAAATTAAATTCTTTCATGTTTTCTCACTATAAAACTTATGCACACTATAATACTTTAAAAAACATTATAAAATATATTTTTAAAAACTTACTCGTAAGTAATAATTAACAATTTGGTATCTTTTTTCCTCTATTTACTATGTGCACTCTTGTATTACACCATACTTTAATCATTCCTCTATTATCAGATATCTAGATTGTTTCTAAGATTTTGTTATTATAAATGATGCTATGATGAACATTATTGTTCTTAAAGTCTCAAATAGCCTATGACCAAAGTAGCAGAAGAAAACAGATCTCATATACTATTTACAATGTATCATTCCAAACTCCTCCTCCTTGTCTATTTATTTGTTCTTAATTGAAATATAATTGATTTACAAATTGTCGAAAATACTGCTGTATAGCAAAGTGATTCAGTTATACACATATACACACTCTTTTTTAAAAAATATTATTTTCCATTACAGTTTATCATACGATACTGAATAGTTTTCTATGCTGTACAGTAGGACCTTGTTGTTTATCCATTCTATTTATAAAATCTTTATCTGCTAACCCCCACCTCGCACTCCACCCTTCCCCACCCCCCACCCCCTTGGCAATCACCAGTTTGTTCTCTGCCTTGATTCTCTTTCTGTTTCATAAGTAGGTTCATCTGTGTCTTATTTTAGATTCCATATATGATATTATATGGTATTTTTCTGTCTGACTTAATTCACATCATATGATAATCTAGTTGCATCTACCAAATTCCTTTTTAATTTCCATATTCAAAATCATCCATAATTACAGCTGCCATTCACTAGCTCATACTACATAGAAGGCACTGTACTATACATATATCATCTCACTAAATCCTCAAAAATTTCTGTGATATTATCAGATTTAAAAAAACTGACAGAGATTAAGGATTAAGTAACTTGCTCAATTAAGTTTCCGTGCTGCTCTAACTTTCCTAATGTAGGAAGTATATTGATCAGAAGAGGCAAACTTTAATTTATAACAGATTTTCAGTGCTGAATACTATGGAAAATTCTCTCATCTCACAGAACCTCAAAACTGGGGATTTAAGAAGCAAAACCATGTTAACTGCACAAAATTTTAGTGTATGTGTAAATGGACATCTTACCGTCTTAGAACGCCAACACCTACAATAAGCTGCTTTAGTAAGGCACAAATCTTCGATGTTTATTTCATTCACCACTTTGGGATTTTCCTTTTGTATTTTAAGATTAATCAAGCTATCCTTCTGTTGCTTTTTCTTCGGGAGGAATGGACGAACCGCAAGGTAGCCAAGTAGTGCGAGTACGCCAAGGAAAGGCAACAACCGAAGCCATTCTGAAACTAAAATTGTTAACAGTCTGAAAAAGGACTCAAATAGGGATGGACTGGGAGTTTGGGGCTGACATGTACAGACTTCTATGTTTAAAAGAGATGACCAACAAAGAGCTACTGTAGTCTAGTTAAAAATGAAACATAAATATTTTAAAATTAAATAATACATGTAAATTACCTAGGTCAATACCTGTTGCATACAAGTACCAAATAACTGCTTATTCCAATTGCTAATGATAAATTAATAAACTTTCATTGATTCCCCCTCAAAAAAGGACCTATTGTAAATAAATTTTTTTTCCAGTTTTAATTTTTTATTTATTTTTTTTGTGAATTTTTTTTAAGATTTTATTTAACTTTACAATATTATATTGGTTTTGCCATATATCAAAATGAATCTGTCACAGGTATACAGGTGTTCCCCATCCTGAACCCTCCTCCCTCCTTCCTCCCCCTACCATCCCTCTGGGTCGTCCCAGTGCACCAGCCCCAAGCATCCAGTATCATGCATCGAACCTGGACTGGTAACTTGTTTCATATATGATATTATACATATTTCAATGCCATTCTTCCAAATCACCCCACCCTCTCCCTCTCCCACAGAGTCCAAAAGACTGTTCTATACATCAGTGTCTCTTTTGCTGTCTTGTATACAGGGTTATTGTTATCATCTTTCTAAATTCCATATATATGCGTTAGTATACTGTATTGGTGTTTTTCTTTCTGGCTTACTTCACTCTGTATAATAGGCTCTAGTTTCATCCACCTCATTAGAACTAAAAAAATTTTTTTAAAGAACTTAAATAGCATGTCTCACCCTTCAGCTAATTCTTTACTTCTCACTCTAATTTCTTACCTTATCTGTAAAACTGTGAATAAATATCAAGGAACCAGTACCTAGGACCACTTTATTTTATTTGTGGACTGCCTTGAGACTTTTGAAACTGGAAAACAAAGTTTTCAGAAATAAATCCTCTATCCAGTACCCTATCTCATTATCCTAAGTATATTTGTGTTTAGTTTTATTTCAGGAATTACAATCACCATAATTATAAATAAAACTCAATTTTATATGTTTAGAAAACATTTCCACCATGTCTAAAATCATACAACAGAATTTCCTGTATTTACCACTGATTTATAATTTCAGACAGAATATGTCTTCAATGCTTTAATTTACATTTTTTGTAAGGCGTAGTGTGATTCCTATAGAAAAACCTAAATGTTGTGTTGTGTAAAAGCTATTTTAAAGAGCTAGGTGAAATTTTCACATACTAAATAATCTCATTATTAGATACATCGTACTTCATAAGTATTCATTAAAGCCTCTTGTACTCAGCACTGTTTTGGGGGATAGAAAATATAAGTGACATAAATGAAATGTTCTCTATGTCTGCAGAGAGAAACACACCAAGGAGGCAAAATATTTATATTTCAGCATGCATTTATCAAATGTTGGCTAGTACACTGCCTCTGCTGGGTTCCATAGGGAATCCCTTCTGACCTTAAGAGTTATCACTTGTCATCATTCACTGAGTGCTAACCTGACACCTTGCTAATAAGCACTGTAGCTTAATGGAGAAAAAGAAAAACTGAAGGTCATATGCTAAGGCATGCTAATAACTGTTAATAATAAATGAACAGATTATGCTAAGAGTGCAACTATAATACCTCAGTTAACATTGTGTTAACTGAATTTAGTAGGCACCATTATTATTCCCATTTTTCATGTGGGTAAACTGGAGCTTAAGCAGGTTTAGCCCAGGAGAGTAAGTACAAAGCCTATTCTCAGTCACTATGAATGAAATTCAACAGAGCCAAAATTTTATCTGTTCTTCTCTCAGTAAAACTACTCTCCAGAGATAACTGTTCTTACTATTCAACTATTAAAAGGCTGGCTTAATACTAACTCTTGCAAAACGAAGCTATTTTTGATATAACACCATGCCAAAGGTTTGTTATGAGCTCTAGATGAAACAACCTATTTACATATGTGCAGCACCTATAAGAGTGCCTGGCACAGAGAAAGTAAAAGTGAATGGTCGTTTTTATTAAGATTATGAAAAAACATTTTGCCGACTCAACCTGACAATACTACATGGCAGAAATCTTTGGGGATATAATCTTTCAGTCACCAGAATGAAATTCTCTAAGGGTAAGATCTTGCCTGTCAGGCTGATCTGTTCTAGTCTCTTAACAAAAGTGGAGACACTCCACAGAAACACTCTGAGTGAATTAACATTCTGAAAATGACAAAGAACTGTTTCCTGGGGTGAAGGGTCTATTTATAGACCTTTGCTATCCAAGACAGTAACCACTAGCCACACTGTTTTGTTTGGACCCAGGATTTTGTTATAATCAGATATGGAAAGATGACAGACATGGAGACAACTGCCTTGAAAGAAAAGTTTACTTACAATTCACAAGAGGAGGGAGCACAACAGGCCACCCATGACCATATAGGTAAGTATGAGGCTTGGTCAGGAGCAAGGTGAGAGAAAAGGGCACAAGCCTTTATTGTGGTTTACAGAAAAGGCAAGGTAAAGCACAGTGAAGAGTTTAGTATTGGCCTGAATAATTTCAGTGGGCTTTGGGCTATAGAGGTAGTCCCTAACTGTCTCATATCTGGCCTTGGGTGATTTAGGGCAGGGTAAATACTGCTTGGTAAGTGAGAGTTAGATAAAGGTGTTTGGAGTGTAGGCTTTGGATTGGTTGGTTTGCATATGAAAAATATGCTCACAAGCAAGTAGTTTACTATCTTTTGGCATCAGCTAGTCCGGGGAGGGGGCAAACCTCCCTGGCCAGCAAGGTCCCCAAGATGTCCAATTATCATAAAAAATAGAACATAAAAAACATGATTAATACATGTGGCTATTTAAATAAAATTAAGTAGAATTCATAATTTAGTTTCTGAGACACACTAGTCACATTTTAATAGTGCCAGAGCTATTATGTGTGGCTATGCTATGCTATGCTAAGTCGCTTCAGTCGTGTCTGACTCTGTGTGACCCCATAGACGGCAGCCCACCAGGCTCCCCCGTCCCTGGGATTCTCCAGGCAAGAACACTGGAGTGGGCTGCCATTTCCTTCTCCAATGCATGAAAGTGAAAAGTGAAAGTGAAGTCGCTCAGTCGTGTCCGACTCTTAGCGACCCCATGGACTGCAGCCTACCAGGCTCCTCCGTCCATGGGATTTTCCAGGCAAGAGTACTGGAGTGGGGTGCCACTGCCTTCTCCGTATGTGTGGCTAGTGGCTACTATGTTTGATAGCACGGAAAACATTTCCATCATCACAAAAAGGCTTTTGGATGGTGCTGTTGTAGACCAACAGTTTCCACAAAGTACCATGTCTATGACATGGGAAGGCTACTTTGACAGTGTCAACACCCACAAATATCCCATCCCTCTTGTACTTAGAGGCAGCCAAAGCTACTGATTACCTAGTGGCAGGTTTCCTGTGTCCTTTGCATGAGGGATTCCTTCTGTCTGCCGTGCCTTTCTACTTGTGGTCTACCTGACTCATTTATGTGGACCCTTTAAAACTAGGGTCAAATACTGCTTCCTCCAGAAAATGAAAGTGAAGTCGCTCAGTCCTGTCCGACTCTTCAGGACCCCATGGACTGTAGCCTATGAGGCTCCTCCATCCATGGGATTTTCCAGGCAATAGTACTGGAGTGGATTGCTATTTGCTTTTCCAGGGGATCTTCCCAACCCAGGGATGGAACCCAGGTCTCCTGCATTGTAGACAGACGCTTTACCGTCTGAGCCACCAGGGAAATCTTTTTCAATTTCACAAAGCAAATCAATCGCTCCTTCCTCTGCTTTCAAGCCCCTTTTCCTCAGTTTCTTTTATCATACAAAGTTTACAAAGTTGATTCCTCCATAATCCTATAGGAAAAGGAGCTCCACTTCCTGGCACAAAGTAGAACCTCATAAATGTTTTATGAGTGACTTAATGAATGAATGAATTTAAGTGACTTAATGAACGAATAAATGACATTTAGAGTGTAAATGTCAGTCCCTTTCTCACTCACATTGTACTGTAATTATTTATTTACACTTATCTTCCAGATCAGGCAATAAATGTCTTAGACTGTTATTGGCCCCAACATCCAGTACAGTATTTTGAACCAGTACTTATTCAATAAATGTTTTTGAATGTAGTATAACATTAAGTATTATTATGTATACTACGAAATTTAAAAGTCTCAAGAGGTTGAGTAAATCAAAGTCAAAAAGTTAAGAGAATGAACATGTAAAGATGATAACCTTAACTTAGATTCTTAAGTTTAACATTCCCTATCTTAACCTACAAATCTCAGGGAATAAATAGAATGCTGTTTTAAAATTTACTTCAGAAAACGTTCTTCTTTCAACACTTAATTCCTTGGTAAAACATCGCAGGAATACAGTGATGAGAGGTACTATTATTTCCTACAACAAAATAATTTATACAACAGTCTTATGTGGGAAAATTTACTTTTAAAGATGACAAACTTCAATTTAAGTACAGGAAAAATTATACAGGAAAATAATACAGCCTATAAAGCTCAATTAAATCATTTAAATTATATGTTAGAGCTGATTTTTGGTAAATATGAAATACAGAATAAACAAGAAATTTTTTTAAAAAATTTAAGATTGCCTATTTCTTATGAACCTGTTTAATATATATTGAGCTACGGCAGATATATTAGGTCTGTAAAGGGAAATCTACTACCCACTAATTGTTAGGTTTAATGTGTATTTTGTACAGTACATTCTAAAAATGTTTAAGGATTACCAGAAATAGCATTTAATTTATAAAATCTGAAAATTTTAAAAAGTACAAAAAATAAAATAACTTGTAATCCCACCAGTCAAGAACTGGTAACACTGTTCATTTCTATTTTGCTCTGTTTTTTCTTACTTTTCAAAAGGTTGCATATAATGATCCCATAAAAATAACACTGGTAACTTGATTGCTGATAATTTCATAAATATTTTCTAATGTTTTCTAATGTATCAATATGGGTAAAACATAGAAATGACTTCACTTCTGAACTATAGAAAGACGAAAATAAAATATTTTTAATGGATGGCTTTACTATTACCACTTAAAGACTACTTAGGACCAAAGGGCCAATAAAATGAAATTAATAATCAAGTTTTCCACTCACTGCTATAAACAGAACAGGGCCCCAGTATCTAGAACATTGCCTGTCCCACAGGAAGTGCTCAACAAACACTTGATGACACGAGGAATTCTAAATTGCAGAGTGGTTACATGGAAGAAAGTGTTTTATATGACATCAAAATTGTTCTCCATAAAAGCTTTTTAATTACACTGACTTTTAAATTTAGTTGGTCTACCTCGGAAGAGGGGAAAAAACTTTTACAACTTACAGCATGTAAATATTTTCCCAAATTCTCAAAAATAAGTTTTCTGAAATAAAATTCTTTAATCTTTTAAAAATAAACTTTATTATTTACATGTTAATAAATGCAACTCTTTAGCTTGAACTTAATCATTTATTACACTTTCCTATTAAGAAAATTCATCTTTTGTTCCATTTCTTAAAAAAAAAAAAAGAGGTAAATTTACATACAATAAAACAAACAGATCTCAGGCGTTTAGCTCTGAGCTGTGACAACCAAAGACACTGTTGTAGCCTCCACTGAGGGGCTTCCAAAGTGGCGCTAGTGGTAAAGAACCCGCCTGCCAATGCAGGAGACATAAGCATTTGATCCCAACTAGTTGCTTCAGTCATGTCCAACTCTTTGGGACCTTATGGACTGTAGCTTGCCAGGCTCCTCTGTCCATGGGATACTCCAGGCAAGAATACTGGAGTGGGTCTAGGCTTCTGGGGTAGCTCAGCTGGAAACCCCAGTTCAATTTCTGGGTTGGGAAGTTCCCCTGGAGAAGGAGTGAGTAGGCTACCCACTCTACTCAAGTTTTCTTGGGCTTCCCTTGTGGCTCACACAGTAAAGAATTCACCCACCATGCGGGAGACCTGGGTTTGATCCCTGGGTGGGGAAGATCCCCTGGAGGAGGAAATGGCAACCCACTCCAGTATTCTTGCCTGGAGAATCCCCATGGATAGAGGAACCTGGCAGGCTACAGTCCATGGGGTCACAAAGGGTCAGACACAACTGAGCAACTAAGCACAGCACACAGCCCCCTTCCAGTCTATTTCCTCACCACGGATTCCTATAGACAAAGGCTTTTTATAAAATTTTTGAGATTCATGCAGTAGATCGGTAAATCATTCTTTTTTATTACTAATCAGTACTCCATTCCATGAATACACCATAATTTGTGTATCCACTCTCCTGATGGTGGGTACCTGGGCTGCTTCCAACTTGGGATTATTATGAATAAGGCTGCTATGAACATGCTTATATAAGTCTTTCTGTGGATATATGTTTTCAATTCTGTTCCACTTCTTTAATTCTTTGCTCAAAACTGGTCCTTTCTAGAGTTAATCCTCTTGAAAGTGTCAGCTCTGACATATTTGTGTTACTCTGGGAAAAATATTACAGACCAGGGATTCATAACTTTAAGAGTAAAACCATTACATTTCAAAGAAACTAGCTTTTTAAGTGGGGAAGAACTACTATATTCAGTTTCACAACTAGCTTTTCAATCTAGAAGTAAACTTTTTTGACTTTTGAATGGGAAGCTTTTTGTTATTCTATTTTAAAAGGTTGTATGACAGGGAAAGCTTTTTTAAAGGTTAATATATTTGAATACAATATACTTTCAAAGGGGGAATTATACTAATTTACCTTAAAAGCCTCACTGTTAACAATGTAACCTAAACAAAGATAGGTTTTTGACAAAGTTGTCTTGACAGGTAAGGGCTGTCTATAAATACTGTACAGTAATGAAGGATCTCCAAGTGTTTACTAAGAATGCAGAGTCATCATGAGAGAGCCAATTGCTTTAAAACACCACTGGATCTAAACAGGGAAGGAAAAACAGGCAACAATAATGTGAACTGTAACTTTTTTTTTGCTCTAATTATCATCGAGAAGAAATGAAAATATTTTTGATCTGGTAGACATTTTAAACAATTTATTTTGAAAAGTTATCTTCCAGGTTTTTATTTCAACCAAAAAAAGGTCTAAGATGGATTCTAAAAGTAGTTTATTCAAGACATCCAAATGTCATTAGCTAATACAATCTAATCAAGAGACGCAGCTCAGAGAGGAAATTGGTCTTTGAAGTTTTTCTTCCATAGTGCTCCACAATAGATTCTGCAACTGTCATATTATCATTGTCCAGTGCAAAGCAGACTGTCTCATTTTTTGTAATTATTACAAACATCATTTCCTAAACAAATGGACATTACAATGAGAACTAAAATGTAGACACACTGTAATGCAACAGGTTAAATACGCACTATAAAAATATTTATCAGAGTTGTCATTATTTCTGAGAATCACTCTTCACATTAAGTATTTAAGAGCGTAAAAGAAGAAACTACTATATATTATTTATTCAAGAGGGAAAAGGTTTAGGTTGAGTTTCCTTAATGCCTTAATAGGAATTAAATATTTGTTGACAGAATTTCTTGAGAGGGAAAAAAAAAAGTTTGGAAGTCTCCTAGTCATTAAGTCAAATATCATACCTTCCAGTCTCCTTCATCTACACTCTATTTATGGAAAACTTTAATATAAAACCAGCCACATTCAGAATCAACACACATAATTAAGGTTAAACTGGGTTCACCCTGGTGGCTCAGGGTAAAGAATCTACCTGCAGTGCAGGAGCTGCAGGAGACCTGGGTTTGATCCCTGGGTTGGAAAGATCCCCTGGAGAAGGAAATGGCAACCCACTCTTGCCTGGAGAATCCCACGGACAGAGAAGCCTGGCAGGCTACAGTCCATAGGGTGGCAAAGAGTTGACTTAGCATGCACAGGTTGGCATGGGAGTAAGGGGATTTTTTTTTCTTTCTTGACTGCTAAAAACTCATCAGTTAATTTACACAAATTATTAAGAAAGTAAGTTGGCAACTGGGAACAAATGTCACAAAATGATTGTATCTATGAATACATTTAAAGGTGTAATTTAAAGAGGGAAAAAATAATTGGTATAGGGCTACTTACCCACTGAACATTAAGAATAAAATATATATATTAAAAACATTCAAAACTTCCAGCTGCAGGGAAATGGTTAGGCCTGCTGCTAAGTCGCTTCAGTCGTGTCCGACTCTGTGCGACCCCAGAGACGGCGACCCACCAGGCTCCCCTGTCCCTGGGATTCTCCAGGCAAGAACACTGGAGTGGGTTGCCATTTCCTTCTCCAATGCATGAAAGTGAGAAGTGAAAGTGAAGTCGCTCAGTCGTGTCTGACTCCTATCGACCCCGTGGACTGCAGCCTACCAGGCTCCTCCGTCCATGGGATTTTCCAGGCAAGAGTACTGGAGTGGGGTGCCATTGCCTTCTCCGATGGTTAGGCCTACTGTGATGTAAAAAAATAAGGGGAGAAAAAGTCAAAAATTTACATAATTGCTGTAATCCATCAGAATAAAATAGTAAAATCAAAAGAGGACTAAGATGTTTACAAACTCTTGATCTGAAAGCGTTTTCATCTTATGTTACTTTAATGTTTCTCCTTATGTATAGATTTTTTTTAGTGTTTATTACTCAGTTACCTGGTGGTTCAGACGGTAAAGCGTCTGCCCTCAATGCGGGAGACCTGGGTTCAATCCCTGGGTCGGGAAGATTTGGAGAAGGAAATGGCACCCCACTCCAGTACTCTTGCCTGGAAAATCCCATGAACGGAGGAGCCTGGTAGGCTGCAGTCCATGGGGTCGCAGAGTCGGACACGACTGAGCGACTTTACTTTCACTTTCACTCAGTTACCACTCTTTCTATTCAATTACATGCTTTCTGTCAAACCTTTTAACACCTAAAAATGTTCAATTTTCACAATCCATTGTCAACAAACCAAATGTCTGTGATTATTATTTAAAGAATCTCTAGATTTAGACCTAGTTTACCACATCTTACCTATCCACCACCAGACACCGCCTTTTGTTTTTTTTAAATCTCTGAGAGGGGATAGCTCTCACAGCACCCTATTAAGGTAAAGTATTCTCTAATTAAAAAAAAAAAAAAGAATTCCTTTAACATGCAACTAAAACCCATGTTCAAATAACAATCACTAACTTGGCCCTAGTTGTCTTCTGGTCTACACAAAATACATCTTATTTTTCTTCTACCTGTCAGCCTTCCAAATACTGCATTTTAAGTCGGCTACCATCGATGTCTAAACTGCTCCAGAAGCAGCCCTATTCACCTCAAAATTATCTTAATTCATGCTTACATTCCCTGGTAATCAGTCAGAACGTATGAGTTCAATGTTTGCTTTATCAATAACCGGCTTCCCCACCCTCCTCCCCCACCATCATCCTAATCAGTCCCTGAGTCTGGTTTACCCATATCTCACTTGCATTGCAAAGCTCAGAACCCAACAATATCTTTCAAGTTTTGGCAGCATTCGGGAAATGTTCATCTTTTAGATATGAAATCCTGCGCTGTGGGTTCTATTCTGTAAAGGAGGGAACTTAAGTGCAAATGTTACATGTCATCAGTAAATTTCACTTTCTAATTTTTGGTCTGTCATGCCAGCAGAAGTCTCTTTCCTCCAACTCAAGTAAACTAAATTGCTTCCAGGCCCATAGTTCCGGTGATGACCTCAAACGACCCCATGACAGGTTGACACTCCCCCATGGAACTGGAATTGTCTAATTTTGTTAGTAAATAAAACCACCAAATACATGTGTATGTGTGTTTCTCTCTCACACAGACACACCCACACTATGTGGGTCAAACTCAGCCAAGAGCTGGGACGGCCTGATACACAGAGCCTTTGAGCCTTGGATAATGACTTTTCCTACTTCAAAATAAACCAGCAACGTTGCAGGGAGCGACGGAGATGAAAAAAATGGGCCTGTTCCCAACTCAGCACCTTCTCTGCAAAAACCTGGTCTCTCAACACGGAAGGACACTGCAGACAGACACGAAGATAAGCTCAGGGGGCCGCCAAGTCCCAGGATGTGGCCTCACACACACTCTGAGGATGCAGTGCCGGCGCGTGCCCACCTACTCCGCGACTGCAGTGAGAGTGGCAGTGGGGGTGCTGTGCTTAGTCCTGTCCGACTCCTTGCGAAACCACGGATTGTAGCTCACCAGTCTCCTCTGTCCACGGGATTATCCAGGCGAGAATACTGGAGTGGGATCCCAGGTCACGCGCCACCCGCCAGGCTCCGCCCCGCCCCTCGGCCGAAGGACTTTCAGATGCCCGCCCCCACCCTCCGCGTGGGGAAGCCTGCAAGGATGGGGACCGGCTGAAGGCCAGGATTACCTGTGAGTCGGGCGAACCCTGTAATACTCTCGGGCACTGGAAGCCGCTTCAGATACGCGGGGAGCTGCACCTTTACGATGCGGGCCACGCTCTCCAGCACCATCCTGGCCAGCGGCGTCCGCTCCTCACCCGACTCCCGCGGCTCTCCGGCGGAGGTCCTGCGCCTGCGCCCAGAGCGGACGCGGCCTACCGGCGCTCTCTGCCGGGACCAGGCCGGGGCGGGGCTGGGCGCCTGCACGGAGAGGTGAGCTGCCGAGCGCCGATTGGCAGCGGGCGGGTGACGTGCGCGCCCCGCGGAGGCCGAAGGGGCGCGGGCGGCGATGGGGCAGCGAGGCCCGCCTCTGAGTCTTGAGGGGAAGAGGGCCTTCACGGTGGGCCTTTCACGTCCGGAGGCCCAAGAAAGGATACTGTGTCCAAGGAGGTAAAGCACGTGAGAGCACTGTGTAACCGGAAGGTGCCTTTCAAAAGTGAGTTTCTCCTGGCGTCGCTTTTTACCTCGGGCCCTCTTGTCCCAGCCACGATCCCAGAATTGCAAATTCTCCTTAGAGCAGCCTTTCCCCCGAACCCCCGCAGTGCCTAATTTCGCTGTCTCCCCTCTACAAATCTGGCTTTTTTTTTTTTTTTTTTTAAAGAAATTAGATACCTAAACTAGGCACTGCTCACAGCCTTGCTCTTTGGCTCTTTAGTGCCATCCTGCTCCGAGGCCTTGACTCAGACCAGACCCGTTAGAGTCCTTACTTAGATATCTGTTTTCAGTAGATAATTCTTCTTCTGTAGATCAATTTTTTTTTTCGGTTAACTAAAACTGGGAACGTGGTAAAAGAATATGAAGATTTAGGGTTTCCTTTATTTCATGTTGTAGGGCTTCTGCTACAAACTAAAGTATCCTTGGAGAGCTTTAATTTTTATTTAGGTTTATTAACACCGAAAAAATAGAGAAAGGAGATAGCTTCAGTCCCTTGAAGCACCTTCCTTGACATGACTGTTTCATGTTTTTAAAGTAAAGTATTCGAAGTAATGCACTTGCTGATTACATGTTGTGTATTTGCATCTTAATAACCCAGCCTCATTTCCTTTCTGAACCCTGCTTGACCAATAACATAGAACAATGAACTGCACAAGGGCCAGTATTTCACCTTGTATGACTTAAAATGTAACAACTAATTGTTAATATGTAAGTTTAAAAATTTTTTTCTCTTGGTATTTCATCTTAAAGTGAAAAGGAATTTTTTTTAAGCAACTTTTCATTCTCTGGACTGTTTAGATTTAATATTTGTTATCGTCCTTCACTAAAAAAATAATCATCAGTAAGATAATTAATTGAAATCTAGATAAATCGATTTTCTGTCATTTTACCCTGGTCAAAATTGTCAAAGTAAAATTATAATGGAAATTTCTACCAAGATGTTTAGAACAGATTCATGTTCATGAGCTAGGGTAGTATAGAAGATGATAGACAAAGTGATGATTGAAAGGTTGGTGTTTACATTCAGATTACTTTCAGTTTACTCCTGGGAGCTTACTTTTGATTTAGTGAAAGAAGGACCCTGGAGCTTGTTTATCCTGAAAATGATGATCTCAATGGCCTTGTCCTTAAGACTGTTCTGTTGGGAGGTTGTTGAGGCAGGGTGGTTTGAGGGAGTGGGGCCATTAGGGGAAGAAAGCTTAGAGAGGCCACTAAATATTCGTTTCTTATTTAGAGGCTTTGTTGTCCTGACAGGAGCAAAGCAAGCTGTGTTGAGTGAGATCCCTAAGGCCTCTAAGAAGTTTTTCTTTAAAGGATTAAGAGATACATACCTCAGTTAAAAGGTATATAATAAAATGCTCAAGTGCCAAATGACCAATTCAATGTAACCAACAGCCAGATCCACATATACAGAATACACCAAACACACCATAGAGTCTCTCTATGTCCCTACTAATCACATCCCCTTACCACCACCACCACTGTTCTTCCTCTGCATGTTCTTACATCATATAAAAGAAATTATCCTCTGTGTAGTTAAATTATCCTCTATGTAGTTCTTTTGTGACTGACTTCTTTGAGCAGTGGATAGCTGTTTTACTATTTCCAAGTATAAGAAATGCAGTGAATAGAAGTCTATATGGATGAAGCATTTTTCTTTTTTTGTCTTAAAATTTCAAGATGTGTAGACATATATTCGGAGAAGGAGATGGCATCCCACTCCAGTACTCTTGCCTGAAAAATCCCATGAACGGAGGAGCCTGGTAGGCTGCAGTCCATGGGGTCTCGAAAAGTTGGACACGACTGAGTGACTTCACTTTCACTTTTCACCTTCATGCATTGGAGAAGGAAATGGCAGCCCACTCCAGTGTTCTTGCCTGGAGAATCCCAGGGACGGAGGAGCCTGGTAGGCTGCAGTCCATGGGGTCTCGAAAAGTTGGACACGACTGAGTGACTTCACTTTCACTTTTCACCTTCATGCATTGGAGAAGGAAATGGCAGCCCACTCCAGTGTTCTTGCCTGGAGAATCCCAGGGACGGAGGAGCCTGGTGGGCTGCCGTCTATGGGGTCGCACAGAGGTGGACACAACTGAAGCAACTTAGCAGCAGCAGCAGCAGACATATATTAGCTATTTCTGATGCATTAAATAATTATATATATGTATATATATAATGTATAAAAGGAGATAGTTCCTAACCTCACCAATTAAAAAAAAACCCTTATTGTGCATTTTAGGGAACATTTTCTTACATTCCCTTTGCTTTAAATTTTAAGTCCTGTTTGGCTTTATTTTTTAATTTGCATTTCATTTCCACCACCCCACCTTCTTGGCAGAACATAAAGTAGAGGAGCTAAGGTAATTGTTACAAACAGAAGTGGCAGGTTTATCTGACCACCTTCTGATGTTGTTGTTAAGTTTCTAAGTCACCTCCAACTCTGTGACCCCATGGACTGCAACACACCAGGCTTTCCTGTCCTTCACTATCTCCTGGAGTTTGCTCAAACTCATCTCCATTGAGCTGGTGATGCCATCCAACCATCTCATCCTCTGTCACCCCATTCTCCTCCTGCTCTTAATCTTCCCCAGTATCATCTTCTGATGTAATACCCAACAAAATGTGGGGTTTTAAAAATTAATTAATTTGGCCATGTCACATGGTGTGAGGGATCCCCAACCAGAGATGAGACCCACACACCCTAAAGAAACTTGGAGTCTTAACCACTGGACCACCAGGGACATCCCCAAATCTGGTTTTATTATAAGTGTTTATTTCTTATATTTAAATCTCATCTTTTTGCCTGGAAAATCCCATGGACGGAGGAGCCTGGTAGGCTGCAGTCCATGGGATTGCTAAGAGTCAGACACGACTGAGCGACTTCACTTTTACTTTTCACTTTCATGCATTGGAGAAGGACATGGCAACCCACTCCAGTGTTCTTGCCTGGAGAATCCCAGGGACAGAGGAGCCTGGTAGGAGGCCGTCTATGGGATTGCACAGAGTTGGATACGACTGAAGCGACTTAGCAGCAGCAGCATCTTTAGAAGACTTAGTTATGATCAGAAAAAGCCAGAGAAAATAGTATGTCGATAAGGTTAAAGCAGTTATTAGTATTAAGAATTTGATTGAACAGACTTCCCTGATGGTCCAGTGGCTCAGACTCTGTGCTTCCACTGCAGGGGGCATGGGTTCCATCTCTGGTTGGGGAACTGGGATCCCTCATGCTGTACAGCCCCAGGTTGGATAGGGGAAGAGTGAGGATTGGTAATCCTTTGCTTGCTTTATGTCCTAGCTAGGCCCAAATTTCTATTTGCCTTACATGCTGTCCTGGAAACTCATCTAGTTCTTTGAATTCATATATGATAAGTAAGTTGATACAGCCCAAACCTCTATTTCCAGCCCAGATTCTCTAGTACTAATCCTAAATGCCTCCTGGACATCTTTGGGCATCTTTGTCCATTTTTTCTATTGCTTTGCTCATCTTTTTCATTGATACATGTTTTCTGGATAATAATACATTGTAGGTTGTATTAGTTGCCTGTCATCCTCCAGTCCATGCCTTTTCTCTGGCGTTTGTTATGGTGTCTTTTTTTACACTGAAATTTAGTTTGAATTAATCAGATTTATTCATCTTTTCCTGTATATTTTTTGCTTTGGGTGTCTGATTTAAGAAATCCTCTCCTAAAGAAAAGAAGTCCATTTCCTATCTCCGAATCACAAAGATATTCATCTTTTTGCTAAAAATTGTAAACTTTTATTCTTCATATTTTATTCTTTTTTAACTCAAACTACTGTTTTTGTGCATAAGGTAGAGATCTAATTTATTTATTTCATATTTAAACAACTAATTTTTCTAGCAGCAACTGTTAAATAGTGTGACTTTTCTTTTATAGTTTGTAATGTCATTGATTTCAAATCAGGTTTCCACACATCCATGGACTGTTTTTTCTTTACCATTGGTCAATTTGTATGACCTCTAGTATATTACCACACTATTATAATTGCTGCAGCCTTATTATAAGTGTTAATACCCAGCAAGATATTAATGTGGTTAATATTCACGTATTTCCTTGGAAATACCAGATTCTTTCCTAATGTATATGAATTTCAGAATCATTTTATTACGTTTTATGAAAAACTTTAATTTTACTGAAAATTTCACTAGGGCCTCAGTTTCTCTTCTGTAATATGCTGATAGTAATGGTTGTTATGACTAAATTAATTTTTTTTTAGTGTGTGTGCTTAGTAAATGGTTATTATCACCAGTATCATCATCAATGACTGAGTATTATTCTGGCTCTGAGATCTTAAATTCAGAAATCCTATCTTCTAACCACAACTTGCTATATTTGTTTATACATTGTCCACTCTGTTACTCCCTCTAACCTTATTCTTTGACTTCTTCAATATATTTAGTGTTGAAACCATTTCTATTTTTCTAGCTGTCAGTTCATTCCTGGCTTTATTTTTTTTTTTTTCCCATTCCTCACAAAAGTTGCTCCAAATCTTCACCATTCTTTATTAATTACTTATTAAGCCTTCTAAGTTGATGCTACCAGTCTTATTTTGTGCTCAGATGACCTTGATTTTTAGTTACTGGAGATTTTTTCCTCACCATCATCTCTGAATGTAGCTATAATTCCTCCTGCACTTAGCATCTTCCCAGTCCTTCAGGTCTACCAGCTCCCTGTGTTCTAGAACTGATCCTCTAAGATCTTGTTCCATCAGTTATCTTGCCTCAAATGTTCATTTTCTTTCTCTCTGCTGCTGCTGCTGCTAAGTTGCTTCAGTCGTGTCCGACTCTGTGCGACCCCATAGACGGCAGCCCACCAGGCTCCCCCGTTCCTGGGATTCTCCAGGCAAGAACACTGGAGTGGGTTGCCATTTCCTTCTCCAGTGCATGGAAGTGAGAAGTGAAAGTGAAGTCGCTCAGTCGTGTCCGACTCTTAGCGACCCCATGGACTGTAGCCTACCAGGCTCCTCCCTCCATGGTATTTGCCAGGCAGGAGTACTGGAGTGGGGTGCCATTGCCTTCTCTGTCTTTCTCTCTACTGGTCCTATAAATTGGTGATTTCCAGGTTTTCACATTTCACCAACCAATACATTTTTAAATTATGGAAATAAACATGGGTTTGCCAGCTTTTTATTTTGTCAAGAAAAGATATTTTAAAATAGTATAATAAACAGCAAAAATTGACTAGCATCTACTACTGGAAAGTAGTAATAGCATAATAGTTAAGATCACAAGATTCTGGAGCTAGACTGTTTGGACTAGAATTCTGGCTGTGCCAGGGTAGCTTATGTAACCTATAAAATGAAGATAATACTTACCTCTTAAGGTTGTATGCTATATACTAATTTAGTGAGTTAATATGTACGAGGCAATTGAAACAGGACCCGGCACATAGACGTGCACAATACTGTTAGCATTTATCTTCATCATAATTATTATTTTTACATCACCATCAACACATCTTTTTTCTTGCAGCTGCATCTTGTTTTGTTTTTTACGGTGGTTGCTCTAGGGCTGCACAGTGTGTGTGATAGTACAGTGTGCCAGTGCTAATCACATGTGGCTCTTGTGGCGGGGGTGGGTAATTAAGATTGCTCTGAGTATAAAATGCTTAAGGGGACCCCATGCTGATTTCTGGAGCTTTTTTCCTGTGTATCTCCCGCCTTTCTCTTCTCTGTAAAGATAACAAGTAGAGAGACAAAGAGTAGATTGTTCAAGTTTATAGAGAGAAAAAACAGATTTCATATGATGCATACAGAGATGAATGTGTTAGACTTCTCAGTAACAATTCTGGAAGCAAAAGGGTAATGGAGCAATGCTCCAAAATTCTGAAGGAAAATTACTTATAATTTAGAGTTCTGTACAGGCCATGCTGTTACTCGGATACAAGGCTAAAAGAAATTATTTTCAATCCTAAAAGGTCTCAAATATGCAGTTCACACATCCTTTCTAAAGAAACTAATGAAGGATGTGTACCACTTACATGACAAACCAAGAAGAAGCAGGACATGTGATCAAGGGAATAAGCCCAAAGTAAAAGAAAAGTAAAAGGAATTGCAGATTAACAGACTGGAACAGTATGATGAAATTAATGGGATACTTAATATGCTTGAATAGAATGAGAGGAGACTTACCCTCCTGGGCTTAAATGGATGATTATTACATGAACAACTAAGCAAATCTTTTTTTAAAAATTATTTAAATCTGTCAGTTTATGTGTTTAAAAAATTTTAAGAGATAAACAAAACTTTTTTTAAAAGAGGATTTTGATTTTGGTGTTTGGCATTTTTATACTTCCCCTTTTTTTTGAGGAACCACGTTTTAACTGCCCTCCCTTACCCACAGCGTTAAGAGGAAGAGGAGATGCAGCAAACTGGAAATAAAAGCAAAACTAGAGAAACAAAACTGGTATTTTAAAATTAATAACAACTGGTAAAACTTTAAAAATCATTTTCCGAAATACTTGTGGTGCTTAAAACAAACAATATGCTCAAGCGCCTAATAGAAAATTCCTAGAGACATGGTAGAGTGAACTTGGAAAAAAGGCTTTCTATCCTATTATAGAATCTATGAGTGTGTATTGAGATGCCACTTTTTCAGTCATTGACTAGGAAAAGATTATAATTTAAATACTGGAGAAGGAAATGGCAAACCACTCCAGTATTCTTGCCTGGAGAATTCCAGGGACAGAGGAGCCTGGCTGGCTACAGTCCATGGGCTCGCAAAGAGTCAGACACAGCTACAACTAATACACACACACATAGAGATCAAAATAACAGTGGCTTAAATAAAATACATTACTTTGTTTAAAAACATACAAAATCTATGTATGCAGATATAATAAAGAGTTTTATTCTATATAGATCTTTGAAGTTTTTTTTAGAAGCCACCTTTTCGCCTTAGAAACTCCATGCTTACTGTAATCTTACTTATTTGGCAGCATCGTGTCTTAGCTGTGGCGCGCGCTCGGGCTTCCCTAGGTGTGGCACGAAGGCATTTCTCTAGTTGTGGCACGCTCCCTGCACTGGAAGCTTCAAGTCTTAACCACTGAACTGTCAAGGAAGTCCCAAGAAATCCACCTGAAATATAAAGGCACAGACAGGTTAAAGTAAAAGAATGGAGAAAGATCTACTATGCTAATACTAATCACAAGAAAACTGTAGTTGTTGTATTCAGACAAAACAGACTTCAAAACAAGGAAAATTATCAGCGATAGGAAAGGGCATTACATAAGGAGGTCAGTGCTTCCAAAAGATATACCGGCCTTTAATGTGTGTATGTCTGACAACAGAGCATTAAAGCAGCTAAGGCAAAACCTGATAGAACTGCAAGGGGAAATAGACAAATGCGCTCTTATACCTTGAGAATTCATCACCCCTCTTTTAATAAATAATAGACCTAGCAGGCAGAAAATCAGTGAGGATATATTCATTAGTTGAACTGTGTAGTACCGTCAGTCAATTGGATCTAATTGACAGCTATAGAGTGTTTTACACAGCAGCAGCAGCAGAACACACGTTCTTCTTTAGAAAGATAGACATTTGTCAGTATAAAAGACAACGTGTATGCAAAAAGATATAAACATAGTTAAAATTAATAGACATAGACTAAATATAAAAAAAAATATGAGATTTAACATCTTTAATATTAAAAGAGCTCTTTAAAATTCACATCAAGGGAACAAGCAATTCTATAGAAAATGGGTGGGCAAAGAATATGAATTCAGCAAAGAATAAATCCAAATATGAAAAGTCACTCAAAATCAGAAGAAATCAGGATAATGCAAGTAAAAGTAATGAGACGCCAAATTCAGGCCTGTGTAACAGATTGGCAAACCATTCGTTAACTAGTCTTTATTAAGTGCCTGTTGTGTGACAGGCTCTTGGCTAAGCACAGACCTACTGTAGTGCTCACCAGATCATTGTGAAGCAGATCTTATCCCTGTTTTACAGTTGAAGAAAGAGGATCAGATAGGTAAATTGACTAGACAGAAATCACATAAAGGAATCTGGGGAAATACTAGAACTATTTTTCTTTTTGAGGAGTAATTCATTCCAATGGTAATGTGTGTGTATGTGTGTGTATCTAGATAGATAGGTATTTATGTTTTGAGTTGAAGCTTCTCCCCACTTATCTCTCATACACCCATTTCCTGTGCCAATACTACAACCACTTTATTAGTTTTTCATGTATTTCTCATAGCTTTTTTTATACGAGTTTATTCTCCTTTTTATTAAAAAAAACCCAAAGGTTATAATAATGTGCTATATTTGATAACTCCATTATTTAAGTAGCTCATAATGAGAGTCCTCATCATTTTAACAGCTGCATAGTATTCCACTATGAATAAATTCCACTACAGGAATGCCAGAATTTATTTTACTAACCCTTTACGATGGATGTTTGCTTTGATTTCAGTCTTTTGCCTTTGAAAACAATGTGGTAATGGATAATACTGTGTATACTTTTGTCTCACATGTTCAAGATTTCACAGAAATAAGATTGTTCCATCAGAGGGTTTGTTATATGTGTGATTTTGCTAGACACTGCCAGATTTCCCTGTGTTATATAAACAAGTAACAGTGCACCCACAGTATTTTCATTACAGTATGTTACTGAACTTTTGGATGTGGGACTGATAAGTGAAAGTGTTTAACCTTGCTGTAGTTTTACTGGGCATTTCTCCTATTATGAAATTAAGTGAGAATCTTTTCAGACTGGGCAAATGTTAAATGACCAATAGCACCTGTTGCCTGTTGGATCCAAGTGAAAAGTTTTGTTATACAGTGCTGATATAAATGGGCTTCCCAGGTGGCGCTAGTGGTAAAGAACCCGCCTGCCAATGCAGGGGACATAAGGATGTGAGTTTGATTCCTGTATTGGGAAGATCCCCTGGAGGAGGGCATGACAACCAACTCCAGTATTCTTGCCTGGAGAATCCCCATGGACAGAGGAGCCTGGCGGGCCACAGTCCATAGGGTCGCAAAGAGAAGGACATGACTGAAGTGACTTAGCATGCATGCACGCTGGTATAAATGTCAACTTTTTCAACCTGTATGCAAAACAGTCTGGCAACCTGTGTTAAAATGTTTTAAACTAGAAATATCTTTTGTCCTAGCTATTTCTTTCTTGGGAATCTGTCCAATAGGTATAAAATATGTAAGTGAAAGTCGCTCAGTTGTGTCCTACTCTTTGTGACTGCATGGATATATAGTCCATGGAATTCTCTAGGCCAGAATACTGGAGTGGGTAGCCATTCCCTTCTCTAGGGGATCTTCCTAAGCCAGGGATCGAACCCAAGTCTCCTGCATTGTGGGTGGATTCTTTGCCAGCTGAGCCACCAGAATACTGAAGTGGGTAGCCTATCCCTTCTGCAGCAGATCTTCCCAACCCAAGAATCAAATCAGGGTCTCCTGCATTGCAGGTAGATTCTTTACCAGCTGAGCTACAAGGGAAGCCCTTAAAATATGTAAGGATCTAACTATAAGAATATTCACTGTAGCATCATCCATAGTATCTAAAAACAAGTAGCAAAGTGAAAGCTCATTATTAGGAAAATGGTTGAGTGAATTACAGTTTTTGTATCCAACAAAAGGAATAAATTAAAGCAGTATTAGTTGAATTGTGATTTCCGCAAGATACTACTACTAAATGAGAAAAAGCAAGATGAAGAAAAGTGTGTATAATGTGATCCCAGTCTATAAGTCAGCAGCAGCAGCACACATAAATGTTTACATATTTGTGTGTGTGTATGTTTACACTCAAAATATTTATATTTGTAGATATACATATATACATGTGTATTTGTATATAAGTATATGGGGGAAATAATGGAAAATACATATTACTTGGCATATAGGTTTGGTTGCTTAAAGGCCAACATAATAATAACTTAAGATGAAAGTTTATTTTTTTTCTCTTGTAACATTTCAGAGATAATCAGTTCACGATTGATACAGCAGCATCAGGTGTTAGGGATCCACCCTCATTCTAGCTTGTTAATCTGCTATACTCAATATGTGGCTTCTATTTCATGGCCTAAGATGGTTGTTTCACCTTCTGCCAAGATATATCTGAGAATGGGAAATGGAAAAACAGTATACCTCTTCTTTTTAAGGGCATGTCACAGAAGTTGCAGCCATCATTTCCTCTGTTGGCCAAAATGTAGTCGCATGGCCAGACTTCCAAGGGAGGCTAGGAAATACAGTCCTTGCCTGTGTGGCAAAGTCCTAAGTCAAAACTTGGGAGTTGTAATACTAAAGGAAGAAAAGAAGAAGGGACGTTGAGAGACAATATCAGTCTGTGCCACAGCAGACTAGATTATCTTCCTGCGCTATGAGTCAACCACAAACTTAATGGCTAAAGTCAATAATGATTTATTCTCGCCATTCTGTGTTTTGACTAGAAAGTTTTTCTGTTGTTTCTTCAGGGCTCATTCACGTGGCTCTCTTCACATGGTCTTTCATTCCAGACTTACTCATAGCATGGAGGCCCAGGGCAGTGTTCCAGAAGGTGACAAAGGAAGCTGTGGAGCCTCTCGAGGCCTCAGCCACAGAAGCTGCACTAAGTCACAGCTACTGCATGCAGTGGTTAACGTAAGTCACAAGGAAGGCTAGCCTAGACTCAAGAAGTGGGGAAATAAAGTACCTTTTGATCGTTAAAGTGGCAAAGGCACATTGCAAAGAGGCACAAACAAAAGAGGCATGATACACTGGGAACAAATATTGTAACAATCAAACATATGACATTTTTATACTTACATGTATATGTAAATTTTTGTTTGTCCACATAGTCAAAGAAATATAAATAAGTATAATTAGTTAAGCAAATTCATGGTGTGCAGATACAACAAATATGACCACATCACTCTCTTATTATTGCTTTACAGATTAAAGCCCAAGCCCCTTGGCCTGTACCATTTCTCCTATATTACAGTATCTCCCAGGAGATGTAATGAAAACCAAGCAGAAAGATAAGTCATTTCTAGCTGAAGTGGTTGGGCTTCAAGTTAGTTGTGGAATCTGAACCAGGCCTTGAAAGAAGTGTTTGAATTGATGGCGAGGGGCAAGTAGGCATAACTGGTAGTTCCCAGTCTTATTAGCACTAGCCTTTTAAAAAACTGAAATACAGCATACTGCAGAAATAAATGCAGTATCTATCAGAGGTAAAAATATCCCTCTATCCACCACCCAAGAAATAGAATATTACAAGTTACATAGAAACCTTTTATGTGACATCCCAATAATTATACTGCCCAACCTCTTCCCCAGATGTAACCACTCATACTAACTTATAACCATAGATCTGTTTTGAATCATACATGAATGAAATTATATGTGTATTTCAACCATTATATTTGTAAGGTTTATCTAAGTTGCTTGTAGAAGTAGTTTGTTCATGTTCATTGTTATATTCCGCTTGTGGACAAGCTGCTCTGTCCATTCTGTTGTAGCTATTTGAGTTGTTTCTACTTTGGGGCTGTGTGTGCGTGCGTGTGTGCTAAGTTGCTTCAATTATGAACAACTGTGCGATCCTATGGACAGTGGGCAGATAAAGTAGATTTGTAGTACCAATTAAATGCTCAGTTCTTCCAGTTTTCTTACACTAAAGTTAGGATTGATGAGAAAGGAGTGGGGCCCTGAGACATCGAATGGGGACAGTTGGGCAGACAAGAATGAAGCTTTGGGGCAGCTCTGTCTCGTAAGTTGATTCCTACTGTCCTCAGAATTTACCCTCGCCACCTCCCAGTTCCTCCAGGCAAATCCCGACATAGCATCCCCATCAGAGGAGTACGCAGCTTGCTCTGGCAAGTGATAACCTACAGAAGAATTAAAGATCTTGCTGTTTTGACCAGTGAGAACCCGAGGAATTAAGTTTGAAGCATCTCATCCAAGTCACAGACTTGGTACTTCTTGATGGGGAGAGATTTGGCCCCTTCAAGGAAGAACCCTGCAATGCAGCCACAGCAGTATAATCATTGATCTTCTCTAGACCCAGTGGTCTCCAAACTTGACATAAGAACACCTTAGAATTCTAAAGCCAAGGATACACCCCAGGCCAGTTAACTCATCATTTCTGGGGGTGAGACAGGCCTTTCTTTGTATTTTTTAAGCTCCCCCAGTAATTCCAGTGAGCAAGTTAGGGAATCATTGTCCTAATCCTTCTCCAGTGGCTATTTATTGGTTAGAATAGGGGCCCCCAAGAAAGTCGAGTGACAGATGAAGTCCTGGCCTGATTCTGGCTAACAGCCCAGAGAGACCCATACTGGTTACTTCTGCAACCCCAGATGTGTGGTAAGAATAAATACATTTTAATAACTGAAGCAATCTTCATTTTCATTTCCTGACCAATGGAATGAGTGTTGTTATGGTAGGTAGGACTAGAGAGAAGTTCAGAACTGATCGATACCACTCCCTCTCAAGACAGTAAAAGAAAAGCAGTACAGAAGTTAGTGCCCCTGTGCTGGCATGACAACTGATAGCATATTCCCATTTAAATTCCCTGTGTGATCACCAGATGGATCATGGAGATGACAGTGTAAAAACCAGATGGGTAGTGAAAGATGACAGTGGGTTATTGCAGAGCTTAATCAGGTGTGGGGTGGAGGTGGGGGGCAACTGCAGTTGTTCTAGCTGTGGTAGCTTCATTGGAAGAAATTAATATAGACTTTGACATGATACATAGGTATTGATCTGGAAATGTGCCCTGCCCCCACTCCCACCTCCTTTCTAATCAGTAAAGAAAATCAAAAGCATATTGCACTTAAATGACAGCGACAGCAGTAAACCCTAACTGTCTTCTCAGGGCTATGTCAACATTCCTGTTGTTTCTGTGGTGTAAAGGGACCTTGATCATATCACTGTGCCACAGAATATCATACTAGTCTATTATAGCAATGAAATTATGTTAAATGAACCTAATGAGAAAGGAGTAGCAAGCATTCTGCATGATTTAATAAGACATATGCCTGCCAGAAGATGCAGCAATAAACCCAGGACTGCACCAAGTTTCTAGGGTTGCAGTGGCCAGAGGCATGTTTGAGAATCTGTTCAAATAAGTGATGGGTAGTTGTGTTTCCTACCACTACAACAAAGAGAAAGCAAAAAAGGTGTAGCAGACTTCTGGGGGTTCTGTAGGCAACAAAATAAAGCACATTTGGGTGACCTGCTCTAACCTGTTTTCTGGGTAACCGTAAGATTGCAAGTTTTGATGGGGGGTGGCCTTGTGATTAGGCAGGTCCATTGGTACTGGAAGTTCACGTGGTAAGAAATATTAAATGAAGGCTTTGGTAAGTTCCCATAGGGGAATTACAACACAGACCCTTCGGTTTGGAAATAAGGACATATCTTCCTCAGCCAACAACATTTTCTTTTGTTTCTTTGAAAGGCAGCTCCAGATTTGCTCCTGCTACCTGGTAGGATGGAACACCTGACCATGGGACATCAAGTGACTGCGTGAATAATCAAACCACCTGTCGTGAACTGATGTTATCTGATTCACCAAACCGTACAGCTGGATGAGCACAGAAGCAGTCCACTCCCTGTTAGACTGGGAACTGGCTACAGCTAAACTAAATGAGCAGGTGACTCCGACTCCTGTAGTCCCTGACCCTGCTCCTTCAGCATTTTTCCCCCAACCCATATAAATTGCTTCAGGAGGAGTTCCTTCTGACCAGTTAATGGAAGAGAAAAAAGTGTGGGTCCTATTCATTCTTGAAAGAATCTGCAGTGAGCTGGCCACAGCTGGATGTGAATGGTCAGTAAAATCACCACACATCAGTGGCCCTGACACATAATAGTAAAGGGAAATCTTTCCATAGGGAATAACTTTAGGACACATGGCCTGAGGTAGGGGTATATACTTGTCACTGTCTTATGAGTTGACAGGCTAGACGAGAACTCAGAGAGAACAAATCTGAAAACTGGCCAGTTATGATACAATAACCTGCAAATTAGGGATGCTGGCCTAAACAATGAAGTATATGCTTAGAATCCATAATCAATATATGGTGCTACCTTCCCCAGAAGGTGTATAGAGTGGGGATGAGAGTAGTCCCTCTATTTTTCAGTATGGCTAATTTTGTTAAAAAAAAAAAATCAGGTGGCATGTTTTCCAAATTTGGTGAAAAGCATAGAACTATAAATCCACAAAGCTCAGTAAATCGCAAGCAGAAAAGTTACAATGAAAGTCACACCTATGCATGTTATAGTCAAACTGATAAAATACAGAAAAACAAAAGCATCCAGAGAAATTATACATTATATGCAAGATGACAGTTGTATTTTTTTAAATAAGCTTTTTAATGGAAGCATAACATATGTATAGAAAAACACAAATATAGTTGTTTAGCATGACATCACAAAATGAAGGTAACTATAGTTACCACCCACATCAATAATTATGTCCGTTCTTAGTCATTACTCTTCATCCTTCCCAAGGCTAATCACCATCCTGAATTCTAACACCAAAGATTAGGTTTGATAGTGGTTAACCTTGATATAAATTGAATGCATAATGTATCTTTAGTTTCTGGCTTCTTTTATCTAGCATTGTAAGATTTATCCATGTTGTTACCTGGAGCAGGTAACATTCATTCATTCATTTTCATTGCTATTCGGTATTCTACTTTATATCACATTTATTTATCCATTCTATTCCTGATAGATACTAGAGATGTTTCTATTCTTTGGCTATTAGGAGAGCTTCTATGAACATTGTTGTGTATGTCTTTTGGTGTACACATGTACACATTTGGGCTGCATTCTCTTATTATGCCTAGTAAACCACTAGAGGAATTTTTTGGTCTGTGAAGCATCAGTCTTAGTGGCTTTGGAGGTTTTAGTACTCAAGGGAAGAATGATTCCTAGGAAACATGGTTTCAGTGAATTAGAAGTGGACATGGCTTGCTGGCAGGACTTTTTCCTATCATTAACCAACGAGGGGGTGGGGGTGGGGTGCGGGGGGAACACTACTGACAAAGGGGAAAGATTCCTTTTAAAAGGGGGAGCTTCGATTGCTGTTGCATAGTGGAGTGTGTAGGACTTTATATGGAATGTATGATATTCACCAGTATTCTCGGCCAGCAGTCAGTGAAAACACTAGGGTAACCCAAAAAGGACCTCCACTTGGTTTCATCTTCTAAGAATGAATGTTTGGGTCACCCTACCTGGCTCAGACGGTAAAGTGTCTGCCTGCAATGTGGGAGACCTGGGTTTGATCCCTGGGTCAGGAAGATCCCCTGGAGAAGGAAATGGCCACCCACTCCAGTACTCTTGCCTAGAAAATTCCATGGATGGAGGAGCCTGGTGGGCTACAGTCCATGGGGTCGCAAAGAGTCGGACACGACTGAGCAACTTCACTTTTATCTGGTAAAGAATTCCATTCAGCTTAGGTGCAAGCAAGGAGTGAGAGAAACCTAGATGGGTGGTGATAGAAAGCAGCTATGCTCACGAACCTAGTCTTCATGACCAGCTAAAACACTGGTTTTATGAAACTATAAATTATGTTTTGTTACTTATTTCTCTTCTCCCTTACCATATATGAAAAAGTCTGGGGTGGATAATGTTTTTGGCTTCAGATGAGAGTGTGACTGAATTGATACCACCCCATGATCAGTAGCTGATAGAAGGAGAGTGTATGGTGGAAAAGAGTTGAGATAAGTGCTTATATTCCCCCTGGCTCCCTCCATTAGAGGTTGCCCTGAACTGAATGTGTACCTTGACCAAAGATTATTGCCTCTCTCACCTGAACTCTTGACAGTTCTCTCTCCCTCAAGACTTTGGTTAATTTCTTCTGTCTCTTGGAGCTTAAGAGAGGTACAGTTCCCCTGTTGTTAGCCCTGGATTACAGAATTATCCTTGTAATTCTGTTATACCCTATACACACATTTGAAATTAGTCCCTCTGTTTAAAACAAACAATCCTGAGTGTGTCACTTGTTTCCTGTTAGGGCTCTTGACACATGAGCTTTAAATCTCCTGTATTGTGTCTTGGATATTAGCATAGCCAGTCTTTCTTTTAGTTTTTGCATATCTCTTCACTTTAAACTTTTCTGTATTCTAATATTTACCTCTTGAAAACAGGTTAAAGGTGTATCTTTATAAATCCAAGGCAGCAGTCTTATCTTTTAATTGGGATAGTCAATTTAAGTTTAATGTTTTTACTGATATATGAGGCTTTAAAGCTGCTATCCTACTGTTTCTTGTCTCCCCTGCTCTTCACTTTTTTTTCTCTACTTTCTTCATCCTTTGTGATGTGTCAGGTTTATTTATTCCCCTTTTCCTTATAGTTATGTCTTTTTGTTGTTGTTTAGTCACTAAGTCATGTCTGACTCTTTTGTAGCCCCATGGACTACAATCCACCAGGCTCTTCTGTCCATGGGATTTCCCAAGCAAGAATACTGGAGTGGGTTGCCATTTCCTTCCAGGGGATCTTCCTGACCCAGGGGTCAAACCTGCGTCTCCTGCACTGGCAGACAGATTCTTTACCGCTGAGCCGCCAAGGAGGCCTGCATGTCTTTTGACTATAGTTTAATTGCTGTAGAAATTAGACTGTGCATCCTTAACATCTAAAAGTCTAGTATAGGCACTTCTCTGGTAGTCCAGTGGTACAGACTCTAATGCTGTGCAGGATCAATGATAACAGCACTTATCAGTGCTGATCCTGGTACAGGATCAATGCTGGGGACCCAGGTCTGATCCCTGGTCAGGGAACTAGATCCCACTTGCGAAACTAGGAGTTTGCATGCTGATACAGAGTTCACATGCCGCAACTAAGACCCATCGCAGCCAAATAAATTAAAAATAATAATAAAAAAATAAAAGTCTAGTATACTTTAGTACTTTATCCACTTCCTGGACAATGTGAATACCCTTGACCCCTTTATCCCCATATTCTCAATTTATGTGTTGTTAATGTTAAAATCTGTATGTTTTAAATACCACAATAAGTCAGCATTGTTTTGTAAAAGTAATTATTTGTTGACATTTACCCATATATTTTCTTTACTGTTCTTCATCCCTTTCAAAATCTAAGAACTTCCATCTGAGAACATTTCTCTCTACGCAAAGGTTACTCTTTCCTCCAAGGCAGAGGTGAAAAAAGTGAAAGTGAAAGTCTGGCAGTTGTGTCCAATTCTTTGCGACCCCATACATGGAATTCTCCAGGCCAGAATACTGGAGTGGGTAGCTGTTCCCTTCTCCAGGCGATCTTCCCAACCCAGGGATTGAACCCAGGTCTCCTGCAATGTGTATTCTTTACCAGCTGAGCCACCAGAGAAGCCCAGTTTTCAGTTTCTGTTTGTTTGAAAATAGCTTTATAGTGTCTTAACTTTTGAAAGTTATATCATCTGAATATGAATTCTGTTTTCTTTCAGTACTCTAAAGATAGCATCATTTGGTTCCAAAGGAGCTGTCTTATTGTCATTCATTTGATAGAATAATTTTCTTACCTACGGATGCTCAACATTTCCCCCTCTTTGAATATCAGCAGTTAGCATCTTTCACTTTTAGCATAGTTAGCATAGTTCACTTTTAATATGAAGTGCTTAGGTGTTATTTTCTTTGCCTTTTCCTTAAAGGTTTATAATGCTTCTTGAATCTAAAGCATGATGCTTTTTCTTTATTTGAGACATCTCTTTCAGTATTGCTTTGTTACAGTCCCTCATGCTTCTCCTTCTGGGTTTTAATTATATACCTATGTGGGACTTTTTTTTTTTTTTTACTCTGTATCTCCTACCTTTTAAATTTTTTCCATTTTTCATCTTTTAGTCTTTTTGTTAATCTGTCTGCAGATTCTTCTGAATTTTCTTCCAGTTCCCTAATTTTGTCTTCAACTCTGTATAATTGGCTATTAAATCCATTCACTGGGTTTTTATTGTATCTTTCAATAATAGAATTCCATTTGGTTGTGTTTCCATTCTCCACATACTTACTCATATTTTAAGTTCCTGAACAGATTAATCATAGTATTTTGGGGAATTTGGGGGAGGGCTGTGCCACATATCTTGTGGGGTCTTAGTTCTCCCCAACCAGGGATTGAACCTGGGCCACCTCAGTAAAAGCCCTGAGTCCTATCCAGTGGACCACCAGGGAACTCCCTAATTACACTGTTTTAAAGTCTTCATTTCATAATCCCCGTGAGTCCTGTTTCTATGGTTGCTTCTCTGTCTTGTCATGTCATCTCATATACCTAATTATTGTTTTATGTGTGCTGGATATTGTATATAAACAATTGTAGAGATATTTTGAGGCTTGGGATAGCATGAGTTTCTTTTAGAGAGGATTTTTTTAACTTCTTTAGGTAGCGAGGGCCATTAGCATCCTCAAATCACTGCAATCCAGTTGAGAATGGAGATGATTCAGCTCCAATCTATTTTTGGTCCACTCTGACTTATAGGGTGCAGCACGTTAGAATCTCAACAGAAAGACTGAGGTGCTTGTCTCTTGGTGAGCCCAACTCTAGTTTTTCTCCTCTTCTCCCCTCACCTAGGTCTGTGAGCTTGCAAAAGGCTTTGTTCTTAGTTGCTTCTGGAAGAGAGAGGCCTCCATCAGAGAGGCTGTAAGCGCCTCTCCAACCTGTCTGCCTCTACTAGGTCTTAGCCATGAAATCCTCACAGTTTTGAGAGCTTTTCAATGCCTTCATACAGATATATTTCTTTGTTTTGTCTCAGCTTTCCTAGTTGTTCTCAGCAGAAACATGATCAAAACCACATAGTCCTTCATTACCAGAAGTGGAACCACAGCGGTCTCTCTTTTTTTTTTTTTTAATTACGGTATAGTTGATGCACAATATTGTATCAGTTTCAGATATACAACACAATGATTCACAATTTTTAAAGGTTATAGTCAGTTTATAGTTATAAATAAAATAACCATATTCCCTGTGCTGTACAATACATCCTTGGAGCTGATTTATTTTATGCCTAGTTGTTTGTATCTCTTGATCCTCTACTCCTATTTTGCCCCTTCCCCCACCCCTGTCCCCTTTCGTAACCACTAGTTTGTTCTTTGTACCTGTGAGTCTGTTTCTTTTTTGTTATATTCACTAGTTTATTTTTTATATTCAACATATATGTGAGATCATACAGTATTTGTCTCTGACCCATTTTACTGAGCATAGTACCCTCCACGTCCCACCGTGTTGTTAGCAAATGGCAAGATTTCATTCTTTTTAATGAAATAGTATTCCAGTGTGTATATATATATATATATATCACATCTCCTTTAACCATTCATGCACTGATGGACATTTCTGTTGCGAAGACTGTTTTTTTAATGTCAAAAATCTTACCGCTGCTTCCTGCCCCCTCTCCATCAAAACACACAAGGTAGTAGTTATACATATACATGGTCTATAAACTATGTATAAATAATACATATATATATAATAAATGTTCAGGTCCCTGCAATAATTGTTACTCAGGGATATGTAACTCAGAGAAGGGAAACACTGCTAAAAGCAAAGGCAGTCTCAGAAAAGTTAAAAGTTATGTTCAAAGGAACAAGAGAAGCCCAGTATGATTAGAGATTTCACATATGAAACAGAGATAAGATTCTGATCTTTATTGTCTGTATAATAGGAAACCATTGGCAGCTTCTTTATTGAGATATCTTTCAGTAAAAGCTGCGTTTAACCTGATGCTGATATGCAAGATAGAGGTAAGAGTAAAGGCAGAGAAAATCAATAGAAATCTAGAGTAATGGACCAAATATGAGTTGATGAGAGGCACCACAGTGTAATGAAAAGAATGTTGACATTAGGATCACAGAACTTGTAATTACTGGTCCTGTCAACTTAGGCAAGTAATTTAACTTCTTACTCTGCTTCCTGTTTACATGCCAGTCACCTTGTAGGCCCTTCAACAGAATGATGAAATGTTTATAACTTCTGCGTTACTCACAGAGTGGTTATGCAAATACAATGATGAAAATATTTTAAAATGTATATTAAAATGTATGCATTTGAAGGCCCAACACAGAGACTGATAAAAGAAAGATAAAAGAAAAAAAAATTACTCCAATATTGAATCTTGAAGACTAGAAAATACATTCATCTAAATATGTCAGTTAGAAGAGGAGCTGATTTTGGAAATCAGGAAAAGGGTTTGTGAAAAAATAGTGATTTACTTAATTTTAATTGTGGAAATGTTCAGTAGGTAGTTGTTGGTTACATTTACTAGTTTCGTGTATTATTAGGTATTTTTCATGTGAGGTCATTTCATTCAGTCTCCTTCATAAATTTTTAAGTTCTTAGAGAAAGAAATTATTTCCTTGGGAATTTGTATTCCTCTTCATTTTTAACTTCAAAAAAAGTTTGTACCTACCCACTAATTTGATAAAGTTTGATTTATTTTGTCCAATTCATTGGTAAAGTGATTATATAGGGCATTGACTGGTTTAAAGATTGTTTGGTCCTTTCAGTTGAATACCAAACTGTAACTCTTTATGTACCTCCCTCTACAAAGTTGTCAGGCTAGTACCTTACCATAATCCAGGCAAACAGTTTCTTTAACCTCTATTTGAATTCCATGTGAGACATAAAAATGTCTTATGGAAAGTCATATGTATATGTTTCTTTTATATTTTAAATGTACATGCTTTTCATTTGGATCCTGAAATTTAAGATGGTTTCTATTCCTCCTGAAATCCTTCGTTTCTCTTAATACTTTTTTTTAAGTTGAGGTAGAGTTGATTTATAATGTTGTGTCAGTTTCAGTTGTACAGCAAAGTGAGTCAGTTATACATATACATATATTCGCTGTTTTTTAGATTCTTTTCCCGTATAGAGGCCATTACACAGCACTGAGTTCCCTGGGCCATACAGTAGGTCCCTATCAGTTATCTGTTTTATACACCCATGTTGTATGCATGCATGCTAAGTTGTTTCACTCCTGTGTAACCCTGTGCAACCCTATGGACGGTGGCCCGCCAGGCTCCTCTGTCCATGGCATTCTCCAGGCAAGAATAGTGGAACGGGTTGCCACACCCTCCTCCAAGGCATCTTCCTAACCCAGGAACTGAACCTGCATCTGTCTCCTGCATTGGCAGGCGTGTTCTTTACCTCTGGCACCACCTGGGAAGCCCTATTTTACACGTAGTATAATGTGTATATGTCAATCAATTTTTCCCTCTAGAACTTTAAAAAAATAAATTGTAATGAACACTCAACTGTATCAGTCACTTACTATCTTGTGCTTTAAGAATTTGCCTCTCCTGCCCAGTTTGGCATCTTGACTGCTGTACTGTGTTACCAAATCTGTAACTTTAAATTTCTGATGGCATCCAGAATCTTGGTTAAGTTTGGACTTGCTCTTGTATCATGGTTTTCTCCTTCTCATTGTAGTGTAGTTTCCTCTATTCCTACATGAATAGAAATTTGGTAATATAGAGCTGTTTACCTTTCCTATTTTTTGCCCATTATAATTTTCTGTGTTTAACATCCTTTGTAGTAATTCTTCTACAAAAAATATTTTATGTATTTTTTTATTTCAGATCACGAAAATAACACATTAGCACCCTTCTTTACCCATTACTCAAACTTTGGCATTCTCAACCTTAGGAAACTTGCAAGTAAGAAAAAAACTGAGCAGCAAGGAAAATAGGTGTTGTAAGCTTTGTTCTGTAACAAAAATATTGATCTCTTCTTGAGAATTGTTTCACAAAGGTGAATTCTCCATGTAACTGAAGCTTCATTATTCATCATGGACAGTAAGTTAGTGTAGTTTGAAGGGTCTTTACCAGTATGCTGTAAGTTTAACAACTAGCCTCTCCAGGGTTAAAAAAAAAGTTCTGATTGTGATGTTTGCTGATTCCAGTGGGTTAAATACTCCCACTATGACTCTCACTTCAAGCTAACACAGGACATCACTGAACACAGAGTTGGAAAGAGGGGTAGACTATCAGATTATAAGATTTCCCTCATGTGCACACAACAGACATAATCATAAAAACATGGATAATAATGAAATAGTAAAATAACTAAGAAAATGAATTTTGAGTATTTATTATTCAGTAATATTGGATTTTACTATATTTACTCATTGGAAAAGACTCTGATGCTGGGAGGGATTGGGGGCAGGAGGAGAAGGGGACGACAGAGGATGAGATGGCTGGATGGCATCACCGACTTGATGGACGTGAGTCTGAGTGAACTCCGGGAGTTGGTGATGGACAGGGAGCCCTGGCGTGCTGCGATTCATGGGGTCACAAAGAGCTGGACATGACTGAGCGACTGATCTGATCAGTTTATATAATTTCTGATAATGGCTGTGTTTAAATTCTGCAGAATTCTTAAACTTTTTTATTTTTTTTAATTCATTTATTTTTAAACTGAAGGATAATTGCTTTACAGTATTGTGTTGGTGTCTACCAAACATCAGCATGAGTCAGCCATAGGTTTAACCCTTCTAAATCAGCATCCTGAGGCAGCGTGAGCCAGCCCTAGCACGCTGCTGTCGATGCTCTTAGCTGTGAAGTGACAAGGACTGACCAGTATGAGTTGAAGTGGTTCTGCTAGCTAAAGCTAAACCAGATTTAATACTCAGATTTATATAGTGAAGCCTGAAATTCCACTGTCATACAGAGTAAAGTCCTTGATAAAAATAAAGTCTTCATATTCTTCCATGTATATGCTATCTTGTTGGGTGACTTGGTTACTTCTTAAAATCTTGGCTGCTGTAAATGTTTAATCTGTGTTGCCTGTAAATAAATACTGACTAAAGGAACCCAACAAGCAGTGGGCAAAAAAATGGAAATAGACATTTCTTCAAAGAAGGTATATGAATGGCAGAGCAGCACATGAAAGGATGCTGAACGTCGTCAGTCACCAGGGAAATGCAAATTAAAAGGACAATGAGATACTACTACATACCTATTAGAATGACTAAGATTGAAGACAAATCATAAGAAGGCAGGAGGAATTGGAACCCTCATACACAGCAGGAAGGAATGTAAAAAGGTACAGTCACCTGAGAAAGTGTAGCAGATTCTTAACGAGTTAAACACATGCCTACCATATGATCCAGCGATTCCACTTCTAGCTATTTACTCAAAACAAATGAAAGCACATGTCCATATGAACAATCATACAAGAATGTTCATAGCAGTTGTATTTGTAACAGACAAAAACTGGAAACAACCCAAATGTCCACAGGTGAATGGATAAAATAATTGTGGCATATCCATAAAATGGAATACTACTCAGCAACTTTAAAAAAAATGAACTATTAAGAGACACAACGTAGATAAATCTCAAAACAATTATGCCAAGTGTAAAAAGCCAGAGAAGAGAATAGGGCATACTCGTATGACTCTATTTAAATAAAATTCTAGAAAGTACTAATCAGAAAACAGACCAGTGGTTTCCTGTGTATGAGGCATAGGAAGAACGAGGGAGAGAGTTTATGCAGGAGTACAAGGACACTTGTAGTGTCATTTTGATTTTGGTGATAATTTCACAGGTGTATACATATGTCAACTTATCAAACTGCATACTTTATATGCAGCTTAGTTTATTGTCAATTATATTTCAATAAAGCTATTAAAAAACACAATCTACTCTCATATGACCAGGAGAGATGAGCAAAAAAGGAAACTGCTTTGTTGTGCATAACTTCGTTACATCTTTCATGGTAAAAATGTATAGGTCCTTTGGGCAGCCCTAAGCATATTGCTGTTGTCTTTCTCACATGCTATTAGGCCAGATTCTCTTCATCTGAGTGCCTGTCTTCACATTTATCTCTAATAAAACTTCATATTGTTTTTGTTGTTGTTTAGTCGCTAAGTCATGTCTGACTCTTTTGTGACCCATGGACTGTGTAACCTGCCAGGCTCCTCTGTTCATGGGACTTCCCAGGCAAGAATACTGGAGTGGGTTAACATTTCCTTATCCAGGGGATCTTCCCGATCTGGGCATCAAACCCACGTCTCCTGCATTATTAGTTTTACATGTGACTGTTAGAGTGAGGCTTCAGTATTAATATTCATTAGATCTTTGGTTTTTCAGACTGTGTTTAATGAACACTAGGGATACCCACAGAACCATCTGAGGTATCCTGAGTGGAAATGGGGAGTGAAGATGGAAAGAAAGTGATAATCTGAATGGACAAGGCTTCAGATTTCAACCCAGGCACATTCTTTGTTTTACAGACTTAAGGACTACTGGGGAGGAAAAATAAAATATGAAAACAATGTAAATTTTACAAGCCAAGCTCAGAGCTTGATGCATAGTAGATGTTCAGTAAATATCCACTAAGTGAATTTTGATTAAATGTAAACTGCCTCTCCTTTCTACACACCCTCTTTCTCAATTTGGCATAAAAAGTTTTATTCTGTCATTTGAGTTTCTTGAGATGGGAACAAACATTTATTTTTGAGAAGAACTGTTGATTTTACACTTTAAAAACAATTATACAACAACATGGAAAACTTCGCTAACAAATTCATGATCTTCTACGTTAGGCCCTTAAGGAGGCCTTTTTTTTCCTTTCTTCAGTTAGTTCTTTAGTTTCCCTCTTCAGTAATCCCACACTTACCTCATTTTCTCGTGCCCAATTCAGTCATCACATAGCTCTCCTTCCTATTTTACCAAGAAAGCTGAGAACATTGATTATTAATGGCCAACCTCCTGCCTCCTCACACCTAAAATTTATCTTCATTTTTACCCATTCTAATCTTCTTGACTCTAGTCCCTGATAGGTTTGCAGTGCTAAGTCTTGTCCAACTCTTTGCAATCCCATAGACTATAACCCACCAGATACCTCTGTCCATGGGACTTTTCAGGCCAGAATACTGGAGTCATTGCCATTCCCTTTTCCAGAGGATCTTCCTGACCCAGGGATCAAACCTGCATCTCTTGCATCTGCTGCTTTGGTAGGTGGATTCTTTACCACTAGCACTGTCTGAGCAGCCCAGATACATTTATCCCTTTTATAGAATCAAATACTGTTTGACCTCCTGTCATGTCTTCTGAAGAAACTGGCTCCATCAATTAATCTCGCCATTCTGTTCTGTCTCATTGGAAAAGACCCTGATGCTGGGAAAGATTGAGGGGAGGAAGAGATGGAGGTAACAGAGGATGAGATGGTGGGATGCATTAGCAATTCAATTGACAAGAATTTGAGCAAACTCCAGGAGCTAATGAAGGACAGGGAAGTCTAGCTGCAGCCCATGGGGTCACAAAGAGTCAGACATGACTTAGTGACTGAATAACAACAAAAACCACCTTTGATCCTGAGTTCCTCTTACCTAATAACGTGGGAGAAATATCAATAACCTCAGATATGCAGATGACACCACCCTTATGGCAGAAAGTGAAGAGGAACTAAAGAGCCTCTTGATGAAAGTGAAAGTGCAGAGTGAAAAAGTTGGCTTAAAGCTCAACATTCAGAAAACAAAGATCATGGCATCTGGTCCCATCACTTCATGGGAAATAGATGGGGAAACAGTGGAAACAGTGTTTATTTTTTTGGGCTCCAAAATCACTGCAGATGGTGACTGCAGCCATGAAATTAAAAGACGCTTACTCCTTGGAAGGAAAGTTATGACCAACCTAGATAGCATATTCAAAAGCAGAGACATTACTTTGCCAACAAAGGTCCGTCTAGCCAAGGCTATGGTTTTTCCTGTGGTCATGTATGGATGTGAGAGTTGGACTGTGAAGAAGGCTGAGCACCGAAGAATTGATGCTTTTGAACTGTGGTGTTGGAGAAGACTCTTGAGAGTCCCTTGGACTGCAAGGAGATCCAACCAGTCCATTCTGAAGGAGATCAGCCCTGGGATTTCTTTGGAAGGAATGATGTCGAAGCTGAAACTCCAGTACTTTGGCCACCTCATGCGAAGAGTTGACTCATTGGAAAAGACTCTGATGCTGGGAGGGATTGGGGGCAGGAGGAGAAGGGGATGACAGAGGATGAGATGGCTGGATGGCATCACTGACTCGATGGATGTGAGTCTGGGTGAACTCCGGGAGTTGGTGATGGACAGGGAGGCCTGGCATGCTGTGATTCATGGGGTCGCAAAGAGTCGGACACGACTGAGTGAACTGAACTGAACTGAATACCCTATTTCTAATTCCCTGTCGTGGCCAAGCTCTCCATTTTGTCTCTTTCCATTCAGTTCGCAACACCTCCCTAGTATATATGAAACTTCTATACCATGTGACACTTGATATTTGGAGTAGATGGTCAAATATTTTTTAGTTGAATAAACTGGAATCTGTGGAGGAAAAAGTCACAAGGTTAGACCCAACAAATCCAACATTAGGTGTGTGACAAAAGGATTTTTATAACCTCTATATCAGTGTTTCTCAAACTAGAATATTTGAATTCTTTACCAGATACTTTTCCTCATGTTGCGATTTATTTCATTAATCTACAGAAAGAAATATAAATATTGTCCAGATCACCTGGATCCCACTTACAACTTAGTACTACTGTGTGATTCCAGAGCCTGTGTCATGTTTAGGGTTATGATCTTGTTAGTACCATGAAACAGTACTTTGTCTTAGGCAAACGAGAACAGACATAGATAACAGTTGCTTATTTCTGGCCATCAGTGGAATGACATCAGTGAAAGAATGAACAAGGTCTCCTAAAGGGTCTAGTAGAGAAAGCTGGTCACTATATATAGAACACAGCAGTTAGTTATGCCAAATATAAAAGAACCTAAATTGTAGCAGTCAGCTCTATATTTGTTTTTAGAGGTGATTTAATTTGTAAAGAATAAAAAATCAAGTAGCACATAAATATTAATTTTATTAGTTTACATTTTCCCACATTTCATATATAAACTTAAGAGCATAAAGTTTATATCAAGTATTTTGTTATTTTTATTATAGTATTATACGTTATTGTCATCTTACATATTTGTGTGTGCATATATATATATATGATTTTATTACATTCTAATAAATAACTGGAGGGGAAACCTCAAAAATTTTTTTTTCTTAACATCAGCTCTACCCATTAAATACCCTGTACTATGTGTCTTTACTGCAGTTTAGTTGTTAAGTCGCTCAGTCACGTCTGACTCTTTGAGACACCATGGCCTGCCGCACTCCAGGCTTCCCTGTCCATCACCAACTCCCAGAGCTTGCTCAAACTCAGTGTCCATTGAGTTGGTGATGCCATCCAACCATCTCATCCTCTGTCGTCCCCTTCTGCCTTCAGTCTTTCCCAGCATCAGGGTCTTTTCCCAGTGAGTCAGTTCTTTGCATCAGGTGGCCAAATATTAGTTTCAGCTTCAGCATCAGTCCTTCCAATGAATATTCCAGACTGATTTCCTTTAGGATGGACTAGTTGGATCTCCTTGCAATCCATGGGACTCTCAAGAGTCTTCTCCAGCACCACAGTTCAAAAGCAGCAATTCTTCATCACTCAGCTTTCTTTATAGTCCAACTGTCACATCTATACATGACTGCTGGAAAAACCATAGCTTTGACTAGATGGACCTTTGTCAGCAAAGTTATGTTTCTGCTTTTTAATATGCTGTCTAGTTTGGTCATAGCTTTTCTGTCAAGGAGCAAGTGTCTTTTAATTTCATGGCTGCAGTCACCATCTGCAGTGATTTTGGAGCCCAAGAAAATAAAGAATCTCACTGTTTCCATTGTTTCCCCATCTATTTCCCATGAAGTGATGGGACTAGATGCCATGATCTTAGTTTTTTGAATATTGAGTTTTAAGCCAACTTTTTCACTCTCCTCTTTCACTTTGATCAAGAGGCTCTTTAGTTCTTTGCTTTCTGCCATAAGAGTGGTGTTATCTGCATATCTGAGGTTATTGATATTTCTCCTGGCAATCTTGATTACAGCTTGTGCTTCATCTACCCTGGCATTTCGCATGATAAGTTAAACAAGCAGGGTGACAGTATACAGCCCTGACATACTCCTTTCCCAATTTGGAATCAGTCTATTGTTCCATGTTCAGTTCTAACTGTTGCTTCTTGACCTGCATATGGATTTCTCAGGAGGCAGGTAAGGTGGTCTGGTATTCCCATCTCTTGAAGAATTTTCCAGTTTGTCGTGATCCACACAGTCAAAGGCTTAGGCATAGTCAATAAAGCGGATGTAGATGTTTTTCTGGAACTCCTGCTTTTTCGATGATCTAACGAATGTTGGCAATTTGATCTCTGGTTCCTCTGCCTTTCCTAAATCCAGCTTGAACATCTGGAAGTTCACAGTTCACATACTCTGGAAGTCTGGCTTGGAGAATTTTGAGCATTTCTTTGCTAGTGTGTAAGATGAGTGCAATTGTGCAGTAGTTTGAACATTGTATGGCATTGCTTTTCTTTGGGATTGGAATGAAAACTGACTTTTTCCAGTCCTGTGGCCACTCCTGAGTTTTCCAAATTTGCTGGCATATTGAGTGCAGCACTTTAACAGCAATTATTACAACTATTTTAGGTCTTTCTCACAATCACAACTCATCTAGATTATTTCAATACCATCTCAATTGGTCTCTTTAATCTCTATCCTAACATACACTTTTGCTAAATCTTTCACATTACTATCATAGTTATCTTCTCATGATTAAAATATGATCATGACTTTATGCTAAAAATTTAATTCCCTCGTCCCATACCCTTCACAATTAAATCTGAGCTCATTAACATGGTTTATAAGGCCCTCAAGATATCCAGGCTTGTCTTGGCAAAGTTTTATCTCTTTTCATCTTTGCTCATTCATCCCTCCCACCCCTACACACACCACCACTACTCCTCCTGTAGTCAAAGTATGTTCTAAACTACCAAAGTACCTTGGAAACTTACTTTTCAAAGTTTTGGAAATTGTAATTCCCAAAACTTATCAGGCCAAGTTCTCTGATTGTTTTGCACGATGTTCCCTCTGCCTAGGAGCATTCCTTTTTTTTTTTCCTGGCATGACCTTCTTTTTATTTGTTTAAATACAACTCCCTTCTGAAGATGGCCTCCCCATCTCCAGCTGGCTTGGGCATATCAGTATTACTCTATGATCCCAGGTGGCACAGTGGTAAAGAATCTCCCTGCCATTGCAGGAGACACAAGAGTCTCAGGTTTAATCCCTGTCAGGAAGATCCCCTGGAGAAGGAAATGGCAACCCACTTCAGTATTCTTGCCCAGGAAAATCCACAGACAGAGGAGCCTGGTGGGCTACAATCCATGGGGTCACAAAGAGTCAGACATGCCTGCTGCTAGGTCACTTCAGTTGTGTCCAACTCTGTGTGACCCCATAGACGGCAGCCCACCAGGCTCCCCCGTCCCTGGGATTCTCCGGGCAAGAACACTGGAGTGGGTTGCCATTTCCTTCTCCAGTGCCTGAAAGTGAAAAGTGAAAGTGAAGTCGCTCAGTCATGTCCGACTCTTAGCGACCTCGTGAACTGCAGCCTACCAGGCTGCTCCATCCATGGGATTTTCCAGGCAAGAGTACTGGAGTGGGGTGCCATTGCCTTCTCCAGTCAGACATGACTAAGTGAGCACAATATTACTCTATATATGCACTTATAGCATTGTATACACCCTAATGGTGAGCTCATAGTTAATGGGCTCCCCACATAAAAATTTTTCCTAAAGGTGACAGCTGGCTTTCGTCTGTGTATCTTCAACATCTAGCTCAGTGCCTAGCACATAACAGGCACTCAATATTTTTTTTAAATGAACACTTAAGATGGGAGTGATTATCATCAACAAATCTGTTACATTAACATCCTTTGGCCTAAATCTGAAGATACCACCTAGCCTGCTGCTGCTAAGTCGCTTCAGTTGTGTCCGACTCTGTGCGACCCCATAGATGGCAGGCCACCTAGCCTACTCAGACCTAAATATCAGGTTTTTTTTTTTTTTTTTTGAAGAATGTTTTAAATTAATTTTTGGCTGCGCTGGTTGGTTGTTGCTTTGTGTGGGCTTTCTCTAGTAGATGTGAGTGGGGCTACTCTTCACCGCAGTGTGCCAGCTTCTCATTGTGACGGCTTCTCTAATGGCAGAGCACCCGCTGTAGTCTCGTGGGCTTCAGTAGTTGCAGCATGTGAGCTCAGCAATTGCAGTTCATGGGCTGTAGAGCACAGGCTCAGGAATTTTGGCACACAGGCTTCATTGCTCCGAGACATGTGGAATCTTCCCGAACCAGGGATCAAACCCATGTCCCCTGCATTGGCAGGCAGATTCTTACCCAGTGCACCACCAGGGACGTCCTAAGTATCATTGACAACTCACATCGAAAGCAGTCCCATTTTATAAATCCACATTTTTTAACTGTAAATAAGGAATTTTGGGGGGAAGGCAAAACAATTATATATGAACATGTTACAGGGACCAGATTTTTAAGCTAGCAAGTATTAATACAAAAAAAAAGGCAACTAAGTTATGTAAAACTGAACCACTGTAAATAATGGTGGTACCCTGAATTCTGTTCTTCCAGCCAGAGTAGGAGACCTTGTAGTACTTGAGTAAAGAGGAAGAGGAAAAGGTTGCCTCTTCACTTCCAGTTCCCTCAAGGAAGTCTACCTTTGACAGTTTCCTTCCTACTTCTTTCTGTAACTCTCTCAATCTAGTTTCCAGTGTCCTTAACCATCCCTTTTGTCCCTAATCATAGCCCTGTCCAAGCCAGGGGTACCCATTTAGCCCTACCCTGAAAATACTCCAGGGTAATCTTCCCCTTCTCTCCATTTGCGCAGAATAGAAACAAGGAATGGCTAAATTTATATAAACCTTCAAATATCTAGTTATATCTTAACTCTTGGCCTTTGTGTCTAAATTACTGTTGGAAAATTGATCAAGCATTGTAGCAACCATGTTCTTTCTTGTATAGGTCTTTTTGTAAGATGGGGAACCTGTATCATGGTATCATGCTGTTCTTACTGTATATGAAAAAGTCCATTCACATTATTACTTAATCATTGAGATTTAATACATTTTGATGATGGGATATCTCTGAAATTGTCATACTTCAACATCAAATGAGCCAAATTCTTAAAAGTTTTTAGTTTTTAGATGTAGTAGAATGTTTCTTAATAAGTTTCAGTCTTTCTTACTGTGCCATGTGTTAAATCATTACTTCCCTGCAATGAAAAAAATCAACAGGTACTAGAGAGTATTAATGGAGAAGGCAATGGTACCCCACTCCAGTACTCTTGCCTGGAAAATCCCATGGACGGAGGAGCCTGGTAGGCTGAAGTCCGTGGGGTCGTTGAGAGTCGGACACGACTGAGCGGCTTCACTTTCACTTTCCACTTTCATGCATTGGAGAAGGAAATGGCAACCCACTCCAGTGTTCTTGCCTGGAGAATCCCAGGGACGGGGGAGCCTGGTGGGCTGCCCTCTATGGGGTCGCATAGGGTTGGACACGACTGAAGCGACGCAGCAGCAGATAGTATTAAAAACTAAAAGCCTCTCATATGTGGCTCCATTAAGCCACTCAGATACTATATAGATTGATTCTTTAGAACCACACAGTACAACATTCCCATAATCACACCTAATTTAAAATTCTCTAATGGAAGAATTTTACATTTATCATCAGTCTTATACATTCTCACCTATATACTTAACTAATCAAATTCAGTATGGGTTAAATGATAATTTTGGTCTAAATTACAATACATCTCTGTTTAGATTTTGTAGATTGTTATTGAAACAAGAAACACTGTCATTAATGTTGGGAAGTAATTCTAATTTGAATTCCTTACTTTTAGTTAAGTACGTTTAAAGTTAATTTGTATTTTGGAACCCAAAATTACGGCAGCCACCCCAGTGGCTTCAGCCCATGCCACAAACCTAAATGTCAGTCAGCTTGCACTTACATGAAACACCCAACTTAGAAACCTAACATATACCAATCACAAACTTCCAACTCAGCTTAAAGAGCTCACCTGACCCTAGAAAACAGGACCTGCTGGCCTTACAAGAAAATCCCTGACCTCCGAGGCAACCGTGCTCTGTTTTGGTGTTGCTGCTTCTAATGATCTATAAAACTCCCTCTTGCCTAAAATCCCTGGAGAAGGGAAAGAGTGTTCCACTGCTTACACCCTCAATCTATAGATTGTTTTTCCTTGAATAAAGGACATCAAACTCATTACTAAGTTGTTTTAATTTTGTCATTTGATAGCACCTAATCCTCAAATTTCTTATCTAGATGATTTACCCCCAATTTTCAACTACTTGATTTTATTTGAAATTTTAAAGAAAGATTTCTATATTTAGAGTATACCAAAATCAGATGTATTCTATTTCTGATCATAATCAAGAACTTTAACTTTCAATAAAATATGCTATTTAAAATTAATGTTAATCACTATGTTTTATGCAAATACTGATAAAAATACCTCCAAACTTAAGACTGACAGCAAATGATTATTATGTTAAAACCAAATCTAAATTACATTGTTGTTTGTATTGAAGGAAAAATCTCTTACTGGATATAAACATCAGGTTATCATCAATAACCTGAGAAGTATGAGATACTGAAAATATTCAGTAATAAGAATATTCTTATTTCAGACTGATCTCATGTTTTTGTTCTAATTCATTAGTTTTTAAAAATCTACATTGACGTAATTCACATACCATAATACCCAGTCTTTTTAAAGTGCACAGTTTAGTGAATTTCAGAATATTCAGAGTATTATGTAATCATCATCATTATCTAACTTTCATTACCTCCCCATAAAAGACCACATACTCATAAGCTGCCACTCCCCATTCTCCCTGCCCTAGTCATCTACTAGTCATTTCATATGAATGGAACCATACAGTACATGGCCTTTCATGTCTGCCTTTTTTCATTTAGCAGAATGTTTTCAAGCTTCTAGATACATGTTGTAGCAATATCAGTGTTTTGTTCTTTCTTATTAATTAAAAATATTCCATCATATAGAGACACCATATTTTATTTATCCATTTATTAGCTGATGGACATTTGAGCTGTTTCCACTTTTTGGCAGCTATGAATAATACTCTGAACATTCATGTATACAACTCTTTACATGGAAAGTGCTCAGATTTAATTTTTAGCTTTACATTTGGGCATGGTTCATTATGTGCCAAAAACCATCTTATTTTAAGGTCAAACGATGTTCTCAGCATGAAAATAAGTCTCCTAAACCACACTAACTTGTCTTACTTACAAAATAAAATTGTGAACTGGAAAGATATAAAGACTAATTTGATTTTTATGCAAAAAATATCAAATAACATTTGAGTTGGGGTCCATATTACCTATTCCAAGTAGAATTTGGAAACATCCAGTTTACATATTTATAACTTTATATTAAATCTGGACCATAACATTTGTAATTTAATCAATAAAATGGCATAAACTGTGTTAGAGCCAGTGTCCTTAGCGAGCTATAAAACTATGACAGCACAAGTCAGAATGGCCATCATTAAAAAATTTGCAAATAACAAATGCTGCAGAGGGCGGAGAGAAAAGGGAACCCTCCTGCACTGCTGGTGGGAGTGCAAACTGATGCAGCCACTGGAAGACAGTATGCAGGTTCCTTACAAAGCTAAAAATAGACGTGCCATACGATCCAGCAACCCCACTGCTGGGCATATATTCAGGGAAAACTAATTTGAAAAGATAAAACTCAGTGTTCATAGCAGCACTGTTTACAACAGCCAAGACATGGAAGCAACCTAAATGTCCATCAACAGATGAATGGATAAAGATGGAATACTACTCAGTTGTAAAAAATGAACGCAATAATGCCATTCGCAGCAACATGGATGGACCTAGAGATTATCATACTAAGTAAGTTAAAGACAAATACCTAATAAACCATGATGAAGACGATCTAAGTATACGTATAACTGAATCACTTTACCGTGCACCATAAACTAACACTGTAAACCAAGTATACTTCAATTAAAAAAAATTCTGTGACAAAGTTACAAAGATCTGAAAATATAGACCTAATATTAATAGCATTAATAACGTAAGTATATGTACTAGTCTGTGTTAACTACATTTTAACTAACCCCTGTACTCACATTATTACAACAATGTGGCTGCACCGATGCATTCGTATAATATTAGGACTTCATAATTTGGATTCGTTATTCTGTTGCCACTTTTAGAAGAATATAAAGAATGAAGAAAATTAGCATAAAAGTGGCAACAGAATAACGAATCCAAATTATGGAGTCCTAACATTATACGAATGCGTCGGTGCAGCCACATTATTGTAATAATGTGAGTACAGGGGTTAGTTAAAATGCAGTTAACACAGACTAGTTATTAATACTATTAATATTACGTCTATATTTTCAGATCTTTGTAACTTTGTCACAGAATTTTTTTTTTTTTAATTGAAGTATACTTGGTTTACAGTGTTAGTTTACGGTACACAGTAAAGTGATTCAGTTATACGTATACTTATATCATCTTCTTCATCATGGTTTATTAGGTATTTGTCTTTAACTTACTTAGTATGATAATCTCTACGTCCATCCATGTTGCTGCAAATGGCATTACTGTGTTCATTTTTTACAACTGAGTAGTAGTCCATCGTGTACATATACTACATCTTTATCCATTCATCTGTTGATGGACATTTAGGTTGCTTCCATGTCTTGGCTATTGTAAATAGTGCTGCTAAAGATTAGCAAGAAGAGATAAGAAAGCCTTCTTCAGCGATCAATGCAAAGAAATAGAGGAAAACAACAGAATGGGAAAGACAACAGAATGGGAAAGACTAGCGATCTCTTCAAGAAAATCAGAGATACCAAAGGAACATTTCATGCAAGGATGGGCTCGATAAAGGACAGAAATGCTATGGACATAACAGAAGCAGAAGATATTAAGAAGATATGACAAAAATACACAGAAGAACTGTACAAAAAAGTTCTTCACGACCCAGATAATCACGATGGTGTGATCACTGACCTAGAGGCAGACATCCTGAAATGTGAAGTCAAGTGGGCCTTAGAAAGCATCACTACGAACAAAGCTAGTGGAGGTGATAGAATTCCAGTTGAGCTATTCCAAATCCTGAAGATGCTGTGAAAGTGCTGCACTCACTATGCCAGCAAATTGGGAAAACTCAGCAGTGGCCACAGGACTGGAAAAGGTCAGTTTTCATTCCAATCCCAAAGAAAGGCAATGCCAAAGAATGCTCAAACTACTGCACAACTGCATTCATCTCACACACTAGTAAAGTAATGCTCAAAATTCTCCAAGCCAGGCTTCAGGAATATGTGGACCATGAACTTCCTGATGTTCAAGCTGGTTTTAGAAAAGGCAGAGGAACCAGAGATCAAATTGCCAACATCCACTGGATCATGGAAAAAGCAAGAGAGTTCCAGAAAAACATCTATTTCTGCTTTATTGACTATGCCAAAGCCTTTGACTGTGTGGATCACAATCAACTGTGGAAAATTCTGAGAGATGGGAATACCAGACCACCCGATCTGCCTCTTGAGAAACTTGTGTGCAGGTCAGGAAGCAACAGTTAGAACTGGACATGGAACAACAGACTGGTTCCAAATAGGAAAAGGAGTACGTCAAGGCTGTATATTGTCACTCTGTTCATTAATATGCAGAGGACATCATGAGAAACGCTGGACTGGAAGAAACACAAGCTGGAATCAAGATTGCTGGGGGAAATATCAATAACCTCAGATATGCAGATGACACCACCCTTATGGCAGAAAGTGAAGAGGAACTAAAAAGCCTCTTGATGAATGTGAAAGTGAAGAGTGAAAAAGTGGGCTTAAAGCTCAACATTCAGAAAACGAAGATCATGGCATCCGGTCCCATCACTTCATGGGAAATAGATGGGGAAACAGTGGAAACAGTGTCAGACTTTATTTTTCTGGGCTCCAAAATCACTGCAGATGGTGACTGCAGCCATGAAATTAAAAGACGCTTACTCCTTGGAAGGAAAGTTATGACCAACCTAGATACTATATTCAAAAGCAGAGACATTACTTTGCCAACAAAGGTTCGTCGAGTCAAGGCTATGGTTTTTCCAGTGGTCATGTATGGATGTGAGAGTTGGACTGTGAAGAAGGCTGAGTGCCAAAGAATTGATGCCTTTGAACTGTGGTGTTGGAGAAGACTCTTGAGAGTCCTTTGGACTGCAAGGAGATCCAATCAGTCCACTCTGAAGGAGATCAGCCCTGGGATTTCTTTGGAAGGAATGATGCTAAAGGTGAAACTCCAGTACTTTGGCCACCTCATGGGAAGAGTTGACTCATTGGAAAAGACTCTGATGCTGGAAGGGATTGGGGGCAAGAGGAGAAGGGGACGACAGAGAATGAGATAGCTGGATGGCATAACTGACTCGATGGACGTGAGTCTGAGTGAACTCCGGGAGTTGGTGATGGACAGGGAGGCCTGGCGTGCTGGGATTCATGGGGTCGCAAAGAGTCAGACACGACTGAGTGACTGATCTGATCTGATCTGATTCATTAAGAAGGAAGATTGTGTCAGTTCTTCAGCATTTTTGTATGTTTTTAATTTCTGAATGTAACCCTTTATTTCAATATATAAAGCTGTAATCTTTTTTAGCACATTGCACACTACAATATAAAAAATGATTATTTTCTTTTTGTCAAATGGGGACATTTCTATCATTGTAACTCAAATAGGTTAAATGCAACTGTCAAGTGGGTTCTGTATATTACCAGATATGTGAATGGTGTTTTAAAATCTGAGCTACTCCTAAACTGCTTCCTAAAACATCAAAATGCTTGTAGGCCATGGTCCTTTTAATTTTAACCTTAGCAAAACTGAGTAGAAATATGTTTGCTAGTGTAAATACAAACAGAAAGCATAATCAGCCAATAAATTTACTCTAATGACAAATAAAAATGAATGTGGGATGACATAATCACTTCTCTCCATTAAGCATGGATAATCTAGAACTTCATATATTAGGATTTATTTACGTGCAGTAATTTCTTGGATACAACCCTGATAGTAGTCAATATAAAAAATACAGTAGCACCATTATAATACAGAGGTTTAATTTCAGATATGAAAGTATGTTTCTAGGGCATGGAAAGACATGAGTGGATTTCTTCATCTTCTAAGCAAAATTCCATTACAAAAATTTCTGTAAAACAAACTATCTTCTAGCCTCAACCGATAGCCCACTTATTTTAAAGGTGGTGTTGGATATAAGCAATATAACAGCAAAGGGAGAATTTAGAAAATTCCTTTTATAACACAACATTGTAAATCAGCTATATACCAGTGAAAGCATTTTGAGGCAGTGAATGTGTATTTGTTACACTAGTGGGCAAATTAAAGTTGGCTAACAGTCTAAGGGTAAAAAAATAAACACCTTAGTAGTTGAGAGAGTGAGCTTTTCAACTATATTTCAAGTTTTAAAAAAAAAAAAAAAAAGAGCTTGGAGATCAGACTGCCTAGGTTTAAATCCTGGCTTTATTAGTAACTGTAAGACCTTGAATGTTTCATCTGTGCAATGGGGGTTTGATGAGATAAAGAATTCAAGGGCCCAGCACATAGTACTTCAAATAATTGTTAACACCTATTATTAAGAATTTTAAATATATATTACTTTTAATATATTTCATCTTTGCTTATTATTTTCATTTTGCAATTCTTCCACCATGACTTATGTGTAAAGGCGTGTAATAATTAAGAGTGATACAGTAAAACCTAAATTATCTGGAATGCCTGAGAAACCCAAAGAATACATTTATAGGTATCAAAAAATAAAACAAATGGGATAAATTTATTTCCTATCCTATAACATGCTTCCATGTCTTCTAAACAGGAGTATACCAGTGGTAAACTTTTTATTAATAAATCACTATTATTATGAATATCAATTATATTTCTATGTTAAAATTTCACAATCTCTTAAAAGATTACCAACAGGAATATGCCTGTTTGATTCCACCCAAGGATTTTTTAACATTAAGTCAATGAATACAATTCAGGGAGTGTGTGAAATTGAATTTAAAAAATTACATCTTTATATTCATTAAATCTCCCAAGTGAAAATTAGCATTTCCTTCAATTATGAATGAAAGCAGCAAACAGCTGTACCTACATATGTATCTCCAACAGGAATCACAGATCCTTTGTATCACATTACAACTGTTGCAAACTCGGGAAATTTTATGTTTATTATTATTTCAAAAATTTGATCTTTATTAGAGCCGCCAGCAGATCTTACTGTATTAATAATAAAGGACATATATTCCCATATCAAAAGTTTTTCTTGGGACTTCCCTGAAGGTCCAGTGGCTAAGGCTCTGCTCCCAGTACAGGGGCCCCAGTTTGATCCCTGATCAGGTAGCTGGATCCTACATACTGTAATTAGGAGTTTGTGTGATGCAAGTAAAAATTCTGCATGCCACAAATAAGACCCGGCACACACAAATAAATAAAAGTTTGTTTTACTTTAATATTCTGAGATTCTGTTTCAAGTTGTTTTATTTTGTAATGCTATGAATTCTGTTTTATACATTTAAAAGCATAAATGTAAGAAGAGTCCATGGTTTCACCAGACCGCTAAAGTAGTTTGTGGCTCAAAAAAGTTAAGAAAGCTGACTTCAAATTCATCCCAGTCTTCTGTGCTCTGTTAATTTAGAACACTAACATGGTCCATTATATTTTCATACCAAAGTTTGTTTAGATTAGGGTAGTACAAATTAGCTTCTCTGGGACTTTTCTTCATGGACCTCTTGGATATCATGCATCCCCACTGAGTAGGTAGGAATATTTCCTGCCTTGTACCTTGGCTTCAAAGAGCAAAACAAGAGGGAGAAATAAGTTAAATAAAAGTAGCTTCAGATACACAGAAAGTAGAAATATAAAACATTCTACTCTTCCACTTTCTAAATTAAGAGATAATAAATACTCTATTCAATAATTTACTCTGGCATTAACTGCATGGGTTCAAATTCTACTTCTATTTATCAGCTCTGTGACCTTGGGACAGTAACTTAATCTCTCTGTGCATCAGTCTCTTTATTTGTACAAGGAGGTTAATAAGCACTGTACCTGGTACATTATAAATGTTCCATAAATATACTTACTGTTATAGATTTGTTTCACCCTATGGCCAGTTAGTGTTTGAGCAATTAATAACATTTATACAGCACTGTAGTCTATAGTGCCCTTTCACATGCATTATGACATCTGAAGCACATAATAACCCTGTGAGAAAGGCCAGCTACTATTACACCTACTTTAGTGTTGAAGGAACTAAGACAAGTAACCTCACCAATATCACACAAATAGGAAGCAAAGGAACAAGAACTCAAACCTGGATTTCTTCTCTCACTCCAATTGCCAAATCCTTTGTATCTACCACATTAGACTGGTTACAAGAGAGAACAAAAGAAAGCTTTATTCAGGGAAGAGGGAGGGGGCAGAGGTGTCAGCAGGCCGTGAGGTAAGCACTTTGGTGCTCTGGAACTCACAGGGTGGTCCTCTGAGTAATCTGTATCACCTAGGACAGTGTTAGAATTATAGAATCTCAGGCTCCACCCTGGCCTACTAAATCAAAATCAGCATTTTTGAACAAGTCTCTAGTGACTGAAGATACTAGTTTGAAAAGCAGTTTCACTAATTGCTCTAGTTATGCTATTATGATCACTTGAATAATATACATTTATCACATACCTAAGAAGTGTTTATTAGGTAATACTCTAGCTTACTGCTTTCCTTTTTTAAAACTTAAGAATTTTTTGAAAACAAATTTTTATATCCATTTAATTCTTAAAGACCTTCACACTAAGTGAGACCATTAAGGAGCGTTAGAAAACTTTAAGCAGGTCAGTGTTTATCTTTCAATTCCTTTTAAAAATTAGCGCCTTGCTACCCTTTGCCTGAGGTATGATACACAGGAAAGCAAAACCACCTGTCCTTTGTTTTCGCCGGCAGAATAAAACCTTACATTTCTCCCCCTGGATATTTCAGATACTTTCAGTAAGTATTCAGTTTCTCGGACTCCAAACTCTGATTTCTTGAATGAGTTTTGTAACTTTCTGGCTCTAGGGACTGAAACAGAGCAACAGGAAGAAAAAGGTATTAGGCCCACTCCCATACCTAAACCTTGGCGATGGTGACCATTGATTATAAAGGCAAGTAAACAGCCTGCCCCAATCCCTATTCCCCATCCTAATAATTCACAGTTGAGCTTAATTTCTAGGCTGCTCTAATTCCGGGGATTGGTCAATCGGCACTCTCTTCTCAGCGTTGATCCTTTAGGCCCTGGGTCAGAACAGCACTAACTTTCCGCACGTGGGAGCGCTGATCGGTGACCTGCCAGGTTCTATTTAAAATAACTGTTCCCATTTTGAGGGGCGACTCCTCCCAGAGGTTAATCAGTCCTGGCCAACAGGCGAGCCAATGTCGCTCACCTGCTCCACCAGAAACTTCAAAGGCAGACTCAATCTAGACTAAAGGTATCCAGTAATTAACGCATAGTTCCTCCCACCGCACATTCCTGATTGGGTGCGTGAGAGAGGGATGTGTCGGCTCGCGCTCTTACCAGTCCGGGGAATTCCATTTCCTCTCCCTCCCACCAGCATAAGCATTCAGGGGCGGTGCTTCCCGGTCGACGGCCCGCCCCAGCTCGAGCCTGTGGCCCATCGACATCTCGCGAGACTTTCTGGATTTGGGGGCGGGCCCCTACCAGGAAGAGTGCACAAAACTGCCCTTAAGTCATTGCAGCGCTACAGCTCCTGTTAACCAGCCTCGAGGTTCTCGCGAGATCCGCCTCCTCAATACCAAGTGAGGAAATCGGGGGACACTTTCGGGAGGGGCGTGGGGCGCGACCGCGCAGCTGCCGCTTCCATTACCTTCCTGCCATGGTCTCCTTCCGGTTCTCGATGCTTCTCTGAGTCTGAGGGTTTCCGCCGGTCGTCTACCCTTCCCCCCCAGCCCATGACCCGCCTCCGGCCCCCGCCCTCCAAGTCCAACCTCCGATCTGTTTAATAAGAAGGTGCTGTTCCGAAAAGGAGAAAGGGGTTGGCACAGATACGCTCGGCCCTTGACGTGGGGAGCAAACTGTCCGCCTTCAGCCTTAGATTCGTCCTGTGCTCGCGACGGCGGCGTTGGCGGACTGATACGCGGCGGTGAAGAGGCAGGAGGAGGGGGGAGGGGCGGAGCGTGGCAGCTGGCAGTAGTTCCGTCAGAGCGGACATCTTGTGGCTGTGTCGTGCGCGTGAGCCCCGTAGGGCCGGGGAGGCACCAGCTGCCGCGCGGGGAGGAGGCCGAGGCCGCAGCGTGAGGGAGGCCCCGGCCCCTCTGTACGCGTGGGTGTGGACGGCTAGGGGAAGGGAAGGGAGGCTGGCCCACTGGCCGGCCGGGTAAGGGGAAATGCAGGCCTTCGGTGGCTTCAGGGACCAGCTTGTTGGGTGGGGTAGGGGTGGGAAGGCTAGAGAAGCCGGGGCCTCTTCTGCTTAAGAGGGAGGGGGGAATGGGCGCGTCCTCGCGCCTAAGCCGGAGCCTCAGGGGCAGCTCGGGCGCGTGGGGGCTGGCGGTGGCTGGGCGGGCGCGCGCGGGAGCGCGCTGGAAGGCGGAGTGTACGGTGGCGTCAGGGGCGACACAGAATAGCTCTAGCTGCGGGGACAGCAGCACAGTTAAAGCCTGTTTCCTTCCCCTCCCCGGCCGCACCTTTGAGCAGAAACCGAAAGGAGCCGGGCGTCTGTCCGGAGTCTCCTGTTTCCCCCTCCCCCCTTGCCTTTCTTTGCCCTACTGACGCCGGCATAGCGCCGACTAGGCCCCGGCTCCTCCTCTGCTGCGCCCCGGACCCTGCCCCGCACCCACCCCTTTCTCCTCCGCCTCTTCCTTTCCCACCCGGGTCTCTTCCTTTCTAGAGGCCGGGAAGTCAAACTTGTAGCCACCCCTCCGCTCTTCCCGTCACCCTGGCCCCCTCTTTGGGCCGGAGCACGACATAGAGGCTGGCGGTGGCTCTGCCACCCCACCCACCCCGGATCGCGACCGTTTTTGAGGGACTTGGAGTCGTCCGGGTCTCTGCGGGGCCTGTGCGAGTGCTGATTTGCTCCGTTTTTGCAAAAGGCGCCTGTGTCTGGCAGAGCCGGTGTGAGACGAAGAGACAATCCTTCCCAGCCGCCGGGATAATCAAGAGTTTTGGCCGGACCTTCGAGCACACACCGAGATAGTGAGGAACCAGACGAAAAGCACAGACTATGGCGCTGAAACGGATTAATAAGGTAACCCTGGGGCTGAGGGGAATGGGGTCGTGCGATGAAAGGGAGGCTCAGCCTGGAGGAAAGCCTTGTGGGGGGGGGCAGTATAATATGGAAATATCCCTTCTTGGGTCACTTCCATTGGGGGATGGGGAATGCGGATATACTTTATGAAGAACGCGGTTTGGAAAGAACGGAACACTTCTGGCGAGTGAGGAGTGTTGTCTTGAGTGTGTTTCAATGGAATCGGTGCAAATTAGGGATGGAGAGTGATTTCAGGCGCCTCGGTTCTTCTGTAAGAAGTGTTAGTCCCCTCTGGGAGTCAGACTTGGCCAGAGACGCTCCCGCAGATGTCATGGCGTTCCTATTCTCATTGCTTGAAAACTTGGTTGTTATGTGAAGGCTCTGTGCCTTCTGGAGGAAGAAACGTGGGAAACTCAGAGGAGAGAAAATCTAAGAAATCTGCAGGTCCCAAACTTGATAAAGGGGTCAGCGTAGAAGTCTTGGCAGCTGAAGAGTAGTGAGTGAGTCTTAATCAGAAAGTGATCGTCGATTCTGGGCAGGTTACACAAGCATAAGTTGGGTGGGAGAAGATGGGCTGACAACAGTGTTGCCACTTCCTATGTTTTGTAGTTGGGCTTTTCACCCGAAGCTATTTATCAGAGGCACACCGGGAACTGATGTAAAACCCTTCTGGAAGCTCCGTTTTTCTTTGGCATGGGAAGAGGGGGAGGGTTAAGAGTGAGATGGCAGCACGAGAAGGCTAGTACCTATTTTTGCCTCTGTCCATTTAATAACATTCTCTGGGGAAATTGCTTCGCCATATACAAGGAGGTTTGATGCTCAACTGTGGCTCCAAGTTGAAAAAAATAGGGTTTTTTGAGGTTCTGGGGGTGAACGGAACCTCTGCCTCCGGTAGTTTAGTCTCATTTTCTTGCTCTAACTTCTATCCCGCATTTTAAGATGGCGGCTGCTTTAACTGGTTCAGGCTCTTTCCGGCATCTCTTCTTGTAAAATGAAATAATAATTTTGTTTAATGTTATCTTTTATATCAGACTGTACACTGCTCTAAGACCTCCTACTTAAGACTTAGCTATATTCAAACTCTCAGACTGTATTTCCCTTTTTTGTAACGTGTGTGTAAGAGAGATGTTTGGTTCTTGCACAATCAAGGAGGGTGGAGTATTTCCAGCTTATTTGAAAAAAAATGCTGTGGAGTAAATTCAGCCTTAATAAAACTAGGAGACAGAGAAGGTTGTGGGTTGCAAACTTTGGTTTTGATAGGTTACTTCTTTTGAGTTTACATGGAAGGAATGGCTAGGACTTGGCTTTACTAAAAATAGACCTGATTCTGCTTAATTTTACCTTTAATGTGTGACTTTGGAATATATTTGGCAAACTGCTGTTTTATGAAAGATAAAAGTTTAGATGTTCAATGTATTGATGTTGAAATGGTGAATTTTATTTCAGGCCATCATTGTCATTGTGGGTGTATGTGAAATATAAATTTTTTATTTTTGAGACAATGGGAAAGGAGTTTAGGAGTTAAGGCTTTTTAAAGTAAAAAGGATTATCGGACTTCTTTCTGTGACCACTTTGAAGGCCAGCAACACATGGGCGAAGCATGGTTATGTTTTGCAGTATAGTTAATACAAAGAACATAGCATTCATTGCAAGTCAACACCTTTTTTCTATGGGAATTCATCCAGGCCACTAAGATGTGGAATGATTTCAGATCCATAGATTTTTATGCATGTGGAACAGAATACTTTAAAGGAAGGTCTCATTGGTTTTTTTTCTTTTACAGGTGATACCCAGCTGCTGTGACACCACTTTAATCATTTAAAAGCTCTAGAGAGGCAATATAATGGTTAAGGGTGTGAACTTTGGAGCAAAAAAATGCTCCAGTTAGAATTTTAAGACTGGGAAAGTTTTTATTTGTGTGCCTCTGTGTTATGTATGAGCTGTGAATAATTGAGTGTTTAGTATGTACCAGGCACTATTCTAGATCATACTAAGGATGCATCAGTGAGCAAAATGAATAGAGTCCCCAAGATTTTTTTTTTTTTTAGAATTAAATCAGTTCATGTGTGGCTTTGAACAGACCCCCAGCACCTGGTACTCATACTATTACTGCAATTTTAATATTACTGTTTTTAATTTGCAAGAGCTTTTATTAAAGAACTTTTCTAGTCTAGTACTCTTCATCAATACCAGACTGTCTCCTTTTATAAGTACTTAGAAGGTCTGTATAATACAGAAACTGGACATAATACTTTCCAAAACTGGAAAAATGTTTACGTGGGACATTATTGATTCAGTCTGTAGAAAAGTTGTGTTGTTTTTGGTTTTCAGCTATTTAGTGTCAGAATCACATGGTCAAACTTAAAAAATCAAAAACTCAAACAATTTTAGCAAATGGACAGCTCTGATGGGAGATACTCTTTATTTTAGGCACTTTTTTTATTTTTAAATTTTTTCTTTCCTGCAGCTGCCCAGATTCTAAATAGATAGATCTAAATGATAGATCTGTGTCCTTTGTTGATAGTTTATTGAAATGCTTATTTTGGGTATATTTTTAATCAATAGTAGTTCATTTGATTTTAAGTTTTTGAATTTCTTTCCTGAAGCTTATGTTACAGTTTTATTTCTTGGACCAGGCAACCTTATCAATCAACTGTTAGTTTTCCTCTTTGTCTTCTTTGTTTGGACACACTGTGATCTTACAAGGCTGTTAAACAACAAGAATCAAAAAATGGGAACTCCCACATTGGTTGGTGCTGTTTTGGGGGCCATAGGCAATTTTACTACTCTCATTAAACAAAATAACCACTGTCCATGTATTTTGAGGAAGTGTAAAGAGAACTTTACATAAAATATAATATGAACCAAACCTGAAAAGCTCATGCTTTGAGTGTTTGCAATGTGTCAGAACTGTTTGAAGCACTTGTATTAACTCATTTAATTTTAAGACAGTCCAAGGAAGTAGATATAATTGTTACCTCCATTTTTGAGGTTAGTAAACCTGAGGCACAGAGAGATTTTGAAAATCCACCTAGGGTCATAGCATGGCAAAGTTAAGATTAGAACCTAGGCTGTTGGACTCCAAAGTGTGTGCTCTTAACCACTACATTTTCATGTTATCTTTTTAGGGGGTTGGTATTCAAAAAGGTTTCTTTTGCATGTATCTTTCTGCTAATAGCTAGGTTTTAGCATCTACTGTGTATTGAACACTGTTTCTAAGCCCTTTATGAGTATCTACTCATTTTATCCTCACAACAACCATATGAGATGGATGCTCTTACCATTCCATTTTACACATCAGGAAATGGGCATGGAGTAAGTTACTTGTCTTATGCTCAGATGGCTAGAAAGGGACTGAGATTCAAACTAGTCTGCTTCAAGAATTCAGATTCCTAAACTCATTGTGAACTGCTACTTTGAACAATTTGAATTCCTAAATTTAATTTTGCTTCCTGAAATAACCTCTCTTACTGAACGTTTAGATAATTAGGATTTAACTTTATCCTTAGGTTATAGCTAATTCTTGAGTTTAGATCTGAACTAATACAAGTTTTGGAAGTAGAAGTGAATTTCTTTTTTGGTTAGTATCTTCAAGGACTAAGGGAACTACTGTGTGCTGATTTGCTGACTAATCACTAGGGGAATCATAAACTGGTTTCCAGTGAACGTACAGGCTGTATATGCCATCTGTCAAGGCTTGTCTATAACCAGCTAAGTTTGCAGGGCATTTGTTGAGAAATGCTGATCATAAAATTACCTGTTTTTATTTTATTTATTTGAATAAGGTTAACTGATACTTGCTTTGGTTTCATCATGATCCTCTGCAGTGTTAATTCTGATAGTTAAACAAAAGGGAAGTTGAATACTCTTGCTTTAGCTCTGGGGAAAAGCATCACTGGCTTATCTCTATCATATTGTATGTTAACTCGTGAGTTCAGGTGTCCTTTGATACCTCAATTTTTGAGGATTTTCCAAAGCATTTCACTATAATCTCTTTATTAAAGACGACAGACACCAAGTTCCTAGAACTGAGATTGTGTTAATTAAATCCTAAATTAGGTTTTGCATTCTATTACATACTATGTATGTGGATTTTGACATGGGTTACATTTATGTATTAGAATGTTAAAAACAATTTTTAGAGAGTATAAGTACATGAGGTCTTAGCAGATTTACTGAATCATAAATCATTTCTCTGGAATCAGGCATAATTTTGAAATGTCCCCTAGGTGATTCTGAAGCCTCCTCTGGTTAAGAACCTCAGACACAAGCAGGGGGATGTGTGTGTTTTCGGTCATGTCTGAGTCTTTGTGACCCCATGGACGATAGCCCACCAGGTGGCTCTGTCTGGATTTTCCAGGCAAGAATACTGGAGTGGATTGCCATTTCCTTTTCCAGAGGATCTTCCTGACCCAAGGATCAAACCGATGGCTCTGGTGTCTCCTTCATTGGCAGGCAGATTCTTTACCACTGCACCACCTGGGAAGCCCTAAGACATAAGGAATAATTATTTAATCTTACTGAGGTCTTAATGTTTGGCACAGTAGTGTAGTCCCAGGGGACAAAATACAGGGAAACCTGTTATTACCTGTGGGACTCTCTGTTTTGAGTGAAGGAAGCAAGCATATAAATACATAAATTGATATTTGTCACCCTGTATAACTTTTCAAAGTTACTATAAATCAATAAACATTTAAGATAAAGGGAATTGTTTAAATGTCAGATTTATCCATTATTAAAACTAGATTTGTCTAAATATCTTTCTCCACTATATTTTGTTATTGTTAAGAGTATGTTTTTTCATTTATAACTACTTTAGCCCCCCCTTCCAGAGACAAGCTAGTATTGAAAAAATTAATTTTATTTCACTGGAAATTTTGTGCTCTTGATCTAGTTTTGCTATCCAGTTATATAGTGTAACTAAGAATGGATGCGTTTAGTGAGTTTATTTTTTGCCAGTCTATGTTAGATGAGGTTTAGTCTCAAAATGGTACCCTTGGCCCTGTTATGTGGGGAGGGTAAAAGTTCAAAGAAGTATTTTATACTTGCTCAAACATCTGATTTTTATCTCCAACTATACTGTGAACATGATACATCATTTAGAGACCTCGAACCAGCTTTGTTTAAATTTGTTGTTTTTAACTTTTTGATCTCCTTGTGTTTTACCACTCCTTGGTTACTTGTTCATGCAATACTTCACATTAATTCTAGTCTTGTTATAATTTCATGGCTAATATATAACTGGATGTTTTCAACTAGTGGGCTGCTGTTAATTTTGTCTTCCCTGTCTTTGAAATGCCTTATTTGCTTTCGTAGTTCAAAGCTTAGAAACTAGATTTGGTTCTGTGTCTTTACCCCCATTTAGAGATAATGCTTACAAAAGAATAGCTTTGAGTAATCTTAAGTGAGTTACTTTAATGGTGATTGAAAGAAAGAAAATTATAGTATTATTCACTCAAGCCATTCTTTGTACTTTGAATGAATAAGCATACTTGTCATAATTATAACTAAACAGGAAGTTAATTTCTTGTCAGTGATGTAATGAGACATGGTATGCAGCACTTATCTCTTAATCCTTAAAGTAAAAGAAACTTTTCAGAATTTCTCAGAAGTTACAAATCCCAAACTAAACTGACTTTTAAAAGGGCTATTCCTTCCATATATGAAATTGTTCAGACCTGAAAATCTTTTTGCCAAACTCCCTTCTTTTGAAATCACTTCCAGTAGCCATGCATTTCTGAAATATTTGTTTTTCTTCCTGTTTGTTTCTACGTACGGTATTTAAATTTCACAACATTGAAGTTAAAAATTTTTTGTTTACTTCATAGCAGACTTCATGTTTATAAGAATTAGAGCAATTATTGTCTTACTAGTTGGGCAATTAATATTGCATGTTGACCTTTATCATTGGTCTGAGGATATACCTTTATATTTGCTAGATTGTAAAGCCTCTTTGAGGGTGATTCTTATCTCAAAATTTCTTAAGGCACTTATTCTCTTTGCTTCCTACATCATGCCCTCATCTTATCCATCTCCTAGGGTAATATTTTATGTTGGTCAGTATAGGTTTAAGAGGCAAGATCTGTCTTTATCGTGTGGATTCCCATGGTCATACAAATCTTCAAGTGAAAGTGTTGAAAGAAATTGGCTCTTAAATACAAGAAATAGCTTATACTAAGGGAATGAACTTTAAGTTTTCCCCAAATTGATGATACAAAATGTGTCTGTGCTACTTTAGTCATTATGACTTTGATGCAAAATGGATGGCAGAGATTGGAATAACATGATTGTGGAATGTGGTAATTATTATACTTAATATCATAATTATTGTACTTGACCTTACCACAGTAGTCATCTGAGTTAAGTTTTGCAAGTCCTTGAGAGAATGATGGAACTAGACAAACTAGAAAAGGTTATTTAGGAAGTTACACCTCAACAGCAGAATTGATTAAATGGGAACTTTGTTTTTGTAAATGTTGGCTTTGGTTATGTTGCTCTAATGAGTAAGTAGTGGTGGTCATTAAAAGAATGTTTAGTGGAGTGCATAAATAATAGGTACTGGAGGTTTTGAATCTTTACTAGTAACTCATCCACCCATATGTCTGGTCTATAATTTTGTTATTCATAATCTTATTTTTTCAATTTATAAGCTAGAGAAACAAAAGCAAATACTTAGCATTATGTTTAGACTTCTGCTCTTAGCCAGTATCTCTCATCCTTCTCATGTTTTACCTCTAATAGTCAATTGTCAAAAATACTGTGTCCCATGATGATGGAAGCAAAGATCTTCCTCAAAATAAACTGTAGGCTTTTGAGTCCCACATAAACAATGGTCAGACTCATTACTGCTTAATCATGTACCTCCGGATGAAAACACTCACTGGCTTAAGCTATACCTTGTTGGTTGGCTTTTAGAGAAAATTCATTGACTTATTTTTCTATGGGTTTATTTAGGCTTTTAAGGGAAAGGAGAAGCATATTTTCCCAGTGGGAGAAGGCCTGGATTCTCACACTGCCAGGTGTTCAGGTCTCAGGAGAAGCAATTCAAAGGGAAATGATCCTCAAAGGAGATTTCCCCACAAGTGCACATCATGGCGAAAAAGTGTCTTTTTTTTTTTTTATTGTACAATACATGTTTCAGCATTGTGCCCTAGTTATATTAGGGGCTTCCCAGGTGGCATAGTGGTAAAGAATCTGCCTGCCGATGCAGGAGATGCATGAGATGCCAGTTCGATTCCTGGGTCGGGAACATCCCCTGGAGTAGGAGATGGCAACCCACTCCAGTTTTCTTCCCTGGAAAATTCCACAGACAGGAGCCTGACAGGCTGTGGTCTATGGGGTCGTGAAGAGTCAGAAGCAGCTGAGTACACACACGTAAGCATACGTAGTTAATATGTTGTTGATCCATCTTAGTGCCCTTTCAAGGTGAGTGGAGCCTTTAGCTAGTGCGTGCCAAACTCCCTGCCCCCTATTTTCTATTTCAGTGGTCTTGATAGTTGGTAAAGAACTCACCTAAGTAATGCTTTTCTCTATGGTCGGGAGGTATGGTCAAAGTACGAAGACTTTGTTGGTTCTATATATGAGCTGTTCTTTCTGATTCTTGCCACTGTTCCTCTTAAACTACTAAGAAGCAAAAAGCTGACAATTGAAGTTTTTCGTATAATTTTATAAATTGTTTTTGTCTCTAAAGCCTTTGAAACCTTTAGGTTCTAAAGTCATAAGATGAACACCAAAGACAAAATAGCTTTTGAAAATTCTTTGAATAGATGCTACGTTGGAAACTGATCTCAAATCTAATAAATATGGTTCTTGCAGTGCCACAAATAATTGTTTTCTTACTTGACTTTAAAGTCCACATAACTTGAAAAATGGGTAACCTAGGCTCAATCTGAGTATAGTGAGATACAAACCAACGGTGAATAAGGAGAAACAAGAAAACACCAATTTTCTGTGTCTTGTTTAATTTGTGGCATTTATTCCTTGAGTAAAATGAAGAGTTGGGTTGGTGGGATTGAAATTTTTGTCTCCAGTTTGCAAAATACCATGTCAAAGTTATTAACTTTAAATACATCTTTGGTGCAAGGACACTTGAGAAGGTAGCCTTAAATGTATCTCTGGACCTGTTTTTTAGGTTGTCTAGTAGATAACACTACTTTGCTCTCCAACCAGTCCTGAAGCTCAGCATGTCTTACATTTGGTTTGATTCAGTCTTTGCTTTCCCCTCTTAAGGGGGCACTAATGTAAAATGGATAGAAGACCTATTTCCATTAAGATTGTAAAGGTAAAGTGATCAGTGTGTTAAGAATTTTCATCCTTGGTGACTTAAGTTTATGTTCCTAATGTTGTTATCTATTCATCTATCCTTTGTAGCAGGAGTTCCTACAATATGTGGGTGAGGATGGTCTTTGATATCCCGTAAGTTAAGTAAAAGTTATTGTGTGGGCATCTATATTAGGGATAGAGGGTCAGCAGTTCATCAGATTATTAGAATTCCTAGTCTTTGTCACAAATAATGCCATTTACATGGCTAGGAGTGTATGAAAATGTGAAGAAACTACAGAAACCAAATTTAGGATGGTCAAAAAAATTTAGGATAGTCTTGTTAACTTGTCAGGGAAAGGGAAGGGTATGTGGGGAGTACATGAAAGATCTGCAACACTTAAAATCTGAAAGGGGTATGGTAAAAGGATCTAGAAAGTCAGTCATTTCTAGTATACTATGGCTGCTGCTGCTAAGTCGCTTCAGTCGTGTCCGACCCTGTGTGACCCCATAGGTGGCAGCCCACCAGGCTCCCCCATCCCTGGGATTCTCCAGGCAAGAACACTGGAGTGGGTTGCCATTTCCTTCTCCAGTGCAGGGGAGTAGAAAGTGAAAGTGAAGTCGCTCAGTTGTGTCTGACTCTTAGTGACCCCATGGACTCAGCCCACAAGGCTAGTCCTAGGTCCATGGGATTTTCCAGGCAAGAGTACTGGTGTGGGGTGCCATTGTCTTCTCCGATAGTATTGCTAGTACATCAAAAAATTCAACCATTTGTCTTGCTCAGAAAACGATCAATGGCTTCGCATTGCCTGTGGAATAATAGTCTTTGCCATAGTGTTCAAGACTCGAAAGATCCAGCCCTGATTAACCTTTCTAGCCATATCTGCTACTTTCTTAACCTGTACCCCATTGTGTGTCTGGTATACCAAACTACAAGCGAGTTTTTTAACATCCTGTTTTCTTTCACTCCCCTGGATTTTAATTTCTCTATCTTGAATGCTTGCTTATCCCTCTATCAAGACCGAGCTCAAGTATCACTGGTTTAAACTCAGGCAAGGTTAGTGATAACCGTTTGAAAATTCACAAAGCAGTTGAATGCCTTTTAAGTATTCAGGTTATTTGAAACGTAATTTTTTATTTTTTTATATTATGTCTGCTTTCTATTAGTCTATTGGGGAAGGCATTCATGGTCTATCTTGTTATTTTCAGATGTAATATGCTTGACACCAAAAAGGCAATCTCCATATAAATGAATAAATGCTTTGGTGAAATGTGCTAATATTACGCTTTTTATTTAAAAATAGATTTTACTTAAGCTTCTGTCACTGAAAGTTTAGCTCTTTACCAGGTAAGACACATGATTTCTTCCTGGTTCTCTAGTTTGATTTTTCAGCTTTGCTTCATTTATGTTTCTTACACATGTTACAGCCAGATTAAAGCAGTACATTGTATTTTCATGGGATAAATGTGTATAATAGTAATAGAACCCAGGTAGCACTCTGCTTAAGATGGTTATCTCTCTTTTTTTGTCCCCCTACTTATTGGATTTGTTAGGAGAAAACTGGAATAGTTAACAATCAAAACAGTAACTGTAGGAATTAGAGCAGGCTACAGCCTTAGGAACTGAAATTGCATATCTGTATGCCAAGTGCGTCTTTTTTAATCTCTGCTGCCCAATGTGGCCTCTTTTTCTTTGGATTCATCATGTAATTTCAGGGCTTGTGCCTGCCAATAGCTCTGGGTCACATCCCTGCAGCTCCTGATTAGAGAAGGAAGGAAATGACCTTTCCAGTTTTTAGCTTCAATTTGAAAACTCTCCGGTAGGGATAGAGGGACAGACTGATACAATCAGGTTCTAGCTTGCATTATTTCCAGCTCTGAGCTAACCACGGAAGCTGAAGGTATGAAATTCTATGATTATCCTTTCTGAATAGTTGGTTAATGGTAACCAACAATCACCCAGCACTACAATATACGTTTAGAGTAAGAGAAAAACATTTCCAGAAAGGGAAGGTGGTTTGAGCACACCTTTAAAATGCTGCATAGAAGAGCACCTGAGATGACTTTCTAAGCTTTTCTCATGTTTTTTCACTGCTCAGATACTTTTATGTTTTAGTGTCATGAGAATTATTTGGTATCTTTGAAGTAGGTCCTTGTCTTTATGTAAAAGGTATTTTGATCCTTAAAGTTCGGATGTTAAAGTGGATTTTGGTACATAAGTTAATTGGCCAAATAATAGATCTTTGAGTATTAAGAGATGTCTTAGTTATGGAGAACTTGGAACATAAGGCATTTACAAATTATCTGAGGGGAGAAAGATCCTGAAATTATGGGAGTGAAGAGCTGAAATTCAGTGCTAACTTTTCCTGAAATTGTTCATTAACTCTAAAGGAGTGAATACTAACACATAAAGGCTTGGTGATTCAAAGATGTCCCTGTGCAGGAAAACTGTTTCAAAATATCTTCTTAGGCTTTTTTCATAAAATGTGCAACTTTTAACAGGATATAGATATATTCCAGGTCAACTGTAGATTCCTGAATTTTATTATGAAGTGGTTTCAGCATCACTTCAGTAATGTGTTTAAGTACATAAAAGTACATGATTTGGGGTAGATCTGTGTAAGAAACTAATGTTAGTAATATTTGAATGCAAATGCTTACTAGACATTTTTAGATAGAACTGCATGAAATTGCAGTTTCTGTAGTTCAGAAAAGGTCAAGTATTAACAATTTTGTGTGATTCAACCTGGGCTTCCAGGTGGCACTAGTAGTAAAGAATCTGCCTGCCAGTGTAAGAGGCATAAGAAACTGGGGGTTCGATCCTCTGGGTTGAGAAGATCCCCTGGAGGAGGAAATGGCGGCTCACTCCAGTATTCTTTCCTGGAGAATCCCCGTGGACAGTGGAGCCTGGCAGGCTACAGTTCATGGGGTCACAAAGAATCAGACACGACTGAAGTGACTTAGCACACACGCACGCAGTCTGGTAAAATGGTTTCTTTAAAACCGCATCCACAAATAGTCCCTGAATTGCTGACCTGTTATTACTAATGTATATTGTAGCATGAGCCAGACAGTTGCTAGATGATTATGTTATAGACAACTAAGCATAATCACACAGGCAAAAGATTGAAATGAGCTAAGGCTATAATAATGTAGCCTATTTATAAAGCAGATTTATTTTGTTTAATAAATGAGCCACCTATCCAAGAAATCTTGCCTTCCAGATGGGTAGTCTGCTTACTAAGTACCTAATACATTAAATACCAGATAGTGTGCTAGAGTACTTTTACCTAATTCATCCCTTCAAAACTTCTGTAAAATAGGCATTTCTATTTTAGAGTGAGGAAATAACGCTAGGACATAGTGGGTCTAAATTGGATTAAAAGTGAGACTCCACTATGATCATGTTGAGGGAGGAACATATTCATCGTTCTTATTTCATGTTGCTGTGTTTGAGCATTTGAGTTGTATGCACAAGTTTGTATTTGGTTTTAGTAGCATTTTTGTGTTAATTTATTGTCGTATAGGAAAGCGGTGAGGGTGGTTCAGAATAGGTACATTTTTAACCTTAAAATAGACTTTTTTGGACCCTTATGGTCTTTAAGAGGAAATCAGACTGCCTAGGTTTCTGATTTATCTTTTTTTTCATTGAACCAGTTAAAAGAACTTGTTAAAGAAGTTTGAGACATGGAAAAAAATTCTCTTCATATCAGTTAGACTATACTGGATTCCTAACTACAGTGCTTTATGGGAGTTAATCTGGCCTATGACAGAGTCATCTGGATAGTTGATTAGTTCAAGTTGCCAGCATTATTTATTTTTCTCAAAAAAAAAAACTATGGTTCAGTTCTAAGCTAAAGGGGTGTGTGTGCGCGTGTACTTGGTTATGTCTGACTCTTCAACCAGTTGACTGTATAGCCCACTAGGCTCCTCTTTCCGTGCTTAGTTTCACTTGTGGGGTTTTTTGTTTTGTCTAGCTTTAGCTATTTGCTTAACTCTGGGATAAGGGCTTCTGTTGTTCCTACCCTTCAGAATCAAAGTGTTTAGAATTAATTTTCTCAAATATGTTGAACATATGAAGTAAATTTACATAGGCAACTGTAAAGGTCTGATCTGAACTTCTCGTCCATCTTCTTAAAGTTGACTCCTGGCATTCCCTGGCTGTCTTGATAAACTTAAAAGTAGTTGTAGTTTAAGTTTCAGAAGCAAGTTGGCAAAGTGTCTATCAAGGCACTTTTTTGTATAACTTAATACATGTACAGCACAATAATTCTACATGTATAGTGCAAAATGATTACTCTTAAGGACAATTCTTTATTGACACTTTTTTTTTTAAACTGGAATGAATCTAAACTCACATTTCTAAACAGTTGACTGTTTTCTGAAGTGCATTATTTTGACCACGTAGTAAAGTCCATTATTGTCCATGTGTGCTCAGTCACTAAGTCGTGTCCCACTCTTTGTGACTCCATGGACTGTAGCTTGCCAGGCTTCTCTGTCCATGGAATTTTTCAGGCAGGAATACTGGAGTGAGTTGCCATTTCCTCCTCCAGGGGATCTTAGAGGGTCTATAAATCCCTATGCTGTAGAAATTTACATACTGGTATAGAGAGATAAGGCTGTATCATAAATTTTTTTAAAACTTGTAAAAACAGCTTTGTTTTCTTATAAGATTATCCCTATGGGTTATACACAAGTCATGGAAGGGCTAGATACACTTTGGGAATTAAGGTCAAATGGAATTGTGGAAGCTCTGTATTTTGCTATGTGCAAACCACTTTTCTACCTAGAAAGATGGATTGTTCCAGAGTTACACTCAATGTTGAGTGAAAGACAAGGTGTTGAGTATAGGGATAAGGAGATCAAACCAAAAAGGATACTTACCTAGCCCCATGAGAGATTTTTAAGGAGAAAATGTGGTCATTGGGTAGTGTGCTTCAGAAAAAACAGTATATAAGAAAGTAGACGGTGATTAAGATAGGGCCTGTGAGATGGTCTGAAAGTTCAGCAATAATATGAATGTTGAAAACTGCCCTAAGTTCTTAACCTAGAGAAGTATCAGATTACAACATTTTCATTTTGTAGGACAGCTTTTGTTCATGTACAGGCACACCTTGAAGATAATGAGGGTTTGGTTCCAGATGACTAAAATAAAGCGAATATCACAATAAAGCAAGTCACACGTATTTTTTATTTTTGGTTTCCCATTGCACATAAAAGTTATGTTTACTATAGTCTGTTAGGTATATAGTAGCATTATGTCTTTAAAAATGTACATACGTTCATTTAAAAATACTGTATTACTAAAAAACACTAATCATCTGAACCTTGAGCAAGTTGTAATCTTTTTTCTTTAACTGACAGAGGGTTTGAAATAGTGCAAGAAATTATCAAAATATGGTACAAAGACAGAAAATGAGCAAGTGCTTATAGAAAGAAGGCCCTGATAGCCACAAACCTTCAGTTTGTTTAAAAACAAAACACCCTCCCAACCCCCACACAGTATCCATGAAGCATACAACAAAACAAGGTATGCCTGTGATGAAAATTCATATCAGTGTGTGTGTATGCTTCCATGACCCTTAGCCAAGATGATTGTTCTGGTATGCGTCTATAAAATAACTATGCCTAGTGTGTCCCAGGAACTGGACTAGGGTTGGTTATGTTTTCATTTCTTACGGAATGTATTGTTGATGTAAATTGTGATTATATGTCCCTTAAAGAATGGTGTGAAAATAACAAAGCAGATGACTCTTTCTGTTACGGTCTTATGACCCAGCATTTTCTGTCTTGGTGTAGGAACTTAGTGATTTGGCCCGTGACCCTCCAGCACAATGTTCTGCAGGTCCAGTTGGGGATGATAGTAAGTAATTTTCAAGTTTGATTTTTACCATTAGTTTCAAAAAAGCTTGTATATTTTTAGACAATAACAAGAGTATTTTCTTTTTCTAGTGTTTCATTGGCAAGCCACAATTATGGGACCTGTAAGTACTGATAATGAAAAGCAAAGATTTAATTAACAACGCAGCATTAATCTAGTTTGTAATTTTTAACTAACTCTTTATAGCTTTATTTCATTACATTGTAATTCTATTTGGGATATGCCATAATTGTATTGCTTTTGAAAGAAACTAGTCATTTGTTAAGTACAGTATTCCCTGGGTTCTATGTTTAGCATTTCTGTGACCTGTCAAATATCTGTTCTAATTTTCCCTCATAGCAATGTAAAGTATTGTCACAGAACTTCCTGATTTACAGAGCCAATTAGTTTTCTGACCATATCATGGTGTTCTCAGAGACTCTCAATGTGTAACTGCCTAAAATCTAGCTTAATTGTATTATTTTGATATTTTGAGTTTTACTAGAACTTTAGTTTCATATAAAATTTGAATATTTTTAGGTAGAAAGTGATATTTTGAATACAGCAAAATTCCTTTCTATCCTGGGTAGATAAGAAACTGTATTGCTGGATAATTGAATATTCAGAATTATGGATACCATCTAAGAATTTCACAGAATTAGAGCGCAGTAAAACATCTTGGGGTAAGACTGTATCTTGCACAATACTTAACATTTTTTTTAACTTGGAAGGCACGTGAGGATTTCTGTTCTGAGTTGTGTGTTTGTTACTGAATTTTCTGCTTTCTTACCCCTTTTGGTATTTTAATTTCACTATAAATGGCAATAATGTACTAGGTAAGATATTAAGTAGTTCATAATTATAAAAGAGGAAATACCCTTGAAAAGTTAGCCAGAGGGTGGGTTGGATTAGCACATGTTTATTTAACAGTTCTGATTATAAAAAAGATGGAGGGGGATATTTTTAATAGTTTAAAGTATGTCTGGATTATCCTAATGAAAACTACAGAGTCAGGATTGTTTCCAGTTACCTCCAGGTATATTTTTACTGTTTTAAGTGCTTGCTTTTGTCTAATTGGTAACAAAACTGTGATCTGCCACTGCTCTGTGTTTCCCACCCCCTTTAAATATACATATTTATGTGACTCATGGCTGACCCAGTTTGGCAGTGTTTTTATTTTTTATCTGCACCGCATGACTTGGGGGATTTTATGATTTCCCCAGCTAGGGATTGAACCCGTGCCTCACTGCAGTGGAAGTACTGTGTCTTACCACTGAACCACCAGAGAATTCCTGACCCACACAATGTTTTAAAAGTTGACAGTCTTCACATAAAAGCCTCCTGACTAGGCTTAGGATGGAATAGCAAGTGGCTTCCTTTTTTTCAGATGAGATGTGTGTATCTGCCACAGTCTACCAAGTCCACTTCGGCACTTAAATTTGCAACTTGTAGAATTTTCCCGTTATAGATCACCAGTTTTCAAAGCACAGAGTTCAGTACAATGCCTTGCCATATCTGAACCAAATAAAACTCACCTTTGATTCAGAGGTGCTTTAAGATACTCTCATGAAAATGAGTTGTCAGTACTAATAAAGCATGAAAGAGTTGGTAGTCAAGACTTGTGATTGGATGGTGTGTGTAATAAACCAGTTCTTTTAAACCAGTGTTATGTTTTTCTGCTTGATTTTTGAAACTGCTTTTTTATTTATTCCCTTCCAAAAGTTCACCTTTAGTAAATCAAAGTGAAGCATAATTGAGGAGCTCATTAGTAGTCTTCCATAGAATAGGAGATTGCTTATCTGAAAAAATTTTGGGGTGTTTGATTTGCTTTTATTTCCAGGAAACATTTTTCATATATTTCATATATATACTTCAGATTATGGTTATTTTTTGCTAATTTTTTTTCCAGCAACCTGTTAATATAAAGGATAGCAATTTTCTTCTTTCAAAAACAAATATTTTATTTTCAGAACTCTACCCCTGATTAACAAGAGCAAAAATTATATTTATACCATAATAACAAGAGTTCTGCTTTAGTAACATTAGCCTCTGAAATTTACTGGTTTTCTACGGAAGTTAATTCTCATTGTTTGACAATATCAGGAATGAGTCAAAAGTTATAAAAACTCACCCAAAATGCAGATCTTAATCGTGCTTCATAAGTAAGCACCTAAGTTTCAATGTCAGCTTGTACATGGTTAAGTTACCCTTACTATTAAGTATATCAATGAAACAAACCATGTTACTTTGACTTTTGACTGCATCTTTGTGACAAAACATCACAGTTTGATTAGATAATTTTATTTTGTTAGTAGAGTTACTGTTGGATTTTGGTGGAGTATAGTAAGGAAGTGCTCTTGATGATTGAGCAAAAACACATGATTCTTAAAACCTGTGTGCTACCTTATTCTTTCTGAAGACAAGAACTTTGGATCACACATACTGATAAAGCTTTGAAAGAATTGGCAGACCATTGCTAGTTACGTGGTGTTTAAATTTTGTTGGTTATTTTGTACTACGGGAAATTTCTGTAACAAATTGATGCAGTGAGAAGAAGCTTAATTTCCTTACCTATTTCTGATATTTCTGTGCTTGCTTTTTAAAATTGGGAATGGAGCTGTTAGAAGGAATTTTGAAGTTATTTTGAGAACCACAATAACTTCATTCTACCTAATCTAAGATAAATAGCCATTCACATAATGTGTATGTGAATAATGTAATTGTTGGCAGCCTGAGCAGAATCAGCTACAAAAACTATCTGAAGTAAAATATTTGGTCCATATGAAATGTTTTATTGTTACACAGGGGTGAATTTTTCAGTTTATGTTGACTATTACGTTTTCCCTGCAAAGGCTAATAATACATGAAAACTCATCTTTAGTACCTTACTCTTTAAGGAGCTGTATAGCGTAAGAGGAAAATTAAATGTTAAATTTTTGTTGAATAATAGTAACTATACAGAGCAAGATATTTTAAAAGGGCAGCCAGCAGTTTGGACTCAAGGGAGGACTGTATTATTTACCTTTTGAAAAACATTTAAGCATCAGATGGACCTTACAGTATAGGTAGGATCCTGTGGGTAAGGAAGAATATTCCAAGTGTAGGGGAAAGAAATATGAGAAAAAGGAAATGTGAAGCATTATTTACTGTGAAGTAAGAAATGTATTCTGGAGAGGAGGTGAAAGATGAGACTAGATTGTTGGAAACCAGATCATTAAAGCACGGGAATTTGAACTTCAGTCTTGGCAAGCTGTGCTTGATTTCAAGCGGGAGTTAACTTTTATCTTGAAAAGACCACTTCAGCATTAGGGTGAGGCATAAATTGGAGGGGAAAACCAGAGTGAAGGCAGGAATACCAGTAGTAAACCATTGCCATAATGTAGACAGAAGTTAGTAAGATTTTGAGCTAAAGCAGTGGATACAAAGGAGAGGACTCCAGTTCAGAAGACTATTACGGATTTTTGAGATTTGGTATCTACTAAGAGAAGATGGGGAAGAAATCAATGATGAGATCCTAGTTTGTGGCTTGGCTATTGTGGTTTCAGTTTTTGTGACATCTGAGTAGAACATACTCAATAGGCATTTGAATATATGTCCTAGAAGGAATAACTATACTAAAGATAGATCCTAGAATTACCAAAATAAGTGTGGGACCGGAGATAGAAGCAGAATATCAGTATATCATAGTTGCCTTAGGGGAAGAGTACAGACAGACACTGAGGGAGGAGCAGTTTGGACTAATTGTAGCAAAACCAGGGTAGAAGGTTTCTTAAGAAGAGATCCGTTATGTATTCATCTCTAAGATTGGCTCAGTTTGTTTATCAAAGTATTCCTTTTTGTTTTTCTTGGTATATTGTTTGATTTATGGTAAATTCAAATGTAGAGCCTTAGTTTTTAGGTGACATGTTTTGGTTGTCTTTAGATCGTGTATTGTTTTTACCAGTTTTTACTCTTTGCTGGAGTTTTGGTGTTAATTTGTAACATTGAAATATTTTCATTCTATAAGTTTTTTTTTTGTTTTTTTTTTTTTGAACAAAGATGAAATTTGATTTTGACTAAATCTATTGTTAGACTACCTTTAAGAAGCAGTCAGGTATAGTGCTTGATTGTATGAAACTTGGAATGAAAGCTTAAACAGAATTTTTGAAATTAAGCTTAATGAAAACATGTTTTCATTAAAACAGTTTACCCTTAAATTGTTAACTACTCGGTAAAAATGTATCTTCCATATGAGCCTATTTTATAAAAGGGTATGCTATTTGAAGCATCTATTTCCAATGAATAGTCATTATTTAACAATGATATGTTAATCTAATAAATTTGGATCACATTCTTGTGTCTTTGATTTTTCTGTACTTCTCAGATGCTATTTTGCAGTCTTAATGTTCTTGAATTAGAGTTTTGTAGGCATTATGAAGCAGAGGGACTTGGAAGTAGGAAAGACATTCAAATAGTAGCTCTCCCATTAAGTAGTATGTATCTTTTAACTTGATGGTCAGTAAACTGACCATTCTCCTTTAAACCCCAGGTAGATACCCTTGTTCATTTCTTCATAATAGCTTATAAAATTTCACTATATGTCTCTACCAGACTGTAGACTTACCAAGATGAGAAATTATTCTGTGTCCCTTTCACTTACCTAGTAAGTAGAATGGAGTTAGTAATTCAACTAATGTTTAATAATTTTACAGAGGGGTGGGATTAAATGAGCTGTACTACAGTGTCAGCCCTGCCAAGGTTATTTGCCTCGCATAAGGAGTGGGCATAATACAATAAAAGGTTCATAATAGCACTGTATACATCCTCACTTAAATGGAGAGGAATGGGTATTGATAATAATTCAATTACTGCAGATTTTCAGACACATTTCCAGGTTGACTCTGCATATCCAGAGGCAGTTATGCAATTCCATTTTTTAAAAAAACTCTGCCCTTAAAATCCTTGACCACATCACTTTTTATTCTTTGATACGTTGGTTTTCAGAAGACCTGGGCTTGAATCCTGGTTTTATCTTGAACAAATTGTATAGTTCACTAAGTTACTTTAAGTCCTATTTTATTTACTCATGAAATGGCAACAGTGATATCTTTTTCTTGGTATTGGTTAAATTAAATGTGGAATACTAGTAAGTTTCCCAAATGTTACTTCATACTAATGTTATATGATGTTTATTTACTGAAGAGTTTTTCATAGTCAAATTACAATGAGTAAAACATTTAAGGAGAAAAAGTACTGCTGTAGCTTGAAATTTTATATCTTCTGTTTCAAGTGTGCAAAGCAAACATCCCAAGTTTTCCAAATCTAGTAATTTTATGTATTGACTTACTATAAAGAATTTAGTGGTGTGATGTTGAAGAAAAGACTATCATGGTTTTATTAAATGAGAATTTTGAGGGGCCAATTGGGAACGATACTTCTTAGAAACTTCCTTTGTTTCTATTCTACTTCCCCTACTGAGGGGAGTTTTTCTGGTTTGGCAGTGACCAGAATAGCCTGTTAAGGTACAAGGTTGTTTGTGTATATGACTGTCATTAGAAGAAATACTCAACAAATATATGAAAACTGTATTTTCAGATTATAATTTGATACATTATTATGTAGACTTCATTGTTAACTACTTTATGAGAACTAGGATCTAGAACCTTGTTTTTCTGAATAGTTTTTCTAAAATTCTTAGACTTCATGTAAAACAGGATCTAAATTACAATTCCTTATTCTATAGTAAATATTGTGATTTTTCACTAATAAGAACTTTATCATGGAATAATTTAGACTATTGTCGTGTAAATAGGTAATTTTGCTTCATATTAGAGAAATGCTTAGAAAATAAATGTTAACATGAATTATTTAGCATCATTTTAAATAGCAGAGTTAAGCATATTTTTCTTTTCACAGAATGACAGCCCATATCAAGGCGGTGTATTCTTTTTGACAATTCATTTTCCTACAGACTACCCCTTCAAACCACCTAAGGCAAGTATTCCCCCCCACTCCGAAGTCTGTGAGTAAAGATTTGTATTTTATTCCAGAGGAATAGAACATTGGGTTCTGCATAAGTTAAGGCTAAACTAGTGTGAGTGTATAATGAATAAGAATAATTGGGGCTTGAATGCATATACTGAATTAAATCACTGATGTTGAATGCTGTTAGCCTTAGTTAAAAGAAGAGCTAAACCTGGATTTGAACTTTGTAACTGAAGTTAAGAATTGCCTTATCCTTTACGTTGCAAGGCTCAAATACACCATGTGGAAGCATTTTTCCACTTTATTGTGCTTATACAGATTTGGATCAGTAACTCTAGTGTCTTAAATACTAGCCTTCCAAATACTCACCTTCATTGTGCGTTTTCACATGTTGCTAAAAAGTATACCATATTTGTGTTGGGATTTAAGACTACAATATATTTTGGGCTTTGAGTTTGCACACACAAACTATCTTCACAATTCTGTTAAAGGTACGATATGACAGTTGCTTTAAATGAAAATACTTTTGTGATATTCAAATGTGTGTTTTATGTACAGTTGGAAATGGAGGTTCTAATACATGCTTTTGTACCTTGATGCCTTAAATGAGCTAGTCTGTATGCTTTGGTCTACATCGGAAAGTTTCTAATTTGTTAGTGAATCCTGAATTCCCTTAAAGTTGCTCCCTTGATACTCATGCTATGGTAGGGCCAAAGTTAACCTTCGAAACAACCCACCATATCACTGATAATAAAATTTTTGCCACATGGTTATATTTTCTATTTTAATTAAAAAGAAGCCCCTGAAGGATCTTGGTCAGAATATAGGTGCTTTTATGTGTATAACTTTTAGCTATTAGATTTTTAAAATTTTTAACTATTTTAAGTGTAGCTACAGTTTTTTGTCAAAGTTTACAATGCTTGTTTTTATTTGGAAAAAATAAAGTTGTTTTTTTATTTTAGGTTGCATTTACAACAAGAATTTATCATCCAAATATTAACAGTAATGGCAGCATTTGTCTCGATATTCTAAGATCACAGTGGTCTCCTGCTTTAACTATTTCTAAAGGTAAAATACTAGCGGCTTTGATTTTTCTAATAGTTAAAGGTGTTTCATTTTTGAGCTGACTTACCTAAGTATTTTTATAATGCCAGCTTTTTGATAAAGATGGGGAAAGGAACAAGAAGTTACATCCTTTTTGCTTTTAGCAGTATTGATTAAAGATTTTGTGGGAAGAAGTTAACATTCAGATGGAGGGGGACATTATTTGCAAATAACAATAGCAGCATTTAATAGCTTTCTTAGTATATTTTTCAATCCCAAGCCACTTGTACATCTCACTCACTCGTTGCCATTTAGCAAAAGTGGTATACCTAAAGTTAACAGAGCTTTTGAACTTCAGGTTTCTTATGGGAAAATTCTGCTTTCATTTTCCTGTGTTTCTTATTTTTTAGATAAAAAACCTTTTTAAGAAACCTTTAGTTAAGTTTTCATGTATCATGGTAGGTTGTTTCCTACCTAATAATAGTCTAAAATTCATAGTCTTGAGAAAGGTCTCTATATATCTGCTCTTCTACTTTAATAGGGATCCGTTGTGTGGCATCTTTAATAGGTTGTCTGGTTTCCACATTGATGTTCCAGATGGAGATGGAATATCTCTCCATCTCTTTCAAACAACTCTGGTGGCTTTTATGTCACTTTTACCCCACAAATAAAAATCACCTACCACAAAGCTACTTAATGAGAAGGAAGTCTGCCTTTTAGTGATTTTCAGTTTTTGATGCTGGCTTATTAGGATTCCTTAATACACAAAATGAGTTTTTAATGTTGCTTATTATGACTGTATTTCAGAAATTTGAGGATAGCAGCTAACTCTTAAGCATTCTTATTTTTTGGCTGAATAGTTAATGTAGCATTCCCCAGATTATTTCTTGAAATAGTTAATAGTGTTTTACAAAAAGTTTTATTTTTAGAAGTATGGTAAATGCAAACTGAAACAGGTTTCGTTTGTTCATTCATTTGTTAAGTCAGGACATCAAGCCTTTTGTGTCCTTGTACAGTGCATTTGAATCTCTTTGAAGGGACTGTCTAGCATTCCCAGAATTTTGTTTGATTAATCAGAAACACTTTTGTGTGGGGAGTGGGGACAATTTGGGTAAATGCTGCTGTCGTTCTTTTAGGTGCAGCATTATTTCAGGCCCATTTTTCACCCCCCTGGATACATTCAAGTTTCTTTTCAGGTCTTTTCTTTTCTCTTAACACCAGGCACCTGGTATGAAGAAGACTTTAATACTATTTTCCAGGTTTGTTTGGTTTTACCATCATTGGGAATGCACTGTAATACTGAACACTGTTTCTGTAAATGCAGATTTAGTTTTATTTCTGATCCTGCACTTGAGTTTAAAGTTCTGTTTTCTATAATTATTTTTTTTCATGGTATTGCTATTATCTTCAAGGATTGTCATAACCACATTAAACTTTTATGTCATAAACTTTTTATAAAACTTTGCACAGTGGCACATAATTTGTATTCACAATGAATTAGATACATATTCCTAATGATGCTTTCCATCTTTTAAGTTAATGTTTCGAATAGGTTAGAGTGAGAGCTGTAGCTGAAGAGCTACTCAGTAGTAGATCTTGGTTTTTTTTTGTTTGTTTTTTAATTTAACCAAAATTCTTGGATATGGTCTCTACCTTACAAATTCTGGGAGATAAAACCTGTAGTCATTGGGGCAGTTGGATGTTTTTGTGAAACTCCCCCGAGAGTAGGACAGAAAATGGATTATTTTATCAAGCTAAACAGCTAAGCATATATTGCATAGCTGTACTCTTATTCAAAGTCCCCACCACCACCCCCCACCTCCCTCCAGCCATTACCAAGAAACTCCACTCCACTATTTGAGAAGGTTCATATAGAGAAGTCCCTGGTGGTCCAGTGGTTAGGACTCCACACTTCCACTATAGAGGATACAGGTTCCGTCCCTGGTCAGGCAACTAAGATATCCCGCATTCAACGTGGCATAGCAAAAGAAAAGGTAATATAAATTAATACGGCATCATTTCACTATCTCAGAACTTCTGAATTTGGCAGATTTTTGTATCTAGTCAGTAAACTAGCTAACAAATATATGCTAACAAATACCTATTTTTAGGATCTCTTAACTACCAGGAACTTGTCTTGTATGAATCAAAATCTCTATAAAGCTTTGTCTTATGGAAATTAAGATAGAAACTAATTCTCTTTTGAGGATTGAAGTTTATATATATTATACTTGTTTTTAAATACTTTTATTCAACCAAATTCCCAGTGGTGGGTAACAGACATTTGTTTTCTTCCAGTTCTTTTATCCATTTGTTCACTGCTATGTGATCCAAACCCAGATGACCCCCTAGTGCCAGAGATTGCACGGATCTATAAAACAGACAGAGATAAGTAAGTATGTAGTAATTTGAGAAAACAATATAAAAAGTGGCTTTTCTTAATGAGTTAGTATTATATACTTTGCTGTAAGTTGTGGCATGATGCCAAGGAGACTTGACGCTTATTTCTGGTAAGATGGTAGTTGAAATGTGCAGAAGCTAGTTATTGAAATGTGATTGGTTTTTTGTTGGTTTTTTTTTTTTTAATTTCTTAGGTTATGTTTTCTTTTTCTAACATGTTCAGCAGTTTATCACTTTTAAGTTTGAGGAAGAAAGGTGTTTTTTCTTCACCCCAATCACATTTAAAACGAGAAAAATATTGGTACTATTGTAAAAATTTGGTCTAAATATTTTATATATTGAATTCTTTATGTACAACTTTACCATTATAATTTCCGTATGTTATAATTAATGCTCAGTATACTTGTTCAATTAGGTACAATAGGTTAGCAAGAGAGTGGACAGAGAAATACGCTATGTTGTAGGGTAAGAGGATCTGCACAATATGGTGCGCTTATTCATGGTACTGCCAGCACATGAGTGCTGCATGCGTTAAGGCACTATATTAACTAACCAAAGGTAACTGATGTGGCAGTTTCTGAAAACTGTACACTTAACTGCTTGATCTCTGTTTAGCGTGAAAGTATACCCAGCAGTCATTATTGCTTGAGAGTATTTTTGCATGGCAAAGCAGAGTTTATATAGCACCAGTAAGAAATGAAAATTTTAGTATCTTTTTCAAACTACTATAGTATTTAAATTTTAACTTTTAAAATTGGTATATTTTAAACTTCAATACTATATGGAATGTGGTAACTTAGTTAAAATTTTGCCAAGAGATAATAATGTAAGGGATAAACACTTTTTAAAGCCTCACTATCTATACTAAATGTTCATTACTGACAAGCATGCATTAGTGATAGCTATACTTTGTGGCTACCTGTATGCTAAGTGAAACCTTTGCTTTAAAGTGCTGGCTTTACGAGAGGTATCCTTAAGTGAGGTAACCACGAATTGGTAGAGAAAGAACTTAAAGTTAGAAAAATGGTTGAACTATGTTTAGTTCTCGGTTTGAAACGAAGTTAATATTTTTATAGAGGTCAAACTGTAAATATAAATCAGTTCTATGTCCTTTTAGATATTCCTTTCTTAAGGTTATCACTGTAATTTTTGTTCTGGTAAGTAGCCTGTGGCATGGTAGTAATAGGGAGAAATTGATAGCATTTTATCAATATTAGTGATCTTCCTCAGCAGGAAATATCCTTGCTTGTGTATGAATTACCTGTTGATCATGTTAAACAAAGATGCCCCCACTTGTACTCCTCCTAGTCTCATCCATCAGGTCTCAGGTGGGGTTTGTTCATTGCCAGTCGCCACCCTTTAACAGGTGATTTTGATTAGCACATGTAACTCACAGCCCACCTCCTCTTGAACATTACTGCTTTTTTATCATCTTCCCCAGTGTCTGAATCTTCTACCTATGCTGAAGTCTCAAAGGCATTTTCTCTTTTAGGTAATATCCATTATCATGAAGTCCAGGATTCAGATAAAAATGTTTATTAGTTCATTGCCCAGTCTGGCTTTCATGGGAGTTTCTATAGATCTACAGATAAGTGCACTATTCTGATAATAGGTCCATGGCAAATTGTAAAAAAAGGTTAACATTTGTTGGAATGTATACTAATTGTAAAATTTCTAATAGACCAGTAGCTCAGTAGTAGGAGAGAAAAAAGGTCTTTGATTTCTGCTAGCCTATCTATATGTTTATTATAATATTACTTTGAGTGATTAGGACACTCACTGTATTGAAGCATAAGGGTCTTGTTTCCTACAGTGCTTTGAGTACCAGTGCTTTTTCTTCCTTGTTGGCTTTATCCTAATCATAGCCATTAAAGATGACTCCATGATAAGTCTAGAAATAAAATACTCTTTCCTTACCTTTTAAGTGTTAAGAATTATTTTAAATTTTTAAATAACATCTTTTTTATTTACAGGTACAACAGAATATCTCGGGAATGGACTCAGAAGTATGCCATGTGATGCTACCTTAAAGTCAGAATAACCTGCATTATAGCTGGAATAAACTTTAAATTACTGTTCCTTTTTTGATTTTCTTATCCGGCTGCTCCCCTATCAGACCTCATCTTTTTTAATTTTATTTTTTGTTTACCTCCCTCCATTCATTCACATGCTCATCTGAGAAGACTTAAGTTCTTCCAGCTTTGGACAATAACTGCTTTTAGAAACTGTAAAGTAGTTACAAGAGAACAGTTGCCCAAGATTCAGAATTTTTAAAAAAAAAATGGAGCATGTGTATTATGTGGCCAATGTCTTCACTCTAACTTGGTTATGAGACTAAAACCATTCCTCACTGCTCTAACATGCTGAAGAATCATCTGAGAGGGAGGGAGATGGATGCTGAGTTGTCACATCAAAGGAAGCAGCATTATTCTAGCAGCATCCATTCTTGTTTAAGCCTTCCACTGTTAGAGATTTGAGGTTACATGATATACTTTATGCTCATAACTGATATGGCTGGAGAATTGGTATTGAATTTATAGCATCAGCAGAACAGAAAATGTGATGTATTTTATGCATGTCAATAAAGGAATGACCTGTTCTTGTTCTACAGAGAATGGAAATTGGAAGTCAAACACCCTTTGTATTCCAAAATAGGGTCTCAAAACATTTTGTAATTTTCATTTAAATTGTTAGGAGGCTTGGAGCTATTAGTTAATCTATCTTCCAATACACTGTTTAATATAGCACTGAATAAATGATGCAAGTTGTCAATGGATGAGTGATCAACTAATAGCTCTGCTAGTAATTGATTTATTTTTCTTCAATAAAGTTGCATAAACCAATGAGTTAGCTGCCTGGATTAATCAGTATGGGAAACAGTCTTTTGTAAACGCATAGCTGTTTTTTGTATATACTGTTGGGATTTGCCTCATTGTTTGACATCAGAGATGATGTAAAGTTCAAGAGAGTGAATATTTTGCCATGTTCAGTTAAAAGTGCGCAGTCTGTTACAGGTTGACACATTGGTTGACCTGATTTATGCAGAATTAATAAGCTATTCAGATAGTGTAGCTTTAGTATGCTGCACATGATACTGGCAGCCTGGGAGTTCATAGATGGACTTGGGACCCAGCAGATTTGAAACATGTATATGGAGTTTAAGAAATTTATTTTCCAGGTGCAACCCCCATCTAACTAAATTTTTTCTTCACCTTGTACGCTTGACAGCTGAAAAGACCATAACATGGGAGTAATAATGGGTCACAATTTACAAAATAAAGTACTGTTTTGGTGTGGGAGTTGTCATGAGGCTATGTTGAAGTGACTTTAACCATGTGGGATATTGAGTTTTTTTAATGGATTGAATATCCATTAAAATGGATTTGTTCTGCCATTTACATTAATGAGCATTTAAATGCAACAGATACCATTTCAGGTGACTTAACATGAATGAATAAAAGTCAATGCTATTGGATTATTTTTTGTTTGACAAGTGCAATCTGTGCCACTTAATGTAACTTCTGTAGTAACAAGGGCATTATCATTCTTCACCCTTTCTAATTCTGACCCTATAGTTTTATTAATTTTTCCTAGTTTCTTTGATTTGTCCATTGCTTTCTTATGGTCCTGTATTCAATTTCTAGCACATCTGTGACTTTTCTCCACTTACACATATTTGCACTGCTTACACTTATGTGCAATCTTACTCCTTGTCTGCACACAGATGTGGAAAGCTAGATATAAAATAAATGTTAAAGCTTGATTTTTATAAACATTTTAATATGTAGTTTGGACATGATTTATTGAATTAAGGTTCTTTAAACTGAAAGTGAAATGCATGCCTTCCGAAAATGTTTTGGCTTTGTTAATTCTGTAATAAGCATTTCATTGAGAAATATCAATCCAGTTATACCATTTTCCAATGAGTGAATTTTTCATTCTATCTTTGCTTTAAAAATAACTCAAGGGTACATATTCTACTGTTAAAACTGTGTTGGATTCAAAGTACAAATAAGTAAGATACCTCCACAAGGTAAGAAACTTTTTGGCTCTATTTTTAGGATAATTACAAGATTCCCTCAAAATAATAGCTTTTATAGTAGGCATATCATTTCTTGAAAACCAGCAACGAATAAAATATTTGTCAGAGCTGGATTCTACTTGGCTTTCAAATTGACCTTTTTAGCTACAGATAACCCTTAAGTTTTTATAGAGATAACTTCCTGAAGCTGTTGTCATAATGATTAATAGATGTGTCCAGTTCTCTGTATCTTTGACTTGATGCTTTCTATATTTCCTATGTCACTTCTAAGGGAACAAGCCATAAAGGCTTCTCCAGGTTTAACAGAACAGTAAAAGTACCTGGAAAACCAACATTTTTGAATGTATGAACACTGGACTTGAGATCATCTGCAGTGAAACCTTCTAAAGAATCCAAGAATTTGTCCTTTCCCCCATATATACTAATAGTGCCATGTATAGCACTGAAATGATGATTAACATTAAAAATTGATTTTGGTTCTTCCTGTTTCTTACATCTTTTAATGCATAATTCAGTTTTAAATTATGTTTATCTTAACCTGTGAGGATTATAGTCCAGTTGACGTAATGATAAATTACATTTTAAGTGACTCATTCCTGGGCAAGTTTGCAATGTGATAATCAGATTTAAAAGAAACTACTTGGCTTTCTTGTGTGGGTGTACTCACAATTTTTTAAAAGTATGAACCACAGTTAACTGGTGGTCTCAGGGGTAGTGAAACACTCACTTTTTTTTTTTTTTTTTTTTAATGATTTAGTTGACATCCTTCAGATATTGACCATCCTGTGTTAGTGATTTTGGAAGTGACTCAGATTAGCCATGTTTTGTGTTGGCGTAACAAAACTGTTAAATGATTGTTGATTATAGTTTTAAGTGAATTTGTCTCTATTTTATGAGGAACCCAGTGCAAGTCACTAAATATTGTCTAATACTGACATCGGCATAACACTTGTAATAGCTAAGGTTAACTGAGCTTAAAGAATTGTTACCATTAAAGTCTGTGTTTAAAGACACTCTGGTCTTACTTGGTAATTCCAGCTAACATGAAATTCACACTTAATGTCGTGTGTGAGTTCTGTTTTGAACTTACAGTTGTAACAAAAACTGGTCTATAAAGAATTTAGGATTCTGAAAGTGTGACCCCAAGACCAGCAATATCACTATCATTTGAGAAGTTCTTTAAAATGGAAATGATCAAATCCAAACTCCAGGCCTACTGATTCAGAAACTATGGAATGACACAATGGCCTGTTTGAAGAAGCCATTAAAGTGGTCTTGGAAGTCTGTTCTTCGCTCTCCCTTGTATACACTACAGCAGAAGTACTTTGACCCTCTGATTATTTTACTCTTCTTTCATGGCTGTAAGAACATATATGCTCAAGTGTTAAATTTCTAACATACTTCATACTACTATGAATTATGCCATAGGTTGATTTACATGTTTACTTAATGTATTAATAACATCCCACAATGAACTAATTTAAGTAGCAGTCTTAACAGACAGAACTTTATTCTGGGAAATGTGATTCAACTAATAGCCAAGTAGTGTTGAAAAAGAGTAACCAGGTGCTAGAGTTTTCTGCTAAGGATTGGCTAGATAGCTAGCTGAATATGGATTTGAGCCCTGGTCATACTCGGGCTGAAGCAACTTTTGGGAGAATGAGAGGGTTGAAAGGTAAGATGTCATGTTAAGGGTGTTTGGAGTCTGAATTGAACAGATTCTAAACATACCATAAGGTAACTTAAAACTTTTTGTTCTCCCCTGGTGTAATGGAAAAATAAAAGGTAAAGATATTTGGACCAGAATTTTGAAAGGTGACAGCCTCTCCCACTCCTGAAGTGTTCTATGTTAAAAGATGAAAAAGTTCACAAAAGGCTAGGAAGCTTGCAGTTGGCTGTCCCCAGCCCCTGCCTCCAGGTTCCCAGTAAACCACTATTTCACATGCTTTCCTGCTACCCTGCTAACTACTCGTATTCCTTTCTTGGCCTCATTTTGAAAAAACAAAAAAGATTCTGATACACAGTGTTCCTCATAGTTGCTTTTTTACATGGAATATGATATTTAACATTCCATTGTTAATTCTCTCTTGCCAGGTTGTGCACGTTCTGGATGAAATAATGTGTTTTTTAAGAGTCCTCTTAATTTTTTTCTGTATTGTAGAAAATGGTTTTATGAAATAACTACTTTTCATTCTTACATACTAGTGTCTGAGCCTCTGTGTAAACTTGATTTATTGTTTACCCTGTCAAATTTGAAAATTATCAATTAAGGCCAAACAGTGAAATACTTTGATATCCCTAGTTGCTTAAGAACAGTTAAACACTACCGTATGATTATCAGCCATCACTCCTGGACACTTGGGCAGCTTCCTATTCATCCACCTCACTTTCTAAAGAATGATCGACTTGACTGCTATAGACACACGTTTCTACCTCTTGGCCTCCGTAAGTGTAAACATATCAGTTGCACTTGCCCCAAACCTAGGCATCGTTTCTCAAACTTGCAAATTAAACTTCTCTGTCAGTTCTACCTAAAACTTTTTTTCAGAATCTACCTGTTTACCACATTTCACTGCTGCCATGATGGTCTGTCTATGTGGTCTAAATCTATATTGTCCTCAGTTATTGTAAAAGCCTAAGTGGTCTCCCTTCTTTTCATTTCATAGCAATTTATCATCCATGCAACACCAGGCATATTCCTTTTAAACCATATTGGATCATGTCATCACTTTGCTCCAAACCTAATGGTTTCTCATCTCATTCAGAATAAAGGCCAAATCCTAAAAGCAGTTTACAGGCTGAAAGTGACTTCCCACCACTTCATCCCTAATAACTTTCCCACCAGCTTCCTCAGCTCAAGTCACACAGGCCTCTGCTGAGGCTTGAACACAGTGGGCTTTTTCTTACCTCAAGATGTTTGCCATCATTCTTTACCTGGGATTATCAAAGATAAAATATGGCTCGCTCTTCCTTAATTGTTAGGTTTCAAATGTCAACCTATCAGTGATTTTTCTCAACTATTCTACATAAAATCTCAACTATTCTACATAAAATACCAACAGCACTGCCACAGTAGAGTGCACCATGGTATGTTAAGTAATAACCACCTTAACATGGGGGCTTCCCCAATGGCTCAGCAGATGAAGAACCCACCTGCAATGCAGAAGACGTGGGTTCAATCCCTGGGTTGACAGGATCCCCTGGAGAAGGAAACTAGCCCAACTAATATTGCCTGAAAATTTTCATGGACAGAGGAGCCTGGCAGGCTACAATTGATGGATGCTTCTTGACTCTTAAGTATCTCGGTGAGTGGATGTCAGTATAGATGATTACACTGACCAACTCAGGTGAAAAAGCAACGAAACGCTGGAGGGAAAGCACTTTTTGTAAAAAACATAAATGTTATTAATCTCTCAAGCCCAAACCAAATTGAAACCAGGAGCCCAAAAGAAGCAGGCTATAATCAGAAACTAGCTAGCATCTTAAGAACACCTGAAGAATCAAATGAAGACTCGTATATTTTCATTTTCATGACTCTGGCAAAGCCCAGAATACATCCAAAGAGTGGTGTCAATTAGGAAAAACCCATCCCAAATACGGACAGATGAGTTTGCATGTCTATCTTCATTCTTTGTGGCAGGAGAATGTTCTCTTAGAGTGTGTAATAATGGTTTGACTTTGTGAAAATTTGCAGCTCTAAATCTTACTACGTGGATAGTCTGAAAACCCAAGCAGAACATTTTTAAAAGTTGTTCCAAATCAGCAACTTGGTACTGGTGGAAGTAAATAAATACTCTGTAGGGACTCAATAATAGCTCACAGTTAAAAACCAGAAAGTAAAGTACAACAGAACTTAGTACTGTATCATGAGTAGGAACTGATGTGCAAAAGTTTCAGACATTAAAAACATCAAGTCATACAAACTAAAATTTTCTTCCTTTCCAGATGACAGAAAAATCAATATAAATTATTGGAGCTAATAATTGAATTTAGCAAAATTACAGGATACAAAATCACAAATTAGTTGTACTTTTTTTTTTTTTTTTGGCTGAGCTGTGCAGCTTGCATGATCTCAGTTCCCCAACCAAGGGCTGAACCTGGGCCTTGGCAGCAAAAGCCTGAAATCCTAACCATTAAGCTGACAGGGAACCCAGTTGTATTTCTACTATAAGTAGCAATGAAGAATTACAAAATGAAATTAATAAAATAATTCCATTTATAACATCAAAAATAATAAAATAGGAATAAATTTGACCAAGGAAGCAGCAAAACTTGTATACTGAAAACTACAAAATATTTCTAAAAAAATTAAAGTCCTAGATAAATGGAAAGACATCCAGTGTTCCTGTATACAGGTCAAGAAGCAACAATTAGAACCAGACATGGAACAACTTCATGATTCAAACTTGGGAAAGGAGTATGTAGGACAAGGCTGTATATTCTCACCCTGCTTATTTAACTTATATGCAGAGCACATCATGCGAAATGCTGAGCTAGATGAAGCACAAGCTGGAATCAAGATCACCGAGAGAAATACCAACAACCGTCATAGGTATGATAGGTACGCAGATGATAACACTCTAATGACAGAAAGTGAAGGTGAACTAAAGAGCCTCTTGAGGGTGTAAGAAGAGAGTGAAAAGCTGTTTAAAACTCAGCTGTTTAAAACGAAGATCATAGTATCTGGTCCCATCACTTCATGGCAAATGGAAGCGGGGAAAGTGGAAGCAGTGACAAATTTTATTTTCTTGGGCTCCAAAACCACTGCAGATAGTTGACTGCAGCCATGAAATTAAAAGACACTTGCTCCTTGGAAGAAAAGCTATGACCAACCTAGAGAGCATATTTAAAAGCAGAGACATTACTTTGCCGACAAAGGTCAGTCTAGTCAAAGCTATGGTTTTTCCAGTACTCATGTATGGATGTAAGAGTTGGAGCATAAAGAAGGCTTAGTGCAGAAGAATTGATGCTTTTGAATTGTGGTGCTGGAGAAGACTCTTGAGAGTCTCTTGGGCATCAAGATCAAACCAGTAAATCCTATAGGAAATCAACCCTGAATATTCACTGGAAGGACTGATGCTGAAGCTCCAAAACTTTGGTCACCTGATGAGAAGAACAGACACATTGGAAAAGACACTGATGCTGTGAAAGATTAAAGTCAAAAGGAGAAGGCAGAGGATGAAATGGTTTGATAGCGTCACCAACTCAATGGACATGAATTTGAGCAAACCCTGGGAGACAGTGAAAGACAGGGAAGCCTGGCATGCTGCAGTTCAGGGGGTCACAGAGTCAGACATGATTTAGCAACTAAACAACAACATCTGTGTTCATGGATTAGATTTGTTATTGTTAAGATGGCAATGATCCCCAAAGCAATCTACAGATTCAATACAATCCCTATCAAAATCCCAGTGATTGTTTTTACAGAAATGGAAGATACAAAAAAATTCATACAGAATTACAAAGGAGTACAAAAAAACAAACGTGAAAAAAAAGAGGACTCATACTTCCTAATTTCAAAATTTATTACAAAGCTACAGAAATCAAAGCAGTATGATACTGGCATGAAGATAAACTTATAGGACAATGGAATATAACTGAGAATTCAGAAATAAACTCATATACATCTTGTGGTCAACAGGATGCCAGGACCACTCATGGTGAATAGTCTCATGAGGAATGAATAGTCTCTTCAATAAATGGTGCTGAGACAACTGAATATTAACATGCAAAAAAAACAAATTTGGGCCCCTACCTTACATTATATACAAAAATTAACAAAATGGATCAAACTCCTTAGTGAAAGACCTAAAATTATATAAAACTCTTGGAACAAAAAAGGAATACACTTTTGTTAGTTTGGATTCAGCAATAAATTCTTAGAAATGATACCAAAAGCACAAGCAATGAAAAAAATAGATAAATTGGACTTGCTCAAATTTTTAAACTTATGTGTATCAAAGTATACTATCAAAAAGACAACTTAAAGGATAGGACAAAGTATTTGCAAATGACATATCTGGTAAGTGTCTAATATCCAGCATACATAAAGAATTCTTAAAACTCAAACAAAAGGTAAGTAATCCAATTTAAAAATGGGCAAAAGATTTGAATAGAAGAGTTCTCCAAACAAAAGTGGCCAGCAAATGTGTAAAAGATGCTCAACATCATTGGTTATTAGAGAAATGCAAATCAAAACCATAATCAGGTACCACTTCACACTGGGATAGCTATAACTTTTTAAAAATGGAAAATTAGTGGAGGATTTGGAGACTCTGGAGCCATTTGTACATTGCTGGTGGGAATGTAAGATGATAGAGCTTCTATGGAAAGCAGTTTGCTAATTTCTAAAAAAAATTAAACAGAATAACCATATGACCTAGCAATTCCACTCCAAGATATATACCCAAAAGAATTAAAAACAGATATTCAAATAAATATTTATACATGAATGTTCACAGCATTATTCACAATAGTCAAAGATGGAAACAATGGGTGAATGAATAAACAAATTGTGATATACCCATACAATGACATTCGGTTCAGTTCAGTTCAGTTGCTCAGTCGTGTCCAACTCTTTGCGACCCCATGAATCACAGCACACCAGGCCTCCCTGTCCATCACCAACTCCCGGAGTTCACTCAGACTCATGTCCATCGAGTCAGTGATGCCATCCAGCCATCTCATCCTCTGTCGTCCCCTTCTCCTCCTGCCCCCAATCCCTCCCAGCATCAGAGTCTTTTCCAATGAGTCAACTCTTCGCATGAGGTGGCCAAAGTACTGGAGTTTCAGCTTTAGCATCAGTCCTTCCAATGAACACCCAGGACTGATCTCCTTTAGAATGGACTGGTTGGGTCTCCTTGCAGTCCAAGGGACTCCCTAGAGTCTTCTCCAACACAGTTCAAAAGCATCAATTCTTTGGCACTCAGCCTTTTTCACAGTCCAAATCTCACATCCATACATGACCACTGGAAAAACCATAGCCTTGATTAGACGGACCTTTGTTGGCAAAGTAATGTCTCTGCTTTTGAATATGCTATCTAGGTTGGTCATAACTTTCCTTCCAAGGAGTAAGTGTCTTTTAATTTCATGGCTGCAATCACCATCTATTCAGCCATAAAAAGGAATGTTGGGCTGATACATGTTACAACATAGGTGAATCTTGGAAACACGACACTAAATGAAAGGAGCCAGACATAAAAGGAAATATATTGTATGATTATATTTGTATGAATATCTAGAATACTTAAATTTATTAATAAATCAGATTAATAAATCTGACAAAAGCCAGATTTATGTGTGCCACGGATGGGGGTGGGTGTCATGGAAAGGAATGAGGATTGACTGTTTAATGGGTATGAGGTCTCCCTTGTGAATGATAAAAGTACCTTGGAACTTAGAGGTGATGATTGTTCAACATTGTGAACACACTAAATGCCACTGAATTGTACATTTTTAAATAGTTAATCTCATGTTATATGAATTTCCTGTCAAAATAATCAGCCACAAAAAGCAGAAGCCAACACTCATGTAATACTTTTTCGGTGCCAAGAACTGTTCTAAATTTTTAACTCCTAATTCTCATTACAAGCATATACTTATTACTTACACGTTTATTATCAACAAACGTATATACTCATTAACAAACATATTCTTACATGATTATCTGCTTTACAGATGAGAAAACTGAGGAACAAAGAGGATAAATGACTTACCCAAGGTTAATAGCAGAAGTTAGGATTTAAATCCAGGTAATGAAATTCCAGTCTTTCCTCTTAACCATTATGCCAGAAATAAAAGTTTCAAACATGAATAAAGAGCAAGAGACTATAAAAAATGACAAATCATATTTGAAAAATAACCAAAATCAGTACTTCCAGAAATTTTTAAAAATAAAATAACTTAAATTTCATCTGTGACATTGCAGCCTTGGCCAGGTGATAAACTTTTTGCAGTCCCCTTGACATGGAAATCAAAGATCCTACATGATTTGCTTTTTGTGGCCTGGAGGGTTACACACCTGAACAGCTTGGAGGGCTGTGTATAGCCCACCTACAGTCCAGTGGTCCACACAGAGCTGCCATTTCCTCTGCAAATAAAGTGTATGCGTGCACATGCACGTGCGCACACACACACACACACACACACACACATCAACAGGTAGATTGACTGAAGAGCAAAAATGGAAGATTTGTCAACAACGGAAACAGAAGATAGTGTAATATTAACTTCAATATGCTGAGAAGAAATACTTATCACCCTAGAATTCTATACCAAGGAAAATATCCTTCAAGAATAAGGGTGAGTAACATGGATAAGTCTGAAAAACAGTGTTGAACAAAAGAAATTTTTAAAAAAGAAAAACATAGTGTGTGAGTCTATCTGTATGACACCCAAGAAGACACAACATTAAACGATGGCTCTAGAAGTGGAACAGCCATCACCTGGAATGGGAGGAATTTGGAGAGAAGCACAAGAGAACTTTCTAGAATGAAATGTTCTGTATCTAATCAGGGTATGATTACACACGTATGTATGTTTGCCAAAACTCACTGAACTGTGCACTGTGATGGTTAGTTTTATGTGGAACTTGACTGGGCCATAGGATGCCCAGGTAACTGGTTAGACACTATATCTGGGTGATTTGATGAGGGTCTTTGCAAAAGCAACCAGCATTTGAATCTGTAGACTCAGTAAATCAGACTGTCCTCCCTGAACTGAACTGACATCATCCAATTCATTGAGGGCCTAAGCAGAACAAAAAGATAGAAAAAGAAATAATTTGCTCTCTGACTAACTACACAAGTTAGAACATGGGTGTTCTTCCAGAGCTGTTTGATATACAAACATCCTTTATGAAAAGATTGTCTGGGACAAAAAAAATCCAGTGCCTCTACTCACAAGATGTTCAGAAATATCAGAGAATTATCATCCAATATTCCAAAACAAATTTGGTATGTGAATTTTTTCACTGCAAAATTTGTGAAATTGAATATAGATCAAAGCTGAGATGGGTGAGGAACTTCCCTGATGGTCCAGTGGCTAAGACGCCATACTCCCAATGCAGGGGGCTCAAATTCAGTCCCTGGCTGGGGAACCAGATCTTGTGTGCTGCACGCTACTAAGGCCTGGCACAGTCAAATAAATAAACAAAATAAATATTTTTTACAAAGTGAGATATGCTGTAAGTATAAAATTTACAATAGATTTTGAAGTCTGAGTGTGAAAAAAGAATGCAAAATACTCAATAATCACAGCATATTGAATACATGTTAAAATATTATTTTAATATATTAGTTTAAATAAGATAATTAAAATGTCACCTGTTTCCTCTTTACTTTTTAAAAATATTTATTTACATTTATTTTTGACTGCACTGGGTCTTTGTTGCTGTGCACGGGCTTTAGCTGTGGCGAGCAGGGGCCACTCTCTAGTTGCAGTGCGTGGGCTTCTCCTTGCAGTGGCTTCTTTTGTTGCAAAGCTCAGGCTTTAGGCACCTGAGCTTTGGTGGCTGTGGCTCTTGCACTCCAGAGTCCAGGCTCAGTAGTTGTGGCACAGGAGCTTAGTTGCCTCGTGGCACGCAGGATCTTCCCGGACCAGGGATCAAACCAGTGTCCCCTGCGTTGCAAGGCAGATTCTTAACCACTAGACCACCAGGAAAGCTCTCATTTTACTTTTTAAAATGTGACTACTAGATATTTTTTAGTTACTTTGGATTATTACACAATATTTATATCAGACTGCTCTGGATGTCTTTTATTGGACAGCCCTAAAATGATTGAGTAGCCTAATGAATATAAATTGAGAGAGAATACTGTTTTTGCCTGAGTACCCTAGCAATCAGTGACTGAGGCATACCTTAATTACGCATCTTTTAAAATGTATTTATTTATTTTTGTGAGGTACAGTCCCAGAATAGTGAGAGTGTAGGCAAAAGGAATTAAGACAGAGGAAGAAGGAAAAACCCCTTTGGGTAATTGCTGGGGAAGCCTGATCCCATGTTCTGTGGCTTGGTGCCCCACTGGAGATTACAAATGATGACAGAAGCCAGGATCTCCAAGGGACTGACTGGTTTAGGCCTTGGATCCTAGGGCGATTGGGGATCTTGTCATGGTGGGCTGTCTTGTCTCTGTTGGGTTATGGTACCTGTAATTTCCCCTTGATAGTTAACAGTGGGCATGGAAGTAGTAAGAGATGTTCCAGTGCCTCTCCTGGGTCCTGTTCTCACTGGATTGTAGCAACTCTAGCTTCATCTGATAATCAGTTCATTACCCCAGTCAGTACATTAGCTCACTCCTTACCTGCTTGTCCACTAGAACAAGAAACCCCAAGTGACTCCACAGTATTAGTCACAACCTCCAAATGGGTGGAACCCTGCCCCCTTCTCCAACCCTGCATTGAAGACTTCTGACCTAACAGAGTCAACAGTTTCAGGAACAGGAAAAATTCCATTAGTGAGTCACTGACAGTGATGAGGAGAGCGCCTACGTCTGCTTTTACATCCTGGTTTTTATACCTGTGGATTGTAGTTCTGGGGACACACAGCACCATTTATTGACCATTTTGTCGTTGTTCAGTCTCTACGTCGTGTCCGACTCTTTTGCGACCTCATGGACTGTAGCCCACAAGGCTCCTCTGTCCATGGGATTCTCCAGGCAAGAATGCTGGAGTGGGTTGCCATTTCCTTCTCCAGGGGATCTTTCCAATGCAGGGGTCGAATCCGTCTCCTGCATTGGCAGGCGGGTTCTTACCACTGAGCCAGCAGGGAAGCATACTGACCATAGTTCCGTGCGTATACCACATCCTGAAGGAAAGTGCTACAACCTCATGAGGTGCCGTGTGTCCTCAGGCTGAAACTGCCACAGGCCATTCCACTGAGTTTTGTTTGTTTTTGAGAGGAAGTTGTCTGCTCCAGTGATAGGGTACTTGGTAAAATAAGTGATTCTCAAGGCCATGAGTTCACCTGCCCATCTTCACATCTCCTTTTACTCAGGTGTGTCTGTTTTCTAAGGCAATGTGGCGGGGATATCCATTTTAAGAGGTAAAGAATTCTGTAAAGTCTCAGATGGTATTAGTGGAAATACTGCAGTCAGTTAAGGCAGAACATATACAGAATTCGTGTTAATTCCAGTCAATTTGATGCCCCAATCAAGGAGGTCCAATGTAATTAATGTGCCAACAGGTGGCTGCCTAGTCCTCCTAAGGAATGGTACCCTTATCTAGGGCTCAGAATTATTCTCTGCTGCCGGGTGGTTGGGCAATCAGAAGAGGCAGTAAGATATTCTTGGTGAGAGAAAGCCCGTATTGTTGGGTTCATGCATAGCCTTCATCTCTGGCCAGTCTCTTCATGAGCCCAATATCAAGTACTGAAACAGTGAATAGAGAGGCCAGCTAAAACTCACAGGACTGTCTTTCTGTGTACCTAGTTGTCAGGAGCCCCCTCTGCACATGTTCTCTGGCGAATGTCAGTGTCCATGCACATATTATCCACCCAGACCTCCACATCCTCTGTATTCTAATTTTATTTTTTCAAGGCCGTGATGAACCAAACAAGACTTTTGGCTATGCCCAAATGTCAGTATATAACTATGCCTCAAGCCACCTCTCCTTCCACATGAAGTGAAAAATAAACAGAGTTCACAAGTCTGTGCACTGGGCAGATTTCCCTTCAGCAATGTCGTTCAGGGCCACTCCTAAGTAGGACTGTGAGTGGCAGCAGTCCTTTTATGGCCAGCTCTAACACATATTGCATCAGCCCAGGTAGGTATCAGGCCTATCCATCAGGCATAAGTAACCACCCATGAGGTCATTCAAGTCATCATCAGTGCAAGTCATGTCATTTCTGTTTTGAGTCTGGATGTATCACTTCTACACACAGTTGAACACTGCAGCCCTACCCAGCTTTATGGCTTGGTTGATTTATTGACTATGCCAAAGCCTTTGACTGTGTGGATCACAATAAACTGTGGGAAATTCTGAAAGAGATAAGAATACCAGACCACCTGACCTGCCTCTTGAGAAACCTGTATGCAGGTCAGGAAGCAACAGTTAGAACTGGACATGGAACAACAGACTGGTTCCAAATAATAGGAAAAGGAGTACGTCAAGGCTGTATATTGTCACCCTGCTGATTTAACTTCTATGCAGAGTACATCATGAGAAACGCTGGGCTGGAAGAAGCACAAGCTGGAATCAAGATTGCCGGGAGAAATATCAATAACCTCAGATATGCAGATGACACCACCCTTATGGCAGAAAGTGAAGAACTAAAGAGCCTCTTGATGAAAGTGAAAGAGAAGAGTGAAAAAGTTGGCTTAAAGCTCAGCATTCAGAAAACGAAGATCATGGCATCTGGTCCCATCACTTCATGGCAAATAGATGGGGAAACAGTGGAAATAGTGTCAGACTTTATTTTTCTGGGTTCCAAAATCACGGCAAATGGTGATTGCAGCCATGAAATTAAAAGACACTTACTCCTTAGAAGGAAAGTTATGACCAACCTAGATGCATATTAAAAAGCAGAGACATTACTTTGCCAACAAAGGTCCGTCTAGTCAAGGCTATAGTTTTTCCAGTAGTCATGAATGGATGTGAGAGTTGGACTATAAAGAAAGCTGAGCGCCGAAGAATTGATGCTTTTGAACTGTGTTGTTGAAGAAAACTCTTGAGAGTCCCTTGGACTGCAAGGAGATCCAACCAGTCCATCCTAAAGGAGACCAGTCCTGGGTGTTCATTGGAAGGACTGATGTTGAAGCTGAAACTCCAATACTTTGGCCACCTGATGCGAAGAGCTGACTCATTTGAAAAGACCCTGATGCTGGGAAAGACTGAGGTCAGGAGGAGAAGGGGACGACATGGCATCACCAACTCAATGGACATGGATTTGGGTGGACTCCTGGAGATGGTGATGGACAGGGAAGCCTGGCGTGCTGCGGTTCATGGGGTCGCAAAGAGTTGGACACAACTGAGTGACTGAACTAAACTGATCTGCAAATCCTTAGTTCAGGCTGCAGAGTCACTTGGTGTACTATGGTCAGATGTTTGGTCTCTATTAAGACCCAGCAGTACAGCTGGACCTATTTTTTCCAACCAGATCAGTTCTTTATGGTGAAGTACACAGCCTTGCTCCAGAATATAAGTGTCTACACTGTGACTCTTCTACTAGAGCTTGTCCCAAACTCAATATATCCTCCATGGATATCTCTACCACACTCAGACCTAATGGACCACAAGATATACGTATGATTTTCAGGCTTGCCCCTAGGCAATTACAAAGACTTTACTTGACGGGTTTCATGAGGGAAAGCTGTCCTCCCCAACTAGACTTGGTATACAGTCACAGTGAGGACCTATTATTGCCCCTCTGACTGTTTATGCTTCTAATATTCACAGTCCCAGTTTCAGTGACTTCCTTCCTAGTTCTCTTTATCTGAGGCCTTAGCCAGAGGTCTTGTGCAGGTGAGTGTGCTAATATCTCCTTATTGGGGAGGAGAAGTGGGAAACCTTGAAGGTATTTATTCCTACTCGAACTCAGTACCCAGCAACTTTCCACTCCTAGCCCTTCGCCCTCACTCTCCTCCCCTATTCAGGGCCTGTAAAACATCCAGTGCCTTTTGTTCAGGGCTCCCTCTATGTGAGACAACCGTCACATCTGTGCTGATCCACCTGACCCTCGACTGGTATGCCATGTTATGGGGGAATGTGGCAGGAGGGAGATGGCATCTTCTCCAGTTTTAGCCCCTTGCATACACTACCACTCTCAGGGATTAACAGCTTCACTGTTACTTTCAGTCAGGCCCCTTGCTTTAATCGGCTGTTGTGATGCCTAGAGTCTCAGTTCTCTCTTCTAGTTCAGCTGAGTCCCTCATAGGGTAGCGGTAATCCTTCAACTTTGTTCTTCTTCAATACAGTGTGGGTTATTCCGGGTCTTTTGCCTCTCTTATAAACTTTAGAATCAGTCTGTCAGAATCATAAAGATAACTGGCTGGGATTTTGATCGGGATCACATTGACTATAGATCACGTTGGGAAGAACTGACATCTTGACAATATTGAGTCTTCCTATTCATGAACATAGATCATCTCTCCATTTATTTAGTTCCTCTTTGATTACTTTCACCAGAGTTTTGTAGTTTTCCTCATATAGATTTTACACATTTTTGTTATATTTATACTTAAGTGTTTCTTAATTTTTGAGGAATTTGTTTTTTTATAATATTTATTTTTATTTGTTTGGTTGCACTGGGTCGTAGTTGCAGCACATGGGATTTTTAGTTGTGGCAAAGAAACTCTTCAGCGAGTTCATGCAAACTCTTAGTTGTAACATGTGGGATCTAGTTCCCTGACCAGGGATCGAACCAAGACCTCCTGCTTTGGAGCAAGGAGTCTTCGCCACTGGACCCCCAGGGAGGTCCCATACTTAAGTATTTTATTTTGAGGGGTGCTAATGTAAATAGTGTTACATTTTTTATTTCAAATTCCAATTGTTCCTTGTTAGTACCTAGGAAAATGATAGACTTTTGCATATTATATCCTGTAACCTTGATATTGTATCCAATATCCTTGTATATTGTATCCTGTAACCTTGCTATACATAGCTTATTTATTATTTCCAGTTTTCTTTGTTATTGTTATTGATTTTCTACATAGGCAATCATGTCATCCACCAAGACAGTTTTATATCTTCCTAAACTGTATACTATTTATTTCCTTTTCTTTTCTGATTACATTAGTTATGACTTCCAATATGAAGTTGGAAAGGAGTGACAAGAAGAGTCATTCTTGCCTGATTCCTAATCTAAGCAGAAAAACTTCTAGTTTCTCATGATTTAATATAACGTTAGTTCTTTGTGAATGCTATTTATCAAGGTGAATAAGTTCCCTTTATTCCTAATGTGTGTAGAGTTTTTATCATGAATCGTATTGGATTTTGTCAAGTTATTTTTTTTTGTATCTATTGATAAGATTCTGTGATTTTTATTTTTTAACCTATTGCTGTAATGAATTACATTAACTGATTGAACGTTGACCCAGCCATGCATACCCAGAGTAAATCCTGCTTGTTAATGGTATATATATATATATATACACACACACATACATACACTTGAAAAATATATTGTTAGGTTCAGTTTGCTAATGTTTTGTTAGGGATTTTTTCATTTATGTTCATGAGAGATATTGGTCTGTAGTTCTCTTTTACTGTAAGGTCTTTGTCTGGTGTTGGTATTAGGCCAATGCTGGCCTAATATTTTAAATTCTTGTCCTGATAACTGAACATCCCTGCTATACATGAGTCTGGTTCAAGGGCTTGCTCTGTTTTTGCTTTGTAATTTTTTGTTGAAAGCCATACATGATGTATGGGGTGAAAGGAACAGTGGCAAAGAGGCCTTCAGTGATTTAGTGGGAGGGCATGAAGAGAGAGGAAACTTATAGTCATAGAGGAAGTATAGTCCTGTGATTAGGCCTTAGTCTTTTACTGAACTTGAACACTGTGAATTTCCTAAGTGTTTCTCGTGTTCTTTACAGCCCCTTAGCTAGGGCAAGAAGGCTAGGGGGTATTTCCCTTCTTCTATGTTAGGCTCTGATAAAACTCCATCAGGTAAGGCTCTGATAAAATAATTTCTCTTGAGGTAGCCCTTCAGAATGCTTCAAGTATTTCAGAACAGTTCCTTTCCCCTGTCCCCCTGCTGGAAGTTTGAGGGAAATAACCTGAGAATCTTCAGTGTGACAACTGATAGATATGGAAACAAAATACAAAATCCTAGGAGACCCACAAAGGCTGAGTTCCTGTGAAGTTTTTAAACTCTCAGATTTGTCCACACTGAGCCTCCAGCAACTCAGCAATTAGAGTTTAGATTTTCTTTCCCTAGTACTGGTTTTCACAGAGTTTTCTACTCATGGGTTTCTGCTTTGGTAAGTTGTGATTCTCTGTATACACCTGTCTTTTCTCCAATTTCGGGGGCAGCAGTTTGCCCTTTCGCCTGAATTCTCTGACAGATCTAACAAAAGCTGGTGATTTTCAGTCTGTTCAGCTTTTTACTTGTTTTTAAGGATACAGTGATGACTTTTAAGCTCCTGACATGATAAAACAGTAATTGAAAAGTCTTTTATGTCTTTGACCCATGGATATATATGTATGTGTATATATAAATATATATATATATATATATATATATATATATATATATTTGGAGCAATTTTATATTAACATCAGAACTGAATAGAAAATACAGACATTCCATACATGCCCTGCCCCCACACATGCACAGTCTACCCCATTATCAACACCCCCCACTAGAATGGTGCATTTGTTATCATCCATGAACCGAGCTTGACTCATTATTATCACCCAAAGTCTAAAGCTTACATTACAGTTTTACAGTTCACTCATGGTGGTGTACAGTATATGAATTTGGATCAATGTGTTTTCAAAGTGAAGTAATCCTAATGATGTCATATTTGTGTCTTGGGCTGAAAGGAGGAATGCTAAGTCTCTATTCTTGTTTTTTTAAATAGATGCCCTAAAATGTTTGTAATAGAATAACAGAATATATCCAAACATATTCACAGGGATGAGATGAATTTTCCTTTGACTTGGCTTAATGGGCTCTCTGGGATTTACAAACAAAAACAAACACCCCTTTGCCACCCTTGCTGCCGTAAGTCTTGTTATCAGTTCTGAACAGACTTCGGCTGGCCATTTGATGCCATGAGTCAGGGAATATAATTTGAGTTTAGAGCTCCGTTCCTATTAGAAGTAAAAATGCTTCTGGAATGAAGAAGCCTTTGAACCAGCCAGAGCCTTTCCCCCTTAACATCAATGGGCCCCACGGCAAGGAGATGAGAGCCAGGAAAGGCTCTTTTCTGACCGTCTGACAGGCGTCACCTGACTTCTTTGGACCTTGTTCCCTCAGCTGTAAAGCCAGAGCCTTGGGCTGGATAATCCAAATGTCCCTAAAAGCTAGGGACAAGATGCTAGGCTTTTGAAAACGCTGACTGTAAAAAAATAAAATACCATTCTGTGTCTACAGAATCAGGCAACTCCAAGGCCATCATAAGGCAAAACAAAGGTTGGATTTGATGAGGGGAGAACTTCTCTTCAAAGACTTCTGCTTAAATATAGGAATAAGGCAGATAACATCAACACAGTCATATGTCAGTCTATTTTATGCAATGTGAAATTCCTTCTTAACTTCCCAGATCACAGTTACATCCAATTGCAAAATTGGGACTCAGGTAAACTGCGCCGCCATGACACTTGACATAAACCTGTGGTATTTTTGGGGTACCTTGGCATTCCTAGGACAGCCAAATATGTTAACTCATTGTGTGCTGATCACAACCCGGAAAAAAGAGTACTGTCTCCATTTTCGAGTTCAGGAAACAGGAGTATTAGAAATTTCGTGGCTTGCCTAAGTCCCACAGCTACTGAGCGACAGAGGATTTTAAATTTGCCTGTGCATTTTAGTTCAGGTTTCCCGAACGTCAGGAACCTCCTCTGAGTGACTTTACAAAACAGAAGGTTGTAGTCCACGAACATCAGGCCAACGTGCTTTGTTTTCTCTGGCTGGGCCCTATGTTGCACGAATTTTCTCAGCTCTCACAACAACCCTACGAATAGGTACTTTAGTATTTATACTTGTTTACTGCGCAGACTATTCTTGAGACCAACCTGTAGAGCAGCAAAAGATGCGCGTTACCCGTGCCGGGGTCTGGGGAAACTGGGGGAAACTGAAGTGATGGGGTGTCTTGGTTTTCTGTTCTTTGGAGCGTCTCTGGCTGTATTCTCCTCACACTACTGTCTGTCCCTGAGCTCCCCGAGGCTGTGTGCCACTTTGCGCCCAGAGATTTGTGTGTCCCAATTACCGTGCATGGCTCTCGCCTTCCGTTCACACGCCGAAGCAGTTGGAATAAGCCCAGAGAAGGACGCAGACCGCGGCAGTCCGAGCCCAGAGCGATCCGAGCCCGGAGCGGAGCACAGGTGCAGCGGCTCCAGCACTCACGACCGCAGGCTTCCGCCAAACCGCGCGATCTCTGCGCTGCCAGCCCGCCCGCGGAGCTGGGGATCCGCCGAGGTGCCTTTAGCTCAGCTGGCCTGGGGGCGTGGCCGCGAATCGGGGGCGTGGGCGGGAGCCGGCGGCGTGGGCGGGACCGGGGGCGGGCCCCGGGGCGGGGACAGCCAGAGCTCAGGCCGAGGGTGGCTTCCGCTGCCCACCGCATCCCTCGCGTTCTTGCCCTCTGCGGGTACCGGGCAATACCATGCTCCTCCGCCTGCTCCTGCTGCTTGCGCCGTGCGGTGCGGACTTCGCTACCAAGGTGGTCAGCATCAGTTTGCGGGGAAACTGGAAGATCCACAGCGGGAACGGTTCGCTGCAGCTGCCCGCGGCGGTTCCCGGTTGCGTGCACAGCGCCTTGTTCAACAAGAGGATCATCAAGGTATTGTGTGCGGCCGCCCCGCTAGGAATCTGCGCCCAGGTCCCTCGCACGGTGAGAGGGGCCCAGGAACAGCCTGACCGCCCCCGAGCCCGGCGGTGTTCTCCTGGGTTTGGCACTAACTTCCGCTTTGCTTCTTGTGGTCTCCAGGGGGTTGGACGTGGGGGGAGGGTGGCGAGGCAATGTATCTACTCTTGGCGAAGAGCACCGCTGGGGTCCGGGCTAGATGGAGACTGAGCCACCCTCACACTGGGGCCGCAGTAACTCAGGAAAGCGGAGCTTCAGGCAGTTATACCGGCAGTGTTATTGCCATGGTTCTCCGCTGAAGCGTGGATTATCACTGACAGAGCCTAAGGCGGGGGATGAGTGTTTCAACTACTCGAACACTGCAGGGGACGATAGTGTTTTCCCAAGTAAATGTTAACTATATTCAATAATGCCTTAGTTTTTCATTTTCGCTTTTAGGGTCAGATTTGGAATTGATACAGCAGCACATAGGCTGAGGAGAAGAGACGCAGGTGTAAGGTTAGGATTGTCAGTGCTAGTGTGAAGGCTAAATAATTGTTAAGGCTGGGATATGAAGAAAGATGCTGTTTCCTTGCACTGCATGTGATGTGGTTGTGTGTGTCCCAATAGAGGCTTCAGTTTATAGACTTCTTATGGCGGACGTTTTCCTGTTTGGCTGCCTGTGGGTAGAGGTTTGCAAACACACTGCCACTTCCCACCGTTTTTTCCTTCCATCTGCTGCACATCTTTAATGGCTTTGCTTGGGACAAGATGTACTTGATAAGTGATTGGCACACATTGTTCGGATCCTCCTAAAAACTCCAGGGTAAGTGTCACACAGTATAGGAGGCTATGAAGTCAGGCCAGGCTAGTTTAGAATTCCGTTTCTGCCACTCTAAAGAATAAGTCTTATCTACATTTTATGGATGATACGAATTATGGAGCCCAGAGAGGTGGAGAATGTACCCAAGATCACACAGCAATTTAGAGTGACAGAAATGGAATTCTAAATCAACCTGGCCTGACTTCATGGCCTTCTGTATTGTATGCCACTTCCCCTGGTGGTCTGAAAAATCATGCATTTTTAAAGCACTGCAGTTAACTGTCAGGAATATAGTTCAAAGTTTACTTAAATGACAGGACAATTGACAGGTTATGCAGATTTCTGATCTGGTATCATTAGCTCTTTTTCAAAGAAGCAAATGTAAATGACACTGACCATGGTCCTGTTTATTTTTTTTTTAAGTAAGTCATTCTCAAACTTAAGTATTTAAACTATTTTTAGTTAACACACTGCTTATGACATGGACCCTAAGGCTTCACTAACCCATACTGTGAGGATGCTTTTGTTTATATTGCAGTGTCTCTCCTGCCTCATTTTCCTGATTAAGGCAATGGGAAATCACTAGTGGCTGTAGTAAATCAGAATACTGTTCCATGTTACAGGGCTGCATACCAAGAAACATTTTGTTACTCGTTAAAGTGAATGATGTGCTCATAGACTGAAACAACTGACTTTTCCTCATGGGAACAATTTACAATGTCTGTTAGATCTGTTAATAAATTCTTAGGAAAACTTTAAGTTTCAATAAGGTAGATGTGGCTTCCCTGAAGGCTCAGTGGTAAAGAATCCGTCCACAGTGCAGGAGACATTGGGTTGGAAAGATCCCCTGGAGAAGGAAGTGGCTACCCACTGCAGTTTTCTTCCCTGGAGGATCCCATGGACTGAGGAGCCTGGTGAGCAGCAATCCTTGGGGTGGCAAAGGAGTCAGACACAACTTAGTGACTAAACAACAACAAGATAAATGTAGGTCTTAAATGATAAGAGATGGGGAGCCTTTGGCGATTGGGGAACTCCAGGACTATGGATAATAACCTACATCAAGTATCATGTTGAGTAATATGATATTGTTATTCCACCTGCTTTATTATAACATCCATTCTTGGTGTTGACCTCAGGAAATATTCTATAGCTTAGAGCAGATGCTGGTCTAAATATGGTGTTTACATGAGAACTTGAAACATATCTTCTTGAAGTCATTCATCTAATTATCTCATAAATATTTATTTGGTACCTCCAAGCATTATTCTAGGTGCTTGGAATTGATAGCTTATGGTGAACCATGGATTCATGATCTCCGAAGAAGATTTAGCTTCGGAACCAGGGACCAGGCTTGATCACTCAAGAGCTTTTGTGTAGCAGAGTTTTATTAACATGAAAAAGGGACAGAGAAAACCTCTGACATAAACATCAGAAGGGGACTGAGAGTGCCCCACTGGCTAGTCTTAGGGAGGTAAAAAAATATACTTTTTTCACTTGGTCATTACAGTAAATCAAAAGAATGTCTTAAGGTTGTAGACCCACTCCTACAATATACATTTTAAGATAACAGATTAGAACTAACAATAGAAAGATCTTACCAGACCCACTCCCATAATACACATTTTTAAGATGACAGGATTAGTCAGAAAGTTCTCAAGAAGGAGAAACAGTCCTCAAGCAGGATACATTGTTGTCATATAATCATTGGTACAGAGTTTAAGGGAAAACATATCCTTGAGTAAGATGAATTGTTTTGTTGTTCAGTCATCAGCTCTGGGCTTAAAGAAAAAAAATGTCCTTTTCTCCTTCTTGAGAGCGCCAGACCCCTATCTTCTAGAGAGCCCCAGACCACCCACTCCCACAATATATATCTTAAATTAACAAGATTAGAACTAACAATAGAAAGGTCTTATCAGACCCACTCCCACAAAGTCTTGAGATAACAAGGTTAGTCAGAAAACCTTGTTAAGGAGAAGCATGTCCTTGAGCATGTTATACTGACTAAAACAAAGCAATGTAGAAAATAAGTTTGTCTTTTTCTCCTTGAGAGCCCCAGACCCTTTTCTCCTTCTCCAGGACTCTGGACCCCTTTCTCCTCCTGGAGCACCCTGGACTTCTTATCAACCTACCCAGGAGTTGGCTCTCAGAATCAAGTGGTGAAGAAAACAGTTTTTGTCCCAATAGACATTCTAGTGGAGGAGATAAATAATAAGCAGATATTAATAGATAATATAGTGACAGCTGGTACACTGAAAAAAAAAATAAAGCAGGTTAAAAGAAGAGAGAATGAAGGCTGATTGGAAAAGATTCTATTTTTTAAAAAGTGGTTAAAGATAGCCATTTTGATAAAGATCTTCTGAGGAGATCAGTTTTAAGCCAAAATGCATTTCCAGCAAAAAAAGGAAGAAAAGATGGCAGTGGGGAGAGGAGAGGCCTTGAGGCAGGAACATGCTTGGTGAGCTCCAGAAATAGCCAAAAGGCAAGTGTGGCTGTAACCCTATGACTGCGAGGGCAGGTGGATAAGTTAAAAGTAGGCCTCTAGGGTAGATCATGCAGGAAGGCCATTGAGAAAAACTTTGGATTTTATTCTGCAATGATGGGGAAATTTTTTAGCTAAATTTTAGTTAGTATACATTCTTATTTTTCTTAGACAAATTTTTAGAAGTGTAATTGCTGATTCAAAAGAATATACATTTTTTTCTTTTACTATATACATCTAAATTGTTCTCCATAAAATTTGTACCAGTTTTACACTCCTGTCGTGACTTTATTAGAGTGCTTATTTTAAGTGCTAGATTTGAATATTATTAAAAAAATCAAAAATAGAGACAATTTACTTTCTAGTGAGGTTAATAATTTTTATATGTTTATGTTATTTGTGATTCGGGATTACTTATTCCTATTTTTAATCTATTTTTCTATTGACTGTCTTTTAAAATATAGATTTGTTAGATCTCTTTTTATATATTTTCAAAATTTTCCATGTGTTAATGATATAGTTGATTATATAGATGTTTTAAAGTTTTATTTGTTGAAATCTTATAAACTTTTTTCTTTTATGATTGTTTCTGTCTTGGTATTATGCTTTGTAATTTTCTCTCTCCTAAAGTTTTATTTGTTGAAATCTTATAAACTTTTTTCTTTTATGATTGTTTCTGTCTTGGTATTATGCTTTGTAATTTTCTCTCTCCTAATTAAATAAATATTTACCTGTAGTTTCTCCTTTTAGTATTTTTATGTTTCTTCTTTTGTATGTTTGTATTTAAAATTTTGATCCATTTGAGTTTTTCAAATAATTAAGCAATTTTTTTATATCCCAGGATTTGACAGTTTCTCTTTTGTCCAATAATAAAACATTACTTTTATCATGCACAGAGTTGATGATTGATACAATTTTCTTATTCTCTACTTTTAAATTCTTTTTAAAAGAATAATAAATGTTCAGTACTTATTGTACAAAAATGATGCAGAGAAATATAAAATATGAAGTCAATCCCTGAGATGGTTTTGTAAGCTACTTCATTTAAAATATATTATGAACATCTGTTTGTATCTATTCAGTTCAGTTCATTTCAGTCTCTCAGTCGTGTCCGACTCTTTGCGACCCCATGAATTGCAGCACGCCAGGCCTCCCTGTCCATCGCCAACTCCCAGAGTTCACTCAGACTCACGTCCATCGAGTCAGTGATGCCATCCAGCCATCTCATCCTCTGTCGTGCCCTTCTCCTCCTGCCCCCAATCCCTCCCAGCATCAGAGTCTTTTTCCAATGAGTCAACTCTTCGCATGAGGTGGCCCAAGTACTGGAGTTTCAGCTTGAGCATCATTCCTTCCAAAGAAATCCCAGGGCTGATCTCCTTCAGAATGGACTGGTTGGATCTCCTTGCAGTCCAAGGGACTCTCAAGAGTCTTCTCCAACACCACAGTTCAAAAGCATCAATTCTTCGGCGCTCAGCCTTCTTCACAGTCCAACTCTAACATCCATACATGACTACAGGAAAAACCATAGCCTTGACTAGATGGACCTTTGTTGGCAAAGTAATGTCTCTGCTTTTGAATATGTTGTCTAGGTTGGTCACAACTATAAATATAGATCTTCAAAATTTTTTAATTACTGCATGGACTCCATTATAAAGATTTTCCTACTCAAATCTACACTTAAAAATATAAGAAAATATATTGATTGCAAAGAGTTGTACATGACCGAGCAACTGAGCACAAGCACATATTGAAAATATATTGTAAATACACATACACTACCAAAAACAGTAGGTACCAGATACAATGACTGGTACCAGATGGTATAAAAGTGCAGGTAAATGGAAATGAAGCCTGTAGTTCAGTTGAAAAAATGCAGACTTTGGTGTTGGCCCAAGTTTATTTCATCCCTGGATGTACTTCTGCTTTGTCATGGGACCTCAGGAAAAACACTTCACCCTTTGGAGCTTTAGTTTCTTCCAGTATAAAATGGTATTTACTGCACATCTTTGTTATGAGGATTAGAGTAAATGAGTGACTATCTTGGAGGCTAATATAAAGTAAATGGTCAACAAGTGATACTCTTACTGTCTTTAGGGTTCATGGCTTTGTTTTAACAACTCATTACTTACGTGGGTCCTTACTCATCAGAGGTAATGCTGAGCTGCTGTTTGCTTCAAACAAAACTCACAATTTTAATATGAGCAGAAGAGATCAGACCACTCTGGAACCAAATTAAGTTGGTTGCTTAGCATATGCAGTATCTATTATAAATGTAATGTGAGCCTCCACAACTTTTATTTTAGAGAGAGTAAGGTATTTGCCTTTAGAGTAGTTTTTTAATAGGTTTTATTTATTTTTTTTTGGCGGGGGGAGCAATTTTAGGTTCTCTGCAAAATTAAATGGAAAATACAGACAGTTCCCATACGTCCCCCACACACGAACAGCTGCCCTACCACCAACACCTCCTGTCAGAGTGCTACATTTGTACCATCAGTGAACCTTACAGTGACACATGTTATTCCTGGAAGTCCATAGTTTATGTTACTATTCATTCTATGGATTTTGACAAATATGTAATGATGTGTGCCCACCATCATAGTATCATTCAGAATAGTTTCACTGCCCTAGAGATCCTCTGTTCTCTACCTATTCATCCTTCTCTCCTCCTTTATCTCTAGTAGCCACTGATGCTTTTAGTGTCTCCATAGCGTTGCCTTGCCAGAACATCATATAATTGGCATCATATAGTCTGTAGCCAGAGTGCCTGATGAACTATGGACGGAGGTTTGTGACATTGTACAGGAGACAGGAATCAAGACTATCCCCAAGAAAAAGAAATGCAAAAAAGCAAAATGGCTGTCTGAGGAGGCCTTACAAATAGCTGTGAAAAGAAGGGAAGTGAAAAGCAAATGAGAAAAAAAAAAAGATATACCCATTTCAATGCAGAGTTCCAAAGAATGGCAAGGAGAGATAAGAAAGCCTTCCTCAGCAATCAATGCAAAGAAATAGAGGAAAACAATAGAATGGGAAAGACTAGAGATCTCTTCAAGAAAATCAGAGATACCAAGGGAACATTTCATGCAAAGATGGGCACAATAAAGGACAGAAATGGTAGGGACCTAACAGAAGCAGGAGGTATTAAGAAGAGGTGGCAAGTATACACAGAAGAACTGTACAAAAAAGATCTTCATGACCAAGATAATCTCTATGGTGTGATCACTGACCTAGAGCCAGACATTCTGGAATGTGAAGTCAAGTGGGCCTTAGGAAGCATCACTATGAACAAAGCTAGTGGAGGTGATGGAATTCCAGTTGAGCTATTTCAAATCCTGAAAGATGACGCTGTGAAAGTGCTGCACTCAGTTATGCCACCAATTTTGGAAAACTCAGCAGTGGCCACAGGACTGGAAAACGTCAATTTTCATTCTAATCCCAAAGAAAGACAATGCTAAAGAATGCTCAAACTACCTCACAATTGCACTCATCTCACACGTTAATAAAAAAATGCTCAAAATTCTCCAAGCCAGGCTTCAGCAATATGTGAACCGTGAACTTCCAGATGTTCAGGCTGGTTTTAGAAAAGGCAGAGGAACCAGAGATCAAATTGCCAACATCCGCTGGATCATTGAAAAAGCAAGAGAGTTCCAGAAAAACATCTATTTCTGCTTTATATGACAAAGCCTTTCACTGTATGGATCACAATAAACTGTGGGAAATTCTGAAAGAGATGGGAATACCAGAACACCTGACCTGCCTCTTGAGAAATTTGTATGCAGGTCAGGAAGCAACAGTTAGAACTGGACATGGAACAACAGACTGGTTCCAAATAGGAAAAGGAGTACGTTAAGGCTGTATATTGTCACCCTGCTTATTTAACTTATATGCAGAGTACAACATGAGAAATGCTGGGCTGGAGGAAGCACAAGCTGGAATCAAGATTGCCGGGAGAAATATCAATAACCTCAGATATGCAGATGACACTACCCTTATGGCAGAAAGTGAAGAAGAACTAAAGAGCCTCTTGATGAAAGTGAAAGTGGAGAGTGAAAAAGTTGGCTTAAAGCTCAACATTCAGAAAACGAAGATCATGGCATCTGGTCCCATCACTTCATGGGAAATAGATGGGGAAACAGTGGAAACAGTGGAATACTTCATTTTTCTGGATTCCAAAATCACTGCAGATGGTGATTGCAAAGCCATGAAATTAAAAGACACTTACTCCTTGGAAGGAAAGTTATGACCAACCTAGATAGCATATTCAAAAGCAGAGACATTACTTTGCCAACAAAGGTCCGTCTAGTCAAGGCTGTGGTTTTTCCAGTGGTCATGTATGGATGTGAGAATTGAACTGTGAAGAAAGCTGAGCACTGAAGAAGTGATGCTTTTGAACTGTGGTGTTGGAGAAGACTCTTAGAGTCCCTTGGAGTGCAAGGAGATCCAACCAGTCCATCCTAAAGGAGACCAGTCCTGGGTGTTCATTGGAAGGACTGATGTTGAAGCTGAAACTCCAATACTTTGGCCACCTGATGCGAAGAGCTGACTTATTTGAAAAGACCCTGATGCTGGGAAGGATTGAGGGCAGGAGGAGAAGGGGACGACAGAGGATGACATGGCTAGATGGCATCACCGACTCAATGGACATGGGTTTGGGTGGACTCCGGGAGATGGTGATGGACAGGGAGGCCTGGCGTGCTGCCGTTCATGGGGTCGCAAGGAGTCGGACACAACTGAGCAACTGAACTGAACTGAGTCTGTAGCCTTTCCAGATTTGCTTCTTTCAAGAAATAGGAAATATTTATTATCTAAATTCTCCTTTTCTAGAAAAAATGTATCTTAGATGATTACCCCCTGGAGCTGAACATGCTGATTCTTTCAAGGATCTGGGAGATAGGAAGCAGTCTTGTGCCTCGTCAGCCATCCCTGAGGTTGTTAGCAGGTTGAACTTTAGCAGGTTGAAGTGTTGCAACTACATTAGCCTTCACACCTTCTTTCTCCCGATATTTTTAACTAGATTGGATTGAGTCCATAGTGTAGAGTTATAAATAGGGCAGGGTGGAGACACATGGGCAGGCTTATATTTAGGTGCCTCTTCAAACCTGTGTCCTTAACTATTTGCTTCACGTTAGTTCAGTGGAAAGTGCTGGGTGCCGTGCGTGGGGGAATAGAAGAAAAGGAAGCAAGTGGGCTGGGCCTGACGCCCCCCATTTAGCAGAATAAAAAGCTCACAGGTTAACCAGACCTTAAAAGTCAGTTTGGTGATTATTGGTTGTTGTTAAATCTGGTCAACTGCTGATCGCCCCTGTGATATCAAAATGTTTCTTCCAGTCAGGAGCAGTTTCTGGTTGACACGTTTTTTTTCCATCTTGATACACACCCAATGATGTTATAGTCCCTCTTACATTTTGTGCCCTGGGCAGGTGCCCAGCTGGCTGTTGTCAGTGGTCAGCCCTTATCTGTGCGGAACGTAGATAAAGCCAGCTTTTCCCTCTCAACTTGGAGTTCCTGAGGAAATCACCCTTGGCCCTGGCCCAGTCAGAGGCGAGAAGCCCTCTGAGCCTGCCCGGTGTCCCCCTGTGTAGCTGTGGTGTTGTTTACGGACAGATGAACTGAAAAGCTTCTTGTACCATTCTGCCTCCTGCCTGGGAGCCCTCATCAGGAAGGTAAAGGGTAGAGAATGAGAAGGGGAAGAAAGACGTAAGTATTATGGACAAGGAATTGGGGCTGGACCCTCAGATAGAATAGCATCTGTGAACAGCCAGCAGGCCAGTCATCTAAGGCAGAGGCTCATGAAGGGCCAGATATTATTAATACTGTTTTAGGCATCATGGGTCCTTTGGTCTCGCTCATGTCTACTCAGCTCTGCTATTATAGCATGAAAACTGCTGTATATAATTTACAAAGGAATGGACCTGTCTGTGCTCCTGTAAAACTTTACTGATACATGTCCATTCTTAGTTCACTGGCCACCCAAAAACAGATAGTGAGCTGCATTAGGCCTGTGGCTTGTAGTTTGCAGACCTGGTCTAGGCTAATACAGGAAACATGAAGTCTGTAAGTTTGACAGTATCTATGCTCTCTGCATGTTCTCTAGAGAAATACTTTTTGTGCTCACTTAGGAGAAAGAAATGGCAACCCACTCCAGTGTTCTTGCCTGGAGAATCCCAGGGACAGGGGAGCCTGGTGGGCTGTCGTCTATGGGGTCGCACAGAGTTGGACACGACTGAAGCGACTTAGCAGCAGCAGCAGCAGTAAAGCTGAGGGCTTCCCTGATGGCTTGGATGGTAAAGAATCCATCTGCAATGCAGGAGACCCCAATGTGATTCCTGGGTCGGAAAGTTCCCCTGGAGAAGGGATACGTGACCCACTCCAGTGTTCTTGGGCTTTCCTGGTGGCTCAGATGGTAAAGAATCCACCTGCAGTGTGGAAGACCTGGGTTTGACCCCTGGATTGGGAAGATCCCCTGGAGGAGGGCATGGCCACCCACACCAGTATTCTTGCCTGGGGAATCCCCATAGACAGAGGAGCCTGATGGGCTACAGTCCATGGGGTCACAAAAAGTCGGATACGACTGACCAACTAAGCATAGCATAGTAAAGCTGAGGGCTCCCCAGATGGTGCTAGTGGTGAAGAACCCACCTGCCAATGCAGAAGACATAAGAGGTAAGAGACAAGGGTTCGATCTCTGGGTCGGGAAGATCCCCTGGAGGAGGGCATGACAGCCCACTCCAGTATTCTTGCCTGGAGAATCCCATGGACAGAGGAGCCTAGTGGGGTACAGTCCATAGGGTTGCAAAGACTTGGACATGGCTGAAGCGACCTGGCATGCACACACTTACAGTAAAGCTGAGTGAAAAATAACTTTGTAAATGCAGAGTAAATACGAGGAGTTGGGAGTTTGGCTGATCTTTGGGCAACAGAGAGGAAGCATCCCCCCAGGGAAGCCAGCTGAGATAGTAGCAGCAAAATGCAAAGTGAGAACCAGAGAGCAGTGCGTGCCTGATGGCGTCACACCATTGCGAGAGCTGCCGTTCGTTCTCTGCTGTGACCTTGCAGGTTCTGTGTTTGGTTTTAACAGGGGAACCCAATCTTCATCTCCACATCTCCACGTATTTCTTTGATAATGAAACTATGTGTGTCCTAGTCGCTTAGTCATGTCCGACTCTTTGCAAGCCCATGGACTGTAGCCCACCAGGCTCCTCTGTCGGTGGGATTCTCCAGGTAGGAATACTGGAGTGGGTTGCCATGCCCTCCTCCAGGGGATCTTCCTGACCCAGGGATTGAATTCAGGTCTCTGGCACTGCAGGCAGATTCTTTGCCATCTGAGCCAACAGGGAAGCCCTAATGAAACTGTAATAGTTATAGCTCATCGTGCTTTCATTTCAGGTATTTTGTTAGACTTTTACATTTAAAAATATTTTTAGTATTTTTAGGATGCTAATGCCATGGCAACTTTGTTTGAAAGGTAATGGTCTCTTAAATAGATGGAGCTTTAGCCTTGAGGATGGGATGGGCCAGCATATGAAATGCTTGCAATCCCAGGCCAAGAGTTAATTGATTTTTAGATAATAAATAACTATCATTACTGGTTTATTTCATGTTTATTTAATTAATTATTTTTGCATATTTAATCACCTACTGTATTTTTTATCAACAGGATCCATACTACAGATTTAATAACCTTGACTACAGATGGATTGCCTTGGATAACTGGACCTATATCAAGAAATTTAAACTCCACTCTGATATGAGGTACATATGTGTGTATATCTATATTTATATCTATATCTGTTTATTCATTTATTATTATTATTTGAACTTTTCTTCTTTTTCGGTTTGCAGTAATCTTTTGTTTGTTTAGGTTACATTGTCATACTAAAGCCTGAACTATAAAAGTGAAAATATGATTTGTGCTTTGATTTGTGCATGAGGATTGTGCTGCTGATCATCAGTCACAGAATTATCTCTTATTGTCATTTTTTTCCAGTGGTTATAATGGCATCACCTAGACTTAGTTCTTTTATCTGCCTTTTCTTTTCCCTGCTCTCCCAGTAATCCATAAAGTGTACATATTTACAATATTGTCAAATAGTCTTAGATATACATCATTTGCTTGATATAGTGTTAACCAGCCACAGAAACTATGCTATTGGCCTTATATTATATCATGAGGACACGAGGAAAGATATGGTATAGTTTTCAGTAATGTCCTATGTAGCAGAAGTGAAGTTGCTCAGTCGTGCCCGACTCTTTGCGACCCCATGGATAGTAGCCTGCACCAAGCTCCTCCATCCATGGGATTTTCAAGGCAAGAGTACTGGAGTGGGGTTGCCATTTCCTTCTCCAGGGAATCTTCCCAACCCAGGGATCGAACCCAGGTCTCTCACATTGTAGACAGACGCTTTACCGTCTGAGCCACCAGGGAAGTCTTATGTAGCAGAATGTACAATTGGGTTATGTAGCAGAATGTAACCCAATTATGTGTGCATGTGCTGAGTTGCTCAGTCATGTCTGACTCTTTTCAATGCCATGGACTGTAGCCTGCCAGGCTCCTCTGTCCATGGAATTTTCCAGGCAAGAATACTGCAGTGAGTTGCTATTTCCTACTCCAGGGTATCTTCCTGACCTATAGACTGAACCTGCTCTCCTGCATTGGCAGACAGTTTCTTTACCACTGGGCCACCTTGGAAGCTTCAACCTAATTATATTAATATCTACCACTGTTATTGCTAAATTAAAAAAAAACCCTCTGTCCTTTTAATATGACCTTTTTTTGGGGGGGGGGGAGTGCGTAATTAATCACTAGCTTCTTAAAAGAGAAATAAAGCCAGAAAATAGTGCTCAGTATCTTGGAGTTACAATGTTTCAGACTCTATTTCCAGCTAATACTTAAAATATCTCCAATAGGGGGTCCTCTTTCATCCTGAACTCAACATTTAGTTAACCAATTGACTGTCCGACTTAAAGCTTGCATTAGATTCCAGCCACCTCATTGTTTCTCTTAATATAATATCTTCCCAATCTCCCATGCCCAGTGAGTTTTTGGCTTATCATATCTTTTCTTCATCTTCCTGTATTTGGCCTGTTTCTGAGTCCTGTTAATTTTTGCCTATCATTTCTCTTGATCCAGCCCCTCCCTGCCTCCTCATTTCTAAGTTTCCACCTTTGCCTAGGCCTTTATACCTGGCCTTTATACCTTTGCCTAGGCCTTAATACCTGGCATTAGGCCTGTGCTACCTACTAAGATTTCTTGCTTTGTCTTTGTATTCTCTAGTCTTCTGTATGTAGAAACATTAGATTCATCTCTTCCAAATTCTTATTCATTTTATTTTTTGGCTGCTCTGGGTCTCTATTGCTGTGCTCAGGCTTTCGTTATTGCTGTGGGAGTTACTCTCTAGTTGCGATGTGCAGGCTTCTCATTGCCATGGCTTCTTTTGTTGCAGATCATGGGCTCTGGGCTTCAGCAGTTGTGGTACATGGGCTTAGTCGCCCCCAGGCATATGGGATCTTCCTGGACCAGGGATTGAACCAGTTAGGCGAATTCTTAACCACTCAACCTCCAGGAAAGCCCCCAAATGTTTATTTTACCGTGATATTCTTGCTTAAGAATGAGAGTGTCTTCCTTTTTATTGGCAGATCAAGTTGAACCTTCTCTGCTTGTCTGTGAAAATGCTGCTTACTGTTGCAAGTCCTATACCACTTCCTGCATCCCCATCCCCCTAGTCCTCTCCCAGCCCTAGGCAACTGCTAATTTATTTTTTATCTCTATGCATTTTCTCTTCTGGAAATCTCAAAGAAATGGATTTGTACAACATATACCTCCTTTATGACTGGCTAATTTCACTTAGCATAATGATGTTTTCAAGTTCAAGTTCTGTGTTATCATGTCCACCAGTACTTCATTTGTTTTTATTGCTGAATACTAGTTTATTGTATGGATATACCACATTTTATTTATTTTGTTCTTTAAACTCTTGTTTCCTTCTTGAAGTCCTTCCTTATAACATAAACTCTGATATCACTTGCGGTCATTCATCAAGACTATATCTCAAAGTAGAAGAGACTGAAAACTTTCTCTTTGTTTCCTGTGTTTTAGGCTTGAATGCTAAACAGATTTCAGATTCCTTAAATTCAGAGACTGTTTTAGTTCTCTGTAAGGCTTAGCAGAGTACTGGGCACATAATATTTACTCACAGATATTTGCTAGTTGGTTAATATGTTCTCTTACCATCAGTAAATGTAATAGTTTGTGAAAATGTTTTGTGTCTGTTATCAATATTGAACTTGATTCAAATAAGAACTTTGTGAAGTTCTAGGGGAAAAGTCAATGCATGGAAATTAGAAGTCATGGTCATGATTTGATAATGATTGAAATATTATCAAGAAAGTTAAACTGGATGACTCAACATAAAAATGTATTAAAGCAGTATTTCTGAAAACTTTATTGAAAATTGCCTTCCAAGAATGTATATTTTCTCTGAAATATTTATTCCTTTCATTCATAATTAAAAAAGACTAGTTATCTAAGTTAATGTTTTATTCATCTTGTTGTAAAAATCTCTTTTTTTAGCACATGGAGTAAAGTAAATTTGGTTTTTGAGGGTATCGATACAGTTGCAGTAGTCCTGCTCAACAGTGTTCCCATTGGCAAAACAGACAACATGTTCAGAAGATACGTAAGTACATAATGACATCAGGTGAAAAAGAACCACTGTATTTGTGTTCATTGTTATGACGAGCAGCGAGAACAAGTCCTTTGATGCAATGGGTAAATTACTTTATCTCTCGTTGCCGTATTTGTTGAATGATGAAGACACTCAAGCCCTATAAAATTATTGTGAGGATTTAATGAGTTAATTGTATGAAACGATTGGTTTAGTTTTTGGCACATAGGAAATGTTTGAAAATGCTGTTCCCTTCTCTGTTGTTTGGAATCCAGAGTTTCAAGGGAAATGACAGCTGACAAGCCATTTTTAAAAGGAAGTATTCCTTCCTTTCTGGAAGTGTTACCTGAAGAGATTGTATCCTGATCTCCCTTCCCTGTTAAGGGTAGACTTTTCAAAACAAAAATAACTTATGACTTAGAAACTACATGCTATGCATACCAGAGGGTCAGGTTATTATGAAGTATCTAGGAAATACTTGGCAATTCAAAGCCATATGTAAATAGCAAGAGCAGACTTTCCAGGACTAAACACAGTCTCTGTTTGCACTGTTGGCCTAGGACCATCATCTCTCAGTAAAAATAGCAGGAGAAAACCTAGAAATCTACGTTTGGGTAGGAGAATGTGATCAGTTATAACTAAAAGTTGGCAACTAAGTTATACAAGCTGGATTTAGAAAAGGCAGAGGAACCAGCAGTCAAATTGCCGACATCAGCTGGATCATAGAAAAAGCAAGAGAGTTCCAGAGAAACATCTACTTCTGCTTTATTGACTACATCAAAGCCTTTGACTGTGTGGATCACAACAAACTGTGGAAAATTCTTCAAGAGATGAGAATACCAGACCACCTTACCTGCCTCCTGAAAGATCTGTGTGCAGGTCAAGAAGCAACAGTTAGAACTAGACATGGAAGAATAGACTGGCTCCAAATTGGGAAAGGAGTATGTCAAGGCTGTATATTGTCACCCTGCTGATTTAGCTTATATGCAGAGTACATCATGTGAAATGCCAGGCTGGATGCAGCACAAGGTGGAATCAAGATTGCTGGGAGAAATATCAGTAACCTCAGGTATGCAGATGACACCACCCTTATGACAGAAAGTGGAGAGGAACTAAAGAGCCTCTTGATGAAAGTGAAAGAGGAGAATGAAAAAGTTGGCTTAAAGCTCACCATTCAGAAAACTAAGATCTTGGCATCCTGTCCCATCACTTCATAGCAAATAGATGGGGAAACAGTGGAAACAGTGTCAGACTTTATTTTCTTGGGCTCGAAAATCACTGCAGATGGTGATTGTAGCCATGAAATTAAAAGACACTTGCTCCTTGGCAGAAAAGCTATGACCAACATAGACAGTATATTAAAAAGCAGAGACATTACTTTGCCAACAAAGGTCCATCTAGTCAAGGCTATGGTTTTTCCAGTGGTCATGTATGGATGTGAGAGTTGGACTGTGAAGAAAGCTGAGCGCCGAAGAATTGCTGCTTTTGAACTGTGGTGTTGGAGAAGACTCTTGAGAGTCCCTTGGACTGCAAGGAGATCCAACCAGTCCATTCTAAAGGAGACCAGTCCTGGGTGTTCATTGGAAGGACTGATGCTGAAGCTGAAACTCCAGTACTTTGGCCACCTCATGCGAAAAGTTGACTCATTTGAAAAGACCCTGATGTTGGGAGGGATTGGGGGCAGGAGGAGAAGGGGACGACAGAGGATGAGATGGTTGGATGGCATCACCGACTTGACAGACATGAGTTTGAGTAACCTCCGGGAGTCGGTGATGGACAGGGAGGCCTGGCATGCTGCAGTCCATGGGGTCACAAAGAGTCAGACATGACTGAGCAACTGAACTGAACGAAGTTATACTATCTTGGAGAAGTTCTTTCTTCAGCAAAAAGGCTAGACCTAAAGATTTCAATTATTTTATGCATCTTTCATACATTCTGCCTGTGTCTAAAATTTTATACACGAGGATGCTTTCATATTCGTTCTTTGTGTTTAATTTAGAGCTTTGATATTACACATACGGTCAAAGCAGTGAACATCATTGAGGTGCGTTTCCAGTCACCAGTGGTATATGCAAACCAGAGGAGTGAACGTCACACTGCCTACTGGGTGCCCCCCAACTGCCCTCCACCTGTGCAGGATGGCGAATGCCATGTCAACTTTATTCGCAAGGTAAGGCTCTCACGGTGGAGGGGCGTGAGCCTTAAGGATGGGATGATGGTATATGAAATGCTTGTTTGAAGACTCCAGTTGTATTTCAGAAGATGGGCATCTCTCTCCTGCCCCTTAGTGGGATTTATAGTGAAAATTAGAAATAAGAACCAAATGTTATATGAATTTTTGAGGAGAACTTTTCTTTCTAGGTTCCCTTCTTGAGGAGTACCTAAGAACTTGGATAACATTGGAAAAAGAAGAAAGATAGGTGACTGATAATGCACCTTGACAGTTTCTATTTTGGCTCTGCCATGAGGCTTGCAGGATCTTTGTGTCCTGACCAGTGATCAAACCCATGCCCCCTGCAGTGGAAGGCCCGAATCCTAACTACTGGCCTGCCAGGGAATTCCCCTTTTCAATTTTTTTTTAAAGCACTTAAGCTTATCAAGCTTTACGTCAGACTGCAGGGTTCATATTTATGAGCAATAGTTGTTACTAGCCTTCTGCACCTGTTAATGCATTTGTTGATGTGTGATATTTTCCTGCAAGGTTCTCATAACATCTAACAAAAGATAACAAAGCCACAGGTGATTAATTTCCTTTGAGTCTGTTCTCAATCTAGATGACTAATACAGGGATGAATTAGTATATTATGTCACACTTAGTTTTTAATTTTATTTTTATTTTAAAATAGTTTAATTGTGGTAAAATACACATAACACAAAATTTACCATCTTAATTCTTTTAGGTGTACATTCAGTAATATTAATTATATTCACATTGTGTGAAATCAGTCTCCAGAACTGTTTCATCTTGCAAAACAAACTCTGTACTCATTAAAAAAACAACTCCCCACTTTCCCCCAACTCTCAGCCCCTGGCAACCACCATCTTTCAGATTCTAGGAGTTTTAATCCTCTAGATACCGCATACCATTAGAATCATACAATATTTGTCTATTTGTGACTGACTTAGTTCACTTAAACAATCTTCTATAACCTAATTTTGGACATACTCTCATCACTGTTCTAGTCTGTGAGTTAAAAGTGATTCATTGGGTCATATCATACTCAGATATCAATATAATGTCTTCAAGGTTCATCTATGTTACAGCACATCCCAGAATTTCCTTCCTTTTTTAAGGCTGACTAATATTCCATTGTATATACATACCACGGGAGCCTAAAGCTCATTGTGTCCAACACTGCACCTGGGATCTGAACCCTGCTCCCAGGGCTCTCTGTCTCACTGAATGGAGTACCATTTGCAGCAGTTGCTCAAGCCAGAAACCTCAGAGTTATTTTTGATACCTCCCTGTCTCTTTTTTAAAAGAGACTCAGAAGTCCTGTTGATGATGCAGATGTTACCTTTTTAGTAGTTACTGAATCTGCTCATGCTTCATCTCTACTCCCACACTTGGGTTCCATCTGTTACCATTTCTTGCATCAAGTATTGCTCTGGTTGCACAACTGGTACCCAATGACCTCGTTTGCCTCACTCCAATTAATTTGCCCAAGGAACAACCAGAGTGTTCCTGTTAGATAAAAATCATTGCGGCACACCCCCACCCCACCCCCCTTGAAACTCTTCAACAGTTTATCATTGCTTTTAGGCTAAAGTCCAAAGTTCTTAGCTAAGTTTGGCCCATGTGCCCACTGTTTTGGTCTTCTGCTTGTCTCTTCCCACTGTTTTCATTTCCTGGAATGCACCATGTTCTCTAGCATCTTGAGGCCTTCATACATGCTGTTCCTTCTGAAAGCATGCCTTCACTCCCTCTCCCCTAAACACACTGAACAAGTGGTACTCACCTTTCAAGTCTCTATTTAAAAGTCACTATTATTCAGGGGAACGTGTCTTGACACCATTATATGTTCCCTGGCTATTTCCTTTATGACTATTTGTTCAATTTGTTTCCTTTATTTTCCTTTGTGACTATTTGTTCAGTGCCTGAATCTCTCGCTATATACTGTGAGTGCTGTAGAAGGACTGTTTCTGTCTGGTATGTTAATATACTCCCAGGCCGAAACATAGAGAGCACTGCACACATATTTTTGAATAAGTGAAAACTTTAATTTGGAGAGATTATATGAATTAGAGTGATTTGTAACCCTTGCTGGGGAAAATAATCTGCCTTATAAGATGTTGAATAGTTTTGCCCTCCTCCTTCTCTCTATCCCTAATAAAATAATTACATATCTGAACTTAAAAACCCTGCAGTAACTATCCCCAAGATGGTCTTCATTCTGAACATGAGATCGTTAAGTCCTGATTTTATGCGGCTACAGATGCTGTGAAGTGGTTTTAGTTCTTTGTTTTTCTCTGTAATGGAAACTGAATCTTCTCTGTTACAGATAAGTACAGAACTTAGGAAATAATATCAAATGCTTAAATGATAACAGTGTGGCCAGATCCTTAAGCTCTGTTCTGCAAGCACACCCTTCAAGAAGATCTCAGTACTTCCTCTGGTGCTTGTTCTCTTTTAAAAGCTTAACTCAGCCTCACACATTTTAATTGACTGTGGTTTGGAAAATTTTTTCTTTTCTTTTATGAAGTGGAAGTTAGAAAAATTCTGCTCTGGTTACCTGTGTCAGTGTCTGAAGTCTTTTTTTTTTTCTTTTCTTTTTTTAATGAAGTGATGAGACTGGATGCCATGATTTTAGTTTTTGAATGTTGAGGGCTTTTTTTTTTTTCATTTTTCTTGCTATTTTGTTTTTTTCTACTTTCAAAAATTTATTTATTTTTAATTGAAGGGTAATTGCAATAGGTGTCTACATTCTGAACTTATTATTTCTGGGATGTAAGTTCTAGAACATAGGACTTCTGAATTCATCCTAGAGGAAACAGGGGTTTGCAAGTCTAGCCAGAGTTTCTTGTCTGTTTATGTATATTTTTATCTTTCAGTATGTTTCCTCATTTTTTATAGTTATAAGGAAAGTTATGACTAACCTAGACAGCATATTAAAAAGCAGAGACATTACTTTGCCAACAAAGGTCCGTCTAGTCAAGGCTATGGTTTTTCCAGTGGTCATGTATGGATGTGAGAGTTGGACTGTGAAGAAAGCTGAGCGCCGAAGAATTGCTGCTTTTCAACTGTGGTGTTGGAGAAAACTCTTGAGAGTCCCTTGGACTGCAAGGAGATCCAACCAGTCCATTCTAAAGGAGATCAGTCCTGGCTGGACGTCATCACCAACTCGATGGACATGAGTTTGGGTGAACTCTGGGAGTTGGTGATGGACAGGGAGGCCTGGCGTGCTGCAGTTCATGGGGTCACAAAGAGTCAGACACGACTGAGCGACTGAACTGAACTGAACTGAATAGTAGTAGGTTCAGAGATATTTTGAAGAAATTTAAAGAGTATCTATTGTGTTGCTTCAGTGTAATATGCTTTTGAAGGATAAATGTAAATAATTAGATTTTATAGTCTTGGAAGTTTTCTACCAAATTTAACTATGTTGCCTAGGTTGATCGAGTAGTTATTGTATTAAGTTATCTGTTGCTATGTAATAATTATTCCAAAATTTATCAGCTTAAAACAAGATTTGTTATCGCAGTCTCTGTCAGGAATGCAGGTGTGTCTTAGCTGGGTACTTCTGGCTCAAGGTCACTCATGAGGTTACTGACGAACTCTGGACCAGGGCTGCAGTCACTTTAAGCCTGGGTGAGGCCTGCCTAAGCTCCACCATGTGCTTATTGGTGGGCCTGAGATGGGCCTCCAGGCTCACTCATGTGGGCCTTTTCCAGAATTGCCTCGCAGCGTGGCAGCCAATTTCCCTCTTGGCCAAGAGAGAGCTGAGTGAGCACCTAAGACAGGAGGTACAGTCTTTTATAACCTACTTTTGGACATGCTCTCATCGCTGCTGTATTCTGCTGGTTAAAAGTGATTCATTAGGTCATGTCATACTCAAGGGAAGGGGTTACACTAGGGTGTGAATACCAGGAGCTGTGCATTGTGGGTCATTTTAGATGCCGTTAATTGGACACACACACACACTATCATGGACTGAATTCTGTGCCCCCAACCCCCAAATTTATATATTGAAGTGCTGACCCTCAAGAAGTTCAAAATTTCTCCCTGTTTGGAGGTGAGAACTTTAAAGAGGTGATTAAGTTAAATGAGACCATTAGGATTAGTCCTAATCCAGGATCATTCCCTGAAGCTCATACAGTAAAGAATCTGCCTGCCATGCAGGAGATCAGGGTTTGATCCCTGGGTTGGGAAGTTCCTCTAGAGAAGGGAATGGCAATCCACTCCAGTATTCTTGCCTGGAGAATTCCATGGACAGAGAAGCCTGGTGGGCTACAGTCCATGGGGTTGCAAAGAGTCGGACACAACTGAGCAACTAACACACACCGTATCATTGATGTGCTTATCAGAAGAGGAAATTTGGACATTAAGGGTGTATGTGTGTGTTCACAGAGAAGGCTGCTAAGGGCACTGTGAGAAGGCGGCCGTCTGCAAGCCCAGGAAGCCAAACCTGCCAGCACCTTGATCTTGTACTTCCTCACCCCTAGAACTGCGCAAAACTTAATTTCTGTTGTTTAAGGCACCCAGTTTGTGGTATTTTGTTATGGCAGCCCTGGCAAACCAATATACACATACGTACTATTTTAAAAGAAAAGGTTTTCCATAATGTTTAAGTCTCATGGTAATTAGAGTCTATCTTCTTTTTTTCCCTTGAAATTACAGATGCAGTGTTCCTTTGGTTGGGACTGGGGACCTTCTTTTCCTACCCAGGGCATCTGGAAAGATGTTAGAATTGAAGCCTATAATATTTGTAATCTGAACTACTTCATGTTTACCCCCATCTATGGTAAGCTAAGAGCTGTGATTTTTTGTTTTTCTTTTCTGAGCCTCCTCTGTATTATAAACATTGGCTTTATAATTTGAATATATACAAATATACAGTTGACCTTGAACAACATGGGTTTGAACTGTGCAGGTCCACTCATATGTTTTAATGAGTTTGTTTTAATGAATACTACAGTCCTGCATCATCTAAGGTCTGTTGAATCCATGATTCAGAACTGCAGATGCGGAGGGCTGACTTTGAGCATCAGTGGATTTTGGTACCTCCAGCAGGTCCTGGAACCAATCTGTTGTGGTTAATGAGGGACAAGTGTACTTTTCAGAGACTTAATTTTAAAAAATTTTTATGGCGCATTAAGTTTAGAAAAGTGAAAAATATGTACAAACCGATCTGTCATGAAAATTTATTTTCCATGGAAAAACCCAAACGAACTTTTTTGGCCAACCCAATATAAAGCAGGTAAGTAGGTGGGTGGGTAGCTACCTTTTAATATATTCTGAAAAATAAAAAAAAAATGAGAGGAAGAAAGAAAGGAAGGAGGAGAGAGGGAGGTGAAGAGGGAAGGAAAGAAGGAAGGAAGGAACTCTGTTTTCCTAGCTATGTATTCTTTCTTAAAAGAGTGGGTCTGCTGGCTTGCACTCCTTTTTGCTTGCCCCTGTAGTCACTTTCAGAACTCTATGGTGCCGAGTTCTTGGTTTGCTTAAATCACTGGGCTGACTTTCTATCACTGCACATTTTCTCCTTTGAAGGCCATGACATACCAGCCTCGTTAAAAGTTGAAAGTAAACTGGAAGGCAAACAAGGCATTAAAGAAACTTGGGTAAAGGTAAAGAACACTGCTTTTTCTTTTGGAAACAGCATTGAAAAAAACCTCAGAAATCTCACAGATGTCAACAAATTGGTTGAGTGCTGGTCAAATATTTGTTGAGCTCTTTGCTCAGCACTGTGTATGTTTGGCTTAGAAAAGAAATATAATGTGTTTACTGACACTGCAAGTTGGTTGTGGTGTGGAGGGGAGAGATAAGCAATTATCAAACCAGTATTGTGTTGCAGTCTTCGGGATGGCAACCCCAGTAGTTTGGAAAATCAGAGATCAGAAGATTTGAGAAGTTAGAGAATTCCGGGTGAAGGTGGAGGCAAATGGGATTTTAAATGGTAGCTCATGATGCTCAGTCCAGTTCACTGCAGGCCTAACTAGACGTCGTTTATATGCAAGGATGTGGCGCAACATCAAGAATTCTGGTGTCTTTAGGGCCCGTTGACCCTAGATTGCTCCACATGGAGCCAAATCTGTGTTTTCTGAAGGCAGAAGATGAAAGCTCATCAGAGATGGTTGATAATTGAGGAGGCTATTAGGTGCTGCTGGCATTTTTAAATGTTAAAAAGGCATTAAAGGCCCTGATGTAAATTGCACATATAAATGTGGCTATTTAGAGCTTTCTAGTTTAGTGTTTCTCAAACTGTTCTTCAGAGACTCAACCCAAACTGAGCCTTGCTATAAAACCAAATACATAATGGTTCATTCTCCCCGACCCCCATCCATAATTTTTGTCAGGTATATATAATAAAACCTACTGTAAGAGAGGGGCCTGATTTCCCCAAAAGTTATTTATTCAATAGCTTAAAGTTTAATCAGAGTTTGGGTGGTTAGAAAAAGTGCTCTGAGTTCCAGTATTCTGATACCTGAAAACATTTGAGTAGCACTGCTCTGCTGTTGCTGCTGCTAAGTCGCTTCAGTCGTGTCCGACTCTGTGCGACCCCATAGATGGCAGCCCACTAGGCTCCCCCGTCCCTGGGATTCTCCAGGCAAGAATTCTGGAGTGGGTTGTCATTTCCTTCTCCAATGCATGAAAGTGAAAAGTGAAAGTGAAGTCGCTCAGTTGTGTCTGACTCTAGCAACCCCATGGACTGCAGTCCACCAGGCTCCTCCATCCATGGGATTTTCCAGGCAAGAGTATTGGAGTGGGGTGCCATTGCCTTCTCTGAGCACTGCTCTAGTTTAATTTAAAAGCTTGAATATGAACCTAAATATTTCTTTCTGATTGTGAGTCATTAAGGTTCAGTTTATTAGCCATTAGTGACTAGGATGAATTTTACTTGAATTAAATCAATTTAAGTGATGCTTAAAATTTAATTTAGATTCACTGTAATTAATTAATTATCCACATCAAGTACATTTTTGATGTCTTATGACTACAATATATTTTGTACTTAACAAAGAGAAAAATATGTTTCCTGTTCAGAAGATGTGTCCTATGCATATTAATCAGTAATTCTTATATTTTTGATAAATTCAATAGATTTCAATTTGGTTGCTTGATGTAATAGAGAAAATGGAAGCATAAACTTACAAAGCATTAGGAGAGAAACTTCCTTTAGGAGTTTTCCCAGAATTTTTTTTTTTTCAGTTTGTATTTGGAAGATAGCAATCATCACTGAAATCAATAGAAAATGAGAAAAAACTAATATATTTTGGATACTTTCTCATTTATTTTGTACACACTTTGAAGCAGGATTGTGAGAGTTACCAAACATTTTTTAACAGGAGTAATTCAGAATCTAAAGTAGATACACATTATTTTTATTTAAATCAAATACCGTATTCGTTTTTCAAATACCGTATTCATTTTTAAAATTGAAGTGTGAAATGAGGTTAATCAAAATTAATGCAAGCAGTGGCTAATCTCTGTATACTAATACTACAGATAGTTCGTATTTAATTCTTATAAATGTATATATTGAGCTTATATTGATTGTCTCTATAATAAGGGAAGAAAGCAAATAAACTAATCTAATATCTAGTAATTTCAGTCAATTTATTATGAAAGGCTAAACTACTTTGACTTTGTGGCACTTTCTGCTTTCTGCCTGTTGCGGTTAGATGAAAATAACTTTTTGCTTTTCCAAATATTCAATTTATTTCTTTATTTAAAATTAGTGTGCTTACCCCTAAAGATCAAATGACCAACCATAGTTCTCCAATTTAATTATATAAATTATATAAAGTATGACAGAAAAAAGCTATTAGACTTTAAAAATTAACTTGAAATTTTTATTAATTAATTTTCTTTAAATATATATACACACATATATATATTTGTCTCTTTCTACATTCTTAATTTTTTATCATAGTGCACTTTTCAATATCCTTTGGTCATTTGTTTGATTTCCCTCGGCTTCCTAAATGATTTTCAAGTATTCTTAATGTTTAAGGTAATAAAAACAAATTTGTTTTGACACTGAGGTCAAAGGAAAACAAGAGTTTCTTTCATTGTCTCTTAGACTCTTATTTATCTAGGTTTTAAGAGATACTGATGTATTGATATGATTTTTTTTTAAAGTTTATTAGAAAATATTTATTTGAATGCATATATGTGTGTGTGAGACAGAGACATATATTCATATATTGATCATCTCATATTTGTAACCTGATGTAAATTGTTCATATTAGGCCCTAAAATTTATTAGGGAGGGATGGTTGTTTACTTTTATGAACTTTCCATAAGGTTACGTAGGCATTTTAAGTCCAAAAGATAATGTTCTCATGAAACACTTCATTGTTTAATCTTTTGTTACCACAGTTAGAAAAAAATAGTGCAGAGATGTTTTTTGCCACATGTAAATCTTCCTCTTGAGCTGAGGTGAGCTCTGGGTCTTTGACCTGTGCTTGGGCACTTCTGTTCCTCAGAGACACTGTCTTCCCGACCCTATCCACATTTACTTGTTGCCTCAGCCTAACGCACCCCATCTCTTCATTCTTGAAGACCGAGCCTTTGCATTGGAGGAGTGGGCCCAGCTCCTAGCTAGGCTCTAGTCTGCCTAACAGAGGCCTGTATTGAAGGTCACTGCTGCCCTTTGCTTACAGCTTTCTACAGAGCATATAATATTACAATGTAGCAAAGATTTGTCCATCTTGCTCTGCTGTCCTTTAGTCCATAAGTTGTGTCCCACTCTTTGCCACCCCATGGGCTATATAGCCTGCCAAGCTCCCCTGTCCATGGGATTTCTCAGGCAATAATACTGGCGTGGGTTGCCATTTCCTTTTCCAGTGGATCTTTCTGACCCAAGGATCAAACCCACATCTCCTGCATTGGCAGGTGAATTCTTTACCACTGAGCAACCTGAGAAACCTGTCAGTCTTGCTTAGTGCCTTGTTTATTGCATACATTTTCGAACGCAAGCATGTGTTTTCTTGCGTTCATTTTGAATCACTTTTCATTACCCATAAAATGACAGTATTCAGCCTTGAAAATATATTTATGGGTAGGTAGGTTGTTTGAATAACCTCCTCTGATTATTGTTGTGTAAGTCAATTTTTTTTCTTCTCTAGAACTTACCAGTTTATCCTGGTTTGGTGTTGGGGTGGGGGAAGATGTTGCTTTGTGCCTGTTTTGTCTTGATTTCATCTTTGAGGATTTTGTCCTGCTGAGTAGGCAAGGAGATCTCGCTGCTTGGCAAAGAAGAGGAAAACAACTATTTTAACTACGTAAGCCTGCTTTTTGGGTAATACAAGCTATACAGCTCTTTGAAAAGCAGCTACTGAAGTCTGTCCTGTAATTCCAGCAGAAGGATGGGAAAATATCCTATGTCTGAGTTTAAACATTCTGAGGCTTGTTGTCATTGCTGTTCCTTCAGGTGCACAAGACTACCTGTTCCCTGCAGCTCTGCATCACCTGTGAAAGACGCAAGCTGCAGCTCACAGGTAGAGAGAGGAGCTGGGAGGAGCCAGCAGGGCTAATGAATGCAGCCATCTTTGAAGAGCTTCCCCCTCAGTGAGATTAAGCATCTTTTTCATTTTACATAAGCAGTCTACCAACGTTGGCAGATCCATCCCATGCTAATCTGAGTGTGCTTCCATGTCCCTACTGGTTCTTAACCCTCCCAGATGCCATCCTGTATTCTTAACCCTGACCTTTTGGGTATATTTTGTTTCTTTGGGTAGACCCAACAATTTTGCTCTTTGTGTTTGGCGTATAATTTATAGTGCCTGTCAAGATTCACAGACTGTAATTATTCAAGAAGTATATTTCCACTGTTCGGCAGAAATGCCCACATAACTAGTGTCATGCCTTTGTCGTGCAGTTTAGATTACAAAGATGGTATTCTGACAAATAGAGGATCTGGGCACCATGTAATTATGCATTTGGTGGAGGGTCAGACACATTCTTTATGTTTGTAGATTTCAGTGTTTTTTCTTTTTCTTTTTTTTTTTTTACAAAGATTCTTACATTAAGAGGCTAACATTCTATTGTACACCCTTGAAGTGCTTTTTTTCACATGTCACATATTCACTATTAGGACTTAGGACTCAGAAGGGCAAAAAGCACATTTGCTTTTGTTCCTCCTCAATGTTCAGTTCCGTTCCGTGTGTGCGTGCTAGCGTGCTTCTCTTTGATAGGCACCTCTGTGGAGAGGCAGCAAGACTGAGAGCACTGGGGTCAGGAACCCTGGGCCCTTGTCCTGTCCACTGGCTCAGGGACTTTGAGCTAATTCTGCAGTCAAGGCCTCAGCTACCACGTCTACAAAGTGACTAGTAGATCACCGTGTTTCCTCCGCCTCTAACATTTCACAGGTTCTTTCCCCCGTGTTTGTAAATTACAGCACTCATTATAACCTAGTGAGAGCATATGTGTGGAAGAACTCAGGTTTTTTGAAGCTAGATGCATGATTAAATGAAGATATTGATACTTGAGGCTTAATTACAATCAGTTAAAGCAAGGCTTAAGGTGTAGTTCTGAGAGTGTCTTTCTGGTAGTTACAGACGCATTTGTGTGTGTGTTCAGTTGCTCAGTCATGTCTGACTCTTTGCGACCCATGGACTGTCACTAGACTCCTCTGTCTGTTTGAATTAAGGTAATTCAGCCATCTTCCTATTTTTCTACTTCCATGGCTTGTTTTCTTTTTATTTTCTCTTAGACAACGCAATAAAGCTTTTTTTCCCCTGACCACATCTTGACAAAAAAGTGTACTACATGGGAGTGTAAAAGCAGCTGGCGCATTTTAGACTTTTAAGTATATATATATATATAGTTATATTTATTTGGCTGTATTGGGTCTTAGTTGCGACATGGGGGGTCTTTGTTGTGGAGTCTCAAGTTGTGGCCCGTGGGCTCTGGAGCGCAAAGGTTCCATAGTTGCAGTTCACAGGCTTAGTTGCTGTGTGGCATGTGAGATTTTATTTCCCTAACCAGGGATTGAACCCGCATTCTCTGCATTGCAAGTTGGATTCTTAACCACTGGACCATCAAGGAAATCCCATAAACAGTTTCAAAGGCTAGTGTTTTGGCCACAACTGCACGCATTGGAGTTGTCCTGAAGATTGCTTGTATGAAGCAACGGCACACATTAATCTGGGCTGTGTGGCTGGTTACCCTTTCTGCAAATTCCTGTTCAAGTGACTCATGCTAATGTGGTTGGTTCGTTGTTTTTAGAAACCTCACACTGAATCAGCCTTCGAAGAACTTGAGAATGAGTCAGTGGCCAGAACCGTGTTCTCTGCCGTGTCCGGGGTCGCCTGCCTGCTTGAGTTTGTGTGGAGCAAACTGTAAACTGCAGTGTCTTCTGCGGGGAGCGGAACATCCGCTAGGACTGCTGGGGCTGCGGGCCAGGGAAGGCCTTGGTTGTAGAGAGCGGGCATGTTGGCTCCACCCTGCTCTGATGATGAGTTCCTGTCCTGTTTGGGCCCAGGGTTGATTAGTCAGGGTGAGGAAGATTGCAAAACTTGATGTAACTGAGAAGGAGACCTGGGAGGGGATTTTGAATCATGTACTAACCCTTCTTCTTTATTCCATCTAGTACTTTATCCAGTTTTGAATTGATCTTGCATCAGATTCAGGAGAGCAGGGGGGGTGGGGGGTGATAGGTATCCTTTAGGGAAGGATAATTTGTTACAAGAGATATGCTAGGAAGCTGTGTTCTAGAAATGGGTCTTGATTTATAAGAGGGAGCGTTCCTTAACTAGATGTAAGATTACACATTATAAAATTAGCCAGTGAAAAGAAGAGACCGGGTAGTAACAGAAAATTATTGTTTAAGTGTGCTTTATGAACCTAAACTACTGAAATTTTCCATGACTTCTGGTGGGAAGGGTGGCACTCCATTTGGAAGATGAGAGAGCAAAATGCATTGGTGTAGGGTTTGGTAATGACAATAGGCTTGTAACTCTTCATGTTGGGTTTTTAATTTCTGAGCCTTAGTTTTTTCATTTTGTGGCATTCAAGGAAATAATGGGATGAGCTCCAGAGGTGTGATGGTTTATTTTAGAACTTTCTGTGTTAGAAGCAGTAGACACTGGGCAATTTTGCCAGTAACCTTTGGGAGTTACCGTTACAGCTGGAGGCAGTTAAAAGCAGCAGATTCTCTGTTGAAGAAGTGATAGGAAACAGCTCAAGAGCCTGCTTGACCTTAGTGGTTATTGGTTGGTAGGAGGGGCCTAGAGAGCAGAACTGAAATCTGTAGGTGGAAGGAAAAGTGGATTTGAGATCAGTGCAGAATGACTCCACTAGTCAGTCGGTCAGTTCATTCGCTCAGTTGTGCCTGACTCTTTGCGACCCCATGGACTGCAGCACACCAGGCTTCCCTGTCCATCACCAACTCCCAGAGCTTACTCAACTCATGTCCATTGAGTCGGTGATGCCATCCAACCATCTCATCCTCTGTCGTCCCCTTTTCCTCCTGCCTTCAATCTTTCCCAGCATCAGAATCTTTTCCAGTGGGTCAGTTTTTCATACCAGGTGGCCAAAGTATTGGAGTTTCAGCTTCAGCATCAGTCCTTCCAGTGAAAATTCAGGAGTGATCTCCTTTAGGATGGACTGGTTGGATCTCCTTGCAGTCCAAGAGACTCTCAAGAGTCTTCTCCAACACCACAGTTCAAAAGCATCAATTCTTCAGTGTTCAGCCTTCTTTATAGTCCAACTCTCACATCCATACGTGACCACTGGAAAAACCATAGCTTTGACTCAGAGGATGTTTGTTGGCGAAGTAATGTCTCTGCTTTTTAATATGCTGTCTACATTGGTCATAGCTTTTCTTCCAAGGAGCAAGCAATCTTTTGATTTCATTCCTGCAGTCACCATCTGCAGTGATTTTGGATGTAAAGTAAAGTCTCTCACAGTTTCCATTGTTTCCCCATCTATTTGCCATGAAGTGATGGGATTAGATGCTGTGATCTTAGTTTTTCAAATGTTGAGTTTTAAGCCAGCTTTTTCACTCTCCTCTTTCACTTTCATCAAGAGACCCTTTGGTTCCTCTTTGCTTTCTGCCATAAGGGTGGTGTCATCTGCATATCTGAGGTTATTGATATTTCTCCTGGCAATCTTGATTCCAGCTTGTGCTTCACTTCAAGGCCTGAAAAAAGGGAGCCGGGAGTTTTTGTCGTTACACATGTTAAAGAAAGATTAGCACGGCATTTTGGGGGATATATTTTAGGATAGAGAGCAGCAAGCTTTTCTGCAAAGGGTCAGATAGGGAGTATTTTAGTGTTTAGGTTCACGTGGGCTTTGTTGAATTGACTCAACTCTGCCTTTGTGGCACGAAGGCAACTGAGAGCAATTTGTGAGCAGTGAGCATGGGTGCTGTCTGGACTGCTGGAACAAAATACTGAAGACTGGGCAGCTTCAGCCACAGAAATTGATTTCCCACGGTTCTGGAAGCTGGAAAGTCGAAGATGAAGGTACTGGCCAGTTTGGTTTGTGGTGACAGCCTGCTCCCTGGCTTGTAGATGGTAAACTTCCTAGTTATGTTCTCATGTGGTGGTGGGGGGTGGGGAGAGAAGTGGGGAGATGGAGGGAGAGACGGGGAGGAGAGGGAGATGGAGGAAGAGAGAGACAGGGAGGCAGAGACGTGGAGGGGGAGGGAGATGGAGAGAGTGGAGACAAAGAGGCATGGAGGGGGAGAGGGAGACACGGAGGGAAGGACATGGAGGGGGAGAGAGACATGGGAGAGAGAGACAGAAATAGGGAAGGGGTGAGAGACATGAAGCGGGGGAGGCAGGGAAGGGGAGGGAGGGAGGGAGAGGGAGAGAAATTGCTCTTTTTCTCCTCTTGTAAGGTTACCTTCTTATCAGAATAGGACCCCACCCTTATGAACTCATTTAACATAATTACCTCCTGAAAAACCCTGTTTCCAGATGGAATCACATTAGGGGTTAGAGCTTCAACACATGGAGTTTGGGTGGGAGAAATGATACAGTTCAACCCATAGCAGCTGTGTTCCAATGGAATTTTTTTTTTTTTTATCCCCGCCCCCCCCAATGGAGTTTTATCTGTAGAAACAGGAGGTGGTCCAGGTTTGGCCCAGAGACCGTAGTTTGGCAGCCTGTGGTCTAGAGAAATCAAACACATCAGAAAGTAGGCTAGGTGATCTGTCAGCGCACTGCAACAGTTTTGCAGATGTGTGCTGCTTTGCTCAAAGACTCAGCCAGAGGACATATTTGAGGTCTGGCATAGCTTGCCATCATGTTCTCCTGTATAATAAAACCCTCTCCCCACTGTAAAAATCCTGAACACCACTAAGATATGGTTTGGGTGAAATTATTTGGGTGAGAGTGGCCGCATTTAAGGGTTAAGTGTACAGTCTCTAGTTTTAGACTGTCTTGGTTCACATCCAAGTTGTGCTGCTTACTAGCTGTGGGACCTTGGGTAAGTTATTTAGCTTCTCTGAATCGGGTTTCTCATTTATAACATGATAATAGTGGAGTTTACCTTATAGCAATGGTACGATGCGTAAATAAGTTAATGCATGTTGGGGGCATAATGCAATGCCTAGGTCATAGTATGTTCTTGGTAAATGTTGTCATTTCTTGAAATAAGAGATAGTAAGGGCTTCCCAGGGGGCACTAGTGGTAAAGAACGTGCCTGCCAATGCAGGAGATATAAGAGATGTGGGTTCAATCCCTGGGTTGGGAAGATCCCCTGGAGAAGGGCATGACAACCCACTCCAGTATTCTTGTCTAGTGAATCCCATGGACAGAGGAGCCTGGTGGGCTACAGTCCATAGGGTTGCACAGAGTCAGACCCAACCGATGTGACTTAGTACGCACACAAGGGAAGCCAGAGGCAATACGATTAGGAGCTAAAGGTGAGGCAGGTGTCAAAGATTTAGGGATATTTTAGAAAATAAATAGATTTGGATCAGATTGGAGTGTGTGCTTCCATTTACAAATGATTAAAATGTGGTAAAGGGAATATGAATACTTTTCGGAATAACCTTTTAGTTCTCCTGTTCTTGTATCATCACACTTTTGTACTTATCCATAGCCCATTATTCTCTTAGCTCATAGGTGCAGGGGCCGTGTTTGTTTACCCTGGTTGCTACTTAAATCCTATCACTTAGCAAAGTACATGGCATATAGATGGTTCTATTTCTTGGATTAATAATCTACATTTAAAACACATCTTTATTTTTTGCACATCTGATTAATTCTAATACAACTAAGTTTATAATTTATTATATGGCTTAAAAACCCTTAGTATTTTTACTTTATAAAAAGGAACAAGCAAGAGTTTATCAATCTTGAAAGACATATACTATCTATTCACTTATAATTTTCTATTTATGCCCTGTTTATAAAGTTTGTGTGATTTACAATTGTAATAGTTTTGAGAAGTATATACAAAAAATATAACTTTGGTTATTCTTCTTTAGAATGAAGGATTAAACATTAAAACAGTTTTCACTGAACTCTTGATCATGATTGTGTTTGTGGAGCACTTACAGTTTAGAAGCTGCTGTGGTCTTTTTTCAATGAATTCTACATAATATATATATTTTTTCTTTTTATACCGTAGATAACTATATGAAGACATGGAATCTTAAAATAGAGTCGTCTTTTGATGTTGTCAGTTCAAAGCTGGTTTCTGGTGAAGCGATTGTAGCCATCCCTGAACTAAACATACAGCAGACAAACAACATTGAACTTCAACACGGGGAAAGGACTGTTGAGCTCTTTGTGAAAATCGACAAGGTGAATGCCAGCACTTTCTGAGAGGCTACAAGATGGAAAGCCATATTGTTAGAAAGAAATGCTTAGAAAAAAGGAACTGAATATTAAGGAAAAATGTGCCTTTTCCATTTTCTCCTTTACTTTTAACCTGTTATATATTTTTTGTGTGTGCTATCTAAGGAATGATTTCTTCCAATTTTAAGATTAATAAAATGGAGGTTATGTGATTAATATGGCATCCTCTCCTCTCAAGAAGCCGGGTGTGTTATAGTTTAATTTTTCTGCAGTATTTGCAGTATCCTAAATCCAAAATGCATCCTAAGCATCATATTTGAATGCTGTGATTATTTTTGATACTGGTAAACTATTTTGAATATTGGTGCTTATTCTGAATACAGAATTCTAATTCTCAACTTATAATCTTTCATGAGTAGAAGTGGACTGGATTTTACTTTCTCTTTTTCCTTTTCTTTTCTTGCAATTGACAATTGTGAGCTGAAAAGGATGGAGCAAATCAGCATTCAGTAACTGTTCAGATAAAGTAAGAACTCAAAACACTTTTCTAGTTCTGGGCTTGAAAGAAGAGTTCACCTCAAAGTCCAATTCTAAATGTTAAGAATGTAGAATAAATGTCAACTGAGTGTTGGAATGAGGATGAGATGGTTGGATGGCATCACCGACTCAATGGACGTGGGTTTTGGTGGACTCCGGGAGTTGGTGATGGACAGGGAGGCCTGGCGTGCTGCGGTTCATGGGGTCGCAGAGTTGGACACGACTGAGCGACTGAACTGAACTGAGTGTTGGAATGGGAAGACTTGTTTCTCTGAATGCCCACATTATTTTGTTCTTTTTGTTCTTTCTCTTCCCTTTTGATATAAATTAATCCATGCTAAATTCCCAGCATGTCGTGTTTTTTAAATATTATCTGTGGATTGGTATAATTTGACGTGAAACAGGGAGGGAGATATTGCTCTGTGCTTGACTATGAGAAGTTGCTGTGATGCTCTGAATTACTGTATTATTTTGCTGAAAATTCGCCACAGATTACTTAGACAAACTTAATATTATTTTTTAAAAGGCTGTTATTGTAGAAACTTGGTGGCCTCATGGACATGGAAACCAGACTGGGTACAGCATGACAGTTATTTTTGAGCTGGATGGAGGCTTACGTTTTGAAAAATCAGCTAAGGTAAGCAAATACTTTAAGACATTTTGTAAAAAAAAGTATATTTTTTGTTAAAATAGCAATACAGATCTTTACAGAAATAGAAGAAAACAACAAAACTTCTGTAACCCCACCACTCAGAGATAGTTGCTAGTAATAGTCATATGCATTTAAAAGCTTCTAATATGTGTGTATTTATCTTTTTAATGGGCCAGACATTGCACATTATTTTATTTATATTCTACTATGCTTTAAATTGTGCTTTATGCCAACATAATAGATATATGTAATTTTGTTGTTATTGTTTAGTCAGTCCAACCCCATGGACTGTAGCCCGCCAGGCTCTTCTGTCCATGATATTCTCCAGGCAAGAATACTGGAGTGGGTTGCCATTTCTTTTTTCAGGGGATCTTCCCGACCCAGGGATTGAACCCATGTCTCCTGCATTGGTAGGTGGGTTCTTTATTGCTGAGTCACAGGGAAGGCATATATAATTTTACAGCTCAAATATTACTATAAGTTTCATATGAAGAATAGAATCCCTTATCCATCCAACCCTTTCTATTTCTGTTTTCTACTCCTCAGAATCAATAATTTTTAACTTTTACTTGTATATTCTGCTGATTACTTTCATTTCCTCAAATAACCTGCTTCTACCAGTATTTCCTAATTTTTCAGTTTTCTATTTTATCTATGGACTTCAGACCTAGAGGATGAGGAACCGACATTATTCTCTCTGATGACCTCCCTTGGCCCCCAATATATCCATCTTGCCTCCCTCTCCCTCCCAATGTAGTCATATGGCCATTTTTTGTTAGCTCAGTTTTCAGTGTTTATACTATTATGTTATGAAAATGCTCTTCAAACTTGAACCACATGGTGTCCTAAAATTATATTTTCTTTCTTGTGCAATTTTCTGTTTTCCTTACAGTTAATAATTGCCTCATGTTTCCAGTTTGTTTTTTTTTTTCTTTTTTACTTCCTTTAAATCATATACAAACTCTCGAATATACCTTTTAAATTTAGTCACACTCACTTGGTAACAGTTCTATTTGTTGTTTATTATTACTATTATTATTATTTTTTTTAGTTTTGTTGTATTTTGAAACTCTGTCTCCTAGAGCATTTTCTCTTCTCCCTGATCTTGCTTGTTTACTGTCTAGACCTTCTATTTAACTGCAACTTCATTTTATTATCATTCTAGAAATTCCCTTCATCTGTCTTCTAGGAGTTCTGAGTATTTCCTTCATCTTTCTCTTGGATTGAAAATAGAATCCTGATTCTTTGGACCCATGTTTCTTTCTCTCTCTTTTTTTTTGACTCTCCACTTTTGTTAAAACACTTTCTTCAGTAGAGTCCTGAGAATGTGTTGTAGATAAAGGGTAATTACATTCTAATTTCTGTTTTCTTATATAGATCTGTTTGTGTTTACTTCTGGAAGCTTTTAGGATTTTGTTATCTTTCATCATCTAATATTTGAAAATTCGAAAATGAGTGGATTTTTGTTTTTGTTGTGCTGGTTGTCTCATGGGCTCTTCTGATCCTGAAACTCAGTCTGGTTTTGTTTTATTTTTCTGGTACAGCTATTAATCAGAATGGACCTCCTAGAGTGAGAAATATTCTTAGATATCCCCTTCTTTATCCCATCTTGTCTTATTCTGTGTTCTGGGAAATTTACTTGATTTTATCTTAATTTTTTAAAACTTCTCATTTTGTGTTGGAGTATAGCTGATTAACAATGTTGTGATAATTTCAGGTAGACAGCAGAGGGACTCAACCATACATATACATGTATTCATTCTCCCCCCAACTCCCCTTCCATCCATGCTGCCACATAATGTTGAGCAGAGTTCCCTGTGCTATGCAGTAGGATTATCTTAAATTTTAAAATTACATATATTTTGTTATCACTTTAAAAATGTCTAAAAAGTTTTGATATTTAAAAAATGCATCATATTTATATTTCATGGTTATAGTATCTTCTTATTTCTCTGAGAATTTTATTTATTAGTTTTGAAGCTCTCTTTGCATTTATGTTTACTGCATTCTTTTATTTCTTTACTTGTTTTAGGCTCTTTTATATTAGAGACTTTTCTGGAGTGTCAGTTATTCTTGATATGGATTCATTCTGAAGATTAAATCACAAAAATGCAGACGAGAAGACCTGTGTGAGCCTCAGTGTTCAGTATTCAGGTGGAAATCAGCTTTATCATGTGGTGATGCCCACGTGTGTATAGCTATAGATCTTCCGTGTGTGTGTGTGTGTGTGTCTGTATCTGTGTGTTTAGCTTTGCCAAGTGAGGACATTCTCCAGTCTTGTGTCTGGGGAATATAAAACAGGTTGTTATCATTCAAAGAGTCTAGTGGCAGGAGGGGATTAAACTTCTGACCGTCAAATGTAGTTTCATCAGTCCACCCCCCTCTCACGACGTGCTTTGTATCCTCAGGCCTCTCTGAGCTTTTCAGTTGCTCAGTCGTGTCTGACTGTTGGCAACCCCATGGACTGCTGCATGCCAGGATTCCCTGTCCTTCACCCTTTCCCAGAGCTTGCTCAAACTCATGTCCATTGAGTCAGTGATGCCATCCAACCATCTCATCCTCTGTCATCCCCTTCTCCTCCTGCCTTCAGTATTCTCAGCATCGTGGTCTTTTCCAGTGAGTCAGATCTTCGCATCGGGTGGCCAGTGTATTGGAGCTTTAGCTTCAACATCAGTCCTTCCAATGAATGTTCAGAGCTGATTTCCTTTAGGATTGACTGGGTTTGATCTCTTTGCAATCCAAGGGACTCTCAAGAGTCTTCTCCAACACCACAGTTCAAAAGCATCAATTCTTCAGTGTTCAGCCTTCTTTATAGTCCAACTCTCACATCCATGCATGACCACTGGAAAACCATAGCATTGACCTTTGTCAGCAAAGTAAGGTCTCTGCCTTTTAATATGCTGTATAGATTTGTTACAGCTTTTCTTCCAAGAAGCAAGAGGCTTACAATTTCATGGCTGCAGTCACCATCTGCAGTGATTTTGGAGCCCAAAAAAGTAAAGTCTCTCACTGTTTCCATTGTTTCCCCGTCTATTTGCCACGAAGTGATGGGACTGGATGCCATGATCTTAGTCTTTTGAATGTTGAGTTTTAAGCCAACTTTTTCACTCTCCTTTTTCACCCTCATCAAGAGGCTCTTTAGTTCCTCTATACTTTCTGCTATAAGGGTGCTGACATCTGCATATCTGAGGTTATTGATATTTCTCTCTGCAATCTTGATTCCAGCTTGTGCTTCCTCCAGTCCAGCATTTCACATGACGTACTCTGCATATAAGTTAAATAAGCAGGGTGACAGTATAAAGCCTTGACCTCCTCCTTTCCCAATTTGGAACCAGTCTGTTGTTCCATGTCTGGTTCTAAGTGTTGCTTCTTGACCTGCATACAGGTTTCTCAGGAGTCAGGTAAGGTGGTCTGGTATTGCATCTCTCTAAGAGTTTTCCACAGTTTGTTGTGATCCACACAGTCAAAGACTTTAGTATAGTCAATGAAGCAGAGTAGATTTTTTTCTGGAATTCTCTTGCTTTTTCGATGATCCAGTGGATGTTGGCAATTTGATCTCTGGTTCCTCTGCCTTTTCTAAACCCACCTTGAACGTTTGGAAGTTCACCTACGGTTGAAGCCTCACTTGGAGAATTTTGAGCATTATTTTGCTAGCGTGTGAGATGAGTGCAATTGTGTAGTAATTTGAACATTCTTTGGCATTGCTTTTCTTTGCAATTGAAATGAAAACTGACCTTTTCCAGTCTTGTGGCCACTGTTGAGTTTTCCAAATTTGCTGGCATATTGAGTGCAGAACTTTCACAGCATCATCTTTTAGGATTTGAAATAGCTCAACTGGAATTCTATCACCTCCACTAGCTTTGTTCATAGTGATGCTTCCTAAGGCACATTTGATTTTGCAGTCCAGGATGTCTGGCCGACGGTGAGTGGTCACACCATTGTGGTTATCTGGGTCATTAATATCTGTTTTGTTTAGTTCTTCTTTGAATTCTTGCCACCTCTTCTTAATATCTTCTGCTTCCGGTAGGTCCTTACCATATCTGTCCTTTATTGTACCCATCGTTACATAAAATGTTCCCTTGTTAGCTCTAATTTTCTTGAAGAGGTCTCTAGTCTTTCCCCTTCTATTGTTTTCCCCTGTTTCTTTGCATTGATCACTGAAGAAGGCTTTCTTATCTCTCCTTGCTATTCTTTGGAACTCTGCATTCAAATGGGTATATCTTTCCTTTTTACCTGGAATCAAGAAAGAAAGCTTCTCTTCTTTTCTCAGCTATTTTTAATGCTTACTCAGATAGCCATTTGCCTCTTTGCATTTCTTTTTCTTGGGGATGGTTTTGATCACTTCCTCTGGTAAAATGTCACAAACCTCCATCCAGAGTTCTTCAGGCACTTTATCTATCAGATCTAATCCCTTGAATCTGTTTGTCACTTCCACTGTGTAATCATAAGGCACTTGACCTAGGTCATACCTTAATGGCCTATTGGTTTTCCCTACTTTTTTCAATATAAGTTTGAATTTTGCAGTAAGGAGTTCATGATCTGAGCCACAGTCAACTCCTGGTCTTGTTTTTGCTGACTGTATAAAGCTTCTCCATCTTCGGTTGCAAAGGAAAGCTCTCTGATGCTGACTGGCAAAGTGATAGGTGAACTTCAGGATCCCTCCTCCAAAACAACATGTTTCAGTTCTGCTTTGGGATTAAAACTTCTTAGTCATTAGGCATAAAACTGCGTCTTTTTTCATGTTACTTTAAACATTCGAAAATTGAGTCAAGATTGGGAGTGGAGCTGTCTAGAGAAGACAGTGGGGAAAAACAGCCCTTGCACTTTAAAGTAATGCTGTTGAAGTACCTCTCGAGAAGGACCAATCCTCCCCTGCTCCATATATACCTGGGACGGGAATTTAAAGCAAAATGCCCCTATGGCTAATTCATACTGATGTATGGCAGAGATCGAACCAATATTGTAAAGCAATTATCCTTCAATTAAAAATAAATAAATAAAAAATGCAATAAAAGTATTTTCCTCTGAAGGTATAACCATGTATTTTGCCTCTAAATCTTTAAATAAGTCATATAGTAACCTCAGATAGTGGATATTGAAGGACACAATTTGACTTTAGTCTAAAGAAATGACTAGGTCCTGCCAGGACTAAGGATTGCTTGGTATTTACTAGCTTCAGACTCCTTATTGTCCTTCAAATACCATTTCCATGCATGTATGCTGGGGACAGTAAAGATGAGGTAACTTCAGTGTGGCTTGGGATAGTGTATAGTAAGTAGTGTTAATTACTTCCATAGATTTTCTCTTTCCCCTGACGTCAGCCTTTGGTGTTTGTGACTGGCACTGGCTGTGGTTGTCCTCTGGTGTCACCTCCCATTTGGTTTTACCTCTTCTGTGGGCCAGACACCAAGCTCAGTTTGGAGCTCTACCCTTCAGGAGCTCCTTTTCTGTTTTTTGATTGTTTAGTTGTGCTCTGTGTTTTCTAAGGCACTGTATGTGTGTGTGTGTGTCCATAATATCTACAGGGAGCATGTCCTAGAGTTACCTAAAGAGCCAAGACTTTCCCCCTCACTCTGTCTTGACAGAAGACATGTGTGCTCTCCCATGTTGAGTTTCTTGTGAGTTATCTTTATGAAAGGGTAGAAAAGAATGAGTCATTCCACCTTACCAAAGAAAAAGAAAAGGAACTTCTGAGTTGTTGTGTGTGTTGGATATAAGAGTATTTCAATTCAGGCTAATATGGTTGCATTATTGTTTATTAATATAAAGATGCCGCTCTTTCAATTGATGAGCTACAGGAGTAAAGGAATATGTATTGCCTCACTCCTCTTGTTAATGCATGTTTGTGCAATGTGCCTGTTCACTGGGGCTGCTGTAAAGTATTTCTGAAGCTCATTCATTTACTCAATACTTAGGTATCATCTACTATGTTCCTGCCACTTTGATAGGCTCTGATGATAGAGCAGTGAATAAGACACCCTGTCCATTTCTTTCTGAGATTTTAGTAAAACTAATAATTCAGCTGGGAAATTAAATATTTAGACAAGCAATTGCAATAAAGTATGATAAGCACTCCAGAGAAATAGAGAGCACTCTGTGAGCACAGGGCAGGGCCACCCTGGGCAGATTTGCAGAGCAGGTGATCTGTGCCCTGAGGGATCAATAGAATTCAACACTGCAGTACAGCAAAGAGGCAGAGGGCAAGAGTGTGTCAAACCCAGGGTCTTGGAGGAATATTGTGTGTTTGTGGAGGTGAAAGAAATTTCCGTGTGGCTGTGTTTGAGTGTGAGGTAGAATAGGATGATATTATAAAGGTAGGCTCAGGCAAGATTCCATGGAGCCTAGTAAGCCATGTGAAGGAATTAGACTGTCCTGAGGACATTGGGGATTTTTGAAGGGTTTTAAGTGGTCTTTTGACACACTGTTTTTATAATTTGCATCATTGGCTAATTAGTTGATATTTAAAATTCTTTGACGATTTCTCTGTGGTTTCATGCTTGATTTCTTTCCGAGTATTTGTAAAAGAACAGTTCTGTGTATGTTTTCCTTGCTGTTGGAGTTCTCTGACGATGTGTCTGCTTTCATCATTGGTTTTGATTTCCTGTCTCATCCTGTTGTCTGCTTAGTCATCATCAATCCAGACCCCAGCCTCCCGCCCCCGAGGCTGTAGTTTACCCATCCATCTCCCCTCCCCTGTCCCCCCACTTGCTCTGGTCATAGCACTGCTGTGGTCCACAGCGTGTGTCTCCTTAGTCGGGTTTGTGCTTTGTCTTCATGTCTCATTAAATGGTGTTTTTCCCCCATAGCAGTAAGTTTGAATTAGTGTATCACTATGCAGTTACAGGAGAAGGCAATGGCACCCCACTCCAGTACTCTTGCCTGGAAAATCCCATGGACGGAGGAACCTGGTAGGCTGCAGTCCATGGGGTCGCACAGAGTCGGACACAACTGAAGCGACTTAGCAGTAGGAGCAGCAAGGGGAGAGCAGTGATCATATTTGTTTTATGTAGATTATGTAGATAAGATTGGAAGAATGACAGGATTAGGATTAGTCATTTATTAGGATTAGTCAGAAGATTATGGTGGTAACTCAGGCACAACATGACAACTGCTGAGGAGTTAGATTTGAGAGAAAATTAGGAGGCTTAAAGATGTATAGAGATAGGAGAGGATGATTTAAGAATGATTCTTAATTTGCTGGTTTGTGCCACTGAATGTCAGGTGGCAATTCTGTGTCAAAGACTCAGAACGAAGAACACATTTGGAAGATGAGATGGAATGAAAATTATTTCTGTGTTACAGGTGTTTTGTGTGGAATGATTGAGGCATACCCCCAAAATAATATTTGATGAGCACTTCATTATGTGGGTCTAGAGTTCAAGAATTAGATCTAGGTTAAAGATGGAGATGTTTAAGTCAACAGAATATAGATCATTTTAGCCATCGGCAGGGGATGAACTACTTAAGTTACTTAAGTAATGGGGGCCAAGCTAGATATTTGAGGAAAGTGAAGACTTGGAAAAAGGCTGGAGAGAGCTAAGGCACTGTGATAGGATTGTGAGGCAGCACTGGGGTTGAAAACTGCGTCTCTTTTCTGAGAGTCACAGTATCTTCACTTTGAAAGAATTATTGATTTCTTTTTTTAATTTTAATTTTTTAACACCAAAAACATTTCATACTGAGATATGGCTGGTTAACAATGTTGTGGTCTTTTCAGGTGAACAGCAGAGGGACTCAGCCATACATTTACCTGTTTCCATTCTCCCCCAAATCCCCTTCCCATCCAGGCTGGCACATAACAATGAGCAGAGTTCCATGTGCTGTACAATAGGTCTTTGTTGGTTATCTGTTTTAAATATAGCAGTGTGTACATGACCTTCCCAAAGTCCCTAACTGTCCCTGCCCCTGGCAACCCTAAGTTCATTTTAGAAGTCTGTGAGTCTTTTTCTGTTTTGTAAGTAAGTTCATTTGTATCATTTCTTTCTAGATTCCACATATAAGGGATGTTGTATGGTATTTCTCCTTCTCTATCTGATTTACTTCACTCAGTATGACACTCTCTAGGTCCATACATGTTGCTGCAAATGGCATTATTTCATTCTTTTTTAATGGCTGAGTAATTCCATTGTGTATATGTACTATATCTTTTTTTTTTCTCTTGTAGAGAGAAATATTGTTTTGCAATGTTTTCAGTATATTCACTTCATATGTCTTTCGTCTCAGTTAGCTGGAGCCTCATACACAGTTTGGTAACTTGGAGTCAGCTCCAGTGAGAGTATATTCCCCTCTGCATCACACATCCCATATACCTCCTAACTTAGGGAAGAATGAAGTGGCCCTAATGTTCATACAGCTGAAAACAAAGCCCTAATTGGCATTCTGACAACACAACCATTTATTGATCCATACGAAATTTGTAATTTTTGCCCTTTCCACTTGGTGTATCCTGAAACCCCGACTGTTTTCCAGGGTGCCCTGATGTCAGCTCCCGTCATTCCTCTACTCTCATAACACTCAGCACGGTGAACACTTGTAACTACTAATTTACTGAACTACTGTGTTTTTCTCAGCAGAGTGTGAGCTCCACGAGCAGGATTCCTCTTTCACTACCGGTTTCCTCAGCACCAGGCATATTATGGTTGCCCAATAAATTACGTTGAATTGAAGAAAACGAAAGTTTACCTTAAAAAAAAAATCTGTCATATAATAGTACCCGGGTTAATTGTTACATTTGGGGAAGAGAGATGGGTAGTGACAGGGTAGGGGCATGAAAAGGTTGCTCTCATGTTCTGTTCCTTCACCTGCCTACCTGGGCACGTTCACCCCTTGATCATTTATGCAGCGGAACTTGTGATTGGTGCATTTCCTGAATGTGCTGTTGTTGTTTAGTCACTCGGTTGCGTCTGACCCTTTGTGACCCCATGGACTGTAGCTTGCCAGGCTCCTCTGTCTGTGGAATTTCCCAGGCAAGAATACTGGAGTGGGTTGCCATTTCCTTCTCCATATATGTACAGTGTCTTCTTTATCCATTCCTCTGTTGGTAGACATTTAGATTGCTTCTATGTCTTGGCTATTGTAAACAGTGCTGCAATGAACATTGGGATGCATATGTCTCTTCGGGCCATGTTTTTCTCCAGATAATGCCCAAGAGTGGGATTGCAGAGTCATATGGTAGCTCTATTTTTAGTTTTTTAAGGAACCTCTATATTGTTCACCATAGTGGCTGTATCAATTTGCATTCCCACCAACAACAGTGCAGGAGGCTTCCTTCTCCCCACACCCTCTCCAGCTTGTTTGTGGATTTTTTGATGATAGCCATCTGACCTATGTGAGGTGATATCTCATTTTGCATTTGCATTTAGCATTTAGTTTTGATTTGCATTTAGCAGTGTTGAACATCTTCTCATGTGTCTATTGACTATCTATGTCCTCTTTCGGAGAAGGCAATGGCACCCCACTCCAGTACTCTTGCCTGGAAAACCCCATGGATGGAGGAGCCTGGTAGGCTGCAGTCCATGGGGTCGCTAAGAGTCGGACACGACTGAGCGACTTCACTTTCACTTTTCACTTTTATGCATTGGAGAAGGAAATGGCAACCCACTCCAGTGTTCTTGCCTGGAGAATCCCAGGGACGGGGGGAGCCTGGTGGGCTGCCGTCTATGGGGTCGCACAGAGTCGGACACGACTTAAGCGACTTAGCAGCAGCAGCATGTCCTCTTTGGAGAAAAGTCTATTCAGGTATTCTGCCCATTCTTTTTTGAGTGGGTTGTTTGTTTTGATGCTATTAAGCATCATAAGCTGTTTGTAAATTTTGGAGACTAATCCCTTATTGGTCACAACATTTGCAAATATTTTCTCCCAATCTGGTTTGTCTTTTTATTTTGATTATTGTTTCCTATCATGTGCAAGAGCCTTTGAGTTTAAGTAGGTCTCATTTGTTTATTTTTGCCTTTATTTCCATTATTCTGGGAGATGGATCAAAAAAGATGTTGCGGTGATTTATGTCAGTGTTCTACCTATGTTTTCCTCTTGGAGTTTTATTGTGTCTGGTCTCACATTGTCTTTAATCCATTTTGAGCTTATTTTTGTGTATGGAGTTAAGGAATGATCTAATTTCACTTTTTTACATGTGGCTGTTAAGTTTTCCCAGCACCATTTGTTAAAGAGACTGTCTTTCCAATATCGTTTAGTCTTTTTTCCTTTGTCATAGAATAATTGACCATAAAGTGCATGGGTGTATCTCTGGGTTTTCTATCCTAGAACCACCAATTTCTGATGGTGACATTTTAGGCTGGTTTGGTGGTGTTTTGCAAGCCATTATAGGTATGTGGTAGGTTTAAAATTATTTTCTGAACCCTCTGCCTACCCTGATTTTATACATGCTAATTATATTTATCATATTTGAGCAATACTTTAAAGTTTAGGTGAGGCTTGAATTCAAAACTCAGTATATTTCTCTTCTGTGGTTTTTGAAGTTATCTTCTTATTCTAAAATGTTAGGGGAATGATGATTCTGTATCACGTAGAAGTCAAGGTACTATTTTTTTTAGCTCATTAAAATCGTAACAATAACACTTTAATCAGTTTTGTAATTTTGCTCCTTAGGAGATTCAGAAGAGAGCTGTGAAGGTGATGAGAGGAAGAAAGGATAAAGGAAAGAGATAATGTAACTGGAAGGCGAGCTGGTTCTTTAATTTGTTATTTATGGTATTTTTAGGTCATACCTGAATGGTCCAGTGGTTTTCCCTACTTTCTTCAATTTAAGTCTGAATTTGGCAATAAGGAGCTCATGATCTGAGCCACAGTCTGCTCCCGGTCTTGAGAAATAGATTTAAGGGCCTAGATCTGATAGATAGAGTGCCTGATGAACTATGGACTGAGATTCATGACATTGTACAAGAGACAGGGATCAAGATGATCCCCACAGAAAAGAAATGCAAAAAAGCAAAATGGCTGTCTGGGGAGGCCTTACAAATAGCTGTGAAAAGAAGAGAAGAGAAAAGCAAAGGAGAAAAGGAAAGATATAAGCATCTGAATGAAGAGTTCCAAAGATTAGCAAGAAGAGATAAGAAAGCCTTCCTCAGCGATCAGTGCAAAGAAATAGAGGAAAAACAACAGAATGGGAAAGACTAGAGATCTCTTCAAGAAAATTAGAGATACCAAGGGAACATTTCATGCAAAGATGGGCTCGATAAAGGACAGAAATGGTATGGACCTAACAGAAGCAGAAGAAATTAAGAAGAGGTGGCAAGAATACACAGAAGAACAGTACAAAAAGATCTTCACAACCAAGATAATCATGATGGTACAATCACTCACCTAGAGCCAGACATCCTGGAATGTGAAGTCAAGTGGGCCTTAGAAAGCATCACTATGAACAAAGCTAGTGGAGGTGATGGAATTCCAGTTGAGCTCTTTCAAATCCTGAAAGATGATGCTGTGAAAGTGCTGCACTCAACATGCCAGCAAATTTGGAAAACTCAGCAGTGGCCACAGGACTGGAAAAGGTCAGTTTTCATTCCAATCCCAAAGAAAGACAATGCCAAAGAATGCTCAAACTACCGCACAGTTGCACTCATCTCACACGCTAGTAAATACTCAAAATTCTCCAAGCCAGGCTTCAGCAATATGTGAACTGTGAACTTCCAGATGTTCAAGCTGGATTTAGAAAAGGCAGAGGAACCAGAGATCAAATTGCCAACATCCGCTGGATCATTGAAAAAGCAAGAGAGTTCCAGAAAAACATCTATTTCTGCTTTATTGACTATGCCAAAGCCTTTGACTGTGTGGGTCACAATAAACTGTGGGAAATTCTGAAAGAGATAAGAATACCAGACCACCTGACCTGCCTCTTGAGAAACCTATATGCAGGTCAGGAAGCAACAGTTAGAACTGGACATGGAACAACAGACTGGTTCCAAATAGGAAAAGGAGTACATCAAGGCTGTATATTGTCACCCTGCTTATTTAACTTATATGCAGAGTACATCATGAGAAACGCTGGGCTGGAAGAAGCACAAGCTGGAATCAAGATTGCCGGAAGAAATATCAATCACCTCAGATATGCAGATGACACCACCCTTATGGCAGAAAGTGAAGAGGAACTAAAAAGCCTCTTTGAGAGTGAAAGAGGAGAGTGAAAAAGTTGGCTTAAAGCTCAACATTCAGAAAACGAAGATCATGGCATCTGGTCCCATCACTTCATGGGAAATAGATGGGGAAACAGTGGAAACAGTGTCAGACTTTATTTTGGGGGGCTCCGAAGTCACTGCAGATGGTGACTGCAGCCATGAAATTAAAAGACGCTTACTCCTTGGAAGGAAAGTTATGACCAACCTAGATAGTATATTCAAAAGCAGAGACTTTACTTTGCCAACAAAGGTCCATCTAGTCAAGGCTATAGTTTTTCCAGTGGTCATGTATGGATGTGAGAGTTGGACTGTGAAGAAGGCTGAGCGCCGAAGAATTGATGCTTTTGAACTGTGGTGTTGGAGAAGACTCTTGAGAGTCCCTTGGACTGCAAGGAGATCCAACCAGTCCATTCTGAAGGAGATCAGTCCTGGGTGTTCTTTGGAAGGACTGATGCTAAAGCTGAAAGTCCAGTACTTTGGCCACCTCATGTGAAGAGTTGACTCATTGGAAAAGACTCTGATGCTGGGAGGGATTGGGGGCAGGAGGAGAAGGGGATGACAGAGGATGAGATGACTGGATGGCATCACCAGCTCGATGGACGTGAGTCTGAGTGAACTCCGGGAGTTTGTGATGGACAGAGAGGCCTGGCGTGCTGCGATTCATGGGGTCACAAAGAGTCGGACACGACTGAGGGACTGAACTGAACTGATGGTATTTTTTCATTCAGCTGTAGTAGGACCGACGAGAGGGAAGACGAGAGCTTGAAGTGGAGTGTTTGAGGTTGAGGTTACTCCCAGGAGAGGCTGTACCAGAGTCAAGGTGTTTATGCTAGAATGGGTAACTGAAGAGCAACTCCAAACTCATTTGCAGGGAACTTTAAAGAGTTTTTATGTCCATTTGACTTGTAGAGGTTGAATTAAATGATCTCTTATGCCTTCCTACACTTACATGATTGCACACAAGAGGAAATCAGAATGATGTAAAAATTTGAGCTGTTTTGCAAATTTCAGAAATCAATATTGGCATCTGAAATGTAGATTAAAAGTATAAATTATTGCCAAATTTGGTTAAGAGAGCTGATACCTAATTCACCTTTGTTTCCATCTAGAGTAGTTCTTCCAGGAAATTCAGTTTCTTGCCCGTCCCAAATTGCTTAATGTTTTCAAACTTGCCATTATTTAGCAAGTGAAGAGATGTGACTACTACTTGCCATCATAATCTGTTTCCTGGCAGGAGTCTCTTAGTCTGAGTTCTTTCCAGCCTTTATTTGGTGGGAATGTGTCAGACTGGGATTTGTGTTTACTTATTGCAGAGTATAACACACAAGAGAAAAGAAGCGGAACATAAGTAAAATGCTTAATGAATGATCAGAAGTTGAAGACTCATGTAGCTGTCATCCTGACTGAGTAACAAGAGAATTACTAGCACCTCAGAGGTTCCCGGCTCTTGCCAGCTTCCCTAATTACTACCCGCTTTCCTTTCTGCGGATCCACAACTGGCTTCTAACACTATAATTTATTTTTGCCTGGTTTTCAGTTTTGTTTCCATGGAACTACATCATTTGTATGACTGGCTACCTTGGCTCAACATTATATTTGTGACATTTAGATACGTTGTGGTGTGTAACCCTAGTTTGTTTACTTATACTGTTTTGTAATATTTCATTGTGTTACACTTTCTGCTGTTGAGATTTGGTAGTTTCCATTTTTGGCTTTTCTGAATAATGTTGCTACAAACATTACTGTATGACCCTCGGAGCACGTATTCCCCCACCAGAATTTCTGCTGGCGGTGAGATTGCTGAATGCTATGGTATGCGTGGGTACAGCTTTTACAGAGAGTGCTAAAGTGTTTTCCAAAGTGTTTGTATTTCACCTTTACTCATGCTCACATGCTTGTTAACACTCAGTACTGTGTCAGAGAGGAATTTTTTCCCTCATCTCCGGCTCTTCGGCCCTCCCTTATCGGCTCTCTATTGTTCATGTTTCCTGATGGTTTCATTGTTATCCTGGGCTTGCTTTATGCAAAAATATTTTCATATTTTTAAAGTATCTCATTGAAATCCATGTTGTTGGGCTTATGTCGTTCTTGCTTGTCTTCCATCAACATTAGACATGTGCATTTTAATTTTTATGTTTACTGGTCGCAAGCCAGCAGCGCAGTCTCAGACATTGCCTTGGGGAAGTTACAGATTTTGGTTGTGGCCCATGCAGCAGAGATGTACTGGGTCTTACAAAGAATGCAGGCACTGTGGGGAAGGGAAAGTGCTGACTGTATTTCTTTTGGACAGGAAAGAATATCTTGTCTGAAATTTGTTTTTGTTAAAAGGAGTAACTTTGGAGAAATAGTTTTAGTATGATGGGAGATAATATGAGGCAAAATTAATGAGTACTTTAAGTAAATTACAAAAATTAAAGTAAGTGTTGGGGTATTATAAAGTCTGTCAAGCAAGGTATTTCAAGAGGAACCTTAGAATGTGAGTCATATACTAATTGAAAGAAGCTAATCTGAAATGATTCCAATTATGTGATATTCTGGAAAAGACAAAACTATGGAGACAGTTAAAAGATCAGTGGTATTGCTACAGGTTGGGAGGTGGAGGGAGAGATGAATAGGTAGAGCACAGAGGCTTTTTAGTACAGTGAAACCACTCTGTCTAATACTATAATAGTGATGGATACCTGCATTATGCATTTGTCCAAACTCATAGAATGTACAACATTGTGAGTGAACCCTAATGTAAACTGTAGACTTTGGGTGATTATGAGGTTTCAGTATGGGTTGATCAGTTGTAACAAATGTGCCACTGTGGTGGAGGATGTTGATAATGCGGGTAGATATTCACGTATGGGATCAGGGGATAAGCCTTGTACCTCCCTCTCAATTTTGCTGTGAGTCTTAAACTGTTCTGAAAAACTTAAGTCTTTCCTTAAAAAAAACCTGAAATAGAGAAAAGTGTGAAATGTGATGTGTAATATATAATATTTTGCTTGGTAAGTGCATATTTGGGTTCATATATGAAATGTTGGCTTCCCAGGTGACTCATTGGAAAAAGAATCTGCCTGCAATGCAGGAGACAAAAGAGACACGGGTTTGATCCCTGGGTCAGAAAGATCCCTTGGAGAAGGGAATGGCAACCTGCTCCAGTATTCTTGCCTTAAGAATCCCATGGACAGAGGAGCCGGGTGGACTATCGTCCATAGGGTCCCAAAGGATCGGACATGACTGAAGCGGCTCAGTACATATGAGATGTTTTGCTAATTTTAATATCATTAGAATTGAAATTAATTTTTTTAACTAGATAATTATTTTAAAACTAAGGAATCAAAGTAAAACATGACATCAGTGGTGGCAGTTATTAAAAAACCCCAGAGTAACTTGGAATTCTTCTTGGTAGCACTCCAGATGCTCCATACAGAGATCAAATGTGTGAGTTAATCAGATATGTCCATAGAGAAGGTGACAGAGTTGAAATAAAGAAGTATTCTTCTATTTCTGGAAAGACTGCTGCTGTACTCACAGGTATCTTAAAACACCTGGATCGTTTTTTATAAACCTCTGTCGTGGTTAGCTCCGTAAGAGTACTGCATATGTGGCCAGTATCAACAGTGGAGTTCATACAAAAATCAAGGCGATTAATCCCAAATTTTGCTTTGCTTCCTGAAAATCATTCTTTGAAACTTGCAGAATTTGCTCTTTTGGAAACATCTCTTTTTAAAAAAAATTATTAATTTTTGTCTGTGCTGGGTCTTCATTGCCGCATGGGCATTTCTCAAGTTCTTGCAAACAGGGCTACTCTCTAGTCGCAGCACACGGGCTTCTTACTGTGGTGGCTTCCCTTGCTGGGGAGCACGGGCTCTAGGGCACGCAGGCTTCAGTTGCTTTGAGGCATGTGGGATCTTCCTGAACCAAAACCCATGTCTCCTGCATTGGCAGGTGGATTCTTGACCACTGAGCCATCAGCAAAGCCCAGAAATATCTCTTCATCTGTGAAGTTTCCTGGAAATTTGGAAAAATTTTATTCATTCTTTTTAATCTCAATTCATCATTGAAAAAAGCTGCAGAAAGTCTTTCCTAGACAAAAAGAATGCTCGTTATGAAGCTAGGACACCAGAAGGCTGAATTCTGAAAAGATAATCTCGGCTTTGAAGTCCTGTGTGAGTCAAAGAAAATGTGGACATGTATGAATCAGCTCATTTGTGTCCTCTGCTAGTGCAGCTTTTTCCTTCTGAATTTTTCTGTCCTTAGTGTAGAATTTTAGATGAGGTTAATCAGATACAAATATATATGCTTTAAACAATGTACAGTGAAATTCCAAGCTTTTAAAACTCTTAAAAAATTTGAAGGCTATGTATGTTGCAAAAACAAACTGTGAAGAAATGAACATTTACATAGGAAAAAAACTCCCAAATTTGAAGAGGAGTGTCAGGAGAAGCAACAAGAAATACTGATCTTACATTACCTGAAGAAACCAAAATGGTGAGGTTGACTGTCCCGACCATTTTCACCAAGAACTGGAGGCTTGTTTGAGCTGCATGAAGTACTGAGCAACATGGATAGACACGGAGATTATCATACTAAGTGAAGTCAGTCAGAAAGACAAATACCATACGATATCACTTGTGTGTGGAATCTTAAATGTGATGCAAATGAACTTGCCTATGAAACAGACTCACTGCATCCGTGAGCGGCTTTTCTCATTCCAGTAGTATTCCATATTGTATATATACCACATCCACTGTATCCATTTCTCTGTTGGACATTTAGGTTGTTTCTGTATCTTAGCTATTGTGAATAGTGCTGTTAGGAACACAAGAGTTGCATGTATCATTTTGAATTATAGTTTTATTTGGATGTATCACTAGGAATGGGATTGCTAGATCATATGGCAGCTCTATACTGTTTTCCAAAGTGACTGCACCAACTTACTCTCCCACCAACAGTGTAGGAGAGTTCCCTTTCCCCATACCCTCTCCAGTATTTGTTATTTTTGGACTTTTTAACAATGACCATTCTGACTGGCATGAGGTGTTATCTCATTGTAGTTTTGATTTGCACTTCTCTAATAATTAGCAATGTTGAGCATCTTTTCCTGTGCCTGTTGGCCATCTGTATATGTTCTTTGGAGAAATGCCTGTTTAGGTCTTCTGGCTATCTTTTGATTGGGTTACTTGTTTTTTTTATATTGAGCTGCATGAAGTACTAAGTGAAGTTGCTCAGTCGTGTCCGACTCTTTGCAACCCCATGGACTGTAGCCTACCAGGCTCCTCCGTCCATGGGATTTTCCAGGCAAGAGTACTGGAGTGGGGTTCCATTGCCTTCTTAGGGGATCTTCCCAACCCAGGGATCAAACCCCGGTCTCCCACATTGCAGGCTGAGGTTTTACCGTCTGAGCCACCAGGGAAGCCCTGGAAGCATGAGATGTTTGTAAATTTTGGAGATTAATCCCTTGTCAGTCACATGATTTGCAAACATTTTTTTTTCCCCCAGTCCATAGGTTCTTTTTGCTTTGTTTATGGTTATGGTTTCCTTTGCTGTGCAAAAAGTTGTAAATTTGATTAGATGCCATTTGTTTATTTTAGCTTTTATTTCTATTGCCTTGGGAGACCAGCCTAAGAGAACTTTGGTATGATTTGTGTCAAAGGATGTTTTGCCTGTGTTCTCTGCTAGGAGTTTTATGGTGTTAGGTCTTCTGTTTAGGTCTTCAAGCCATTTTGAGTTTATTTTTGTGTATTGTGTGAGGGTGTGTTCTAACTTCACTGGTTTACGTGCACTGATTTACAGCTTTCCCAGCACCACTTGCTGAAGAGACTTTTTCCCATTGTATATTCTTGCCTTCTTTGTCAAAAAGTAATTGACCATGGGCATGTGAGTTTATTTCTGGGCTCACGTTGTGATGGGTCTTTTATGCATGTATTATATTGTAATATAATGCATGGGTTATTTGAAAAATGTTGATGTCTGGAGATTTTTAAATGTTTCCAGATGTTAAACCATTTCAGTATATAAAAATCATATTCACATTTGTTAATATCACAGTCAAAAACTTCTGAAATGTTTTTAAGTATTGGGAAGTTCTCAAGCTCTTGGTAGGGGGTACAAGTTTTCCTAAATCCTAATTTTTAACTGTTATTTGCCTTGAAATGACAAGGCTCAGTTAGTCATTTTCAAGAAAATGTCTAGCAAGTCACCAATCTGAATAAATGTAGTTTGTCTGGTGGTTCTTTCAAGTTAAAATAAAGCTTTATGAACCAGATGGCTAATTCAGCTTACAACTCAAACTGCAGCCCAGATGCTTTTCCTCAAGACATCCATCTTGCATGATGCTTTATTCCTAGTTCCCATTTCATCTTTTCATCACACAGTCTACTATAATGATGTGTATTCAAGACTGGGATTTAATAGAATTAATGATTTTTTGTTGCTTTATCAAGGACGTCCTTAAGTGAAACTGGCTCCTCCCACCAATAAATGCATGAAGGTGAGGAATATAATGACTCCAGCACAAATTGGAGACACCGCCTTGTTTCTGCCAAGGCAGCAGCAATGCTACCCTCTGTAAAACTCTTAGCTAGCACATGTGCTTCTCTAGCAAATGCAGTGTGATAACCAACCCTGTGAGATGTACTAGTGGGTTTTTTCATTTCTAGTTTGAAAAATACTATAATATGACATAAACAATGTACTACAGTGTAGTAAAGAATGTATTAGCCTTTAGAAGAGCTTATCGCATCTAAGTTTAAAATATTCAATTTCTTTTTCTTTATACTTAGAATGATTGGTCTCAAAATGATACTACAATGTAACTGGCACCATAAATATTATTATTATTTAAATGTTCCATTGCATAATGTGTGCGTGCTAAGTTGCTTCAGTTGTGTCCAGCTCTTTGCAGCTCCATGGACTGTAGCCCACTAGGCTCTTCTGTCCATGGGATTCTCCAGGCAAGAGTACTGGAGTGGGTTGCCATTTCCTTCTCCAATTGCATAATGCACTGTAAGATAAATTATTAACATCTATAAAGTTGAAGGGAATATGGTTTTCATCACAATCTTGTTTCTTATTTATTATTTTCCCCAGTTTCTTTAGAGTAGATTCCTCCCTTCCTTGAGTCAGAAGACTCTCTGATAAGTCAGTTTTATTTTTTCCAGCACTTTTAAATGTAGACTGTGTGGTGGTAGGTGAGAATGTTAATCTTCTAGTCCCATTTTAAGACAATAAGATAAAAATTAGGAAAAACATTAAAAATAAGTTTTCTTTAGAATGAGATGAAGTATCATTAAATGAGTCTCAAAAATCAAAATTTCTTTTTATTTGAAAAGTAAAAAGTTATTACTTGAACAAGTTCACAAAAGGTACCTCATCCTTTTGTGTTTCTGTATAAGTTGCAGGGAAAACTTTGGCTTTAAAAATAAGAATTTATTGAACAGTAATGCGGCTATAGAGATTATAGCAGAAATAACCACCAACAGCTGGTAAGAGCAGAGTAGTACTGAGAGCACATTGAGCTAATCTCTGAAAATGCACCTCTTTATACCCTCAACCTCTGCTATAGAACACACTGGAATATACAAACAATGCATTCCATTAGCTGTCAGAATGATGTCCTCACACATCTTGTAGCTTCTGGAAAATTCCACTGTCCCCTCAAAAGAGTAAGAGTGAAAAAGGCACATAATGTTTTAGCTTTACTGTGAAGATAGTTTTGAACTCAGAGATCCCCTTGAAAGGTTCCCAGGGATCGCATATAGTCCCCTGCTGCTGCTGCTACTAAGTCACTTCAGTCGTGTCCGACTCTGTGTGACCCCATAGACGGCAGCCCACCCTGTCCCTGGGATTCTCCAGGCAAGAACACTGGAGTTGGTTGCCAGTTCCTTAGTCACACTTAAATAACTGTTGTTCTAGATGTTTGAAACTACCATCAAGATGTTTTAAAGTTACCTCTGAAAATAACCGTTTTTTAAAAGAACATCTTTGCATCCTAAAGCAGATGTGATAATTCTACGTCAAGATCATCCTCATCAAGGCCTTGTTCTGTGTCTCTTACAATTAACTCTGGTATCTTTTGTTATGTCATATTAATTAGGGTAAGCGTCAGAAAGTGGAAGAACAGTGGGCACTTTTACTACATGAAATAAGTTGATCTATTAATTAGTTAGAGAAGAAATGCATAATCTTGTTTTCAAGATGAGGCTTTATTGGTATGGAACTATCTCCCTCAATTCCTTGATCCAGTTTATGGCTGGAAATAATGAAGATTTGGATAAGAATACAATCTTTTCTAGTTTGCTGCTCATGCTTAACGGTGGAGAAACCTGGCTGGACTGTCTCTGAGACAAAGATCTTAGCTTCTCATGCAGCAGTGATAACACTGGACTTTGTGCTTCCGTCCCTTCTTCCAGTGGAAACATCACTCACATTTCCAGTCTCTCTACTTGTGCTCTCTCAGACATTGAGTTTGATGGATAATTAGTTAGGATTAAATTGCCCACTAAACAAATGGTTTTTATAATATTGAGCTCCTAAGATGGAAAATTGTTAAATAATGAAATACCTTGTGCTGTCTTTCTTTGATTCTAAGGTACACATTTTGGCAGATTTTAGCAGCACTGAAATGAGAACATGTTTTTTAAAGGTGTATCTGCTTAACTGGTGAATTTTCTCCCCCACTTTTGTGAAGTAGTATCAATTTTTCTTTTAATTCTGAAATGTTATCTCAAATATATATTTTTTGACATTGCAAAATGCTACTTCATGGGAAAGACTACAATATATTTTCATTCTTTAATAGTTTCTGTGTTTTTCTTTTCAAGAGAAATAACAGAATCTGGCAATAATTTATATATATATTTTCTTAAAAACGCTCTTTCACATTAGGTGCTTCAAGTGGATAGAAAATTAACACTAAATTATCTTCATATAAACTGCTCAGAAGTTTGCTTTTTAAAAAATAAAAACTCTTATTTTTTTAAGGCTATAGTAAATAATATAGTTTGGTTTTGGCATATGCTTATGTTTTAAATTTTATATTCATTATTTAATTCTGTTAACAATAGGTTTATTTTAGGACAGTGGAACTTGTAGAAGAGCCCATACAAAATTCTCCTGGTCTGAGTTTCTACTTCAAAATTAATGGACTTCCCATATTTCTGAAAGGCTCGAATTGGATCCCTGCAGATTCATTCCAGGATAGAGTAACCTCTGCCATGTAAGTTATCATCTTTCATTTCTTGTTCCTCTTATTATTATCAATCCCACAGAGCTTAAGAGCTACTCATTTTAAGTTTTTTTTGTTGTTGTTCTGGTGGAAGGAACCAAGAGGTAACATATAATTCTAGGATGATGAAAACTCTAGAATGGAAAAAATTTTTAAGTCATTTCATTCTCATGAGCTATAGGCCATCTGACAGCTAAACTATTTGAGGCTGCTGAAACTATCTAATTTTTATAAATTGTGTCTAGAGGAACAAGAAAATGGCTAACGTGCATCTTGGATAGTTAGCCCCTGTAAAAAAAGATGATTAAATTTGACTTAAAAATTCTTTTTTGAAGAATACTGTGGGTTTTGTTTGTTTGTTTGTTTGGTATGTTTTACCAAAAAAAATGGTAAATGATAAATTTGGTAATGTAATGCTTTATCAAAACTATTTACTTCTTCATGCTAAAAATTTACACATTCTTCATGTTTATTATACTTTAATAAAAAGAACTAAAGAAATCTTCAAAGCGTCTTTCTGAAGCTCTGAAAATAGAAGTTAACAAGAAAATATTTCCTGATTATATTTATAAACTGCTGTCTTTGTAACAGTAAACATAAGCTTTGTGAGGTGAAAATAAACACATTTCAGTTCACTTCAGTTTAGCTGCTCAGTCGTGTCTGACTCTGCGATCCCTGGACTGTAGCACGCCAGGCCTCCCTGTCCATCACCAACTCCCGGAGTCCACCCAAACTCATGTCCATTGAGTTGGTGAAGCCATCCAACCATCTCATCCTCCGTCATCCCCGTCTCCACCTGCCCTCAATCTTTTCCAGCATCAGGGTCTTTTCTAATGAGTCAGCTCTTCACATGAGGTGGCCAAAGTATTGGAGTTTCAGCTTCAACATCAGTCCTTCCAATGAACACACAGGACTGATCTCCTTTAGGATGGACTGGTTGGATCTCCTTGCAGTCCAAGGGACTCTCAAGAGTCTTCTCCAACACCACAGTTCAAAAGCATCAATTCTTTGGTGCTCAGCTTTCTTCACAGTCCAACTCTCACATCCATACATGACTACTAGAAAAACCATAGCCCTGACTAGCTGGACCTTTGTTGGCAAAGTAATGTCTCTGCTTTTTAATATGCTGTCTAGGTTGGTCATAACTTTCCTTCCAAGGAGTAAGTGTCTTTTAATTTCATGGCTGCAATCACCATCTGCAATGATTTTAGAGCCCCCCAAAATAAAGTATTCCACTGTTTGCCCATCTATTTGCCATGAAGTGATGGACTTACTTATATTATACAAATATGCATTGAGGTATATTATGTTTAGAATGTAGATGTGGTTGGTATATGTAAACTCTAATTTTGCCAAAAGTTATATCTATAATAATATCCTTTTACTTTAAAATGTGTAATATTTTTGAATTTCATATGAAAATAAAATCATTCTCCAGACAGAGCACAGAAAATCTGCTGTCTCCTCTTCACCCTAGTGGCTCAGATGCATTTACCTGCAATGCAAGAGGCCCAGGTTTGATCCCTGGGTTGGGAAGACCCCCTGGAGTTCATGCATGCTAAGTCGCTTCAGTCATGTCCGACTCTTTGTGACCCCATGGACTGTAGTGCACCAGGCTCCTCTGTCCATGGAATTCTCCAGACAAGAATACTGGAATGGATTGCAATGCCCTTCTCCAGAGGATCTTTCTAACACAGGGATTGAACCCAGGGATTGTCTCTTTCGTCTCCTGCATTGGTAGAGGGTTCTTTACCACTAGCACCACCTGGGAAGCCCTCCTGCAGTAGGAAATGGCAACCCACTTCAATATTCTTGCCTGGGAATCCCATGGAGAGAGGAGCCTGGTGGACTACAGTCCATGGGGTTGCAAAGAGTCAAACACGACTGAGCGACTAACACTTTCACTCCGCTTCCGGTAGGTTTTGGTGGCGACTGTACTGAGCAACTGGGTCAGTTAGTAACCTGCCCATAGGCGTCTTTACTAGGAGCACAGTGCTCTGGGTCCATGGTCTTCCTGTTATTGGACTTTTTCCTTCCCATCTGGGTGCTGTTCTGGAAATGGAAGGTACATGCTGTCAAGGTGGATGCAAATTTCTAAACTTTCCTGAAGGTGATGTAAATAGGAATTAGAGCAAGAAGGAAATTTACTAGATAAGGGGGTACTGGACTGGAGGAATTGTTTAAAAAAAAAAAAAAGGATGAGGGTGAGCTAGAAACTAATATTCAAACTGATTTTTGCTTTACAGTTTGAAATGGTTGTATAAAATGAACACATAGTTTCTAAGGTTTACAACAGGAATAACTTTAAGACAAAAAAACTCTCTGGGTGACCCTCACGGTGGAGAAACTTTTCATCTTTAACGTCGATGTTTTATCAATGGTGCTGTATAGAAGGAGAAGTTTTGAAACTACTGTAAAAATAAGACCGATAACTGGAAGCAGGAGGCTTAAGTCCAAACCCTAACTCCAGGGAACTCCTGATTCCAGGGAACATTAATTGACAGGAGCTCATCAAATGCCTCCATACCTACACTGAAACCAAGCACCACACAAGGGCCAACAAGTTCCAGGGCAAGACATACCAAGCAAATTCTCCAACAACACAGGAACACAGCCCTGAGCTCCAAGATACAGGCTGCCCAAAGTCACCCCAAAACCATAGACATCTCATAACTCATTACTGGACACTTCATTGCACTCCAGAGAGAAGAAATACAGCTCCACCCACTAGAACACCGACACAAGCTTCCCTAACCAGGAAACCTTGACAAGCCACCTGTACAAACCCACACACAGCGAGGAAACGTCACAAAAATAGTGTAGTAGCGTGACTGAAAATTTAGAAAGCAGAGAAAAGATATCACTCATAGTTTTTCTACATTTATTTTTATGTGGTTACAGTTAGAAAGTGAAATGAAAGTGCTATTCGATCAGTCGTGTCCAACTCTTTGCGACCCCGTAGCCTGTAGGCTCCTCTGTCCTTGGAACTCTCCAGACAAGAATACTGGAGTGGGTTGCCATTCCCTTCTCCAAGGGATCTTCCCAACCCAGAGATTAAACCTGGATGTCCTGTATTGTAAATGGATTCTCTACTGTCTGAGCTATGAGGGAAGTCAATTACAATTACAGTTAATGTGTATATATAATTTTGTCTCATTTTCTCCACTGTGCATTGTATCCAAACCATCATAATTAAAATGTGTTCTTCTAACAGTTATTTGAAATGTGTTTATCAAGCACAGCATATTTCTTAAAATTTTGTTCTTTTTTTTAATGTTCCCAAGATTTTAAATTAGCATTTGTTTTAAAAAACTTTCTTCTGTAGGTTACGGCTCCTTTTGCAGTCTGTTGTGGATGCTAACATGAATGCTCTCCGGGTCTGGGGAGGAGGAGTTTATGAGCAGGATGAATTCTACGAACTCTGTGATGAACTAGGAATAATGGTGCGTAGTTGACAGCTCAGCATTTTGTTGCTATGTCACCGAATCCTCAGTTTGACCTCCAGTGTTCTGAGTGGGTGATGTTGCCCATTGCTTTGTCTTTTTGTTGTTGTGGTGTAGTTTATTTACAGTGTTGTACTAGTTTCAGGTATACAACAAAGCGATCCAGTTATACATATGTATGTATATTCTTTTCCATTGTGGTTTATTACAGGATATTGGATAAAGTTCCCTGTGCTATGCAGTAGGTCCTTGTTGTTTATCTATTTGATATGTAATAGTTTGTATTTGCCAATCCTAAAGTCCTAATTTATCCTTCCCCACCTCTTTCCCCTTTGATAACCATAAGTTTGTTTTCTATGTCTATGTTTTTCTTTCATAAATTCATTTGTGTCATATTTTAGATTCCACATATAAGTGGCATCATAGCCCATTCCTTCTTTTCTCAGAGCCAAGAATGATGTTCCACTTTTTTTTTTTTTTTTTTTTTGGGCAGAGAAATAAATGGCATCTAGCAAACCCAGAGCCATAATTGATAGCAAATATCATAATTATTTTATTATTTTAAAATACTAGACATTCTGCATATTGGTTATATCTAAGCATATATCTACATTTTCTTTGTAACTCTCTTTGTGATAGGTTAAGCATAAAAAGGAAAGTAAAATATTAAAAACATTTTAATTTTAAGGAGATCTAACAAGACCTAGAGAGAAGAAAAATGATTACATTTTAAAAGATGTGCTTAATACTGTCATTAAGTACCTCTGAACATAGTTTGCATTGGTGAGGGTTAAGCAAAGGAAATATATTCTTTTAATTCTAGTCTTACAGTTCTAAAATATAAAGCACTTAATAGAAGAGTAGTAATTTTAATAATATTGATAGTGCCGATGGTCATGATGTGTCAATATTCTGGAATATTACAGACATTGTTCTCAGTGCTCTGCATTTATTATTTTATTTCATCTTCATGCCCAGCATATGAGATAGTTACTATTGTTCTCTATCCTCCTTTTACTGGCATGTGGAGAGGTTAACTAACTTTCCCAAACTCACAGAGTGGGTATATGGTGGAACTGAAGTTCTGACTCAGGCCAACAGATATGGCGCTGTGCTCTAAACCATGCTCCTTGTGGCCTCCCTGAAGGGTGCATCTGAGTCGTGTCTGGCACTTTGCAACCTGTGGACTGTAGTCCACCAAGCTCCTCTGTCCATGGGTTCTTCAGGCAAGAATACTGGAGTATGTTGCAATTTCCTACTCCAGGGGATCCTCCCAACCCAGGGATCAAACCCATTTCTCTTAGCCTGTCCTGCATGAGCAGATGAATTCTTTACCACTAGCGCCACCTGGGAGGCCCAATTGCACTTATGTGGTTTCCTCTCTAAAATGTCCATGAAGTGATCCTTTTGGCCATGAAAAGTTAATTCTTTGATTTTTTAAAAAAATTACGTTTCTTAACAGTCTGGGCCATTTCTCAAAACCAAGTTCCTGGTGAAAATTAGAATGAGTTAGAAATGCGGAGAGGTTGGGAGAAATGTTTACTGAATTTCATATTCTCCACAACACAAGCACTATTTCCTTATTTGAATTCCTCTTTTTTTTTTTTTTTTTTTTTGTTTTGTTTTCTGCCCACCTAACATTTTCTCTTCTCAGGTTTCCCTACAGTTCTGGTGAGTTTGTAAAGTGCCTTTCCTAGTTTGTAAAGTGCCTCATGCCTTGTGCTGCTAAAATGGTCACACACATCAAGCTGAGTTGATTTTCGTTTACATGAAAGATAATGCCCAAGGTTTAGGACAAAGAATTTCCTTCTGTGCAATGAAATCTATGGAAGTACTGTATTGCCTCTTATTTGATTTGCTAGATATGGCAGGATTTTATGTTTGCCTGTGCACTTTACCCAACCGATAAGGATTTCATGGATTCTGTGAGAGAAGAAGTCACTCACCAGGTATGTCATTACGTAACATTCCAAGAAGAAGTAAAGGCTTAAGTTTTAGTTTTGTGTTTTGTTAAACCTGTCCTTGTTTTTCTTGTTTTAAATTCCATTGAAGTATAGCTGATTTACAATGCTGTGTTTAATTTCTTCTCTTTGTTTCTTTTTGTTCTCTTTATTAAATCCCATGGGAAAAAAAAAATCAGCCAGGTGATTGACTCCTTGAGTGAGTCCATCCAGTCTCATGATTCTAATTCCACTTATTGGTGGATGACTGTCAGATTTATTCCTGGCCCTGACTTCTCTGCTGAATTCCTGGTTCTTATTATCCAGCTCCCTGCTTGGTAGCCCTACCTGGAGGTGTAATAGGAATCTCAAATGTAACATGTCTAAACCAAACTTATATTACCTTCCCCAGACTTGCTTTTCTTGCTGTGTTCCCCACCTCAATAAATGGCAATACCAGTCTTTGAATTTCTCAGGCCAAAAATTTTGATTCTTAACTCCTTGATTTCTGTTGACTTCCACATATAAATACCTTATATTTATAGATCTATAAATGCAAAGAAGTGATTATATCCTAGCTCTGTTCACTGAAAAATCTTAAAAAGAGTGAACAGCCTAGTCAAATTGAGCATCCTTGTATTGAAATAGTCTTTCCCACTAAGAGAAGAGTTCTTAGAGAAATGGCTGGTTCCAGGTCTGGAGCAGGAGATGATGCTGGAATATTTTGGCATACAAATAACAAGGAGGCTACCAAAGATGTTAAAAGAATGTTGATGAGACTGACCGACCAAAAGTGGGACAATTTGAAGTTCAGTAAGGATAAGAATGTCAGTGGATCGAAATCCACCGAGTATATTAAAATCTATAAGTTAAAATTGGTGTCTGTGAATGTATATTTGTGGGGAAAACCAAAAGAAATGAAAAAAATATTATGACACTCAAGATAGTGGTTACTTTTGGAAGGAAGGACTGTGATTAGGAAGGGGTACATGAGGGCTCCTGGGGTGTTGGTGAAGTTTTCTTAGTCTGGATGGTGTTGCAAGTGTGATTGCCTTATAATAATAATTCACTGGGTCACAGTTTGTTTTCTGTGTCCGTTTTTTCTTAAGTTTAGAAAGTGAGCATTGAATCATCCCTTACTCAGAGCCCTCTAGATACAGTTAAAGATCCTCCATGCACTATCTTTTCTCTGCCTGTCTCCCCAGCCTCATTAGATACCATATTCCCCGTACTTTCCCTGACCTGGAATGTCTTGCCTATTACCCTCCCCTGTGGATGATCTCAGTCGTTCTTTTTCTGACTCGTCTTACCTTGGGCATGACTCTCTGGGAAGAAACTTTCTATGTCTGCAAGTCTAGATTAGGTCATTTTCCCTTTGTGACATACATCACACTTAAAATTACTTGTTCAATGTTTTGTCACTCCATCAAGGTTGTAATCTCCCCGAGGCTTAGGGCAAGTTCCCCCATGACCCAGCTGTATTAGTCATCCGATGTATAAGTGGATGGATGAATGAATAACTTTTAAAATATTAATTGTAGTTATGTAGGTTGTAAACATTTCAGTCTTATTTTAAATTTTCCTTCACACAATTAAAATATATCTATGTGTTTTCAGTTCTTTTATGTATTATTAAAGAGAACTTTTTGTGCAGGGTTTATTTAAATTTTAAAGTAAAGCTCATCATAAAATTCTAGGTCAGTTTGAAGGGTGTGTGCAGCATAGAGTCACTGAAGTTTTTTGTCTCTTCGGTATTTGTATTTTCATCAGTACCAGAAGCATGCCTGTCACAATTGGTCATAGCCCTCTTTTACCTGTATATGAAAAGTGAAAGTGAAAAGTGCTCAGTTGTGTCTGACTCTTTGTGACCCCATGGACTGAATAGTCCATGGCCAGAATTCTCCAGGCCAGAATACTGGAGTGGGTAGCCTTTCCCTTCTCCAGGGGATCTTCTCAACCCAGGGATCAAACATAGGTCTCCTGCATTTCATGTGGATTCTTTACCAGCTGAGCCACCAAGGAAGCCGAAGAATACTGGAGTGGGTAGCCCATCCCTTCTCCAGCAATCTTTCTGATCCAGGAATCGAACCGGGGTCTCCTGCATTGCAGACAGATTCTTTACTAACTGAGCTATCAGGGAAGCTACCTTAGAAACAGTATTTCCAGGGGCAAATAAGGAAATACTGTTTATAAGACTAGTTTAGAAAAAACACAAACTTTAATTTTTTAAATGACATACATCTCTTTAAGGTATTTTTGCTGCTGCTGCTAAGTCACTTCAGTTGTGTCTGACTCTGTGTGACCCCATAGACGGCAGCCCACCAGGCTCCGCCGTCCCTGGGATTCTCCAGGCAAGAACACTGGAGTGGGTTGCCATGTCCTTCTCCAATGCGTGAAAGTGAAAAGTGAAAGTGAAGTCGCTCAGTGGTGTCCGACTAGTAGCGACCCCATGGACTGAAGCTTACCAAGCTCCTCCGTCCTTGAGATTTTCTAGGCAAGAGTACTGGAGTGGCTTGCCATTGCCTTCTCCGAAGGTATTCTTAATACATCTCTATTTCACATGTGAATTACTTAGCATATTGAATGGAGACCACAGTGAGAACATCAGCTGAAACCCATCATGTAATCATCCATTCCAGTGCAAGAGAAGCTATGAATACCAATGAGGTTATATTGCTAAAACATGTTCCAAAAAAATTTCTCTTGACCATTGACTCACTCTGTTGTTCTCAAAGAGATTTAATTGCCGTCTTCTGCTGAGTTATCTTCCAGTGTGTCAGAAGAACTGAATCCTTTCCCCTCTATGAAGGGCTGGCCTACAGTGAGCCCAGATCATGCAGGGTTTTCAGATTCCTCAATTTCTTTTTCTGTATTTAGATATATTCAATGACTTAACCTTAGTTGATTTCTTAAGACATTGCTGTTCATTCGCTAAGTCATGTCCAACGCTTTGCAACCCCATGGACTGCAGCATGCTAGACTTCCCTGAGTTTGCTCAAACTCATGTACGTTGAGTCAATGATACCATCCAACCATCTCATCCTCTGTCATCCCCTTCTCCTCCTGCCCCCAATCCCTCCCAGCATCAGGGTCTTTTCCAATGAGTCAGCTCTTCCCATCAAGTGGCCAAAGTCTTAAGATATGACATAGTTATTTCAGAGGACAGACTCTTGATGTCTTAATCTTTTTTCCTTTAGAATGCTTCATGTCTTTGTAAATTCCAGAATCTCTTGTGGTACTCACTTGCTTTGTAAAGCCCTCTCTACCTGTCCTGGTGGTTTTCTGATCTTGCTGGAGACTGTGTGGGACTTCAGTCCCTCTCTCACAGTAGTGTTTGTTTTGTCTTATTTGTTTCTTCCTCAAAAACTCCACCTTGCTTTTGAGAAACTAACCTCTGTAATGTAATGTCTTCTGCCCTTTGTATTTCTTAGAACCTTTTTGTGGTAAGCCAGATAGTGATAAGTTGATTTGTTTTTCCCTTTTAGTAAAAGGGATTATATTTTCATCAGTTTTTATAAAACAGAAGAGGAACCGTATTTTATCAATGTTTATAAAATGTAGATAAAAAGAATGTCATAGGTTTCTTAAAATGTCTTCCCACATGTAACATTACTGCTCATTTTCTGATGAGTCTTCTGACATGTAAAAATACACATGCAGAAAGGCAATGGTTATAATTTTATGAATAATTGCAACTCTGAGCCTTTTTATGTTGAACATTTGAAAATTGTTTTATGTTTTCTTCAATTTTAGGTCCGGAGACTGAAATCTCATCCCTCCATCATCACATGGAGTGGGAATAATGAAAATGAAGCAGCACTAATGATGGGTTGGTATGATACAAAGCCCGGCTACTTTCAAACCTACATCAAAGACTATGTGACACTGTACGTGAAAAACATCCGAACGATCGTCTTAGAAGTAAGTTCATGGACTTCCCTGGTGGTCCAGTCATTAAGATTCCATGCTTCCAGTGCAGGGGCTGCATGTTGGATCCCTGGCCGGGGAACTGAGATTCTGTATGCCTCCCAGTGTGACCAAAAATTTGGCAAAACTAATACAATATTGTAAAGTTTAAAAATGGAAAAAAAAAAAAAAGCAGTGGAGTCCCCAAACTCAGCGTGCCTCAGTGTAACACAGCTTAGTATATGCGTAGCATTCAATGAATCCGTCTGTGTCATCCCAGTAGGAACTGGGATGTGGGGGAGAAAGAACCAGTACAATGCTGTGCTCATGCTTGCCATTCCAGAAGTAATAAAATGATCTTAGCTAGATCTTCTAGATAACTTGCTGCAGCTTCTACATCAAGCACTTGTTGCCTCACTTTGCACTCTTATGTTATGGAAATGGCTCCTTCCCTTAAGTCTCATGAACCAACCTCCGCTGGCTTCAGGCTCTTCTGCAGCTTCCTCACCTCTCTCACTCTCAGTCTTCATAGAATTAGGGCCCAGCTCTGGAATAGGCTTTGGCTTAAGAGTGTATGTGGCTGTTTTGATCTATCGAGAACTTCTCCATATCAGCAATAAGACTGTTTTGTTTTTTATCATTCATGTTTTCACTGAAGTAGCACTTTTAATTTTCTTCAAGAAGTTTTCCTTTGCATTCACAATTTGGCTGGTGAATAGAAGTGAATAGACCTCAGGTGAAAGAGGCCTGTCTTTTGGCCTATCTTGGATTTTGACATGCCTTCCTTACAAGTTGAATCATTTCTAGTTTTTGATTTCAAGGAGAGGCATATTCTCTTGCTTTCACTTGAACACTTACTTGGCCTAATTTTAATACTGTTGTGTCTCAGGGAAAAGGAAGGCCTGAAGAGAATGGCTGGTCTCTTCAGTCCCTCATGGGGAGTGGCTGGCCAGTCAGAACACCCACGACACTTAAGGATTAAGTTCGCCATCTTATGTGAGTGGGGTTCGTGGTGTCCCAAAACAATTACAGTAATAACCTCAAAGATCACTGATTACAGATCACTATAACAAGCATAGTAATAGTTTAAAAGTTGGAGTGATTGTATAAATTACCAAAATGTGACAAATACAAAATGAGCAGATGCTGTAGGAAAATGGCACTGATAGACTTGCTGGAGGCACAGTTGCCCCAAACCTTCAATTGCAGTAAAAATGCTGGGCCTGTCCTGCCCCTTTTTAAAATTTATACACTTAAATATCCCATTAGATTTGCTTTGCCATCAAATGACTACCACAACAATTAATAGATTAGCAATGGAAAATATAGAGAATCCCAATATTTGGTGGGAATGACAGTTATCACACTGGCATGGGTATTTCAAGACATTAAAAATCTGAAACATGATTTTGGTTTACTAAGATATAATTTCTGTAACCCTAAGGTCCTTGACTACTTACATAGAGTCTAAGAGGAAATCTTCCTGTGAGCTTTAAAGGGAAAAAAGTAAGACATAGAATGATCACATGTAACGTCACACAACTAACAAAACATCCATGATAATAATCAGGAAAATCTGAATGAAAGATGTGATAATAGAACTTTTTGATGGATAGGATTTTTGAAAATAGAAGAAATGATGCATTTGGAAATCACTTTATGATAAAGTGATTTGGCAGATACATATACAATATATCTTCTATCACCCTGTGTAATTTTAAATTGGATCATTGTTTAATTCACCTTAAATGTGATGTACTGATGCTTATACACTAGTATTAAAGGCATTATAATTCTTTGAATGAGAAATTTTTGGACATGTAAGAATGCAATTACCCAGCATTTAATCTTCCCTTTTTTGTTGTCTAAGATGATGACAAAGTGAAATCATAAAAAATAAAACCAAATGTTTGGAAACATTTAACAAATATTTTCAGATTTATATTCCAATATCTACTGTGTATTTTCAGGTTTTAGGCCCTCACTGAGTTTCATGACACTTTCAAATTGTAATGTTCAGTCACATATAGAGATACATATCCAACCAAGTTCGCTTTGATACAGAGGCCTATAACCTGATGAATGTAGGATGATGGAATTTTGTCTAGAGATTGAGGGCATGGGTTTTCTGACTTAATTTGTAGGTAGATAGAGGAAATGTCTATTTATTGGCTACATTATTAAAATAGGCTAATGCATTCTGTGATAACACAACAACCCCAAATTTCCATGGCTCAGAACAATGAAACTCATTTCTTCCGTATGCTCCATGTCACTGGCAGGAAGGTTTTGCTTTCTATCGCATAACATGAACTCCACTGTAATTTTTAGTATATTTTCAGTATTTGCAACTATCATCGCTATCTAAAATATACTGTATCTGTTAACACTGATTCCCGATTTGTGCTCCACCTTCTCCCAAGGCAAACGTTAATCTGCTTTCTTTCTCTATGGAGGTGCCTATTCTGGACATTTCGTATAAGTAAAGTCACACAATAGGTAGTCTTTTGTGACTGGCTTCTTTCACTTAGCAAAATATTTTAGTTTCATCCATGTTGTAGCATGTATCAGTACTTCATTCCTTTTTATTGTCAAATAGTATTTTATTATACGGGTATCCCACATTTGTTTATCCATTAGTTGATGGGCATTTGTATTATTTCCACTTTTTGGATATCTTAAAAAGTTTTGTTGAAGTATAGTTGGTTTACAGTGTTGTGTTGATTTCTTCCATGTAGCAAGATAACTCAGTTATATCTATAATATATATGATTTTTCATATTCTCTTCCATATGGGTTGTCATAGGGTCTTGAATACAGTTCCCTGTGTTATGCAGTAGGACATTATTGTTTATCCATCCTGTATATAATTGTTTGCCTCTGCTAATCTCAAACTCCTGTTCCTTTCCTCTCCTACCTCCCCTCCCGCTTGGCAACCACAAGTCTACTCTCTATATCTGTGAGTCTGTTTTCTGTTTCATAGATATATCAATTTGTATTTTAGATTCCACATATTAGTGATATAATGATATTTGTCTCTCTCTCTGACTTACTCCATTTAGTATGATAACCTCTAGGTTCCTAGGAAAAATGGTGTGCCTGTCATGCTTTTTTTTTTTTTTTTTTTAATTGTTTACTTATTATTGGCTGTGCTGGGTCTTTGCTGTGCGGGCTTTCTCTAGTTGTGGAAGTGGGGCTACTCTTCCTTGGGGTGCACAGGTTTCTCAATGTGGTGGCCTCTTTTGCTGCTGAGCACATGATCTAGGGCGTGTCAGCTCAGTAGCTGCAGCACATGGGCTCAGTATTTGCGACTCTCAGGCTCTAGACCACAGGCTTAGTAGTCGTGGTGCACAGGCTTAGTTGCTCCGAGGTAGGTAAGGTCTTCCCAGATCAGGGATCAAACCCATGTCCCTCACACTGGCAGACAGGCGCTCTACCACTGAGCCATCAGGGAAGCCCCACCATGCTTTTTAATGAAGTAGAATTTTAAGAATCTGTTCTGAAAATGCAACAGTTTGAATATTGATGTATATTTTTCTGTACTTTTTTTGTTAATGCAGCCCAGTAATGCTGCAACATATGAAAGGATTCATGAATTGACTTCTTTGAGAATTAACCTGTCTGTGAAACTTAGCACATGTACACCAATATTGCACTTTGAATCACAGGTTGTCAGGAACTCTTTGGAGCCAGCCCATCCATGGATCCCCAAAGGTCGAGAATGTCTGCATTAGATGCTTTATTGATACACTGCTTCTTTCCCTCCCCTGCCTTTTAGTTCTTTAAGATACTAATATAGTGACTGTGCATGCGCTAAGTTGCTCAGTCGTGTCCAGCTCTTTGGGACCCTGTGGACTGTGGCCCGCCAGGCTCCTCTGTCCATGGGATTCTCTAGGCAAGAGTACTGGAGTGGGTCGCCATGCCTTTCTCCAGGGGATCTTCCTGACCCAGGGATCAAAGCTGCATCTCTTATGTCTCCTGCATTAGCCGGCAGTTTCTTTACCAATAGTGCCACCTGGGAAGCCCCAGTATAGTGACCACTGTGAATTAATTTTCTAATAATAAGCTAGTCATAATCCAAGCTCTATTTAGTTATAACGCCTTGTTCTTTTGCCCTGCTGGATTTGATTTGCTAAGATTTTGGTAGGATTTTAAAATTTATATTCACAAGTAAAATTGGTCCCTGATAGCTCAGTAAGTAAAGAATCCACCTGCAATGCAGGAGACACGAGAGATGCAGGTTCAATCCCTGGGTCGGAAAGATGCACTGGAGAAGGAAATGGCAACCCACTCCAGTATTCTTGCCTGGAAAACCTCATGGTCAGAGGAGTATGGAAGTTTATGGTCCAAGGGGTCTCGAAGAGTCAGACACAACTGAGCAATTAAACCACCACCTGTTGCCCAGGAGTAGAATTGGGTGGCTGGTGACAGAGGTGATAAGATTAAGAATTGTAAACTCATTCCTAGAGGAGCCAATTTTGTTTTTAAAAATTGAATCTAGTAGATGAGACTCACAAAGAAAGACGAGGGGACTCTAGTAATAGGAGGATGGATGTTGGGTCTCATAACATTTATATTCAGTATTAAAAATGTTACCTAAACATAATTATTCAGTTCAGTTCAGTCGTTCAGTCATGTCCGACTCTTTGCGACCCCATGAGCTGCAGCATGCCAAGCCTCCCTGTCCAACACCAACTCCCGGAGTCCACCCAAACTCATGTCCATTGAGTCGGTGATGCCATCCAACCATCTCATCCTGTCGTCCCCTTCTCCTCCTGCCCTCAATCTTTCCCAGCATCAGGGTCTTTTCCAATGAGTCAGCTCTTCGCATCAGGTGGCCAGATTGGAGTTTCATCTTCAACATCAGTCCTTCCAATGAACACACCGGACTGATCTCCTTTAGGATGGACTGGTTGCATCTCTTGCAAGAAATATTTGGCCCATGGGACCCAGCTCATAGTGTTTGGGGTGCATGTGCTAGTACTCACCTCACAGAATGAGTTAGGGGCTTTTTCCATTTTAATATCTAGGAACAATATAAATAAAATAGAGATTATTGGCTTTGTTGAAACAAATTCACCCATGTAACAGTCTGGACATGCCAGACTGGACATGTAACAATGACTTCGGGGGGGGCATAGGTTTTATTTTAGTTTGTTTTTTATTGAAGTACAGCTGATTTACAGTGTTTGATTAATTACTGCTGTACAGCAAAGTGATTCAGGTATATATACACACATATATATGTGTGTGTGTGTATGTATATATATACATATATATATATGTATATATATATATATACATACACACACCCTTTTTAAAATATTCTTTTCCACTGTGGTTTATTATAAGATACTGAATATAGTTCCCTGTGCTATACAGTAGGACTTTGTTATTTATCCATTCTATGAATATATATATAAAAGCTTACATCTGTTAACCACAGGCTCTCACTCTATCCCTCCCCCAACTCTCCGTTGGCAACCATCTGCCTGTTCATTATGTCCATGATTCTGTTTCATAGGTTCATTTGAGTTATATTTCATATTCCACATAGAAACGATATCATATATTTATCTTTCTCACTTCACTTAGTATGATAATGTCTGGTTGCATCCATGTTGCTGCAAATAGCATTATTTCACTCTGTTTTATGACTGAGCAGTATTCCATTGTGTATATACATTACACCTTCTTTATCCATTCATCTGCTGATAGACATTTAGGTTGTTTCCATGTCATGGCTATAGAGTTGTATGTATCTTTTTGAATTATAGTTTTGTTTGAATATGTGCCTGGGAGTGGCTTTGCTGAATCGTATGGTAATTCTGTTTTTAGTTTTCTGAGGAACTTTCATACTGTTTTCCACAGGGACTGCACCAATCTGCATTGTAGGGTGCATATATATATTTTTTTAACCCTCATGTATTTAATTTTTCCTGTGGTTAGTGTCCAATTTGGGTTTATAACTTCTCTTAAAGCTATAGATACTTAAGTTTTCTAGAAACATAGTATTGCATCTACAATTTAGAAGTATCCATGTAAGTCAACATTCTTTATTAGAATATGTAAGCTGGGAGCATCTGTTCAGGCTGAGAGATCTTTATGTGAAGAAACTTCAGTGAGGATTCATGAAAAACATAGGTTCAAAGATTTGCTTATCTGTTATGCTAAGTAGTCATGTGTCATGAAGAGTTTTTCAATTCACAAAATGTGATGGTAGAAGCTTTAACATTTATAGAACACTTACCTGTTTACTCACAGTATTGGTATCATGTTTTTCGTATCTGACAGGTTTACAAAATGGATGTTAATATCTGAGAATTTTCATTTCGTAGCTTAGTGCTTAAGAGTGCATGACTCCAAATCCTGGCTGGGCCACATACTGTCCATAGTAAACTTGGATAAATTACTTAATCTCCATTTTCCCATCTAAGAGTCAGCAACTCTTAAAAGATGTTATGTAGATTTAAGTGAGGTAGTGGATGGAAGGTGATTACACAATGAGGTAGTGGATGGAAGGTGATTACACAGATTCTTGCACACAGCAGATTTTTACTTCATGCTTATCATCAGTATCATCTTTGTTGGTTTCCCTCAGCAAGAGAGGTCTTCAGATACTTTCCAACTTTAATCTCTAATTTTAACACCACACTGTTGAGAAATTAGTTTGTACGTACCACTTCTTATCCATCTTTTAAATGAAAGCTTGATGCCTTTCTCACAAGGAATCTTTGTTTTTATTTAACTTTTTTACAAGCTGTCATTTTTTTTTAGTTATGTTGCCATCTTGAACAGGAACCACTTCTTTCCTTCTTTCTTTCTTCCCACTCTCCTTCCCTCCCTTCCTTCTACAAACAGCTTGTGAGATCTTAGTTTCCCAACCAGGGCTGGGCCCATGGCAGGGAAAACACCAAGTCTTAACCACTGAACTACCAGGGAATTTCTCAAGGGAATCTGTGTTTTTTGTTTTTTTTTTTTAAATAATTTTGTGAGCAGTAAGTGATGTTTGCTAATTTATTTCAAGATGGACAGGATTAAGTGCTATATAATCATAACTGTTGTCATTTATATCAAAGTATAAAGCATTTAGGAGTCACGTGCACTTGGGCTCCCCAGGTGGTGCAGTGGTAAAGAATCCGCCTACCAATGCAGGAGCCTCAGGAGACTTGGGTTCAATCCCTGGGTCTGGAAGATACCCTGGAGTAAGAAAGGGGAACCCGCTCCAGCATTCTTGCCCAGAAAATTCCACAGACAGAGGAGGCTGGCAGGCTACAGTCGATGGGGTTGCAAGAGAGTTGGATACAACCGAGCACACAGACACAGCACACAAAGCATTTAAGGAAAAGGAGCGTAAATTGACTCATCCACACACTTGCAGAATGACCAGTCGTCTTTTGCAATTCATGCTTTTTAAAGAACAGTCATTCTCTTGGTCTGTCTTATGGTATCTCTTGGTTCAAATAACCATTTAAGGTCATGATCTAGAAAGAAATCATCTGTGAGATCTGAGACTAAAAATCAAACAAAAAGCAGCAATTATACAAAAATGGAAATAAATCATAGTGCATTATCACAGGTGGATATTTTTCGGCAGAGACTCATAAGTAATTTTACTGACTGGCTTAATTTACCAGATTATTCAAGAATCTGGAATAATGGAGGGAAACCAATCAAGCTTGATTGTTAAGATCAGTTGATCAGCCTTTTCCAATTTTACTTTAAAGCCATTATAATAGAATATTGTTTAAAATTTTATTCCCTATAATCTTACCATGCTTTTTAATATTTTAAAATTCAACCAGAATTTGCTGGATTATATTTCTAGGAGCAAAGCCTCATTCTGAATGCTGTGGGGAAACTGTTATCCTCGTAGAGCTGATAGCTCTTGGGAAACATGAAAAGAAATACCAGCTCCACATGGCTGAGTGAAAGAAGTGCTATGAAAAATGTAGTTCCAAAATGTTGGCAATTGTATGGAAGAACCAGTCGTTTTAACTGGAAGGATCTAGAAAGGCTTTCAATTATAAGGTGACATTCAAACCAAGCCTTAAAGGTAGGGTAGAATTTGAGGCAAAAGGGTTCTTCTTTAGGTATTTTGGCCATGTCAAGAAAGGTGAAAAGATGTGAAAACAGGGAGGTATAGGAAGCAGCAAGCAGTGCCCAGTGCTTGAAGCAAAGGACTTGTGGATTGGTGTGGAGAGTCAAAGACAGAAAAGGCAGTTTGGAAACAAATCTTCAAAGGACTTTGAATCACGTTATGGAGTTGGGCTTCATTCAGTAGACGGTGGGAAGCTAGTAGACATTTGTGGGGAGGGGAGGAATTTTATGATTCATGTCCTAGATGGTACTATTGTTGTTGTTCAGTCAGCCCATCATGTCTGACTTTTTGTGACCCCATGGACTGCAGCTCACCAGGCCTCTCTGTCCCTCACCATCTCCCGAAGTTTGCCCAAGTTCATGTCCATTGCATTGGTGATGCCATCCAGCCATCTCATCCTCTGATGCCCTCTTCTCCTTCTGCCCTCAATCTTTCCCAGCATCAGGGACTTTTCCAATGAGTCAGCTGTTTGCATCAGATGACCAAAATACTGGAGTTTCAGCATCAGTCCTTCCAATGAGTATTCAGGGTTGATTTCCCTTGATCTCCTCGCTGTCCAAGGGACTCTCAGGAGTCTTCTCTAGCACCACAGTTCAAAGGCATCAGGTCTTCAGTGCTCCACTTTCTTTATGGTCCAGCTCTCACAGCCTTGACTCTATGGACTTTTGTCAGCAGAGTACTGTCTCTGCTTTTTAACACACTGTTTAGGTTTGTCATGGCTTTCCTGCCAAGAAGCAAACATCTTCTGATTTCATGGCTGCAGTCACCATCTTCAGTGAATTTAAAGCCCAAGAAGAGGAAATCTGTCTCTAGTTGCACCTTTTTTCCCTTTTATTTTCCATGAAGTAATGTGGCCGGATGCCATGATTGTAGTTTTTTTAAATATCCAGTTTTAAACTGGCTCTTTCAGTCTCCATCTTCCCCCTCATCAAGACGCTCTTTAGTTCCTCTTCACTTTCTGCCCTTAGAGTGGTATCATCTGCATGTCTGAGGTTGTTGATGTTTCTCCTGCCTGTCTTGATTCCAGCTTGTAACTCATACAGCCTGGCATTTCTTATGATGTGTTCAGTATATAGATTAAACAAACAGGGTGACAGCAGACAGCCCTGTCATACTTCTTTCTCAATCTTGAATCAGTCCATTGTTCCATACAGGGTTCTAACTGTTGCTTCTTAACCTGCATACAGGTTCTCAGGAAACAGGTCAGATGGTGTGGTATTCCCATCTCTTTAAGAACTTTCCACAATTTATTATGATCCACACAGTCAAAGGCTTGAGCGTGGTCAATAAACAGAGGTAGATATTTTTCTGGAATTCCCTAGCTTTCTCTATGATCCAGCGAATTTTGGCAATTTGATCTCTGGTTCCTCTTCCTTTTCTAAACGCAGCTTGGACACCTGGAAGTTCTTGGTTCACATATGCTAAAGCCTAGCATGCAAGATTTTAAGCATGACTTTACTACCATGGGAGAGGAGTGCAATTGTCCAATGGTTAGCACATTCTTTAGTACGACCCTTCTTGGGAATTGGGATGAGGATTGACCTTTTCCAGTCCTGTGGCCACTGCTCAGTCTTCCAGATTTGCTGACATATTGGATGCAACACCTTGATGGCATCATCCTTTAGAGTTTTGAATAGCTCTACTGGAATTCCATCACATCCACTAGCTTTATTAACAGCAGTGCTTCCCTAAGGCCCACTTGACTTTATACTCCAGAATGGCTGGCTCTGGCTGACCACACCATTGTAGTAATCCAGTTCATTAAGATCTTTTTTTATACACGTCTCCCTTGTCCTGTGCATTCTTTCCATCTCTTCTTGATCTCTTCAGCATCTACTACGTCTTTACCATTTCTAATCTTTATTGTGCCCATCTTTGGGCAAATGTTCCCTTGGTAACTCCAATTTTCCTGAAGAAATCTCTATTCTTTCCCCTTCTGTTGTTTTCTTCTAATTTTATACTCTGTTCATTGAAGAAGCCCTTCTTGTCTTTCTGTACTGTCTTTTGGAAATCTGCGTTTAGTTGGGTATACCCTTCCCTTTCTGGTACTATTACTAACAAAGAACTAGTGAGGTGAGAGATTCTAGATGAGAAAACAAGTTATAATAATGGAAAATTCCAAGTTATTGGGAATATTATATGCCAAGCATTGATAGATTATGCTTATTATATTAACATAGTAATGATAAAGGTGCTTTGTAGGATTTAAGGACCCTGGAATGTAAGTAATGTAATCTTGATTTTAGAGATGAAGACACTGGAGGGTTAGAAAGATGAATTGTTCAAGGTCATATAAGTCATAGGTAGTGGGGCTGGAAATGAGGTGATGGGAAAAAAAAAAAATTGATCCCGAGCAAGTGAGTGTGAGATGTGAGAGAGAGGAAGAAATGGAAGATGATTCCTACTTAAGCACTTTTTATGAAGGTAGGAGGCATAGGCAAGTAGGTTTGGGATAAGTAAATAAGGTGTTCTGCTTTGAAAGATTAGATTTGAGATATTGGCAGGACAAGCCAGGTGAAATCTGGAGCCAGGTTATTGGAAACTGAAATGTGAGGGTGAAGTGGTCTGGGAGCAATCAGAACATTGGTGAGATGGCAGCCTTGGGAAAAGGTATAGAGCAGGAGAGGCTGAAGAGAGTGATGTCCATCCAAGAATGGAGAGGGGAGCTGGAGAAGGAATGATCAGAAAGGTTTGGGGAAATCGGAATGTGAAAGAGTAGTGAACAAGCAGTCAGGAGTAGGGAGAACACCAGAAAGTAGTAAATAGGTCATTTATTGCATACCAGAGGGGGAAGAGTGTGGGGACTCTTGCTTCATTTAGGAAATAGAAGTTCATGGATAGTTTATGAAAAATCCAAGAACAATTTCAGTGGATTGGAATGCTCAGGAATTGAGTGATGGGTTGAGAAAGGAATGGGTGGTAAAGAAATCTGATGGGCTGCAAGAGATTGGGGGATTTTTTTTTTTTTTAATTAGGATATGGAAAGTCCTTAAGCTGATGGAAAGGACAGTGGAGAGATTTTTTAAAAGAGCGGATGATAATTTACTGGTGTTAATTCCAAAATGAAATCAAAAGATGACCAGAGGACTACAGAGAAGCTGGCAAAGGGAAAGAATAAGGGTTTTCGCCCCATGACAAAAGAGAAATGAGAAAAGAAAAAAATGGGTGAATATACCAAGAAGAAATGAGAATTCTAATGGAGAAAGTTGAGAAAATTATTTTCTGAAAACCTATTTCTCAGGGAGGCCTTATTGGCCTTCTACAATATGTTTTATATTTCAAAAGAGCCCTGTACTTCTCCTTTAAAACATTCATCACACTTACAGTTACTTGCTCAGCATTTGGTTTCACCACTAGATTTCAGTCTACTCTTTTTTATTTATTTTAATTTAAGGCTAATTACTTTACAATATTTTGGTTTTTGCCATACATGCACATGAATCAGCCATGGGTGTACATGTGTCCCCCATCCTGAACCCCCCCTCCCACCTCCCTCCCCATCACATCCCTCAGGGTCATCCCAGTGCACCAGCCCTGAGCACCCTGTCTCATGCATTGAACCTGGACTAGCGATCTATTTCACATATGACAATATACATGTTTCAATGCCATTCTTTCAAATCATCCCACCCTCGTTTTCTCCCACAGAGTCCAGAAGTCTGTTTTTTATATCTGTGTCTCTTTTGCTGTCTCGCATATAGGGTTGTGGTTACCATCTTTCTAAATTCCATGTACATGCGTTAATATACCGTATTGGTGTTTTTCTTTCTGACTTACTTCACTGTGTATAATAGGCTTCAGTTTCATCCACCTCATTAGAACTGATTCAAATGCATTCTTTTTAATAGCTGAGTAATATTCCATTGTGTATATGTACCACAGCTTTCTTATCCATTCGTCTGCTGATGACATCTAGGTTGCTTCCATGTCCTGGCTATTGTAAACAGTGCTGTGATGAACACTGGGGTACATGTGTCTCTTTCACTTCTGGTTTCCTCAGTGTGTATGCCCAGCAGTGGGATTGCTTGGTCATATGGCAGTTCTATTTCCGGTTTTTTAAGGAATCTCCACACTGTTCTCCATAGTGGCTGTACTAGTTTGCATTCCCACCAACAGTGTAAGAGGGTTCCTTTTTCTCCACACCCTCTCCAGCATTTATTGCTTGTAGACTTTTGGATAGCAGCCATTCTGACTGGCGAGAGATGGTACTTCATGGTGGTTTTGATTTGCATTTCTCTGATAATGAGTGGTTAGTTCTTTGGCCCATTTTTTGATTGGATCGCTTATTTTTCTGGAATTGAGCTGCTGGAGTTGCTTGTATATTTTTGAGATTAATTCTTTGTCAGTTGCTTCATTTGCTATTATTTTCTCCCATTCTGAAGGCTGTCTTTTCACCTTGCTTATAGTTTCCTTTGTTGTGCAAAGGCTTTTAAATTTAATTAGGTCCCATTTGTTTATTTTTGCTTTTTTTCCATTACTCTGGAAGGTGGGTCATATAGGATCCTGCTGTGATATATGTCAGAGAGTGTTTTGCCTATGTTCTCCTCTAGGAGTTTTATAGTTTCTGGTCTAACTTTAGATCTTTAATCCATTTTGAGTTTATTTTTGTGTATGGTGTTAGAAAGTGTTCTAGTTTCATTCTTTTACAAGTGGTTGACCAGTTTTCCCAGCATCACTTGTTAGATTGTCTTTTCTCCATTGTATATTCTTGCCTCCTTTGTCGAAGATAAGGTGTCCATAGGTGCGTGGATTTATCTCTGGGCTTTCTGTTTTGTTCCATTGATCTATATTTCTGTCTTTGTGCCAGTACCATACTGTCTTGATGACTGTGGCTTTGTAGTAGAGCCTGAAGTCAGGCAGGTTGATTCCTCCAGTTCCATTCTTCTTTCTCAAGATTGTTTTGCTATTTGAGGTTTTTGTATTTCCATACAAATTGTAAAATTATTTGTGCTAGTTCTCTGAAAAATAGCATTGGTAGCTTAATAGGGATTGCACTGAATCTATAGATTGCTTTGGGTACTATACTCATTTTGACTATATTGATTCTTTTGATCCATGAACAGGTATATTTCTCCATCTATTTGTGTCCTCTTTGATTTCTTTCACCAGTGTTTTATAGTTTTCTATATATAGGTCTTTAGTTTCTTTAGGTAGATATATTCCTAAGTATTTTATTCTTTTTGTTGCAATGGTGAATGGAATTGTTTCCTTAATTTCTCTTTCTGTATTCTCATTGTTAGTGTATATGAATACAAGGGATTTCTGGGTGTTAATTTTATATCCGGCAACTTTACTGTATTCATTGATTAGGTCTAGTAATTTTCTGGTGGAGTCTAGGATTTTCTATGTAGAGGATCATGTCATCTGCAAGCAGTGAGAGTTTTAATTCTTCTTTTCCAATATGGATTCCTTTTATTTCTTTCTCTAATTGCTGTGGCTAAAACTTCCAAATCTATGTTGAATAGTAGTGGTGAGAGTGGGCATCCTTGTCTTGTTCCTGACTTTAGGGGAAATGCTTTCGATTTTTCACCATTGAGGATAATGTTTGCTGTGAGTTTATCATATATGGCTTTTATTACGTTGAGGTATATTTCTTCTATGCCTGATTCCTGGAGGGTTTTTATCATAAATGGATGTTGAATGTTGTCAAAGGCTTTCTCTGCATTTATTGAGATAATCATATGGTTTTTGTCTTTCAATTTGTTAATGTGGTATATCACATTGATTTGTGAATATTGAAAATCCTTGCATCCCTGGGATAAAGCCCACTTGGTCGTGATGTATGATCTTTTTAATATGTTGTTGGATTTTGTTTGCTCAAATTTTGTTAAGGACTTTTTCATCTATGTTCATCAGTGATATTGGCCTGTAGTTTTCTTTTTTTGTGGGATCTTTGTCAGGTTTTGGTATTAGGGTGATGGTGGCCTCATAGAATGAGTTTGGAAGTTTACCTTCCTCTGCAATTTTCTGGAAGAGTTTGAGTAGGATAGGTGTTAGCTCTTCTCTAAATTTTTGGTTGAATTCAGCTGTGAAGCCGTCTGGTCCTGGGCTTTTGTTTGTTGGAGGATTTCTGATTACAGTTTCAATTTCCATGCTTGTGATCAGTCTGTTAAAATTTTTGGAAAGTTACACTTTTCTAAGAATTTGTCCATTTCTTCCAAGTTGTCCATTTTCTTGGCATATAGTTACTAATAGTAGTCTCTTAGGATCCTTTGTATTTCTGTGTTGTCTGTTGTGATTTCTCCATTTTCCTTTATAATTTTGTTGATTTGATTCTTCTCCCTTTGTTTCTTGATGTGTCTGTCTAATGGTTTATCTATTTTATTCATCTTCTCAAAGAACCAGCTTTTACCTTTTGATTTTTGCTATGGTCTCCTTTGTTTTTTTTTGCATTTATTTCTGCTGTAATTTTTATGATTTCTTTTCCTTCTACTAACCCTGGGGTTCTTCATTTCTTCTTTTTCTAGTTGCTTTCGGTGTAGAGTTAGGTTATTTATTTGATTTTTCTCCTGTTTCTTGAGTTAGGCTTGTACTGCTATGAACCTTCCCCTTAGCACTGCTTTTACTGAATCCCATAGGTTTTGGGTTGTTGTATTTTCATTTGTTTCTATGCATATTTTGATTTCTTCTGTGATTTGTTGGTTATTCAGAAGTGTGTTGTTTACCCTTCATATGTTTGTATTTTTAATAGTTTTCTTCCTGTAGTTGACGTCTAATCTTACTGCATTGTGATCAGAAAATATGCTTGAGATGATTTCAAATTTTTGAATTTACCAAGGCTAGATTTATGGCCCAGGATGTGATCTATGCTGGAGAAGGTTCCGTGTGCACTTGAGAAAAAGGTGAAATTAATTGTTTGGGGGTGAAATGTCCTATAGATATCAATTAGGTCTAACTGGTCCATTGTATGATTTCAAGTTTGTGTTTCCTTGCTAATTTTCTGTTTAGTTGATCTATCCATAGGTGAGTGGGGTATTAAAATCTCCCACAATTATTGTGTTACTATTAATTTCCCAGTTCATACTTGTTAGCATTTGCCTTACATATTGTGGTGCTTCTGTGTTGGGTGCATATATATTTATAATTGTTACATCTTCTTCTTGGATTGATCCTTTGATCATTATGTAGTGTCCTTCTTTGTCTGTTTTCATGGCCTTTATTTCAAAGTCTATTTTATCTGATATGAGTATTGTTACTCCTGCTTTCTTTTGGTCTCCATTTGCGTGAAATATCTTTTTCCAGCCCTTCATTTTCAGTCTGTATATGTCACTTGTTTTGAGGTGGGTCTCTTGTGGACCGCATATATGGGGGTCTTGTTTATGTATCCATTCAGCCAGTCTTTGTCTTTTGGTTGGGGGATTCAACCCATTTACATTTAAGGTAATTATTAATTTAAGGTAATTATTGATAAGTATGATTCTGTTGCCATTTACTTTGTTGTTTTGGGTTTGAGTTTATAAACCTTTTCTGTGTTTCCTGTCTAGAGAAGATCCTTTTGAAGACCTGGTTTGGTGGTGCTGAATTCTCTCAGCTTTTGCTTGTCTGTAAAGCTTTTGACTTCTCCCTCATATTTGAATGAGATCCTTACTGGCTACAGTAATCTGGGTTGTCGGATTTTCTCTTTCATCACTTTAAGTATGTCCTGCCATTCCCTTCTGGCCTGAAGAATTTCTATTGAAAGATCAGCTGTTATCCTTATGGGGATTCCCTTGTGTGTTATTTGTTGTTTTTCCCTTGCTGCTTTTAATATTTGTTCTTTGTGTTTGATCTTTGTTGATTTGATTAATATGTGTCTTGGGGTGTTTCGGCTTGGGTTTATCCTGTTTGGGACTCTCTGGGTTTCTTGGACTTGGGTGATTATTTCCTTCCCCATTTTAGGGAAGTTTTCAACTATTATCTCCTCAAGTATTTTCTCTTGGTTTTTCTTTTTGTCTTCTTCTGGGACTCCTATGATTCGAATGTTGGAGCATTTAACATTGTCTCAGAGGTCTCTGAGGTAGTCCTCATTTCTTTTCATTATTTTTTTCCTCTCTGCTTCATTTATTTCCACCATTCTATCTTCCACCTCACTTATCCTATCTTCTGCCTCAGTTATTCTACTATTGGTTCCCTCCAGAGTGCTTATGATCTCAGTTATTGCATTATTCATTCTTGATTTAGTCTTTTTTATTTCTTCTAGGTCCTTGTTAAACTTTTCTTGCATCTTCTCAATCCTTGTCTCCAGACTATTTATCTGTAACTCCATTTTGTTTTCAAGATTTTGGATCATTTTTACTATCATTATTCTGAATTCTTTTTCAGATAGACTCCCTATTTCCTTGTCTTTTGTTTGGTTTGGTGGGCTTTTATCATAGTCCTTTACCTGCTGAATATTTCTCTGCCTTTTCATCTTGTTTATATTGCTGTGTTTGGGGTGGCCTTTCTGTATGCTGGAAGTTTGTGGTTCCTCTTTATTGTGGAGTTTCCTCCCTGTGGATGGGGTTGGATGAGTGGGTTGTCAAGATTTCCTGGGTAGGGAAGCTTGTGTCGGTGTTCTGGTGGGTGGAGCTGGATCTCTTCTCTCTGGTGTGCAATGACGTGTCCAGTAGTGAGTTTTGAGGTGTCTGTGGGTTTGGTGTGACTTTTGGCCTCCTGTGTTTTAATGCTCAGGGTTATGTTCCTGGGTTGTTGGAGAATTAGCTTGGTATGTCTTGCTCTGCAACTTGTTGGCTCTTGAGTGGAGCTTGGTTTCAGTGTAGGTATGGAGGCTTTTGGATGAGCTCTTGCTGATTAGTGTTCCTTGGAGTCAGGAGTTTTCCGGTGTTCTCATGTTTTGGATTTAAGCCTCCTGCCTCTGGCTTTCACTCTTATTCTTACAGTAGCCTCAAGACTTCTCCATCAGCACCAATGATAAAACATCTAGGTTAATGGTGAAAAGATTCTCCACAGTGAGGGACACCCAGAGAGGTTCACAGAGTTACATGGAGAAGAGAAGAGGGAGGAGGGAGATAGAGGTGACCAGGAGGAGAAGAGGGGGAGTCACAAGGAGAGAGACCAGTCTAGCCAGTAATCAGTTTCCTAGGTGTTCTCCACATTCTGGAACACCCAAAGAGAATCACAGAGTTAAGTAGAGAAGAGAAGGGGGAGGGAGGAGATAGAGGTGACCTGGGGGAGAAAAAGGAGAATCAAAAGGGGAGAGAGCAATCAAGCCAATAATCATACTCGTAAGTAAAAATAGGTACTGAAGATTGGATTCTTAAAGGTACAAAATTGATAACAAATACCAATAAGCAAAGATTAAAAATCTAGAGTAGAGGTTAGACTCTAAAAAATACAATATTAAAAAAAAATTGCAAAAATTATAAAATATATATATATGAAATTTGCTTAAAAAATAGGGTCCTTTTTTTTACAAGGTAATAGTAGGTTTTGAAAATGAAAATTAAAGGAGTGATAAAGAACTTAAAAATTAAAAAAATGATAATAGTAAAATATATCTAGGATTTACTCTGGAGCTGTTGAGGGAAGTGTGGGGTCAGTTCAGTTTCAGATAGTTTCTTGTTCCAGCTTATACTTCTTCTCAAGGTCTATCAGTTCAGTCAGTTCAGTGGCTCAGTCGTGGCCGACTCTTTGCGACCCCATGAATCGCAACACGCCAGGCCTCCCTGTCCATCACCAACTCCCAGGGTTCACCCAGACTCACGTCTTTCGAGTTGGTGATGCCATCCAGCCATCTCATCCCCTGTCGTCCCCTTCTCCTCCTGCCCCCAATCCCTCCCAGCATCAGAGTCTTTTCCAACGAGTCAACTCTTCGCATGAGGTGGCCTAAGTACTGGACTTTCAGCTTTAGCATCATTCCTTCCAAAGAAATCCCAGGGCTGATCTCCTTCAGAATGGACTGGTTGGATCTCCTTGCAGTCCAAGGGACTCTCAAGAGTCTTCTCCAACACCGCAGTTCAAAAGCATCCATTCTTCCACGCTCAAGCCTTCTTCACAGTCCAACTCTCATATCCATACATGACCACAGGAAAAACCATAGCCTTGACTAGACGGACCTTTGTTGGCAAAGTAATGTCTCTGCTTTTGAATATGCTATCTAGCTTGGTCATAACTTTCCTTCCAAGGAGTAAGCGTCTTTTAATTTCATGGCTGCAGTCACCATCTGCAGTGATTTTGGAGCCCAGAAAAATAAAGTCTGACACTGTTTCCACTGTTTCCCCATCTATTTCCCATGAAGTGATGGGACCGGATGCCATGATCTTCGTTTTCTGAATGTTGAGCTTTAAGCCAACTTTTTCACTCTCCACTTTCACTTTCATCAAGAGGCTTTTGAGTTCCTCTTCACTTTCTGCCATAAGGGTGGTGTCATCTGCATATCTGAGGTGATTGATATTTCTCCCGGCAATCTTGATTCCAGCTTGTGTTTCTTCCAGTCCAGCATTTCTCATGATGTACTCTGCATATAAGTTAAATAAGCAGGGTGACAATGTATAGCCTTGATGTACTCCTTTTCCTATTTGGAACCAGTCTGTTGTTTCATGTCCAGTTCTAACTGTTGCTTCCTGACCTGCAAGGTCTATAGGCCCCTTCCAATGTAGTCAATTCTAACTACAGGGTTTTAATCTCTTGCACCTGTCACTTCCAAAGGAGTTCCCTCTTCTTTGTTTATTTTGGCTTCCTCTGTTTGCAAGTCTCTTCAGTGCCTAATTTCCGCCCTAACACAAGGATGCAAAGGTGGTCATTTATTTAGGCTCACTTGTTCAATTGTGCTGTGGGGAGGGAGGAACACTGCAAACAAATATCACTGGCATGTGTGGGGAGTGCTTGCAGTGTCTGGGCCACACTGGGTTTGCCGCTGCTCATGATGTGTGTGCTTTCCTGGTCTACACTGCTCAAGCTGCAGGTTGCTCTGCAGGAGAACTTTCTAAAGTGGGCCCTGGGTTGCGTGCACTTCCCAGGTCTAAGCCGCTCAGGTTGAGGTTCTCGGGTACTCCACAAAGGCACAGACTCGGTTGGGCCTGCGTTTTGTGCCCTTCCCAGGTCTGAGCAGCTCAGGAGAGAAGGTGCTTGGTGAGTACACAGTCCTCAGGTAGGCGGCGCATCTTATCACCTCCCCTGTCCCAGCCATTTGGGTTTCCTGGGTGAGCAGTGGGAGCGCTGTCTCAGGTGTGCTGTGTGTCTCCTCTGGGGAGCTGATCTCTGGCTGCGACCCTTCTGGCAGATGTCAACCGTCCAGGATCCCAGGAAGACTTGGGTAGCAACTGGGAGCTGCTCACAGTAGAGGATGCTGTCTCTGGGCCTGAGTTTGCCCCTTGCCTTCCGGCTCTGGCTGTCGCGCGCCTTCCTCCCTGCCTCTGGTGGGGGATGGGCTAGCTCTCCTCTGGTATTCCCTCAGTCCTTTGTTCTGTGAACAGGCCGGCAGTGCCTTAGGTTAGAGCTTTTTGCAAGAAAGTTCTCTCTCTTTTTCTTTTTTCTCTCTCTGGCTATCCCACAGTTTGGGTTGCTATCTCACATTAGCTCCCTCAGATTGTCCTCAGGGCATTCAGGCCCAGTCCCTACCCTAAGCAATGCAGCCCGTGTCTCCCTGTTCAGCCCCTGCTTGCTGGTGGCGGATGCGAGCGTCTGGGCTACTTCTCCACTGGGAGTTGTGGTTAGGTGCGTAATCTGTGGGTTTTATTTATTTATTTTTTTCTTCCCAGTTATGTAGCCCTCTGAGATTCCAAAACTCCCCACAGACCTGCCAGTGAGAGGGTTTCCTGGTGTTTGGAAACTTCTCCTCTTTTACAACTCCCTCCCTGGGACGGGTCTCCATCCCTAACTCTTTTGTCTCTCTTTTTATTTTTTATATTTTGTCCTATCTCCTTTTGAAGACAATGGGCTGCCTTTCTGGGTGTGTGGTGTCCTCCACCAGCATTCAGAAGCTGTTTTGTGGAATTTTCTCAGCGTTCAAATGATCTTTCGATGAATTTGTGGGGGAGAAAGCGGTCTCCCCGTCCTATTCCTCCGCCGTCTTAGGACCGCCCCCCTCAGTCTACTCTTTTAAGAGGGCAGTCAGCATGTCTGCCTTGTTCCTTGCTGAACCTCCAGTATATAGCAAAAACTGCATTCCTGGTTCATGGTAAATGCTCAGCAGAGATTTGATGCGTTAATACTTGACATTGCCATAGATTCTCTCTCTTTCTTGCTGAAAAATGCCTGACTCGCAGTAAACACTTGAGAGAGACTTGCTAAATGAATGATTCTTCTCACTGAAATAGGAAGTCAGTTCATTAAGTGAGATAATAATTAAAACATTTTGAGCACTAGGCACTGGATTAAATAATTATATCCTGGCTGCTGTAACAAACTGCAGCGTTTTAGTGGTTTATGTAATAAAAGTTTCTTTTTTACTGAGTAACACTACAGAATGGCTGTTGCTAATGGGCAGGCAGCTCTCCTGTTTTTCGAGACCCAGACTCCTTCCATCTCCACCCTTTGCCTGTGAACTGGGGAAGACAATGAGAATGTAGTCTCACAGACTTCGAATAGGTTAGGAAGCCACATCCTACAGGCAGCTCCAAATTACAGAAATGGAAACATGAATTTCAGTGGACCCTTAGCCATCTCTTCCACACATTTCCTTTTTTTTTTTTTTTTTACCATTCTACAATAGCCCGATGACGGAAGTACTATTTATTATCCCCATTTTACAGATAAGACAGCTGAGGCTTAGACCTCTCCCAAAACAATATGATTCTAATTTGAGATTTAAACTCATGTTCCTCTGATTCCATATCCCATTCTACACTTAATTATAGCCAAAAGGCCAAGAAGCGATCGATAGCCCATTCTAAACCATTAGACCTTTGTTTCTCAAGTGGAAGTGATTTTGTTCCCAAGATACAGGACAACATTTGGCAATGTCTGTAGAATTTTTTTGGGGGAGTGGGGGTTAGGTATTACTGGTGTCTAGTAGGTAGAGGTCAGGTATGCTGCTCAACATCTTATGTTGCTCATCATCAACAGTGTATTGATATAAAACCTCCCCCACTCACAGCATACATACACAAAACAAAAACTTATTAGGCTCAAAATGTCACTAGGCCAGAATTCTGTACCAGACTGTATACTACCCATGAAGGGGGAAGGTCAAGTGTAGGTAAGATGTGATTGGAAAAGATTAGGAACAGCTGCCGTGAGGTATAAGCTATAATTCATTATGAAATGGAGAAGGCAATGGCAACCCACTCCAGTATTCTTGCCTGGAAACTCCCATGGATGGAGGAGTCTGGTGGGCTGCAGTCCATGGGGTCGCTAAGGGTCGGACACGACTGAGTGACTTCACTTGCACTTTTCCCTTTCATTCATTGGAGAAGGAAATGGCAACCCACTCCAGTGTTCTTGCCTGGAGAATCCCAGGGACGGGGGAGCCTGGTGGGCTGCCATCTATGGGGTCGCACAGAGTTGGACACGACTGAAGCAAGTGACTTAGCAGCAGCAGCAGCTTTATGAAAAGATATGAAGAGCGACTTCCTTGGTGGTCCAGTGGTTAAGACTCTGAGCTCGAGGGAGGCCTGGATTCAATGCTTGATCAGAGAATTAGAGGCTGAATACTGCAACTAAGACTCTGTGCAGCTAAATTAAAATAAAAAAGAGATATGGAGGATTGGCAAACTGCAGAAATGTGCTGGTGGATGTCAAGTGCAGAAGAATGAGGTGGCTCTATCACTTTTCTATTAGCTACTTGACTAAATGACGACAAATTGGCATTTCTGGGACCTGATGATACTTTTAAAGAAGTAAGTGATCTGTACTTTACTGGGTGAAAATATTATCTCTTAAACCATTTTATTTCTGAATTCAGGGAGACCAGACTCGTCCTTTTATCACATCCAGTCCTACAAATGGGGCCAAAACCACTGCAGAAGGTTGGCTCTCTCCAAACCCCTATGACCTGAATTATGGGGACGTACATTTTTATGATTATGTGAGTGACTGCTGGAATTGGAGAACTTTCCCCAAAGCTCGATTTGTATCTGAGTATGGATATCAGTCCTGGCCTTCCTTCAGTACGTTAGAAAAGGTAAGCCATCTTTGATTTCCCAGGGATTCAGAATTGTAGACTATGGGCATATGTCACTTCCTCACTGTGGTTCCAAAAGTCAAATGAAATCTATTTTTTGTTTAAACAGAAGTTTAGGAAGAAGATAATAGGAAAGAACTTTTTATCCTTAACTTTTGGGGCGCTGAACTGTTATAGTCATCATTTTGTGGATTATAACTTTTCCATATTGCTTTTATTTACATTCTTTCAAGAGCATTTAAAAATTCAGTGGGAAGCCAGTGATTACTTAAGCCTGATTTGTTATGTGAAATACATGAAAATTACTTTCACTTACTACTTTCTATGTGTCCTACAACTGTTTTTATTATTTATGGATACTCAGAACTGGATAGTTTGCTACAGTAAGAGAAATGAGTAAATAAACCTTTGTCTGATGTTATTATGTTGTAGCATTCCTTTTTATTTTCCCAACGACAGAATTTTTTTTATATTTAAAAACAAAAGCAATTGCCCCCTAAAAAACCCCCCAACAAACAAAAAATCAGATTAAATAAAAAAAGTTACAGTGAATACACCCAGCAAATATCTGTATGTGCAACTCACTACGGTGTCTGTTACTGCTGCACAAACCTCAAACGGGGTGCGGATGGAGGCCAAGTTTAAACTCTGTGGGGTTTGGGGAGACAAGATGGGGTGAGAGGGGAAATCAATTTTTCTTAATTCTGTCCATATAAATATATTTATAAAGACCAAAAAAGAAGAGGGAGCTTGGAATGGTAAGGGAAATAGGAGAATGGGGGAGTATGGGACCCTCCCAATTCTACTGACCAAAAAATATGAATTAATTTCATGGTGAGAGAGGAGATAAAAAATGATAGAAGAGGATAGGAAAGAAAGGGAAGCAGACATGGGCCAACCAGGGAAAAGGAGGGACCCTTGGCAGGGGAGTGAGAAAGAGTCCAGTGCCGGTGTGAGTGTCTGTTTCCATCTTCATCCCCACTGTCTTAGGCTCCAGTTCAGTGTCTGTCTGTGGACCTTATCTTACTTTCTGCCTCTGTCTGTGGTCTGACAGGGCCCCTCGATCCCCTCCACCTTGCCCTGACCCCTGCCATGCTGGTCCCTTCTCTCTTCCATTTATTGGGATCTGGCTTGCTCCAGGATCCTCAGGTCATAGTTCTTTTTGGCCATTCTAAGTTTGTTGAAGTGAAGGGAGGCATTCTGAGCCGCCAGGGGGCTGGGGAACACAGCCACGATGCCGTACAAGGCAGTGAAGTCCGAGTGACAGCTGTTTTCAGCAGTCCCACCATTGTCCCCCCTCCCCCACCCCATGGTAATGTAAGTTTCCATGTTTGAAATAGTTGGAATTCCATCACCTCCACTAGCTTTGTTTGTAGTGATGCTTCCTAAGGCCCATTTGACTTCTCACTCCAAGATGTCTGTCTCTAGGTGAGTCATCACACCATTGTGGTTATCTGGGTCATTAAGATCTTTTTTATATACTTCTTCTGTGTATTCTTGCCATCTCTTCTTAATATCGTCTGCTTCTGTTAGGTCCATACCATTTCTGTCCTTTATTGTGCCCATCTTTGCATGAAGAAATTTGATTCTGTGAAAGTGCTGTACTCAATATGTTAGCAAATTTGAAAAATTCAGTAGTGGCCACAGGACTGGAAAAGGTCAGTTTTCATTACAATCTCAAAGAAGGGCAATGCCAAACAATGTTCAAACTACCACCCAATTGCACTCATCTCACACGCTAGCAAAGTAATGCTCAAAATTCTCCAAGCCAGGCTTCCACAGTATGTGAACCGTGAATTTCCAGATGTTCAAGCTGGATTTAGAAAAGGCAAAGGAACCAGAGATCAAACTGCCAACATCCACTGAATCATCAAAAAAGCAAGAGAATTCCAGACAAACGTCTACTTCTGCTTTATTGACTACACCAAAGCCTTTGTGTAGATCACAATGGACTGTGAAAAATTCTGAAAGAGACGGGAATACCAGACCACCTTATCTGCCTCCTGAAAAACCTGTATGCAGGTCAAGAAGTAACAGTCAAAACTGGACATAAAACAACAGACTGGTTCCAAATTGGGAAAGGAGTATGTCAAGGCTGTATATTGTCATCCTGCTTATTTAGCTTATATGCAGAGTACATCATGTGAAGTGCCAGGTTGGATGAAGCACAAGATGGAATCAAGATTGCTGGGAGAAATATCAATAACTTCAGATACGCAGATGACACCACCCTTATGGCAGAAAGTGAAGAAGAACTAAAGAGCCTCTTGATGAAAGTGAAAGAGGAGCGTGAAAAAGTTGGCTTAAAACTCAACATTCAGAAAACTAAGATCATGGCATCAAGTCTCATCAATTCATGGCAAATAGATGGGGAAACAATGGAAACAGTGAGAGGCCTTATTTTGGAGGGCTCCAAAATCACTGCAGGTGGTGATTGCAGCCATGAAATTAAAAGATGCTTGCTCCTTGGAAGAAAAGCTATGACCAACCTATTACAAAGGTTGTAATACAGCCTTTTACAAACAGCCTATTACAAAGCAGAGACATTACTCTGCCAACAAAGGTCCATCTAGTCAAAGCTATGGTTTTTCCAGTAGTTATGTATGCATGTGAGAGTTGGACTATAAAGGAAGCTGAGTGCTGAAGAATTGATGCTTTTGAACTGTGGTGTTGGAGAAGACTCTTGAGAATCCCTTGGACTGGAAGGAGATCAGATCAGTTCAGTCACTCAGTCGTGTCCAGTCTTTGTGACCCCATGGCCTGCAGCACGCCGGGCTTCCCTGTCCATTACCAACTCCTGGAGCTTACTCAAACTCATGTCCATCGAGTTGATGATGCCATCCAACCATCTCATCCTCTGTCCTCAAATCAGTCCATCCTAAAGGAAATCAGTCCTGAATATTCATTGGAAGGACTGATGCTGAAGCTCCAATATTTTGGCCACCTGATGCGAAGAACTGACTCATTGGGAAAGACCCTGATGCTGGGAAAGATTGAATGCAGAAGGAGAAGGGGATGACAGAGGATGAGATGGTTGGATGGCATCACTGACTCGATGGGCATGAGTCTGAGCAAGCTCCGGGAGTTGGTGATGGACAGGGAGGCCTGCTGTGCTACAGTCCATGGGTTTGCAAAGAGTTGGCCATGACTGAGCGACTGAACTGAACTTGTATGAAATGTTCCCTTGGTATCTCTAATTTTCTTGAAGAGATCTCTGGTCTTTTCCAGTCTGTTTTTTCCTCTGTTTACATTGATCACTTAGGAAGGCTATCTTATCTCTCCTCACTGTTCTTTGGAACTCTGCATTCAGATGGAGGTATCTTTCCTTTTCGCCTTTGCCTTTCACTTCTCTTCTTTTCTCAGTTATTTGTAAGGCCTCCTCAGACAACCATTTTACCTTTTTGCATTTCTTTTTCTTGGGAATGGTTTTGATCATGGCCTCCTATACAGTGTTACAAACCTCCATCCATAGTTCTTCAGGCACTCTATCAGATCTAATCCTGGGTTTTGTAATAAACTGATCAGCATTTGTATATTAGAACTTCTATACACTCCAGTGTTCTTGCTTGGAGAATCCCAGGGACGGGGGAGCCTGGTGGGCTGCCGTCTCTGGGGTCGCACAGAGTTGGACACGACTGAAGCGACTTAGCAGCAGCAGCAGCAACACTAGCTATATTGCCTCGAACAGATCATTCATTCTTTTTGAATTTCAATGTTCTCATCTGTAAATTGGGGTTAATAGTAGTAGATACTTCAAGGAGCATTTGTTTTTTGTGTGTGTGCACTTTCAGATATGCGTGTGTGCCATATGATTGTGTATAAATACTAAATTAATACACTGAAACACAGCACAGTTCTTGATACATAGTGATGAGCTCTTAAAATGTAAGCTATTGTTACTATTCATATAGTCAACGCTGCTGCTGCTGCTAAGTCGCGTCAGTCGTGTCCGACTCTGTGCGACCCCATAGACGCCAGCCCACCAGGCTCCCCTATCCCTGGGATTCTCCAAGCAAGAACACTGGAGTGGGTTGCCATTTCCTTCTCCAGTGCATGAAAGTGAAAAGCGAAAGTGAAGTCGCTCAGTCGTATCCAACTCTTAGTGACCCCATGGACTGCAGCCCACCAGGTCCTCTGTCCATGGGATTCTCCAGGCGAGAGTACTGGAGTGGGGTGCCATCGCCTTCTCCAAAGTCAACGCTAGCTATATGGTTTAAAAGAAAGTTGGAGCTAGACTACACTAACTAGCTTTGGATTCTGGGCAAGAACTTAATCTTTCTGTGCCTGGTTTTCTCATTCTGTAAAACAGGATGATAATAGTACTTAGTCGTAAGGTTGTTATGATGATTAAGTGAGTTAATATTTTGAAAGCAATCAGAGACTTATCTGACACTTTTGCCCTAGATGTAGACCCTGAATATACAGTAGAATCACTCTCGGATGTTTTTCTTTGGTTTGTTTCATTTTTAAAAAACTAACGCCTGGACTGTACCCCCCAAACTTGGATTCACTTGTTCTAAGGTGTCATGTGAGCTTTTCTTTCCTTATTTTAACTCTCCTAGGGTTCTGATGCGCAGCTAGGATTAAGAACTGCTACTCTGGATATTCACTGAATAAGTAACTACTTATCCACCATGTGCTCAGAACTTTAGAGTATCAGTCAGATAGATCAATCAGTCCTTCAAGCAGTATTCCCCACCTCCATCCCAGTGGAGCCTCGAGATGAAGGCAGCCTCTGGGAGAGGCAGAGGCACCGTGCTAAGCTGAGCCCGGATTCCTGACCCACAGAAACTGAGACAATAAAGGCTTGTTTTCTGGTTGTAGCATCATTACAGCTGAAATTTACAAGAGTTTCAAAGCATAGCCCCCAGAAGGCAGAAAGCTTCCCACATAACAGATCAGATTTATGATTATGGAATATATTCAGATTATTAGCAGTCAGAGGGCTGAAAGGCCTGGAGAAATTTCCGACTTTGAAAAGAAGGAAGTATAGAAAGAAGGAAAAGCTACCGCTGGTAAAGGCTTGTGCATCTCAAATGTGTACAGGATGACTGTAAATACTAATACCTCTGTCTCAAATAAGTAATAGTAATTAGTGTTCTCTAAACTGTCTGGTGGTAACATTTTCCAAAAATTAATTCAATTTGGAAAAACACCCTCCTTAAGTATGGCCAGTGTATATTGCATGTATTTTGGTATAAATAAATTCCTAAGGAATAACTTTTTCCTTTTTAAGTGGATTGATCTATGCATTGCATGATCACTGGGAATTATAAGTCATTTTATAAACAGGGATTATTAAGTTTTCTAATTTTCAGGGTTTTTTCAGGGTGGAGCAGAACATGTTTTTTCAGGCTCTGTGTAGCTTGGATTAAAATTAAACTCTGATATTTTCAGATGTAGCCAGCAGTTGTCTTACATCTTTGTCACACGCTAACAGTTCATTAAATCACAGGCCTGGAAGCCAGAACTATTGCTTTTTTTTCTGTAAAAGGTACACTGGTGATATTTTATTATTGTTAAAGAATTGACAGTTTTAAAAGAATGTTATTTTCAGTTTATTATTCAGTTTTGACAGTTTCTATGCTTTGATGAGATGACATTTTAAAATGTACATAATGAATATTCTAAAAAAAAAAACATGTTTTGATGAGAGAAGCCTTTTGATAGAAATACCAAATAGAATAAGGCTGCTGCTGCTGCTGCTAAGTCGCTTCAGTTGTGTCCGACTCTGTGCGACCTCATAGAAGGCAGCCCACCAGGCTCCGCCGTCCCTGGGATTCTCCAGGCAAGAACACTGGAGTGGGCTGCCATTTCCTTCTCCAATGCATGAAAGTGAAAAGTGAAAGTGAAGTCTCCCAGTCGTGTCCGACTCTTAGCGATCCCATGGACTGCAGCCCACCAGGCTCCTCTGTCCATGGGATTTTCCAGGCAAGAGTACCGGAGTGGGGTGCCATTGCCTTCTTCGAGAATAAGGCTAGTCTTGCAGTAATAATAAATATGATGCCTAAAATGTGAGGTTGGTCCCAGAGCTCTTTTCCAGTGTGTATCATTTTCCAAGTTTGCCAGGAATTCGGAAAAGGGTAGTTTCACTCCTCTAACTTCCCAGTTTGAATCTCTTCTTCTTTACTTGAAAGGTTTCCTCTGAAGAGGACTGGTCTTACAGAAGCAGCTTTGCACTTCATCGGCAACATTTGATTAACGGCAACAATGAAATGCTTCACCAGATTGAACTTCACTTCAAGCTCCCAAACAGTGCAGATCAACTACGCAGGTTCAAAGACACTCTTTATCTTACTCAGGTAAGCCATTTTCATTCTGGGCTTCAACAGCTATCTGCAGTTAACGTAAAAGATCCTGTAGAGTTTGTAAGCCTTTTGTGGTGAAAAATATTCAGGGTTTCATCTTGCTGATTTAAAAAAAATTATCTTCTTCAAAATAGAGATATGATGACAGATAAAATCTGAAATAGTAAAATTTTTGGCATTTGTCTTTCTTAAAAGAACAGCTCACAGAATTCTATAACAAATTGTGTATTCAAATATTCCCTAGTTCAAGATTACTATCAAGGTTCCATAATTAAGTCTAAAGTAGCATTTGCCAAGGATAAAATGGGAAAATGGAACACAGGAGAGACCAAAAACAGACTCATGTATGATACAGTCATCGACTAATGGTGCAATATGCCATTGCAATCTGTGGGAAAAGATAGTCTTATCAATAAACAGTACTGTATCAAGTGGGTATCTTTATGGGAAATAAATGAGCTATGATCGCCATATACAAAAATTAATTAATGATCACTCAACTGGGAAAGGTAGTACAATAAAGCTTCTAGGAGAGACCATAGGAGATTATCTTCATGACCTTGGCATAGGCAAACAGTGTCTTAAACAGAACATAAAAAACACTATGAAGGAAAATAATGATAAATTGGACTTCATTAAAATTATACACCTCTGTGTATCAAAGCCACCATCAGGAGAGAGAAAATGCAAGCCACAGATTGGGGAACAATGTTTGCAGTACATATATCTGATAAAGGATTTGTATTTAGAATAAAGCACTTCTGTAAAGCAATAAGAAAAAGATAACCTGTTAAAAATGGACACAGTTTTTTTTTTTTATTTTAGACAAAGAATTTAATATTCTTATATTTTTTCATGTTTTATTCCAGCTTCATATTTCCCAACTTTTGAAAGCATAATTTGAGTAGTTAACACTAAATTATTTTATTTAACTATTGCTATAATTATTATTCTTTGTATTTTATACCTAATCTTTTTTTTTTTTTAAGTTTGTTTTTTTCTAGTGGCATTAAAAAGTAATTCTTGATCAGGCACTTCATCAGAGAAGGTAACCAGATGGTCAGAAAGTATATGCAAATGCGCTCAGTTTCATTCTTAATTAAGGAGATGCAAATTAGAGCCATGCCAGGATACTCCTACACACTGTGTACACAATGTAATTTTAGCACAATGGCTAAAGTTAGAAAGATTGACAATACCAACTGTTGGTGAGGAGGTGGGACAGCTGGAACTTCTAGACATTGTTGGTAGGGCTGGACATTTGTCTAAACAGTTTCGGAAATTTAAAGGCAGTTTGTACCCAAGCTATACATTTGCTTCCTCCTTGAATCAGCATTTCTACTCTTAGTTGTATACCCAAGAAAAACAAGTGCATATGTCTGTCACAGACATCTAAAATAATGTTCATTACATGTTTATTCATAATACCCCCAAACTGGAAACAACCAAAATGTTCTGTAACAGAAGAACTTACAAACAAATTGTGGAATATTTATACAGTGGAATGAAAGTGAAAGTCACTCAGTTGTGTCCGACTCTTTGTGACCCCATGGACTACACAGTCCATGGAATTCTTCAGGTCAGAATACTGGAGTGGGTAGCCTTTCCCTTCTCCAGGGGATCTTCTGACCCAGCAATCAAATAGGGGTCTCCTGCATTGCAGACGGATTCTTTACTAACTGAGGTATCAGGGAAGCCCAAGAGGGCTCCACAGCAATAAAAAAAGAATGAACTACTGATATCAGCTTCAACTCAGATAAATCTCACGGATGTTATGTTGAGCAAAAGAAACATTGAAATTTCACTGTGGACAAAATGAGTCAAGGTGATATGCAGCAAATTAGTGGTTACCACTCTTGTGGAGGAAGTTGATGCCTTATGATTAGAAAAGGGTACAAGGAAACTTTCTGGAATGCTAAAAAAGTTTTGTGTCTTTCTCTGGGTGCTGGTTACATGGGTGTATACATATGTTAAAATTCATTGAGTTATACACTGAAGATCTGTTCATATTACATTATGCACCTTACTAGATTTTTTTTAATGGCTCTGTTGAGATATAAATTGACATACCATAAAGTTCACTTGTTTTAAGTGTACAGTTAAGTGATTTTTAGTATATTTGTTCAGTCATGTGACCATCACCATAATCCAATTTTAGAACATTTCTGACACTCCAGAAAGATCCATCTTACCCATTTGTGATCACTCTCCTTTCTCACTTCCAGTCTTCAGCAAACATTAATTTGCTTTCTGTCTTTGTAGATTTTATTTTCTCAACATTGCTTATAGCTGGAATCGTATAATACCCCTCTTTGGTATGTGGCTTCTTTCACCGAGCATAATGTTTTTGAAGTTCTTCCACGTTATAGCATGTATCTGTACTTCATTTCTCTTTCTTGCTGAATAATAGCTTGTTGTATGGAGATCATGTTTTATTTGTCCATTCACCAGTTGATATACATTTGGGTTATTTTCCATTTTTAACTATTATGAATAATACTAATATGAATATTTGCATACACATCTTTCTACCTGTATTTTCATGTATCTTGAGTAGAAATACATGAGTAAACTTGCTGAGTTATGTGATAAATTTATGTTTGACTTTTTTTGGAGTATAATTGGTTTACACTGTTAGTCTCTGCTGTACAATGAAGTGAATCAGCTGTATGTATACATATATCCCCTCCCACGTGGACCTTCCTCCCCCTTCATCCTACCCCTCTAGGTCATCACAAAGCACCGAGCTGAGCTCCCTGTGCTATACAGCAGGTTCCCACTAGCTAGCTGTTTTACACTTGGTAGTGTATAAATGTCAAACCTAATCTCCTGGTTCATCCCACCATCCCCTTCTTCCCACCCACGTCCACATGTCTGCTCTCTACATCCATGTTACGTTTAACTCCTAAAGAAAAGAACAACCTGGATTTTAGACAATATTTTCTCTTTTTTTTAATATAAATTTATTTTAATTGGAGGCTAATTACTTTACAAGGTTGTAGTGGTTTTGTCATACATTGACATGAATCCGCCACCAGTATACATAGACAATATTTTCATTTTAATATTTACATTTGCCTATATTATTTCATGAACCTGTGAATGCACCATGTAAGACTATTTGAAAGCAACTGCTTATTTATCTGATATTTCTGCTAAACTTGTTTCAAGTTCTGAGAGAGAAGGGCAGAACCTAATCTCAGTCGTATGAGTTGATCTGAAGTAATGTATTAGACATTTTAATTTTTCTATGTCAGCAAATGTTCCAATTTTTATTCAAGCTTATTCTCATCAGTTTTCTCCTGTATAAAAACACAAAACCCTGGATGGAAGTTGAAACAGAAAACATTCAGCCAAAAGAATGCTCTTTTTTGGAACAAACTGATGAAGAGAATTTTAACTTTTCAACTATTATCAGTTCAAGAAGTTTTGCTCATGTGATATGTAATTTATAAACTTACTTCATAGAACACAAGTTTAAGGATTCTGTTGATATTTGTCCCTTTTTTGGTGATAATTTTTTTAATTTATTTTTTTAATTGGAGCATAATTACAATGTTGTGTGAGTTTCTGCTGTTCAACAACATGAATCAGCTATAAGTATAAGTATATATCCTCTCCTTTTGTAAACATTTTTAATTAGAGGATAATTGCTTTACAAAGTTGTGTTGGTTTCTGCCGTACATCACTGTGAATCAGCCATTAAGTATACACATGTTCCCTGACTCGCGGGCCTCACCCTCATCGCTCTCCTCTGGACTGTCACAGAGCACTGGTTGAGCTCCCTGTGTTACACGGCAGCTCCCCATTAGCCGTCTGTGTGAAACATGGCAATGCATGTTTCAACGCTGCTCTGTCAGTCAGCCCCACACTCTGCTCGCACTCTTTCCACAAGTCTGTTCTCTGTCTGCATCTCTATTCTGGACCTCCAAATATGTTCAGTAGGAACATTTTTTCTAGATTCCATATATATGTGTTAATATATGATATTTGTTTTTCTCTTTCTGACTTGCCCAGAAAAGCATAATTCAAAAAGACACATGTACCCCAGTGTTCACTGTAGCATTATATACAATAGCTAGGACCTGGAAGCAACCTAGGTGTCTACTGATAGATGAATGGATAAAGAAGTTGTGGTACAGATATTTGTCCCTTTTAAAGTGTGTGCTGCTGCTAAGTCGCTTCAGTCGTGTCCGACTCTGTGCGACCCCATAGACGGCAGCCCACCAGGCCCCACCGTCCCTGGGATTCTCCAGGCAAGAACACTGGAGTGGGTTGCCATTTCCTTCTCCAATGCATGAAAGTGAAAAGTGAAAGTGAAGTCGCTCAGTCGTGTCCGACTCTTAGCGACCCCATGGACTGCTGCCTACCAGGCTCCTCCATCCATGGGATTTTCCAGGCAAGAGTACTGGAGTGGGGTGCCATTTTTCATAGCCAATATTCTATAAAAGTATCTCAGTTTTGATATATGAAATAAGATAGTCCCTATTCCTGTGCATATGTGTTATGTGTGAGCCTTTTCAGCTGTTGTGTTTTCATGCTGGCTTTCCCCCTCCCAGCTGTTCATTTTATTGTGGTTACTTTATTCTGTTTCCTCAAAACACATTCAAAGAACTAACAGAAATAACTGTTATTTTCAAACTCATGAACATTGGAGATACACAGTTAGGAGCTTGGGTGTGAGTGTGTTTTCAGTCATTCAGTTGTGTCCGACTCTTTGTGACCCCATGGATAGCCTGCCAGGCTCGTCTGTGCATGGAATTTGCCAGGCAAGAATACTTGAGTGTGTAGCCATTCCCTTCTTCAGAGGATCTTCTTGACCCAGGAATCAAACCCACGTCTCCTGTGTCTCCTGAATTGGCAGGTGGACCACTGAGCCACCTGGGAAACCCAGGGACTGGTGTACAGTGGAATTATGTATTGGTGGTTTTTCTTGGTGATGACTTTTGTCTGATCCTGTAAGTATGAGCTTCCTATCAGGCACTGGCTGGGAACTGGACTTGTTGGTTCTACCTTGAGACTTTCTGATGCTTGATGGATCTGAGATGAAAGAAATAAGAATTCTGATTTTTTTGTTTGTTTGTCCTTAGTGTTGGACTTTCTTGACTGAGTATAGACAGGAAATGGTAACAAGTTTTTCTTTCCTTATTATTTTCATATTAGAACAGTCATCTTTAGTGTACATACAAGAAGTAAATCTTTCATTGGTCCATTTTCTCTGTTCCCACTCCCACCTCTTGATCTTATTTTCATAATCCATTATACTGTTCTGAAGAACCAGGGTACTTGCCTGTGTGCCAATTTTTAAGACATTCTATTAAGGAATTTAGAATAAATTCTAAATTTAAACCTCTGTGGTGGTTCAGAGGTTAAAGTGTCTGCCTCCAATATGGGAAACCCAGGTTCTATCCCAGGGTTGGGAAGATCCCCTGGAGAAGGAAATGGTAACCCACTCCAGTATTCTTGCCTGGAGAATCCCATGGATGGAAAAGTCTGGTAGGCTACAGTCCACGGGGTCGCAAAGAGTCGGACACGACTGAGCAACTTCACTTACTTACTTACTTATTAAGGAATCTATTTTGTATGCAACTTTCAGAAAACTCTTGGCTGAGAAAGCTGTGCAATAAGTTTCTTTACATTTAGATCCTTCCCTGGCTTCTCTTTATCTTGCAACCACAAAGGCATCCCTTAGGCTCTTACCTCTTCAATTCTTCTAATGTTCCAAAATAATCTTGCCCTACTTTTCATTGTCCTACTTTAACCTGTTGTATTCCAAATAACTTACATGCCTAGGCACACTCTTTTCAGCTATGTCACACAGACCTCGCTGCTTAGTTTGGGGACTGTCTACACTAACGAATCTGTTAGGTGACTTACTCAACCACCATGGTTTCTTGCCAGCCAGCTAGAGAGGAAGCTGGCCTGTGGACTGTCTTCACTAACCCCTTAGTTTATAGCCCCCTCTAGTGCTTTTGTTTATTCTTCGTGTATTTATTGAGCATGTAATGAGCGCTAGAAGTTTGGGGATGTACTTTGTTGCTGCTGCTGCTAAGTCACTTCAGTCGCGTCTGACTCTGTGAGACCCCATAGACAGCAGCCCACCAGGCTCCGCCGTCCCTGGGATTCTCCAGGCAAGAACACTGGAGGGGGTTGCCATTTCCTTCTCCAATGCATGAAAGTGAAAAGTTAAAGTGAAGTCGCTCAGTCGTGTCTGACTCGCAGCGATCCCATGGACTGCAGCCTACCAGGCTCCTCCATCCATGGGATTTTCCAGGTGGGATCCATTTAATCTACTACATTGCAAGTGACTTGATCATAAGCAGCAAGGTGGGGGGGTGGGGGGGGTGAGAAACAGACTATGCGGTAGGCGCAGGTGTTGATGATACCTGCTACTCTGAAACAGTTTCCTTTTTGGGAAGCAAATGTGATGGGGATCCAGAACATGCTGAACTTTTAAGTTAGGGGTAGGGTGGGTAAAGAAAGGGAATGAAGGTATGCTTACTAACATCACATATTACACACTAGTATGTTGTATTCATATGCATCACGTAATTTAACAATCAAGCAGAGGATCAGCATTCTTTGCATGTCTACTGAAATACTTGGCCCTGAGGTATGAGGTGCTTCGTATACGTTCTCATGTAATTTGAACAACATCTCCTGACATCTCTGTTACTGTTTTCCTTTTACACATGAGGAAACAGAGGCTCAGAACAGTTAAGTATTTTTCCCAAGTTCTCAGGGCAATGAATGAAGCAGGTTTCTGCTTTTTAAAATACACTATTAAATCTCTCTACAGCTGAGATAAGGGAAATTCTGTAACTACTGAGGTGTTTAGTTAAATTATAACATCAAATTTTCAGCAGTTAAGTAAAGCAGACATCAGAAATTTAGCACATTAAAAAAGTCCTTATTGGAACAATAGAGAAAATGAACAAAATCAAAAGTTAATTATTTGAAAAGATCAACAAAATTGAAAAACATTTAGCTAGCTTGGCCAAGAAGATGAGAGAGAAGACTCAGTTACTAAATCAGGAATGAAAGAGGGAACATGACTATTGACCTTACTGGATTAAAAAAAAAGAGTCATAATGGAATATTATAAACAGCTGTAGGGCAACAAATCGTATATCCTAAATGAAATGGACAAATCCATGGAAACACACAAACTATGAAAACTTACTCAAGAATAAACTGTGAATAGACCTTTAACAACTAAAGAAGTTGAGTTAGTACTTAAAGGGCTTCCCTTAAAGATGGCTTCACAAGTGAATTCTAAAAAACACATAAGGAAGGATTAACACAACCCTTCACAAAATATTCCACCAAAATAGAAGAGGCAAAGTCACTTCCTAAACTCTTTCTATGAAGACATTGTTCTCCTGATACCAAAACTGGACAAAGACATACCAAGAAAAGTGACTGCATGCCAATGAGTACCCTTATGGGCTTCTGTGGTGGCTCAGATGGTGAAGAATCTGCTTGCAATGCAGGGATCGATCCCTGGGTCAGGAAGATCCCCTGGAGAAGGAAGTGGCCACCCACTCCAGTATTCTTGCCTGGAGAATTCCATGGACGGAGGAGCCTGGCAGGCTACATAGAGTCCATGAGATTGCAAAGAGTCAGACATGAATGAGCGACTAACACTAGACTAGAGATGAGTATAGACAGAAAAAAAAAAATCAACAAGATAGTGGCAATTCAAATCCAGCAACACAGAAAAAGCTTTGTATATCAAAAGTAGGATTTATCTCAGGTATAGAAGACTTGTTCAACATATGAAAGTCAACCAATATAATATACTATGTTAATAGAATGAAGGAAAAACAACTATATAATGATAATCTCAATAGATGAAGAAAAAGCACTAGACAAAATGTAACACCCTTTCATGATAAAAAATTCAACAAACTAGGAATATAAAGGAGCTCCCTCAACTTGAAAGAGAGCCATCTATGAAAAACCCGTAGCCAATATCAAACTTAATAGTGGAGGAAAGAATGCTTTCTCCCTAAAATGAGGAAGAAGACAAAGAAGCCTTCCCTTGTCCCTTCTGTTCAACATTGTACTGGAGATTCTGGTCAGCACAGTTAGGCCAGAAAATGAAATAAAGGCATTCAAATTGGAAAGAAAGAAGTAAAAACTGTATTTGCAGATGCATGATCTTATATATATAGAAAACCATAAAAACTACCTAAAATCTATTAGAACCAGTAAATTAATTTAGCCACTTTGCAGGATATAGGATCAATATGCAATTATCAATTGTATTTTAAGCAATAAGCAGTTTGAAAGTGAAATTAACTAAACAATACCATCTACAATAGTAGCAAAAAGAATAAAATACTTTGGAATATATTTAACTGAAGAGATATAAGACTTGCACACTGAAAACTACAAAACATTAGTGATGGAAATTAAGGAAATGGAAAGATATTTTGTGTTAATGGATTGGAAGACTTAATACTGTTAAGAACCCCACAAACTGATTTACAGATTCAGCATAACTCCTATCAAAAGTTATACTACCATCTTTGGAAAAAATGGGCAAAGTGATCCTAAGATTTATATAGAAATGCAAGGCACTCAGAATAGTCAAAACAATCTTGAAAAAGAACAAATTAGGAAGACACACTTCCTGCTTTTAAAACTTACTACAAAACCGTAGTAATCAAGGCACTATGGCACTGACAGGGATTGATTGAATAGACTTGAGAGTCCAAAAATCAGCCCATCTATGGCCAGTTGATTTTCTACAAGGATGCTAAGATGATGAAATGGAGAAAGAATAGTGCTTTGAACAAATGGTACTTGAATAACTGAATAACCACATGTCAAAGAATGAATTTGGACTTCCACCTCACACTATATACAAAAATGAACTTAAAATGGATTAAAGGTCCAAATGTATGAAACTCTTAGAAGAAAATATAGGTGTGAATCTTTGTGAATTTTGATTATGTAACAGTTTCTTAGATATGACATCAAAGCAGAAGCAACTGAAGAAAAAATTAAATTGGATTTCATCAAAATTAAAAACTTGTGTGTCAGAGGACACTATCACAGAAGTGAAAAGATAATCCATGAATTGGGAGAAAAAATTTACAAGTCATGTATCTAATAAGGGTCTAATGTCCAGAACATACTAAGAACTCTTACAACACAGTAATGAAGAAGACAACCTAATATACAAATGAGGGAAATATTTGAATAGACATTTGTCCAGTGAACATGACCAGTAGGTACATGAGAAGATGCGCAGTATGTCATTGCTGCTGCTGCTGCTGCTAAGTCGCTTCAGTCGTGTCTGACTCTGTGCAGCCCCATAGACGGCAGCCCACCAGGCTCCCCTGTCCCTGGGATTCTCCAGGCAGGAACACTGGAGTGGGTTGCCATTTCCTTCTCCAATGCATGAAAGGGAAAAGTGAAAGTGAAGTCGCTCAGTCGTGTCCGACTCTTCGTGACCCCATGGACTGCAGCCTACCAGGCTCCTCCATCCATGGGATTTTCCAGGCAAGAGTACTGGAATGGGGTGCCATTGCCTTCTCCGGTATGTCACTAGGAAAATGCAAATCAAAACCACATGAGAGAAAAAAAAACAAAAAACAAAAAAACCACATGAGATACCAATCATATCCACTAGGATATGTGGAATTTAAAAAAAGAGAAAAGAGACAAATATTGCTTAAGTATATTGGTCAGTGTTTTCTAGAGAAACAGACCAAATATGATACATAGAGATAGATAGATAGAGGCTTCCCAGGTGGCCCTACTGGTATAGAACCCACCTGCCAATGCAGGAAACATAAGAGACTTGAGTTTGATCCCTGGGTCAGGAGGATCCCTGGGAGGAGGGCATGGCAACCCACTCCAGTATTCTTGCCTGGAGAATCCCATGGGCAGAGGAGCCTGGTGGGCTACAGTCCATATGGTCGTAAAGAGTTGGGCAGAACTGAAGCAACTTGGCACATAGATATATAAAACAGGAAATTTATTATAGGAATTGCCTTAAATGATTACGGAGGCAAAGCAGTCTTACAGTCTGCCGTCTGCATGAAGGAAAACCAGGAAAGACTATGGTGTAATTCAGCTTGAGGTCTGAGAACTGAGGCGCCATTCCTGTAGATCTGGAGTCCCAGGGTCCAGTGAGCAGGAACTCCAGTGTTGGGAGTTAGAGAAGCTGTGCCTCAGCTCAAGAGAGAGAATGCACCCTTCCTCTGCTCTTTTGCTCTATCCAGGCCATTCAGCCTCCTGTGATGACACTTACCCTCATTTGTGAGGACCGACCTTCTTCGTCTATGGAATCACCAATAACATCTTCACAGACACACCTAGGAATAGTGTTTACCAGCCGTGTGTGTGTGTGTGTGTGTGTGTGTGTGTGTGTGTGTGAGCTCAGTCCGACCCCTTGTGACCTGAGGAGGCATCCCCTAACCCACTCAGATTCACACATAAAGTTATAACCATCACGATAAGGATGTGGAGAAATTAGAAACCTCAAATGGTTTGCTAGTGGGAATGTATTAATAAAATGGTACAGCTACTATGAAAAAGTTTGTCATTGTCCCAAAAGTTAAAACAATTACCATAGGACACAGAAATTCTACTCTTAGGGATGTATCCAAGAAAATGGAAAACATATTCACCCAAAAAGCTCTGCCTCAAAGTTCATAATAGCCGAAAAGTTAAAACAATCTAAATGTTTATCAACCAATAAGTGGATACACAAAATGTGGCATATCCATGCAATGAAATAGTATCCAGCAGAATAAAAAGGTTTGAAGTGCTGGTACATAGTCCAACATGGGTGAGCCTTGGAAACTTTAGGCTAACTGAAGGAAGTCAGTCACAAATTGTATTGTACATATTGTGTTATACTACTTACTTATTTCTCTTTTATTGTCCAGAATAGACAAATGTATGGAGACAGAAAGTGGATGAGTGGTTTCCAGAAGCAGAGGAGAGGGAAGAATGAGCAGTATAATACAGGAATCAGATCAGATCAGTCACTCAGTCATGTCCAACTCTTTGCGATCCCATGAATCACAGCATGCCAGGCCTCCCTGTCCATCACCAACTTCCGGAGTTCACTCAGACTCACATCCATCGAGTCGGTGATGCCATCCAGCCATCTCATCCTCTGTTGTCCCCTTCTCCTCCTGCCCCCAATCCCTCCCAGCATCAGAGTCTTTTCCAATGAGTCAACTCTTCACATAAGGTGGCCAAAGTACTGGAGTTTCAGCTTTAGCATCATTCCTTCCAAAGAAATCCCAGGGCTGATCTCCTTCAGAATGGACTGGTTGGATCTCCTTGCAGTCCAAGGGACTCTCAAGAGTCTTCTCCAACACCACAGTTCAAAAGCATCAATTCTTTGGCACTCAGTCTTCTTCAGAGTCCAACTCTCACATCCATACATGACCACAGGAAAAACCATAGCCTTGACTAGATGACACTGTATTAACTAGCACAGAGTTTTGTGGGGGAGGATAATGAAAATATTCTGAAATTATGTAGTGGTAAGATTTGCACAACATGTGACTATACTAAAAACCAATGAATTGTAAACCGTAAAAGAGTAAGTTGTGTGGCATGAGTTATATCCAGTTTAAAAGTAGCTTTATAGAAAGGTTGTTATTGTCAAGATAATTTTAAGTAAATATATCAGGAGAACTTATCACATGGCTACTCCTAGTTCCAAAGGCAGAGGTGTGGTTCTGAGCATATAACCCAGGTATAACCCTACCAATCTGGAGGAAGGGGAGAAAGGGGTTTTATACACAGCAACCTTTATCGCAGCGGCATAGCTGGAATTGGAACCTAGGTCTTGGTGTCCTGGTCCCATTTCTTTTTCCCATGCCGTGTTTCTCTGAGGAGACTGATTTTGTAAGTGTAATCAAGCGAGCTGCTGAAAATAGGCATATTTCTAAAACTAAAATAAGATTTGTCTGCTAACAGTGGGACTGAGTAACCTAGGAAATGACTAAGCATTTATCCTTCTTATGTGTAAAAATTGTTTTCTTTAGGAGCAAAATACATGAATGTATAAATATGGGTACAATTTTTAAAGGGAAAGAGGCAGTTGCAAAGATTTTTTTCCAGGCAAGTAGGATTGTACATTTTCCCTTTAAGATGGACAGTAGGCAATGGTCTTCTGCATTTTTATGAACAAAGGTGTCATTCATTAGCCCTAACTGGCACCCACTGGTATGGATAAACCCAGATCCGTGTTCCAGGCATGGCACCAGCTGTCTGTGGAGGGTGCTCCAGGGTGCACACGACAGAACCCGGGGCCCTGAAGAGCCTTGGTCGTCACTTTCACATTAAGTTCTGGTGTGATCAGCTATGAGGTAGGGCTTGCCTAGTGCTCTTTTCCTTTCATTCCTATCAAGGCTTAGGAGTCCTGTTTGCATTAAAATTTTTTTCTAAGTATAAAAGGATTGCTAATGCTTACCTATTAAGCCAGACAAGGTAAATGACAGCTCAGTAATGGTTAGATATACAGAAGTAAATATATTTTGCAAGTGATTCTGAGAGTTGGAGCAGTTTAGGGACTGAAAACTCAATGTTTGTAGGAGCCCAGCAGGTAATTTAAATGGATGAGAGTGTGAATATTGGGGATTGTGGCAAAATGGAGCATACAGGCCCTGACTTAAGAAACTAAACTATAATACCAACAACAATGAGAGACAAGAGCACCTGCTCTGTGAGCCAGTTGAAATCTGTGTGTGCTGAGCCCTGACTGCAGGCTACCAGCTTATGGCAATCTCTCAATTGGAACATAATAGAGCAGCATGCAACCAGGACTTTAAAATGTGTCATATATTGACACATTATATTGACATTGTATTATCGCATTAGTTTGTCATATATTGACCTTCTATGACATTATATTGTCATATATTGACAAGAGAGACAACACAAGAAGCAAAGAGATTGATTTGAACATAAAATGTTCTTAATTCTTGTATTTAAAGAAAAAGCTGCAAACCATTCAAATGCCTAATAATCACTGGAGAATGATTCCTCAAGCTATAACTATATAACCCTTTAAAGCAGTTGTATAGAAAATGCCAGTGCGTCTCATGGAAGTGTACATAGGTGAAAATTAACTGAGTAGAATACAAAACTGTAAATGCATGAGTTACAGTCAGTTCAGTTCAGTTGCTCAGTCATGTCCGACTCTTTGCGACCCCGTGAATTGCAGCACGCCAGGCCTCCCTGTCCATCACCAACTCCCGGAGTTCACTCAGACTCACATCCATCGAGTCGGTGATGCCATCCAGCCATCTCATCCTCTGTCATCCCCTTCTCCTCTTGCCCCCAATCCCTCCCAGCATCAGAGTCTTTTCCAATGAGTCAACTCTTCGCATGAGGTGGCCAAAGTACTGGAGTTTCAGCTTTAGTATCATTCCCTCCAAAGAAATCCCAGGGCTGATCTCCTTCAGAATGGACTGGTTGGATCCCCTTGCAGTCCAAGGAACTCTCAAGAGTCTTTTCCAACACCACAGTTCAAAAGCATCAATTCTTCAGCACTCAGCTTTATTCACAGTCCAACTCTCACATCCATACATGACCACTGGAAAAACCATAGCCTTGACTAGACGGACCTTTGTTGGCAAAGTAATGTCTCTGCTTTTGAATATGCTGTCTAGGTTGGTCATAACTTTCCTTCCAAGGAGTAAGCGTCTTTTAATTTCATGGCTGCAGTCACCATCTGCAGTGATTTTGGAGCCTAAAAAAATAAAGTCTGACACTGTTTCCACTGTTTCCCCATCTATTTCCCATGAAGCTTGGTCATGTCAGATTCTTTGCAACCCCAATGAACTGCAGCACACCAGGCTTCCCTGTCCATCACTAACTCCCAGAGCTTACTCAAACTCATGTCCATTGAGTCGGTGATGCCATCCAACAATCTCATCCTCTATCGTCCCCTTCTCCTCCCACCGTCAATCTTTCCCAGCATTAGGGTCTTTTCCAGTGAGTCAGTTCTTCACACCAGGTGGCCAAAGTATTACAATATATGTTACAATATAATGAGTTATTAATACATGTTAACAAAGATCAGGAAGGAATTTGGATTGTTGTAAGAAAAAAAAAAATGTTGCTCTTTGTATTCCCCCTCCCCCGCCAAAAAGAAGCTTAAATTCACCTTGAAGAAAATGCAGGTCACCTCTACCAAAGCCATCAGTAAAGCATCTAATCGCCCTTTGGATTAGATCTAACTAAGCATGAGCATGACTGTTTCAATGAGTATGGCTTTGTTTTCAAAGCTTGTATTTTTGCCTGCAAGAGATGACCTAATTTCCTACTTGAGTATACACTGATGTTTTGTTTCCCACCTAGAAATTCTGCTTTTTACTTTTCTCCTGTTCACCCTGTTTTATAAACCTGGATGCAAGGAAAGAGATTCTAGTCCCAAACTTCTTGAATGACACCCCTCCTTCCCTTCTGCTCATGAGTCCACGTGGAATGAAGCAGAATGATAGCAGAATATTGCAGGTTCTTTGGCTCCCTTGGTGTATCAGGAATGGCCCAAACTTTGAAGATACTTCAGGTCCTGGGAGTTCCCGAATTATAGGCCAGCACCCATCCATTTGATGCTCGCGCTCAGCCTGTTGGAGTTAGGCCAGAACTTCTGGACTGTCTAGTGACCGGACTGCCTCTCTCTATGTGTTACTCTTTGGTGTGATGAAGCCTTCCTTATCTTTTCCCATGACCCCTTCACACACAGTGCATAAAGCCTCTGACGATTGCTCAGGAATCTCAGGAGGAGAACAAGAAACTTCTCTTTCAGAACCTCGGGTGTGCATGCTGCTGGGCAGGGACTAGCTTGATTTTGTGCCCAGGGGGACAATTTTCACTTGGTTGGTGGGAACATTATTTGGGGGTCCAAGTAAGATATTATCAGATATTAAAAACAAATACCAAGGTTGCTTTCCAACTGCTGTGATGATGTGAGATCTGTAGCGGGCATGGATTGTAATTGGTGTTGCCCTGCTTCTACTGAGATTTCATTTGCCTGCTTTATTTTCACTGAACTTTCTAAAAATTTTTCTGCGACAATAATTTTGATAACTCAACAAACATGTGAACATTTAATGAAAGGACTTGATTTCTCTGTGCCTAGCTTTCCAGGCCTAGATGTAGATAACTCTCTGTCTTCTTTAGTTTAGCTCAGATAAAATCCTTATGTTTTATAAGGAACTTGTATAGACATCCCGAGTCCAGCTGTTACTCACCTGGGTATGGACTCTTTCATCACTAGAAATTGATGAGGTCGGATGAGAATTCAGGCAAGGCTTTGCTGGGATTTGTGCTGCAGCATGAGGGAGCGAAAACAAGTAACAGGTGCCCTTGATTGCCTGGCTCCGAAAATGTGGGTGCGGATGGAGGCCGATTGATGAGTTGGGCAGGAGGCATCGTTTAGGTGGTCTGCCCAGCCCCGTGGTGGTGCTGTGTGCAGAGATCATGTGTGATACCCTGCTTTTCCTCCCTGCATCTCAGAAATGATAGTTGGTTGGTGGCCTTTTTGTATCTTATTGTTCATAATTTGCCCCAACTGTGCATGTGTGAGATAGGTTTTAGTCCCTTATTATTTCTTTGTATTCTGTTGCTTGAGAAGACATTTGTTCAGGAGCCAGTACTCCAGTAAAGGGTCCCAAGTCCCAGCCTAGCTCATAATTGCAGATTAACTTGACTGTCATAGATCATAGCCCTCAGCCTATTTTTCTATTTCACTCCTTAGTGATAGACTGATATATTCAGGTAGTATCCTGTGGTCCTTTTGAGCTGGCACTCTCCCCCTTCTCTTTGTGAGATTCTTACTTTCTTTGGAGTGTTCTTTGCCTGTTATCATTGCTGTGGTCCCAATGGTCTGCTTCCTGAATGGGAAAGGCATTTCTTTATCTGCTCACAGCTAGTATCATCTCTTGCCTAGAAGCTGGTAATAAATTTCTAAATGATCTCCCTAAATCCACCCTAGTCTCTTGAGTGCTTGTGGTGATCAGAGTCACCTGCTGGAAATGCAGGTCTGATCACTTCACCCTTAACTTAAAAGCTTTCTGTGACTTCCAGTTGCCTTTAGGATGCATTCCAAACCTTCCCAGGTCTGGCCCCTGCACCCCACCAGGCTTGCTTCCCTTGCTCCCAGCTTTCTGGGCTCAGGCTGCCTTGCCTCTTGCAGTTCTTTGCTGTGCGTCCTCCTTTCATCATGCGTGTCCACTCTGGCTGCAGAATTCTGCCACCTTTCTTTTCTTTCTCCTTTGAGGCCAATTCCACTGCTCAGCTAGACCCATTTCCCCTCCTGTTCAGGCTCCTAACATCATGTACCTCTCTTTCTTAGCCTTCATGATTGTTCAAAGTTTCCATATAGTTGTGTGATTCTTCGGGTAAGGCCTGTCTTCTATACAAGTCAGTAAGCTCCAGGAGGATGGGCTGTTTCTTTTTTGCTGGGTGAGTGGCTTACCCTTAGCAGCATGTAACATGTAATGTAGGTACTTATTAAATATGTATTGAATGGCCATTGGGTTTCTCTTTGCTTTACCCTCTGGAGTGTTACAGCTCTGCCTTGTGTAAGTTCTAACTTCATCTGTGACTTCCTCCCAAGCCACCCCTCCTCTGTCTAAAGGTGTTACCCTCACTGGAGCTTTTCTCAGTTTTTCAGAAGGTCTCTGAGCTTAGTCTTCCAGTGGCCATATGCGCATCCCTCTTTTTCCTCTTCTGTGAAATCCCAGGCCGTACTCTAAGACTGTCCTTTTCCTTGAAGCTCTGTCTCTGCAGGCTGTCCTTGGTGACCTCTCCTCTGAGCCCGCTGACCTTCTCTTTGTGAGCCTTCCCGAACTACAGCTCCAAGCTAAGAGATGGGATACTTGCAGTGTCAGTAACGGCAGCAGTAAAGGAGACTGGGTTTTCAGTGATGATGACAGTAATTAAGGGTTCTATAGGAAGTTTTTTTGTGCCTCTTAAACAAGAACTAAATTTACTCGTCTCTTTGTTGCAGTGTTACCATCTGTTCTGCTATGACGAAGGAACTGCACTCATAAGTTTTACGTTCTCAAAGTCATGATATAAAAACAGTTGCTTGACTAGAAAAAAGGGGTTAGGAATTTGACAGTATCAGTCATAATAAAGTTTTTTTTTTCCTACAGATTTTTTTTTAATAAAGTATTTTCTTAAGAGTCACAAAGTGAAAGTGAAAGTCGCTCAGTTGTGTCCGACTCTTTGTGACTCCATGGACTATACAGTCCATGGAATTCTCCAGGCCAGGGTACTGGAGTGGCGAGCCTTTCCCAGTAGCCACAAATGTGTTAGTAAAACTGCTCACTGCCTGAAACTTAGTATCTGACTCCATAAAGCATTTGTTCTGTTTCTGTTTTGTTTTCTGGAGTCTTTGTTTTCTGTCATTGCCCCCACTATCGGTGACAGAGAACTTTTACACCATCCTATTTCCATGATTACCCATTGTTAGGATAAACCAAACACCATGCTTCCCCCCAAACCTAGCCATTATAAATAAGAGCTTCTCATAGGGTTGGTCCCAGATCTAGTATAATAATGGTATATAGAATGCTAATTAAATTCCCCAAATTCTTCAAGCCTCTTATTTTCTCGGATCTAGACAGCCTACCTCAAAAACACCTGTGTAGGTTTTGTTTTTGTCTGGCAATGGATTAAGCTTCTCTTTTTTTTGAAAAATCGAGTTATAGTTGATTTACAATGTTGTGGGTATCTGGTATATAGCAAAGTCATCCAGTTATACATGTATATGTTCTTTTTCATAGTTTCTGTTATGTTTACCACAGGATATTGAATATAGTTCCCTGTGCTATTGTTATTGTTGTGTTTGTTGCTCAGTTGTGTCCGACTCTTTGTGACCCTATGGACTGTAGCCTGCCGGGCTCCTCTGTCTGTGGAATTCTCCAGGCAAGAATACTGGCGTGGGTAGCTGTTCCCTTCGCCAGCAGATCTTCATGACCCAGGGATTGAACTTGGGTCCCCTGCATCACAAGCAGGCTCTTTACTGTCTGCGCAACCAGGGAAGCCCCCCCTGTGCTGTACAGAAGGACTTTCTTGTTTTTAAATCCATTCTAAATGTAATAGTTTGCATCTACTAACGCCAAACTCCCCATTCAACCCCACCCCGCCCCTTGGCAGCCACAGGTCGGGTCTCTGTATCTGCGAGTCTGCTTCTGTTTCATAGATAAGTTCGCTTGGAAACACCTGTGTTTTACCTTTTTCCCCGGAATCAGGTGATGCAGGCCCAGTGTGTCAAAACAGAAACTGAATTCTACCGTCGCAGTCGCAGCGAGATAGTGAATGGAAAAGGGCACACCATGGGGGCGCTTTATTGGCAGCTGAATGACATCTGGCAGGCTCCCTCCTGGTCTTCTCTAGGTGAGTGTTTTAGCATTCTTTGTGTGTGAGAGAAAAAGCCAAACCTGTGGGGAGAGGCGCTGAGGCAGCACAGAGCTGGAGGCGGCCAGTGAACCCAAGCAGGACTCCAGGGAGGGGAGGCTGTTCAGCTGCCAGTCTCTGACCTCCGGCCACCCCTTTGGGGAGCCCGAGAGGCAGCCTCTCTGTGAGTTCTGTTCTGTGCGGTCACAAAAGCAGGCAAACGAGGGATAGATGCGTGCGTGAACATCTCAGCCACGTGTGTGCGTGCTCAGCTGCTTCAGTCGTGTCTGACTCTGTATGGCGCTATAGATTGTAGCCCGCCAGGTTCCTCTGTCCATGGGATTCTCCAGACAAGAATCCTGGAGTGGGTTGCCATGCCCTCCTCCAGGGGATCTTCCCTACCCAGGGATCGAACCCATGTCTCATACATCTCCTGCATGGGCAGGTGGGTTCTTTACCATTAGTGCCACCTCGGAAGCCCTGCTCTCAGCCACGTGTCTTCTCATTGTTGCTTAGAATTTTGAATTTATTTAAGAGGACTTCCCAGGACAAAAGGAGATTTACATAAGCACCTCTTCTGTTTAGGAGAATTCAACTGTGGGAAAGTCTAACCCAGCTAAGTGTTAAAAATGTCCCTTTACTACCGATTCCCCTCTAAGTTCACCCGATCGTCTTTATTTTGCCCTGTTTGTCTCTTGAGGGGAAAGGGAGTCGAGTCAGAAGTACAAGTAGGAAGGGTTGTCAGTTGGACCTGTTCAGTTGAGCAACAGGTGAGATGGCTGACATGGTACTTGCAGTTTGAATTATTTCATCTATTTTGGTGCATTAAAAAAATTAAGGCATAGTAATGAATCACCAGAGGTGATTTGAAGCCAAGTTCAGTTAATGATATGAACAAAAGTTTTGGGTCAAAAATGAGGCAAAGTCATAAAATAAAAGGGTGGTTTTGCTGGGTGAGGCTCTTGAGCCGTGAATGCAGATCATGGGGATTTTTCCCCACGTGTTTCAATGAATGCTCATCTCCTGTGGGGAACTGCAATCTTGGACAGGTTTCCCTGATCAGCCTCTTTATCAATATCAACCAGAGAAAGGGTATTGAATGAGAATCAAGGGTAGATCGGAGAAGGCAATGGCACTCCACTCCAGTACTCTCGCCTGGAAAATCTCTTGGACAGAGGAGCCTGGTAGACTGCAGTCCCTGGGGTTGCGAAGAGTCGGACACAACTGAGCGACTTCACTTTCACTTCTCACTTTCATGCTTTGGAGAAGGAAATGGCAACCCACTCCAGTGTTCTTGCCTGGAGAATCCCAGGGACAGGGAAGCCTGGTGGGCTGTCGTCTATGGGGTCGCACCGAGTTGGACACGACTGAAGCGACTTAGCAGCAACAACAGCAGCAGCAGGGGTAGATGCTAGCAAAATAGCCTCTCTGGGATGCTTAAACTGGACAGAGAGATATTGTTCAGAGACACTAGGAGCCCAACCCTGCTTCCTGTCTGTAAATGAGGTGGTGTCTTCTGAAGTTGAGTTCAGTTCAGGAAATGGGAGAGCTCAGGCTTATAACTCTTCGCTTAAATGACTCTGTGTTTTTCAGAAAAGATATAAGAGTATGATGTTAGACTAAGTATTTGCCTGCTTTCTAAACTTTGGCAGGTCAGTGCTTTCGAGGAGAGGGTCACCATCTCTCGGAGGTGTCACTGTTTAGTAACAGAAGTGTGTATCACTGACTTTTTGCTTCAATTGCTGTTCTCCTGATTGTCATTTGTTTTTGGCCTCCATGGCTGGAATCTCATGTTTGAAGTCTTTTCCGTGTAATGGATGTCCTAATGAGAGTGTGTAAGTTATCTCAGGTTTGAGTCATTTTCTATTTATGAGAAAACGTTCTAGAGCTTTCTATGTTCTAGTTCATTTCGTAGTTCTAATTTGATAGGCCTCTGCCCCTTTCCCCCTTGTTATTTTTAAGGGGAAATACTAAGAGTTGGAAATGAAGTACTGGAGAGGCAAAATTTTGCCAAACCTAAAGAAATTAGTTCTAGCTGAACCTCAAGACTGTGTTCCTCCGTTTCAGCAGCTTGCACTGGTGAATTCCAAAAGTGACGCCCATTCCCTCCCCTCCCCCCGTCGCCTCCCTGTCTCTCACTGTATAGCTCTCTCTGAAGTTGTTCGATGCAGCGTTTCGTGAAGAAGAAGAAGAGGCATGTTGAAAGAGTTTAGTTTGTGGGTTTAGCGTGCAGCACATGCCAACAAGGCACCAGATTCTGAAGGTTCTTGACGGCTTCTGACTGTCCTTTAGGGACTGCCGTTAATTGTCATGAGTTTGGGTGTTCCCCCGTCAGTCTGAACCTGCCAGACGCATTTGTGATTGCTGTTGTTTGGTTTCACTCAGAGGATTTGTGCCTATGGAAAAAAGAGACTTGGAGTTTTAAGTAACTTTATTTTTTTAAATTAACTTTATTATTTATCTTTTTATTGAGGTATAATTGGTCTACAATTAATTTCAGGTGTACAATATAGTGATTCTAAATTTTATAGATTACACTCCCTTGAAAGTTCTAAGGTACTGTCTGTATTCCCTGTGCTCTACAGTATAGCCTTGTAGCTGATTTATTTTATACATAGTCGTTTGTACTTCTTAAACTCCTATGCCAATCTTGCATTTCCCTCCTTCCCTCTCCCCACCTATAACCAATAGTTCATTCTCTATTTCTGTGAGTCTGTTTCTGTTCTGTTATATTCATCCATTTGTTTTATTTTCTAGACTACACATATAAGTGATAACATGGATTATTTGTCTTTCTCTTTGTGATGTATTTCATTAAGCATAATACCCCTCCCCAGGCCCATTCATGTTGTTGCAAATGGTAAAATTTCATACTTTTTAATGGGCATCTAATACTCCATTGCGTATGTATGTATATCTACATCTGTCTATACATATACCACATCTCTTTTAAAAATTTATTTTTAACTGAAGGATAATTCCTTTACAACATTGCATTGGTTTCTGCCATACATCAATATGATTTAGTCATAGCTGTACATATGTCCCCTCCCTCTGAAACTCTCCCACCCCTCTGGGTTATTACACAGCCTTGGTTTGAATTTCCTGAGTCACACAGAAAATCCCCATTGGCTGTCTATTTTACATATGATAGTATATATGCTTCCACGCTACTCCATTCATCCCATCCTCTCCGCCTTCCCCCTCCACACACGTCCATTCATCTGTTCTCTATGTCTGCATCTCCATTTCTGCCCTGAAAATAGGTTCATCAGTACCATCTTTCTAGATTCCATATGTATGCATTAATAGACGATATTGGGCTTCCCCTGTGGCTCAGATAGTAAAGAATCTGCCTGCAATGCAGAGATACGGATTCGATCCCTGGGTTGAGAAAATTCCTGGAGAATGGAATGGTAACCCGCTCCAGTATTCTTGCCTTGAGAATTCCATGGACAGAGGAGCCTGGTGGGCTACAGGAGTTGCCGAGTTGGACATGACTGAGCGACTAACACTTTCACTTTCTTTTCAGACAGTACTTTTCTCTTTCTGACTTACTTCAGCTTGTATGATAGGTTCTAGGTTCACCCATTTCATTAGAACTGACTCAAATGAGTTCCTTTGTATGGCTTGGTAATATTCCATTGTGTTTATGTACCACAGTTTCTTTATCGAGTCATCTGTCAATGGACATCTAGATTGCTTCCATGCCCTAGCTATTGTAAATAGTGCTTGGGGATACATGTGTCTTTTTCAATTTTGGTTTCCGCAGGGTATAAGCCTTTTAGTGGGATTGCTGGGTTGATGGTAGTTTGAGCCCTTGTTTTTTTTAAGGGGTCTCCATACCATCTTCCATAGTGGCTGTATCAATTTACATTCCCATCAGCAGGGCAAGAGGGTTCCTTTTTGTCCATACCCTCTCTAGCACCTGTTATTTGTGGATTTTTTGGTGATGGCCATTCTGACCATCATATCTCATTGTAAGGTGATTTCTCATTGTAGTTTTAATTTGCATTTCTCTGATAATGAGTGATGTTGAATATCTTTTCATGTGTTTATTAGTCATCTATATATCTTCTTTAGAGAAAAATCTGTTTAGGTCTGCCCACTTTTTGGCTGGGTTGTTTGTTTTTCTGGTATTGAGTTGTATGAGCTGCATCTATATTTTGGAAATTAATCCTTTGTCAGTTGTTTCATTTGCTGTATTTTTCTCCCATTCTGAGGGTTGTCTTTTCATCTTGTTTATAGTTTCCTTTGCTGTTCAGAAGCCACCACATCTTCTCTATTCATTCATCTATTGATTGATACTTAGATTACTTACACATCTTTATTGTTGTAAACAATGCTACAGTGAACAATGGGGTACATATATCTTTTTGAATTAGTGTTTTTGTTTTCTTTGAATATATACCTAGCAGTGGAATTGACAGATTTTATGATAGTTCTATTTTTAGTTTTTCTGAGTCACTTCCAAGTTGATTTTCATAATGGACACATCAATTTACATTCCCACCAACAGTGTAGGAGGGTTCCCTTTTGCTCCACATTCTTGCCACTGTTTACTTGTGATTGTTTTGATGATAGCCATTCTGACAGGTGTGAGGTGATACTTCATTGTGGTATTGATTGGCATCCCTTATGATCAATGATGTTGAGCATCTTTTCATATGCATGTTGGCCATCCGTATTTCTTCTTTTGAAAAAACTCTATTCAGGTCTCCTCCCAATTTTTTTGATTGAGTTATTTGTTTCGTTTTTGTTTTTGTTTTTGTTTTCTATATTGAGCTGTATGGGCTGTTTATATATTTTGTATGCTGTTGCTGCTGCTGCTAAGTCGCCTCAGTCGTGTCCGACTCTGTGCGACCCCGCAGACGGCAGCCCACCAGGCTCCGCTGTCCCTGGCATTCCCAGGCAAGAAAACTGGAGTGGGTTGCCATTTCCTTCTGCAGTGCATGAAAGTGAAAAGTGAAGTCGCTCAGTTGTGTCCGACTCTTAGTGACCCCATGGACTGCAGCCCACCAGGCTCCTCCATCCATGGGATTTTCCAGGCAAGAGTATTGGAGTGGGGTGCCATCTCCTTCTCCAATATTTTGTATATTAACCCCTTAATGGTCGCATCATTTGCAGATATTTTCTCCAAATCAATACACTGTCTTTTCATTTGGTTTATGGTTTCCCTTGCTGTGTGAATGTTTTTAAGTTTAATTAGGTCTGTTTGCTTGTTTTGGCTTGTGTTTCTTTTGCCTTAGGAGGCAGTTCCAAAAATATATTGCTATGATTTGTGTCAGAGTATTCTGCCTGTGTTTTCCTCTAGGAGTTCTATGGTTTCTGATCTTACATTTAGGCTCTTAATCCAGTTTGAGTTTATTTTTGTAAATGATGTGAGAAAATGTTCTAATTTCATTTTTCATTTCTTCTTTCTCAAGATTGTTTTCACTGCTTGGGGTCTTTTGTGTTTTCATACAAATTTTAGGAATATTTGTTGTAGTTTTGTGAAATGTGCCAGTAGTATTTTGATACGGATTGCATTGAATCTGTGATTGCCTTGAGTAGTATGGTCATTGTAACAATATGAGTCCTGCTGCTGCTGCTGCTGCTAAGTCATTTCAGTCGTGTCTGACTCTGTGCAACCCCATAGATGGCAGCCCACCAGGCTCCCCCGTCCCTGGGATTCTCCAGGCAAGAACACTGGAGTGGGTTGCCATTTCCTTCTCCAATGCATGAAAGTGAAAAGTGAAAGTGAAGTCGCTGAGTCTTGTCCGACTCTTAGGGACCCCATGGTCATTGTAACAATATGAGTCCTGCTGCTGCTGCTGCTGCTAAGTCACTTCAGTCGTGTCCGACTCTGTGCGACCCCATAGATGGCAACCCACCAGGCTCCTCCGTCCATGGGATTTTCCAGGCAAGAGTGCTGGAGTGGGGTGCCATTGCCTTCTCCAAATATGAGTCCTATCCATGAGCAAAGTATCTCTGCATTTGTTTGTGTTGTCTGCAGTTGGTTTCATCAGTGTCTTATAGTTTTCTGGGTACAGTTCTTTTCCCTCCTTTGATTTATTCCTGGGTATTTTATTCTTTTTGATGTGGCTTCCCGGATAGCTCAGATGGTAAAGAATCTGCCTGCAATGCAGAACACCCAGGTTCAATCCCTGGGTCGGGAAGATTCCCTGGAAAAGGGAATGGCAACACAATCCAGTATTCTTTTCTGGAGAATCCCATGGCCAGACTATGGTGTCACAAAGAGTCAGACACGACTATAAAACTGGGCATCCTTGTCTTGTTGATCTTAAAGGAAGTAGTTTCAGCTTTTCACTGTTGAGTATGGTGTTAGCTGTCTACTTATATATAGCCTTTGTTATGTTGAAGCATGTTCCCTCTACACCCACTTTGTGAAGTGTTTTTTTGTTTTGTTTTGTTTTTTATCATAAGTGGATGTTGAACTATTTCAGAAACTTTTCTGGATACATGGAGATGATCATAAGGTTTTCCCCCTGGATTTGGAATCATGTTGATGCTGGCCCCATGGATGAGTTCAGAAGCATTCCTTCCTCTTCCATTTTCTGGAAGAGTTTGAGAAGGATTGGTATTAATTTTTCTTTGAATGTTTGGTAGAATTCACCAGTGAAGCCATGTGGTCCTGGACTTTTGTTTTTTGGAGGTTTTTGGTTACTGATTAAGTCTCCTTAGAAGTAATTGATCTGTTTAGATTAAAAAAAAAATCTTTTCATGATTCAGTCTTAGAAGTTTATATGTTTCCAGGAATTTATCCATTTCTTCTAGCTTGTCCAATTTGTTGGTGTATAGTTGTTCATACTAGTCTCTTATGCTTTGTACTTCTTTAGTTTTAGTTGTAGTGTCTCTTTCATTTCTGACTTTATTGATTAGACCTCTTTTTTTGATGATAAGTCTGGCTGTAATTTTATCAATTTTGTTTATCTTTTCAAAGAACCAGATCTTGGTTTCATTGATCGTTTCTATTTTTTAAAGTCTCTATTTTGCTTATTTCTGCTCTGATCTTTATTATATTTTTCCTTCTACTAAGTTTGGGTTTTGTTTGCTGTTCTTTTTCTAAGTTCCTTTAGGTGTAGGGTCAGGTTGTTTATTTGTAATTTTTCTTGTTTTCTGAGCTAAGTTTGTATCAGTAAAATTTCCCTCTTAGAACTGCTTTTGCTGCGTCCACTGGATTTTGGGTCATTGTGTTTTTGTTCTCATTTGTTTCCAAGTATTTTGATGATCCTTTGAGTTTCTTTGGTGACCCATTGGTTGTTTAGTAACATGTTGCTTAGCTTCCATGTTAGTGTTTTTTGCAGTGTTTTTTTTTCTTTCCTTGTGGTTGAGTTCTGAGTCTCGTAGGTTTGTGGTTGAAAAACATGCTTGATATGGTTTCAGTTTTCTTAAATTTATTGAATATTGTTTTGTGGTACATCATGTGGTTCATCCTAGAAAATGTTCCTTGTACATTTGGATCACATGTGTATTCTGCTGATTTGGATGGAATATTCTGTATCCATCCATTTGATCTAATGTGTTTCCTGACTGATTTTCTATCTGGATGATCTGTCCACTGATATGAGTGGGGTGTTAAATTCCCCTACTCTTATTATGTTACTGTCAATTTCTCCCTTTATGTCTATTAATATTTGCTTTATGTATATAGCACTCTTTTATATATAGGTGCATATCCATTTACAGTTGTTACATATTCTTAGATTGATCCCTTGATCATTATATCACACCCTTCTTTGTCACTTATCACATCTTTGTTTTAATGTCTGTTCTGTCTGATATATTAATAAATATTAGCATCCTGGCCTTTTCTGATTTATATTTGCATGGAATACTTTTTTTCAATCCCCTCACTTTCAGTTCTGTGTATGTGTTTAGATCTGAAGTGTGTCTCCTATAGGTAGCATATATATGGGTTTTGTTTTTGTGTCCATTCAGCCACTCTGCATCTTTTGATTGGAGCATTTAGTCCATTAGTAGTTAATTACTGATAGGTACGTACTTCTATTTTGTTCATTGTTTGGGGGTTATTTTTGTAGTTCTTTTTAGTTCCTGTCCTTTTCCCTTCCCTGTTGATTTGATGACTATCTTTAGTTATGTTTGGATTCCCTTATTTTTGATGTTTATCAGTTGTAGATTTCTGGTTACCATGCAGCTTATATATAGCAATCTATATATAGTGTAATGCAATTTATGTGATTATTTTAAGTTGATGATCTCTTAATTTCAAACATTTTTAACAACCCTGCATTTTTACTCCCCTACCCTTGTCATGATTATTGTTTTTAGTTTCATATTTTACATCTTTTTGTGTATCTCTTAACTAATTATTATGGATATAGATGATTTTTACTGCTTTTCTCTTTTAACTTTCCTGATAGGTTTGAAAATGGTTGATTTACTACCTAAAATTTGCATTTATTAATGAGCTTTTTCCTTTCATAATTTTCATGTTTCTACTTGTAGCCTTTTCTTTTTCACTTAGAGAAGTCCCTTTACCATTTCTTATGAAGCTGGTTTGCTGGTGCTCAGCTCCTTTTTAGCTTTTGCTTCTCTGCAAACCTTGGGGCTTCTTTATCAAATCTGAATGAAAACCTTGCTGAGTAGAGTGTTCTTGTTTGTAGGTTTTCCCCTTTCATCACTTAAAATTTATTGTGCACTCCCATCTGGCCTGCAGAGCTGCTGGAAGGCAGTTAATGGCCTCACTGGAGTTCCTTTGTATATAACTTATTGCTTTCCCCGTGTTTTTTAAATATTGCTTCTTTAACTTTAATTTTTACCATTTTAATTACAGTGTATCTTGGTGTGGACCTCTATGGGTTGATCCTATCTATGTTCCAGGACCTAGATGTCTATATCTCTTCCCAAGTTAAGGAAATTTTCAACTATTGGGTCTTCAAATATGTTCTCTGTCCCTTTCTCTCTTCTTCTGGGACCATATAATGTGAATATTAGTTCCCTTGATGTTGTACCAGAGATCTCTTAAACTCTATTTTCTTTTTACCCTTTTTTTTTTTTTTCCCGTTCGGCTTCAGTGATTTCCTCTGTTCTATCTTCCTTCTCCCTGATCCATTCCTCTGTATCATTTAACCTACTGTTGATTTCTTCTAGTGTATTTTTCATTTCACTTGTATTTTTTGTCTCTGCTTAGTTCTTCATATCTTCTGACTCTATGTTAAACTTCTCACCATGTTCATCCGTTCTTCTCCCATGTTCTTTGATCATTGTTGTGATCATTACCCTGAACTCTTTCTCAAGTAGTTTGCCTATCTGGGCTTCAGTTGGTTCTTCTGGGGTTTTATCTCCTTCTTTGTTTGAAACATGTTCCTCTGTCACCTCATTTTGCCTAACTGGTTCTTTTTCTTTCTCTGCGTCTGGTAGGTTGGTTACATTTCCTGACCTTGGAGAGGGGGCCTTTTGTAGGAGACATGCTGTGTGTCCCAGCAGCTCACTCCTCTCTGGTCACCCCTATGTGGGGTGTATGGGTCCTTCTGTGTGGTGGACCAACTACTGTCATGGTCTGATAGACATGGCTGGCTCTTGGCCCAGTTGGTTGCCAGGCCCTGCCTTGTGCAGAGCCTGCTGGGTACTTGTTGGTGGGGCCACGTCATGAGGCTGCTGGCTGCAGAACCCTGGAGGATCCTGTACTACTGCTTGCTCACGAATGGTCAGAGCTGGGTTCTCAGGTGAGTGGTTACAGGGCTGGGGTTCATGGATCTAGTCTTCACCTACTGGTAGCTGGAGCCAGTTCCTAATATGGCTGGCACAGATTCTAGGGTATCCCAAATGGGCCAGCACCAGCTGACCCACTGGCTAACTGAGGGGGACTGGATCCCAGGGCAGCTGGCTGAGGACTCTAAGGTTTTTCAGAGCTGGTTTTGGTCTGCTCTTGGGTTGGTGCCAATCTGCTGTGTTGGTTATGTCCTAACAAGGTAGGCTTCAGGGCTGCAGTGGTCCTGGGGCTGGTGTCTACCCCTTGCTGGGTGAAGTTGGGGCCAGTAGATGAAGCCAAGGCCCAGAATATTTTGGGGCTGGTTCTGGCTGGCTTGTGGCTGGAACGTGGGTCTCCAGACTTCTGGCTGCATGTCCCTGGGGGGCTAGTGCTTGTACACTGCTGATAGCGCTGGGGCCTGAGCCTCTGGTGAACAGGAGTATGACCTTAGGAGCCTTGGGCCCAGGAGGTCTAAGGCAGCCTGTCTGCTGTAGGGTGAGGCTGTGTCCTTGTCTAGCCAGTTGCTTGGCCTGAGGCGTCCCAGCACTGGTGCAGACAGCTGGTGGGTGGGGCTGGATCCTGGTGCTAATTCTCTAGAAGGAGGATTCCAAAATGGCACTTGCCAGTGCCTTTGCCTCCAAGGTGAGCTCCAGTTGCTTCTTGCCTCTTCAGGAGACCCTCCAAGGTCAGCAAATGAGTCTGACCTGGGCTCTTTTCAAATGACCGCTTCTGCCCTGGGTCCCAGAGGGTGTGAAATTTTGTGTGTGCCCTTTCAGAGTGGTGTCTCTGTTTCCCCCAACTCTCTGTGACTCCTGAAATTAATCCCTGCAGGCCTTCAAAGCCAAGGTTTCCAGGTACTTGTCTTCCCAGGGCAGGATCCATGGGCTGGGGAGCCCATGTGGGACTCAGACTCCTTGAGTAGCAATTGTCGTTATTCTTACGTTTGTGGTTCACCCACCCCTGAGGTGTGGGTCTTGACTACATAACTTATGCCCCTCCTGCCCATCTTATGGTTCCTTCTTAATGTCTTTAGCTGTCGATGCTCTTTTCTACTAGATTTTGTCTTTCTCATAAAGAGTTGCTCTCTAAATAGCTGTGATTGTAGTGTGCTCGTGGGAGGAGGTGAGCACAGGGTCTTCCTACTCCACCGTCTTGTCCAGCCTCTCCAATAGTACTTCCTCTAAGTAATTCTTATAAAGGAAGAGTTGTAACACATGTTCACTGCCAATGCTCCTGATTCCCTTTTTCATGTGTAAGTAGGAAAAATGAACGTTGGCGCAGTGATCTCCTGGAAGCAGAACTGCAAATGAGCAAGTGCCAGCCAGGAATCACGTCCAGGCTCAAAATACTTCATGTAGCACGTGTAACTTAACTGCTTGAGTGTCCATTTCCTCATTTGAAGGGTGCGATGGTAATGGCTGCCTCCTCCAGGTTTGAGGCTGACATGAGGTGATGTCCAGAATGCTCCCTGTGTTCCATAAAACGGGTTCTCTCCGCTGTCAGCTCTCTTCCACGCTCAGTGCCCAGAATGTGCCAGGTCACACACCTGGGCCATGTGGACAGTGACTCTCACTGCTTGACCCTGCCCATCTCCTAACCCACCTGATTCTTTTTAGAGTACGGAGGAAAGTGGAAAATGCTTCATTACTTTGCTCGGCATTTCTTCGCCCCCCTGTTACCGGTGGGATTTGAGGATAAAGATGTGCTTTTCATCTATGGTGCGTCAGACCTTCACTCAGACCAGCAGATGATGCTCACTGTAAGTTGCTTGGACATTTTTTTCTTTCTGTGGTAGAGGGAGAATTTTAGATTTTTTTCATTATTTGGTTCTGTTATTTTTGGAAAAAAAGAAAAGAGAAATTTGTATCAAAGTGTTTCTAATGTCTGTAGCAGAAAATGGGCTGTTCTTAAAATCTGAAAATCTATATTCAGGACAAAATCCTGCTGTTTATTCCATGACCTTAATGTCTTGGTTCAGTTTTCTCATCTGTAAAATGACATCAAGGTGCCTTTTTAGAGGATTTCTGTGGATAGTGAATACAATAATTAGATGAGTGTGAATTGTAAACTTTAAGATGACACTTAAAGATTATTTATAATCATGAGAAGCTGGAAAAAGCCTAAGCTTTATAAAAAGAAATCATTTTAAACAGTATATTAAAGTGGAAATCAGTAAAATTATACAAAATGTATATGTGGGAAAGTGAAGTTGTATTTAAAACAAAGTTAGGTAAAAAAAGAGAGGATAAAAACTTGAAGTCTTAGGTGGCTGCCATTGGGAGGACATTGAGAATAGGTCAGGTTTTTGGAATAATTACAATGCCTGAGATCCTATGCCTTCCACAGATTATTTAATTCTCACAACCGCCTATGAAGTTACTGCTTTTTATTATTTGTTGTTCTCACTTTATGTATAAAGAAATGGATACTTTGAGAAGTTGAATTCACATCTAGTACTTGGCAGAGCTGAGGTTAAACTCAGGTTTCACAGTCTCTTAATCAGTTCTGCTATTGTGACTTCCATCTATTATTACTACTCTTATTCTCTAAAAAAAAATTAGGAACTAAGAATGTTTGGTTTCCTTCTGTTTTGTTTCTCCCCAGGTAAGAGTCCACACTTGGAGTTCCCTGGAGCTTGTATGCTCTGAGTCGACTAACCCTTTCGTGATAAAAGCTGGGGAGTCTGTTCTCCTCTATACTAAGCCAGTGCCTGAGTTGTTAAAAGGATGTCCCGGATGTACACGACAAAGCTGTGTGGTTTCCTTTTACCTGTCAACTGACGGGGAACTCTTGAGCCCAATCAACTATCACTTCCTGTCCTCACTGAAGAATGCCAAGGGGCTCCACAGGGCAAATATCACTGTAAGCACCAGTGGTCTGGAGTTGCTGTGGCTTTGAGGGCTGTCCTGCTGTTTTGCAAAATTTCCCCTTGGTACTGAGTTGTTTTGGGACCTGGGGAAGATTGATTCCCCTTCCCACTGGAAGCAAAGAGCAAATAATTTTTTTTCTGATTCAGCGTTTGTCAAAGTTTACGATGCCTGCTATGCCAGTGGTCCCATCACGTCTTCTTGTCAGGCTGGCGCAGCGGAGGGCGAGGCAGCAGGGTCCTCCCCGCCTTCTGCTCCTCTGCTGGATTCCAGGCTCTGACCTGGGGGCTTTACTGCACCAGCCCTGAAGTATTACCACCTGCACTTGTAAGTGAGAAAGCCTGTTTGGGGGCTTCGCAAGTGCCTCAGTGGTAAAGAATCTGCCTGCTGAGGCAGGAGATACAAGAGACGTGGGTTTGATGCCTGAGTTAGGAATATCCCCTGGAGAAGGAAATGGCAACCCACCCCAGTATTCTTGCCTGAAGAATCCCATGAACAGAGGAGCCTGGTAGGCTGCACTCCGTGGGGTCACAGAGCATTGAACGTGACTCAGCACACGCACCAGCCTGTTTGGTGGGGCGAGTAACTGTTCAGTCTGTAGCCAGGAAGTGTCTGAGCCCAGTAAAAGCACTCTTTTTTTTTTTTTTTAATTTAACAAATGATTTCTTCTCTCTCTTTTTTAACTTTCTATTTTATATTGGAGTATAGTTGATTAACAATGTTGTGATAGCTTTGACACGTTCATTTAATAATTTTTTAATTTTAGCTGTTTATTCATTGTTTGGCTGTGCTGGGTCTTTGTTTCTGCGTGGGCTTTTCTGTAGTCATAGCAAGTGGGGTCTGGTCACTGCAGTGAGACGCTCTCGCATGGCAACTGGAGAGTAGTCCCTGCTCATAATTTACATTAGGGTACACTCATGCTGTTGTGTGTTCTATGGGTTTTGACAAATGTACAGTGACAGGTGGGCTTCCCTGGTGCCTCAGTGGTAAAGAATCCATCTGCCAAGCCGGAGACATGGGTTTGATCCCTGGGTCAGGAGGATTCCCTGGAGAGGGAAATGGCAACCCACTCTTCCTCACAACTGAGTGGCTAAGTGACAGTGACATGTAACTTCTGTTACAGTATCATACAGCGTACTGTCACTGCTCTGCAATCCATTGCTTTCTGCCTCCTTTATCTTTGCTTGTGCCCAGTCACTCAGTCGTGTCTGACTCTTTGCAGCCCCACCAGGCTCCTCCGTCCATGGGATTCTCCAGGCAAGAGTACTGGAGTGTGTTGCCATGCCCTTCTCCAGGGGATCTTCCCGACCCAGGGATCCAACCCATGTCTCCTGCGTTGGCAGGCAGGTTCTTCACTGCTGAGCCACCTGGAAAGCCCTCCTCTATCTTTCCCTCCCCTCAATCCCTAGGAAATGCTGATCTTTTGGCAATTTACATATTTTTGTTTTTTCCAGAATGTCATCTTGCTGGAACCATACAGTATGTAGTTCTTTCAGATTGGCTGTTTTTTTACTTAACAACATGCATTTAAATCTTCTCTGTGTCTTTTTTTTAAAACTTTTAAATTTTATATTGGAGTATACCCGTTTAACAATGTTATGATGGTTTTGGGTGGACAGCAAAGGGACTCAGCCATACTATAAAAGCACCCTTAATTTTGCATTTTTAAGGAGAGTCTGTTAATGTAAAAAACTTTCACTCTCCACTCTGGTTTATTACTTTCAAGTTGCTTAATCACCAGATCTCTTTGTCATTGTCAAGAAAAAAATGGGATGATCAGGATAGGCTGTGTTGTAAAAATCGTGTAGCTGGAAAATATGGAATCTATCTAGTTAATTGAAAACCTTTCCTTCCTTCCCCCACCTCCACATGGTGATTGAAAGTATGTTTCTAGAAAGTTTCATTCTCTATTTTTAACCAATTTTGAGTTTATTTTAGACTTCATTGAAAAGACTTGAGAGGATTTTTTTACATTTGGTTTAGAAATATCAAAACTCAGTCCTTGAAATGAAAACATAGCTTCCTTCCTAGTTAATAGTAAAATGTTCCCTTAATGAAATCTAACTTATTTGTAACATCCGACGTAGAGCAGATATGAAGGAAATGACATACATTTTACACAGCTTCTTTCCAGAAAAAAGTACAAACTATTACTGGACAAATTTGTAGTCTCTACACAAGATTTTGAAATCTTTCTTCTTTTCTCATCTAGGTCTCTATTACCTTGAGACAGCTGGGAGTGGGAAAGGAGCAGGCCTTCTTTCTCTGTCCTATCTCAGTTGTATTTCAGTGATACTTCCCATCCTAAAGGGATCCTTATTACATCCTAAAGAGATGTAATAACAGTAGCAACAATAATAGTAATGATCGTTAACATTGTCAGGCTTAACATAGCCAGGCATTAATTCTATCCCCTGGGGCATCCCCAGGGGCCTTGAGCCAGAGTACAAGCTTGAGCTCCCTGCTCTGCTGTCAGATAATGCAGAAGTGAGATTTCCAATTATAAGAAGGCACCAACACGAGTGAGTGGGCGCCAGTGTCCCTTCTGGCCTTGGCCTTGGAACAGAGTGGCTGTTCCTGCAGAGTAGGAGAGTGGCTGCCTTCCTGCAGCCTTGGTAGCGCCAGGCCAGCCACGTGAACTGTGTGCCTGTGACGGCTTTAGGGTCTTCACTGGAACGAGTGGGCAGCAAGATTTGGGAATTTGACACTATCACTACTTTGGTAGAAGCAAGAAAAGAAATTTAAAGTGTATTATGTAGCTCTCTTTAAATTTCTTTTCTTGTTTCTACCAAGTAGTGATGATGGTGGTGGTAGAGTCGTTAAGTCACATCCGACTCTTTGCCACCCCGTGGACTATAGCCCTCCAGGCTCCTCTGTCCATGGGGATTCTCCAGGCAAGAATACTGGAGTCGGCTGCCATTTTCTTCTCCAGGGGATCTTCCCGACCCAGGCATGGAACCCAGGCCTCCTGCATTGCAGACAGATTCTTTACCAGCTAAGCCACTAGGGAAGCCCTACCAATGTGGGATTTCTTGTTGACAATGCAGAACCCTGCATGATGTAGCAGGCTAAGTTACATATAGTAAACTTTGCCCTTGGATATTCTTTATGTTACACATAGCCTGTAATGTCAAACCTATGGCATGGCATGTATGCATGTGGAAGGGTTCTGTTTCGTGACAAATGCATGGCTTGATTACCAGGTCCCACTCAGCTGTGTGCTCACAGTGAGAGGCTCACAAACCTCACCGTCCAGGAGCAGCTGTCCTCACTCAGCCTGTGCCAAGGGGCTGACGGGTGACAAGACTTACACCACACTCTCTTTTTCTATATTGTGTGGGATTCACACATGTTTGAGGTGCTCATAAAGTGACTTGACCCACGATGCATTAAGAGCACCAGCTGTAGTGGGATAGCTTCTGGAGATGCCTGGCTGGCTGCTGTCTGGACCACAGGGTCGCCTCATAAGACCAAAAGGTGGGTGCCATGGCTGTGCTCCACAGTCAGCTCCGGACAGATCCTGAGCAAGTCATTAAAATCACCAGTCTTGCTGCAGAAATGTGCCTGTCTTGACGAGACCCTGAGGAAAAGACACACAGCTACAAAGCTCTGAGCTTCCTGTGAAATATTCTCCTGAATCTTTGGAGACCACATATTTCTACCCCTGATTTGAGATTACAATTTGGTAATTTTCCACAGCCTTCAGTAAATTTCCATGTATTTTTTTTTTAGCATCTGACACAGTGCATGGAATATATGACTTTAGCAGTAATAGAACCAAGGTTGTAGGCAGTGCATTCTGTGTTAGCCATGTAGAACAGAGAGTTCTGCTCTCCACCTTCACTTCGTTTATCTTTTTCTTTCAGGCCACCATCTCGCAGCAAGGGGACACATTTGTTTTTGATCTGAAAACCTCAGCTGTCGCTCCCTTTGTTTGGTTGGATGTAGGAAGCATCCCAGGGAGATTCAGTGACAATGGTTTCCTCATGACTGAGAAGACACGGACTGTATTCTTTTACCCTTGGAAACCCACCAGCAAGAGTGAATTGGAGCAATCTTTTCATGTGACTTCACTGGCTGATACTTACTGAGGGAATCCAGGTTGTATTCTCGAGAGCTGAAGGCAACTAGAAACAAGTTGAAGAAGCCAGGAAATGCATCTGCTTGCTGTCAGGTGTCTGGTTAGCCACTTGGTTCTCCCAGGGAAGGCTGTGTATATTCAGGTGATGTTCTCAACAAAGCTGTGCCTGGGTGCTGTTCCGTCTGCACCAGGGCTGTGTCTTTAGCTCTTCCTTTTGCACCTTTTGCACCACGTGAATCAGTTCTAACCCAACTGTCTCTCCTACCCCCAAAGGAGGTCCTGTCCACATGCAGTCCTTTAAGGGAATCACAGGAACATGACCAACTAGCCCTTTAAGAGAATTACAGGTACACTCCCAGGTAGCCCTTAAGGGGATCACAGTAATGACCATTGTGGTATCTGTGGAATCAAATGTGGAAGATTGTGAGGGCATGTAGGCCCCTCAGGATAGCTTTGAGAAATACCAAACGATTGAAATGAAACTGCTTTGTCATTATTTCCAGAGGAAATAGAGATTCAGATGTTGCAACAGAAAGAGATGTCTGGGTGGTAGCCATATTGGTTGTTGATGCTGGAAAGTTTGGTGGGATTGATTGTTGCCATTCGATTACTTTTTGAGTAGGAGTCTTTTTTCATTTGTGAGGTTTTTTTTTTTTAATAAAATATTTGTTTTAACAATAATAATTTATTTTTTCAAAGGCAATTAGTGATTCTTCTTTGGGAAAAAAAAAAAAACTCACATTGGAATGGACATCACCTTGATCATGCTGGAAACCTTTGGGTGTCCTGACATAAGTGGTCACCTGTGTTAAGTATGGGCTTCAGATTTGGTTAAGTCCAGTGAACTTTCCAGTTCAAGGCTGTGGTTTGATTTGCATGTGATGAGCCTGGCAGCAAAGTGGTATTGCCTTTAACTTGAGATTAAACCATTTAAAAAAACTGATTAATTATAATTGCTATGAAATCATTTTGTTCTCATCATCCTGTTTATAAAATTACATTGATAGTGAAGCAAGGGGCAAAATGTTAATAAGTAGTCAATTTGAGTAAAGGTGTATAGGAATATTTTTGTTCTGCTTTTGCAACTTTTCTGTAAGTTTGAAATATATAAAAATTTAAGATTATATAAATTGCATTGACAATTTGGTGTTCCGTCTGTGACTTATTTCCCCATTCCATGAACACTCAGTTGTGCCCAGTATCATGCAAAGCATTAATTTCCATTTAGCTCTGGCCAGGTTTTTAGTCCACTTGATAAACTGGGAGAGTTTGAAGAATGTAGACCAGGATATTTGAAGGGTCTTCTAGAAGAAGAATCAAGTAATTGGTTATGGAATTTACTGGAGGTGAGAGTTTGGCTTTAGAATCAAGACTAAATAGGTAATATTTTGGTTTTAAAGCTAAGAAACTTTTGGCCATGGTTCAGAGACTAAGAAGAAAATAAATGCAGACAACCCACTCCTCTCCTCCAGTATCTAAGAGTTCCCTCATTTTATGTGCTATTTCAAAATATATATTTATATACAGCTCTTCATATATATATATGAAATATATATTTCATACAGCTTTTAAGCTGTATGAAAGACTGGGACTTAGGACTGTAACCCAGAAGATTCTTACTTGATAAATATTATATCACTTTCTTGTCACTGTTGCTGGGTGGGCAGGGGGCACCCTCCTCTCCATTAACTAGAGCGTTTTTCTATTCCAGGTGCCCTCTGAGTTGGGCTTTCAAGTTGATGGGCAGAATTTGCATTGCAATTCTGCCCTTTCTAGCTCAGTAGCCTTAATCAAGTAATTTAACCTCTATGTTCAGTCCTCTTCTGGTGAAATGGGAATAATTACCCCCATCTTGTAAGTGTGTTTTGAAGAATAAATTAAAAATGTGGCTCCAGGGCTTGGCCCAGTACTGACACTTAGTGACGGCTCTGTGAATGGAGGCACCATCTTGGGTGCGACCCTGTTGTCTAGAGAGGGCAGGGCTTCCAGCCACACTGACTTGAGTTGGAATCCAGGTTCTGAGGCTTATTGGCTCTGTGACCTTGGGCAGCCACTTGGCCTTCTAGATTTTAGTTTTCTCATCTGTTAAGTGGAGATGATTCTCTCTGACCTTCAAAGGTGTAAAGATTAAACAGATAGGGTCTGGAACAAAATAAATGCTAAGTGGTGGTTGTACTTTTAAAACATTGTTATCACCCAGTTAGTACATGAAGCAAGGGTAAAAATGAAGCAAATAAAGGCAGATTCTTTTTTTCTTTTTTTACTCTGACGTATAGTTAATACAATATTGCATTAATTTTAGGTGTACTGCAAAGTGATTCACACACACATATATATATACTCAATTATTTTCTGCTATAGATTATTATAAGATATTGAATATAATTCCTTGTGCTATACAGTAAATCCTTGTTGCTTATCTGTTTTATATATAACAGTGTGTATCTGTTAATCCCACATCCTGTTTTGTCCTTCCCTCTCCTTCTCCCCTTTGCTAACCATAAGTTTGTTTTCTATGTCTGTGAGTCTGTTCCTGTTTTGTACATAGATTCGATTGCATGTTTTTTTTAAGATGCCAGAAGAAGTTATAGGATATAATAGTTGTCTTTCTCTGGCTTGCTTCACTAAGTGTGATAATCTCTGGGTCCATCCATGTTGCTTCAAATGGCATTATTTCATTTTTTTTTATGATCAAGTAATATTTAATTGTATCTGATTAGCCAAGAAGCTCATTCGGGTTTTTCTGTAAGATGTTGTAGGAAAACCTGAATGAACATTTGGCCAACCCAGTATAAACATACCACATCTTTGTCTGTGCACCTGTCAATAGGCATTTAGGTTGCTTCCATGTCTTAGCTATTGTAAATAGTAAATTTACACTATGTAATAGTATTTAATAGTAAATAGCACTATTGTAAATCCCATGGATGGAGGAGCCTGGTGGGCTGCAGTCCATGGGGTCGCTAGAGTCGGACACGACTGAGCGACTTCACTTTCACTTTTCACTTTCATGCATTGGAGAAGGAAATGGCAACCCACTCCAGTGTTCTTGCCTGGAGAATCCCAGGGACGGGGGAGCCTGGTGGGCTGCTGTCTATGGGGTCACACAGAGTCGGACACGACTGAAGCGACTTAGCAGTAGCAGCACTATTTACAATTGGGGTGAGTGCATCTTTTCAATTAAGAGTTTTTGCCAGATATATGCCCAGAAGTAGAATTTGTTGGATTGTATGGCAACTCTATTTTTAGTTTTTAAAATAAATCTCCATTTTGTTTTTCATAGTGGCTGGGCCAATTTACGTTTCCACCAAAAATGTAGGAGGGTTCCCTCTTCTCCACATCCTCTCCAGCATTTATTATTTGTAGACTTTTTAATGATGGCCATTCTGATCTGTGTGAAATGATAATCTCATTGTAGTTTTGATTTGCCTTTCTCTAATAATTAGTGATGTAGAACATTTTTGTGTGTGTGTGTGGTTTTTGGCATCTGTATGTCTTCATCTATTTAGGTCTTGTTTTTGGTTGGACTGTTATTTGATATTGAGTTGTGTGGGCTGTTTATACATTTTGTATATTAGCCAGTTATTGGTCATATTACTTGCAAATATTTTCTCCCATTAAGTGGGTTATCTTTTCATTTTGTTCATTTCCTTTGCTGTGCAAAGTCTTTTAAGTTTCACTAGGTTCCATTTGTTCATTTTTGCTTTTATTTCTTTTGCCTTGCTTAGGGGACCGATCTTAGTTCTTTTCTACGCGTTTTATGGTGTCATATCTTATATTTAGATCGTTAAACGATTTTATTTTTGTATATGGTGTGAGGGTGTGTTCTAATTTTAATTGATTTATATGTAGCTTTCCAGCGCCACTTTTTGAAGACATTCTTTTCTCCATTTTATATTATTACTCCTTTTGTGTTAATAGATTAGTTGACTATAGGTGCATAGATTTATTTCTGGGCTGTCTATTCTATTCCATTGATCTGTATGTCTGTGTGGCAAATCCATGCTGTTTTGTAGCTTTGTAATGTCGTATGAAGTGTGGAAGGGTTATGCCTTCAGCTTTTTTTCCTTCAGATTTGCTTTGACAATTCAGGATCTTTTGTGGTTCCATATAAATTTTAGGATTTCTTATTCTAGTACTGTGAAAAATATCATGGGTATTTTGATAGAGATTGCATTAAATTTGCAGATTGCTTTGGGTAGTATTGCCATTTTAACAGTATTAATCCCTCCAATCTAAGATCATGGATTATCTTTCCATTTATGTGAATCACCATCAGTTTTCATTATCAATATTTTATAATTTTCAGTGTATAGGTTTTTTACATCCTCAATTAAGTTTATTCCTAGGTATTTTGATATTTTTTATATTATGACAGGATATTAAATGGTATTTTTTTTTTACTTTCTCTTTCTAATATTTCGTTATTAGTGTGAAGAAATGCAACAGATTTCTGTAAGTTAATCTTGTATCCTGCTACCTTGCTGAATTCATTTAATAGTCTTTGTGAGAAGAATTTAGGGTTCTCTACATAAGAGTATGGCATCACTGAATCAATGGACATGAGTTTGAGCAAGCTCTGGGAGATGGTGAAGGGCAGGGAAGCCTGGGGTGCTGCAGTCCATGGGGTCGCAGGGAGTTGGGCACGACTGAGCAGCTGAACAACAATGTAGAGTATTATGTGACCTACAAATAGTGACAGTTTTACCTCTTCCCTTCCAGTTTTGATGCCTCTTTTTTTCCCTTGTCTGATTGCTGTAGCTTACATTACTATCCAGTTTTGATGCCTCTTTTTTTCCCTTGTCTGATTGCTATAGCTTACATTACTCTGCTAAATAGTACTGATGAGAGTAGGCATCCTTGTCTTGTCCCTGAACTTAGTGGGAATGCTCTCAGGTTTTCACCGTTATATATTATGTTGGCTCTGGGATTGTTGTAAATGGCCTTTATTATGTTGAAATTTCTCCCCTCCTACTTTGGTGAAAGTTCTTTTTATCAGGGATGGATGTTGAATTTTGTCAAATCCAACTTGATCGTGGTTTATGATCCTTTGTATGTATTGTTGGATTTGGTTTGCTAATATTTTGTGGAGGATTTTTGTGTCTATATTCCTCAAAGATATTGGCTGTAGTTTTCTTTTTTGTAATGTCTTTGGTTTTGGTGTCATGGTGATGGTAGCTTCATAGAATGAATTTGGGAGTGTTCTAAACAGTGACACTTTATTTTCTTGGGTTCCAAAATCACTGCGGATGGTGACTGCAGCCATAAAATTAAAAGACACTTGCTCCTTGGAAGAAAAGCTGTGACAAGCCTAGACAGCATTTTAAAAAGCAGATACATCACTTTGCCAACAGAAGTCTATATAGTCAAAGCTGTGGTTTTTCCAGTAGTCATGTATGGATGTAAGAGTTGGACCATAAAGAAGGTTGAGCACTGAAGAACTGATGTTTTTGAACTGTGGTGCTAGAGAAGACTCTTGAGAGTCCCTTGGACTGCAAGGAGATCCATCCAGTCAATCCTGAAGGAAATCAGTCCTGAATATTCTTTGGAAAGACTGATGCTGAAGCTGAAGCTCCAATACTTTGGTCACCTGATGCAAAGAACTGACTCATTGGAAAAGACCCTGATGCTGGGAAAGATAGAAGGCAGGAGGAGAACGGGATGAGATGATGAGATGGTTGGATGGCATCAGTGATTCAATGGACATGAGTTTGAGGAACCTCTAGGAGATAGTAAAGGACAAGGAAGCCTGGCATAGTGGAGTCCATGGGGTCGCAAAGGGTTGGACATGGCTGAGCAATTGAACAAGAACCCTCCTCTTCAGATTTTTGGAACAGTTTGAGTAGGATAGGTATACGTTTTTGTTTGTTTATTTGGTAGAATACCTCAGTAAAGCTGTCCAGCGCTGGACTTTCATTTGGAGGGATGGTTTTTTTGTTGTTTTGTTTTTTAAATTACAAATTGTTTCACTTCTAGTTATCAGTGTGTTCAAATTATTTCTTTTTGACTCAGTTTTGGCAGGATGTAAGTTTCTAGAAACGTGTCCATTTCTTCTAGGTTGTTCAGTTTATTGGCATATAATGATTGTTGGAATCAAAGCCCTGAGGGTTGGTCCCCTTATGTTCCCCTGTGTGTGCCCTGCCCTAAAGATGCCTCCTGAAGCGAGGCTGTGTGGTCACAGGGGACCCACGTGCCACCTGTGTAGCGTCCATGGTTCTGCTTAAAAGCAACCCAAGGTCACATCTCCTCTGTTGTGTTTGTCCCAGGTCTAGCACTAGGCTGTGGTGAGGAGTAGACTGGGGCTGGGAGTTGGGGGGGTTCCGTCTACAGGAATGGAATTGAGGTGACTGTGTTCTACCTGAGGGCTGCCCCTGTGGCAGACTTCTCCCTGGACCTAGTGCTAAGCCACTGTGTGAAGTGGATGGAACCAGGGTGCTCTCTCTGGGAAACGACTCCTGTGTGTTCCTCAGGCTCCTTAGCTCCTTGGGAGCTAAGCTCCCAAGATTTGGAGCTTAGCTGCTGCTCTGTCATGGTGGCACCCGTCACCCCGGAGTGCAGGCTGATGGTGGTCTCAGTGATTCTACCTGGCTCACACTGCAGGCTCCCTAGCCTGTGTCTAGACTCAATCTTTGCCCAGATCACACGCCAGGCTGTGGTATGGAGTGGGCAGGTCGTCTGACCCTTCATACTGGGACATGTGGTGAGGCGGCAGCCTCCAGGCCAAGGCTCTCTCTGACCTGATTGTAAGCAGGTCTGCACGTGTGTACATTCCTCACAAGTAAAGTCTAGGCTGCTCCAGCCCTTCTGTCTGTCTCAGCACATTTCCCGATGGGCGAGAGAGCTTGTCTCCTCCGTGCAAGAGCCCAGGACTTGGATGCCCAGGTAATGACCCAACCCGCTCACTCCTTGGGGCAACGGTCCAGCCACGTGCGCCTTCTCCTCCTGACAGATCTCTCCCAGGAGCACACGTCCTGGCCTTATGCTCTTTTCTGTCCTGCCCAGTTATGTGGAGATTTTTCTAGCAGCTTTGGTTGTAAAGGATTTCTTCGGCCAGTTCCCAGTTTTCTGTGAGTTCCACATGAAGATGTATTTTTGATGTGTTCGTTGGAGTAGGTAAGCTCCAGGTCCCCCCACTTCACCATCTTAATCCCCTTCCTCAAGGCAAATGTCTTTAAAAAAAAAAAATTTTTTTTTTAAAGATGGGGGAAGATATCAGAAATGAATGAATTTATAGAGGAAGAATAAATGAATGAATAGACATAAATATTTGCTGACAGCGGTTTATAAGAGGAGAGAAATGTGCTTGAATGTGTATACATACTGTTTCTGTAAGGGAATAGCTACGTCCAAAATGTTCTTCCACAGTTCATGTGCAGCACTGAGGTTAGTCATTTCTACCATTTTAGTAGATTTGTTTTGCCACATTTGCTGAAATAGAATTGGAGGTACTTACTCTGGGCTTTGGATCCCTGAGAAGCCTCTTCTAAGTTGGTGGTTTTGCAAATGTTAATGGAATGGGAAGACCAGGCTCAGATCCTTCTGCTGTGTGGTTACAGAGCACATTCCAGGGAGCAAGGTGGAGAAAGGTCAGCTCATGGGGTTCCATCTTCCCATTTTAAAGTGAAGAAAACAATAAAAATGGTAATTTTCTCAATCACACTCGCTGTAACTCTTCTTTTTTTTTTTTTTTCTCTTTCTTGGCTTTGGAAAAGAAATAGGAAGAGTTTGTTTGTTCTCTATTGGAATGACAGTGTACTGGACTTCAGGAGAAATAGATATATTTCCCAAGCATTCCTAAAGTGACACTGACTTGAGACAGAACGTTCTCTGAGACTATCTCTGGTTCTCAGATTTGAAACTTATCCTCCAACTTGGTAAGATTTAGGGAGAGAAACAAGGCAGCATTGTTTGTGTGGGAAATTCAATGCATTTCAAAATATTCCTGAGTCTGCCTTGACTGTTCACACAGTCTTATCAGTTCAGTAAGGGCATAAATTTAAAAGTGTTAGGCAGAAACGGCATTTTGTAACATTTTCAAGTGAAGAGAAGATAGCCTGTTTTCTAATTGACTTATTGGAAGGTACCAGAGTGATGTGGTACAAAACTGTTAAAGTCACAGACCAGACCACTGTTAAGACACATTTATATTCTGACTGTAAAGACTGTTTAACTTAAGAATGTATCCACCCACCAGGCTCCTCTGTCCTTGGGGATTCTCCAAGCAAGAATACTGGAGTGGGTTGCTGTGCCCTCCTTCAGTTCATTCATTTACCAAGCCCTTATTAAGAAACACTGAGCAGGCATTGACCTCGTCCTCAGGGATATTGCAATGAAAAAAGCAGGAAAGTCTGTGCTGTCATGGACTGTCCTTGTAGGGGGAGACAGACAAGAAGCAAGTAAACGGATAAGGTCATTTCAGCTGGTGGCACTTCATTTAAGGTTAACATGAGCCTGATGAGGGAGCATGTTGGATAAGGCCGTCTTGTTCAACACTTAAAGGAAAGTTTTCTGAAAGTTTGTGATAATAGCATTGAAACTTATATATTACCATATATAAAACAGATAGCCTGTGGGATTTTGATGTATGATGCAGGGCACCCAAAGCCCATGATCTGTGACAACCTGAAAGGGTGGGCTGGGGAGAGAGGAAAGGGGTTCAGGAGGGAGGGGACCCATCTGCCTATGGCCGATTCATATTGACGCGTGGCACAAACCATCAGAATATTATAAAATAATTATCCTCCAATTAAATAAATATTTTTTTTAAAAAGAAAATTTTAAAATGAAAAAGTGTCAGTTGAGAAAGGAGTCTTACAAGATTGTCACTGGAATTAATGCACAAGGAAGAAAAAAGCACGGGACCAGGTGGTGCATTAGGTGGATCTCTCAAGTTTGTGATCCATAAGCTGAAAGGAGCTTGGCTGCCATGACATCTCTCAGCCCTTGAATAGGGGCCAAACAGGGAACAGGCTTTGCAGAAATAAGGGTATCACATCACTGTATTATCATGCTTTATAACTCTCTCTCCTCTTTTTCTTTAGATATGGGTTACTGAATCCTACCATGGGGAAAAAAAGTTTGCAACAGTGATGCAAACTGAATCCCTTAGGTCAGGCTTTAGTATTTGCACAGGATTATTGAGTGCCAGCTTGTGCCATGTATGCATTGAGTGACTACAAAGGATGACAACACCACCAAAGTGGCCCAGAAATCTGGGGAAATGGGATGTCGGGATCATGGAAATTTCTGGTTGAAAGCTGCTACTCATTCTTGTCTCGTAATGTATGTGAGAACAACCCTCTTGTTCTTATTCTGTTATGGTTACTTTTTATGGCTTTTGTAAAATTTACTGGATCCTGGGAGACAGTTCACATGTTCCCTGTAGGTGGAGCAGACGTTATTGGCAGGGCATTCTACAGCTACATCCTCTTCTCTACTAATAGAGGTGGCTACATGTCCAGCCCCAGGGACTGAGTCATAATTGGTTATACTAATCCTATTCTCCTTTGCCAGTGATTCACCTAGGGTTAGGCATGTGACTTAATTCTGAAACATAAAGTGATACTTAATGTGGGGCTTGGGAGGGTTGGGGCAGGCAAGGTTTCCTAAATGCAAAAAAGCAAAATGGCTGTCTGGGGAGGCCTGACAAATAGCTGTGAAAAGAAGAGAAGCGAAAAGCAAAGGAGAAAAGGAAAGATACAAACATCTGAATGCAGAGTTCCAAAGAATAGCAAGAAGAGATAAGAAAGCCTTCCTCAGTGATCAATGCAAAGAAATAGAGGAAAACAACAGAATGGGAAAGACTAGAGATCTCTTCAAGAAAATCTGAGATACCAAGGGAACATTTCATGCAAAGATGGGCTCGATAAAGGACAAAAATGGTATGGACCTAACAGAAGCAGAAGATATCAAGAAGAGGTGGCAAGAATACACAGAAGAACTGTACAAAAAAGATCTTCACAACCCAGATAATCATGATGGTGTGTCACTGACCTAGAGCCAGACATCCTGGAATGTGAAGTCAAGTGGGCCTTAGAAAGCATCACTACAAACAAAGCTAGTGGAGGTGATGGAATTCCAGTTGAGCTATTTCAAATCCTGAAAGATGATGCTGTGAAAGTGCTGCACTCAATATGCCAGCAAATTTGGAAAACTCAGCAGTGGCCACAGGACTGGAAAAGGTCAGTTTTCATTCCAATCCCAAAGAAAGGCAATGCCAAAGAATGCTCAAACTACCACACACTTGCAATCATCTCACATGCTAGTAAAGTAATGCTCAAAATTCTCCAAGCCAGGCTTCAGGAATATGTGGACCGTGAACTTCCAGATGTTCAAGCTGGTTTTAGAAAAGGCAGAGGAACCAGAGATCAAATTGCCAACATCCGCTGGATCATGGAAAAAGCAAGATAGTTCCAGAAAAACATCTATTTCTGCTTTATTGACTTGCCAAAGCCTTTGACTGTGTGGATCACAATAAACTGTGGGTAATTCTGAAAGAGATGGGAATACCAGACCACCTGACCTGCCTCTTGAGAAATCTGTATGCAGGTCAGGAAGCAACAGTTAGAACTGGACATGGAACAACAGACTGGTTCCAAATAAGAAAAGGAGTACGTCAAGGCTGTATATTGTCACCCTGCTTATTTAACTTATATGCAGAGGACATCATGAGAAACGCTGGACTGGAAGAAACACAAGTAATCAAGATTGCCAGGAGAAATATCAATAACCTCAGATATGCAGATGACACCACCCTTATGGCAGAAAGTGAAGAAGAACTAAAGAGCCTCTTGATGAAAGTGAAAGTGGAGAGTGAAAAAGTTGGCTTAAAGCTCAACATTCAGAAAACGAAGATCATGGCATCCGGTCCCATCACTTCATGGGAAATAGATGGGGAAATGGTGGGAACAGTGTCAGACTTTATTTTTTTGGGCTCCAAAATCACTGCAGATGGTGACTGCAGCCATGAAATTAAAAGACGCTTACTCCTTGGAAGGAAAGTTATGTCCAACCTAGATAGCATACTGAAAAGCAGAGACATTACTTTGCCAACAAAGGTCCATCTAGTCAAGGCTATGGTTTTTCCTGTGGTCATGTATGGATGTGAGAGTTGGACTGTGAAGAAGGCTGAGTGCCGAAGAATTGATGCTTTTGAACTGCGGTGTTGGAGAAGACTCTTGAGAGTCCCTTGGACTGCAAGGAGATCCAACCAGTCCATGAAACTCCAGTACTTTGGCCACCTCATGCAAAGAGTTGACTCATTGGAAAAGACTGATGCTGGGAGGGATTGGGGGCAGGAGGAGAAGGGGATGACAGAGGATGAGATGGCTGGATGGCATCACCGAGTCAATGGATGTGAGTTTGAGTGAACTCCAGGTGATGGTGGTGGACAGGGAGGCCTGGTGTGCTGTGATTCATGGGGTCGCTAAGAGTTGGACACGACTGAGCGACTGAACTGAACTGATGGGAGTTTGTCTCTAATGTGTACTGAACTTGGACGACCACTTAACTTCTAAACCTTGGTTTCCTTATCTTTAAGACGAGGTTAGCAGTAATTACTGTTTTATAGAGTTGTGATGATTACAAAAAATAAAGCATGTACAATGCCTAGGATGGGTAAGTGACTCATAAATGCTGGCTTAAAACAATTATTCCTCAAAGAACAGGGTTGGCTGTGGCTGGAATGATCAGGCCTAGGGGACGAAAGAAAAAGAACAGTTTAAGTCTTTTCTACCAAGGGAAAGTAATCATCAGACTTCTGCGTCCCGAGCTGGAGGAGAAATACTCAGGCAGTAAGCTGAAGAAGTTTCTAAATTTCCTTCTTTTGGTAAGCCTTTTTCCAGTTTTATTGACGCAAAAAAAGTTGAGCAGCAGGAGGCGTACCAGCTGTTGGGTGATCATGCAAAGTTCTGTTTCTTCCAGCAGAGGCCTCTTGTGCACAGGAAATGAGGCTGGTGGCGGCTGGAGGGGGACCCTGGGTCAGGACGCTGGTTTCCTGGAGGCTTCCCCAGAAGGAAGGCAGGGAGGGGAGACTAAGGAAGGGCTTGCGGCCCTCTGCCCTCACCCCGACCCCTGTCCAGCCTTCACAGAACCAGCTACCAGTGCCCTGGAGTGCTGGAGGCTTTGCTGAGGGAGAGAGACAGAAAGATGAATGGAGAGAGAAAGCGGGGGGGGGGGTGGGGGGGGGGTGGGGGGGGTGGGGGGTGGGGTGGGGGGGGGGTCGTAGAAGAAAAAACAGTGCAGCTTTGTTGAAGCTCCTCTGGCTCCAGGGCTCAGAGGTAGGGCGTCCAAGAAGCTGATCTCCAGGGTCAGACCTGCAGGGTGACCCTTTCTGCTGTTTTTCAGTCCATTTCATTTCCCTTCATTGTTGCTACCTTGGCAAACGGGTGGCATCTCAATGATTTTTCGGCGTAATTGAATTGCTATGGATCTATGGAAACTTGGCACAAAGCCGCCAGAGTAGCTGATTGCCAGGGGCGAAGTCAGATGAGCTCTTAAACGGCACAGTAGCAGAGTGATGAGGACCGAAACTGTACGTTACAGCTTGACTTGAAGAAAGGGGCAACCTTCTGGTGGTGGAGGGAGCAAGGGCGGGTCTTCCCTGGTCCAGCACAGCTGCTTCTGTTGAAGGGGGGTGGACGTGTGGGCGCGTGTGACTTACTGCCCATGCTTCCTTTGTTAATTTTTATTGGAGTATAGTTGATTTACAGTGTTGTTGTATTAGTTTCAGATGTACCACAAAATCTTCCTTGAAAGTTTAAACCTGGAGTCTCTTTGCCTTTCATAACCACAATGGCCCCCAGCACATTTGCTGTGTGCCTGTGCGGATCATCATTCAAGATGTGCTTTTGGCAAGGCAGGAAGGCAGTCAGGGCCAAGTGGTGGCTTTGACCTTTTCAGAGCAAAACTGGGAAGGAGAAGACAGCCAAGGGCTGCGTTGGCATTGTGCTGACTTGCCCAGTGGTCCATGAGCATATGAGTGTGTACATCCCCACCAGTGGGAACGGTAACCTGTCCCCTGGTGCTAGAGCCCAGGTGGTGATGGGGGGGATGCAGAGGCTGGGGCTTAGGAAGGAGATGGGGATGTTTCTTTTGGGTTAAGATGAGCCCTTCCTCAGTATCTCCCCCAACCCCTGTGCTAATGGGTGAACCTAGAAAACCAATGGTTGGGAATGTGTAGCCTTGGGAATTGGTGTTGAAATGCGGCAGCAGCCTATTGAGGATTATAGGAAGGAGGTGCTATCACATCGTAGGGATTTTAAAAAGATGGCAATTTGGATAATTTACTTAGGTGATCTTCAAGATATTGTCTAGCCTTGAGAAAATGAAAGAATTTTAATTACATCTTCTTTTGACTCCATGCCTCCCTAAATCCATTACCTGGGGAAGCACAGTTCAGAAAGAAGGTTCCCCAAAAACTCACAAAATGAGGGAAAAGATATGCAACCCAGGGATCTCCCATCAATGAATAATTCATATTTAAGCAGTTTAACCTATTATTATGGGGAGAATCAAATCATGTGAACATTTAATCAACATATCTTTTTAGGGGTACTCTGGGTTCATTTTGCATGTTGGCTCAGGTACGACATTATGATTCCATTGTTTTTTATACATATTTGTAAGTATTTTTTCCTTTCTTTTTTAAATATAGAACTTAAAAGGACTTCAGACTCAGACATGGCTGAAGAATAACCTGTGGAATCAGATATACCTGGATTTGAATTTGGGGTGAGTAGTTAATATTCAGATTATCTGTTTCTTCATTGTAAAATCGGGGTTAAATATGAGGGATGTCTTGAGAATTATGACTAGAATTCGTTATAGCAAAGGGGTTGACACATCACAGATGCTCAAATCTGCCTGCCTCCTTTGCCTCTTTATTCCGGCTAAGATGCAGAGGGTGGGTTTGTGGGAGCTGTGCTCCATGGTGGTGCCAAGAATAGCTTCACCACATCCAGCTACCACAGGGGACTCGGGCGGGTGAACGGGCAGCAGCCTGGCTTCCTGCTGCCAAAAGACAAAGACTGCAGATCCTGAAAAAATCTGGGTTGTGCTTGCAGAGTGTAGAAGGCTGAGAAGATGACGAAGCCTCTAAGGAAGCTATTTTTGAATGGCTTCCTGCTGAGAGACGGGCTTTGGGAAGCTTGATTTCAGGCCCATTGTAGCTTCCCACCTGTCTGCTGCATTCCTTCTGCTGTCTCCCCACATCTGCCGGGCCAGAATGGAAGACGCTCCTTCCTCAGAGGCACAGGCAGCACTGGCGGCCTTTTGTCCGAGCACGCACACTCAGGATACCACTGTGATTTGGGAGGAGAGAAGGGAACAGAAGAGAAATAGGGCTTCTTGTTAAAGAAGGGAAATGCTGTTTTCACTTCCAGCGTGTGTTTCTTCATGGTTCCTCCTGGAGTCAGCTTCTCTTTAACGTGACCTCCTGGTATGGGAATTGTTGGGACAGTAACGAGCACTTCATACCTAAGGCTTGAAACATCAGCTTGTTGCTTCATTTACTCATAAATCTGCCTCGGGGGCTGGACTCTTCCGGGGCAGCATTGCCTGAGGCAGCGTGAAGGCTCCATAGGTGTGATTCTGGCTGCTGCTGCTGCTGCTCAGTCATTTGAGTCAACAAAGTTTCTTTGTGACCCCATGGACTGCAGCACGCCAGGCCTCCCTGTCTATCACCAACTCTCAGAGTTTACCCAAACTCGTGTCCATTGAGTTGGTGATGCCATCCAACCATTTCATCCTCTGTCACCCTCTTCTCCTCCTGCCCTCAATCTTTCCCAGTGTCAGGGTCTTTTCCAATGAGTTGTCGGCTCTTCGCATTAGGTGGCCCAAGTATTGGAACTTCAGCTTCAGCATCAGTCCTTCCAGTGAATATTCAGGGTTGATTGATGGCTGGGATCCTCTCAAAGCTTCACTCCTGCACATGTCTGCCCTTTCTGTTGGTGGTTTCTCCACATGGCCACTTGGCTCCCTCAGAGCATGTATGCTAACTGGCTTCCAACAGGACAAGACCTGACCCGAGGGACTGGGCAGAAGTTGTATTGCATTTTCTTACCTAACCTCAGGAGTCACTTACCATCATTTCTGCTCTTGTCACAGGCCTGGCTAGACGTGCAGGGAAGCAACATTGGCCTCACCCCTCAGAACATAGGCCTCGCCGCCCAGGAGTGTCAGCATGATATGGCAAAACTTGTGATCTTGTCATAGCCCCTGGAAAAGAACTATTTGTCACAGGGGCATGGAACTGGGGGAGGAATGGAGGCATATGCTTGGTGTTGGAGAGTTAAGGAGACTCAGAGCTATTTTTATTTTAGAAAAAGAACTTTCAAAAACTGGAATATAGGCCTACCTCATTTGATTATACTTTTCTTTATTGTGCTTTGCTTATACTGCATTTCTTTTCTTTTTTCTTTTTACAAACTGAAGGTTTGTGGCAGCCCTGTGTTGAGCAAGTCTATCAAGAGCCATTTTTACACCAGTATTTGTTCACTTCATGTCTCTGTCACAATTTGGTAATTCTTGAAATATTGTGAACTTTGCCATTATTATAATATTTGGTATGGTTATCGGTGATCTTTGATGTTGTAATTGTCTTGAAGTGTCACAAACCACGTCCTTATAAGTCGGTGGTAGTGCTGCTGGTTAGTCGTTCAGTCGTGTCTGACTCCGATCCCATGCCCTGTAGCCAATGGGAAGAATACTGGAGTGGGTTGCCATTCCCTTCTCCAGGGGATCTTCCCCACCCAGGGATCGAACCTGAGTCTCCTGCTTTGCATGCAATCTATACACGTTGGTAAACTTTGATAAATGGTGTGTGTGCGCTGACTGCTCCGCCGAACAGCCTTTCCCTGTCGTTCTCCCTCTTCTAGGGCTTCTCTATTCCCTGGGACACAACAGTATTGAAATCAGGCCAATTAAGAACCCTTTAGTGGCCTGTAGGTGTTTAAGTGAAAAGTTACGCCTCTCCCTCCAAGTCAAAAGGTAGAAATGATCAAACTTAGGAAGGCACATCAAAAGCCAAGGTAGACTGAAAGATAGGCCTTTCACACCAGGTAGCCAAATTGTGAATGCAAAGGGAAGGGTCTTGAAGGAAATGAAAAGTGCTGCTCCAGCGAACACCCAAATGATACGAGTGAAAAGAACGTTATTAAGGATGTGGAGAAATTTGTAGTGGTCTGGATAGACGAACAAACCAGCCGCAATATTTCCTTAAGCCAGAGTCTGTTCTAGAGCGAGGCCCTAACTCTCTTCAATTCTATAAAGACGAGAGAGGTGAGGCAAGCTGCAGAAAAGAAGTCTGAAGCCAGCAGAGGTTGGTTCACGAGGTTGAAGAAAAGAAGCATTTCCATGGCATAAAAGTGCTCGGTGAGACAGCAAGGGCTGCAGAAGCTGCAGCAGGTTGTCCAGTAGATCTGAGATCCAGAAGATATAAGATAAATTCGTGCTGGAAGGCTTCCTGTCGCAGAACCTCTGTTGTGCTAATGTCTCAGTACTTCATCACAAGAGGCATGGGGAACACACAGAGGCCTGAAGAACAGTGCTTGACATGGAGGAAGATGAGGTGATATGGCCTACATAAAACTAGCCTAGCAAGGGTTTGACAAACTGAAAGCTTTCATCTCCAGTTGAAACACACTTTTGATAATTTTTGTTGTTATTCATTTCTGGATCAAAAACTTGATTCTAGAGCGAGCTGTGAATCTGAGAACCAGGCTGTGGAGTGATCCTGTGATTATAAAGAATAATCTTAGAAAAGTATTTATAGAGATCAAACAAGATGAGGTCATTAATTTGCTTTTCCTTTTATTATAAAAGTAAAATAAAAAATAGCATTTATAAATCCAACATTTTTTCCTTTAAAAGTATTTGATCTAAAAAACATATTTACAATAGCAAAATGCAGAAAAGGGAGGAAATACCATTTTCAGCATTGATTGTAATCATGTTTAAATATTGACATGTACATGTTCCTTTTTCAAATCACAGAGATAAACACAATTAGAAAAAGCAGTGAGCTTTTTTTTTTTTTTTTTTTCCTTTTTCTTGCCACCTGGCTTGCAGGATCTTATCAACAGTTCCCCAAGAAGGGATCGAACCCGTGCCCCCTGCAGTGGAAGTGCCGGGTCCTAACCACTGGGCCCCCAGGAAAGGCGCAGTTTGAGTCTTTTAAAATCATACCAAGTCAGTCTCATTTGAAAACATCCCCTTCCGTAATCCTTGATGTGAGTGCACACCTGTGCTGTGGACAGCCAGAAGGCAGGCCAGGTGGGAGTGTGACAACTTGTAACAAGAGTGGGCAAGCAGCAGAGGGACAGCAGCAATGACAACAGAAAGCAGCTGGTAAAGCTCGACAAGCTACCGCTCTCCCAGCGGGGCATCAGCCCAGCCACCGGCTGTGACTGTGGTTACTATCTCTCAACTCAGCTAAAATTCATTTCAGAACCAAAGAAGAAATCCACGTTTACAAGGCCTGGAACTACACCCAGAGTGATCCAGGCCGGCCTGTGTTCCTCGAAGCACCCTTGAGTGTGCCTTCTTCCTCTGGGCGACACAGTGGAGTTTCCGAGCTTTGGTTTCCTCGGTATTGGAAGCTGCCAGCAGGCTAAATTTTGCCTTCTATAGGTCCTTCCTGCCCGTAGTCGTGGGGCACTTTGTTAAGAGTTAGCAAGGAGGTGCCGCTGGTCAGAGACTCCGTGAAGCTGAGTTTGCGGAAGGAGGTCTCTACACCGCTGTCACAGATGCTGTCGTCCCGGAGCTCGTCTGCGGAGAGAAAGCACGGGTCATGGGGCTGCACCCGACACGGCCAGGCCGGGCTGCAGGGTGCCTCCACCCCAGCGGGGCTCCCTGTGCGTCAGGCAGGCTTGTGGGCTGCGTCGGCGGCCTCCGCTCATCCCCACAGCCCAGACAGTGGGGTGGGGCAGAAAACACCGAGCAACACAAAGGCTGTGAAAACGTCAGAATCAGCCAAGTGTTTTCGCCTCTCTTTCTTACAATCTAGCCTTGTGTTTGTCAGAATTCTTTCTGAATTTTATTGACTCAAAGTGTACTTTTTTTCTTAGAAATTAGGCGTATTTTTCCACCTACTACCTATTGTATAGCAGAGGAAATTGCTGAATGTAAGCAAAATAAATTGGTGACAGAAGTAGGAGCTAAAAACGAGCTCTCTGGGCTGCACATGCTATTTGACACCATACAGTGCCTCAAGAACATTTTGGTAGCCAAAAAAAAATCCCCGAAAAGTAAAAATGCATTTCTACAGGCAGTTAGGTCTGATTTTCCTTTGAGAAGTGTCTCTAGGGAGCTGAAGAGTGTGAATGATTTCCCGTAGGGAGAGAGTGACCAAGGAGAACAGAAGTCTTCCATACCCGAGTCAGAGAGCTCTTTCTTGTATGTTAAATTCCAACGCTGAAATAGTAAGACCTTCATGGCAGTGACACGGTTACTGATGGATTTATTCAACCTATCAGTCTTTATGGGTTTCTGTTATGTGCTAGGAACTGTGAGGTGTTTTAAAAATAACTATAAAATGAGGGCTTGATGCTTTTTAAAATAGTAGTATTTACCTACTTCTTAGTGTGGAAGGAGCATCAGGTCATGAGACAGGAGATGAGGGTGGTTTTCTGGGGGTACCCTGCTCTCTTCTAAAGTGTGTGTAACACCTGTCCCCACTCCCTTAGGACGGCCACCCCGACGAGGATACACTGGTGTTGAGACGGATGGCAAGAAGGAGCCCGCCAGGTAAGGACCTGTGCACGGAAGGGGAAGAGAAGGCTCACAGGCTCTGGGCCTGAATCAGTGCAGCGAGCTGGGGCGGCGGAAGGAACACAGGGCAGGGGGCGGCGGGGGTGGGGGGGGGGGGCGTGTGAACACCATGTAGGAAAGAGAGAACAGAAAGGCCCCTGCCACCACCGCCTGCAACAGAGCTGGGCAGGCAGGATGCGCTCAGCAGAGACTGGCTGAGTGGATGCATGAACAGGAGCGCACACAACCAGAGCAACGCCATTTTTAAAGAGACTCGTGCTCCCTGTGTGTAGAATGGACTGTAGGTGGTGACAGAGTGACAGCCTGGAAACTGGGAGACCAACTGGGAGCTGCCGCAGGGATGGAGGTAAGAAATGGGGGTGGGGGTCACAGACAGGAGGAGGCTGGAGGGAATGCTGGGAGGTGCTGGGACCACGGGTGTTCACGGGTGTTCACGTGACCTCCTGGAGCACTGCCTTGCCCACGAGCACCGTGGCAGTGCTGAGTCTGGGCGTGAGGGGGTCCGAGCCCGTGCCAGGAGGAGGGGGCTCTGGAGGCTGAGACAAGGTGGGGGTGGGCATGGCGTGGAGAAGTCCAAGGGGAGGTGGCCTGAAGCAGGAGGCGGTGGTCACCTGTGCCCCGGGGGCAGCTGAGGAGGGTGGTGAGCAGATCTGAGCGGACGTGGGTCCTCGTGGTGAGAGGAGCCCTGGCGCAGGGGCAGGCGGAGCTGACCAGAGGGTCAAGGAAGGATGTCATGAGGCGTGAAGAATAGCTACAGAACTTCGAGGAAGCTTGGCTGAATCAGAGAAATCGGGCTGCAGCTAAAGGGGGTGGGAGATCAAGGAAATGTTTGTTTTCTGTTTATTTTGAAAAGATGAGGGGAACCACACCTGCTTGCCAGGGGATCCAGTCGGGAGGGAGAAAAGGCTGACACGTGAGAGAGGCGAGAATCAGAGGAGTGTCTGGACAGGTTAGAGGTGGGCTGGGGGGTTTGCTGGTGCAAAACGAGAGTTCCAGCTGTTTCTGTGTTCTCAGAGCAATGAGGCGAGGACACGGGGTGAGTAAGGAGCAGGAAGAAGTGCTAGCAGTTTGGAAGGAGAAGCTGAGAAGGAGGTTTTGGGAGATGGAGGACTCTTGTGCTTATGTGTTTAGGCGGGGTGACAGGTCAGTGTTGTGGAGGTTGGCGGGGAGAGGCAGCTGAGGGAGCAGGAATGAGGGGACCCCTGGAGGGAGGAGGCTGAGCAGCTGATGGAAACGTCGGGGCATCAGCCCATAGTCTGGGGCGCTTAGTCCTGGTTCCACAGACATTGGTCTGCTCATCCCTCTCATAAATTTAAGAAGTGAGAGAAACTGGGCTTGCCTTCACCACCCGTATCGTGTTGTTTTTGTCGTCTGTTGCGGACCTCAGTAACTCGTGTGTCAAGGTGACTATGCTGGGGACAGCCCCTCCCTGAGCAGTAGCGGCGGGAGCAGGGGATGAAGCACCTGGGGTCCGAGAGGGACACAGACGCGGGGACCGTGTGTTCAGGAGTGATGGTGGGGAAGACAGGCCACACCCCCGGAGACCGGAGGCATGTCTCAACTGCTTTGTGTCTGTTTTTCGTTACCTATTTGTGGCCTTGTGGAGGCGGGGGCGAATGGCAGCGAGTGGGCTTGAGAGGTGGTCTTGGCCGGGCTGGTGTCTGCGGTGCAGAAGGCTGCCTGGATCACGTCAATGGCCTCGGTGTAGCCCATCTGTCTCAGGGCCTCCACCAGCTCCTTTATGGTGCCCCCGGAGACCTGAGAAATGAAGGAAGAGTGTGCTTCTGTGTTCCAGCCTGTGCAGGAAGTAAGCAAGGCAGGCTGTAAACTCGACACCACACCCCGTCCCCCTGCCAGGCTGCCTCCTCCACTGAGACGGCCAGGGGGCATGGAAGGTCTGGTGGGGAGCCTCAGCATCGTCTTTGAATCAAGCTTCCTGTTTCAGCTCAGAGACCACTCAGGAAATCACAGAGAAGCACTTCATAGTGTGCAGACAGACTGCCAAGGCAGTAAAGCTCTAGAGTGAAACCTACACGGTCTCCCTGAAGCTCTGAAGACCACTGAGAGATGAGCAGTGATGGAATTTTCAAACGTAACTTCACCCCATGGTTTTTCGGCATTTATTTTAGAAATGCAAAGCATCACCAGGTAATGGCTGTGCTAGGAGTGAGCTCACAGAGGGCTGCTTCCGGGATGTGCTCACATGAGAGCAAGGCCGGTGCTGGGGTAGAGGAGGGCACGAGTGTGGCCCACAGTCTCTTGTTCAGGAGACCGGCGTTCTATGACCATCCTGACCCTCCAAGTAGCATTTCTGCAGCGCACCTCAAAGTATCTGAATACAACCAAGGTGGGTTTCCTCCTGCCCTGGGTCACCCTCCCAGGACATGGGGAGTGACTAAGATTTTGTCGCTCAGAGTTAAGGGAGAGGGGAAGGGACTGTGCTCTGGCCGGTAATGTTAATACAGTCAGATAAACGTAGCCAAGGGGGTTGCAAAGAGTTGGACATGACTTAGCGACTGAACTACAATGACAACGTAAGGTGACACGTTACCTCGTAGTTGTCCATGAGGGTTTTGGAAGGAGCGGGACTCAGCCGGAAGGCGTTGTTCAGTATCCCCAGACCTAATTTCTGTGCCAGAGTAGCCCAGTTTTTGTCTGGATCAGGAATTTCTAGCAACTTGTAGAGCTGCAGCTTTGCATCTTCAGTCAGCTGTTTCATGTCTCCTAAAGGAGATAAAGAAGAAACATGACCATCCTAATGGATCAGAGACTCTCCACAGGGACCGGTCACTGCCACACAGCTCCCCCTCCCACCCCGGGGGAGCAGTCGTGCTCTTGCACCGGAGAGTCAGCAGCCACCCAGGTGAGTAAGAACAGGCCACGCTGTGGTAGGTCACAGCTGGACCTTCTCCGTGGCAGGACCCCCCGCTTCTGAGAGAAGCCCCTGCCTTTCACAGCACAGTCTGGGTAACGCTGGCTTTCCCTCAGCCCCTTTCAGGGTCAGGACGGAGGTGGCACTGGCTCAGGGCACCTGGTTCTCCCACAGCTCACCTTGTGCCAGCAGATCATCAGGCGTAAACTCTGGCTCATAGGGTTTCCCATTTAATATGTCAAATACCTGTTGGGAAGAAAAACACGGGGATGTTACAGGGACAACAGGGAAATCAGCTGCTTTGTGGTAAGGAACTCAGCCCGTCTTCCTCAGGAGGCACTCGTAACCCCATAGATGGAGTGGGAAGAGGAGTCAGTACCCTGGCCTGCAGACATGTTTGCCCTCTGGGGCTCTGGGCCCAGGAGGCTGTGCCCCACAAGCACTGTCTGAGCCACATAGGAAGACCCCACCCAGCCGCACAGAGAGCCAGGCCACAGCCCTTTTGAGGGACAAAGGTGGTCCAGGCCACCCAAGCAGCCACGTGCTGGTCAGAGTCGATGGTAAATGACGTTTCCCTGAGAGTTAGGGCAAGAACTGAACCCATGTCGTGCTGTGAAGCTGTGCTGCCTGGCTGCCCCTCTTCCCTGGTAAAAAGGCTCATGAGAATGAGTTTTTTAAGCTTGCTCAGATTGAGGTGTACAAATGCTCACAAGGCTTGAGGACAGCCTCTTGGCACCATTTACCTTTTAACTGAGAGGCCAAAAAAGTCTTAGGATAAAAGAAAAGAGAACAGATAACTAATAGGAACCTACTGTATAGCACAGGGAAATCTACTCCATACTTTGTAATGACCCACATGGGAAAACAATCTATAAGAGTGGACATGTGTGTAACACATGCAGTTTGCTGAAACTAACACAACACTGTAGATCCACTATGCCCCCAGTAAAAGTTAACCTGTAAAGGAAAAAGAAACTTCCATAGCTATGGAGGCTTTTCTGCATTCCCTGCAGTCACTTGGCTGCTGACTGACCGGGGTGAGGACTGCACGGGGTCACTGAGTGGCTTATCTTTGTGTTCTGTGGTGAGGCTTCTGGGAAGACCAGGCGCTCAATGTAGAGTGCCATGTGGGCTCTCTGCAGGGTTACTCAGCTCATGCCACATGGGCCCTGGGGAGGCGGTTTTTGCCAGGGAGCAGCGCCTGCCCCTCGGGATTTCAGTTGGTTGGGCTGGAGATGTGCGCTGCCCACCTCCTCCTGTGGCTCCCTCCCTGGGCTCAAGGACCTGGTAACCGCTTTCCCCTTCAGATCTTGCGTCCACAGAGTTCTGAGGAAGGCTTTAAGTCTGTTCTGTTTACACTGATGAAAACCCTCAGAAGAATCCCCATTTCGTCTCATGTTCAGCAGTTACTTACTGAAGTTCAGGCAAACCATGGCATGTATCCTGGCTTCAGAAACTCAGATGGGAAGGATTCTGGTGTGAGTTCAGAATGGGCAACACGCTTTGTGAATTCTGAGTTTCTCTCACCTATCAACTCTGATCTGATTAGGCATATGCTTTTATGTTCAGAGAACTCTGCTGACCTAGATCTTTAGCGGATAGGCTTTTCAAGATAAATACAGCTCGTGACAAGCAGCCTGTCTTTTAAAAATACCAGGTGCGGGCTTCGGGGAGCCAAGACTGAGGAAGACCACTTGCCGCCTAAGCAGCAGCCAGCACGCTGGCCGAGCGGGGCTCACCTGCCAGCTGCTGGCCATGTCCAGAGGAGTGGTTCCTGGTACCACCCCTTCATCCTCTCCATCCTCATCCCAGGAGTCATCCAGGTCGTACAGAGGCTCGAAGTTCTCCACCAGGGGATCTGCTCCTGCGGAGCCAAGTCACACAGCGTTAGATAAAACCCACATCTTCTCGGCTCCTAACTGCCTTCAGGGGTCAGATTCTATAAATATATAAAACACACTTCCACTGAAATATCCAGAAACCGGCTTTTAAATTCTAATCTATCTTGACTGTAAAGGTGACCAATGATACCTTTGTATAGCCAAGGATACTTTCAAAAACACAGACTTGGACTGACGCTCACATTTGACTCCACAGGATAGTTGTGAGATGCACCTTTAACCTGAGGACTGAGGGCGGTGGTTTACAGGGGCTACCTGGTGGGCTCAGGAGATGAGGTGCCATCCCTGGGTCGGAAAGGTCCCCTGGAGAAGGAAATGGCAGCCCACTCCAGTGTTCTTGCCTGGGAAATCCCACAGACAGAGGAGCCTGGTGGGCTACAGTCCATGGGGTCACGAGAGTTGAACATGACTGAGCGACTCAACAAGGGTGCACCCTTAGTCTTAAGGCCCCATGTGTTCAGCTTGATGCCTGGCACCTCGTGTTTCTCAGCGTCTTCACCTGCTTGCTTAAAAGAGCAAAGCTGCTTTCTGTCTAGTGCCAACCTGTTCTGTTTTATTCCTGGGTTATGGCACTGATCCTTAAATGCAAAACACCAAGAAAACCTTCTGGTAGGATGTGTAGTTATTGAAAGGTTATAGCTTCTAGTCTGAAGGCATTTCATAATCATAACCAGTGACTCCCCAAACTAATCATAAACACTGCAATCACCATCTCTCGTTCATGGGAATGTTCAACTTGACAAAGGAGAAAAGAGAAGGCTGCTGCTTATTTGGGATATGACGTCAGAAAAATGTGGTGCCAAAGAAAAGGTTCTTATATTTTTCTGGTCTGTTTTTTTTTTTTTTTTTTTAAAGAAGGTATTTAATCTGCTATTTTCTTGAATTTGTGAGGCATTTATTTTCTAAAAATAATAACCTTATAAATAAATCAAATATGCCAGGACAGGCTTGAGATACCAATTACATTAAACATTTTTGAGGTTCTAAATGTATAAGGCAGTGGAGATTCAAGGATGAGCAGGAATAATTTTCCTATATTTCACAGGATGAAAGGGTTGAATTGGAACAACACTCTACATCCTTGAGCAAAGCAGGGGAGAGAAACAGAGAAGAGTCTGGAAGTTCAAGATGACAAGATGTGACTCAAGCTCTGCCCCTTACTGGGGCCAGGGAACTGGGATACAAACGTCTTACCAGTCTGTTTCCTTGGCTATAAAATGGGAATAGTAATGGGATTTGTCTCAAGGGTTACTGCAGATCAAGTAAGATTAAATGAGACAGTGTGACTTCCTAGCCCAACAGAAGCTAGCAAGTTTTAGGGTTTGGTACAGGACAGTACTCAACACATGGCCCATGTGTTTGTTCCTATCGTTTTGGCTTCTCAGAGACCTTTCTTACAAAAGGAAGTCTTCAAATGCTTTATTATACCAATAAACTCTTCCTTCTGAGGACCTGTGATGGGACCTTAAGGCTGATACTGCTCCGAATTCTACAAGGAATTCAGTTCAACCTTAGGATCCCCTGTCATGGGACTCAACTTGATCCAAATCCAAAACAGGTGAGTAAAAACTAACATGACCATCAGCACGGCACCCAGGATTACTAATACAAACAGAGCCTCCATGGCTGCTAAGTGGGATACGCAGCACACTTAATCATTTATTTGTGCCTTTCTGCAGCACGTCTGTAGGTTCAGGAGGTGGCCCGGCCGCTCTAGTGAGTCTGGGTTTGCCTTCCTGATGCCACTTTCTATGGCTGACTGCCATGCTGCCTTACCTGCTGCTTTGAGAAGAGCTGCCAGCCTGGTGGACCCTCTGCCAGCCGCTATGTGCAGGGGTGTAGTCCCATCATAAGTGGTGCTGTCCACGTGGGCATCACCCTAAAATCCGCCCACACAGAAAAGGGTTAGTTCAAGGTCCTCTCGCCCTTTTGTCCCCACCTCCCCTGTCTGCATGGCTCTCCAGGTCATGTTACCAGCCCAGTTGTATTCTAGGTAGGCTCTGCCAGTGCAGAGATCCTCAGAGATGCCAGGCAGGGGAATACTGGAGGGCCTGAGCGGCTATTCTGAAGCCTCCAGTAGATACTACACAGGTAGAGCCGACGATAGGGAGATGAGCTGTTAGCAGAGTTGTTCTTTGAAAAGATTTTCCCAAATACCCTTTGAGAATCGAATGAGAAGGCACGTAAGTGCATCCCTCACCTCCAGGAGCAGGCAGCCAGCCAAGGAGATGTTGTCGTGCTCCACGGCCAGGTGCAGCGCCGTGCGCCCCGACTTCCGCTCCTGGGCGTTGACGTCAGCCCCCGCGGCCATCAGCAGCAGCAGGCACGGCAAGCTGTTGCTCATCATGGCTACATGGATGGCATTCAGACCTACGGCCCAAGCACAGGGACGGTCACGGGGAGGGAAGGCTGCTGGGGGTCAGCATAGGTCTCCAGTCTTTACAGGTGCTGTAAGTCAGCTGTCCTGCATGTAAACCCCAGACTCCTTTTGTGTTCTAGAGACAATGAGAGCACATAAACATTCTCTGAATAAAGGATGCTTTCTACATATTAAGGGGGCTTCCCTGATGGCTCAGATGGTAAAGAATCTGCCTGCAATGCAGGAGACCCAGGTTTGATCCCTGGGTCAGGAGAAAGGAATGATAACCTACTCCAGTATCTTGCCTAGGGAATGTGTAGCCTGGCGGGCTACAGTCCATGGGATGGCAGATAGTCAGACATGACTGAGCAGCTAATACTTTTTCTACATATCAAGAATGGTGTTTGCTCAGGCCTCTGCTTTTCCCTCCTACTGACTATTCCAGATCATCTTTAAAGGAATTAGCTCCAGCCAGCAATGGAAATTTCCATAAGAGATGATGAATTCCAAGTGGTTAAGGAAAGCACTTTGGGGTGCAGATTAAATACACACATTTATCTGGTAGCTACGTATTGTTTAGAAAGCAGACAGAGGTACACCGCGATGCGTGATTGTCTCTTACCTTCCCCATTGGGGTGGTTAATAAGTTGTGCTGCCTTTTTGTGCTTGAGTAAAATACCGAGAATTTTATCATGTCCTTCTTTGGCAGCAAGGTGCAAAACAGAGTTACCCAAGCGGTCCAGGAGGCTCAGGTCAGCGCCAGCCCTCAGCAAGTCCTCCACCACAGCTTCCTGTCTGGTGATCACTGCCAAGTGCAGGGGTGTCTAGGGAGTGGAGGGGAGGCAGGGGCGACACGTCAGCGGCACAGACACTTGTCATCCACTGGCTTAGCTGTGACTACAGTAGGTGGAATCATACTGAGGGGCCAGTTCTCATTTCCAGATTAAGTTCTCACCTGTGCAAATGAGTTACTCTCCATTCCATATCATATGCTAATGATATATATATACTGGACTGACATTTAGTCAGTTATCAAAGCTACTTTTTACATTTACAATTTTTATTTTTAAAAATTTTTATTTATTTTTTACAATTCTCAATAGCTTTGTTTCTGGCTACAGTCAATTGATTTTTGACAGTTAACTCCTATTAGTAAATTCAGTTTTCTTGAATTTCTAGTAGGAGTCTTACCTTCAGCTTAGAAATCATATGTTAATGAACCAAATCAACTTATGGTTTTACTGAAAAAGTTTAAACAAACTACCCAGCAGGAACCAATTGACAAAGGTACTGTCATTCTGTAATGACATGCAAAAAAATTTGGTAAATTAAAAAATATTGTTCCATGGACAAGCTCCACGAGACCAATCAACAGGATTCTGCCACCATGCTTTATAAAGGGATTCTCAAAGGCATAATAGAACAAGAGAGCCCCCTCCCAAAGGAGGCTCAGATGGACAAACAAGCCAGGCTGCTGACACGTAACAGGTGCATACGTAGTCCATTTGATTATCCTGCCACAAAACGGCACCTCAGCGAATGCAGATGAGATGTTTTGAAAACTGCATTTTCGAGATGAGTAAGACAAACACACTCAAGAAAGTATCTTTCAAAGAACTTAGGTCACTGCCAGAACAGCAGTATATTTTTATACAGATCAGCCTATTTCACAGCAGCCTGTGAAATCGAGTCTCTCTCAGGACAATCTGCCTAGACTTCCCTTCTCAGTAAGCAGTTACTGGCTGCAGCGCTGACAGCAGGTGGGCCACCAACACCCTTGCTGGGCCCGCCAGGCGCGAGTGGGGTGACGGGCACTGTGCTGTGTCATTGCAGGGATGATTTAATACAACAAACAAAACAGGATTTTCCCCCCAAATTTATACTCTTTTTTCTACCCCCCCACCCCTGTTTCATCCTTTAGAACTATAGCCTGGCTTGAAATGAATCATGTCCTTGGAACTTTAGACATTATAGCCATGAGCCTTCCTCTCAAAATAAAAAAATAAACTGTGTTTAGTAATCAGATATGTCATTTGGGGAGATGAGGAAAGGAAAGAGAATGAAATTGGAAAAAAGACCTGAAATCACATTATACCATTCAGAGATTTAACATTGTCTGTAGTTTTAATATAATTTTCATATCATACAAAATCTCTTACCATTAGTAAAAAAAAAAAAAAATTTATTAAGTTTTTTTTTTTTTTCTCTCTATGGTCCCATGGAAGGTTTTCTATGATATTTTAGGCTTTAGATCCTAAACCCCAGGATTATATCTTAAGTAATTATACAATGTAGGAATACCATGCTTGCTGGCATGTGGACTTAGGCAGACATTTTGCAGAGCCAAGTAAACAAATACCCCAGCAACCCAAGTCCTGCCTGAGGGACACAAATCCACAAGGCACGAGTGAGGCTCTGCACTGAAGTACTGTCTGTGGAGGTAGGAAGTGAGAAGCTGGCTAAGGGTCAACTGTTGGGAAACAGGTACATAATAGATCGAAGATGTACACAACAGGATCCTCTTCAGGGGTAGAAACAATGAACTAGTTGTATACACAGGTGCATGGATAAATTCCACAAACAGTGAAGGCAGAGATATCGTGACACGTAGGACAAAGCCACCTATGCAGCTTACACACACATGCACGAAGAACTGTATGAGCACACACACGAGTGCATGTACAACTGGCAAAACCCAAGTTAGATCTGTGGATTGTATCAATTTCCTGTCTTTGATACTGGACTGGAGTTACACAAGATGTTATCACTGGGGAAACCAGGGAAAGGGTACACGCAACCTCCTCGTACATTTTTTGCAACCACCTATGAATCTGAAATTAAAAATGTCAAGTTTTATGCCAAGTAGAAGCAGTATGTATAATATACCATGGATTGCATGTAAGAATAAACTTTCCTAACACTATAGCCAAAAATGAACTCAAATGTAAGGCCAGAAACTATAAAACTCTTAGAGGAAAACACAGGCCAAACACTCTTTGACATAAATCACAACAAGATCCTCTTTGACCCACCTCCCAGAATACTGGAAATAAAAACAAAAATAAACAAGTGGGACCTAATTAAACTTAAAAGCTTTTGCACAGCAAAGGAAACTATAAATAAGATGAAAAGACAACCCTCAGAATGGGAGAAACTAATTGCAAATGAAACAACTGACAAAGGATTAGTCTTCAAGATACACAAGCAGCTCATACATCTCAATACCAGAAAAACAACCCTATCAAAAAATGGGCCAAAGACCTAAACAGACATTTCTCCAAAGCAGACAGACAGATGGCCAACAAACACATGAAAAGATGCTCAACATCACTATTAGACAAATGCAAATCAAAACTACAATGAGGTACTGCCTCACACTGGTCAGAATGGCCATCATCAAAAAATCTACCAACAATAAGTGCTGGAGAGGGTGTGAAGAAAAGGGAACGCTCCTGCACTGTTGGGGGAATGTAACTGATACAGCCACTATGGAGACACATGTACTCTGTCCACTGCAGCACTATTTACAATAGCTAGGACATGGAAACAGCCTAGATGTCCAGCAACAGATGAATGGATAAAGAAGTTGTGGTACGTATATACAATGGACTATTACTCAGCCATAAAAAGGAACACATGTGAGTCAGTTCTAGTGTTGTACAGAGTGAAGTTGGAAAGAGAAAAACAAATATTGTATATTAATGCATACATGTGCAATTCAGAACAATGGTAATGATGAACCTCTTTGCAGGGCAGGAATAGAGACCCAAGCAGAGAACAGAGTTGTGGACATGGCAGGGGAAGGAGAGGGTGGGACGAATAGAGCAGCACTGAAATATGTATACCATATGTAAACCAGAGGGCTACTGGAAAGCTGTGGTATAACGGGTGGTCTGTGACGATGTAGAAGGCTGGCAGGGAGGGGCCACATGTATACTTACGGATGAATCATGCTGTTATACATCAGAAACCAACACAACATTGAAGAGCAATTATCCTCCGATTAAAAATAAATTTTGAAAATGTATATTAAAATATCTGTCTAAAGTATATATGTTAAGGTAGCAAATACCTAGGGAAATACTTATAATCATTATATTCGGGAGTGAGGCTGAGAACTTGTATGCTGCTAGGGAGGGTAACTTTGATTCTCTAAGGCATATCTTTACATACTATTTTAAAAACTGCAAACATATATATGATAATTAAAAACAAAAAATACATGCTCAAACCCCCCACTCATGTTTTATAGGAACATATGCAAATAAAATTGATATCAAACTAGAGTGGTTGTTTATGTTGCAGGGAGAGGAATGGGAGAAGAGAAAATAGTTTAAAAGGAATAGATTTCAGAAATATTTTCAGAGAAAGCTTAACCCTATGTACTTATTTTGAGTGTGGCTTTCTCTAGAGAGTGGGTGGAAGACAGATTTGATCACGACAGATGGCCACAGAAATGTACTAAGATTAGTGAAAGGTATTTTGGGAGCATGTTTCAGACAATTGCCAAATAATCCAAATTATTTAGGGAACTGTATAATTTCCCATCAAGAATAGCTAACAGAACCTTTACAACAGAAAAATGAAAGTTTAAATATTAGTGGGTTTCTAGTTCCCAAATAAAAGTCACCATTGGGTGTGTGTTTGACACCTTAAAGGCCAGCCAGGGGGTCCCAAATCCTTGCCCATCAATGAGAACAATGGTAAAGGGGTGTGAGAAGTGGACCTGCATGCCCCCACGAGTCCCACATCAGAAGGCATGGAAGCGTCAAAGGGGGTGGTTTCAGTTTTGTCCCAGCACAGTGGAGAGTCTCAATAGGTGTGCCCGAATGATACAGTGCAGAGTTTGGCACATAATAAATCACAACTACTAAGCCTGTTGTGCAGTGTCCTTTGCAGGTCCTATTTATAAACAGAAAAACAATTCCTTGAATCTGACATACAGGCACTAAACTTAAGCACTCTTTGAAAGGGGGACTGAGAAGTGCAAGGTCCCATTTCCAGTTATATCTGCACACTTGTGATGGTGAAAGGAACAGTCGGTCCTGAAGCCTGAGAGACTCAAGCTTTATGGGCCAAGTGACTTTCCAAATACCAGCAACACCCAAACTGGTATGAAAATGTGAAGAAGCTATCCTTTAAATACATACCTAAAATTAGACCTCATTCCTAGTTATGAGTCAGTGAAGAATTCCCCAACTTCATTTTCTCTTTGGTCTTAAGCATGATGGCCAAAGACGTGGCCTAATGGCTTAATACCCAACGGGAAACTGTTACTTTCCCTTATCAGGAGACACAGATCAACTTGATCTATCTATTCAAAGATAAAAATCTACTGGGAGCTACATGTAAACATTTCAGTGCTATTGCGTTTAGAAAATGACTCACATCACTGCTTTAAAAATTGAGAAGTGGAACAAGCATCTTTACTGTATAAATAACTGTACGTGGTGGTGTCTGTATTTTTAGAGGGAGGGATAGGCTTGAGTCAGGCATCCGGGAATGCCGTGGAGGCCAGGGAGGACTGGGAAGTCATTTCGAGTCTTGAAGGGAAGGAGAAAACAGAAAAGCTGGGACGGGCACAAGACCAGGAGGCTGTAGAGAAGGCTGGTGGGGCCGGGGAAAGGCAGCGGGAAGGGAGAATACCAGGGGGAGAGGGAGGGCGCAGACCCTACTCACCTCCTCCCAGCATGGCCCCTTGGCCTGGGAGGCTGGCCGGGGTCTGCCGGCTCCCTGCACCAGCATCCCAGCTTTGCTTCTGACACCCTCAGTCTCCTTTCCTCACCTGAAATCTGTGTGGGCCCACCAGGCAGCCTCACTGAGTCTCCAGTCAGCTCTGCTCTCTGAGATACTTGATGACCTCTGTAACAAGAGTTCCTCAGCCTGCTTTTAAGTCTACCCGATTTCTGTGTGAATCTGATTTGGGCAAATCTCTTTAGTGTTCCCTGTTTTCTTCACCTTGAACATTATTATTATTATTTTGTATTTTGAATTTTCTGTTTTTTGAAAGACACTTTTTCCTTCTCAAGCAACCTTTTTAGTTTTCTTTATTCTTGACTCAGCACCCTTCATTTGACAACCATTTAATCTAGATGCTGTCAACATGTTCAGCACACTTCAAAATTCTTGTAAATCACTGGCTTTTCTAATTGAGAAGTTTTTTCAATTCTATTTTTTCTCGACAGGGGTGATATATTTATCCTGCAGTGACTGTCTGCTTTGGCAAGTTTCTGAAGCTTCAAGTTTGCAGTCTCTCAGCAGGATGCTGAATTTCATTGTGGGGTGACTGCTATTATACTCATAGATCAAAGGATCCTCATTCATAAAAGAACATTCCTATGTAATGGGCTTTTTTGATATTACCTACAGAGACATGTTGTTTTATTTTTGCTGTTAACATTATATGCTACTATTAATACACACACAACCACACGTACACACCATGGATTTTTCTTCAGTTGTCTCCTTGATATTTCCGCTTACCTGGTAGAGATCATTTCTCATGTTGATAATTTCATCAGAAATCAAGCCAGATGTGACTTCCAGCAGATCTCTCACAAGCTGATTATGAAGGTGGATGATTGCCAAGTGTAAGACACTGGAATAAAAATATAGTGGCAATAATCAGCTAAAGTGTTAATGAAAAAAAAAAAAAGAAAACAGGTTCCCACGATAGGATTAGATTTGTAAACTCAATTTGGCTCTCATACCTAGTTTCCTTTGGCGCGTAAATGTCTGGAATCTATGAAACATCCTGAATCTGAGGTGGGTGTGCTCTACTGCCTGCTCACTTACAGAGCCTGCCTGGTCTCTGGGGGCTCAGTTCAGACTCCTTGACGTGTAAAGGAGCCTGGACTTTGAGGCAGAGAAGTCTCCAAGTTCAAATCCTAGCCCTGCCTCTGTGCTATGGTTTCAGGGCATTTTCTTCTCTAACTTTTCCCTGCCTTACCTGGACTCACAGATGATATGATGATGAGATGATATGCCTGAACTAGGATTTGTTCATAAAAATGTAGTTATCTCACCTAGCCCTGCCCCCTCTTCCAAAATACAAGGAGGTGGCTCTTGAAGAACTTCCTAGATCCCAAGAGGGGAGAGTGGAGCTAGGCTCTTAACTACAGGAAGGAGGAACAGTGTGATTGTATTTCTCCCTTGAATTCTCTCCGCTGCCTGGAATGGTTTTGCTCCGCTTGTCTGCCTCAACAGTGCCTCTTTATCCTTCATGCTCCAGTCCAAAACTTACATCCTTGGAGAAGACTTTCTCAGTTTCCAAGGCAGAGCAAGCTGTCCCCCGCTCAAGTTTCCTACTTGGTTGAGCAACTACAGTTTTCTGTTACATCCTCTCTGTCTTCTGAGCCTCTTGGAGGCTGGTTCTCTCTGGGTCAGCCTTACAGCCCTGGTACACAATTTAGACACTAAAATAAGGATGACTGAACAAACTGAGGGCTTACAGTAATGAGGCTGAAAATATTGGCAGGTGCCAAGCATCACTCCTAGGAACAAAATTTTTTTAATTGTTAAAAAAATTTACTATTAAAATTAATTGGAAATGACACAACAAGAATAAAAAATGGCTACTATTTGTTTAGAGCTTTTAATACCAGACTACACTAAGCATCTGACATACATTATCATATTAATCATAGTCTTACAAGGTAGGTAATATTATCCTTAATTTTTGGTGATGAAACTGAGACTTATGGGTATAAGAGAACTCAATCCAGGTCATATATTAAGTCCATGACTGTCTTGCTCCAAAGCCATCCCCTAATTCCTTAAGGTGTCCTGCTTCGGGGCCACATGTGTGCTGCTCTGTGGGGTGGTGGTGAACATCCAGGGTGATGAACCCTTTGAGGGATGGACAGATCCCGGTGCAGCGCACACCTGGAGGAGCCCGTGGTGGCAGCACGTGCGGGGTTTGAGCACTGGCTGCATTTTCTCTAAGCATGGCAGGTGTCATTCTACTCAGGCCACTTTCTTGGCGGTAGCAAGCGTGTATTACGTGGGATTAACACTGACACAGGAGAGCCTGAAAAACTAAACTGTGGCATCATTATTTGAGAGGGATTTTTAAATGAATTATCTCAGGGTTTCAGTACTGTCTTTTGAAACCTAGGACTGAAAGAAGATGGATGAAAAGGTCCTGAAGTCTGATGCAGACGTGATGTATGTATACCAAGAAAAAGGTCGTGCTTCAAAAACTGCCTAAAAATTTCCATGTGTAGCTCAGCATTTCATAGCAGAAGTACATTCCCCCTCCCCCATAAATTTTCACACCCTTATGGGAATTTCCCCAGTACCAGAAGTTTTTATTTTTTTCTTCATTGTATTTTCTGTGATGACTAATGACCACAGGATTCAGATTAATAGCCGAATGCAATAAGCTCAGTGAAAACAAGGGACCTGAGCTGTGAAGGCTCAACGCTATTCCTGTCTGCATTCTTATGAGGACTCTTCCTTGGTCTCCCCAGTCTCACCTGTCTGCTTCCCGCTGCGGGGAGTCCAGAGGGAGGGCGTGCTTGCGTGAGAGTATTTGGGGGCCTGGGCGGGGACTCTAAGGATTCACTTCCTGCCTGGGCAGGGAAGGCTCCATCCCCAGCCTCTCCATGTATTTCCAGGTCCTCACACACGTTCGTACCTTTGCCTCAATGCCCCCACTTAAATGCGTGTGCTGTATCCCTTTTCACAGTCATCCCTTCAGACACCCGCGGTCCCTTTCTAACTTAACATGCGCTCACCTTTCTTAGGCTCATCAGCTGGTCCCTAAGAATGTCATCCGCAACACTGCTGTCGTGCCCTGGTTAACTGCTTTCTCTTGTGGTTATATGCTACTGAATGCTAACTGGATTATTTAACCCTGTAAAACACGTTCTGCTGTGGATGACATTACACAACAACGGCTGTGCTGGTTCCTCCATACTGTATAACCAGGCCAGTGGTTACACCACATCCTTGGTTACACTGCAAGGAATGAGAACAAAGGTCTCTCTTTGAAACCCCAAGGTTGGCACTTTCCTAAAGCATTTGGTTCAAACTAGGTTTAAGACACAGCACCCAAGAGCTCTTCCAGAGAGAAGGATTTCTCACTGTTGATGCTATTTTAGGGAAGGTTTTGAGCAAACCACTTGACTTGGACTTGAGAGCTGCTGTTGCTTGCTATTTTTATCAGCTTTTGAGATTATTTTGGAAGTCTCAGTGAGAGGATGAGGAGAACTGTTTTAGAAAGAAGCCAGGTGTCCCTGCACTTATGAGCCCTGTAACAGCAGAGACGGGAAGCACGGTGGTGGAAGGGCAGACTCCCACACCACGTGGGTGAGAGCAGTCAGAAGAGTCTGGTCCAGTCACAGACTGGTGACCGTGAACACAGGCAGTAGAGAAGGAACTGTCAACCGGGAGAGAATGACGACGGCCTCTTAATCATTTTGTCATTGTTGCTCTTGTGCTGTTCTCTGTTGGGTTTTTCCTTGAGGTTACTGTTACCACAGGTATGCAGTTGGGATAATAAGCACTTTAGACATTTGGTAAGACCAAACTTTATTACATTATTCCAATAAACAAAAATATTCCAATAAACAAAATGTTTATTAGATATTATTCTAAATCTTATTCCAACAAATGAAGCAGGGCTTTTCAAAAAGTACCATTCCCCACACACATCTTAGTTTTCTAACCCAGACTGTTGTACTCTTAGATGAGTAACCAGCTATTTTAGAACTCAACAGGTGGGAACCACAGGATAGAGAGGCAGATCACACCACTCAGCCTTACTGCATTCTTTTTCTTGAGGGAATGCTTCAGTAGCAGGATCCAGTGACTTCAATCAATTCATCTCATCTCTAGCCAGCATGCACACAATTCTTTTCTCTCTTTGTCCCTTTAAAACACCTTGTTTACAAAAGTCCTGACTTACCTGTCCCCGTTCTCATCCTGCACGGCAGTGAGATGGCGCTGGACGGCCAGCAGCATCTTCACGTCTCCTGTCACTGCGTAGTCAAAGAGGGCGTTGGCGTGCTGCTTGGCCAGCTGCATAGCCTTCTCCAGAAAGAGGTTATCTACAAGGCAATGATCACGGTCACAGTTGAGTTTCCTATACTTGCTCTACAGGAATGGCATGCTTGAGGCCAACACCGTCAGCATCAGCATTCTGAGACCCTGGACACATGGATTTAGTGGGAAATGCTCCTTTCAGGGGCCTCCCTGGCAGTGCAAATGGTAGAATCCAACTGCCAACCCAGGAGACACAAGTTCGATCCCTTGACCGGGAAGATTCCCTGGAAGTGGAATCTTTTCCTGGAGAATCCCATGGGCAGAGGAGCCTGGCAGGCTACAGTCCATGGGGTCGCAAAGACTCGGATGCGACTGAGTGAGCACGCACACACACAGCTTTCAGTGCTTTTGGATTGTGTTCACTGCAAAAACCACAAGTGGATGTTGGCTCACTGTAAATACAGAGGTTGATCTCAGAAAACCTGTCTACAATTTTTTGGGGGAAAAGAAATTCAGAAATGTCTGTTATTTTAAGGGGAATAATCAATCTCCGAATAATGTTCACTGGATTTTGCCAGAGTTGTAAATAATCAATCTCTTGGGGAAATAATTCTTCACTGGAATCTTAAATGACTCTCTTGTTGGGCAGGAAGTGTCAAAAACCAGTCTCTGCCACAGACAGACAGACTCTCTATGAGCCACTGGTGTTTGTGTGTTAGGTCTTTATTTTTATCGTCTGTGACTTTGTTTTATTAATTTTTACCGGGGTATAGTTGCTTTACAGCCATTGGTGTTCTTGTAAACTTTGCTTCCTGAAGGTCAGTGGGAGGAAACTTGTGGCTTGCAGGCCAAATCCTGTGTGTGGCCTGTTTTTTATGGCCCCCTAGCTAAGCATGGTGTGTACATTTATTTAAGAAAAGAAAAAAAGAACATGCAGCAGAAACCCTATGTAGCCCCCAGTTCTACTTACTTACTGTCTTTCTCTTACAGAAAAGGTCTTCCAAACATAATCTGGGATGACCTAGACTCGTGACACATACCCTAATGGGTACTGGTTCCAAGTATGTGCTGTCCCTCCTAATCCTAATTCTCCAAAGAAGGCAGTAGCATAAAGGGAAAAGTTCCATTTTCAGGCAAAGTTCCACCTCAGTGTGACACGTCAAGCTACAGTCAGAGAAGGGAGACTGTCAAAATTATGCAAACTGCTCTCTATTGTCTGTGGTGGAAATGATTTAGATTATCTCTCCTGATACCCTAAAACTGCATGACATGACTGGAGAAGCATATGTAAATGTCTGTACTTTATTGTCAGAGATAACACTGGGCAAATGGAAACCGCAGGGTGAATAAAATGACCCGGCACAGGCTTTTCGAAAGGCATACAGGGCTCCAAAGAGCACACGGAACCGATGTGCATGTGTCATCTTCAGTCTTCAGATCAACAGGAGATAAACCTGTCTTCTGAAACAGGTTCTCCACCCAGACCTGACTCAGCCCTCCCCAGCCAGTGCCACGCGGCCCTCCATCCTGCACGAGCTCACTCACCCTGGAAGCCGCGGTTCTCTTCCTTTACTCCTACCGAGCACGTCAGGTTAGCTGCAGTGCCCCCCTTGCAGGATACTCCATCTTGTTCTGTGGTTTCTGTTACTTGCTTGGAGAGATTTACAACCTCTCTGTCATCACTCTTGCCACAACTTTCAGGGTCATTTTTAGATGGGGTGTCTATGGTTCCTAAGATAAAAGCCAAAAAGAAAAAAAAAAAAAAATCAGCCTTTTCTCAGTAAAATCTATTCGGTTATAATTCACTGTTTCAGCAAAGGTCAGCCAAAGGTAGAGGCAGGTTTACTGCAAAGGGAAAAGAAAAACGGTTAATTTAAAATTCCTTTTAAAATGATCTGTTTTCCAAGATATGTTAACACCTACAATGTCACTAACTGTGGATGTTATTTTCTATTGAAATTGTGGGACCTAGGCAGCTATTTGTTCTTTTTGTTTATTTTCATTCTTATTTTCCTGAAGAAAGAAACTTTGTATAGCTTTCAGTGCAAAGACTTCAGAGCCATTCTTTGTATTATACTTGGTTGCCTCTTGGGTATATAACTTCTGAGTGCAAATCATTGAACTCTTTAACAACAGTATCACAGAGAATAAATCATAATGGGTAAAAATTATTTAAAAAATGGTCATAAGTAACCCAGTTTGAAGCTATTTTAAAGTCACTTCCAGAAAACTTTTTTTAAATTGAGGTGTAATTGACATATAACATTGTAATAATTTTACATATACAATATAATGACTCAATATTTGTGTAAGTTGCAAAATGATCAATAAGTCCAGTTTAACATCTATCAGTGCATAGAGTTACAAATTCTTTTCTTGTGATGAGAACTTTAAGAGCTTAAAAAACATATTTTTACATTTCTAAAAATGTACATCTTATCCTGTTTATTTGGAAAGGAGGAAAATGAAGTAAAGCTCTTGTAGGAATTACAAGGAAGTGGCATTTTTAAAATTCTTGAAAGCAGAGCAGCTATTTTCCCCATCCAGTGCTCAAGCAAATTGTGAAGATGTGGTCTAAATTCATATTCTTCACTGTGGGAGCTATCCTGTGCAGTTTCTGATCATCCTCATTCAGGTCTCACTACACTACATGACAGCTACTATGAGAGCACTGAGGTTTTACAGGCAGACCTGGTGCAAATTCTGGTCCTGCCACTAACAAATAGGTACCTTCAGTGAGTGAATGGTCATCTGTGCACCTTGATGTGCTCTCTCTACAAAATGGAGGAACTAATATTTTCTTTACAGTGAGTGGAATCAAGAAGATGATTAAAACATGTAAAAGCATCTGACATGTTCAACAGGTGTTGAACACACGAGAAGACCTTTTTGTATTCTTTTTTCAATAGGTACACTGGAATTGTACATCAAAGAATTGATGCCTTTGATCTGTGATGCTGGAGAAGACTCCTGAGAGTCCCTTGGACTACAAGGAGATCAACCAGTCAATCTTAAGGGAAATCAACCCTGAAAACTTGTTGGAAGGACTGATGCTGAAGTTGAAACTCCAGTATTTTGGTCATCTGATGCAAACAGCCGACTCATTGGAAAAGGCCCTGATGCTGGGAAAGATTGAGGGCAGAAGAGGGTGTCAGAGGATGCGATGGCTGGATGGCATCACCAATGCAATGGACATGAACTTGGGCAAATTTTGAGATGGTGAGGGATAGGGAGGCCTGGTGTGCTGCAGTTCATGGGCTTGCAAAGAGTCTGACAAGACTGGGCGAATGAACAGCAACAACACTGGAATGGACATGTAATATGAAGCATGAACACATGAACAACTGCTAATTAGAGGGTACATTTGATGAGAAAAGACCATCCCTATAAAATTCTAAATGTCTTAAAAAGTGTAGTATTTGATAAAAAAAAAAAAAAGAGAGAGAGAGAATAGGTAAGTTTGGTGATGTTATGTTTGAATAGGTAAGTCTCTTTATGCTCCTTTCTAATGTTCTTATCTTTCCCCTGTTCATGCCACATACAAAGTAAATATATAAATATAAAGAGAGCATCAGGAATAGAATTTCTACTCTCCACAGGAAATGATAGTTTTGGGGAAAGAAGTTATTGTCTTAATTTATTTGCATTTATTAGTTTTCAAGATAATGTTGTGTAAGTAATGACTGGGGGGAAAAAACAAGCGCTACTTACCATGCTTCATCCCAGCATTAGATTTAGTGGTTCCAGTATGGAAGGTAATTCCGCCATACGTGGGGAATCCATAGTGGGGGAAGCCATACCCTGAAATGGCAGGTGTAACAATTGAAACCTCATGACAATTAAAAAAAAAAGCCTCAGCAAACCTTGGTGTCCCCCCCGTCAGGTGAGCACAGGCTTTGGTGTGCCTGACACGTCGCTTCTGTTGTGAGTTAGTAAGATGCATCACGGGGTCGTGGGATCATGAACATTCCATTCTGGCCTGGCTGACAGTGTGGCCACTTGGGCAGAAGCCAGACTCTGGGGAGTGTGCAGAAGTTCATATCTGAGGCCTCCCACTCCCTCATGGTGGGGAGAGCCTAATGGCGAGGGGCTACCACCCAGACTCGGACTGGCAGACACAGAAGACAGTGAACTAACCTCTGGAGAGAAAAAACTGAACCAAACCAAACACATCTACTGACTCCTCAACAGAAACACGCCCCCACTGGTCACTCGCATGCCTTTTTTGGTGGAGGCGTAAGCTGGTAAAACTCTTTGGGGTAGCAGTGGGTATCAGTCATACTCTGTGACTTAGTAATTTTACTTCAAAGAATTTAATTTACAGAAATAAACTGGAATAAAAGAAAAGCAATGTGGATAGCGGAGTTCAATGCATTTTATATAAAAAAAATTAGGAAACAATGTTCAAGTCACTTGATGAAATATTATGAATCATTAAAATGATGCTTAACAATTATGCTTATGTAAAATTTATATAATCATGGAGAATGCTTATGTTAAACTGTAGGAAAACAGCTTACATAACTATAGACAATCATGTGAGAATAATGAATAGGTCATATGACTAAATGGATTAAAATAATATATACAATGAGGAACACAGCTATGCTTGTATATGTATAAATGTATATGTATATGTATAAATATATATTATATATTATATATATATATACACAAAAAAAATTAAATAGCTAATCTATAATGTCAGGATTTTATATATTTTCAACTTTTCTATAGTATAGCATAAATATAAAATGAAACCTTTTCAACGTTTCCAAAGAATACCAAGACAACTGTATCCGCCTCCTCTGCCCTTCAAAAAAACATGAGGTGGTAATATACCAAAATGTTAAGAAGTATTCTTTGGATAACTGATTTCATGACTTTTTTTTTCTTCTTACAGTTTTCGGTATTATTTATCTACATATTCGCAAAGAGTCGGACACGACTCAGCGACTGAACTGAACCAATCTACATATTATAAATTCAACATGTGTTTCTTTGAAAAAAGTTTACTGGGAAATTTTTCTTTTTTGGCCATGCTGCACTGCATGCAGGATTTTACTCCGACCAGGGGTTAAACCCATGCCTCCTGCAGGGCAAGCATGGTCCCAACCACTGGACTGCCAGGGAAGTCCTGGGAAATTTTAATGAATGTTAATACATCATGTTCAGTGGAGTTCCCTGGTGGTTCAGCAGTAAAGAAATCTGCCTGCCAACGCAGGAGACATGGGTTCAATCCCTGGGTCGGGAAGATCCCCTGGAGAAGGAAATGGCAACCCACTCCGGTATTCTTGCCTGGAGAATCCCATGGACAGAGGAGCCTTGTAGGCTACAGTCCATAGGATCATAAAAGAGTCGGACACGAATTAGACCCTAAACAATAACAGTCATATTCAGTAATGTCACAACTACTCAATGCATAGACAAGGAAATCTAGGAGAAGGAAATCCACCCTCTCTGATGCTAAAGAACAGCCTTGGTTCATACCTGGGCCGGTACTTCCAGCACCCCCACCTCCACCACCGCTGCCAAACATGCCTCCGCCTCCGGCTCCAGCCCCGCTGCCACCGCCGAAACTGTCCGAGAAATTGGGCATGAGCTTCTGTCGTTTCCTTTGCACTTCCTCTTTATCTGTATTTAAAGGAAGAGAAACCAAAGGAGAAGAGATTGATTCAGTTCCACTACTGGCCACAGAAAGAATATTGATTCTAATGGTATTTTTAAACATCTTAAAGGGAAACAGAAAACACCCAAGGAGGAAGAGATGCCAAATTTCAAGAAGCATTATATTTATTCCAATGAAAACGAAGACCAAGAACTAGCCTCAGAGAGACCACAGAACAGTACACACCCAATTCTTTCTGGAATAGATTAAGTCCCCCATGTCATTCAAGTTAGTGAGACATTAGACTGCCCATCAGAGATGAAGATACTGAAAAAACTGAATGAGAAAAATACTACTGAGCATTTTCACATGGTCATACAAAACAACTGTCACTAATCAGCTAACATTTACTATGCAGCTACAGTGAGCTAAGTGCTGTGGATAAAGAGAAGTATGACATCATGCCCTTGCTGTCAAGAACCCTCCAATATAATTTTAAGGTTTAGGGGAAAGACAGAGAGGACACGATAATACTACGTATGTTAAATTCATGGTGCCAACTAGGGTTCCAGGAGTTTAAGGGAAGACTTCGAGGGAGTACCCATGAGCTGGAAATTCAGGAAAGGCTTCCAGAATCAACCTTCCATTAGCAGGGGGCAAAGGGAAGATGCTCTGGGGAGGGGATGCAGAGAGAAAGAAACAAAGGGACCAATGTACGCTGCATGCTTATGAGAACAGCAGGGCATCAGTTTAGCTGAAGTGGAAATTTTCTACAAGGAATTGGTGAGAATCAAGGCTGAATGGGACCACATTGTCAAGCACCTGGACTGTGAACCTAAGGGATTTAATTTACAGGCAGGAGAGCCATGCACTGTTTCTGAACTGGGGACGCTGTGGACAGGGTGGTGTTTTAGGAAGATCAGTCTGGCACTGCTGCATGGGTAAGAAGCAGAGACAGGACAGAAAGTGACAGAAGCTACTCCTTGGTGGTCACCATGAGAATAAAAATGGGTGGGTCCCAGAAAGACAAGAGAGGGATCTGTAGCCGTTGGTGACTCATGAAATGCGTGAGGCTAAAAAGTTTAAGACCACTACTTGACTAAAATGCAGTGATGCCCGCTGCAATTTTTGACTGTCCAGGTCTAGATACTGTTTAGACCTTTCTCCCTCAGTCCTCATGTGATTGCTCTATTTTTCTCTCGCTTCTCACCAGCCCCATGGCCCCTCTGAGTTCTGCCAGCACCTTTGTGGTCTATCGTTGCGTTCTTGTTTCTTCTTTCTGTTTCCCTTTCTTTACCTTCTCTGATTTTCCCACCATATATTTTTTGCTCCCTTCTCTCTTTGAAACAAAGCTTTTCGGGTTTTGTTTAATAGGGTATTCTTTTTTTTTTCAATCAGCAGCGCAATACTTAACAATTGTCCTATTTCTGGTTCTTCAGGTCAGTTCTGGTAATTGTTTATGTTCAGAAAGATCTTCAAAATTTCTAATTCTGTGGTTGTTTCAGCCGTCTCAGAGCTAGGAAGAATGCTGTTGTTTACTGATTATCTCGTGAACATCTAAGGGCAGTTGAAAGATGAAGCAGGGGAAAGTAGGGTAGCAAAGTATACTTAAAAAATCATCTTTTCAAAACAAATCCTGTCCAGACTCAGGAAAACAAAAGCCAGCATGGGTCAACTTTGACGAAAACATGCTCCCACTAGAAAAGGGTGACTTCAAAGTGGAAAAACTTGAACAATTTCCTTATCAAAAGGTTTTGGACAGATTTACAAAATTTCTCCATAGAGAAATTTGTATCATGACTAACAGAATTATTACTCATCCTATAAACTGTTGATCTTACATGAGATATTTGTTCATCAGTAATATGAAATACAAGAGCAAACCAGACAACACATTCATCTTCAGAAATAAATACCCACTGACATGCTTTCTAGCAAAGAGATCATTTGGTATTCCTTTTGACTTATAAAACAGGGACAGTCACTGGTTACATCATTGTAAAATGGGAATTTTTAAGAGTCAATTTAAAAAATATTAACTATCCTACAGTCATTAAGATGTCAGTGACAAGAAACAGATACAGTAAACTCCACAACAAGCTTTTTTAAAATAAAAGAACCTGCAGTCTGAATTTCTATGGACTTGAACATGGGAACTTTCACGCTGGGTTCACTCAACCTTGTGGTCTGTTTTTGACAGTGGACTGTGGGATGTACTATGAAACATCAACCTATTCTAAAAGGGCTCAATACAAGCTCTTCTTTACAGAAGAGGAAACCAAAGCTAGGATGTTAAGGGACTTGTAGAGGTCAGGGCAGAGTGAAGATCAGATGCAAGGTCTACTGAGCAGTCCATTATGTCATCACTTTTGGGAAACACTCTAACACATCTTCACTTCCTTTAATAAAGGATGACTTAAGATAACAGCTTAGTTCACAAAATGTCGGTACAACTCTAGCCTCTACCACCTTTTGCTGTGCATGTGTCTCAAAAGGACCTCATTCTTGCTCTCTGGGTCCTAGTTTGCTAGTAAAGAAAGATGTCTGCATTTATCCTGACCATCCCTTTCATAACTGAAAGATTACGATCCTATTTCTTCCTAATCCCCATCTTTTCAGACTGAGAAGTCATTTTGGTCTTTCTTTGCTTTGTACAAAGGCTCCTCAACTATCTTCTTCCTTTGCCAACCATCCCTCTCTTGATTATTTTGATTGTTTCCTTAGACCCAACCATCTCCATGACACTTTAATGAGACACAATGTCAGTGGCCATAAAGGGTGCAGAGTTCGGGGCTGGATGATTCTCTGCAACAAGAGGAGTATTACATATTGCTTTGTCTATTGTCCTGCTCGGTGGCACCCAACAAGTTACTAGTGTTTGGGATAAGGACGGCAAATTAGTGGGTCAATCAGTAACTCAGGTCTCAGATATTTAATAAACATCTTCTGTGTGACATATATTGTTTGAAATGTAGCAATAAACATGAAAGACCAAATCTGTGATCTCAAGAACATTCTTCCTACTAGAAGTACAAAAAACAGGCACATAAATTAATAGGTAAGATAATTTTACATATTGATAAAAATAAGTGAATAATATAAAATGAGGTAATGAGATAGACAGTGACTCCAGGAGCTGGGGGCAGTGGAAGGTATGTTCAATGACTTCTGAGAAATGAAGACAGTGATTCTTTGGGTTGTATAGTTTGGATTCATTTCCATACAGTTACTCTGATGCTAAATGGCCTGCTACTTTTCTGGCCAGTCACAGGTCTGGTGTGATTATTTCCCCTTGTGATTATTTCAACCTGGGATTTTATAATCCAGAAGTTTTTATAGACTAAGGTAATTTGTTATCTTCAATAAAACACTTTTAATCTCACAACAGGGCTTCCAGGTGGTGGTAGTGGTAAAGAACCCACCTGCCAATTCAGGAGACACAAGAGATGTGGGTTCAATCCCTAGGTTGGGAAGATCCCCTGGAGGGCATGGCAACCCACTCCAGTATTGCCTGCAGAATTCCATGGACAGAAGAGCCTGGAGGGCTACAGTCCATGGGGTCTTAAAGAGTTGAAAACGACTCAAGTGACTTAGACCACGCACACCATTTCACAATTCAATCCCAGTACGTGCTGGCCATTCTTTCTGTGGAACTCAACTATTAACTCTTATTTTTCCAGGTGGTTCTTTTCATACTACTTGTATAGATGGGATTTTTAGTCAGTGATAGCCTGGAAGGTAAGTGCTTCTCGCATAGAGGTGAAGTTTTGAACTTTCAGGAGACCCCAACCCAAGACAGCTCCTACTGTAATAGAGTAGCAATAACAGTAAGAGTCTGATCTACCCTTGCTGTATCCATGCACAGATACCACTGGGAAAGAGACTCAGGCAGCCTAGAAACCAAGTTCAGCTTTGAATATTTCTAGGCTCATACATGGGTAGGTAGTCTGAGTTGCCTTTATTTAACCAATTCTCTGTATTGGAAAAATTGACATTAATTTGAGCATGTTGTGAGGGAATAAATCTATTTTTTTTCTCCCTCAGAAAGGCCAAAAAATTTTCCCTGTTTCTGTTTTGTGTCTACTTTTATAGAAGGATGTTAATCCAAAGCGGGGAAGTGAGGAGAGGTGACCACTCCTGGGGAAGCCAAATGGGCAGGGCTTGCCACCTCATTTTACACAGAGCTGCTCAGCTTTATACACTGGAATTTCACATGAAATTTTATGTAGAGATAAAAAAGAAGATAAAAAAAGTCTTCTCTGCTGACAGTGTTTTCAAACCATCAACAAAATGCTCTATGAACCTGACCCATGTGTGGCGACGTCACAAGCTCAGAAAAGAAGAATGCACGGAACCCTTTTCTGAATGCTCCCGCCACAGCATGAATTCTAGGAAAAGCAAGCCCTCTGAGAAGATGAGCCATCACACGCTGCCATCACAGGATCAGCGGGCATGTGTGCTGCTGCACCTTTGCGGCTTCCAGCCTCAGCCAGGACCTGGGCGCCTCGTCCCTCCCCACTCTCACTTCCCCCTAGTCCAGGGCCTTCTAATTTTGTTTGTGCCACAGCTTCTTTTGCAGCCTGGATCTCTTCTTAGGATCATAGTTTTCAGTATGTAAAATAGAAAACAGGATTACAAACAAACTCAGTTGTTTTAAAGTACATTTCTATCCATGGACCTGCAGAGGAGTCAGTGGACTCCAGGTTAACAAATACTCTTGGGGCCTGTTACACTCATTTTGAGAGGATTCTCATGGCTGAATTTCCCATTCTGTCTGCTTGGATTCCAGTCCTGTCTTTTGAATGGCCTATTTGGAATCTGCCACAGGAACCTAAAATGCAACATGATTTACACTGACCTCTGCCTTTGCCCACCCAAATCTACTTCTGCTCCACTGATCCTTCATCAATTCATCCACATCACAATCTTCCCAGGTGAGGATTCCTAGAATCATCTATGAGTCCTGATTTTCTCCTTCACTTCTTACCCCAACCAACAGCTGGGTCCTCCTGACATCATCACTGCACTAAGACCTTCACTAACCTCTCCCTTTCTTACTTGGATTCTTGCATTATTCTTCTGACTCATTGCTGCCCAGACAGTGTCTTCAGGGTCTATGTAGAGAAGGCAGAGGCATCATTCTGAATCTAAACTGGCCTGGTCCTTCCCCTTTCCCATTTCAAAGCACAATTCTGTAGGCTCCAATCACAGCGCCCCAGAGCCTGGCCCTGCCTTCCTTCAGGAGTCCATCTGGGTGTGCCTTAGCCTCACTTTTCTCTGAACATACACTAACTGTTCCTAAGCCAGGGAAACCCTTTCCTTCTCTGTGGCACACTCAACTACTGAAAGACATGCCCAACTTTCATGACTTTGAAGAAGCTTTCTTCTTGTGGCTTCTTCAGAATCTAGGGTTCTCTCTCCTTGGCATTATCCTATGTTTTCATGGCTGTTTTACTTTCGGAACCACCAAAATAATAATTTGCATTATAGCAATTTAAGGAGACTATTTTCTCTCCTTCTTGAGGCATCCTTCGTGAGGAATAGAGTGCTGCCTTACCATTGTTATAACTCTGCACTGCATGGTGGCTGAGTCTTCTGTGACTCAGTGAGGCCAGTGGCTGATTCTCCTATTCAGCAAGCCTTACATTTTCATCTCAACTGCCTGACCCCCGAGTTATTCAATAAATTATAGATTCTCAAATTCAAAGAGAAGTTTTAAATGGTCAACCCCATATAAAACTCGGTGGAAATAACATTATTTTAAAAGGCTAGACTTAATTCTATGACCCTAAAATTATATATTACTTCTTTCTTCTCTAAAAAGAAGTACCATGGACCCACGGACCAGTTACTAGGAGGCTGGTCATAGGAGGTGACTGCCTGACCTTTTCTCAACAGCCTTTCCTCTTGTTGGAACAAGTGCAAGTGTTTAAATAACCGAGTTACCTTTGATTTCAGGATAGTAGAGGAAAGGTTTTGGTTCGCTAGTTTCCAAATCAGATTTCCTCCGAAGCTGGACGAACACGGAGGCTGGTTTTGTAATGTTGACATCTTTATACTTTGGAGTTTTGAAGACAATGGCAAACTGCAGGATACAAAGATCCAAATGTTGGAGTAGGACTACATTTCTTTTACAGCAGTGGTACTCATTAAACACATTCTTTATGCCCAATGCTTAGACACAGTGTCTTAAAAAAAAATACAACCCTAGAGAAAGTTCGGAGAAGGCAATGGCACCCCACTCCAGTACTCTTGCCTGGAAAATCCCATGGACGGAGGAGCCTGGAAGGCTGCAGTCCATGAGGTCGCTGAGGGTCGGACACAACTGAGCGACTTCACTTTCACTTTTCACTTTCATGCATTGGAGAAGGAAATGGCAACCCACTCCAGCGTTCTTGCCTGGAGAATCCCAGGGACGGGGGAGCCTGGTGGGCTGCCGTCTATGGGGTCACACAGAGTCGGACACGACTGAAGTGACTTAGCCAGCGGCAGCAGAGAAAGTTACAACCTTGGAATTCTATACCCATATATTTTTATTAAATTGCCAATGTGAAACTGAAATATAAGATTATGCCAGTGTACTGCAAATCCTCATTAGTTCACTTGTCTAAAGTTTCAAATGTCTTTCAGTGTAAATAACCATGTGAATAAAATACATTGCATACATCCTCTTTTCCAAATTAGCCTTAAAAGCCTCTATGATTATTTACAGCAATATCATAAAGACATAATGGAAAGAGAGAGAGGAGGATGGCTGGTACCACTACTGGCCTCCTGGCTAGCCAACAACCACAGCAAAAAAAGAAACCCTTAAGGGAGACACTGTGACAGGGTCAGCATATGTGAGGTGAGGATGGCCAAGGCTCTAGACACACGCAGGGCATCTAACACCTCTAAGACAGCCTCCTTGACATCTGCTAGTATAAGAATAGTCAGGTTTAGTTTTATTTTTTATTTCATCCATAAAATTAATGTTTAATCTAACAGTTATGCATAGAACCTTCCAGAGTTTCTTTATGCTATGTAAACATGAACATGGAATCTTTTTTATATACACTGTTTCATATCTATCTTTTAAAAAATTTCAGTGTTGTATCTTTGAGACCCTTTCCATGTTAGTCTGTAGAGTATTCATTCTTTCTTAATAACTGTACAATATCCCCTCACATTTACTTAACTGGCCACTAGCTGATGTACATTTGGATTGTTTTCATTTTGTGTATGTGTGAAAATTGTATTCCTCAATCACTCAGAGTAATTGTTAAGATGTGGATTGAGTATTTTCATCTCTTTGTCATATACTCAATTGTTCCTGGGAGATCTTGATTTATCATGACGATATCAGCCTCAACTAGAAGATTCCTCCTGTCAACACTTTTCATTAGAATACCCTTTAACAGGTCTCCTCATGTTACTCTGGGAGAATACCATTACAGACTAATTGTGTTTCCCCCAAAGTCATACGGTGAAGCCCCAATAGTGTGGCTTTATTTGGAGATAGGGCCTTTATGGAAATAAGTAAGGTTAAATGATGTCGTAAGGGTAAGGCCCTGATTGGATAGGATTAGTGGTCTTAAAAGAAGAGGCACCAAAAAAGAGAAAAATAAAAAGAAGAGACACCAGAGAGCTTCTTCTATCTCTGCCATGTTAGGACATAATAAGAAGGTGGCTGTCTGCCAACTAGGGAGAGAGCCCTCATCAGGAACCAACCCTGTCAGACCTTAATCTGGGACTTAAAGGCTCCAGAACCATAAGCAAAAAACTGCTTTTGTTTTATTCACTCAGTCTATGACATATGTTATTAGTCTGAACAGACTGGTGAAATACGTAACACATTTCTACTTAAGGATTTGAGGGTCACAGCCTTGCATCTAGGTGATCGGATACCTGACAGAGCTCTACCCGTCATTCTAGGTAACTTTTCTGGAATACCTCCAAGACACAGCGCTCTTTGATGAAAGTTAAACTTATCATTTTTCCTTTTTTATACTTGGAATCTAAGTACTGAATTTCAGCAAGGCAGAAAACATAGTACCATCTTCCTCACCATCATCATCCACTTACTTGTCTGTGAACATCTGTGGGGGAAAAATCTCCAAATCCTTCCCAAATTCCACCGTTTTCCTCCTCTTCATAAAATCGAATCTGGATGTCATCTGTAAACAGTCACGTACAGGTGTATAATTTCACACAGTATAATAACATTCATAAATGTGATGAAAAACAAAGCTGATTCAAGAGTCTACCTACTATGTACTCAACCTTTTTTGAAAGTAATTCATATAAAATAGACTTCTGAATTATTTAAAATTTTGAGTAAAATTTTTTTGTTACCATAGTAATGGGCCCCACGTTTCATTTACAAGGACAGAATTCTAGATTTACCTATTCAATCTGAGTTTTCTCTTAATCAATCTTTGACTTTCCCACTTCTCCAACCCTAAACCAATTCACTCCCCAGGAACATGAAAGATAGTGAAGAATATCAGAATCCCAAAAAGTGGTTCACCTTGATACAGATTTATGTAATAATATTTAACTTATATAAAGTTTACTATTTGGCAGACACTGTTCTAAGTGATTTTATATGCATATATTAACTGATTTCATCTTCAACTCTGTGATGCAAGTATACTATTAATATCCTCATTCTGCAGAAAAGGAACTGGAGTTCAAAGAGGTTAAGTAACTTATCTAAGGTTGAACAGTTAGTAAGGGGAGAGACCAGGATTTGAACACGGTTCAGACTCCAGGCTCTTAAACATTCTACTATGCTACCTCTCTACAATATTCTAGTAGTCCCTATTGAGAAACTGCTAAATTACGTGTTGGTCTAGTCCCTTTGGGTTAAATTAGAATGTCTTAATTTCACACTTCAGTCATGGATTCTACTCCTGCAGAAATATGACAATATAACTCAAGTGAAGCATCTCCCTGGCTTCACTTCCTAACTCACAGAGAGGAGTACACTATGGAATTGCAAAAACTAAATGTATATTTCTATTTAAATAGAATTTTAGAAATATTAGGATTGGGTAAGACATTCATAGGACTACCCTGGACCTAGTTATTCAGATTCTTTAAGCTGGGTATAAAACTTCCCTTAATTAGCCATTTCAATGTAATGATGATGACTAAGAGTCACATTTACAAATAAAGGTACTTAGATTGTGTTTACTCATAGTATGCACACCCAGGAATCTGGAAACGCACATTACTTGGATAGAATTGGCTAAAAGAAAGCTGATACCAGAATCTGCAGAGAAAGTGTAAACATTTTGGGGACAAAGATATACACCTTTTTCTTAAAATCTGATCTCATTTTTTCTGACTTTTTATCTCAGAGGATTTAGCCTCAAAGGACAATTTTCTTTTTTTAAAGCCATAGTTCTTTAAATAGGAGCTAAGTTTCCAGTTATACAGCTGCTTACTCTGAAAATGCTCATCAGAGTAAGCAGCTGGGTAACTGCTTGTAGTGAGTGTATCTTTATTATGGTATACCTTTTATGGTTTTAAAAATGAGTAAAGCTTGAGAAAATAACAATCTCTTACTGCTTTTCCTAACTTATAAATCTTGTGCTATATCTACTGCTACTACTGCTACCGCTAAGTCGCTTCAGTCGTGTCCGACTCTGTGTGACCCCGTAGACGGCAGCCCACTAGGCTCCTCCGTCCCTGGGATTCTCCAGGCAAGAACACTGGAGTGGGTTGCCATTTCCTTCTCCAATGCATGAAAGTGAAAAGTGAAAGTGAAGTCGCTCAGTCGTGCCTGACTCTCAGCAACCACATGGACTGGAGCCTACCAGGCTCTTCCATCCATGGGATTTTCCAGGCAAGAGTACTGGAGTGGGGTGCCATTGCCTTCTCCGGTGCTATATCTAGTGAGAGATAAATGCCAAGACCTTTTCTGAAAGTGAAAATTATAAAGAAATATGCTCTGAGACCTTTCTTACAGCCCTTATTCTTTCTTTTTTCTTAAATGACATCATAGTGTCATGTGAAGATATCCAGAGAAACTCTCAGTGTTGCAACAAAGCACTGTTAAGAGAAAAAAATTAACAATTTTACACTATGTAAACACTTTTCATGCATGTGTGTGTATGTGGGCTATTACTCATTTATTTAAAGTTCACATATCAAAGTTTAAAAAAGAACTGAAATATCACTGATTACAATGATCACTATTTTCTTATTTCTCTTTATAATAAGGGAGACCTGGGTTCGATCCCTGGGTTGGAAAGATTCCCTGGAGAAGGGAAAGGCTACCCACTCCAGTATTCTGGCCTAGAGAATTCCATGGACTGTATAGTTCATGGGATTGCAAAGAGTCAGACAAGACTAAGTGACTTTGACTTTGACTTCACTTCTGTTGAAAATTTTAAATCAATTAGTTGGGTTCAAAAATAACGTGGACAACTTAATTTTGGAAGAGATGAAATGTATAAATTTTTAAAAGGATAGGTTTCTATGCCAGAGGAGAGATGTTACTGGGCTCACTGCCAAAAAGTGACTCACACACACACTCAGAATTACACTTCACATCTTGAGATCAGAGCATGTATTTACCTTTCTGAACCTTGTCACAAAGAAGATAAATCTCTTCCCCTCCAGTTACACATCCAGCTGTCCTGTCCATTCTTACTATTTTCAAGTTAGATGCATTGGGGGCTTCTGTTCATAGAAGAAAAACAACAAACATCATGATTTATCCTCAGCTTCACATGCTAACCTCCTGTGAGGGACCTTAACCAAAGCACACTTAACCAAAAGAAAGTTCAAATAGATGCTTTCACTCATACTGCTATAACAAAAATATGGATAAAAAGTGCCTTCTGAAATCCTCAGAGCACTGCTTGGGCATGGCTCATTCATTATCCCCAAAATAGATAAGGCAGAAAGGAGCAGTATTTATTTCTCCCACGAACACAGTAAGAGACATTAATAGAGAAAGAGAAAGAACTTTTCTGATGTTTCAGGAAGTTCCAAGCTAAAGGATGTGTGGAATTTCAATTAGGTCAAGACTTTAACCCCAAACTTACATCCATGGTACTGATACACCATTTACAAGAGTCCTAGAAATTTAGGGAAAGTACAGTATTCTAAAACTATTAATTTTTATTCTATAGAAAAGAAAAATGAAGATATTATATTTCCTTTTCCCAAACTAAATTAGAATTCTGTGTGGTTAAGACATAAAAGTTTTGTGTGGTAATAGTATAAAAGCTTCCTTTTTTTTTTTTTGCTCTAACAGCTGCATTTTAAAGTGATCTTTGGTATAGGAGCCTACAACATTTTATAAAGCTTTCACTTCCCTTTAAACCTGTTTAAATTAGAGAAATCAGTTAGTTGCTGTACTTGGGGCATGGAGTCTTCTACTTAGACTAAACTCTATGACCTTTTAATGAGCGTAAATACTGCCCTTACAGACAGTTTGGAAATATCTGTTTAATAAATCCCATGCATACCAAATAAGAAATCTGCATGGTAAATGCCAAAGACCACTGTAAAACCCTTCAAAAACTCCAGGAACTACAGATGGAAATAGAATTTTGAAGCCACAAAACATCAAAATATCTGTACTGCTCATTTAGCTAACCTGAAGTTCCCAAATGGATAAAGCTGTAACATGCAAGAACGAAAATGGGTAAGTATAAGAGTTATCTTTTATTAACTTCTCTTCAGAGCCCCAGCTATTTTTACCGTCTAAGAGCACCAGCAATATATCCTCATAGCAAAGAATTCATAAATAATAAGAAATTTGGCATTGCATGTAAAAGACTATAACAAACATGAGGAAGGAGATTTATTGAGCTCCTCACCACATTTCACTTTTAATCTTGACATCAACTTTTTAAGCTAGACTTCAGTATTCTTATTTTGCAGATGATAAACGTGAGGCTCCAAGGGATTAAGTTACTTGCCCCAGGAACCAGACCTAGTCGGCACCTGCCAGGGTGGGGATGGAAGTCTGCTCCTGCCTTTGCAGCAAGCTGCCTCAGGTCAGGACTCGAGCACTCACTGCTGTCGTAGATGGCGTCCGACACCACAGGCTCCAGACGCCTCGTGAAGCTGCCAGTGCTGTCTGGAAGGAAAGCTGTAAACATGAGCCGTACCACGCTGAGGTCCATCTCCTTCGTCTGCTGAAGAGCTGCCTGGCGGATGATTTCTTTTTCCCGATCTAGGACCAGACAACACAGGGTGTTCATGTCCGGGGAACGGCGTAAGTATGAACATTTTAGATTGAGTGCTTTTATAATGCCCCAATTAAGAATGTCAACTTAAAGTAAAAGTCATTTTCTCTTTTGAAATTCTTCATATTGCTAATAAAATTTTAAGAATTATCTATGTCATCCAAACATAAAGGCATCAGAAGAAGGCCTGCATTGTCTCTGGGTCACAGTGAAAACTGTCCTGTATGTGGCAAATGGCCTCGTTCCTTTCCTATTATCCCCCGACCTCTCCCAAGACACAAAGGGTGTGATGGAAATGGAGAGGAGTAAGCTGACTATGCCTCAGTTGTGTTGAGGAACGTGAAATTAAATATTTCAGCACTGATAAATGTATATACACTATCATGTGTAAAACAGATAGTGGGAAGTTGCTAAATAACACAGGGAGCCCAGTCTGGTGCTCTGTGACAATCTAGAGGGGTGAGGGTAGAGGGAGGGGAGACAGGCTCAGGAGGGAGGGGATTATGTATATAATCATGACTGATTTGCACTGGTGTACGGCAGAAACCAATACAAAACTGTAAAGTGATTTTCCACCAATTAAAAAAAATAAATAAAAAATTTAAAAAGGAAATTAAATATCCCCAAAGCTGTATTCATCCCATAGCACCCAGCACAGTAGCAAGTAGGAGTCAAAACGTGCAGTTAAGGAGCCGAATAACTCAACTGCATTTGGCTCCTTTCCCTCTGATGGAGCTTTCTTGTTGATGGACGTGACTGTACTTAACTTATAATATTATAAAAGGTGATAATTCAAGTGAAGAGTACTACAAAAGAGCTACAGTTGAAGTGGTACAAAAGCTCAAAGGAGGGGAGAATCCAGAGGCTTTAGAGCAGAAGAGACATTGCCCTGAATCTTGAAAGGATGGTAGAACTTGAACTCAGGAAGAGAATGAATAAAGACATCCCAGGAAGAGAAAGAATGTGCCAAGGAGAGGAAGAGAGTAATCATGGTGCTTGTATAGAGCAGTTCAGTTTGACAAGAAGGGGTGTTGTGGGAGACAGTTGGAAATGCAGACTGGGGCCAGCTCTCGGGATGCCTAAAATGCCAGGGTCCAGAATTTGGATTTTGTAGGCAACAGGGAGACCCTGAATAGTGGTGACTGAAGTGCAGGCTGTAGTAAGATCCATCTGATCAGAGGACATGAACCAGATTAGAAGTAGCGAGGGACATAGACAGCAACAAAAAATTGGCATGAGGAATGGAACCCCACAGAGCACAGAGGAGCTGGATCACACACGGGACGGAGAGGCAGCAGAGGTGAGGAGGGAGCCTCAAAGACGGCGTGAAGGTTTCGAGGATGAGTATCAGAAGACAGAACGCGTTGATGGGAAGAGGATGCCTGCTTTTGGAGCACCCGAGTATGAACTGGTGGCAGGATGGCTCGACAAAAGGACAACACAGAAAAGCAAAAATGGCACATGTCATGGGACAAAGACTGGGGTTGAAAGAAAAAACACAAGTAAGGCAGGAAAATATAAAATCATAGCATTTTTTTATGATAAAGAGGATAGCTTATAATGTGCCTGAGAGCACAAAGAAAGATTCCTTATGATAAGGTGAGCTGGAGGAATTATAACAAAGGAGGTGTTCTGTGAATCCCGAATTCTGAACTGGTTTTGACAGGCTGAAGAGGGAAGGGTGGTATTTTAGGTAGAGGTGAGAGTGCATCAGTGTTTGAGGGGGTGATGGGAAGAGGTGGGTACCAGGCGGAACCTGAGATAAAGCTGGAAAGGGGGCTGGAGTCAGGCTTGGTATGCTCGGCTATGGCAGTACAAGGTTATTCTAGAAGTAGCAAGATGCCATCAGAGGTTTCTGAGCAGTGACAGGGTGGGAGCAGCCTGGGGCACAGATTGAGGGTGAGATGAGCTCCAGGTCTGCACACAGGGGAAGGAGAACCAGAGCTCTCAAAGGACCAAGGCTGGGAGGGACACTCACCTGTGAGCTGCCGGTCTCCTCCACCTTCTGCCTGCAAATAGGCAAGATCAGGATGCACCAAAAGTCCGGGATTATAGCCCCGTATACAGGCATCTGTCATTCGTGCTTCCAGTGTTTCGAATACTTTTTTCTTTGTCACATGAAGAATACCCAGGTTTGCAAAGCTGGAGGAAACAGCAACAACAACCAAAAGTTAGGCAGACAGAGACTAGAGTCCTGTTTTACTTTAACAAAGCGGATTGAGAAAACAGGCACAGACCCTCAGTCACACTATCACCAGCTGCATGCCAGGTCAGGCTGGGTTTTGCCACCAAATCAGGCTGTGGTAAACTCAGAAAAATCTTCTGGTTTTCAAAGCTTATTAGACTTGCAAATTATGATTCAGGGAGTGGGGTATACATACCTTAATAAGAAAGTCTCACCTAGACTCATTTTAAAGTATTTTCTAGGAGAGTTGTATAAAAGGCAATTTTAATTCCAGATATACTAACTTTACAAACTTTAAAAAAATAATATGTGAAACTATATTTGGAAGATTATTTTTTCCTTGTGGATCATCCTTGGGCCTTGATGGGATTTAAAGTCTACCTAGAACCCCATTTCCTCCTGGGCTATCTCTAAGGTTGGAATTATTTATGATCACTAGAATGTCTACCCTCCACATGCACTCAGTCTTGAGGTTCACCTGTAATCAGGATAGATTTTTATATGGCAAAGGTTACATATCTATAGAACAAAATATGCTCATTAAAGCAATTCAAGGGATTTCTAAGAAAATATATGAAGTGCTCCAGCAATTAATTCACTTTTTAAAATAAAGTACATGAAACAAAGAAGTGTGTTCAATAAATCTAATATAACAAATAAGCAAAAAAACAAAACAAAACAAAACTGTACCAAGGAGACTCATTCAAATTCAACAAATATTTATTTTGCTCCCTAGTGCCAGGCAGTGTCCTGGGTGCTTCTGTCAACAGTAAAGGAATCTCTAACTTCATAGAGTTCATATGCTGCTGTAACAACACAGAGAAAACAGGGCAACAACAGATAGAAAACAAATAGGTAAGTTTTATAATTTAAAAGGTAAAAAGTGTTACCAAGAAAAATGAAGAAGGAATGGGAAACAGGAAGGGAAGAAGTAGAAGGCATAACATTTAAAATTTTGGAGACAGGACATCCCTTGGTGGTCTGGTGGCTAGGACTCTCTGAGTTCCCAATGCAGGGGCTCAGGTTCTATCCCTAGTCAGAGAACTAGGTCCCACATGCCTAACTAAGAGTTCACATGCTGCAACTAAGACTGGACACAGCAAAATCAGTATTTCTAAAACTAAAATAAATATTTTGGAAAATTAAAAAAATATTTTTTTAAATAGGGAGAGGCCAGAAAGGGCCTCACTGAAAAGATGTAAACTGAGCCAAGACGTCAAGGAAATGAGGGTTGGGACATGGATATGTAGAAAAAGCATGTCTAAGATGGAAGGAACAGCAAGTGCAGAGATCCTGAAGTAGGACCATGGCTGGTGTCCACAAGACAACAATGGCAAGGAGGCCACTGTGGCTGGAGTGAGACAAGCAAGCAGTCATCAGCACATACAGCTGTATGTGAGAAGTTCAAAGAAATAAGCGGGGCACAGATCTTTTAAAGTCTTGTAAGCTTCTGTAAGGACCCTTCTTTTTCTCTGGCTTTTACTTGGAAGGAAAGAAAATATTAGTAAAGGAAAGACAGAAATATTATGACAACTGGATCAAATGAAATAAAGAATAAGATAATGTTGGAAGGCCAGATAAACTAGACAAAGAAAATACATGAGGTAAAGGCAGAATGAGATGAGCACTCAGACAGAGGCTCAGAGATGAAATGAGACAGGGGTCCACACAGTGATGAAAAAATGTAGGACATCTGAGACACACAGAGAGAAGAATATACAAAACATAACCTCCTGGAGAGCAGAGGTATCTGGTGCCAAGAACAGTGCTTGACACCGGGTGTTTAATAAATGTCTGTTGGATGAGTAAATGCAGGAATTAATCCAGCACAGAAAAATATGCGCTATGACAAACTAGTAAGTGAGGAGAAACAGTCAGATTCTCAGAAAGAGCACCTCCATATTCTGGCCTGTTAGTCCTTACTACTATACAGGACGTCTATAACAACAGCAAAACAAGGCTAACGCCAAGGTAACCGCAATGACAAACACGGTGTAGCACTTTACACTTCACCATCTATAAAGGGCTTTTCATGTATATTATCTAATTTAATCCCCGTGGAAAAGGCATCATTGTTATTACATGAAGTGTTAGTCACTCGGTCGTGTCCGACTATTTGCGACCCCATGGACTGTAGCCAGCCAGGCTCCTCTGTCCATGGAATCTTCTAGGCAAGAATACTGGAGTGGGTTGCCATTTCCTTCTCCAGGATTACTACATGAATAATAGATTTACTCTGGTAACAAATGAAATAATGCAGAAGTCAGTCTTCTGCTTTAGGTAATAGTAGAGCAACGAAGACCATTTAAGCTTCTCGCTTTAAACCACAAAAAATAGTTTTCATACCCTGGACAATAGATGGCTTAGGACAGCGAACCTAGAGGAAAGGAAGACAGACGAGGTGAGTCTTAAAATTATGCTGCACTAATATCTAGAGAGAGCTTCCAGGCTGCAGCATAGGGAGGGGCAGCTTAAATAGAGCCTACTGATCTCCCTGAGTTGAGGAGACAAAGGAGACCAACAAGGGTAGAATTCATGGGCAGACACCAGTGAGCAAAGAATCCCACACAGAGAGAGACACTTAGAGCATGAGTGCGGGGAAATGACCCAAGGCTGGGAAAGGAACCATCGGAAGCACCGATGCAACTGCTCCTGGAGCACACACAGGGCTAGAATGGTTCAAGAAACCTTGTGAAACATGAAGGATTAGAGTGGACAGTTAGAAAGACATTGCCTTAGTAATGGTTTCAAGTTAACCCTAAAGTCTGCTCTGGTCTCCCTAAAAACGCTTAAAAGTCAGTCTAGAAAGGGCCAAACTAGTCTCAAATTTAACTTTATCCCAATGCTCAAAAATATTTGCAAGATTCCCCCAAAAGCCTGTAGAGATGAAAATTACAATGTTTGGGAAGAAAAATACACTAGATGAAATTAAGAACAAATCAGACACTATAGACAAAATGTTTAGTGAACTTGAGGACACAGTAATAGAACTATCTGAAATGAAACAGAAAAAAAGTGAAAAGAAAAAGAACAGATCATTCATGAGCTGTGGCACAATTTTAAATGGCAAATACATGAGACTGATGTTCTAGAGGAGGAGAAAAAAAAACAGGAGTGTATGGAAAAAGTATTGGAAAAATAATGGCTGAAAAGTTTTAAAATTCAGTAAAAATTGAAACCCAGAGATTCAAGAATCTCAATAAATCACAAAGAACAAGAAACATGAAGAATATGACACTAAAGCTTAACATAATCAAGTTGCTGAAAACTAGCTATGAAGAGGAAAAGTAAAAAGCTAATAGAGAAAAAACCTGACACATGACGTACAGAGGAATAAAGATATAAGAATGACAGGAGACTTTTTGGAAACAAGGAAAGCCAGAAGACAGTGGAGCAGTGTATTTTAAGGACATGCAAGAAAACCCTATAATTCTACACTCCTCAAAAATATCTTTGAAAAACAAAGACAAAATAAAGACTGTAACATGTACAAATTGAAAGAATTTAGCAGCACACCAGTAGTTAAAAAAAAAAAAAATTGAAAAAACGTCAATACATGGCTAAGTAGAAAATATTTTTTTCCTTATTTAAAAGTTTCTTTAAAAGGTAATTGATAATTTAAAGCAAAAATAAAAAAACAATATATGGTGGGATTTATATGAATAACATATGCAGATATAAAATATATGACATAGTAGCAAGAAGGCCAAAAGAGGGAAAATGAAAGTATACTGTTAACCTGCTGTAAGTAAAGAGGTATAGTGCTATTTGAAGGTAGACTAGGATAAATTAAACATGTATCGTATAAACATAAAAAGATTGCTAAAAAATACAAAGAGGTATAAACCTAAAAGGAGATAAATGAAATAACAAATAATCAAGTAATCTAAGAGGCAGGAAAACAGGAACAAAGAAAAGATGTGATAAGCAGAAAACAAACAGCAAGATGGTAGATTTAAACACAGTCATATCAGTAATCATATTAAACAAAAATCACTTAACACCCACTAAAAGACAGAGAGTGTCAGACTGAATAGAAGGCCCAACTATATGTAGTGCAAATTTATTTTTAATATAAAACACTAAGCAGATGGGAAAAACGTTTCAAGCTAACATTATTCAAAAGAAAGCTGAAGTAACTATGTTAGTCTCAGTCAAGGTAGATTTCAGAGCAAAGAATATTACCAGGAATAAAAAAGGTAATTTCATAATGCTAAAGGGATCAATTCTTAAGAAGACATAAGAATCCTAAATGTTAATGCATTGAATAAAAGAGCTTCACAACATAAGAACCACAGTCTTATAGAACTGAAAAGAGAAATAGATGCATCTATGAATATAGTCAGAGATACTATTCTCTTAATAATTGATAGAACAGTAGAGAGAAAATTAGTAAAGAGACAAAAGCCTTGAACAAACAACCTCACTGATATTTACAGAACATGCATTCAATTTGATCATGCTAAACACTCTTTTTAAGTGCACAAGGAACACATATACCAAGACAGACCATATTCCATCCATAAAACAAGCTTCAACACATTTAAAAGGATTGCCACTTGCTTCTCCAAGGGATCTTCCCGACCCAGGAATCGAACCCGGGTCTCCCCCATTACAGGCAGACGCTTTTACTGTCTGAGCCACCAGGGAAGCCTTAAAAGGAGTCAACTCATACCAAACCACAGTGTAACTCAATCAGACATCAATAGCCAAGTTACCTAGGTAAGAATGTATTTAAATCAAGACGGGCCATGTAATAATTAATCGTTGAAGGTGAGTGATGGGTACAATGAAGGCTCATCATGCTAGTCTTTCTACTCTTGTATATGTTTGGAAATTTCCATAATAAAATGCAAAACAAAAATGGGAGCAGACATTATTATTATTAGCTCATGAAACAGAAAAAACTGAGAGGATCATAAATGTTAACAAATGAGAACACAAAAGGGTACAGTCACTTTGGAAAGAAATTTGGCAGTTTCTTATCAAGATAAATGAACTCTTAGCACAAGTCTCTACAATTCCATTCCTCAGTATTTACCCAAGCCAAGAAAAATTACAACTTCTGTTCACACAAAAAGTGGCTTTGTTCTGAAAAACTAGAAACAAACCAAATATTCTTCAACAGGTAGATAAACAAACTGATATACCAACACAAGGCAACAATGTAATACTACCTAATAATTAAAAAGAATAAACTACCGATGTACACAGCAACCTAGAGGAATCTGAAATACATTATGCTATGTGAAATAAGCCAGATTCAAAAAGGCTACACACTGTATTATTGCATTTGTGTGTCATCATGGAAAAGGCAAAATTACAGGGGTAGGAAACAGACCAGAGGTTGCCAGGGTCTAGAGTTGGAGGAGAATTGGACTCTAAAAGGTCACAGAGGGATTTTCAGGAGGTGATGAAACTATTCTCTACCTTGACTGTGATTATACTAGTATTTATCAAAATTAGAACTTTACACTTTAAAAAGTGAATGTTACAATATTTGATTTCAAAAATTTAACGAAGAAAGGTTATCACTGCTAATTGGACTGGAACTATAATCCTGCCTCTTAGTCAAAATGCCATACATAAATGGCTTTCAAAGTGTACTCTCTAGACCAGCAGCATTACCTGAGAATTTATTAAAATGCTTATTCTTAGGCCTTATCCCAAGCTTACTGAATCAGAAACTCTGAGGGGCGAGGCTCAGCCGTCTATGTTTCAGCAAACCCTGCAGGTGATTCTGATGGCCCCTGAAGTTTGTGAATCGCTGCAGCAGCAGTAGCTCTGCACAGTGACCAGGCAATGAGATCAGAATCTCTGGACACAGGGCTTGGCATCAGTATTTTTACAAAGTGATCAAAGGTGACTTTATTTAGCAGGCAAGTTTGAAATCTGCACTATGCCAGACGTTTCCATCATTATAATCATCTGGGAACTGCCTCTGCCCTCTGGCTAGGATCAAATCCCCAAGTCCTTGCATTGGGATTCTAAAGTAGCTCCTCCATCTGGCCTTTCTTCCTCTAAAATATTGATGTCACAGCAGGCCAGAGACTTAAAAGCAGCCCAACTCAACTCACAATACACACCCAAGTTTGGAAACTGGATATTACCAATCTCGGTCCAGATCTTGTCCATTTTCTCCAAATAGCTCCTTTTCTGTGTATTGAGGTTGAACCATATGAAACAGTCAAGTCAACTGTTTTGGATCTACAAAAACAGCAGTTTAATGTGGTCTGCCTTACTTCGCCTCATTTCTCTTCTGCATTTTATATCTATATATCTACTTTGACAGCTTGCCATTGGTATATGCTGGAAAAATTAGTTAAAAAAAAAAAAGAAAAAAAACCTTAACATCTCTCTAAATCAGGGCTGCCAGGAAGCAAGCAGAGGGTGTGGTGATTATTGGTGAGGAAGGTGGCTTAAAGCAAAATCAAGTAACAGTTTCCATTGAATGCATATTTCAGAGAACGAAAATGTTGTTGAAACGAACTGCTGATATTTAAGATTGAAAATAAAACACCAAACTAAGATTATTTTTATGAGGATAAGCACTAAGGGCAGACTAAAGGAGTATGAAATATCAACAAAAAGTCAAAATTAAAATTAGTTTAAAAAGTTACAAGGACTCACCCCTCCACATTAAAGCTATCAAACTTATAATCATGACTTAGTTATCTAAAACACGAATATTTTAATATAGGTAACAAAATACCTTTGAACATAGAAATTAAATTTTATTGAGAACTCAGGCTGAGAGTTAAGAGAAACACTCCAAGGAAAGGTCATTCTTTTGGCTTTGATAATTTGGTTTTGGTAAATATAAAGGTTATTTATCTTCTCGGGGTCATTTTCCATATGTCTTTTTTTGATTATGTTGGATTGATGCCCTGCTTATGAATCTATCCTCTTAACCTAAACTGTTCCACTGGAAACAGCTTATTAGGGTTCCATTTCTAGTATTGACAAGTCTGAGGAGTTAACTCTGGCTGTCTTCCTAAATTTCTCTATGTGCTTTTCTTAACTACAAGTTAGAACTAAATAAGAATAATCGATGACATCCTTTAAATACACATGTGCAAGTCGGCTCATGTTATTTCATAAGACTACCTAATGTTAGTTCAGTATAGAATTTGGATATTAAGGGCCTGGAGGTAGATTCTGTGGCCTAACTCTCAGACTGCATAAGAGAAGAAATTAATGTCCCCAAGAAGTCATGCATATTACCCCTAGTCCTGCAGCCGAAAGTGACAGAACTGCACACAGAACTCTGGTTTCCAGACCACTAGCACGAGACTCTTTCTACTAAAATGTGACAGGTTTTCATATTAGAAACTTAACAAAAAATAAGCGAGACAAATGAATCATGAAGGAAATACTGTGTTTTGGGAAACACTCTAGGCAAAAGTTGCTCTGTTAAAAGTCAGATTATGAAAGGAGTACCAAGGTTTCACAGCACTCTGAACAGGAAAGGCTACTGAATCTACATGGAACATGGAACAACGGACTGTTTCAAAATTGGGAAAGGAGTATGTCAAGGCTGTATATTGCCACCTTATATTGTCAACTTATATGTGGAGTACATCATTAGAAATGCTGGGCTGGATGAAGCACAAGCTGGAATCAAGATTGCCAGAAGAAATGTCAATAACCTCAGATATGCAGATGACATCACCCTTAAGGCAGAAAACGAAGAGGAAATTAAAGAGCCTCTTGGTGAAGGTGAAAGAGGAGACTGAAAAAGCTGGCTTAAAACTCAACATTCAAAAAACTAAGATCATGGCATCCAGTCCCATCACTTCATGACAAAGAAATGGGGAAACAATGAAAACAGTGACAGACTTTATTTTCTTGGGCTCCAAAATCACTGCAGATGGCAACTGCAGCCACGAAATCAAAAGACGCTTGCTCCTTGGAAGAAAAGCTATGACAAACCCAGACAGTGTATTAAAAAGCAGAGACATTACCTTGCCTACAAAGGTCTGTATAGTCAAAGCTATGGCTTTTCCAGTAGTCATGTATGGATGTAAGAGTTGGGCCATAAAGAAGGCTGAGAGCCAAAGAATTGATGGTTTTGAATTATGGTGCTGGAGAAAGACTCTTGAGAGTCTGTTGGACTGCAAGGAGATCAAATCAGTCAATCCTAAAGGAAATCAACTTTGAATCGTCATTGGAAGGACTGATGTTGAAGCTGAAGCTCCAATACTTTGGCCACCTGATGTGAAGAGCTGACTCACTTAAAAAGACCTTGATGCTGGGAAAGATTGAAGGCAGGAGAAGGGGATGACAGAGGATGAGATGGTTGGATAGCATCACCGACTTAGTGGTCATGAGTTTGAGTAAACTCCAGGAGTTGATGATGGACAGGGAGGCCTGGCATGTTGTACTCCACGGGGTTGCAAAGGGTCAGACACAACTGAGCGACTGAACACCACCACCACCCGAATCTAATGTAACTCTCATGGCATCCTCTTGATTACATTTTTAAAAATTTACTTATTTTTCAATTGAAGGATAACTGGTTTACAGAATTTTGTCGTTTCTGTCAAACATCAACAAGTATCAGCCATAGGCATACATATGTCCCCTCCCTTTTGAACCTCCCTCCCATCTCCCTCCCTACCCCACCCCTCCAGATGGTTACAGAGCCCCTGTTTGAGTCAGAAAGAGAAAGATAAATACCGTATACTAATGCATATATACGGAATCTAGAAAGATGATACTGATGGATTTATTTTCAGGGCAGCCATGGAGAAACAGACATGGAGAACAGACTTGTGGACACAGAGGGTGGGGAGAAGGGAGAGGGTGAGCTATATGGAGAGAGCAACATGGAAACTTACAATACCACATGTAAAACAGATAGCCAATGGGAATTTGCTCTTGATTACATTTTTAGTAAAACTGCACAGTATTTAAAAAATCCCGCAGAGCTATGACCCGACATCTTTATGACCATATTTATAAGTTCAGATGCTCAAACTGTTTGTTGAATGAATTCTTCCAACTACAGAACCTGCTATGCCAGCACTAAAACAGAGTAAGTAACGCATTTCCTCACTTTCCTTGGAGACAGGGAATTTACTTTGACTCCTGCCGTAGACCCCAAATTAAATAAGTATTAGTTCCTTCTAAAATCTTCAAAGACTACTAAGGCAAACTACAGAAACACCAAATTACAGACAACATACTGGAATATTTATAACAACAAACATTATTAGTAGGGAACTTCATCTATAATTTCCTCTGAAGCATATGATTATCACACAGATTAAACAGGACCGAAGAGAATAAACACTTCAGACTGACAGTAGCCTATTGGAGTAAATTTGCAGAGATACTAAGTGACCGATTTGTCTGAAACTCTGACGTTTACCCTGCATTTCAAAGCTCTCCAGAGGTCAGTCAGCAACTGTAAGGGTATTCCAAAACAGACCATGAACCAACTGTGACACACGACAGGAAACAGACCAGTCTTTAAGAGGATGTTGAAATGAGTTCATTTAAAGCACAGTTGAATTTTTCAAATCAATTTAGGCTTCTTCCTCCAATCTAGAGTCTTTTTTTCCCCTGACATCAAAAGAATCAGATTTTAGTGACTTAAAAGTAAGCTCTCTCTCTAGGTTTTTCACACTTGAAAATTTTAACAGTCAAACAAAGAAATACCCAGGAACATGAAAGCTCAACCTCCCCAATACCAACCAACTTGAAACCTGATCGGAATTCAAAGCCTGAAATGTTACCATGAGCTTAATTACAGTTCATTTAAACAATTCTTTTCTTTTGAGTGAATAGTTGAGATTAAATGGGATTTTATCATAAACTATTTAAACCAGTATTAGGAAGCCCTGAAAGATATTACTGAAAATTATACAAATTGAATTGAAAATTTCTTTTAAAATTGAATTTATTTCTGTAATACTTCATTCATTAAAAATGGCTTGTTTGAGGGCTTCCCTAAGTGGCTCAGTGGTAAATAATCTGCATGCCTATGCAGGAGACACAGGTTCAATATATGGTCTGGAAAGATCCCACCAGAAGACTTTTTAAAAAAAGAAAAAAAAGGCTTGTTTTATCTGTCTGACCAACCTTAAGTGAATATGTCACTTTATGTTTACATTTCAAGTCTACTGAAAGCCAAAACAAATTTGTAATTCTTGGTTGTGCACACTTTTCCAAAAAATTGAAGTATGGTTGCAATATTATGTGTTATAGGTCTACAATATAGTGATTAAAATTTTTTTTAGGGTGTGTGTGTTGTGTGTTAGTTGCTCAGTCATGTCCGACTCTGTGTGACTCCATGGACTGTAGCCCACCAGGCTCCTCTGTCCGTGGCATTCTCCAGGCAAGAATACTGGAGTGGATTGCCATGCCCTCCTCCAAGGGATCTTCCCAACCCAGGGACTGCACCCAGGTCTCCCACATTGCAGGTGGACTTTTTACCATCTGAGCCTTAAGGGAAGCCCTCACTTACAGTTATGATAAAATACTGGCTATGTTCCCCATGTTTTACAATGTATCCTTGTAGCTTATTTTATGCCTAGTAGTTTGTACCCTACCCCTACCCTGTCCCTCCCTCTTGTCTTCCCTCTCCCACTGATAACCACTGGTTTGTTCTCTATAACTGTGAGTCTGTTTTTGTTGTTGTTGTACTTACTGCTGCTGCTGCCGCTAAGTCGCTTCAGTTGTGTCCGACTCTGTGTGACCCCACAGGTGGCAGCCTACCAGGCTCCCCTGTCCCTGGGATTCTCCAGGCAAGAACACTGGAGTGGGTTGTCATTTCCTTCTCCAATGCATGAAAATGAAAAGGGAAAGTGAAGTCGCTCAGTCATGTCCGACTCCTAGCGACCCCATGGACTGCAGCCCACCAGGCTCCTCCGTCCATGGGATTTTCCAGGCAAGAGTACTGGAGTGGGGTGCCATCGCCTTCTCCATCGTACTTACTAGTTTATTTTATTTTTTAGATTCCACATATGAGTGATATCATACAGTATTTGTCTTTCTTTGTCTGACTTACTTCACTTAGCGTAATACCTTCCAGGTGTATCCATGTTGATGCAAATGGTAAAAGTTCATCCTTTTTTATGGCTGGGTAGCATTCCATTGTGTGTGCATGAGTGTGTACACAGCACATCTTCATTGTCCACTCATCTGTTGATGGACAGTTAGGTTGTTTCCATATCTTGGCAATTATAAATAATGCTGCCATGAACCCTGGGATACATGTTTATTTTTGAATTAGTGTTTCTGTTTTTATATAACCCAGGAGTGGAATTGCTAGGTCATGTGGCAGTTCTAGTTTTAGTTTTTTGATAAACTTCCATACTGTTTTCCACAGTGACTGTACCAACTTACATTCTCACCCTTTTCCCCACATCCTCACCAGCATTTGTTTTTTGTATTCTTTTTGATGATAGCCACTCTGTAGGTATAAGTAGTACTTCATTGTGGTTCTGATTTGCATTCCCCTGGGAATTAGCCAGATCAAGCATCTTTTCATACACTTGTTGGCCATCTGCATGTCTTCTTTGGAGAACTATCAGGTCTTCTGCCCATCTTTTCAATCAGGTTGTTTGCTTTTTTTGACGTTGAGTTGAATGAATTGTTTGTATATTTTGGAAATTAAGTTTTTATGTGTCATATCATTTCTGTGCATACTTTTTAAGCAGCACAGAACTGAAATAAAACCTACTGTATGCACAAAATGTTCACAATGCAAATCTATAGTCCACAGTTCATTAAATGAATCATCAAGAGTATGAAATCATCCACAAAGTATTGATTTCTGCTATAGCTAGTTTTCTCAAATTTTCATATTCTAAGACTCTCTGAGGGTCTTGCAAAGACCCCTGATGAAAAGGGCCTGTCCAGTCCCAGCCCACAGGGGCCATGTTCGATCTGTGCCTCCCTTCTGCAGTGACACGCATGCTCACTTACCCGACCACCATGTCCTTGGGCCCGGCTGTCACAGTGCAGACGCCATCCTCACAGTGTTTTCCCACCAGGCTGTGTGCATGCAGGTGGATGTTTTTTCCATTTGTGACCAACTGAACAATAACCTTTGCAGGTCCCACATAGTTGCAGATCTATATAAGAAGCACATTTCCAAGTTAGCATATCTGACCATATCACAACATGGGAAAATGCTAAGACAAGCTAGTAAGTAGAAAAAGTATGATATCAAATTAGGCCTGTCTGTACGTATACAGCCACAGCTTGGTTGTGAAAAAATATGTGATGAACAAATGATGGGATGGAAATAAAACACAAGTGGTACTTGTTTCGGGTGTGAAAGATACTCTTCAAGAAGTAGACCATTTAAAATACATACATCTTGTTAACGTTGGAAGGAAGAGCACATCTCGGAGTATGCTGTGTAGCCATTAAGCAGCCTCTTCCATTAACCAAGAACACATTTTCATCTGCACTCATACTGCATTTTAGGTCATAAATGCTGAGTGCAAGATCAGTGAAAACGGGACTGGGACTGACTGATGGAAATCAAGAGAAGGAAAGAGGTGAATGGAAAGAGTCCTTCCTAATCTGCCATGAGATTAGGCAGGAGAGAGTCTTGCCCAGGGACCAGGCCGCAAGGGTTGGCCATGGACACCCAAGCCCATGGCCTGCAGTGATCTGTTTCTTTAATTTAAAAAAAGTATACTCCCTAAGTACAAATCCTTAGATCTGACACCTGTTTAAGCTCTTGTTTTATAAAATCAGATTTCTCCATTTAAAGTAATTTGTATTTTTATTGTTATACCTTTAAAATGATGACAAGAGTAATAGAAAGGAAATCCCATGGAGATGATGACATTTTAAGTAACAAGAGCTTGGGCACCATTTCTCCTCTAGCTGGTCCTCCAGCCTCCTACAGTAGATCACAGATTCTTTCCTTGAGAAAACCGCAACACTAAAATCATACTAACAGAAAACATCAATGACCTTATTTTTACCTTCTTGAATATTATAAGTCAGAATACTAGGATAAATTCACCAAAACTGTTGGAAATGCACTCTGTTTCCTCAAACGGTGAGCAGCCATCCTGGTTTGCCCGGGACTAAGGACATTTCCTGGGGTGCAAGACTTTTAGTCTAACATTGAGAAGAGCTGGTCACTCCATCTCTTTAACTCATATTATCTCTTCTTGAGGAAGCATATGACTGAAATTGAGGATCTCCCAACTATGCAATCATTGGACATATTTTAATCTGCACAAGCAGCCCTTAGCTCAGATGAAAAACTAAGCAGACACAAATCTCATGTGGCCACGGACCCTTGATGGATGTCTTTCTGATATAAACTTGAGGAAGAACCTATACTTGCCAGTAAAATTTCTTGGAAAAGGACCGAATCCCTTTCAACTAATCTATTTCTACTATAAATACCATCTCATAGATTTACATTCCACTGAGGCATGATTTTGTTAGCATTTTTTTCAGTATAGATTTTTTTCCCAATCCAATCTCCCATTGCAGGGTTGAGGAAAAGTTGATTAGAGCTGGGATTATGCCCCAGACGCTTCTGGGAGAAAGAAGTTCCCTTTCTAAGCAAAGGACAGACTCCCTGTGGGTCTGTAGTGTAGCTCCACTGGAAATATAGGGCCTCTCTGCCTGAACCCTAGCTCAGAAGGGTTGCAAATCTTGCTTTCCAACCCTTTCCAAGGAGCAAGGCGACCTGCGAGAATGGCCTTCAGTCCTTGCAGAGCAAGCTAATCACAAAGCATGTTTAGGATTAATTAGGTTTTGACCCCCTTGAAGCACAAATAAATAATTTCTTAAACAGGTAAGCACTTAAATAAGCCCCCTGGGCATAAAACCAATTATGAACTCAACACTTTCCCTTTTATAACAGGCAGAAAGCCTTTTCCCTAGGGGCAGTACAGGGAAAGAAGAGTTCTGGGTTTGCTCCAAAGGTGGCTGCTGTCCCTACATACTCCCTGGGTTGCTGATGCCAGTTCTGTGTCTTGGTATCGACATCTGAAATCAGCCTTTGTTATGATGGCATATTCCACAGGGACGTCTCAAGCAGTAAATGAACAGTGAAAGAGCATTAAATAGACCATGTAATTTCACTTTTAAGTGCACTGAGCACAGGAATGCAACAGTGTAAGGCATGACGAAATGCTTCACTTGGGTGAAATCAGGTAGGCTTGCCACTTAAGCAGGACACAGAAGGAATCTAGCAATTAAAGCCCAATTACAACTTAGTTCAAATACGACACATTCTAATTTATATTCACTCAAAACTTCAATAAACTTCCATGTATTTTAGCATCTAGTATTACTGCTAAAAGTCTGGAAAGTTTATCTTACTGATCTTAAAAAAATTTGAATGAGGCTAAAGCTTCTAATCCAATTCTGAGAATATAAAGAAATACTATGTTATAAAAAAAACACATGAAATTAACATGTGATACAGTATTATTAACTTTTGTTGTTGTTCAGTCTCTAAGTCATGTCCACAACTCTTTGCAACCCCATGGACTGCAGCATGCCAGGCTTTCCTGTCCTTTACTCTCTTCTGGAGTTTGCTCAACCCCATGTCCATTGATGCCATCCAACCATCTCATCCTCTATTGCCTCTTCTCCTCCTGCCCTCAATCTAAAGTACAGATTTTGTTCAAATTTCATAAAATTTTATGCTAGTGTCCCATTATTTGTTTTCATACCTTATTCAAGACTCCACATTGTATTTAACTGCACTGAGCAGCTTCAGCTGCATGCAACAAATCCTGGTAAATTCTCTTTTCATTTTTATTCTATTACAAATATTTTCTATTTCCTTGTTTTGGCTTCTTAGATACATCCATCATTTAAAAGTGGACATTTCATTTCTGAATACATGGGATTTTAAACATATCTTTGATATAAATTTCTCATTTTGATATTAATTTCTCATTTAAATGCTTTCATCTCTTCAATCACCCTCTGTGTTTTTTCAATCTTCTAACTTTATTGAGGCTTTCAATAGCTAAGTCAAAGATCTCTCTTGGTAAAAGTCAAATTGCACTAGAAAATATGTGGATTATTTCCAAATATCTTTTGATATTCATTTCTAATATAATCCCACAGTGATAAAAGAACAGACTCTGTATGATTTCAATTCCATTAGGCCATCAACTGTTTGCACCTGGTCTTACATCTCTGGATGTGTTCCTAGGTCTCCTAGTTTATAGTCTATGGGAACTTGAACAGAATTTGTATCCTACTGTTGTGTGAAAAGCTGTATAAATCTTAATTATGTTGAATTCATAGTGCTTTTCAGGCCTACTATAACCTTCTACTTCTCTGTGTATTCCTTCTATTAATTTTTGAGAGTTTGATATTAAAACTCCAACTAAAAAATCTTACTTAAAAAATAATTGCAATATATAGTGGAACTACATGTAACTTTGCTGTGTATTTTCCAAGTCTCCTGTAAACGTGTTATCATACTCTCATAATTAAAAACAAATTTTTAAAAGCCCAATCACTTTGGATGTCCAGACCCTTCAATATAACCATGATGAAGGAATCAGTCATGGGCACTGAAGGAAAGAGGTGGGAGGTCCTCAAAGAGTACTCACATCTTTTTCTTGTTATTACTTCATGATTGAAGGGTGGCAAGAATGAGGAACTGGGTAGTCTCTGAGGTAAAGGGCCTGAAAAATTTGCCAATGACTAATGTGCTGTTTGATCCATTTGAAAGAGTTCAAGCCAGCATGGCATCATCTGGTTTTTTACACAGACCACAAGGCAGTGACAGGGAGGGCCCTGGGTTTTGTGGACTTTCCAAAATGTCGACTGAAAGAAGAAAGCTGAAGTGTGGGGACACACAAAAAGTACTATTTTCAGGCTCTCTGGCACATGAAGACAATGGAATTCTACCTTAGGGGAGGGAATACTCCATAAAATGCCACAGTGACTAACAGCTATTTGCAACCGAATCAGAAATTCATTTCTCCACAGAATTCTCCAATTCTGTGGAGAATCTGATTATTTTTATTCAGTCTGTTATTTCTTTGCACAGTAGTTCCCTTGAAAATTAAGTTTATAGAAAGCACCTGTATCTGCCAGAAAGGGTGGGTTATTTTTGCAAGAGTCTGAGTATAGCAGGCTTTCAATAAACACTAATGGCTTGCATACAAGTTAAGATTTCAATTAGAGGAAAGGAGACAAAGGTGACATTCAGCTTCCAAGGGGCACTGTAAGAGCATGTACTTGATGAACAGACTAGCTGGGTTTGAAGACAGCACCACCATCTGCAAGCCCTGCGACCTTGGGCAGCATCCAGCTCCTCATCTGTAAAATGAGGATAATAATTGGACCTCATAGGTTTGCTATGAAGATTAAATACATTGACACACATAAAAATCTTTAAGGTCTCTGCCTAGTATGTAATAGCAGTACCCAAGTGTTAACAACTATCTTATTGTGATGTATTCCTCTACCCAGAGATCTTTAAATAGTACAACTTCTGTGAGGTGATTTTTTAAAAATTCTGTTTAAAGGCAGGTGGCTTGAATAAATGACCAATTTACGTTACTTCTATTTCTAGGCTGTCTTTTTTCCCAGAGTGACACATTTTATTGGGCTTTTTAAAAGTAATAACTATGTTATTGTAGTAACAGCTATCGTTCTTGGAGGTACTCAGGAGTCCTCGGTTTCCTTGATGAAATCAAGCCTTTCTTCCAGAAGCTTTATGACTCAATACATACTGATGGCCACAGGCTAGATCTGCTTTTTGAGTAAGAAACAGAAACCAAGGGTCTCAGATAATACCAAACTTAGTCAAATCACCTCCTTTTATTTAAAGCAACTAACTCTGTCATGCTCTGGAAAAGTACATACTGGTTCTTTAACAGTAAGTAAGGTAAGTGGTCTAGAAGTTTCTAAGAATCAGATTTTAAAAGGTCCAGTTTAGGTACTGAGTTAATTTGGACATAGCACTTTGGCAGAATGTAGAGTCAACATGAATGTGAGACGTGACACATGATGTAGTTCTTTTCTGCTGAGTTTTTCTCATGAAGTGATGATAATGATGATACTTGAGGGAGAGGAGGAAGAGGGAAAAGTCCACACATTTTAAGGAGAAATCTACCCTGACTTGTCTCATGTATCTAACTTCGGCCTCTACCGCTAAAGCAGCAGAGCAATGCGGTTAAATCCAAGAGCTCTGAAGCAAGGCTGCTGTGCTCAAAATCGCTCTGCTGTCACTTACTAGCTGGACCAGTGGGAAAGGATGGTTAAGGTCTCTGGACATCAGCTTCTCCATCTTTAAAAGGAAAGTAACAATACATCTGATTTCATAGGATTGCTTTTTAAGGATTAAATGAGTTAAGAGCTTGGCACCTAATAGGATTGGCAATCTCAAATATAACCCTATCTCCTATCCAGGCTATTACCTCACCAATAGCCAAAATGTATACATTGTTTCAGTGAGCACTTATTAAGCCCCTTATGTGTTCCATGTACTGCAGTAGGTCAGGGAGTGGAAGATACACAGTTGAGTAAAAAACAGATACAACCCTTGTTCTTATGGAAATTACAGAGTAGGACCGGTATGAATTAAAACCTCTCACAAATAAATGTAAATGCATAACTATGAAACACTGCCAAAGGAATAGAGATTTGACCTGGTGAACACAGAGAAAGCTTCCTGAGGGCGTAGTGAGGGCCAAACTCTGAAAGAAGAGTAAGAATGTAACGAGGGATGGGGTGGGCAGAGGCTGAGAAGAGTATTCCTGGCAGGAAGAACAGCATATAGGAAAGCTCTGTGATGAGCCTGACCCCTCATCTCCTCAGTCATAATTCCTACCAGTCCTCAGGGCTTCCTTCACGTGGTTCCTATCACACGGGATGTCCCTTCCTTCTCTTCTCTCTCTAGAACCACCCATCCTTCAGAGGTCCAGCCGAAATCCGAATCTTCCATGACATTCCACCACTTTAGCCCACAAGACTCCACTACTGTCCCTTTCTTGGGGAATGTGATGGAATGGAGCAGGAAAACATCGCTTATTGCAGTAAGAAGCTGGTAAAATCTATCGGCAACTGAAGAATTACTGTTTTACCTCTCTTGCTTGTTCCCAGAGCACACACATCAATATTTCCTCACTTTCTGTTTTTATGGAAGCGAAGGGGGCTTGTTAACTTGTCCAATCTTCACTCCAGCCCCATGGGGTCAGTGGTGCTACCACATTCCACAGCCGCGGGAACTGAGGCCCATTAAGGTGACATAAACTGCCGCCATTCCTGTAACTGGGGTGATTGGGCAGCCCTTTGAACTTGGGTCTGTCCACTTCCAAAGCCCATTCATACTTTCCATTACACTGGCTTCCACTCGGCTTAATCACTTTTTCTTCTATGTATATGTCCAGTGAGCCCAATGTTTTATATCTCTCCTTTGTGTAGCACAGTGTTGCTACACAACAGTTATCCCTGAAAAACCTGTTTTGGTTTTGTTGGTGTGTATTGTGGGAAAGAAGGTCTCAGAGACAGCTGTGAGATGGCAGAAGCGCACTTGTCCCCTAGTAAGCCTTATTCATAAACAAAATCATGCCACAGACATTACTAAACCACATACTGATTCTCCTCTGTTCCAGTGCAAGTCATATTATAAACAAGAAAAAGGAGAAGGCGGGCAATGGAAGGGGCGGAGAAGAAGAAGAACAGGAGGAGGAAAGAGAAGAATATTGTTTTCATAACATACCTCCTCTTAGTACTGCAAAATAGTCAGATTTTATTGTTCCTTCTTACTTCTTATATGTTGATGATACAGGAAGTACAGAATAAACTTCATCAAACAAGATACTACAGAACCGTATCGAATAGTTTCTGGCATAGAGTAGGAAGATGCTTAGTAAAGTTAGTTCCTTCTTTTTAAGCCAGGGGGTTTCACATTGATCCAATCTGGGACCAAATCCCAGCTCTTTCTTCTTCCAGCTCTGTGGGCTTCAAGTTAAATAACCTCTCTGAGCTGAAAGCTCCACACCTACAAATGGGCCAATAATGGGACCTCCCTCAGAGGGCTCTTGTGAGAACCACAGTGTCTGGCATATGGCAGGCCCCATGGAAGCACCAATTTCTCTCTCTTTTTTTTAATAAAAAGGGGCTGCTTCTCTCCTGGGTTTCCCAAAGACATCCTGAAGTAGACAGACTTGGCACTATCACTCCCATTTTGCAGATAAGAAAACAGAAATTTAGACAGATTAACAAGTGGCATAACCTAAGGTCAGAGAGTCAAGACCCAGAGGACCTTGGAATTCGTCCTGATTCTTCCGAATGTAGGTGTAGTGTTCTTATAAGATTGAATGACAAAAATACCCTCTCTGCCCCACTCACTGTTGACATGGTTGTTTTTTGAGTAGTGCTCCTGGACTTGCATTGATTCATTCACATTCGTTCACCTTTTTTATTTGCCCTACTTGTTTGACCAGCATACATCCCTTAGATGTTTGCCTGAGATTAGAAGGGCAAACTGGGCCATTAAACACAACAAAATAGGCAAAGAGGGCTTCGTCAACTACAAAGGGAAGTAGAATAAAATCACTATTCAAAACTCAGAAAGTTTGAGGGGTTTTTTTTTGGGTCATACTTTGACCTCTGGTTTTTTGTTTGCTTTATTTGAATTTTCAGTTTCATTACATCACATATAGTTGTTTATAAATCCTACTTCTTTCAGGAAATCAAGACACTTGCTAACTCCAGAAATTGTTGGGGATTTGTACCTCAATAGGTGTCACTACCTCCTTAATAAATTACAAATAAATGCTTACCCTTTTCGTGGCCCAATTATCCATGGTTACAAAATAATATGGGAAGAATAGAAAGTTTGTAATTTATGGATGAACTGTGTCTCAAATGTGTTTTCATTTATAGGCCAGTTTTTTGGGGAACCTGGCTTGGCTTATAAATTTGGTTTATTCTTAAACAGGAAATAAAATTTAAAATAGTAGTCTTTTGGTATCATTTCTTTTCTACATCTCCTTACCCTTGTTGCTGCACTACATACATTGTCAAGTTCTTTTTTTGAACAAAGCATAAAATACATGGTATCTAGTCAGATCTTTAAAAGATATCCCCAAACTAACCACTACCTACTGTCTCCGTCACTGTTCCCTGGTTTCATGGAGTACGAGCCCACTATGATTAGTTTCCTAAGTTTTTGCTCCTATGTTTCTTGTGCCTCCCCCGCTTCCCCATCCTGTTCAAGTCAGGTCATGCCAAATCCTGACACACCTCTGCTCAAAGTTCTCCAAAAGTGAAAACTGTTGAAGCTGAATGAGTCGTCAATGGGACTCATTACGGTATTTTGTGTATATATGATTAAATTTTTCCATGGCAAGAAGTTAAAAAAAAAAAAAGACCCAGACCCTCTAAAGGCTTTCCATCTGAAAAGCCCAAGTCTTTACAACAGTGTACAGCCCTTGGGCCATGTGAAGCCACTTTCTCTTTGCTCTTGTTCGTTACTACTTCTGGGCAGTCACATAACCTGCTGCCAGCTCAGCTTCCACCTGAGAGCTTCTGCACTCGCTGTCTCCTCTGCCTAGAACACTCCTTCCCTGTATACTTGCACGCTCTCTTACTTTTCAGGATCTGCAGAAATGCCATTTTCTGGCGAGCTTCCATGGCTCACCCTACCCTTATCTAAACTTCTATCACTCCCATTCCTGAATTCCTTGCTGCTTCCCCTGCTTTACATTTCTCCCTGTACTAATTACCATTTAATATACTACACATCTTACGTGACTACTGCCTAACTTCCCCATTAGAACAGAGGCCGTGTAAGAGTGGGGACAATGGTTTCTTTCATGCCACATCCCCAGTGCCTGCAGTAACGTTTATTATATTGTGGGCATTCAATAAATAATTCTTTAGTGAATGCATGATTAAATAAGAGGCCTAAAATGTTATCTATGGAAGGCAAGATATTAAAACAAGAGTTGTGTTAGGTGACAGATGGAAATTGGGAAACTATATTCTATCTCTTCCCCCAAAATTGGCTAGATCCTGGTGCACCCTCTCATTAGGCTATTTAAATGAGAATGTGACTATTTACATCAGGACAGAACACCAGCCTAAGTAGATAGAAGGGTGTTGCGGTGTGGGCTCTGGGCCTGCAGTGTGGTCATAGGACTCTGATTGCTGGGGGGCAGGGAGGGGCAGCTGTGGGAAAGAGAAGGGAAGGTAACCCTTTGATCCTCTTGTTGGAAAATCAAGGTAGCAGCACTCCTCTTACAGTCCAACACACCCTCCTGGACACCCCTCCTCCTACCCTAACTGCTGGCGCCTGTAAGACATTCTCCTGGTGTACCAAGGAGTCTAAACTCAAGCACTATTCCGTGCAGTACTAGGGCACTCAGGGATCCAGATTCACATTTCTGGTTCACCCCAGTTTCACAGTCATGCACTCACCAATTAAGAAGGGTCTTTCTTTGATATTCACTGTGGTGACTGACAGGAATAACCAGCCTACAGAACCTTATCGTAAAGCTGTGCAGGTCTGCATCTACGAGACAGCAAACCAGTGGGCTCCCTTTCAATGAAGAGCACAGGCTCCGGAGTCCGAAGGACAGGGCTCTGAATCCTGGCTCCTCCCTCTCCTAGCTATGCCATCCTGGGTACGTTACTTGACCTTTGGCGTGTTTTCTCATCTGTAAAACATGAATACAAATCCCTAATGTCTGACTTTTCACAAGGATTAAAGGAAGCAGTTTACAGCATCTAATGCAGCACCTGATTCACAGCAGATGCAGAGCATATGATACTGACTCTGATTTTGTCCTTTCATGCCATAAGCAGACATCTGCAGTGGAGACTTCCTCTGAATTTAATGAGAAGGTGGAGAGCATTGCATGGCAGGCTCTCCAACCTCTCTTCTCACTGTCTGTCACCCAGGAGCAAAATGTCCCTATTGCTTTCCATATGTGCTCCCAATTCAGAGAAATATAGGTCTGTTCCCTTTTCTAGGTTTTAACCACTCTGCTTTTGCACTTAACACCATACTTACTCAAGATCTCCTTAAATCACGCTTCTTCTTCCCTCTCCAAATAACCCTTACTCTTAGTCCACAAACCATATACCTTCTTCTCCCTTAATTCTGAACAATGCATTTCCTGATAATGATAATGACAACTGTACAGGCCAGCATTTATTGAAATCTATGGGCCAGGCCCTACAGCAAGAAATACAGAACCATTCTTTCATTTGATCTTCTCCATAATTCAACAAGAAATGTTCTTAAAAAGTACTTTTCCCTGCTTGAGTGCCATTCTTTTTTCTTATCAAGTATGCAAGAAAGCTCTAATCACCAATGCTGAAACTCTAACTTAATCTGCAGTACCTTTAAAGAGTGACAGTGAAGTTGCTCAGTTGTGTCCGACTCTTTGTGACCCCATGTAGCCTACCAGGCTCCTCTGTCCATGGGATTTTCCAGGCAAGAGTACTAGAGTGGCTTGCCGTTTCCTTCTCCAGAGGATCTTCCCAACCCAGGGACTGAACCCAGGTCTTTCGCATAGTAGTATTACCTTTGCAATTTAATTAATCCTTCTATGCCTCAAATAAATAAGTACCTAAAGGTTATGATTTACTCCATGTTTCCAAACTCATCAGCCATTTCTTGTTCTTCATCCCACTTAACTTCTCTGAAGGGTTACCTTCCCTCCTCAAAATGTTCCCTTCTCACTGCATTAGACACTTCTGCTCAAGCATTCTTCCTCCTCAAAAGGAGATTTGTTATCTGCCCTTGTCCATCTCTAGTCTTTACCATAATCACTCTCTTCACATGGTTATGTTAGTCTCCTAGATTTAGTTATCTACTCCATGCAGATGACTCCTCAATTTAAATCTCATGTGCCCTTCCTTTTTCAACACCTATAACATTTCCAGCTGCTTGCAGGGCATCTTCCTGTCCATAACTTATAATCAATTTGACTGCAACTGAAGACCCATGAATGGCCTTCCTTCTGAAACCTACTCCACCTCCTATTAAGTGAAACCACCACCTTCTAAGCAACCACACCAAAATTCTCCTATCATCTGTTGTCTTCTAGATTTAATAAGTTACTGAATTAACTGATTCAGCCAGGTGGTTCCCTCAAAAATCTCTGGTTTCTGCCCCTTCCCTCTATCCTCATTGCTCTTGTTTATCTATCTCAGCCTGAATCAGAGTTTAACTCATGAGGAATCACTGCAGTTCTTCCCACATGGTGTCACTGTGCCTTTCCCTTGCAACCCCTCAGCAGACTTCTACCAGATTTATATTCCTAAAGCACAATGTTCATTATAGTAAATCATTTCTATATTAAAACTTATACAATTTCCCCATTTTCTACAAAATGTGGTTTAAATTCCTGAGCCTTGCACAGTTTGGTCCAGTCTTTACCTCTAGCCTCATTCTCCTCTTTCTCTTTTGTGTACTCTTCATTCCAGCAGAATTATTCACCCTTCCCTTCCAACTTCAGAGATGGCTCTTTTTGAGCCTTTGCCACTCATTTTTCTGCCTCTGCTGTTTTCCCTAGTTAGATTCATGCTTTCAAATTTCTACCTTTCCCTCAGGATCCTGCCCCAAATGTAATCTCTGCCTTGAAGTCTTCTCTGCCTACTCCAACTAGCCGGCTCTTCAACCTTAAGGCTATGAGGTCATTCACTCTTTCACCTGAAAAATACTGCTTTATTCAGCAATTCCTACATGGCAGCTATAACTGCTGGTTCTATAATGGTGAATAAAACAATATTATCATATTTCAGATATTTAAGGCCATATCTTAGGTCCTCCATTAAACTGACTGGTTTTTTAGGATCAAGGCATTGTCAAGTTCTTCTATTTCCCCAACCCCCAGGATGAAACTAATCAGTATTTGCTCAAAGAATTCATGACTGAACACATCACTGGCTCCAGGCTACTCTGAAGAAGAGGGAATGCCAAGTGGTTGACACCTCCCAGGCCATATGAGATAAGGAGGCTGATAGCAGAGCCCACCAGGCCATACTGCCTTAAGATCTGTTGAAGGGTTATAGTCACACGACACAGTTCATCTCTCTACTACAACTGTGAGGAATTACCCTGAGAAGTTTCTAAAAATCCCTAGCAAAAAGTGAGTGCATGGAGTCAATTAACTTGGAAATTCTTCTGACTTCTTGGCTTGAAACCACAATTAGGAAGACCTAACCCTGGAATTATTTTTATTTCTAAGAGGATTATTTTTTGGAGTACTTGTACTCCACTGAGAAAACTAACTTCCATATACAGGTTATATGCTCTCTCTCTCTATATATATACATACATGCATGCTATGGGCCATAGGCTGCCAGGTTCCTCTGTCCATGGGACCATGGGACTTCCCATGGACAGCCAAGAATACTGAAGTGGGTAGCCATTCCCTTCTCCAAGGGATGTTCCTGACTCAGGGATCAAACCCACGTCTTTTGTGTCTCCTGCACTGGCAGGCAGATTCTTTACTACTGCCCTACACGGGAAGCCCAAAAACATCTTTAATTTTTATACATTCAATTCTCAGTGAGGATTTAACCCTGCCATACAATTCAACAATGGTGCTGGGGTTTGGCCAAGGCGGCAGGATGGGCAGAAGATAACCATCAGGGGCTGGTTCCAGGTAAATCAGACATAAGGCCGGGAGGAGGGGAAGTGCTGTCTTGGCCATAGGTCCCAGTAATCTGGAGAGCTGATCTCATATTCATCATCTCAGCTCGACTGCCAGGGCAGCTGCACGAGGGGAACTTTCCCCATCAGCAATCCTTCCACTTGAAAACGGGCCTAACTTGGCAGCATCAGTTTATGCTTCTAAGTCACTGAAAAATACCCCAGGAGTGTAAAATCCAGACGCTTTAACCTACCCCAAGTTGTAATTTATTTTCAAGTGTGATTCCAGGTTTGGAGAAAACAACAGGCATGACAGTACTGTTTATAGAATTTAATAGTAAATTGTGCTTAATATAAACGCGTCAACATTCTTAAATTTGTAAAAGAATACCTCAAATTCTTAAATTTGTAGAAGAAGATTCTCCAGAAGTCTGAACATTTTCAGATTAAAAACATGTGAGTTAATTTTTAGTGCTCCAGTAAGTGGCCAGGGTTCCAGCTGCCAGTTCCTGCTGTGACCCTGTGTTAGTCCCCTAGCCTCTTTGGGCTTCTGAACTCTTCATGTGTAGAATCACAAGATAACATTGAATACATCTTCCAGCTCTAAAATTCTATGATTCCTACTCATATATATATAGGAGAGGACACACAGGACAACAAGCAAAGATCACATTTTCTAACTGAAATATTTCAAACATATTTCAAAAAAATAAAAGCTTAAAACCACAGAATTTCTGAGTTGGAAGGACCCTAATGGTAAGCTTAATTTGTAAAACTGTGAACATTTTAGATACATTTAACACAATTACAAACTGAGAAAACATACAATCAACACTCAAATTACCTGTTGTAATGGGGCCTCTGATAGCATGGAAAATCAAAATTTAGAGACAAAGAAAAACCTTTATGTTAGGCAAAGATTTCAACTTTTCTCATCAAAACTGAAATTGAGTAATCAAAGCATTTAGTTTCAGTAAATCCAAGGAGGGCACTGCCCTGGGTAGTTAAATCTTGATAATAAAGGACTGACTTTCCTGAAGATAGGTCAAAAATGCTTTGATTACACAAGTAGGGGGTGGGAGAGAAATATACAAGCCAAACAAAGACAGAATGAAAAATTTTAATCTACAAAAGACTTTTTTTTTAATTCTTACAAACTACATAAAAATAACTAGGAGGATTAGATAACATGTAAGGTATGGCTGAAGTATGTGCAAAATAAAGATTTTAATTGGGGGATTTATTCTTTGAAGACAAAAATTATTAATACAAGTTTTAAACAGTCTTTTAAAATAGCCTAAAGTCTCTCATGCAAAGAGTTGACTCATTGGAAAAGACTCTGATGCTGGGAGGGACTGGGGGCAGGAGGAGAAAGGGACAACAGAGGATGAGATGGCTGGATGGCATCACTGACTCGATGGAAATGAGTCAGGGTGAACTCCAGGAGTTGGTGATGCACAGGGAGGCCTGGCGTGCTGCGATTCATGGGGTCGCAAAGAGTCGGACACGACTGAGCGACTGACCTGACTGAACTGAAAGTCTCTCAGCACACTGTCTTTGATACAAACCTAATTTGAGATAATGGAGTATCCTCTGACTCTGTAATATTCAAATTTACTTGGAATTAAATATCACTGATTTATTTCTGTTTAAAGGCATATAAATATCCTCATGTTATATTTTTCTTGCTTAGAAAACCCATCATATCGCCTTCACTGAAATCCACTGGGTAGAGAAGTAACTAAATAATTTGGCTCTTAATGATCGAAAGTACTTAGAGACATCATTTAGCAAAGAATTTAATTTGTACTATAGTAAACACAGCTGCCTGGTACGAGAATTTAGACCACTCTGCAAAGAAGACAATTAACTGCTCCTTCAGAAGAAAAGTACATAAGATAAAGCATTTCAGCTATTCTTCTGTGATTTCCTGTGGAAAACCCCTACAAAATTAGGAGAATTACGAGTAGAAATGGGAAATTTTCTCTGTCTGATTTCTTGTTGTCACTTTATTGGTTAATTTACATCCCAGACACTGATGGGGCAAAAGAGAAAACACGATATAAGTGTCAGACTGAGGTTAACCAACATATTGTACCATCTACATACTATGATGTAAGCAAATGAAGGAAGGGAGAAACACCAAAATTTCTAACATGGTTGAGGATAACATCAGCCAGCAATCTGGAAAAATGGTAGTACTTTAAACCTGCTAAAAACCCTCCCACGTGATAACTTCATATCGTTCAGCCTATGCGGACTAAAACACAAAGTATATGAAATAAATCATGTACTTTTATACTTAGATAAAATGTTCTCCAAGCAATTAATTTCTATTACTTTTAGAGATTTGCCAGAAAATTATAACTTCCCTATAATCAAATCTTGATTTTTCCCTTATTATGAAGTACAATTTATTAAGTAAAAACTCTTTTGAAAGGTATAAAAAAGGGATCTACTTCTCATTAAGCATCTTAACATAAAGTACTTCCTTGCCCTGTAGTATTTTAGCTTATTTTTGAACCAGTCCAATGATAATGAACTTCATCCTGAGGCTATACATTCCACCCTCAGGCAGCTCTGACTCTCAGTAACAACCGAACCCTTTCTCTCCCAGGGCTCCACCCAGTGCTTTTTAATCACATCTTCTTGGGACAGACAGGACATATCTCATCCTTCTCTCCTATGCTGCTGCTGCTACTGCTAAGTCGCTTCAGTGGTGTCCAACTCTGTGCGACCCCATAGACGGCAGCCCACCAGGCCCCGCCGTCCCTGGGATTCTCCAGGCAAGAACACTGGAGTGGGTTGCCATTTCCTCCTCCAATGCATGAAAGTGAAAAGTGAAAGTGAAGGCGCTCAGTCGTGTCGGACTCTTAGCGACCCCATGGACTGCAGCCCACCAGGCTCCTCCGTCCATGGGATTTTCCAGGCAAAAGTACTGGAGTGGGGTGCCATTGCCTTCTCCTGACAGCCGTCTAAAAGAAATCTAGAAGTTTTAGTTAATAATGGACTCAACACGAACCAACAGCGTGATGTGACAGCCAAACAAGTTTGCACATGGGGCTCCCTTAATAGAAGGGTGGTATTTAAGACCAGACAGTGGTCTCACTCTTGCACCAGGAAAACTGTGTACCCTGCTTCGCACCACCATTGTAGAGAAATAAAAACCAACTTGAATGGGTTCAGAGCAGAATGGTGACTGAACCTAAACCTTCCTCAAAGTGAGGTAGTCACTACCTGGCAAATTTGGTTGTCTTCTCTCCTATGACAGCTGTCCAAATGTTTGAAGACAACCAAATTTGCCAGGCTGTGACTACCTCACTTTGAGGAAGGTTTAGGTTCAGTCACCATTCTGCTCTGAACCCATTCAAGTTGGTTTTTATTTCTCTACAATGGTGGTACGAAGCAGGGTACACAGTTTTCCTGGTGCAAGAGTGAGACCACTGTCTGGTCTTAAATACTACCCTTCTATTAAGGGAGCCCGATGTGCAAACTTGTTTGGCTGTCACATCACACTGTTGGTTCATGTTGAGTCCATTATTAACTAAAACTTCTAGATTTCTTTGCATGCATATCCCTCCCACCCTGTACTTGTAGTAATTTGTTTTCTGGAGGCATTCAGCTTTTTAAAATAGCATTGCCTAAGAAGTTAGCCATAGGAGAGGGTGGGATGAATGGAGAGAGTAACATGGAAACATATAAACCACATGTAAAACAGATAGCCAGTGGGAATTTGCTGTATGACTCAGGGAGCTCAAACTGGTGTTCTGTGACAACCTGGAGGGGTGGGATGGGGTGGGTGGGCCAAGAGGGAGGGGACATATGTATTCCTATTGATGTTCATGTTGATGTATGGCAGAAACCAACACAATATTGTAAAGCAATTACCCTTCAATTAAAAATGATTTTTTTAAAAAAGAGACATGACAACAAAAAGAAAGTTAGGCCTTTGTTTTGATGGAGATATGGATGCTGAAATATATTTCTGAATTTTAAAACTCAAAAGTAATAAATTTTATATTAAAAAAGAATGTAGCTCTTTGCCTCAGCTTTTCAAATTGAATTTGAACTTAAATTATTTGTTATCTATCACTCCATGTCACCGCAAACTTGATAAAACATCCACTGAAGACAATGATAAAATACACTGAAGTAGCTGCAGAAAGATCCCTGAGGCTAGAAATATCCCCCCAGGTTGACATCACCAACATGAGAAATACTGTTAACCCCTAAGTACCAAACCAGAGATCTCCAACATCTCAGTATTACACCATCCCAGAAACCCTGCCAAAGAAAACAGTGAGATATATCTGGTGTGATTTGCTCTTACTAAGGTGCCTGAAATGGATACCTAGCTCTCTGGTCTCTAGTTTGAAAATGCATCATCTTTCAAATGCCATGAGCATTCCGTCAAAAAACAGAAGTTGAGACTACCTAGCCAGGAGGTGATTTCAAAGTAAAGGTGCACTTCCTCCTAGCCCTACACACCTACCTACCTACACACACACACACAGACACACACAAACACAGATACAGATACAGACACACACACACACACACACACACCGCAGAACATCCTTTGAAGAGGTCCCCTAGCCCTACACACCTACCTACCTACACACACACGCAGAACATCCTTTGAGGAGGCCCCCTAGCCCTACACACACACACACGCACACACACTGTGGAACATCCTTTGAGGAGGCCCCCCAGCCCTACACACACACACGCACACACACTGCGGAACACCCTTTGAGGCGGCCCCCCAGCCCTACACACACACACGCACACACACTGCGGAACACCCTTTGAGGCGGCGCTCCTCCAGCGAATCCTGAGTAACACTCGTGTCATCATCTTGCGTGCCTGTGTGAACCGTCCCCTGCCTGTTCACATGGGGCTGGGGGCAGAGATGACCACATTCGAGCATGTGGCCACAGAGCTCAGCGCCGTGCCTGGCACAGGACATGTGCTCCATGAATATGAGGGAAGGTCAAGGCGGCTGTAAAATCTACAGATGGAATGTCCTAGGCTTAGATGCATTCAGGTTTCTGAACTAACAATCCAGAGTACAATTTAAATCAAGGCTCTGACTGATCCCTTTTCTTTGTTACTATTTTAAAAAGCAATAAAACAATGACGTTATAATGACTTCTAAAGGGTCTGGTTCATCTCATATGAGACTGATAAATGTTGATATTGAAAAAATAAAATTAAATCAGTAAGATGGGAAATCTCTGAAACTGAACAAAAACAAAAAATTTGACTATATTTCTAATGGCACTGTAGCTACATAGAAGGAAAAAATTATCCTAATAATTTCTGAACATATTACTCTTGACTACCCTCTCTTGAATATATTTAAAGGTCAGAAGAACTGTAAAAAACAACAACAACAACTGTATATTTAGTAAGTTCACAGCTAGTACTGATATTGGTATAGCGATTCTGAAGCTATTCTGTATGTATCAAATGACTGAGCAAACTGCGTGGGTATGCTGGTATCACTGGCAACTAAGGTCTTCATTATTGGAGAAACACAATACAAACATGGAACAGAGGAAGAAGGGATGTCAGACTGGAATTAAAAGGTATCAGTATGAATTCAAGATTAAAAACAAACAAACAAAAACACAGTGTTCGAGCTCTGCCTAATGAAACAGACTGGAAGAAATTTCTCCAATAAAAGGAACCAGGGCTTCTTGGAGAGATGGCTGATTACAGGACTGGGGTAGGAAAAGTATAGGATGAACTGAGAGTATCATATTACTTCATAAATAAGGAAATATTCAAAATGGAGCGGGGACATGTCAAAAGGATATAGAAGCTAGCATGAAAGACTCCTACTGGCTAAGAGTCAGACAATTTTAACGTCAAAATAAATAATGACTGGAGTGGCTTATAATACACTGAAAAACAAACAAACAAAAAATCCATGAGTACCTAGAGAAACTAAGTAAAGTTTTTAAAGGAATGTGAAGAACAGAGATTGTTTTTGTTTTTTTTAAACAGAATTTCTTTTTAAAGAGAATTTCAGTTGACAAAATTTCTATAACAAAAATGAAAAAAAAAGTGATATAAATACACAAATTTGTAATCATCAACTACTGATAACAATTGATTCACCACAGAATCATCCATGGAAGCTAAAACCACTGGAAAAAGATGTTAAGGATGGTAGCTCGTACAGGTTGGCTACAGTGGTGACAAATGATTAGATTCTAGGTAAGTTTTGAAGGCACAGCCAATGGGATGAACTGATGGGTTAGGGTAGCTCAGGATAACTCCAAGGTTTCTGACCTGAGCAACTGGAAGGATAGAGCTGCCATTTCCTGAGAAAGGAGAGAGATTAGGAGGACTAGATTGGTAGGGAAGATTCAGAATTCAGTTTGTTAACTACCAGATATCCAAATGATGTCAATCAAGCATCTAAGCCTGGAGCCTAGATTTCAGAGTAGAAGTCTAGGCCAGATAAAAGAATCTGGAGTCATCAGCATATCTACACTACATAAAGGGATAAGATGGAGGAAGTGGAGAAAGAAACCCTTCTTGGTCAAGTTTTAACTAAACAAGCTTACTTTCTATTTAAGTTTCTATTTCTAGTTAAGTTTCTAATTAGTGAGCAACAATTGACTACCCAAAGAATGAAAGAGAACTCAGTTTAGTTCAGTAAATATTTGTTGTACATCTCCCAATAGAAGAATATCATGAAGAAATAAGACGTGGTGCCTGTCCTCAAGAAATAAGGTCTAGAGGTGGGGAGACAGGCATGTAAGCAAGTAACTAAATGAATATGATGAACAGTGGTAGATGCATTCAAAGATTTCACGGGCTGATTAAGGAGGAACACTCAGAGGTCAACTCAGGCAGATTTCTGAAAGAGTGATTGCTGATAAATGTGTCAGAAAACTACATAAGAAATAAATTACATGACAAGGAGCTGAAATGATATTCCGAAGAGATAAAATTAAATTCAGGACAAAATATCCCACAATTCATAAAGAACACTCATAGAAAAAACTTCATGGCTATTAAAAGTCAAGTTAATAACAAAATACATTTAAAAAATATAAAGACCCTGGAGTCAGGGAAAAATCAGAATCAAGTAGGATTATCAGAGCAGGTAGGCTTTTTGAGCTTGTCTTTACCAGGAGAAAGGAAAGCAGACAGATTCAGAGACTACAAAAGATGGTACATGTACAAAAGCAGCGTGAGAAGCAGTGTATGATGAATGAAATGCCTTACCAAGAATAAGGTAGGTTCCCAAAGCTGACATTCACAGAGCACTTACCATGCGTTGGGCACTGCTCTTTACATGTACTAACTCATTTTAATCTTTCCAACAACCCTGGGAGGTAAGGACTCTTAACCTTCCCTTTTTACAGATGTAGAGAGGTTAACCAAGTTGTCCAAGATTAAACAACTAATAATGGGCAGAGTTGGATTTGAACCCAAGGTATCATGCTCTAGAGTCTGCTACTAATCATTTTACTATATCACTTCCCTAGATATCTATAAGCTGCTGAGGAATGTCCTACGAAGCTCATTAAGTGAGAAAAGCAAGAGGCAGAGTATTTTATAGATTAACAGAATATAAGAGTGTGTATAGATAGATGAATATGCTGTATAGTTTACATGTACTTGGATACACATGGTGCTTACACACATAAACATATGTACACATAGATTTGTGTATGCATGGAATATTTTTGGAAGCTTACCCAAAGAAATTCAAAGCAGTGCTTCTCTCTGGAGGGGAGAGGAATCATAGAAAGAAGGGAAGCTTACTTTTCACTGTATGTATCTTTGTATTATTTGATTTTCTATTAATTTCTATGTGACACTTTTAAATAAATAAAAAACTTCTTACTTAAAAAATAAAACAGGAATGGCACACAGACTAGACATTCTCTAGTGAGGGAGTACACGCGATCACACAATTTCTGGAACAAAGTGGGTTTAGATGTCTTAGATTGCTCACGGCGGGGAGAAATGATTGCTATTTGTTATTTTGGTTCCCCCTTTGGAGTTTACCAGTCCTCATATGTTGTGCTTGGGGATCCACCTCCCACCTTCGTCTACATGTCCGAGGTGCAGCTAACCCCGCTGCCAGATCCAGAGTGTGGAGGCTGCGAATGGTTATTAACACAATCACCTTGCCTCACACACTCTGTCCCAGGTGTGACCTCCAGGGATGGGCTATGAAACAAGGCAGACCATGAGGGCCTGGAAACCTTTGATCTGGGACCCCTGAAACCTGTTTCAGCTTCCAGGAAAGCAGACTCTGCTGCAGGAGCCGGTGCCCTAACAAGGTGAGCCTGAGACTGCTGCTGTGGCCACCTTGCAGAGCTGAAGATGGAAATCTGAAAAACAGAAGTCAGAGCTGAGGAGCAGAGAGAAGCCAAATGACAGTGTCAGCTCTGAATCCAGTGGGCTTTGAAGCTAGCTAGCTTTTCCTTTGGACTTTCCAACTTTTTAAACAAATAAGTTACCATTTGCTGCTTAGTTTAGTTGATTTTTCTCTCATGGCCATAGAAAGATTCCAATAGAGAGACTGAGGCAGACAAAGCTCCATTTCAACCTCGAAGTCTGGTGTCATGCCCAGGGTCTAAGTTATAGCGTTCCAACTCACTGACTGGGACATGGGACACGGGATTCCAAAGTCAGGTGAATGGGGGAGGAAAAGGAAAAGGAGGCTGGTGAGACAGGAAGAACAAGATGGAACAGCAGGCGGAGGCGAGCTGTGAAGGCTGGTTGAAGACTGTATTTTCAATAACAACCTATGACTATTATGTCTATATAATAGTTATATAGACTATTTGTCTCTTCTTTAGAGAAATTATGATAGTATTAGTGATAGTCTGGGAAAGATAATTCCAGCATCTCCTGCACATTGACGATTCATGTCCTATACAGATAATTACTGGCTAACTACTATATACTACGTATTATTCCAGGTGCTGAACATACAGCAGTAAACACAACGGGAAAAAAAAAAAAATCTCCTCCCTTCATGGCGCTATCATATTTAGTCTTAAAAACATAAAATGTCCCAAATGAACATTTAATGCTATAGATGTGCCACGACTGTGCTAGATGCTATTATGACAATTACTTAACCCTAATACAATTCATATTTATGCAAAGTAGGTATTTTTTATTTTCATTTTATAAATGAGGAAAATAAAGTCTGACGAGATTATGTGACTTGTTGGAGGTCACGCTATCTGTAAATCATATAATCTCAAGTAAAATCTAGCTTTTGCTTTCAAGTATGTTATTTTGCTCACTAAACCACAGCTCTATTTAACTACCATATGACAGATGTCATATAGCAACTCAATGGGTTTACTCAGATTCTGCAAAGTCCCTAGGTATTATGTAACTAACACATGAATAAAGAACCTTACATGAAGCGATTTATTATCTTCTCTCGATATGACTACTGCTCATTAGGTTAATATCCAGGATGTGATCTCATATCTGCTTTGCTTATGAAATCTTGCAGTGGTATGCTAGAATTGGCTTGACCAACTCACAGGAACTGTTAAATTTTCAGAAAATTTGCAAACCAGTTGACTTTATGTTGATAGCTTGAAAGTGATCATAGTATAAGTATTTACATCAAGAAAATTAACAAATACTACAAATCAGGGTTTTGTTTTGATTTCCTTTTTTTTTTTTCTTGGACAGTCAATTGTTAAGCATTTACTAGGGCACAACTGTATTTAAGGCCCACCATTTACTCAATGGAGAGAGATCACAGGAATTATTCTGTTAGAAAATATTCAAAATACTGGAAAACTTTCCAACTTGAAAGATTTTTTAATAATAATGATCCCAGGTGGTACTAGTTGTATATGTGGGAGATTAAGAGATGTAGGTTTGATCCCCGGGTTGGGAAGATCCCCTGAAGAAGGGGATGGCAACCCACTCCAGCATTCTTGCCTGGAGAATCCCATGGACAGAGGAACCTGATATGCTTACATAGTCCATAGGGTTGCAAAGAGGCAGACACAACTGAAGCCATGCACGTAAGAGATACCATGGATACATGTAAATATCTTTCCCAGTGCATATTGGGCCTAAAATGGTCATTATCCCAGACTTTCAGAACCATTGCTTTATAAGTTTAATGCCATAAGATACTTGTAATGGGTTGAATATTATCCTCCCTAAATTCAAGTCTACCCAGAACCTCAGAATGTGGTCTTATTTGGAAATGGGGTCTTCGCAGACATAATTAAGATGAGATCAGACTGGATTACGGTGGGCCCTAAACACAATGACTGTTGTCTTTATGGGAGAAAAGGAGATTCAGACACAGAAAGACAAAGGGGAAGTCTGGGGAAGACAGAGGCAGAAACTGGAGTGATACAGCTACAAGCCAAAGAATGTCAAGGATTGCCAGCAACCACCAGAAGCTACAAAGAGGCAAGGAAGGCTTCTTCCATAGAGCCTTCAGAGGGAGCATGGCCTTGCTGACAACTTGATTTTCGACTTGTAGCTTCCAAAACTGTGAGAGAGTAAATGTCTATTGCTTTAAACCACCTAATTTGTGGTAATTTGTTATGGCAGCTCTAGGAAGCTAAAACAATACTTGTGCAAATTATCAGATGCATAATGCCTAACAGGACACAGTTAAAGAACCTAAAAAGAATTTGATAAATGCCTTTCTGGCCTCTTGCTACCAATCAATATTTTCATAAGAAATCATGTGTAACATCTAAAAGTAAGCTTTTGACATAGCATCTGTTTTCAATCTCCCACCTTTGTAACTTTAGAAAGGAGGACATGGCATAAATAGAGTGGAAGCAACATTAATTAGTGAAGTTGTGCTGAAAATAAATTAGTGGACTGGTGAAGCTTTTGTGTAGCTCCATGGTTCCATAAACCAATCAACAAAACTGTCGTTCAATACTCAAATTAATGTATTTTGGAATACAAAAAATAGACGCAAATGATCACTTTTAAGTGTTTACTCTGTGCCATACACTGAACAACTCAATTTATACGTATATCCTATGAAGCAGGTATTACTTATCTCAACTTTACAAATGAAGAAACTGAGACTTGGCCAAATTAAATACCAACAACATTGTCAGTAGATGGCAAAACTAGGAATCAACATCTTTTCAGCTATGAACTGACTGACTTCAGGGCCAATTCTTGAAAAACACCTAAAATTATGGTCCATAGGCCACCTGAACTTTACCCTAGATGAGAACCTCTAGGTATAGAACCAGAAATGTGCAACTTTATTATCTCCTTTCAGGACTTCAATTAGACAGCTTTAATCTTTCTTTTGTAATCTGTATCTCACTCTTTCTTTCAAGTTTTCCTTCTCTCTGTGCTATAGTTCAGGAAATTATTTCAGTTCTATTTTTAAATTTGGTAATTCTTTCTCCCATCCCTAATCTTAACTCATTCACTGAGTTAAATCACTTCAGTGATATTTCTAATTTAGAATTCTGATTTTTTCCTTAACAGTAGGTCTCAAGTATTTCTATGTTGTGCAATCCTCATAATTTTTTAAACAGTATTCTATTCCATGGTTACACCATGTTTACCTATTCATCCACCTGTTGTTTTATCTCATCATTATATGACATGAGTCCTCAGAAATTATCACAAAATTACCATACTAATGGACCCACAGTGATTTAGCATGAGTGGAGTGGGCCCCTGACATCTCTGCAGTAAAATATTCTTGGGTGATTCTGATGCACATCCATGGTCGAGAACCATAGATTTAAAGAACCCCTATAATTAATAGTATTCCTATGATGGTGTGGACTATTAAATCACACTACCTGAACAGAAATCTTGGGCTCCATGCCTCAGACCAGGGTAAGCTTTTTAACTTCTGTGGACTTTGGTTTCCTCATTTATCAAATAAGGATCATAGAACCTACTGCAGTGGGCTGTGATGACTAAATGAGATCATGTAAATAAGCACAGCAAGCCATCCTTACAATCGTTCTTCTGGGTGGATGGGGACCTAAGGGTGAGAGGCATTATCTGTGAAAGTCTGCAGTCCACCCACATGAGAGCTCAGCGAGAGATGGAGACTAGAGGACTCTGGTCTGAAATCCACCTGGCGGGTGGGGAGAGAAGGCTGTGACTGCAGGGTAGTTCGCAGCCTCAGCTCCAGATCTGCTGACAAGTTGAAAATCGGCTTGTCTGTGGAGGAGGAGGTGTTACACCTCTGGGGGCCATACTGTATGTTCTTACCTTATCAGGAAGAATTACCAGTACGTGACCTGATGAGACCTGAATTCTTAAATGAAACGAGAAAAGGCTATCTAATCTTCAACCCCTGGGGTGGGAAGAAACCATCCGAGATTTGCTTCTGATTAAATAATGGTCCCAGGAACAATAATGTATTTAAGGAAAAGCGGATGAGAGAAAAATAGGAATAGTCAACTAAGGAAGGTCACCAAGGCATGATGGACCAAAACAAAGCTTAAGGTTCACACTGTCTGTAAATTCAATAAGCCTATTAGGTTAATAGTTACATTTTTACTGTACTCCTAATAGTTACGTTTCACAGCTATCATTTGTTCTAGAAGTTTCTTCTCATGAGTAGCTTTCTCTAGTTCATAATGTACACTGTGACTACATACCATAAATTTAGAGGGCTGTTTTTAAAAACATTCTACAAGGTAATATTTTGTTCTGGAGGCCCAGTGAAAAATTTTTGAAAGAAAAATATCTAGAAGTCTAGGTTATGGTTACACATGGAAGGAGTTTTGTCTGCTTGCCAAGACAGGACCTGACACAGAGTGCTCAATAAATATTTGTTAAATGAACTGTTTTCTCTCTTTTGGCTTCAGCCACTAATGGTTAATGTCATGCTTAATCAGCATCCCTGTGGAAGAGCAAGAAAGAAAAAGCAGTGAAGCCTACTCCCTTTTAGGGCTATTGCTGCTATGTCTCCTTGCTTCTCCACCTGATACCCAAAGTGAAGGAAGGCTTTCCTGGGCCTTGTGTTGAGCAGACTTAATTGTTTCCACTCACTAAGAACAGGTAAAAATACAAAAATGTACTTTTTAAAAAGTACAAAAATAAAAAAAAATTTAAAAAGACAGCCTATATATCTTTTTGTTAGCAATTTTTAAAATCAGCTGCTGTCAGAAAGCTAAAGTGATACGTACTCTGCAGCACTGGTTCTTAACTGTGTTTGAATCCTTCCACTTGAAAATCTGATGGAAAGTTATATTTATCTCCCCAGAAATATGTGTGTGTGTATATATATATATACATATAAAATATATATACACACACATATTGGGTTTGCCAAAAAGGTTCACTTGGGGTTTAAAAACCCAAATGAACCTTTTTGGCCAACCCAATAAATTTCTGCATATGAATTAAGAAGTTCCAAATCCTTCTGAAACCAGTAAAAGGGATCCAGGTTACAAAGTGCTTTTCTTCAATATACAGAGCACAGGGCTCTTGGTCTAGCAGATGCGGTTATTTTTCTGCAAGTAGTGAACAGCTTAGGGATACTGATGGAAATTTTAATAAATGCTATGAAGGAGGTTTTATGTGCAAACCTAATTGACTATTGGTGATCCTCGTCCCTGTTGTTTTTAGTGACTGAGTCAGATTAAATTATTCAAAACCAGCACTATAAAGAGACACTTACAATGGCAAACCTCCTAAACCAGACAAGTCCATACAAAGGAAAGGGAGATTACACAAGGATATGTGATATCCCTAAATGCCACAAGAGATCAGCCAGTCTTCATCTGACCTTGACAGAAACTTAACATTTAGGATTTTAAAGTGAGAGGCACCAAGAGTGGAGACTTAAGAAGAAAAAAAAAAAATCGTGGGGGTCAGGGAGACAATAAACATTGTCTGTTGTTGATCTAAACATTTCATTACTTGCCTTCTGTTTAATCTGAAACACTCCGGAAAGAAAACATATGTGAGAACCAGCTTTCAGAAAACATTTGATTAAAAATAGTTACACTTACATCAGCTGCGTTTCAAGTTGTAGTCCACTGCATTTGATATTTATAACTAAAGAGAAAATAAGAATACCGACTGGTCAGCTACTCGTATTTTAGAACCAAGGTCGCTGACAGCTTTCTGGTTGGAGTGGGCCAAGCTGGAGGATGTCACATCGGCTGAGGATGGGGGCTCTCTGGCCACTCTGGAAGAGAATCAGTGAGGGTTTCTGAAGCCCTGTGGGGCTGTTCCTCTTGGCAACTTTCCACCTCTGTGAAGAGGAAGGTAGTTTGGTTAATAAAAAAAAAAATCTCATGAATAACTTTCGGGAAAGAGGGAAATGAGCCTTCCCTGGCACTCCTTGCTGAGTCAAAAACAGGCAGTGACAGGCTTGGCCTCAAGGAAGGCACTTGTGCTTTTCTGCCAGCCTCTCCCATTTGGAGCTCCATGATGAAATCAGAACTGAGGAAACTTTAGAGGAGAACTTGGTAGGACTGTAAAATAGATTATTAAATGTTTAACAACAGGAAAGCTTTCCTTTAAAGGGGGCAAGATACATATTTCTGTATCTTTATTTTTGCATATTTATGCAAGTTAGTCTGCATATTTTCCCTAGATTTTCTCTGAATATTATTATTATTTTCTTCCTGTAGGAGTCAGAATAAATTCCACATTGTCAATGGATAAATTTTATCTGAATAATAAAGAAGAAATCAATAGAATCAAAGTGAAAGTGAAAGTGTTAGTCACTCAGTCGTGTCCAACCCTTTGCAACCCCAAGAACTGTAGCCCACCAGGCTCCTCTGTCCATGGAATTCTCCAGGCAAGAATACTGTAGTGGGTTGCCATTACCTTCTCTAGCAGATCTTCCCCCCCAAGGATGGAACCCGGGTCTACCACATTGCAGGCAGATTCTTAACCATCTAAACCACCAAGGAAGCCTCTAATAGAATTAAAGTGAACACTAATCTTCAATGGATCCCCATCTTAACACTTATTTGTCCTGAAAAAAAAAAAAAAAAAAAAAAAAGCCACCAGGTATAATAGAAAATTTGAGTTAAAGCCAGAAAAAAAATTCTATCAGAGATGGAAAGTTCAGAGCAGTGATTTACCTATGAAGAACAGGGAAAAGTGATCAATGGGTGGGGCGTCAGCAATAACTATGTTTTATTTTAGAAAGAGATCAGAAGCAAATATGGTAAAACGTTAATACAGTTGGCCCTCTGTATCCTCAGGTTCCACATTCGTTATTCAACCAACTGCAGATGGAAAAAATATGTTTTAAATTCCAGAAAGTTCCAAAAAGTAAAATAAATTTGCTGCACACTGGTAACTATTTATATAGTATTTACATTGTTGAGGCATTAAAATAATCTGGAGATGGTTTAGAGCATACAGAAGGATGTGCATAGGTTATATGCAAACACTGCTGCATTTTATAAAAGGGACTTGAGCATCCACGAATTATGGCATCTGTGGGGATCCTAGAAACAATCCTCCAGGATACTGAGGGATGACTGTCACTATTAAATCAGGTAGTGGTATATGGTGTCCTTTACATCAATTTTTTAGTGTTCTATACACATGGAATTTTTTATAATTAAAACAATGTTTTAAAAAGAATGTGAAGGGTTACATAGCAAAACTCTTGAAAGCTAAATGGCATCCTCTGACATGAAAGAAACATGTAGAACACCAGATGGCTCAATAGCCCTAATCCTAGAAATAATCTCAACATAGTAAGAGTGTGTCTAAGCCTAGCCTACACGCAGCTTATTGGAATTGGGGTTTTAAGCATGGGACAAAATTCCAGTAGCAAACAGAGAACTGGAGTAGACTCTTAGAGTTGGTTTTAAAATGGTTTAACTTTAGGTATCAAGTTTGGACAATCAGCAAGAGACAAACCCAAGCAGGTTATATGTTTACAAGTTCTATAAACCACAGCTAGGGGTCTGCAGCCGCCAAACCACAGCCAGTCCCCACAGCTTTCGGGCTGGCCGTCAGCACTTCACTGCTCCTGTGTGAGACTGAGTGCATGCTGAACCAGGATGCTTGTGTTCCAGGGGCCTCTCCAGGATGTGGTATGCTCTCCCAGAGGCATGATGAGAAGAGAAAGAATGAGGCTGGAGGAGAGAGAGGAAGGTAAGAAGCTGTAGAGGAGGAAAAGGCAGAGCCTAGAACATTCCACTCTTAAGCCTGAACAAATATACTTTAATAAACATGTATCATATGTAAATTTAAGAAATATCATTTCCTTCCTGCAAATGTAAATGCTCTCCCTCTGAAGTTTCTGCAGAAATGGGATTTGGGGAAGACTGTGGGGACACTGTCCATTACACCTCCCTCTACGGGAAGGGAGGCTGCGGACACTGCACAGATGTTCTCATTGCTCTCGCACAGCGGCTGCACAGGTTTACAACCTTGACTGAAACCATCTCCACTTTCACTTTCTCTTCTGTAACAGTTTATAACGGAGACCAACAGAACTCCTATGTTAACTGTTGGGTATGCAGTTATCATAGGATATGGAATGCTTAGGATATGTTTTTTCTTCTCTTTTCTATCTTTCTCCTTAATATCCAGGCACACTAACTCAGACATTCTAGAAGAAATTATAGAGTCACCATGATCATCATCTTGAAAATAAACATCTAATAATCAGGAAAAGTATATATATGTGCAGAATAATAGACTTAGGCAATTCTATATAACCTATGAGTTACTGTCTTATATAGCAGAAAAGTATGCAAAGAAGAAGGGTTAAGGTTGATTAGACTTTGCATCTAGATCAGTGATGCTCAAGCAGGGTGATTCTGCCCCCCAGGACATACGGCAACGTCTGGAGACATTGTTTGGTTGTCACAACTACAGCGCTGCTATTGGCATCTAGTGGGTATAAGTCAGGGATGCTGCTGAATACCCTCCAATGAACTGGAAAATCTCCCAAAGCAGGAAGTCTTCTCACCCAAAACATTAGTAGTGATGAGTGTGAGAAACCCTGATCGAGCTCTATCTGTCACACAACTCTTGCAGCCTCACATGGAGCGGGTGCTTAGTGAACTGCTGCAGACACGGATGATTGTGACGATCTTCCTGATAAAGACACACATTGAGGGCAATTCCTTCCTTCGCCTACATTTTACATGTAAGAGGGATTTATATCCCTTTGTAAACCAAAAGTTCACCCTTAACTATCTTTTGTAAAAAAGATTATTAAAAGTGATATTGGAAGAAGAGCTCTTGAAAAACTACCTCATGATTGACTCTCTCTTCTCCCCATATCAGCTCTTCTGATTAAGAGCTTTTATGATAAATAAAATTACTTCCTTTAACTATTAACAAACTTTCAGTGAATGATGACAGGCTAAGAAAACAATGATAGTTTGTAACTGACTCTCTGAACTGCTCTATGTTTTCTTACAATTGGATTAAATGCTTAATAAATATATGTTGAATTAGTGAATAAAAAACAATTGGGTGAAATAGTGAAGCTGCAGCTGAAGGTCAATAATGACTAATCATACACATTTATATTTTGACTTCCTTAGAATTAGCTGTTTACATATCTAGATTTCCCAGTAAGTATTAAACTCCTTGATACATAAACTATGATTTGAGAAGAACATCGAATATCCACTATGTTGTTTTATTTCTAGACTATTTTGTAAATGTGAGGCATCAACCACTACATGAGAGGGATGTATGAAGACTGAGCATAATAGTATATATAAAGTTTTTCCATTGGGTAACAAATCTATAACAAAGTTACTACTATGTATCTTTTAGTATCAAGAACTGTTACTTAGTTACAAAAGACTAGAGTGATACAAGTCAACACTTGACAATATTGTAATTTATATTTGTTTCTACAGAGACAGTCCAGAAAAAAACTCCCAGTTTTACTCTTAATGCTAATTCTTCAGTAATTACAATTATAATCAGTGTCAATGCCCATAATATGTACCACACATATGAACACATACAGTATTTATATACAGGACACACAGACACGTGTTAAAAACATGTATTGGATGTGACTCCCTGATATCTGAGTACCTATTATTCCTGAGCTCCTCTCTCTTATTGCCCAGAGTTATAATTCTGTGTCTTATCTTACTACCATCCTCCCATGTCCTATTCCCTAGGTCCCTGCCCCCAGTCTCCCAAATGCATATGTTCCACATGACAGTTCAATGAGCAAGAGTCTGCTGTAGGATGACAAGCCACCAGTCCTGTGAGGACAGCAAGGCTCCCTTTTAAGAGCCTCGGTTTCCTCACAGGTATTAAGACTTTTTACCTACCAGGGCTGTTACGAGAATAGAAAAGATAATGTATGTAAGTTTCAGTTCAGTTCAGTTATTCAGTCATGTCCGGTTCTTTGTGACCCCATGAACTGCAGCACTCCAGGCCTCCCTGTCCATCACCAACTCCCAGAGTTCACTCAAACTCATGTCCATTGAGTTGGTGATGTCATCCAACCATCTCATCCTCTGTCGTCCCCTTCTCCTCCTGCCCTCAATCTTTCCCAGCATCAGGGTCTTTTCAAATGAGTCAGCTCTTCGCATCAGGTGGCCAAAGTATTGGAGTTTCAGCCTCAGCATCAGTCCTTCCAAAGAACACCCAGGACTGATCTCATTTAGGATGGACTGGTTGGATCTCCTTGCAGTCCAAGGGACTCTAAAGAGTCTTCTCCAACACCACAGTTCAAAAGCATCAATTCTTCTGTGCTCAGCTTTCTTTATAGTCCAACTCTCACATCCATATATGACTACTGGAAAAACCATAGCCTTGACTAGATGGACCTTTGTTGACAAAGTAATGTCTACTTTTTAATATGCTGTCTAGTTCGGTCATAACATTCCTTCCAAGGAGGAAATGTATGTAAAGCACTTTGCAAATCTTTGGTGCTTAATAAATGCTAATCCCTTTGTTTAATTGCTGTTGTTATTTCCTCATTCAGATTCTAAAGGACCAGAGACCATAAATCTGTGGCTAAACCCATATTTATCCTGACTAATAATCCTGAACAGGAAACACATCTTTCATTCCACAGAAGAGCTCAGATAGGAGACTTAAAATGCAAACACAATGGATAGGACTAATACTACAATATTACTCAAGAGGTAAAGAATCAAGGGTTTTTGTTTTGGACCAGAGGTAAGAAATTAGAAAGGCCTGGGCCTAGAAGCGGGCTACGAGGAGACGAGGGAACAAAATGTAAGGCTGGCAAAACCAAAGACCGATTTCTTTGATATCACAATTTTACTAAGGGTCTGTCTTGTACAAATGAAAATGTTTATAAATAATGAAACTGCAATATTTGACTGGTTTACCTACAAAACTGTTAGCAATCAGTCTATGAAACATGACATCCCATTACAAAAATAAAAAACTCAAGCTACGTCAGTGGAAGATATTCTCAATTAAATACAAAGAAAGAAAAAGAACCTGAAGAAGTAGAAAAAGTTCAGCTAAGCCCACCACAGCATGTCATGAAGCAGTATGTTCCAAGGACCATCACGTGCAGACAAATAGTTGCTCCAGCAGAGGCCCTTTTGGACCACTAAGATAGATTTTCTCATTCAATCTTTAGACAACTACAAAGCACAGACCCTTAACAAGTCTGCATTTTGCACATCCAGGTACTGAGGTTTAGAAGTGTTGGATCTCAGTCAAAGGCACACAGCTGGTAGCAGAGTCTGGATCAGAATTCATGATCTGAGGTATTCTACTATATAATCCACACAGTCATCTGAGTCTTGTTTTTTTGCTAGATCTCTATAAAGAGCTGAAATTGAGCGCTCTCACAAAGCATTTTTCAAGTCTTAGGAAGTATACAACTAAACAAATGTTTAAGATAATTTTTAAGAAATAATAAAAGTTTTGTTAATGTTGAGATAATTTGTACTAAATGGAAATATTAAGTTTTAGAATCTGTCACTTCTATTGCTACGAGACACATTTCTACATAAATATTATAAATAATCATGTGACCACTTCAGCTTATAAGCAGAGACAAATGGTAGTTATTTAAAGCATTCCTTTCTTTTGCTCTGAGGACACCAAATCTTCCAGAATTCACATGGAAAGACATCACATCACAAACTTACTTTGACCTGAGGGTAGGACTTCTTGTTCTTTTCACTAGACGCACCGGGGAGCCCTCCATGGGAGGGGCCTTCACACACATAACGGAAACGAAATCCTCTCTGCAAAGGTGAACACAAGGCGAACGAGTTTGAGGAATACTTACAAAAAACTTATAGGGACAAAATTACACCCAAATTTTATATTCTTGTGTATTAGAGGAGACACAAACTGTGAAAGAGGACTGTATATGAGAACCACTTCTCCCCATAACCTTATCATGAATATTGATGTTAACTGATACTTGGGCCCTGAGCTGTGGCTTAAAAGGCAGGTCCCTGGTCCTGCAGAAGCTCTCCTCCTGTGCTATGTGGAGAGTAAACTGCTGCAGACTTTAGGCCTAAGGACTCGACATGCTACAGCTTGCCTGCATCAGAGTTTCCTCATCTCACACTGCTTCTGCCAAGCTCTGAAATGGGCCATATGACTCAAAGTTAAGCTTCTCTGACTCTTTTTTAAAGGCATTCCTTTACCTACTCTGATGACAGTTGGTTCAGGAGGGAATACAGAAATGTCTTGTTAAATATACCCCATCAGGGTTACAGAACACAGCCTATGCAAGCCCGCACATCTGATCAGTAACTCTCAACAGTTCAGAAGGTAAGAAGTTTCGATTTAAGATTGTTAATACTATCAAGTTCAATCTGGATATATTAACTGACCTGAATGAATCCAAACCCAGAGAGTCCCTTTATATATTAACTCAAGAATTTTTATAGACACAGTAGTATCAATTAGGAATTAGCAAGAAGCCTTTACTATGCAGGCTGATTAAACACATGAGCTCCATGTATTTTTTTTATACAACTAAGAAGATTAGACCAGACCATATTCAAGGTCTATTCCAGTTTTAACATTTTATGACTTAAAAAGCTAACAGTTGTAATTGTGCATATTTGCATATCAAGAATAAAACAAGGACATTTATGAGAATGGCTCTCATCATCATATGAAGGGAGATTTCAACATATACAGTCTCTTGACCAAATGGTCTTCCGTTTTTCAAATACACCCTTTAATGAAAAGAATATGTTAATACACTTTAAGGAACATTCTCACCTTTTGCTTACTTTATTGTGGGACTGACTTCATATAACAGTGCTAGATCCTTGGCCCTCAGAAGCTCCGCACACCACTACTTGTTAGTGGGGGCTTTCTACCTTGCAAGCTGGATAGTGGCGCTCAGTGAATATACAGGTTTTGACGGCTTTGAGCTAATGGATCAATGTAAAATTTCTGCCCTCCTTAGACTGTACTTCATTTCACTATGCCCCATAGGGTCTTGAAAAACAGCCTGAGAGGTTCAGGGAGAGCACCTGGAATTGTTGCTAAATTCTGTGAGACTTTTCTAATTTCCAAAGAGGACCAGTCTAAAGCATCTTTTATGGGACCAGTGAGACCTGACCTAAATTCCCTAGGGGAGGAAGCTACCTTATGTCACACATGAGTCTGGGGTATATGATCAACTCATTAAAGTGGGACCTAAAACAACTCTTGAAAAGGGCTCCTTAGGTGACCCCAAACATCAACACCTGGAAAGCCTTCTGAGGTAAGATGAGTGATTTGAAGGTGACTCTCCCTGTTTTGCTTCTCAAAAATTCAAACTAAAAAATAAGTTACAAATTCAGCCCTACACCTTTTATAGTCAAAGGCTGTTAGCGTATTTTCAATAATTAAATGAAATTTCTAAAAGTATGAAAAAGCAACAGTCAGCCTCCAGAACTGGCTAACCATAAAATAGGGATTTACTTGACTGCTAATCGGTTTAAACACAACTTCAGCTTTTAAACAATATTAGATAATTAGCACTTAATAATATGCAACAGAACTAGCTATCCTAAAGATTAGTAGTGGTCTATACTATGACTCATCTCTGTCAAAGCTGGGGAAAATTGTGGCAGAGACTCCAGAGAAAAAAAGAAAATTTTTCTAGATTTTATTTTTAAAACAATAAAGTAATTCATTATCTTTAATCATAAAGTTACTTTAGGACAGTTGGAGAAATATATACTTATACTATTATATCTTATTGGGAGTGGTGTTTAGTAAAATATGAGTAAAGAGACCTGTCTTAATACCTTGCTTATCGTTTGAAAAACAACATATATCATTCATAGTTGGATAAAAGTATCTAAACTTCTATGCAAAGGAATTTATAACCTGAAGATAGAAATAAAATATCTTTTTTTTGAAAGGAAACTAGGATGTCTTCAAATGCATAGTCTGAATGCATTTCAGATTCTAAATTTTTGAGATTAAAGGTTTACCAATCCACAGCCATTCATCTCAGTAACTCCACTTGCTTAAAATGAGTCATCAACCTCAAAGGCAAGGCTCCATCCATCCGGTCAGAAAGTCTGACTTCAATACAACCTTCTTACTTTCACTGGAGTCAGACATCACAATATTACAGTTTGGTAAGCAAGCACATTTGATTTACTCAGATAAGCTTTAACACATCCACCAACAGTGAATTAAATTTTGAAAATAAATAACTCACCCTTCAGATAAATCATAAACGTCAATTTTTCCTTATGACTATTGACCCATAGTAAGAAACTTCATTTTAAAAACCTTATGGTAGTGCTATGCTTATGAAAATGAATATTTGAAAAACACATTTTGCCTAGTATGCAGACAAATAAATTTTAGTTGATTTCTTGGTTTCATGGTTTATCTGGAAATTTCCCAGGAGGCCAGGTAACACTGCACAGGATGTTAGGGGATAAACTTCCACTGGGAGGGTCGTTTGAGAAAACTGGTGGCCTCCTGTGAGAACTCACTGATAGGGAATTGGGAATGGAGATAAAGCAAAGTCATGTCGGCAGGCTGTGGAATCAGGGTGTGTCACCTGTGAGCCATGAAAACAATGTCCCAAAATCGCATATGGTATTCCAGTCCCCACACCAAAAACTTTTATCAAAGTTCAACCTCATAAGTGTAGTCTATTTGGTCATAGATAAAGATACTCATATCCTTTATATTCTGACCAAAACCCAAATACATATGTAATACCATGATTACAGTAACCACATGCATACTTTAAGATTTTGACCTAGTTCGCATTTGTTAAGTGTTACACAATACAAAAGTGTACTTGCCTGAGCTACTAAAAACATTTAGGAAAAGTACTGGGTGATATAGCTGCAAGAAAGCAGGCACACGCATCCTCAGTCTCACACATTTGTGATAATATGCATATCCAGTCAGAGATCTACTAACTTTGTCCTCATTCTGCAGAGGACTATACCATTACTTCATCCCTTAATGACTATGGGAAGATATTAAAGATTCTCTTCCCTCCTCTTTCATAGCACTGGTCCCATCCAATTTCCAATAAATATTTATTTACCCATAGGGACATGGTAAGGAAGCCATTTCAATTCCCAGGTATCCTCTATAAATAATAGTAGTAAGAGGAAAGTGAAAGTGAAATTCCTGCAACCACGCAGACTATAGCCCACCAGGCTCCTCTGTCCATGGAATTCTCCAGGCAAGAATACTGGAGTGGATTGCCATGCCCTCCTCTAGGGGATCTTTCTGACCCAGGGATCAAACCCCAGTCTCCCACATTACAGGCACATTCTTTACTGTCTGAGCCGCCAGGGAAGGGCCTGATAAAATAAAATGCTCCTCTCCTGACTCCAAAGAGGCTAGATCTGAAGCTAATACCCAAAAGAACGTGTCTATTCTAGGACTTTATCTACACCCCACTGGTCCTTTTAGTATCTTAAGTTACATGTTCCAAATAGCAAAGGCGTAGCTCCTCAGGATGGAGAAAGGCTCAGAAGTTCTGATATGCAGGGACATGGTGGAAGCGCCTGACTCAGTGTATGTGAACTGTGTGTATGTGTATTTTCTTACACATGAAAATGAGTGGAGATAACCTACATCTCTTCTAGGAATGGCTGGTAAGTCAAAGTGTTGGAGATCATGGGATACCATGGATTGATACTTAAGTTTTATAGAACTATGTACTGAGGTTCAGGACAGTCTGAACAATGACTAAGAGAAAAGGAAAGTGGATGATAAAGTTGTTAGACAATTTGGCAGGTTGTCGATCTTCTAGATAAGCTACTTCCTTTGTAAAATTCATTTACTATTTTATTCAGTGCTTGAGGTATTATTAGACTTATGGATCTAACAATTAAAGAGAAAGTCCCACCCCTTTAATCTTCTTACCTGTTTAGGTTGCTCTAATATTTGAAGGTATGGGCCATCTGCTAAAAACAAAACAACAAACAGAAACCAAAAGAAACTGTGAGGCTTCTCAAATTTGGTAAAAAAAAAAAAAAAATATATATATATATATATATATGTATGTATATATATACAAAGCAAGTAAAAAAACTGAAATCATGTTTTTAAACAGAGGCTTCAAATAAATGTTTTAGCTAAAATTCCACAAGGCATATCTTCTTCTTTTGAATATTAAATTTATCCTTATTTAATAACAGTTTTACACCATTAGAGAGAACCATACCACCTAGATGTCTGTTCAGTGGTGATGGCACCTTGCACAACCCAACAAAAGGCATGACGTCTGGCAAGAATTAAGACGTCAACAACCTTCACAATCATGTCTACTAACAAAGCATTTTTAATAATGACACAAATATGAATTAAAAGCAGCAACCACTTCCTGGTCACTGTGAAATTTTCTTTTGCCATCACATCATCAGACTCTGACTTCCACTCTTCACAAGAGAATGTGCCTAATATGAAATTACAAGAGACTGAGCCAGCAACCTACATGTGTGAAACACACAGATAATGATCTCAGGCTCTCTGCTTTTCATTACACCAAGTTTTGGGTTCCCTTGTCAATACCTGAATCCACAAGTGCTGCCCTCATTCCCTAACTGGCTAGCTTGTTCCTCCTCTCTCCCACATTTAATTTGGTCCATCAGACATGGTAGATTCTTCTTATTAACTCATAGCTTTTGATGTCTGTGTACAATTTTTGAATATTGTACTTTCATATAAACTCTGTTCCAAAATAAGCGTTTTATAAAATTCTGAAAGTAAGTTAGATGAATGTATACCAACTAATAAGAACAAAGATTACTAGAAGCTTAATGATAGCCTGACTATACCTAAGTTTAGAAACTCAAAGTAAAATCAAAACCTCTGACAGTATAAATACAAATTTATTCAATAGGATAAAGTCCCTAAGCTTCCCAGCTGGTTTGTATGTCATGTCAAAAGTATAATAACCCATAGCTCCGTGATACACAAAGGCTCATGGTGTTTCTCACTTGTTTGAATGTAAATTTAAATGGTACTTAAAAAATTCTAGGAGGATGTTTCTGTGTCCATTTCAGTCTTCACTGTCTCTAGGCCAGAAGTTCAAGACTTATTATTTTAGATAAATAAATTTATGAAGAAGAGCTAAACTTTCAGTTTGAAATTAAAAATAAACCATAACTTGAGAGAGGATTTATTTTTATTTTCAGCACTATGATGAATCAGGATAAGGCAGAGAACTGTAGGAAACTAAGGTATAATTATTTCCTGTTATTATTCAAGAAGTTTACAAGGAAGTCAGTTGAAAAATAACTGAATTTGAACTGAAACATACACAAGAAAAGAAAAAAGGGTAGGGACTGACCAATGCTATATAATTTAGGTAAATTATCTTCTCTTTTCTGTCTGAAACTAGTTCCTGGATATATTCAACTATTTTTTTAAAAAAGAAACTGTTAGAACTTTAAAATTCAAAAAAATGACTAGAATTTAATTTCTAAGGAGATAAAACTGATTAGAAACATAAATATTTTCACACTGCTAAATAAGGTCTATGGAACATTTCAACAAATCTACTCATAAACATTCTCTCTAGAAAACTAAATGAACATATGAAGAAGAGAAGTCTTTAAGAAAGCAACATTTGACAACAAGGTCCTACTATATAGCACAGGGAACTACATTCAATTATCCTGTGATAAACCAAAATGGAAAAGAATATGAAAAATGTGTACATATGTATAACTGAGTCACCTTGCTGTACAGCAGAAATTAACACAACATTGTAAATCAACTATACTTCAGCAAAAAAAAAAAAAAAATGAAGCAACATTTGGATATCATGGAAAATACAGAGGAATTAGAGCACATTTATATCAGACTTCAAGTCTCTCACTTCTTAGTAACTCTTCGAAAAATACTGGAAATTTTGTTATTATTTTTGCTGTATGGTTTAATTTCTTCTAAATACATGAAATACTAAGGCTTGGTAATTCTATTTACCAAGGGACCATTTTTCTCTTTCAGGGAATACACTCAAACGTTAAATCAACTAGAAAACTAGATTTGCTATGCATATATTTGTTTTAATGCCAATTTTCTTTGGCTGCATTTCCATGCCATGAATTAACATCCTACTCTGTAGAGTCATTTAAATTACAGCATGATGTTATTGACCTAGCAGTTGTGCCATATCCCGTAGAGTTTTCAACAAGTAGCATGGTTTTAGATTTCAAGAAATACAAAAGATAAAACAGTCCATATGAAAATTACATTGGTTTATATAACCTCTCTATTCCTTTAAAATGTGAATAAAACATCCATAAATCTTGGTTTATAAAAAACTGAACTATGGCATTGCAATGCAGAGGGAATGTGTATGTGACAATAAAAAATGATGAGGTAATAACTGGAAAATACAATTTTGAGGTATAATTGTAAAAGTTTTTCTAATGTTGCCTGCATGCCAAGTTGCTTCAGTCGTGTCTGATTCTTTGCAATTCTATGAACTGTAGCCCGCCAGGCTCCTCTATTCATGGGATTAACCAGGCAAGAATGCTGGAGTGGGTTGCCATGCCTTCCTCCAGGGGATCTTCCTGACCCAGGGATCGAACCCGCACTGGCAGGCAAGTTCTTTACCACGAGTGCCACCTGGGAAGCCTTTTTCTAATGTTATGGCTAAATAATTCCTACAACATGAAACTTTGACTTCAGAATATTCACTGAGCTGGTTCTTTCGATAACCTTATTCTATCTCCATAAATTTGATGAAATAAAAAATTAGGAAATCCTTTGCATCAGGATACTGTTTGGCATCTATAAGCCATCAAATGGAAAAGTATATGTTTCCTGAGGGCAGTAACCTTTATGTTTTCAATAAAGCATCAAAACCAAGAAAAAGACTTTGATCCCCAGTCACAGAAAACACAGAAGCTACCAAGACATTTAGTTGTTCACAGGAAGCTGATCTAGAGCTTATTTTGGACAACACTTGAGGACATCTCAGCTATGATCTGTGGGGTAAAGAAAGGCCTCAGCAACACACTTAGTGAAGCTAATGAAGGTAAAGATTTAGCAGATTTATTTTTTCCCCTTGCATGAACTTCTAGAAATAATAGATATAAAAATGCAAATAAATACCTGATATAAAAAATGAACACTAAGTACAAAGTAACAACAGCAATTTTAAATGACAATGATACAAATTGCACAAAGTCTCCCATTGAGGATAAGCAAGTCCATGGTAAATAGAATAGCTGATATACTTCAGTAATTACAAAACTCTCTTTTATATACAACTTCCAAAATTTACTCACACAGCTTTTGAACATCTGTTAAGTCCCTCTGGCGATGTGAGGAATACATAAAAAGAGCTATCACAGCACGCTTACATAAAAGCAATAAGGGAGGTGGGAGGGGGGGTTCAGGATTGGGAACATGTGTACACCCATGGCAGATTCATGTTGATGTATGGCAAAACCAATACAATATCGTAAAGTAATTAGCCTCTAATTAAAATAAATAAATTTAATAATAAAAAAACAGACTGATTTTTTAAAAATCATTCATATGAGATTAAATAACTTATTGATGGGGATAATTAACAGTCATGTTGGGAGGATGGATGATTATCACGAGTTTATCCAATTGGTCAGAACATAGGGCTAGAAGTTTTTTAAAAAGATAATTTTTCTACCAAGGTGACTTTTATGACTTTTGTACTCTTTATGTTCCCAGTGTGTGGTATACTAGCTAGCACACAACAGGAACTCAAGTAAGTGTTTTGGGAATAGGTCTGAGAGTTGAGACTGCCTCATGTGTCTGGGGCAAAGAAAACAGGAGTTACAAAGACCCCAGAGATAACAAGATTGGGTGAAAGGAAAAAAAATCCCACACAGTAAAGAAGTTCCTTTTGAGCTGTGCTAGCAGATATCAGCAACAATTATCAGTCATACAATGGGTTGCTGCTGCTGCTGCTAAGTGGTTTAGCCGTGTCCGACTCCATGCGACCCCATAGACAGCAGCCTACCAGGCTCCCCCGTCCCTGGGATTCTCCAGGCAAGAACACTGGAGTGGGTTGCCATTTCCTTCTCCAACGCATGCAAGTGAAAAGTCAAAGTGAAGTCGCTCAGTCATGTCCGATTCTTAGCAACCCCATGCACCGCAGCCTACAAGGCTCCTCTGTCCATGGGATTTTCCAGCCAAGAGTATTGGAGTGGGGTGCCATTGCCTTCTCCCATACAATGGGTAACTGGGATCAAACATGTTTATGCAAATGTAGTCCAAAAAAGTATACTGAAAACTGACTTTTAAAACATAAATCACCATTTCCTTTCTAGGTAACTCACTGACTTCATAAAAGAGTGTATAAAAAAATCAAATTTTAAAAAAAGCAAAAGCAAAATGATAGGCAAGAGATGAAGAATTTTCTTACCTGTTGGCAGTGGCATCTCCGGTTGAAATAATTCTGGACTAAACATTGTATGATTCAGAGGATCTAGATGAAACATCTACAAAAAGGAAAATTTTAATATTTCAATCATTACTTTTCCAACACTGTATTAAAAACTTGAAAAACCTAAAACTTAATTATAGGAACAAAAACTAAAAACAAAAACCTGAAAACATTTTAAAGCAGAATTTTAAAAATATGCTCAGGAAACCTAACTAAGTTCTCGTGTGTGTATAGAACTTTACATGGGGTTGGGCTATGGTTGTGTGACAAAGGGATTTCAGAAGAACAACCCAGGTGTACAGTCCACAGAGATAAGGACTTAGTGTAGTTTGCTTACTGGCATATCTGCAGGGTCCAGTGTATATTTATCAGAGTAGGTACTTAAATATTTGTTGAATAAATGATTTAAAGCTCTTAGAAATATAAACATGAGACTATAATCCTAGAAATCTGTATTTCTTTTATAATGGTAAATAAACTCCTCCTCTAGCATCCAATTGCAAATCCCGAAAGATTCAGACAGTGAGAGCCCTGGAACAATTTATAGAAAAACTCAAAATATAACTTAGTCCAAAAAGCAGATTAACTGAGCACTGAGCTCCCTCATCTTTTTTTTTTTCCATCTTTATTTACCTAGCATAATGAAAATACCTGGAATTTAGTGGGTTTGATATGCTGAATAACAGCTCCCCCAAAGACACCCACATCCCAACCCCTAGAACCTGGAATGCTGTCTCCTATAGCAAAAGGGATTTTACAAATGAACACAGAGATGGGGAGATTAGTCTGAATTATCCAGGCCAGGCCTGATAGAGGGATGCAGGAGACCAAAGTGAATGGTAGGAGACATACCAATGGAAATAGGAGGCTAAAGTGATGGAAGGGGTTGGGTCACAGGCCAAAAAAGGCAAGCAGCCTCTAGATGTTCAAAAATGTATGGAAAACTTTCAGAAGGAATACAACTCTGCCAAACCTTGATTATGGACTTCTGACCTCCAGACTGTAAGAGAATTAATTTGTGTTTTTTAAGTTGCTAAATTTGTGGCAATTGGTTACAGGAGCACCAGAAAACCAATACAGTGGGTAAACAACATATTGTGATTGAATTATAATCTATCTTGAAATGTTACTAAAAATGACTTATCCCAAGAGTAACATTTCCTTCCTACTTAGTTCATTCAGGATTTAAAATTTGTATTTCTGAGTTTCGTATTTATTTCAGTCTAAATAAGTCATCTATGAAATGTCTATGGACAGCACAGAAATCAAACACACTTCAGTTTTTATAATACACTAGTTAGTAAATGTGCTGGATCAGGCATTAAAAATAAACAGCAATATTTTACTCCTTTTCTTTACTAGTATATTATTGGACATTCATGTATACCTAAGAATCTATCAATAGTATGTCTAGTTAAAATCAAGACTAAGAAACACAGTGTTTAAACAAAGAACGCTTCAGATCCAGTTGTGAGGTATGCAAATTTTCAATTGAGGAACAATAAATGTGTCTCACATCCACGCTCAGGAGTAAAGTTCATCTACACTATTCACTCTTTGCTGAAAGGGAAATAAAGGAATGAAAAAAACGTGTTGTTATAAAAATGGGCCTCATCTTATAGAGAGAATTTACCAGTCTCAGAGCAGAAAAGATGATCTAACAGAACAAAAAACTTTCCTGTGGTCCTGCAGACTGGTTAAAGACTGATCTCAGGAGAGACTCAGCCCCACTTGAGACAAGAAGAGCAAAGCAGGGGCCTGTGCTGCAGCTTACGCGTGCATTAGGTCAGGGGTGGAGTAAACCCCAGAACACATTAAAATACTAAGGATCTCACTGAAGACATGCAAACTTCAAGAAATATAAATTATTAATCTTGAGACAAGGGGGAAAAAACTCAAACTTCAAGGACCTCTCTCTTTAAATATGGAAATATCAGAACATGTCCCCACCGCTGGTGCTGACAAAAATGCCCACAAAGAAAAGCTTTCGAAACCACGATTTTCAGCAGGTTTTACTCTTGTATGGCATAAAGGACCATCTCTTGCTGATAGGATTTCCTGTGCAGAGACAGGAAAGCATGGTTTAAAACCAAGCCAACCAACCCTAATGCTGGTGAGCGTTTGCCTTTGTTAGAGACAGCATATTAAAAGTGAAAGGTAAAGCACAGGTTTTTGATAATATGAGTAGCCAAATGTTTGTCATGCTGTAATCAGAGAAAATGCTGCTCGATTTATCTGTATCATTTGTACCATAAAATTCAAAAGCAGCATCTTAATATGAAAAGCAATGCATACTCATTCTTTCTAAATCAATGAGAATATTATGAAGAGTAATGAATGTGACATAAGTATTTTATTTAAAGAAGTAATACTAGATCCCTCAAAAAACATTGCACTTTTGGCTTTCTGGTTCTTTGCATGCATAATTTTGGGAAATACATTTTTTTTATGTGGCTAAAGTGTGAGATGATTATGAAATTTGGACCAGATGTCCTGGCACCCACTGCTCCCTCTCTTTGCCTAGCCTAGCAAACTACACATTTCAAATATCAGCTGACACAGACTGCCTTTGGAACGTCTGCATAACCACGCCCCTCTTCCCTCCCGACATCTGTGTCCCGTTGCACACAGACCACTACTCCAGTGTTCAACACCACAGGGAAACCACTCATGTCTCTGTCCCTCCCACTAGAAGAATGGCAGCTTCCTGAAATGTGTCACATTTTTGTACCCTTCCTTAGCAATGTGCTGGTACATAGTGATGTCTCAATAAATAGATCATGAGTGAATAAATGTCACTATTCTAAATACTCTTAATACTGCCATTGCAATTACCCTAGAGTCTGAAAATTGCTTCCAAATGGTTCATTACATATATACACACACATACACATACATACTATACATAAATTTCTTTCTCTGTGTGTGTACACACACATATATGTATAGAGCAACCAACAAAGATTTGCTGGACTATTCAACATTTCTATAGGCTTGAAACTAACATTTTTCAAGTATGACATTAGGACACTAGTATCCCTTTATAATCGCTGATATAATTATAATGAACAGTTCCATGTCCCCAAAGCACATTCATTGCCCATTTAAGTCTTTCAAACACCTCTGTACGTGAGCATGAGGTGGGGTGGGGGTGGCGGTGTTAAGCGATTCCTCAAGTTTTAATAGCAGTCAGCACTTAGTTAAGATCTTTGAATTCTAACTCCTTTTCACTATACCAATCTGCCTCCTCATTAGATGAGTTTTTAAATAAATACTTTGGCCTCCCCCCAAAATGACATGTTCAAGTCCTAACTCCTAAAATACCTGTGAATGTGACCTTACTTAAAAAACAGGGTCTTTGCAGAGGTGATCAAGTTGAGATGAGGTCATCCTGAAGAATGGGCCCTCAATCCACTGCCTGGTACTTTTATAAGAGAAAAGAGCGGGGAGGGGAGATTTGGGTATGGAGATACAGAGGAGACAAAGAGAAGAAGGAATGTGCTGGAGAGGAGTAGCTACAAGCCAAGGAATGCCAAGGACTTCCAATAACCACCAGAAGCTAGAAGAGGAGCACAGGTTCTCCTTCAGAACTCCCAGAAGTAACCAATCTTGTTGTCATCTTGCTTTTGAATTGCTTGCCTCCGGAACTGAGAGGGAATATTTATCTGTTGTTTTAAGTCACCCAGTTTGTGGCAATTTGTTACAGCAGCCCCAACAAACTAACATAATAGCTATCATTTGACCAGCAGCATGTATAACTTTTATGCTACAAGAGTGTGGCAGCAGGGATACTGCTGTCTTACATGGCATGTCCTCTAAGACCTTACGTAAATGCTCTAAGACCTTACGTAAATGGACAAGAAAAACAATTTAAAAGAAATTTTTACCTCTTTTAAGAGTTTTCCCGATAGTTACTGTTGTTTATACTGTTGTTGTAAAAATTATTAGCACGATTATTATACTACTTACTTGTTCATGCCCTCCCAAATATGGGTCGTCTTCTGCCATTCTGGAGCTGTGCATGAAAAGAATACAAAACCGAACTGTTAAGACTGGAATAAACCTTAACAATTCCACTATGAAGGAGTAAACTGTATTATTTCAGTAAGACCAACTATAACCTCTCCCCTTTTTTTTTAAAGATCTTAGGAGGAAATACTGTGTAGTTCCTCTTGGGAATCTAAGTCTAAAAGTAGAAAGATTGCATAATCAAGGAATTACCACTTACGCATAACGTACAACCCCTATGTCAACCTCACAACAGTGTCCTGGAATTTGGTACAGCTAGCCTTCATCCTTGGTACAGAAATCATGCCATTAGATTTCTTAGAGGCCATTTCTTTTTGTTACCATCCAGACTTCAAAGATGCACTGAGCTCTTTGTGCAGGTTATTTTCCAGCCCTTCATGAATTCTGTCATGGTCCTGGAACTATCTCCCCACTTTCTACATGCCACTTGAGTTGAGAAACTCAGAGGGAGTCGCTGGGCTGTGGGGGGCCGGTCAGTGTTCTGTGCAGCACGAGGGGAGGACAGCCGCAGTGTGCAGTGCTCCGTCCTCTAGAGCTCTCTGCTGTGTCAGGCCACTTCCTCTCACTGTCAGAGCAGCACAGAAACATTGATACTAAATGTGCAATCAAAAGGCATGAACATAAGAGCCTTTATTATCAAGGCTAGAGTCTCAGATTTACTCAACCCACCCAGATGTCAATACATCAAAGGCCCTAGCAGTCTTCTATTACCCAAAGGCCCTGACAAAAATGAAGAGCCACATGACCAGATAAAAAGTGTTTAAAATCACACATCATTTTGGATTTCCGTAAGAAGTACTCATCATTATTTTAAATATGTATAGGTTAACTTTAGTTAACTGTAGTTAAATTTACTTAGATCAAATTTTAGACATATTCCCTGAAAATATTAGAAGATTTAAAAACACACAGTTGAAAGTAAGTATTAATTTGAGGCTAATTTTTCTCTTTTTCTTCATGAAGTCTATAAAGACTCAAGGGCACTTGAGATGGGGGCTGCCCTAAAGCTGTCTACAGCCCACCAGAATCTGTCCTCTCCTTTCCCACAGTAATAGACTTGTAGCTGGAAACAACTCGGTCAGAGTACACCCCATATGCCTGTGGAGTTAGGGACGGTCATCTGAAGAAACGCCTGCCGGTGGCGTGTCAGAACTATTTACTTCGTGCCATTTCTGGGTCTGGGCTTAAAGCTCTTGACATCCTTGCTCCATGTTTTTGTTTCTTCTCTTTCCCACTGGATAGAATCTAGATATGGAGACGATCTGGCTTCTACCACCTACATAATGATGAACGGCAGCTGAATGATGGTGATGTGAGAAAAGAAATCAGCTCCCCTGTTGCTTAACCCAGTGTACTGTCGGGTCTCTTTGTTAAAATGGTTTAGCCCTCACTCTAATGAATATAGCATTCAACGATCCAAAATACCCCAAAAAGGACTCCAATCTCCAATGAGATCCTCTCCTACAACAGCACTCTGTGACTGGGCAGGGGTCGGGGAGGCATTGGAGGGTTCCTTGTGGGATGCAGAACACGCCCAACTTCAACAAAGGGGAAAGAGCAGCTCTGAGTTCTACATGGCAAGAACTCCTACAGATTTGCAGGAAAAATATTCGTTGAAAACAAGAAACTAACAAATTACAAACAGCTGTAGTTGATTGAGGCCAGCTAAAAGGAGGAAAATTGACCTGAAACAGTGAAGAATTAAGTCATTTGAAATTCAAGAGTTTTGCCACTGCTGGGTGTGTGACTTTGGATATATAACTAACCTACAGTGTCCTATGTTCCCTTATCTGCAATATGAGAGATTTTGATGGGGGATGGACCTTTGAAAGAAATAGAATTCTGCTTGGAATATGTTAGCTAACAAATGCTTATTCAAAGAACAAATCACCTACATCAGAACTCTTTTAGTAAGTGCGGATTTTTAATATGGACTTCCATATATATCCAAATTAAAGATTCGTTAGCATGATTTTCAGTTACATAAAGAATACTAGGGACTTTCCTGGTGGTCCAGCGGTTAAGATTTCATGCTCCAGTGTAGGGGCCCAAGTTCAATCCCTCATCAGGGAAATAAATCCCACATACCACAACTAAAAGCTCCCTCATGTCACAACTAAAGATGCTGCAGCCAAGACCCAGAGCAACCAAGTGTGTGAAAGTCACTCAGTCGTGTCCGAGTCTTTGCAACCCCATGGACCACACAGTCCATGGAATTCTCCAGGCCAGAATACTGGAGTGGGTATACATTCCCTTCTCCAGGGGATCTTCCCAACCCAGGGATCACACCCAGGTCTCTCGCATTGCAAGCGGATTCTTTACCAGCTGAGCCACAAGGGAAGCCCAGCGCAACCAAGAGTTTCAATAAATAAATGTTAAAAAGAAGTAAATAAATATTAAAAAGAAAAGAATGATAGCAAATAGTCTTACACTGAAACACAGGGCTAACACCGGTTACAACATTCCATGTGAAAAATTCTTATTCTCAGAACACCATAGCTTCCAAGAAAAATATTAAGACCATTTTTTTTTTTTTTTTTTTTTTTTGCCTTTAATGTGGTCTCATCACCTGAATCCTCTAATCTTAGCCCACAGTCTTCAAAAGCAAAAGGAGGCTGCTGGTTTGTTAAACTGACAAAACCTGTTCAGAATCTCAATTACACTGATTTTACATATATATTTAAACCTGTGGACGGTTTCCTGACCTTTGATTTAATGTAAGGTGGGCCTGACCCTAATTCTAAACATGCAACTAAATCTACTTGATTAGAAATGATGCAGGGTTATTATCATGATCACCACCGTAGTGAAAATCGCAAAGATCTCTAAATCAAATCACTGGAAAAAACACCCAAATACATCGAGTCCTCCCTCCAATATCCTCCCTATGATTTATGTATGAACATGTACCAAAAGATCATAGTTTTAAAAGCCCAAAAGCAGCCCAAGAGATATGGATGATGGTTAAAATCTGAACTTGGCCTTTGTAAGACAGTTCCCTGTAAAGAGCTGAGGTAACAGTACCCTGGGAGTGATGTCAATGTTAATTCAAGATTTAAAAATAAAATGTCAAATGAAACCAAGAATTATTTGGAAAGGATGAATCACTGAGTAATATTTGCATTAATTGTAAGAGCAGGTTTTATTTCAAAATTCTGAAATACCAACTAAGCCTTTGGAACTGAAGGATTAGGAAAGACCAGGGAAAGTCCCTACTTCCTTCCTGCTCCCCCAGCCCTTTCTCTCACTTTCCCTTTGCACACAGTTCTGTGCTTTTGAGGACAGACTCTGAAACAGAAAGGGAGACACTGAACTGACTGTGAGAAGATGGGGCTAAACTCTGCATCTCTCTCCCTCAACAGCGAGCTTTCAGGAACATTTTCACACCATGGAAAGGGAAATAGAAAATGTAGCTAGTTAGCAATAAATAAAATATCTCCCCCAGTGAACTGCTTGTATTTCTCACATGAGAGGCTAATGTTACAACGGGCTAAGCTCTGAATATGTGGTGAGTTCTGTATGAAAGGCCTAATGGATTATTTTCTGCACCTCTCTGACAATTCCACCACCGATATCAGAGGCTAGCGCAAGGAGTTCTTAGTGAGGGCTACAAAACCAAGGTTACAGGGTTGGATCATTAAGGGTAGAGTTGGTGGCACGCCATTCCTTGTAACCAGGGGGATTTTCCAGCATCAGATATATTCACACTCCTTGACCAGAGCCCACTGTAAGAAAATACATTCTATTTGATTAATTAAAAATTCATGACAATTTTTCACATCCATTAAAATGACTTCACAATCTGCAGTTTGAAAAACAGAATCTTAGATGCCATTCAGAAGATGTGGATGGGAATCAGAGATAGAAAGTGACTCCACTTTCAAATTTATTTTCAGTCATAATGGACACCATTGAGATGTAATTTTAATACCTCATCTTGGATGAAATTACAAGAAAAGGAGTGACTTTTCATCATCTCTCTGTTGGATGATTAATAAAAAGAAAGAATACACTGGAACTTCTTTTCATGGAAGGATTTTTTGGAGGAAACATGCTGCAAGATATATATACTACATATGTGAAATATTATATATGTACTACATATAATGTGAAATATTCAAATAAGAGTGTCTATTCACACCACAAACCTGTATGCAGGTCAAGAAGCAACAATTAGAACCTTACATGGAACAGCTGCCTGGTTCAAAATTGGGAAAGGAGTACGAAAAGGCTGTATACTGTCACCTGGTTCATTTAACTTATATGCAGCGTACACTATGCAAAATACCAGGCTGGATGAAGCACAAGCTGTAATTAAGATTGCAGGAAGAAATACCAACAACCTCACATATGCAGATAATACCACTCTAATGGCAGAAAGTGAGGAACTAAAGAGCCTCTTAATAAGGGTGAAACAGGACAGTGAAAAAGCTGGCTTCAAACTCAACATTATAAAAACTAAGATCATGGCATCCGGTCCCATCAATTCATCGCAAATAGAAGGGGAAAAAGTAGATGCAGTGACAGATTTTCTTTTCTTGGGCTCAAAACTCACTGTGGACTGTGACTGCAGCCATGGAGTTAGAAGACGCTTGCTTCTTGGAAGAAAAGCTATGACAAACCTAGACAGTGTATGAAAAAACAAAGATATCACTTCGTCAACAAAGGTCCATATGGTCAAAGCTATGGTTTTTCCAGTAGTCATGTACGGATGTTGACTATTGGACCATAAAAAAGGCTAAGCACCGAAGAATTAATTAATGCTTTCGAATTGTGGTGCTGGAGAAGACTCTTGAGAGTTCTTTGGACTGCAAGGAGATCAAACTAGTCCATCCTAAAGGAAATCAGGGCTTCCCTGAATATTCATTGGAAGGACTGCTGCTGAAGCTCCAATAATTTGGCCAGCTGATACAAAGACCCAACTCACTGAAAAAGACCCTGATGCAGGGGAAAACTGAAGGCAAAGGAGAAGAGGGCAGCAGAGGATGAGGTGCTTAGACAGCATCACCCACTGGGGGCTGCAGTCCAGAGTCCGACACGACTTAGCGACTGAACAACAACATTCACTCTCCAATTCCACTTCCAGAAATGTGTACTAAAGAATTACACGGGCAAGTGTGAAAAAAAAATTACAAGACTATGAAGTGAAGTGAAAGTGAAAGTCACTCAGTCATGTCTGACTGTTTGCGATCCCGTGGACTGTACAGCCCATGGAATTCTCCAGGCCAGAATACTGGAGGGGGTTGCCATTCCCCTCTCCAGGGGATCTTCCCAACTCAGGGATTGAACTCAGGTCTCCCACATTGCAGGCAGGTTTTTTACCATCTGAGCTGCAGCAAAAAACTCTAAACAATTTAAATGTCCTTTGATAGGAGATATTAATTATAATTATGCTACATTCATCCAGTTACACGTTACATAATTGCTAAAATGATAATTCAGACCCATACGTACCAATATAGAGACTTTTACTCCTTAAGTATAAATTTGTTTTAATTTTCTAACTTAATTATGTAATTGGAAATACATATTTTAATAGCAAAAAAAGGAAAATAAAACCCTGTCCTGAATTTAAAGTTTAACTCTGACATCTTTAACAATTAATGATTACACTGAATAAAACACAAAACATGAATGAATCAAAAACTTCTAAGTACTACTGGACTCTTCTTCATAATAAATAGAAAAAAATTAACTTTAAAGGGGCTATTTATTTATATCTTCTGACCATATATTGATAGCAAAGATGAAAGTTAGTGGTGAGTTTACTTTTCTCAGAATAGCTGATTTTTTGAGTTTTTGAAAAATAATGAATATTTGTGTCCTACCACATTTAGATTTGTATAAACTCATTTTCTGTTTTTCCACTCCTCCATTTCATTTTCAGCTCCCTACTGTTTGAATTAGGTGCAATGGGATCAATTAACATGTAGAATAGCTACCTAGTAAGTACAACTTCCTGCTGCTGCTGCTAAGTCGCTTCAGTCGTGTCCGACTCTGTGCGACCCCAGAGACGGCAGCCCACCAGGCTTCCCTGTCCCTGGGATTCTCCAGGCAAGAACACTGGAGTGGGTTGCCATTTCCTTCTCCAATGCATGAAAGTGAAAAGTGAAAGTGAAGTCACTCAGTCGTGTTCGACTCTAGCGACCCCATGGACTGCAGCCCACCAGGCTCCTCCGTCCACGGGATTTTCCAGGCAAAAGTACTGGAGTGGGGTGCCATTGCCTTCTCCGCCTAGTAAGTACAAATGAAATTAAAAGACGCTTGCTCCTTGGGAGAAAAGCTATGACAAAATTAGACAGCATATTAAAAGGCAGAGACATTACTTTGCCAACAAAGGTCCACCTAGTCAAAGCTATGGTTTTTCCAGTGGTTATGTATGGATGTGAGGGCTGAACCATAAAGAAAGCTGAGCACTGAAGAACTGATGCTTCTGAACTGTGGTGTTGGAGAACTTGGAGTGCAAGGAGATCCAACCAGTCAATCCTAAAGGAAATCAGTCCTGAATATTCATTGGAAGGACTGATGCTGAAGCTGAAGCTCCAATACTTTGGCCACCTGATGTGAAGAACTGACTCATTTGGAAAGACCCTAATGCTGGGAAAGATTGAAGGCAGGAGGATAAGGGGATGACAGAGGATAAAATGGTTGGATGGCATCACCGACTCAATGGGCATGAGTTTGAGTAAGCTCTGGGAGTTGGTGATGGACAGGGAAGCCTGGCGTGCTGCAGTCCATGGGGTTGCAGAGTCGGACATGACTGAGTGACTGAACTGAACTGACATTTTCAGAAAATATAAACTCATTTTCTACGTTTTTCCACTCCTCCATTTCATTTTCAGCTCCCTACTGTTTGAGGTAGATGCAATGTGACCAATTAATATGCAGAATAGCTACCCAGTAAGTACAAATGCATTATGCTTGGAGCTGGTATAAGATAAGGTCCTTGTTCACAACAGAATGCCAATCTGACACAACATTCAACTATTACTGCATGCAAAGCTTCCTAGTGCAGTTAGTGACACATAGCAAATGCTAGCCATTTTATGTAGCACAGTAAACAATATGTTTATAAAAAATGATGGGAGTAACAGGCAGTACAAGTTTTAGGCACTCTGAGAAGAAACAAGTGTTTTCATTTTTTTCCCATTCTACATTTATGGATATACTGCCACATTCCCTCCCGATCTGTATCACTGCTGAAAAAAATGTTTGCATTTTGCCTGCAGGGACATTTGGCAATAGCTGTAGACGTTTTCATCTGTGACAACTGGCAGGTGGTCCTATTGGTATCTAGTGAGTAGATATTAGAAATGCTGCTGAACATCTTCTAATGCACAGGACAGCCCCTCACAATAAAGAAATATCCAACCCCAAACGTCAACAGTGCCAAGGATGAGAAACCCAGGTGCATGGCATTGTGTCACGACAGTGCTGCTTCACAGGAAGAAAGAACTAAACTTTACTGAGTACCTGCCATGAGTAAGGAATGAGAGCTAGTGCTTCACATATATCACGTAACTCTCAAAATAATTCTGAGAAATACTATCCCAGATGAGAATACTGAGGTGTGTAGATGGACGGCATCCCCTTAGATGGACAGAGTAATGTCAGCTAATCTGACTCCACTATGATTCAATCACTTTCTAAGCCGCAGAAGTGATTCTCCTCCTGGGCTCACAACTTGAATACAGCATCTTAGCTCCAGGTCTCCTGCATGTTCAGGCTGGAGGCAGTCTACCCTTAGTATAGCCTGAAAACTGGAACAGGATTGTGACAATACACAGTACTTGAGAGTTCTTCCGAGACAATTAAAAGTAAAGGTAAAAATACCAGACGTTAATGCAAATGGTATTTGTCTTTTGCTTTGTTTTGCTTTAAACATCTCCTTTGATCAAGTTCAAAGGCTAGGAGGAGAATAAAGAGATTCTCTCTGAAACATGCCCATAGAAAACACCATTCTCACTAATGGTATGATGAAAGTATAAAATTAAGGTATATTGAAAGGCTCCTTCCATGCTTCCTCCCTACATTAATTTAGTCATTCATTAAAAAAAACATTTAGGCCTACTATGCGTCAGTTGCCAAAAACACCAAAGTACCTAAGAACGATGCGGTGCTTGTACTCACAGAGCTGACAGTTGTGGCAGATTGAAAGCAACGACCAAAAATTCTTTGCAACTCCACTTGACAAAAGGAAAAATCTATTTCTCCATCCTCTGAATCTTGGTAGGCCTCTTACTTACTCTGACCGAGTAGACAGAAGTGTGAACTGTAAATGCAGACTTCAAGGCCTGGCAATGACCATTCTGCTCTCTTTAAACACAGCTGCCCTGTGAGTAAGCCTGGGCCTCCCACTGGGGACGCGAGACCACACAGGGAGCAGTGAGGGGGCATACAGGCTGAGGACCCCGGACCACACAGCACCAGCGACGCAGCCACAAGTTTTCAGAGATCCGCAGATGACCTGGACAGCCTCACTAATTGAGACAAATAACAAATGCTCCTATCTTAGCTTTGTGGTAATTTTTTGTTTTTATGCAGCAAAGGCTAACTAATGCAACAGTTTAGTAAGTCAGAAGGCAGGCAAAAGCAATGCAACATAAGTGTCACGGGAAATGGAGGGCATGTGGGGCATAGGTTAGGTAGATTATCTTGGTAATTTGGTAGTTACACTTTGTTAGGGTCTTAGACCACCCCCTTTGTACTCATTTTACTTGTTGGCCTATTCAGTTTCCAAGTGAACAAAAGGAACAAGGACAATAGGCAAAACCAGCAGAGTCTAAACAGAAATAAAATTAGTACTGTTGAAACCTTCAGAATATAAATATTAATAAACTGCTGCTAGCTTTAAGCAGATACCATTATGTGCCAAGTCATGTCAGTTGTGTCTGACTCTTTGCAACCCCATGGCATGTAGCACACCAGGCTCCTGTGTTCATGGGATTCTCCAGGCAAGAACACTGGAGTGGGTTGCCATGCCCTCCTCCAGGGGATCTTCCCGAAATAGGGACTGAACCCATTATAAAACAAATTAATAATGTTTTTAATCCTTTTAACTCTCTACTTCTTGTTATTTAGTTGCTAAGTCATGTCTGACTCTATTGCAACCCCATGGACTGTAGCCCACCAGGCTCCTCTGTGCATGGGATTTTCAGGCAAGAATGAATACTGGAGTGGGTTCCCATTTCCTTCTCCAGGGGATTTTTCCGACCCAGGGATCAAATCCACATCCTCTGCATTGTCAAGTGGATTCTTTATTGCTCAGCCGCGGCGGCTGCTGCTGCTGCTGCTGCTGCTGCTAAGTCGCTTCAGTCGTGTCTGACTCTGTGCGACCCCATAGAGGGCAGCCCACCAGGCTCCCCTGTCCCTGGGATTCTCCAGGCAAGAACACTGGAGTGGGTTGCCATTTCCTTCTCCAATGCATGAAAGTGAAAAGTGAAAGTGAAGTCGCTCAGTCGTGTTCGTCTCTTAGTGACCCCATAGACTGCAGCCTACCAGGCTCCTCCTCCGTCCATGGGATTTTCCAGGCAAGAGTACTGGAGTGGGTTGCCACTGCCTTCTCCAAACTCTCTACTACCTAACACCAAATTTGTCATTCCTAGGGTAATGAGCCCCTTTGCTTGACTTTCCAGTTTTTGCCAATATATCATTCTCTCATGCACTCAGGGGCAAAAATCAGTCAACTTTTTCTCCTTTTCCCTCTGCCTATCTCACACATATCCAGTCAATAATCAATTTCTGTTGATTTTTTTTCTATATTATTTCCTGTATCTGCCCCTCCTTCCCACATTCCTTTCACTGTTACATTCCAGTTAAACTTTCACCACCTCACCTCTGAGTGACAATGATAGCCTCCATTATTCTCCTTTATTGTGGTGTTTTTTTCTTCCTTAAGCATCTTTCACATTATTGCCTTATTTCTTAAAAGACAAAGTCGAAAGTACTCAGCCATTCACCATATCACACTATAAGCATCACCTTAACAGATTCTTAATGCTTAAGAGGTAATGCTTATCATATAATATGCTGAGTGGTTGAGGGTTTTCACTACATCCCTACCAAAACCTTCTATGAGAGGCAGACTGATCATTCAAAAATGCCTTGCTGGATTTGTACTCCTATAGTTAATTCATGTTGATGTATGACAGAAATCAAAGCAATATTGTAAAGCAACCATCAATCAATTAAAAATAAGTAAATATATTTTTTTAATGCCTTGTTGGGTGTCTCTGGTGGCTCAGTGGTAAAGAATCACCTTCCAATGCTGGCGATACGGGTTCGATCCCTGGTCAGGAAGATCCCACAAGCCGTGGCATAACCAAGCCCGTGCGCCACTATGGAGCCTGTGCTCTAGAGCCTAGGAGCCACAACTCAACTACTGAAGTCCATGTGCCCTAGAGCCCTTGCTCCACAAGAGAGACCACTGCAACGAGAAGCCCACGCACAGCATTGAAGAGTCACCCCCAGCTCTTCAACTAGAGAAAAGCCCGCACTGCAACGAAGCCCTAGCACAGCCAAAAAATTACAAAAAAAATTTTTAAACGCCTTACTCATTTTTATCTTGTGTTATTCGTTCACAGGATGCCCTGCATCCTACTTTAGGAAAATACCTCCTTTCCTACTTAAATATTACCCACTTCTCAAGCTTCTACTCAAATACAAGCTTTGCCAAGAAACCCTGTATTTCCCCTGTAACCTATAGCTCTACAAGGGCACATTTAAGGGCTATAATACTTCTGTGTATTGATTACTTCACACTTGTAACATACTATTCTACTCTTTATCTTTTTTTTTTTTTTATAGATACCTAAAATAGATATGGGCTTCCCTGGTGACTCAGTGGTAAAAGAATCCACCTGTCAATGCAGGAGATGCAGGTTTGATCCCTAGGTTGAAAAGATCCCCTGGAGAAGGAAATGGCAACCCACTCCAGTATTTTTGCCTGGGAAATCCCATGGACAGAGGAGCCTGGCAGGCTATAGTCCAAGGGGTTGCAAGACTCGAACATGCCTTAGTGACTAAACAACAACAACAAAAATAGATAAGAGTTCTGCTTATTTGTATTGCCAAATTAGTAAATAAATATTTTAAAAAATAAATTTTGCATTAATGGAAATAAACAGTGCAATTTCAGATTTGTCCAAATGTGAACTTTTGGTTCCAGTCATGACAGAGAAACAATTACTAAACTTTCCCCCGTTGCCATAATCAAATGTAAAAGCTACACAAAATACCCAAAGCAATAATTTAAGTCACTGGACAAGAGACAGTATAAGACAATATACTGTTAGAGAATGGAAACACTTGAGGTGTGCTCCAAATTCATGTTTTGACTGAGGGTGTGTTCCAAACTATGACATAAGGAAATAGAGCCCCAACAGAGAGCAGCAATCTCACTGGGAAGAGTTTCAGAAAGGAGAGAGATACACAGAGAAAGAGGCTCATAAATCTGCATAGGAGTCACTTCCGGCCATTGGCCAAATACTCAACTGTGCTAGTGCAGGACAAGATTCTGCAAAGTCTACTAGAAAACAGCTGCTGGAGATCCACATCCAGACAAGGGGGAACGAGAATAAGCTGAACTGAGATTCCAGAAGTTCCTGGGACTTCTGAGAGACTCCGAAGCTCCAATCATCTAGGGTGAAGAGATATCATTTAACCATCTTAACATTCAGCTGTGACCTCATAAGACCATGCAATGAGAGTAAGGGACATACCCTAGAATAAGGGTTACTCTCAACCCATCTTAATAAAACCCAGTGATCCATGAGCAAATTTATTGCCTGTTACAACAAAATTCAACAACCTTTAAATGAAAACAAAGATCCATACTCTCTACAATGTGGTGTTCACAATGTACAACAAAAAATGACAAAATATGCAAAGAAGTAGGAAAATATGACTCAGAAGAAAAAATGACACAAATGATGAAATTAGCAGCCAATGCCTTTAAAACTGCCAATAGCAGTATGTTCAAGAATGTAAAGGGAAACATGGATACAGTGGATAAACAGGAGACCTTGGCATAGAAATTAAAACTATTAAAACAGAAAAACAATCAATAAAATCCTAAACTGAAATTTCACTAAGTGGAATTAGAATACTGAGCAATGTAGAAGGAAGAATCAATAAACTTGAATAATGGTCAATAAAAAACTAGTCAAAGTGACGCACAGAGAAAAGAGGCAGAAAAAAACACTTTCAGTGACTTATGAGACAACATACATGTGTAATATATGTGTAATTTAGAGTTCCAAAATGAGAAAAAAGAGAGAAAAAATATTTGAATAATGGTGGAGAGCTTTGCAAACTTGATTTAAAAAAAATGAATCCACAATTCAAGAATCTCAAAAAACCCCATGTTGGATAAAAACAAAACCATGGTCAGTCATATTACAGCCAAACTGTTAACAACTAATGATACAAAAAATCCTAAAAGTATATAGGGACAAGAGGGAACAATGGTAAGTATGACAGCTGACTTCTCGTCAGAAACAATGATGAAAGTGCTGAAAGGAAAAAACCAAATCAGTGCAAAATTCTATATTCAGCAAAAATATCCTTTAAAAATAAAAAGTGAAATTGACATTTTTCAAATAAACAAGAGCTGAGAAAATGTGTCGTCAGCAGGTCTGCTAAAAGATATGTTAAAGAAAGTTCTTCGTGCTGAAGGGAAATGGTACCAGATGGAAACCTGGACCTACATGAAAGAATAAAAAACATCAGAGGTGCATAATAGGTGGGTAAGGATAAGACTTTTTTCTTGTTTGTTATTCAAAAGAAACACTACATTTTGGGGTTTATAAGCTTTGCAGAAGTAAACAGCATAACAACACAGAAGGGAAGAAGACAAATGGAAGTAAACAACTATCAAATTCTTACGTTACATGTGACATGTTATAGTATTAATTCATGGTAGACTCAAGAATGCATATTATAATCCTGAAAGCAACCACTTGAAAAATAGCCAATGAAGGAGATAAAAATGGAACTTTAAAAGTAACCCTGATTTATTCAAAAGATGGTAGGAAAAAGAGAATAAAGAACAGATGGCACAAATGGATAACAATTAACCGAGACAATAGGCTTAAGCCCAACCATATCAAAAATTACATTAAATAGAAATAGACTAGAGTCAACCACACAAAAACAGAGATTGACTGTTGGACACAAAAGCAAGACTCAGGTATAAGTTTGCATACCAATTACAGCAGCATGATTTACAACAGCTAGGACATGGAAGCAACTTAGATGTCCACCAGCAGATGAATAAAGTTGTAGTACATATATACCAGAGTGGAATATTACTCAGCCATAAAAAGAATGCAATTGAGTCAGTTCTAGTGAGGTGGACAAACCTAGAGCCTGTTATACACAGTGAAGAAAGTCAGAAAGAGAAAAACAAATTTCGTATACTGACACATATATATGGAATCTAGAAAAATGGTGCTGATGAACCTAGGTGCTGGACAGAAGTAGAGATGCAGACATCGAGAACAGCCTTTGGATACAGTGGGGGAAGGGGGTGGTGGGATGACTTGAGAGCAGCACTAACATATATACACCACCATGTGTGAAACAGACAGCTAACGGGAAGCTGTTGTATAGGCACAGGGAGCTCAACCTGGCGCTCTGTGACAACCTAGAGGGGTGCGCTGGAGTGAGGGGGGGGAGAGGTTCAGGACGGAGGAGGCATATATGTACTTCTGGCTGATTCATGTGGTTGTATGGCAAAAGCCAACACAATATTGTAAAGCAATTATCCTCCAATTTAAAAAAATTAAAAAGAATTACACTTCAATATTAAAGACTGAGTTTAAAAGTACAAAGATGGAAAGTTATGCCAGTTATACCATGGAAATACTAAATGCAAGAAAGCTGGTTGTATTAAAATATCATATACAGTAGACTTCAAGAGAAGAATGACTACCAGGGACAGAGAGGAACGTTTCATAAAATGAAGAGTCAGATCATCATGGAGAAATAATATTGTAAGGCATATGTACATATTCACAGAGCTTCAAGATACATGAAGTAAAAAGTGGCAGAACTAAAAGAAGAAGTGGAAATATCTACAATTATAGTTAAGATTTTTAACACTCTTCTCTCCATAATTGATAAAAGCAAATCAAGAGGACATCAGTAATTTTCGTAGAAAATTTAGGAACACCACCTTGAGCTGAATTAACCTAAATGCACATACAGTAGAGAACATTCAGTGAATGACTGCAGAATACACATTCAAGTGCACATGGAACAGTCACCAAGAGAGACTATATGTTGGATCATAAAACAAGTCTCGATAAATTTCAAAGAAGTAAAAGCACACAAAATATATTATTCAAACACAATGAAATTAAGTTAAAAACTAAGAACAGAAAGATATCTAGAAAATCCTCAAACATATATAATTAACTCAAGATGTTAAATTGGAGGTGTGCCTTAGAATCAATAAGCATAGTAAATACAACCTCATTACCCTGTATGAAAGAAGCATCTAAAGTCTCACTGTATCTTGTCCACTGCAATCATGGGGGACAAGGATTTTCTGAGAGAAATGATTAGAATGAATTCCAACGCTTTCTGTAAGAAACAAATCTTTGCCTCTGGTGTTTTCTTAATCATAAATGACTGAAATGTATAGGATCAAAAATGTTTTGGACATTTCTGAATATTATAATTAAATGCCAGGTATATCAAATGGCTGGAGGAGGGCATGGCAACCCACTCCAGTATTCTTGCCTGGAGAATCCCCATAGACAGAGGAGCCTGGTGGGCTACTGTCCATGGGGTCGCAAAAGTGTCAGACACGACTGAGTGACTAAGCACATATCAAATGGCAGATTCCATTCCAAGTAACATTTCTTATTGTTTGCACTACAGCAGGATAAAATCTGGTGAAAATAAATTTGGGTAGCTAGAGAAGTTCTCTAAAAATTATCATAAATTATCTAAAACCTTTCATGTTATAACTGAAGTCACTCATGAAATATTGCTGCCTTCCATTTCCACATTAAAACCAACTGAATGTACTTATTCCAAGTTTAAGGTCTTTCACACAAGTGGCATAAATAAGGGATTTGACTTACTGGACTTTGCTCTGCACTTCTTGCTTCCACATTTCAATTTCTACAGATTTCTTCCTCCCTGAAACTAAAGTATGATGGGGGTGGAGGATGCATGTCTGTACAGAGCACAGAGGCTTCTTAGGACAGTGAAATATATACTCTTGTATGATCCCATGACGATGGACACTTGTAATTATACACCTGTCCAAACCCACAGAATGCACACAGCGAGAATGAACCATAATGTAAACTTTGGACTTTGGGTGATTATGATATGTTAATGTTTGTTCATCAATTGCAACAAATACACTGCTGTGGTAGGAAATGCTGATTATGGGGGAAGCTATGCATGTGTGGGACAGGCAGTATATGGTAAATCCCTGTTTTTCCCCTCAATTTTGCTGTAAACCTTAAACTGCTCTAAAAAACTAAAATTATAATAAAAATAGAGTATGACCAAATTTTAATTTCATGTATGGCCTCTGTCTTGAGTACTATTACGGAGTATTTATATTTGCAAATGGAGGAGGAGGAGACTTCACGGATTACGATTACAGATTAATATTGTTTTTTAAATTTTGGGGGCCATGCTGTGTGGCATGTGGGATCTTAGTTCCACAATTAGGGAGACAAGGGATCAAACCTGTGCCCTCCTGCAGTGGAAGCATGGAGCCCTACCCACTGGGCCGCCAGGGAATGCCTAAGACATTAAAAATAGTCTTTTGATCAAATTTAGAGAAACTGATCACATTTTCTTAAACCTGATAACTTTAGTTTGGATTTTCATTTTTTTCCTAATTCTCCAGTATCAATAAAAATATGTCCTATATTTTACGAGAAAAGGATTCATCATGTGAACCAGCGATACTTGCTTCTTTGCCTGTGGTGACAACTGCCCTAGAGGGAGGAAACGGTTTCCTCAAAGAAAAAGTCATAACCACCTTCCAATACATACATATAATGACTTGCAGGCACCAACATCAGGCCGTATACGCGGACTGTTCACGTCCAGGGTCTTGATAAGAAGGTCTTTTCACAATGATCACTCCCGTAGATAAACCCTTCAACATATGCAGATGTCAGTATATAAAGTTAGCAGAGGGGGAAAAGGTTAACCACCCTCTCTTCTATGTCTGAAAAGATCAGATGCAAATCTTTCTTTCTCTCATGTCTCTTTGTCAGTGATCTTGAATACACGGCAATAAACAAAATATTTACTCAAACTCATAAATGACAAATTAGTGTGAAAATGTGATTTGCTTTATGTTTTTATTTATATATTTTGTTTAGTGAGGACAATCTGAAATGAACTGCCTTTAGGGCTTTTAACCATAGGAGAACTCAACTTTTGTGAATTTCATTGTTAGCACCTGGAATTAATGAAATCATTCAGTCAACTCTCAATTGTATGTGGATGAATGAGTCATGGAATCAACATATATGTAATCCAACAGTCATTAGTGGAACCTTTTAAGAATCTTGACTAAGAAGGAGCAGAAAGGGGGCTTTTGGTATGCTGGTAATGTTCTATTTAACATTAAATGGGTTCACTTTGAGATAATTCATTAAATCCATACCTTTGTGATTTGGGCAGTTTCTTAGTTATGTGATTTTCCCATTTTTAAAAAGCTATTATAAAACAATTTTTTTTAATGAAAACATTACATGATCTAATAAGCTCCATGAAGTCATGTATTTGTCTTGTTCAACATTACATTCCCAGTGTACCTGGCACATAGGAAGGACTCAACATATATTCAAAAGAATTAATGGTTAAAAAGAAATTCTACAACACACAAGTGAAAGAGCTGATATAAAAAGCAAAGGTTCTTTTTCAGAGTGATTAACTTTTCAACGCTCTTAACTTCCTCTTTTTGGTTTTCCTGGGTGTTCTTTTCATATCTCCAAAACCATGCTTATATTTTTTTCTTAGTTGATCAAGTTCAGACATTGTGTTCTTGCTATGAAAGATGAGGACTCAGCTCATACCATTGCCACTTTCCTATCTTCTTCCTCCAAATACAGCTATAATTATTGAGACCTTGAACCAATCCAGAATCAAAATACTGAAGTTTACATTCAATTTCTGTGTCATGTTTGCCTTCAATTCCTTTGGTGATAGGAGCATTGAGTAAAGAATAATTAACAACAAAGAGATGCAACTCCAGAACACCTGAATGTCAGGAAGAAGCTGGACTGGGACCATAAATGATAACTCAGAATACAAAAATAGAGAGCTCCTCATATTATCCTCATATGATAATCAAGAACTGTCTTCATACCTTCTCACATGCATCTTCCTTAAGTTGACCTATCTCAATAAAGCAAGAAAATTGGAAATCTTTCAACAGTACTATTACAAAGGAAAAAATAATTTGAGGGAGATGCTTAATCTAACCCTTTTTTTTTTCTTTTGGAGAGAGAAAATGAAGCCCAGAGAAATTAATTTGCCCCAAGTCACACAGCTTGTCAATAGCAGTCTACCAATATTTGCTAGTTATTTACTTATTCAATCAGCAAACTTACCAGGTTGTGTGCAAATAAAAAGCAAGATGAAATCCCTACTGTCAAGATATCTTCTGTCTAGAAAGTATAGGAAGTCAAGAGTCCATGGACTGGGAGCACAAAAGTCTTTATGGGGAGGTCAGGGAGAATGGATAGAGAAGGGACAGAGAAATGGTGATGTGTACATGATGCCTGAAGCCTGCGTAGTGAGTACAATGGCTAGGGAGGAAAGGGTACTCCTCACTCAGCGAGTGCATATCCAGAGGCAACCAAAATGAGAAAACATGGTGGACAGGAACTGAAAAGTGATCTGGATGACTTGAGAAACAGGATGGATGAGGAGTAGGGTTTTGAGGTGAGGGGTGCAGGAATCAGCTTGTGAAGACATTGGAGATTCATTTCAGAAATACAAAGATTGTGATATGATGAGATTCGCCCTTTAGAAAGCTGACTTTTATGCTGAAATGAAGGATGGACTAGAAGCAGGAGATTATGCATCAGGAGACAACGCAAAAACGAAAGCTAGAGATTCAGTGAGGAAGGGATGGATTCTGGAGATGAGAGGAGGCTGAATTGATAAAATTTGGTGATGTACTGGAAGAAATGAGTGAGTGTTCATGAAGAATGGGTTCCTAGATTTCTGGCATGGGAAACCTACTGAGTGGGCCATAGTGGGCCAACAACTGCATTCCCTAACGTGCTGGGAAAAGCAATTTGGTGGGTGGAAATGATGATAAATTTGATATTGGCATATTGATGGGGACATCCATGTAATGATACTTAAGTCCCTCAGCAATAAAATTATTTTCTGTGGCCTGCCTTGACTGAATGGACTCCTTCAGTTTAACACATACTTGGTAAGTATAGCACAACTGCCACTTGCTCCCCAACCCACCCCCATTATGAATCTATTTCAACTTGGACTAATTCCTATTGGACCATTATGGTCGACTTTGTAAGAGAAATTGGAAACTTTCCCTGCCCATCATAAAAAAGAACTTCAAGGTAAATGACTGATAAGGCAATGTTTCAAAACAGTCAGGAAATACTAATATGTTCCAAGCTGTGCTTATTCAGTTCAGTTCAGTTGTTCAGTCGTGTCCGACTCCTTGCGACCCCATGAATTGCAGCATGCCAGGCCTCCCTGTCCATCACCAACTCCCGGAGTTCACTCAAACTCATGTCTATCGAGTTGGTGATGCCATCAGCCATCTCATCCTCTGTCGTCCCTTTCTCCTCCTGCCCCCAATCCCTCCCAGCATCAGAGTTTTTTCCAATGAGTCAACTCTTCGCATGAGGTGGCCAAAGTACTGGAGTTTCAGCTTTAGCATCAGTCCTTCCAAAAAACACCCAGGACTGATCTCCTTTAGAATGGACTGGTTGGATCTCCTTGCAGTCCAAGGGACTCTCAAGAGTCTTCTCCAACACCACAGTTCAAAAGCATCAACTCTTCGGCGCTCAGCTTTCTTCACAGTCCAACTCTCACATCCATACATGACCACTGTGCTTGTTACATTTAGTTAAATGTCTAACATGGGAAACTGGGTAAACACATGGAGAAATCATAAAGGTGTTATATCAAATGATTGGTATGATATAGCACAGGAGCAAGGAAGTACAATTAACTGTTGTCAAAAACTATGCTTTTGATTTTAATGTCCCACATGTACTGAGGTCTGCTGAACACAACTGACTTCAGAATGTGGGAGAAATGACCATTGATTTCAATTAATCAAAAGGAGGATAAGCCACAGTGAAATATCTACAAAAAAGTTCTATTCAAGGACAACCTTTCGCTCCTTCCTTTCATTCTGACCTTCTTCTTCTTATCCATAATATATAGAATTTATCCTTTTCTCTGGAATTCTGATTCACTTTCTAGATTATTTTTATTTTTCACATTTAAGTAAAAAATAAAGTTCAAGATCTAATTTCATAGAGGATCCTCCCCAAAACTTTATCTATGCTTTCATTATCCTTTGTTTTGGCCAAATTTTTCAACATTAAATTTAACATCTATTAACTTCATGTTTTCTCCTCTCTACTTTAAATGTGCTCTATATAAACAGGCAATCATCTGCCTTCCATCCTTCCATATTGTCTTTAACTTTAAAAGTCACACAGGGGCTTATATTATATCAAGAGCATCACACCAGATGCTGTACATTTTTAGGGATTCTTTTCTTCTGACCTCAGGACCACACCTAGCCATTTAAAAGAAAAATACATTCTTTGTAAGTCTTAATGATCAAACACCAATAAACGGTTAACTTAGAAAATAAACCTACACCTAAGATAAGAACTAGCAGACAAAGTTCTTAAAACATCAATAAAACATGAGTCAAGGATTCAGGTTAAAACACTAAAAAAAAAGTCATTTTCTCCATTCCTAAAATTCTTGTCTTGGAAGACATATTTTCCAAGACAATTAAGCAATTTATTTTCACTGTTCAAATGAACTGCAGGCTTGAACCCAGAACCAATGAATAGATTAGGGAATCTGTCATCACTTTTAATTTTTATTCTTTCAAGTTTAATATCATTAGAATTGATTTCTGGAGATAAAAATGAAGGATACATTTGCCCTGACACTGAAATATAGTTTGATGTGTTTAGTAAAACTACACAATAAATAGTAATAATAAAAATGATCATTTTGTAAAATAATTATTTTGACAAAGTTCATTTTAGCAATCAATTATTTCCTTGATGTTAATTAAACTCTTACTATAGATGTATGCTTAACTTTATATAGGTTTTGTGTTTTTTTAGTTCAAGTTAGCAAAAAAAGAAAAATCTCATGTATAAGCACCAATGTAATGAATCTCATGTATCAAAAGGCTTAAATCTAAGAAAAACCCAACGTTTTATTTTCCAGGAGGAAATGTCTGAACTGTCCATATAATTTTTGACTCCTACAGAGAAGACTGTGACAACATTATAGCTCTGTGTTTTGTTTATGCCCAGAAGTTATGAAAAAAAAAACAATTCTGACTGATAGAGCTTTTGTAAAATTCTTTATGTCTTATTCTTTAAAAAGGAGAGGAAGATAACTATCTGAGAAAATAAAAATTCCAAGTTCCAACTAAAAAGAAATTATATCCAATCTATACTGGCAAATATCTAACACTTTGTACTTATTGGTACATAGAAAGCACTCAACAACTGTTTGTTGAATGAAAGAATCCCATAAGTTTTGCTGTTTTGTTTGCTTTTTTTAAAAAAAGGCAGCTGTTTTCTGCAAAGAACAAAAAGTATACTACTTTATCTTGCTTTCTGGGAAGAAGTAAAAAACTAGTTCTTTATACCTAAATACCATATTCATATTCAAAGAGCATCTGAAATTCACTAGAACAATAATTTATTAAAAAGTACCCCGTATGGGTCAGAATAAAAGCTGGTTGTAAGATTTTTGGCCTAATGATGAGATGTAAATGAAAAGTAAAAAGCCAATTTGTAATGGGGAATTAAACCATCTGTTTCATTATTCTAATATCAAATAGGCAAGAAATTAATGCGGCTGAAACTTGTACTACTGATAATTAAATCAATCAGTTACTATAAAAAAAATACAAGAGAATAATAAAAAACTAATTTATTTTAAAAATTTAAAATACAATGTTAAAATTTTTAAATACAATGATGTTTTTTAAGATTAATATTATAAATGTAACAAATATTTTCACCCATAATCTACAATCTTGAAGAGTCTATACTCTTTAACAAATCATACTGTGTATCACTGTTGTGTAAAACTGCTTAGGTTTAATTTTAGTCAAGCAATAAGATTTCACTTCACAACTTATTTTCTAAGCTGTTAATTGATGTTCAAGAGTAGGTCTACTAACTTCTCCTGAAAATATGAAAGCATATTAATTTTCATTCAGGAGCCCTCTCTAAAACAACAGACACCAAAGGTATGAAACAATGTCATCATTGTGAAAAGAATGTTACTTTTTTTTAATCTAACAAAGAGGCACTGGATACTAATTAATGAAATATTGCCAAGATAAGTGTCTTGGTACCATTATCTTAACTACTAACTCCACTAGATTATCTGGTTGAGAATATTAATCTTTTTTGATTTAAAAGGAAAAAACAAAAATCATGCTCAAGGAACTAAACTGACTTGCTAAACTATGTCACAAGTCCCGATTTTCCTCTCTGAACATGAATGAATGCCTCTATCTTAAAAACTCTCAGTCTCCTAAGCAGTGACAGGGTCAACTAGGTATGTTTCTGATGACTTATTTGCTCACCTCTAAGACCACTCTAGGGGAATTTAGTATTTATGGGAGATACAAGACAGCAAATGAGAAGTCATTCCCAGAATGCAGGGTAAACGGCTTCAATGTGGTTTTCTGGTCACCAAGAAGCAGCCGTCAATTAACTCTGATCAGACACAAATATAGATACAGCGGCACCACGTTTAAAATCGTCCCCCAGCCTGAAAATTCTGTTCTTTCCCTTCCTCCTTCTCTTCTTAAAACATAAATCATGCCACCTTTATATGATTTATAGTATAAACAGAAAACCAATCAGCTAAACAAAACAACCCCTCTACTGAAAGGGAAATAAAAATTTTGCATAGCCTTTGATTCTTAAGCATCCACTCCTGTTAATGTGGTTCCTAGTTAATAGTAGACTAGAAGAGTATAACCTGAATATTCCCTCTTACTGGTTAAACTACTCTGCATTTCCACATACATTTTCTACAGCAGTCATTTCTATGCTCAGAACAGCACTTCTACTAATAATATCTGAAAAAGATATTTTGACTACTTTATAAAAAATCTATACAGAAACTCAGACATCATTTTTTAAATGTATTGTTTCAAAATATCAACTACTGTTCTTACTTCTCCCAAGTTCAAACTAATTGAAGGTTATGAAGTAACCACTTCCCCCAGAAGCCAGAACTTTCACCTCTTCTGAACAGGGGAATACCTCTCATAAATTAGGTAAAAATAAGGGCTTGCTGATTGAATGATAGTCCAAGATTCCTGTAGCTGCCAATTCCTTATCGAGGCCTTCCATCTACCACAATGAGCAATCCCTGAAAGTTAAGTTAAGGTAGTAACTTTCTCCATCAGTTATCTGGAAGTCTGAAAGTAGTTGTAAAAACAAGCTCCATAGATACCAGTTTCTCAACTAGTGTCAATTTGTTCCAAGGAACATAACAAGAGAAATATGAGGACCGTGATCACTAAATCTGAAGTTCTGCCTATTTCAGACCAACTGAGCTTTCATTAAGGGCAACTCAGTCATTACAGATGATCTTGTTTAAGAGGTAGAAGAAGGAAGTGCAAAGATCAAAGGAGTGCTTACAAAGGGGAACAACTATTTTTGTACCTATACTCCAGTATTTACTAACGAATTTGAAAAACAGGGGCATTTATTCAGCCCGTGTAAATGCCAGCTGCAGGACATAAGATAAAACTGAAAGTTTAAAACAAAGATAACAGATTTTCAAATGCCACCAACCCCTAATTGGATTAGGGCATTTTCCTGAAAAAGTCTTTCAAAGTTAGAAGTGGTTTTCTGTTCACAGCAAGCAGTATTTCACTGCCAGCATTAAATCTACACATAATGAGTCTTTCTTTGTGTTCTCATTTGCCCAGTAGGCCGTGGCTTAGGAAGACATTTTATCTAAATAAGCTCCAGAGGGCTTTGAGGAGTTGCAGGTATGTCAATATGGATAAGTAAATTCAGGAGATCTCTGTTTGCTTTATATGTTCTTCTCACTGTAGCAATTTAATCACATTATAAATCAATCTCTCTTTATTTCCTATCTTCTGAAGTTCATAAGCTCAAAAAATGCTTTGCTTTAAGTTATTTATATGATTTCTTTAGCACATCAAACAGTAAAAGGATTCATCTCTAGAAAGCACAGTGTTAAAATCAGGAAAACAACATGCTTCAGCTGAGGGCTTTATTTTAATCAGATCCCCTTTTAAAAGTTCTAGCAAACACAAATGCAATTTAAACTACTCAGGAATATTCAACTGAGGTATTTTGCCAGAAAAATAAGCACTGAATACCTCAATCCTAAACTTCAGTGTTTACCAAAGATCACTATTTTGTAGAGGAGCCATTTCTATGCCAGTTATTAAATGTTTTAGTAATACCATAGTCATTCTCCCAGATTACAGGCTTTATAACAAAATCCTTAAGTTAAATATAGTTATTTAGTTAGCTGCAATGCTGAAAAACCCTACTAAACAAAGTTCACTAAAAGATCTTAAATCTTGATAATCAACACGGTCAACCAACCAACCAATCATCCTACAAACAACTCTAATTTACTACGGTAAATTAATGAGAAATTTTACCTAGCATTGATTCTCATACAACACTCCCGGTAATTTCATTACTGTTCAACCTATAGACTAAAAGAACACAATCTGAACATTTACTCTATTGGTTAAAATACTCTGCATTTCCAGATACACGGTCTACTGCAGTCATCTGTATGCTCAGAACAGCATGTCTACCGACAAGTTCTGAATATGAGAAAGATAATGTTTTGACTTCTTTATCAAAAATGTATACGAAAACGCAGCTATTTTTAAAATGCATTATTTTAAAATGTCACAATAGCTTTGTTTATATCATTTTTGTTTTAGAAGTCATGCACAACACATGGTCCAAGTATTTTACATAATCAGACTGTCTCAAAAGTGTCCTAAGTGGGTATTTCGCTTTCAAATGCCAGTCCCTGTAGGATCAGTACCAGGCCCTCCTTATTTTTTGAAAGGTACACACAGGTCCTGGTTGGGGGTGGGGTGGTGTGTGAGAGAGTGTGAGTGAACTGGGGGCTTCTTTCGGAAGTAGGAGTTCAGGAATAAGGTTGTCCGATCAATCTGGGGGAGCCGGGGAGGGCTTTCCCAGCTGAAAGGACTGACATGCACTTCTGCTTTCATTTCATGAAACGCCCTTAGGTGAAATCTGGTTCGGCACTGCACCAACCACCTTCCCCCTCTCTCCTCCGCGCCCAAGCGCACCCCAATCCTCAAGCCACCCACCGGCAGGGAGTGAGGGTGGGTATAAAAAAAAGTTTCCCCGAGTTCCCCTCCGCTTCCCGTTCCCACCCGGCGGAGGGACAGAGGAGAAGGAACTGCCCGGGCGAGCAGCCGCGGCCCTCCGGCCGACCGGCCCGTGCTCAGTCCGGATGTGCCTGGCCCCCGGCCCGCCGAGCCCATGCGCCTCTCCACCACTGTCAACCTTCCCCTACGGTCTAGCCGGACGGTTAGCGCAGGAATGAGGAAGTCCGAGCGGGGCTGGAGGGTGCGGGGCGGGCGGGTGGCGGGAGCCGGGCCGGCGCGGCCCCCACTTGCCCGAGTTTGGCTTACCCTGCTGGCAGGTCCGCGCTCGGCCTCCCTGCGCCTGTGGCTCCCGCTCCGGGGCGGCGCGGGCCTGGGGGACGGGGAAGGGAGAGGCAGCGGCCGGCCGGAGCCGGAGCGGGTCCGGGTGCGGGATGGGCCGGCTTGGGTCCGGGCCGGCAGGCAGGCGCGCGGTCTCGCCGGGCCAGTCAGCGCCGCGCCATGTCCGCAGCGCGGGAGGAGGGAACGCCGGGCGCGGGGTTGCGGGGCCGCGGCGTCGCCGCCTTCCCGGCCGCGGCTGCTCCGGCCTGGGCTACGCTGGGCTCTCGGGGCCGGGCCGGCGACTGGGCGCAGGCCGAGGGCGGCGGCGGCGGCGAGGCCCGACCGACGGGAAGGGCAGGGGAAGCTGTCAGCGCGTCGCCGGGCCGCTCCGGTGGCGAAACCTCCTCTTCCTGCCCCGGCTCGCTGGTGCACTTCTCTCTCTTTCTCTCTCGCTCACTCTCTCACTTCCTGGCTGGAAATTCCCACTGACGTCGAGAGAAGACAGACAGACGGACACACGCGCGCAAGGCGCGGGGGCGGGAGGTGGGGTCGCCGCCGGGGGTGGGGAAAGCCCGCACTCCTGTGGGGCCGTGAGACCCCGGCCCGGCCCCGCCTGCCGGCTCGGCGAGCGCCCCCTGAGCCGCTGTGGGGCGCAGGCGAGGGGCGCGCGCTCGGCGGGCGGGACGCTGGGGTCCCCCGCCGGCGCTCCCGGAGCCCCGAAGGCAGAAGCGGACGGGGACGCCCCCTGCAAGCGCCTGCGGGGCCGAGTCTTCCCGAGAAGCGGGAGGCGCGGAGGTGGCGGCCGTGCGGCTGTCCAGAGTTGAGCGGTCCAGAGCCCCTAAGGACAGGCCCGAGCATCTGGAGGGATGATGGGTCGGCATGGGGCCAAGCATGCTGTGTATAAAAATAAATCTCATCGGTATATTCCATTTAAGTGCTCTCAGTTACTCTCAAATCTCTTCACAGATTAAACTGGAATGTCTATAACATAACTAACTGATTTCTGTCCAGGAAAGTCTGAACACCTACTGGTTTTGGGTGAGGTCTCAAATCTCCTGGTTTTGACAGTTATTCAGAACTTCCAATTACAGGGCATAGTCAGGCCTTTATGATAATTACTGTGGGTGGAATTATAGTGATGATGGTAGAAATGGTTTTGGTTCACAGCTCATAAAGAAATATTGATCCAGCAAATGGGAAATTTGTCTCTTTTTTTTCTGGAGAGACCGATGATAGAAGTCACAGAGGGGCCTCCCAGTGATCACCATTCACTAGCTTTTGAGCTTTACTTGCCAGGCACTGTGCTAGGGGCCGGCAGGGAATCTCTTGGGGTAGATTAGTTTCCCTCAACTGACAAACAAGAAACTGAGCTGAAATACTTTAGAGCTAATTATCTCATTACTGAATTCAGTGATAACCGTGTAAATTGAACTTTAAAACATCAGGAATCAGGGAACCACCAGGCCAAGTGTCGCTATGGCGTTAAATTGCCCCAGCAATATTCCCTTGGAGCCCACTCTTTGCCTTCCCTCCTGCCCTCTCAGGTTATAAGAATATTCTTGGGACTTTCCTGGTGGTCCAGTGGCTAAGACTCCGCCCTCCCAAAGGGGCGGGGAAGAGGGGGAGGAGGGTGGTAAGGGGTAGGGTTCCATTCCTGATCAGGGCACTAGGTCCCACATACCACAACTAAAGATTGAAGATCCCATGTGCCTCGACTAAGACTCAGCACAACCAAATTTTTAAAAACTCAACATTTAAAAAACGAAAAGAGTCTTCTTGATGGAATGTTTGGCAGAGGAGTAGAGATCCATTTGTTTGGGTCTGGAGTGAATCTCTGAGGTGACCTTGGGACCAACCACAGCAACCTTCCTTCAGGTCTAACATCACCTTTCTAAAGCACATTCACAGCGCATAAAATCTGTTCCATAAATAGTAAATGTCTTTCTTTTCTTTAAAATGTTATACACATTGTTTCACCAAATAATTGGTCATAAGAGTATATCCCAGACATGGAGAGACCTGAAAAGGAGAAAAGGTGGGAGAGTAAGGATTTGGACCCAAGGCAACTTGACCTCTACTTTTAGGAGGCTAAGATACAGGTGGTGGGAGAGAAGTTACGAATTGTGGAAAGTAGGCTGCAAAAGTCCTGGCATCATAGATCCTTTTCTTTGAGGCAGTAAAGAAGGAATGGAGTATCACTGTTTTACCTCGTTATGGGGGAACACAATAGTCTTTTGCTGCTTCTGTACATTAATCATTTGGAATTTACCAAAAATGTAACTGGGCAAAACAAAGACTTTCATGGCACAATATATCTTAAATAAATAAACTACTCAGGCTAGAAAAAGTTGATATTTTATGAGATCCTCTCAATCTAAGGGAAAGATGATTTGGACTCAACCTCATATCGTAGGAGTAGAACAAGTGCTTATTATTTGTGGCATTGTTTCCAGCATATTTATGTGATGTTTGGAATGAATAAGACTATCAGATATTTTTTTAAAAAACCGAAATCTCAGGGATTCAGCACAGTAAAACTTTAAATGTCACTTCTCTCTCACTCACAATCTACTGCAGAAGCCCCTGGGTGGTGGCACTCAGGGGCAGCTCTCCTCCAGACAGGACTTAACCCTTCAGAATCCTCCCATCATCTAACTCCTCCATCATCATGTGTTGCTTCCAATTTTGCCTCAGAGAAAGAAGAGAAGGAGCATAGGAAATGTACGTCTTCTTTCAGCTCCCTTTGAATGAAAGTGACACAACATTTCTGCTCACATTCCATGGCCCCGCTTTAATGCAAGGGATCCAGGAAATAGTTTTGCTGGGTATTTAGGAAGAGGAAATAGGTTGGGTGAGCACCCAATTAATCCTTGCTACACATGTATTAGGGAGGGCTTCCCAGGTAACTCAGTGGGTAAAGAATCCACCTGCAATTTAGGAGACACAGGAGACTTGGGTTCAATCCCAGAGTCAGGAAGATCCCCTGAAGGAGGCCATGGCAACCCACTCCAATATCCTTGCCTGGAGAATCTTATGAATAGAGGAGCCTGGCAGGCTACAGTCCATAGGGTCGCAAAGAGTTGAACATAACTCAAATGACTTAGCACACACACACATGTATTAACTTATTTAACTCAAACAATCATATGAAATAGGTTCCTTTTATCCCTATTTTTACAGTCTAAACATCAAATAATTTTCCTAAGGTTTCATACCTAGTTAGTAGTAGGGGAATCAGGATTCAAATTCAGTTGATTTGCCACTGATATCCATGCTCTTAATCGCTACACTAAACTATTTATCCAATGTAATGAAAAGGAGAAGGATTTAAGAGATTTTAGAAGATAGGTCAATAGGATGTGCTTACAGATAATACATGCAGGTCAAGAAGGATAAAAACTGAGATAGCTCTGAGTTTTCTAGTCTGAGTAATTAGAATGGTAACATCATAACTGAGAAAGAATCTGTGGAAACATGAGTTCAGTTTTCGTCATGTTAATCATAATAGGCTCTATGAGACCATGTGGCAGTGACTAATATTCAATTGGAAATTCAAGCCCGATGCTCTAAGAGACATAGGATTGGTGATCTAAATCAAGAGATAACTACAAAGATGTGGTTGGTGGTGGTTGTCATGAGTGTGTTTCTAAAACATTAGTGACCAAAGAGAGTTGGAAGAGAAGAGAACCAAAAACAGAAATTTGATGAGCAACTATTTCTGGAGTTGGTGTGTGTGGGTGTGTGTGTGTATAGCAAGATAGAGGAGAGAAAGACAGAGACACTTAAAGACTCCTCAGGTGCCACTGAAGGTAAGAAGAAGGCTTGGAAAACCAGATTAGAGAGAGTTTCAAGGGTCAGAGAGTATTCAACAGTGTAAGATACTGCAGACAGTTCCTAAAAGGTCAGAATAAGAAGAAACTGTTTACTGGGAAATTATGAAATTCCAAGCATGGTTTCAGGGAACGCTTATGCAGCTAAGGAAAGAAACCACCTTGCACTCTGTTTGGAAGAAAAGGAGACCTCATTATAATATTTTCAAAATGGCACTGATACCAGTGGCTGCAGTCTAGGTTACTTTAAAATTTCAATATACTCGTGAGAGCCAGGAACCAGGTTATAGGGGGCTGACAAGGGAGTGGGAAATGGAGACAAGAAAACAATAAATGCAAAAGCATTTGGAGTGAGAAGAAAGAAAGGAGGAAAGAGAAGCTAGTGTCATTTTTCATGTATGTGACTAATATTTATGGAGTACTGGGGTTAAAGCAAGTTTGGAAGGGTTGAGAAATAGTTTGATGAGTTATAGAGTTAATTAAAAAATAAAAGGAGTATGAAGGAACAAGGTGCTAGAAGAAAAGGGAAATGGGAAGTGTGGAGGTCATAGTCTGCTGCTGCTGCTGCTGCTAAGTCGCTTCAGTCGTGTCCAACTCTGTGCAACCCCTTAGATGGCAGCCCACCAGGCTCCCCTGTCCCTGGGATTCTCCAGGCAAGAATACTGAGTGGGTTGCCATTTCCTTCTCCAAGGCATGAAAGTGAAAAGTCAAAGTGAAGTCGCTCAGTCGTGTCCGACTCTTAGCGACCCCATGGACTGCAGCCCACCAGGCTCCTCCATCCATGGGATTTTCCAGGCAAGAGTACTGGAGTGGGGTGCCATTGCCTTCTCTGGTCATAGTCTAGGTGAAGGAATTTCAGGGGAGAGGTCTTCCTGTGTGAACAGTGAGGAAGAAGCCTGAGGAGAAGAGAAACTCTCAGGAAGAGGAGATTAGGCTCTAACTGTCAGTCGAAATGCACAGTCAAAAATAACTATTAGAGACTGTTTTCGGTTAGGGCTGCCATATAATATGTTCCTTAAACAATAGAAATTCGTTTTTCTCCTGATTCTAGAGGCTACAAATCCAAGAATGAGGTACCAGCTGGGTTGATTCTTTCTAAAGCCTCTCTCCTTGGCTTATAGAGAACTTTCTTTTCCCTGTGTCCTCACACGGATCCCTCAGTATGTGTTCTAATCTCTCCTTATTGTAAGGACACCAGTCATATTGGATCACGGCCCACTCCAGCTACCTCATTTAAACTTAGTTGGCTTTTTAAAGACTTTCCCAAATACAGTCACATTCTGAGCTACTGGAGGTTAAGACATCAACATACAAATTATGGGGGTGGACAGGAAACACAATTCAACCCAAAACAGAAATATCTTCTACTGACCTTCATGAGGACACAGAACTACAGGAAACAAATCATCCCAGTTTGCCCAGTACCATCTTGGTTTTAGCACGGAAAGCACTTTGTTCAGGAACCCCTCAGTCTCCAGTAGACCAGGGTGATTGGTCAGGCCACCTGGAAGCTAACAAAATTGGTTTGAATAAAATCAGATTGGCTGATTTGAGACTGCTGCCAATTACTTGTTTATATGGAAGCGGTTTCTGTCTTCTGGAAGGTTTTATATCTGGCTGTCAAAGCTACTCATAAGTAATGATCTGATGCTTATATATATATATATACACACATATATATATATCTTTAATTGGATAAATATGCCTTTGAATACGTATATCTCCTGACAAGTTTTTATAGCAATCTGAAAGATATTGACATAATAATACCCATTATAATAGATCAGCATGCATCACATTGGCAGCAAGACTTAAAAAACAACAACGGTGTCAGGACTTGTTGAATTACAGATTCAAACAATGCTGCTTCTCTGTTGACAATTTCACTGTATCAACAATTATTTTTAAGTTTTAGATTCAGTCTGCTTTAGAATTACATTCTTTTCATTAAAGAAATTGTTATAGCAGCACTTCCATAATCTAAACATCTAAATTTTTCTGACTGTGTGTGCCCACATGGTCATAGGTAGATGTCATCAGAACTGCTAAAGTAGGGGAACCTTGAAGAGAGGTTGGAGTGAGACTATGAGCAGCTAACCCTGGCGGTCCTGAGGTTATAGGGCAGTGAGACCCCCAGTCCTTGAGTAGAAAGGGGCAACCCTAGGCTATGTGGTGGCCAAGTCCTACTCACTTTCTCAGTGGAGTCTTTTCTGAACCCCAAAGTTGCCTAAGATACTCCTCTTATTTGCTTCTCTAGTTTCTGGGTCATTGCATTTAGTTCATTGCATTGAATTTATGATATCAAGTAAATGGTTTTTGAGTCCATGTTTAATTTTACATTTTAAAAAATGTGAAAATTTCAAAATTTGTCATAAAATGCAAAGTATATAAAAGAAAAATCAATGTTAATAAATATAACTAGTTGAACTTATTCTATATAGCAATTTGTATGCCAGAAAACAGATGGCACCATCAACAAGTCATTAACAAGACTTGGCTGAAGGAATTACTTTCAGGGGTGGGAGCAGAATAAAGGGAAACCAACAAAGAATGGCATCCCAGGGCTACCAAGAACAGGGAGTCTTTACCACTCCCAGGCCTGAAGGGGCGTGGAGGAAGAGCAGTGCCTGGAACCAAAGAAGAGCTTGTAGCTACAGGAGAAGTTTTGGAAAAGAGCAGGGCACTTCACTAGAGAAATTAGCTAGACAGGTCCCCCCATGGCCAGGAGAATACATTACCCCACTTCTCTCCACCATTTACGCCTCCAGTGTTTCCCATTAAGAGGAGCCCACTGGAAGCCAGAATCACAAAGTAGGATGGAAAGAAGTAGAGAGTGGAACTGGAGAGCAAGTGCAGAGTGACAAAATGCAAATCCAAAATAACTACCATTTTAAAAGAATTTAGGGACTTCCCTCGTGGTCCAATGGTTGAGATTCCACACCTCTAGTACAGGGGGCCCAGATTTGAGCCCTGGTCAGGGAACTGGATCCCACATACCACAACTGGGAGTTCCCAGGCTGCACCTAGGAGTTCACCTGCTGCAATTGAAAGATCTCACATGCAGCAAAGGCCCCGAGTACTGCAACTGGGACCCGGTACAGCCAAATAAGCAAATAAATAAATATTTTTTAAATAAAAAAATTTAACTGGTCAGTTTCTAGAGGTGCATGCAGGCTCCTTCTGTAGCTAATCCATCCTGACAGGGACAAAGAGAGGCTGTGGGGTATAGCATGATGCATTGCCTGTTTATAGGATGGAAATGCTGTAAAGAACACATTACCATCCTTGTCATAGAGTGTGACCTTAAGCACTCAGCAATCTAGTTCTTTTTTAAAGCTTGTTAGAAGGAAATTATAAACAGGGAAGAGCATCTACTCTGTAGGACATGGGTGCTATTAACTCCATTTTAAATTCTATTCTTACATCAAACTGGATCAGCAGAAGGCCTCCTGAATACCAGATTACATTAGTCCATAGAAGAACAATTTTTTGGTGATTTCTAAATTGTTTCTAAAGCTGGTTAGATCTATCTGGTTAGATCAAGTCATATCTCAGTTGAAAATCTTCCAGTGGCTTCTTTGGTGACTCAGCACAAATACCAGAGTCCTTACAGCGATCATCCCTTACAACTCTGCTGGTTACTCTTGCTGGTCCAGGAAAGGCTGTCTGCTTGCTCCTTGAACACCTCAAGCAGACTCCCCTACTGCCCCAGAGCTTATGCAAATGCTCTTTTCCATGCTTGGAACAGCCTTGGATATCCACATGGTTCACTCCCTCACTTCCTTCAAGCCTCTGCTCAAATGTCACCTTATAAAATAGTAACGCTGGTTCTCCAACCTCTGGAATGGAGATACAGTTCTATCTAAGTTAGTGCCACTGCCAATTCAAGTCACTCTTTTCCTCATTTGTGCCATCTGGCTATACTCAAGCAGCAAATCCTATAATTCAGAATTTCCTTTATTACCATTTGATCGTAAACATTTGTATTTTGTCATTGTCTTAAGAGACTATTTCACTGCATATATAATTTAGATTAGGAGTTACTTTCTCTTTACACATTAAAGATTTTATTTCACTTTTATTTCATTCTTGCTTTTTCAGAAGTCAGCTTGGATCAGTCTAATTGCTGCTTTTCTGATTTCTTTGTTTTTTCCAGTGTCCTTGTGACAAATGTAGATGTGGTCTACTTTTATATGCCTCACTTGGATTTTGTTTGTTTTTATTTTTTAAATAGGACTTCCTGGATCAAATTGCCAACATCCACTGGATCATGGAAAAATCAAGAGAGTTTCAGAAAAACATCTGTTTCTGCTTTATTGACTATGCCAAAGCCTTTAACTGTGTGGATCACAATAAACTGTGGAAAATTCTGAAAGAGATGGGAATACCAGACCGCCTGATCTGCCTCTTGAGAAAGTTGTATGCAGGTCAGGAAGCAACAGTTAGAACTGGACATGGAACAACAGACTGGTTCCAAATAGGAAAAGGAGTACGTCAAGGCTGTATATTGTCACCCTGCTTATTTAACTTATATTCAGAGGACATCATGAGAAACGCTGGACTGGAAGAAACACAAGCTGGAATCAAGATTGCCGGGAGAAATATCAATCACCTCAGATATGCAGATGACACCACCCTTATGGCAGAAAGTGAAGAGGAACTAAAGAGCCTCTTGATGAAAGTGAAAGTGGAGAGTGAAAAAGTTGGCTTAAAGCTCAACATTCAGAAAACGAAGATCATGGCATCCGGTCCCATCACTTCGTGGGAAATAGATGGGGAAACAGTGGAAACAGTGTCAGACTTTATTTTTCTGGGCTCCAAAATCACTGCAGATGGTGACTGCAGCCATGAAATTAAAAGAGGCCTACTCCTTGGAAGGAAAGTTATGGCCAACCTAGATAGCATATTCAAAAGCAGAGACATTACTTTGCCAACAAAGTTTTGTCTAGTCAAGGCTATGGTTTTTCCTGTGGTCATGTATGGATGTGAGAGTTGGACTGTGAAGAAGGCTGAGAGCCAAAGAATTGATGCTTTTGAACTGTGGTGTTGGAGAAGACTCTTGAGAGTCCCTTGGACTGCAAGGAGATCCAACCAGTCCATTCTGAAGGAGATCAGCCCTGGGATTTCTTTGGAAGGAATGATGCTAAAGCTGAAACTCCAGTACTTTGGCCACCTCATGCGAAGAGTTGACTCATTGGAAAAGACTCTGATGCTGGGAGGGATTGGGGGCAAGAGGAGAAGGGGCCGACAGAGGATGAAATGGCTGGATGGCATCACTGACTTGATGGACGTGGGTCTGAGTGAACTCCAGGAGTTGGTGATGGACAGGGAGGCCTGGCGTGCTGTGATTCATGGGGTCACAAAGAGTTGGACATGACTGAGTGACTGATCTGATCTGATCTGATCCTGGATCTCAGGATTTAATATCTGAGTAAATATTTAATATCTTTCAATAATTCTAGAAAATTCTGACTCCATTATCTTTTGCAACATTGTCTCTCCTCCATTTTCTCTAGTCTCTTCTTTTGGAAAATTTAATTAAGCATGTGTAAGATTTTATTATTCTAACTTCTGTAACAGTATCTCTTTATCTTTGAATTGAATTCTGGGTAATTTCTTTAAATTTATTTTCAAGTTCACAAATTCTCTGTTCATTTATATTGCCTATGATATTAAATACATCAACTGAGTTTTAAATAATAAATTATATTTCTTGAAACTTTATTTTTATAAATTCTTTGAAGGCTGAATTGAAGCTGAGTACTCCAAAGAGTTTTGCTTCTCTTAACTTGGTAACACTTAAAATTCCCTACTCAAGTATTCTTGACCACCAACCACCTACAGTGTGAGTGGTTATGAATTCTCAGGAGAGAATTCTTCTCTTTTTATACAGTGACAAAGACTCAACAGGCAATTCTTCAGCTGTTCCCTCCTGCTTTCAGTTTAATTCCTGACTTTCACAAAACTTCAGCAATGCACTGATGTTTAAAATAGGTTAGCCAGTATATCATTGTTATTTCCATCACTTATTTCATTTTGGTTACTTCAATCAGGAACAGCAACATGTAGCTATTACACATTTTAAAGTGATTTTCTGCTCTAGTTATGGCATCTATCATGTATTTAATTGTTAATCTTTTAACCTTTAATTATATCTTCAATAATTTATTACTTAAAAAAATTTCACTTGACTCTTTCAACCGTTCTATTTCAGCAAAACACCTGTTTGAAGCATTATCTTGGTTTTTCTTCTCTGGCTTGCTGGTACTACTAGGGCAAGATCTTATTTTCCATTTGCTGCTCAGTCCTCAGGCTCTGCATGAACTGACCTATTTGACAGGTCAAATGATTAGGGTCTTTTGTACAGTGGCAGATTGACAAAGAGGAAAGCTACTGCTCTTGTGGGCTGGTGGTGAACCCACTGGCCATCTGTTAACATCTAGCTGAAGCTTTGGAAAGAAGTCTCTCTTCTCCCAGATCTCCTTGGGCAAAAGCCAGGACTCTTTCCTAGCCTCAGGGGCTAGGAGCAATTCATCTCATGGGTGTAGCTCTCCTCCACATAATTTGTCATCAGCTGGGTTAATTTTACCTTCACAAAAGCAAACAAACATGTAAGTACGTGTATCTGTTTCCTAGAGGGACTCATTGGTTCACCCTACAGTCTTTCATTGGAAACCATGAAACTGGGAACTTGTCTTTATGCATGCCCTCAAGAGGAGCCTGGTGGGCTACAGTCCATAGGGTTGAAAAAGAGGTGGACACGGCTTGGTGATTAAACAAAGCAACAACAAGAACAAACAGGTGAGAATGTCTTTGCTTTCAGAGACCCTGGAGCCTATGACCTCAAGGACCCATCCAGGTACTCCCACTTACCTGCTCCAATTTTTTCTTTGGAGAAGTAGTTGAGAGAGGTGGTTGATAGGTGAAATTTGGGGACTTGGGCTCAGCTGCCAGTCTTTCTCACAATGCATTTGAATCACATGTCTCCTGTTAGTGACAAGGAGGACTTATCTCATCTGAAAGATGTGAACTAAGAGCACCAGAGAAGTGGTTTGCTAAGGGAAAATTGGAATGCTGTTGTCAAAAGGAGGAAAAAGTTATGATGGGAGGGTATAAACACCTGATATCTCCTATATTGTAGCACCTATAAGCTTTACTCACAGTAGATACACATATATTGAGGGTTATTAAAATAGATAGGTAATTTAATTAAATACCAAGAATAGAATTCCATCTGATTGCATTGTTATTAATTGCTGATATGGTTCTCAAATGAGAATATGCTTATCCTGGTTAGGATGTTTTTCATTGCAAGATATAGAATCCTGACTAAAACTAATTTACCAATTATGGAATATTGTTAGGTCATGTAGTTGAAAATCCTTAGGTAAGGAGGACTTCAGATTTAATGCAATCACGACTTTTCCTCCGTTCCTCTCAGAAGCATTTGTTTCTGCTTTTCTGTCTCTGTGTTAGCAATTTCCTCACGCTGACTTTCTTCTTGGTCAAATGATGGCTTCCAGCTATAACATGGACAACATACTTTCTTTTTCACATTGCACTGTTGAGGTGGGGGTGGGGAGCGGGAGAGAGAAAGAGAAACATCTTATAGCTCCTTAAGATCAAATAATTTTCTCAGAAGCTTTCAGCAAGTTTTCCTTTAATTCTCATTGTCCAGAGTTAGGTAATGCAAATGTTTCTTTTTTAATGGCTTTACTGAGTTATAATTAATATACAATAAAATCACACATGGGCTTTCCTGATGGCTTAACCCATAAAGAATCTGCCTGCAATGCAGGAGACACAGGAGATGCAGGCTCTGTCCCTGGGTCAGGAAGATCCCCTGGAGAAGGAAATGGCAACCTGCTCCAGTGTTCTTGCCTGGAAAACCCCATAGACAGAGGAGCCTGGCAGGCTACAGTCCAAAGGGGCACAAAGCGTCAGACACAACTAACTACACAGGCACCTAAGCCACATATATTTAAAGTATACAATTTGATAAATTTTGACTGAAGTTGAACGGTTCTATGAAGACCTACAAGACCTTTTAGAACTAACACCCAAAAAAGATGTCCTTTTCATTATAGGGGACAGGAATGCAAAAGTAGCAAGTCAAGAAACATCTGGAGTAACAGGCAAATTTGGCCTTGGAATACAGAATGAAGCAGGGCAAAGGCTAATAGAGTTTTGCCAAGAAAATGCACTGGTCATAACAAACACCCTCTTCCAACAACACAAGAGAAGACTCTATATATGGACATCACCAGATGGTCAACACCAAAATCAGATTGATTATATTCTTTGCAGCCAAAGGTGGAGAAGCTCTATACAGTCAGCAAAAACAAGACCAGGAGCTGACTGTGGCTCAGACCATGAACTCCTTATTGCCAAATTCAGACTTAAATTGAAGAAAGTAGGGAAAACCACTAGACCATTCAGGTATGACCTAAATCAAATCCCTTATGATTATACAGTGGAAGTGAGAAATAGATTTAAGGGCCTAGATCTGATAGGTAGAGTGCCTGATGAACTATGGACTGAGGTTCATGACATTGTACAGGAGACAGGGATCAAGACCATCCCCATGGAAAAGAAATGCAAAAAAGCAAAATGGCTGTCTGGGGAGGCCTTATAAATAGCTGTGAAAAGAAGAGAAGCGAAAAGCAAAGGAGAAAAGGAAAGATATAAATATCTGAATGCAGAGTTCCAAAGAATAGCAAGAAGAGATAAGAAAGCCTTCTTCAGTGATCAATGCAAAGAAATAGAGGAAAACAACAGAATGGGAAAGACTAGAGATCTCTTCAAGAAAATCAGAGATACCAAAGGAACATTTCATGCAAAGATGGGCTCGATAAAGGACAGAAATGGTATGGACCTAACAGAAGCAGAAGATATTAAGAAGAGATGGCAAGAATACACAGGAGAACTGTACAAAAAAGATCTTCACGACCCAGATAATCACGATGGTGTGATCACTGACCTAGAGCCAGACATCCTGGAATGTGAAGTCAAGTGGGCCTTAGAAAGCATCACTACAAACAAAGCTAGTGGAGGTGATAGAATTTCAGTTGAGCTATTCCAAATCCTGAAAGATGATGCTATGAAAGTGCTGCACTCAATATGCCAGCAAATTTGGAAAACTCAGCAGTGGCCACAGGACTGGAAAAGGTCAGTTTTCATTCCAATCCCAAAGAAAGGCAATGCCAAAGAATGCTCAAACTACCACACAATTGCACTCATCTCACATGCTAGTAAAGTAATGCTCAAAATTCTCCAAGCCAGTCTTCAGCAAGATGTGAACCATGAACTTCCTGATGTTCAAGCTGGTTTTAGAAAAGGCAGAGGAACCAGAGCTCAAATTGCCAACATCTGCTGGATCATCGAAAAAGCAAGATAGTTCCAGAAAAACATCTGTTTCTGCTTTATTGACTATGCCAAAGCCTTTGACTGTGTGGATCACAATAAACTGTGGAAAATTCTGAAAGAGATGGGAATACCAGACCACCTGATCTGCCTCTTGAGAAATTTGTATACAGGTCAGGAAGCAACAGTTAGAACTGGACATGGAACAACAGGCTAGTTCCAAATAGGAAAAGGAGTACATCAAGGCTGTATATTGTCACCCTGCTTATTTAACTTATATTCAGAGGACATCATGAGAAACACTGGACTGGAGGAAACACAAGCTGGAATCAAGATTGCCAGGAGAAATATCAATAACCTCAGATATGCAGATGACACCACCCTCATGGCAGAAAGTGAAGAGGAACTAAAGAGCCTCTTGATGAAAGTGAAAGTGGAGAGTGAAAAAGTTGGCTTAAAGCTCAACATTCAGAAAACGAAGATCATGGCATCCGGTCCCATCACTTCGTGGGAAATAGATGGGGAAACAGTGGAAACAGTGTCAGACTTTATTTTTCTGGGCTCCAAAATCACTACAGATGGTGACTGCAGCCATGAAATTAAAAGAGGCCTACTCCTTGGAAGGAAAGTTATGACCAACCTAGATAGCATATTCAAAAGCAGAGACATTACTTTGCCAACAAAGTTTCGTCTAGTCAAGGCTATGGTTTTTCCTGTGGTCATGTATGGATGTGAGAGTTGGATTGTGAAGAAGGCTGAGAGCCAAAGAATTGATGCTTTTGAACTGTGGTGTTGGAGAAGACTCTTGAGAGTCCCTTGGACTGCAAGGAGATCCAACCAGTCCATTCTGAAGGAGATCAGCCCTGGGATTTCTTTGGAAGGAATGATGCTAAAGCTGAAACTCCAGTACTTTGGTCACCTCATGCGAAGAGTTGACTCATTGGAAAAGACTCTGATGCTCGGAGGGATTGGGGCAAGAGGAGAAGGGGACGACAGAGGATGAGATGGCTGGATGGCATCACTGACTTGATGGATGTGAGTCTGAGTGAACTCCAGGAGTTGGTGATGGACAGGGAGGCCTGGCGTGCTGCGATTCATGGGGTCGCAAAGAGTCGGACACGACTGAGCGACTGATCTGATACACTATTCAATCATCACCACAATCAAATGGTGATGATTTATCCATGATTTATCCATGTTTCAGATTTATCCATGTTGTTGTGTTTATTAGTAGTTAATTTCTCTTTATAGTTGAGTAGGATTCTGTTGCAGAGAAGGCAATGGCACCCCACTCCAGTACTCTTGCCTGAAAAATCCCACGGATGGAGGAGCCTGGTAGGCTGCAGTCCATGGGGTCGCTAAGAGTTGGACACGACTGAGTGACTTCACTTTGACTTTTCACTTTCATGCATTGGAGAAGGAAATGGCAACCCACTCAGTATTCTTGCCTGGAGAATCCCAGGGACGGTGGAGCCTGGTGGGCTGCAGTCTATGGGGTCTCACAGAGTCAGACACGACTGAAACGACTTAGCAGCAGTAGCAGCAGCAGTATTCTGTTGTATGGATATACCATAACTTATTTATTCACTCCTCTGTTGATAGATATTTGGGTTGCTTCCAGTTTGGGGCTATACAAATGAAGTTGCTAAAACATTGTGTATAACTATGTGTATAGATATATACACATAGTTTTTGTTTTCATGTGTAAATACCCAGGAATGAAATGGCTAGAGCCTATATTTGGCATATGTATAAGGTTTTAAGAAGCTGCAAACTGTTCTCCCAAAAAAGTTACATTATTTTAAATTCCCATCAGCATCTTATGAGAATTCTAGGTCAATAATACTCTTGTAACATTTGGTATAAACTTGGTCTTTTTAGTTTTAACTATTCTAAATGTTATGTGTGGTGTTATCTCATTATAATTTACTTTGCATTACTCTAATGTCTAATTATAAAGTGTATCTTATTGTATGCTTATTTTTCATTTGATGTAATGTATGTTCAAATAGTCTGTCCATTTTTACTGTGTTGCTTTTATTATTGAATTATGAATTTGTTTTATATTCCAGATAAAAGTCTCTTATCAGATACATGCTTTATTTCTTTCTAGACTTGGAAGCTCATCTTTTCATCTTCTGTTGAACAGCAGAAGTTTATAATTGTGTTGAAGTCTTATTTATTTATTCATTTACTATATTGTGGTTTTAGTATTGTGACAAAGAACTCTTTGCTTAATTCAGACTTAGACTTCCATTTGTTTTCTTCCAGAACTTTAGTAGTGTGAGGCCTTAATTTTAGATCTGTTATTTAAGCTTCACATAAAGTCCTTTTAAAAAATATATGGATACCCAATTTTTCCAGGGTCATTCATTGAAAAGACTACTTCCTCCGCTGAACTGCCTTTACAACTTCTCATGTTTGCTATAGGTTTTCCAGATGTCCTCTAATACATCTTAAGAAAGTTCCTTTCTATTCCAACTTTGCTGAGCATATTTTTATAGCATGAATAAATATTGGGTTTTATCAAATGCTTTTCTGAATCAGTGGAGATGGTGATTTTTTTCTTTTTTAGTTTAGTAATATATTGAAATACACTGATTTTTGAATGTTAAATGAACTTACATTCGAATTTCACTTATTTTATATCATCTTATTTATATATACTGAATTCAATTTGCTAAAATTTTATATAGAATATTTGCATCTATGCTCATTAGTGATATTGGTATATAGTTTTTTCTTTTTCTTGTAGTGTCTCCTTGTCTGGTTCTGGCTCAGGACAATTATACCAATCTGGAATGAGTTGAAAAACATTCCCTTCTCTTTTTTTGTGTGTCTGTATAGAATTGGTACTTCTTTTAATGCTTAATAAACTTTATCAGTCAAGACTTCTGGACCTAGAATTCTCATTTAGGAAGACTTTAAACTACATATCCAATTTCTTTAATTGATGGAGAATTCTTCAGGTTATTTATTACACTTTGATACTTAGTATCTTGCAAAGAATTTGCCATTTCACCTAAGTTGTTAAATTTATAATCATCAAGTTGTTCATAATACTTCCTTATTATATTTCTTTAAAAAATTTGACTTCCTATTTTGAGAATACTGAAGATTCACATGGAATTGTAAAAAGGAATATATGGAGATCTTATGTACTTTTTAAATACGCTTCTCCCAATGGTAATGTTTTGCAAAACTATAGTACAATATTACAAAATTATAGTATTTATACAGTCAAGATATAGAACATTTCCATCATATGGATCCCTCATATTCCTCTTTAGTAGCCACATCCACTTCTCCTTCCTCCATATCTTCTTAACCCCTGCTGCTGCTAAGTTGCTGCAGTCGTGTCCGACTCTGTGCAACCCCATAGATGGCAGCCCACCAGGCTCTGCCGTCCCTGGGAACTACTAATTTGTTCTCCATTTCTATAATTTCCTTACATCAAGGACATTATATAAAAGAAATCGTACAGTATGTAACCTTTTGGAATTACTTTTTTCCACTCAGCCTAATTCCTGGAGAACTCTACAGGTGGTTGTGTGTATCAGTAGTTCATTTCTTTATTTTGCTGAGTAGTATTCTACGGTGTGGACGTTCCAGTTTGTTTATGCATTGCTTCTACTTTTTGGTTGTTGCAAATAAAGCTTCTATAAACATTATTTCTAAGTATTTGTGTGAGAGTAAATTTTCATTTCTCTGGGATAAATGCCCACAAATGTAATTACTGGGTCATCTGGTAGTTGCATGTTTAACTTTTTAAGAAACTGCTGAACTGCTTTCCAGAGTGACTGTACATTTTACATTCCACCCAGTAATACCCGAGTGATCCAATTTCTTCACACCCTCACCAGCATTTGATGTTGTCACAATTTTTTATTTTAGCCATTTTCATAGGTGTGTTGCAATATTTCATTGTGGTTTCAGTTTATACATATTTTTAAGAGCTAATGAAGTTGAATGTATTTTCAATATATACCTACTTGCCATCTGTCTACCCTGTTTGGTTGAGTTCCTGTTCATGTTTTTGTCTATTTTCTAACTGAATTGTTTATTTGTTTACTTAGAGATTTGAGAGTTCTTCGTATATTCTCGTCAGTCGTCTTTTGTTGCCTGTGTGTTCCGCAAATACATTTTTCCAGGCAGTCTTAACTGAGTCTTTTACAGAACAAAAAGTGTTTCATTTTAGTGAAGTCTAATGTATTATTTTTTCCTTTCATAGATTGTGCTTTTGGTGTCAAGTCTAAGACCTTATGGCTTATTCCTGGATCCCAAAAGATTTTCACCTATGTTTAAAAAAAGTTTATAGTTTACATTTTACATTTAAGTCCATGATCCACATTGAGTTAATTTTAACTTCATTTTGTGCCTATAGATGTCACATTGTTCCAGCACCATTGATTGAAAAGACTATCTATCCTCTATGGAATTGCTTGCGCACCTTTGTCAAAACTCAGCTGGACGTATTTCTGTGAATTTATTTCTGGGTTCTCTGTTCCATTGATTAGTGGGTTTACACTACTGCCAATAATTCATCATCTTAGTTACTTTAGCTATAAAATACCTTGAAATTATATAGACTGGTTCTTCCCACTTTATTCTTCTTTTTCAAAATTACTTTCACTATTCTAATTCTTTTGTCCTTCCACATATGTTTTTTTACTTTTATTTTGTTATTTTTAAAAGGACAATATTTTGTCCTTTTATTTTTGCTATTTCAGTTCCTTTTCTTTTCATTATATTTTAGGATAATTTTTGCTTACATTTTGATAGAAATTACTTTAAACCTGTATATTAATTTGGGGTTAATTGACATACAATTGAATTCCAATCCATGAACATGATATACCTTTCTACTTATAGCTCTTTGATTTGTTTCACCAGCATTTTAGTTTCAGGAATACATGCCCTGTACGTATTTTATTAGATTAACACCTAAGTGTTTCACTTTTTTGAATGATTTAGAAGGTATTATATTTTTAATTTCAATGTCCATGTGTTCATTGCTAGTATTTATAAATACAGTTGGCTTTTAAAAGTATGTCTTGTATCCTGCAGCTTTACTAATTCCATTTGTTAGTGCTAGGAGTTTTTTGTAGATTCATTTGAATTTTCTATGTAAACAATCCTGTCACCTGCAAATGCGGACAATTTTATTTCTTCCTTTTGGCCTGCGTTTTATTTGTTTTCGAACTATTGCACCAGCTAGATCTTGAAGCACTGTATTGAATAAAAGTGCTGAGAGTGGGATCTTTGCCTTGCTCCTGATCTTAGGAGGAAGGCATCTAATCTTTCATCAAGTATCAAGGTAGTTGCAGGTTTCCTATTGACACTCTTGATCACTAACTGATTAACACTCACTGATGAACACTAACTGATCACACTCTTGATTGACACTGTGAGGAACTTCTCTGCATTCCTGTTTTTTCAGAGAGTTTTTTAAAAACTGTTAATGGGTGTTGGATTTTTCCAAATGCTTTTTAAACTTTTATGTATTTATTTATTTTACTTTTGGCAGTGCTGGGTCTTCGTTGCTACATAGGCTTTCCTCCAGTTGCTGTGAGCAGACTCTACTGTCCTGGCAAGGCACTGCCTTCTCATTGTGGTGGCTTCCCCTGTTGCAGAGCATGGGTTCAAGGCAGTCGTGTGTGGTTTTCAGTACTTGCAACATGTGAGCTCAGTAGTGGCTTGAAGGCTCTAGAGCACTGGCTCTGTTGTTGGAGCTCATAGGCTTAGTTGCTATACAGCATGTGGGATCTTCCGGGATCAGGGATCAAACCCGTGTCTCCTGCACTGGGTGGCGAGTTCTGTACCACTGAACCACCAGGGAAGCCCCTCAAATGCTTTTGCTGCACCAGTTGATATTTATGTGATTTTTCTTCTTTAGTTTTATGTTGTAGATTACATTGATTGATTTTTAAATATTGAAGAAGACTTGGATCCCAGGGATAAATCCCATTTTGTGATGGTATATAACTCTCTTTAGATATTGCTGAATCTTTTTGGTAAAATTTTCTTCTCTATATTCATGAAAAAAAGTTTTCCCTTTTTGTACTGTTTTTGTCTGTTTTTTTTTTTTTTTTTTTTGTACCAGGGTAATACTAGATTCTTAAAATAGATTATAAAGTATTCCTCATCTATTTTCTGGGGGGAAAAATGTGTAGAATTGATGTTAGTTCTTCTTTCAACTTTTGGTAGAAGTCTCCAGAGAAATTCATTGGGATTTCTTTTTTGAAAGTTTTTCATTAATAATTATACAGATATTCAAACTATCTATTTTCATGGTAGGTGAATTGTGGTAATTTGCATTTTTCAAGAGTTGATCTATTTCATCAAGTTGTCAAATTTATGTCTGTAGAGTTGTTTCCTTATCCCCTTTTGATGTCTTCAGAGTCTGTAATGATATCCCAGTTTTATTTTTGATACTTTTATTTGACTCCTTTGGATTACAGTTTGCCGTGGGTAAAATAAGAGGTTTTAACTAGTTACGATTCCTTAATCTCTGAAGATCAACTACACTATAAGCAACTGTGACTCAGAACAACATATGTTTGTACTCATTTTAAGTGGAATATTTATTTCCAATCCCTCTGCCCCCGCCTTACTAATGGCATATTTGAAGATGGAATTAAAAGTTTTACAACAATACTTTAGAGGTTCTTTAGAGTTAAGATTTTAAAAACTAATAATAAAGAAGTAGTAAGGAGGCAATGGCACCCCACTCCAGTACTCTTGCCTGGAAAATCCCATGAACAGAGGAGCCTGGTTGGCTGCAGTCCATGGGGTCGCTAAGAGTCGGACAAGACTGAGCGATTTCACTTTCACTTTTCACTTTCATGCATTGGAGAAGGAAATGGCAACCCACTCCAGTGTTCTTGCCTGGAGAATCCCAGGGACGGGGGAGCCAGGTGGGCTGCCGTCTATGGGGTTGCACAGAGTCGGACACGACAGAAGTGACTTAGCAGCAGTAGCAGCAAGGAGCTTAAAAGCTGCTTTTAAAAAAATCAGCTATTTTAAAGAATACTGTATTTTATAGTTTTGCTGAGATGACTCAATAACTTATTCCCAAGAACTCTAAATCTGGGCTTTAATTGAATGTATGTGAATAGTAAGCTGTACTCTCTCAAACAATTAGCATCTTTTTATCAACAAGCTTAAATCCTGCTGAAGGAAGGAAGTGAATACAGGAAATAACTCATTTAATGACGTGATATGTTGAAAAAGTACTATCTCTACCATCAGAACCAGCATCACAGACTTAAGTCAAACATTTCTCTATGCAGCCATTACTGCTAGATCAAAAATTTTGTGTTGATTTACCTTAATTGGTTGTACCATCAATTGGTTTCTCATTTTCCCCCCATATATATCTTACTAGTGAGCTTTGTGGGCAATTTGTGTGGGCCATCTGTAAAATTTTATCCCTATGTATACTAAAATTCACATTCAGGAAAAAGTCCAGTTTTGTAGTGGTGGCTGTGTTCGTATAACCATAGGATCCCCTGCTAGATGAGGCTGCTGCTGCTAGGTCACTTCAGTCCTGTCCAACTCTGTGACCCCATAGACGGCAGCCCACCTGGCTACCCCGTCCCTGGGATTCTCCAGGCAAGAACACTGGAGTGGGTTGCCGTTTCCTTTTCCAATGCATGAAAGTGAAACGTGAAAGTGAAGTCGCTCAGTCATGTCCGACCCTCAGCGACCCCATGGACTGCAGCCCACCAGGCTCCTCCGTCCTTGGGATTTTCCAGGCAAGAGTACTGGAGTGGGGTGCCATTGCCTTTTCCGGCATCGTGACTTAAAGAAAGAGGATGGAGCTTGGAGTCAAAGCCACCTGACTATGAAACTGTGTGTTACAAGATGTTAACAGTAAGATTTAGGCCAGTTACTTATACTCACTGAACTTCAATTTCTTTATGAAAAGTGAGATTAGCAGTAATTTTGGTGTCATGAGAACTAGATATCTAAAGTGCCCACCATTGTGCCTGCCTGATAATAACACTTAATAAGTAGTAGCTATTACTATTGCTCTTCAACAAAAACAACAATAATAAGGAGAAGAAGAAATACAGTAAATTAATTTTTCAGGAATGCCTTAAATATTGAACTAGAGTTTTAAATTTAAATGACATCTGACTAGCAGGTCCTGTTTCAGTAATTCTCTCAATTCCTCACAGAAACATTGAAGAAGAGATAGAAAAAAGGATGAAAACTCATGATGATGAAAACTAAAACTGACAGCTTTTTAAAGGTTATTCAAAGAGACAGTCATGACTTAGTCATGCTCAGAATTCATGGTCAAGTGGGTGATTTTGTTTTGTCTCTTTTTTAATTCTTTTTCTTTCTTGAGATGGAATAAACCTACTATCTTGAAAGTACCATCTGCTCTACTCTCAAAAGAAAAAAAAAAAAAGTAGGTTCTGTATCAATGGAAAAGACTGTTCCTCTATAACCCAGGTGCTGTTTTTGAGGCATTTGGAGCATTGTTCCTACCATGATCCCAACCTCCTTCCTGTCCCATTGGTACCTGTCTTTATACATCCAGTTTGAAACTGCAACCTTTACATGTCCATTTAGAAACAATGAGACAGGATATGTGGAGTTCTGGTGATTGTTATAGGCAGAGGAGCAGTGAGAATAATACTGGTTTATTGTACACAGAGAAATGTAGTCCTGAAAGGAAATGAGTGTAGTTAGGGTAGATATTGGGAGAGCAGTGAGCTGTGGATTATGTGTGTTCTGTGGGATCAGAGGGTCAATGAAATTGGTACTCTGAAGGACCTGACTTAGACCCATAAAATAAGAAAATAAAAACAGTACATTTGTATATCAAGCAGCTTCCCAGAAACAGCCCAAGAAGGGAATTTGATTAACCCCAAAGGAGAAACTGAGGTAGGATTATCAATGAGTAGGAGTCTGACAATTGGCATTTATAATGACTAGTGAAAATTACATTTCCTCTTTCAATGGAATTAGAGAGGGCAAAGAAAAAAAAATAATGTGTGTTTTAAAAAAAAGGATTTATTTATCTATTTTATTTTTGGTGGCACTGGGTCTTTGTTGCTGGCCTGTGGGCTTTTTCTAGTTGCATTGAGCAAGGGCTACTCTTCCTTGAGGAGCACAGGCTCACAAGCTGTGGTGCAGAGGGCTCAGCTGCTCTGCAGCATGTGGCATCTTCCGAGGCCAGGGATAAAACCTATGTCCCCTGTATTGGCAGGCAGATTCTTAACCACTAGACCACTAGCAAGGCCCCTAATATGTGCTTTTAAGAAAATAAAGACAAGAAGAAGCCATTTGTTTTTCTCCTGAAGATACAGAAGGGTTGAATGTTTTCAAAATGATTTACTACCAGAACCAGGAGAAAGTTTGGAAAATTTTTTGATAGAGTCATTAGAATGCCAGGAAAGTTAGTTTCTATGAAATAGCAACATAAAACTGAAAAAGAGAATGCAAATTAGCCTAAAGAGATAGGGGGACCAAATGTGTTAGAAAAACATGCTGGGGTGGGTGGAAGCCAATAATGTATATTGTATTCCCCATGATGTACAGTGTATCTGTATGGCATGGTTCCTGTCTGAGTGTGAAGGCCTGAGAAGCAGGAGCGCTGATGGTGTCACAGTCCATGTCTGAGTCCTAACACAGAAGAAGACTGATGTCCCAGTTTGAAGACAGTCAGGTGGAGAGCGAATTTTACCTTAACCGTTTTGCTCTGCTCAGGTCTTTAGTGCATTGGTTGAGGCTTATCTGCATTGGTGACGATACCCTGCTTTACTCAGTCTACTGATTCAGAGATTAATTTTATCCAAAGCACCTGCACAGACCCGCCTACAACAATTTAACCAAATATGTGGGCACCCTGTTATCCAGTCAAGTTGACACATAAACTAAACCATCACACTAAGTTTAAATAATTGTTATATGTTTGGTCATTAAAAAAAGTGAATGCAAATATAAGAAGCTTTTCTTTAAAGAAAATTAATGTAAAAATTATATAAAAATAATATAAAAATAAATCACAATAATGTGAGACTAAGTGTCCAGCTAATACAAAGAAAAACTTCAGTTAGGAGAATGTGAACTTGGAGAAAGTTAAGAAATAGTCAATTTTTTAAAAATTTAAGTGAAAAGAAGTAAAGAATAGAAAAGGACTTTTAGATAGCGAATATCAATAGAATTTACAACATGATTGAAACGTTCCAAATCCGTAGAAGATAAAATCAATCCAAACAACAAATGACAGAAAAGAGAGGAAGTGGTACAAAAGCCTAAAAAATACATACAACCCAAGATAGTTTGAAATGATATGTGAAATATATCAATTCTGATAACAAACTTAAATGAGTTATGCTCCCCAATTAAAATAAAGTTTTGCCAAATAAGGAGGTTAAAACAGTATCTCTGTGCTGTTCCCAAGGAGTATTTCTAAGGCAAAAACACAAATTTTAGTAATGAAGATTCATAAGGCGAGTTGAAAAAAAGAGATGTAATTAATTTCAGATGATGTAGCCATCAATGGTCAAAATATTAAAAGGTTAAAAAGAAGGTCATTTTTTTTTATCATGTGCACTACACTGCACAACCAAGTTATAAAAATCTTAATCCTCTGTGGACTAAAATAGGATTAACATTTAAGTCAAAAATTATTAGGAAAAAAAGAAATATAAAGCACTACTATAGTTGCAAGGAAATTGAGTGCTATCTCAGGCTTTGTGAGATAGCATGGTCACTTATTGTGTCTGCCCCACATCATTTCTTTTGGGAACTGCCCACACTAGTCAGATTGTTTTGGTGGTGGTGGTCAAGAGGCTGTATCTTGGTTATCACAGGACTAGGCACATTTAGCAAATGCTTGATGCCCCACTCAGGTTCTTTTGACTCCCCTGCCTTTTTTTTTTAAACCAGTTCTGTGAGCCCTTCCCCAGCTTTTATGAATTTAGTGGCCAAAGCTTTGCCCTTCAGAGAAGGGCTTGTGGGCACTGGAGCTGCCTCGTCCACGTGGAGAGCTGAAAGTGCCTGAACACTCCACAGCCTCTCTAGACTTTGGCTTCTTCATTGGAGGAGGAAAAACTTTGAGGTGTAATTTATCTTGAGCTTGCTTATCAAGCTTTGGGTATTGTTGGCTTCTTCCTCTTCCCATATGGCTTTCCCCACTGTTACTGTTTTCTCTGAAGCATGTCCTTAATAAATTACTCTCAAAGCAATTACTGAGTCAGATTTGCCTCTGTGAAATCCCAGTTGAGATGATGTGTGACCTAAACTGATTGATCAGAGTGGTTTATCTGTGTGACTCAAGGATTGGGCCTAAGTGGGCAACTTACCTAAACTGAATCAGAGTCCTTTATCTTGTCTTGACAGTGCTGGGAGAAGAAAGAGAGTCCCTGTTCCTGTGATTACAGCATGCAGGGACCAATAAGCCTCCCAGGAGCTATCTTGTTGCCACGTGGATAGAGCTGGCCTGACAAATGCAAACAGGCAAGCAAAGCCAAGGGATGAAGAAATACAGTACCAATTCCATCACTGCAAGCCCTAGACCCAGCCTTTGCCAAAGAAGTTTATATTTTAGAAATCCCAGTTATATTAGCCCACCGGTTCTCTTAATGCATTATGCTAGTTTGAATTGGGTTTCTGTTTTTTGTATTGAAAAGATTCTTAACAACATAGTTCAGGCATTTAAAGAATAAGAGAATTTGAATAATATAATTAATAATAGATTATAGTGCATAATCTTTGGAAATGAGATGGATTGTACATGTTTAAAAATAGATAATTTACTAGTTATACAACAACCTCACTTTAGTCCTTGAAACGTAACTTTTATTTTTATTTTTTTCCCCCCCCAGTGGTCATGTTTTTTTTTTTTTAAACTTTACATAACTGTATTAGATTTGCCAAATATCAAAATGAATCCGCCACAGGTAGACATGTGTTCCCCATCCTGAACCCTCCTCCCTCCTCCCTCCCCATTCCATCCCTCTGGGTCGTCCCAGGGCACCAGCCCCAAGCATCCAGTATCGTGCATCAAACCTGGACTGGCAACTCGTTTCATACATGATATTTTACTTGTTTCAATGCCATTCTCCCAAATCTTCCCACCCTCTCCCTCTCTCACAGAGTCCATAAGACTCTTCTATACATCAGTGTCTCTTTTGCTGTCTCATACACAGGGTTATTGTTACCATCTTTCTAAATTCCATATATATGCGTTAGTATACTGTATTGGTGTTTTTCTTTCTGGCTTACTTCACTCTGTATAATACGCTCCAGTTTCATTCACCTCATTAGAACTGATTCAAATGTATTCTTTTTAATGGCTGAATAATACTCCATTGTGTATATGTACCACAGCTTTCTTATCCATTCATCTGCTGATGGACATCTAGGTTGCTTCCATGTCCTGGCTATTATAAACAGTGCTGCGATGAACATTGGGGTACACGTGTCTCTTTCCCTTCTGGTTTCCTCAGTGTGTATGCCCAGCAGTGGGATTGCTGGATCATAAGGCAGGTCTATTTCCAGTTTTTTAAGGAATCTCCACACTGTTCTCCATAGTGGCTGTACTAGTTTGCATTCCCACCAACAGTGGAAGAGGGTTCCCTTTTCTCCACACCCTCTCCAGCACTTATTGCTTGTAGACTTTTGGATCGCAACCATTCTGACTGGTGTGAAATGGTACCTCATAGTGGTTTTGATTTGCATTTCTCTGATAATGAGTGATGTTGAGCATCTTTTCATGTGTTTGTTAGCCATCTGTATGTCTTCTTAGGAGAAATGTCTATTTAGTTCTTTGGCCCATTTTTTGATTGGGTCATTTATTTTTCTGGAGTTGAGCTGTAGGAGTTGCTTGTATATTCTCGAGATTAGTTGTTTGTCAGTTGCTTCATTTGCTATTATCTTCTCCCATTCTGAAGGCTGTCTTTTCACCTTGATAATAGTTTCCTTTGATGTGCAGAAGCTTTTAAGGTTAATTAGGTCCCATTTGTTTATTTTTGCTTTTATTGCCAATATTCTGGGAGGTGGGTCATAGAGGATCCTGCTGTGATGTATGTCAGAGAGTGTTTTGCCTATGTTCTCCTCCAGGAGTTTTATAGTTTCTGGTCTTACGTTTAGATCTTTAATCCATTTTGAGTTTATTTTTGTGTATGGTGTTAGAAAGTGTTCTAGTTTCATTCTCTTACAAGTGGTTGACCAGATTTCCCAGCACCACTTGTTAAAGAGATTGTCTTTAATCCATTGCATATTCTTGCCTCCTTTGTCAAAGATAAGGTGTCCATATGTGCGTGGATTTATCTCTGGGCTTTCTATTTTGTTCCATTGATCTATATTTCTGTCTTTGTGCCAGTACCATATGTCTTGATAACTGTGGCTTTGTAGTAGAGCCTGAAGTCAGGTAGGTTGATTCCTCCAGTTCCATTCTTCTTTCTCAAGATCGCTTTGGCTATTCGAGGTTTTTTATATTTCCATACAAATTGTGAAATTATTTGTTCTAGCTCTGTGAAGAATGCTGTTGGTAGCTTGATAGGGATTGCATTGAATCTATATACTGCTTTGGGTAGTATACTCATTTTCACTATATTGATTCTTCCAATCCATGAACATGGTATATTTCTCCATCTGTTAGTGTCCTCTTTGATTTCTTTCACCAGTGTTTTATAGTTTTCTATATATAGGTCTTTAGTTTCTTTAGGTAGATATATTCCTAAGTATTTTATTCTTTCCGTTGCAATGGTGAATGGAATTGTTTCCTTAATTTCTCTTTCTGTTTTCTCATTATTAGTGTATAGGAATGCAAGTGATTTCTGTGTGTTGATTTTATATCCTGCAACTTTACTATAGTCATTGATTAGTTCTAGTAATTTTCTGGTGGAGTCTTTAGGGTTTTCTGTGTAGAGGATCATGTCATCTGCAAACAGTGAGAGCTTTACTTCTTCTTTTCCAATTTGGATTCCTTTTATTTCTTTTTCTGTTCTGATTGCTGTGGGCAAAACTTCCAAAACTATGTTGAATAGTAATGGTGAAAGTGGGCACCCTTGTCTTGTTCCTGACTTTAGGGGAAATGCTTTCAATTTTTCACCATTGAGGATAATGTTTGCTGTGGGTTTGTCATATATAGCTTTTATTATGTTGAGGTATGTTCCTTCTATTCCTGCTTTCTGGAGAGTTTTGATCATAAATGGATGTTGAATTTTGTCAAAGGCTTTCTCTGCATCTATTGAGATAATCATATGGTTTTTATTTTTCAATTTGTTAATGTGGTGTATTACATTGATTGATTTGCGGATATTGAAGAATCCTTGCATCCCTGGGATAGAGCCCACTTGGTCATGGTGTATGATCTTTTTAATGTGTTGTTGGATTCTGATTGCTAGAATTTTGTTAAGGATTTTTGCATCTATGTTCATCAGTGATATTGGCCTGTAGTTTTCTTTTTTTGTGGGATCTTTGTCAGGTTTTGGTATTAGGGTGATGGTGGCCTCATAGAATGAGTTTGGAAGTTTACTTTCCTCTGCAATTTTCTAAAAGAGTTTGAGCAGGATAGGTGTTAGCTCCTCTCTAAATTTTTGGTAGAATTCAGCTGTGAAGCCGTCTGGACCTGGGCTTTTGTTTGCTGGAAGATTTTTGATTACAGTTTCAATTTCCATGCTTGTGATGGGTCTGTTAAGATTTTCTATTTCTTCCTGGTCGAGTTTTGGAAAGTTGTACTTTTCTAAGAATTTGTCCATTTCTTCCTCGTTGTCCATTTTATTGGCATATAATTGTTGATAGTACTCTCTTATGATCCTTTGTATTTCTGTGTTGTCTGTTGTGATCTCTCCATTTTCATTTCTAATTTTATTGATTTTATTTTTCTCCCTTTGTTTCTTGATGAGTCTGGCTAATGGTTTGTCAATTTTATTTATCCTTTCAAAGAACCAGCTTTTGGTTTTGTTGATTTTTGCTATGGTCTCTTTTGTTTCTTTTGCCTTTATTTCTGCTCTAATTTTTACGATTTCTTTCCTTCTACTAACCCTGGGGTTCTTAATTTCTTCCTTTTCTAATTGCTTTAGGTGTAGAGTTAGGTTATTTATTTGACTTTTTTCTTGTTTCTTGAGGTGTGCCTGTATTGCTAATGAACTTTCCCCTTAGGACTGCTTTTACCGTGTCCCACAGGTTTTGGGTTGTTTTGTTTTCATTTTCATTCATTTCTATGCAAATTTTGATTTCTTTTTTGATTTCTTCTGTGATTTGTTGGTTATTCAGCAGCGTGTTGTTAAGCCTCCATATGTTGGATTTTTTAATAGTTTTTCTCCTGTAATTGAGATCTAATCTTACTGCATTGTGGTCAGAAAAGATGCTTGGAATGATTTCAATTTTTTTGAATTTACCAAGGCTAGCTTTATGGCCCAGGATGTGATCTATCCTGGAGACGGTTCCATGTGCGCTTGAGAAGAAGGTGAAATTCATTGTTTTGGGATGAAATGTCCTATAGATATCAATTAGGTCTAACTGGTCTATTGTATCGTTTAAAGTTTGTGTTTCCTTGTTAATTTTCTGTTTAGTTGATCTATCCATAGGTGTGAGTGGGGTATTAAAGTCTCCCACTATTATTGTGTTATTGTTAATTTCTTCTTTCATACTTGTTAGCATTTGTCTTACATACTGCGGTGCTCCCGTGTTGGGTGCATATATATTTATAATTGTTATATCTTCTTCTTGGATTGATCCTTTGATCATTATGTAGTGACCATCTTTGTCTCTTTTCACAGCCTTTGTTTTAAAGTCTATTTTATCTGATATGAGTATTGCTACTCCTGCTTTCTTTTGGTCCCTATTTGCATGGAAAATCTTTTTTCCAGCCCTTCACTTTCAGTCTGTATGTGTCCCCTGTTTTGAGGTGGGTCTCTTGTAGACAACATATGTGGGGGTCTTGTTTTTGTATCCATTCAGCCAGTCTTTGTCTTTTGGTTGGGGCATTCAACCCATTTACGTTTAAGGTAATTACTGATAAGTATGACCCCGTTGCCATTTACTTTATTGTTGTGGGTTCGAATTTATACACCATTTTTGTGTTTCCTGTCTAGAGAATATCCTTTAGTATTTGTTGGAGAGCTGGTTTGGTGGTGCAGAATTCTCTCAGCTTTTGCTTGTCTGAAAAGCTTTTGAATTCTCCTTCATACTTGAATGAGATCCTTGCTGGGTTTAATAATCTGGGCTGTAGGTTATTTTCTTTCATCATTTTAAGTATGTCTTGCCATTCCCTCCTGGCTTGAAGAGTTTCTATTGAAAGATCAGCTGTTATCCTTATGGGTATTCCCTTGTGTGTTATTTGTTGTTTTTCCCTTGCTGCTTTTAATATTTGTTCTTTGTGTTTGATCTTTGTTAATTTGATTAATATGTGTCTTGGGGTGTTTCGGCTTGGGTTTATCCTGTTTGGGACTCTCTGGGTTTCTTGGACTTGGGTGAGTATTTCCTTCCCCATTTTAGGGAAGTTTTCAACTATTATCTCCTCAAGTATTTTCTCATGGTCTTTCTTTTTGTCTTCTTCTTCTGGGACCCCTAAGATTCGAATGTTGTAGTGCTTAATATTGTCCTGGAGGTCTCTGAGATTGTCCTCATTTCTTTTAATTCGTTTTTCTTTTGTCCTCTCTGATTCATTTATTTCTACCATTCTATCTTCTAATTCACTAATCCTATCTTCTGCCTCTGTTATTCTACTATTTGTTGCCTCCAGAGTGTTTTTAATTTCACTTATTGCATTATTCATTATATATTGACTCTTTTTTATTTCTTCTAAGTCCTTGTTAAACCTTTCTTGCATCTTCTCAATCCTTGCCTCCAGGCTATTTATCTGTGATTCCATTTTAATTTCAAGATTTTGGATCAATTTCACTATCATTATTCGGAATTCTTTATCAGGTAGATTCCCTATCTCTTCCTCTTTTGTTTGGTTTGATGGGCATTTATCCTGTTCCTTTATCTGCTGGGTATCCCTCTGTCTCTTCATCTTGTTTAAATTGCTGAGTTTGGGGTGTTCTTTCTGTATTCTGGCAGTTTGTGGAGTTCTCTTTATTGTGGCGTTTCCTCGCTGTGTGTGGGTTTGTACAGGTGGCTTGTCAAGGTTTCCTGGTTAGGGAAGCTTGTGTCGATGTTCTGATGGATGGAGCTGTATTTCTTCTCTCTGGAGTGTAATGAAATGTCCAGTAATGAGTTATGAGATGTCTATGGTTTGGGGGTGATTTTGGGCAGCCTGTATCTTGAAGCTCAGGGCTGTGTTCCTTTGTTGCTGGAGAATTTGCTTGGTATGTCTTGCCCTGGAACTTGTTGGCCCTTGTGTGGTGCTTGGTTTCAGTGTTGGTATGGAGGCGTTTGATGAGCTCCTGTCAATCAATGTTCCTTGGAGTCAGGAGTTCCCTGGAGTCAGGGTTTGGACTTAAGCCTCCTACTTCCAGTTATCGGTCTTATTTTTACAGTAGTTTCAAAACTTCTCCTTCTATACAGCACCATTGATAAAACATCTACGTTAAAGATGAAAAGTTTCTCTACTGTGAGGGTCACTCAGAGAGGTTCACAGCGTTACATGGAGAAGAGAAGAGGGAGGAGGGAGTTAGAGGTGTCCCAAATGAGATGAGGTGGAATCAATAGTGGAGAGAGTGGGCTAGCCAGTAGTCACTTCCTTATGTGCACTCCACAACTGGGCCACTCAGAGATGTTCACGGAGTTATACAGAGATGAGAAGGAGGAGGCAGGAGACAGAGGTGGCCAGAAGGATAAAAGGGGGAAATGAAAAGGAGGGAGACAGTTCCAGCCAGTAATCAGTTCCCTAAGTGTTCTCCACCGTCTGGAACACACAGAAATTCACAGAGTTGGGTAGAGTAGAGAGGGGTTAGGGAGGAGATACAGGTGACCTGGTGGAGAAAATGGAGAGTCCAAAGGGAGAGAGAACAGTCAAGCCAGTAATCTTGTACCCTAGTGAAAAATGGGTCCTGAAGATTGGGTTCTTAAAGGTACAAATTGGTAACAAATACATAAAAGCAAAAATTAAAAATCTAGAGTAGAGTTTGGAATTTCAAAAATGCGATGTTAATAAAAAGAAGAAGGAAAAGAAAGAGAGAAAAAACGAACAAAGAAAAACAAACAAGGTCGCGAAAATTATAAAGAAAATGCAGGTACAAAATTGATATCAAATACCAAAAAGCATAAACTAAAAATCTTGAGTAGAGTTTGGAATTGCAGATATACGATGTTATATAAAAGAAGAAGAGAAAGAAACAGAGGGAAAAAAAGAAAAAAAAAGTCACAGAAATTATAAAAAAAAACTATAGGTACAAAATTGATAACATATACCAAAAGGCTAAAATTAAAAATCTAGAGTAGAGTTTGGAATTTCAAAAATACAATGTTAAAAAAAAGAAGAAGAAAAATAAAGAGAGAAAACAAACAAACCAACAAAAACAATGTCGCAAAAATTATAAAGAAAATACAGGTACAAAATTGATATCAAATACCAAAAAGCATAAATTAAAAATCTTGAGTAGAGTTTGGAATTGCAGATATATGATGTTATATAAAAGAAGAAGAGAAAGAAACAGAGGGAAAAAAAAGAAAAAAAGTCACAGAAATTATAAAAAAAACTATAGGTACAAAATTGATAACATATACCAAAAGGCTAAAATTAAAAATCTAGAGTAGAGTTTGGAATTTCAAAAATACAATGTTAAAGAAAAGAAGAAAAAGAGAAAACAAAACAAAACAAAACACGGTCAAAAAATTATAAAATATATATATGAAGTTTGCTGAAGAAGAAAAAAAAAATAGGGTCTTTTTTTTTTTTTTGCAAAGTAATAGTTATAAAAGTGAAAATTAAAGGACAATAGAGGACTTAAAATTTTTTTTAAAAAAAATTAAAAAAAAAAGAAAGAAAGAAAGATTGATCTTAAAAATAGTAAAAATATATCTAGGTCTTTCTCTGGTTTTGTTGTGAGTATTGTGGGTTCAGTTCATTTTTGGCTAGTTCCTTGGTCCAACTAATATTTCTCAAGATCTATAGGCCCCTTCCTATGTAGTCTGTAGTAACCACAGGGTTTTAATCTATGGCCTGTAGCTTCCAAGGCATTTCCCTCTGTTATAGTTTCTTCTGTTTGCTGGTCTCTTCAGTGTCTGGTTCCCGCCCTGACACAAAAGGGACGGTTGAGGACACTATTTTTTTTTATTTTTTTTTATTTAGGCTCACTTGTTCAGCCGTGCTGTGGGGAGGGAGGGAGGGATGCTGCAAACAGATAACACTGGTGTGCGCTCTCAGTGCCTCAGCCACACTGGGTCTGCCCCCGCTCACGGAGCGTGTAGCCTCCCTGCCCACACTGCTCGGGCTCTAGGTTGTTCCACCGGGAACAATCAGAGGCCGGCCCTGGGCTGAGCTCCCAGGTCCAAGCTGCTCAGGTTCAGGCACTCGGGTAGTCCTCAGAGGCGCAGACTCGGTTGGGCCTGCGTTTTGTGTTCTTCCCAGGTCCGAGCAGCTCAGGTGATGTGTTTGGCGGGCGCCAATGCTGCGACTTATTGCCTCCCCGCCACTTGGTTATCTGGGTGTAAAACCAGCGCACCTTCTCAGGCAGATGTTGACTGTCCAGACCCCCAAGAAGTTTTAGTTAGCAAAGAAGCCTGCTTACAGTTTTATAGATAGTGTCTCTCTGGGGCTGTGATTGCCCCCTTTCGGCTCTGGCTGCCTGTCACCGGAGGGGGAAGGTCTGCAGCCGGCTATCTCTGTTCAGTCCTTTGTTCTGTGCGCGGGCCTGGCGGTGTCTTAGGTTAGGGCTGGCTTTTCGCGTGGTAGATATCCCACAGTCTGGTTTGCTAGCCCAAATTATTTCGCTCAGATAGCGCTCAGGACATTCGGGCCCGATTCTTACTCTAAGGGACACAGCCCGCGCTGCAGTTCCCTGCCCAGCCCCCGCTTGCTAATGCCGCGTGCAGGTGTCTGCGCTGCTTCTCCGCTGGGGGAGTTACCGTAGGGCTCACAATCTGCAATTTTTAATTGTTTATTTTTTTTTTTCCTCCCTTTTATGTTGCCCTCTGTGCTTCCAAAGCTCCGCACAGATTCGGCAGTGAGAAGATTTCCTGGTGTTTGGAAACTTTTCTCTTTTTAAGACTCCCTTCCCGGGATGGAACTCCGTCCCTCCCTCTTTTGTCTCTTTTTTTGTCTTTTATATTTTTTCCTACCTCCTTTCGAAGAGTTGGGCTGCTTTTCTGGGTGCCTGATGTCCTCTGCTGGCATTCAGAAGTTGTTTTGTGGAATTTACTCGACGTTTAAAGGCTCTTTTGATGAATTTGTGGGGCAGAAAGTGTTCTCCCCGTCCTACTCCTCCGCCATCTTGGCTCCTCCCCCTCAAAACATAACGTAAAGAACGCATCCTCTAAAATATAGCTATCCTAGAAATTAACTTTAAAAGATTAAGGATATACGAAGTCCCACATGGAAATTAGAAATCTTTCACCAGTGATAAAGGGATAAAAGAGAATCTAAAGTTAACAAAAAATGAAAATGTTAGTACTAAGGGGATATGATTTTAGAGACAGTTCCTCCATCTGACCCATACTTTCTGTCATTCTCTTTCTTTGGTTAACCTTTCAAAGGTCTAGGCTACTTTGGATTACTTGACTCAGTGTAATAAGAAGCAATTTATTTCTTACAGTTCTGTAACTTATCTTTGAAAAACTTTGAGTCTTTAGAGAAATATTAAGATATAGAGAAAATGTTTGCACGCTGACGGTATTTCTCCAACTCCATAGAGGACAGAAAAATATTTCTAAAGTTGGAAAGAGAAGGAGCACAAGTGGAGGAGCCATCATCGCTGGAGCTCTGTACAGGGCCCTTGGATACTGCCTTATAAGCAGAGTTCTGGGAACTGGCAACGGCCGAGAGAAGGAAAGACTGATCAATGAGTCCAGAATGACAGGGATCATAGAAAGTGAGCAGAGCACCCTTGCCGTAGAGTGGTGTGACATCTCAGTGTCATCTTGTTTGGCCTGATGATAATCAAGCCCTAAGGACCAGGTTGGATGATAGATGTCTCAGCTGGTTACTCATGGGGATGGTTGACACTGAAGAGCAGATACCCTGCCTCTTACCTTGGTGCTACAATAAGCAACCTGGCTCCTGGTGGAATGGGAACTTGAAATAAATATTAAGTTGATTTGTGTAAAAATAAAGCAGTTTGGATTTCTGATACCTTTGAGTTTGTGACTAAAATTTAAACTCACTTTCTTTCTTTCTTGTTTTTTTTTTTTTTTAATTTGAGCTCTCTCCACAGACACTTTTCAGCTAAAGTTTCTCCCTTTCAAGCTGTGGGAGACAGAACGCTCCTGGGAGGGCAAAGGGATGGCGAGCGCACTTTCCGATGGAGATGCAGCCTTAAACTCACTTTCTATCCCACTTGTGGGACGTGGTGAAAGGAGCTTGGGAAAGCAGAACTTCTCTTCTTCAACTCCAGTCCCCAACCCCAAATTCAGTCTTTGTTCATGTAACTGGAGCTCACAGAGCTAGTTTAACATTTATATTTATTTTTAGAAATACACCCAATTTTGATTTCCAGGGTTCTTTGTGTTTTTACATTCAATTTATTAGCCATAGGACAATATTTATAAATATAATCTTGCTCCTTTTACCTTTCTCTCTCCTCTTTTTCCTCCAGGTTCAGAACTTTGCATTTTTAGATGTAAAATCTTATGATATAACTGACTTACAAACCTGTTTATTGTCTTACCACAAAATTCTATGTTGGGTTGAAGCTGTTATTACTCCAAGTTTTTTTTTTTTTTTTTTTTTTTTTTTGTAACCCAGCAAATAGTTACTAGGGAATACTAAGGTGAAAGTCCTGTATCTCTAAAGAGAAAAAGCAAACTAATAATGTGAAAATGCTAATTGCCCTTTTACAGACATTATATCTTAAAACATACAAATACACTTTATCTTAAATATGTGTATTTTTGTATCCCACTTTGGGGTCCACTCTCTCACTGTGGTCTAGCCTGTGCAGGAGGGTGTCAGACAACTCTGCGTTGATGGATATGAGGAATGGGCACATGTTCTGCTACTACATTTTGAAGAGAGGTGGAGTTAGCTTGAGTATGAAGCAGAAGTACGCCCCCATCCCCTTAGGAATGTTTGGTTTTGGTTCAGAGGGTGAGCTTGCTATCCAGTGCAACCCATCTCCCTTCACTATCTTTAGGGAAAAATTGCACTCCTTGTTTGGGGGAAATAAGATCATCTGCGTTTACAGAACTCCTTTGAGTTTACAAACAAAATCAACTATATTCATGGGCATGTTAATGGAAAGTTGGGAAGAAGCATATTAGGCAAATTGAAATTGCCTCCTAAAGTCCAGAAAAATTCTCTCTTCAACTTACTTCTGGTGACCCACAAAATACACAAGTACTTTTTTTCCCTCTAATTTCTTTTTTCCTTCTAGTTTTATTGAGATATAATTGACAGCACTGGATAAGTTTAAGGTGTACAGCATAATGATTTGTCTTACATACATCACTAAATGATTACCATGATACATTTAGTGAACATCTATCCGCTTTTATGGATACAAAATAAAAGAAAAAAATTTTCTTGTGATGAGAACTCTTAGGCTTTACTCTAACAACATTCATGTGTAACATACAGCAGTGTTAATTATATTTACCATGTTATGCATTACATCCCTGGTGGTTTAGTCGCTAAGTCGTGTCTGACTCTTAGCGACCCCATGGACTGTAGCTCACCAGACTCCTCTGTCCATGGGATTTCCCAGGCAAGAATATTGTAGTTGTTGCCGTTTCCTTCTCCAGGGGATCTTTTTGACCCAGGGATTGAACCTGGGTCTCCTGCATTGCAGGTGGCTTCCTGCATTTCAGGCAGATTCTTTCCCAACTAAGACACCAGGAAAGCCCATTACATCCCTAGTGCTTATTTACCTTATAACTGGAAGTTTGCACCTTTTGACTGCCTTCATCCCAGTCTTCGTCCCTCCTCCCAGTCCTCTGGTAATCATAAATCTGATCTCTTTTTCTCTGAGTCTGTTTGTTGGCTGGTTTGTTTTTGAAAAATAATTGATCTGAAACACTATGTTACCTCCTGTTATACAGCATAGTGATTTGTTACTTCTATACATCACAAAATGATCACCACAATAAGTCTAGTTATCATCTGTCACTGTAAAATGATATTATATTATTATCAATTATATTCCCCACACTGTAAATTTTATACCCCTGATTCATTTATTTTGTAACTGGAAGTTTGTACCTCTTAATCTCCTTCACCTATATCGCTCGTCCTCCCACCCATCTCCCCTAAGGCAATCATGTTTGTTCTCTGTATCAGTGACTGTTTCATTGTTGTTATATTTATTCATTTGTTTTAATTTTTAGATTACACGTAGAAGTGAAATCATATGGTATTTGTCTCTTTTTGTCTGACAGTTCACTTTGCATAATACCCTCTAGGTCCATCCATGTTGCCGCATGGAAAGATTGCATTCTCTTTTATAGCTAAGTAATATTTTACTCTACGGAATTCTCTAGGTAAGAATACTGGATGAGTTGCCATGCCATCCTCCAGGGGATCTTCCTAACCCAGGGATCAAACCTGTGTCTCCTGCATTTCAGGCAGATTCTCTACTGTCTGAGCCACCAAGGAAGCCCAAGAATACTGGAGTGGGTAGCCATTACCTTCTCTAGGGGAACTTTCCAACCCAGGAATCAAACCAGGGTCTCCAGCATTGCAGGCAGATTTTTTATCAGCTGAGTTACCAGAGAAGCCCTTGCCTGAGGATCCAGATCCAAAAAAATATTGCAAAGACTGATGTCAAACAGCATACTGCTAATGTTTTCTTATAGGTTTTCTTATGTGGTTTCAAGGCTTTCATTTAACTTTTTAATCCATTTTAGTTTATTTTTGTAAATAGTGTATATAGTCTAGTTTGATTTTCTTGTGTGTGGCTGTCCAGTTTCCCTAATACCATTAATTGAAGAGGCTGTCTTTTCCCCACGGTACATTCTTGCCTCCTTTGTCATATATCAGTTGTCCATGTAAGTGTGGGTTCTTTTCTGGGCTCTGTATTCTGTTCCTCTGACCCATGTGTCTGGTTTTGTGTCAGTATCATACTGATGTAGTATAGTTTGAAATCAGGGAGCATGGTACCTCCAACTTTTTTATTCTTTCTTAAGATTGTTTTGGCTATCTGTGGTCTTTTGTGCTTTCATACTAATTTTAGAATTATTTGTTCTGATTCTGTGAAAAATGCCATCCCTATCTCTAATATTGAATATCTAACAACCAGTCCATTCTGAAGGAGAACAGCCCTGGGGTTTCTTTGGAAGGAATGATGCTGACTCCAGTACTTTGTCCACCTCATGCGAAGAGTTGACTCATTGGAAAAGACTCTGATGCTGGGAGGGATTGGGGGCAGGAGGAGAAGGGGACGACAGAGGATGAGATGCCTGGATGGCATCGCTGACTCGATGGACGTGAGTCTCAGTGAACTCCGGGAGTTGGTGATGGACAGGGAGGCCTGGCGTGCTGCGATTCATGGGGTCACAAAGAGTCGGACATGACTGAGTGACTGAACTGAACTGACTGAATATCTAGAATCAGTATTCTAATTTCTAAAAAGTGACATAGGAGGGTTCTACTTGCACTTCTGTTGCCACGAACATGTATTATTCCATTTCCATTTTTTTCTCCTTGCTTTTCCAAATACTTGTGCCACTCTAAGCATTTTATTCTCGTTTCAAACTACATAGGTACATTGATGTTAGTATTATCTCTTTTTAAGCTTGTTATTGTTAAATGTATGCCAGGTTGAGCCAGATAGAATCTGATGAAACAACCGTTTCATGTAATGAAATGCATGGCTACTTGGAATTAATAGTTTACATGGTTAGCAACAAAGGCCTTTTTTCCTAAAAAAAGGAATGCTTCAAAACTAATTACTTTAATTTCATATATATATATATATAAAGTCATGACTACTCCAAAATTACATTCTTCAAATTTAAAAATATAAATATTCTTGATTACACTTTTTAAAATGTCTCATCTGCCATGTAAAAATGTTGGATTGCATTATCTCTGCATTTCCTCTCTAGCTCAAAAGTTCCCTTTTGAAACCTTAGTGTCAGTAGAATTTGGTGGAGTTTTATAAAGCCATTTGGGTCACAAACTTGCACATTTTTGTTCTGGGAAGTAATATATAATAATTAACCTGTCTATTCTTCAGAATTCTGAGTCATTCCAAACCATGAATGATTCACTTGTTTGTTCATTTTTAGTTCACTCTAGATGAAGGATTCATAAGTTGCAAAAAAGGGAGACATTAACCCAGAATAAATTTTAGTCTTTAAAGTTTTGATGTCTGTTTTATTAGAATAAAAATATTACACATAGATGGTAAGGTAGATGATAAGGAGAAGAATAGTGGGGCCTTAATCTACATGTCCGCAAGTCTTAATTGTATATCTCAAGAAGATAAACACAGGTCACTTTTTTAAGTTAAGAAAGAATTTCTTTTTTCTAACTTACTCTGTTTAGAAATTAAAGCAAGGATACATATGGTGAATATCTTTCTGTATAGAAGCATAGATTAAGAGGCCAATTAATGATAAGAGAAGCCTTTAAAATTGAACATTGATCTGGGGCTATAGCAACTAGAATAATTACATTTATGATTATTATAAATGTGATTGTTCTGTAGAGTTATTGTTGGCTTGAAACCATGCACAGAAAGAAGCACTTCATTACTGACTGTCTTCCAGGTTTGTCTGCTACTGTTTCCCAGACATTCATGGTTATTATATTTGTAATCATTTTCCTATGGGAAAAGTATGAGAAGCAAAACTAGAGCTCCTAAAGGCTGGTGAAGGAATGGTGTTCTGGAGCAAATCTCCTGTGGTCGTGAGACTGAATTAGGAAAAGGAAATTAATATTTACTTAGGGTTTTCACTTTGTGCTTGGCACCATGGCAAACCTCCACAAATACAATGCACTAAGCAAATTGTTCATGGAGAGAGTTCTGGAACTACACTTTAGTCATATATCTTTCAATTGAAATCTATTCTCTACCTGGGTCCCTCTTCCTTTCCTTTGAAAATTGCAACAACTTCTGTTTATTCCCACTAGCCAAGATATTTGCTAAAAGAATACCCTATGAAAGATAAGTATCATATATAATTTATATGTGGAATCTAAAAAAAGACACAAATGAACTTACAAAACAAAAATAGACTCACAGATATAGAAAACAAACTTTTGGCTACCAAAGGGACAGTGGGGGGTAGGGATAAATTGGGCATCCAGGATTAACATATACACACTGCTGCTACTGCTGCTAAGTCGCTTCAGTCGTGTCCAACTCTGTGCGACCCCTTAGACGGTAGCCCACCAGGCATCCACGTCCCTGGGATTCTCCAGGCAAGAACACTAGAGTGGCTTGCCATTTCCTTCTCCAATGCATGAAACTGAAAAGTGAAAGTGAAATCGCTCAGTCGTGTCCGACTCTTAGTGACACCACGGACTGCAGCCCACCAGGCTCCTCTGTCCATGGATTTTCCAGGCAAGAGTACTGGAGTGGGTTGCCATTGCCTTCTCTGAACATAAACACACTGCTGCTGCTGCTGCTGCTAAGTCGCTTCAGTTGTGTCCGACTCTGTGCGACCCCATAGATGGCAGCCCACCAGGCTCCCCCGCCCCTGGGATTCTCCAGGCAAGAACACTGGAGTGGGTTGCCATTTCCTTCTCCAATGCATGAAAGTGAAAAGTGAAAGTGAAGTCGTTCAGTCATGTCCGACTCTTCGCGACCCCATGGACTGCAGCCTACCAGGCTCCTCCGTCCATGGGATTCTCCAGGCAAGAGTACTGGAGTGGGTTGCCATTGCCTTCTCTGCATATACACACTACTATATATAAATAGGCTTTCTCTGGTAGCTCAGATGGTGAAGAATCCACCTGCCATGCAGGAGACCCAGGTTCGGTCCCTGGGTGGGGAAGATCCCCTGGAGAAGGAAATGGCAACGACTACAGTATTCTTGCCTGGGAAATTGCATGGGCAGAGGAGCCTGGCAGGCTACAGTCCATGGGGATGCAGAGTCAGACACAACTAAGTAATTTATCACACACACATATATGAACTAGATATATAAGGACCAACTCTATAGCACAGGGAACTATATTGACTATCTTGTAATAACCTATAATGGAAAATAATCTGATATATATATATACATACTTATAAATTAATCAGTTTGCTATACACCTGCAGCATTGTAAATCAACTATACTTCAGTTAAAAAAAAAAAAAAAGAGAGCTTCCTTGGTGGCTCAGCAGTGAAGAATCCACCTGCCAATGCAGGAGACACGCGTTTTATCCCTGGTCGGGGAAGATCCCACATCCCACAGAACAACTAAACCGTTGCTGCTGCTGCTGCTAAGTCACTTCATTCGTGTCCGACTCTGTGTGACCCCATAGACAGCTGCCCACCAGGCTCCCCCGTCCCTGGGATTCTCAGTGGGTTGCCATTTCCTTCTCCAATGCATGAAAGTGAAAAGTGAAAGTGAAATCGCTCAGTCGTGTCCGACTTTTAGCGGCCGCATGGACTGCAGCCCACCAGGCTTCTCCGTCCATGGGACTTTCCAGGCAAGAGTACTGGAGTGGGGTGCTATTGCCTTCTCCGAACTAAACCCATGGGCTGGCCACAACTACTGAGCCTGAGTGCCTAGAGCCAGTGAACTGCAACTACTGAGCCCTTGTGCTGCAACTGCTAAAGCCCTGGTGCCTAGAGCCTTGTTGCTCCTCAACAAGAGAGGCCGCTGAAACAAGAAGCACATATACCACAACAAAGAGTAGTCCTCACTCCCTGCAACTCAAGAAAGCTTGCATGAAGCAATGAAGACCCAGAGCAGCTGAAAATAAGTGAATTAACTAATTAAAAAAGAAATCCATGACACCAAGTTTGTTTCACTTTTGAGTACAAAATTACATTATCGTATTGTCCCAAAGCCTGTTCAGTCTAAACAGACTGCTGCCACTTTATCCTTATTACCACCCTGACCCTCTAAATCTAATGCAGCAGCATAGGTTCCCTTTGAGAAACCGCTTAAATTCATACAATCCAACCGGCTGTGACAAATGCTGCCACCTGCTGGCAGCTTTTGAAGAGCTGAAACCTCTGAGCAAAGACTTGCCCTTGGTTCCCATGCTATTTGCCTCTACACTCCTCAGACATGGCCCTTTACGTGTCCATTCTCTTCTTGCTTAGAGTCATCCAGTTTCAGCTGCTTGTGATAGAACAGGAGTTTGGGTAGGTCATCTGTTCTAATATACTCAACCTGATGGAATTTGAAAACCTACTTGGTGGTTCTATTTTGCCATTTAATGTGCAGCAGCCGTAGTACCTGATGCTTATGAAAGAACAGCGAAGCCTTTGATGAGTACAAGCCTTCCTATTGTTTATACTGTGCAGAGAAATTCGAGGCAGAAGCCAGGACTTTAATCTGGAGCACTTGTACATATTAATCCAAACTAAGGTAAAAAATTTTCTTGCCATATAACTATACTTATTTGCTTTAATTTTAATGGCTATGATCTATCAAACTTGCCATAATGTAGTTGCTAGTAAACTGTGCCATGCATACAAACACTTTGCAGTTTATATTACTAGTTCATACAAAACAGACCAATGCTAGTTCACGGCATTAAACTGCCAATTATTTTCAACATCTGACATCTAAACAATCTGGCAGGGTTCCTAAAAATATTATGTCAACAAAAAGTTAACACAAGGACCAGGACAGATTCATTTTGATTTGTGAATTATAAAAGATCATTTATTGATTGATTGATGAAAAGTCTTTTAATCCACATTCCTTTTGTTCTTTCTGGGGAACAGTCAAAAGTAGTTAATCAAAGACACTTAAAAATTTAAGAACATATTTATTTAAAAAATGAACCTATTACACAATAACATAAATAACATTTATGTAAAATAAGTATATTTTCCAAACAAAGCAGCATTTGGTAAGAAAAGTGGCATTATTTTACAGTTTTGCTATCTCTTTAATGTCTGGCTTAATGAGGATGACTGGATGCTTATATCTGATTTTGCATTCAATCTCCTGAAATATGTTTAAAGGCACTTAAATTTAGTTACTGTTGAATTCCCAGGAACTGCCCTAAGGGCTGGGGCTTCCCAGGTGGCTCAGTGGTAAAGAATCTGCCTTCAGTGCATGAGATGTGGGTTTGATTCTTGGGTCGGGAAGATTCCCTGGAGTAGGAAATGGCAACCCACCCCAGTATTCTTGTCTGAAAAATCCTATGGACAGAGGAGCCTGGTGGGCTATAGTCCCTGGGGTCGCAAAAGAGTTGGATATGATTTAGTGACTGAACAACAACAACCATAAGACCTGGGACATAGAAAACTCAATAACGGTGACTGAATAAATGGTTAATTCCTAACTTTTTATGTGTACAAGTACCTGAACTCTTAGATTCCGAGGTGGCGCAGTGATAAAGAATCCACTTGCCAATTCAGGAGATGCAAGAGATGAGGGTTCGATTCCAGGGTTGGGAAGATCCCCTGGAGTAAATGGCATCTCACTCCAGTATTCTTGCCTGGATAATCCCATGGACAGAAGGCCCTGCAGGGCTATAGTCCATGGGGTCGCAAAGAGTCATACACAACTGAGCACACACACACTGAACTTTTCAGATTAATTTATAAGATTCTGTTTAAACTTAACAGAGGATATGGCCTTTACAATAAGCAGATTCTGTACACGTTGCGGGTCGAAGTGTGCTTGGGTGATCAGGATGGATGGCATCACCTGAGGAGCTTGAGAGAGGCACTGAATCTCAGACTCCACCCCAGACCTTGCATTTTAACAGAATTTGCATATTAACAAGATTCCTTAGGTGCTTCAGATGTATGTATATTAGAGTCCAGGAAGCAATGCTTTTAAAGCACTTTAGTTCCCATTATTATTTCTGTGTAGCTATAGAATCCATTTTCTTCCATAGGTCTCTGTTTTCCTGAATAAACTCATTCTATGACTAGACTTTACACTGCTTTCTAGTTGAGTTTTATGCAAAATAAGTTTTCACATCTTAATTTCCCTCTTTCTTGTCTAAGAGTTGCTCAAGTTTAGAAACTGTGTGAAGTCCTTCTCCTGAATTGTGAATCAGGGGGGCTTTCTATTAGGGAAACTCCCTTTTAGGGCCATCTGATTGAAAACTTTACATTAATGAACTCATGGTTGTCTATTAAAATAGAGCAATTTAAACAGCTTTCGTCTTTTAAAATAATGTTGGTTCAGTGTGCTGCAGACTAGCACAAATTTAAGGGAAGACTTCCCGCAACAAAATATTTGTAACAACTCCTGAAAGAGAAAATAATGATCACAAGTCAGGTCTTCCAATTTTTTTCCTGAAGTTGCCATGTACAAATTTTAGAGGGGGTTGGACTCTTTACTTGTTAATTTAATTGTCATTTGTTTTTCACTTCATTAACTCAACAATTAGAAGACAACTTTGGCTGTTTTTAGTTTGCCTAGAGTTATTAAGATTTTAGCATAGAGAAGCAGTCACAATAGTTATTATTTTACTTTTCAATTTAATGAGATGCTTATCTTAAACGTGTAGTTTCAAAGTTAGCTTTAGCATACAAAGCAGCTTGGGTCAGTGCCAGCTGCAGATATGCTTGGGTGAGGTGATCCTTTGCCTGAGCAAAGACGTTCGCCATACGAACGTCTGGGGTCTGTGATCAGAGAAAGAGAATGCATTTGGCAACATTAAATTGCCAACACATGCACAGGTCTTGTCCTGGTATGAGTCACTTTTTGGAGAAATTATCTGTTTGTCAGCAGTTTTTAATAGGATCCTGGAAAGAGCCTGGGACTTTGGAGGCAGACAGATCCAAGTCTTGTGACATCACAGGTCTCCTCAGACCTGCAATCACTTTTTAAGTGCAAAGGTTTGAGCTCTGTTTTAAAGAAAATAACGTGCTCTTTGTTATCCTAGATTGAGAGCTCCCTGAGGACAGCAACTGGTCTTTAAGGTGTATACTTCCCTGGCCTAGAGGAGAGCCAGCACAATAGTAGATTTCCAATAAATGCTAGTTTTCATTTTATCGTGTATTGTTTCATTTTCTCATGGAACATGATTAGTGAGGACAGTGACTTGTTGATTTTTTTTGCTGGTCTGCATGCCTTGGCTTCCTATGATACCTTGCATGTGGTAGGAGCTCAATGCAGGCGAGGACAGGAATGAAATAATGTCTAGGTGCTTGCTAAAAGTTCAGGCATTGCTCATTCCTACTTAATCCTTAAAATATTCTGTGATCAACAGTAAGTAGCATGTATTGGCCTAGATGATGTTCTAGGATCAAAGCTGTTTACATATATTCTCTCATCTGATGTTTGTGACAACCATTTGATGCTTGAAAGTAGGTATGACTGTTATCATTTTCATTTCCATATGAGAAAACTAAGACACAGAGGGGTGGAGTAAGTTGCCCAAGGTCATGCTCACAAGGAACCAGTCTAGGTTTTGAACCAGGTTGTTTGGCTCTAATATATGAGCTCTTAATCACCATAATAAAGTTGCTCCTCAATTGTCCCATATCATGAGAAAGGAAGTTGAATTATAATACAGCTCACCCTTGAACAGGACTTTCCAGGTGGCAAAGTGGTAAAGAATCCACCTGCCAATGTAGGAGACACAAAAGACATGGGTTCAATCCCTGGGTCATGAAGATCTCCTGGAGAAGGAAATGGAAACCCACTCCAGTATTCTTGCCTGGAAAATTCCATGGGCAGAGGAGCCTGGCGGGCTGCAGTCCATGCAGTCGCGAAGAGTCTGACATGACTGAGTGACTAAGCACACATGTAAGATCCTAATTAAATGGGCGGGTTGGCAAAATCACTGTGGATGATGACTGTAGCCGTGAAATTAAAAGACGTTTGCTCCTTCGAAGAAAAGCTATGACAAACCTAGACAGTGTTTTAAAAAGCAGAGACATCACTTTGCCAACAAAGGGCTGTCTAGTCAAAGCTATGGTTTTTCTAGTAGGCATGTACAGATGTGAGAGTTGGAACATAAAGAAGGTTGAGCACTGAAGAACTGATGCTTTCAAACTGTGGTGCTGGAGAAGACTCTTGAGAGTTCCTTGGATAGCAAGATCAAACCAGTCAATATAAAGGAAATCAACCTTGAATATTCATTGGAAGGACTGATGCTAAAGCCGAAGCTCCAATACTTTGGCCACTTGATGTGAAGAACCAATGCTTGGATCCTGGGAAAGACTGAGGGCATGAAGAGAAGGGGATAATAGAGGATGAGATGGTTGGATGGCATCATCGACTCAATGGGCATGAAGTTGAACAAACTCCAGGAGATAGTGAAGAACAGGGAAGCCTGGTGTGCTGCAGTCCATGGGGTCACAAAGAGACAGATATGACTGAGTGACTGAACAACCACCACCCTTGAACAACATGAGTTAGAACTGTGTGGGTCCACTTATACAGATTTTTTTTCCCCATAGTAGAAACACAGAATTATACAACCCAAGGGTGGTGAATCTGCTTATGCAGAACCACAGAGACAACTGAACAGAGGATAGGGAGGGCAGGGTGGCTATTAATTATTTGTCAATTTCTGACTGCATGGAAGGTTGGCACCCCAATCCACTGCACTGTTTGAGGGTCAACTGTACCTAGTTCCCCCAATTACACTTTTACAAATGATCAAAGCAGGAAGTTGGATGTGAGCTGCCTACCTAGAGGCTAGAGTTCTTTCTGCTATACCATAATTCTACGTTTCATTATGACCTTGGAGACAGGGATTTCCAAGAAGAGCTAAAATGCATCCCCATTGCCAAGAAGGTCAAGAAGATTCATCATCAGAGACACAGAAACAGCAAAATAAAGCTCCCCTGCATTTCAACAAATCCCTTTAAGGTATAAATCTATAATACTTTTTGTGGCTCTAGTCAATGCATCTTAAGAAAAATATATAAAGATATTGGAGAATGCCCAAGAATTACATGAAAAAGGGAGGGCAGAGCTGCTATGTTAGGGCATCATAGCAAATGAGAGTGCTTCAATCTAGGAACAACTGACTGTATTTTCCTGACATCTAAGAATTACAAAATGCATGGCTGAATTTGAAAACAAATCCTAAGATACCTTTGAAGCTTAAATAATTAAAGCATTTAGAGTTTCTCAAATAAAAATTTTTAGACATTTGATTCTAAACTAGTGGAAGTACCTAAACCAATTGGGATGAATACATGAATTTGTTTTTAAAGGTCTAAATAAAGTCAATGGACATATATATTAGTATCACTGAGGAAAATTTGGACTTGTTTATCTGTTGAGTTGGATATCCAAGAGCTTGATGTCTGGAATCAGGCCTGGCTTGACTCTCAATTTTGCCTCTGGTTATGTGACTGTGGGCAATATTTTGAATCTCTTGGTTCCTCAGTTTCCATAATTATACAGTGGGATACTAATGACCCTCACTTCATAGGTTTAGAGGTCATTAACTGATTTAATTTTGAACTAAAGTCATTGAATTTAAGCACATGAAAAGGACTTAAAACAGAGAACAGTATATTGACAGGGTTCAATAAATGCTACCTACTGTCATTAGCTTTTTCGATGAGTCTCCTGTCCTTTGTCCCAGTCAGTAGTTCTCAGTTGTGAGGAGATAATGCAGCGATATTTCAGTAAAAGAACAGGGTACCTGGTTCTTCCATCCTGCAGAACTTCACAGTGGAACCCTCTAATGGTATGCTGGTTTTGTCTGTGTAGGTAGAGTGCATGGTCATTATTGTGCCCAACTGTTTGTATTTCCTAACGGAGAAGATTCAAAGACATTATATCCCACCAAGATACTAAGAACTCTTATTAAACCTGCATCCTCTATGCTGCTTCAAGGTGATTTACATGTAAGGCATATGGGAAGAGAGCTCAAGGAAGAAAATGACTGGGTAAATACTTAGTGAATGGTTTAATTAAGTGGGCAGAAAACCCCCATGAACAATGGACTGTGGCTGAGAAGTTACCTTGTTCATGATTGACTCAGAGAGAAAAAAGTCATGCAAATATTGATACTAAGAGGCTAATTCTTTGTGTGTAGAAGTGATCTAGGTTTTAATGGATTAAGTGGTTGGAAAGTAGAAACCATCTCATCTGAAATAAATTCCGGTGTGTACTTCAGAAAACAAGAAAGCATGATTGCTGTCGTAGAGATGCCAGCCACAACTCCAAAAGGCAGGTTTAACAAGGAAAAACATTAAATTTTAGTAATAAAATACAAAATGAGATGATTGTCTATAGTTTTTTTTCAGGATGATTGAAGAATTTTAGATATTTGCATATATTAAGAATTGATCAAAGGAAAATGCTGTTAAAAATTTTGAGAAGCAAGCAGGTAGTTGTAAGTGTAATTCTTTCAAAGAGCCATTGATAATGTGTAACAAGAATCATAAAAATTCATGTACTTTGACTAAAGTCCATTACTGGGAATTTGTTTTAAGAAAAAAATTCTCTCTCCCCTGTCTCCTAAATACTCTCTTTTTTGATCAAGCTTCAGTCAGGTTCCCCTGAACCCTGTTCTCAACCAGGCTTTGACCCTGGCCTTCCATGGCCAAGGACATGGAAGGTCAACTTCCTGTCCAGCCTTGTTTGGCAAGAATTGCCTCACCCTTGATATCTAATCATCTGTGATATCTGATCAGATTCTGTACCCCCTAACTGTGATGTATAAGTCCTTGACCTGCCTTTAGGGAAAAATCTTGTTAGATGAATTTAACAAGAATGCCCCTACCCTTGAAGTCTCCTCTTCGCAATTTTTTCATCCATCAACCCCTCACCCTGCTTCTCGGCCATAAATCCCCACTTGTCCTTACTGTATTCAGAATTGAGCACAAGGTCTTCCCTATTGCAAGTGTCTTGATAATTTTTATTGATAATAAAAGTTCTTGATAATAAAAACTGCTCTAACAAGTGTCAGATAATTTTTCTTTAACTCTGTCTATCCATATTTGCTAGAGTGGAGAGCTGAAAAGAGCCTAAATATTTATTAGTGGGGGGTGACTAAATAAATTTTAAAACATAACTTTTGAAGTAGCAGGCTGGCATTAATACGTAAGTAGTGGCCAACATTAACAAGATATTGTTATCTGTGTCATACTAGGAGGTTTATCTGCCAGATCTCCCAAAGGAACTGAGTCAGCAAGAGCCTAAAGTTTCAGTGTTCTCCATCCTAGGCTCCATCTTCTTGTCAGCAGTGGCTTCCTCTGTTCCTCAGACCTCACCGCAGAAACCACGGCTGCAGCACGGCTGCTCACCTTCTTATTGTGGAACAGACCCCTCTCTCCTTTCCTCCTCAGAAGGGAGCAATACTGGAGGAAACAGTTTTATCCTTTGTTTTATTCCTGTGGCATGTTCCTCCTTACAGGAGGAGGACTGGTTTATCTTACTGGCGACATCGACCAATGACACATACACACTGAGCTTTGTTAACCAGTGCTGAGGTCACAGCTTCAGAATGTGGGCGGCATCGTCGCCCGTCTCTCTTGTTGCTTGTTAATTTGTGGACCTGTGTCGCCACCTGCCCTGTGTCTCCTGGTAATAACCCGGCCAGGCCAAGGGTTGTCTCTGTAGGCCAGTTTAGTTCTAAGCCTGCTAATGGGTGAGAATATCAAGTGGAGCTGTTCTGTGGGACCAGGGGTCTTCATTTTAGGAGAGCACTCAGCTGAAAATTGTGTTTCCCAACACAAGTTATCAACACTCTTTGTTTGGGGATTACTTGCTTTTGCCTGACCTCTGATGCTTGGTCTGTATTTCTTCGCCTCTAATTGGATCCTTATGAATATTTCTCAGATATTAGAAAACATAAGGAAGGAAGCAGTAGTGTGCTGGTTAACTGGCTCTGTGGGAGAATAAAGGCCAGATTATAAAACAGCTGACTTTTATAATGAAATGCGCTCACCATGGCATATTTCCAGGTCTCAACAGGCTGCTGGGCAAAATTAACTATCAGCTCTTGCAAGTGTGCTCCAGCACACCACAGGAAGGAAGAAAACCACCAAGCTTCATTAGATACAATTTGCCACATCAAGGGAACAACTTTCTCTCAATCCATTTTCAAACTCCTGGGGAAAATTCTTAGTGGCCCAACTTGGCTGTTAGGCTTTTGTCCTTAGGTTTATCTGTGACCAAGGGACAATAACTATGAAGTAGAAGGAATCATAGTAGTTGGAACTCTACTGTAAAGGGTCAGAGGCAGTTAGGGTCAATGTGTGCTGGGCTAATAGCCTGAGTCTCTTCAAACCAGAGCCTAAGATGAAGGCTTATGTACATGAAGTTTACTCAGAAATATGACCCCAGGAAGCAGGAGTACAGGACCAATAGGGAAGGAGAGAAAGACAAAGTACAGATACATTATTAAATTCACAACTCTTACTCTTTCATTAATACTGGGTAATAAAAAACCAATTTACTTAAAGACTTCATAGTAAAACATGAACTGGGAATTACCAGGAGCCATCACCAGAGCTTGAGAACAAATGCAGGGTGGAAGAATGCAGGGTGGAAGAGGGTTAAGCAGAGAAGGCCTGACCTCTGATGCTTGGTCTGTATTTCTTCGCCTCTAATTGGATCCTTATGAATATTTCTCAGATATTAGAAAACATAAGGAAGGAAGCAGTAGTGTGCTGGTATTGTGCTGGCATTAAGGATTTAATAATTGACAGTATTAAATAATATTAAGGAGAAAAAATATAAAATGGTGTTTTTAAAACAAAGCAATAGACTGTAATGGCAGAATGCTTATATGCACATTAGTAGCACACAGTGGGGTGTCAATGGCACCCCACTCCAGTACTCTTGCCTGGAAAATGCCATGGATGGAGGAGCCTGGTAGGCTGCAGTCCATGGGGTCGCGAAGAGTCGAACACGACTGAGCAACTTCACTTTCACTTTTCACTTTCATACATTGGAGAAGGAAATGGCAACCCACTCCAGTGTTCTTGCCTGGAGAATCCCAGGGATGGCGGAGCCTGGTGGGCTGCCACCTATGGGATTGCACAGAGTCGGACACGACTGAAGTGACTTAGCAGCAGCAGCAGCAGAGGGTTAAGAGAGGAGCACATGCCAGTCCTGGTGACGTCACTTCACCTCTAATTGGAATGTGCTACGTGTCAGCTCTATGGACCACTCCGTCTCTTTCAATTTTGGTTATGTGAACCAATTAAGCTCCTTGACTTCCTTGGTGGCTCAGACGGTAAAGCGTCTGTCTACAAAGCGGGAGAGCCGGGTTCGATCCCTGGGTCGGGAAGATCCCCTGGAGAAGGAAATGACAATCCACTCCAGTACTATTGCCTGGAAAATCCCATGGACAGAGAAGCCTGGTAGGCTACAGTCCATGGGGTCGCAAAGAGTCGGACACGACTGAGCGATTTCAGTCACTTTATTGCTTAAGCCAGTTTGAATTATGTTTTCAATCACTTGCAATGAAAGAGTTTCAACTGCTGTACTTTCACAATCACAGAGATCACACTGTATTCTGATTGCTTGTGTCTTCTCCAGTAAATTGTCACATCCTGTGCGTGTGTGCTGTTGCATCAGTAGTGTTCAAGTCAGTGCAACCCCATGGACTGTAGCCTGCCAGGCTCCTCTGTCCATGGAATTCTCCAGGCAAGAATACTGGTGTGGATTGCCATTCCCTTCTTCAGGGGATCTTCCTGAACTCAGAGATCGAACCTGTGTCTTCCACATCTCCTGCATTGGCAGGCGGGGTCTTTACAAATAGCATCATCTGGGAAGCCCTCACCTTCTAAGGTCAGAGCATCTTATTCCTCTTGCACCTCTAGCAGCTAAGAGAGCATGTGACATGTAGTAGGGAGTTCAGGAAATGCTGGATTAAAGGACTAAATTTGTAATATTAACTTTGCATCTGTAATACTGATCTTTTCTAGTTTTATCAATGTTTTTTAAAAATATTAAACCATTTTTTATTATTTAAGATAATTTATCTACTAATGTGCATATAAGCATTCTGCCATTACAGTCTATTGCTTTGTTTTAAAAACACCATTTTATATTTTTTCTCCTTAATATTATTTAATACTGTCAATAATTTTATTTTCTATCCATCAAGATGGGCCATTGAGCTGTGATTTCAAATAGGCTTTTAGTATTAAATTTCTTCTTTTTCTTTTTGACTTTCTTCACCCATTTCTCCTACCCCTCATTAATACTTATTAAATGGCAACCCACTCCAGTGCTCTTGCCTGAAGAATCCCAGGGATGGGGGAGCCTAGTGGGCTGCCGTCTATGGGGTCGCACAGAGTTGGACACGACTGAAGCGACTTAGCAGCAGCAGCAGCAGCAGCAGCAGCAACCTCTCTGGTGCAGACAAGAAACACATGAAAATTTACAAGAAAATTTGATGAAAAACACTAAGAAATAAGAGGATGGTTAGATGGAGGAATTCACATTATTTAAAACTATTCAATCAAAAGTATATCTTCATAGACATTTTTTCTTTTTAACTGTAACAGGGCTAAAATGATAATAAAGGGGACTTCCCTAGTGGTCCAGTGATTAAAACTCCGTGCTCCAGGGGGCATGGGTTTGATCCCTGGTCAGATAACTAACATCCCACACAGATCAGATCAGATCAGATCAGTCGCTCAGTCATGTCCGACTCTTTGTGACCCCATGAATCGCAGCACGCCAGGCCTCCCTGTCCATCACCAACTCCCGGAGTTCACTGAGACTCACGTCCATCGAGTCAGTGATGCCATCCAGCCATCTCATCCTCTGTCGTCCTCTTCTCCTCCTGCCCCCAATCCCTCCCAGCATCAGAGTCTTTTCCAATGAGTCAACTCTTCGCATGAGGTGGCCAAAGTATTGGAGTTTCAGCTTTAGCATCAGTCCTTCCAAAGAAATCCCAGGGCTGATCTCCTTCAGAATGGACTGGTTGGATCTCCTTGCAGTCCAAGGGACTCTCAAGAGTCTTCTCCAACACCACAGTTCAAAAGCATCAATTCTTTGGCACTCAGCCTTATTCACAGTCCAACTCTCACATCCATACATGACCACAGGAAAAACCATAGCCTTGACTAGATGAACCTTTGTTGGCAAAGTAATGTCTCTGCTTTTGAATATGCTATCTAGGTTGGTCATAACTTTCCTTCCAAGGAGTAAGCCTCTTTTAATTTCATGGCTGCAGTCATCATCTGCAGTGATTTTGGAGCCCAGAAAAATAAAGTCTGACACTGTTTCCACTGTTTCCCCATCTATTTCCCATGAAGTGATGGGACCAGATGCCATGATCTTTGTTTTCCGAATGTTGAGCTTTAAGCCAACTTTTTCACTCTCCACTTTCACTTTCATCAAGAGGCTATTGAGTTCCTCTTCACTTTCTGCCATCCCGCACAATGCACAGCCAAAAAAGAAAAAGAAAAAGCTTAATAAAAGTCTAGTTATAATTGATTTACTGAACAACACGCTGCTGACTAACCAACAAATCATAGAAGAAATCAAAAAAGAAATCAAAATATGCATAGAAATGAATGAAAATGAAAACACAACAACCCAAAACCTGTGGGACACTGTAAAAGCAGTGCTAAGGTGAAGGTTCGTAGCAATACAGGCATACCTCAAGAAACAAGAAAAAAGTCAAATAAATAACCTAACTCTACACCTAAAGCAACTAGAAAAGGAAGAAATTAAGAACCCCAGGGTTAGTAGAAGGAAAGAAATCGTAAAAATTAGGGCAGAAATAAATGCAAAAGAAACAAAAGAAAGTATAGCAAAAATCAACAAAGCCAAAAGCTTGTTCTTTGAGAAGTTGAATAAAATTGACAAACCATTAGCCAGACTCATCAAGAAACAAAGGGAGAAAAATCAAATCAATAAAATTAGAAATGAAATTGGAGAGATCACAACAGACAACACAGAAATACAAAGGATCATAAGAGACTATTATCAGCAACTATATGCCAATAAAATGGAGAACTTGGAAGAAATGGACAAATTCTTAGAAAAGTACAACTTTCCAAAACTGAACCAGGAAGAAATGGAAAATCTTAACAGACCCATCTAAAGTACGGAAATTGAAACTGTAATCAGAAATCTTCCAGCAAACAAAAGCTCAGGTCCAGACGGCTTCACAGCTGAATTCAACCAAAAATTTAGAGAAGAGCTAACACCTATTCTGCTCAAACTCTTCCAGAAAATTGCAGAGGGAGGTAAACTTCCAAATTCATTCTATGAGGCCATCATCACCCTAATACCAAAACCTGACAAAGATGCCACAAAAAAAAAGAAAACTACAGGCCAATATCACTGATGAACATAGATGCAAAAATCCTTAACAAAATTCTAGCAATCAGAATCCAACAACACATAAAAAGGTCACACACTATGACCAAGTGGGCTTTATCCCAGGGATACAAGGATTCTTCAATATCCACAAATCAATCAATGTAATACACCACATTAACAAATTGAAAAATAAAAGCCATATGATCATCTCAATAGATACAGAGAAAGCCTTTGACAAAATTCAACATCCAGAAAGCAGGAATAGAGGGAAGATATCTATATAGCATATTCAAAAGCAGAGACATTACTTTGCCAACAAAGTTTCGTCTAGTCAAGGCTATGGTTTTTCCTGTGGTCATGTATGGATGTGAGAGATGGACTATGAAGAAGGCTGAGTGCCGAAGAATTGATGTTTTGAACTGTGGTGTTGGAGAAGCCTCTTGAGAGTCCCTTGGACTGCAAGGAGATCCAACCAGTCCATTCTGAAGGAGATCAGCCCTGGGATTTCTTTGGAAGGAATGATGCTAAAGCTGAAACTCCAGTACTTTGGCCACCTCATGCAAAGAGTTGACTCATTGGAAAAGACTCTGATGCTGGGAGGGATTGAGGGCAGGAGGAGAAGGGTTTGACGGAGGATGAAATGACTGGATGGCATCACTGACTCGATGGATGTGAGTCTAAGTCAACTCTGGGAGTTGGTGATGGACAGGGAGGCCTGGCATGCTACGATTCATGGGGTCACAAATAGTTGGACACGACTGAGCGACTGAACTGAACTGAACTAACCTCAACATAATAAAAGCTATATATGAAAAACCCACAGCAAACATTATCCTCAATGGTGAAAAATTGAAAGCATTTCCCCTAAAGTCAGGAACAAGACAAGGGTGCCCACTTTCACCACTACTATTCAACATAGTTTTGGAAGTTTTGGTCACAGCAATCAGAGCAGAAAAAGAAATAAAAGGAATCCAGATTGGAAAAGAAGAAGTAAAACTCTCACTGTTTGCAGATGACATGATCCTCTACATAGAAAACCCTAAAGACTCCACCAGAAAATTACTAGAGCTAATTGATAAATATAGTAAAGTTGCAGGTATAAAATAAACACACAGAAATCCCTTGCATTCCTATACACTGATAATGAGAGAAAGTAAGGAAACAATTCCATTCACCATTGCAACGAAAAGAATAAAATACTTAGGAATATATTCACCTAAAGAAACTAAAGACCTAAAGACCTATATATAGAAAACTATAAAACAGTGGTGAAAGAAATCAAAGAGGACACTAATATATGGAGAAATATATCATGTTCATGGATCGGAAGAATCAATATAGTTAAAATCAGTATACTACCCAAAGCAATCTATAGATTCAATGCAATCCCTATTAAGCTACCAACAGTATTTTTCACAGAGCTAGAACAAATAATTTCACAATTTGTATGGAAATACAAAAAACCTTGAATAGCCAAAACAATCTTGAGAAAGAAGAATGGAACTGGAGGAATCAACCTGCCTGACTTCAGACAATACTACAAAGCTACAGTCATCAAGACAGTATGGTACTGGCACAAAGACAGAAATATAGATCAATGGAACAAAATAGAAAGCCCAGAGATAAATCCATACACCTAGGGACACCTTATCTTTGACAAAGCAGGCAAGAATATACAATGGATTAAAGACAATCTCTTTAACAAGTGGTGCTGGGAAAGCTGGTCAACCACTTGTAAAGAAATGAAACTTGAACACTTTCTAACACCATACACAAAAATAAACTCAAAATGGATTAAAGATCTAAATGTAAGACCAGAAACTATAAAACTCCTAGAGGAGAACATAGGCAAAACACTCTCCGACATAAATCACAGCAGGATCCACTATGACCCACCTCCCAGAATATTGGAAATAAAAGCAAAAATAAACAAATGGGATCTAATTAAAATTAAAAGCTTCTGCATAACAAAGGAAATTATAAACAAGGTGAAAAGACAGCCTTCAGAATGGGAGAAAATAATAGCAAATGAAGCAACTGACAAAGAACTAATCTCAAAAATATACAAGAAACTCCTACAGCTCAATTCCAGAGAAATAAATGACCCAATCAAAAAATGGTCCAAAGAACTAAACAGAAATTTCTCCAAAGAAGACATACAGATGGCTAACAAACACATGAAAAGATGCTCAACATCATTAATTATCAGAAAAATGCAAATCAAAATCACAATGAGGTACCATTTCACGCCAGTCAGAATGGCTGCTATCCAAAATTATACAAGCAATAAATGCTGGAGAGGGTGTGGAGAAAAGGGAACCCTCTTACACTGTTGGTGGAAATGCAAACTAGTACAGCCAGTATGGAGAACAGTGTGGCGATTCCTTAAAAAACTGGAAATAGAACTGCCTTATGACCCAGCAATCCCACTGCTGTACATACACACCAAGGAAACCAGAATTGAAAGAGACACGTGTACCCCAGTGTTCATCGCAGCACTGTTTATAATAGCCAGGACATGGAAGCAACCTAGATGTCCATCAGCAGATGAATGGATAAGAAAGCTGTGGTACATATAGGGTGGATGAAACTGGAGCCTACTATACAAAGTGAAGTAAGCCAGAAAGAAAAACACCAATACAGTATACTAACGCATATATATGGAATTTAGAAAGATGGTAACGATAACCCTGTATGTGAGACAGCAAAAGAGACACAGATGTATAGAACAGTCTTTTGGACTCTGGGAGAGGGAGAGAGTGGGATGATTTGGGAGAATGGCATTGAAACATGTATAATATCATATATGAAATGAATTGCCAGTCCAGGTTCGATGCAGGATACAGGATGCTTGGGGCTGGTGCACTAGGGTGACCCAGAAGGATGGTATGTGGAGGGAAGTGGGAGGGGGGTTCAGGATGGGGAACACGTGTACACCTGTGGCAGATTCATGTTGATGTATGGCAAAACCAATACAATATTGTAAAGTAATTAGCCTCCAATTGAAATAAATAAATTTATATTAAAAAATAATAAAATAAAACAAGGCTGATTTTACAAAAAAAATTGATTTAAACTGCAGTTAATGTAATGGAAATAATTTTTTTCTGTGTAAAATGAAAATATGTTACATAGAAATAAAATGTAAAATATGGCTTCCCAGGTGGCACAGAAGTAAAGAATCCACTTGCCAATACAGAGGATACAAGAGATACAGGTTCCATCCCTGGGTCAGGAAGATTCCCTGAAGGAGGAAATGGTAACCCATTCGAGTATTCTTGCCTGGAAAATTCCATGGACAGAGGAGCCTGGTGGGCCACAGTCCAAGGGATTACAAAGAGTCAGGCACAACTGAGCACACACACAGACACAGACAATGAAAATATGGCAAAGAGAAAATGCCGTGATGTCAATAATATTTTATTTTACTTAGTCCTAAAGGAGAGTTCCCATGAGCAATTATGGTCATATTGATGAGAAACTCACAAAAGAAAAGCTTATTTTATAACCTACTAAATCCCTTTATATGGATAGTAATACCTCTTCCTGTCCATTTAAAAGCTTTCTCAAAGAGAACGTATAAAGTGGGAAATTCAGGTAACCCACAATTTTATCTAACTATTCAACATCCTCTCTGAATTTCTTATACATGGTTTGTTGAATGAGAATTTAAAGCAATCTTTACGTGAAATCTTAAAAATTATATATGATCTTTCACATCAAACTGTGTAGCCAATATATGAGTTATTCACTATATAATTGTACTGTTGATAGGAGACTATCAAGTTCTATTCAAATACAGTTCTCTACAAGCCAACATCCAGAAAAACAATGCAGATAAACAAAAAGGAGGATATATCTTAATAATGATATTATGGGGACTACAATAAATTTTGAAAAAAAGCTATAAATTCTTTCCCTTCAGAACCCCAAATCCCAATATTTTCATTAAACCAAATCATTACCAGCTAATACATTTTAACCTCAAAATAAACCTTCCTTCTCAGACGACTGGCAAGAATAAAACAAAAATTTCTTTTTCAGTAAAAGTTCCAGACTGAATAAAAAATAAAGGAAAAACAATTTATCCTCCTTGCCTTTTAGTAAGATTCAAAAATCAGGAGCAAGTTAAGTCTGAAAGAAAGAAAACTTTACAATTCTTTCTTCCCAGATAAGGGATCGACATTTCAGCACTGGCTTCCTCCAAACTTGATAATGCCCAGCATTTTCTGAGTGTGTGAGTGAGCATGTTGGTGTATGTGTACAGTTTGAAGGCTAAATGAATGATTCACAGATATGTTCTACACATCTGCAAAACTGGAATGGAGTACATCATGACTCTTCATTTCCATAATGCTTGTCTTTATTTGCAAATGTTCACTCTCTATTTTCCCTTCCATGAACCTTCTGAATACAGCTTGATTTTGATTAATCTTCCTTTAAGTCATTTATGTTAACTGTAGAAATTATTAAAGTCTGAAAAAAATGCAAAGCTATGATTCTTCAATGTGAATTAGAGGTTGGAACATTTTAAATTAATGAATCTCTCTGGTAAAAATGAAATGTTTCACCTCTCAGATGATTTGTTCTATATGTAATTGTTTTCATGATTTCATGTTATGCTTCCTGAGGTTTTTATGCTTTACACATTTTTGTTTAAATATAAATAGCAAAATGTTGTATTTTGAATTTAAAATAAATTACATAAAGCAAAGGAACAAACAAACAAAGCAAAACAAAAGCAGAATCTCAAATATGAAGAACAAATGTGGTTAACAGCGGTGGGGGAGGGATGGGAAATGGCAACTATGTGATTAAGAGTCAAAACTACTATGTATAAAATAAATAAGATACAAGGATATAATGCATAGCACAGAGAATATAGTTAATATTTTATAATACCTTTAAATGGAGTATAATCTGTAAAGATATTGAATCATTATATTGCACACCTGAAACTAACATAATATTGTAAATCAACTACACATCAATAAAAAGGAAAATAAATGATATATTGATAACTCTTTGAACTTCATAGATTTTCAAGCTATTAATAAAATTTATTCGTACTAAAATGTCCTTTCTGTGATTAAAAAATTTTTATTATAGAATTATGTAGGTATACAGTCAGTATGTGAAAGGCAACTTTAAACCTAAAATTTTCTCTTGATTATTAAGAAATCCTCCTGCTTCCTTTATTCCTTTTTTCCATCAATCTTTCATCCCCGTTTCCTCTGTCTGTCTCTCTCTTTTTTTAAAGATGATCTCAGTCTGGAATAAACATTCTTGCGAAACTGGCCAGGATTTTTGCCAAGCATAGTGTGTACACGTCAGCTGTTTTCTGGAAAATAATTGCACTGTGTGACAATGTCTATTATTTTAATTAGTACTGAGGAATGCCTCCAAGATATTTCATCAGGTCATCTGACAAAGGCCATGGCTTTTCATTTCCTGAAATGCTGATTAAGCAGATAGATGACATTTGACATTTTGTATAGGTGAACAAAATAATTGTTATAATTAAGCCAGAACTCACAGAAGTAATAAAACCACTCCCCAAGTACACAAAAGGCTTTAGGACCTGAATCCTGCGAACAGGGCATCTTTTATAGTGCAGTGTTGAAATTACCCAAAGGAAATAGTAACTGACCTCTATTTGTGGGAAGGCCACTCTCTGGGAAGATCCTGGCATGCCTGGGGAGATCAAAGTTGTTTTGTCATAAGCTTCCAAGGCTTAGTCAGTCAATGGGAGCTGTTATATTTCCAGGATACTTGCCTGTATTTCTGTGTTATATTCAAGAAGCATTGATTCCAAGATCTGAAAAAAGAGCCCTTTGGGAAACTGTGTTGAGAGCACACCTCCAGAAACTGACAAACTTGAAAACACAGTTTTTAATAGTGCTGGAGAGGGGAACGGAAGCTTTATTTTCTCTTTCCACAACTGTTCCCCAGAACCACTGTCAGATAAACTAAAGATCAGGACAAGAAGTGTTCTTCTGAAAAGGAAGACGTTTTGTAATCATCATGCTGTGTTGCATAGTATCAATATGATTTTGTAATTAAAAAAAGCACACATTTATATACTGGTTTTGTATGTCTTCTGTGTGAATAAAGGTGGTTAGTCAGTTTTATTGTGAGGCTTTGTGGAGGTTGGCAGGCCACACCCTGTGTGTGGACTCCAGCTCCTGTCAAAGAGGTGGTAATATGACAGTCAGTCCCTCTGGGCAGAGGAGGTTTTCAGACTGGAACTGGACTGATACTGGTTGGAGGAAAGGATTCGCCTCCTCTTCTGGGTCTTCATCTCTTAGTCTGAATAAATTAGGAGACACTGGCCTGTGCCTGTGGGTGGTGAGTTCTGAGACACTCAACAAGCACTTAGACGCTGGCTTGTAGGTCGAGCTGGGTTTCAGAAGTGCACATCGTAGTTTGCAAGCGTTGTCATCTGTGTGAAGGACTGACTCTGCTCTGCCTCCACTTAGCATTTTAAAATGCTGTATTTTCCCATTTTCTATCTGGTTCATCTCTCCATTTCTGAGTGATGACAAGAAGTTCAACATTAATAAATTGTCATCTCTGCATTGCATAGGAACCCTGGGCCTTATTCAATCTAGGGGATCAGGGAAGCCTATAATGTGGGTCTGTATTGTTGCCACTATCCCTTTACATTGCCTGCTCCTACAGTGCTGCAAAGCGGGGAGGATCTGCCTGGAATGTCCTCTCTTGTGCTAAACTTAGTGACAGGGAACCCTGCTGAGGCCTCCAAGGCCCAGTAGCAGTGCCCAGACTCTCGCAAGTGTGCTGTATTTGAGGCTCTGCCACATACGGGAGGCTGTGTCTGTGTGGGGGCCTGGTCCTCCCTCTTGCTTTTGGGGGAATCACCTACCAGGGTTGAATTAGAATAAGAGTGGGGAAGGGATAATTTAGGTTTAATTAACTTCATTCAATAATTTAATTCTTTTTTCTACCCAAAATGGCAGCACAGATTTCTCATGTTTTTTCTGTCTCTAAATCCTACTTAGTAACTATATATAAAGTTTCTTGTGTTCTAAACCTAAGAAGAAGCAAAGAGAAAATTGGTGAGATTCTGTTGACTATGTTGGACATATTAACATAGGAAACAACCAGTTATTTCAATATTTTGCCTTTTTTTGAGAATGAAGTGATGATTAAAAGTATAATAAAGTATATAGAAATTAACTAAAGAGTTTAAAGCAGATATTATTCATATGTCCAAAGAACCAATAAAACTGTATCTAAAGAATAAATGGAAAGTATGAGAACATCTCACAAATAAAAAATATCAGTAAAAAAGATAAACATTATTTTTAAAAATTCTGGAGCTGAAAACTACCATGAATGAAATTATTTGCGCTGCCCAGGGGATAGGGCATTGTGATAGCCAGTCTGGGGAAAAGAAGGAAAAAAGCATAAGAAGCATTATTGAGGAAGCAGAGAAAGCAGAAACTTCAAAAAATTTTAATCAGATTGTAAAATGATGCAGCCACCATGGAAAAGTTTGGCAGTTCCTCAAAATGTTAAACACAGCTTTACTACATGACCCAGCACTTCTACTCCCAGGTGTAAACCCAAGAGAAATTAGGCATATGCTCACACAATTTTTACATGGATGTTCTTAGCACTATTCATAATGGCACAAAAGAAGTGAAGTGAAGTGAAAGTCACATCCGACTCTTTGTGACCCCATGGACTATAGGGTCCATGGTATTCTCCAGTCCAGAATACTGGAGTGGGTAGCCTTTCCCTTCTCCAGGGGATCTTCCCAACCCAGGGATCAAAAACCCAGGTCTCCTGCATTGCAGGCAGATTCTTTACCGGCTGAGCCACAAGGAAAGTCCAAGAACACTGGAGTGGGTAGCCTATCCTTCTCCAGGGGATATTCCTTCTCCAGGGGATATTCCTTCTCCAGGGGATCTTCCCGACCCAGGAATTGAACCTGGGTCTTCTGCATTGCAGGCAGATTCTTTACCAACTGAGCTATCAGGAAAGCCACTTAGTTCTCAAAGCCTCTTTAAAAGGAAATTCACTGCCACCTAGTGTCTAACTCTTGGAATAACTATGCTTAGAAATATTTTTTTAAACTGATAGAACCTCTTGGTGGCACTATGGACAAGTACATTAAAGTCACAAATTTCAATTTATGGACTAGTTCTATCTCTATTAATAAGCGTTTGTTAAATGTGACAAATACATTGCCTTTTTCAGATTATCAATGTTATATTTTCTAAGAAAATCGGGCATATTTTTGGAACTAAACTCTTATAAGTGATGAGAAACCTAAACTTCAGATTTAATTTCTGGTTTTTGAAGATTTAAAGCTTTAAATAGTTCACACTAGATTTCTTTTCCTCTCTATTCTCCCTTTTAGCCATATAAATGTAATCCAAACCAATTTCAACATAGGGAGAGAAGTTTAAAACATTAGTAAAAGACAATATGCAACACATTTCCCACATCATCCAAAAGAAGAAAGAAAAACAAGTCCAATGAAACTATCTGATAACAAGGGCTCTTTGTATTTAGAAAGAATTGTGGTAGGCGTGAAGGTAACTTCATCCTGAAGTATTAGTCTACTGGGAAAAGCCTACCTCCTAACAAAAACATCTGTCTGATATGATGGTTCATTATATAGTGATGCACAGTTTGGGTCCAAAAAAAATCAAGAATGCGACTATGAAAAGTTTTGTAATTTATTATATGAGCATACTTCCAGTCCTTTTTTTTTTTTTTTTGATGCCATCAAATTTTGTAGCAGTAGCAATGGGAAATGAAATTCATTCTATTTCCTATAATAGGCAGATTCTTGAAGAAATTTGTCTAATAAGCTGACTTTCTTTATGGTTACACAAGGAAGAGAAGGATGAAACAAATCAATGTTTAAAAACATAACCCCGGCTATTGTACCCTAAGTACATGAAAGCATCAGATAAAATTTTGGTACTTAGTATCATGTAATAGCTATGTATTTATGTATCTATCTAACCATCATATGGATATACATCCATAATGTCTACTATAGCTTTTGCAATTTTATAAGTCTAATATATTACTGGGTAAAGAGATAATTATAATGATCCTATCAAAATACTATTGCTAGTAAAACAGGAAGACTAATTGCCAACATCTTTTTTGGTATGTCCTGGTAATAATGATTAAGATTTTAAAGATTTACAAGAAATAAGTTCTTCCAGTCTATCACGGAGCAAAAGTTTTTTACTTGTTTGATTAGATTTCTTTACCATCACTTTTGGTCTCTATTCCTAAGTACCATTCTACCATCATTCTCCTTAACATTTACCTCATAGTGTTCTCCAAGCCTTACTTAGCTGAGAAAGCTGTGATCATCTGTAACTGTCAGAGATCATCTGTCAACTGATAGCTGTACTCATACTTGCTAATATATAAGCATTTCCCTCCTTCCTTTCCTCATACTCCAAGAACAATGTACTCCTTTGTCAGGGAACATTTAACAGGAGGATTCCTGCATGCTGTTTTCTATTTTTCAAGGATTCTCTGTTCCTTATCAGTTCCTATTCCGAGAATGAATGAATGTGAATATGAATTAAATGATGAAACTTTACAAAAGGCCCAATTGGAACAACATAAAATATTTCAGAACTTTCCTACTAATCCTACCCCAGCTGCTCCAAATGCTCCTCCTCTGCCAGTGGGCACAAATCCAAAAGTCTCTCCTTTGCTAGACTTGCTCGCTCTCCTTGGAATTCTCCTATTTTTGTTATAAAAGAGAAATCTAACAAATGGCGTCTCTTCAGTTCAGTTCAGTTCAGTCGCTCAGTCATATCCGACTCTTTGCAACCACATGAATCACAGCATGCCAGGCCTCCCTGTCTATCACCAACTCCCGAAGTTCACCCAAACTCATGTGCATCGAGTTGGTGATGCCATCCAGCCATCTCATCCTCTGTCATCCCCTTCTCCTCCTGCCTTCAGTCCCTTCCAGCATCAGGGTCTTTCCCAATGAGTCAACTCTTCGCATGAGGTGGCCAAAGTACTGGAGTTTCAGCGTCAGCATCAGTCCTTCCAATGAACACCTAGAACTAATCTCCTTTAGGACGGACTGGTTGGATCTCCTTGCAGTCCAAGGGACTTTCAAGAGTCTTCTCCAACACCACGGTTCAAAAGCATCAATTCTTCGGTGCTCAGCTTTCTTCATAGTCCATCTCTCACATCCATACATGACCACCAGAAAAACCATACCCTTGACTAGACGAACCTTTGTTGGCAAAGTAATGTCTCTGCTTTAGAATATGCTATCTAGGTTGGTCATAACTTTCCTTCCAAGGAGTAAGCGTCTTTTAATTTCCTGGCTGCAATCACCATCTGCAGTGATTTTGGAGCCCCCAAAAATAAAGTCTGACACTGTTTCCCCTGTTTCCCCATCTATTTCCCATGAAGTAATGGGACCAGATGCCATGGTGTCTCTTAACAGACCTTAAAAAAGTTAATGAAAGGAGATCCTAATTTAAATAGCCCTCATTCACTTTCTCAAGAGACACAAGAGGAACTCTATTTAGTGCAAAATAAATTACAAAAACAGTTTCTTACTCACATCAGACTAGATTTACCTCTAAAATTATTTGTACTCCCCTCTCTTCATTCTCTGACAGGACTTCCTGACCCAACAGCTCCAACCTTGATATAACAAAAACATGCCTAGGCAAAAGCCTGTAATTTACTCTTATCACGTTATTGAAATAGACAACCCACTTTGCCTGCGATGTCAGCCTTAGACAGATTTGTATAACTTCAAGCCAAAAAAAAAAAGGGGGCATGGACAAACAGACCTTTTAAATCTTAAAGCAGAAAACTATGAGATCTCTGTCTATCTGGATATATATGTATGTCTCAGTGTATGTCTTTGTCTCTGGATAATATTGCTGAGGTTATTTTATAAACGAGCTAAACAACAGTTCATGGTTTCTGAAAGAAAGTAAGATGCATGTTTTCAGTAAAAAAGGTATAAGAAATGGAATTGCATTTTATTAAGAGAAAAAGGAATTATGGCTTATAGATGGCTATTCTATGAATGGACAAATAAAATGATGAATACAGAAAGTGTAAAAAAGGTTTGTGGAAAGTGAAACCCAAGAAGCAAGTTCTATGTGTGGTACATTTTATTAAGAGAAAAATAAGTGTGGCTAATAGATGGCTGTTCTATGAATGGACAAATAAAGTGATGAATACAGAAATTGTAAAAAAGGTTTGTGGCAAGTAGATAAGAGTTCTATGCATGATACAAGTTTCTTAAGACTTATGACTTTACTAATAACTGCTAGCTATAGCTATATTATTTTCTATGTCACTTGTTTCGGAAGAATTTCTTACATTAACAAATATGTGAGTGAGCCTATGATATAATGCTGATATGCAGTTCCATATGAGATCAATGATTGTAATAATGTAACTGTATATATGGGAAGAAGCAACAAGAAGGAATATTTTCCTGGACCAAGAGGCTAGTAATACAGTGGTCCAGAGACTTTTGCTACTTGCAAGGCCTGGTCCAATAACAGCACACTGAATGGACTATCATGGAATCTTCCCTAGACCTGGGAATGAGCCTTCCCAGCACCGTGGGACACAATGGCCATGAAATGCCCCCTAAACATGGTCAAATATGTGGCTATGAAGGGACCCTGCTGACTGGAAGTTGGTACTTGCCAGCTGCCTCTACAAAGATTACATCATGACCACTGCAAGCTGCTGACCTTCAACATCCCCTGAAAGGAGTTCAGGGTGGAGATCAGAAATAAGGCACTCTGTGCTCTGGGAAAAACCCAGAGGAATTGGCCTTCAGACAGTCAGATGTTTTCAGGAAAAGATTTTATGAGCCCAAATTCTTGCATCTTCTCACACCTAGAGAAACACTGACATCATGAACCAATGTCTGGTCCTGGCTCTCCTGGTAGCCCCTGAGCAGCTTTTCTACTTCTATTAATCTTTGGGCCATGTACCTTTAACTTTCTTGTGAAGTTTGTTTCTTCCAGAATACAACAAATCTCCAAATGGTAGTATGACAAGAATATTCCCTGACCAACACCTAGACAATGCTGAAACAAGTCACCTTATCATTCCATGGACTCTCATCTCCCTCTGTTAATGCACCCTGACGGAGAGCAGGCAAAGGAAACCCAAAACCCCATGATGCCCCTGTACAGCCTGAAGAAGCCAGAGCAGTCATCACCCCTTTTCCCCTGAGACTGGGTTCCCAAATGCCTAAGAAGGGAAATAGGTAGACAGTTAGACATGAGCAGGGTATCAAAAGGGACCAAAATCCAAAATCAGGATTTCCAAAACCAGGAAAATTAATGTTTATGGCTAATCATACAATTGTCGATTGGGGACCCCATGGTATGTGGTTATCTAACTTTTCAGATGATATTAACAGTACTATGTATGACTATGCTACTCAAGTAGTGTGAAAAGTTACTAATACTATGATGGAACATTATCATGACAAAAGACTCCTTGGCTGACTTGATGGTGGAATGACACCCCCTCGTCCTCTAATCGTCCTCGATAAACAGATTGGGCCTAAACAGTGAGACCTCTAGAAACTTGCTGCGAACACCGAAGAACCTAGAACTTGGACTGGACATTTCACAGAGACCAATCGTAGTCATAGTAACTATTTCTTTCATTATAATGAATCATATTTCATACAAGCTTGTGTTCCCCTTCCTTATGTTACAATTATATTTGTTGTTTACCATTGCCTTTATGCAAAACATTGTTAAAACTAAACAAACTCAATTAGTCAAGACCCTTTTTACAAATATAGTAAATAAGGGAGAATTGTCAGGGAACATTTAACGGGAGGATTCCTGCATGCTGTTTTCTATTTCTCAAGGATTCTCTATTCCTTATCAGTTCCTATTCTGAGAATGTGTAGAGCTGCACGCAGGTCTCAGGACTGAGATCATAGGATGAGACATGCAGTGACTCTTTTCAGCGTCAGCGACCTTGTATGTATTAGTCTATCCAAATTGTGGCTGTTGATAAAATTTCATCCTGTGTAATAGCTGAGTAATCATCTTACTCAAGATGTATAAGCCTGCATTTCTGTTAATAAAATACCCTTGCTCCATCAGAGCTTGGGTCCCCATGTCTTTCTTTCTTGCTTTCTCTCTCTCTCTCTCTTTCACTTTCTTATCGTTGACTCTGGACCACCAGGTTCCGGTCCATTAAAGGACCTCAACATTCCTCTTTCTGCTCAAAGCCAAACCCTCTCCTGGAGTCCTTGGACTCCTCTTCCTTCCCAATCTCCACTGAATGAACATTGCTTCTTCAATCATTCCCACACACCCCATCTTCCACCTTAATCTTTCTATTGGCTGTCATCCTGGGCCCACAAACCTAAAGTCCTTCCGATCCTTCAAAAACAAAGAGACAAAATACCGCAATGATCATTTTAACTCTTATTGGACCTATTTGACAAATTTGAGAGAATTTATTGCAGCTTCCTTCTTGAAACCATCCCATGTTCTCTTTGTAGCTTTCTTGTAATCCCTTCTGTTCTTCTCTTAATCTGCTCATTTCTTAAATGTTGATTTTTTCTTTGTTTGATTCTCAATTTTTTTCTCTTCTAACTCTGCATCAAGAACTTTTAAGCTTGGGGTTCTTCAGGGGTCCACAAACCTTCTGAAATGGTGTGCAGAATTTTGGGTATTTGGTTATGTGTAACTGTTTAGTGAGGATGCCTTCTTAAAGGCATTCATGTCTTTCCATAAGGTTAATAACCACCATTCTACATGGTCTTCCAAGGTAATCTTAGTAATTGATTTAGTTTAAGCTAGTAACATACATCAAGTCCTAATTAAATGCAAGTATAATAATTTTCTTAAGCAACTTTCAAAATGACTGTATAAAGTAAGTATGATAACCATTTTACAGACTAGAAAACTGAGGCATTGAGAGATTAAGGTACTTGGCTAAGGAGACATAGTTACCGAAGTTGGCATAGTTTTATCACCCATTTATTCACTGATGATTCTCAAACTCACACCTCCAGCCTATATCTCCTAAGCTTCAAATGTGGCTCCTTAAGTCATTTCCATGGATGCTCCATGGGCTGTCAAATTCAACATTTCTGCATGCTGAATTATTATCTTCTTTCCCTAATCCACTTCTCCAGTATTCTCCATTCATGGGCCATATTATAAGAGTCATCTTTACTGTTTTCTTTGCTCTCCTAAATTGGATCAATCTTCCATCCTGCCAAATATAAATGCAAATTATTGCTGCTTCAGTTCAGGTCCTGATCCTCCAGCTTTATGTATCAGTGTCCTACCTGTCTAAAATGCTTTGATGACATAGCATTGTGTAGTGATAGGATAAATGGGATACAAGGCCTTCCATGTCCAGAACCTACCTATCTCTCTACAACCATCTCCAGCCTCTCTCTTCCCATACCCCTTCAGTTTTACTGAATTACTTGGTGTTCCTACTAGATGTCCTGTTATTTCTCACTTCTATGCCTGTGCTCTGATGCTGGGAGGGATTGGGGGCAAGAGGAGAAGGGGACGACAGAGGATGAGATGGCTGGATGGGATCACTGACTTGATGGACATGAGTCTGAGTGAACTCCGGGAGTTGGTGATGGACAGCGAGGCCTGGCGTGCTGCGATTCATGGGGTTGCAAAGAGTCGGACACGACTGAGCAACTGATCTGATCTGATCTGATGCCTGTGATCATGTGGTCTCCTCTGTCTGGAAGGCACTTCACTTCCTTTTTCATCCAGGTAAGTCCTATTCATCTTCAGGTGTTGCTTCATGAAGACTTGAAGGCTTCTTTCTCTGGGCTAACACAATTTGCTGATGGAATGGATGAGAAAGGGAAGAAATGAAATGAATTCAAGGTTTTGGCCTCAGGAACTAGAATAATGGGATTTTTGTTCTTTGAGACAGGAAAGACAGAGGCTTTATAGGCTAAAATTACGATTCAGTTTTGGACATATGGAGTTTGAATGACTATTAGATTTCTGAGTGAAGTTATTGATTAGACATTCAGCTAGATGAGACTAGAATTCAGGGCCAGACTGAGATGCACATCAGCATTGAGATGGTTTTTGAAGTTGTGAGACTGAGTGAGAGTACCAAGTGAATGAACAAAGATAGAGGAGAATAGGTCCAAAGACTGAGTCCCGTGGCATGTGTAGTAATAATCTGTTTATGTATACGCATCCTCACCAGGTGGTTCAGTGGTAAAGAACCCACCTGCCAAGCAGGAAACGCAGGTTTGATCTCTGAGTTTGGAAGATCCCCTGGAGAAGGAAATGGCAGTCCACTCCAGTATCCATGCCTGGGAAATTCCATGGACAGAGGAGTCTGGTCAGCTATAGTCCACAGGGTTGCAAAGAGACGGACAAAACTTAGTGACTAAATAGCAAACAGTGCTCATCAAATGATGAGATCATGGTGCTCTTGGGCTTTGTTTCAGTCATCTTTTCCTTTTAAGCTTTGTTGAATAAAATCAATGAGTGACTGGATGGATGAGCTAAAATGGGTGATATTAAATAGGGGTCATCAAGTAAAACATCTACAGGATTCAAGCAATAAATAATGAAGATTAATGAAACATCTTTGGTAAGTAATATGGAGTGGTATGGTTATGGAAAATCGAGAAGTACATGCTTTCGCAAAAGGAGAAACCTGGACTTCACTCCACTTGGTTGTCGTAGTTGTTATTTATTATTAAGTTGTGCTCAACTCTTGTGACCCCTATGGACTGCATGCTGTCCACCAGGCTCCTCTGTCCACGGGCTTTCCCAGGCAAGAATACTGAAGTGAGTTGCTATTCCCTTCTCCGGGGGATCTTCCCAACCCAAGGATTGAGCCTGTGTCTCCTGTGTCTCCTGCATTGGCAGGCAGGAGAGCCACTCCTGAGCCACCAGAGAAGCCACATTTGATTGTTACCATGTACAATCAAGGGTGGCCAATTTTTCTAATTTCAAGCGGTGGTGGAAATGTCTGGCTTTTTTAAGGTAAAACTTCTGTGAGCCAAGACTTTGCAGGTCAGATGAAATTTATCCTGAATCTGTTCATTATCCTGCACAGTCATGATCTCCGATCAAGTAGTTCAATATTATTTCGTAGAAGAAGAAAAGCAGGTTTTTCTATTATCTATTATTAGATAGAGAGATAAATTTTTCAGGCAGCAAATTACTTTCACCTTTTGGTTAAGATTTTAGGCTGCCTTTTAGCACCAACAGAAAAGTAGAAAAACTGCAGCCGTGACATTTGCTCAATAAATACTGTTATATGTATTCTGCTTTAAAAGCTATGGATTTTTCCAGTAGTCACGTATGCATGTGAGAGTTGAAGAAGCTGGAAGTGCCGAAGCTGAGTGCCGAAGAAGTGATGCTTTTGAACTGTGGTGTTGGAGAAGACTCCTGAGAGTCCCTTGGACTGCAAGGAGATCCAACGAGTCCATCCTAAAGGAGATCAGTCCTGGGTGTTCATTGGAAGGACTGATGCTGAAGCTGAAACTCCAATACTTTGGCCACCCAATGTGAAGAAAAGACTCATTGGAAAAGACCCTGATGCTAGGAAACATTGAAGGCAGGAGGAGAAGGGGACGACAGAGGATGAGATGGTTGGATGGCATCACTGATGCAATGGACAGGAGTTTGAGCAAGCTCCGGGAGTTGGTATGGACAGGGAAGCCCGGCATGCTGCAGTTCATGGGGTCGCAAAGAGTCTGACACAACTGAGTGACTGAACTGAACTGATACATAACACTGGAGAAGGAAATGGCAACCCACTCCAGTGTTCTTGCCTGGAGAACTCCATGGACAGAGGAGCCTGGTGGGCTGCAGTCCATGGCGTCGCAGAGATTCAGACATGACTGAGTGTCTAACACACTTGATTGCTTAAATCATTTTGGACCTCAGAAGATTTAATTACCACATATATCAGTTTTCCCCATCTTAAAAATGGGAATAATAATCTTTACCTTAATTATCTAACAGGGTTATTATGAGAATCAAATAAAATAATCTATGTTTAAGTGATATGAAAAGCTTCAACAGAATGTAGCTGTGATGTGCTATTGTCACACCACTTCAGAGGTTAATCCAGCATAAATATCTGCTTAAGCTCAATGATCTTGGACAGTTTGATATCTTTCTCCATGCACGTAATTGTTTTCCCCTCTAATTTTAAATTCTTACTAAACTTCGGAAGTGAAAAATTATAGAATACTGTAATATGGGCTTCTCAGGTGGCGCTAGTGGTAAAGAATCCACCTGCCAATGCAGGAGATGCCAGAGATGTGGGTTCAATCCATAGGTCAGGAAGATCCCCTGGAGTAGGAAATGGCATCCCACTCTAGTAACTCTTGCCTGGAAAATTCCATGGCGGAGGAGCCTGGCGTGCTTTCAGTCCGTGGGGTCACCAAGAATTGGACATGACTAAGCACGCATGCGAAACATGGAGTGTCTTGTTAATGGAAATTTTAAAATATTTCTTTCACTGAGTATTAACACAAACTGATACTCAAAGCATTCAAATTTCATTATATCTAGTTTAAGGAGATGTGACCCAAGATAAATTTCTTAGAGCTTTACTAGTTATTTTAAGTGTTATTTATTTTCTGAGGCTGATTTCATCCTTAAAATTTTCAGCAAACTAGTTATAAGTACTTTCAATTCTACATCATTGTGTTTTTCTGAAGTTCCAGTTCATACACTGTTTCCTTCTGTGGCATTTTTTTTAATTAACAAAAAGCTAAATGGTTTTTAAAAAATCAACATAGTTCAAAAAAACATATGATAATGTTTGCCATCTCAGTATTAACAGTATTGTTAAAAGCTGGTAATGTATTTTTCTTATTATATCACAAGAAGTATATGTTGTCTTTTATTTTCCTTTCCGTTGATTTCTCCTAAAATTTCAGTGAAGATTGCTTGAACATCACTTTTACACAATTTCAAATCAGGTACAGATATGACAAGTTTGTGGATTTTGGTAAAGGTTTTATTTTTATGATGGTCTCCAAGGCAGAAAAAACACTTTTTCTTCCTAGTTTCTGGATTTATTAGTATAATTGACTTACATTATTATGTTACTTTCATTTATATTAGTTTCACTAGAATGTAGTGATTCAATATTTTTATACATTACAAGTAATCACCATGATAAGTCTAGTTACCATCCAGCACCATATGAAATTATTACAGTATTATTGACTATATTCCCCTTGTTATACATTTCACCCTTGTGATTCATCTGTTTTGTAACTGGTAGTTTGTACCTCATAAACCCCTCGTCTATTTTACTCATTCCCTTCCCTCCCCAACAACACCTATTTGTTCTCTGTACTATGAGTCTGTTTTATTTACTGTGTTTGTTCATGTTTTATTTTTTAGATTCCACATATAAGTGAAATCAAACAGTATTTATCTTCCTTTGTCTGACATTTCTCTAAGCATAATACCCTCTTTGTCCATCCATGTAGCTGCAAATACTTTTATTCTTTTCACATATATATCTCACATCTTCTTTATCCATTCATCTATAGATAGATACTGTGGTTGCTTCCATAACCTTGGTTATTGTAAATAATGCTGCAATGAACATAGAGCTGCATATATCTTTCTGAGCTATTGTTTTTGTTTTCTTTGGAAAAATACCCAGGGATGGTATTTGGATAACATGCTAATTCTATTTTTAATTTTTTGAGGAACCTCCATAACGTTTTCCATAGTGACTGCACCAATTTACATTCCCACCAACAATGCATGAGGATTTCCTTTTCTCCACATCCTCACCAACACTCATTATCTCTTGTCTCTTTTGATAAGAGCCATTCTGACAGGTGTGAGGTGACATTTCACTCTAGTTCTAATTTGCATTTCTCTGATAATTAGTGATAAGCATCTTTTCATGTGTCAGTTGGTTACCCGCATGTCTTCTTTGGAAAAATGCCTGTTTAGGCCCTCTGCCCATTTAAAAAATCTCATTGTTTATTTTTTGTTGTTATTGTATGAGTTCTTTGTAATTTTGGATATTAGCCCCTTACCAAAAATAAGATTTGCAAATATCTTCTCTCATTCAGTTGGTTGCTCTTTCATTTCGTTGATTGTCTCCTCTGTGCAAATATTTTGAAGTTTGATGAGGTAACATTTGATTATTTTTGCTTTTGTTTCTCTTATCTGAGGAGACAGATTAAAAAAAAATTGGTACAATTTATGTCAAAGAGTATTTTGCTTATGTTTTCTTCTGGAAGTTTTATGACTTCAGGTCTTACATTTAGGTCTTTAAAACATTTTGAATTAATTTTTATATATGGTTTGAGAAAGTAATCCAGTTTTATTCTTTTGCATGCAGCTGTCCAGTTTTCCCAATTGGATTTACTGAAGAGGCTGCTTTTCCGCATTGTATATCCTTACCTCTTTTGTTGTAGACTAATTGACCATGTAAAGTGGGTTCATTTCTGGACTGTCTATTCCATTCCATTGATCTATGTGTCTGTTTTTATGGCAGTACCATATTGTTTTGGTAACTGTAATTTTGCAGTATAGTTTAGAATCAGGGAGTGTAATACTTTCAGCTTTGTTCTTCTTTCTTAAGATCGTTTTCACTATTTGAGACCTTCTGTGTTATAATACAATTTTTAGGGCTGCAAGTCCTAGTTCTATAAAAAAACGCCCCTGGTGTTTTGATAGGAATTGGACTGAATCTGTAGATTGCCTTGGGTAGTATGGTCATTTTAATAACATTCATATTTCCAATCTATGAGCACAGAATACCTTTCCATTTGTTTGGATCATATTCAGTGGCCCTGGGCAACAAGACCATTTTAAATTGAGGCAAAATAACAGATACATACAGTGTGAATGAAATTTGCAACTTGACTATACATCTCTGCTTCTACTTTCTACAGTTTAGAAACACATTTAGGATTAATGTTTCTTTGTCACATTTCTGCTAATGAAACTTAACAATTCTGAGCAAGCCAATACTAGGGTTTTCAGAATATTTTATAATTATTATTCAGAAAAAATGTTTCAACAGAAACATTTTTCTAAAGTTGTAAATTGGCTTCTTTTTAAGATTAAGATCCTACATTATTATTTTTATATAAACCAGATTATGGATGTCAGCAATTTTTCATTTCTTTAAAAACATGTGATACCTTCAGGAATTTCTATTATAAACAACCCAGCAGTGTCTTTACCAGCATTCTCTAGTCTGCCTCTTACCAAATCCTACCACCCATAGACTCTTTAGAAAGTTTTCTAGTCACAGGATTATGGTCACCTATTAAATTATAATCTGTGCTGTGCTTAGTCACTCAGTCATGTCCAACTCTTTGCAACCCCATGGACTGTAGCCTACCAGGCTCTTCTGTCCATGGGGATTCTCCAGGCAAGAATAATGGAGTGGGTTGCCACGCTCTCCTCCACGGGATCTTCCCAACCCAGGGATTGAACCCAAGTTTTCCGCATTGCAGGCCAATTCTTTATTACCACGGAAGCCCAAGAATACTGGAGTGAGTAGCCTATCCCTTCTCCAGGGGAATGTCCCAACCCAGGCATCAAACTGGGGTTCCTTGCATTGCAGATGGATTCTTTACCAGATAAGCTACCAGGGAAGAATTATAACCTGCTTTCTTTCAAAAATATTTGAGATAGCTTACTGGATTGCACAAGTATAATGACATGAAGATTAAAGACATATTTACAAGCAAAATAAATTTAAAATGATGAGATATAACTAAAGAAAAAAGTTAATACACAGAAATATGTGCCACAAGTTCCCACAAAACTCTTAAAAGACAACTACATATTTATACTTAGTTCCAAACTTCTGATTAGCCCAAACTAAAAGGACAATATTATCACATAGAGAAATACTGTCCTAATGATAATAGTAATAAAAAATAATAAATGTGGATAAAACTTAATAAACTAATGTTTTATGGCTATGAAATTTGAGAAAATTTTCTCCTCCAATTTAGTATTCTGAACGCTTAAGAACAGAACATGGAATTCTTAGGAATGCTGCAAGGAATCGTGGAAAGGAAAATATCAACAATAGTCTTAAAATCAATATAGCTAGTTTTGTTTCTATAGTGCCCTTCAATGTAAATTGAGAGCATAAGGCCAAAGTACAATGTAGCAAATGCAACTCTCTGTAAGTGGGCAGTACAAAAAAATCAAAACAATGAAATAAGCTCTCTTAATGTCTAGATTGGTCCGGGGATAAATACTGTTACTATTTATTGGACTGGGTGAACTTCATGTCCTTTAATCTGTCCTTCATGGATATTATTTCTTGTACTTTGACTTTTTTTTAAATTGAAGCATAGTTGATCTAAAATGTTGTGTTAATTTCTGCTGTACAGCAAACCGACATGTATATACACACACATTCTTTTTAATATTCTTCTCCATTATGGTTTATCCCAGGACACTGAATATAGTTCTCTATGCTGTGAAGTAGGACCCTGTTGACCATCCATTCTACACGTAATAGTTTGCAATTACTAACTCCAAACTCCTAGCCCCTATCCCCACTCCTTCCTTGCTCCCTTGGATGCCGCAGGTCTATTCTCTACATCTGTGAGTCTATTTCTGCTTCATAGATCAGTTCATTGGTGTCATATTTTAGATTTCACAAATAAGCGATATCATGTATTTGTCTTTCTCTTTTTGATTTACTTCACTTATTGTGGACTTTGATTTTTGATAAAAGTTGGCCAGTGGTGGTGATCTGATTATTTGACAAATGTTTTGGAGTAATTATTTAGTGTTACTAGTTGAAATACATATATTTTTAAAACTCATATACTTCAAAATGTATATATATTAAAAATCAACTGAGTAAAGAGACATAAGAGAATGTCCCCTTATGAAAATTAAGGTGCCTAACTTAGACTTTGTATTGAGTTGGCATTGGCCTACCTTGGTAGAGAGGCGGTCTGAGAGCACTGTGGAAAGTATAAAGATTTTTCTCAGAAAACAATTCTGAGTCTGCTCCAGGATAAGGGCAAATCAATAAGCAAAGTTCCAAAGTTCTACACTCTAGACCATGACTTTGACAATTTTAACCTGGAAAATTTTCAAAGTAGAATTACCCATAGGAAAATTCCATAAATCCATTTGTGAAATGTCTGAATTTAACAGCTTTCTAGTGACCCTTTTGGGGAAAATGACTTGTGAAATGCACTGCATACTAATAAAAATGACGGACATGCTGTTTAGAGTTGTTGGGTATAAACCAATTAAACCTTTGGAGGACATCTGCCAGAAATACAAATTTGTGTTTAGAGACAACTGACCTTAAATGAACTCTTTCTGATTATTACATGGAAGGAATATTGTGTATTGAGGCCAGAACTATCACAGAGTATTTATCTTTTCAGGTTATTCTTTTTTTTTTTTTTTTTTTTTCCAGCAAGGGGAATTATACTTTGGTTATATTGTTGAGCTTAGTCTCTTTCAACTACTAATAGTCTTAATGAGACTGCTGTTAACTAGGTGTTTGTCTAACAGTTAACAAACTGTAAATATCAGATTTTTCCACATAACCGCCAAGAAACATGGATAATTAAAATAAATACCCAGAAGCCTTCTAAATTTCCACTTACTAGCTATGCACCAAAACTTTGCCTTCTAGAGGTTCTCTGTGACTGAACCTGTGTATAATGAATCATACTCAGTCACTTAAAATGGCTCCTTTCCTCTGCCAATGAACTCACACTTTCCTTATTAGCACTTCTAATTTAACTCGTGCTGCGGTGTATAGAGTTCTAGAAGTAGATCAACAGACATCACCATGGGAGGCTGGAGGGATGAAGGAAAAAGAAAGTTGGCATGTTCTGAGGCTTTTTAAAAAAAAACCAATATTTTCCCTTTAATTTCTCTTCAAAAATTGCAAAAGCAATATGTGTTTAGTGAAAGTGAAATAGTATAAAGAAAAAAAAAGAGCATTTAATATTTTTTGTCACCTCCTCTCTCTGCCACCTGGGTCCTCCTCATCTCCTGGATCCTCACAAGCAACAAATACTAACAACCTTGTGCATATCCTTTCACACATTTCTACATGCTCATTCATTCACAAACCAACTAGCACATACGAAATTCCATGGGTCTTGAATTCAGGTGCTCTATTCTCTCTACAGACCTAGACTTGGACTCTCTTTTCCTTCTGGACACTAAGTAGTTGTATCAGCTCGGGTTACGCAATGAGGTGAGGTAAGAAACGTCAAAAAGCACAAAAGATGCCTCTGGGATCTCAGCTAGGATGACTCATATGGCTGTGGATGACTTGAATGATAGTGGCTGCAAATGTAACTCTACAACAGGCTCTCCACACATCTCTCTGAAGTGGAGAACTTCTGAAGAACCGACTCAGTTGGGATTGTCGGTGGCGTGTCTGGGCCACTGCACCATGGCAGTCTTAGGGTAGTCAGACTTCATCTGTGGTGGCTCAGGTGGTTTCAAGGAAGAGCATGGCTGAAGCTACATCCTCTTTATGATTTCAACTTAGAAACCATGTGGCGAGCTATGCTCGCTCCTCAGCCAGGTGCTCACCTCCCTGAGGGAGCGGCCCACATCCGGCCACTATGGCCACTGGGTCTCCTGGAAGCGGTCCCAGAACAGCGACACCAAGAGCCCTTCATCGTCCACCTCTGCAAGAGCAGCAGTGGGGGCCGTCTCTGTGGCCGACAGAGTGGTTGAGGATAGTACAGTTGCTGTCGCTGCCATCTTCTCAGAAGCTGCGGTCACTTCCCCTCCTGCTCAGCAAGGGCGCTGGCTTAGAATCTAGGACCAGGAGCAACTGGAGCTCACTTCTGGTCGCTATGGTTTCTCACTAGGCTGGCTTTCTTTCCTTGATGATCCTCCAGGCTATGGGGTGCTAGCGCAGGGGAGAAAATTGGAAAGGGGCTAAAGAGGCAGGGTTTGAGGTTGCCAAGACGCGGCTGGCTGCTGACCTGTTTCCAGCAAATGAGGCAAGATCATCCGATGTTCCAACCTAGCAGGAAAAGGAGACTACTGACTGAAGAGTAGGCCCATGTAGTGTTTGAGAAGATAGTAGAATACATCGGGGAGACTTAAGCTATGCTCGACAGGATTTATGGCACCTCATTTCAGGTTACACAAGTACCGAGTGTACTACGTGAATGAGATGATCTTGAAGTTGGCTGCCAGTATCTCCAATGACACAGCTGGTGTCTTTGGGGACATGCAAGACCTACAAGTTTTAACAGAATAATTCTGGATTCCCTAGCACCCTATGCCAAATATTAAGTGTGGATAAAACCTGGAGCAGAGCATTCCTTATTGTATGGGAAACTTGTGGTGAAATCTGGACTTGGTGGAGTCACTGAAAATACTTCTCAGTACCAGGAAGTCCTGGTGTACTCCATGGCAGACATCCCTTTGGGTTTTGAGGTGGCAGTGAAGTCTACACAAGACTGCAGGAAAGTAGACCCATAGCAATTGTGGTATTTCACCTAGCAGACATTGGGGAATATGTGTGGCATGAAGAGACATTGAGTTTAAATGAAATCATCCTGAGGATGTATGGCTGTGTGGAAGGGCCTGGCTTTGTTTCCTTTGTCTGTGTGGGCTCCACCATCATGTTGAATTTTGTTGACACTCTGACCTCTTCAGGGACTTCTTAGTTTAATATTCTCTGTTAAGGACAAATGCAGACTAGATTTTTATTATGCAGAAATGGCTCAAAAATGGAGTTTTGGATCTTTGTAATTGTGGCAAAATAGAATTTGTTGTTGTTCAGTCGCTCAGTTGTGCCTGACTCTTTGCAGCCCAATGGACTGCAGCACACCAGGCTTCCCTGTCCTTCACCATCTCCTGGAGCTTGCTCAAACTCATATCCGTTGAATTAGTGATGCCATCCAACCATCTTGAAGAATGTCTAAATAGAATACTGTTTTTTATATTTGAATCCAAGGGCTTCTTGTTTTGAGTAACAGGTTCTAAATTGTTGTAACTGAGGACAAGAATAGCTTATTATTTGTGATGACACTGTTTTCCAAACACAGGGTAAGAACGTGATGGATTTTCTTAATTAATTATTAATACTATGAAAGATGGATATTGCCATATCAGAATAATAGACTGTCTCAGGGACTTTACAAATGAAATTTGGTTAAAATAATAGGGGAAGTTTATTCAGCTGATTTTCTTTATGGTAGGTGCTGTGTGGTATGGAAGAAAAACTTGCATTCAAACACCAGTTCTAATGTCTACTAGCTGTATGGCCTTAGATGAGTCATTAAACTTTAATACGCTTCATTTCCTTTTTCTGTTTCAAAAAACAACTTAATTGTCTTCTTAAGAATAGTTTTTAGAATTAGAAATCATGACATTAAAGCATGATCGCCTGGCAAATGATAGGTGTTGAATAAATGGTAAGGATTATTTTTATAATGTTTATACTAAGTATTTCCTTACTATGAGTAGGATCTTATGAATATAATTTTATTATCTTGACTTTTTTAAGTGGTTTTTTTAATCTTTCTTTTTCTTGAATGGTACAATCCCAGGCTGAATATTACTTTTATCACCTTGATTTTCTAAAATGTAACTTCTCTTATAAATCTTTTATTATTTTACTTAAAATTTTTTATTGAATTATAGTTGATTTACAATGTTGTCTTAGTTTCAGGTGTTGTATAGCAAAGTGATTCAATTGTACATATATATATATTCTTATAAATCTTACCTTACCACTGAACTGAATAAAAAAGCAGTAATCAGAGACCCTGAAATAGTAATTCAGCTCCTCCATCCTTCCCCCATGCCTTCAAAAATTATTAAAATATTTTTAATGAAAAACATAGCACAGACAAAAAATTTTTAAACTACCTGAATTGTTAACCAACTTCTTTAGTGAATATTTTGCTTAGTTTAAATGCCAAAGGTGATATCTCTAAAAATAAAGCATTTTTCAGTTAAAAAAAGAAGAAATGATATGGTATTATGTGCTCTCTACCCTGTTGGTGGACAGACTCACAAGCCCAATAAGATCAGGAGATGGGCACATGCTCTCACCTCTCTATGGGAAGATGGATACAGAATTTGTGGTCACTCCCGAGTTATACTGTGAAATGTTTATTGAGAAATGTATATTGTGAAATGTTTACTGAGAAATTCATATTTGCATTTTATCAAAGTAGAATATGGAAAAGCTAATAGGCTGATAATTTGTTTTGCTCCTTTAAAAGTTGCTCTGTTAAAAATAGAGCTGACTGTATTCTGAGTCTAACCAGACAAGACCGATAGAGTGCCAGTAGAGATTATAAGTGTCAAAGTCACCCATCAGGAAAGACCTTGAAAAATCATGGCAAGAATTCTTTATTAGGTACTTTATTTAGCTTAAGCTGTTAATCAGTTCTTCTAGAGGTGAAAACTTTCCTGGAACTGAGGTAGAAATAGGCCTGGGTCACAAAGTTTATGGTTATTGCCCTAAAAATAAAGCTAAGAAAAGCAACCTTCTCAGGTGTCATGACTTCCATGATCTCACCCAGCAGAATACTACTATTGGATTCTCCATCCCTGAGTCTACTTTCACTAGTGTTTACAATAGTGAAAGTCAGGCCCTGCACAATCATTTATTATACCTAAGATTTTATAAAGCAGCAAAATTTATAGTAAAACCATGACTAAGTGGTGGCCATGGTACCAGGTGCTCAGATATAACAGTGAATAAGGTAGCATGGCTGCCTTCAAAGAACACACTGTCTGGTGGGTGTTTCAGGTATGTGAACAGATAAATTGCAACACAAGGCACTGCTTGTAAATGAACCATGTGCCATCAGGGGGAGAAGACCAACCTGTCTGGGTGTTCACACTGGATGAGCACCTATAACCACTCCCTCTCTGTCCACACCTGAACCTTTGAACCTTATCTCTTATTTGGTCTTCTAGGAGGTCTCCCTGAAAGACTTCAAGCCCAGTTTTTCCCTCTGCCTAGATTTTTGGCTTTCATGATTTTTTTGGTCTCATTTCCTAATATTCTCCCTCCCTGCAATACTTTTGTTTCAACACTATTTATTTATATATTTGTTTCTGCCTTCTAAAGCCTGAAGGTACGAGATTCACTTATTAAAATATATGTTGAACAGTGACTCTCTATTGGGCAAAGTATTAGACGCTGGTGAGCCAGTTAGATAGGGTTCCTACCTGTTGCAGGGAGTTTCCTTCTAGTCAATGCCTCCTAGATTCTTGAAATTATGTGTCTGGCCTAGTCAGATGTGGGGTGGGTTGTTGTTGTTCAGTTGCTAAGTCGTGTCTGACTCTTTGTGACCCCATGGACTGCATCATGCCAGGCTTCCCTGTCCTTCACTAACTCCCTGCATTTCCTCAAACTTATGTCTATTGAGATGGTGATTCCATTAAACCATCTCATCCTCTGTCGTCCCTTTCATCTCCTGTCTTCAATCTTTCCCAGAAATAGGGTCTTTTCCAGTAAGTCAGCTCTTCACATCAGGTGGCCGAAATATTGGAGCTTCAACTTCAGCTTCAGTCCTTCCAATGAATATTCAGGATTGATTTCCTTCAGGGTTAACTGGTTGATCTCTTCGCTGTCCAAGGGACTCTCAAGAGTCTTCTCCAGCACCTCAATTTGAAAGCATTAATTCTTTGATGCTCAGCCTTTTTATGGTCCAACTCTCTCATCCATGCATGACTACCAGAAAATCAATAGCTTTGACTAGATGGACCTTGGTTGGCAAAGTGATGTCTGTGCTTTTCCATATGCTGTCTAGATTTGTCATATTTTTCCTTCCCAAGAGCAAACATCTTTTAATTTAATGACAGAAGTCACTGTCTGCTTTGATTTTGGAGCCCAAGAAAATAAAATCTGTCACTGTTTCCACTTTTCCCCTCCTGTTTGCCATGAAGTGATGGGACCAGATGCCATGATCTTAGTTTTAGGCTTTGAAAAACTCAGGGAAGCCTTTCTAGCCAGGTGACATTTGATCTATTATTATTATTTTCTATTGAGAAAATAGAAGTTTTTCTCCAGGTTGGGGTAGAGGTAGAGTGGGGGAAGGCCAGACATTTCATGCAGAAGGCATAACACATGCAAAAAGTAGGAAGAGCATGGTCAATTTGGGAGATAAAGAGAGATTCATTTGAGAATGTAGAGAGGCATATCAGAGTGAAGCTAGAGAAGTAGGTTGGGGTCATAATTGGAAGGGCTTTGTATGCCCTTTCTGGTTTTTGGACTTAATCCCACAGGAAAGGAAGAGTCAGCTAACATTCAGAAGTAGAATCATGACAAAATCGGATCTATTGTACTTTAAGAAGATAAACCCAGCAGGATGGTTGCAAGAGTGGTGGAAAGACAAGCAGCAGGGAGACCAGTTAGGAGATGGTTGTATTAGCCTAGGTGAGAATGTGTGAGCACCGAGTGATTAGATCAAAAGAGGGGACAGAAGTTAATTCTGCAATAGGGGTTTAAAGTGGAATCAAGACCACTCAGCTACTCATTAGCACAGAACGCTTGATGGACAGTAAGATCATGAGTCTGAGATGGAAGAAGAGGAATGAAGAGCATATTTGGTGAGTAAGATAACACCAAATTTTGTTTCGGATTATTGGCTATTCAAGTGAAGATATTCAGAAGGCAGCTGGAGGCTTCGATCTGAGTCTAAAGAGGGAGAGAAGATGGGCTAGAGACTCATTTTTTGAGAAGCCATAGAAGAGATAAATGGAAAGAAAGTTAAATATTTGAGAAAGGACGAAAAAATCAACAAAGATTGTGAAATCAGTGAATAAGGAGGAGAAGCAGCAAAGATTAGACTCCTGGAAAGGGAGGAAAGGTCAAGCAGATGAGTAGTGGTGCTATGCTATTGACCAAAGTTCTGTGTGTGCCTGAGTCAAGTGTTGGCACATGTGATGATGAAGGTGTAAAAAGGGCAGGTGTCAGCTCTGCTGCTTAGGATGTTGCACGGATGCTTGCATCCAAAGTGCTCCTGTGTGGTTTCAGGCCTTCACTCTTGGTTCTTGCATGTCAGGAGTCAGAATGGAGTTAGAACACTTCCCAGGCTGGTCTCACTCCCAAGAAAAAGAGGACCTTAGAAACTTAGTACCCCACTTTCCAAAAGTTGAGAAACATGGGAGATATAATCTGCCTCTTAGGAGATAATAGCATTCTAACTTTAAACCAACTTTTCCATTTCTGTGCCTGAATTTTATCTGCCTGATGCATTTGGTTGAATATCACTTTTGTTTTCTATTGTACTAGAGATGTTTTTGAGTTAACTGTTATGCAATTTTATGCTTAAAAATGTTTCAAATTGTTCTGAAAATGTCCTCCCCAAGAAAGTGGTAAGAATTTTCTCTTTCCTCATCAAACATAAATACACAAGCTGACTGGATAGGAAGACTTTTGCCTAAATATCATTTGCTTCCATAGTTTATTTGTTCATTTAGTTTCCATTGGGAAATATATAGATTATAAATGCTCCAATTGTTTAAGATGAGTCATTTAATTTGCACAGTCCCTTGTGAGTAGTGTTTGGCATCAAAGGATCTGGAGTCAGTTTTGATGCTAAGTGACACTTAATTGGGCGTGGTAGAGTTAGTTCAGAATGATGCTGGCTAAGGGCCTTAGAAGGATTAATATCCTGATACTAGATTATCTAGCTGGATGAAAGCACTGTTTGTAGATTAAAAGAGAGTATAGTAGTCAGGTGACCTGGGAATAATCATAACAGGGGAGGAAAGTCATCCTAAAACCAAACCAAATTAAATCAAACCAAACATTTAGTCTGCCTAGGGAAGCTGATATGGGGACAAGGCTTAAGGGAGCCTTGAAATTCACTTCCAAGATTTGCTTGACCTCATTGTTACTTTCTTTTTTATTTCTTTTAAATGATACAATCTGTGAAATGACTCCCTTCTTTTCAAAAATTAGATGTTAATCAGCAGCATAACTGAAGCCTTTCTTGTTTGGCTCTTAAATGAAAGTGCTCCATTATATGCATTTAACAGGGCTTTCTTTCAGATCAGAATCTCTGTTATAAAATACAGTGGCAATCATGCCACATCTACTGGCTTGTAATTTACACAACTATCTGTGTACAAGTTATATTTTTCTTACTTGATAATAAGTAACTTCAGGGCAGGAAACACTAGCTTTTGATGTGTTTGTCTATCCATCCATCTGTCGACTTATAGAAAGTTTGAGTGTGTGTCAGGAGCGGTGATGAGGACATGCTTTTTTTCCCTCAAGGAGCTCAGTCCTGTTAGGGCCCTGGTTCCCTACCAGGGCTGAACAAAGAATCACTTGGGTTGCTGGGCTCCATTTACAGGAAGTCTGTTTTCATTGTGTGACCTGGGTGTTGGTGTATATATTTTAAAGTTTTCTTTCTTTTACTTTTTAATTTGAAATTTTCATTTTATTAGGTGATTCCCGGGAGCAAACAGATTGAAAGCCATCAAGTTAGGCTGATAGGCCTACATTCTGTTATGAAAAAGAAAAAACAGCATTTTCTTGGTACAGAGAAGAAAATATAGTCACATACTTTTAAAAAATCTTTTACTCTTCATAGCACCTACCATAGGAGACGCAGTTTCAATCCCTGGGTTGGGATGAGGAAATGACAGCCCACTCCAGTATTTTGGCCTGAGAAATTCCATGGACAGAGGAACCTGGTGGGCTACATACAGTCCAAAGGGTCACAGAGTCAGACCTGACTAAGAGGCTAACCACGATACAACACAGCAGCAACTACACAGGACATGGGGTCTTTTTTTTTTTTTTTTAATTTTATTTTATTTTTAAACTTTACATAATTGTATTAGTTTTGCCAAATATCAGGACATGGGGTCTTAAGTAGACTAGATTAAACATTTCTTTAATTAAATGATATTACCATTAGGCTCAATTACCTACTTCACTATCGTTAGATGATATTCTGTATTGCAATTAGGGCAATTCTTTCATTTATTAATTGATTTTCTGTCACAACTTAAAGACTTTGGGGGCATTTTTCTTTGAGAAATAATGAATGTAGTTCTTGCTATATTTAGCTTTATAGATTCTTGACTTTATAGCTTTTGGATTCTTGACTTTATTTGATGAAATCTGACACATCTTTTTATGGGCAAAGTCATTTTTTCAGTTTGAAAACCCTGATTTTTAGAAATCAGCATCTCTTAGTTGAGACAGGTTTTATAAATTAATTATGGTACAAGTAAAGTATCTATCTTAATGTACTTCATCTGTTTAAAATTATAATTTCAAGTCCCGTAAATTGGATACGAAACCATAGCACGATAAACTCTTGACCTTAGAAGAACATTTGAAAGGATCACTTAGCCCAAAAGGCATTGTGTTTCTCTTCAGTGGGGAGTCCATTTCTGTTCAGACACCCAGTCTGGAACTCACTCTTCTCACTCAAGTTCAAATGAGATAAAACCCTCCTCTCCTTACAGTAAGCGTGAGATTGGAGATCACACAGGGGCAGGCTGCTGAGTGTACAGATCAGAGACAAGCTCTAGTCATGTTGAAAGAAGCCAGTTTGGGGGGAACCAGTGTTAGTGGCAGACACTTTGTGGTGTATTGAAGATAACCAACCTCCTCAGAAATACTGATGATTAACGTAGTCCTTATAGTGAACTTTGAGCAGTTTCAGATCAAAAATATAATATTTTTCAAGGAAGACTTCGGCACAGGAAAATGGTTTCTCAATACAAATCACATTTTCTGGGTTCCTTTGCAGCTTGGTATGTATGTTCACATGACTAATTTCTGGTTAAGAAGATATGATTAGAAGGCATGTGTGTAACTTTGAGTTTCCGTTCTTTATTTTTTTACTTTTTGGCTGCACCCCACGGCATGTGGAATCTTAGTTTTCCAACCAGAGATGGAATCTGAACCCCGTGCTCTGAAAGGCAGAGTCTTAACCACTGGACCACCAGGGAAGTCCATCGAGTTTCTGTTCTTCAGAGGAATGAGGATTCCCTCCTCTTCCCTCTGTTTGTCTTTTCACTGATTGGAATGTGGATGTTGCATATGAAGACAAAGATAAGAATAACTAGATACCTTGATGATTCTACAGAGTAGTTACCATACTGCTCAGAGTTTTATGTGAGAAGAATAAACTATCAGCTTTAAGTCACTGTTACTTTGTGTCTCTGTCACACAAAGTGTGCCTGTGTGCTAAGTTGCTTCAGTCACGTCCTCTGCGACCCTATGGACTGTAGCCTGCCAGGCTCCTTTCTCCATGGGATTTTCCAGGTAAGAATACTAGAGTGGGTTGCTGTGCCCGCCTCCAAGGGATCTTCCTGACCCAGGGATTGAAACTGTGTCTCTTACACCTCCTGCATTGGCAGGTGGGTTCTTTACCACTAGCACCACCTGGGAAGCCTCCTATCACACGCTGCTGTGGCTGCTAAGTCACTTCAGTCATGTCCGACTCTGTGTGACCCCATAGACGGCAGCCAACCAGGCTCCGCCGTCCCTGGGATTCTCCAGGCAAGAACACTGGAGTGGGTTGCCATTTCCTTCTCCAAGACATGAAAGGGAAAAGTGAAAGTGAAGTCGCTCAGTAAGTGTCTGACTCTTCGTGACCCCATGGACTGCAGTCTACCAGGCTCCTCCGTCCATGGGATTTTCCAGGCAAGAGTACTGGAGCGGGGTGTCATTGCCTTCTCTGCCTATCACATGCAGTTAGTATCATATCCTAATTCACTATCCCCTCAATCTCTAGGTAAACTGGGTTAAATTAAATACAGTTCCCTGAACTTTCAATTGTAGTTTTAAAATTTCTTCTTACCTTTACCTGGACCTGAACTGCATTTACAAATACATTTGCCCTGCGAGCCAAGTAAGCGCCTTCTCATTTTTCAAGATTCTTTTTAAATATTGCTCTCTCTCTAGCAAACCTTCTTGATATATCTATGTAAAGGTGATAATCCTTTTATGATTGCCTTCAATAGATTTTGTACATAATTAAAATAATAATATACATACTTTATTGAGTATCTACTATGCATCACGTACTTTAAATGGGCTGTACATAAAATAGCTCATTTATTCTCTCAGTAGTGTTATGCGGTGTGTATATCAAACTCATTTTATAGATGAGAACATCTAGTCTTAGACAGAGAGGCTAGGTAACTTAATATGTCCAGTTCATAATGTTAGAGTAAACAGTAGAGCTGGAATTCAAAACCAGATGATTCTGGTCCTAATTCCGTGTTCTATCCACTCTGCCTTCATCTCATTTGTTTGTTTACATGTACATCTCATCCAAATATACCCTAGATTCCTCATATCTAACTCATTGTGGGAGCTCAATAGATACAAGTTAAATAACTGAGCTACCACCAACTTTATTCACCAGTTGTCTTCCAAAGTTTTGCTATAAATCTAGTAATAGGACCACACCCCAGGGTCAGGCCCAAGGAGAGTCACTGTTGCCTACTCTGGTTTCTCCTTGGATCATGCATCTGCAATTGATCTGATGCGCCATGTCCTAGGCTAGCTTTGTTAGGATTTTAGTCTTCTAGGACTACCATTGGAGAAGGAAATGGCAACCCACTCCAGTATTCTTGCCTGGAGAATCCTGTGGACAGAGGACTTGGTGGGCTGCTGTCCATGGGGTCACACAGAGTCGGACACGACTGAAGCAACTTAGCATGCGTGCATGAATTGGAGAAGGAAATGGGAACCCACTGCAGTATTCTTGCCTGGAGAATCCCAGGGACAGAGGAGCTGGAAGGCTGCCGTCTGTGGGGTTGCACAGAGTCAGACACGACTGAAGTGACTTAGCAGCAGCAGCAGCAGCAGCAGGACTACCATAACAAAATACCACAGACTGGGTGGATTAAACAACAGAAATGTATTCACTATCAGTTATAGAGGCTGAGAGCCCAAGATTAAGGAGTTGTCAGGGTTGTTTTCTGATGAGACCTCTCTTCCTGGCTTGTAAATGGCTGTTTTCTTGTTGTGTCTTTATATGCCTTTTCTCTGTGCTTTGTAACTCTGGTGTCTGTCTCTCTTTTCTTATGAGGACACCAGTCCCACCAAATTGAGGCATTCATCCATATGACCTCATCATTGAAATACATTTTTAGGCTCAAGATAGAACTACTCCCAGATGGGGTGCCTAGTCAGCATATCACAACTTAGAAAACTTTTTGTCCCTGTAAATGCTCCACTTGAGCAGAAGCATAGTATATGCAGTTAGCCAATCCCCAAATGCCAAGCCAACTCTGGATTCTGTAGATTATTTATTTCCTCTTGTCTTATTCATTTCCTATTTTTCTCTTCCTTGTTCCTTGTTTTATATCCTGTAAAAGTTTCTTGTCTTTTCCATTTTGCAGTTCTCTGGACCCTTGGGAATGGGGACTGCCTGCTTCATGAAATATTAAAATTTGTTTTATTGCCTAAATGATCTTTGATCATTTTTAACACTACAAAAAGAGTTTTTCCTCTCCAATGTGTTCCACATATACTGAGTGTGTCATGAGGATGTGAAGTGTGCTAATTCATGCAGCCTAATCCTCAGTTTCCTAATCTTTAAAATGGGGATAATAAGAACAATCTCGTGTATCTCACAATGAGATTTTTTTCTCTTCCTTTTCTTAGTATTAAATGCAATAACATTCAGAAAGTGCTTTACCAACTGAAAGTGTTACGTCTGTAATGTCTTTCTCCCAATTGCCTCACAAATATTGACTCATTTTTTTTTTTTAAGACTCAGACTAAATATCACCTCCACTGTGGGCTAATATTTTTCTTTATCATAACTATTGACTGGTGGATGATGGACGAGTGAGGTTTTTACACCCCAGGGTCCAAGACCAATGCAGAGAGAATATAAAAAGAGCATGGGAAATTTGCTGGTGTTTTGTAAGTGACCAGCACTTGCTTCTCTAACAAGTGCTTGGAACAATATGGTCCTCTGTGTGTCCAGACACAGAACAGACTTCCTGTCCCTTCCTTCCTTCCTTCTTTCTCCCCTTTTTATCAATGTGCTATGGAAAGAGCAAAAGATTTGATCAGGGTTTAAATCTTGATTCTCTAACTACCTACATAGTTGACCTTGGACAGCTCATTTCACATCTATGAGCCTCAGTGTTCTAAGAGTTGATTTGATACTGCAGATCTGGTTGCTGCATCTGTGTGGGCATGAAGTGAAGGAGCTGTGGGTGCAAGGGAGGGAAGAGAGGGGTGGTGGAGAGGGAGAAGGAAGAGTATTGAGAATTGTGAGGACAAGTGACATTTGTGCCAATCCTTGTGTTTTAATTGCCACATAGGTTTCCAAATTGGGATTTAGCTCTAAAAATCTATGTTTTTTATGTTAATTTCCCACTAGATAAAGTCAGGCTTGTGTTATCTTTTACAAGTGATGCTTTTTTTAAAAATTAATTAATTTATTTTTCTGTGTTGGGTCTTAGTTGCGGCATGTGGAAGTCCATTTCATTGGGAACACAGAGTTTTAGCCACTGGGCACCAGGGAAGTCCTACAAGTGGTGCTTTTTCTGTTTTGGGCAGACAGACATCACAGTTGATGCAGAGACTTCTGGGAACTAGAAGGGGAAGCAGGAGGCCTGTCTGGTAAAGCAGATTGTTAGATTGTGGGTGCCTGTCAAGCAGGTTGGGTGTTGATTATTGTGTTGACCTGGTCTAAAGTGAATTTTCCAAGAAGGAAAAAAATTTATTTGGGGCACTTTGGGCTGAATAAAATAAATTAACCATCTCTGATTGGCTTCAGATTTGCAGATCTCTGAAGAATTTGAAAAGGGTGTGGCAATTAAGCAATAGTGGAACTCCACATACTGAATAAACTAAGAATTTTGAGGCTTGCACAAGTTCTGAATATGGTCCAGACCTTTTTAGTAAACATCTATTACATTTCTCAAAACTGAAATGGTTTAAGAAGAAAAAAAAAAAAAAGGAAACACATAATGAGAAGAACGAACCAGTTTATGAAAGGATCAGTTCAGTTCAGTCACTTAGTCATGTCCAACTCCTTGCAACCCCATGGACCACAGCATGCCAGGCCTCCCTGTCCATCACCAGATCCTGGAGTTTACTCAAACTCATGTCCATTGTGTCGGTGATGAAAGGATAGAAAAAGTTTTTATTCTAAGACTTTTAATAAATGTTCTTTTATTCAAGGATAATCTGTAATGCTCAGTAGTGACTTCAGTTCAGTTCAGTCGCTCAGTCATGTCTGACTCTTTGCAACCCCATGGACTGGTGCATGCCAGGCTTCCCTGTCCATCACCAACTTAGAGGCTTATTATCCCTACCTTACCCTGCTGTGGAATATAGATTCATTCTTTTTGTTAGAGTGATATTTTGTTCAATGGACAATGCTTGCCCATATCCATATCCAGTGATAGATTTAAAATGCAGGTAATGTAGAAGTGGTTTGAGAGACTCCAGGGCCATGAATTGACAGGAAGCTAAGGGCAAAGTGCTGCAGTCATGACTGGGTTACAAATTGCATCTAGAAAGGGTGTAAAGATTCAAAGCAGACTTATTGGACTCGACAACCTATTCTTGTCCCACAGCCTGGCCTTGATAATGCTGCTCTGTCTCCGAGTGCTGTCATGAGGATTCAAGAATTGCATGCCATTTGTAATGCTGGTACACTATAGGTATTTTTCAGATGTCAGTCCCCTTGTCCTTAACTTCAAGTGCCACCACCTTGCCTTTGTCAAGATTATTTCCATCTTTAAGATATATGCGTGTGTCTGTGTGTGTGTACACACATTTGTGAGATAGGAGGGTTTGTAATAAAATGCACATGTTGGTGCAGTAGTCCATTGATCAATCAATCTTGAACAAGATGTTCAGTTCTGGATCATTTAGTTTTCATTTATTTATGGGACAATCAGTTCCTATTTTTTTAATAGTACTTTGGGCATAGATGTAACAGGAAACCTAAAAATTGAGGATTAGGGAAAGAACATACATAAAATGGAATCTGTGGTATCATGTTCAATATATAAAGGGGTAGGCTGAGGGCCTTTTCATGGGGTTCAAAGAGAAGCAGAAAGTGGCTGATGTGAAAAGCCTCTTCATTGGAGAATTCAGAATAAGCTGAGTGTTGCAGGACATGACCTCAACAGGCTGCTGGGAGATGAAAGTTTCATCATAAAGACCATAAACTTGGAGGCCAGAGTCTTACTGAGGTGGCAAGGTTTTTGATTTGAAGGACAAATTTTCTAGGGAAATGGTAATAAGGCAAGCTTCCTCTGGATCAGTGGGGTAACCTAGCAAGAAATAATGATGATGTGTATCTAATCTCTGAAAGGCCTTTGACCATATCTGCCCAATAGTCTAGACCTGATCATTTTGAGGTGATGTGTTGACTGATATTCTCTTTGAGAAGAACTTTGAAGTATAGTCCAACTAGAAAGAAAATTAATTAATAGTTAAAGAACAGCAAGGCAGGTAATGAAACCTGGTTTAGGTGTTGAGTAGTTAAATGTACTGAATATATCTGCTAGAAATTTATACTGGAGAGTGAATTAGAAACTGAACCTTTCCAGAGAAGCTTTCAATAAAGACTCTTGCTTTTTTCTTTACTTCTTGTAGGCGACTATGTCAGTTCCCATTTACCGAATGGAAAACATAGTGCATGAGCAGACAGAATGACAGCTGAGTTTTATAAAACACAAAATATCACACACATTTCCCTGGTGTTTGCCAGCACACTAATGTAGACTCCAGCTCAGAGTTCTGTCAGAAGTCTGTCAGTCCTGCTAAATCAAGGAAAGAGGGGGGGCAGTGCTAAGATGGTGGAGGAATAGGATGGGGAGACCACTTCCTCCCCCACAAATTCATCGAAAGAACATTTGAACGCCGAGCAAATTCCACAGAACAACTTCTGAATGGTGGCAGCGGATATCAGGCACCCAGAAAGGCAGCCCATTGTCTTCAAAAGGAGGTAGGAAAAAATATAAAAGATAAAAAGAGAGACAAAAGAGGTAGGGATGGAGATCCATCCAGGGAAGGGAGTCTTAAAAAAGAGAGAAGTTTCCAAACACCAGGAAACACTCTCACCGGCAAGTCTGTGGTGAGCTTTGGAACCTCAGAGGGCAACATAACTGCTAGGAAAAATAAATAAATAATTGAAACCCACAATTATGTGCCTAAAGGCAACTCCCAGCCAAAAAGCAGTGCAGACACTTGCCTCCGCCCCCAGCAAGCGGGGACTGGACAGGGAGGCACAGGCTGCATTGCTTAGGGCCTGCATTGCTTAAAGTAAGGACCGGGCCTGAATGCCCTGAGAGCAATATGAGGGAATTAACTAGAGTTGGCAATCCAGACTGTGGGATAGCTATCCCGTGAAAAGCCCTAACCTAAGACACACCTAAGATATCACCAGATGGTCAACACCGAAATCAGATTGATTATATTCTTTGCAGCCAAAGATGGAGAAGCTCTATACAGTCAACAAAAACAAGATCAGGAGCTGACTGTGGCTCAGATCATGAACTCCTTATTGCCAAATTCAGACTTAAATTGAAGAAAGTAGGGAAAACCACTAGACCATTCAGGTATGACCTAAATCAAATCCCTTATGATTATACAGTGGAAGTGAGAAATAGATTTAAGGGCCTAGATCTGATAGATAGAGTGCCTGATGAACTATGGACTGAGGTTTGTGACATTGTACAGGAGACAGGGATCAAGACCATCCCCATGGAAAAGAAATGCAAAAAAGCAAAATGGCTGTCTGGGGAGGCCTTACAAATAGCTGTGAAAAGAAGAGAAGCGAAAAGCAAAGGAGAAAAGGAAAGATATAAACATCTGAATGCAGAGTTCCAAAGAATAGCAAGAAGAGATAAGAAAGCCTTCCTCAGCGATCAATGCAAAGAAATAGAGGAAAACAACAGAATGGGAAAGACAAGAGATCTCTTCAAGAAAATTAGAGATACCAAGGGAACATTTCATACAAAAATGGGCTCGATAAAGGACAGAAATGGTATGGACCTAACAGAAGCAGAAAATATTAAGGAGAGATGGCAAGAATACACAGAAGAACTGTACAAAAAAGATCTTCACGACCCAGATAATCACCATGGTGTGACCACTGACCTAGAGCCAGACATCCTGGAATGTGAAGTCAAGTGGGCCTTAGAAAGCATCACTACAAACAAAGCTAGTGGAGGTGATGGCATTCCAGTTGAGCTGTTCCAAATCCTGAAAGATGATGCTGTGAAAGTGCTGCACTCAATATGCCAGCAAATTTGGAAAACTTAGCAGTGGCCACAGGACTGGAAAAGGTCAGTTTTCATTCCAATCCCAAAGAAAGGCAATGCCAAAGAATGCTCAAACTACCGCACAATTGCACTCATCTCACACGCTAGTAAAGTAATGCTCAAAATTCTCCAAGCCAGGCTTCAGCAGTACGTGAACCATGAACTTTCAGGTGTTTAAGCTGGTTTTAGAAAAGGCAGAGGAACCAGAGATCAAATTGCCAACATCTGCTGGATCATGGAAAAAGCAAGAGAGTTCCAGAAAAACATCTATTTCTGCTTTATTGACTATGCCAAACCCTTTGACTGTGTGGATCACAATAAACTGTGGAAAATTCTGAAAGAGATGGGAATACCAGACCACCTGACCTGCCTCTTGAGAAACCTACATGCAGGTCAGGAAGCAACAGTTAGAACTAGACATGGAACAACAGACTGGTTCCAAATAGGAAAAGGAGTACGTCAAGGCTGTATATTGTCACCCTGTTTATTTAACTTCTATGCAGAGTACATCATGAGAAACGCTGGGCTGGGAGAAGCACAAGCTGGAATCAAGATTGCCAGAGAAATATCAATAACCTCAGATATGCAGATGACACCACCCTTATGGCAGAAAGTGAAGAGGAAGCCTCTTGATGAGAGTTAAAGAGGAGAGTGAAAAAGTTGGCTTAAAGCTCAACATTCAGAAAACAAAGATCATGGCATCTGGTCCCATCATTTCATGGGAAATAGATGCAGAAACAGTGGAAACAGTGTCAGACATTATTTTTTGGGTCTCCAAAATCACTGCAGATGGTGACTGCAGCCATGAAATTAAAAGACACTTACTCCTTGGAAGGAAAGTTATGACCAACCTAGATAGTATATTCAAAAACAGAGACATTACTTTGCCAACAAAGGTCTGTCTAGTCAAGGCTATGGTTTTTCCAGCAGTCATAAATGAATGTGAGAGTTGGACTGTGAAGAAAGCTGAGAGCCAAAGAATTGATGCTTTTGAACTGTGGTGTTGGAGAAGACTCTTGAGAGTCCCTTGAACTGCAAGGAGATCCAATCAGTCCATTCTGAAAGAGATCAGCCCTGGGATTTCTTTGGAAGGAATGATGCTAAACTCCAGTACTTTGGCCACCTGATGCGAAGAGCTGACTCATTGGAAAAGACTCTGATGCTGGGAGGGATTGGGGGCAAGAGGAGAAGGGGCCGACAGAGGATGAGATGGCTGGATGGCATCACTGACTCGATGGACTTGAGTCTGAGTGAACTCCGGGAGTTGGTGATGGGCAGGGAGGCCTGGCGTGCTGTGATTCATGGGGTCACAAAGAGTTGGACATGACTGAGCAACTGAACTGAACTGAACTGAAGACACTGCCAGGCCTGTTCACAGAACAAAGCACTGAGCAGAGCTAGACAGCTGTGGACAGGCCCATCTCCCGCTGGAGACAGGCAGGCAAGGGCAGCCAGAGCCAGAAGGGGGCAATCATGGCCCCAGAGAGGCATCATTTACCAAACTGCAAGCAGGCTTCATTGCTAACCAAGACCACTTGGGATTCTGGACGGTCAACATCTGCCGGTAGGGTCACAACCAGAGATCAGCTCTCAAGAGAGACACATGGCACACCTGAGAAGGCGTGCACCCAGTTGTACACCCAGAAAACCAAGCGGCAGGGATGGGGGAGGTGATAAATCGCAGCGACTGTGCTCACCAAGCACCTGGTCACCTGAGCTGCTCACACCAGGGAAGGGCACAAAACACAGGCCCATTCAAGTCTGCACCTTTGTGGAGTTCCCGAGAACCTGAACCCGAATGGCTTAGACCTGGGAAGTACACTCAACCCAGGGCCCGTGTCACAGTTCTGGACAGAGCAACTTAGAGCCTGAGCAGTATAGACTGGGAAAGCACACACGCCATGAGTGGGAGCAAACCCAGTGTGGCCGACACACTGGGAGCACTCCCCACAGATGCCAGTGATATTTATTTTCGATGTTCCCCATTCCCCACAGCAAAATTGAACAAGTGAGCTTTAAAAAGTGACCACCACCACCCCCCTTGTGTCAGGGTGGAAATTAGACACTGAATAGGCCAGCAAACAGAAAAAGCCAAAACAGAGGGAACCGCTTTGAAAGTGACAGGTGCAATAGATTAAAACCCTGCAGTTAGCACCGACTACATAGGAAGGGGCCCATAGATCTTGAGAAGTGTAAGCCAGATTAGGGAACTATCTGAAAATGAACTGGCCCCACACTGTCCACAACACCAGAGAAAGTCCTAGATATATTTTTACTATTATCATTTTTTTAATTAAAAATTTTTTTTATTTTTAAGTCCTCTATTACTCCTTTAATTTTCATTTTTATAACATAACTATAACTTTACATAAAAAAGACCCAATTTTTAAAGCAAACTTCATATATATATATATAATAGTTTTTGTGACTTTGTTTTTTCCTTTAATATTGTATTTTTGAGAATCTAACCTCTACTCTAGATTTTTAATCTTTGCTTTTTGGTATTTTTTATAAATTTTGTACCTTTAAGAACCCAATCTTCAGTACCCATTTTTACTTGGGAGCAAGATTACTGGCTGGATTGCTCTCTCCCCTTTGGACTCTCCTCTTTCTCCACCAGGTCGCCTCTATCTCCTCCCTCCCCTTTCTCTTCTCTACCCAACTCTGTGAATCTCTTTGTATGTTCCGGGTTGTGGAGAACACCTAGGGAACTGATTACTGGCTGGATTTGTCTCTCTCCTTTTGATTCCCCCTCTTATCCTCCTGGCCACCTCTGTCTCCTTCCTCCCTCTTCTCTTCTCTGTATAACTCCATGAACATCTCTGAGGGATCCAGACTGTGGAGAGCACATAGGGAAGTGATTACTGGCTAGCTTGCTCTCTCCCCTTTTGATTCCCCCTCTTCTCCTCCTGGTCACATCTATCTCCCTCCTCCCTCTTCTCTTCTCTATGTAACTCTGTGTACCTCTCTGGATGTCCCTCACTGTGGATAAACTTTTCATCATTAACCTAGATCTTTTATCATCAGTGTTGTATAGATGGAGAAGTCTTGAGCTACTGTAAGAATAAGACTGAAAACCAGAGGCAGGAGGCTTAAATCCAAATCATGAGAACACCAGAGAACTCCTGACTCCAGGGAACATTAATCGATAGGAGCTCATCAAATGCCTCCATACCTACACTGAAACCAAGCACCACCCAAGAGCCAACAAGCTCCAGAGAAAGACATGCAAATTCTCAAATGACACAGGAACATAGCCCTGAGCTTCAATATACAGGCTGCCCAAAGTCATACCAAACCCATTGACATCTCAAAACTCATTACTGGACACTTTAATGCACTCCAGAGAGAAGAGATTCAGCTCCACCCACCAGAACACTGACACAAGCTTCCCTAACCAGGAAACCTCAACAAGCCACCCATCCAACCCCACTCACAGTGAGGAACCTCCACAATAAAGAAGAACCACAAGCTGCCAGATTATGGAAAGGCCACCCCAAACACAGCAATATAAACAAGATGAAAAGGCAGAGAAATACCTAGCAGGCAAAAGAACAGGATAAATGCCCACCAAACCAAAAAAAAAAGAAGAAGAAGAAGAAAAGATAGGGAATCTACCTGATAAGGAATTCTGAATAATGATAGTGAAAATGATCCAAAATCTTGAAAACAAAATGGAGTTACAGATAAATTGCCTGGAGACAAGGATCGAGAAGATGTAAGAAATGTTTAACAAGGACCTAGAAGAAATAAAAAAGAGCCAATATTTAATGAATAATGCAATAAATGAGGTAAAAAACACTCTGGAGGGGAAAAAATAGTAGAATAACAGAGGCAGAAGATAGGATTAGTGAATTAGAAGATAGAATGGTAGAAATAAATGAAACAGAGAGGAAAAAAGAAAAAAGAATTAAAAGAAATGAGGACAACCTCAGAGACCTCTGGGACAATGTTAAATGCCCCAACATTCGAATCATAGGAGTCCCAGAAGAAGAAGACAAAAAGAAAGGCCATGAGAAAATACTTAAGGAGATAATAGTTGAAAATTTCCCTAAAATGAGGAAGGAAATAGTCACCCAAGTCCAAGAAACCCAGAGAGTCCCAAACAGGATAAACCCAAGGCAAAACACCCCAAGACACATATTAATCAAATTAACAAAGATCAAACACAAAGAACAAATATTAAAAGCAGCAAGGGAAAAACAACAAGTAACACACAAGGGGATTCCCATTAGGATAACAGCTAATCTTTCAATAGAAACTCTTCAGGCCAGAGGGAATGGCAGGACATACATAAAGTGATGAAAGAAAATAACCTACAGTCCAGATTACTGTACCCAGCAAGGATCTCATTCAAATATGAGGGAGAAATCAAAAGCTTTACAGACAAGCAAAAGCTGAGAGAATTCAGCACCACCAAACCAGCTCGCCAACAAATGCTAAAGGATCTTCTCTAGACAGGAAAGACAGAAAGGGTGTATAAACTCGAACCCAAAACAATCAAGTAAATGGCAACAGGATCATACTTATCAATAATTACCTTAAATGTAAATGGCTTGAATGCCCCAACCAAAACACAAAGACTGGCTGAATGGATACAAAAACAAGACCCCTATATATATTGTCTACAAGAGACCCACCTTGAAACAAGGGACACATACAGACTGAAAGTGAAGGGCTGGAAAAAGATATTCCACACAAATAGAGACCAAAATAAAGCAGGAGTAGCAATACTCATATCAGATAAAATAGACTTTAAAACAAAGGCTGTGAAAAGAGAAAAGAAGGACACTACATAATGATCAAAGGATCAATCCAAGAAGAAGATATAACAATTATAAATATATATCCACCCAACACAGGAGCACCACAATATGTAAGACAAATGCTAACAAGTATGAAAGGGGAAATTAACAGTAACACAATCATAGTGGGAGATTTCAATACCCCACTCACATCTATGGATAGATCAACTAAACAGAAAATTAACAAGGAAACACAAACTTTAAATGATACAATAGACGAGTTAGACCTAATTGATATCTATATGACATTTCACCCCAAAAGAATGAATTTCACCTTTTTCTCAAGTGTACATGGAATGCTGTCCAGAATAGATCACATCCTGGGCCATAAATCTAGCCTTGGTAAATTCAAAAAAACTGATATCATTCCAAGCATCTTTTCTGACCACAATGCAGTAAGATTAGATCTCAATTACAGGAGAAAAACTATTAAAAATTCCAACATATGGAGGCTGAACAACACGCTGCTGAATAACCAACAAATCACAGAAGAAATAAAAAAAGAAATCAAAATTTGCATAGAAATGAATGAAAATGAAAACACAACAACCCCAAACCTATAGGACACTGTAAAAGCAGTGCTAAGGGGAAGGTTCATAGCAATACAGGCTTACCTCAAGAAACAAGAAAAAATTCAAATGCATAACCTAACTCTACACCTAAAGCAACTAGAAAAGGAAGAAATTAAGAACCCCAGGGTTAGTAGAAGGAAAGAAATCATAAAAATTAGGGCAGAAATAAATGCAAAAGAAACAAAAGAGACCATAGCAAAAATCAACAAAGCCAAAAGCTTGTTCTTTGAGAAGTTGAATAAAATTGACAAACCATTAGCCAGACTCATCAAGAAACAAAGCGAGAAAAATCAAATCAACAAAATTAGAAATGAAAATGGAGAGATCACAACAGACAACACAGAAATACAAAGGATCATAAGAGACTACTATCAGCAGCTATATGCCAATAAAATGGAGAACTTGGAAGAAATGGACAAATTCTTAGAAAAGTACAACTTTTCAAAACTGAACCAATACATACATTAACAAATTGAAAAATAAAAACCATATAATTATCTCAATAGATGCAGAGAAAGCCTTTGACAAAATTCAACATCCATTTATGATAAAAGCCCTCCAGAAAGCAGGAATAGAAGGAATATACCTCAACATAATAAAAGCTATATATGACAAACCCACAGCAAACATTATCCTCAATGGTGAAAAATTGAAAGCATTTCCCCTAAAGTCAGGAACAAGACAAGGGTGCCCACTCTCACCACTACTATTCAACATAGTTTTGGAAATTTTGGCCACAGCAATCAGAGCAGAAAAAGAAATAAAAGGAATCCAGATTGGAAAAGAAGTAAAACAATGTTTGCAGATGACATGATCCTCTACATAGAAAACCCTAAAGACTGCACCAGAAAATTACTAGACCTAATCAATGACTATAGTAAAGTTGCAGGATATAAAATCAACACACAGAAATCCTTTGCATTCCTATACACTAACAATGAGAAAACAGAAAGAGAAATTAAGGAAACAATTCCATTCACCATTGCAACGAAAATAATAAAATACTTAGGAATATATCTACCTAAAGAAACAAAAGACATATATATATATATAGAAAACTATTAAACACTGGTGAAAGAAATCAAAGAGGACACTAATAGATGGAGAAATATACCGTGTTCATGGATTGGAGGAATCAATATAGTGAAAATGAGTATACTACCCAAAGCAATCTATAGATTCAATGCAATCCCTATCAAGCTACCAGTGGTATTTTTCACAGAACTAGAACAAAGAATTTCACAATTTGTATGGAAATACAAAAAACCTCGAATAGCCAAAGCAATCTTGAGAAAGAAGAATGGAACTGGAGGAATCAACCTGCCTGACTTCAGACTATACTACAAAGCTACAGTCATCAAGACAGTATGGTATTGGCACAAAGACAGAAATATAGATCAATGGAACAAAATAGAAAGCCCAGAGATAAATCTATGTACCTGTGGACACCTTATCTTCGACAAAGGAGGCAAGAATATACAATGGAGAAAAGACAATCTTTTTAACAAGTGGTTCTGGGAAAACTGGTCAATGACTTGAAAAAAAATGAAACTTGAACACTTTCTAACACCATACACAAAAATAAACTCAAAATGGATTAAAGATCTAAACATAAGACCAGAAACTATAAAACTCCTAGAGGAGAACATAGGCAAAACACTCTCTGACATAAATCACAGCAGGATCCTCTATGACCCACCTCCCAGAATATTGGAAATAAAAGCAAAAATAAACAAATGGGACTTAATTAAACTTAAAAGCTTTTGCACAACAAAGGAAACTCTAAGCAAGGTGAAAAGACAGCCTTCAGAATGAAGAAAATAGTAGCAAACAAAGCAACTGACAAACAACTAATCTCAAAAATAAACAAGCAGCTCATGCAACTCAATTCCAGAAAAATAAATGACCCTATCAAAAAATGGGCCAAAGAACTAAACAGACATTTCTCCAAAGAAGACAGACAGATGGCTAACAAACACATGAAAAGATGCTCAACATCACTCATTATCAGAGAAATGCAAATCAAAACCACAATGAGGTACGATTTCACGCCAGTCAGAATGGCTGCTATCCAAAAGTCTACAAGCAATAAATGCTGGAGAGGGTGTGGAGAAAAGGGAACCCTCTTACACTGTTGGTGGGAATGCAAACTAGTACAGCCACTATGGAGAACAGTGTGGAGATTCCTTAAAAAACTGGAAATAGAACTGCCTTATGATCCAGCAATCCCACTGCTGGGCATACACACTGAGAAAACCAGAAGGGAAAGAGACACGTGTACCCCAATGTTCATCGCAGCACTGTTTATAATAGCCAGGACATGGAAGCAACCTAGATGTCCATCAGCAGATGAATGGATAAGCAAGCTGTGGTACATATACACAATGGAGTATTACTCAGCCATTAAAAAGAATACATTTGAATCAGTTCTAATGAGGTGGATGAAACTGGAGCCTATTATACAGAGTGAAGTAAGCCAGAAAGAAAAACACCAATGCTGTATAATAATGCATATACATGGAATTTAGAAAGATGGTAACAATAACCGTGTATGCAAGACAGCAAAAGAGACACAGAATATAGAACAGTCTTTTGGACTCTGTGGGAGAGGGAGAGGGTGGGATGATTTGGGAGAATGGCATTGAAACATCTATATTATCATATGTGAAACAGATCGCTAGTGAAGGTTTGATGCATGTTACAGGGTTCTCGGGGCTGGTGCACTGGGATGACCCAGAGGGATGGTACGGGGAGGGAGGTGGGAGGGGGGTTCAGGATGGGGAACACATGTACACCCGTGGTGGATTCTTGTCAATGTATGACAAAACCAATACAATATTGTATAGTAATTAGCCTCCAAAAAAATAAATAAAGTGAAAAAAAATCAAGGAAAGAGGCTTTGCTTACTTTTATTCTCTTTCCCCATGTTGCACAGTACAAAAACAAAACCAAATAAAACACAACAAACTAAGCAAAATCCTATATCAGAAAGTATATAGTTTACCTCCATGAAGACTGAACATTACAGAAGCAAACTCATGAAATAGTGAGCGTCTGAGTAGCTGTCACTGTGAGGTAGTTACCATTTTTTAGTCTGGCTCAGACAGGTTGTTCAACTGGGGAAGTTTATTCAACCCAGGGATTTGGTTTTGAGGACATAATTATGGGTCATGATTACCTGAGGGCCTTCAATATGCCTGAGGATATAGAAAGCTATTTAAGTCAGGGCTCTGAACAGCGACCTTTGCTACTGGACTCACTATGACCTTTGTCTGAGAAGCTCTTCCCAAAGGAAACTTCCTCATGTTTCTCTCTACTTCAACTCTTTTTGAACCAGGAAGAAGGCCAAGTGTGTATGTAATTCTTGAATATTTCCTTCGAAATTTCATTTTGGTGGTTTGTCTCATAACTCAATTTTACATCTGATATATTTTGTACCTTGGGTCTTTTATTTGCAACTTCTAATTTAAGGTCCTGCAGTGTGGGAATTGAGAGAGATTTGGTGATTCTTCTTTTCTTCTTTATGCTTATTTGTATTTTCTTAATTTTCTATGATAACCACATACTATTTTTTAAATGGCTTCCCTGGTGGCTCAGATGGTCAAGAATCTGCCTGCAATGCAGGAGACATGGGTTCAGTTCCTGGGTTGGGAAGATCTCCTGGGGGAAGGCAAGGCAACCCACTCCAGTGTACTTGTCTGGAGAATCCCATGGACAGAGGAGGCTGGTGGGCTGCAGTCCATGGGTTAGCAAGAGTCAGACATGACTGAGCAACTAAGCACACACAGCCCACATTTTTAAAAATGAGAAAAATTCATATGAAAGTGTCACTTAATTTCCTTATCTTTTTACCTCTAAAATTCTCAATGATACTTGGACAAATGTGTAATTGACACTATTCATGTACAGAAATATTTTATACATGAACAAGGCAAACAGTAATTCTATGGCAAGTAATTGTCCTTGTACCCTATTAGGTGACACACTGTGGCTAATTGTCCCATTTCTGGTGGAGTTAACATTGATCACTTTTCATGATGGATCTGCCTGGTTTTTCTTTTATAGTATTGCTTTTTTTCATTTTAATTAATAAATATTTGTGGGGCGACACCTTGAAATCAGGTAAAACCTGATCCCACCTTCCCATTCCTTATCCCACCTTCACCCATCAATTTTAGCATCTATTGATAAGATATATTATTACCATGATGACCGCCAAATTGTGATTTTTCTAATTTCATCATTCATTCTACACTTATTAGTCAGCATTCTTTGTAAGGAAGAACTTTTTTTTCTCCCGTTTATTTATTCATATATTTACTTATAGCCACGGTCTCTTGAATCCTTATTTTATCAAATGGATCATAACTTGTTACTTTTTTTTACTTATTTTGATACTCAAGTTGTTCTGGATTTACTTGGTAAGAGGCCCTTCAAGCTGCTCACTGAGCTTGTTTGACACGTCCCTATCATTTTTTTAGACATGTTCTAGGCTCATCTTGTTATTTCCCTATTTAAGTCCTGGAATTAGGCATTTTTTCCAAGTACCTTGGTTCCATTTAGTGTAGAGTGATATTTAGAAGCCAAAGATCTGGGTGATAAGTATGCCTATTGCTGCTGAGATAGTGATGCACCACACCCTTTCAGTGAACAGAATTATAAAAAATATATATGTATCACTCATTTATATCCATATTTATTTCTATGTCTACCTACATATATGGAAAACATGAATTCACAGTCATGTCTCCTATTCCATTTTGGCACCACATGATACATTCTAGCTTCTCTCCTGGCTGTGTTGCTGTAAATAAACATAATATCCTCATTATGTTTATTTATTCAATCCAAATATCAGTAATCTTTTGACCTTTCTAAGTTTCTACACCATTTGGGCCGCCTCCTTGCATGGGTCCTGACTCATTCAGACACCCTCCTTACTTGGATTCTGACATAGGCTGGGGTGCTTTCTTGTTCTCTGGGACCTTCATGTTAAGTCATTGCCACCACTGGGCAGTCACTAAGGAAGCAAATAAAGAAATGAGAAAAGAAAGAAGGACGAAAGAAATCAATCTGAAGAAAAACTTTCAGTGCTAATGATATTTTTTAAAAAAAGCGATTTATATAGTCAATGTCTTTTTGAAACCTCAAGCTATAGATCACATTGTTTTATAGACACGACTATAGAATCATTGCATGGAGGCCTGAAGGAAAATTTAAAAAGTTTCTAATCACATTCTCTCATTTATTTAACATATATGCAACAGATATCCAGAGAGCCTAAGTTAGTTGGAAAGGCCCTGTAACTGATCAGAAGTTGTAGTCTGAACAAGAGTCAAAATATCTGAGATGCTGGAAGGTTCTGTCTCCACTGGATCTTCTGGTGCATTAGAAGATGGCTTATTTTTTAAAGGATCAAATTTAATATCCATATTAAAGTGGGGATTTGTTATTTTTGCTTCTGCAATGTACTGTTTCTTCCTTTTGGGAGACATCCCATTGTCACTATTAGTTCACTCTCAGCCATCATCAAGTGTGGGGTCAGCTCTGCTGTCTAGCTCCAGGGGTGGTCATGGACTTAGGCCTGGCTAATGAGAGTCATGGGGCATTTGTGGAGCCATCAGGAAGGAGATTTTCTCTGCTGGGACTATAAATAGGAGGTAAGCTGGCACTGCTGTGTGTAAAGACAGCCCAAAGATGGGCTTGGTTGCAGTTTAGGAAAAGCCTGCCTATTAATATGGCCAAGACATGAAGAGTTGCCTGATGACATTCTTAAGCCCTGAATCAATTTGTGCTTAAAATCATGTTGCATCCTTCTTCTTCACTGTTGTGTGGTCTAGTAAATTCTTTTGTTTGCCTAAGGCAATTTGAATTGGGCTTCTCTTACTTGAAACCAAAAGAGTAAAATGTTCCCCTCAAAATCTTAACCTCTAAATCTTTGAAACAGTAAAAGCATAGCTAAATTTATTGTCTGTTAAATTGATGTCAGGTGTTTCTTCCTTACTACTTTGATATAGGAGAAATGAATGAGAAGTGTTTGTTGAGTAGTCTATCACGGAGAAAAACCAAACTCCTTTGCTTAATTAAATAACTCTAATTTCACCTATGTAAAGTTCCAAAATGGTGAAGATTATTACTTAACAGCATGGATCACTGTTGTAAATCACATCATTTTTCAACAGAGTTATATCTTTGCTTTTAATAGTTAACCTTTCTAGACAGATGATCCTATTGTGAAACAATGGTGGTTCTTTGACTTCAGTTTAAAACAGGAAACATTCTTAAGAGGAATGGTTGATGGATTGCTCAATTTTCAGAATGTTCATCCTCCTTAAAGTTGTTCCAAACTAGGTAGATCCAAACAGGGTAGGATATGAATGGTGGAGTGACACATATAAAACCAGTTATACTTAATAAGGTTGCTTATTAACAGAAAGTGCTAGTTACTCATTCGTGTCCGACTCTTTGTGACTCATGGACTATAGCCTGCCAGGTTTCTCTGTCCGTGGAATTTTCCAGGCAAGAATACCGGAGTGGGTTGCCATTCCCTTCTCTAGGGGATCAAGCCCAGGTCTCCTGTATTGCAGGCATATTCTTTACTGTCTGAGCCACCAGGGAAGCCCTATTCTTTGAAGCTTGGGGCCTAAAAGAAAACAGGCAGCCAATTTATGAGATAGTTTTATATATCATAATATTTCTTCTAGTAAAAGAACTTAAAGAATGCATGCTCATTTGTTAACATGATTTGAGGGGAAAACAGACAAAAAATTTATTATAACTATTGCTTAGTAACTCAATTATAAAATATAGATGAAGAAATTTTGATATACTTTAAGTAAAGTCATGATGATAATACACATTCAGCACTCAATGATATGTTCAATACTATTAATTAACTCATTTAATGCTCACAATAATCTCACTAAGGACAGCAAATTTTATTCCTATTGTTAGAGGTTAAGAAATCAGAAACCTGTTATCTAAGATCACACAATTTTAGGAGGTGAATTTCTATTGAAGCTTAATTAACACTCAAGGTAAGTTCCTTTGATCCTCCAAACAGTATTAAATTTCATTACATTTCATGTGATAACAGTGATAATTAATTATATGTGTCAACTTTGTTAGGGCACTATACCCAGATATTTGGTCAAACATTTTTCTAAATGTTTCTGTGAAGGTGTTTTTCAGATGATACTAACACGTAAATCAGTAGACTTTGAATAAAGAGTTGCAATTATTTGATAATAAAAGGTACATGTATTAAAGGAGATTAATACTTTTGCTTGCTCAAGTAGAATCATGATTCAACATTCTGCCAAGTGGATCAATTAGTCTTAATAACACTCACTAAAGGAACCTGGGATAAGCGTGTAGGGAGTTCTTGCTTGCTCTCCAAGTTTTCATTAAGGGGGTCCCCCAAGTATAGTTACAAATTTGCATAGAGGAGCAAAAGTCCTCATAACATGAAAATGTTTACTAATGAACTTCTACTTACACTAATCTCTACTTATACATTCCTTCCTTTAACAGATTTTGAAGCCTGCAGATGGTCTTCTCTATCACCCTTTGACTGATTTTTGGATGCCAGGATAAAAGGCAAGTCAATTGCAAAGTGAAATTCCAAATCTTGCAAAAAGGTAGGGTTGCATACAGTATTGAAAACATTGTTAAAGAACATCTCAACCTTTTACTGCAAAAGGACATTAGGCACAGTTACATCAGTTAGCAGTAGAAGACAAAGGAAATAGACCCAGATGACAGAATTTGGTTCCTTTTATTTTGATGAAAATTTTACATATCATGAAATGCATACATTGCTGACATCAACAAATTCTTTCATCTGTGTGCCTCAAATCCCTATTGAAATATAGGCTTCTACCATCACACTAGAAGCTTGTGGTTTTTTCCAGTTAATATTCATACCCACTGTCCCAGAGAAAACTACTATATTCAATTTTTCCACTATAGAGTAGTGTAGCCTGTTGTAGAAGTTTTCATATATTATATATATATTCATACAGTATGTGCTCTTTTGTGTAAAGTGTCTTTCATTGAAGATATTCTTTGAAATTCATCCGTGTTGTTACATGTATCAGTAACTTATTCCTTTTTATTTTGGAGTTGTATTCTATTATGTAAACATCCCACAATTTACAATGGGTTGTCTGGAATGTTTGACAAATATGAATAAAGTTGTGAAGAGAATTTATGTACAGATGTTTTTGTAATCATATATAGCTGTCCCCTTGTATCTCTGGACATTGGGTCTAGGAGTCCTGTGGATTCCAAAATCCACGGATTCTCAAGATCCTTAGGCACAATGGTGGACAACAACAGTCAACCCTCTGAGCCTGTGGGTCCCGCACCCATGGGCACAGGGGGCTGACTGTACTTTCATTTCTCTTGAGCAAATCCCTGGGAATGCAATCGATGGGTCATAGACGAGGTGTGTTTTGCTTTATAAGAAACACATGGCTTTTTCCTTAAGTGCTCATACCATTCTCATTTAGTTTTTAAAAATAAGCATACTTATTGCAATGTGGAGAGGATTGTAAGAGGTCAGGAACACAAGCTGGGAAGCCATTATATTATCATAGCCGACAGCCAGAAACTAGGGGCAGGTTTTACCTAGAATTTCTGTAAAATATTTGTGTGATTTTTAATTGCTTGTAAGGCTAATATCTGACTCTTGATGTGATAGCTAACCACAGGGCTAGTTTCAGCTGTGTACTTTGGAAATATGTGAGGAATTTAAAACGCAAGCACTACTTACGGGAAAGAGTCCTTCATTTTAGAGAAGGTAATACTTGTAAATCATGCAGGGAAGATATTCCTGTGAGCTTCTGTGCTATTTTCCAGGTGAGTGATGAGGTGTCAAACAGATATGTTCTTTTTTCCCATCACAAGGTTTATATATTTTTCCTTTTTTATTGTAAAATAAAATACAGATCCAGAAAAACCACACAAAAGAATTGTATAGCTCTGAATTATTATAAGCCAAATACTGTTTTAACTACTGCCTGCGCCAAAATATAAAGTTATGCCAACCACTCCAGAAACCCCTCCAGGTGACCTGTCCCACACACCTGCCCCTCTCTCCAAAGGTAATCACTTCCCTCTTTTTGATTTTGTCACTTAAGTATGCATTATCATACTGTAGTTGATTTTGCCTATTAAAAACTGATGTCTTTTGTCTCTTTTAATCTACAGGTTTATCCTCCATTCTTGTCTCTGCCTCACAGTTTGTTGAAGAACCTAGGCTATTTCACCAAAGTGTCTTGGAGGCTGGACTTTTTTGATTGCATGCTCATGGTGAAGTTCAACATGTTTATCCTCCATATTTCCTGAACATTGGCAGCTGGATCCAGGAGCTTGGTCAGACTCAGATTTAGTTCAATGGACACATTATATCTGACTGCGTTTCTGACTTTTAGTAGACCTTGACACTAATTGCCTCAAATCATTTGTTGTGGGTCACAAAAAGGCTGATACTCTATCATTTGGCTAAAGTATTTTTATTGAGATGCTTCTTTCACCTATTGGATTACCTAGCACCATGATTCAGAGAGGAACAACAGGATAAAAGTTTTGATTTGTGCTCTTTACTCACCTGTTCTTAAGTAAAATATTGGGATTGGTTCCATAACATCCTCTGAAGGTGAGTGATTATAAATGTGTAGTGGGAGGGAATTTGCAAAACATTTTGGAAAACTCTTACCTGGAATGCTAGCAATTGTGCTAGTATTCAAAAGGAATGGCTGTTTTGTCAAGTTTTATATTGTGTGATTTAATTGTGTGTTTGTGTGTATGTGTGTGCATGTGTGATGGGAGAAACAAACTGGTACAATAAAAATGTTGGTGAATAGTTGTATTTTGGCTAATACAACTAGCACTTCTCATTTTCTACACAGTACATTTTCTGTAAAGCAAGACAAATTACCACTGTATGTCTGTACTATGACATGATACACATTAAGTCACCATCTTTATGGAAATTTCTGTCTTTATATAAAAAATTCTGAGTAGCCATTTTACTTCACACATTCTTTCTTACAGAGTATTATATTGTAAGATAAAAGAAGGTTGAAATCATAGCATTACCTGATTAAGAGTTAATATGTGAGGCTCTAACATTGATCTGACTCACATAATCTTGCTTTATTTCTTTTATGCAAGAAGTAGAATAACTTCACCTTCAAAAATAAAAAAAAAAGTACCATGCTTCCATGACAAGGCTGTCCTTTGGTGGCCAGACGTTCTAGGATATGGGGTCATGGCCCTAATCTGGGCACTATGGCTGTAGCTCCCATCCAGACTGGGTGACTCATTTATAGCCAGCGTATCTCTGTTCCATGTCTTTAAAGAGGGACAACCATAAGGCATCTTTGTTTACACTCCACTGGCAAAAAGGGAATCAAGTAAATTCAGCATACAGTTTTTTTCAAGCCTCAGCTACATTTGGGAACACACGTAAGTCTGGAAAATCCTTTCCCCAGGACATTTTCAACTGATGTCCTCTCTTTAGGCTAGCTGATAGTTTTGTTGAGATTTAAAATCAGTATTCTATATGTGCTATGCAATAATTAAAAGGTTTAATGGAATCTCCAGTGGTGCCCTAGCCCAGTTTTAGACTTCATGTCTCAGATATCTCTCAATCTCTTCCTTATAAAGACTTCTGGTAGCAACTTACATACTTATCTACATTTCAAGGAAGGGAACCTTAAAAAATATTTTTCAAATTCCCCTCCACCTTAAAAAATAGGGCTAGTCTTAGCAACACCACTAACTGCTTGCTGTAAATTATCTATGAATCGTGTATCAAAGTTCAACCCTGAAGTTCTTGGTCATGTTAGAGCTAAAATGATTCTATCTCTGATTTTGGCTTTGTTTTGATCATATGTTATTTACTTTGTAAGTGATGTCATTCTAATTCATGAAGGTAAGTTGTAAACTGCTGATATGGAAAAAAAAAAGCATATTTGCCATTTAATGTAGAAGAATAATTAACATCGCCATTGTGAACCATGGCTGCCATAGACTACTAATCAGGATGAGCTGATCTTAGCCAGTTTCTATTGCCTAAGTTCTGAATGCAAAAAAATAGTCTTTTCACTGGTTGAATGAGTTATTTACTGCTGAAGCTGCCATCTGTTAATAGGTTAATTGACTCAACTTAACCAGCAATCAATCTGTGCTAACTGTGCCCACTCTGTGCTACCCGAGGAGGTGCACAGGTGACCAAAACATGCTCCCCACCTGAGGAATGTATATCCTAAAGCAGTGTTCTCCAAAGTGTAGGCTGGAGGCCAGTGCCAGCCCTCAAACTGTTTCTTAACCAGTCTATTATGAAATAAATACAGCAATTGAGAAAAGATGGTTAAGATAGGAAGATAGGAATGTAACTGCGTAATTTTATGTGTGTTAATATCATTCTGCTAGTTATTTCTTTTTATTATATTTTTTTAAAGTGTTGGTCTGAGACTGGAAACTGAAAAATGCTGGTTTTATGCAACTGATAGTTTCAGAAGCACCTGTTAAAGGTGTAAGCCAGACATGTTAGTTCCACTTTTTGGTGGTGAACACCATACAAATGCCTTTATGCTTTTTATATATAATTATATACACATACATGTTATACATACATATGTGTAACAGGAATGAAAATTCTAAGAAACATTATTTACCTTTACTGTAAGTGATTCTGACCTTGATATTTTTATTTACTTCTCTTTTATCTGATTAAAAAAAACTGATATTAACTCATAAAGTAGGATGTTATGCCCAAATGAATACTATGTCCTAAAGGGTATGATTTAAAGGTATCTTTCCCCAAGACCTCTTACAGATGTTGTATTTCTAGAGCTGGAAATTGAGATTTTGGTTCTCTGTTAAAGCAAACATCTTTGGAGAGGGGATAAGTTTTGCCAATCCTATATCATAGAGTGAATAATTTATTTTCTGGAAAGTTAATTATATTAGAGGGAAGAATAGAGAAAACATGGAAGTCTGAAGTGTGTGCCTAGGACCAAAGTTGAGAGAGGTTCTGAGAAAGAAAACTTACCTTTACCATTTTACCTACAGGTTACTACAATAAGTACAAAGTAAAATTAATGTTTACTGCTACGATAAGACCTGAGCAGCACATTCTCTGAAAGAAGAAGAAAGAATTTGGAAAGGAGGCTAACCTGGGATTGGCAAACAGGACAGTAATACATCATTCTTGGCAATGTAGATAAGATATTAACCAGTATATCTGGAAGACAGAAGACCAGAAAGGGGGCGGTTTGGGATCACCAGAGTAGGAAAGGTGGGAGAGTATGGGGTTTACCTTTTTTAAAAATAAGATGTGTCAATACTATAATAAAAGTGACTCTGGTTCTCAGGTTTAAGCAAGATGCCTAGTCTGGGTCCTCTGTCTTTTGTTGCCAAAACTCAGTCCCACTAGAATTATCTGTTGGAACAAATCAATGCAGAGGGAATTAAGAAAGCTGGCTCAAAGATCATCAGTGATTTTGTTAGGAGTACAGAGGAGTCAAGCAGCTGGTGTTTTCCTGGTGTTCTGAAGACTGAAAAAAAAAAAAAATCATATCAGGAAAGTGACTTAGGGCATAAGCCTACATTAGTGGGTGTGGAGAAGGAAGGACTTGTTCTAGTTGCTGTGAGAGTCCCAGATTGCCAGCTGGAATTTTGCTGCTTTGGTATGTTCTGTACTTCTGTGAGTTGTCTGGGCTGAGGCTCATTTATTAACACCACAGGATTATTATGTACCAGATCACTTTGTCAGTATGTAGAATATGGCCATTTTACCCTCAAATCTGAGATGTTAACTAAGCACAGACAGTAGTCAGTGAGTGAAGTCAAATAATTTAAATAGAACACAATGGGTGCATTAGACTATATTATAGCCCATCTGATCTCTTTTATCAGTTGCATGAGGCTCCCTGTCTTTGTAAGGATGTCTAAAGCAAAGATCAATTTTCTCTTGCTTCATAGAGGCATTAAGTATTACCTGCAACTTGATTGTCACAATTTGTAACTGAACGTTCTCTTTAATTTGGAGTAAATTCTGTGGAACTGGAATGACCAGATGAGGTCACCCATTTTCTTTTTGTCAATCTACAGAGAAGGAGTCAGATGAATGCATATGGCCACACTGCTTTCTTCCCAGAACAACAATTAAGTGCTGAGGAGAAGCCCAACTCCATCACTGTTGTGAGTGTGAGAGAAAGAAAGTGGATTTGTCCTCACTGCCTTGAGATTGAAGAAGAGGGGAAGGCTATGTATGAATCTGCCATTAAAGCCTCGCATAATTCCAGAAGTCCACACTTGCCTTGGGCTTCCCGGGTGGCACCAGTGGTCAAGAATCTGCCTGCCAATGCAGGAAACGCAAGAGACGCAGATTCAATCCCTAGGTTGGGCTGATCTCTGGAGTAGGAAATGGCAACCCCCTCCGTATTCTTGCCTGGAAAGTATCATGGACAGAGGAGCCTGGCAGGCTATAGTCCATGGAGTCGCCAAAGAGTCGGACACAACTGAGCACGTGTGCATGCTCGTCACTTGCCTGACACTAGTAGCAAAAGAATTTAGCTGGATGGTGGGATCAGAAATATCCCTGCATGTTCTGCCCTGAAGAAAACTTTGCCATTTCCTATAATTGTGTAAAATGACTCATAACTAACAGGTGGATGTGACCCCTGCCCCTCAATGCAGATGCTCCTCACTCGCTACTCCCTCTCCGAGATAGAGGTAAATTCTAGCTAAATCACACCTTGTGATGCGCTGGCCTGGGCCAGAGGTGAGAGCTTGCGGAAGAAGTAGTGGACCATGGGACTGGATCTGAAAGTTCTGAGCCGCTTCTTGTCGAGGAGCAGTGAGTACCTACTTGAGGTCGCTGGTGAGTCAAAACACCTGCCTCCTCTGGCACTATGTGATCATCACTTCATTGATTCTGCAGTGAACCATAGTCTAAAGGTTTTATCAGAAGATTTCTTTTGTGAAGATATACTTTTTGTTCTGTTTCACAGGCATAGATGTGAGAACTTTAAGGACATGAACAAATCAAATGACCACTAATTCACTGCCTGCAAGACATTAGCATTTGAACATTTTGCATGATTTCACAATCATGATAAATGACAAAGAACAGTGGAGAACATGCAACCAGCCAACTGCTCAATAACTGACTTTAGGAGATGGATTCTCCATCCTGAGGAAGTCCAGACTGAAGAGTCTTGATTTTTGTATCTTGATTTTTTCCTCTCCAGTCCTGGATTGTAGTTGGATAAAACACTGGGTCATATACCAGGGATTCCCAACCCAGGTGGGTCAGGTGTTCACAAGGGCACAGTGAAATTAGAGAAGTCACAAAATGGAGTGGGTTTTTCATAAGGCCAAATTTATTGCATTTAATGGAATTTTTCTTAGTTTAAGAAAAATTGCATTCTGAGTGATAAAACATCCTTCCCTTGTAAGGGATATTATGGAAAGAGTGAGTGTGTGTGTATTTCATACACACATGTAGATTTAATGTGTTTATTTGGTGAAGGAAAGTGGAAAACTCTTTGTCTCTTCCTGACTCTTTTTTGGGAAATTTTACTGGTCTCTGAAGTTCCAAGATCTGGGAACCATTATTTTATATAGGGTTTTGTACACTGCAAGGTCAAAATGCAGTTCATTATAGACTATATTTTTAAAAAATAGCTTACAGAAAAATGAATGGAAATTACAGAGATTTCCATAATTCCCCTCCCATTCCCTCAGTTTTCTCTATCCTTAATGTGGGGTGCATTTGTTACAATGATAAGTCAATATAGGTTCATTATTATTAAAGTCCATAGTTTGCATAAGGGTTAACTACTTGTGTTGTAAATTCTTTGAGTTTTGACAGCATGTAATGACATGTTTGGGCTTCCCTGGTGGCTCAGACAGTAAAGCAGTAAAGCATCTGTCTGCAGTGCAGGAGACCCGGGTTTGATCCCTGGGTTGGGGAGATCCTCTGGAGAAGGAGGAGACCCGCTCCAGTACTCTTGCCTGGAAAACTCCATGGATGGAGGAGACGGGTAGGCTACAGTCCATGGGGTCAAAGAGTCAGACATGACTGAGCAACTTCACTTTCACTTTTTAATGACATATATCCACCGTTAGAGGTATCATACAATACAATTTCACTGCCCTAAAAATCCTCTGTGCTCTGCATATTCATCTTTTCCTTCTACCTGAGTCACTGGTAACTACTGATCTTTTTACTGTCTCCAGATTATTTTACCCTTTCCAGAATATCATATGGTTGGAATCATAAAATATGTAGTCTTTTCAGATAAGGGCCTCTTTCATATATCAGTATGTATTTAAGTTTCATCTATGACTTCTATTGCTTGATAGATCATTCCTTTTTATTATTGAATAGTATTCCATAGTATAGATGGACCGCAGTTTGTTTATCTACTCATATATTGAAGGGCGTCTTGGTTGCCTCCAACTTTTAACAATTATAAATAAAGATCCATCTTGATATATATTTTTGCATTTAAAAATATTTATTATATTCATTTGCTACTATTAAAAGTGTTCATTTGCTACTATTAAAAGAGTATTCATTATGAGATTTTAGAAAATATCAAAAATATAAAAAATAAATATTATTGGTAATTTCATGCCAAAGATAACACTAGTAACTGTTAGTGTATATTTATACTTTTTAAAAACCTAATGTGTATCTAGCTACATCTAGAAGCTATATCTATGTCTACATATGCCTGTAATAATTATTTAAAAACTTTGGTATTATATATAGTGTATATAGTTTTGTATCTTAGTTTTTTCCCCACTTACCATTATGTGTATATATTTTCAAATCTTTAAATTTTATTTTTGGGGAAGATGATATTTAATAACTACACAGAGACTCATTATATGAGTGTTTTTAAAAATGAATTCTATGTGTTATTTCATTCTTCTTCTAGTAAAATATGAACTCTGAGAAAGTAAGGATTTTGGTCTTTTTTTCAGTACATAGAAAAATGCCTGGCAGGCACAAAAAAGGCACTCTTAAAAAACTTTTGTTGAATAAATGGAAGAATTGTATTTTTGAAATTTGTATGATTTCATTAACTACCCCTTAGAATCAACCCTGCGCTTAGTTTTGGTGACTAAGTTATTGCCTGCTAAACTGAGGATCAAAATAATTGAGCAGTCTCAAATACAGTGTTTTTAAGAAACGGATTACTATAGCAGTTTTTTCAAATAGTTAGTGATGGCAGTATATGTACAACTGAGGGTTTTTCAGTGGTGCCCTGTCTCTCTCTTGAGAGAAACTAAGCATTATTGTTAAGAGGCTGATGAGAAATAAAGCTTTGTCTCCAGCAGAGAACTTTACCTGGATTATGTGGCTGCAATGATGCCCTGATAATAGGGTACCTGCTAGGAAGGGCTTTTTGATGCTTCTGGATGGGAACCACTTATCCAGAGTGACTGGTAGTTGCCAAGAAAACTGCCTCTCCATTTTAGCTGACTGGAAATTCCTACTCATGTTTTCAAAGGCTGGCATTTTTTTGTCCAACAAGGCCAAGAGATGGGGAGTGGCGGTGATTATATGATGTTTAGAAGGTTGATAGCTGGAAAGGGCAGTTCACCAGGACATCCTGCCAAGATTCTTACATTCACCAAGGGGCGGAGTAGTGGACAGACACAGAAGGCTGCTGATTTTAGAGCAAGGACTTGAGGCGGAAGCAGCAAGAGAGTAAATCCTGGAGTCCAAGGCCTGAAACAGATTTTACTTCCTTCTCAGCTTTACTGAAAGGCTAGTCCTGTTCAGCACCTTATTGTTGCTTTGGGTGAGGTCATAAATTAAAGCCATGTCATTTAAAGTTATTTAAAAATTCACTAATTTTGGGGATTGATTTAAATTTCCATTTGAAAATGCCTGCTTTGTATTACAAACTTTTCAAATTGCTTTCTAAGTAATAGATTAAAAGAATCTGAGTAGGCATGTATCCACGGTTACAGCAATAATGGTGTGGTGTCAAAGTTGTCTGAAGATAGAACTTTTGTCCTAGATTTTTCCAATTTATTAATCTTTCTTCTGGTTTGCTTCAACCCTTTCTATATGATCTAAAAACTTGTTTGCCAGTTTTTTGTTATTAAAAATGTTTTATAACATTATTTAACAATGTTACTTGTATTTATTAATTAATTAATTTTACCGGTATTTATTGAATACCTAAAATATGTGATGTACTTCATACCCAGGGGGAAAAAGCCCTCAAAAAGTGTAATTGAGTGTATGACCTGAATATATAAACAGCCAGTGAAAATATAGCATAACATATTTTAAAAACACATAGGCGAGGCAACTCACCAAAAAATAAACATCAGATGTTTTCAAGAGTAAATACTGACTAAACTAGGAAGAGTAAAGATGAGTGATAGTGGTATGAGGAGTGGAGAAGGACATTTCAAGAGGCAGGAGCAGGGTACGCGAAGGCCCTGAGGTGACAGATTGCATGGCCAGTTAGAGATCTAAAAATAACTTAATTAGACTAGCTTAAGTGAGAGATGAGACTAGGGATGAAAACTAAATCTAAAAGATCTTGCAAATCATGTTAAGTACATTATGTTAGAGATTATGGGAAATGTTTGAAGGTTTTTATGAGTAAGTAGGATCAGGTAGTCCATTTAGAAATCACACACTGACTTTCCCCTGGAGAACCAATTGGTGAGGGGTGATTCACAAGGCAAGGAGGTTAGAAGACTGTAGCATTGTCCAGGTCATAACTGATGATGGTCCGAACCCAGAATAAAGGCAATGGGCTTTTATTCTGAGAGTGCAGGTTGACCTGAAAGCCATGGTAGAATCACCAGAATTTAATAATTGGTGGCCAGATAAAATGGATAAAGGAGAGATCTAAGAGAATGACATTGACAGTCTTGGCGTGAGTTCCCCTACGCACAAGTCTGAGACAAGGACTGGGGTTCAGAAAGTTTAATTTAGAGGAGATCCTAGAAAGTAAGAGTGAGGAAATGGAGAGACTGACTCAGGAAAGGAGAAAAGCTGATTCTAGGAAGGAGGAAAATCAATCCAGTGTGCACCACTGAGCTCTTCATTGCTGCAGAAACGGGAGCACAGTCTTGTGGGGGATCCTCTGAGGAACCATACTGAAATCTCACAGCAGGGTATCTCTGGAAAACTGGAGACTGGGCCTTTAGTCCCTGATCTCCTATCTCTTTAGTTTGTTGACTCCAGGGACATTAACTCATAGCTGCTGAACAAGTTCTTAGAACTTTGGCTAAAACCCTGAGGCAGAAAATCTGAGAGAACTGCTTGAGGTGAAACTGGAGTTAGAGGTGGGATCAGCAGATTTGACTTGGAGCTCAAGCAGAGTCTACTACAGTGAAGGTGTTTCATGTTCAGGCAACTAGATGCAACAGCATATAGTTCTTGAAATATTTTTGAGACATCTGTGTGGCAAGACCCAGTAGGTAGTAGGATATAATTTGGTGGTTAGACCTGATACCACAGTAATGGGAATCTTCCTGTGCCAGGGATCAAAGCCGGGTCTCCTGCATTGCAGGCAGATTCTTTACCATCTGAGTCAACAGGAAAGCCCAGTGAATTTAGGAGCTGTAGGCCAATTCACAGGTCTTGTATTAGTTTGCTAAGCTGCCAAAGCCAGGTTCCACAGACTGAGGGGCTGAAACAACAGAACTCTCATAGCTCTGGAAGTTAGAAGTCCAAGACCACAGCGTCAACAGAGATGATTTCTTATGTGGCTTCTCTCTGTGACCATCCTCTCCCTGCATTTTCACATGGTCTTTCCTTTGTGTCTATCTGTGCCCGAGTCTCCTCTTCTTATAAGAACATGAGTTATGCTGGATTCAGTCCACCCCTGTGATCTCATTTGAATTACCTTTTTTGTGTGTGTGTAAATTAATTTATTTTATTGGAGGCTAATTACTTTAAAATGTTGTGTGGTTTTTGCCATACATTGACATGAATCAGCCATGGGTGTACATGTGTCCACCATCCTGAACTCACCTCCCACCTCCCTCCCCATCCCATCCCTCAGGGTTATCCCAGTGCACCAGCCCTGAGTGCACTGTCTCATACATTGAACCTAGACTGGTGGTCTGCTTCACATATGATAATATACATGATTCAATGCTATTCTCTCAAATCATCCCACCCTCGCCTTCTCCCACAGAGTCCAAAAGTCTATTTTTTACATCTGTGTCTCTTTGCTGTCTCGCATATAAGGTCATCGTTACCATCTTTCTAAATTCCATATATATGCATTATTATACTGTATTGGTGTTTTTCCTTCTGACTTACTTCACTCTGTATAATGGGCTCCAGTCTCACCCACTTCATTAGAACTGATTCAAATGCATTCTTTTTAATAGCTGAATAATATTCCATTGCATATATGTATCACAACTTTCTTATCCATTCATCTGCCGATGGACATCTAGGTTGCTTCCACGTCCTGGCTATTATAAACAGTGCTGCAATGAACATTGGGGTACATGTGTCTCTTTCAATTCTGGTTTCCTTGGTGCGTATGCCCAGCAGTGGGATTGTTGGGTCTTATGGGAGTTCTATTTCCAGTTTTTTAAGGAATCTCCACACTGTTCTCCATAGGGGCTGTACTAGTTTGCATTCCCACCAACAGTGTAAGAGGGTTCCCTTTTCTCCACACCCTCTCCAGCATTTATTGCTTGTAGACTTTTGGATAGCAGCCATTCTGACTGGTGTGAGTTGGTACCTCATTGTGGTTTTGATTTGCATTTCTCTGATAATGAGTGATGTTGAGCATCTTTTCATGTGTTTGTTGGCTATCTGCATGTCTTCTTTGGAGAAATGTCTGTTTAGTTCTTTGGCCCATTTTTTGATTGGGTCGTTTATTTTTCTGGAATTGAGCTGCAGGAGTTGCTTGTATATTTTTGAGATTAATTCTTTGTCATTTGCTTCGTTTGCTATTATTTTCTCCCATTCTGAAGGCTGTCTATTCACCTTGCTTGTGGTTTCCTTCATTGTGCAAAAGCTTTTAAGTTTAATTAGGTCCCATTTGTTTATTTTTGCTTTTATTTCCATTACTCTGGGAGGTGGGTCACAGAGGATCCTGCTATGATTTATGTCAGGGAGTGTTTTGCCTATGTTTTCCTCTAGGAGTTTTATAGTTTCTGGTCTTACAATTAGATCTTTAATCCATTTTGAGTTCATTTTTGTGTATGGTGTTAGAAAGTGTTTGAATTTCATTCTTTTACAAGTGGTTGACCAGTTTTCCCAGCACCACTTGTTAAAGAGATTGTCTTTTCTCCATTGTATATTCTTGCCTCCTTTGTCAAAGATAAGGTGTCCATAGGTGTGTGGATTTATCTCTGGGCTTTCTATTTTGTTCCACTGATCTATAATTCTGTCTTTGTGCCAGTACCATCCTGTCTTGATGACTGTAGCTTTGTAGTATTGTCTGAAGTCAGACAGGTTGATTCCTCCAGTTCCATTCTTCTTTCTCAAGATTGCTTTGGCTATTCGAGGTTTTTTTGTATTTCCATACAAATTGTGAAATTATTTGTTCTAGTTCTCTGAAAAATACCATTGGTAGCTTGATAGGGATTGCATTGAATCTATAGATTACTTTGGGTAGTATACTCATTTTCATTATATTGATTCTTCTGATCCATGAACATGGTATATTTCTCCATCTATTTGTGTCATCTTTGATTTCTTTTATCAGTGTTTTATAGTTTTCTATATATAGGTTTTTTGTTTCTTTAGGTAGATTTATTCCTAAGTATTTTATTCTTTTCGTTGCAATGGTGAATGGAATTGTGTCCTTAATTTCTCTTTCTGTTTCCTGAATTACCTTTTTAAAGATGCTATGTATTCGGCACATGTAGTCTTATTCTGAGGCACTGCAGTTCAGACTTCAGCATATGAATTTTGACAGGACACAATTTAGCCCATACAATAGGTAGTAATAGACAGGAGGGGAACAGATAAGCTTGTTTAAGAAGCAGGAATAAGAAGGAAAGGTTCTTGAACAGGATTTGAAGGGATACTATCATTTAACAGGATTAACACAAGCACAAACAGGACTAATCTTTAATACTAACAAAACAAACTGATAAGGAGTTTAGAAAAGTGGGAGGAGACCAGGAGAATGTGGCTTTATGCAAGAAGGGGGTTGGATTGTTTCCAGAAAAGGATAAGCAGCCAATGCTAAAGGCTGCTCAGAGACACAGAAGAAGAGAGAAGCTATGAGGTTGCTGAGCCCATGAGTTGATCGTCGAAAAGAAGCTGCAAAACTATGGCTGAGAGAAGAGTGAAATACTGCAGTAGCTCCAGGGGAGCATGGTGTAAATGGATGGGTTTCAGTGCTACTGGGAAGAACCAACAAGGAAGACAAGCTGGGGGTAGAGGGGAGAGAGGAGGTGATAGGTGAGCAATGACTGAGATGGAGGAAGAGGAAAGGATTCATAGTTCATGTATAGGACTGGCCTTAGATAAGTACAGAGACAGCGCTTCCATTTGTCCAGGGTGCGAAGGAGAAGTGGTGGGAAAAATGATTGGAAAGTAAGGAGGAATGTTGGGAAAGCAGAGTTTGGGGGGAGAGAAGATAGTTTGAGTTAAACAAAGGGTTGAAATATGATTCCATAAAACAGCAGGCAGATGTAACTTTATAAATATTTTTATGTTCAATCTAGTATCATTTTTGGTCTTGAAATTTCTGGAATCCATTTTCTTCTTGAAATCAGAGCACTGACATATTTTGTCAAAGAGTTTAGTTCAAAGATGAAACACAGTTTTCATACAATATTTGTTATTGTGTCTATACATGGATGATTAAATGATATTGTTATGTTACTCTATTCCTAAAAATAGCTTGAATAAAATACATAGTGCTCTTCTATGGAGGACTTGACAAGAAGTGAAGCAACGTAGCCCCAATATCAGCAGTTAGCAAAGTTTCAATGTGTTTAATATGTTGCCTTATCTGGCTGTTGAGCTACTGCTTACTACTGATAAGGAGAGCAATGGAAAAATGGAAAGACAAGTTTATGTGGCTATAGATGGTTTATTACTGTGTACTGTCACATCATGGACCAATGTGATCATAGTCTGGTTCACGTTTAGATAATGCATTCTATAAGCACATTTAATAGTGCTGCCTAATTCATTGTGTAAAACTTCTGCTGCTCCTCAGAGCCTTGAACTAAGCAAGGAATCTTCATTCATTGTATTATTTGCATAATACCTCTGATTTAATATTCCTCATCTGTAAATTGCCTTTATATCCAGCAGGAAGTTATTTTTTCATTTAATATATTAAGATAATAATCTTAAATGTCAATAAAATTATAAGATAGAGTTGGTGATAGGAGAATTAAACATATGTGATAGTGAAAAGCTTTTAACAAAGTTTGCATTTTATATTTACCCACTTAGATATTGCAGGAAGGACTTCTGGTTTTCAAGTCATTTAGTTTCTAAATGTACATGATAAAAGTTAAAAAAAAAAACCCTTTTCTTAACACACAGGCTGAATATGAAGATTAATATCTTCTGATAGCTTTGGAAAGTATAAAATAAAATCAAGACATAACAGTTTACCTTGGGATAAATATTAGGATAAAACATTAAAAATTATGTTTTGTATGCTTTCAAAACATAAAAACTTTTTTTATTGGTAACCTTTAAATACTTGAAAAGTTATAACAAAATACTTGTAAAATTTATAGCATCCATAAATAGAGTGCTTATATCCAAATGGAAATTTAATGTGTCACATGTAATTAATAATCTAAAAGCAAGTGAATTGCATGGTTCCACAGAATTTCATTAAGAACCTTCCAAGTGCCAGGACCTGCACTGTAGTGAAAAATACACTGTAGAGAAAAAGCACTTTAGTGAAAAAATACATCAATTCCTTGTCTTTTTGGAACTTAGATTTCAGTGAGGAAGACGGACAGTAGCTAAATTGAGAAATAAACATTATTTGTTTAGAAGAAAAATAAGGTACAATAAGTTACTTTGACAAAAGTGGTTTTGGGGACTGGTGGAAGGGGTGAGGGTCCTGACCAGAATAGGACCATTAGAGAAAGGAGGGGCGGGGTAAGTGATGACAACAATTAGAAGTAACTCTTAAAAGATATTTGCTATAAAAAGGAAGCAAAGGAATAGAGTGCTAGCTTTAGGGTCAAGGAAATTGTTAAGTGATAAGAGATAATATTTTCTGCTCATTAGGAATAACTTAGTGCAATGTGGAAATGATGTATTAGTTTCTAGGGCTGCCGTAATGAAGGACCACAAATTGGGTGGCTGAGAACAACAGATGTTTATTGTCCCACATGCAGTTCTGGAAGCTAGAAGTCTGAAAACAAGTTGTTGGTGGGGCTACACTCCCTCTGAAACCTTCAGGGGGAACTGTCCTTTCATCTTCCCAGCTTCTGGTGGTTTGCTGATAAGCTTTGACATTCCTCGGCTTGCTGCTGCGTATCTCCACCATCAGCCTTCATTGTCCCATGATGTTCTTCCCTGTGTCTTCACATGTCCAACTTCAAGGAAGGATGCCAATCATATCAGATTGAGACGCACCCATCCCCAGCTAATTACATCTGCAATGACCTTAGTTTCAAACAAGGTCACATTCTGAGTTACTGAGAATTAGGAGGACTTCAACATACCTTTTTCTGAGGAACATGATACAACCTATACAAAATATACTGATTTCCTGAGAAATATATAGTAGGAAAGGATCTTTTCAGACACTAGAAATAATGTTTCCTGTCCTTGGGAATGCTGTAGCACAGAGAGAAAAATTGATGGCATTGTAGGAGAGAGAAGGTATAACTGTGGGAACAAAGACCTTGAGAAAGCAAGAGAGGATGGGAACCATTGTACAGTGGAGGCTAGTCTTGGAAAAAAAGGATGAAAATTTCATTTGCTGTAACAGGAGAGAAGAGTTTAGGAATTCAGGTAAGGCTGGACTACAGATTTGATGGCAGGAAAAGAAATTTCTTTTGAGTATTTGTATTTTCTCAGTGAAAAAGAAACAAATGTTTCTGACTTGAACTTTGAATCAATATAAAAATCACAATTAGTGTTGTTTTAGGGAATTGTGGTCCATGTGAGAAGGCAATGGCAACCCACTCTGTACTCTTGCCTGGAAAATCCCATGGACGGAGGAGCCTGGTAGGCTGCAGTACATGGGGTCGCTAGGAGTCGGACACGACTGAGAGACTTCACTTTCACTTTCATGCATTGGAGAAGGAAATGGCAACCCACTCCAGTGTTCTTGCCTGGAGAATTCCAGGGACGGGGGAGCCTGTTAGGCTGCCGTCTATGGGGTGGCACAGAGTCGGACACGACTGAAGCGACTTAGCAGCAGCAATCCATGTGAAAGAAGTGTGGTGCTTGAAACACACACATGCACCCACACATATTCCTATGTCTTTATGCTAGGTGCTTTACATGTATCATTTACTCTAATCCTCATAACATTTGACAAAGAAATTTTCTGGCAAAAGAATTTCTCTTTCTACATACCATAAAGGTTTAAAGTGTTAAATATCCTCTCATAGTAGTCTGCTGCTGCTAAGTCGCTTCAGTCGTGTCCAACTCTGTGCGACCCCATGGACGGCAGCCATAGTAGTCTAGAGGTTAGCTAATAGTACATTGTCAATAGGTCCTTTGAATGCTGCAATGCGATCAGTACAAAGCTGAGAAGAATAGTTTAAAAAATTTTAATAGATTAAAATATAGATTTTTGAATAGATTAAAATATGGAGTATAGATTAAAGATCAATTAGTGAATATTTACCTAAACTAAGTGATTTAATTAATACCACTGTTTATCAAAATCAGTTTTGTGTTAGCAATAACAGGACAAAGAGACCTAAGACCAAACCAAACCAAATCTCTTTATTGTCATTTAAAACTTTTAGGGCACTCCATACTGCTTCTTTGTCATATATATATATTTAATAATAATTAGCTATTAAGAAGAATCTAGGATGATAAAAGGAATGCCAACCCTCCCAAATAGGTAACAAATAAAACAAATACATCAAACCCATGTTAACAGCTCTAAGAGTTGTAAGTAGAAATGCGCTGTGAACAAGCATTCTTGGGTTCCTCATAACTGACTTTATGTGCTGATCAAACACTGCAGCTTCTTGACCAGAAGCCCAGTCCAGAAGGCATTGTCTTTATGTTTTAGTTTCTCAAATATAAATCAATTTGTTAGTAGGTATAGTCTTTACCATCCTTATAAATATTTATATCAAAAGAAGATTACAAATTTAAAATGTATAATATTTTTTATTTTAATGTTACTTTTGCTACAAATGAGTCAATATTTTAAAAACTGGTTTACTTTTCTGTATTTAACCTACCTTTGATTTATCTTCACTTCTATAATATTTAAGAATATAAACTGTATGTAAAACGTTCTTGTCTGATTAAGGCAATAAGTTAATGTTCCAAATGTTCACCAGCTAGAATTAAAATGTCAGATAGTAAAGGTTATATGAAGAAAATAATATCTGTAAGAAAATGATGGCATTTAGATAACTATATATTAATCTAGATGATAAAGCAAGAATGCTGTTATCTTTGTTGTAGGCTTTCCCCAGACCTACCCCATAAACCAAATTGTCCCCAGAGAGATTATGTTTTTATAGTCAGTGTGGAATAGAGAGAATAATTGCAGATATTATTTTTGTTGACGGCACTGGACCTTCAGTTATAAATATTGAATCCTATAGTGTCAGCAGAGTGTTAGATTAAAAAAAATGACAGTAATATAAATGTTCTCTAATTTAACTTATATGAAGAGTACATCATGAGAAACGCTGGGCTGGAAGAAGCACAAGCTGGAATCAAGATTGCCAGGAGAAATATCAATAACCTCAGAAATGCAGATGACACCACCCTTATGGCAGAAAGTGAAGAGGAAATAAAGAGCCTCTTGGTGAAAGTGAAAGAAGAGAGTGAAAAATTTGGCTAAAAGCTCAACATTCAAAAAACTAAGATCATGGCATCCAGTCCCATCACTTCTTGGCAAATAGATGGGGAAACAGTGGCTGACTTTATTTTTCTGGGCTCCAAAATCACTGCAGATGGTGATTGCAGCCATGAAATTAAAAGACACTTGCTCCTTGGAGGAAAGTTATGACCAACCTAGACATCATATTAAAAAGCAAAGACATTACTTTGCTAACAAAGGTCCATCTAGTCAAGGCTATGGTTTTTCCAGTAGTCATGTATAGATGTGGAAGTTGGGCTATAAAGAAAGCTGAGCAGAGCAGAATTGATGCTTTTGAACTATGGTGTTGGAGAAGACTCTTGAGAGTCCCTTGGACTGCAAGGAGATCCAACCAGTCCATCCTAAAGGAGATCAGTCCTGGGTGTTCATTGGAGGGACTGATGTTGAAGCTGAAACTCCAATACTTTGGCCACCTGATGCAGAGAGCTGACTCATTTGAAAAGACCCTGATGCTGGGAAAGATTGAGGGCAGGAGGAGAAGGGGAAGACAGAGGATGAGATGGTTGGATGGCATCACGGACACAATGGACATGGGTTTGGGTGGACTCCAGGAGTCGGTGATGGACAGGGAGGCCTGGTGTGCTGCAGTTCATGGGGTCGCAAAGAGTCGGACACGACTGAGTGACTGAACTGAACTGAACTGAATAATCTTGAAAGCCAGGCATCTTGGAACCTACTCTAGAAGCAGTTTTGATTTGATCTGATCTTTGATGACCCCCTACCCCATTCTTTAATTCTTAAATCTATGGCACAGCCAGGTGCAGGACATGAAGATGGTAATGCCACACAAACATCTTCTTTTCTAATCTCAGTCATTTTGCTAATCCTGCTCTCCAGTGTTGGCCAGTACAGAGCATTAAGAACCTCTCTCAAGATAAAGGAGTAGAAAGGACACTAGAGTTTTTATGAGTTACAACTTTCTGTCTGAATTCTCTGGGTGATAAATTTATCTTGGCTCCAAGTTTGTCCTAAGAGTTTTCCAAGCCTTCTTTAAAAATTCATTTAAAGCAGAATCAAAAAATGTTGATGAATAAAATAGGCAGGAACCTAATAGAAATAATTCTGAATTGAAAGATTGAAAACTTACACATAATATTGACCAAAATTTGCGTTGTATTAACTTTCAATGGATTAACTAGGGAGAAACAACTGAGAGAAGTTACTTGTTCCTATTTTGGGTATCTTAGATAATTTTCTTTTAGCTTAAATTTTTAGTTTTATTTAGGTGTTTTAGTATTTATTTAGTAATATTTTAGATTTAGTTCAGTTCAGTTCAGTTGCTCAGTTGTGTCCGACTCTTTGTGACCCCATGAATTGCAGCATGCCAGGCCTCCCTGTCCATCACCAACTCCCGGAGTTCACCCAAACTCATGTCCATTGAGTTGGTGATACCATCCAGCCATCTCATCCTCTGTCATCCCCTTCTCCTCCTGCCCCCAATCCCTCCCAGCATCAGGGTCTTTTCCAATGAGTCAACTCTTCTCATGAGGTGGCCAAAGTATTGGAGTTTCAGCTTCAGCATCAGCACCTTCAGCACCTTCCAATGAACACCCAGGACTGATCTCCTTTAGAATGGACTGGTTGGATCTCCTTGCAGTCCAAGGGACTCTCAAGAGTCTTCTCCAACACCACAGTTCAAAAGCATCAATTCTTCTGTACTCAACTTTCTTCACAGTCCAACTCTCACATCCATACATGACCACTGGAAAAACCATAGCCTTGACTAGACGGACCTTTGTTGGCAAGGTAATGTGTCTACTTTTTAATATGCTATCTAAGTTGGTCATAACTTTCCTCCAAGGAGCAAGTGTCTTTTAATTTCATGGCTGCAATCACCATCTGCAGTGATTTTGGAGCCTAGAAAAATAAAGTCTGCCACTGTTTCCATTGTTTCCCCTTCTATTTGCCATGCAGTGATGGGCCCAGATGCCATGATCTTCATTTTCTGAATGTTGAGCTTTAAGCCAACTTTTTCACTCTCCTCTTTCACTTTCATCAAGAGGCTCTTTAGTTCCTCTTCACTTTCTGCCATAAGGGTGGTGTCATCTGCATATCTGAGGTGATTGATATTTCTCCTGGCAATCTTGATTCCAGCTTGTGCTTCTTCCAGCCCAGCGTTTCTCATGATGTACTCTGCATAGAAGTTAAATAAGCAGGGTGACAATATACAGCCTTGACGTACTCCTTTTCCTATTTGGAACCAGTCTGTTGTTCCATGTCCAGTTCTAACAGTTGCTTCCTGACCTGCATACAGGTTTCTCAAGAGGCAAGTCAGGTCGTCTGGAATTCCTATCTCTTTCAGAATCTTCCACAGTTTATTGTGATCCACACAGTCAAAGGCTTTGGCATAGTCAATAAAGCAGAAATAGATGTTTTTCTGGAACTCTCTTGTTTTTTCCATGATCCAGCAGATGTTGGCAATTTGATCTCTGGTTCCTCTACCTTTTATAAAACCAGCTTGAACATGTGGAAGTTCACGGTTCACAAATTGCTGAAGCCTGGCTTGGAGAATTTTGAGCATTACTTTACTAGCATGTGAGATGAGTGCAAGTGTGTGGTAGTTTGAGCATTCTTTGGCATTGCCTTTCTTTGGGATTGGAATGAAAACTGACCTTTTCCAGTTCTGTGGCCACTGCTGAGTTTTCCAAATTTGCTGGCATATCTAATATTTTAGATTAAAATCTTCTAAAATAATTATTAGTCCTATGCAATGTTTTAGATAAAAACTTGCAAGGTGGTAGCTACCCAGCATGTATTACACTATTTACTGTATTTTAATCATTTTTAAGGTTTTAAGCTGCCTTTTATGTAGGAGGGTATAATTGCACTTGGAAAGTTTCATGGAGCATAAAAATTCTGGCCTTGGGGGACTTTTTTTACCCTACTAGATATTAAGTTTGCTGACTTAATTCTTGTTCTTACTGTGAGTCTGTAATTAACCATAGAGACTAGGAAAAAGCAAGGTTCTGTCCTCAAATGAAAGGAAATCCCACAAGCATGAAATTGGGAGCAAGAAAGTCTCACCACACTTTACCATTGGTTTTCAATGAAAAGCTGTTTGTATCCTCATTCTACTTAGCATTCTAACTTAATTTGTTGTCATTGTTGTTTTAAAATTAATAGTAAAAACTTGATTGTGAAATCATTTTTCAGAAGATTTAGAAAATATAAAACATTATAAAAATTTCACATTTCAATCATCCAGAGATGATCAAGTTGACTTTGTGCACTCACTCTTTTCTTTATGCATTATTATTATTTAGTTTCTTACAAAAATGAATTTAACTTAATTTTTAAAAATTATGACTTTATTAGCAACATTTTTTTCATGACATTTAAAACAATGAAAACTGTATTTAAAAGACAACTACAGTAAGAGGATGAGAGCTCAGATATATAATAAACCCTCAAGTTAGTTTGGAAATTACAGTTTGGCGTTACAATTTCATTTTTAAAAATAAAACTAATGGGAAATGTCAAAGAAAATATGAACTTAATCCAGTATCTGGCTGTTGCTCAGTCAAGTCTGACTCTTTGTGACCCCATAGCCTTGCCAACTCCTGTGTCTATGGAATTTTCCAGGCCAGAATCCTGGAGTGGGTTGCCATGTCCTCCTCCAGGGGATCTTCCTGACCCAGGGATTGAACCTGTGTCTCCTGCCTTGAGGGCAGATTCTTTATCACTGAGCCACTGCTGCTGCTAAGTCGCTTCAGTCGTGTCCGACTCTGTGCGACCCCATAGAGGGCAGCCCACCAGACTTCCCCGTCTCTGGGATTCTCCAGGCAAGAACACTGGAGTGGGTTCCCATTTCCTTCTCCAATGCGTGCAAGTGAAAAGTGAAAGTGAAGTCGCTGAGTCGTGTCCGACTTGTAGCAACCCCATGGACTGCAGCCCACCAGGCTCCTCCATCCATGGGACCCTCCAGGCAAGAGTACTGGAGTGGGGTGCCATTGCCTTCTCCGAACGCTGAGCCACTAGGAAGCCTAATTCAGTATGTGACACATCAAATTCATACCATTATACAGCATTTCCTTCTATCCTTCTTCTTTCTTTTTACTTCCCTCAAGTTCGGAAATGACAGATAATAAAAAAAAAAAATTAAAGAAAATTCATCTGAATGCTGTATTTTCCTGGAATTAACTCCATTATAGCAATTCTTTTTCTTTTTTTTTTAGATGAGAGAAACCTAGGCAATCATCCTGGGACTTTGAAATAAAGCACCTACTTATTTCTGCTTGTATCAACTGTAGAAATACTCATAGTGTTTTTGCCTGGGTAAATATTTAAGCTTCTTTTAATGTGAATTTTTTTCATATCTAATTTAGTTCCCAAACTGTAGTAGAAAGTACACTTTTCATTTGTAAGAAAGTACCAACATGTTTTTGGTAACTTGGATTAAGAACTAGGCTTGGTTCCTAGAAGACACCCAAGGTCTATTAGTTGTCCATAGACTTTAAGAAATACACGGGTACCAGACGAGGCATTTCTAGAGCTTGTGCATGGAACATAAAAAAACATGGCATTAGTAAATCCATCATTTTCTCAGTGGCATCAGACTTCATGTCTGAGGAATATTTCTTCTTTCACAAATATTGATGTTATGGCAGATGTTACAGAAAAACTTGAACATTTTGGCCAACCCAATTCAAGTTGAACAGTTCTCTACAATTCCCAAGGTATTAGAATATGTTGTTTTCAAATCAGTATCTTTACTTGTAACATCTATCCTGCTTTTACTTTATATTTGTGTACATTTTTATTCCAAGTACTTTTATGTACTTTAAGACTTTCCCATAAGAATGGATCATATTAAGTATAAAGCCACAGATACCAAAGCTTGATTTTTCATTGAGTGCCAAGAGTAATTTTCCTCCTTCTGAAATATACCAAAAAAGGCATCTGAATAAGAAATCAAACTGAAAAAATTTAAGTTTCAATGATTAAATGACAAATTCCATCCAAGTTAAAAAAAAAAAAAGTGTTTTTGAAAATGGGCTCTCTGGACCATGTCCTACAGACAAGTAATTTTCCGGTCTATAGAAGATGAGCTACCTGGCCTGTCTGATACTGTTACGTGTCAGATAAACGAGTGGTTGTCACATTGCTATCAACTGTGCTCAAAATGACGTTTCAGTCTGATCTGGCTGGTTTGAAATTTTAGTTTTCCTTGGCTTTGTTGATTATAAAGTGCTTTAATGTTTATCTCAGTGAACTATCAAAACACCCCAGTGAAGTCCCAGAAGAACTAAGGGACTTCAGCTACCCAGATGACAATGTTGTTCGCATGGTTTCAATTAAAATGAGAACTCAAGTTTTCGGATTCTTATTTCATTGTTCATCCCTCAGGACTGAGCTGCCAAGAGACCTTGAGCTGCCAAGAGACATTGGGTGAGTTAGCTTATGGTGCACCCCTAAGAGACCATACAACTCTGATAGGGACAGAGTAAAGAGACAAAGTAGGTGACTAAACAGTTAATTCCACTGGTGGGGGAGGGGGGCTTCCCAGGGGGCAGTAGTGGTGAAGAATCTGCCTGCCGATGCAGGAGGTGTAAGAGAGGCAGTTTTGATCCCTGAGTCAGGAAGATCCCCTGGAGGAGGGCATGGCACCCCATTCCAGTATTCTTGCCTGGAAAATCCCATGGACGGAGGAGCCTGGTGGGCTATGGTTCATAGGGTCTCAAATAGTCAGATACAACTGAATCGACTTAGCATACCAACTAGGGGATTGTAAGTAGGGAACAAACGGGAGACCCCTGTAAGTTAATGATTACTTAAGAGAACAGGTTTGTTTAACCACAAAACCAAGCAGGTTGCTTAGCTACAAAAACTTGCGACAGAAGCATGAGACATGCCCCTAAACCATAGAACAATGGTGGCATGAGACCCACATACTGCCCAGTGAGCTCAGTAAGTTAATGATCCCAGACATGCTTCTGCACACATAAAAAACAAAAACCAATGATTTGTAGATCTAGCTTGACCTTATAAGGACAAGAACACCCCTCTTCTCAACTTGCAGGAGGAACTGATAATGGAGACATGATATCCACTCAAGAAAGACAAAGAAGGTCTTCTCCCCCTTCCCACTTTTCCTTTGATTATTGGCAAACCACTCCAGTATTCTTGCCTGGAGAATCTCCATGGACAGAGGAGCCTGGTGGGCTCCTCGTAGATGAATGCTTCCTATAGTGAGAGTATTTCTGCAGCAAGAATGTGGTCTGAATAAGCCTTGGGGAAAAGGCTAGAAGTGAAACTGGTCAACAGGATTCTTAGGTAGATTTAAGCTCCTCCTAATGTACACATTGGGCTTCCAGGTGGTGCTAGTGGGAAAGAACCTGCCTGCCACTGTAGGAGACAAAAAGACATGGGTTCAATCCCTGGGTTGGAAAGGTCCTCTGAAGAAGGGAATGGCAACCCACTCCAGTATTCTTTCCTGGAGAATCCCATGGACAGACGAGCCTGGCGGGCTACAGTCCATAGGATTGCAAAGAGTTGGACATGATTGAAGCGGCTTAGCACAGTGCCCACATGCACTGAAGAGAGAACACTTGTTCTGTTTCCTTTTTCATTTCCAATCGTTTCATCGGAACTCTTCTTAAGTTAAAAATGCTTTGTGAACCAAGTAAGCCAGTGATACCATTGGCATACAAAATTTTGCAAATAATGCCTGGGTCAGCTATCACTTTTTAAATCTTAATCTTTGATATTTTAATTTGAACAGAGATATTTAATGTGAGTGGAAAACAGAAAGAAGGAAGGGAGGGCAAGGGAAGAGGATGGGAGTCCAGTTATTAAGAGATTGGGAACTCAGAGGAGAAAAGAATTCCTTTTCAAAGTTTCATTCCAAAAATTTGCCTGAGGCTAGACTTTGTACTAAGATCTTATCTTGAAAACAAAATTCATAACTGTTTTCACATGATCCTACTTCCTAAAGCTCCAGTTCACTCCAGCATTGGGCCCCTGACCCTCAAGTGTTGGGAGAATTGAGGTATGGGAAGCCCTGGTTCCAAGGAGAATTATTCGTGCCTGATGTTCAGCTGACTCCATTACCCATCAAAGACCCAGATGGATGCCTTTCAGGGCTATTGTTATAAACCCATGCTATTTTTGTTAGCTTTCTGAGATGATGAAGCATGCCAACCCCACAGCAGGGCATCTGCACATCTGCCACTCAGGACTCTCCTCCCCGGGCTCACAGAGGCATATTGGTTCTAACTCCCAGAGTCCCTACATTAAAGGCTGCCTAAAGTTCTACCACCATCTACATATTGACAGTTTTTATTCTTTTAATTATAAGAGTGAAGCACAACTGTTGAAAAAGTCAAACTCTATAGAAGTGTACAGAGAAAACGATAAACACTGTATATTAACACGTGCACATGGAATCTAGAAAAATGGTACAGATGAATCTATCTACAGGGCAAGAATAGAGACGCAGACATAGAAAAATGGATGGGTGGACATGGGCAGGGGCAGGGGAAGGAATGAACTGGGAGACTGGGACTGACATATGTACACTGGCATGTGTAAAACAGATAGCTAGTAGGAAGCTGATGTATAGTGCAGGGAACTCAGCTTGGTGCTCTGCGGTGACCTGAATGGGCGGGGGGTGGGGGATAAGGGGGAGAGAGGTCCTAAAAGGAAGGTATATATGTATACATGGAGCAGATTCATTTTGTTGTACAGCAGAAACCAACACAACGCTGTAAGGCAATTTTAATTCAATAAAAAAGAAATAAAAACTAAAGCAAACCCAATAATACTGCAAAAAAGAAAAGAAAAAAACAGACATTTCTCTCATTCTTCCCTCCAGAGAAAGGCATTATTCTTCCTTCAGAATCACCTGCTTCTCAAACCTACTCTTGAAGAGGAAGACGTTGTAAACAGCTTGGTGCATAAACCTGCAGATGTTTGATGTTGGAAGTGCAACACAGACACCTGCACACATAAACACACACGCTGTTGTTCATATTGTTTTACAGCGCATTCTGCTCTTTACTTTTTTCATTAATTTACTCAGCATCTTTCTATGAGTGTGCATATACATTTTCCAAAAAGTCTAGGAATATCTTCAAAAAATTGTATGGAATTAATTATAAAGCACACAAACCATGGCGAGCTCATGGTAAATACACCAAGCTGAATGGGAGCAAAAGGCCCAGGGATATTGGTCCATTAGAAGGAAGCAGAGCTAGGAAGAACATAGGCTGATATAATTTCCAGTTTCATTTGCTTATTCAAATTAAAGTCACAAGGGTAACACTCTCCAAACATTGCCTGGTGTTTGCTTTTGGTGGTAAAATGAAAAGAGACAGGCTTAGGCTGATTGTTATAATACTTAGCTATGTCCCTCACCTCTCCTGAGGTTTTCTTTCTCCACTCGAAAATGACTAGATTAGAGTCAACGATACCTATGATTCGTTCCATTTCTGATTAGCACTTACTTTCCTTGGGGGAAAAAAAAAACCTTAAGAATTTAGTTAGGTATAATGTAGTCTTTGTTTCAAGGCTCACAGTTGTTTTTGTCCATTTCCCAAAAGCAGTTCACTAGGCTGGTTACACAGGTCAGATTACCTTACCATTTGAAAAAGCTTATAATAATACCAAATTCTGTTTTAAGTATAAAGGGTTTTCACACACCTTATCATATCTGATTTTCACATTCAGTGACATAGATTGAGCAGATATTAATTCCCATTTTATAGACTAAGAGTTAAGTTCAGAGAAAACTTGCAGAAATCGGACTACTTACCTACATTTCCTGTGGCATTGATGGTTGAATGGTCACGTACAATCTGGACAGATTTTATCCAGATTTAATATTTTATCATTATCTTAGTCCCATTTGAGAATTTTATGTGTGGCATGTTTGTAATAATAAGGAAGGAATAATATTTGATACTCATAATACAGGAAATAGAAGGTTTAAATTCACTGAGGAGAACTCTTACCACAGATGACCATAAGGAATCTTTTGGAGCATCACTAAAGAGGTCTTTGACCCCCTGGAACTTTGAGTTCCTACTCTAGACTCTTCAGGTCCAAAGGCCCTCTTTCAGTTCTCCTTGCTCTTCAGGTTTCTTGGAGCTTTTTACTTTGCATTTCTTCGTCCTGGAATGTGCTTCCACTCCCTGTCTGTCAAACCTCTACTGATGTTTCAAGCTCAAGTGTTCCCTGCTCTGTGAATTATTTGCTCAGTATCCGTCCTCCAATCTCTCTCCTCTGCAACTTTAACATCTCCATAACACTAACCATCTCCCTGCTGTCTAACCTTAACTACAGGCTTCTTCTTCTTCTTCTTTTTTTTTTTTTTGAGCACAGCATAACACAGAAAAGTGAAAGTGAAGTCGCTTCATTATGTCAGAGTCTTTGCAAGCCCATGGACTACAGCCTACCAGACTCTGTCCATGGACTTTTCCAGGCAAGAGTACTGGAATGGGCTGCCATTTCCTTCTCCAGGGGATTTTCCCAACCCAGGGATCAAACCTGGGTCTCCTGCATTGCAGACAGACGCTTTAACGACTGAGCCACCAGGGAAGCCTCAGGCTTCTTAAAGGTAAAACAAAATGCATATTTTCACTTTTCTTTTCCCGGATATTAGGGACTGCGATGCAGAGACTAAAAATATGTATTGAGTGAATTTGTTAATTTTATGGGGTATTACCAAGTTGGGATTTTATCAAATTTTACTATTAATTTCTGTGTAACTTGTTGCAGGAATGTTCTCCTTTCCTTATTCATACTTACTATTTTATTATTATTATTTTTAACAATTTGATACAATTACAAGCTTAAAGAAAAGTTGCAAGAGCAGTACAGAGATTCCTCTCCTCCACCCATCCATCTGAGTGTGTGTGCTGCTCCCATGTTCCATTCTTTTGGAATACTTCTCATGCATTTCCTACATTTTTGGATCATTTTCTTGTTTTCAGGCATAGCAAAAGATTCTAGGTTTATCTTGGTCTTGGCCTGCTCAGTCCTGGAACCAACTTATTTTCCTAGGGAGCTCTGATTCCTACTGGTGGGCATAGTGTTTAGAAGCCAAGCTCAGGGCCTTGGGTCTGCTTATTGTTATTACGGCATCACCATTTCCAGCCCCTCCTGATGGACAGAGCTAGGGATTATTTACAACAATATCTGTTTTGATTTGTTTATATACTGAAAACCACAAAGTAACGCTGACATCTCCAACACCTCATCATGGGCTCATCCTAGCTTTCTCCATCTTGATGTTTGCAAGTTCCTTCTCTGATAGTGAGAAAACTGATTGCTATTATCTTTAATATATTTATTTAATGGATTTCTTTATACATAACTAATCTATTTCTGATGCCATCTCTTTCCCCCCCTGATTCCCTCCTTCTTGGATTCTCCTTCCACAATTCTGAAATTCCAAATTTCAAAATGGGAGGTGGGTTTCCACATGTACCCAGTTCATTCCTGACACCACTGTGTCCCCCAATTCAACTCCATGCTAACACTATCTACCTAGAGAGAGTGTCAGAACCCACAGTTTAAGGCTCAGTCTTACAAGACAGTCACCCCACCCATGTCAGTCACAAAGTTCAGGTTGCCACCTGTACTTCTGATCAACTGGTTATAGATCAGAGGTTCCAATGATTCACAGAACTCAAGAGAACATTTTGCCTACTCTATCCCCAGTTTCTGGAGAAGGAAATGGTAACCCACTCCAGTATTCTTGCCTGGAAAATTCCATGGACAGAGGAGGCTGGCAGGCTACAGTCCATGGGGTTGCAAAAGGTTGCCCAACAACTGACACTTAACACATCCCTCATTTATTACAAAAAGTAACTCAGGAACAGCCTGATGGAAGAGGTGCGTGGGATAAGGTCTGTGGAAAGTGGGTGGAACTTCTTCCCTCTCTGAATGCACCACTCTAGGTGAATCTCCTTGTGTTTAACAACCTGCAGTCTCTCCCAATCCAATCCTTTGGATTTTTACAAAGGCTTCATTCTGTGTTGTTGGGTGTTGTCATTATAGGCATGACTGAACTGGCTAAGTCTGCTCCTGCCCCTAAAAAGGGCTCTAAAAAAGCTGTGACCAAGGCCCAGGAGAAGGACGGCAAGAAGCGCAAGCGCAGCCGCAAGGAGAGCTACTCCGTCTACATGTACAAGGTGCTGAAGTAAGTCCACCCGGACACTGGCATCTCGTCCAAGGCCATGGGAATCATGAACTCCTTCGTCAAAGACATTTTCGAGCGCATCGCTGGCGAGGCATCGCGCCTGGTGCATTACAACAAGTGCTCAACTATCACATCCAGGGAGATCCAGATTGCCGTGTGCTTGCTGCTGCCTGGGGAGCTGGCCAAGCACGCCATGTCCGAGGGCACTAAGGCTGTCACCAAGTATACCAGTTCCAAGTAAATATAATATGCCTAGCTGCTGTTAATGGAGAAGGCAATGGCACCCCACTCCAGTACTCTTGCCTGGAAAATCCCATGGACAGAGGGCCTGGTGGGCTGTAGTCCATGGGGTCACTAAGAGTCGGACATGATTGAGCGACTTCACTTTCACTTTCATTACATAGGCATGATTGATTTAACCACTTACTATTAGTGAATGAGTCAACTTCCAGCTGCTCTCCTCTCCCAAGAAGTTCAGTGGGTCAAATTGAAAGTTCAAACCCTCTCATCACATGGCTGGTTTTCCTCATCCTTAGGTGGGGTCCAAAAGTCACCTTTTTAACACTTGCATCACCTAGGAAATTCCAAGGCTTTTAGGAGCTTGGTGCCAGAAACAGAAATGAAGACAAATATGTTTTTCTTATTATACATCATGTCAAGGCTGTATATTGTCACCCTGTTTATCTACTTATATGCAGAGTACATCATGCGAAATGCCAGGCTGGAAGAAGCACAAGCTGGAATCTAGATTGCAGGGAGAAATATCAATAACCTCAGATAGATATGCAGATGACACCACCCTTATGGCAGAAAGCAAAGAGGAACTAAAGAGCCTCTTAATGAAAGTGAAAGAGGAGAGTGAAAAAGCTGGCTTAAAACTCAACATTCAAAAATCTAAGGTCATGGCATCCAGTCCCATCACTTCATGGCAAATAGATGGGAAAACAATGGAAACAGTGATAGACTTTCTTTTCTTGGGCTCCAAAATCACTGCAGATGTTGACTGCAGCCATGAAATTAAAAGACGCTTGCTCCTTGAAAGAAAAGCTATAACCAACCCAGACAGCATAGACATTACTTTACTAACAAAAGTCTGTCTAGTCAAAGCTATGGCTCTTCCAGTAGTCATGTATTGATGTGAGAGTTGGACCATAAAGAAAGTTGAGTGCCAAAGAATTTATGCTTTTGAACTGTGGTGCTGGAGAAGACTCTTGTGAGTCCCTTGGACTGCAAGGAGATCAAACCAGTCAATTGTAAAGGAAATCAGTCCTGAGTATTCAGTGGAAGGTCCAATGCTGAAGCTGAAGCTCCAACACTTTGGCCACCTGATGTGAAGAACTGACTCATTGGAAAAGACCAATGAGGAAAGATAGAAGGCAGGAGGAGAAGGGGACAACAGAGGATAAGATGGTTGGATGGCATCACCAACTCGATGGACGAGTTTGGGCAAGCTCCGGGAGTTGGTGATGGACAGGGAAGCCTGGTGTGCTGCAGTCCATGGTGTCTTAAAGAGTCGCACATGACTGAGTGACCGAACTGATTATAAATCACACTATCACATCTCCCATGTCAGACTGCCGTCTTCACTGCACAGACCCTGGTACCCTGGTGTGGCTGCTTGGCAGGGTCTCCCTCCTCACCCTTGTCCACCTCAGACATTCTGTGCAGGAATGCCCTCCTCACCCACCCAGCCTCTGACTCGACACTCAACAGCTTCTTTTTCTCTCAGACTCTGACCAAGGGTGCTGTATAACCCTTGCTCTGATCTTGATACCTTACACCATGTCACTGCTTTTTGTTGAAGCCCTCCTTTCCAGCCTGGGCTCTGATGAATCATACTGGAAAGGATGCTTCACTCATCATACTTGGGTGCTGACATAGTGTGTGGAGGTACTTGAAGACGCTCTTACCACCTTAGGAAGGCATCCTCTGATTTCTAGTTTCCTCCCCAATCTTGACACCTTGTCACCCTGCTTGGGCTCTAACTGCACACGCTGAATTTCCCTCCCACTTGGGTACCCTTCTTCCCTTGTTTGAGTTCCAACACTCTTCTTTGGGCCACTGTGACTGCCCTCCATACAGATATTATTTATTATGCTATGCTCCTGAGGATGACTTCTTTAGGATTGGAAGAGAGAAGAAGAGAAAGTGAAAGTGAAGTCACTCAGTCGTGTCCAACTCTTTGCGACCCCGTGGACTGTAGCCTACCATGCCCCTCCGTCCATGGGATTTCCCAGGCAAAAGTACTTGAGTGGGTTGCCATTTCCTTCTCCAGAAGAAGAGAAAGGAGGGGAAAAAAGGAAAAGGACATACCATTTCCCAGGTTTGCTCATTAGTCCTTCTAGAGGGAAATGAATGCATGGAAAAGTTTAAAAGTGGTCAATGTGCTTCATCTGCAATAGTAACAAAAGATTTGGACTAAGAAAATTTAATAAGATTTGAAGTTAAATACCCTTTTCATTGGAGAATTGAACTTTTATTTCTCTTCTAGATGTTTCATGCCCCACCCACCCGCCCCGATAGATGACTTCTAAATTAGACATTTAGAAATGAAAAAGCTGGAGTGAATATTTGTGCTTCTAGCCCAATTTTATTGTTTCATAGATGAGGGAACTTAGACCTGGTGAGGTCAAATGGGGCTTCCCTGGTGGCTCAGATGGTAAAGAATCTGCCTACAATGCCAGAGACTTGGGTTTGATCCCTGGGTCAGGAAGATTCTCTGGAGTAGGAAATGGCAACCAACTCCTGTATTCTTGCCTGGAGAATTCCATGGACAGAGGAGCGTCAAATGACTCTCCCAGGTTTCCCAGGTGACACAGAAAGAGAAAGAACAATTTTCTACATCGTGGCCAGTGTTCTTGGCACTCTTCTCTTCATTATTATCATTTAAAATTATTGGACCTTTACAGCACATTTCTGAGATAAATTAGTTTTTACATTATACCTTATATTTTAAATTGGAAGTTCTTTTCTTCAATAATGAAATTGTTGATATAATGCTATATTTTAGGCCCTAAAACATTAAGTAAGTAGTATTTTGGTGACTGTATTTCATTAGATCTAGAAATTAGCCTCACCAATTTGGTTGTTAGTAACATTTTTTGAATACTGTCTTTTATAGCATGCTTACATTAACTGTTTTTGATAAAGATGCCGAGCAGGTTGATTATTCATTCTATTTATCATCATGTAAGATTGATGGTTTGGCAAAATGTATATCAGTTCAGTTCAGTTTAGTCGCTCAGTCGTGTCTGACTCTTTGCGACCCCATGGACAACAGCATGCCAGACCTCCCTGTCCATCACTAACTCCCGGAGTTTAATCAAACTCATGTCCATTGAGTTGGTGATGCCATCCAACCATCTCATCCTCTGTTGTCCCCTTCTCCTTCCACCTTCAATTTTTCCCAGCATCAGAGTCTTTTCCATGAGTCAGTTCTTTGCATCAGGTGGCCAGAGTATTGGAGTTTCAGCTTCAACGTCAGTTCTTCCAATGTATATTCAGGACTGATTTCTTTTAGGATGGAGTGGTTAGATCTCCTTGCAGTTCAAGGGACTCTCAAGAGTCTTCTCCAACACCACAGTTCGAAAGCATCAATTCTTTGGTGCTCAGCTTTCTTTATAGTCCAACTCTCACATCCATACATGACCACTGGAAAAACCATAGCCTTGACTAGACAGACCTTTGTTGGCAAAGTAATGTATCTCTGCTTTTGCATATGCTGTCTAGGTTGGTCATAACTTTTCTTCCAAGGAGCAAGCATCTTTTAATTTCATGGCTGCAGTCACCATCTGCAGTGATTTTGGAGCCCCCCAAGATAAAGTCTGCCACTGTTTCCATTGTTTCCCCATCTATTTGCCATGAAATGATGGGACTGGATTCCATGATCTTCGTTTTCTGAATGTTGAGCTTTAAGCCAAATTTTTCACTCTTCTCTTTCACTTCCATCAAGAAGCTCTTTAGTTCTTCTTTGCTTTCTGCCATAAGGGTGGTGTCATCTGCATATCTGAGGTTATTGATATTTCTCCTAGCAATCTTGATTCTAGTTTGTGCTTCATCCAGCCCATCCAAGCAAAATGTGAGAGAGAGAGCCAAATAGCTGATGAATAAAATTTTATTTTAAAAATCCACAATATAAAATTTGTATTACTTGAAACCCATTCACATTTGTGGAAAGTTCAACATCTTATCCATGTTGCAGTTCCAGTAGGAATGAACAACTTGCTGGGTTTAGGTGAATCATTTAGAACATTCATTGATTTCCAAGAATCACCTTGAGTTATTGGGGTCAAAAGGAAAAATGGGCAACAAGCTATATGTAAGGATCCAAGAAAAATCTTGAAGTGTCCCCCATCAGTTGTGTAATTTAAGAACGTAAGTGTGATATGAACGTATTTCAGGCCCTTGGTGAAATATTTGCCCTTTGGCGCCAATGTAATTCTGTAAATTAGTAACAACAAACACACAGATTTCATAATTGGAAGGGACACACCTTAAAGATCATTTTGTTGATACTCCTCCAAGGCAGGAATCCTACTACATACCCATGAGTTTGAATCACTTTCAATCATGGGGAAATCACTACCTCCCAAAGCAGTTGTGCCTTATTTTCTGCAGAAATCTTCCTCTCGGTAACTTTTTCCTCTTATTGCTGCCTTCCAAGCTCTCTGGTTAGAACACAGGCAAACCTTCTTCGTGGGCTTCCCTGGTGGCTCAGTGGTAAAGCATGCTTGCAAAGCAGGAGATGCAGTTCTGATCCCTGGGGAAGATCCCCTGGAACAGGCAATGGCAACCTATTCCAGTACTCTTGCCTGGGAAGCCCAGGGATAGAGGAGCCTGGTGGGCTACAGTTCATGGGGTCACAAAAGAGTTGGACACAACTTTAGTGACTAAACAACAACAAAATTTTCTCCATAGGGACAGTCCTGCAGATATGTCCCCCTAGATCATCCTTCTGGAATTTTCTCTCCGTGTCTCTTTCTTCCGTCATCTAAGTTCCTCGTGGAAAATGAGATTGCCTGCCCCTTGTCTGGATCTAAATGCCTCTTTTAAAACGTGCAGTTTTAGGAAGCCGTGCACTCTCCCCCGTGAAATACAAGAACAGCGCTCTGAATTCCTCTTACCGTCTTTCTGTCACAGTGAATCGTGGTTTCAGTTTATTTCTGGACAGTGGTAGCTACCAGACACAACCTTTGCCCTCAAACACCGCGTACACTTTACACAAACTTGTTGACCTTACACCTAAGTCGGCTTTTCTTGAACTCTCATCTGAACAAACAAACAATTCACTCTGATCTGCGGATATCCCGTGCGGCGTCAGGAAGGGCCGGGTAGAGCAGTGCCGGCTCTGAGCTCGCCACCGCCGCTGCAGATTGGGTTTCCTTTTTCTCTTGACTTTAAGAAGTAAGACAAAAAAGCAATTCCGGCTAATCTCTTAGACAATGCTGAGGGTTCCAGGCTCCATTTCAGGAAGCTGGTTTCAACAAGGTAACAAAGAGACCACCAAGGTCAGAAAGGAGGCGAGGGAGATCGACCGGGAGGTGGCATTCAGGTAACTCCCCGAGGGTGAGGGTGGGGAGCCGGCGCCGCTGGGGGTAGGAGTGCGCCCCGCCCGCCAAGAGCGGACGACAGCGGCTGTGCGCCCCGGCATGGACGCGCGCGGGAGTCCAGGCCGGCGAGCGTGTCACCACGTGCTGCGGGGAGGCGGGGATAGGGCCCTCCTCCTCTGGTTATTTGTAAAGAGCGCGGGGCCGGAGCTCAGCGTTTTTACCGCGGACTCGCCGGGGATAGTGTTGAGAGAGGGGGAGGGAGGGAGTGGAGGGAAGAAAGAAGGAGAGAGAGAGGGACTGATTTACGTGGACAAAAGCAGACGCAGAAATACACAGGCGAGGTGAGAGGTTAGCAGGTCAGCTCACCTACTTCTCTGCTTGCCAAGGAAGATCTGGGAGATCTGGGAGAGGGAGGGTCCCGTTTAGAAGGTCAAACCCCCGAACTCCGAAGGGGCCATTTCCTGCAGCTGGCTGGGGACTGCACGCCTCACCCCTTCTAAGTTTGCAGATGGAACTAATCAGAAAGAAAGGAAGGGGAGGTGGGGTTCTGTAGCCAGTGTAGTTTTCTTCCTAAAAAGTGACGTGATTTGGGGCTTTAGATCCGGAAGGAGCATGTGTCTTCACACTGCAAGCTAATCCTGGAATGTCTGCAAACTCCGCTCCGGGGCAGTTGGCCCCAAGCCCGGCGGGGCGTCCGAGGGGTCCGGTCTCGCAATGCTCCCGAGGCCGACCGGCGGGTAGCCGGGTGACCTTTATCTCTGTCCCCCTTTGTCCTTTTTATCTCAGGCTCTCCAGGAGGCCCGGGGGCCCGCTCTGTCTATCGCTCCCACCTCGCCCTCCCCGCCCGGCTGCACCGCCACTTCAATGCCCGGCAGGTCGCGGGCTGCTGCTATTTCGAAGGCGCCGGAGGACCAGGTGCGCCCCGCGCCACCGCTGACCCGGACCGGCGCCGACGCCTGACGGGAGCCCTTGGGCACCGACGAGGCTGCGCCCGTCCAGTCCCTGTGCGCTCTAGTCCGTTTTGGGCCCGTGAGGCGCAACCGCGGCCACGATGGCTCCGGGTCGAGCGGTGGCTGGGCTCCTGCTGTTGGCGGCCGCTGGCCTCGGAGGGGAGGCGGAGGTGCCCTGGCTCGCCTTCAGCGAGGATGTGCTGAGCGTGTTCGGCGCCAACCGGAGCCTGTCGGCGGCGCAGCTCGGGCGCCTGTTGGAGCGTCTGGGAGCCGCCCCCGTGGAGGGCGCCCCCGAGCCCGGACACCTGCACTTCAACCAGGTAGGGCCGGGCCGGGCCGCCCTTCCCCAAACGCCGGGGTGTCCGGAGACGTCCGTTTGTACTTGAACGTTGATTAAAGGGGACAGCGCAGGAGAAAGAACTTGGTTTTGTCTCTCAAGTGTGAGGCGGGTCCTGTTTTTTGTTTTGTTTTGTTTTGTTTTTTTAACTGGATCTGACCTTCTAGCCGAGGTTAAAGGGCTGGCGGTGACGAGGGAACCAGAAACTGCAGTTTTATGCCCGATGAATTGAGCCGTCGGACGCTTGTGGTTATAAGATTTTATGCAAAAGTTTATGAAGTAGTTGAGTGCGGGAAGCACCTTGAGAGATGCGTTTGAGATACGAATGGCGTACTGAAGTCTTCCTGGCAGAGACAGTGGCTCACAGGCACCCCCGTTAACAGCTGCTTGGTGGGTAACAGCTGTTAGCAAGGTATAATGTAGTTCTGTCTTTCCCCTGTAAGTTACAGGAGGCACTTAGGGCTGAAGGGCTTATTGTATAGAGACCAGCAGGCCGAGGGGGCCCCGAGACCAAGATCACACGTCAACTGGTGATGGAACTGGGTTTAGAGCCAGTTTTTATTCATCTATCAGGTCAAAAGTTTGGTTCTAATATTCATTCATTCAAACAAAAAGAAAAAAACCTATCTTAGTACAGATACACAGCATTATTTAGGCGTTTGGTAATTCCTAAGATTTAAGGATCACCCTAAGTTACCTAGGCGCAGTTAAGACCATACCTGTCAGTAAACTTCAAAAAGGGTATTAGAGATTCTTCATTATTTCCATAATAAATAGCCTATGATTATTTCTTAAAGTTGTGAAATAAGCAAAGTGTGCTTTTAGCATCCTCCCCCAAAATCCCCTCTCCTTTTTAAAACTCTGTTAACTCAGTGCTTTGATTGTTTTTTTTCCCCCCTTCTGCTGTGGTTCCAGTGATAACTGATGATGAATGGCAGTATTCAGTACTTTCCATATTGTTTGTCACTTCTGGGTGATGTTAGTTTGTGTTACAAAAAGTTTTGTGGTCCAGAATGTTTGGGAACGTCAAAAAATGTTTGGGAATGTTATACTGTTACTCTACTCCTGGAAATCTAGAGTTTCCCAACGTATCTGGCCTTCGATTACAATTAGGGAAATTTTAATCAGATAGTGAAGTGAAGGTCGCTCAGTCGTGTCTTTGTGACCCCATGGACTATACAGTTCATGGAATTCTCCAGGCCGGAATACTGGAGTGGGTGGTGGTGGTGGTTTAGTTGCTAAGTCGTGTCAGACTCTTGTGACCCTATGGACTGTAGCCCGCCAGGCTTCTCTGTCCATGGGATTCTCCAGGCAAGAATAAATACTGGAGTGGGTAGCCCTTCCCTTCTCCAGGGCATCTTCACAACCCAGGGATTGAACCCAGGTCTCCCACATTGCAGGCAGATTCTTTACCAGCTGAGCCACCAGGGAGGCCCCTTTAATCAGATAAATTCTTTGTTGATAACCTTATAGTTTGGCATTCATTTTGTTAGAAATATTTTACCTCAATTGAAACATGCAGTACATAAGAAGTATAAGATTCTGATGCCATGAGGTATCAGAGTGCGTGTCCTTTGATCTAGAAGGGTTTTATGGTCTTCTTATGCAAGTTCTTTAGTAAACTGTCTATCTGATTCTTGCATGGCATTACATACCAGAATGTAATGGCTAAGAAATAATACATTGGAAAAGCTGAAATGACTTCATATTATATTGATGTTTTAGAAAATAAGGCAAACAACTAACTTGGTAAGTATTTTCCATCTAGTTGCAGACTCTTCAATCAAGGGAACAGCTGAGCTGACTAAAGCATTTCTAGATAAGAGCAGGAGTGGTCAGTCATATGCTTGGAAAGATGCCTGGGGACTTGACTTGCAGCTGCATATCTGTAGCCTACACATTGTTTTGACTTAAATTATCTCCTTATCTTGCAATGTTTGAAGGTGCTGATGAACTATAAAGGGACAAAAGACCCCTGAGCCACACCTTGACAAAGACAGTGGAAAATATACCTAAATAATTTAGGAAAGTTGCTTAAGTTTGTTAGCAGTATGATTCCCAGCTTATAAGTAGGTAGGTACCTCAATAGGTAAATTATATGTATGTTGACACCTTGTTTTTCATTCTTCTGTTTGCGTATTTAACTACCCTCATTATGGCCTCTGTGGACATCAAAGAGATGGGGAAAAGCCCCTAATTACTTTGGAAACAAAGGGAAGCCAAGGAAAATTTATCACTTGATCAGACCTAGCAAACATCTGTTTGATGTTCTAAAAAGTTCTACTGATAACAACCATCATCAGTTAAATCATGTCCAGTGAAATGCCATTCCAGAAGAATCTGTTAATTTGCTGGCATTTACATCTGCTCCAGCAGGAGACTATCCAGTTTTGAGCAAAATTTAGGGCTGTTAATATCTCCATACCTTAAAGAAGGTAACTTCATTTTCCTCACCTGCAACAAAGTAGAATAATAATATATGTGAAAAACATGATTTTCTGACTTTGAGGACAGTTGAAAAGATAGAATTTATTTCTTTGGGCCAGGGATTTATTGAATCTTATATGAGATCTATTTACAAATGACGTTGTTTCTTAGCAGCGACTTAGCAGCAGCATATCTGGGAGTTCTCGGTTTATATACTGCTGAAGCCTATCTTGAAGGATTTTGAGCATTACCTTGCTAGCATGTGCTGCTGCTGCTGCTGCTGCTAAGTCGCTTCAGTCATGTCCGACTCTGTGTGACCCCATAGACGGCAGCCCACCAGGTTCCTCTGTCCCTGGGATTCTCCAGGCAAGAATACTGGAGTGGGTTGCGATTTCCTTCTCCAATGCATGAAACTGAAAAGTGAAAATGAAGTCGCTCAGTCTTGCCCGACTCTTAGCGACCCCATGGACTGGAGCCTACCAGGCTCCTCCATCCATGGGATTTTCCAGGCAAGAGTACTGGAGTAGGGTGCCATTGCCTTCAGCAAGTACTATTAAATTAGCTTGTTGCTTTGGGAGATCAAAGTGACCTGAGTTCAAACTGGAGACAATAGAATGATTGAGTTTACTGTTTTGCTTCTTATGGTTTCTGAGGGTACAAAGAGCAGGTAGAAGAAGTAGGCCAAACAAGTGAGAGGAAGGAGCTCTTTTATCTAAATGGGTCTCTGGGGCCTAAGACAAAGTGTAGGTCTGCTCTATCTGAGGGAGTTTCTAGAATACAAAGGGATCGCTTCTTGGCCTTTTGGCTAAGATCAAGTGTAGAATACAAAGGGAAGCCCCAACTGAGTGAACACCCTGGGTGATTAATTGAGGGGATTTAAGAATGGGCTCAGCGCCACCTTTTGTTTGTTCTGATAGTCCTATCTCATTCTCCAAGTGGTCTTTTCTCTTCATTTCTCCTTCAAAACCCCTAATTTCTAAATTATCACACTCAGCTGCAGGAAATGTTTCTATTTAAATCAGTCTCCTGGGGAGGGTTAGTGGGGGTGATGGGGGTGTGGGTGTGGCAGGTTGGCGTGTGAGGCAACCTTTGTTTCCCGCCTTCACTCAGCCTTTGACTTTTGCTTCTCTCTCCAAACTGCATTTTTTCATTTGATACAAATCTTCCAGCATAGCTCCTGCATCTTTTTTTTTTCATTCATAGGTTGTTTTAAAACATCTTTTAATTCATAGTCAATCTTCATAAAGCACTACTTGGAGTATGCCTCTCTCCTTTCAGTTCTCCTCCATGAATTCTCTTGGCTGGTGAAGTCTAAATCTGGAGTCTGGCATTTGAGGCTCTGCAAGCAAGGTTAACCCTGAGATATCAACCTAACCTGCCCAGATCTAGCACTCACTACATTAAACTAGTTACTCTTCTATGACTTCACCGTATATTTTTATTCAAGCACTTTTTACCTCATTTTTTTCCTTGCACCGTTTCCTGTTCCCAGCTGGGTTATCCTTCATTTCCTTGAATTACCCTCTCAAAATCTTACACTTTTAAAAACCCAGATACACTTTTTCCATAAAATATTTCTAGGACTTCACAGCCACCGCTGATTTGCCAATTTCTCTTTTTTTGAATTCTTGAATTTTTTTCATATGCTGATGAGACTTAGCTATTCATGTGTTCTAGAAATATTTTGAATAACTACTATACTCTAATTAGAGTGGTCTTTTAAAAGTACAAACCTAACCATACTGCTCATTTTTTAAGAACAGTTAAATACCTTTAAGACAAACTTCGAACACTTAAAAGTGGCTTAAGTCTTTTTACGATCTGGTTCCTGTATATTTCCCAAGTCTTATCCTTTGCTACTGCTCCAGTCTTCATAGACTGCTGGTAGTTCCTGGTTCTGCATACACATCTGCTTATGCTTTAGGTATCAGTTTAGACAGTACTTCTTCCAAGAAGCCTTTCTTAGCCTGTTCAGGGGTTTAGTAGAAGCCCCTATATTAATTGGTGCCTCTGCAATCATAACATATATTGAAATTGTAGTATAATATGTAAATAATTTATATATATTTTAATTTTCTGTTCACATGGTTGAATGTCCTCTCCTCCTCTGATATGATTTTGAATAAATTGAAGGGAATGATCTGACTCATCTCTTTAAGGGCTAGTGTAATGCCTGGTACACAACATATATTCATTATACGTGTATATATATAATATATATACGTATATTATATATATACACTTTTTTTTTAGCCAAGCCAGGTGGGGTCTTAGTTCTCTGACCGGGGATTGAACCTGGGCCCTCAGCAGTGAAAGCTCCATGTCCTAAACACTGGAACGCCATGGAATTTCCCATTATATATATTTTTGAATGAATGAGTGAAGATTGCTTAATATGAGTAAGGCAGTTTGAGCCCTCACATGACTTTAGTTTCTAGGTAGATGTATGACATAATGCACGTATGACTACAATGTATAATAGAATGAGATTTTTGATTAAAGAATTTTAAACAAAAGTGGAATGAGATCGGACTTGTGTTCTTAGAAAATTCTTCTGCATAAAAGTGTGGAATGTGTCAGAGTGGGTCGAGACAGGAGCTGAGGAAATTGCAGTGGTTTGCAGGAGCTGTAATGATCGCTTGAACCTGGAGAGGCCATCAGGAGGTAGCATAAAGGCTCTGCTTTCTCCTGGGAGAGCAGCCATGACTGAGGAGTAGGAAAAAAGTCCCAAAGACAGGTATTTTCTACTGCAGCCTTTTGTCTGTAGTGGTCATGTAACTATTATTAGACCTTTCCTTTCATTAATTTATGGCCCGAGGATGCCAGAGGAAGAGGCAGGGAGATAACTTGGCTTACTTCAGTGGGGTCAGGCTGGTGGTCTGTAGCAAACACAGGAGCATGTGTGTGTGGTTATTACATGCATGTTGTATGCATAGCTTGTTTATTGTACTTTTTCCTGGCGTGCAAGCGGGTAACAGTGCATTAGATGAAGGACATGCTGGGAAGCACAGATTGTAGATGGATGAGAGAAAGCATCTGTTGTTGCCCTCTTTTTTTTTTTCTTTCTTTCTTTTATGTTCTGAAAAATGATGGGATCAATGTCCTAGGAATGCCTTTCAGGTGAAAAACTGTCTGGAATGGCAGGATGGAAGGGCGTGGTTGTATTTAAGAGACAATGGACTTACACTGACTTATTATATCATTCTATTTAACTTGACTGTGTACAGTGTGATCATTGTTTCTAAAAGGTTTTGAAAAAATGAGAGACACTCATAGCTCACTTGACCATGATGTCAAGAGCTTAGTTTGCTCCCTTGCCAAGGATGATGGTAATCTATATGAGGAAATACCCTTCATTCTTTCCATAACTAACTCCCAAATTTGCATCTTCACCCACTACCCTAGGAGTCACATAGGCCCTTGTGTACATAAAATAAATAATTATAGCTAAGGATTTATTGTTTTTTTTTTCTGTATGACATACTCTTAACCAATTTATTTGTATTAACACATTTCAAAATCACAACAATCCTATGATAAGGATACCATTATTAACTTTACACAGGAGAAATATGTGGTTCTGAGAGATTATGTAACTCAACAAAAATCAAACAGTAAGTGGTAGAACCTCAGACGATCTTAAATCCTGTCGGCTAAAAAAGATGCACAACTTGAGAGCTGCAAGTTAAGTTTTATTTGGGGCAAAATGAGGACTGCAAATGAGGAGATAGCACCTCAGTTAGTTCTGGGAGACTGCTCCAAAGAGGCAGTGTGGGAAGGTCAATAGATAATATTTTGGTGAAGGGGGAGTTCAATGCAATTAAGCACTCATTTTACAAAAGGTTTTCTGCTAGTTATTAGGAGCTGATGTCATCATGAAGGGATTTAGTACTTTTCTAGATATGAGGAGATGCAAAGATTGGCTTATGAAATCAGTTCCTGAAAATATCTGACTATCCAAAGACCTGTTCCATCAGAGTGCCTGGAGCACAGAGTGCCTCACTCCACCCTGAGCTTCCTCAGGGGGTGTTGAAGGTCAGCAGCTAGAGCAGCGCAGGGTTCAATCTCTGCAGATGCAGGTGGCAAATGTCCTTGATGTTGAGCCGCTGGCAATGCTCTTGGCAAGTGCCAGTTTGTAGTTGACGATACTAATAGTGGATTTTTTGAATTTTACTTTAGAAAATCATACTGTCTCTAGCCAGCGCAACTATTACCTCAGATTTTGGGCTAACCATCAATTACTTGGGCTTCCCTGGTGGCTCAGACGGTAAAGCGTCTGCCTGCAATGCGGGAGACCTGGTTCGATTCCTGGGTCAGGAAGATCCCCTGGAGAAGAAATGGCAATCCACTCCAGCACTCTTGCCTGGAAAATCCCATGGACGGAGGAGCCTGATAGGCTACAGTCCATGGGGTCATAAAGAGTCCTACATGACTGTGCAACTTCACTTTCACTTTCAATTACTTATCTAGCTACATTGCTTGATCACTTTAAGGGCAAAAAAATTATAATGATGATGATGGGTCCTTGTCCTCAGAGAGCTTTTAATCTAAGAAATAGGTGGGAACTTGTGGGAAATATATAAGGCAAAACTGCAATAGTTAAATAATCACTGAAAGAAATATTACCAGACATATTACAAGACTGTGTGTGATTAATTGCCAAATGAACACTTTTGGTAGCATGCTCTAATTGTTGAAAGAGTGAGGGAGCCTTTTGGGAAACACCTCAGAAGGAGTTACTAGTCAGTCAGTTCTCTTTTTTTTTTTTTTTGGAGAATTTTCCTTGTTTGGTTTGGCTTTTAAAATACTTACTTGATGAACATCTGCTAGTACCAAATGTCTGTGCTATTAATCACAAGATGGATTTTCCAGTGGGTTCCATGAATTCTCTAATAGAAGGAAAATTTATTTTATTTCTTTCTTATATGTTGAATTTTTCTTGGAGAAAATATTTTGGCAACAATAGTTCTAATTCTGAGTTGCAAAGTTTTCCTGGAGAATGGCATATTAATCAACTTCTTTCTTCTGTGGATAGATTGTGGGAATGGGAGAAATACGCATGTCTAGTGTTAAATTTTTCAGTCTTGTTCTCACTTTTACTCCAGAAGAATTCTACCAGTGAATTTACTCTCTCTTCTGGCAGTTTAGAGTATACATCCTTCTTTTTTTAAAAAAATTGTGCCATATTCTCTCTGGCAGATAGTTCTTTTTTATACGTATTAATTAATCATCTTTTTTCTTTTTTTATTGATGTACAATACTATATGTTACTGGTGTACAATATAGTGATTCACAGCTTTTAAAAATTATACTTCATTTATAATTATAAAATACTGGTTATGTTCTGTACACTGCACAGTATACCCTTATAACTTATATTATACACTGTAGTTTTCTCCTCTTAATCCTGCAAGTCCTCCTTTTTCATGCCTGTGAAGCAGCTGCATTGCTGACTGCATGATACTGGAGAAAGAGGATTGTGCTTTGGTGCTTTGGAATGAGTTAAAGCAATGAGGGAAAGAGCAGAGTATTTTAACAGAATTCCTAACTCTTGGACTCTCGTTGCCACTAAGGTGAGAGTTTGAACTCTAACACAGTTATGAAGAGAGGGCGTAATAAACTTTCCCCCTTAATTGAGGTAGATCTTCATTTCTCTTTAGAGATGTTCAAAGTGGAGTAGCTGGGTGGGAGATTTGGGGTTTTTGTGCTTTTCATGGTTCACACCATATTTCTGTTTCTTAAGGATGCCCACCATGGGAGATGTTGAGGGGCAAAGTCTTCATTTTCCCATCATAAAAACCCATTGCTTTTCAACTATGACTGCAGCTTAAGAATTTTTTCTTTACATTCAATATACATTTGAATCCTCGAGGTTCTATTTCTTTTGCTGATAGTAGAGGCTTGGGGAAGAAGACTCTTGAAAGAGTCCCTTGGACAGCAAGGAGATCAAACCAATCAATACTAAGGAAATCAACCCTGAATATTCATTGGAAGGACTGTTGCTGAAGCTGAAACTCCAATACTTTGGCCACCGGATGTGAAGAACTGACTGACTGGAAAAGACCCTGCCGCCGGAAAAGATTGAGGGTAGGAGAAGGGGAGACAAAGGATGAGATGATTGGATGGCATCACTGACTCAATGGATATGAATTTGAGCAAACTCCAGGAGATTGTGAAGAACAGAAAAGGCTGGCATGCTGCAATCCATGGGGTCACAAAGAGTCAGACATGAGTAAGCAACTGAATGACAACAACCAACGAGGTTGGGGGAGAAAATAGGAATATAAATAAGCATGGGAAATAGGCCTGAAGTTGTTAAGGATTGACATTTCTCAGGGAAAAGCAAAGCAACCTGCAGTGAGGGTTAGTCTAATGTGGTTGGTAATAAGAGTTTGCCAGTTACTTAGATTCAGAGTGGCATTTCCTCAAGGGACTGTCCATATTACTAAGTGCACACAGTTTATATTAGGATCATTTACAATGCAATTTGTTAAAAAAAAAAGATTGTTAAAAAACTCTATAAAACCTGAGAAACTTGTAGGTTTCAGAGAGTGTTCCCATTTCCAGTTCCAGGTGATGGTAGATTCTTGTTCGTAATTGAATATTGAAACTAATTTATTCTCCAATTGTTCCCAGTGTCTGTCTCAGGAGCCAAATGGGTTTGCTGAGTCTTGAGATTTATTTTATAAAGAAATGAAACTATCACTGAATTACCTTTGTGATGATGGAATTTCGGAGCATAGAAAATCTTCAGAATGGAGCCTTGTTTAATTTGGTTTCCATATCCTTCCAAAGATCCTCTGTTGTTTTTCTTGGCCTGAAGTTTAAGGAGAACAAAAACAAAAATCTGTGAATTCTAGATCAAAGGTGTTAACCTGAAAAGTAGTATTATGCCTTCCAAGTCCAAATATTTAGTACCTTACTTTATTTATACTTAACTGAATAGAGTAAAAAACTCAGGCAAGCCTTGATAAGGCCTCTAAGGCTTTATTTCTGTGAACCTAGTTCAAAAATAATACACTTGTCATCGATACATTCAGTGGGTTTCTTAGGTCTCTAACTATAGAAGAGAGTACAACAAAATGGTTAACAATTTAGTCTTGATAGTTAGACCAGGCCTGGGCTGAAATTCTAATTCTGTCACTTATTAGCTGGGGAATCACAGCCAAGTGACTTAACCTCCTTAATCCTCAGTTTTCACATCTGTGTACTGAAAGAATGAAACTTATAGGGTAGTTGTGAACTAAGATATATGAACAATAATAATAATTACTGAGCATTCATTATATTTTAGACACTTCTATATTTAGTGTATTATGTGTAGTAAGTCAAACAAAGAAGCTGTATTTTTCCTGTATTACTTCAAATAGCAAGTAAAAAGACAGTGCATGTAAAATACTTAGCCTGGCTCAAATTATGTACTCAATGTATAGTTATTTTCATTATAATACTATGTTAGTTGATATGGCTTTACAATATCTTAATGATGATGCTGTGAAAGTGCTGCACTCAATATGCCAGCAAATTTGGAAAACTTAGCAGTGGCCACAGGACTGGAAAAGGTCAGTTTTCATTCCAATCCCAAAGAAAGGCAATGCCAAAGAATGCTCAAACTACCACACAATTGCACTCATCTCACACACTAGTAAAGTAATGCTCAAAATTCTCCAAGCCAGGCTTCAGCAATACATAAACCGTGAACTTTCAAATGTTCAAGCTGGTTTTAGAAAAGGCAGAGGAACCAGAGATCAAATTGCCAACATCTGCTGGGTCATGGAAAAAGCAAGAGAGTTCCAGAAAAACATCTATTTCTGCTTTATTAACTATGCCAAAGCCTTTGACTGTGTCGATCACAATAAACTGTGGAAAATTCTTCAAGAGATGGGAATACCAGACCACCTGACCTGCCTCTTGAGAAACCTATATGCAGGTCAGGAAGCAACAGTTAGAACTGGACATGGAACAATAGACTGGTTCCAAATAGGAAAAGGAGTACGTCAAGGCTGTATATTGTCACCCTGCTTATTTAACTTCTATGCAGAGTACATCATGAGAAACGCTGGGCTGGAAGAAGCACAAGCTGGAATCAAGATTGCCAGGAGAAATATCAATCACCTCAGATATGCAGATGACACCACCCTTATGGCAGAAAGTGAAGAGGAACTAAAGAGCCTCTTGATGAAAGTGAAAGAGGAGAGTGAAAAAGTTGGCTTAAAGCTCAACATTCAGAAAATGAAGATCGTGGCATCTGGTCCCATCACTTTTTGGCAGATAGATGGGGAAACAATGGAAACAGTGTCAGGCTTTATTTTTGGGGGCTCCAAAATCACTGCAGATGGTGACTGCAGCCATGAAATTAAAAGACGCTTACTCCTTGGAAGAAAGTTATGACCAACCTAGATAGTGTATTTAAAAGCAGAGACATTACTTTGCCAACAAAGGTCTGTCTAGTCAAGGCTATGGTTTTTCCAGTGGTCATGTATGGATGTGAGAGTTGGACTGTGAAGAAAGCTGAGCGCCAAAGAATTGATGCTTTTGAATTGTGGTGTTGGAGAAGACTCTTGAGAGTCCCTTGAACTGCAAGGAGATCCAACCAGTCCATTCTAAAGGAGATCGGTCCTGGGTGTTCTTTGGAAGGAATGATGCTAAAGCTGAAACTCCAGTACTTTGGCCACCTGATGTGAAGAGTTTACTCATTGGAAAAGACCATGATGCTGGGAGGAATTGGGGGCAGAACGAGAAGGGGACGACAGAGGATGAGATGGCTGGATGGCATCACCGACTCGATGGACGTGAGTTTGAGTGAACTCCGGGAGTTGGTGATGGACAGGGAGGCCTGGCGTGTTGCAGTTCATGGGGTTGCAAAGAGTCGGACATGACTGAACAACTGAACTGAACTGTACTGAACTATCTTCAAGAAAATTGTCTTTCACTGGAGGCCAGGGCACCTTAGGATCAGTCAACTTTGAAGAAAGCACTGCTATAAAAAGAGGGCAGGGATTAATGAAATAAAAAGTTCAGTGAGAACTACATCAGTCCAGTGAATTTGGTGTTAGTTTCCATGGTGATTCTCCTCTTGAGAAAGACTTTACTATTTGCCTCTTCTTCCTTTTCATCAAACAGTAGTATTAAACTCCTGCAAATGTTAACATTAGAGACTAATGAAATAATTTGAGTATTTCCATAGACATTGAAATTGTAAACATTCCCTCTTTTCCAGAGGGCTTCAGAGGCTTTATTTAGGGGTTTTATAATTTTTTTATGTTTGTAATTTTTGTTTTATAATTCTTGTCCAAAGTTTACATCAGTACTGAAATGTGAATGATTGGAAGTCCACATTATACTTGTAGAAAAGGATGTAATTGTGGTTTTAAGTTCAAGACCTCCATATGGGTTTTGCAAGCCAGAAGAATCCAAGGTTCTCCAGATTCAGTTGACCTTTTCAGTTGGAAAGTAGGTAAGAGAACAGGAGCCACTGTGGTCTCACAGTGATAAGTGAGGGACATTTCTCTTCAGGGATAGGGAAAGAGAAGTTAGGCCAAACTTCAAAGGAGAGGTAAAATTAGGAGTTCGATTCTGATTTGGGTCACACACCCTGCTGTAAATGACTATTGAACATATATGTTAGAAGCCACATGGACCCTTCTATTAAAGGAGGCATCCTATTGATGATATCAGGTACTTGAGTTTGAGTAGCAAATCATGATGCTCTGCAGTTTTCTTTAGGAACAGGGATCTCAGAATTCAGGTATATCCTTTGGTTACTTTTCTTACACATATTAATGAGGAAGTCTAGACACTGGATTAATAAGTCTCTAATCTTGGAATGATTGCCATTTAAGTAAATGTTCAGTTAGGACCTTCACTCTAGCAGAGGAAGCAAGTGCTGGTAGTAGTGGTAGTTAACACTTACAGGCATGATACCTTCTTATGTACTGTCCCAATAAGCCTCTTAATCTCACCGGGTAAGTACTCTAGCTATTCCATAAAGAAACCCAGTCTCCCTGAGACCTCCCTCAGCCTCATAGCTCAGACATGGCAGAGTGAGGATTTCACTCCAGAATGACTCGACTTCAAAACCCTTGCTCTCTCCACTGTTGCTTCTCATACGGAAGAATATAATCCTGGTTTGTTTTCCAAAAATCTTAGTGCCTCATATATTATCCAAGTGCCTAGATGTCAAGGTAGAACTGATGCTGGTTTCTTGAAGCCCCTGGAAACAGTGCAATTTTTTTTTTTTCCAGTAAAGCAAGAAAAAAATTATTATTAATGTTTTCACCTGCTGAACTGCTTGCAGTAGTCAGGTCTAGTGCTAAAATATGATTGTTAATTCCTTCACAAGCTATTTTTCAACCTGACAATATTATTTCGTGATCATTGACATTTGATATTCCAAGCAGTATTGTCAGAGAATTAGAACATAGCAGTTTCCCCAGAAACTGAGGCACAAATAAGTATTCTGGCAGAAATCACCACGTGCTCAGATTTGTCTGGGAGAACAGAGGTACCAATTTTGAATCCTCAGTTCTTCTCCATTGTTCTGGTTTTAAGCAGGTGTTGCTTTAGTGTGGCTCTTGTGCTATAAATCCCCTGAATATCCCATGGTCCTCGTGCCTTAGTTTCTATATATAACTTGGGCAGTAGTAATATATGAAGCCTATTCCATTTTCTTACCTTCCAGACACACCTCAGCGCATTGTAGTCTGGCTGTTTCCCCAACACTCGAAAGGATGCTCTAAATTGCTCTAAAGGATGTCACCCAGAATGTCTTACTGCTAAATACAATGGGAGAGTCTCAGGCTTTACCTCCGTTAATTTTGATGATGTTGAACACTTCCTCCTTGAAACTCACACTCTCCTTGCCCGCAGCTGTGCTTTCCTTGGTTTGAATTTTTTACCTCTTTGGCTGTTTCTTTTCAATTTATGTCGTTTGCTCATCCTTTAAATCTTGATGTTCCTCAGGGCTCTGTCTCAAGCCCTCTTCCTTTTGGTTTTGCACACTCTCTGGGCAACCTCAGTCACTCCTCTGGCTGCAGTTATCTCCTCTCTGTGGATGCTTTTTGCATAGGTTGGCTTGGTCCACATTTCTCTCTTGATGTTCAGCTTGCACATCCTGTTGCCAATTGACGTCTAACTCTCTCCCCTCCCCAACTCAGCAGGTCTAAACCTGTCCCAAATGGAACTCATCAACTCCATCCTTTCTCCACCCACACCTTCTGGTAATCAGTCTCAGTGATCAGCATCACCGTCCACTCCATTGACTAAGATGAAAAACTGGATGTTATTCTTGGTGCCTCTCTCTCCCTACTTTCCATGTCAAATGCACATAAGTCCTGTCACAGTAACTTAAACATTGCTTATTTAATATCTCTAAATTTGAGTGTTCTCTTTTGTGTAAGGAGAAGAGTTTTGCCTGCTTTATGGGATTGTTGTGAGATTAAATTAGATACTGTATCTTGAATTGTGTTTGTGCCCGGCAGGCTGCTACTCACTGCATTCCGCGCTGCCCCTTGTCCTATCTTTCACATTGCTGCCAGATTTATATCTCCAGTATGCAAATCGGATCATTTCACCATCCTCAGATGGCTTATAATTACTGTAAGAATAAATCTAAACTCCTTGCCTGATATTTAAGGCCCTCTAGTACCTACACTTATCTCTTGTATGTCTCCAACCTTATTTCTTCTTTTTTCTTCACATCTCATCCTAGATGTTGTTTTCTCCAGGAAGACTTGGACAGTCCTGTTACTTTAGGGGAGGTTAGTTATTCTGTCTCCTTCTCATAAATGGATCTACCCTAACACTTATCAGGCCATACTGTAATAACTTATTATTATTTTTTAAAATCTGAACCTGTACTAGTCTCTGAGATCTATCGTGAGGCTGGGGACTGGGTTTATCTCAGTCACTTTCTTTTTTTTAAAGATTTTTTTTGTTTTGATGTGGACCAATTTTAAAGTCTTTATTGAATTCATTGCAACGCTGCTTCTTTTTTAAGTGATTTTTTTTTTTTTTTTTGGCTGCAAGGCATTTGGGGTCTTAGCTCCTCCCATTGACTGACCCTGTACCCCCTGCATTGGAAGGTGAAGTCTTAACCATTTGACTGCCAGGGAAGTCCTTCAGTCACTTTCTGTATTCCTGTAATTAGCATCAGTTCAGTTCAGTTCCATCACTCAGTCATGTCCAACTCTTTGCGACCCCCTGGACTGTAAGACGCCAGGGTTCCCTGTCCATCACCAACTCCCAGAGCCTGCTCAAACTGACGTCCATTGAGTTGGTAATGCCATCCAACCATCTCATCCTCTGTTGTCCCCTTCTCCTGGGACCCTTCAATCTTTCCCAGCATCGGGGTCTTTTCCAGTGAGTCAGTTCTTTGCATCAGGTGGCCAAAGCATTGGAGCTTCAGCTTCAGCATCAGTCCTTCCAATGAATATTCAGGACTGATTTCCGTTAGGATGGACTGGTTTGATATTCTTGCAAGGGACTCTCAAGAGTCTTCTCCAATACCAGCGTTCAAAAGCATCAGTTTTTCAGCACCCAGCTTTCTTGATAATCCAACTCTCACATCCATACATGACTACTGGAAAAACCATAGCCTTGACTAGACAGACCTTTGTTGGCAAGTAATGTCTCTGCTTTTTAATATGCTGTCTAGGTTGGTCATAACTTTTCTTCCAAGGAGCACGCGTCTTTTAATTTCATGGCTGCAGTCACCATCTGCAGTGATTTTGGAGCCCAAGAAAATATAGTCTATCACTGTTTCCACTGTTTCCCCATCTATTTGCCAAGAAGTGATGGGACCAAATGCCATGATTTTAGTTTTTGAAGGTTGAGTTTTAAGCTAGCTTTTTCACTGTCTTTCACTTTCATCAAGAGGCTCTTCAGTTCTTCACTTTCTGCCATATGGGTAGTGTCATCTGCGTATATGAGGTTATTGATATCTAACCTAGTTACTAGCATAACCTAGTAACTAGCATAGTGTCTAGCATATAGTTGGTATTCAGGTAATACCATTCATTTATTAAATGAATGAATAACTTCAGCTTTTTACAATAAATCTTCTTCCAATATAGTTTTTAAAATTATTTCAGTCAACGTAGATGTCTCATTTAGTTAAACATAAACCAGCAATCCATTTATTTGATGCAGACATGTTAATAAAAAATAGTAGAAAAGAAACTATGTTAAGATTCACCCACATGTCATATCAATAGAAGGAAATAATAAAGTCTTTATTCCTTCCAATTTTTGAAATTTCTAGAGTTTTTTGGTCATAATTTAGACTCAGATTTTCTCCATAGCCCATCAGATCAGCTGTAATTTTTAGGACAACTTGTAAACACTGGTGTCAATATTAGTTTATTTGTGGTTATCAAGTCCCTACTGAGATGATGCTGGGAAAGTTTCAAAGAATGAGCAAAGCAACTTATGTCTAGAAAAATCTGAGTCTTCAGAATTCCTGGTAAATGGCTCAGGTTATCACTTTGTATTTCTCAGAATTAATATTCAGACACTATGTATTAGTCTCTGATCCTTCATTCACTTCCCTTTCCTTAATCTATCATGCCAGTGATTGTTACAAGTTGAGTGTCTTCTGTGTCTGAAGCTTTGCTGGAAGTTGAGGCAGATAAGAAATAAGACAGCCTTCCTCTCCAGATGTTCATGATCTTATTAAAGAGATACTCATTTTCATGAACAGATGGTAATACAAGGAAGCACACAATAAGTACTGAACGTGTAAATTCGATGAGTGGGGGAGTCTGGAGAGCATAGAAATATTAAGCAGAGGCAGTGGGGGCCGAATGTAGGACAGATAGAAGCTGGATACTTTGAGAGGAGTATCTCATAATTCTAAGTAGGGATCTTAGGGCAGGCAAAGTCACAGTGAAAGTAAAACATGTGACATTAGAACTGCTTGGTTAAAACAGAGAGTTTAAGTCTGCTTTTGGAGGAGGGCAAAGGGAGGAAGGAAGGTTGGAGACAGATAAGTCTTCAGTCTTAGGTCTTTAGACTCTTGGCAAAAGGAAAAGTGTGTGTTTGGTTTTGGTGTGTATGAAGGGGCTTAGTTTGAGCAGAAGAGTGATGATGCCAACATTTCAGTAGAGATAGTCTTGTGTGTGGGAGAGGGGTAAAGATAAACAGGATAAGAGATTGATGGAATAAGATTGGTTAGAAATTCCCAACTTGTCAGTTAAGTGGCATGTCAAGGCCTGTCTGTTGTTCTTATGCCCAAGACCAAAACGTTTGGTCTCAGGATCTTTTATGATCTTAAAAATTCATGAAGACACCAATATACTAAAGTATGCGTGGTTTATAGCTATTGATATTTGCCATCATAGAAATTAATGTTAAGAAAAATTAAATATTTATTTAATATATCAAGATTGATGGGAGAAATATCAATAATCTCATATATGCAGATGATACCACCCTTATGGCAGAAAGTGAAGGAGAACTAAAGAGCCTCTTGATGAAAGTCAAAGAGAGTGAAAATGTTGGCTTAAAGCTCAACATTCAGAAAACTAAGATCATGGCATCTGGTCCCATCACTTCATGGCAAATAGATGGGGAAACAGTGGAAACAGTGGCAGACTTTATTTTTGGGGGCTCCAAAATCACTGGAGATGGTGACTGCAGCCATGAAATTAAAAGACGTTTGCTCTTTGGAAGAAAAGTTATGACCAACCTAGATAGCATATTAAAAAGCAGAGACATTACTTTGCCAACAAAGCTCCATCTAGTCAAAGCTATGGTATTTCCAGTAGTCATGTATGGATGTGAGAGTTGAGTGCAGAAGAATTGATGCTTTTGAACAGTGGTGTTGGAAAAGACTTTTGAGAGTCCCTTGGGCTACAAGAAGATCAAACCAGTCCGTCCTAAAGGAAATCAGTCCTGAATATTCATTGGAGGGACTGATGGTGAAGCTGAAACTCCAATACTTTGGCCACCTCATGCAAAGAACTGACTCACTGGAAAAGACCCTGATGCAGGGAAAGATTGAAGGCGGGAGGAGAAGGGGACGACAGAGGATGAGATGGTTGGATGGCATCACTGACTCAGTGGACATGAGTTTGAGTAAACTCCAGGAGTTGGTGATGGACAGGGAGGCCTGGCATGCGGTAGTCCATGGGGTCTCAAAGAGTTGGACACGACTGAGCGACTGAACTGAACTGAACTGAAAAGACCTTTTGTTCCTAACAACAAACAGGAGGAGGCCTAGGGAACTACCTCCTTACCCCAGGAGGCAGGTCAGGATCAGGAAGTCAAGAATCCAGGTTGTTTGTGCTCTGACACCACACTGGGCATTTAGGTGAGAGAAACTTGAGAAACTGCATGGAGAGTGGGGCATGGCTGAGAAACTTGTCGGTAGCCGTGGTCAAGTCAAAATTTTGTAAACCTGTTTTAAAGAGTGTATCAAAGCTTGTAAAATTTCTTTTTATTTAGTAAAAATTAAAAGAAAAAAAAATCAACATGTCTTAACTGTATTTGGAGGAACCTGGAAAAAGATTAAAAAACCCCAATGATTTGACTTTATTTTCCTCATTGAAACTGGAATACGTGCATGTTTAAAATATTGGCAAACATAGAGAAGCAGAAAGGAAAAAACAAAAAAAATCGTCCATAATTTCAGCACCCAGAGATAAAAAATGTTAACATTTTGAGGCATGTATCTCTGGATTTTATTTAACTTGGTTTATAGCAGTGGTACTACTACTATTATTATTTTTTTGCAGTGGTATCATTTTACACACATTGTTTTGTAGTAATCTGTTTTTTCCCCTTAAAGTGAAAGCGTTAGTCACTCAATCATGTCCGACTCTTTGCTACCCCATGGACTGTAGCCCACCAGGCTGCTCTGTACATGGGGTTCTCCAGGCAAGAGTACTGGAATGGATTGCCATTTCCTTCTCCAAGGGATCTTCCCCAGGGATTGAACCTGCATTGAACCTTCCCCAGGGTATCCTGCATTGAAGGCAGATTCTTTACTATCTCTTTCTCCTTTAAATAATATATCCAGGAAAGGGTCTTTTTGTCTTAAGGAAGACTTTTGAGAGTGCTGCTGAGCATGCACACAAGTGTGTGTGTATGTACATGTGTGTACATCATGTGAGGGGAGTGCTCCAGTACCATCAAGCCTTCAGTAAGAAAACCTACAGGGAAAATAGAAGAACAAATCTTGGGGAAACAGAGTTGGGATCACTTGATTAGCCACTTCTTACACCTTAGAAGATCATCCTTCAAGAATGTTCTCAAACTTTAGACAACTCATGACTCAACTCTAAAGAGGAAATTAAGAGGGGGAAAAGTTCAAGAGAAGATTAGTAGAGGGTGACTGAGCACATACACACGTTGTGCAATATCAAGGCGTCTTGGAAGTGGTATGGAGTTCCTTGTAACTGCGGTTGGGCAGATCCATTGTTGCATCATAAACAAACCTGGAAGTGACGCCTGCAGTTGCTCCACTTTAAGGCTTCCACTACCAGCATGGAGCATTTGAATCACCAGTTCCCGGCTCTTGTGCGGTCACCCTTGAAGTGGAAAGTTAATTGAACAGTTCACTGTTTTCAAGGTCAGAAATGGCCTTCCAATTGTTAAACTCAAATCACCTTTTTAAACTTTAAATATTTAAATTGTCCTCTTGGGATCTTTGGCCCGTTGCCATAATATTCAAAACATTCTTGTGTGTACTTCATCTTCTATACTTCTTTTCCTTTTTTTAATAATTTTGTGTAAGTAACTACTATGAAAAACCAGTTTGGCAATTGGTTTTAAAAACTTCTGTGAAGACAGTTGAGGGGTTAATTCATTCATTGACTACATTTATTCAACAAGTATTTGCTGATCCTTGCTGTGTGGAGAAGGCAATGGCACCCCACTCCAGTACTCTTGCTTGGAAAATCCTATGGACTGGTAGGCTGCAGTCCATGGGGTTGCTAAGAGTCGGACATGACTGAGCGACTTCACTTTCACCTTTCACTTTCATGCATTGGAGAAGGCAATGGCAACCCACTCCAGTGTTCTTGCCTGGAGAATCCCAGGGATGGCGGAGCCTGGTGGACTGCCATCTATGGGGTTGCACAGAGTCGGACATGACTGAAGCGACTTAGCAGCAGCAGCAGCTGTGTGTCAGTCACACGGTATTAATATTGTTAGTAATAGCAATAGTTAATATAATACTAAGATATGTGCTCAAGGATTCCAGAGGTTTCTTTCCCATTAAATATTTATTTTAGATCTTCATCTTTTCTTCCTCCTGATACATTCCTAACAATCTGAGACCAGTGTTCCTGGTCTGGCCGTCTTATGTTCATACGATGGTAGCTTAGGTGGGTGAATCGAAAAGCTGACTTCTCTGCTTGAACTGTAAGAATACTGGGTTTAAAGCAGTGATAGGGAAGCAAAGCAAAGAACATCCACTTCTGGATATTCTAGGTTTGGTGATTGTGTTGCAGGGGTGTGTCAGGGCCGCATCAGCATCCGTGGGCATGTGGTGGAGGGTGTTGTGCCCGGTCAGGGCTGTCTGCCTCTTCATTGTGGCTGTTGCACCTGCCCAGCCACACTGGGTGTTTGGGGTGATGAGCCTCTTGGAGGCTGATGGACAATAAGGAAGGCTTATTGGAAGGGCAAAAGTCATGACCCGCTCCCATTTCCCTCTTAATTCTCATCATGGTAAGAAAACTTGACTGATGTTTGAATTTGGCTGATGTTTATTTTTGAGGTCTCTCTTTGGATAGGATGCTAAATATGGTCTAAGAGTAATATAGCTTGATGATTCAAGTCACTATAAGTCACATTTATACACTATTTATAAGTGTATAAATACATTCCTTGATGGGTCTAAATAGTTCTTTCTTTCATTGTGTTCTTCTCAGTGTTCAGCCCACCTAAACATAGGAGACACAGGAAAGTATTGGTTTGAATTTTAAGTTGTTTAATATTGGACAATTTACCTTTCTAAGACATGATTTCTGTATCCCAGATTTCTCTTAAAATCTACTTTAGTATGATAGTTGATGTGGGGATTAAAATAGATTATACATTTATCTTAAGCATATATGAGCACTAGTCTCCTGGGATAGTTTTTTAGTCTCCCATATAGTTTTTATGTACTGGCCAGAATTCCTATAATAACTATTCTTTATAAAATTCATTTGTCAAGTAATCACATAGTTATTTACATTACTGAGTTCTGCTTTAGGTGAGTTTTTTTGACCCAGTCTTATCTTCCAGCCATCAGAAGCATTGAACTGACATTTCAGATACAGCACATATATCTCCTCCTCCAAGAAGCCTTCCCTGACCTCTTCCCTCATGAAACTTTGCATGTGTCTTTATTATTATATCAATTTAGAGCAATTACTTGTTATAGTTATCTGTGAAAGTGAAAGTGTTAGTCACACAGTCGTCTCCGACTCTGCGATCCCATGGACTGTACCCTGTCAGGCTCATCTGTCCATGGAATTCTCCAGGCAAGAATACTGGAGTGGGTTGCCATTCCCTTCTCCAGGGCATCTTCCCAACCTAGGGATCGAACACAGCTCTCCTACACTGCAGGCATATTCTTTACTGTCTGAGCCACCAGGGAAGCCCATTGTTATCCATATCTATGTTTTGTTTACTGAATGGTGAGCTTATTGAAGATGGAACCATGTCTTATTCTCAGCACCTACCAGAATGCTTGGCCCAGAGGAGTTTGATCAACCTGTGACTGATGAATGAATAAATGAAAGTGAGGGAGAAGTGGAAATGGCTTTTATGAGAGCAGAATAGATTCAGAGTTTGCATGGATTCTTATTCAGCCTCTTTTTTTTTTTTTTTTTTCTTATTCAGCCTCTTACCTGTGGCATCTCTTCAGAGAACAAGAGACCTGTCATTCATCTGGGGAACGGGGAGATAGATTACACGACTTTCCTCTCAGCTGTATATATGGCAAATTCCGGAAGACTAGCTGTAGTTCTTACGAAAAACAACAGCTGTCACAGAACAGGGCAGGATGCTAAGAGAAAAGAAGGTGGATAGGGCTCTTTCAGACTTGAATTCTAACTCCAGTTCTACCTCTGGCTCCCTTTGGGACTTTGTAATGAAATTTAAAGTTTGTGTGGCTCAGTTACTTGACAGCCTGGAAAAACTGACTAAACTTGATGTTGCATTCTAGTTTTGATGATCACTGAGTCTAAATGTGTTAGGAGGCCCTTACTCTCCTTGATTTGAGAGCTTAGCTGCTCCTATAGCAGGGTCCTTGTTCAGAATGTGAGCTGCTCAGCTTCCACAGAATCACAGTCTGTGCAAAACAGAATCTGAAACCACCTCTGGGGTGACTCCTGAATGGGATGATGTTTCATTTTTGGTGTAGTGTGAAAGCCTAGGCTTAATGTGTGCAGGATCAGATAGTCCTATTGCTTTGTATTATTTAGTGGATGCCGTTTGACTAAACAGCCAAGTAGAGAGGAGAACCCATGTGTTGGGAAAAGGAAGAAGGATGGAGAAGCTTTTTTTTTTTTTTTGCGCTTTCAGTCAGGTTCTGATGTACCAGGAGCTTTCCTTTGCTAGCTTTAAAAGTATCTTTTGTTTTTGACTTTTTTTGTTCATCATGGATTTTTTTTTGCATTGATTTTTATCTCTTTTTTTGGCCACATTCTAAAGTACATGGGATCGTAGTTCCCCAACCAGGGATCAAACCCGTGCCCCCTGCAGTGGAAGTTCAGAGTCTTAACAGCTGGATCGCCAGGGAAGTCCCCAAAGTGTCTTTTAAATAATTACTTTGAGTATCAATTAGGAGTCTTTCATTTGTAAGTAAAAGAAACTTAAGTGAAATTAGCTTAAGTCAAAAAAGAAATTCATTGACTTAGGTAACCAAAAAGTCAAGGGGGGCAGAACCAGCTTTAGGCGCAGATGTATCCAGGAGACTAGTGCTCGTATTGGATACCTGCCTTTCTCTGCTTATTAGTTCACCTTCATTCATGTAATGGGAAAGTGGCCAAAGGGACCCATAGGCAGTCTGAGGGTCCCTTTGGCCACTTTGCCACCATAGCAATCCTAGTGGAAGAAAATTTCTGCAGTGGCTCCACCAGAGAGTGGACAAGTCTGGGTCCTATGTTCCCTGGTCAGTCACAGCTACATCATGTGGAGGGAGGCTCTCATCCCAGGCAGGTGAGCTGTTCCTGGATAATGGAGAAGGGATCTCAGACAGGCAACAGCAATTCACTGGCCTTAATTATTTCTTGTGTTTTGGGCTTATCTTGCTCTGTCTTCCACTTGCACTGTTTCCACTGTAGGAACAGTGGAAAAACAGTGACAGGCTTTACTTTTTTGGGCTCCAAAATCACTGTAGATGGTGACTGCAGCCATGAAATTAAAAGATGCTTGCTCCTTGGAAGAAAAGTTATGACCAACCTAGACAGCATATTAAAAAGCAGAGACAGTACTTTGCCAACAAAGGTCCAGCTAGTCAAAGCTATGGTTTTTCCAGTAGTCATGTATGGATGTGAGAATTGGACTATAAAGAAGGCTGAGCACCGAAGAAGTGATGCTTTTGAACTGTGGTGTTGGAGAAGACTCTTGAGAGTCCCTTGGACTGCAAGGAGATCCAACCAGTCCATTGTAAAGAAATCAGTCCTGAATAATCATTAGAAGGACTGATGCTGAAGCTGAAACTCCAATACTTTGGCCACCTGATGTGAAGAACTGACTCATTTGAAAAGACCCTGATGCTGGGAAAGATTGAAGGCAGGAGGAGACTCAGGGGACTAAAGAGGATGAGATGGTTGGATGGCATCACCAACTCAGTGGACATGAGTTTGAGTAAACTCCGGGATGGACAGGGAGGCCTGGTGTGCTGCAGTCCATGGGCTTGTAAAGAGTTGGACACGACTGAGTGACTGAACTGAACTGCTCTATCTTATTCACAGACTTCCTTTCCTGCTTTTGCACAAATCATATATATATTCTCAAAGCTTTTCTCTCCTTTCTGTACTCTCTCTGTGATGATCTCCTCTAGTCCCACTTAGCTGTTACCTCTCTACAGAAGACAGTCACATCTTGATCTCTGGCCTCTAAATTTCCCAGAGAAAACTCATTCATCGTTTCCATTTGGTGTCCCACAAATAGGCATTGCAACTTTAAATGTCTAAAATGAAACTTGGCACCACCCTTCTGATTCTTTTCTTTTCCTAGGTTCTTTAATCCCACAAGTAACAACATTCTATTTCTACTTTCCTGGAGTTCTGACCTCAGAGTTGTTTTTGACTATTTCCTCTATTTTTGACTATATTATTTCTGCTTTGTATGAACTCTCATAGTTCTTTATCATTAATCATTTTCTCTCTGGTTTTAGAGATACTGGTGTATCTGATTTATTGCTGCTGAGATTATTTAAGTTTCCTGATGGGAAGTATGATGACTTATTTTTCTTTGTGCCATTTTTTTTTTGTCACCCTCCAGCGTCCCTCCACCTTCAGCTTCTCCCATCACTGTAATACCCAGATTTTATGAAGCAATAAATGCTTGTTGAGTAAAGGAAAGAATTTCTGTGATGTGTAGTACAGTTATTATACATAGTTTGGTATTGTTAAAAAAAAAGTCTGATAGTAAGGTAATAAAAACAGATTTTATTCAAGAACTATTGGAATAGGGAAAAAGTACCTCAGTATAGAACAGTATTCTTCTCAGTTCTGAATACATCATAGACAAGTGGAGATTTATAGCCAAGGAGCAGCATGGGGATCAGTGGATGGGAAACTACAGAGGAGACATCAGAGGCAGAGAGGGATTTTGACCAAACAGACCCAACAGGATTTCTGCTGAAGCCAGGTTAATCAGATATCAGGGTGAGGAAGGAGGAATTTCACCAGATATTGAGGATATTCGGATAATGTCGCATGGTAAGGACAGGGGATTCTCTGTAAACATATTTAGCAGCATTCTTGCTAAAACTGGGCAGCGCCAGCCATACAAGGATGGATGCAAAGCTGCAGCCTAGAGGACTTAGACTGGGTGGATTGTGTGAGTCACTTAGTCATGTCCAACTCTTTGCCACCCCACGGACTGTAGCCCGCCAGGCTTCTCTGTCCATGGAATTCTCTAGGCAAGAATACTGGAGTAGATTGCCATTCCCTTCTCCAGAGGAACCCCAACGCTGGTCTCCTGCCTCTCAGGCAGATTCTTTACCGTTTGAGCTACAGGGAAGTCCAGAGGACTTAGAAGAACCTGACTGAAGTTTAGTCAAGGAGTCTGTTTATTTATCTGAGCTGTGTAATCTTAAGTCTTGCCTAATTCCTTGGCACTTAGTATAAGCAGATTTCCACTGTATGAAATGTTGAGGGAGGAACTTGCCCTAATCATTCAACCTTCCCTTGTCCTCTCTTTGGACCGGTCCCCAGAATCCCTACAAAGATATGTCTGGAAGAGAAACAAAACTTCTTACTATTCAGTTCACTGGTGGAAGGTGGAGAGGAGGAAGCAGAAGAAGAAATGTATGGGACTATCTGCTAAAATGATTTTGAATGTAATTTGGGGTCTCATTAAGGAGATGAATCTAAATCCCCTGACCTCTACCACTTATTTGGTACTTTGTGTGTATAAGACCCCTTTGAGATCATCTTAATGCAGGTAGGAGTTTAACTCAACATGTAGAAGACACCTTTAGGAAAAAGTCCCCAGCCCACTGTACCTTAGCACGGCTGCTGGTTGCAGTCTGCAGCTTTTTTTGCACAAAGCTCAAAATGCCACAGCAGACCTCAGAGTGGCAGTCTTGAGAAGAGCAGTGTTGTAAGAGCAAATAGGTGGAAAGAACAGCCAGTACGGAAATGTGAAGGAGCCCGTGAAAGCACACGGAAGCAGATACTCTTCAGGTTAATCACCCTGAGCTGTTTTCTGAGGAGCGCCTGTTGGTCACACCAGTTTTATAGTTCATTCATTGTTTATTTTGGAGGAGAAGGGGTGTGTTTGAGAGGACGTTTGAACTTCCTTAATGGTTCTGCCGGTTCTGTTGTCACTCTGTTCTGTCCAGGCCCTGGGCGCTCATCCTGTTTATCTCTGCTCTGGAAAGCACTGCCCTTTCTTAGACTACTGCTTTCTTTGTGTCAGGTTCAACTTTGTTATTTCAAAGCACAATAAAAATCAGTGTTGTTTAAAACCAAATAAGGTGCAGTATACAGCTGTTTGCATTCCACTTGCTGGTAGCTATTAGGTTGGTGCAAACGTAATTGCAGTTTTGGACTGTGAATTTTAAATCACTATAACTAGGCTCAAATACATCTTTATTAATCAAGAATCATTCAACCAACACATTTTTGCCAATGAGAAATAAGTTTGTTTATTCCTATAGCATAAAAATCCATGCTCTGGGATTTGACCAACTCTTGGAAAACATATTCTGCCTCCTGCTGTTTGTGGAAGCGTCTTCTCTGCAAAAAGTTGTAGAGATGCTGGAAGAAGTGGTAGTCGGTTGGCCAGAGGTCAGGTGAATATGGCAGATGAGGCAAAACTTCGTAGCCCAATTCGTTCAACTTTTGAAGCGTTGGTTGTACAATGTATGGTCAGATGTTGTCATAGAGAAGAATCGGGCCCTTTCTGTTGATCAATGTTGGCTGCATGCGTTACAGTTTTTGGTGCGTCTCATTTATTTGCTGAGCATACTTCTCGGATGTAATGGTTTCACCAGGATTCAGAAAGCTGTAGTGGGTCAGATGAGTAGCAGACCACCAGTGACCATGACCTTCTTTTGGTGCAAGTTTGGCTTTGGGAAGTGCTTTGGAGCTTCTTCTTCATCCAACCATAAGCTGGTTGTCACTGATTATCACACACAATCCACTTTTCATTGCATGTCAGAGTCTGATCGAGAAATGGTTTGCTGTTGTTGCATAGAATATGAGAAGATGACACTTCAAAATGATGATTTTTTTGATTTTCAGACAGCTCGTGAGGCATCCACTTATCGAGCTTTTTCACCTTTCCAGTTAGCGTCAAATGTCAAATGACTATAGAATGGTCAACATTGAGTTTTTTGGCAGCTTCTTGTATAGTTGTAAGAGGATCAGCTTTGATGATTGCTTTCAGTTGGTGGTCATCAGCTTCTGATGGCCGGCTGCTGTGCTCCTCATCTCCCAGGCTTTCATCTCGTTTGCAAAACTTCTTGAACCACCACTGCACTGTGTGTTCATTAGCAGTTCCTGGGCCAAATGCCTTGGTAATGTTGCGAGTTGTCTCTGCTGCTTTATCACTCATTTTTGAACTCGAAGAAGAAAATGACTTGAATTTGTTTTTTGTCTAACATTATTTCCATAGTCTAAAATAAATACAAAATAAACAGCAGGCCATAAGTCATTGGCAAAAAAAACATAAACTGAGAAATGTGCATTAAAATGTTATATAACATAACCACATTTATTTAAGAATGTATCCAGTATCAAATGTCAAATTTCAACAGTGCAAAAACTGCAATTACTTTTTGCACCAACCTAATATTTAATTAAACTAAATCAATTAATTTTCACTCATAACTCCTTTGTTTTTATTTTTTAAAATGAAAATATAGTTGACATACAATATTATGCTAGTTTTAGGTAGTTAGATTATGTTAGATTATATTAGATTATGTTAATGTAATTATGTTAGTTTTGGTGATTAGAAATTTGCAGGCATTATGAAGTGATAAGTAGTAACCATCTATCCCCACATAAAATTATGACAATATTATTGACCGTGTTCCTTATGCTGTATATTACAACCCTATGGCTTATTTATTTTATAACTGGAGGTTTGTATCTCTTAATCCCCTACACCTACTTTATCCCCTTTTCTGGCAGTCACTGTTTGTTTTCTGAAATAGATAGCCACTTTAAATGAAGCAGGCCTGCCATTAATTCAGTTTTGTCACACTGTTAGTAATCCTCATTCTAAAATCATAAAGCAAAGCTTGAGTTTTGTTGTTTCACTACCTTTTTGTTCTTTTAGCACAGATCATCAAGACTTTCAGCTATCATACAATATTGATTTATATTCTTGACTGCATTTTTTTAGTGTCTTTAATGATTTATAATGGACAGTCTGGCATCCATAAGGATAGTGACTTTAAAACTCTTGACTGCCATTTATAGTAATAAATGAACTTTATATTGCAGTTCAGTATCCATGTGTCTGGTATGTATAAAGTGTAACTGAAGCAAAAGTTTGACTAAGCAATACTTATTCTTGTTTTATGTGATATGATCTACAGTTTCTATGATATTGTTTTTTACTTGCTTACAAAATGCTGACTCTGATGTTGTTAAGTGGATTTCCTGACCCATGAATGCGTCACATTAGAGTCTAAAAGGAACTGTTTAGCAGTCATCAAGTTTTAGGAAGTCTTAGATTGTGAATTCTGAGAAGACTTTGCACATTATCTATGCACAGCTTCCCCTTTTCCTCCTATTTTGGAGGCATTTCCTTGCAGGGAAACAGTGCAGCTTTGTGTTTCTACTTCTAGACCTATTTATTTCTGGAATCATGCAATGAGGCAATTGAGCCACATGGACTCTGTATTTTTTTTTGCTTTTGGCCGGGCCTTGTAGCTTGCCAAATCTTAGTTCCCTAAAGAGGGATTGAAACCAGGCCCTAGGCAATTGAAAGTGTGGAATCCTAACCACAGGACTGCCAGGGAGTTCCCTGGACTCTGTAATGTTTGAGCCTTGCAATTATACTGCTAGGTGTCTTCATGGTAATGAGTAAACTATACCCACTTTCTCTCCCCCAGTTGGCCATCAAGCTATTTTTTCCCTCCATTAGTTCATTATCCCCTATTCTTGACCTTAGGAAAGACTGTTAACAGAGCATCGAGTGTATTGTCACCTCTTCTAGGGATGGCACACAGTTCTCACTGTCATAAACCCAAAGGAGAGTTTGGCTTGAATAAAGAATAACTTTAGGTACATTTTTCAACATTAACAGTTGTCTGAATGTGCATTTTCTTTAAGGCAATTGAAGTCTTAGCCTTTGGCAACTTCGTACATTTTGTAGAGGGTTAGGACTTCAGTAGGGCTTCCCCAGTGGCTCAGTGGTAATGAATTCACCTGCAGTGCAGGAGACCCTGAGAGACTGGTTCAATCCTTGGGTTGGGAAGATCCTCTGGAGTAGGAAATGGCAACCCACTCCAGTACGCTTGCCTGGAAAATCCCATGGACAGAGGAGCCTGGTGGGTTGCAGTCCATAGGGTTGCAAAGAGTTGGACATGACTGAGGGACTAAACAACAACAACAAAGGGCTTCCACATATATATTTGGGGAGGACACAATCCAGTCCAGAGAGCAAAGCTAAAGTCTTAGTGGGGCTTAAATATTGGCTGAAGTATGTGAAGAAATGTTCTTTGCACTTATTAGAGATATAGTTTTTTTATTTGAGTGAATGGGTATTTTTAATGCTCTGTAATTCTTACAACATTTATTAGCAGTAGTAACACATTTAATTTCTTTTATATTCATCTTAATAATCCAAGTATATAGAAGAAAGTTTACAGTTAAAATATACCTGAGTAAACTGACACTTTAAAAAAGTTATTTCTGAAGAGAATTTTTTTCTAATGCAGGCTCTATTCCTTATTAATAGTTAAATGAATTTCTAAACAGCCTTGCGCCATTTTCAAAACTTTCTATGATACAGAAAAGCTACCCACCATCACTGAGAATAATAGATATTTTAGCAAACAATGATTTGTTCTAAAGATCTGTTTTCAAACAACTTTTACATATTAAGATTCTTATTATTTTAGTCTAGGATGGATGAATTTCTTAATCATGAAATTATAAGGGAACCAGGTGTGTTTGTCTATAAGAAATGCTATTCTGAGCCACTTCAGTAGCCACCATGAAATACCTATTTGAACCAAAATAAAACAGAGATGGAAGACTGAGGATATAAAGTTGTTTTAGACCTCTTTGTGCGAATTGGTTCACTGTTAATATTTTTAGAATCCTGGAAATCTCCAAACTTATATTTTGGCTGCTATAGATAGGCTGTTGATCAAGAAAAAATTTTTTGGCCATTTTTCTAGTTTCTAGCATTAAAGAGGTATGATTTGCTTCACAATTATAGAGGTCTATACATTTTTACAGTAGGCTTGTTTTGAACTGTGGTGCTGGAGAAGACTCTTGAGAGTCCCTTGGACTGCAAGGAGATCCAACCAGTCCATTCTGAAGGAGATCAGCCCTGGGATTTCTTCGGAAGGAATGATGCTAAAGCTGAAGCTCCAGTACTTTGGCCACGTCATGTGAAGAGTTGACTCATTGGAAAAGACTCTGATGCTGGGAGGGATTGGGGGCAGGAGGAGAAGGGGATGACAGAGGATGAGATGGCTGGATGGCATCACTGACTCAATGGACGTGAGTCTGAGTGAACTCCGGGAGTTGGTGATGGACAGGGAGGCCTGGTGTGCTGCGATTCATGGGGTCGCAAAGAGTCGGAGGCGACTGAGCAACTGAACTGAACTGTGTATAAACAATAATGTTGAATGTCTAGAGAAAATACTTTGTATCTCTTTATGATATCTTTGCTGCAGACTTTTGCTGTGCTGACACATATATGTTTACTTTGTTTCTTCTGTTTCAGTGTTTATCAGCTGAAGAGATCTTTTCCCTTCATGGCTTTTCAAATGTTACACAGATCACCAGCTCAAACTTCTCTGTCATCTGTCCAGCAGTCTTACAGCAACTGAACTTTCACCCTTGCAAGGAAAGGCTCAAACACAAAACAAAACCCAGTCTTTCAGAGGGTATGTTGGAAGTTTTTTTCTCATTTGTTGGAAAAATCTGGGGGCTAGTCTGAAATGAAATCAAGATACTTGCTCTGAATCAATCTACACAGAATCCCTTTTTTAAACAAAACAAAAACCAACTTATATTCTGGAAATCTTTCAGAGTAAGCATGACTAGAACTTATTTATGCCTCAAAAGTTATGCTCTTCTATTTATGGAGTCAAAGTTTTACTTGGTACCAATTGAAAATTTTATAAATTTTGGTCTAGTTTTAAACAATATATGTTTTATGCCGTGTACATTGGATGGCACATTACACCATTTGCATTCACTATTTGGGTCATAACTGATCCTTTTCCGTTACCTTGTGCTTATCATATTATTTTAAAACCTGTCAATTTATCTGTCACTGTCAGTAAAGGGAAAAGGGGGCTAGTATGATTCTAAATTAAATCTTAAGATACTGAGTTATTACTGCTTTGATTTTCAAAAATGAAAGAAAATGCCACTGACTATTTTAAGTGCCTATAGTAGTGTTGCCATAGATTATTGCATTAAAAAACAATTGTAAAGAACATTTAAAATATAAGCAAGTGTATTCGTACTATATAGTTCATATACTTAATTAAATGTGTGGAGGAATTCTTTCATGAGTGAGATAAACCAACTGTTGAGGGGCTGTTTGTTAAGTCTATAGTTTCATGGTATTCTCCGATTGTTACCTGCCCCACGTGAGTATTTTAATTCTCTTTTGTTTTGTTCCTTTATTTTCTGTTCATTAAGGATTACTGAGGGGAGGGAGAGGGCCATGGCTAGATCTTCTCTAGGGGACAGAATTCTTGGTCCAGGGAATACCAGCATAAGCTTGGGGATGATCTTGGCATGTGCTTATACATCAGTGAGAAAGCATGCATGTCTGGGCACAGTGAGCAGGAAGCAGAGTAGAAAGAGATGGTAGCCAGGGGCCAGATAGGGAGGGCCTGTAGGGTGTGGTAAACTGAATTTAGTTCTGAATGTGGTATGAAGACACTGTAGGGTTCTAAACAAGAGGGTGATATGATTTTATTTGGATTTGTAAAAGATTATTCTACTTGCAGTTTGAAGAATAAGTTGTTATGGGGCAAGAGTAGAAGCAAGGAAATGGATCAGGGGTAGGGGGCTTAGCCTGATGAGGGCTTGATCTAAGGTGGGAGAGGAGAAGTGAGGAGATACGGTCAGATTCAGGATGGATTTCCGTGAGGCTTCCCCAATGACTCGATGGCTCGGCAGTAAAGAATTGGCCTGCAACGCAGGGACCCAGGAGACATGGGTTCGATCCCTAGGTCGTCAAGCTCCCCTGGAGGAGGAAGTGTCAGCCCACTCAAGTATTCTCACCAGGAAAACATCCCAGTCCATGAGGTCACAGAGTCGGATGACTGATCGGCAAAGCATGTGAGCACTCAGGGTGGACTTTGGAGATGGTGCTAATGTGGTTTGCCCTCTGCACTGGATGTGTGAGAGGGAAAGATGAATGAAATTTGAGCCAGAGAAACTGTATAAATGGTTGCACCTGTATCCTGGGGTGGACAAGACTGGGGAGGAGCACTTTGTTGTGGAGGAAGCGAGGGGTGAGTGTATTTTTGATGTGACTGGTGTGAGCCGTTGATGTAGACCCACAAGGGGCGATGTCCAGTAGACAGTGGATACGCACATCCAGAGACCAGGCTGAGGCTGGAGATTTGTCATCCTAGTGGTCCTTGGAGCCACTGGTCTGAGTGAGCACATCTAATGCGGATATAGATAGAGAACATAGAGATAGAGCGCATAGAGTAAAAATGGAGAAGAAAAGGGAAGCCTCAACAAAGCAAGTGCCTATTTTTACCAACTTTTGGATTCCTTTGTATATATATGAGTAACAGGGATAACAATGAAGGCAAAAATAATGATCATAGCCAACTTTTATGTAGTGCTTACTATAACAGCCACTTTTCCAAATTCTTTTATATGTTAATTCATCTTTGGACAAGTAAATGATGAAGGAACAGCTATTCCCATTCTACAGCCTAGGAAACTGAGACACAGTTCAAAATCATTTGCTCAAGATTACACAGCCTGTCTCTGTGCTTCATCTGTAAAATGGAGATAGTAATAGTACTTTCCTTATAGAATTGTTGGAAATAGTAAATGAGTTAACATATGCAAGTACCTAGAACAGTGCCTGGCAGAAAATAGGAAGAATGTGCCTTCACTCTTCTTACACACGTGCTCAGAGGTTGACTCCATTCCTTGGCCCCCATGTAAGACTATTCTTTTCTAACAAAGAAATGATTTTTTAAATAATGAAATGCCCTGGATTCTTGATATAACAGTTTACTTAATACAGAGACAATTTTGAGCTCATTCAAGGGAATGAAAAACCAAAATAAAAGCAAGCCAAAGAGTCATGACTCATTTGTAAAGACCCTGAAGCTGGGAAAGATTGACGGTGGGAGGAAAAGGGGACGGCAGAGGGTGAGATGGTTGGATGGCATCACTGACTCTATGGACATGAGTTTGAGTGAACTCCAGGAGTTGGTGATGGACAGGGAGGCCTGATGTGCTGCAGTCCATGGGTTCTCAGAGAGTTGGACACGACTGAGCAACTGAACTGAACTGAGAGTCATGATACCAGGATTTTATGAGTACATTTACCTTGATATTTCAGTGAGCTGATAAAAGAGTTTCACATAATCTGAGACCTCATTTATTTTTTTTGTAATTTTGCAATTGCCTTTCATGTGCTTTACAAACTCATATTGATGAGTGCAATAAACTGATGGTAAATCAAATTCTCTAGGAGATTAATTATATTTTAGCAGTAAGTTAATGGTCTAAAGTTGCCTCATTTTTTTTTTTTTTTAGTTACAGAATGCCTTTCAATTCAAATAACAGATAAGAATAATAGTATCTTACCCTTAATAGTATCCCTGAAAATCACATTGTCCAACTCTGTAATACAGCTGATGACATAAGTCTGTGCTCCAGTGGGGTTAAATGGCTTCCTTCAGGTACAATAGCTAAGGTGGGGTGAGAGCCCCGGGCTCCTGACTCCTGTTTTGTTGTGTAACAGTGAGCCAGATGGACTAAAATTTATATCATGTCTACTTATTAAATTAAAAAAAACAACAACTACATTTATTTAAGACATTAGGGAATGGGTTAAATGGTTTAATTTATCCTTTTAAAAACTCTATGAAATAAAAGAACTAAATGAGTTTGAAAAGATGATATTCTTAGAATAGTCTTATCACATCATGGGCATTCAGTAAATGTTAGCTGTTGTTACTAATATTCCTTGAAAATGTGTTAATAATCCTTCAGAGCTCACTGAGAAGCAGAGAGAAAGGATTTTCTCTGAAACAGATCATTAAAGGGAGTCCCATGTGTAGATGGAAAGGTTCAAGGAATATTTTGATATTAATTCGTTCTTTGGTGCTCAAGTTGAGTGGATGAATGGATCTTTTTTCCCCTTGAGTAATGCCCTAACAACATGAAGGGAAAGCTATGCTGTGAGCCTGGAGTGTAATGGTACACACTCCCACCGTTCCCCAGGTGGTTCCAATAAATGTGCACAGTGAGAGTAAGGAAGGTTAGAAACATTGGACCAGCAAATGAACTGGTATTTTTTTGACAGGGTTCTAGGCTGTGCCTTGAAAATATGGCATTCATTAATTCATCAAGGTATGTGTGCTATTTGCTGGGCAACATTCTGGGCTCTGAGGATGAATAAAACATAGCCCCTGTCCTTGAAAATCTTATAATTGGTAGACAAATATGCATACATGTGTGCTAAGTCGCTTCAGTCATGTCCGACTCGTTGTGACCCCATGGGCTGTAGCCCTCCACGCTCCTCTGTCCATGGGATTCTCCAGGCAAGGATACTGGAATGGGTTGCCATGCCCTCCTCCAGGGGATCTTCCTGACCCAGGGATTGATCCTGTGTCTCTTAGGTCTCCTGCATTGGCAGGTGGGTTCTTTACCACTAGTGCCACCTGGGAAGCAGACAAATATATAAATGATAAAATGATAGTGGCATGCAAGAAATGGCAAATGCCCCAGATATCTTCAAAGAGCTGTGGGAACTTGATGAGGAAGAGATTGCTGCCCAGAGGAGCCAGAAAGGCTTCATGGAGGAGAGGAGGTCTTATCATTGGTGTGGAGAGCCGTGTGTGAGTTTGTCAGGCAATGAGGACAGAAAGGTGTTTCTAGGTAAAGAACCACAGTGCAAAGATATTCTGTATATGGAAAACATTGTGTCTCCATGAAAGCCGTGTTGATAAGGGGGTAAATAAACAATACTGTCGAGGTTGTGTGGCAGTTTATATGAAGGGCAGTTGCAAATAGGAACACTAGGTGATCAGAATCGTGTTTTCAGATAATGAGTTTGGTGGCTGTGTCAAGTAGGGAGAGGAAGACCAGAGGAAGGCTGTTATAAGGCAGCCGATGAAGACTGGGAGATGACGGGAGCCTGAACTCCAGGCACAGGCGATGGGATGGAGAAATGAGTGAAATATCTCAAGCAGAACTGATTGAGTTTGGTTGCTAATTGTGTTTGGAATTGACTGTGGGGAGTGAGAAATTGAAATTGATCCTGATGCTTCTGCTGTTTATAGAAACAGTGGACAAGGGTAGTGGAATAGGATATCTCAGGGGGAAGCTGATGAGTTTAATACGCATAGTGGCTTTGCCTCTGTTTGATACTCAAAAAATTCTTTGCATTTTTATTTTTTGATTTTAGTTTCAATGTGTATATATCTTGTCTACCTGATTAGATTATAAATATTTATTGAAAGAATGAACACATGTAGGCGAGTGATGGGATAGAAGGATGTTTGTGCTAAGGGCTACACACACAGATTATACTCTGGAGGAAGAGGTGGGGTTGAAAACTGTCTCTAAGTGGAAGTGCTGAGGGGCGTGGGTAGTATTGCATAAGGCGATAAGGTAACAAATGGGAACAAGGTGGATCTTCGGAGTCTGGTGAGATAACTCTAGGGATGGTCAGGAGTCTGGGACTGATAGGAAAGTATCTGTGGAAGATAAAGGCATGGTGGGTGCTGTGATGATCTTTGTGGTAACATTGTAACATTTATTATCTGCCCTCTTCATATGGTGCTCAGCCCAAGCTACCTTGTTTTTCTTTGTGTATATGTGTTCTTGCTAGCCTCCCCAAGCCAATGGTCCAAACCCCTTGTTGGCAGAAACCACCGTTTTGATCTACATTCTAGGCTCCGTTTGCTAGGACTATTTATTTGTAGTTAGAGTCATTAGAGTAATGGTGAGCAATCCTGTATGCAGGAAGCACAATATAAAATGTTCACTGTTTTGTTGAGTCTCGGGCTTTTTAAAAATCAGATCACCTCTAAGGAGTAATAAAGCATATTGCTAAGCAATGTGGGTCCTGGGACTGGACTGGGTTTGAAATCTCTTATTCTATTCACATGACTCGGGCAACTTAAATAAATTCAAATGAACTCCACGTGCCTTGGTTTTTTCAACTGCATTAAGGAGGTAATCGGAGAAGGCAATGGCACCCCACTCCAGTACTCTTGCTTGGAGAATCCCATTGACGGAGGAGCCTGTTAGGCTGCAATCCATGGGGTCGCTAGGAGTCGGACACGACTGAGCAACTTCCCTTTCACTTTTCACTTTCATGCATTGGAGAATGGCAACCCACTCCAGTGTTCTTGCCTGGAGAATCCCAGGGATGGGGGAGCCCGGTGGGCTGCCGTCTATGGGGTCGCACAGAGTTGGACACGACTGAAGTGACTTAGCAGCAGTCAGTTAGCATGGTACATGGCACATGACAAGCACTCGCCAACATGTACCCCAATGATAGTGTCAACAAAAAAAAAACACCCCAACATTTAAAAATGCTTTCTGGACATTTTAAAGAAGTGACAATTCAGAGGCAGCTTTCTAATCTTTCACACTGTCCTTTGCATGCCGTGAGTGAGGCCATGGGCAAAGCCAGTGTCAGACAGTTCCAGGGGCTAACTTGTGTCTCAGCTTGTCCTACCCTGGCACCTGCACAGTTCACACAGGCTGTTCCTCACATTCCCATTTTGTCTTCCATCTCCTCTAGGATAACCGAGGAGATATTGAGGCCCAAAGGTCATGCATACCATTGGCTAAAGACCTTGGGATGCCATCCAATCATTTCATTCTAAGTAATACTTATTAAGCATCACTAGGGTGCCTTGCTCTGGGGATGGAGATATGAAGAATGCACCCCCATCTATGTGTGTAGCATATTTTCACCTTTGAGCCCGGTAGGGTGAGTTGTGCAAGGTATGCACCCTCCCCCGCTGCCGTATGCTCCCTTCCTGAGTGCTCAGTACACTGGGGCTCCCTGGAGGCCCGGGCGGGGGGCTGAGCTGCTACCTCTCCCGAGGAGGGGCTGTCCACAGGCGCCTGCAGACAGTGATTATGACCAGCTCAGTGTCAGCAACTTTGGTCATCTTGAAGCTAACCACTCCCACCCATCTCCACCCCTATCTTGCACTCACCCCCCCCCCATATCTTCTTGAAAAGCCTTTAAAGAAGAAACACATTTCAGGCTTAATGTACAGTAAGATGTCGTTTGCTCCTTTGTGCTAATTAATTTCCACTCCTTCCCTCTCACCCACAGTTTGGGGATATGGATTCCTGTCAGTGACAGTTATTAATCTGGCATCTCTCCTCGGATTGGTTTTGACTCCATTGATAAAGAAATCTTATTTCCCTAAGATTCTGACCTATTTTGTGGGGCTGGCCATCGGGACTTTATTTTCAAATGCAATTTTCCAACTTATACCAGAGGTAAGGAGGTTGGGCTGTTTATTTCTGTGAATAATTGTTGCTTTTAAATGTTTCACCACTTTGTACATTTTAAACCTCCATAATTCTTGCAGCAGTTTATGGTCTGGTTTATAGTGTTTTGGATAATAAAAAGCTGAATCACAGCAAATGGAAAAGCTTGTCCCAAACTCTGGGGAAGTCAGTGTCAGGGAGAAAATTCATCTTCTGGGTGGCTAGCCACCAGGACGTGCTCAGACAGCCCCGGGACACCTTGGAGGGCCTTAACAACTCCATTCTGTCGCACATTCAGCAAATTTGATTTTCTGTACTTGTTATTTATTTATTTATGGAGAGCACACAGTATCTAATTTACTAAACATATACAACAAAATTCCTTCATATATTTACAACCGCTGTGGAAGATCAGAGGACATATTAGAAAAAGGTTGACAAACCTTTTCATTTCTTTTTTTTTTTGACTGTGGAAAAAAAATCAATTGAGGGCCGATAAATAAATAGCAGCTTACTTTTTCCTTTAATGAAATGTGTTACCGATGCCATTGCCCAGAGTTGATCAGCACATGATATATACGTTTTACTTCAAATCTATAATGTGGTCATATAGGGAAGAGAGGCAGAGGGAGGAGAATGACTAGAGGAAAAGAGATGGGAAGGAAAGAAAGACATTAATAGGAAGGAGCCACAAAGGAGAACTAGAGAAATCCATACACACATAGATGATATTACTCCAGCCCGTGTACATACAAAGGTGGAGCTCCAAACAGAGAGAAAATACTACCACCTTCAGCTCATAAGTTTTAGAAAATTATAACTATATGAAAGTGGGGATGTAACTTCTTAAAGTCATAGTATTACTATTATATCTAGAAGGGACCTAGGAGAACATGTACTTCAAACCCTCAATTGCAAAAATTAAAATCCAAGGAGATTAAATCACTTATAATCAGTAACAAAGCCAGGATTATAGTTCAGACTTTCTGAATAAAAACATTACATGTAATATTATACATGGACCATATTTAATATAACATATATATTAACTCATCTGATTTGTGGGTCAAATTAAATTAAACTGATATTGTATGTGAACTGAGGATTGTACCTTTATGATTTTGAAGTTTTCTCTTTTATTGAAAATGTAATAATACATAAAAATGTCTACTAGGAAAATAAGACACTTCTTCAGTAGCACTTAAAGATATTTTTTTTGCCTTTCTGTGGTAATTAGGGAATTATGGATGGATGTGCTCAGAGAATTATGTAAACACTAAAGAATCTATTGTTTAATAATAACCCCAATTTACATAATTATTCCTTTTGTGGCAAAATTACTTTCCCTTTGTTATTTTAGTTTCATACCCTCTGTGTTAGGTATATGGAGCAGGTATTTTATGTCATTTTTTGCACTGTATAAATAGGTCCAGAGAAGCTACTGAAATGAAGATGTGACATGAGGTCTCTCCCGCAGGGACAAATGTAGAATAAGAAACCAGGTGTCTTCTAAGTTTGTAATTCTTGTCTGCTTAGAACTTCTTGGCTCTATAATTTCAAACTCTTGCTTTTGCCCTATGTTCTTTAAATGATGCATTATTTCATTATCATTGTATGTGTGTATGTATGTCTGTGTGTGTGTGTGTATGTGTGCCTGGTATCTTAAATTTTTTCTTCTTTATTCTGCAGCTCAGTTCTTAATTTATCTCTGTAGGACTTACTAGGATCCTCTACATTCAAGAAGATCTCTTGTGAAAATAGTAATCCAAGTGAGCTGCCATATTTGCTTTAAAAATTTGACTCTGGATATGAGGGGAAAATATATTACTTTTAGGAAAAGTGGGTAATCAATATCTCATTTGTCTTTATGACCTATATCTAATGTTATCTTATAAATAGAGGAATCAGTACTGCTTTTTTACTATGAAAAGTTTACTTTTTTAGGCCAATATTGCTGAAGATTTTATAGCTAGGAAACTATAAGTTACTCTGGGGGCTTTATTTAATAGAGCTTCCTCTGGTTATAAGACTTCGATGCCATCTCTTATAGTTTGATTATTCAAATTTCAGATTTTTGGCAGGTAAATTTTGGATGTGAAGGATGGACTTAGAACTGTGGTGAAAATTATATACTGAATTAAATTAAATTATTTGATCTTAACCGTAAGCCTTTTTTTCTGCCTTAGGCATTTGGATTCAATCCTAAAGTTAACAACTATGTTGAGAAGGCAGTTGCTGTGTTTGGCGGATTTTACATCCTTTTCTTTTTTGAAAGAACACTAAAGATGTTATTGAAGACGTATGGTCAGGTAAATGGACTTTATTTTAAATGTTTGATGTTTTACCCTCTAAAGTTACTTTATATAGGCATGTAAAGGCAGGAATTTTATTCTTACAATTATGTGAACAGTTCAGTTATTAGACTTCTGAATATGAGCAGAAAGAAAAGAATCAATATATTGATAAGTATAAGAGAAACAGTTGATTCTTATTGTAGAATTTGGAGTAAATACTAACAATTTAATGTCCAATAACAGATGCACATAATTTGTTTCCTCTCATATTCATTAACATCAGAAGGTATATGTACTCTAAAACATGAAAAAAAACAACCCACAACAGAATCTAATAAATGATACATTTAAAGGGAGAAAAAAAATTTTAATCTAAAAAGATTATACTACATTTTTCTCTTATAGATAAAAACCATTAAATTTTCTTGCCTGCATGAGCAATCTTTGTTTCTTCTTATAACATTTTCCTCTCTTGTTTTTCCCTGTAGAATGATCACACCCACTTTGGAAATAATGACTTTGGCCCTCCTCAAGAAAAAACTCATCAACCTAAAGCATTACCTGCCATCAATGGTGTGACATGTTATGCAAATCCAGCTGTCACAGAGCCTAATGGACACATCCCTTTCGATAATGTCAGTGTGGTATCTCTCCAGGTATTGTCATTCTCTCTACCGCATCGCTTACCCTCTGTGAAGTCTGCTGTGCATGCAGCTACATTAGTATTTTGCCCATTTAAATGTGTCAGGCTTTTTCCTGTATGTGTGGGAAAAGTAGAATCCAAGTCTGTTACTTTTCCCACTTTCCCTCCATGTATTTACTACAAACACATGAATTAAGCATGAAATTGTGAGTTTCTGGGTCAGAGGCTTTACTATTCTCTGTGAACTCCGGGAGTTGGTGATGGACAGGGAGGCCTGGTGTGCTGTGATTCATGGGGTCGCAAAGAGTCGGACACGACTGAGCGACTGAACTGAACTGAACTGAAGACTGTTTAACTATGTAAGAACTACTTAGATTTACACAATAATGTGTAGCAAAATTAATTCAGAGCATTTCTCTTATTTTGCAATTCTTTCAAGATCCCAAACCAAAGAATCCTTTTGAGTGATTTTGAAATTGAAAGAAGACTTGTAAACTAAGAAAATTGCATTTAGGGACTTCCTTTGTGGTCCAGTGGTTAAGACTCTGCCCTTCCAATGCAGGGGACACGGGTTCAATCCCTGGTCAGAGATCTTAGGTCTCACATGCCACACAGTGTGGCCATAAAATTAAAAAAAATTTTAAATTGTGTTTATTAATTATTTGTATTTCAATTTTCTAAATAATGTTAATAAGTTTCATTTCTTGAGTAAGAATTATATGCCGGGTAATAGGCCTGGTGGAGCTAGTAGTAAAGATTTCTTCTGCCAATGCAGGAGACACAAGAGATGTAGGTTCGATCCCTGGGTTGGGAAGATCCCCTGGAGTAGGAAATGGTAGCCCTTTCCAGTATTCTTGGCTGGAAAATCGCATGGATGGGATCTTGGTAGGCTACGGTCCATAGGGTCTCAAAGAGTCATGCTTTACCGAGGACACACACATACACAATACACCAGGCACTTACTTTATCTCATTCATTTTCCTTAATAACTATTAAAAGTAGAATTCTTTTCTATGTATTAGGACTGCATGTTATAACTATTAGAACTAAAAGGAGAGTTTATTTTCTCTGTGTTAGAACTATTTGGACCTCATACCCAAATGGTGTGTGCAAAAAGGAGAATTTATTGGGAAGATAGTGGGCTGTCTAAAGGGACAGCCAAGCTACAGCCCCGGAACCATTAGAATCATTAGGACTCCCTCCTTCTCCTCTCTCTTTAGAGTCATTCTTCTCTTTCATGGTGGACCGGCCTCTTCATAAATTGGAAACATAGCCACTAGCAACTCCCGAGATTTATGTTTTATAATTTCAGCTACTAGATGGAATTGACCTGCCTCTTTCAGTCCTAAATACGCAATTTCTGGCAGGTGTTTCCTTGGTGCATCTTGAATTAATGTTCACTTTTAGACTCATCTCAGTGCTTAGAGGATTGGGCCCTTTGTATGACTCCAAGGGAGTATGGATGCAGCAAATGAGAGGTTATTATAAAAGGAGACTGGGATGCTATTGTCATCGGTGTCCATTTCATTTGACAAATTAAGAAAGTAGAGCATTAGATGCTAAATAACCTCTCTAGGGTCTGTCAGTTCATAAATGGCAGATCCACAAGCTACAAAGTTAAACACAATATTAAAAAAGACAATTAAAAATCAAATCAAAAGGAAGTCAGCTGAGAAAAATAAGCAGGAAAAAAGATATTTGGAAGAGGTTTTATTAGTGCAGATGACCTGAATTTCCTTCTGGAAAGAGAGCATGATTGGTCTTATACTTCTTCCCACCTGATTAAGGAAAATCTCAAGTGTATTTCAAGAGGCAGTTTTGTGTGAACACTAAGCTAAGAGAGGAAATTATTTCATGCAACTTAATGAATGATGCTTTCAGGCAAGACTTTGCAAAGAATATATAAATGTTCAAATAGATAATTTCTTATAATAATTTAAGCTAACATTTATTAAATGTTCAAGGACTACACCTAGAACATTAGATAAATGATCTTATTTGATCCTCATAACAGCCCAGGAGACAAGCACTCTTATAATTAGGAGACTGTGGCTTAGAGAGGTTAAATAAGCCCAAGGACACAAAGCTCCTAATGATGAAGCTTCTATCAGAACTGAGGCCACCTGATGCTGGAGCTTGCACTCCTATATGCCTTGCTGGATTACCTTCATCTTGTCACTGCTCTACTAGAATCAAGATAGTAACATTAACTCTTAATAAATATTAATTTTTGTAGGGGGAAGAAGGTAATTTGGCCCAAGGTCACTGCTTTCTGAGGGCAAATAACATTGAACTGTTCAAAAGTTTTACTTTAGTTTTAAAGTCCCAGGGCTCCTAATTTATAATTCATAATAGTCAGAAGACACGTTTGCGGTCAGTACAAGCGTTTTGACAGATGTGGTCCTAGACATGATCCTGTTTTACATAACTTAGAAATACCAATCAAAAGTCCATACATCTCTACTTCTCGTGCTAGTGCTAATATATAGGCTTTCATTCACTTATCTAATAAATACTGATTGAGTACCTGCTCACTATCCTAGGCACTGGGGATTTAGAAGCACACAAATTCTTGTGAAACTTATATTCAGCAGAAATAGACAATATAGAAAAGGATACACAAGAAAATATCAGGAGGACTTCTCTGGTGGTGCAGTGGTTAAGAATCCGCCTGCCAGTGCAGGAGACATGCGTTTGATCCCTGGTAGAGAAGATCCCACATGCTGGGGAGCAGCTAAGCCCCTGGGCCACAACTACCCAGCCCATGCTGTAAAAGCTCATGAGCCTCAACTACTGAAGCTCACACACTCGAGAGACAATGCTCTGCAACAGGAGACGCCACCTTAGTGAAAAGCCCGAGCACAGCAACCGAGAGTAGCCGCTGCTTGCTGCAACTAGAGAAAGCCCACGCACAGCAACAAAAATCCAGCACTGCCATAAATAAACAAAAGAAAATATCAGGAAGCATTAACTATTTTGATAAAAATAAAATAGTTTTCATCAAATTTTCATAGATTTGATGAAAATCGTGGGTGATGTGTGGGTGGCATGTGGAGGCTTCTTTGATCATGAACAGTCCCTTAAGAGGTCAGCAGAGAATTGGATAATGAGAAAGAAGAAACAGCCACACAAATATCTGGGGAAAGAATGTTCCAAAAGCTTTGATAAGAACCAAATTGGTCCCATACAAGGGAGCTGGAAGCTGAATGGCACCATTTCCCAACATCAATTCTGGAGACCGGTGGCACAGTTCTTTTAATATTCTGAACAGAAACAACTGTGGACTTGTCAACCTGGGTAAGCTACCAGTTTCGTGAGAGAGCAGAATAAATTTGGGTGTCTGGAAATCTACTTCTAGAAATGAAAAGTGCACGTCAAGCAGAGAAGGTACATGCCAGGATGACTGCCATGAACCAGGCCTTGATGTGAACCACATAAAAAGTCCTGGTGCTCATTTCCCCTGGGGACTATCTTCTGGCCGTTTTGGTTGTAGGTATAAACTCTAGTGAAGAGAGATGCAAACAAATTGAGCTGCATACTGTTATTTTCAGTTTTCTCTTCACATTGCATTAAGAAAATGGAAAGGAGCGAAATTTAAAAATACTATCAGGGTCCAGATATTGCTTTCAGAGACAATAGATAAAGATATATGAGTCATACTTATTTTGATAATCAAATTAGGCTATTTTCTAATCTTTTATATGATAAGAATATATTTAACATAGGTGACCCCACCTCAGTGATTGAACATGGTGTGTAAAATTCATCATTCATTTCGATGTCTAAGTATTGTCTCAAGAATTTTGTTGATGATTCCTGTTTTTACTATTTTGATGGAGTGAAGTTTTTCCAAATTGAAGATAATAAGCACGAGTTAAGAAAAGTAGTTTAATTTGACATTATTATCCAAAGAACAAATTATGAAACAATCAATTATAACGACATGATTCATGTTTTTTTATGGAATATAGGAAGAGCAAATGAAATGTTATAGAATAATTAAAATGCATGACTTAGGGATATCTTTATCAATACTCATCTGGACAATTTTGTTTCATCACAGAATACTCAGAAATACTATGATGTTTAAGTTTGGTTGCCTTTGGTACTTTTTCTATCTTCACTCATGAAAACTATAGCTTTACATGTATTTTTAAAAATTTTGTTGCCATGGAGACTATTTATCACAGTTGGAGTGTAGAAGATATTTAACAGTTTGTTAGCTTGATAATAACTTTTAAATATTTAGACAAATAGTGTGAAACTTCCTTGGTACCCTTGCTTCAGTCTCAGTAAATGTTAGCACTGCAGCATGTGTGGGGTGTGTGTGCACTGCTGTGGGTGTGTAGGAGCATTTGTGTTCTGGGGGAATTATAGAGACATAATAAGGAGGCAGTTATGAGGGAAGAAGAGGAGCACAGGATGCCATTTTTCGTTGTTCAGTTACTGTCCCTATGTACCGGTTCCCATCTCACTCTCTGACACTTGCTCTGTTCCTCTCTCTGGCTACTGCACAAACGTGGGGAGAAGTCACTGCTGTATCTTTGCAGCCAGGTGGGTCTTTTCCCCCTAAATCTACAGCTTTGGAAGGACTGTGTTTACCAGATTCCTCAAGCATGTCAGGTACTTTGGGGAGTGTTAGTTCTTCCAGCCACTAGGGGGCGCACCTAGTTCATTCCTACAGTGGTCTGTAATCACTCTCGTCTAAGTGAAACCTCCTGTGCTTTCATTTAAGAAGAGACGCTATTAAATAGGAGATGCTATTAAATATAAATGCTAGAAGCCATTTATTCTTCCCACAGAAGAAAAATTAATATCAGCCATTTAAAAAAGTTGACTATTGTGAATTTTATGTTGAAAATTGAAGTGCAATGAAGTAGACTTTAGCTGCAAAGCGTGGTGATGTTAGGGACTTTGTCAGTGATGGATAGGACATGATACTCTACAAATAACAACATTTTTGAGGTGCTTGGGTCTCCATGAAAATCCAACAGATTTTAAATATAGTTCATTCATTCAAGTGTTTATTAATATATGCTTGGCCTTATTCTGAGTACCGAGATACATCAATGGGACAGAACAGACAAACTTTCTGCCCTTCTATAACATAACTGAAATATTCTGTAGTATACAGAAATATTTTACACAAAAGTGGAAAGCATCCTTTTTTAAGTACAAAAATCAGAAGCTCTGTATATATGTGTGGGGCTTGCTTATTGTTCTTTTTCCTCGAGTGTAGGGGTGTTTCTCTGTTCTTACCCGGAGGTTGAAGGATGGTGTCTATTCCTGGCTGACCAGGAATATTGGGAAGGAGGGTGGGTGACGAAAGGGGGCTGGGACACTGTGAGTATCTGACCTGATACCCTTGATTCAGTCCCATACTTCACTCCAGCCTTCAGTTTGCTCTGTGTCCTAGAATTGAGGGCTTTTCTGGTTCAGTTTTCCCAGAGGGTAAATCTCTAGTCTTTATTTGAAGTGGTTTCCTTGCTGAATTGACTTGGAAGAAATCATCTGATGTTTTAATTGCTCCCTAAATAAACTAACAACGAATTCCTTTTTTTAAAATTAATTTTTATTGGAGTATAGTTGCTTTACAATGTTGTATTTGTGCTGTGCAGCAAAGGGAATTTATACGTTTACTTATATACCCTCTTTTTTTTATGGATTTCCTTCCCGTTTAGGTCACTACAGAGCTTTGAGTAGAGTTCCTTGTGCTATAAAGTCAGTTCTTATTATCTATTTTATGCATAGCAGCAATGGTGTATATGTGTCAATCCCAGTCTCCCAATGCACCCCATCTTTCCCCCTGGTTTTCAGTTCCATTCTTCCTCTGCTGCCTTCAGAGGTGCTTGCTTGGTGCCTCTGTTCCCCCATGCTTCTGAGGTTTGGGGCCCTGTCTCACTTTATTTCTTTCGACTTTTTTCCTCTGTAGAGTCAGAACTTGTCCTCTTCTTTTCATCCTCCAAAATAAATATCTCTGTGCTCTCATCTTCCATTCTTTCATCGCTTGTGACTTTATGTCTTTTTTAGTCTTTAATTTTTGGAAGTTTTAAGAGGGACTAGAGAAAAATATGTGTGTCTAGTCTGCCATACTGCACCAAAGACCTGTTTATTATGTTATATATTTTTGAGCATAATAAGATTTAAAAACAGAAATCAGTTATTTTCTTTTATGGGGTTATACTAGCAGTTAGTTAAAATTGAAAATGATACATAAATTATGTAAGAAGTGGTTCTTGTTGGTCTTGATTGACAGATTCTTATAAAGAGTTGGTTGAATTAGAGGCAAACGATGTCCTTACACCACCGTGAGGAGGAATTCTGAGCGCATGTTGGTTGTTCGTGGCTTTAGTTTCCTCACTGGATCCATCTCTATGCTTCTTTGCTCCTTACAGACTTTTATCAGGCGCTAGACGGTGTCTTTGCAAAGTCATGAAAATTTGTACCTGAATCCACTCTGAATGTAGCCCATGCTTGACTAATACTAACTTGCTTTCGTTCATCTTTAGGGAATGCTTTCTTACATTTTCAGGAATAACTGTTGCAAAAAGTTTTCATTATTTCACAGAATTCTCAACCCACCCTTTTCTTCCTTTAATGATCAGACTGTGAAGATTATTTGGGAACTCTGTGAACTTCGCTGTCTTACTTCATCTGTTACTTCCCAGCTCTGTGTCCTCATATATCCTCATGCTCTCCACCTTCCTTTTTGTGTCAGAACTTGTGTCCTTTCTCTTTTTTAAGGCTGTGTGCATGCTAAGTTGCTCAGTCATGTCTGACTCTTTGCAATTCCATGGACTGTAGCCCGCCAGGCTCCTTTGTCCATGGAATTCTCCAGGCAAGAATACTGCAGTGAGTTGCCATTCCCTTCTCCAAGGGATCTTCCCAACCCAGGGATTGAACCCGCATCTCCTGCTTGGCAGGTGGATTCTTTACTGCTGAGCTACCTGGGAAGCCCCCTCAAGTATTTGTGTACAATTTAAAAATTTACTCCATAATCTCTGAAATTTCTCTCTGGAATGATACAAGTGATTTTTCTAGGCAGCAGACTATATTCTTCACATTCATTCATATCCTTTCTGAAGCATTCCTGTAGTTCGGCATGCATTTGAGTACCCTTTATTGGCCAAATGTTAGGAATATAAAGGCAGATTTTTCACAGGAACTTCTTAATATTTCCTTCCTCTTGGAATTACTCATTAAATGGTTTCTGTGACATGATACTTTTCTCCTTGTCCCATAGCTACTACTTTCTTGATGTTTTCTCAGAATCTCCTTTTCTCTGCAGGACAACTTAGGGCAAGAAGCAAGGGCTTTGTAGTTGCACGAGGCCAGTCTTGTGTGATTTGGGGAAAGTTAGTTAATATCTCTGAGTCAACTCATCTGTAAAATGAGAAGCAAAATTCTTCATATGTTTTTGTGAAAATTATTTATTATGGGCCAACTATGTAACAATGTGTCTGATGTTACACACACAATCAGTATATATTTCCCTCTCTTTCATTCACCAAGTTTTTTTTCTTTTCTTTCCTTACTTTTTAATCATAATGATCTTATTAAATCTTTTCACTTCAATTTACATTCCTCTGGGATTAACTTTTGAATCTATGTGCATAATTATTAATATTTACAGATCATCGTTTAGAAGAGGGCTTCTTATACTAAGCTATGAAGGCTTTTGAATCTGTCTGTAGTTTTTTTAGTGGGGTAGAGAAGATAAAAACATAAAACTCCATGCTTTGTCATCTTGATTATTTACTGTTTAAAAAATCTGAGTGACTTTCCTGGAAATTAAAGTTTGACTTTTAAAACTTGAAGGCTTTTTGGTAAGAATGACAGCTTTCTGAATATATGCTGTTGACTTCTGTCTGATAGACTAAGAGAACTTGAAACATTCCAGTTTATTTATTCATTCACTGGAATAAAACCTTAAAGTCCAACGTAACATGCCACTTGAATCATATTATCAGTTTTTGCACTGTATATTCTTTCAGAGTTGTTCAGCTACACACTCATTTGTCCAGTTGTATCTGTCATACTCTGACACACTCAGTTCATTTGAAAGGACATTAAAATGACACCTTAATTATATAGGGAAGACACTTGGTTGTCATGTTATTGAAATAGTTGGGGTGCATAAAATCTTTAAAGATTGAATTGAGTTGAAGCTAAGTGCTGTTAACTTTTTAAATCTGATACAGACATTTTATACAGAAAAATTCTAAAGATGAAAAATTTAGTGATATAAAATGTAAAGATAGTCATTCAAAAGATGAGATAGAATGCCAGTGAATAAAGTCACAAGACTAGAGGTAGTACATAGAATCTGGGGAAGGCAGTGGCACCCCACTCCAGTACTCTTGCCTGGAAAATCCCATGGACGGAGGAGCTTGGTAGGCTGCAGTCCATGGGGTCGCTGAGGGTTGGACGCAACTGAGCGACTTCACTTTCACTTTTCACTTTCATGCATTGGAGAAGGAAATGGCAACCCACTCAGTGTTCTTGCCTGGAGAATCCCAGGGACGGGGGAGCCTGGTGGCCGGCCGTCTATGGGGTCGCAGAGTAGGACACGACTGAAGTGACTTAGCACATAGAATCTAAGCTAAATCAGAACTAAAATGGAGAGGTTTGAAATGTCAACTGAAGCGACTTTCCAGAAAGGCAAACTATCCATGAAGGACCATTCTTGCTCTTCAGATAAAACAGTGTCTCAGATGCATAAATTTGGCAGAAGCATTTTAGTAGATATCCAGTGTGGGAAGGGTCTTAGGGTTATCTGTTGTTCCTTAAATTAGCCAGTCATTTGGCCAGCTAAGACATCCCTGTTTTTACACAGGGAGAGATGGCATCACCATTGACACAGAAAATTCATAAAGAAAGAGTTGGTACTACCAACTCCGAGGCCAGCTGGGAAAATCAAATAATAATGTATATGAAAGTGTCTTGAAATGTACCCAGAGTGAAAGTATTAGTCGCTCAGTTGTATCTGACTCTTTGCGACCCCATGAACTATAGCCTGCCTGGCTCCTCTGTCCCTGGGGTTCTCCAGGCAGGAATACTGGAGTGGGTGCTATTCCCTTCTCCATGGAATCTTCCTGACCCAGGGATAGAACCTGGATCTCCTACATTGCAGGCACATTCTTTACTATCTGAACCACCAGGGAAGCCCCAGTGTACCCAAATCCACACTGTGTAATCTGTTTGAAGGACAAGCAGTTAGTTGCTTAAGGGTCTCAGTCAGGGACTGCTATTATAGTCAAATGAAAAGGGCATGTTTTAGTTAATCATCTGATAAACACTTATATATTAATGGTTAATATTTTTGTAGAGTTTTTAATTTTAATCCATTTGTATATCCTTTCAGGTCCATGCAGACATAATTAAAATGTTTTGATTTCTGGGTATAACTTACAGACTTTTAGACTTTCTTTTGCCTCTGTAAATAGACACACACAATTTAATTTCTGTTGAATAATTCATATTATAAAATAATAAAATTTTTTTAATTTAAAAAAAGAAAAGAAAGAAAAGACATTAAAAAATAAGACATTCCCAGAGAAGACTTCTCAACTGCCCTAGAAATTGCCAGAGAAATCCTGACTAATTTCTATCCCATATACTTTCTGCCAAAGAATCTTTAAAAATTCACTGAAATGAGTGAGTACTCCTCATAGTGGACAGAAATCTTTTGTGAGTTATCAGGATAAGATGCCAAAAATTGCTTGGTTTCCAGTTCGATTTATAAAGTGCAAAGCAAAAGGGAAAACAGAAGACCTGTTTGATGTTGGTGGGAAAGAAGGAAAGACGTTTGATAAGAGTTCTGGTTAGTGTTGGTCTGTCTTCTCAAGAGTTGGTCCCCTGGGGTTGAAAGATCAAAAGTGAGTGCATAAGCCTGTGCTTCAGGAAAAAATTATAGTGTGATTAACAGAAATGAAACAGTCAGAAAGAATGTTGGAGGAAGGAGGGGAGGAGGAAAGATGATTCAATTGTCTCTAAATGAAAACATTTTTACTGAGGCAAAACATTATATATATATATATATATATGGAAAAGTGTACAGCAAACAAAATAATTTACTATATACTATGGATGCCTTAAGGTACTAGGGCTTGTCTCATAGAACTTCTGTGAGAAAGGTTGGGGTACATAGCTGGACTTGTAAGAAATGGGTCATCGGGTATGTCCATATGTGATTTTACTGAATAACAACAGATCACTCTCCAAACTGTTATACTTATTTACACTCTCATCAGCAGCAGAGGAGAATTCACATTTTCTCCACAATTGGAGAATTGCTTTCTTTAGTGATTGTTGGACATTTCAGACTTAAAAAAAATACCTATTGCTTATTTAATGACTTTGTAACAGTGTCTTTCTGTGTTTAGCCTTTGTTTATTTCTGATTACTAGCGAAGTTGAGCATCTCTTTATATGCTTATTGGGCATAAGTTTCCTTTTGTGTTTCTTGTTCATCTGTCTCACACATTTTTAGTTGAGTTGCTTAGCATCTTTTCTTATTGATTTGTATTGCAGAAAGATTATTCTTAGACTTGTAAAAATGGCAAGGAATGCTTTATTTAAGATTATAGAAGTAGGGGTCAACGCTATTGCTATAGAGTAGAGAGGTGGGGCTCAACTTGGAATATAACAGAGACAGCTGAGGATTTATGTCTAACAAGCAGAGTGAGCCAGTCAGTGTATAGAGAATTACTAAGTGAAGACATTAAGAGTAGGAGGGATCCTTTTTTCTTTTTTTTAGCTGCACTGAGCTGCAGGAAGAACTTCCCTGACCAGGGATGGAACCCATGTGCCCTATAGTAGAAGCACAGAGTTTTAACCATTGGACCACTGGAGAGTTCCAGGAAGGATCCTTGTTAAACCAATTTGACAGAATCTTGCTAAAGGCAGACCAAGATGATCAGGTATCAAGAATACAGGGATTCTTACTAAACTGACTTGGTACGATCCCTGCTACAACTGGACTCTGTACACAGGGGCAAAGAAGCCCGAGAGTGACGTCTAGTTGAGAACTGGGCTCAGAGGATCCTGGCTAAAGTTTACTCAAGGATAGTCTTTGTCATTTGGAGGAGTTTTGTATATATTCTGGATGCTAATCTTCATTGATTAAATGAATTACAAATATATTCTCAAAGTCTGTGACTTCTCTTTTCATGTCATTTAAATTGAATTTTTTCAAGTTTCAACTTTAATGTAGTAAAATATATCAATACTTTCATTCAAGATTTTTACTTTATGTATTTTGTTTAAAATAGGTTCCCTTTGCCAAAGTAAAGAAGATATTCTTCTGTATTTTTTTTCCAAAAAGTTTAAAGTTTAATATTCATGTGGAATTTATTTCTATGTATAAGGACCCAGCTTTTTTCTTTCTGTATAGATAAGCAGTTAATCTTGCTTCTGTTATTGAATAACGCATCTTATTGCTGCCATATGTCAAGTTTCTATATATCAATGTGCTTATATTCTAGACTTCAAATTTTCTTTCATTTGTCTATTAACAAATTTCAACCTTATTATCTCAATGCATTAATTATTATAATTTTAGTGAACATTGAATGTCCTAAGACAAGGCTCTTTACCTTGTTGTTTTCAGTGAAAATTATTTTTGTTCTTTCATGTCAATATCATTTTGGGGATTTTTATTGACATTGCATTGGACTTAGAGATCAGTTGAGGGACAGCTAACATTTTTGTGAGATTTCAGATTTTCTTTGTAATTTTCTGTAGAAATGTCTTTAAAGTGTTCTGTTAGATTTATTCCTAATTACCTTGTAGCTCTGTAAGCATTATAAATGGTATCGTTTCCTACTCTGTTTTCTAATTATTATGTAGAAGTAAATTGAATTCAGTATATTGATTTTAATCCTGCAGTATTGCTGAAGACTATTATAATTCTTTGTGTTTTATTTGTTTGCTCTTTTGGATTTCCTATGTAGATGTCAGTGAGTAAATTTGCAAGTTTTTTTCTTTATAATTGTTACAACCCTTTTTCTTGTTACATTGGCAAGGATTCACAGAGTAGAAGTAGTGATAGCTGGTGTTTTGTCTTGTTTCTGACTCTAATGGGCACACTTTTAAGTTTGGAAGGTGGTTGGCTCTGGCTTTTTTCTTTTAATAGATACCATTAATTAGATCAAGAAAGTTCTCTCATATTCAGAATTTACTAAGTATTTTTCTCAATGTTGAATTTTATTGGGATTTTTTTCTTTTTCTGTACTATAAACAAGTATGGATAATCTATACTTAGTTAATTTTTTTTTCTTCTAAAATTGAGGAGTCTTAAAGTGGAGTGGAAGACTAAATGAATAGATAAAATTTTCTGGCAAAAATTTTGTCATTTATCAACTCTAGAGTATTATTCACTAGGTATCACTGATTAGTACTAACATGAAAATTAGAGCAACTTTGCTTTGTCAAAAGAACTTGAGCCAAAATAATGCCATGTGCAGCAGCATGGATGAACCTAGAGATTATCATACTAAGTGAAGTAAGTCAGAGAGAGAAAGACAAATAGCGTTCAATATCACTTATATGTGAAATCTAAAAAAATGATGTAAATGAACTTATTTACAAAACAGAAATAGACTCAGAGACATAGAAAACAAATTTATGGTTGCCAAAGGAGAGGGATAAATTGGGAGTTTGGGGTTGACAGGTATACACTACTATATATAAAATAGGTAAACAGCAAGGACCTACTGTATAGCATGGAGGACCATATTCAATATCTTATAATAACCTATAGTGGAAAAGATTCTGAAAAAGAATATCTATATCTATATCTATCTCTCTATATATAATATATAGCTGAATTACTTTGCTATATACCTAAAATGAACACGTCATTGTAAATCAACTATATTTCCATAAAAACTTTTTTTAAAAAAAGAACTTGAGCCAGATAGATCTGAGTTGAAATTTTGACTCACAACTAGTCGGGTTACTGTACTTTCCTAAAACTGATTTTCTTTTCATCTTTAAACTGGCCAGCGTCTCTCCCAATAAGGATTGTTATGAGAATTAAATATTTAAAACATAATGAATAAGCGTAGCTGTGAAGTCACATTTTATTACTACCGCTACCATACTACCAAACATCACCATCTTGCTGAGAAGGTGTGGGGATGAAGTGAGAGCAACAGCAGCCAACTTTGTGTGTGGCCTCAGAGCCACAAAGTTCTCTATTTCAATCACAGAATAATTGGGTAACTTGTGATTTCGAGTAGGAGAGTTGATATAACGTTGTGGGCTCTCGTCGGGTTTATAAGCACAAATCAACTTAAAGGAGGAAAGCATTTTGTGCCATGGGTTTTCTGTGAAGTTATGGTGGGGTACATTTTGAAGGTTCAGAATTGATGGATTGCTTAAGTATAGGAACAATTTATAGTCAAGAGTTATGTTTATGAAGTTATCCAGAATAGTTGAGAGCAAGGTTTTCATGGATGTTTGCAGAAAACAAAACCAAATATCAAGTTTGAATAAAGGATATGAAGGCAGTTGGACTCAGAGGTTATTTGTTTCCCCTTTAGACCAAACTTCTCGGTGTCCAGGTACATTAGAAGAGACTTTGGTGCACAAAGTCCCACTTAGTAGGCACTTCTGTCCTCAGCGAGACTGGAGAGGAATATAGAAGGAAACAGCCAGGGGCTGGGGTGAGATGGAGCGGTGCCAGGTTTCCAGGTGTAAATAGAAAACATCTCATAGGCCTTCAGGGTATCGTACTCTCCTTGATAATGTCTTTGTTTGCATTGCCCTAGCACAGAGTAATGATTGAGAATACTTGATAAAGAAAATAAATGCCCAGGGGTGAAAGTAGAGAGTGCTGTGTTTAATTCCTACAATGAAAAGTGAAAGTGAAAGAAATCCCTACAATAGTCCTGTGAAATAGGTGTTAAGTCTGTTTACAGATCTAATTAAGACTCAGTTAAATAACTCACACAGAGAATAAATGGCAAAGTTATGATGAGATCCCCTCCTGGGGTCTTGATTTGTAACCTCCTGTTCCTTCTGTATACATACGTGACATGACCTTCCTAATGGGAACATTGCTCTAGTCCTGATTTCTAACAATGAAGTTACAAGTGAACTTCTGCAGTACAACTTGAGGATTGCCGGCAGAGTGAAACTTCATTAATTTTGATTTTACTTATATATCATAACTAATAACTTAGGATCTGTTGTATTTTCCTTTTAGACTGGGTTGTAGAGTACTTGAAGGTGAAAGTGAAAGTCGCTCAGTTGTGTCCGACTCTTTGCGACCCCATGGACTGACTATACAGTCCATGGAATTCTCCAGGCCAGAATACTGGAGTGGGTAGTCATTCCCTTCTCCACAGAGTACTTTGGGTATCCTCTATCAAAATAGCTTTTGAAATAATTTGTTAGGAAGATGCACCTAAAGTTTTCAAGTTCTCTAAAGAAACACCAAGTTGTTATTATGGAATTGAGATGCCACATTAATCTTACCCAACAACATGGTGTGTTTTCTGAAGGCCTTCTGCCACACCTCATGCTGGCTGTGGATTTTGTTTGTTAGTGTGAATTATTGGAAGCGATAGAAGTGTACTTATCTAAACATGTTCTATACTAAATTGCTTTCACTAATCAAGCAGGACTTATCCTTATTTAGAAGAATTAGTGAGGTTTTACTCAATTACGCTTGATGTCAAGTTAATTTTTCCCCCATTAGGATAATAAAGAATTGCTGTGTTGCTTTGTCGTGCACGCTGATTGATTAAAAAAATTGAGAATGAATGCCAATACATTTTTCTTTTGAAAAATGAGAAAAAAATAACAGGTTCAAGTAAATTATTCTGGGCATCAGAAAGAGTTGCTTAGTTTTATTGTGTCCTTGCTTAATTTTATTATGCACGGCAGCATAAGCAATGGAGAAAATGTAAATATATATTCTATTGCCGGTGTGTCTTTAATATCAGCTTTTTCAAAATTTTTTAAGGTTGAGTTATAAAAGATGTCCATATCATAAACACTGAACTTGCCAAAATAGGTCTCTTTATATCTTCTGTTTGCTCATTTAAAAATATTTATGTGGTGCTATGTTCTTTACATGCTACATCTTGCAGTTTGGGAATACTGGATCAAGACCTGGTGAGTAAATTTTACTCAGTGGATTGCATGATGGAAAATTTGCCAAAGCATGAGATGTTTTAGTGTGACAATAAAAGTCATGTCCTGAGTATAAGGTCTTGGGGAGGTAAAATTTATTCTATATTCTATTATTCCGTATTATATTTATTCTGTATATTTCAAAAACAAGAATCCTAAATTAAAAAGATCACAAGGCTGAAGTATCTTGCAAATGAACTGTGGTCTTGCCAAGATGTTTTTTGAGTTTGATACTGCTACAGTCCGTAGCAGAACATCAGCAGATTGTTACACATGTGTGCAAACATGCACACACACACACACACACACACACACACACACACATCCCTTTAGGTATTTATCTGCTTATCTTTTCCTATCCAGTTTTATGTCTGAGGCAAATGTCCTGAGCACACATAGCACTTTTATAACTATCAATACTTCACTGATTATCTTAGTGAATAAAAATAATTAAAGGTGTTTAAGTCCAAGTTAAGTATTTGCTGTTAATAAATGTACCATCAGGTTACTGTCAGATCATTAATGGGAGGTGAAATTTGATTTTGATGTGTACTTGCTTCTTAGATAGAGGATTTTAGTCCCTTTTTGAGGATTTCAGTGCAATTTGGTTAATAACTCATTTCTGTTAGTTAAGTTGTGACTTTCTCCTATCTAACTTTGCTTGCTATATTGATCAGTGGCCCAATATATCTAGATCTGTTATAAGTTTGAGTTTTTATTAATCAAAAGGAGAGACCTTAATGTGTAAGCCTCCATTTCTTTCTTTTTTTAATATTAAAACTTGATTATTCAGTTGGTATTTTTTTTCAAACCTTAAACTTTTCATTTTGTATTGGGGTATCGCTGATTAACAATATTGTGGTCAGGTGAACAGGGAAGAGACTCAGCCATACATATACATGCATCCATTCTCCCCCAAACCTCACTCCCATCCAGACTGCCACACAATGCTGAGTAGAGTTTCATGTGCTGTACTCTAGGTCCTTGTTGCTTCTCCATTTTAATATAGCAGAGTGTACATGACCCCATTTCTTTTTAAAATTCTGTTTATTATTCTGTTTTTATTTCTGACATCAAGTATCAGAGCATTAAAAGTAAAAAAAAAGAAAAAAAGAACAAACTTTATTGAAACTTCTTCTACTTAAGATTATCAAATTGCTTAATGAGCATGACTTTATTAAACCTTTACAGCAACTCAGTGAAGGCAGATTAAAGAAAAAAAAATTCAATAGCTCAGAAGGCACCAATAAAGATTACTTTTGAAGTGTTAGTAAACCATGCATCTGGCTTGATGCTTTCTAGTTCATCTACTTTTATTATTTTATTATAAAATACATATCAGAAAAACTGAAGTGAGGCATCATCAGTAGTTTTCTAGGTTGTAAAACAAGCAAATCTAGAGATTGTTTTACATTTGGAAAGTAAAATTGCAAAAATTCTTTACTGGGAAGGTGTTATTTTTGCAGAAAATTTCTCTGGATTCTTTGTAGTTTTTGTGACTTTGACCAAAATTTCAGTCAGTTAACTTATATCTTAAAATAATAAAGGCAGTCTTAAAATGAGCCTCTTTTGGGGTAATGTTTCATGTTCTGAATGATATCCTGGTCTATAGGCCAAATCAGTGAGGCTGTGTTAATGGGCAGGAGGATGGTATTCAGTTTCTAATTCTGTCATTCACTCATGTATCCTGTGATCACATGCCCAGTGCCAATCTTTGTTTCATACCCTGGAGATATTGTGGCAAATTAGAAAATGTTTCTGATCTCTGGCACTCTGGGCACACAGCCTAACATTGTAGGATTACAGATGCTGTGCAGGGAATTGAAATGCGGTGATGTGATGATGTCTGCATATCCAGTTTGGGTGGTCAGGGACATATTTAAGCTAAAATACAGACTATAGGAAGCAGCTATGCATGCAAAGATCAGGGAGAAGAAGGTCAGGGCTGTGGGAACAGAAAGTGCAAAATCTCCAGGGTGGGAAAGAGTTTGGTTGGTTTTAGGAATTGAAAGAAGGTCACAGTAGCTAAGGCACAATAGATGCTGGTATGACATGACATTGAAGAAAATTTTAGATCGAACTTTTTCTTCGAAGTAAGTGTTACTGTGTTCTATTTAAATAAGTATTGATCATCTCAAATAAGCACCTAGATCTAAAATTACTTTTTACTAATTGTAACAAATTCAGGAAGGGACAGTCAGAAAACTGTATCTTTCTCTCCTTCTGTACTTCAGTCTGTAAACAACAGATTATATGGAGTAGATTTGAAAGCTGGAGGATGGTGTTTTATCCCCTCAATGATTGGAGGTATTATTTTAAGTGTGTCTGAAGTGTTAGCAAACCTCAGCACATCAGCTTAGTGTATTCTACTCAGACCCAGAGGTACTTGAATCTGGTACCTTTCAGGATGGAAACTGGCAATAGCAATAAAATAACCCATTATTATAGCAATAAATTACTGAACTCAAAATTTCTTATCTGGAAAAACTCAGTCCTTCTGAGCAGCCTTTTCTGCCGTCTATTGCATGGGCTTAAGAGTCAAATCATCTTGGTTCAGTGGCTTTTCCATCTCCAGTGAGGTGGATTTTGGTCCTGGCCTTGCCTCTACCACCCACATTACTTCATCTGTGATTGGATGTTAGAGGGACTCAGCTCAAGGCATTTAGAAGAGTACCTTTCAGATGGTAAGCACTCAGTGGTGTTAGTTGCTTTTGTTGCTACTATGATTTTCAGGCTCCTTTCCTCCAACAATCTTCTTAAAACCGTGTAGCTATCCTTGAATTAGATGCAAAATAGCTGCCGATTAAAGCCTTCAGTCCTTGGTGGTCACTGGGATGGCTATAGAGGTGCTGACATCTGCGGACTAAAGTGCGATTTTGGCATTTTGTCAGTCCATTCAGTTGAGCAAAACAAGTCCCTCTCCCCCTGATTTATTTTTTAAAATTTATTGAACACCTCCATATATATATTGAATTAATTTTTGGATGCACAGTGCAACAGGCATGTGGGATCTTATCTTAGTTCCTTGACCAGGGATCGAATCCAGGCCCCTTACAGTGGAAGTGCAGAGTCCTAACCATTGGATCACCAGGAAATTCTCAGCTGTGTTAAATTTGGGGCTGAAATGAAGACAAAATCTTTGTCTGCCAGGAGCTTTTGATCTGGCTCCACGACATTAAAGAATTGGTAAGAAAACAAAGAACAACAAAAACACTTCTGCACTTTCTGAGTCTTTTTTTTTTAATGTAGATGAACCAGTTCGGAATTGATTAAGGGACATTTTTCTATGCAAACCCTTCCCACATTGTATAAAAAAAAAATTATGTTTGCTCTTTGGAGAGACTGGAATAGATGCTGCATGTGACAATGGTTTGTGAATTTGTCATGAGAAAAAATGTACTTTTACTATTATCTCCTTCGTCTAGTCAGACACCAAGTGTTCAGAATGCTTGTAGTGCTACATACTGGATGAACAGGACCGAATAAGAGGAAATAAAACCCCACCTTTCCTGGAGATCACAGGCATAGCTTGTTTGGCTTAGAAGTTTAAATACTGTCTCTACTCTTTTCTAGAGGTATGACTCTGAGCATTACTTAATCTCTTTATACTTCACTTTTGTCATCTATAAAATGGGACCAATAACCTCTTAAGGTTATTGTGATGATTAAATGACTTGTACTACGACTATTGGGCTTCTCTGATAGTTCAGTTGGTAAAGAATCTGCCTGCAATGCAGGAGACCCCAGTTTGATACCCAGGTCAGGAAGATCTGCTGGAGAAGAGATAGGCTACCCACTCCAGTGTTCTTGGGCTTCCCGGTTGGCTCATCTGGTAAAGAATCCACCTACAGTGTAGGAGGCCTGGGTTTGATCCCTGGGTTGGGAAGATCCCCTGGAGAAGGAAAAGGCTACCCACTCCAGTATTCTGACCTGGAGAATCCCATGGACTGTATAGTCAATGGGGTCACAAAGACTTGCACATGACTGAGTGACTTTCACTTTCACTACTAATATTATCATTATTACTCTTCTGTGCTCCCTGAGTATACCCTATGTCTTTCATGCTCAATTCCTCAGTAGGAAATTTCTTTTCCTGAATATAAAGAAATATTGTATATGGGACTTCCCTAGTGGTCCAGTGGTTAAGATTCTGAGCTTTTAATGGAGTGGGTGCGGGTTTGATCCCACATGCCAAGTGGCACAGCCAGAAAATAAAAAATAAAAACAACGAAACCCAACCACAAAAAGCAAACAAACAAAAAGTGGAAACAAAGCCAATAAAATTATATCTTTGTTTTAAAAAAAGAATATATATGTATGTATAACAGAGTCACTTTCCCATACAGCGGAAATTAACACAATATTGTAAATCAACTGTACGTCAGTAAAATTCTTCTTTTCTTTAACTGGTGAGCGAATCCTCAGAGAATCATATTTATATCTTTAAGAGGAAAGGAGGTCCTGGTACCCTATCCCCTGTGTATTGTGTAATCCTCACCCCTCACTCTCCACGTACTAAGTGAAGATGCTCCGTTTTACTAAATTATTGAGATATATAGAGACCAGGGACTGGCTGCCATCTCAGAGAACAGGGTTAACCCTTCGTCACTTACTTTCTTCACTGCTGGCAGACTGCCTGCTTCTTAACACCTCCACTGTGCTCATCACCGCTTCTTCTGTTGCAGTGACTGTGGCTGGCACTTGCTCTTGTCCTTCTTGTCATCTGTCATCCCTGGTCTCTTATCACTTTGCTGAGCTTCTTGCCCGAAGAAACCTGTGCTTCTCGTTCTCTGCAAATCAGACAGCCCACCCGCATCTTTTGCAGGCCTGGGTAGTCAATCGTAGTGCACGAGGTGGGATCTTCTGTATTTCAGTTCATTTCACATAATTCATGTCAGATGGTAATTACACCACAGGCAGCTGCTGCATGGGGGCGGTTCCCCTACCACATCCCACCCTCCCCATGTCTCCTCATCTGAACTATTCTATAGGACTTAATACTGAGCAACGTAGGTATCCCTGCCTTTGGGGAACCTAATTTTTCAAGAGCGCAGCAACAAATTTCTCCAACTTACATGAAAACTTAACCAATTTCCTAGTGCCTTCTGAGTCCCTTTAAGACTTCTCAGTAATAATGAGGGTTGTGTGGGATGGGGAGTACATTATGCAGGCTTTTTATAAGAAATGGTGTTCTGCTTCCCGAATGTATCAGAGCATTAATGCCCTCCTGGTCTGTAGAAACAGTAGGCTTCCTTTCAGAGTGGCATAAGTGGTCCATTAGGACAACTGTAAATACTTAATTACTAGATACTTTGAGTTTCATTGGCAAATTAGGAGCATAATTTCTTGAAAACCCCTCAGATTTCTCTTAAATTATTTTTTGGGGATAGTAAAGTGATATGGTCCCCAGCTGAAAATGAGAGACTATTATTTCAACTCCTAAGGAGCTAAACAACTTCGGTCTCATTTCACAGAAGAGGCAGAGGGAAAGGAAACCATTTTCAAGGTTTCTGGAAATTGTTATTTTCTTGTTAATGGTTATTTTCATTGCAAGGAGAGTTTTGAAAATGGTTATGAAGTTTTTTCCTGAAGCCAAATGACTAGAGACTAAGTACATTTGAATTGTATTTGGTTATAGGCATTAAAGAATAAAAATAATTTCTCCTTTCTCATGTGAAGTTTGATTTTGGTTTTAGTGAGCTGAGACTGACTTTTTAGGGCTAGAGGAAGGATAAAGGAACCATCAGCAATAAAGTCCGTTGAAATCACTTGAAAATATAGTTATAAAAACAAAATCTATTGAAATTTTATATTGTATATTGCTTTTAGGGCTTCACTGGTGGCTCAGTGGTAAAGAATCTGCCTGCAATGCAGGGGACCCAGGTTCGATCCCTGGGCTGGGAAGATCCCCTGGAGGAAGGCATGGTAACCCTCTCCAGTATTCTTGCCTGGAGAATTCCATGAACAGAGGAGCCTGGTGGGCTACAGTCCATAGGGTCACATGAAATGACTAAGCAGCCGCAGCAGAATAGTGCCTTTAACTCTTTATATCTTTGTGTCCATTTAATTGTTTTTGCAAGTTTTTCTGTTGAAATATACTTAATAGTATATACAGAGTCAGGGATTGCTGTATGGGGAATGAACAGATGAGTTTGAATTGATCATCCTTTCCAGAAGAGATGATGGCATTTTCAAGGAAAGATACAAAATAGAAAGTGGGCAATTTACAAAACTTGGGGCAAGGTGTGGGTTAACCACAGGGGAAAGTGCAGTAAACCTGGAACTTAAAATGGTGGAACCGTTAGCAATCTTATGTCCAAAGGGAAGGGGGAGAAAGAAGTTTACTAGAACTTGGAGGGAACTAGTTTTGTACAGAAAGCCGCTGTTCAATGGAGCAGTGATCTTTCATTAGGGTCATAGCCAGCCTAAGTTACCCCCGCAAGGAGGGAGCCCAGGGAATAAACACCCTGGTCCCCCTCTCCTCTTTCTCTCCAAGTTTGTGTTAGAGCACTTTGGAATCCCCCATGAATAGTCTCCATCCCCACTAATCTGACTTCTTTGTCTACGGGCCATTAAGCAGACACTGGGATGGCTGATAAAAGATGCCAAATGATATTTACAGTCTTCTTGTGCACTTATTATTGAGACCATCCTTGGTGGTAGCCTCTTATGAGATTCAACAGAATAGAATGGTCTTCACATTCTGCGCCTTTTACAAGTGGTCCGTCTATATATATATATATATATATATATATATATATATATATATATTTTTTTTTTTTTTTTTTTTTTTCCCCAGATCTCTGCCACCAGTGTCCAATTTTGTATTTTGAAAGTCTCTGTTCACCTGGCCCGTTCTTTGAGCTCTCCCTCATGAGTTAGTGTAGACCTATATCTCAGGCCATTACTTCTATATGTAGGTCAACATCACACATAAAAGTTCTGCCTACTTGGAGGATTTATCTTTATTACTATATTTTAAGTTCATTGTGAGTAAGATTGGAGAAGGCAATGGCACCCCACTCCAGTACTCTTGCCTGGAAAATCCCATGGACGGAGGAGCCTGGTAGGCTGCAGTCCATGGGGTCGCTACAAGTCGGACACGACTGAGTGACTTCACTTTCACTTTTCACTTTCATGCACTGGAGAAGGAAATGGCAACCCACTCCAGTGTTCTTGCCTGGAGAATCCCAGGGACAGGGGAGCCTGGTGGGCTACCGTCTCTGGGGTCGCACAGAGTCGGACACGACTGAAGCGACTTAGCAGCAGCAGCAGCAGCAGTGAGTAAGATTGTATAGCTGGTTGGTGCTGGAACACTATTCACAGTTAACTGGCCATAGGAAACACCCCATGTAGCCTTACTGTTGTTGAGGAAAAATAGATGCAATATTAGACTTAGGTTATGAGGGTCTGAATTAACTGCCATTGTAATTTGCTTGTATCTTCAAGGCTGGTATGGGCTTGCTTTTGTCTATAAATTTGATAGTGGAATGCTGGTGTGGGCAACTGAATTTATGGCTTGTTGGATCAGATAACTTCCAGTTCATGTTGGGCATGATCCCTCACCCACTTGATGTCCCATGGGCACAAGGTAAGTCTCTCCAAGGACGTAGGAGCAAGCAAGTCACAGCTTTTGAGATAAAAATTGTGTGTGTACATGCTCAGTTGCTTCAGCTGTGTCCGACTCTTTGTGACTCTGTGAACTGTAGCCCACCAGGCTCCCTTGTCCATGAGGATTCTATAGACAAGAATACTGAAATGGGTTGCCATGCGCTCCTCCAGGGGATCTTCCCAACCCAAGGATAGAACCTGCATCTCTTATGTCTCCTGCATTGACAGGTGGTTTCTTTACCACTAGTGCCACCTGGGAAGCCCTGAGATAAAGAATGAAAAGAAAGTGAAAGTGAAGTCGCTCAGTTGTGTCCGGCTCTTTGCGACCCCGTGGACTGTAGCCTACCAGGCTTCTCCGTCCATGGGATTTTCCAGGCAAGGGTACTGGAGTGGTTTGCCATTTCCTTCTCCAGGGGATCTTCCCAACCCAGGGATCGAACCCAGGTCTCGCATTGTAGGCAGACGCTTTACCATCGAACCACCAGGGAAAGATAAAGAATAGTTAATGGCAAAAGAGGGCGTGGCTTTACCCTAACATCTTAGGGATCTGTTCAGTGAATTCTCTGACCAGGGCTTGCCAGAAGTCTCCTTTCAGCATCTCTATCTGCCACAGACTTTTCTAATAACAGTCTGCTGGGTTGTAAGAACCAAATGGCAGAAAAACTTACAGCACAGCCTAGATGTTGCAGAGCCCTTTCATGTCCTGGGTTTCACTGAAAAATGCAGCCTACCTGTGGGTAACCACTGTTCCATTTCCCCATACTTTGAATATAGGAAAAACCCAATTATATTCCATTTTGAGGTCTGTTTTTTATGGCCATTTCCAGCACCAGTGATTCTTTCAGGATCCAATAGGAAACAGACCACTCAAAGTAGAATAATTTCAGGAAGACTGATTTATAAGGTGAGAGATGGGTAGAAGAGTAGTGCCTGAACCAGGGACCAGTAATGGCAGAATTATTACCACCCCTGGACCCAAAGGATGGAGAGGAAGGAACTTCTGGGAATAGAGTTGTCTTGAGAAGAGCTGTGTTCTCCATTTGAGGGTCATGGACGGCTTGAGTCGACCGCACAAGGGGGTATCAGAGGAATAAAGATCTTGATTTCTCCTTTCTTTCTCCCCCTGAATTCCCTCTAAGGCTTCCTAGTTGTCCATCTTAAATGGAAACCAGAGGACAGGAAGCCTGTAGCAATGGCCCATTCAGGAAAAACAGCTTCAGGACAGAGAGCAGGGTGAGAGGGTGGGAAGTCATTCTCAAAGGGCTAATGGGAATTAATCATCTCGGCCCTGAAGTTTGAATCTTGGATGTTCCTTTGGGGACTATGAATTCCAACAACATGCAGATTCTTTTTATGCTTCAGTCCTCAGTTCTTTGCAGAGTTCCTGCCTGCTGTAAAATAGGTGTTTGGTAAATAATTAAGGAGCTTAATCCCAACGCCTTCTGTGTGATGTTGAGCAAGTAATTTATATTCTTGGATTGTCATTCTCCTTGTCTCTAAAATTAGGATACTATATTTGTTCTGTTTTACTCATGAGGATGTTGTAAAGGTCAAAAGAAATCAAAGACACTAATATATGAAAGTACTTTGTAAACTGAAACGCTAACTATGCAAGATACTACTTTACATCTTAGAGATTCCTTTCTTCCTATTGGCAGTCAGTTATCTGATTCAGATAAACTTATTAACTCAGACTGGATACTTTTTACAGTGGATTTTACCTTCTGGCTAATTAACCTCCTGACTCCTTAGTACACCTTGAACTCTAGTAGTTGAAAATTCAGTAGAGTATATTTATGTCCAAGCTCACGCTCCCTTGTTAACAATTTTTCTTTTTTCCTTTCCTTTTTTTTTTTTTTTAAGTATTTATTTGCTTGTCTGTGTTGGGTCTTAGTTGCCATAAGCGGGATCTTTTGTGCCCAGGCTCAGTAGCTCCGAGGCGTGTGAGATCTTAGTTCCCTGACCAGAGATTGAACCTGAGTCCCCTGAATTGCAAGGCAGACTCAACCACTGGAGCCCTAGGGGAGTTGCTCTTTGTTTCTTTTTAATATGTCACTGTACCCTCTCACTTTTCCAAAGCTCCTTTTTTGCATAGATTTACTTTTCCTCCCATTTTCTCCAGTCATCTTGATCAGTATGCAGGAGAATTTATTTAAGGATCATATACGAGCATTTTTTTGTCATGCACACTTTTCTCTTAGGCAGTTTTTGTTTTTCTTCCTTTTAGTAATGTTTTATTCCTCTGTACTTTGTTAGATAAAATGATCTATGTGACAATAATAACCATTTGTGGCATAGTTTACAGACATGTCATTTAATCATCACAATAATCCTATGGAGTGGGTAGTATTATTTTCTCTATTCTACAGATAAGGAATCTAAAATCAGATTCCAAGTAATTTTTTTTTAAAGAGCAGTTGTAGGTTCATAGCAAAATTGAGAGGAAAGTGCAGAGATTTCCCATATATTCCCTGTCTCCACACTTGTGTATCCTCCCCCATTATCAATATCCCCCACCAGATCAGTACATTTGTTACAACTGGTGAACATCCATCGACACATCATAATCACCAAAAGTCGATCGTTTCCATTTCACTCTTGGTATTCTACATTCCATGGGTTTGAACAAATCTGTAACGTATCCATCATTGTAGTGTCATATAGAGTATGTTCACTGCCCTGAAATTCTCCTTGCTTCACATATCCATCTCTCTTTTCCCCCAACTGGCAACCACTAATCTTTTTATTGTCTCCATATATAGTTTTGCCTTTTTCAGAATGTCATATAGTTACAATCATACACTATGTAGCCTTTTCAAATTTGGCTTCTTGTATTTAGTAATGTGCATTTAAGTGTCATCCATGTCTTTTCATGGCTTGATAGCTCATTTGGGGGCTGGGGGACTTTAATATGATTCTGTTGTCTGGATGTCTCATAGTTCATTTATCCATTCACCTAATTAAGGATATCTTAGTTGCTTCCAAGTTTTGGCCGTTAGGAAAAAAATACTGTAAACATCTGTGTCCAGGTCTTTATGTGGACATAAGTTTCCAACTTCTTTGGGTAAATATCAAGGAGCATCATTGCTGAATTGTATGGGAAGAATATATTTAGTTTTGTAAGAAATTGCCAAACTATCTTCCAAAGTGTCCGTACCATTTTACATTCCCACCGGCAATGAATGAGTGTTCCCGCTGCTCCAAATCCTTGCCTGTGTTTGGTGGTGTCAGTGTTACTGAGTTTGGCCATTCTAATAGGTGTGTAGTGTTATCTTGTTTCAATTTGCTGTTCCCTGATGACATATGATATGGAGCTTTTCCTATCCTTATTTGACATCTGTAAGTCTTCTTTAATGAAGTGTCTGTTAAGGTCTTTGGCTTGTTTTTTAATTGATTGTTTTCTTATTGTATATTTTGCTTAAGTCTTTATCAGATATCAGATATTTGTCTTTTGCAAATATTTTCTCACATTCTGTGGTTTGTCTTTTCATTCTGTTGGCATTGTCTTTTGCAAAGAGAAGGTTTAAATTTTAATAAAGTCCAGGCTATCAATTATTTCTTTCATGGATTATGCTTTTGGTGTTGTATCTAGAAATCCATGGCTGTACTCAGGGTCATCTAGGTTTTCTCCTATCTTATCGTCTAGGAGTTTTAGAGTGTGGCATTTATAGTTAGGTCTATGATCCATTTTGAGTTCTTTTTTTTTTTTTTTTTTTGTGAAGAGTGTCAAGTTTGTGTCTACACTCGGTGTTTTTTTTTTTTTTAAATATGGATGTCCACTTATTTCAGCACCATTTAAACCTTCTTGCAAAAGACAATGCCAACAGAATAAGACAAGCCACAGAATGGGAGAAAAGACTTTCTCCATTGTATTGCTTTTGCTTCTTGGTCCAAGATAAGTAGACCATGTTTATATGTGTCTATTTTTAGGCTCTCTATTTGTTCCACTCATCTATTTGTCTATTATTTCATCATAATGCACCATCTTGATTACTGTAGCTTCATAGTAAGTCTTGCAGTCAGATAGTGTCAGTTATCCAACTTCTTTCTTTCCTTCAATGTTGTGTTAGCTATTCTAAGAATTTTTCGTTTTCATATAGATTTAGAATAAAAAAAATCGACAAAATAACATTCTGAGATTTTGATTGGGATTGCACTGAGTCTGTTGATCAACTTGGGAAGGACTAACATTTGACAATTATTCATTGTCTTCTAATGCATGAATGGAATAGTTCTTCTTTGATTTCTTTCATCATAGTTTTGTGCCTTTCCTCATATAGGTCCTCCACATATTTTGTTAGATTTATACCTGAGTAGTTAATTTTAGGAGGTACTAATATACATGCTATTATGATTTTAATTTCAAATTCTACTTGTTCATTGCTGGCATATTGGAAAGCAACTGATTTTTATATGTTAATCTGCATCCTGAAACCTTGCCAGACTTGCTTATTATGTTTTAGGAGCTTTTTTGTTGATCCTTTAGCATTTTCTACATAGACGGTCATGTCCGTTTGCCAACAAAGACAGTTTTATTTATTTCTTCCCAATATGTATATACCTTTTATTTCCTTTTCTTGTCTTACTGCATTAGCTAAGATCCAAGTAACTTTCCAAAGGACATGGAGCTATTAATATTAAGTAGCAGAGCCATTACTTAAACTCATACCCATTTGGTGCCAAAGCCCATATCCTTGAATCATTAAGCTAGCTTGCATTCAATGCCTCTTTCTTTAACTCTCATCTTTTTATTTGTGACATCTTAAAATAATATTTTATAGTTTTTATGTTACATGAGTTTCTCTTTTATGGGCATAGATTTTATGTTTAGCTTTGCATATAATTTTCAGCTTTTGTTTATTTATACTTCCTTTTGCCATCTTAATTATGTTTTTTGGAGGGTTTCTACTTTCCTTTTTGACTTGGTGCTTCTTTTTTTTTAGTAACCAGAATTCTTGCTCTGTAAAATTCTTTGAGCATGGTATATGGAATTTGAAATTTAGCTTTAACTGCAGTGGTTGCCTGCTTTTACCTTCTTATCAGTAAAATAGAAGATAACAAACCATAAAAAACATTTTTATTCATCATGGCTCACATTGCCTCCCCCGATACAGAGTGAATTCTGATAGTGTTCATGCTGATTTTTGCAGCCATTAATTGAACAAAAAAGTATTTCACTTAGTGGGACCATACGCCCTCTTAAATGCAGATTAAACCTGGCAGGTAGCCTGCTTCTCCAGCTTCCCCACCTTGTTTGCTGGTGATAACTCCTGAGTCATTACAGCTTCACTTTTGCCTCTTGCTGGTTCTCATCCCATGGCTTTAATGTTTTGTTTTCTGAGTATTGTAATAACATAATGCAAAAAATCCAGAACACCCATAAAAGATAAAAGAAGAAACCCGAGGATTACCCATAGTACTGTCCCCAAGGGAGAACCATGATTAGCATTTGTATATGTATCTTTTCAAGTTGCACTCAGACCATCAGAGGATTATAATATTAATTTTTACAAAAGGTGCCCAGTAGGCATGTTGTTAAGTATAAATATAAATATATTTTACCTCAATGCTATGTTTTGGAAAAATACAGATATTCATCATCCCTGCTACTCTGCATAGTATTTCACTGCAGGTGTAAGCCGTGTTTATATGATCCATGTCCTATGCAGGATAGCCAAGTTCTTTCTTTTTTTTCCTAATCTTCCCCCTCGTCTTTGCCCTCCTTCTTGTTCTTCTCCTCCACCCTCTCCTTTTTCTTTTCCTTTTCCTCATCCTACTTATCTTCCTCTTTTGATAGCTCTTCCTGCTCCTCCCAACACATGCCACTCTTCCTTCTTCCTGTCTTCCTCTTCCTCCTCCTCTCACATCTGCTTCTTTGTCTCTTTTTTTGGTCTTCTTTAACTTTCTTTAACTGCCTTATTTAACTTTAAACTGTTCTGCAATAAGCCCATTTGCTTTCTTCATTATGATTTCTTAGTGCTTTTTTGTTTTACTTTTTCTTCTTCCCCTCCATACTTAAGTTGGGATTCTATTCAGTCTCCCTTCTGCTCTCATAACTTTGTTTATGCTATTATTTCTCCCCCGCTTCTGATTAGTCTGTGCTTTGCTTTGACTTCATTTTCATTAATAATTTAAGTGAGCAATCTTATTCATCTTGCTGATGATTACACTGTAATTCTTGTCAGAGCCAAGCAAGACCTTGGTTGGCCTGGATTTCAGACCAGTGGTCTTTTCACTAGATTGCATTGCCTTATCATGGCTGAGGTTAGAAATAGCCTCATATTTAGTGTAGAAGTCAAACAAGGAAGAAAGCAAACAAGCAACAAGACCAAAGAAAGATAAAAAAAATAATGGGAAAGAGAGTAGTCTTAATTTAACAAAGACTTGACTCTAGTGTTCTCTCTGCTCAATGACTTTGTTCCAGGTGAATTAAAAAAGAACTGTTATGAATGTTTGCCTGCTTTCATTCCTTCTAAGACTTTTAAAAATGTATAACAGTTAATCTAGCCAACAGTGTTATTTCAGTCCTAAGATTATAAGATTAAAGGAAGTATAATAAACATAGTAATATCTGTACTCAGAGGTAAAAGAACCCTGCCTGATACATTAATTTGTTTTTCAGAATTAAAGGAATTTGTATACAGGCTCTGTCCAAAATTTCAGGTAGTTAAGACTTGGTCTAGCAATCTTTTCCCTAAGTCATCACAAGTAAATAAGGAAATTATAAATAAGTGATTAGGCAAATCAAGTTGGTAAAGGAAAACAACTGGTCTTTTGAAGTGTATCTTGGCAGTAAGTTTTTGCAAAGCCAAGGTCACTTTCTCTATGGTGTTTCTCATGACTGCCTTTGTTTCTCTTTGACAGTAATTGTTTCCTAATCTGGGACTTTTCACCCAAGCCACTCATTTGACATGTACTAAGTCATTGTCAGAATTCTCCACCATGACCTGTCGGTCTTGGGTGGCCCTACCTGGCATGGCTCATAGCTTCATTGAGTTAGACAAGGGTGTGGTCCATGTGATCAGATTGGTTAGTTTTCTGTGATTGTGGTTTTCATTCTGTCTGCCCTCTGATGGAGAAGGATAAGAGGCTATGGAAGCTTCCTGATGGGAGAGACTGACTGAGGGGGAAACTGGGTCTTGTGCTGATGGGCAGGGCTATCCTTAGTTCAGTTCAGTTCAGTTCAGTTCAGTTGCTCAGTTGTGTCTGGCAGCACACCAGGCCTCTCTGTCCATCACGAACTCCCGGAGTTCACTCAAACTCATGTCCATCGAGGCGGTGATGCCATCCAATCATCTCATCCTCTGTCGTCCCCTTCTCCTGCCTTCATCAGGGTCTTTTCAAATGAGTCAGTTCTTCACATCAGGTGGCCAAAGTCCTGGAGTTTCAGCTTCAACATCAGTCCTTCCAGTAAATCTTCAGGACTAATTTCCTGTAGGATGGACTGGGTTGGATCTCCTTGCAGTCTGAGGGACTCTCAAGAGTCTTTTCCAACACCACAGTTCAAAAGCATCAATTCCTCTGCAATCAGCTTTCTTTATAGTCCAACTCTCACATCCGTACATGACTACTAGAAAAACCATAGCCTTGACTAGATGAACCTTTGTTGGCAAAGTAATGTCTCTGCTTTTGAATATTGTGTCTAGGTTGGTCATAACTTTTCTTCCCAGGAGTAAGCGTCTTTTAATTTCATGGCTGCAGTCACCATCTGCAGTGATTTTGGAGCCCCCAAAAATAAAGTTTGACCTGTTTCCACTGTTGCCCCATCTTTTTGCCATGAAGTGATGGGACCAGATGCCATGATCTTCGTTTTCTGAATGTTGAGTTTTAAGCCAACTTTTTCACTCTCCTCTTTCACTTTCTTCAAGAGGCTCTTTAGTTCTTCTTCACTTTCTGTCATAAGGGTGGTGTCATCTGCATCTCCGAGGTTATTGATGTTCCTCCCTGCTATCTTGATTCCAGCTTGTGCTTCATCCAGCCCATCATTTCTCATGATATAAGCTAAATAAGCAAGGTGACAATATACAGCCTTGACACACTCCTTTCTCTATTGTTTTCAATGTAATACAATAAAATGGGGTCATGCTCAGTAAATCTTTAATCCAATTTTCTGTTGATGGGTGGAGCTGTGTTCCCTCCCTGCTATTTACCTGGGGCCAAACTATGTTGAAGGTTATGAAGATAATGGAGTTCTCCTTCAAAAGATTCCATGCATGTACTGCTACACTCAGTGCCCCCAACCTTGCAGCAGGCCACCACTGACCCATGCCTCTACTGGAGACTCCTGGACACTCCCGGGCAAGTCTGGGTCAGTCTCTTCTGGGGTCACTGCTCCTTTCTCCTGGGTGCTAGTGCACACAAGATCCTGTTTGTTCCCTCCAAGACTCTTATTTCCCAGTCCTGTGTAAGTTCTGGCAGCTCTGTGGTGGGGTTAATGACGACCTCCTCCAAGAGGGCTTACGCTATACCCAGGTCTGCTGCACCCAGAGCCCCTGCCCACGTGGCAGTCCACTGCTGACCCGTACCTCCACAGGAGATGCTCAAACACAGTTCTGTCTCACTCTCTGTGGGGTCCCTGGGTCCTGGTGCACACAAGATTGTTTGAGCCCTCTGAGTATCTCTGGCGGGAATGGGGTTTGATTCTAAACATGAATTCACCCCTCCTACCATCCTTCTGGAGAAGGCAATGGCACCCCACTACAGTACTCTTGCCTGGAAAATCCCATGGATGGAGGAGCCTGGGAAGGCTGCAGTCCATGGTGTCACTGAGGTTCAGACATGACTGAGTGACTTAGCTTTCACTTTTCACATTCATGCATTGGAGAAGGAAATGGCAAGCCACTCCAGTGTTCTTGCCTGGAGAATCCCAGGGATGGTGGAGCCTGGTGGGCTGCCGTCTATGGGGTCGCACAGAGTTGGACATGACTGAAGCGACTTAGCAGCAGCAACCATCCTTCTAGAGCTTCTCCTTTGCCCTTGGACGTTGGGTATGTCCTCAAAGTCACTCCAGCACCGTGTAGCCACCGCTCCAGCACCTACCGTCTTGCTGGGGCTTCTCCTTTGCCCTTGGACGTGGGGCATCTCCTCAGCTGCTCCAGTGCTGTGCAGCTGCCAATCCCAAAGAAAGGCAATGCCAAAGAATGCTCAAACTACCACACAATTGTACTCATGGAGAAGGCAATGGCAACCCACTCCAGTACTCTTGCCTGGAGAATCCCATGGACGGAGGAGCCTGGTAGGCTGCTGTCTATGGGGTCGCATAGAGTCGGACACGACTGAGCGACTTCACTTTCACTTTTCACTTTTCCTGCATTGGAGAAGGAAATGGCAACCCACTCTAGTGTTCTTGCCTGGAGAATCCCAGGGACCGGGGAGCCTGGTGGGCTGCCGTCTATGGGGTCGCACAGAGTCAGACACAACTGAAGCAACTTAGCAGCAGCAGCACACGCTGGTAAAGTAATGCTCAAATTTCTCCAAGCCAGGCTTCAGCAATACGTGAACCGTGAAATTCCAGATGTTCAAGCTGGTTTTAGAAAAGGCAGAGGAACCAGAGATCAAATTGCCAACATCTGCTGGATCATCAAAAAAGCAAGAGAGTTCCAGAAAAACATCTATTTCTGCTTTATTGACTATGCCAAAGCCTTTTACTGTGTGGATCACAACAAACTGTGGAAAATTCTTCAAGAGATGGGAATACCAGACCACCTGACCTGCCTCTTGAGAAATCTGTATGCAGGTCAGGAAGCAACAGTTAGAACTGGACATGGAACAACAGACTGGTTCCAAATAGGGAAAGGAGTACGTCAAAGCTATATATTGTCACCCTGCTTATTTAACTTATATGCAGAGTACATCATGAGAAATGCTGGGCTGGATGAAGCATAGCTGGAATCAAGATTGCTGGGAGAAATATCAATAACCTCAGATATGCAGATGACACCACCCTTATGGCAGAAAGTGAAGAAGAACTAAAGAGCCTTCTGAAGAAAGTGAAAGAGGAGAGTGAAAAAGTTGGCTTAAAGCTCAACATTCAGAAAACGAAGATCATGGCATCCGGTCCCATCACTTCATGGCAAATAGATGGGGCAACAGTGGAAACAGATCAAACTTTATTTTTTTGGGCTCCAAAATCACTGTGGATGGTGACTGCAGCCATGAAATTAAAAGACGCTTACTCCTTGGAAGAAAAGTTATGACCAACCTAGACACAATATTAAAAAGCAGAGACATTACTTTGCCAACAAAGGTCCATCTAGTCAAGTCTATGGTTTTTCCAGTGGTCATGTATGGATGTGAGAGTTGGACTATAAAGAAAGCTGAGTGCAGAAGAATTGATGCTTTTGAACTGTAGTGTTGGAGAAGACTCTTGAGAGTCCCTCAGACTGAAAGGAGATCCCAACCAGTCCATCCTAAAGGAAATCAGTCCTGAAGATTCACTGGAAGGACCGATGTTGAAGCTGAAACTCCGTATTTTGGCCACCTGATGTGAAGAACTGACTCAATTGAAAAGAAGGTGATGCTGGAAAAGACTGACGGCAGGAGGAGAAGGGGACGACAGAGGATGAGATGGTTGGATGGCATCACCACCTCAATAGACATGAGTTTGAGTGAACTCCAGGAGTTGGTGATGGACAGGGAGGCCTGGTGTGCTGTGGTTCATAGGGTCGCAAAGAGTCAGACATGACTGAATGACTGGACTGAACTGAAGTCATTGTTGTTTATTACATTGTGGCAGTTAAGATATATCAACTATTGAATTAATTAAATAAGGACAGAGGCTGAGGTGGCTCAAATGTCATATGTAAGCAATCCAAAATCTAAGCCTGTAAATGCTTCAAGACTACAAAATCAAAACCTAAAGACAGTCAGTTCCTAACTTCCAAGTAGACATTGAGCTGTATTCAATCAATAATTTCCTTGCTTTGCTTCCATCTTTTCTCTGTAAAAGTCTCCCTAGGCTTCCTGTCCCTGGAATGCTCCTAACTACTCCTGGTTTGACACTGCCAGCTTGGAATCCATTCTTGCTTGAATAAACTCTTAAATTATTTAATTTGCCTCAGATTATGTTTTAACACTGTACAGTGAAAAGACCACATTTTAAAACCAGAAGGAATTCTTTTTATGCTGATAAGAACTGCCTTTTAAAGTAAAAGGAGATTAATGTCACTTCCTGTGTTTTTGAGAGAAGGGGATGTTCCCCTTGCAAATTGCTGGTAGCTCAGTGGTAAAGAATCCACCTGCAAGGCAGGAGCCACAGGAGACATGGGTTAGATCCCTGGGCCTGGAAAATCCCCTGGAGGAGGGCATGGCAACCCACTCCAGTATTCTTTCCTGGAGAATCCCATGGACAGAGGAGCCTGGTGGGCTACAGTCCATAGGGTCACAAAGAGTCGAACATGACTGAAGCAACTGAGCGTGCACGCATGCACAAACAAAACATCCCTCAAAGGTGAAGATTTGCCACTAATGAAACAGTGAAAAGGTGTGTGGCAAGATTGGAAGTCAACTTAGAAAGAATGGTCCCCAAAGTGTTTTGAGCAGTTTAGTGACATCAGAGAAAAAGCACCACCTCTCAGATGATCGCTCTGAAGGAAGCCCTTTTCAGCTGATATATGTTGCACAATTTTTAGAGTCAGTTGTATACTTTACATCTTGTTTCTCCAAGGTAAATAGGCTTCTTGGAGATAGAACCTGTGTTTCCCACTTCTGTGCACTTCCTGTAGCATTCAACAGACTGTTGTATAAATTGCAGATGTTCAATAAATATGTTGATTAGCTGCTGAGGTAGAGTTGAGGGGAGGAGAATTAGGAATAAAATGTTCTCCAGTTAATTGCAAATTGCTTCCCTACTTAAAAATGAATTTGCATTTTATTATCTTTTCCCACAGTTTCTGGAATATGCTTCAGTTGGCATCTGTCATTTGATTTTATACAACTTTGTAAATTTTATGGAAATTTAAATTCTTTTTGAAAAAATTTCTTATGGAAATTAAAATTCTTACAAAGATTCTGCTGTAGGATTTTCTGTTGTTTCATGGTGGAAAGAAGTGTGGTGTAAAGGCAAGCCTGTTTTAATCATACTTCATATAATTTGTTAAGAGAATCATTGAAATTTAGAGCTTGTAGGATATCCTAAACACCCAGAACTCTACCTGGAACACAGTGGAAACTTACTAAGTCATTGAAAAATAAATGAATAATTTAGAGCATTCTCTTCACTTCATAATCAAAGACACTAAAGCTCAGATTACTTGCTCACAGTTACAAGGTTGGCACAGGATAGATTAGAATACATACTCCTTGATGTTATCATGCTTTAAATGTGGATTTCACATTCAAATTATAACATGGAAAATAATTTAAATTCAGTCTTTGAAAAACTTCTTTTACTTTAAAGTGTATGAATAAATCAAATTCTTAGGTTAATATCTATTAATATTACATTTTAGGAAGGGAGTAGTAAGAATTTGTTCATACAAGTCAAAAGGATTGTTTGAAGGGAAACCAGAGTAAAATGTCTTTTAAGTGGTTTGTTCAAGGCCTGTCAGTCTCTTCCTTTCCTTTCTCCAAGTTTTTTCCTCCATTTTTTATGATTAGTGGTTCCTATCCACTATGAAAGACTTTCTGTTGGAAACATTTGTCTCTCTCAACACATAATACATCTACTTCTCTGTATCGCTTGGACTTTCAAGAAATGTCGGTTATCCTGTGGATTGATTTTCTGTTATTTTACAGGATGGAAAAAAAGAGTCAAGCTCATGTACTTGTTTGAAGGGGCCGAAGCTCTCAGAAATAGGGACGATCGCCTGGATGATAACGCTCAGTGATGCCCTCCACAATTTCATCGATGGCCTGGCCATCGGGGCCTCCTGCACCTTGTCTCTTCTGCAGGGACTCAGCACCTCCATAGCCATCCTATGCGAGGAGTTCCCTCATGAGTTAGGTAAGGAGTTCTTCTCACGTCGTCCAAGTCCGTTAACTTCTTGGTTTAAGGGGAGGGAGACATTTCAGATGACACACTCTTAAAACTCCTGCTGATGTCTCGAAATGAAGGAGCCTTTTTAGACATTGGTTATTATCGTTTATTTTATCCAAAAAGAGAAAAAAGTATTTAAGTAGAGAATAAATCTACTAAACTATTTAAGTAGAGAACAAATATATGAACACCAGTGACGGGGGAAGAGGTGGGGTGGAATGAATTGGGAGATTGGGATTGATTGTTGTTGTTCAATAGCTAAGTCATGACTGACTCTTTGCAACTCCATGGACTGCAGCACGCCAGGCTTCCCTGTCCTTCCCTTGGTCAAACTGTCTCCCGAAGTTTGCCCACGTTCATGTCTGTTGAGTTCAGTTCAGTTCAGTTGCTCAGTCATGTCCGACTCTTTGCCACCCCATGGACTGCAGCACGCCAGGCCTCCCTGTCCATCACCAACTCCCGGAGTTCACTCAAACTCATGTCCATTGAGTCGGTGATGCCATCTAACCCATCTCATCCTCTGTGGTCCCCTTCTCCTCCCACCTTCAATCTTTCCCAGCATCAGGGTATTTTCCAATGAGTCAGCTCTGGTGATGCCATCCAACCATCTCATCTTCTGCCACCCTCTTCACCTTTTGCTTTCACTATTGACACTGTGTATAAAATAGATAACTAGTGAGAACCTGCTGTGTAGCTCAAGGAACTCTGCTTGGTGCTCTGTGGTGACCAAAATGGGAAGGAAATCGAAAAGAGAGAATACCTGTTTGCTGCACAGTAGAAGCTAACACAACATTGTAAAGCAACTATACTCCAGTAAAAAGTAATTAAAAAAAAAAAAGAAAAACCATTGACTTAATGTGTTCTTCTTCTTCTAGGGGACTTTGTGATCCTACTCAATGCAGGAATGAGCACTCGACAAGCCTTGTTATTCAATTTCCTTTCTGCATGTTCCTGCTATGTTGGGCTAGCTTTTGGCATCTTGGTGGGCAATAATTTTGCTCCAAATATCATCTTTGCCCTTGCTGGAGGCATGTTCCTCTATATTTCTCTGGCAGACATGGTAAGACATTTTGATTTTGTTGTATTTTAAATTTGGAAATAAACATCTGGGTTATGAATTGACTGCTGCTGCTGCTAAGTCACTTCAGTCGTGTCTGACTCTGTGCAACCCCATAGATGGCAGCCCACCAGGCTCCCCCGTCCCTGGGATTCTCCAGGCAAGAACACTGGAGTGGGTTGCCATTTCCTTCTCTAAGGGTGACCTTTTGCTTTTCTCAGTGTGGATGGCCTTTCTGTTGTCATTTAAAGTATTTCAGGTCCACTCTTTTTGAGTGGTTTGTACTAATAGTGATTTGACAGTGATTCTCATCAATTCTTTGATCTAGGTAGGATCTCATTGCTAGAGGACAAAATGACTTATTTTTGTTGAAGTAGAGATATTTTCCCAGGTGTTTTTCCTTGTGGGTAAAGCTTGTATCCTGCTATGGTATGGCTCTGAAGGACTTTTCACCCTTTTTTCAAGAAGATGTCATATTCGGAAGGAAATGACTTGTTGAATAAAGTAAATAGCATTCTGTTACTTCAAAGTTCTAAACAGTGAGAGCCTTTTGAGTTAAAGTAAATTTGATAAGTTAAAGGTGAACGATATTTACTTGGGTCAGTATATATTTATATCTATGTTTATGTTTATGCTGTTTCTGTGTATGTCTGTGTGTGTGTAAGGGAGAGAGTATCAGTGGTTCCATGCATTTTCAAATAAATCATGGATGGCTTCCTAGAAAATGAAAATGTGCTAAATGGATGCAAATCAAGGAATGTTTCCTTTGCATTTGGAACTGAATGTCTTTTTACATGTATAATTTACTAATTTAATTTCCTCCATCTGCATTCTTAACACTGTTCATTGTTCTGCAGACCCTTATAAGCACAAGGATTTCATCTCTTACAACCATCACTGCATTTATGTCTTTCTTCACAGAATTTAGTGCCTCATAATGTATTTATGTTAGGTCATCACTTCTTTTCTTTTGAAATATAAGAACAGAATCTATTAGAGTTATTCGGTTTAAAGAAATAATACGAATAAATGATGCTATATGTACTTACGGCAGTTTTGCTTTTTTCAGAATGGCTTCACAAATTTCATCCATTGTATCCTTGTAATTTACGTTTTCTCAAATCAGGCAAATGGAGTGACTGCAGAGTCTGGAGGTCTCCTGAATGCTTTGGCACGTTGCACCACTGTGTACATAGCAAATCACTTGGAAATGCATTTTGAAAAGATGACATTTACAGATCTCTTCATGAGCCTTTTCAGTAGAAGTTTTGTGCTGAGAAAGAGTGGATTTTAAGTACAGAACTTGGGGTTTTAATTGCTTTCACCGCCATGAGATTGTTATAGTCTTCAATTCAAAAACAGCACCGTTTTTTTTAAAAAACCTTATGATTTTATGAGGGATAGAACAAGCAAAAGGAAACAAATTGGAGAGAATAAGAATTAACTATATAGTGACTTCTGAAAGCATATTTCATAAGCTATTATCAATTGATATTTTTGTATCAGGCTTGGAAATTGGTAAGGCATTGTAGATGATGGAGGGAGCAGAAAGGCACGGTTTTTTATCTACAAAGAGGGGAACCTGTAATTCAACAAACAAAACCACACACATGATTACATAAACACAAATAAAAACTGAAATGAATGGAAAAACAGTATATGTGATGCAAGATGATAATAGGGGTGTCTAAGTTGTCTGGGGAGGCCTTACAAATAGCTGTGAAAAGAAGAGAGGCAAAAAGCAAAGGAGAAAAGGAAAGATATAAGCATCTGAATGCAGAGTTCCAAAGAATAGCAAGAAGAGATAAGAAAGCCTTCTTCAGTGATCAGTGCAAAGAAATAGAGGAAAACAACAGAATGAGAAAGACAAGAGATCTCTTCAAGAAAATTAGAGATACCAAGGGAATATTTCATGCAAAGATGGGCTCGATAAAGGACAGAAATGGTATGAACCTAACAGAAGCAGAAGATATTAAGAAGAGATGGCAAGAATGCACAGAAGAACTATACAAAAAAGATCTTCACGACCCAAATAATCACGATGGTGTGATCACTGACCTAGAGCCAGACATCCTGGAATGCAAAGTCAAGTGGGCCTTAGAAAGCGTCACTACGAACAAAGCTAGTGGAGGTAATGAAATTCCAGTTGAGCTCTTTCAAATCCTGAAAGATGATGCTGTGAAAGTGCTGCCCTCAATATGCCAGCAAATTTGGAAAACTCAGCAGTGGCCACAGGACTGGAAAAGGTCAGTTTTCATTCCATTCCCAAAGAAAGGCAATGCCAAAGAATGTTCAAACTACCGCACAATTGCACTCATCTCACACGCTAGTAAAGTAATGCTCAAAATTCTCCAAGCCAGCCTTCAGCAATACCGTGAACTTCCAGATGTTCAAGCTGGTTTTAGAAAAGGCAGAGGAACCAGAGATCAAATTGCCAACATCCGCTGGATCATGGAAAAAGCAAGAGAGTTCCAGAAAAACATCTATTTCTGCTTTATTGACTATGCCAAAGCCTTTGACTGTGTGGATCACAACAAACTGGAAAATTCTTCAAGAGATGGGAATACCAGACCACCTGATCTGCCTCTTGAGAAATCTGTATGCAGGTCAGGAAACAACAGTTAGAACTGGACATGGAACAACAGACTGGTTCCAAATAGGAAAAGGAGTACATCAAGGCCGTATATTGTCACCCTGCTTATTTAACTTCTATGCAGAGTACATCATGAGAAACGCTGGACTGGAAGAAGCACAGCTGGAATCAAGATTGCCGTGAGAAATATCAACAACCTCAGATATGCAGATGACACCACCCTTATGGCAGAAAGTGAAGAGGAACTCAAAAGCCTCTTGATGAAAGTGAAAGTGGAGAGTGAAAAAGTTGGCTTAAAGCTCAACATTCAGAAAACGAAGATCATGGCATCTGGTCCCATCACTTCATGGCAAATAGATGGGGAAACAGTGGAAACAGTGTCAGACTTTATTTTTCTGGGCTCCAAAATCACTGCAGATGGTGACTGCAGCCATGAAATTAAAAGACGCTTACTCCTTGGAAGGAAAGTTATGACCAACCTAGAAAACATGTTCAAAAGCAGAGATATTACTTTGCCAACAAAGGTCCGTCTAGTCAAGGCTATGGTTTTTCCTGTGGTCATGTATGGATGTGAGAGCTGGACTGTGAAGAAGGCTGAGCACCAAAGAATTGATGCTTTTGAACTGTGGTGTTGGAGAAGACTCTTGAGAGTCCCTTGGACTGCAAGGAGATCCAACCAGTCCATTCTGAAGGAGATCAGCCCTGGGATTTCTTTGGAAGGAATGATGCTAAAGCTGAAACTCCAGTACTTTGGCCACCTCATGCCAAGTGTTGACTCATTGGAAAAGACTCTGATGCTGGGAGCCATTGGGGGCAGGAGGAGAAGGGGACGACAGAGGATGAGATGGCTGGATGGCATCACTGACTCGATGGATGTAGTCTGAGTGAACTCCGGGAGTTGGTGATGGACAGGGAGGCTTGGCGTGCTGCGATTCATGGGGGCGCAAAGAGTCGGACACGACTGAGCGACTGAACTGAACTGAACCAAAAGTTAGGAAGGCCTAGGAGAAGCCTTCCTATGAAAATAAGAAAGCAGAAACCTCAAAGATTTAGCTCGTTGAAAGACTTGAGGCAAAAGAGGTTTTGGTGGGCGTGAAGATTTTGAGGATGGAAAGAGGCTGGATACATTTGAGGTCCGAATGATGTGGATGGAGCAGAGAGAGCAAGGAAGGGAGGGAGAGGAGGCATAAAATGAGATTTATCTCCAGCCACTGATTGACTAACCTGGGGCACAGTCTTCCTACTCTTCTTCTTGTTGATGTCTGATTACACAGGCTTTTGCTGTTATGCTCTCTGTACTAAAACATTTAAACCAGGGAGAGAAACGCTCACCCCCTCCCACCCCCACAGGAATCTGTAATAACTTTTATGTTTGACCACAAGATGGCAACAGTTATCTAACAATGTATCTTTCCTCTAGTTTCCAGAGATGAACGATATGTTGAGAGAAAAGGTAACTGGAAGAAAAACCGATTTCACCTTCTTCATGATTCAGAACGCAGGGATGTTAACTGGATTCACAGCCATTCTTCTCATCACTTTGTATGCGGGAGAAATTGAATTGGAGTAATAAGAAGTGAAAGATGGTGGTGTTAATGAAGGCATTTAATAAATAAAAACAGCTCCAAAGGGATTTTTAAGCTGATCCTATTTAGTTAAAAGATAATTTTGTTTTTAGCTGTATGTCAAGAAAACTGATTATTGGTTTCAGGATCTGTGAAAGAGACCATCATTTGTTGTTAAAAATGCTTTAAAAAGCTTTTGGTTCCAGTCTGAAAAGCCTGATACATGAGATCTTTGGTAAATGCTGACTTTTTTTTAATGTTTCACGCATATTAAAAAACCATCACAAAGCAAGAAACATGCATTCTATAATCATTTCGACACCAAAACCCAGAGGAAAATATAAACTAGGCTGTATAAGCCTTTAAATCTCTATGGTCGGATCAAATGTTCAAGTAGTTTCAGAGTGGTTTCTTTCAATTAATTTGTTCTAGTGCTTTCACAAGCAAGTACATAAAAATGTGGAAGAGAATCAAAATGTACAAAACACAGATATAAATGATTCCAAGGCCTTAATGAATCCAGGAGAGAAAGATTGCTCATAGCTTTGGTTTTGTTTTTATATTACAGATAGGGACTTGTTGGATGGCTTTGAAAACCATCTTGAAATAATATGAAATCAGTAAAATTTTGTTAACTCTACTAATTTCAGACTCAGATTTTTTCCCCCTCTAAGTGTAATGTAACGCTGATGACAGCTCATCGGTGGTATCCAAGGTATTTCCTTTGTTGAGGTGAAGAAATGTTGGTTTACAGAAAGAAATTGAATGTAATTTTAAGCAATTTACTTTTAAAGATGAACACAACTATTTAGCAGAGGATGTTTTAAGTAAATGCAAAATAACAGCTGAATGGCTGTATATCAAAGACTAAGATATATGTTTTTTATGGGTGTCCAAGAAACAGAAAATACTTCTTCTGTATTCAGCCTGTGTTTTTCCTATATGGTATATTTTGCAAAAAAAATCCCACACAGCATGATTATTTTTCTACCTTTTATAAAAGATAGAGACTTTATTCATTTAGTAGATACAGAAATTTGGTCTATAATTGAACATCCTAGCCCCAATCTCACGCCCAAATCACTTAAGGGAAGATGATTTAACTGAGAAAAATATTTGACAGATGCCCACAATGACCTTGGCAATTATACTGTCCCACAGGCTGTAAAATTGTGTCACATAGCAATAATGCAGAAGTGATGAATGTTTAGCATGTATGTTAATGTACATTTCCCTCTGACAATTGAAAAATATTGTTTGACCAAATAGTAAACACCTTTGAAACCTTGTATTGTGTCATTCCTTATTCATTTCAATGGATAGTTTTTGAGTGACTTTCATGTACCTGGTATTACGAGGAAGAGAAATAGGTATGTTTATTTTAAAGCTATTCAGCAAATAAATACTATAAAGATTAATCATTGTTCATTGAAATCAGTATACATAGAATCTATTTTTATCATTTCACCTGTTTACATTCAATCTTAGGAAATTATCTTTACCTTTTCAAAGCACAGATTATATGTCTGGGTTGAGAAGCTATTTAAGAAGCTACAGCACGGTAGTATATATGTATCCTCTATGTCTTTGTCTCTATTCCTGCCCTGCAAATAGGTTTATCAGTACTATTTTTCTAGATTTCCATATATATGTGTTAATATGCAATATTTGTTTTTCTCTTTCTGACTTACTTCACTCTGTATGACAGACTCTAAGTTCATCTGCATCACCAAAATGACCCAATTTCATTCCTTTTTATGGCTGAGTAATATTCCACTGTGTGTACGTACCACATCTTCTTTACCCATTCATCTGTCAGTGGACATCTAGGTTGCTTCCATGTCTTGGCTATTGTAAATAGTGCTGCAGTGAACCTTGGGGTACATGTGTCTTTTTGAAGCATGGTTTTCTCAGGGTGTATGCCCATGAGTGGGATTGCTGGGTCATTGGCTTGCCAGGTATCTCTGTGGTAAAGAATCCACCTACCAAGCAGGAGACATGGGTCAGGAAGATCTCTTGGAGAAGGAATGGCAACCTGCCCCAGTATTCTTGCTTTGGAAATCTATGGACAGAGGAGCCTGGTGGGCTACAGTCCATGGGGTCACAAAGAATTGGACACAACTCTGTTGGAGAGGGAGAGGGTGGAAAGATTTGGGAGAATGGCATTGAAACATGTAAAATATCATGTATGAAACGAGTTGCCAGTCCAGGTTCGATGCATGATACTGGATGCTTGGGGCTGGTGCACTGGGACGACCCAGAGGGATGGAATGGGGAGGGAGGAGGGAGGAGGGTTCAGGATGGGGAACACATGTATACCTGTGGCGGATTCATTTTGATATTTGGCAAAACTAATATAGTTATGTAAAGTTTAAAAAAAAAAAAAAAGAATTGGACACAACTGAGCAACTAAACAACAAATAACAAAATGGTATATATACACTGCATGCATGCATACTCGGTTGCTTTAGTTGTGTCCAGCTCTTTGTGACCCCATGGACTGTAGCCCATCAAGTTCCTCTGTCCATGGGACTCTCCAGGCAAGAATACTGGAGTGAGTTGCCAGATCCTGTTCCAGGGGATCTTCCTGACCCAGGAATTGGGTCATGCCAGAACAGTGGGTTCTTTACAACTAGCACTAACTGGGAAGCCCATATATACACTACCATGTGCAAAGTAGATAGCCAGTGGGAAGGCGCTGTGTATATATAGCACAGGGAGCTCACCTCAGTGCTCTGTGACAATGTAGAGGGGTGGGGTGGTGAGGGGGGAGGGAGGTTTTAGAGGAGGGGTTTTATGTATACTTACGGCTGGTTCACGTTGTTGTAGAGCAGAAACTAACAACATTGTAAAGCAATTATACTCCAATTTAAAAATTTTTTAAAAAGCTGCAACATGATATTAAAACAAGATAGTTTAACAAACTCATCTGGTGTTGATCAAAATGTATGTGGACTGTCTGGGTACTCTGTGTTAGTCTCTTTATGTATTGGTCTTTTGGCCATTTTTCTCAAGTATTAGAACAGAGACGATAGGGTATGACGACCTCAAAAATAGAAAATTGCTACTTATTAGAGGCTATGGTTCCAGGTAGAAGGTAGGATAGGGGAAACCGTGATTAAATTTAAATTATCCTAGATAACAAAATGTAAACCTGTCAGTCAACATACCTTCTACTGAGACATTCATTATGCAAATTGAATATAATTTCAGGCTTTAAAGATGCTACTATGACAAACCAAAAGTGATTTCAACCCATTGTATGGGGGTGTATACTTTTATATTATTGAACTTTATAACAATTGATTACTAATTTGGCATTTTCTGAGTCCTGAATCAGCCCCTGTCTGAGTCTGTTTAGACTGCTATAGCAAATACCACAGACTGAATAGGTTATAAACAACCAAAATCTATTTCTTACAGTTCTGGAGGCTGGAAGTCCATGATCTATGCACAGGCACATGTGGTGTCTGCTTTATAGATGGCACCTGCTTGCTGTGTCCACAGATGGGCCAAAGAATCTCTCTGGAGCCTCCTTTATGAGTGTGCTATTCCCATCCATGAGGGCTCCCCCGACCTTATGATCTAAGTATGTTCCCAAACCCTTACTTTCCATATCATCATCACTGGGGATTAGAATTTCAACATATGAGTTTTGGGGGGAACATTAACATTCAGACCATAAGAGACCTCTATTACTTACACTGGTAAGGGAAGGAAAATAACATTCTCATAGAAAGTAGAAATGAACCTAGCCCTGCCAGGTTCATAGCTATAGCATTGCTCAGCAGAGCCAACGGGAGACCCCAGTCTCTAGGTAGCATTTCATAAAGTCCTCTAGATGCTTAATGTTTCCAGCCTACCAACCCAACATCTAAAGGGTTTTCTTTACCTAAGAGCTTAAGGTTTTAAAAAATGAACAAATTGGGAAGACTCAAAATAGCTCTATGAGTTTACCAGAAAATTAGTGTAGGTGTATTAACAGAACTAATTGTTGATGGTCTGTGCCAGTGGAATGTTAATTGCAAATCTGTCCTCCAGGTTCTGATTGGCATCGTCTTCCTTTGGGGCTTATGTTGGTTTTTAGCAATAGGTTGGTTTTTACCGTGACTTCCAGATTCCCTTGTATTTATTTAAGGTCCATCACCCACAGGAGCCTGGTGGGCTACATAGTCCATGGGGTTACAAGAGTCGGACATGACTTAGCAACTAAACCACCACCACCATGCACAGTACAAGAAATTCTAACTGTGATAAATTCCTTAATATTGATGTTGCTACAGCTGCTTTCTCACTGACACTCTGCCTTCCCCCAATTGTGGGCTGCCATACTCATGTAAGATTGCATTGCCCTTAGCTTGCTTTCTGTGCGGAGTGTGCACAAAGCGTTCTCTCATGGTCACTCTGTGTACCAAAGGCTCCCAACTTCCGTGTCTCATAATCAGCATCTTTACTAGTAAAATTTCAGGCAAGCTGAGGCAGCTGGGCTTCCCAGGTGGTGCTAGAGGTGAAGAACCCGCCTGTCAATGCAGGAGACATAAGAGACACAGGTTTGATCCCTGGGTTGGGAAGATCCCCTGGAGGAGGAAGTGGTAACCCACTTCAGCATTCTTGCCTGGAGAATCCCATGGACAGAGAAGCCTGGCAGGCTACGGTCCACGGGGTTGCAAAGAGTCAGACACGACAGAAGCAACTAAGTATGCAAGGCAGTTGGATAAACTGAAAATTCCTAATACCTATTTCATTAATTCTAAGACAGGCATTGCTTCCTCCCCTCACTCCCCTGCCCCTACCCCCACCTCCGCCTCATCTGAACACTTCTGAAGGGTGTGCTGAAATCACTAGCCACCAGGTGCATTGTTGAGGAACTTACAGTTGTGTGAAAAGGAAACATGGGAATCTGTATAGCACTGGGAACTCAGCTCGGTGCCCTGTGGTGACCTAGATGGGTGGGATGGCTGGGGGGAGGGAGACCCAAGAGGGAGGGGATATTTGTATCATATAGCTGGTTCACTTCCTAGTACAGCAGAGACTAACAGCATTGTAAAGCAACTATACCCCAATAGATTAAAAAAATATTAATAAAACAAGGGGAAAAAGAGGAAAATCATCAGTTGGATTCTGGGGTAAGGCCAAGAAAATGCCACCGCTGTTGTGTTTAAGATTTGATGGTGTAGAATAATGGGTGTGTTAACATGTTAGCTTCACTTTTTTTTTCTATTAAAAAAAGTGTGGAAGAAGTGGTGCAGGGCTGGCATGGCTGGTCCATGGTCTTTGGGAACCTGGGCTCCTTCGATTTGTAATCTTTGGCTTCTGACTTTAAGATTACTTCATGTTTTAAAGTGTTTGCAAGAGAGATCCCACTTTAAAGTCTAAATTCCACATAGCAGAAAGGAGGGAAGGGTAGAAGGCAAAATATTCACACCCAGCTCTTTATCTTCCTTAAAGGGGCTTGCTCAGAAGTAATATACAGTCATCCCCACTTACATTCATGTACCAGATTTAGTTGCAGGCTGCGCCAACTTGCCAGGGCAGCTGGGAAAGTGTGCTTTTAGCTGGGTGTACCAACACAGGGTTCTGTTTCTCAGAAGAAGCAAAGAATGAATATTGGGTAGACCAGTGGTTGTGTCAGGTAAAGACAGGCTTGCATCTGGTTCACTGGGGGAACTTACTCAAGACGGTCTGACACAGCCAGTTCAGGGAACTGCTTCTTTTAAGAATTCTCATGACTTCTTTCAGGTTAATTCCTTGACACCTTAACCATTTTAATTATACTAGGCCACCTGACCAGTCTTATATATTCTTTTTTCATATTCTTTTCCATTATGGTGTATTATAGGATATTGAATGTAGGTCCTTGTGCTATACAAACATTCTAATACAGCAGTTAAACATTGATATATTTATTTTAAGTACGATTTCTACCTCTTAAATTTAGCATAGTTGATAAGTACTTTTTGGACAGCCCTCCCACCTCTGCCACCTCCCTTGTCAAGATTTGGAGACAACTTCCTATTTGGGATGTGCTCAGTCGTGTCCAACTCTGAGACCCCATGGACTGTAGCCCACCAGGCTCTTCTATCTATGGAGTTTTCCAGGCAAGAATAATGGAATGGGGTGTCATTTCCTGTTCCAGGGGATGACCCAGTAAGGGGTCAGTAAATTGCGGGTCAAACCTGTGACTCTTACATCTCCTGCATTGGCAGGTGGATTCTTTTCCACTGCATCACCTGGGAAGCCCTCCTATTTGGGGTAGAGCATAGCAAAATCTTCCTATGTTCTACTAGTAGTGAACCAAAGTCCTGTAAAACTTGCAGATAAACTCCAATTCATTGTTTCACTTTGGATTACAAAAATATTGTAGATATTTAATTTTTGTGTTTAGCACTGATAGTACACCAGAAGCGATGGTTGGTCCTCAGCGGTGACTTGAGGGTCACATCTGATGCTACTGAAATGCTTTGGAGCTGAAGAGGGCCTCAGTCTGTAACCTAACAACCTGGGGTCTGGAACAGATCATGGTGCTGAAATAATGTTCTATGTATAGAACCATGATTTTTAATAGCAGGAGCAGGAGAGCAGAAAGAGTAACTTATATGCCTTGACAAGCTATGCAAAATCAGACTTTTTAGATGACTCCAAGGAAGATGTTTTATGTAGGATATGAATCTAGGCCATACTTCATACACCATGTGTTCACAGAACAATACAGTTTCTTAGCAACCATTACCTGGTTGTCAAGTTATTACTTGATTTTTATAGACACCTGGCTTTTTTAGGCACATGCATTGCTAATACTTGAGCATAATATCCAGTTAGTGCTGGAATAATTACATTTCACTTGTTTTCCAAATAAAACTTTAAAAATTAAGCATTCAAACTATAACTCTTTAAAAAAATAAGGCAGACCCCTGCAGTGAATGAGAAAAATTCTGAGCTTGTTCTTCTGTTAATGAATGAATTCATTTATTTGCTTAGTATGACATACATGCGAAGCCCAGAAGTTACAAAGATGGATCAACTCATGTCTGCTCTCAGAAGGATCATAAGGGAATAGTCATGTAAGAACCAATGATACCACACTTGTAGGTGTGATGGGAGAGTACACAGACAGACAAATATGCAGGCAAATAGTAATTGGGCACAAGTGAGAGAATTCTCTTTAGGTTGGAGTGGGAATCAGTCAGACAAATCTTCACAGAGGAGATTGTGTTTGACTATTTGACTTTGGTTTTAGTGAATAAGTCTAATTCCTTTCTACTTTTAGTGAATAAGTCTAATCCCTTTCTGACTTAACCTTTTCTCCCTTCCCATCACTTGAATCAAAATCTTCCCTCTGTGACATGAGATGGATCAGTTTTGCAATTAATGTTACTAAGTGATGCTTTGGAGATCACCAGGATGATACTTTTGGTATCAATACACTGCTATCATTTACACTGTATCTAGTTAATGGATTTCCCTTGACCCAAGTAAATATGTTTTGGTATCATTTACACCACTGTGGGCTTCACAGGTGGCTCAGTGGTAAAGAATCTGTCAATGCAGGAGACATGGGAGATGCAGGTTCGATCCCTGGGTCAGACAATCCCCTGGAAAAGGAAATGGCCACCCACTCCAGTGTTCTTTCCTGGGAACCCTTGGAGAGGGGACCCTGGCAGGGTCCACGGGGTTGCAAAGTGTCAGACACGACTTAGCAACTGAGAAGGCATGCAGTACACTTCCAGTGGTCATGTATGGATGTGAGAGCTGGACTGTGAAGAAGGCTGAGCACCGAAGAATTGATGCTTTTGAACTGTGGTGCTGGAGAAGACTCTTGAGAGTCCCTTGGACTGCAAGGAGATCCAACCAGTCCATTCTGAAGGAGATCAGCCCTGGGATTTCTTTGGAAGGAATGATGCTAAAGCTGAAACTCCAGTACTTTGGCCACTTCATGCAAAGAGTTGACTCATTGGAAAAGACCCTGATGCTGGGAGGGATTGGGGGCAGGAGGAGAAGGGGACGACAGAGGATGAGATGGCTGGATGGTATCACTGACTCGATGGACGCGAGTCTGAGTGAACTCTGGGAGTTAGTGATGGACAGGGAGGCCTGGCGTGCTGCAATTCATGGGGTTGCAAAGAGTCGGACACAACTGAGCGACTGAACTGAACTGAACACCCCTGTATAGTGTGAGTATATTGGAGGTGGAAGGTTTTTAAATAACACGATAGTTACTAATATAGAGAAAGACCTGCAAACAAGTAAATTACTACTAACTGAAAAAATCAGGCCACTCAGCAGTATTCCCTCTGTAGTCCCAATTTTTCTTTATGAATGTGTGTATAGCATACACACACATATAATATATATACACATGTTGTGTGTATATATATACAGGCTTCCCAGCTGGCACTGGTGGTAAAGAGCTCGCTTGCCAATGCAGCAGATGCAAGAGATGAAACTTTGATCCCTGGGTAAAGAAGATCCCCTGGAGTAGAGACAAAGCAATCCACCCCAGTATTCTTGCCTGGAAAATTCCATGGACAGAGGAGCCTGGCGGGCTACAGTCTGCAAAGAGTCAGACACGACTGAGTGACTGAACACATAGTATATACAGATGGGAAATATATTTTCCAATGTATTAGTAGCGGGTAACTCTGTGGGATTATGAGCTGTTTTAAATTGGTTCTTGGTAAAATATTAACATTTTCTCAATTTTTTTGATAAACATGCATATATATACTAGTGTTTTAGAGGAAGAAATCTCAGCTGGTGGGATATGAATTATTCAAGACTTATTTTTTTAATACTTTCTCAGTTTTCTTCAGTGAATATTTATTTTAAAAAAAAAACTAATAAATGCGAGTAGAAAAAAAGGAGAAGAGCTAGCAATTTAGAGGACAGAAAATTTTAGGAGAGCATAGTAACTGAGATGCTTGAGATCTTGTGATGTTTCTTCCCTTGTCTATCAGTCAAGGTAGTAGGTTGTATTCTCTGAAGCATTTTGCATCCAAACCCCCATAATTCCACCCCCTTCACCGGTGATTGGTCAGGCGTATGACACAGTTTCTGATACCTGAGTTAGGACAGCATGTGCTGGGAAGTCATAGAAAGAAGAGATACCCTTTACTTCCCTGAGACATTACAGGTAGATGTGATGTCTGCAGCAGCCGTTTTGGCTAGTTACAAGTCAAATTGTGTCCACCCTCTCCTCCAGCAAAAAAAGACACATTGGAGTCCTAATCCCCAGTACCTCAGAATGTGACCGTATTTTAAAACAGGGTCAGTGCAAACGAAATTAGTTAAAATGAGGTCATACTGGAGAAGAGTGGATTCCTAATTTAGTATGATAGTATTCTTATGAAAAGGGGGAATATGGGCATAGATGTATGCGCAGGAAGAATGCCATAAAAAGATGAATGCAGAGATGGTGGTGAAGTTTCCACAAGACAAGGAATGCTAAAGATTGTCATCAAACCACCAGAAGCTAGGAAAGAGACATGAAACAGATTTTCCCCACAGCCCTTAGAAAGAACTAATGCTATGCACACCTAGATCTTGCACTTGTAGCCTTGAGAACTGGGAGACCACACATTTTTATTGTTTGAGCCCCGTAGTGGGTGGTACTTTGTTATGACAGCCCCAGCCAAGTGAAAACAGTTACCTTGAGAGGAAATAACATGAAGACAAAGGTGATGTGTTGAGGATACAAGGCAGAACGTGGAACCATTATATAGGATAACATTCTCAGCAGCTGAACTAGCAAACCTCCTCCTTAGAGTCCCAGTTCCTTGGACTTCCTGATATGCGTAGTAATCACTTTTTCTAGTCATGCAAACTCTTCGAGTTGCTTTCGATACCAACTCTCCCTGTGTTTCCTTCTGTAATCCAAATACCAGTGTCCAACTCTGCCTGAGGGCCACCCTCCTTCACAGTCCCCTGGACGTCACTCTCTGTGCCTAAACTCAAGAGAAATCATGTAGCATTTGTCATCTCTGACAGGATTATTTCACTTAGCAGTGTCCTCCAGAGGTTCATCTAAGCTATCATAGATTGCAGAGTTTCCTTCACTTTTTAATGCTGAATAATATTTCATTGTAAAAATACAGTGCATTTTCTTTATCCATTCACTCATTGATGGATATTTAGGTTGCTTTCATATCTTGGCTATTATAAACAATGTTACTATGAACAAGATCCTGATTTCAGTTCTTTTAGATAAATATCTAGACATGGGATTGCTAGATCACAGTAGTTCTATTTTTAATTCTTTTTAAGAAATTTCATATTGTTTTCCTTACCTTTCCTTCCTTACCTGAACCATTGCATTCCCAACAACAGTGTACCAAAGCCCAAATTTCTCCAAGTGCTTACTGTTTTCTATTTCTGCATGATTTAATTTATCTAAAAGCTTTCCAGGTGGCACAATGGTAAAGAAGCCACCTGCCAGTGCAGGAGATGCAAGAAATGCAGTTTCAGTCCCTGGGTCAGGAAGATCCCCTGGAGAAGGAAATGTTGCAAACGGGAACACTCCGGTATTCCTGCCTGGAAAATCCCATGGACAGAGGAGCCTGGTGAGCTACAGTCCATAGTATTGCAGGGTCAGACATGACTGAGCAACTGAGTGCACACACACACACACACACACACACATGCATTTAATCTAGAAGCATGTAAAACAGAGTCAAAATTGTAGAATCAGAGTGGAGTGGTGGTTGTCAGGGCCCAGGGGGAGAGAAGATATGTAGCTCATCAGAGGGCATAAAATTTCAGTTAAGCAAGAGGAATAAGCTTTAGAAATCTGCCATGCAACTTTGTATCTACTGTTAACAATATTGTGTTGTACACTTAAAAGTTTGTTGAGAGGATGGAGCTCATGATATTCATGGTTCTCACCACACATAACACACACAAAAGGTTCAAGAGAAAAAAGAAGGCTAAATCATTTTTTTCTCCCAAGATTTCCTGCTTCTGTGAAAACCAGAAGGAAGGGCATCATCCAACTCTTGTCACCAGTGAGAGCCCAGCCCAGACATGACTCTCGTCATGGCATTTAAATAGCTAAATTTTATGAGAAAAGCCATACAGATCGGTTGATTAGTTTTTCATTGTTTTACGATTTAGAGGTATGGTGCTTCAGAGGGTGCCTGATTGTTGCAGGGCAGAAGGAGAAGAAGGTGTTTCTGATTGATGCTCTGGACTTGACTTTTGGGGACTGGAATCTCTAAAACCGAGGAAATGTTGCTGTTTGCAGCCTCTGCTTTGGTGGGGAGAAGCTTCCATGAGGTTGAGAAGGCAGGAGTAGTTTCCAAGAGGAACAGAGGAAAGGAAGATGCTTAATGCCAGTGGGCCTGGAAATGGAAGAGGGTGTGGTTTCCTGGACTTGGAGGTGGGCGGTGGGTGGGAAAGCTGGCCCTCCGGAACTGCTTGTCCTTAGCTAGGCCTGTTTCCCATGCCAGCTGTTTCTGCATAGGCACTGGATCCCCTCGCCTTCTGCTGATTGGGTTACGATTCCTGGAACCGCCCCTCCAACTCCGAAACCCCCCATCCCCACCCTGGCCGCATCTTCATGGGGCTTCCTTGTATCTTTAAGCTGCTCAACTGACACCTCTGCTAGGGAATGGGATGTGGACTTGGGGGAGGAGGATAATTCTTTACACTCACAGAAGCTATCCAGTCCTTGATTTCCAGGTGGAAATCCAAATTGGCTGCACTGCTTCCATTTTCACTGTGGGTCATGGGCTTGTATGAGCTCCTGACAGCACTTGGGAGTTTCTACTCCAGGGTGCTGGTATGGAATCTCATTTACTCATTCATCCAAGAAATGATGGTGGGTGGATGTTCAGGGAAAGGTATTTTTGAAGGTGGTATTTCTCTGCTGATGAATAGAGAATGTGAAGTGTCTTCCTTGAATGGGTTATTTATTGAACTGAAATGATCTGTGAGTTATCCTCACAGAACTAGTGAAGGTAAAAAACTTTCTTAAAAAGGACTCAGAAGGGGAAAAAAAACTAGATCATTCTTCAACCTGGTTTTAAAATATAGAACTTGCCATTGCTATTTCAAGATCAGTATAAAAATAGGTAATGTTGAGCAAAGGGTATTTTATTAAATATAACAGGTATTTTTTCAGTGCTGTTCCATTGTCAATCAATCAATAAATATTAGCCATTAAGTGCTTCTGCTATTTTAAATTATAGGTTATATTATTTATTTTACTTACACCGCCACTTATAAAGTGGTACTTCTGTTAAAATGATTTTTCCTTTTGAAGGAAATTTTCCTATGTGTATGGGTATAATTATTAAAAAACATTCTGGGATAACTACAGAAATATTTTGTGATGAAAATTGCTATAAGCTTCTTTCCTACTTAAACTTTTAGATTTGATTTTATATCACTAAAAACATTTCTCTATAGTTTTTTTTTAGTTTATCAATTTTTATTTATTTAGTTTTTTTAAATTGTAGAAATAGATGTGTTGAAGGGGAAGGGATTTTGGAATCAGAGAGACCAGACTTTTAATCCTACCTCTAATATCTATTTGCTATGAAAGCTTGGTTATACCTCTCTGAACCTCAGTTTCCCTATCTATAAAACAGGTATAATAATTATCTAGCTCACAGGGTTAAAAGTAGCCTGCATGAAATATGTCAGGTAAATAGTAGACATTCAACTTGTATTCCTTTATTACCTCTTTCATTCTCTGAATATCTCCTAGGGATAATGAATAGTTTCTATTTCATGGTAACAAGACCATAGAGCTATTATTAATAAATAATAATTATTATAAACAAAAATTTTTTAAAATTAATTGAGGGTATTTCTTAGGTTTCTCTATTACACTAGATTTGCTTATTTTGAAAATATATGTGTATAGCAGGAATACTACTAATATTATTTTAGAAGATAAATATCTAAGTAATATTTTCAATTAAAATGTTGGTGTTTTGTAACAGGTACGTAAGATCAGTGGAATTCCTGCTTGGATTCAGATGGATGCGTGAAATGACTTAATTGTCATCTTGACCTTGCCTGACAGAGAACTTTGCTTTGATTTTAATTCTTCTTTGATGATTTTCCATTTCTTTGTAATTTGTGCTGGTTTTCAGACACGCATTACTCAAAATGCTACAGATTGTTTCCTTTTCTATACTGTCTCTGATAGAGGAAATATGATTCAATGTTAGAATAATAATCATATAGCACTTTTGCTCATCAAAGTTTGAAACAAAGTGTCTTCTCACTTCATTTAACTTACGCCGTCTCCATGAAATTATGTGAAACAGTTACCTATGCCCGTCTTAAAGGTGTGTCCTTGTGTGGGAACATCCCTGTGCAGTCTGTGTGTGCCAGTGGCTGTGATGGGAGGGCTGGGTGTGAGGGGAGCACAGGTTGTGTCTTCCCGTGGCGTGTGGTAGCTACTGCCTTGGTGGAAGGCACGGCTAGAATTGGAGGGGCTGAGGCCAGAGCCAGGCGTGAGCCAGAGCTTCTCCTCTGCTCAGCGACTGTCACAGCCCGAAGTGGGGCCTCAGGGAGGGAAGCAGGAGCTCCAAGGGAGTGCGGTTTCCCCTGGGTGTGATGGCAATCTCTGTCTTGGTTTGGGGCATCCCCAGGGCCTGAGGTTTGGGGGCTGCACTTCTCTGCCGATTTCAGTTTTCCCCTCAGTTAGAGGCTGGGTTGGAATCAGGAGGGTTGGCTTCACTCCCTCCCAAATGTGTGCCGCGAGGCACTCATTTGCGATGATAATCTCGTCCCTGGAGCTTGTTTTGCTCCTGTCGACTGTGCACAGGGAGGGGCACGCCAGCAATGGATTCCTTTTCAGTGATCAGAGGCAGAGCTGGGCGTCCCGGCTAGTTCTGCTCTCTCCAAGCACGCAGTCTCGTTGGCAGTGGCAGTCTCTGCTTCAGTGGAGCTGGAGGAGTCCTGTGTGGGCTGGGGGAGGCACCCTGTGGCAGGCCTGGCAAGCTGTCCAGAGCTCCAGGTAGTTCTCACTCTTCTGCCTCTGTGTTGTGACTGGGAGTAAGCAAGTCTGCATGTGCACACTCCAAGAGCAGAGTCTTGATTTCTTACAACTCTCCAGTGAGCTCCACTGGCTTTCAAGCCAGCTAAGTGGACTCATCTTCCCAGTGTCAGACCCCAGGACTGGGGTGACTAATAAGTGGCTCGAATCCCTTGCTTTGGGAGGGTGCCCGAGCCCGTGGTCTCCCCCTTCTCTCCTGGATTCCTTGGTCGAATGTGGGTCTTGACCAGATTGCTTCTCCTCCATTCCTACCAGACTCCGTGTGGATCTTTCTTTACAGACTTGGTTTCAGAAGAGCTATTCTGCTGGTCCCCGGGTTGTTTTTAATGACAGTTGTGATATATGCAAATTGTAGTTTTCCCTGTGTTCGTGAGAGAAGGTGAGCCCTGTGTCTTCCTATTGTGCTATCTTGATCTCCACCCTCCTGGGATTCAGTGTTGATATCACCTTTGTATTTGTAAAGATTCTTCTTACTGTGCAAAATACAGTTGGTTCTTAAATGTTTTTAGATGCTGGAATTCTTTGAATCTCTGATAAATGTGAGGGTGCCTCTCTCTATAGATCGCAGAAATAACACACACACATTGTCTACAGTTAACCTCCCCTTCCCACCTCAGCTAGTTAAAGAAACTGCAGTTTTAATAGTCCTGCGTATGAACACATTGTAGCACATCTGATAAGGCAGCCTGGTTTTGCTGACTTATAACACTGTTTTACGTGTAAGTGTGTGTGGATGTGAATACCTGGGACACAAAGCACAAGTCCTCCCCCCAGCAATGCACTCTGATAATTTCACCGCAGAGAAAGAATAAAGGCTGATTAATTCATGCAAACTGTGTTCTACGGGAAAAAAAGGTAATCTACAAAATGTTAACATCTTTCTCTAAGAAGAAAGAATGCTGTGTTCAAAAGGTTTAAGAAATGCTGTGTACGGTAGTCATCCCATGGAGTTTCACATATCAAAGACTCTAGCAGTCCTGCAGTAGAGAAGCCAGCGTAACTCTTTTTGCCCCCATTTCTCCTCATATTATCAAACCACATAGTATTTTTTCGTATTTGATAATTCTTATTTGGATCACTTAGAAACACCTTTGGAAATGGTGACTACTTTCATTCATTTTTTGTGATTCTTACATCCGTCCCTTATCCCAGTGCCTACTGACAATGCTGTGGCTGTGTTAGCATTTGGGAGGAACTCTTAGGTCCCTCTCTGTTGTCCTTTCTCAGGGTCATCACTTTGACCTAGGCCAGATCTGAGGATTGCTGCCCTCTTTGTCTACTGGTCCAATGTCCGGAGATTGATATGGAGCTCAGTTTTCTGGTTTTTTTTCTAAAGGTGTTTGAAGGTAATAGACAGAGTTCAAATGCACCCTTTGTAGTAGTAACCACCTATTTGTGTGTGTGTGTGTGTGTGTTAGTTACCTCCATTTTCAGCAATTTCTATTTTTTAAAAGCTGTTTTGTTCAGTATGTCCATATAGTCAAAGCTATGGTTTTTCCAGTAATTCTGTATAGATGTGAGAGTTGAACCATAAAGAAGGCTGAGCACTGAAGAATCAATGCTTTCAAACTGTGGTGCTGGAGAAGACTCTTTAGAGTCTCTTGGCCTGCAAGGAGATCAACCAGTCAATCTTAAAGGAAATCAACTCTGAATATTCATCGGAAGGACTGATGCTGAAGCTCTAATACTTTGGCCACCTAATGTGAAAAGCTGATTCATTGGAAAAGACCCTGATGCTAGGAAAGATTGAAGGCAGGAGGAGAAGGGGGTGGTAGAGGATAAGATGGTTAAACAGAATAATCAACTCAATGGACATGAATTTAAGCAAACTTCAGGAGATAGTGGAGGACAGAGGAAGCTGGTGTGCTGCAGCCCATGGGGTGGCAAAGAGTTGGACATGACTTAGCGACTGAACAACAACATCATTCAATATTTCAGTGACAGTTAAGACTAGAGCTTGTCTAACTATAATCTCACCTTCCACCATCAGGCAGGTTTGGGAGATAGAAGAATGTCATGGATGAGCACCATCATGGATGGCTCTGGGATTAAGAAGCCCAGGCTCAAATCCAGGTCTACTGTGACTAGTTCCAAGAGCATGTCAATCTGCTACACTGCACCTATAAGATAGTGAAAATAATGGCCTTACCTCATTGGTGCCATTACCTTGAAGTAGTTAATACAATGGAGTTACAACAAGGCATCTGTTTCTTGTGACCTGTTCATGGCCTGCTACACAGTAAGTACCAAACACTAGTTATTATTGCCATTATCATGGTTACTCTTTTGGTAATTTTACTGATTATATTCTCATTGTCTAGACTTACCTGATTCCAGAATGAAGATAACTTTGATATAAACTGATTATATACCTTTAAATTCTAGTGGCCAGAGTTCCTGTTATGGAATTGATAACATTATTTTGTTGTTGATTTTCAATAGCATGAACCTGGTAAAGAACATACTATTTTCTTTCTTGCTTATTTGAAAGCATTTCTCTGCCAAACTGAACCCAAGGGTAGAAGAGCTATGCGTGTGGGAATGTGTCAGGATGTATCTAACTGAGCTTCAGGAAGGGTGAAGAGGCAATTATGTTAAACCTTCTGGAAATGCCCAATCATCAAGAAAGTCACAGTTAATGGGAAAACAACCCGGTTTTTATTCCTGTGTTTAGTTTTTCACTCTTAACCATTTCATCACATTTTGCCACAGACAGAAGAAACAGCTTCAATGTAAGCTTACTCTCGCAACCCAATAAAGGCTCAGAAAAAGGAAAGAAAGTCAGGATTATACTTTCTGCTCTATGTGTATTTGCTCCTTGTATATTCTTTCTTGCCTCCCTTGCTGTGGGAGTAGTGGCTTAACAGTTTGTTCCCTAGTATTATTTAACTATGTGTTTTAATTTTAGGTATTACCAGATCCACAGATTAAAAAGTGAAGCTCTCCTAGCTCTCACTTCCTTATTTTTGTAAACAAGACTTAAAATAAATATTTCTATCTCTTCTGCATCTAGTTTCACACATTTTCTTTTAGAAATTCTAGGTTTAAATGGAATCACTGCTAATCACTACTGGATCAAGTTTTCTGCCATTCCTAAGTTCTCTACAAGGATGCAGTACATAATTTGTTGTTATTTTATCAATTCTATTTCAATATACAGTTTACAATTACAATATACCAGTGATGTATTGTATAACTTCTTTCATACGTGAGAAGGCCTGCCTGTCACTTCAATACATAAAGGAATACTTGATTAGATACTGGAATGGGAAAGTCTGTGTGGCAGCTTAACACTCTTATCTCAAGCAGGAATTTCCACTTGAACACTTCTAATGTGTTTTTTTTTTCCCCATTTCACTACAAGTTTAGCAAGGCTTGAACTATTCATAATTCAGTATGTGGGTCCTTAATCCATGGTTGCTTAACAGTTTTAAGTGCAAAATAGTTTCCACGATTCAAGATTAGTTTCCTCCTGAAAGGAGAAATCGTTACCAATACTAATTTAGATTGATTTGCATTGATCATTAGTTATTTTCATCAGTCAGAAATACAAGCTTTTAAAAAACGGAGCAGTTTGATTTGAAAGCAGGTGGCCTGGGGCCTATGGGGAACTGTCTCCTGTCAACAGGGCCCCAGAAGAAAGTACGGAGAAGCTGTCTGTGGCTTAAGTGAAGCCCTGCTCCATACTCAGAAGCAATTTTCAGACATTTTTGTAAAACACTAAGGTTAATTTTTTTTTTAATTTTATTTTATTTTTAAACTTTACATAATTGTATTAGTTTTTGAAATATTATTTGGGACCCAGATGTGGAAACAAAGGCAATAGAAATCATTGAAGTGTGGGGGCTTGGCCTCTCTTGCCTTCCCTTTCCTCCCAAAATCACCTCTGGGAAACCTGAGAACTGTAAGTTTGCAAAGCACTGACAGGGAGTAAATGGGCTTTCCCGGTGGCTCAGTGGTTAATAAGCTGCCTGAAATGCAGGAGCCTCAGGAGACATGGGCTGCAGATGCGAGTTTGATCCGTGGGTCGGGAAGATCCCCTGGAGGAGGGCATGGCAACCCACTCCAGTACTCTTGCCTGGAGAATTCCATGGACAGAGGAGCCTGGCGGGCTACAGTCCATAGGGTCACACACTGCGACTTAGCGTGCATTTACTTGTATTTTTAGTGAACGCTTTGGATGTGTGTGTGTGCAGAGTCAGTTGCGTCTGACTCTTTGTGACTTCATGAACTGTTAGCCCGCTAGGCTCTTCTTGGGATATCTGAAGTAAGAATACTGGAGTGGGTTGCCATTTCCTTCTCCAGTAAATCTTCCTGACCCAGGGATCAAACCCACATTTACTGCGTTGGCAGGCAGGTTCTTTACCACTGAGCCACCTCAGAAGACCCTGAACAAATGAGAGGTTGACAAATTTTTTTGTAAACAGCCAGATAGTATTTTGCACTTTGTAGCTCAAGGTGCAACACTGAGAATATTACATGCTTAGATAACATGAGAGAAAACAAATACTTAAGAATTTTTTTTTTTTACAAAATTCAAAATACAATACTAAAGGTTATTGAGTACATATAACTTATTGTAATACAAGTTGGCTAATGAGAAAAATTGATTTTTTTCAATAACATTTTGCTTAATTGGAGTTCAAGGTAGCATTTCTTTTCACCAAATTAATTGCAAATATTCATCTGTGAAAACCAGTCATAGCTTGTGGGATGTACAGAAATAGATGGTGGGTTAGATTTATTGTGTGGGTCATATTTGTTGATTCCTTATCTAGAATAAGCTTAATTAAAATAGTAATTAAGAGATTTTAATTAACCTTCAAAGTGTTTTTATTTTATCATCACAGCAATGAACCACTTTCTCATTCATATTGGCAATGCCTTTTCTCTTTGAAAATAAAATGACAATATCTAGTGTTGTAGATAGTTTCATAAAAAGTGAATCTTATGTATCCTTGGTGAGAGGATTTTCTGGGAGAGAATTTGTCAAAATGTGTCAAAATATCTAAAAAAGGGCATTTACATTTTCACCCAGTGATTTCGCTTCTAGGAATTTAACCCAAGGAGGATTATATTGAAGTATTTATGTGCAACAATAACGGCATTGTTTATCATGGTAAAAATTTGTGCCCATCCTAAATGCTTAGCAATAAAGGGATCAGAGAAATAAATGATTGTAGAGATACAGAAGAGAATATTGTGAGGTACTGGAAATTGTGTTGCAAAACTTTGTTGACGTGGAAAGATTGTCTTAAGAAAGTAAGCTGCAGGGGTACTCTTTTTGCCCCCTTCTGATGCCTATGTCAGAAGCTTTCTCTATCTCCTTTATACTTTAATAGAACTTTATTACACAAAAGCTCTGAGCGATCAAGCCTCGTCCCTGGCCCCGGATTGAATTCTTCTCCTCCGGCGGCCAAGAATTCCGGTGTATTCGTGTGATTCAACAACAACCTTTCATCTTGGGGGCTCGTCCGGGATCCTTCAGGACAAGGTAAGGATGCGTGGAGCTTTAGTTCTTTGTTCTCTTAGCGAACACGTTTTCTGCTGTGCTTTACTAACTCTACCATGTGCTTGTGTGAATGAATGGCATGCCCTGCGTGAAGCAAGTAAGGAGCCCTGCTCTGCGGTTCCACGGTGATCTCATAGGGCTTATGGCAGAAACCTGTCAGGGGTTATACTGACCTGCCAATGCCAAGAGGCACCCAATGTCTCCTTCGGGAACCAACCAGAAATGGGCAAAGCGTGTGGACCGAACTCTCCCTTCTCGGTCAAACTTTTCGGTCTCTTTGACCATTTCATAACTCCTTGGGAATTAGAAGTACTAACCTAATCTATTGGATCATAGACTTTCAAGGGACTTGTGATCTATACTGTTACTGTGTACTGTGGCTTAGGTCCCAAACTTGGATTGGTATTCAAGAAAGCGCCTAGCCTCACTAGGAATCATAAGTTGGGAAGATAGATGGAGCTCTAGCTCCCAGAACATCTCTGAGGTTAAAGGTTACTCAGATTGGGACTTCGATGGGTTTTTTTCCCTTTGGTAATGGCCGCTCTTAGTGGATCAGAGGAGGCTGTTATACTGGTGTGGTGATGCTTGGAAAGAACATCTCAGTTTTATGTTCGCGTCAGTCTTATTGTAGTCAAGAAATACTCAGGGTTGTGCACAGGCACTCAGGTGATGAATGTTTCCCACAGCGGTCTTAGCCTGGGAGGCATTCCGGAAGGTTACTCTGATTCACCCCGGGTGACATCAGAGGCAAGCAAGGTTAAGGGTGAAGAGCTGGATGTCAAATAGGGATGCTATCAAGTCTACCCCTGGTACATCCCCACCCCATCTCGGTGGTAGAACCGGGAGGGACGAGTACGGCGCCTGCGTCGGTAAGGGACAGACTAAGTCTGACCAGAAAGGAAAAGCTTTTGGTGTAACGTCTGTCTACACTCCCATCTAGAGCAGGGAGGGATGCCTCCGGTAGAAAAAATGGCGCTGGTCGCTTTTTTTCTCTCTTACAGATGGGAGCTAACAATTCCAGCCTCACTCCTTTGAACTGTGTCCTGAAAAACTGGGATAGATTTGATCCCCAGGGCTTAAAGAAGACATACCTGGTCTTCCTATGTGATACTGCATGGCCACGGTATCCATTGGAGGACGCCGAACGGTGGCCAGTTGGAGGGTCTCTTAAGTATAATAATACTGTTCTACAATTAGACTGGTTCTGTAAGGAACAAGGGAAATGGGTAGAAGTAGCATATGTGTTGCCCTTTTTCTCTCTGCGAGATATGCCAGATTATGTCCTAAGGGTATAGATTTGGGCGTGAAACCTTCAGCTCCCTCCTGTCCTCTTACTTTGCCCCCATACCTGGGACTCCAAACTGGGATTCAAACTGCCCACATGGAGGTCCAAACAACTCCTGACTCAGTACGACCTCAGACTACTCTGGTTTCAGTAGAAACTCAGACCATCGAAGTAAGAGATGAGATGGAGGACAGGAGACAAAGAGAAGAGGAAAAACAGGTTTCTCCAATCTATCCCTGGGATCATATGCACAGAGCAGCCAGAGAGACTGAGGAACAGCCACACAAGCTGTTGCCTCTTTATGAAACACCCACCGGGAGAAATAATCAGTTTGTGAGAGTTAATAAGCCTTTCTCTTATCAAGAAATACAAAGAATCAAGGAGGATCTGGGAGACTATTTAGAGGACCCAGAAAAATATATTAGAGCTTTTAAAGGTGTTACTCTGCTTTATGACCTCACTTGGAAGGATGTGATGTATATCTTGGGACAAATGCTGACTCCTGAGTCAAAGACTCGAGTTTTGAGAAAAGCGGTTGCTTATGGAGATGAATGGCTTGGTAATGAGTCAGTAGGGAAGAGGGAGAACGAAATAGTGGCCCTCCCCACTGGGAATCAGGCGGTCCCAACTATAGAACCAGACTGGGACTACAACACAGCTAAAGGAAGATGGGATCAGAGTCATTTTGTTAGATGTATTCTTGAAGGACTTAGGCTGGCACGTTCTAAGCCTTTAAATTATGGCAAATTGGCAGATATAGAACAGGAGGAGAAAGAAACTCCTGGTAAATTCCTAGATAGACTGAGAGAAGCCCTTCACAGATTCACTGAGATTGATCCCAAAAGTGAAGAGGGAAAAGTGATCTTAAAGGATAGATTTCTCACTCAGTCGGCTCCAGATATCTGCCGTAAGCTATTAAAATGGGGGTATGGACCAAATCAGTCTTTAGATACTCTGTTACAACTGGCTCAGACAGTCTATTATGGTAGGGAATATGAGGAAAAGAAAGAAAGGCAAAAAAAGACAAAGGAAAAGGCGGAAGCCTTCGCCATGGCTATGAAAAATGTTCTTAAACAGCCTGAGAAAAATGCCCAGAGGGGCCCAGGTGAAAAGGGATGGGCTTGCTATTACTGTGGAAAGGAGGGGCACCTCAAGCGGGATTGCCTTCAGGCATCTAAGCCACCCTCGGCTCCATGTCTGCAAAGGACCACACTGGAAGAGAGACTGCCCCCAGAGGGGTAGGTCTCCGGGGTCGGACTCTCAAGACAATCAGGACTGAAGGTGCCCGGGGGTCCCCACACAAGCTCCCATCCTAATTACACCTGAGGAACCCCGGGTATTAATAATTGTGGGGGGCCAATCCGTCGATTTCCTTTTAGATACTGGGATAACTTATTCTGTGCTCACTGAAGCCCCTGGCCCACTTTCTTCCTGATCCGCTTCTGTAATGGGACTGTCTGGATGAGCCAAAAGGTATTATTTCAGTTATTCTTTATCTTGCAACTGGGATTCTGTGCTGTTTTCACACGAGTTTCTGATCGTACCAGAATCTCCCTCACCCCTTTTGGGAAGGGATATACTGAGCAAGGTCCATGCCTCTGTTTTCATGACTATGGAGCCCTCCCTTTCTCTCCCTTTAGTTGAACAAAACATAAATCCTAGAGTATGGGCTGATGGAAAATCTGTGGGTCGAGCACAAAATGCTATTCCTGTAGTTGTTAAGCTCAAAGACCCACACATATTTCCACATAAGAAGCAGTATCCACTGAAACCTGAAGTTAAGGAAGGGTTAAAACCCATCATCAAAAATTTAAAGGAGCAGGGACTATTAATTCCCTGTAACAGTCCTTGCAACACTCCTATTTTGGGTATAAAGAAATCAAATGGTAAATGGAGACTAGTTCAAGATTTACAAATAATAAATGAGGCTGTAGTTCCTTTACACCCCGTAGTGCCTAATCCTTATACTCTATTGTCTGAAATTCCTGAACAGGACAAATATTTCTCAGTAATTGATTTAAAGGATGCCTTCTATTCAGTGCCTTTGGCGGAAGAAAGTCAATTTCTATTTGCCTTTGAAAACCCTAACCTGGACAGTTTTGCCCCAGGGATTTCATGACAGTCCTCACTTATTCGGACAAAGTTTGTCACGGGATCTACAAAATTTTAATAGCTCTGAAGCAGTGGTGTTACAATATGTAGATGATATTTTGCTCTGTGCTGAGACAGAGGAAGCTTGTTCGCGAGCCTCAGAAGATTTCTTAAACTTTCTGGCAGGCTATGGTTACAAGGCATCAAGAGAAAAGGCTCAGCTTTGTCAACAATCGGTTAGATATCTGGGCCTAATCATATCAGAAGGGACTAGGGCCATAGGCCCTGAGAGAATTAAACCTATACTAAATCACCCCCTACCTATGACTTTAAGACAATTGAAGAGGATTTTTGGGAATCACAGGTTACTGTTGCATTTGGATTCCGGATTACGGGGAACTTGCCTGGCCTTTATATAAACTTAGAGCAGAAACTCAGCAGGCCCAAACCGACAAACTGGTTTGGTTTCCAGAAACTCAAAAGGCCTTTAAGGTTTTTCAGACTGCTGTCCTGCAAGCTCCAGCTCTGAGCTTGCCCACAGGGTCAGATTTTAATTTGTTTGTCTCTGAAAGAAAAGGTGTGGCATTGGGAGTTTTGACACAACCCCAAGGGCCTCACCAGCAACCTATTGCTTATCTAAGCAGAGAATTAGATGTAGTTTCACGTGGGTGGCCCCACTGCCTAAGAGTAATTGGGGCAGCGGCTTTATTAGCACCCGAAGCTTTAAAAATAATTAATGGACAAAACCTTACTGTACTGACTTCTCATGATGTGAGTGGAATCTTAAATTCTAAGGTTAATATTTGGATGACAGACAGTAGGCTTCTTAAGTATCAGTCATTGTTGTTAGAAGGACCAGTAACTAAGCTTAAAGTTTGTGGAAATTTAAATCCTGCCACTTTCCTTCCTGAAAAGGAAAATGAAACACCTGATCACGATTGTTCTCAATTCCTAACTTTGAACTATGCAGCTCAGGAGGATCTAAAGGATACCTCATTAGACAATCCTGACATGGAAATATTTACAGATGGCAGTTCTTTTGTTCGGGATGGAAAGAGTAAAGCAGGTTACGCCGTGGTGACTGCTGAACAGGTTTTGGAAGCAAAATCTCTCCCCCAGGGAACCAGTACTCAGCGGAGCTTGTGGCTCTGACCCGAGCTCTAGAGTTAAGCAAAGGGCAGCGGATGGGCCTGATAATCTATGTGAGCTTACTTCTGCTGACTCCAAAAATCCTGAGTCTGCAGTTTGATCCTCAAGACAATGTCTTCCTGTTCTGGGCTCACTCCTATGCTGCATTCCACAATTGGTCTAACTGCTGGGTCTGCAGAGCGCTCCCCTCTTCATCAGTGGAAGGCTTCCCGTAGTGGACATCCCCACTTCAAGGAAAAGACTTTCTCCAAGTCTGTGAATACCTTCGACAACAATCACGTGCGATGTTTCTTCTTCATCTGATGACATCTACCAACCCTAAAATGGACTGGTGCAGCACTTTGCACTTTAACTATGGACATGATGTGACTTTTAATTATGATTCTGAATGTTGTGTTTTTGCTGTTTGCTCTCTGCATCTGTAAGTGTATAACTGGATTTTTTTCTAGCCGCATGAAAGCTTTTAAGTTACAAATGGTTGCTCAAACTCCTGCTACTGCTGTAGCTTCCTCCAACTACTATTTGGGGCCCCTGGATCAGATATCCTCAATATGAGGATTAGGAGAATATGTTGCCTCACCAATTTAGGGACAACGCCCCTTGTCAGCTCGGAAGCAGTTATGGAACAAGAACGACACCCCTTTTCCCTAGGCAACAAAATTCTCCTAAAAGAAAAGGGGGGAATGAGAGAGTCAATTCCTAGGCAGGTTGATAGGGAGTCTAGGGGTCCCCAAGGAGAGAGGGGTCTGGAATTCTCAAGGAGGAAGAAAGGACAAACTTTTTCTTTCTCCACATTCCTTAGGATTATATTTCAATAATGTATCCTGCCTAAGGACAGTCTTTGGATTCAACCTTTTGTTATCTTAAAATGTTAATTATGGGAGTAGACCTGGTCTTTACAAGGATATATCTTGCCTGAGGACAGTGTTATCTTAAAATGTAAATTATGGGAGTAGGTCTTATGAGGTCTTTACAACCTCCAGACATTCTTTGGATTATATAACTTCGTTGTTAACACTAGCAAGTGGGTACTCTTTTTGCCCCCTTCTGATGCCTATGTCAGAAGCTTTCTCTATCTCCTTTATACTTTAATAAAACTTTATTACATGGAGAAGGAAATGGCAACCCACTCCAGTATTCTTGCCTGGAAAAGTCCATGGACAGAGGAGCCTGGCTGGCTGCAGTCCATGGGGTTACATGACTGAGCATGTGTGCATGAGGGTGGAGGGTCACGGGTTGGTAGCAATAAACTGGTAGAACTAAAAAAAAAAAACACAAAAAAACAAAAAAAACTTTATTACACACACACACATGAAAAGAAAGTAATCTGCAGACATTATGTATAAAATGGTCTCATTATTGAATAAAAATATGGGAAGTACACACATAGAAAATTAAGCTAAAGATCACATGCTAAAGCATTGATAGTACTTATTTGTGAGATGGGAATAGAGATGATTATTAGTAGCAGCTTAATAATAAGTACTAATTCTTGAGTACTTAGCAACTTAGGGCACTAAGAATGTTTAATATATATAACCTCATGTAATCTTTAAATTAATACTGTGAAATGGGAATGCTTATCTCCTCTGATGCTTATCTCAGGAGGCACTGAGGGTTGGAGAAGCTAAGTAGCTTCCCTGTTCAGTTCAGTCGTGTCCGACTCTTTGCGACCCCATGAATCGCAGCACGCCAGGCCTCCCTGTCCATCACCAACCATCTCATCCTCTGTTGTCCCCTTCTTCTCCTGCCCCCAATCCCTCCCAGCATCAGAGTCTTTTCCAATGAGTCAACTCTTTGCATGAGGTGACCAAAATCCTGGAGTTTCAGCTTTAGCATCATCCTTCCAAAGAACACCCAGGACTGATTCTTGTAGACACAACAAAAATGGGGAACCTGGGTTTTATGCTCAACTGCATTTCATTCCTGAATTTGCCCTGATGTCTCACCTGCCATACTGGTTCTCTTATTTTCTTCCTGCTAATTTATATTGCTAACCTTGCTCTAAAGTATTAGCAGGTATCTTTAAGAAAGTTGAAGATGAGATTATTAGGTATAATTACATTAAAAACACCGAATTGCCATGTAGAAGACTTAACCATTTCTTGTTCCATTACTGCTATTCTGGGGACACCCCTTTGCCTGTCTTTTCTTCTGGTCCAGTGGGCTTCCAGGAAGATTTATATTTTTCATTTTAAAAAATTTTGTTTATTTATTTTTACATGTGTTTTTATTGTAGTGAAAGTCATTTAATGTATAACATACTACTGTAATCATATTTAACTGCACAGTTCAGTAGCACTAAGAACATTCACATTGTACAAGTCTCACCATCATCCATCTCCTGAATTTTTCACCTTCCTAAACTAAAACTCCGTCCCCATTAAACACTAACTCCTCTTCCCCCTCACCACACCCCACCCCCCCGCTCCCCAGCCCCTGACATCTACCAATGTACTTTCCGATTCTATGAATTTGACTATTCTAGACATCCAGTGTTCTTGCCTGGAGAATCCCAGGGACAGGGGAGCCTGAAGGGCTGCCGTCTATGGGGTCGCACAGAGTCGGACACGACTGACGCGACTAAGCAGCAGCAGCAGCAGACACTTTATACAAATGGAATCAAACAGTATTTGCCTGCATCTACTATATATTGGAATGTAATTTTAAGGTTAATATATGACCTACAAAGAGATTGTGCCTTCTTCCTCCCCCTCATGCTATACAGTATGTTCTCATTAGTTACCTATTTTATACTTAGTAGTGTAGATATGTTAATTCAAATCTCCCAATTTACCATACCCTTACTCTCCACCCTTAGTGTGCCTATAGTTTTTTTTCCTCTATGTCTGTGTCTCTCTTTCTGCTTTACAAATAAGTTCATCTGTACTATTTTCTAGATTACACATATATCCATGAAGATTTAGAAGGGCAGTAGTCATTAGACTACTGCAAAGAATGGGCATTCCAGTTGCCTCTAAGTCTATAACCAAGCCAAGAAATATATGTTTCTCCCTGAGATGAAGAGTTGTTGTTCAGTTGCTAAGTCGTGCCCAACTCTGCAGCTCCATGAACTGCAGCACGCAGGGCTCCTCTGTCCTCCACCGTCACCTGGAGTTTGCTCGAGGCGGAAATGACAACCCACTCCAGTATTCTTTCCTGGACAAGACATGAACAGTATGAAAAGAAGAAGAATAATCTTCCATACTTTAATGGTAAATTCCTTTACTCCAAGAGACAGTCAGGCTCTAAAGCCTTTTTATAATCAGTGCAAAAAGTGGGAGTAGTTATCAGTTGGTGACCAAGAGCCTCCCCCGCCCTTCCCCACTATTCCCTGCCCCAACTCTGTATCACATTCCTTCAAATGTGAACAGGTATAGTATTGGTCCAGGAGGGAAGTGTTAATTTATTCAAATTGAAATTAAGAGCTTATTTAATAATGTGTCCACCAGAAATAAATTATCACCTGGATTTAAGCTTCATATTTTTTTTTCTCTGTATGCTAGGCTACAGATGCTATAAAAATGATGGCTATTAAACTCCGACATTTTCCATTCACTGAACAAGATGAACTGTTCTTTCTCGCTAAATTGCTCTTTAAGATAATCAGTCTTGTCACCAAAGGTCTGTGATCATCTTACCACTTTGGTTTGTTCACACAGTTTGTTACTGGGTTACAGAGCACAGTCAATATGATCAATTCTTTTTCTGACCTGTTTTGTCACATCTTTTGTTCCTAGCTCCTTGAAAACAGAATGATGAGTAAATTCATCTTTCTTAGGAGTTGTAAAGAACCATCATTTTATTTATTGAATGTAGTTAAAATGGCCTATGGTGAAATGATGCCAGATCACATATAGACAGGTAGGGTCATATAAAGTTGTTACACGAGACCCAAGAAAGTTCTTGAAACACTGGTAAATTTAAAGTGATTATAAATCTAGGTACTGAATTGAGAATTTAATGGTCATTATTGACAGAATCATTTTGGAGTGGGCAAAAAATCAAGTACAGTGAATGTTAATAAATACTTAAGTATAGTAATTGGGTATGATGTGAGGCATAGAGGGAACTCATATTTAATGGTAGCTCTGATTTCTTTTTAGTTCACATTCATTCATCCATTAATTCAGCAGAATATGTATTGAGCACTCCAGGCAATGAGGACACAGAGCTAAGCAGGACAGGCCCAATCCTATTCCCATGGAGCCTAGGATTTCCCAGATGGATGCCAAGCATCTTGTAGTGCATGTGACTTGGGATCTTCCACACATCATGAGGATGCATAACTGTCCCACCCCTCACTTACATAGACACGATCATGGTGAGATTGAAAATAAAAGATAGAGGACAGTAGAAAGAGTTGACTTTTCAAGCTGTATAAAATTTAGATTATCCTATTTAAAAAAGACTCCAATGTGACTGATTAAGACTAAAGGGGAATTTCTAGTCTATATTTTCACAGTATTTTTAAACTGGAGTTCTAATTCTCAAGCGAAATGGCTCAAAATGATGGCAAGGCGCGGTTGTCAACAGTAAGGTCATTCTGTCTCTGCTGGTTTTGCAAGACAGCATAGTGACTTATTGTTTGAGTTAAGCATGTAATTTCTTCAGTTCAGTATGTTTATCTTATTATAAAAATAACATTCAATAGAAGGATAATTTTCAAAGATAATGCTTTTAAAAGGAATGAAGAAAAATTTCTTACCTTTCTCACTAACATGAACATTTCCTTTATCAATTCGTCAAGAATCCTGGCCTGGAATTATAACATTTTGCCAAGTGATTTGATCTTGACCCTCTTGCAGCTGAGTGTCAAAGTGATCCAGGTTGTCTTTTATTGTTCTATTCAATTAATTTCTGCATGAAGAACAATTAACCTCTGATTTCAGAAGCTTTGTCCTCTTGTTTTTTGCACAGTCTCAGAGGACAAAAAATAAGGAACTTATTCTGGGTCTGGAGAGTTCAGATTCCTCTGTGGCCATGGTTTCTTGAAGAAGGATGGACCCAGTTTAGTTTTTATTGGAGCAGAGGAGAGTGAATGACTGTTGAGCAGGCAAGCTATAGTATGTGCCAAAGTTGGTTTTGGCAAGTTGAAGTTATCAATTCTGGTAACAAATTTTTTTCCTCTTACATCTGTTGAAAATTCTTCTCACTTCATGGTATTCTGATTCTTTGGTTAATTGGTGGATGGATCCTGAAGAGATTTTTAAAAGGCAAATATGGAATAATATTAATTATGAAACTAGTATATGCTGGAAATATTTACTTAGCATTATAGCTCATAGACCAAGTCTTTTAATCAATTAGTCAGTTGATCAAAGAATCAACAAAAGAGACACAGGCGGTCCCTGAAATGGCATCATATTAATGGAGGGACAAAGTGTTTCCATGGAGATATGCTATAATTAGGGGAACTATAAATACCTATTATCAAATGACTTACACATGTGACTAGAATAGGTCATAAACAAGCCTATTCACTTGAATATAAACTTGTAAGATATCTTAAAATGTAAAAACAATACATTTAAGTCTTATAAAATGGGCATTGATATTAACTTTTCTTACCAATTTTATATTTCAAAAAAGTTGTAAGAGATACCTGATGTATCATTATGGATAAGATGAAGAATTGGTTGCGTCTGTGATGGCAGGTGGTGTATATGAAATCAGTGTGGCTACGAGTCTTGATTTTTCCTAATTGCCAGCCTATACCTCTCTCAGCTTCCTTGAGTCACTGCCCAGAAACCAAAGGATGAAAGGGAAATACAGCAAGATGTGAAGCAGAGTGTTAACAGAAGCCATGAATGAAAACGCATGATTTGTGAAGAAGCAGGACTGACTATAGGCATTCCTATAATTCATATAATTATATGATTCATATAAAATATCCTGTTTGAGCTGTTAAATTCTTTCTTGGTTAATTTGGGTTTGCTTACTTTTGCCATTAGTAAATTATATGAAATATGCCATATGGTTTTGAACTAAAATTAATTCAGCTTTGAGAAATTTTGTTATCATCCTTTGGTATAAATATCAAAGACTTTAAAAGCTTGAGATAGAGAATGATTTATTTTGATTCACATTTAGCATAGTTTTGGTAGGAATAAACTTAGAAATAAAGGAAAGGAAAGGAAAGTGAGGTTGCGCAGTTGTGTCCGACTCTTTGCAACCTCATGGACTGTAGCACACCAGGCTCCTCCGTCCATGGGATTTTCCAGGCAAGGGTACTGGAGTGGGTTGCCATTTCCTTCTCCAAAGGATCTTCCCAACCCAGCGATCGAATCCGGGTCTCCCACATTGCAGGCAGATGCTTTACCATCTGAGCCACCAAGATGTTAGCCTAAATCACACCATAAAGATTTTTATATCATAGAATAAAGTATGGAGGCTGGAATGAGTGAGGTATTTTAAAAATATAGCTCACTGTCTTATAAAGTGAAAGACCGATAGATTTAGCAACCAACCCTTCAAAATTCACATCTAGCAGGCAGGGGTAATAGTCATGACTCAGCATTGCCAAGAAAAAATGAGAAATACTCAAACTGACTTTTGTCAAGATTGTAAGAGAAATTTCTAAAGTGAATTGGAAATCTTTTTATGATGGCTAGTTCAGATTTTTTTTTTTTACTGGAGTCTTAAACTTATACTTTCTCTCAGTATTTAGGCCACAGTGGCTGACTAGCCCCCACCCCCCACCCCCCGCTTTCATCAAGGTGACCCTTATGCCACTGGCAGTCATCATATTTCCCAAGTCCATTTCTTTCTAGGTTCCAGGACCTCAGCAAGTTCTCATTCTTCTTCTCCTCAAACTTCCAAACCTGTTCACCTCCCCCACTTCTTATAGAAGAGCTTATTTCCTGTTTCATTGAGGAAAAAAGCAGACAGCAAGGACTTCCATAAGCTCTCACCACCACTTTCACACAGCTATATGCATCTGCTTTCTCTCCTAATGTTATATATGAATAATTTGCTACGAAAGAAAAAAACTTCTTTTTTTTTTTTGAAAAAAAAAAACAAACAAACAAAAAACTTCTAATACCTCCATTACTTTCCTATTAGATCTCACCCCATGTCCTCTATTCAAGGACACTGCTCAGCTGCTCTTCCCTCCTGTCCTTTGCAATCAAATTGACCCTTTCTATGCAAATCTTTTCTTAGACTGCAAACATTTCTTTAAAGTTTCATGTTTTAAAAAAGAAAGTAAGAATGAGTAGGAAAAAGTCACTTTTCAAGATCTTCCATTAGGTAAAGACTTGAATCTTTTATATTGATCCTCTCCAATTCCTCTTTTCCTGTTCTCTCCTGAATTCAATAAAATCAGGGCTTTAATATCACAAGTACATCTAACTGCTCTAGGGCATATCATCATTCATATCAACTCCCAATCCTCATGGTACTGATCTCTGAGCATTTGATATTGCTGATTATTCCCACCTCTTAGAAATGTGTTCATCACTTGGCTTCAAGGATAGTCCTACTACTCATCAGTCACTCCTTCTCAATCCCTTTGATGGTTCCCATTCAGTTTTGATCTTTAAATGTTAAAGCGCACCCATATTTAGACACCGAATTTCCTTTTTCTATTTACATTCACTCCTTAGGGAATATCATCTAGCTTGGTGATTCACACATTTATACCTCCAGCTCAGGTATCTCTTTTGCATTTCAGATTGTTTGATACAACTGTCTACTTGGCATTGCCACCTGGATGTGTAGCAGATGATTTAATATTCCCATGTCTCAACACCTGCTTCTCTCAGTCTTCCACATCTAGTAAGAGGCAGCTCTATCTTTTCAATTTCCCAGATAAAGAACCATGACTCCTCTCTTTCTTGAGTCCACATCTGATTCTTCCAACAAATCTTTTTGGTTCTGCCTTGAAAAAATTTCCAGAATCTTACTCTTTCTTTTGCCGTCACAACTGTCATTCCAGTCGTATTCAGGATCATTTCACTCCTGAAATACTGGAATGCCTTCTACCTGGTTTCCTCTTTTTCTGACTGTCTCTTGTACAGTCTGTTCTCAATCAGATGCTAGGATGATCCTTTTAAATCTAAATCAGCTCATGTAACTTTTCTGTGCAAAATCTTCTGGTAGGATCTTCCCATCGTATTTGGAATAAAAGTCAAAGGTCATGATATGTGCCCCCTCTGCTCGAATGATTATGTCTTATCTCATCTTCTGCTACTCTCTCCATCTTCCACTCCCTTCCAGACACAAGGGTCTTGGGGACATTCTTCTGACAGGTCAAGTATGCTTCTGCCTCAGGACACTTGCTCTTGAAATTTCTTCTGCCTTGACTATTTCCCATCAATATGTGTAAGATTTGCTCCCTCATCGTGTTCAGATTTTTACTCAATTGTCAACATCTTTTTAAAGGTCTTCTTATAAATCAGTTATTAAAACCTGCAACCACATCATTCCTGGCTTTATATTTTTTGGTAGTATTCTTGTCACTATCTGACATGGCAGCTATTTGACTTAACTTTTATTGTCTGTCTTTCTTTCTAGAATGTAAACTCTACGATGGCAGGGATTTTTGACTTCCTTGACTCCAGCATATTGAGCACCACCTTGTACTTAAAAGGTGCTTGGTAAACATTTGAATTTCTGAATGTATGATGCAATTGGATGGACATCCAAATGTAATTTGTATAGCTTTTCAGAAAGTCTGAAATAAATCAGTGATTTAAAGCATTAGGTTTCTGTCTTTTAACATAAGAATTCTATCTTATAAAAAGTGAATGATATTCTTTGTGCTAATTAGATGGGCATTACTATAAGGGGTGAGGTGATATAGGGAATGAAATAAAATTAGTGAAACCAAAGGTTACACTTTTTGTGAATTTATAGCCATTTTTTTCCAAAATAGATAATTGTTCCCTTTCAATTCCCTATGTTTCTTTTTCTTTTTTTTGGTTTCAAAACTGGATTATCTCTGTAGGTCATCTGTAGAAAAGTAGAATCTGTCACATTTATAAATGATCTTTTGAATGCCAACATAAACAGCAGAGTGAAGGAAAGTTAGCTCGTTAGATTTTTTAGTAAATCCCAAGATCTGCAGGCGTGGTTTCCAAGTGTAGGGTGCAGAAGGGTGCCCTGAGGCTGTCATTCAACACAGCTTCCTTGGCTCCACTCCAGTCTGGCTCTGCTAGAGGAAATCTGTGCTGTGACATTGCCCCCAGGGATTCCGAGGCAGGGTTCCACGGGCCTGGCTTTGAGATGCTGCTCTGGTCACTCAAAAGATGTTCAGTATCTTTCCTAGAAATCAAGCAAAGCCTTATGGCAAGAAGAAAAGTATCATGAGTTTCACTCGTAAGGAGACCAATTAATTATCCTGCTATGAACTCTGGCTTGTCTGTCAACCGTCCCTTACCCCAGGGTGCCATAAGGGCTGTGGCGTCCTGGGTGGAGGAATGAGTAATTTAAATTAACCTGTGCTTGATCAATATTAACCTATCACCCTCATTAAAAAAATAATTCTAAGGAAATGTCACATAACTATAGGTGGTTAGAATCACTTCCCGGCCATGTTTGCTGACTTATCATCCACTCCACAAATGCTGACTTTTTTTTTTTTTTTTGTCTTAGCACTTTTGTCTCCTTGCTCTTTTCTTTATCCTAAGGGAATCAGGTGATTACAAGGGTCCGAGTATGAAATGCTGTTACCATGGAGACCAGAAGCTACTTAGCTCCTGTTCAGGCTGCTTTTACCCCCTCTCTAACCAGCTGTTATTGCACCAAAGAATTTTTACCAAGTGGAAATATGAACCTTTGAAATCTTTCCCTTTAGCTTTAGTTTGTGTGTGAGAGGAATGCCACCAAATGGTTTTCATTAGTTTGAGACAAAGTGCTAAGAAAACATTGGGTTTGGAGTGGTGAAAATTCCTTTCACCATGGTGTTTGGTTTTTGGATTTGTAGTTATTTTGTGTTGAGCTTTTGGTTAGCATATTATAATCATGAATGGGAAGACATGGAATCCTTTTAATATACTCACCTCCTCCTATCAGAGGAGATGGAAATGTTGGCAATTGCAAATTGTTTATAGAATTCTATCCACCCTTTTGAGTGCCTGCTTTATCCAGGCACTCTTCCAAGTGCTTTATGTGTATTATTTTATGTAACATTATATTAAACAATGAGATGGATTTTGTTATGTCCATTTTACAGGTGAGAAAATTGAAGCACACTGAGCTTAAGTGACTTATGCATGCAGACTTTCTAGTGACGAAACTAGGAGTGGATCCTGGCTCACAGAGCCCGTGCTTGGACCATGATCGCTGCTCCAGAGAAGCTACTGCTGAATCAACTGTGTGTTGTGACAGTGATGCTCTGTAACTATAATTAAGGTCTGTTCATGTCAGACGTGAGGGTGTAAGTCACAAGGCTAACCCAATAGTTATTTCAGCAAGTTGTAAAATCTCCTAGATTAAGGGAGCAGCTGACACTTCTGGTGTGGCACCGCCATCTCTAGGTGCTCTGATTTCAGCGGCAGCTGTGGTGGGCAGGTCTCTGGAAGTTCAGTCTCAACTCAATGCAGCCAACCTCCACCTGGAGGCCAGTTTTGGATCTTTCTGTTGTTTACCACCAGGGTCTTCTCTGACGCTCTAGGAGCTTCTTACGTTGTGTGCAAAAGCAGCCAGAAATCGTGGGGGAGTTAAATGGCCAGAGGCAACTCTCAGCCGATTAGAGTGGGGGAGGGCGAGTAGAGCATAGAATGCTCCAGCCTCGCATTGTCAGTTGGATGATTCTAGAAGGCATTCTGTATGCCTCTCAGAGGCCCTGGTAGAATCAAGAATCCTTCTTGGAGGAATCCATGTCTTACTCTTTCCACTTCTGCTCCTGTTTCCTGGGCTCAGTTCCTAAATAAACTACCTTCTCTCAAGTCTTTGTTTCAGGTTCTGATTTCTGGGGGAACTCAAACTAAGAAATGTTTATTAGCCTTCAAAATTGTGATGATGCAATACTGAGAGCACAGCCACCAAGGATGTGATCAAATCTGTGTGGTCAAGACACACTTGTGTGTGTTTGGATCCAGGCTCTGTCACTTACATACCTTACAACACTGTCAGTTAACTGAATATTCTGAGCCTCAATGATGTCAAATGGAAAAATGGGAAAAACGCTACTACCTCATAGGACTGCTGTGAGCTTGCCCAGAACCCCGACCTACCACTCTCGGTGTGGCTCTGATTCTTCCCCCACCTTTAGGTTTCCCAACCCCCAAGACCAGGTGTTGGTTGATGCTAAATTGTGTAGAGGGAAGAGTGTGACATGGTCGTGAAGATGCGTGTGTGGCAAATGAGAATTAGAATATCCATTTCTCTTCTGAGAGAACAAGGTGAACTAAATGTTGACTAGAGATGTCTGTTCATAAAATATGGCAAAGGATGTATGGGGCAATGTTTTCTCAGAATTCTTAAAAGGGATTTTACCAAAAGTGTCTGCTTTCCTCCATTCACCTTTAGAGGAAAGAACTGTGAGTTTACTGTAACATATAAAAACTCTGGAGGCACACACAAAAAAGCCAAAAACTTCTATTTAAATTATGCCTTCATTAATCAAAATGCTTCTACTTCATTAAACTTTCTGTCTCTTGCTGTTAATGAGATGTTACAGTGAATGGGAACAGGAGGTGGATGAGTGTGGAATGGCTCTAGAGTTGTCATGGAAACAGGTGGTCCAGCCAATCAGTGAAGAGATTTGTGTTCATCCAGGAAGTCTTCAAATTGTCCCTGGGACTGTATAAGTGAACTGCATAAGCATAGCTGGTAAGGTGGCGCTCTGTGTCCACTATGCAACCTCAAATCTACCTTGGTCAAAGAAAGCTTGTCTTGCACCCACGATCTTTACAGCTTCAAAGCTAGTAGCAGGTATGTATTATCTATCAAAAGCAGCTCCCTCCTCTGCTTTTGCAAAAAGCAAGAGAGACAGTGGGGATGGCAATCATGACTGACATGTTTCCCAGATTTCTAAGGAGTTTTATGTCCACTGACCCATTTGATCCTGTATGACAGGCAGCCTTGGCTTTACTACATCCGTATCACAAAGGAGAACACTGAGGCACAGGAGGATTTGTTCAAGGTCATACAAATGACAAATACTTAAAATGAAACTAGATTCGTGAGTCTTCTGTGTAACTTTTTCCTATTTGCTGAGGCCTGGCCCAGAGATAGACTGGAAGAGGATAAAAGACCTAACCGACCCCACTGTCAGTTGCTCTGGAACTTGGAAGAAGTCCTGCTGGTCCTTTTGGAGGTCAGGTTGAAGTGCTATTTGTGGGTCCCACTCTTCTCCATCCTCACTTCCATTTATGCCTTTATCAAAACCAAATTCTTTTTTTGCAGCACAGATTTTTCTCCATTAAACCATTCTGAAGTTAATTTATACTCACATATTAACATATGTGTGTGTGTACTATATCGCTTTAGTCATGTCCAACTCTCTGTGACTCTGGACGGTAGCCCGCCAGGCTCCTCTCCATGAGATTCTCCAGGCAAGAATACTGGAGTGGTTTGCTGTGCTCTCCTCCAGGAGATCTTCCTGACCCAGCAATTGAACCTGTGCCTCTTTTAAATCTGCATTGGCAGGTGGATTCTTTATCACTAGCTCCACCTAGGAAGCCCATATTAATATATATCTCTCTTCAATGCCCACATTACTGATTCTCAGAGTTAATGAATAAGGTACCATGATGTGATTTCTAAGAAATAATATAGTTGGTCATCGAGGTGACCAACATGTATTTATGATATATATTTGGCCATGGCATTAGGAAGCAATAAACTGGAAAGTAAATAGCAGATACAATCAGTATATGAACACAAACAGATAACTCAGTAAACATTGTAATAAAACATGTGTTTGGGGAGTGGAACAAATTTTAATTATAAAGTAGGGATGAGAAGATTGCATGTATTATTGCTTTTATATTTACAACAAGACTACGAAGCAGATATTATCCTACTTTTTTTAATAGACTGGAAAATTGGGACATAAAATGTCTTTAGTCATCTTTCCAAAATCAAATAGCTGGTGTTATAGAAAGGATTTGAACTCAGTTTTAATTCCAAATCCTATTGGCTTAAACAATGCACCAAATTACTTCATCCTTAAGAGTTATAATATAAAATACTTTCCATTTGCTCTTATCTACTGCTTTAAAGTATAAAGTATGAAGTGGGATTATTTGCTCAAAATGAACAAAATGATCATTATCTAAGTAATTTTTTCAGTTCTTATCTGTCTATTGTATTGGCCTACCTGTTAGGAAAAAATTACCTCCTCTAGAATCTTCTGCTGGAAAACACCAACATGTTCTAATCTTAATATTTTCGGTGACCCACATGTGCCAGATTTGTGTTTTAATTGAATGTCAGGTTCACATTTGGTTGATGAAATATGGCTTATCTTTTAAGTTTCACTTTGACTAGTACCACTTTTAAGAAACTTTTATTTCTCCCTTTGTATACTCATAATATTTTGTCAACATTTTATGTATGAAGTGGAATTTTTATACATGACTCTATTCCCCTCAGACAAGGGTTTATAGAAGACAGTGTCATATTTTTTACCCTTTATGATGCCTTGCCTGGAGTCTTAGGCATGATAAGTGTACAATAGACAATTATTGAAATGAGAGCAAATACTTTCTCTTAGTTTAAAACCCTTTTTTAGCTTTGCCTTAAATGGAGAAAATTCTATTCTGAATTTAAGTTTTGCTTTGGCCTTTCTCTAAGGAATTGCAGAAAAGAAACACTCTAAAAGAGAGATGTAGGGGAAAAAAAACAAACCTAGATTGATTAGATGATTTAAGCCTCCCAGACTTTTCCAAAGTTTGTGTAATCATCTCTTTTTTTGGCTTTAATAGTAATTTGGGTCAGATATTTATTAAAGTTTTAACTTCCGATGCTTAGGTTTTACTCCTGTAGGAGAAGCACCCTGCTGGGCCGGCGCCACATCCAGTGTTACTAAGGGCTGTTTGTTATCACCTTGTGAAAGTTGAATTGTATTTTATGAAAAATGGATAGAATATCAGTCCCAAAATAGATTGTGTTCACTCACTAGGTTCATTTATTTGCATCTTTAAAACCATTTTGGAGAGAAGATAATCTAACCCAAAGTGCTTGAGAATGACAGATTTTACATATTGTAAATAATGACAAAACTACCAATTTACATAATACTAGTGCGCTAAGAATTAAGAAAAAATTTCTTTCCCTTTCACTAAAATTAGAATGAATATTTCTTTGTTTACTTATTCATTAAAATTTTTTCTTTATTTATTCCCTGCCCTTTCTCTTCAAGGGAGCTTTGAATTTCTTCGGTTGCTTCTCTTTCATATTGGTTAGAATCAACTCAATGCTTTAAAAGCCAGTTGGCCTCAGATCTTTTGGTTGGTCATTTCCCTGAAGTCTTTCTTTTGAATAGGGAGTTAAAATGGCATTCCTTCTGCTCAGAGAAATACTCATTGGTGTGCAGTTACTCTGGTGAGTAACTGCAATAATTTCATAAGTTGAATGACTGTAAATTTGAACAATTATTATAATAATATAATACTGTTTTATTTTGTAGTTAAAATTGATAGTATTGTGGTATGTTTTCTTAAAGGCTTGTGCACATCTTATAGGATACCTGAGTCCTCTGTGTTTCCACCTCTCTTAGTGTTCCTTTTTTTTTTTTTTTAATTTTATTTATTTACTTATGGCAGTGCTAGGTCTTTGTTGTTGTGTGGGCTTTTCTCTAGTTGCAGCAAGCAAATACTACTCTCTAGCTGCAGTGCACAGGCTTCTCACTGTGGCAGCTTCTCCGGAAGCTGAGCATAGGCTCTAGAGCACAGGCTCAATACTTGTGGTGCTGGGGCTTAGTTGCTCCACAGCATGTGGGATCTTCCCGAATCAGGGATCCAACTCCTGTCTCCTGTATTGGCAGGCAGACTCTTTACCACTGAGTCACCAGGGAAATCCTCCAAGTGCTTCTTGCATCTCAAATACAAGGCTCGATTTTGTTGACCCATCAATTGATGATCCTTATCACTGGATGTGCTGTAGAGCCACAGGCATTCTGCTCTGTGAAAAACCATGCATTGTGTGGTGCTTTCTAGCAAGCTCCAAGGAAGGAGGAAGATAAAGTAGAGCTAAGTAAATTTGAGAGAAACCTCTAGCGGGGCCAATGGAGATGAGAGAGTAAAACAATTTGTAGGTAAGTATGCACGACTTCAGTGGTTCATTGAACATTAAATACTATACCTAAGTTCTTATGAGAGAATGTGTAGACTGGTTTCTAACAGTAGATCAAAGGGAGAAAGAAAAAAATTATGGGGTTCCTGAGACCACTAAATAGAAAGAAGAAATCAGTTAATTATCATCTAATCCATGCAAATGTTGAAACCTGAGAACAGCATTCTTTTTAAAACAAAATGTGTCCACATTTACCATCTAGAAGTTTGACAACATGAATAACTGCATTTGTAGAGAATTCACTGATCGACTTCCTGTCGCTTCCCTCCCTTCCCTTCCCTTTGCTCAGGGTGATGGGAAAGGCTGGGAAGAGAGAGCAAGTCCAGCAGTGAGCTTCGAGATTGTTCCCTGTTCAGTCTGATGCTGGGCTTCCTGAGCATCTTGGAGTTCCTTCCAAGGAAACTGGATTAGACCCGATGTTATGTTGAGGATGGGGACTGATGTACTTATCAGCCACACTGATTCTGATGAGTCAGTGAGAGAAGCCAGAGGGCCAAAAAGCTCCCTTCCTAGGTGATAGCTTGAATTGTCACATGTAAGCAGAATGACTGCATAAATGGCCCATAGAATTTATTGTCCAAACTGGGACATATATGAGAGTGATAAGAGGAGCTATTAATGATTAAGTCAAGACTACAATTTTAAACCATTCCTAGTAAACCAGGATACATGATCACCTTACATACAAATCACATTCTTTTTTTGTTGTTCTTTTGTCATTCTATGCCTGGGGCATAAATCTCTTCACTGCCTCTCCATATTTTTCACTAAATAAGAGCTCACTAGGAAATTGGACATATGAAGCAGAAAACATTCATGTATACAATTCAACTGGAAATACCTAGTATGACGAGTACGACAGTTTAAATAAAGCATTCAACAGAAGGATTGAGTAGCTAAATGGATACAAAGGAAAATAAATGAGAGAGCTGGAAGAGGAGGTCCAGGATCTTACTCAAAAGGCATCAGGAAAAATAGGAATTTGCTGTGTGACTCAGGGAACTCAAACAAGGGGTCTGACAACATAGAGGGGTGGGAGATGGGAGGGAGGTTCAAGAGGGAGGGGATGTATGGATCAGTCAGTCAGTTTAGTTGCTCAATCGTGTCTGACATTTGAGACCCCATGGACTGCAGCATGCCAGGCTTCTCTGTCCGTTACCAGCTCTTGGAGCCTATTCAAACTTATGTCCATCGCATCAGTGATGCCATCCAACCATCTCATCCTCTATCATCACTTTCTCCTCCCATCTTCAATCTTTCCCAGCATTAGTGTCTTTTCCAATGAATCGGTTCTTAGCATCAGGTGGCCAAAGTATTGGACTTTCAATTTTAGCATCAGTCCTTCCAATGAATATTCAGGACTGATTTCCTTTAGGATGGACTGGTTGGATCTCCTTGCAGTCCAAGGGACTCTCAAGAGTCTTCTCCAACACCACAGTTCAAAAGCATCAATTCTTTGGCACTCAGCTTTCTTTATAGTCCAACTCTCACATCCATATGTGACTAGTTGTAAAACCATAGCTTTGATGACATGGATCTTTGTTGGTAAAGTAATGTCTCTGCTTTTTAATATGCTGTCTAGGTTGGTCAAAACTTTTCTTCCAAGGAGTAAGCGTCTTTTAATTTCATGGTTGCAGTCACAATCTGCAGTGATTTTGGAGCTCCCCAAAATATAGTCTATCATTGTTTCCACTGTTGCCCCATCTATTTGCCATGAAATGATGGGACCAGATGTCATGATCTTAGTTTTCTGAATGTTGAGTTTTAAGCCAACATTTCACTCTCTTCTTTCACTTTCATCAATAAGCTCTTTAGTTCTTCCTTGTTTTCTGCCATAAGGGTGGTTCAGTTCAGTTCAGTTCAGTTGCTCAGTCATGTCCGACTCTTTGCAACCCCATGAACTGCAGCATGCCAGTCCTCCCTGTCCATCACCGACTCCAAGAGTTTACCCAAACTCATATCTATTGAGTCGGTGATGCCATCCAACCATCTCATCCTCTGTCATCCCCTTTTCCTCCTGCCCTCAATCTTTCCCAGGATCAGGGTGTTTTCAAAAGAGTCAGCTCTTCGCATCAGGTGGCCAAAGTATTGGAGTTTCAGCTTCAACATCAGTCCTTCCAATGAATATTCAGAACTGATTTTTTTAGGATGGACTGGTTGGATCTCCTTGCAGTCCAAGGGACTCTCAAGAGTCTTCTCCAACACCACAGTTCAAAAGCATCAATTCTTTGGCACTCGGCTTTCTTCACAGTTCAACTCTCACATCCATACATGACCACTGGAAAAACCATAGCCTCAACTAGATGGACCTTTCTTGGCAAAGTAATGTCTCTGCTTTTGAATATGCTATCTAGGTTGGTCATAACTTTCCTTCCAAGGAGTAAGCGTCTTTTAATTTCACGGCTGCAATCACTCTCTGCAGTGATTTTGGAGCCCCCCAAAATTAAGTCAGCCATTGTTTCCACTGTTTCCCCATCTACTTTCCATGAAGTGATGGGACCAGATGCCATGATCTTAGTTTTCTGAATGTTGAGCTTTAAGCCAACTTTTTCACTCTCCTCTTTCACTTTCATCAAGAGGCTCTTTAGCTCTTCTCCACTTTCTGCTATAAGGGTGGTGTCATCTGCATATCTGAAATTACTGATATTTCTCCCTGCAATCTCAATTCCAGCTTGTGCTTCATCCAGCTCAACGTTTTTCATGATGTACTCTGTATAGAAGTTAAATAAGCAGGGTGACAATATACATCCTTGACATACTCCTTTCCCTGTTTGGAACCAGTGTGTTGTACCATGTCCAGTTCTAACTGTTGCTTCCTAACCTGCATACAGATTTCTCAAGATGCAGGTCAAGTGGTCTGGTATTCCCACAAGAGGCAGGTCAGGTGGTCTGTTTTTTTCCACAGTTTGTTGTGATCCACACAGTCAAAGGCTTTGGTGTAATCAATAAAGCAGAAGTAGATGTTTTTCTGGAACTCTCTTGCTTTTTTGATGATCCAACGGATGTTGGCATTTTGATCTCTGGTTCCTCTGCCTTTTCTAAAACCAGCTTGAACATCTGGAAGTTCACGGTTCATGTACTGTTGAAGCCTGGCTTGGAGAATTTTGAGCATTACTTTACTAGCATGTGAGATGAGTGCAATTGTGTTGTTGTTTGAGCATTCTTTGTGCTGCCTTTCTTTGGGATTGAAATGAAAACTAACCTTTTCCAGTTCTGTGGCCACTGCTGAGTTTTCCAAATTTGCTGAAATATTGAATGCAGCACTTTTACAACATCATCTTTCAGGATTTGAAATAGCTCAACTGGAATTCCATCACCTCTACTAGCTTTGTTCGTAGTGATGCTTCCTAAGGCCCACTTGACTTCACATCCAGGATGTCTGGCTCTAGGTGAGTGATCATACCATCGTGGATATCTGGGTCATGAAGATCTTTTTTGTATATTTGTCCTGTGTATTCTTGCCTCCTCTTCTTATAATCTTCTGCCTCTGTTTGATCCATACCATTTATGTCTTTTATTGTGCTCATCTTTGCATGAAATGTTTCCTTGGAATGTCTAATTTTCTTGAAAAGATCTCTACTCTTTCTCATTCTACTTTTGTCTCTATTTCTTTGCATTGATCGCTGAGGAAGTCTTTCTTATCTCTTGCTATTCTTTGGAACTCTGCATTCAAATAGATATATCTTTCCTTTTCTCCTTTTTTCCTTTTCTCCTTTGGCAGAGAGTTCTGACAGAATGTGGTCCACTGGAGAAGGGAATGGCAAACCACTTCATTATTCTTGCCTTGAGAACCCCATGAACAGTATGACAAGACAAAAAGTATGATACTGAAAGATGAATGCCCTAGGTTGATAGGTGCCCAATATGCTACTGGATAAAAATGGAGAAATAACTCCAGAAAGAATGAAGAAATGGACCCAAAGCAAAAACAAAACCCAGTTGTAGATGTGGCAGGTGACGGAAGTAAAGCCCAATGCTGTAAAGAGCAATATTGCCTAGGAACCTGGAATGTTAGGTCCATGAATCAAGGCAAATTGGAAGTGGTCAGACAAGAGATGGAAAGAGTGAATATCAACATTTTAGGAAACACTGACTGGAATGGGTGAATTTAACTCAGATGACCATTATATCTACTACTGTGGGCACAGATCCCTTAGAAGAAATGGACTAGCCATCATAGTCAACAAAAGAGTCTGAAATGCAGTACTTGGATGCAATCTCTAAAATGACAGAATGATCTCTCTTCATTTCCAAGGCAAATCATTCAATATCACAGTAATCCAAGTCTATGCCCTGACCAGTAATGCTGAAGAAGCTGAAGTTGAATGGTTCTATGAAGACCTACAAGACCTTCTAGAACAAACACCCAAAAAGATGTCCTTTTCATTATAGGGGACTGGAATGCAAAAGTAGGTAATCAAGAACTACATGAAATTGAAAAAAAAAAAAAGAACTACATGGAGTAACAGGCAAATTTGGCCTTGGAGTACAAAATGAAGCAGGTAAAATGCTAACAGAGTTTTTCCAAGAGAATGCACTGGTCATAGCAAACACCCTCTTTCAACAACACAAGAGAAGACTACACATGGACATCGCCAGATGGTCAATACTGAAATCAGATTGATTATATTCTTTGCAGCCAAAGATGGAGAAGCTCTATGCAGTCAGCAAAAATAAGACCAGGAGCTGACTGTGGCTCAGATTGTGTACTCCTTATTGCCAAATTCAGGCTTAAGTTGAAGAAAATAGGGAAAACCACTGGACCATTCAGGTATGACCTAAATCAAATCCCTTATGATTATACAGTGGAAGTGAGAAATAGATCCAAGGGATTAGATCTGATAGAGTGCCTGAAAAACTATGGATGGAGGTTTATGACATTGTATAGGAGGCAGTGATCAAGACCATCCCCAAGGAAAAGAAATGCAAAAAGGCAAAATGGTTGTCTGACAAGGGCTTACAAACAGCTGAGAAAAGAAGAAAAGCTAATGGCAAAGGAGAAAAGGAAAGATGTATGTACACCTATGGCTGATTCATGTTGATATTTGGCAGAAACCAGTAAAATTCTGTAAAGCAATTATCTTTCCACTAAAAAATAAATAACATTTTTAAAAAGGCATCAGAAAGAGATAAAGAGAAGGATCTTATAACAAAAAATTAAGAGTTAAGGAAAATAGAAGTGACATCAAAATTTGAATAAGAGGTGTTCAGATGGCAAGGCAATCAGTAGAGAGAAGGAAATGATTAAAAAATAATGATTACGATTTCCTTAAACTAAGGAAAGATATTCATGCCTTGAATTGACAGATTTCATGCAGTTTGAAACGGAATAGAAAAATGATAATTTATACCCTTGCATATGATGGCAAAATGTAAGAAAAACTAAATCTAGGAAAATATTCTAATAGCTTCTAGAGATTAAAAGCGGAGAAGGCAATGACACCCCACTCCAGTACTCTTGCCTGGAAAATCCCATGGATGGAGGAGCCTGGTGGGCTGCAGTCCATGGGGTCGCTAGGAGTCAGACACCACTGAGCTTCACTTTCACTTTTCACTTTCATGCATTGGAGAAGGATATGGCAACTCACTCCAATATTCTTGCCTGGAGAATGCCAGGGACGGGGGAGCCTGATGGGCTGCCATCTATGGGGTCGCACAGAGTCGGACACGACTGAAGTGACTTAGCAGCAGCAGCAGCAGAGATTAAAAGAAGATCCTTGCCATCTCACAAGGATTTTGTTGTTATCAAGTTGTGCAATGTCAATGTTGAAAAATAGAAAACTTTTTAGAGTATTGAATAAAAAGACATTTGAATATAGAATTTTTCCAGCTAGATTATTTAAATGCACAGAAAAAAAATCATGACATATATAATGCTTCAGCAGATTTAACACACAATGAGCCTTTTTGAAAATACTCTAGGAAAAGAATCAGGAAACTCTGGGCCTTGGGTCAAAACTGATTGTAAACTGTATACCACATGTTTTTGTAAATAGCGTTTCACTGGATTCAGTGCCACACATTCACTATGTATCATCAATGGCTTTTTGCCTGCTGAGATGGCAGAGCTGAGCCATTACAATAGATGGCATGGTCTACAAGCCTAAGACATTTGCCATCTGATCCTTTATAGAGAAGTTTGCTAACTCCTGCTGTAGGACAGAGAATTCAAGCAAGAAGAGAAATAAATCTAGAATAGTTTGAGGTAAGGGAAGCTAACAGAATAACTATCTTGGTAAGCTTCACTGTTTAAACAATGAAAGATGAAAACAAGCTGAAATATATCCCAAACAACCCAGATCTAGAGCATCTTATATGATGACTGCATAGCTGTGGAGGGGCCACAGGTGGTAAGTGTATGCCAAAGCTTTCACGTTTTTCGTGCTATGTGAGTGCTGAGTCGCTTCAGACATGTCCAGCTCTTTGCAACCCTATGGACTGTAGCCAGCCAGGTTCCTCTGTCCATAGGATTCTCTAGGCAAGAATACTCGAGTGGGTTGCCATGCCCTCCTTCAGGGGACCTTTCTGACCCAGGGATAGAACCTGTGTCTCTTGTGTCTCCTGCATTGGCAGGTGGGTTCTTTACCACTAGTGCCACCTGTCTTGTTCTGGCAACACCATGACAAGGAGGGTCAGGAGTCTGTGCTGCTTAATGGCATCACACAGGAGACGCATCATTTACATTACAAAAACATCTCAGAGAGATAAATAGAGCCTGAATTCTGGTCCTCACATCACTGTTTGACTAGCTAATGGCTGGGATGGAAGTGAGATCTAAGCTGAGTGGGCCCCCTGAGCTGCCCAGAGGAGGAGAGGAGCACTAGTATGTATCCAGGGAGATAGGGCTGCTGCCTGCCAGGGCTCCAGAAACACCCCCAGGCTAATTTAATTTCTTTTTCTCAGGGCAGGTTGCCTTTCTCTAATTCACACAAATTTGCACTGTGAGCTAGTTCCTGACATTATAAAAGGGAACAATCTAGCTATGGATAGGCTTAAAAACTATAGGAAAAAGTAAACCGATATATGTCATCAATAAATTAGTGGCAACTACCAGAAGTACAGAAATAAATCAGCAAAAGAATACTTTGTTCATCCAACAGCAAATAGGCAAGGAGAGGGTGGGAAGGAAGGAAATATGGTAACTAAGGGTGTAAAATAGTCTGTCAGTAATAAATCCAAATGTAACAGTAATTAAAATAAATGTAAATGCATAAAATCGGTTGATCCAAAGACATAGATGCTCAGATTAGATTTTAAAATGATGATTGTTAGGCAAGGGAATCAAATAACTGTATCTCCATGGAAACGTAGACTCAACATGGTAGTTGTCAAGTGATAGTTATAACTGTGCTTTTTTTTTGGTATTGAATTAATTATTCAGAATCAAAGCAATTTCAAATATCCTGGAACCAGAGGTAGACATCTCAAGGTTTTACCTTCCAATTAATGATTTGTTTCAGCAGTGACTCTGCTTAGCAGTCTTAATATGACTTGCTGATAGAAAAGAAAACTCACAAGATAATTTTCAAGAGAATGTTTCACATGGAAAAATTTCTGCAAAACTTAATGAAACAATACAAAATATCATAATTCTGGAAGTGGAATTTTTATTAACTTGCTCAGGACCAGATCTGTCAGAAAAGAGCTGTCAGCTGTGACACAGGATGATGAAAATGTGTGTTGAATCACAGAGAAATTGTCTCACCTGTTTTGCTGAAAAGTTGACTCATTCCTTATGAAGGACAGAGAAACTATAATTCAATGAGTCCTTTATTACATGACTGCTTGTTCAAAATACTGGTAGATTTTTCCTATAAATTCAATTTTGTTCTGCTTAGTTTTTTGTTTTTAGGTTGCAAACTACTAAATATAATGTACCTTTGTTCCAGACAGCAGGGACAGAAAACTTCCCCTGTTTTATGATTAAAAACCACATAAAAAGGAATGAGAACACACAATGGGCAATATATGTTTGGAGAATAATTATGAATTTCCAGCAGCAATGAGCACTTATTTCAAAAGTATATCTTAGTGCTAAAATGTGAAGTCATAGACAGCACATTCTGTTCTTTGGAGCTGGCGAAACAAAAGCTATTCTAAATAGTACTTACTGAGATTGATCACCACTTTGGTCCTTCACAATGTTGTCTAATATCTAAGAATGTTTACACTGCATAATTGCAAAATTTCCACTGCTTTGCTGCATCTGTACTGGTCATGGGAGATAAAGATTACCTTCACGGACTAGTCATTATTTCAGTATCCTGTTCATCTGAAAATGTTTTCTACAATAAAATGATTAAACTTCCAAGTATCTCAATGCCATGAACATTTATAGCTAGAGAAATGGAAAAAAAAAAACCTAGTTTTTGACTTTACAAAGGATACTTAACGAGAAGCCAGATCAAGCTACTTCTATTGGTTAACACAATCAAGATGGTAAAAGACAAGACATATTATCTGTGACAACAGAAGAGTTTGGAAGCCAAATCTGTTAGACTCAGAGGTACACTCAGCATCTTGTGTCCAATCATGAGTTAGATTAAGCCTAGAGACAGGGTGGAAGCCAAAAGAGGAACTATTGAAAGACTGGCTGGTGAGGACAGAGCATCTCGTGAGTTAAACCCTCAGCAGAATTGGGAAGAGGGGAGAAATTCTGAAGTTCTCTTAGTGATATGACTAGCATTTTAGCCCTATTTAGTGAGGAGACAGCAAGAAATCTCATGATTATTGTTTAATATTGCTGAGGCCCATTTGAAAAAGGTAAGTTCTGTGCACTTGACATTCTTCTGGAGATAATTAACTACAAAATTTCTAACAGTGTTGGCTTGTTAGGCTAAATTTTGGTTGCTTCATTCTAGCAAACAATATCAACATTTAATCAGAGATGGAAACAGAGTGAATTCTGTACTTTTTTTCTTTCCAAATATATGTTATATATTTTTTTACTTCTCATTTGAAAAATATTTATCAAAAATGAACTATATGTCAGGAATTTTTCTTGGTGCAATAATTAACTTTAATTAGAATGAAGTCCGTCTATTCGAGGAATTAACATTTTAGTGTGGAGATAGGAAAATGAAAAAGCAATTACAATATGATATATAGTTTTGGATGTTTGGTGAGTCCATAGGCGGGTCATTCAACTTGATATCTAAGATCTGGGAAGGCTGCCTGGAAAAAATGCTATTGTTCACTGAGATCTGAAGCATCGATGTGATTAGCTGGGTGAAGGCCATTGAGGGAAGTTAGAACGTAAAGAAGTGTATTCCAAGCAGAGAAAACTTTGCAAGGATTAGTGGCTAGAAAAATTATGGTGGATCCCAGCAACCATATGGAATTCATTATGATTCAGGAAAAGGGCAGTAGGTTGGAGGAAGAAGAGAAAAAAGAGGACTTATTAGAACTTTAGAACTACTTGATAATCTACGCTAAGAGTTTGATGGTTGTTTTGAGGCACTAACCTTCCATCTTCTTGGCCTGCCAGCTCCCCCAATTAAACTCTCTTCCTTGCCTCGACACCTCGTCTCTTGGATTCATTGGCTTATCATGCAGCGAGCAGAGAGAGCTTGGATTTGGAAACAGTTTGGCTGAGCCAGCCAGGAGCCTTGCTACTCGTGGCTAGCCGGCCCCAGTCAGGGAATATTGGGGCAAGACCCTAGCAGCTGCCAGGAACATTTGTTGTCCTGAGGTTCTTTCCTTCAAGATTCCCTGAAGTGGCACTACTGCCCCCAGTGCTCGGCAGTTGAGACAAGGAACCGACAAACTTCTACAGTTGACGGACTCAGATTTTGTTTGTTGGAGAGGGTAAAGCTACTAGAGCGGAGAGTGGTGGCTGCATGGTGCTGGACTGGCGAGTGGCCGAGAAGAGATACCCCACGTCCAAGGTAAGGAGCAGCGGCTGCGCTTTGCTGCAGCAGCCGGGAAGAGATACCACACGTCCAAGGTAAGAGAAACCCCAGTAAGACGGTAGGCGCTGAGAGAGGGCATCAGAGGAGGACAGACGGAAGCCACAATCACAGAAAACTAACCAATCTAATCATATGGACCACAGCCTTGTCTAACTCAATGAAACTAAGCCATGCTGTATAGGGCCACACAAGACGGATGGGTCATGGTGGAGAGTTCTGACAAAATGTGGTCCACTGGAGAAGGGAATAGCAAACCACTTCAGTATTCTTGCCTTGAGAACCCCATGAACCATATGAAAAGGCAAAAGATAGGACACTGAAAAATGAACTCCCCAGGTTGTTAGGTGCCCAATATGCTACTGGAGATCAGTGGAGAAATAACTCCAGAAAGAATGAAGAGACAGAGCCAAAGCAAAAACAACACCCAGCTGTGGATGTGACTGGTGATAGAAGCAAAGGTCTGATGCTGTAAAGAGCAATATTGCATAGGAACCTGGAATGTTAGGTCCATGAATCAAGGCAAATTGCAAGTGGTCAAACAGGAGATGGCAAGAGTGAATGTTGACATTCTAGGAATCAGCGAACTAAAATGGACTGGAATGGGTGAATTTAACTCAGATGACCATCATATCTACTACTGTGGGCACAAATCCCTTGGAAGACATTGAGTAGCCATCATAATCAACAAAAGAGTCCAAAATGCAGTACTTGGATGCAATCTCCAAAATGACAGAATGATCTCTGTTCATTTCCAAGGCAAATCATTCAATATCACAGTAATCCAAGCTATGCCCCAACCAGTAATGCTGAAGAAGCTGAAGTTGAATGGTTCTATGAAGACCTACAACACCTGTCATAACTAACACCCAAAAAAGATGTCCTTTTCATTATAGGGGACTGGAATGCAAAGGTAGGAAATCAGAAACACCTGGAGTAACAGGCAAATTTGGCCTTGGAATACGGAATGAAGCAGGGCAAAGACTAACAGAGTTTTGCCAAGAAAATGCATTGGTCATAGCAAACACCCTCTTCCAACAACACAAGAGAAGACTCGACACATGGACATCACCAGAGGGCCAATACTGAAATCAGATTGATTATATTCTTTGCAGCCAAAGATGGAGAAGCTCTATACAGTCAGCAAAAACGAGGCCAGGAGCTGACTGTGGCTCAGATCATGAACTCCTTATTGCCAAAATCAGACTTAAATTGAGTAAAGTAGGGAAAACCATTAGACCATTCAGGTATGACCTAAATCAAATCCCTTATGATTATACAGTGGAAGTGAGAAATAGATTTAAGAGACTAGATCTGATAGATAGAGTGCCTGATGAACTATGGACAGAGGTTTGTGACATTGTACAGGAGACAGGGATCAAGACCATCCCCATGGAAAAGAAATGCAAAAAAGCAAAATGGCTGTCTGGGAAGGCCTTACAAATAGCTGTGAAAAGAATAGAAGAGAAAAGCAAAGGAGAAAAGGAAAGATATAAGCATCTGAATGCAGAGTTCCAAAGAATAGCAAGAAGAGATAAGAAAGCCTTCCTCAGCGATCAATGCAAAGAAATAGAGGAAAACAATAAAATGGGAAAGACTAGAGATCTCTTCAAGAAAATTAGAGATATCAAGGGGACATTTCATGCAAAGATGGGCTCGATAAAGGACAGAAATTGTATGGACCTAACAGAAGCAGTAGATATTAAGAAGAGGTGGCAGGAATACACAGAAGAACTGTACAAAAAAGAGCTTCATGACCCATATAATCACGATGGTGTGATCACTGACCTAGAGCCAGACATCCTGGAATGTGAAGTCAAGTGGGCCATAGGAAGCATCACTATGAACAAAGCTAGTGGACGTGATGGAATTCCAGTTGAGCTATTTCAAATCCTTAAAGATGATGCTGTGAAAGTGCTGCACTCAATATGCCAGCAAATGTGGAAAACTCAGCAGTAGCCACAGGACTGGAAAAGGTCAGTTTTCATTCCAATCCCAAAGAAAGGCAATGCCAAAGAATGCTCAAACTACCACACAATTGCACTCATCTCACACGCTAGTAAAGTAATGCTCAAAATTCTCCAAGCCAGGCTTAAGCAATATGTGAACCATGAACTTCCAAATGTTCAGGCTGGTTTTAGAAAAGGCAGAGGAACCAGAGCTCAAATTGCCAACATCCGCTGGATCATGGAAAAAGCAAGAGAGTTCCAGAAAAACATCTATTTCTGCTTTATTGACTATGCCAAAGCCTTTGACTGTGTGGATCACAATAAACTGTGGAAAATTCTGAAAGAGATGGGAATACCAGACCATCTGACCTGCCTCTTGAGAAACCTGTATGCAGGTCCAGAAGCAACAGTTAGAACTGGACATGGAACAACAGACTGGTTTCAAATAGGAAAAGGAGTGTGTCAAGGCTGTATATTGTCACCCTGCTTATTTAACTTATATGCCGAATACATCATGAGAAATGCTGGACTGGAAGAGGCACAAGCTGGAATCAAGATTGCTGGGAGAAATATCAATAACCTCAGATATGCAGATGACAGCACCCTTATGGCAGAGAGTGAAGAGGAACTAAAAAGCCTCTTGATGAGAGTGAAAGAGGAGAGTGAAAAGGTTGGCATAAAGCTCAACATTCAGAAAATGAAGATCATGGCATCTGGTCCCATCACCTCATGACAAATAGATGAGGAAACAGTGGAAACAGTGTCAGACTTTATTTTTGGGGGTGCTGCAGAATCTCTACAGATGGTGACTGCAGCCATGAAATTAAAAGACGCTTACTCCTTGGAAGGAAAGTTATGACCAACCTAGATAGCATATTCAAAAGCAGAGACATTACTTTGCCAACAAAGGTCCATCTAGTCAAGGCTGTGGTTTTTCCTGTGGTCATGTATGGATGTGAGAGTTGGACTGTGAAGAAGGCTGAGTGCCAAAGAATTGATGCTTTTGAACTGTGGTGTTGGAGAAGATCTTCAGAGTCCCTTGGACTGCAAGGAGATCCAACCAGTCCGTTCTAAAGGAGATCAGCCCTAGGATTTCTTTGGAAGGAATGATGCTAAAGCTGAAACTCCAGTACTTTGGCCACCTCATGCAAAGTTGACTCATTGGAAAAGACTCTGATGCTGGGAGGGATTGGGGGCAGGAGGAGAAGGGGATGACAGAGGATGAGATGGCTGGATGGCATCACCAACTCAATGGACGTGAGTCTGAGTGAACTCCGGGAGTTGGTGATGGACAGGGAGGCCTGGCGTGGTGCGATTCATGGGTTTGCAAAGAGTCGGACATGACTGAGTGACTGAACTGAACTGAGGCCTGGAGATAAAAGTATGAAAATTTTTAGCGCATGAGTGATACTTATAACCTTAAGAGTCAATGACGTTGTCAAGAAGTGAGTATAGATGCCAAAGAGAAAGGTCAAAGAACTTTCAGGGACATTCTAATATTGCTTGTTCAGGATAATGGGAATATAGCAAGGGAAATTGATAAGAAGTAGCCCATGAAACAGAGGGAATTCATGAGAATGTAAAGTCCTAGAAGCCAGGTGAAAATTGATCAGAAAGGAGAAGTAAACCATCCATGAATCAAAGTTGCTTTTAGGTCAAGTTAAGAACTGGGAACTCTCCATCGTACTCTGCAATGTGGAAATTACCAATGACCTTGATGAAATCAATTTGAAAAACAGAAGAAAAACCTTAACAATTAAACCCTGTTGGATTTCATAAAAGCAATAGGCAGAATAGTGATCCCCCTGCCCCCAAAGATGTCCTGTCCTAATGAGAGAGTCAATTCCTAGGTAGGTTGATAAGAAGTCCAGGGTCCCTAAGGAGGAGAAAGGGGTCTGGGATTCTTGAGGTGGAGACAGGGGTCCAGAATTCTCAAGAAGGAAAGGACAACTGTCTTTTTTTTTTTCCCCTCTACATTCCTTAGTCTCAGTCACATAAAATATCTTTTTTCTTTATGCCGGGAACGATGATTACACAACAAAACAATTCAGTTTAAACTCTGTACTAATGATTATAAAACAACAATGTATCCTGCTTGAGCACAGTTTCTCCTTCCTGAAAACCTTCTGACTAATCCTGGTATCTTAAAATGTAACTTATGGGGGTGGGTTTGGTAAGATCTTTCTATTGTAAAGTTCTAATCCTGTTATCTTAAAATGTAAATTGTGGGAGTGGGTCTGGTAAGACCTTTACAATCTCGAGACATTCTTTTGATTTATTGTAGTAACTTATTTAAAAAGTATATAGCTCCCTTGCTAAGACCAGCCAGTGGGTCCCTCTCTGATCCCTTCTGATGTCTATATCAGAAGCTTTTTCTGCCCCTTTTCACTGTAACAAAACTTCTGCCACATAAGAACCCTGAATGGTCAAGCCTGTCTCTGATGCCAAAGCTAAATCTTCTGAGATCAGGAATCCAACATGTAAGGGAATCACGAATCCCTGGAATCTATCAATATGTTTAATTCCCATGGCAAATGAGAATTAAAGTTGCAAATGGAATTAAATGTACAAATTAGCTTACTTAAAGAATAAGGTGGCTATCATGGACTATTCAATGGGCCCAATGGAAACACAAGGGTTCTCAAAAGTGGGGCAGGGAGGCAGAAGAGGAGGTCAGGGTGATGCAATGGACTCTACCCACCATTGATAGCTTTGAGGAAGAGGGCCATGAGTCAAGAAATGTCAATGACTTCCAGAAGCTGGAAAAGGCAAAAACAAATGGATTCTCTCTTAGAGCCCTTAAAAAAAGATGACAGCCCTGCCAACAGCTTGATTTTAGCCCAGTCAAGGCTCTTGTCAGACTTCTGACCCACAGAACTGTAAAATAATAAACTTGGGCTGTGTTAAGCCACTGAGACCCAGGATTTCAAGTCTCATGGCTGTCACAGCGATATATCTCACTGGAGTAAAAGCAAAACACGTCGCAATGCAAGAAAGGGAAAATGTGCAAATAATGGCAGAAGCCTTGAAATAGCCAAACTGTACAAGGTGAAAGAGCAACAGAGAATCCTTGAAACAGAAGGCAATACAGGCATAAGGCAAGCATCAAATTCTATGTAAGTCTTCTCAGGAGAGTTCAGTCTCCTTTTTCTGTATCAGAGAATATAGAAAATACAGAGAATACAATTTTCCCTTATCAGAGAATCAGATTATCACCCGCCAGTCACCCAAATCATCAACTCTGGCATCAGCTTCACCTTCTCTTAGACTATCTGATCAAGCATCACCTCCTGTCACCCTAACTCCCTCATCTCTCCCCAGTCTCTCAGGTATTCATCTGGATTGGACCATCTCCATCTCTTACCTGGTTTACTACAAAGCTTCCTGGCTTCTGTCCTGGCCCCTAGTCTTCTCCTTTCCAGGTCACTCTTCAAACTTCTTCCAAAATGACCTTCTTAAAACACAGATAGAACCACATATCCTCTAGTTAAGTCCTCCAGGGGCTTCCAGGCCTTTATCATGCAATTCAAACTCCATTAGTTCAGTTCAGTTCAGTTCAGTTCAGTTACCCAGTCATGTCTGAATCTTTGAGATCCCATGAACCGCAGCATGCCAGGCCTCCCTGTCCATCACCAATTCCCAGAGTTTATTCAAACTCATGTCCATTGAATCAGTGATGCCATCCAATCATCTCATCCTCTGGTGTCCCCTTTTCCTCCTGCCCTCAATTTTTCCCAGCATCGGGGCTTTTCAGATGAGTCAGCTCTTCACATCAAGTGGCCAAGTATTGGCGTTTCAGCTTCAACATCAGTCCTTCCAATGAACGCTCAGGACTGATCTCCTTTAGAATGGACTGGCTGGATCTCCTTGCAGTCCAAGGGACTCTCAAGAGTCTTCTCCAACACCACAGTTCAAAAGCATCAATTCTTCAGCGCTCAGCTTTCTTCACAGTCCAACTCTCACATCCATACATAACCACTGGAAGAACCATACCCTTGACAAGACAGACCTTTGTTGGCAAAGTAATGTCTCTGCATTTCCATTGCTATCTAGGTTGGTCATAACTTTCCTTCCAAGGAGTAAGCGTCTTTTAATTTCATGGCTACAGTCACCATCTGCAGTGATTCTGGAGCCCAAAAAATAAAGCCAGCCACTGTTTCCACTGTTTCCCCATCTATTTGCCATGAGGTGATGGGACCAGATGCCATGATCTTCGTTTTCTGAATGTTGAGCTTTAACCCAACCTTTTCACTCTCCTCTTTCATTTTCATCAAGAGGCTCTTTAGTTCTTCTTCGCTTTCTGCCATAAGGATGATGTCATCTGCATATCTGAGGTTATTGATAGTTCTCCCGGCAATCTTGATTCCAGCTTGTGCTTCTTCCAGTCCAGCATTGCTCATGATGTACTCTGCATAGAAGTTAAATAAGCAGGGTGACAATATACAGCCTTGATGTACTCCTTTTTCTATTTAGAACCAGTCTGTTGGTCCATGTCCAGTTCTATCCATTGCTTCCTGACCTGCATACATATTTCTCAAGAGGCAGGTCAGGTGGTGTGGTATTCCCATCTCTTTTAGAATTTTCCACAGATTTTTGTGATCCACACAATCAAAGGCTTTGGCATAGTCAGTAAAGCAGAAATAGATGTTTTTCTGGAACTCTCTTGCTTTTTTGATGATCTAGCGGATGTTGGCAATTTGAGCTCTGGTTCCTCTGCCTTTTCTAAAACCAGCTTGAACATCAGGAAGTTCATGGTTCACATATTGCTGAAGCCTGGCTTGGAGAATTTTGAGCATTACTTTACTAGCGTGTGAGATGAGTGCAATTGTGTGGTAGTTTGAGCATTCTTTGGCATTGCCTTTCTTTGGGATTGGAATGAAAACTGACCTTTTCCAGTCCTGTGGCTACTGCTGGGTTTTCCACATTTGCTGGCATATTGAGTGCAGCACTTTCACAGCATCATCTTTAAGGATTTGAAATAGCTCAACTGGAATTCCATCACGTCCACTAGCTTTGTTCATAGTGATGCTTCCTATGGCCCACTTGACTTCACATTCCAGGATGTCTGGCTCTAGGTCAGTGATCACACCATCGTGATTATATGGGTCATGAAGCTCTTTTTTGTACAGTTCTTCTGTGTATTCCTGCCACCTCTTCTTAATATCTACTGCTTCTGTTAGGTCCATACAATTTCTGTCCTTTATCGAGCCCATCTTTGCATGAAATGTCCCCTTGATATCTCTAATTTTCTTGAAGAGATCTCTAGTCTTTCCCATTTTATTGTTTTCCTCTATTTCTTTGCATTGATCGCTGAGGAAGGCTTTCTTATCTCTTCTTGCTATTCTTTGGAACTCTGCATTCAGATGCTTATATCTTTCCTTTTCTCCTTTGCTTTTCTCTTCTATTCTTTTCACAGCTATTTGTAAGGCCTTCCCAGACAGCCATTTTGCTTTTTTGCATTTCTTTTCCATGGGGATGGTCTTGATCCCTGTCTCCTGTACAATGTCACAAACCTCTGTCCATAGTTCATCAGGCACTCTATCTATCAGATCTAGTCTCTTAAATCTATTTCTCACTTCCACTGTATAATCATAAGGGATTTGATTTAGGTCATACCTGAATGGTCTAATGGTTTTCCCTACTTTACTCAATTTAAGTCTGATTTTGGCAATAAGGAGTTCATGATCTGAGCCACAGTCAGCTCCTGGCCTCGTTTTTGCTGACTGTATAGAGCTTCTCCATCTTTGGCTGCAAAGAATATAATCAATCTGATTTCAGTATTGGCCCTCTGGTGATGTCCATGTGTCGAGTCTTCTCTTGTGTTGTTGGAAGAGGGTGTTTGCTATGACCAATGCATTTTCTTGGCAAAACTCTGTTAGTCTTTGCCCTGCTTCATTCCGTATTCCAAGGCCAAATTTGCCTGTTACTCCAGGTGTTTCTGATTTCCTACCTTTGCATTCCAGTCCCCTATAATGAAAAGGACATCTTTTTTGGGTGTTAGTTATGACAGGTGTTGTAGGTCTTCATAGAACCATTCAACTTCAGCTTCTTCAGCATTACTGGTTGGGGCATAGCTTGGATTACTGTGATATTGAATGATTTGCCTTGGAAACGAACAGAGATCATTCTGTCATTTTTGAGATTGCATCCAAGTACTGCATTTCAGACTCTTTTGTTGACCATGATGGCTACTCAATGTCTTTCAAGGGATTTGTGCCCACAGTAGTAGATATGATGGTCATCTGAGTTAAATTCACCCATTCCAGTCCATTTAGTTCGCTGATTCCTAGAATGTCAACATTCACTCTTGCCATCTCTTGTTTGACCACTTCCAATTTGCCTTGATTCATGGACCTAACATTCCAGGTTCCTATGCAATATTGCTCTTTACAGCATTGGACCTTGCTTCTATCACCAGTCACATCCCCAACTGGGTATTGTTTTTTCTTTGGCTCCATCCCTTAATTCTTTCTGGAGTTATTTCTCCACTGATCTCCAGTAGCATATTGGGCCCCTACTGGCCTGGGGAATTCCTCTTTCAGATTCCTATCATTTTGCCTTTTCATACTGTTCATGAGGTTCTCAAGGCAGGAATACTGAAGTGGTTTGCCATTCCCTATATATACTATCTAGGTTGGTCATAACTTTCCTTCCAAGGAGTAAGTGTCTTTTCATTTCATGGCTGCAATCACCATCTGCAGTGATTTTGGAGCCCAGAAAAATAAAGTCAGCCACTGTTTCCACTGTTTCCCCATCTATTTGCCATGAAGTGATGGGACTAGAGGCCATGGTCTTAGTTTTCTGAATGTTGAGCTTTAAGCCAACTTTTTCACTCTCCTCTTTCACTTTCATCAAGAGGCTTTTTATTTCCTCTTCACTTTCTGCCATAAGGGTGGTGTCATCTGCATATCTGAGGTTATTGACATTTCTCCCGGCAATCTTGATTCCAGCTTGTGCTTCTTCCAGCCCAGCGTTTCTCATCTCCAGGCCTAGACCCCTCAAATTTCAGACCTGTATATTCAGCTGCCTCAACTACATCTTTACTTGAAAGTTTAACAAGCATTTCAACATCAACATAGTAAAAATGAAACTCCTGCTCTTCCCACTGAAACCTGTTCCATTTGTGGTTTTTCTTATCTTCATTCAGTTCAGTTCAGTCGCTCACTCATGTCCAACTCTGCGACCCCATGAATCGCAGCACGCCAGGCCTCCCTGTCCATCACCAACTCCCAGAGTCTACCCAAACCCATGTCCATTGAGTCGGTGATCCCTCCAGCCATCTCATCCTCTGTCGTCCCCTTCTCCTTCTGCCCCCAATCCTTCCCAGCATTAGGGTCTTTTGCAATAAGTCAACTCTTCGCATTAGGTGGCCAAAGTATTGGAGTTTCAGCTTCAGCATGAGTCCTTCCAAAGAACACCCAGGGCTGATCTCCTTTAGAATGGACTGGTTGGCTCTCCTTGCAGTCCAAGGGACTCTCAAGAGTCTTCTCCAGTACCACAGTTCAAAAACATCAATTCTTTGGCACTCAGCTTTCTTCACAGTCCAACTCTCACATCCATACATGACCACTGGAAAAACCATAGCCTTGACTAGATGGACCTTTGTTGGCAAAGTAATGTCTCTGCTTTTGAATATGCTATCTAGGTTGGTCATAACTTTCCTTCCAAGGAGTAAGCGTCTTTTAATTTCATTGCTGCAGTCACCATCTGCACCGATTTTGGAGCCCAGAAAAATAAAGTTGACACTGTTTCCACTGTTTCCCCATCTATTTCCCATGAAGTGATGGGACCGGATGCCATGATCTTCGTTTTCTGAATGTTGAGCTTTAAGCCAAGTTTTTCACTCTCCTCCTTCACTTTCATCAAGAGGCTTTTGAGTTCCTCTTCACTTTCTGCCGTAAGGGTGGTGTCATCTGCATATCTGAGGTTATTGACATTTCTCCTAGCAATCTTGATTCCAGCTTGTTCTTCTTCCAGCCCAGTGTTTCTCATGATGTACTCTGCATAGAAGTTCAATAAGCAGGGTGACAATATACAGCATTGAGGTACTCCTTTTCCTATTTGGAACCAGTCTGTTGTTCCATGTTTCTTATCTTGGCTGATGTCAACTCCACAATTTCAGTGTTATGACAAAAAGTCTTGGAGTTGCCCTTGAATTCTTTTTTCATTTTTACATCTCACAGTCCCTCTGTCCCAGGAACTCCTGTGACTCTGCTTTAAAATATATCCAGTATTCATCATGTCTCAATACCTTAACGGCTATCACCTTGTTTTAGAAACTGTTTTCAGGACCTCATGATGTAGATCGTATTGGTGAAAGTTGTTTTGCAACAAGTAACATCGTACTCAGAAGCATGATGTACAAAAATTGAGGAACTTGCTCTTCTTTGTTTAATTTTTATTGAAGTATAGTTGATTTATGGTGTTGTGTTAATTTCTGCTATAAACTGATTCAGTAATCCATTATGATTTGTTACAGGATATTGAATATTGTTCCTGTGCTATACAGTAGGATCTTGTTGTTTACCCATACTATATATAATCATTTGCATCTGCTAACCCCAAACTCCTACTCCATCCCTTCTCCACCCCTCCTCCTCCTTCTTGGAAAGCACAAGTCTGAAAAGCTTGCTGATCTTCATGTAGGCAAATCTCAATACATTTATCATATCCTTTATACACCTTACAGATTCCTGGATAAATGCACTGGAATGTAAAAAGCTTTTTTCAGGTACATTTTCTAAGGTGTTTCATTTCTTAAGAAGAAAAGAAAGTCACCTGACTTTGAAATTTGTAGCAGAATTTTATTGCTTTCCATGGCTGGCTAAATCCAGAAAAAAAGTCTTAGATGTGTTTCTGGTCAAGGTAGATGCTGATCTGTGTCGATTTAGGTTGCATTTACTTCAGCCTTTATCAGACTATATCAATACTTATCTCTAGTGGTTTGAATAAGAAGCTTAAGTGCTAGATTCTGATTCTATAAGCAGTTAAATGCCAATCTACAATACTTATTCAGTCCTTTATATACCTCCCAAATATCTAGATAATTCCAGACCACAGTAATATCATTAGGTTAAATTTGATACTCTGAAATAATTTTTAATCACAGAGAAGACTGCTTTTGATTTCATTATCAACTTGATTTCCCATGAATATGGGGAAAGTGAAATGTGCAGCCCAGGTAGAGATTGTGACTAAGTTCCTGCTTCCATTGATATGATGAACTGTATCTCCAGGGTTTCTTTTCTGCTACAAACTTTTGTATTTCTAGTTGCTGGTTCTGATTAAGTTTTTCCTTCCTATGGCATCTTCCTGGGGATTTCTGTTTAAGATAGTCTAGAAAGAAATTTCTTTGCTATTCTTTAGCTATCTTTCACAAAGCTTTCTTCAGGTTTTTTTTTTTTTTTTTTTTTTTAACAGAAGTATTTAAAATTAATCACTATGGCTTGCACACTGGACTTCCCACACCAACCCTAATGTTCTCAGAATACTGATGAGAAGGCACAGCTTGTCCTCAGTGATGGTGCTAACTGTTTTTTGGCTCTTTTCCAGAAAGATCCATCAAAAGAGACGAGGAAAATCCCTTGAGCTTTCTGAAACAAAACACCACTAAAAATTTCTTTTATGAATAGAAACAGCAACAAATAAAAAGTAAATAAAACTGAAGTACAGAAGGTCTTAATATTCAGAATGATACATTTGAAAGAGCAATTAGAAGGGAGAGAGAAAAATGATTCTTTTAAGGCACATCTGTAGCAAGAAGAGAATAGCAAGAAGAGATAAGAAAGCCTTCTTCAGTGATCAATACAAAGAAATAGAGGAAAACAACAGAACGGGAAAGACTAGAGATCTCTTCAAGAAAATCAGAGATACCAAAGGAACATTTCATGCAAAGATGGGCTCGATAAAGGACAGAAATGGTATGGACCTAACAGAAGCAGAAGATATTAAGAAGAGATGGCAATAATACACAGAAGAACTGTACAAAAGAGATCTTCACGACCCACATAATCACGATGGTGTGATCACTGACCTAGAGCCAAACACCCTGGAATGTGAAGTCAAGTGGGCCTTAGAAAGCATCACTATGAAAAAAGCTAGTGGAGGTGATAGAATTCCAGTTGAGCTATTCCAAATCCTGAAAGCTGATGCTATGAAAGTACTGCACTCAATATGCCAGCAAATTTGGAAAACTCAGCAGTAGCCACAGGACTGGAAAAGGTCAGTTTTCATTCCAATCCTAGGAAAGGCAATGCCAAAGAATGCTCAAACTACCGCACAATTGCACTCATCTCACATGCTAGTAAAGTAATGCTCAAAATTCTCCATGCCAGGCTTCAGCAATATGTGAACCATGAACTTCCAGATGTTCAAGCTGGTTTTAGAAAAGGCAGAGGAACCAGAGCTCAAATTGCCAACATCCGCTGGATCATGGAAAAAGCAAGAGAGTTCCAGAAAAACATCTATTTCTGCTTTATTGACTAGGCCAAAGCCTTTGACTGTGTGGATCATAATAAACTGTGGACAATTCTTCAAGAGATGGGAATACCAGACCACCTGATCTGCCTCTTGAGAAATTTGTATGCAGGTCCAGAAGCAACAGTTAGAACTGGACATGGAACAACAGACTGGTTTCAAATAGGAAAAGGAGTGTGTCAAGGCTGTATATTGTCACCTTGCTTATTTAACTTATATGCAGAGTACATCATGAGAAATGCTGGACTGGAAGAAACACAAGCTGGAATCAAGATTGCCAGGAGAAATACCAATAACCTCATATATGCAGATGACACCACCCTTATGGCAGAAAGTGAAGAGGAACTAAAAAGCCTCTTGATGAAAGTGAAAGTGGAGAGTGAAAAAGTTGGCTTAAAGCTCAACATTCAGAAAATGAATATCATGGCATCTGGTCCCATCACTTCATGGGAAATAGATGGGGAAACAGTGGAAACAGTGTCAACTTTATTTTTCTGGGCTCCAAAATCAGTGCAGATGGTGACTGCAGCCATGAAATTAAAGGACACTTACTCCTTGGAAGGAAAGTTATGACCAACCTAGATAGCATATTGAAAAGCAGAGACATTACTTTGCCAACAAAGGTCCATCTAGTCAAGGCTATGGTTTTTCCAGTGGTCATGTATGGATGTGAGAGTTGGACTGTGAAGAAGGCTGAGCGCTGAAGAATTGATGCTTTTGAACTTTGGTGTTGGAGAAGACTTTTGAGAGTCTCTTGGACTGCAAAGAGAGCCAACCAGTCCATTCTGAAGGAGATCAGCCCTGGGATTTCTTTGGAAGGAATGATGCTAAAGCTGAAACTCCAGTACTTTGGCCACCTCATGCAAAGAGTTGACTCATTGGAAAAGACTCTGATGCTGGGAGGGATTGGGGGCAAGAGGAGAAGGGGACGACAGAGGATGAGATGGCTGGATGGCATCACTGACTCGATGGACGTGAGTCTCAGTGAAATCCGGGAGTTGGTGACGGAGAGGGAGGCCAGGCGTGCTGCCATTCATGGGGTCGCAAAGAGTCGGACACGACTGAGCGACTGATCTGATCTCATCTCATTGCTCTTCCTTCAGTTTAGGATTTTCTATGCATTTTTAAGCAAGGTATGTGTGATCAACCCACAGCAAAGGCAGGCATTATGATCTTGGCTCTTGTGTTTATGCATTCCTGTGGCTCTCCTGTTTATTCAGCACAGGCTGCAATATCTTTCCTTTTCATTTGGGATCTGACTCTCCAACCAAAGTCATCTTTGGAGTCATACTTGGAATCGGAGAAAGCAAGTGCTCAGCCAGATTTAGTATCTTCATAATAGAGATGACAATATTTTATAGATACTCGAGTAAAGTAGCAGGTAGCATTTCTAAAAGAGGCTTTCCACAGCTACTATCATCCTATATTTTTAAATATCAAAGGTGCAGGTACCAATTGGCCTCTGGTACACATCCACAGTGGCTCAGATGGTAAAGAATCTGCTTGCAATGTGGGGGACCTGGGATTGATCCCTGGGTCAGAAAGATCCCCTGGAGAAGGGAATGGCAACCCTCTCCAGTATTCTTGCCTGGAAAATTCCACGGACAGAGAAGCCTGGTGGGCTACAGTCCATGGGTTTGCAAAGAGTCGGACACGACTGAGCAACTAACACCTCATTGTCACTTCACATGTTAGAGTGGTGCCCCCTTATTCATAGAGGATATATTCCAAGACCTGCAGTGGATGCCTGACATCACGGGTAGTACTGAACCCCATGTAAATTATGTTTTTTCCTAAACATTCATACTAACAGTTTAAGAAATTGACAACTCTAGTCAATAATAAAATAGAACAATGATAACAATATGCTGTAATAAACCTTATGTGAATGGGATCTTTCTCTCACATATCTCATGGCACAAATGTAGTGCCTTTTCCATCTTAACTAAGCACTCATCACACTGTGGCTTTAACCTTTGCAGTTTGAGGTGTGACAGCAAGACTAGCATGAATTTCTTTTTGCTTTGTCACAATTTCATGGACTAAAGATTTATTCTTACTGTAGAGCTTAGCAACCTCAGCATACATTTCCCCCTCTTTCCTTATTAAGTTGAAAACTTAAGCCTTTTTAGGTAAAAAAAACAACACTTGTGGTTTCTTTGGCAAATCCGAATCGCCCATATCACTACCTTGGGTCTTTGGGGCCATTATTAGGTAAAACAAAGGTGATTTGACCAAAAGCACTGTGATACCACAACAGATACTCTGATAACCAAGATGGCTGCTAAGTGACTAACCTGCGGGATATTGGTCAGAGGGATGTTCCATGATCTGACCAAGACGGAGCCAGATGGTACAAGATTTTATCACACTACTTAGCCTGACATGCAATTTAAAGCTTATGAATGGTTTATTTCTGGAATTTTCCATTTAACATTTTTGGACTGGGGTTGATAGCAGATAACTGAAACTGCAAAAAGCAAAAAATGGACAAGGGATGACACAGTTGTATTCTTACAGTTGATTCTGGACTGGACAGAGATACATTACAGATTATAGATACACATTATAGATACAAAGATACATTAAATGTATCTTTGGAGCTATCTGGGTTCATCTGCAGGTTCACTATTTACTGGTTGTTTAAACTTGGACACATTAAGATAACTTCTGTTTTTAAATTTCCTTACATATAATAGGGGGAGAATTATAGTAATAGTATCTACTTTATACGATTGTTGAGAGGATGAATTTAACATTCTCAAATAAATGTTGGATAATATCATTCGGATAAGTAGTTCAAATTTTAGCAATGAAAATTTTAAATAAAGGTTAAAGTCAGATTATTGTCTTTAAAATAAGAATGAGGCATTTTGAGGGAAGTAGCCTATTTTAACTTCCAAAATTCTAGAGAATATTAGATTGAATAATTTTACCAATATTGAAATAAATCAAATAGTCAGAAGGGATACTGATGATCAGAAATAGATGCTGAGACTTTTGTAGGGAAATCACAGTATTTTTACCTGGAAGAGTAAGTTCTGAAGCTCCAAACTAACATCAAAGTTAGTTTTGCATAAATCTATTGTGTAATGATGTTTAAGAGCTTGAAAATTTTAGTTGCCAGTAACAAAAAAAATAAGATAATGTCTTGAACTTGCGTTCCTGTTAGTAACAGGTGAATGGGATAGGCTTGTGTGTTTGTTCCAATATATAATGTTGACAGCCACAAAATCAACAAACACACAATTACCTACTTTTTTGATAGTTCATGACAGTTAAAAACTCTAAGCCTTTGGTTGGATTCCCATGAGTGTCCCTAGAAACTGTTTCTAGATTGCTCTCACCTCACTGCCCAAGAGGTACATTCTCAAGCAAAAGAAACTGTAGTTCAGTTTATCCAAAAGATTATTAAACATCTACCATGTGAAAAGTTAGTGCCAAAGACTAAGTATAAATACTGACAAACAGAAATATAGAGGCAAATACATTCATTAACAAATACTTGTTTAGAGCTGGCTATACTCAAGAAATCTAGAATGAATCTGAGATATTCTATTAAGTTTTAATTTATTTATTTTATATTTTAAAAAACTTTTAAATTTTAATTATTTTAAAATTACTATTTATTGGAGTACAATTACTTTACAAAGTTGTGTTAGTTTCTGCTATACAGCAAAGTGAATCAGCCATTGATTACATATATCCCCTCTTTTTTGGATTTCCTTCACATTTAGGTCACCACAGAGTACTGAGTCCCCTGTTCTATACTGTAGGTTCTTATTGGTTCTCTATTTTTTACATTGTATCAATAGTATACATACATCAGTCCTCATATCCCAATTCATTCCCCTCCCTTGAAATCAGTATGTTCATTTCTCTCTGTCTATGTCTCAAGTTGCTTTTTAAGTGCTACCATATGGAGACTAATTTTCTGTCCCTGATTCTTTCTTCAAACTTAAACTGATTGTTTCCTCCTCTGAAATCCCGAAGAAATTTTTTTCTCACTTACACTCATTAAGACCTCTAATTTTTTATAGTTATTTAATTTACAAGATAGAAATAGTTGTTCTTAGGTCAGTGACTGAAATCAGAATTATTAGGTAAAATTCTCAGCTAAAACACGTACTGTGAAACCTTGAGCAAATAATCTCATCATTTTGTGTGCCAGTTTCCTTGTATTTAAAATAGAAGGTAGTAACAGCACTCATCTCACAGAGTTCTGAGAATTGAAGGTTCTAATAACTTGTAAATATACTTAGGAAAGTGCTTTCAAAAGTGATTTTATGATCTTTTTTGAATTAGCAAAAATTAAAAGTAATCACACATTTAACTCACATGAACTTACAATAAAACACATTATCAAATAGTACAAGCAATACAATATTGAAAAACTGGAAATGAAAGGATATTGGAGGAGATTACAAGGAAGATTCTAATAACATGCAATCATACACATATGATCATTTATTTTATTTTCAATTTTATTTTCAAGTGTGACTTGAAAACCTGCCTCCAACAAACAATTACAAATTGTGATTCAGATATAGAAAACATCTTTTTGAATGCATAGCTGACTATATAGGAAATTTAGTGACAACCACATGGCCAAAACAAGGATTGAACTATCGTAGAGCTAATATTGTGGTGCCAAGGTGACTAGAAGACTTGAATTTAATGGCCATATGAGGTAGGGACTTAGAACTTGGATTTTAACAACACAAAGTAGGAACTGAGAGCTCTTCCAAAGCTGCACCCCTGGTAGAAGTATGTACAAGAAAAAAAAAAAATCTACCTGTGACGATGGGAGATAATAAGAAAGCTTATATATTTCTATTTAGTTCTTTTGTGGAAAAAAAAATCTCTTTATAATTTGTAATCAAGTTTTGGCCACATGTGTGTGAAGCTTGAATTTACACTAACTGCATAGTATAAGAGTCACCAAGCTGAAAAGTATAACATAAATAAGATGCTCAGCTAGTCCAAGAGTGGTTGGCAGAAGCAAATGCAAACTCTTTTGAATGGGTCCACCCTAAACTTAGGTTGTGCAAGCTTGTCTCCGATAGAGCCCCTCACAATCTAAATTATACACAGGAAATCTGCTTATGGTTAGTGTTAACAGACACATGAACAGGAGGATTAGATACCTAAGGACTTGTTAAGAATACTGACTGGAACATGAGAGCTAATCAATAAATATTTAAGTCAATGAATGTGGTATATACATCCTTGCTTATTTCTACTATAGAGGCTGAGTTTTCCTGTACTTGACTGCCCTGTTTTCTTCTTAAACTCCCTCAACATTCTGTGTAGACTTATCTTGAGGATTATTATGGTTTTGATGCTATATTATATGTAGGCAAAGCAGGGTGTAAGAGGACTTTGTGATAGAAGTTTGTGGAAGTTCTTTTTCTGATGACTTCTAATTTATTAATAAAAGGAGAGGCAAAGTCATTACTTGAGAGTGAAGAAAATGGAAATGGTATTAGAAATTTGAAGAGAGTAGAAGTCATCTGGAAAGTCATCATAAAAGTGATCTGGAATACAGAAAAGTGAGTTGGAAAGGGAAATATGATTAGATTACTAGGAAGGTCTAAGGACTCATTTGTGGTTGATAGTCAAGGATTTGAAGTGAGACCAATCATCAGAGTTTTGTTTTGTCTAGCACACCAGATACAGGGTAATATGGGAGACTGGATTTATCCAGTACTAGGGCTTTTTCAGTGTATAAACAAACAACGGACTAAAGAGTCATGGCTTATGCAGAAGAATGATTATAATAATGAACCATGAAACTCAAGATGGGAAAGAAGGGGAGTGAGGATATGAGGAAGTGAGGTTTAGTGGAGCGAAGGTGAAAGTGGGCTCGGAGAACATTTGAAAAAGAAAATAGTAGAAACAGTAGTATGCTTAAAATTGACATTTTGGAGGACTGAAGATACTGATAAGATCTGTGTGGCCACTACAGTCCAGTGGCTAAAGTGAGGTGGAGGAGGTCATATCAGGGGGAGGGCAAATTAGGAATGGAAAGTCCAGGATAGAGGGGACTGTCTACCTTAGCAATTCTCGACTCTGAGTGCATATTAAAATCACCTGGAGAGCTTCAGAAAATATGAGCATCTAGGCTATATCTCAGACAAATTAATCCAGAATTGCTGAAAGTGGGACTTAAGTACTAGTGTTTTAAAAATGTTCCTCATGAAATCTAGTTCACAGTCAAATTGAGAACCACTGAGAGATATGTGTAGAAAATAATAACAAAGAGAAAATGAGCCAAGAGGTAAAAACTTTCAAAACTGGGCTATGGGAGTTTTTTTTTTTTTTTTTTTTTTTATCCAGGATGTCTGTTGATAAAACTACAAACATTTATGAAATAGTGGTAGTACATAGATGTGAAAAAACTATATTCAGTCAACAAAATCCTTAAGGAGTTTGGATTCCCAAACCCCTTGAGAAAAGCCCAGTTTTTGAGATGAAGAAATAACCCCATTCTCTTGGTTCTGTTTTAGAGGATCTTTCTGGTACTTTGGTACTTCTTTAGCAGCTGTGTTGTTGTTCTGTCGCTCAGCTATGTCCGACTCTTTGCAACTCCATGGACTGCAGCATGCCAGGCTTCCCTGTTCTTTACCTTCTGCTGGAGCTTGCTCAAACTCATGTCCATCGAGTTGGTGATGTCATCCAACCATCTTGTCCACTGTCGTCCCCTTCTCCTCCTGCCTTCAATCTTTCCCAGCATAGAGGTCTTTTGTAATGAGTTGGCTCTTTGCATCAGGTTGCCAAAGTATTGGAACTTCAGCTTCATCATCAGTCCTTCCAATGAATATTCAGGATTGATTTCCTTTAGGATTAACTGATTTGATCTCCTTGCAGTCCAAAGGGTCTCTCAACTGTGAAAGTGAAAGTGAAGTAGCCCAGTCATGTCCGACTCTTTGCAACCCCGTGGACTGTAGCCCACCAGGCTCCTCTGTCCGTGGGATTTTCCAGGCAAGAAGAGTGGGTTGCCATTTCCTTCTCCAGGGGAATCTTCCCGACCCAGGGATTGAACCCAGGTCTCCTGCATTGCAGGCAGACACTTTAACCTCTGAGCCACCAGGGAAGAGTTGTATTTAATTATATCAACTGTAGTTGTATTTAATTAAGTTGTATCAACTGTAGTGGTATTTAATTCTGCATCAGTGGTAAATAGAATAAAACTGGCTTTTAACATCAAAATTTTCTATAAAATACATAATGAAGGAAAGAGCAGTGAAAAATGAATTAAGTACATACTTCTAATGCAGGATATAAAAGTTCTGGAAGGTTCCTGCTTCCAAAACAAACTAGATTCATTCATGTTAAAATGCAAGTCTAGTAGGCAATGTTCACCTTAACACCCCACTTTAATTATTCAGGAAGCTTTGCTGGTTGCTATGGTCGGCTGAGGAAAATTCTCCCACAAGTTTTGTGTTAAAAGATGTCAGATCAGTCCTTCCTGACTTGAAATCTAAATTTTCTTTTGCCCTTGCCATCTCTCTTGATTCAGTTTTGTAATTCTCAGCGAAAGCTAATGTAGCTGCCAGGCTTTTTCACAAATTTTCATCATGGGTACTTTTCCCAGGCTTGGTCTTCCAGTCTATGTTGAAAAGGTAGAGTATAAATCTATCTCCACTGTTTTGATGGTGTGTACATTTTTAAGAATGTTGATCTAAATTCTGCATCCTTAAAAAAGTTCATGGGACTGGACTTTTTGATCTGTAAAGGTAAAATTGTAGCTGGCAGAGATTATTACATTTGAGAGACTAGATGAGCAGGTAATTGTCCTCTTTTCCCATCTCTCTTTGTGGAAATTGGGCATTGGACATGGTGTTTTGTTCTACTATTCCTCTAGGTACAATTGGAAGAGTCAGCTTTATGAGTAGATGAGAAGGCAGAGCTCTATGCCAGTATTTTGAGAGCTCTGCAATGTTTTTGTCACATTGCCGAAGTGCTACATTTGGAGGCCTAATAATATTGAGTGTTGGATTTTATTACTCTTTAAAGAGTTTGCACTTCAAATGTTAATAGCAGTAGGAATCTACATCATATGATTTTGGAGGGCTAGGTATTTCATTTAGCTAAGCACAGAGAGGTACAGAAAGAAGACAGAGCATCTTTCTGGTAGGAAGTCAGAATGGGTGGGAGAGGTGGGTGAAGATGGGGGAAAATCAAGAAGGAGCACAGAACAGGAGTGGTGTGAGCTCTACATTAGAGTTTTGCCTTTTGCCAGACTTGCCTATAGGCCCAGAGGGAGTATACTGAGAGTTGATGGCCAAGGAGAGTATTTTTATTCATTAATTGTTTGCATGCATTTGGGTGTGTATGGTGATATATATGGGGCCATAAGTTAATATAATAAACAAATCCCTACAAAGGAATGTTTGATCTGAGGAGTCAGTGAATCATCAAGAAATGAAATTGGCTACATTTTAATAAAATGCCAAATGCATGTGAAATTACCAAAGATGGTGAATTATAAGAATAGGAAACCTTTTTCAAGATCAATCTTTAATAAAATAGAATCTAGATAATGAATACATATTTCATGTTAGAAGCTATTCAACAAGGGGACATCAAGTAAGGTTGATAATAAAATTTTACTGGCAGTCATCTTCTTGGAATTCTACTTTATGTAATTAAACTATAGTGAGGAAAGAGAGAGAAAAGTAAAGGAGTTTAATGTGGGCTCTTTTGACCTCCATTCTAATTTAATTGGTTCATACAGGCAGAAATGCACCCTACTGTTTACGTGATTGTAATGGAACCACCAGTTATTATGTTTATTCAAGACTCCGGTGTACCTTTATTCATCTGTTCAAAGGAAGTATTTTATTATAAAATATCAACATGATACTGCAAAATAAAAGTAAGGGCCTGATTTTATACATACATACATGTGCTCATACATGCTCGCTTTGCATTTCCTGATTCCTGACAGTTTTTTGAATGACTCCAACCTCTGGCATCTACCATCACATCTACTTCTGAAGTCAAATCTCCTTCTTCCTCCCTGTTATAAACACATTTGTGATGATGTCTAAGGCTTACTTGGATAATGCAGGATAATACCATTCAAGATTCTCAATTTAATCACATCTGCAAAGTTTCCTTTGCCTTTAAGGCAACACATTTACAGGTTCTAGGGTTAGAATTTGGACACTGTGGGAGCCATTAGTCAGACTATGGCACAATGCTTTTGACTTTAAGACAGAATGACAGATTCTGCAATTGCTAGACAGGTGACATAGGATGTTGACTAGGATTTTTTTGGTGTCTTAGAATTTCAACTGAGGTCATAAACCTGAGAAAGGTAGGTACATTCACATGTTAAGGAGAGATGCTTTACCACATCTGTAACTAAATTACTGAGAGATAGCAGAACCTCTCCAGGGACTAAGAATGGGAACTTTGAAGAGTGATTGGAGAGAAAATAGTTAAAACAGATGTGTCACTGGGTTAAGAGAATGATGGTATTTTCTCTCCCCTCCCAAGGAAGTGGGAAGTGGGGATTCTGGCACTTATCTCAAGCCAGTTCAGTAAGTCTTAGAGACTAGAGATCCCAGAAGTAGGAGAGACTAGAATCTTACTTCCTAGGTGAATGCTTGCATAACTGTAGAAACCTTTAAGCCTTCTTAATGTTTCCACCAGCCTGAAATCTGGCAGGAAGATTCTTTAGAGGGCATTTATTGTGGCAAATTATTTACACCTGTTACATAAGACATAATAAAAGCTTCATAATCTCTGCTAGAGATAACCTTCAGTGAGAGACAGTATAGATGGAGGAAGGAAGGGGAGAAACAGATAAAGATGACTTTGTGATTGCAGTTATCTTATCCAATGATCAGATTTTTACTATGGGAAAGGGTGAAGTTTTGGAATGAAAGTCAGCTTGAAGTTCTAATTTAGACTGGATGGAATTTTTTTATTCCTTGAAAGTGAATCACTATTACTCAAGTGAAAATGCTTTTGAAGCTGAAAGAGGTCAGAAAGGTACGGGATATGCCTCAGTTATTATCTTGGAGCAGTGAAGGGAGCTTGCAGCAGAGAGTACTGGTTAGCAATGGCTGGAGAAAAGAATAAAGAAATTTACTCCTTTCGATAGTCTACTCCACAAGTAAGAATGTGGCAAAGAACAGAGGAGAATAAAAGTGTGGCTATGTCATGGACACGTATTAGTACATCCACTACTAAGTATGTTTTAAAGTTAAGAGAAGGACTTTCCTGGCAGTCCAGTTTGCGCTTCCACTGCAGGGGGTGTGGGTTTGATCCCTAGTTGGGGAACTAAAACACCATATTCTGCTCAGTCAAAAAAAAAAAAAGTTAAGAAAATGCCCATTAGAATAAATCTCTAGGTCTCCCGAAAAACAAAGGGAAGCAAGAAACCAAACCAAATTACAACTATTGTGACCAAATGCCATTTTTCATTGAAAATAAAACATAGTTATTTACTGACAATTTACAGCTCCAAGCTTTACTGAAATTGTTAGCAATTTAAAAAAATTTTGATTCATTTGCAATTAGTCATTAAGTGTAGGATGATATTTCTGATTTAGGTGAAAAAATTATACCCCACACTTTTTTTTTTTTTCTTACCCCAATACGTGACTCAAATGAAGAGGCAGCATTCATAGAAAGAAGAGCAAAAATATGGAAAGAATACCCAGTGTGGTATTTTTCTGTTCATTTAATCTAATATATTAAATTAATTAAATTTAAAATAAGTCTTTCATGTGACAGATTAGGTAACAGCAAGCTGGAAGACCTTTCTCCACAGCTTGCTTTTAGCGTGCCATTTCCTTTCGTTCCCTATAAATGTTTGGCCCACAGACCTCCCATTAGTTTAAAAGGGATTCAGCATCTAAATATACACTAGAACATGAAAATGTGTCCTAGTAAGAAAAGCCCTCTACTACCTCATGCAATAATGCTTCAGGGGAATCCTGAAAGATTAGTCATTAATTTCACTTCCTGTCCCTGTCAATGATTAGACAAAGGAAATAATATGGCTTTAAAATGAATCAATTACACAGAGGACATTCATTAAACTGCCAACTCTAGAAAATAATAAAATATTTTTTTTCTTCTTAAATCTAAATGAAAAGAATCAAAATGCAGAAGGAGACTTTATTGAAATGCCAAAGTAAAACAGAGTTAGTCTTTTAAATGATGGCTGTGTATCTGTTAAAAATATGAATGTGTACTTTATTTCATTGAACTAATGCCTTTGGGGCCTCAACTATTGCTAAGCACTGTTGTAGATTATAGAAATATGAACAAGATATACAAAAACTTCAGTATTCACATGATTTACATTCCAGAGTACAAAGATGGGGAATATATATAATACATTTTATGTGTATGTATTATATATTCACAAATACACATACACACACGAGCTTATAGTGACATGTTCTGTGGAGTACATATAATTAAGGAAGTGGAGGGAAGGATAAAGAAAGTTATTTTAAATAGGGTAGTTCCAAAATTCCTCTTCAGTTAGGTAACTGAGTAAATACCTGAAGGAAGTGAAGGCTAAACATAGCAGTAAATGGTAGAAGTTTCTAGGCAGGGGGAGAAGCAAGCGCATGTTTTGCTTAGTAGACACTAAAGAAGATAGAATGATTAGAGGAGAGAAAGATTATAGATGACAGAGAGGAAGCAGGGAGGTAGATGACGTAGATCTCATAGGACATTGTAAGGAATGAAGTTTTTACTCTGAGGGGAAAGAAGGCCATGGGAAGGTTTTGAGTAGTTGCATAATCTTGTTGGGACCAGATACCTTCACTTCATGGCAAATAGAAGGGGCAAAAGTGGAAGAAGTGACACTTTTTATCTTCTTGGTCTCCATAATCACTGAGGACAGTGACTGCAGCTGCGAAGTTAAAAGACTCTTGCTCCTTGGAAGGAAAGCTGTGAAAACCCAGGCAGCATATTAAAAACTGGAGGCATCACTTTGCTGACGAAGGATGACTCCTGGGTTTTTTGTCTGAGGAACTGGAAGGATGAAAAGTGCTCTTTACTGAAATGCAGCAATCAGTGGGAGGGGCAGGTTAAAAGGAAATTGGGCTTCAGACTTTTATTAGATGTTAGACATTTCCATGGATCTGTCTAGTAAGAATTTGATATATGAATATGGAATCCAGAGAGAGATCTGGGCTATTTATATAGGTTTGGGAAATAGAAATATCAATGAATATGGATAAATAAATAGATATAGATAGATATACAATCTAGGAACTGAACATGGATAAAGATTAAGTCCTAAAGGACTCCAGAGTTTAGATTTGGGGAGTATGCATGAAATAGAAAAGGTAGTGAAGCTGAAGGAAAATCATAAGTAGGTTATTCTAGAAAGCAAAGGATGGATGTTTTCCAAGGGAGCATGGTTGACTGGTTAAGGATCTGGCCAGTGATTTGGTCAAAGAGGAGTTCATTGGTATCTTTGATGAGAGCAGTTTTGAGTGGAAAGATGATAGAAGGTTAAAGACTTGTTATATTACAGTAGGTTCAAGACAAAAATGGGAATAAATTGGAGATGGCAGATACAGGAAAACTTTAAAGAAGCTTTGTAATAAGATGGGCTTCCCAGGTGGCACTGTGGTAAAGAATCTGTCTGCCAATGCAGGAGACCCAAGAGATGCGGGTTTGATCCCTGGGTTGGGAAGATGCCCTGGAGTAGGAAATGGCAACCTGCTCCAATATTCTTGCCTGGAAAATTCCATGGGCAAAGCAGCTTGGTGGGTGACAGTCCATGGGGCTGCTATAGGAGCAGTTACATGAGAGATAACTGGAAGGGGATGTGAGGTCAAGGAGAGATATTTTTCCATGACTTTTAGATGGTAGAAGTTATAGCAGTTTTTGTTTGTACACTGGTGGGAGTGTCACGGTGGCAAGTAGAAAATTGATGATGGAAGAAAGAGAGGAGAAATTGCCAAACTGATGAGACTGTGTAGGCGAAAGGCAATGGATCTAGTGCACAAGAGGGATTGCCTTTAGACTGGAGCAGGGCAATCTATCTGAGGCAGTGGGTGGAAAGGCAGACTACGTGGGTGCAGATGATGGTAGAGGAATAATTGTGGAGTGGGCACCTCTGGAAATTCTTTTCTGATTAATTTTTTCAGTGAAATAGGAAGCACATTCTTCAGCTGAGAGTGAGGATGGAGGAGGCCCTAGGGAGTGGAGCTTTGAGAGAGAAGAGAATGTGGGGCGTAGTTTTCTTAGGAGGCTGGAAGCGTGAATGAGGTGTAGAAATAAAGGAGGATAACTGGTCCACACTAAAGGCTTGCTGTTGCCTAACCTGTCTTACGGAAGACCTGTTTTCTGTTAGACAATTTAAAACAAAGCAAGTCAGCCTTGTTTTATATAATTCCTCAATTTACATGAAGTTCATGGGGACAGGCATCGTCTGGGTGGAAATATGGCTGTTTTCATGTTTGGGTTTTGCCAGATGAGTATAATACAGTGAGAAAGGAGTGAGAGAGAAGTAGACATAAGCAAAGGAGGGCTCTGATGATGAGTTATGGAATTTAAGAAAGGCAAGCATGGAAGTGAGACATATGGAGAGGGGCTTGATTCATAACTTAGAACTTGGTGAAGCCAGGAAGTGTTGGAGGTCAATGTGATGGTCCGAGAGTGTGATGATTATCCTGACTCAGACAAGGTCTAGACTCCAAGGCATGCAGTGGGAAAGAATGGCCGGACTAGGAAGATGTAGTCTTTGGAGGAGAGGGGGATGGAAGAACCAAGGGGCAAGGTACGGTGTTGGTAGGGGTGTATGCACTGAACTGGAATCTCCAAAAATTATGCCAAGTTGTGCTGGAGAGAACAGTAAGTGAAAGCTAAAAATCTCATGGGCTCAGTAAGAGTAATAGAATGATTCACTAAAAAAATGATATGAATATATATCCAAGAACATTCTGTGAAATTTTGTCCAGACGAGTGAAAAAAATTTGAACGAATTTAAGTGAAGTGAAGTGAAAGTCATTCAGTTGTGTCCAGCTCTTTGTGACCCCATGGACAATACAGTCCATGGAATTTTCTAGGCCAGAATACTGGAGTGGGTAGCCTTTCCCTTCTCCAGGGGATCGTCCCACCCCAGGGATCGAACCCAAGTCTCCTGCATTGCAGGCAGATTTTTTTACTAGCTGAGCCACCAGGGAAGCCCAAGAATACTGGAGTGGGTAGCCTATACCTTCTCCAGCAGATCTTCCTGACCCAGGAATCTAAATACCCTTCAATAAAGTAAAGTGAAGTCGTTCAGTTGTGTCTGACTCTTTGAGATTCCATTGACTGTAGCCTACCAGGCTCCTCTGTCCACAGAATTTTCCAGGCAAGAGTACTGGAGTGGGTTGCCGTTTCCTTTTCCAGGGGATCTTCCCAATCCAGGGATCGAACCCGGGTCTCCCACATTGCAGGTGGATGCTTTACCATCTGAGCCACCAGGATAAGTGAAAGATTGAATAAACTATGGGCATATCCATACAACGGAATGATATGCAGCCTTTAAAACTGAGGTGAATAAACATATACTGACAAGGGAATATGTAAACAACATACGAAGCGAAGAGACAATGTTCACATATTAATATGAAAAGCAAAATGCAAAAAAGCAAAATTTAGAAAATTTTAAAAGTTAAAGAAGTGTGATTATACCCAGAGATATGCATATGGCATATGCTTTAGGAAAGAACTACCCAACAGATGTTCCCAGGAGTTGAAACTGGCAAGACTGTTATGGAAGGAGGAACTTTCACTTCTTTAGGTAAGGAGAAATTTTCTTTTCCAAGACATATAATTTTCTTTAAATGTTTTCTTGTGCAAACTACTTGTACTAGAAAATAAATAAATCACAGGAGTGTATTATACCGTACAGGGTATATAGCCAATACAATGATTATTTTGTATGATGCGTAATCTAAGAAAATACTGAATCCCTATGTTGTACATCTGAAACTAGTACATACTGTGAGCCGACTATACTTCAACTAACGGTTTCTTATAAAACATAACGCAGATAAATACAGGCGAACAAAACCTTGAAGTAGACGTGGATTTACTCTCAAATCAACATTCATGACACAACTACTTGGATCAGAACATACAAGATTGCCAATCTCCGTAATCCCCTCTGTGCTCCCTCTTCCTTACTGCTCCTCCTCTCTGTTCCAAAGTTAGAAACTATCATGACTTTATGGCCATCACATCTGTGATTTTCTGTACACTTTACTACCTACACAAGCATTTTCATGCATTGTAGTGTTGTCCTGCCTGTTTGTAAACTTCATACAAATAGAATAATCCAATATGAATTCTGTTGTGCTGACTTCTTTTCTTCAATGTAAAATTCATCTGTATTGCAAGATATGGAAATTTTTTAAAATTTGCCTTTTTTTTTTTTTTGGTGAGAACATTTAAGTTCTATTCTCTTAGCAAATTTCAATTGTATAATACAGTATTATCAACTACAGTCACTATACGTTAGATTCTCAGACTGTTATTGAACCAGACTTGAGTCCGCTCACCTGATGAGCAGCAAAGCCAATCCACGGCACTGCGCTGTGTGAAGGAAGGCACAGTGTTGTCACAGGGCAAAGCGAGGAGAATGGGAAGCTCATGTTCTAAAGACCTGAATTCCCTCATGGTTTTCAGGGAGCGGTTTTTAAAGGCAAAATGAGGGAGAGGGGCACAGGGTGTCTGATCAGCTTGTGGACATTCTTTTGTTTGGTTGGTGGTGAGGTTACTGGATGGCATTTGGGGAATCAACATCATCAACTCTGGCTTCAACTGGTCTGAGGTCTCTGGGCTTGTGATCAGCATGCAGTTAACTCCTGCAACATGGTGAGGGTTTTAGTATATCTGCAAAACAACTCAAGAATAGAGCTCAGGATATTATCTATAGCCCTTGAGGAGGAACTAGAATTCGTTGACTTTGTTTTATGATTAAACTATTATTATTTTTTCTTGCTTGACTGCTTTCCTTTGTTTCTATATTTTTTTACTTCTCTGGTTAAATTTGCTCTTTGAAACCTGGGGAAGGCCAGGAGGCTGAAGTTTTTCTACAAATAAGAGGTGGGGGATATGGGAAGAGGTAGGGGTAGGTCTATCCCTGGGGAGGCTAGCAGGGTCCTGCTTAGAGTCAAGATCTTATTCACCTTATAACCTAAAGATAGCTGTTTTTATATAGTATTCTATATATACATATAAAATTCATTTGTCCATTTACTATTAATGGACATATGGTTTATATCTAATTGTGGATTGAAACAAATGTTGCTGTTATGAACATTCTTGTACATAGTTCTTGGTACCTTGTGCATGCATTTCTATTGCATACGTTTCTAGTAGTAGAATTGCTGAGTAATAGGATTTCTATCAGAGAAGGCAATGGCACCCCACTCCAGCACTCTTGCCTGGAAAATCCCATGGATGGAGGAGCCTGGTAGGCTTCAGTCCATGGGGTCGCTAAGAGTCGGACATGACTGAATGACTTCCCTTTTACTTTTCACTTTCATGCATTGGAGAAGGAAATGGCAACCCACTCCAGTGTTCTTGCCTGGAGAATCCCAAGGAAGGGGGAGCCTGGTGGGCTTCCGTCTCTGGGGTCGCACAGAGTCGGACATGACTGAAGTGACTTAGCAGCAGCAGCAGCAGCACGATTTCTATAGTTTAAGTTGATGATAAACTGTTTTACTCCAAGTAGTAGAGTCTCTGTAGCTTCATAGGCTGTCCAACACTTGGTGTTGTCATTAGATTTTTTTCCCCCTCGTATCTAATAATGGGAGCATAAGGATATCACTTTGTGGTTTTAATTTGTATTGATATTCTTATCAGTGGGGTTGTATACTAGCTATCAGAGAAGGCAATGGCACCCCACTCCAGTACTCTTGCCTGGAAAATTCCATGGACGGAGGAGCCTGGTAGGCTGCAGTCCATGGGGTCGCTAAGAGTCGGATAGGACTGAACGACTTCCCTTTCACTTTTCACTTTCATGCGTTGGAGAAGGAAATGGCAACCCACTCCAGTGTTCTTGCCTGGAGAATCCCAGGGACGGGGGAGCCTGGTGGGCTGCCGTCTATGGGGTCACACAGAGTCGGACACAACTGAAGTGACTTAGCAGCAGCATACTAGCTATTTGAACAAGTTCTGACAAATTGCTTGTTCAATCTCAAGAGTGTTTTTTCCTACTGAATAGTTTGAGTTTCTCTTTTGGTTTTCAGAGGATTTTTAAAAGATATCAATTCAAGATATGAGTCCTCTTTTGACTCTACGTGTTGCAAATACAGGGGTCTATAGTTTGCATTTTGCTCTGTTAGTGGTGACATTTGACAAAGAACTTTGATACAGTCAGATTGATCAGTATTTTCTGTGGCTCAGGATTTTTGTGTCCTCTTTAAGAAGTCTTTCCCAAAGTTAAGAGTATAAAGATATTCTCTTATTAATTTTTAGAAATTTGTCTTTGTCTTTCACACTTAACTACATAATCCAACTGTAATTGATTTTTGTGTCTGGCGTGAGGTAAAAGTCTAGTTACATTTTAGTTCCATAGCCACTTATATGGCTTTCTAATTGTTTCAGAACCATTTTCTGGGAAAACGTGTTCTTCCTCCACTATTGTGAAGTGCTTTGTTGTTTAGTCGCTAAGTCATGTCTGACTCTTTGTGATCTCACTGACTGTAGCATGCCAGGATCCTCTGTCCATGAAATTTCCCAGGCAAGCATACTGGAGTGGCTTGCCATTTCCTTCTTTAGAGGATCTTCCAAACCCAGGGATTGAACTTGCGTCTTCTGCGTTGGCAAATGAATTCTTTACCACTGAGCCACCGGGAAGACTTGTGAAGTGCTAGATTTGCAGAAATCACGAGGCCATTTGTGAAGAATTTCTTTCTAGCGTTTCTATTCTTTTGAGCTGTTGTTTTTATTCTTATGCCAATACCTTACTGTTTTAATTACTGTATCTAATATTCAATGGAGCAAATCCTCCCATCCATTTCTTCTTCTTTAAAAATGTCTTGGCTAAATTTGGGCTTCCCTGGTGGCTCAGGTAGTAAAGAATCTGCCTGCAATTCAGGAGACTTGGGTTCGATCCTTGGCTCGGGAAGATCCCCTGGAGAAGGGAATGGCTATCCATGCCAGTACTCTGCCTGGAAAATTCCATGGACAGAGGAGCCTGGTGGGCTACAGTCCTTGGGGTTGCAAAGAGCTTAGCCCTTCACCTTTTTACATTTCTGTGTAAGTTTTACTACTGGTTTGTAACATTCCACATACACAGTATTAAAAATTTTACAGGATTATATTAAATCTATATATCAAATTGGAGCGATTTAATATCTTTCTGACATTTGAGCCTTTGATTCATATCCATGGTATATTTTCTCATTAGTTGAGACCTTTCTTTCAGTAACATTTTATAATTTTCTGGGTTGAGAGTTTCCATGTGTTTTATTAGGTTTATGATATTCATACACGTATCATCTGCAGTTGGTACCATGGCATACCACCCAGCTTTTCCCTCTGGGACTAGAGCACTTGTTCCTTGGCTGCTGGGGGTGTTAGAGATTGACAGCACTCAGCTGAGTCTCCCTGAAACCTGCTCTCCCAAGACATTTATGAATTTTTATGTTCTTTTCCAAGAATCATTTATTGGCTATGCTTATCTTCATTTTCTCTTTTTATTTTATTGTTTAATTTGTGCTCTGTCAAGTATTTAAAAGTTATCTATCTATATTTTTACCCTTTTCCTTTTCAAGTTTCTGTAAGTCTCCAAAAAGCATCACATAACTGAGATTTTTGCAAAAATTTAGGTTTAAATCTACAACTAAATCTAATTTATTTCTAGCTCTCATATTTATATTTGTTTTATTTTGGTATGAGATTTTTTTTTTTTTTAATCAGGCTTATGGAGACATATATATGGCCAAACTGTACAATTTAAAATTTGAGTTTGGTGCATTTTGACAAGTGAATATTAATTATACCACCATATAATTCAGTACATTAATCTTATCACAATTAAGATATAGCACATTTCCATCATACCTAGAAGATGCCTATTGCCCCACTGCCATACATCCCTTCTTCAGTCTTCCAGAATGTGATAACTAATTATCTGATTTCTGTCCCTAAGACTTTGTGTTTTGCATTTTTTTGAACGTCATATATATGGAATCATATAGCACGTGACTTTTTGTCTCTGGCTTCCTTTGCTTACCTTGCTTTCAAGATTCGTCGATGTTGTTGCATGTATCACTAGTTAGTTCTTTCTTGAGGGATAGTATTGCACCGTATGGACACATTGCAATGTTTTTATCCTTTTTCCAATTCATGGGCATTTGAGTACTTTTCAGTTCTGGGCCATTATGAATAAAACTGTTATATACATTAGCAGACAGGTCATTTTTATTGATCTATATAGTTTAAGTAAACAGATGAGTCTGTATAAGCAGAATTTGTGTATCATGCAATAAGGGTAAGTTTAATTTGTTAAAAAAATTCCAAAATTCCAAATTATTAACAAAATTAAAAAACATAGCATTTTGTTTCCACCACCAGTTTATGAGCATTTCCGTTGCTTTGCATTCTTGGTTTCTCTTGGTATTGTCAGTTTTGGAAAAAAATTTACCCATCAAGTAGGTGTAAGGTGGTGTCTTATTGTGGTTTTAATTTCCATTTCTCTAGTGACTAAGAGCCCTGTCCAGCTAATTCCTTGGAAGAGGGATCAGCACCCAGCCCGTGCTACCACTCTTTGTTGCTTCACCATCCAGCTGTCCCATGGCACAGGGCCCCCCCAGGATGATCAAATAGGACCTCATATGTCTAGCATATGAGAGACGCTCCCTAAGCTGGGGTAATAGGAGCAGGGACATTACACAGACATTATTTTATTTATCTTCCAATAACACAGGTATTTCTATTTTACAGATGAGGAAGTTGAGGGTCATCAACTTTATGTAATTTTCCCAAACCTATAAAGCTGATAAGCAGAAATGCCAGAATTTAAGTTTGGGTTTTGTGGTTCCAAAGCTAATGCTTGAATTTACTCTGAAATTTATAGCTGATATATATCCTCTCAGGGTCCTTTTCTTTAGACTTCATAACATCTCTTTTTAAATCCTTATCTTCCAAAATTTTCATCAAATTCAAGGTTTTATTGAATCATCCCCCCCCCCCCCCCAAATTCTATATGTCGCTCCTTGTTCCCACACTATCGTGTTGAATGAATAAATCCAAATTTGCTCCTTGGTGACAATTACTGTCACCATTATGTCAAGCTATTCCGGTTGAACCTATTGACTCTGAGTAAGTGGAACCTGGGACTGTTGGCAGGGGTTGGCATAGCCTGTTACGATGCAGTTTAATGCACCCTGGGGGTTCATGGATGGATAAGCTACACCTGAGTAGGCCAGCTACACTTCATGGGCTGTCTTTCCTAAAAGAGATGCTGAATGTACTGTATTTCAGTAACGTACATTCTGTAATAATTTAACACTTAGCCCTCACATACTGCTGTTCAATCATCAGTACTCTAGACAAACATAATTTAATTTAGAGGGTTGTTGCTGCCTATGGTCAAGCCATACCACTGTAAATTAAGAGTGGTGGTCGGTGCATGGTTTTATTCACTGCACATTATAATTTGCTCATGAGTTTTATTAAGGATATGAAGATTTTTTTATGTGTCCTTTCTACTTAATATCACAGTTAGCTTTATTACTTTTAGCAAGAGTTAAATAGTCATATTATATGGTATCTGTTGAGCTCTTTTGCTGTTCTTTGATAATTTGTCCATAATAGGTCACCTTTAATGAAACTTACTTAATCATACAGAGAATACCCTGAGGGGAAAAAAGTAAGAGATAGTTTATAACATATCCATATTTTGGCACATACTATTGGCAACAGATGAGATTGCATTTATTGAATTTAAAACTGAAGGGCATGCTGTACCAGTGCTAAACTTGGTAGATCAGAGAACTTTGAACATAATTCTCATTACTTGTTCAGCTTTTAAGATACAGACAGTAAGGCTGGACTATAAATGAAAGAGACTAACATTAAACATTTTGAATGAACTGTTCTGCTTTTCCTTCTTGAGACCTCTGACCTAACTTGCTTTAGCATCGAATTACCTGGAAGATAGGAGTGGGTAGGTGGGCAGAGATTATAACTTGTTAGGAAGGAACACTGAGGAGAGACCAAGAGAATGTTGAGCCTCCATTATGCCATCGTAAGATCATCCAGCAGGATTGTAGCTCTAGCCTTCTGCCTTGAGAGAGAACTCTCCCAGTTTCCTCGATCTCCTCTTCAGCATTGCCACAACCAAGCATGGAGGATTCAGTCTCTCGAGCTCTCCTGTGGCACAGAGATGTAGCACTTGCCATTAGGATTGACTGGAGTCTGGAAGAGGATATTAATGAAGAAGGAAATAAAAACCTTCCTCTTTTTTTTAATCCCCAAAGATTTGTAAGAAGGAAAGTGTTAACTTACTAAATAGCATTTATGTTTTTGGGTCTATGTCCCTCTATGTATGAGCTTCCCAGGTGGTTCTAGGGATAAAGAACCTGCCTGCCAATGCAGGAGACACAAGAGTTGGGGGTTCCATCCCTGGGTTGGGAAGATCCCTTGGAGGAGAAAATGGAAACCCACTCCAGTATTCTTTCTTGGAGAATTCCATGGACAGAGGAGCCTGGTGGGCTACAGTCCATGAGGTTTTGAAGAGTCAGACATGACTGAGTAACTGAGCACATACAACTTCTATGTATATGAATATATCAGTTTGTTTAATCCTCGCAATGACACTGTGATGTAGTGAAGTCAGTTACTATTTTATTCCCATTTTATTGTAGAGGAAACTGGTACACAGAGCCAGTCGGTAACTTACCATGTTCATTAGATCATGCATCTAATGAACGTCACAGTGGCATTGGGTTGTCTACCCCATCAGCTCCTAAGGAGTTGGGTTATTGAGGATAATGCTGAAGGCAAAGAGGGCTGGCAGCAGTTTTTCTCTCTGCTCCCTATCTAGGGATAGGAAATTACCTCTGAACTTTGTATTGCACCAAACTTGGGTCTGGCTGAAGCTACATAGCCTGATTGTCAGAAGAGGGAGATCTTTCAGTATGATGGTCCTGAACTGCCTCCAGGGACCTGCAGTGAGAAACTAACCCAAGAGCCAGCCAGAGGCCCACCAAGTGATTCTTCAGGTGGTGTGAGGCTGGGACCACCTGGACCATGGACTGAAAGGAGGCTTTAAGGCGTCTTGCAGAAAACTGTGGCCAATGGGAATGGTGTTGAGACAGGGTTAATTAACCAGGATAGAGTGCCGGGTGTTGTCAAAGCTGGGGGAGACTGAATCAGAGTCCTGCTGACACAGAGTGAAGCTATGCAGCATAGCAGCAGGGCAAACAGCACCCAGGAGCCAGGGGTGTTGCCATGGAGACCTGGGGAAGCAGAGAACATTGTACTGAAGACTCTGATTATTTTTCCAGGAGGACTCAAAAGCTTTATTCCCACCCCCAACACCCACCATCATGCTCCACATGTCATCACAGAAGGAAGTGCAGGGAGCTGGGCTAGCTTAGGGACTAAATGATATTTTTTGAAACACTGCATATTTTAAAGGGGAAGCCAACACTATTAGATGAGATTAAGTTTTAACCGAATTTAGTTAATTTGTTTCTGGTTATGGAGTGGGGAGGGAACCAAAAACAGAGGACCAGATTCAGTAGAGAACCCTAAAGAACTTTCATTTTCTCTTCATATCTCCGTTATACAGGGGGTTAAGTTTCATAAACCTGCTACAAAATTCAGCTAATAAAAAAAAGAAAGAGAAAAAAAATACCTCGTCAACTGTGTAGGCAATGGAAACAGCACACATAAAATAATCAGAAAAATTAAAGGGAGAAGTTGGAATTACGGAAAGAGGACAGCAGGGTAATAATAACCTTTCTGACAGTAGCCAGCTATAGTAAAACCTCCTTTGACAAAGAAAAATTTGCAAGGCATTTAATTTCAATGCTACCTTACTGTGACAGAGATGTACATGGCTGTAGAAAACAAAAACAAATATCTAAATACTGTGAGTAGGATGGGAAAAAATGTAAATTATAGGGAAAGAACCACAATTTCAGTCTCTCAATAGGTTGTTCCGGGGCCACCCACACCTTTATTTGTCAGACTGCATGGTTTTTCCTCCCTGTTGCACTTCTTGGACTGGTCCAGAGGGTGGTAGGTGGAGGGAGGAGCATCTCTTTGCACCCTTCTCCATGCTGTCCCTTCTCTCACTGCACTCTGCCTGTCTGCGCCCACTGCCTCACTTTATCCAGGCCCTCAGTTGCTCTCACTTGGGCCATTGTGAAGGCTTCCTAATTGATTTTGCTTCCTACAACCTTTCCCTCCTCAATTTAGCCTGTAAAACTTTTCCAGAGTCATCTTACAGAAGCTGATTTTCATGGCATCTCAAAAATCTATAAAAATCCCTGCAAAGAGCTCTCATTTGGGAAGCCTGGTGTGCTGCAGTCCAAGGGGTTGCAAAGAGCTGGACACGGCTAAGCAACTGAACTGATCTGAGATGATCAAATAAATAGGTGGGGAAAGAAAAAAAAATGAAGAATATAACCATGTGATCAGGTGAGGTGGAAGCAAGAGGAACCTAGAAGAACCATGTTATTATTAGAGAGAAGGTCTTCTGAGGTTTCTGGAAGGAATCCAAACAAGAAATCTAGCTCATTTGGAAGGCAATGGAAACACACAAGGGCTAGTGAAATGGAGGGTATTCTACTCATTCTTCACTTTTTGTAAGACAAATGGGAATATTGTGTTGTGAGTAGAAAGCTGTAAACTCATACGACCCACACCTCTGTTACACTTGACCACCATTTTTGGGGGCCATTTCAGAGATCAACTGACTATCTATCTATCTGTATCTATTTGTTCTTTATCATATGTCTGTTTTTCAGGTAATTTATTTGCCAGTCTGTGGCAATTTATTTATATTTGTGGGACTCACTTGGTTGAATTAATATGTATGTAGACTCCAAATACTTCTAGTTTCCATGGTTTGGAGCAACAGTCAGATAAATCATTTAATGAAGAGATGAGGATTGAATAGTCAGGGTCTTTCACAAAAGGACTCCCAGAGCCTATCTCCTTTTATTTGCATATTTTCTCTCTTTTATCTTTCAGCTGACCAGACATTTGGTTTTGTGGCCACAGTTATTATCTCTCAAACATAAGCTATTTTTCCTATTTGCTCTTTATGTCAGTTACCAAAGGCTGTATTGTTAGAATCAATATGTTTGTTTAGACATCAGAAAGCCTTAGACTTTTAGAGCTGAAAAGCATGTTAGCAATCACCTGGTTCAAAGATTTATTGAACTTTTAATTGTTTCCCTTCTTTTACTGTTTGTCACAACCAAAGACTCTTCCATCTCTGTGATAACTGGCCAGTTTGGCACAAGTGAATTACATGAAAAAAACCTTCAAGTTGTCAATTATAATTCACACGTAGTAAACAGCAAGCAGAAAAAGAGCTCTTTGAAAGTGAAATCTTCATTCAGTAGACACTTAATCAACATGTTCATCTAAAGCTGGTGATGAGTTAAGTACAGACCGATAATTGGGGAGGTGATTGAATTCCTGGTTTGTACTTAATTATAGAGGGAACATTAATCTCCATCAAAAAAAGTATTTAAGCCTCATAAAAATGCAGAGAAAGAAACTCTATCCCAACGGCCCATGACTACTACCTTAAATATGGATGCCTACCGTCTTGATTCAGGCAGGTTCTTACTCTTTATAAAGTGTAAGGAATATAATCAAAAGATTAGAATTGTATAACAGAGATACAAATAATTTTTCAGTATTTATATGTGCAGAGAGAAGTATGATCATGTTCAATTCATTCTTTCAAAGTATGCTCCTAAGGATATTGAATTTACTCTCTTGGTAGGGGAAAGACTTGCTGAAAGGTAGTGTTTTATAAATATTTATAGCAACAGTTTAATTCTACAGTTGAGGTTTCAAAGGGATGGCATGACTTTCTAGGTCATCCAAATAAATGTACAGAAGCTGTTTTTTTCTTGAACTATAGATCCTGAAACAAATGACTTTTATATGATTCTAGATTTTTATATTTGAACAAGATGACAGAAATCATGTCGTACAGATGTATTATCCTGCAGTTGGAGACCCAAACACTAATTTGCTGCACAGTCAGATATGTCTTGGTGAGATATTTTCAATAGAGACCTACAGGTTTTAGTCCCAGTTATTCTAACTTAGTATGTTTGAAATGGGGCCAGTAGTATCAAATTAAAAAAAAAAAAAGGATTCTCAGGTGATTCTGATGGACAGAACTGTAAAGTACTGAATTAGTGTAACCGCTCACCCAGTGTCTCCACTCATCAAAATATCTGTATAGGGAAAAATGCATCATCTCTAGGATTACCAGCTTTATTATTGAATGGCTATAATACTCAAAAAATCATAGTTACATTAAATACAATTTTAATATTCTTTAACCTGCTATGCTCATAACCAAATTTGGTTCTAGTTCTGCTTTCTATATAGTAAGGCAAAACAAATCCATAACAAATCCGTATATTCTTCCTCATGGCAATTTTTGGCAGTTTTTCCTACATTTTTTTCTGAAGGTTACCTATCCATAATTTGGTCAAATGTTCCCTTAAAATGTGATTTACAGATCTTTTACATCCATGTCATATTCTAATTTGTCCAAGTTCTCTTTTTTTAATATCCAGAATTCAAAATCTAAATTCATTGTCCATTCAAGTTTAGAAATGTGGCTATTGGACATTTCTCAATGCAACTTGAGATTGTATTGGTTTTTTTAAAAAAGAACCTATTAAACAGATCATACAAAAATTTAATCAGCTACCTTTCCTAAATCTTTCATATGTATGTGCATATGTGTGTGTATGTACATACGAAAGATCTAGGAAAGGTAGCTGATTAAATTTTTGTATGATCTGTGTAATAGGTTCTTTTTATATGTATATAGAGTTAAAAACTTGGAGCATAGGAGGTAACCCTAAGATAGGAATCATAATTTCATATATGGACATAGGACTGGCAGGTGAAAAATAAATGAGAGAATTAGACCAGTTGTAAATAATTGGGAGCGGTAGTGTCTATAGCAAGCTGGAGAGAGCATTTTCCACCTAAGGGCTTTAACATTTTAAAAAAACTAAAAGAAAAAAAGTCTTTCCAAAAATTGGAAACAAATTCTACCAAACCAGTATCTTATCAGTGGGCCAAATGTAGTAAAAAATGACATCATTTTCAGCTCCTATTGCTGGGTCAAAAAGCTGAGAGTCTTGGAACATGTTTCCATAGGTTCTTAGGTTTTTGTTGATATTTTTAAAGAGATGTAGGAATAAGAGAGTGCCCTTTAACCATATGTCCTTTGAGAGCTCCAGTTTTTGAAGATAAGCTAATAAGTTTAGTTTGTCATACATAAGGAGAATAAGTTATACAAGCACATCACTCTGACACTCACTTTCTCTTCAATTATGCAAATCTTGCTATATAGAACAAAGAATAAGAAAGACAGAAAGAGTAAGAAAGAAAGAATTTCTCCTGTGTGATTTCTCTAGTAGTCATCAACCTAGAGAGTAATTGAACATATGTTTCCATGTTTCCAGTACTTATATACCTACATTCATTTTTATATTTATTCTTCCCTTATTTCCCACCTCATAAACTGAAATTTCTCTTAGGCAAGTAACTTTTAAAAAATTATTCTATAGTCTTTCCATAATGAATCCCATGGTGTTGTATCACAGGCTGTTAATGATTTCTGCTTGTGTGTGTGTGCCAAGTTGCATAAGCTGTGTCTGACTTTGCAACCAGGCTCCTGTCCATGGGATTCTCCAGGCAAGAATACTGGAGTGTGTTGCTGTGCCCTCCTCCAGGAATTCTGTCTGCTTACTGAATTCTAAATTGATTCATGAATTCTATGATAATGGTCTTTATACCCTTACCTTTACATTAGACTGCAGGTATTGCATGGACGGAGGAGCCTGGTGGGCTGCAGTCCATGGGGTCGCTAAGAGTCAGACATGACTGAGCGACTTCCCTTTCACTTTTCACTTTCATGCATTGGAGAAGGAAATGGCAACCCACTCCAGTGTTCTTGCCTGGAGAATCCCAGGGACGGGGGAGCCTGGTGGGCTGCCGTCTGTGGGGTTGCACAGAGTCGGACACGACTGAAGCGACTTAGCAGCAGCATTGCAGCTCTAGAATTTTGCTTCAACCTTATATTTGCTATGATCTGCTCTTTCCTCTACAGTTTGTACAAGCCCTTCTTGGGATGGATTACAGAGCATTGAAATACCTCTTCCAGACTGCTTGTTTATGCTTTCCCAAGTGAACCCATATTCTTGTTTGATAACATTTTTTTCTCACTTAACTGGTTGTTATTTTCAGTATTGAATTTAGTCTCAAAAACATTTCTGAGTAAATTGTTATTAAGGCCTTCACCATTATTAACTTTTAAACTCTTCTGATCTTAACTTTTACCTTTAGGGTGTAACAGTAATTTTCGAGCTTATTAAACTATGAGGCCCTTTATTAGAAAAATAAGTCTTGTTAAGTTGATGTTATAGCAACTAGAGCTTCTTAAGCTGTTCTTTCTTTTACAAAGCCATTGTCTGTGGCCAAAGCTGCTTCTGAAGGATTCTTATGTGTATTTCTGACTTATTAATTATAATTGTATATTCCTGCCTAAAATTTCCTCCACTGCTCCTATTTGATTGGGGCTTTCTGTCAATGAAGTCTGCACTATTATGTATATGGCAACTATAGTAACTCCAAGTCTGTCGCAGAGAAATTTGAAACAGCCTTGATTCAGGAGAAATTAGACAGGGGTGCTGGCAATCGGAGGAAGCACAAAGCTTATATTAACAGAACTGTTGAGGCACTTTCTTATCTCGATTGTGGCAGTAATTGCAGCAAGGCAGCCTTTGATTTAAGGCAAAGCCCTAATTCAAACCTTTCTCTTCTTTAGCTGTGGGGATCTACAGGAGTTTATATATTTATTTTGGTACCCGCTGTAAAGGATTTGAGACGACACAGAGCTTGACAAAATCTGGTTTCAAAGCCTTAAAAAAACAATGTGAAAGGAACCTGATGATTTTGTGTATGAGAACCCAGAGAGTGGCTCCATGCTGGCCTTTTTTGTTCCAGTAATCAGTGTAGTAATGGGAGCATGACAAGTAGCTTTCAAAACTCTTCACTTCCTGACCCCTCTTTGCACACTTAAGAAAGGGCACAGTTGTCTCAATTACTTGTTTTTGTTGCAGTCAAGAAAAATAATGGTAACAATTTAAATCTTTTAAGGAGCACTTTCCATCCTGGAATATTAGATTATGGAGTGAGTGAAAACCGAAGAGAGGCATGAGTATAGTTGTCTCAGTTCAGTTCAGTTCAGTTGCTCAGTTGTGTCAGACTCTTTGCGACTGCATGGACTGCAGCATGCCAGGCCTGCCTGTCCATCACCAACTCCTGGAGTTTACTCAGACTCATGCCCATTGAGCTGGTGATGCCGTCCAACCATCTCATCCTCTGTCGTCCCCTTCTCCTCCCACCTTCAATCTTTCCCAGCATCAGGGTCTTTTCAAATGAGTTGTCTTTTCAAAATAGTTGTCTACAAGGCACTTATAATTTATTTTGGAAAAAACTGGAAAAAATGGCAATTTTTTTATGCCATTCAATCTATATGAACATCTGTGATTAATATCTCTTGAGGAAAGCTGTAAAGATTTCTAATGTAAATGAGTTTCAAGGATGGGAATTTATCTATTAACTTTAGCATAAGCTGTTTGACTTAGCCGGTTTACTTTGGTTGAAAGTGTTAGTCGCTCAGTGATGTTTGACTCTGTGTGACTCCATGGACTGTAGTCTGTCAGGCTCCTCTGTCCATGGGATTATCCAGGCAAGAATACCGGAGTAGGTAGCCATTCCCTTCTCCAGGGGATCTTCCTGAACCAGGGTTTGAACCCAGGTCTCCTGCATTAGCAGGCAGATTCTTTACCAAAGAACCACATGGGAAGCCCTAATTTGGTTAAGTGTATCATAAAGGACTGGTCTGATTTGGAGGCAGTAGAGAGATGGGAAGAAGGCAATGGCAACCTGCTCCAGTACTCTTGCCTGGAAAATCCCATGGATGGAGGAGCCTGGTAGGCTGCAGCCCATGGGGTCGCGAAAATAGGACTAAGCGACTTCACTTTCACTTTTCACTTTCATGCATTGGAGAAGGAAATGGCAACCCACTCCAGTGTTCTTGCCTGGAGAATCCCGGGGACGGGGGAGTCTGGTGGGCTGCTGTCTTTGGGGTCGCACAGAGTCAGACATGACTGAAGCGACTTAGCAGCAGCAGCAGCAGTGAGATGAGGAGGTGACTAGTTGCAATCTAGTCCCAATTTTATCACTGTCCAGCTGTGCAATCTTGGGCAAATCAATCCAATCTTCGCATCTCAGAATTTGTTGTTTGGTCTCTGAGTTATGACTGACTCCATGGGCTGTAGCCCTCCAGGTTTCTCTATCCATGGGATCTCCCAGGCAAAAATACTGGAGTGGGTTGCCTTTTCCTTCTCCAGGGGATCTTCCCCACCCAAGGATGGAACTTGCATCTTCTTCATTAGCAGGCAGATTCTTTATCAGTGAGCCACCTGGGACGCCCATCTCAGAAGTTAGAATTATCAAGTAACGAGTGGAGAGTTAGATTATACCTGATTTCATCTCCTTTCCCAGCTCTTTGATTTTACAGACTTGGGAGAAGATGGTTGAAGCCTTGGGTGACTATACTCAGCACTTCTGTGATGGCTTGGAAAATCCTGAGGGGGGCTCCATGGCCCCTGTTTTTGGCAGTTCTCTTTAGAAAATGTGGTACGCAGCACCTTATTTTCAGTTCTAGGACTTAGCTGTGATTCAAGGACAAAAGGGAAAGTTCTAGCCATCAATTTGCTACAAGTCTTGTATTTAAGGAATCTGGCTACATTTAGAGGGAATTTCTTCAGTTTTTTGCAGTCCGTATAGAGAGAGATTCAGATTGCAGTTTTAGCTATCAAAGGAGAGGAGAGTTTAGAACTTAACGGTGAAATTCTATGAGCAGATAAACTTAGCCAAAAGCTTGAAAGCTCTTTAAAAGGTTAGGCTTAGTTGTTCATCCCTTGCAAACTGACATTTTATGTTGCTTCAACAGACTATCTTCTAGTAGAATCCAGGGATTAACTGGGTGAAAAAAAAAGTTTTTGGTTTCGTAATTCTTTAGCAATATGGAACATGCAACTTTCTGCTTATAAACTTTATCAACTTGAACTGTTTTCCACCTTTGATCTCTGTGGTATTTCAAAATTTCCCACAGCATATGCCATGAAGAAAGAAAGAATAAATGGCCAGTTTGTTAGAGGATTTATTTTTATAAATATTATGCTATAAATTTCTATAATTAAGGAATGCTTAGAAGAAAGCACACTCCTATTTAAAATCACTCCCCCTCCCCCAGTACTCATATCCCTTTCCCTCTTTTATTTCTTTTCTTGGAAATTAGCCTAGCATACTATATCATTTGCTTATTTATCTTGCTACCCTCTGTTCCCATTAGAACATGTTTCATGAGGCCAAGGAATATGCTTTGTCCATTGTGTAACCCTACACCTTAGAAAGTATTAATAAATATCAATGAATGAAAACACTGAATGAATAAATGAGTAACACATTTTTAATAACTCACATGTCTGAATATCTAGAAAACATATACTTACTATTAAGTCCAAGAAGCATGCAATAACATTTTAACCATATTATCACAGTCTGCATTGGATTACCTTTAATATGAGATATCTTGGTATGAGAAAAAACCTTCTAATGTAGGAATTTTCTATGGTTTCCCTATGATCATAATCTAGGTCTTTAACTTCTCCCTGAGTTTCATGGAAGCTAAGGCAGGAATATAAAGTATTGTTTTTCTGTTCTTAATGATGTCAGTGGTAAAGAAAGAAAGGATGAAACTATCCTAGAAAAAAGAGGCTATATCTTTGGCTTCTCCAGAGGCAGGACATAGACCCAGCCCCTATAGGGTTGGAGATGGAGGTATTGAATCCATTATTTTCTATCACTCAGGAATCTGAGCTAAGAGATATGGACAGAGGCTCCAAGATCGTGGGGGTTTGCTTTAGTTGAAAGCACAGTGTGCCCATGATAAAGCCCGCATGTTGAAATGATCCAGGAGTCAACAGATAAGTGAGCCGAGAAAGCTGACTGCCAACAGGAGACCAGGGCAGAAGGGAAAGCTGAGAATTTTTCCCCAACAGCTTATTTAGATGAGAGTCAATGTCTCAGACCTCATGACAACTTCATTTTAAAATGCATGGGGAGAATGATTAGTTACATTCAGTGATTTTGATTGAGAGGCATTCTTATTTTTAAAATAATTGTTTGGTCACGGTCACTTCTGAATCCTGATAGACAGTGAAAACGCTGGGAGACATTACACACATTTCTTTCCTGGACAGTGCTGGCATTTCTGCTTTTGTGAATAGTTCTTGAGTCTTGAAACATGACAGGCTCCACTTAGAAAGCTGGACTACTGAAATACTCAATCTTGATTTCTACACTCGCAACATATGATTAACAAAATCTAGCATTGCAATAGCCAGCAATTCAGAGTCGACTACTGGTAGTTATGTTGTTGTTTGTTTATTGATTGTTTATGAAGATAAAAATTTGGAAGAATTACAGATTGATTACACAGTAAAGAAATGATAGCTTAGGGATGTGAAGATGTCATTGCGTTGGGATTCTTGAGAATCTAGACACAATGAGAAAGGATTTAACTTGATAGAAACTTGGCCTCACTAAGAGAATAATATGCTTTCGTTTATATTTTGGCTACTGTAAAAACACTTCTGAATAAGAAAATTATACATCAGGATGCTATTATGTGAATCGGAACATATTCAGTTTACCTAAATAATCCTTTGTCCAATTCTGCCCATTTTGCTTGCTTATTTCTAGTTTGTTTTGTTGCCTCCGTGTATTTTCAGATTCTAGTTGGTATTTCTTTGTGTTCGAAAGACTGAGTGGGAAATGTTCTCAATCATTTCCATCCCCTCTATGGAAGGTGAACGAGTAGAGCCACCAAGGGCTTCACTGCGCCTCTTTCACTGTTCCTTCATCCTCTACTGGGCATCCCCTTCTTTTTAGGAAAACAATTGTGTTAATTTTTCTTGAAACTGGTTTTTATTTATTTTTTCCTTCTTAGACATTTTATTGTCTGAAGCACACTTAATTGACTCAGGTAATAGAGAAATCCACTCAGGGCTTGGCTTCTAGCCAGTAAAAGCCTATTGTCTAGTGAACTAGAAGGGAGTTTCCTCACTTGTTTTATATCTGATTAGTTGCAGAATTAAGCTTAATAAGAAAAAAAATTAACAGAAGAGATTGATGTTTGCACCTTCTTTAAGCATCTTGTCATTTAAATACTCAAACAAATTGTATTTCTGTGCTTAGCAGCGTGGAGTGGTCCATTGAATGTGGAGGCTGGAGTTAGGCAGATCTGAGTTTTAATTCTTAGTCTTCTCACTAGCTCTCCAAGTTCCTTCACTGTTCTAAGCCTCAGTATCTTCACTGGAAAAATAAACTCCGTGGCTGCTTAAGAGTGTGGGCTCTGGCCTCGGATTATTGTTGCTGTTGAGTTGCCCCGTCATGTCTGGCTCTTTGTGACCCTATGGACTGCATCACGCTAGGCCTCCCTGTCAGTCACCATCTCCCAAAGTTTGCCCAAGTTCATGTCCATTGCACCGGTGATGCCATTCAGCCATCTCATCCTCTGACACACTCTTCTCCTTCTGCCCTCAATCTCTCCCAGTATCAGGGCCTTTTCCAATGAGTCGGCTATTTGCATCGGATGTCCGAAATACTGGAGTTTCAGCTTCAGCATGGGTCCTTCCAATGAGTATTTGGGGTTGATTTCCCTCAAGACTGACTGATTCAATCTCCTTGCTGTCCAAGGGACTCTCAGGAATCTTCTCCAGCACCACAGTTCAAAGGATTGCCTGCATTCATATCCCAGTTTCGTCACTTAGTTGAACAATCTTGGGCAAATCATTTAGATTTTTTGTGACTGTTTTGTCGGCTATAAAATGGGATAGTAATAGAACTATAGCATAGAGTTGTGAAAACCAAGTGACAGTTAAATGACTTAATGACAATAAAGGGCTTGAAACAGCTATATGGTATATAATAAGTTCTCAGCAATGATTGTTATTATTACTCAGAGGTCTGATGCAAGGGCTAAATAAGACACAGCACTTGAAAATGCTGAGGGTATTTAGCAAGCATCAATTTCTTTTATCTTTACCAAGTTACTTCCAAATTATTTAATTGTCCTTTTAGTGCAGGTTCTTGTTAACATCATTTCCATATCATAAGCTATTGTCATGTGCATTGCAGTCTGTACCGTACTTGCGATAGGTTACAGCGAGTAACATACTTACTATGATACTCCGGAGTTGGAAGGTTGACCTTTGGTAGAAGGCAAAACTTTCTTTTAATGGCCACTCCCTGGGTCAAGAACATCCCCTGGAGAAGCAAATGGCAACCTACTTCAGTATTCTTGCATAGGAAATCCCATGACAGAGGAACCTAGCAGGTTACAGTCTATGCGATTGCAAAAGACTTGGACACAGCGTAGTGAATAAACAACAACAACAAAACGGCCTACACTGTATTAAGCTCTGAAATGTCCTCAGCTTCTGTATCCTCCAGAGATTTTGCTTCATTTGGGGACTTGCCTGAAATTGAACAGTGCTGACTTAGCTTTTGATGAGCAGACAAATTCAGAAAGAAAACCAAAGAATGAGTTAACTGAAAGACAGGTGGGCAAGGGGAAATGTCAGCTCAGGATGGCCTAGCTTAGGGCCAGCTTAGGGATGACAAATATATGCCTGTAGCCCTTTGCCCAGCCCGTGACAATCATTGCTGGGCCCACATACAGCTTTATAATTCTTTTCAATATAATTCTCCACTAATCTACAATGATCATTTTGGCATTCCAAGTTGTCAGGCAGGTTTAGTTGGATATAAAACAGTGTGGTCAGATTTGCTTGTCAAGATTGGATGATGTCACCTTTAGGAGCAATAATTAGCTCAGTTCTTTCTGAACATGGAAGCAGCCTTATTTTCTTTCAAATTCCAAAGATTGTCTCTTTGAACTTCAAATTTATTTTCCTTGGGAAAATTTTAAAGGTTTTGTACATGTACAAAGAATGATTTAGGCAATTTAACTCATTATATCTTTATGTTCTTTGATGTAAAAAACTAAAACTATCCCTTTTTTCTGAGAAATAAAATAAAAAATCCCTCATTTATGCTGATGCTAGTTTTTAACTAGTTATATTAGGTTGATCTCTATCTTTTTATTCAGTGTGGATATCACTGAATAAATATCACATATGGTGGAGCCCATAGAATCTGGTGCAAATCATTTAGAAATAAGTTATTTTGCTACCATGTTAATAATTTTATGTTTTTGAAATCTAGATTAGATAGCTCTAGAGGCCTCTGTGAAGTAATTCATTTCTGCTTTATAATGCATTTCATTATTTTTACCCAATCTTGGTGAAACAAAGGTTATATACAACAACTAAACAGTATTTAAATTTTTTAAATTTTATTCTTACCACTTTTCTAGGATATAGTTCTAAGTCTAATATCACTGCTGTGTCAATGGCCCATAGACAACTTGAATAAAAAGGACAGATTGTTATTGCCATCAAACAAACAGAGATCATTCATAGTCCTAGAAGTCCCTCAACTTGGATGGCCTCAATGCTTGGATGGATCACTTGCTTTCATTTTCGACAATGATTTAGGTGGTGTTGACCAGAGGATGAACACAAATATAATGGGAGGCCCAATCCAAATGCAGGAGCAGACACAGGTAGAAGCCGAGATACAAGGAATGTCATAAGAGAGACATATTTTATGCAAGTTTCAAAGGATTAAGCATCTTATTCCAAGCACAAGACCTGTCTTGTCCTCCCCAACTCAGGGGCATTTCTAATAGCCCTGCACTTGCTAACAGTCACCACAGACACACTAGTATTTAGAAACTTCACTTTCAGAAAAACCTAGTTTGATTATTCTTCAGGTCTGACCTACTCCTATCAATCATTCACTGCCTCACCCCAACTCCCACCACAACCACTCCCAGCATTTCAGAAAATAATTTTCCTTCCTGAGAAACATGGGAGGCATGACTGAAAATATAGGGCTACACTAGCCTTTGCACACGACACTCACCACCTTCAGTTCTCGGCTATAGCTACTCTCTCCTGCCTCTGCATGGTCCATATCTCTACAATTCATTTCCCCTTAGTTTGTTAGCTAACTTCTGCTCATCTTTCAAGACTCAGCTCATGGCACTTTCTTTACAAAGCCTCTCCTGTCCTTCCTTTCACATCCTGGGAGAAATAAAATTCTACAGTTTTGGTTCCTATAGCACCTTTCCCATAATGCTGGTATCTTGTGGTCAAAAAAGAAGAGTCTATCTCCATCATTAGGATGCAAAGTCATCCTTGTAACCCTAGCACCAAGTGAGGTTCTGTACATAGTTCTTCTCAGTAAAGTTCATGGATGGAAATTATGTACTTCATTCTCAACTCTGCGTGAAAATGCAAGTGTTTTTCTAGAGACATGAGTGAAGTGGCATTGTGAGGGCTATTTTAGAGCTGAATTCTGTAATTGCTCATCAACTTGCCTTGGAAAACATCAACCATTCTGCATCATTCCAGTAATGTTTTCTGTATACTCTGTTCTTATTTTCCAAGCATAGAACTCCTGGCAACACCATTGGCATAAGGCAGATACCCTAGCTGCAGGCAGGTGTGGTTGGTAATGGATGGGATTGGATTTGGAGCTATCTCAAAGATTTATTTTGGATCCTCTCCGATGTTTCAAAGTCTTGGTTTTGGCCAGTCTGTCATTTGCCAGTTGTCAAATAAGTTGAGTCATTAGTCTGGCCTTGTCATTTAACAGCCTCCAAATGATTGATTGGGCTCTGCTGTACTTCCCAATGGGAGATTTAAGTGTCCATTCAGCTCCATCTACCTGGTTTTATAAAAGTAAAATAAAAACAGTCATGCCATTCCTTTCCTACCTGTAAAAGCAGCAAGCTTGGGAAATGCATTTGAACAAGCCATTTATTCTCTAATACTCAGTCTCTAAAGGACAAATTTCCTGTTGGCTAAATCAAACTGTGCAATTTTTTTCCAGGCTAACAAAATAATCTCCATTTGTCTATTTTGCATAGTGATTTTGTACACATTTTTCTTTTTTCTTCACAACAACACTGTAAAAAGGACAAGCATTATTATCCTCATGTAACAAATAAATATCCCCAAACTCAGAAATCTTTTAAAGGTCATATTCAGTTCCTCTATTATATTAATCTCCTGCCATACCATGCTATCAAGCATCCTAAACTACAAAAGGTATGTCTGAATATTGCATCAGTGGCTTCTGTGTTATTCTCTCATCCAGGGTCTGTTTCTAAAGTATATAGTTTTTGACACACTTGTTTTCCAATATCCTGGATCCCTTAGGGGAATCTGTTGGGAAGACCCCCAAAGTAACCAGGACTGGGTCATTTCATCCCAGAACAGAGAACTTGTCTCCATGCCGGGGCAACCAACAGCCTAAATTGCAGAGTAGGATGGAAGGTGATAATTCAATCCCAGAATTGATAAGAAATTTGTGAGACATTCCCTACTGGCCTACACAAATGTTTCCTTTCAAAGGTAAGGTGCTTATTGTCTCCAATATAATGTGGCTCTTGGATGCTGTCCAGTCAGCAAAGTAGAAACTCATATTTGGCAAGGCGAACCCAGCCATGGTTTCCTGGTGTGTTGAATCAATAGGAAATGACTTTGGAAAAATACAGCTATGAAAGCAACAAATGGCTTTGAACTTTTCCAGCCAAACATAAAGTGAACTGCCAAGAATTTCCCCTGTGATATCCCTTTTCAGATGATAACATATGACTATGAACTTTTGCCCCATATATACTATATGGCCTTCCTTCTCCAGAGTTGATTAAACCAAAATTCTTTCTAGAACTGAAAGTTCACTCCTCTAAGGACCTTCAGTTTCCTTCATTCTTGTCCAATCAGGTCCTGAATCTCAGTGATATTGTCAGCAACTTGGCTACCATTTCCACCATTATCTTTTCTCTGTGCTTCTGGGTTTTTTTTCTTTCCTTTTTTCTTTCTTGAATATCAAGATAAATCTCAAAAGAGAGTTACCGTGTAATTCCTCACTCATATCGGTAGGCAGGCTGACAGTGAAAAGGAGTGGGTAGGGATGGAGGGAGGAGGAAAGGCTGATTGAACAGACTTGGGAGAAGCAGGATTGGGGGGTGGTGGGGTGGGTCCTGGAGAGTTGGCAGAGAAGAGCTGTGGGGTCAAGAGATTCATTCTGTGGAAATAGATGGTGGGGTACAAAGGGGTTAGTTTATTGTTGCTGGTGGTTTCCTTTTCCATTTGCTTTACCATTTCAGTTTTGAGGTGGTAATGTTTTGATTTTGTGAGTATTTTATAATGGAAAAACACTTTGTGTATGAAAAAATGCGTAATGTGCTGGGATTAGCTCTCATGTACATGTAAACTAGTATGTCTAAGAGTGAGCTTTGTTCTTGCTCCTTGGACGTTTCTGGACAATACTGGACTTCTAGGACAGCCAAACTGGTAAACTCTTTCCCATTTTTGGATTATAAAGGTTAAGTTTCCAAACAAAACTAAGTAGCATAAACCTAGTTCTAGACACTCACACTTTACACTCACACTTTCTTCTTAAAGGAGGCAAGAAGAAAGTGTGAGTGTCTAGAACTAGGTTTATGCTACTATTTCTACAGGATCAATGAATGTGAGTATTTTTAAACAGTCTAGATTCAGCTAAAAACAAGTAACATCAAAGTGTCTTGCTAACAAAAAGCTACTCACATTTCCCCAATCTTGATGATGATGATGGAGAATATTTTGCACTTACTATCTGACAGGCACAGAGACACTTAATATGTACATGTATTACATACATTATTTCATCCAAACTGCTCACAACAATCCGGGGTAACAATCACTCTCAATTTAAAGGTGGGAAACTTGTGGTTTAGAAAGATTAACTTGCCTAATGTGTGTGTGCGTGCTAAATCACTTTGGTCATGTCTGACTTTTTGCTACCCTATGGACTGTAACCTGCCAGGCTTCTCTGTCAATGGGATTCTCCAGGCAAGAATACTGGAGTGGGTTGCCATGCCCTCCTCCAGGGGATCTTCCCAACCCAGTGATAGAACCCGTGTCTCTTACATCTCCTGTGTTGGCAGGTGGGTTCTTTACTGCTTGCACCACCTGGGAAACCCTAACTTGTCTAATAGTACCCCATAATGGAGCTAGGAGTGGAACAGTGGTCTGTGTTCATAAAAGATTCATAATCTCATTCTATTAATATTATGCATGAGGTGTTTTTTATTGTAGTTTTTCTTTTTTCTAACAGGTATTACCACAAAAAGCAGACTTTATCAATGGTATTAGGCAGCTTTATCAAAACTGTGAGATGACTGCTGAAAATGTGTTAAGGAAGACTTAGGATTGTGGTTAGAGTCCATTTCTATTCAAGCCTCAGAAAGCTCCTCCAGCCATCAAATACAACAGGGGTTGACTATTGCACTTCTTATTTTATTCCAGGATTATCCATTTCAGCTTATTGAGGTGGTTATAATTGCATGTCTATAACTGTCAGTACATTTCATTTGCCTATTGTGATGACTTGAAAACAAGCTCCAAAATGTTTCCTGATCAATTCTTGATAACTGGAAGAATGAAAATGAGAATAGCATCAATTATTGAATACCTGTGATACCAGACATTGCACTAACTGCTTTATGTGCCACCTTAAATTTCACTAAGATGATATAGAATAGATGGTCTTATTTTAACTTTGCCCATAAAGAAACCGAAGGTCAGAGGAGTTGAATAACTTGGACAAGAACTTTTAGCAAGCTGTAAAGCCAGATTTAGAGCCAACTCAACAGAACTCATTTGATCAATTCCATTAATGTTCATTGAGCATAAACACTGTGCTGGGCACAGAGTAGTGAGTGGGGATTCCACAGGGCAGAAGACACACTTGGTCTTGCAGATCTAATGAGCCAGGATGGTTAGGCACCCCTGTGTGCTGAGTGCCTCTAATCATGATGACAAATCTTTTTTTTTTTTAATTTATTTTTTTTTTATTGAAGGATAGTTGCTTTACAGAATTTTTTGTTTTCTGTCAAACCTCAGTCTTAGTCAGCCATAGGTATACATATATCCCCTCCCTTTTGAACTTCCCTCCCATCTCCCTTCCCATCCCACCCCTCTAGGTTGATACAGAGCCCCTGTTTGAATTTCTTAACCATGCAGCAAATTCCCGTTTGCTGTCTATTTTACATATGGTAATGTAAGTTTCCATGTTACTCTTCCCAACTTCTCACCCTCTCCCCACGTCCATAAGTCTATTCTCTATGTCTATTTCTCCACTGCTGCCCTGTAAGTAAATTCTTCAGGACCACTTTTCTATATTCTGTATATATGCGTTAGAATATGATGTTTATTTTTCTCTTTCTGACTTACTTCACTCTGTAAAATAGGTTCTAGGTTCATCCACCTCATTAGAACTGACTCAAAGGCGTTCCTTTTTATGGCTGAGTAATAGGTATATTCTATTGTGTATATATACCACAACTTCTTTAGCCATTTATCTGTTGATGGACATCTAGGTTGCTTCCATGTTCTAGCTATTGTAAATAGTGCTGCAATGAACAATGGGATACATGTGCTTTTTCAATTTTGGTTTCCTTAGGGCATATCCTAGGAGTGGGATTGCTGGGTCATATGGTGGTTTTTTGTCCTAGTTTTTTAAGGAATCACCATACCGTCTGCCATAGTAGCTGTATCAATTTACATTCCCACCAACAGTGCAAGAGTGTTTCCTTTTCTCCACACTCTCTCCAGCATTTATTGTTTGTAGACTTTTTGATGATGGCCATTCTGACCTGCATGAGGTGTATCTTGTTGTAGTTTTTATTTGCATCTAAATTTGGAAAACTCAGCAGTGGCCACAGGACTGGAAAAGGTCAGTTTTCATTCCAATCCCAAAGAACAGCAATGCCAAAGAATGCTCAAACTACCACACAATTGCACTCATCTCACATGCTAGTAAAGTAATGCTCAAAATTCTCCAAGCCAGGCTTCAGCAATATGTGAACCGTGAACTTCCTGATGTTCAAGCTGGTTTTAGAAAAGGCAGAGGAACCAGAGATCAAATTGTCAACATCCGCTGGATTATGGAAAAAGCAAGAGAGTCCCAGAAAAAGATCTATTTCTGCTTTATTGACTATGCCAAAGCCTTTGACTGTGTGGATCACAATAAACTGTGGAAAATTCTGAAAGAGATGGCAATACCAGACCACCTGATCTGCCTCTTGAGAAATTTGTGTGCAGGTCAGGAAGCAACAGCTAGAACTGGACATGGAACAACAGACTGGTTCCAAAAAGGAAAAGGAGTTCATCAAGGCTGTATATTGTCACCCTGCATATTTAACTTATATGCAGAGTACATCATGAGAAACGCTGGACTGGAAGAAACACAAGCTGGAATCAAGATTGCCGGGAGAAATATCAATCACCTCAGATATGCAGATGACATAACCCTTATGGAAGAAAGTGAAGAGGAACTCAAAAGTCTCTTGATGAAAGTGAAAGTGGAGAGTGAAAAAGTTGGCTTAAAGCTCAACATTCATAAAACGAAGATCATGACATCTGGTCCCACCACTTCATGGGAAATAGATGGGGAAACAGTGTCAGACTTTATTTTTCTGGGCTCCAAAATCACTACAGATGGTGACTGCAGCCATGAAATTAAAAGACGCTTACTCCTTGGAAGGAAAGTTATGACCAACCTAGATAACATATTCAAAAACAGAGACATTACTTTGCCAACAAAGGTCCATCTAGTCAAGGCTATGGTTTTTCCTGTGGTCATGTATGGATGTGAGAGTTGGACTGTGAAGAAGGCTGAGCACCGAAGAATCGATGCTTTTGAACTGTGGTGTTGGAGAAGACTCTTGAGAGTCCCTTGGACTGCAAGGAGATCCAACCAGTCCATTCTGAAGGAGATCAGCCCTAGGATTTCTTTGGAAGGAATGATGCTAAAGCTGAAACTCCAGTACTTTGGCCACCTCATGCAAAGTTGACTCATTGGAAAAGACTCTGATGCTGGGAGGGATTGGGGGAAAGAGGAGAAGGGGACGACAGAGGATGAGATGGCTGGATGGCATCACTGACTCGATGGACGTGAGTCTGAGTGAACTCTGGGAGTTGGTGATGGATAGGGAGGCCTGGCGTGCTGGGATTCATGGGGTCGCAAAGAGTCGGACACGACTAAGCGACTGATCTGATCTGAATAATGAGCGATGTTGGGCATCTTTTTATATGTTTGATAGCCATCTGTATGTCTTCTTTGGAGAAATGTCTGTTTAGGTCTTTTTCCCACTTTTTGATTGGGTTGTTTGTTTTTCTGGTATTGAGTTATATGAGCAGTAGCTTGTATATTCTGGAAATTAATACTTTGTTAGTTGTTTCATTTGCTATTGTTTTCTCCATTTTGAGGGTTGTCTTTTCCCTTTGCCTATAGTTTCCTTTGCTGTGCAAAGATTTTAAGTTTAATCAAGTCCCACTTGTTTACTTTTGTTTTTATTTCCATTACTCTAGGAGGTGGGTCATAGAGGATTTTGCTTTGATTTATGCCATTGAGTATTCTGCCTATGTTTTTCTCTGTTTTATAGTTTCTGGTCTTACATTTAGGTCTTTAATCCATTTTGAGTTTATCTTTGTGTATGGTGTTAGGAAGTGTTCTAATTTAATTCTTTTACATGTAGCTATCCAGTTTTCCCAGCACCATTTATTGAAGAGGCTGTCTTTGTCCCATTGCATATTCTTGCCTCCTTTGTCAAAGATAAGGTACCCATAGGTGCATGAGTTTATTTTTGAGCTTTCTATCTCGTTCCATTGGTCTATATTTCTGTTTTTGTGCCAGTACCATACTGTCTTGATGACTGTAGCTTTGCAGTATAATCTAAAGTCAGGAAGGTTGATCCTTTCAGCTTCATTCTTCTTTCTCAAGACTGCTTTTGCTGCGGGGTCTTTTGGGTTTCCATATGATCCAACCAGCCCATTCTAAAGGAAATCAGTCCTCAGTGTTCACTGGAAGGACTGATGCTAAAGCTGAAACTCCAATACTTTGGCCACCTTATGTGAAGAGTTGACTCATTGGAAAAAACTCTGATCCTGGGAGGGATTAGGGCAGGAGGAGAAGGGGATGACAGAGGATGAGATGGCTGGATGGCATCATTCACTTGATGGACACGAGTTTGAGTGAACTCCGGGAGTTAGTGATGAACAGGGAGGCCTGGCGTGCTGCGATTCATGGGGTCACAAAGAGCGGACACAACTGAGCGACTGAACTGAACTGATGAATTGTGAAATTTTTTGTTCTAGTTCTGTGAAAAATGTAATTGGTAATTTGATAGGGATTGCATTGAATCTGTAGATTGCATTTGGTCCAAGTATCAGATATTCCTATTGGGTAATGGTGTCCCATGGTCCCTGCAGCAGCCGCATCTTTTAGCACTCATGAACTCCTTCCCAGATGTCCTTCAGAGCTAAAGGTCTTCCATCTAAAAAGCTTGCCCTAAAGAAAAGCACAGGCACTTGGCAGCTGTAGGAATATACGACATGATATTCATATTTAATCACTTTGGCTGCTGTGGTGGTCTCAGTTACATCAAAATCATCCGGGGGTGGAGCGGGGTGGGAGCGGGAATCTAAAGCCTCCTCCACAGGAAGACATGTCTGTACATGGACTGATGTTCCTTGATGTGACATTGCAGTTCCATTTTTAACTTGAAAATGTGTTTTGCATATGTAGCCAGTAGAACAGTCCTTTGAAGCTCTCCATTCCCAATCATCACCTATCTTTTGTGAAGGTTTAATGAATTCTGCACAATAATGCTAGAATGTTTTGTCTTCAAAGAACTCATCTTCTTCCATACTAAATGAGAACCTGCCACCCAGCTCAGTTGATGGCAAATCTTATAAATGCTTATAGTCTATATTTCTGTTCTTTGGCCTATCATTTACAATTGTTGTAATGGAAAAATCATACCTGTTAAGTAATAATTTGTTCATATAACAGCCACTGAGGTCCACATAGTATTCTCGATATAATTGCAGACTTTCTTCATTCTTTTAAAGAATATTTGTGTATTTTCTTGGCGTGCCAGGCCTTAGTGGCAGCGTGCTGGGTCCTTCAATTGTGGAATATGGGATCTAGTTCCCTGATCAGGGGTTGAACCCAGGGCCCTTACACTGGAAACATGGAGTCTTAGCTACTGGACCAAAAGGGAAGTCTCCCAGACTTTCTGATAGAACATAATTTGTCAAGACAGGTCAGGGGCAGCTTTTCCTAAAACAAAGCAGCAATAGTTATTATCAAAATAGCAATAACAAAAGCCCAGGTGAATTTAAGCAAAAATCTCAATTGTCTTCAACTGCAAATTCAACATAAAACTTTGAAACAAACCGGCCAGGAAACTTGTCCTTGGAAAGTGTATTCCCCTTCCTTGAATACTGGTAGAAAAAAGAGCTCTTAAGTTAGGTGGTAGTTGTTCTAACTTGGGTAGAATATGCCACGAGAATTCCACTTTGACCTTCCTTGAGGCTGTCATTTTAAATTGCTGTCTTTGTTACACACCTCTTCCCATTTCTAAATTTAAGCTTCAATTCTGTGCTAAGAAACTGTCACTTTTATCACATGATAAAAAATTTGTCTTTAAATCTTAAAAAAGGAGTTTGAAGACACTGAGTACTGTGAACATGGACATACACTTCAAAATCTAGATTTCTCTGGGTTTCTCTCCCGATGGAGGATCCAGTTCCTCTGTTTACCCTTACCCTTTTGCCCTATTTTGTATGTTTTTGCTTTAAACAAGACTCATTGTAGCTTGTTGTTGTTGATTGAAACCAGAGAAGAGATTATTGTTATGAAATTAAAAAGCCTAAACCTGCTGAATAAACACCCTTAAGGAAAACTTAAAGCAGGTCCATGTATTTATGGTAACCATTATATTTTATGACTTCAATGAACACTGCCTGTAGAGAAATATGCTTAAATTCAACTTTAGCTATCTCTAATAATATTACTATCAAAAAAACTCCCATGTACTATGCCATGCAGAGTTTCCCAGGTGGCTCAATGGTAATGAATACACCTACCAATGCAGGAGACTCAGGGTCAATCCTTGGGTCAGGAACATACCCTGGAGTAGGAAATGGCAACCTGTTCCAGTATTCATGCCTGGAAATTTTCATGGGCAGAGGTTCCTGGGGGGCTACAGACCATGGGGTCACAAAGAGTCAAACACAACTGAGCACTCACGCATGCACTATGCCATGTATCAGCTAACTATGTGTAAACTAATTATTTTCCATGGATTACCTTCTACTAATGCTCACCATAAACTGTGCAACAACTCTGTGTTTCTTTTTACAGGAAAGAAGACTATCTTGATTGGGGACACACAGCTTTTCCATGTCCTAGGGAGCATTCAAAGACCGTTTATCCAGTCCAGAACTTGAACACACCCTCTTGTCTTACTGACATTGAATATTCATAAGTTTATTTGTTTACTTACTTTTAAGTGTGAAACATTTACCTTTTTGAAATAACAACAACAAAACGTACTCATATCCTGAATAACTAACTTCTTTCTAGATTTTCTTCTTTTTTTTTTTTTTTAATTTTATTTTATTTTTAAACTTTACATAACTGTATTAGATTTGCCAAATATCAAAATGAATCCACCACAGGTATACATGTGTTCCCCATCCTGAACCCTCCTCCCTCCTCCCTCCCCATTCCATCCCTCTGGGTCGTCCCAGTGCACCAGCCCCAAGCATCCAGTATCGTGCATCGAACCTGGACTGGCATCTCATTTCATACATGATATTTTACATGTTTCAATGCCATTCTCCAAAATCTTCCCACCCTCTCCCTCTCCCACAGACTCCATAAGACTGTTCTATACATCAGTGTCTCTTTTGCTGTCTCGTACACAGGGTTATTGTTACCATCTTTCTAAATTCCATATATATGCGTTAGTATACTCTATTGGTGTTTTTCTTTCTGGCTTACTTCACTCTGTATAGTAGGCTCCAGTTTCATCCACCTCATTAGAACTGATTCAAATGTATTCTTTTTAATGGCTGAATAATACTCCATTGTGTATATGTACCACAGCTTTCTTATCCATTCATCTGCTGATGGACATCTAGGTTGCTTCCATGTCCTGGCTATTATAAACAGTGCTGCGATGAACATTGGGGTACACGTGTCTCTTTCCCTTCTGGTTTCCTCAGTGTGTATGCCCAGCAGTGGGATTGCTGGATCATAAGGCAGGTCTATTTCCAGTTTTTGAAGGAATCTCCACACTGTTCTCCATAGTGGCTGTACTAGTTTGCATTCCCACCAACAGTGGAAGAGGGTTCCCTTTTCTCCACACCCTCTCCAGCATTTATTACTTGTAGACTTTTGGATCGCAGCCATTCTGACTGGTGTGAAATGGTACCTCATAGTGGTTTTGATTTGCATTTCTCTGATAATGAGTGATGTTGAGCATCTTTTCATGTGTTTGTTAGCCATCTGTATGTCTTCTTTGGAGAAATGTCTATTTAGTTCTTTGGCCCATTTTTTGATTGGGTCATTTATTTTTCTGGAGTTGAGCTGTAGGAGTTGCTTGTATATTCTCGAGATTAGTTGTTTGTCAGTTGCTTCATTTGCTATTCTCTTCTCCCATTCTGAAGGCTGTCTTTTCACCTTGCTAATAGTTTCCTTTGATGTGCAGAAGCTTTTAAGGTTAATTAGGTCCCATTTGTTTATTTTTGCTTTTATTTCCAATATTCTGGGAGGTGGGTCATAGAGGATCCTGCTGTGATGTATGTCAGAGAGTGTTTTGCCTATGTTCTCCTCTAGGAGTTTTATAGTTTCTGGTCTTACGTTTAGATCTTTAATCCATTTTGAGTTTATTTTTGTGTATGGTGTTAGAAAGTGTTCTAGTTTCATTCTTTTACAAGTGGTTGACCAGAGTTCCCAGCACCACTTGTTAAAGAGATTGTCTTTAATCCATTGTATATTCTTGCCTCCTTTGTCGAAGATAAGGTGTCCATATGTGCGTGGATTTATCTCTGGGCTTTCTATTTTGTTCCATTGATCTATATTTCTGTCTTTGTGCCAGTACCATACTGTCTTGATAACTGTGGCTTTGTAGTAGAGCCTGAAGTCAGGTAGGTTGATTCCTCCAGTTCCATTCTTCTTTCTCAAGATCGCTTTGGCTATTCGAGGTTTTTTGTTTTTCCATACTAGATTTTCTTCTGATTCAAATTATCTTCTCTCTGTCTCTCTCAGGCATGCAGCCCTACTCTCTATCTCCCTCTTTTTTTTTTTTTCTTGAGCTTCTGCTGGCACCCCCAAACAAGCTCAGAAGTTATTTATTAAGCATTTATATGTGTGAGATACTATTAATACTTTGGGAAGAGCAGCTTGACCTTTAAGCTCTTAGACCATGCAGATCATCTGGGGGAAACCACATGCATAGGTAATAAAGAGTGAGGAATACATGATGTGTAAGTAACACGTGGCATTATGGAAGTAGATAGAAAGGCTCTGCTCATGAGGGATGAGCAGGGGGCATGGCAGCAGCCTGGAAACTAGTGTTTAGTAGAAGCTGGTCAGAGATGGAAGGGTTGGGGCAATTCTAAGCAGAAGTAAGAGCAGGCACAGAGACCCAGACCTTAGAAAGAGCCTGTTCATAGAATAAGAGGTTGCTCCTTAGGGCCTGGGCTGTCTTTCAGGCTGTGGTTTGGGCTGGAGCTGGAAAGGATTAGAGAAACTATACAAAGTTGGGAAGATCCCCCTGAGAAGGAAATAGCAACCCACTCCAGTATTCTTGCCTGAAGAATTCCATGGACAGAGGAACCTGGTAGGCTACAGTTCATTGGTCACAGAGAGTCACACTGGATTTAGTGACTAAAAAACAACAACCACCACCTTAGGGCCAGGCCTAGTGTTCAGGCTGGAGCTGGAGAAGATCAGAGAAATTGTACACGTTCTGCTAAGGAGCCAAGAACTATGGATGGAGGCTCATGACATTGTACAGGAGGCAGTGATCAAGACCATCCCTAAGAAAAAGAAATGCAAAAAGGCAAAATGGTTGCCTGAGGAGGCCTTACAAATAGCTGAGAAAAGAAGAGAAGCTAAAGGCAAGAAGAAAAAGAAAGATATACAGATCTGAATGCAGAGTTCCAAAGATCTCAGATTCAGTGATCAATGCAAAGAAATAGAGGAAAACAATAAAATGGGAAAGACCAGAGATCTCTTCAAGAAAATTAGAGATACCAAGGGAACATTTCATGCAAAGATGGGCTCGATAAAGGACAGAAACGGTATGAACCTAATAGAAACAGAAGATATTAAGAAGTGGCAAGAATACACAGAAGAACTATACGATAAAGATCTTCATGACCCAGATAACCATGATGGTGTGATCACTCACCGAGAGCTAGACATCCTGGAGTCTGAAGTCAGGTGAGCCTTAGGAAGCATCACTACAAACAAAGCTAGTGGAGGTGATAGAATTCCAGCTGAGCTCTTTTAAGTTCTAAAAGATGACGCTGTGAAAGTGCTGCACCTAATATGCCAGCAAATTTGGAAAACTCAGCAGTGGCCACAGGAATGGAAAAGTCAGTTTTCATTCCAACCCCAAAGAAAGGCAATGCCAAAGGATGTTCAAACTACTGCACAATTGTACTCATCTCACACGCTAGCAAAGTAATGCTCAAAATTCTCCAAGCGAGGCTTCAACAGTATGTGAACCAAGAACTTCCAGATATTCAAGCTGGATTTAGAAAAGGCAGAGGAACCAGAGATCAAATTGCCAACATCCGTTGGATCATAAAAAAGCAAGAGAGTTCCAGAAAACCATCTACTTCTGCTTTATTGACTATGCCAAAGCCTTTGACTATGTAGATCACAATAAACTGTAGAAAATTCTTATAGATATGGGAACACCAGACCACCTTACCTGCCTCCTGAGAAATGCATATGCAGGTCGAGAAGCAATAGTTAGAACCAGATGGAACAACAGACTGGTTCCAAATAGGAAAAGGAGTACGTCAAGGCTGTATATTGTCACCCTGCTTATTTAACTTGTATGGAGAGTACATCATGAGAAATGCTGGGCTGGAAGAAGCACAAGCTGGAATCAAGATTGCTGGGAGAAACATCAGTAACCTTAAATATGCAGATGACACCACCCTTATGGCAGAAAGCGAAGAGGAACTGAAAAGCCTCTTGATGAAAGTGAAAGAAGAGAGTGAAAAAACTGGTGTAAAACTCAGCTTTCAAAAAGCTAAGATCATGGTATCTGGTTCCATCACTTCACAGCAAGTAGATGGGAAACAATGGAAACAGTGATGGACTTTATTTTGGGGGGCTCCAAAATCACTGCAGATGGTGACTGCAGCCATGAAATCAAAAGACGCTTGCTACTTGGAAGAAAAGTTATGACCAACCTAGACAGCATATTCAAAAGCAGAGACATGACTTTGCCAACAAAGATCCGTCTAGTGAAAGCTATGGTTTTTCCAGTGGTCATGTATGGATGTGAGAGTTGGACCATAAAGGAAGCTGAGCGCTGAAGAATTGATGCTTTTGAACAGTGGTGTTGAAGAAGACTTTTAAGAGTCCTTTGGACTGCAAGGAGATACAATCAGTCAATTCTAAAGGAAATCAGTCCTGAATATTCATTGGAAGGACTCATGCTGAAGCCGAAGTTCCAATACTTTGGCCACCTAATGGGAAGAACTGACCCCTTGGAAAAGACCCTGATGCTGGAAAGATTGAAGGCAGGAGGAGGAGGGGATGACAGAGGATGAGATGGTTGGATGGCATCATTGACTTGATGGACATGAGTTTGAGCAAGCTCCAGGAGTTGGTGATGGACAGGGAAGCATGGCGTGCTACAGTCCCTGGGGTTGCAAAGATTCGGACATGACTGAGTGAATGAACTGAACTGAACTGAAGGAGCCAAGACCACTTTGATCTCTAAGAAGGATTCTCTTGTTATAAGACAGTCCTTGTGGCTGCAATTCATAAACTCATTTACATCCCTGGATTTCCTCACCCTCCTCAAGATTAGAATTGTCCAGGCTAATGCTCCATCCTTCACCAAAAGCCTTTAATTCTGCTTCTCATTTGCTCTACTCTACAATTAAATGCTCTACCCCTGAACTGTACCCGCTTTTGCTTGCTCTGCTCTGGACCTGTGTGCTTCCCTCGGTTATCACCTTATTCACAGGAGTACAAATGGGAACACCTGGCCGAGAACCCTGAATGCCATCAGTAGTGGTTCTTCAGTGTCACTGCCAGTGTTCAGGTTGTGAAATCTTGGCACTGCCCTGCACATGTTCAGTGCCTGATTCTACCCCCTAGGTCATCACTCCAAATATACATCTTATAAAACTCTGCAAACAGCATGAAATGCAGGCTGTCAAAGAAATCACTGAAAAGATCAAGCTGGATTATGTTGCTTAATTTTCATGATGCCTGGTGGTTATTTAAATGAGTAGAGTTTCTTTTTTCTTTTTTCCATGATATTTATTTTTTAGCAGATGGGATCCACTTGTTTCAATATGATTTTTATTTTTCAAGGGCATACTCTTTTCTCCTGGATCAATCTGTACGTAGGAAAAAGTTATCATTCAAGACATAAGCAGTTTTTGCCAATGGGTAGGAATGAGTCAGTTGACCAATGAGGGGAGAATAAAAATCTGTGCTATTTTGATGTTAATTGCTGGTGGTGCTCCTTTTTGGAAACACTGATGATAATTTTTCAATATGCAATCCATTTGACCCCTGAGAGCCCTGGGAATTCTGCCAGACTTTTGTTCCACCACCACTTATCTCTGTTTTAAAGCAAGCATTTGTACAGCCCTGTCATCTTCATTAATCTTTTTAGGAGTTTGTGCTGGGAAGCAAGAACTTTTTGTTATTCCCATTTTACAGATAAAGAAAGTGAGAGACAAAAGGGAAATGACTTGTTATGAATATTTTAGTAAGTTATTAGGCCTTAAAATTTCCAATTTGTTATTAAGCTTATTGAGTTTTCCTATTGACTGAGTTGTGCTGTCTCTTTCTAAATCAGTATACCAGGTTCTAAGAGGAGCAGTCTAGTTAGAGTTTGGGTTCAATATTTCTGCCATACATCACCCAGTCCCAGTAAAGTCTCTACTTGCATGCTTTGTGTTCTTAGGTTTTTGTCTTTTTGAGATTATATTCTAAAGGCTAGAAAAGAAGAGAATGTCCCTGACTTTCATTTTCTTACCTTAAGTAAAGAAGAAGCAGTCTTTTCTCCTTTTGTAAATTACAAAAAGAGCCTCTATATGTAAGGGCTATTTACTCCAGAAAAAAAAATACATAGTTCCCAATGCTCATACCTAAACAATTCTGGTGTTGCAAGGAAGGTAAGACACAAAAATAACTATGTATCAATATAATATTAACAGTGGCTTAAATTTATTGAATGCTTACTACATTTCAGGAACTTTACCTACATTATTTCATTTAATCCTTACATTAGTCCACTGAGAAAGGCTGTATTATTACGCTCATCATATATATGAGAAAACCAAGGCTTAGGAAGCTGAGCAATTCGCTTGGAGACATAACCAAAAAGACACCAGGTCTCAAAATTCTATCGTTTGTCACTAATGAGTCCTTCTTCTCTTGTGCTTCCTTTACAAAATTGTTTACCTGTTCATGGGCCTTTGTTCTTCCCAGTAAATTTTAGACTCAATTTGTCAAATTTTACAAATAGCTTGCTGGAATTTTATTTTCAGTGCAACATATTTAAAGATTAATTGAGGGAAATAAAATATCTTAATAACAACTTGTTTCAACCAAGACCAATGGAATGTTTCTCCATTTACTCAGATGCTCTTTTATATTGCTTCTTAAAGATATTTGCTGTTTCTTCATCAAAGCTGTCTACCTTTATTAGGTTTCTTCTTATTTTATAATCTCTTCTTATAAATTTCTTCTTATTTTATAATCTCTGTCTCTATTTAAATGTTTTGTTATTTCTGGTGTAAAGAGAATTATTTTCTAAGCTGATCTTGTACCAAAAACCTTTTTTGTCAGCCTTAACTATGTCTAGTAGTTTCTGGACTTTTGTTTGCTTGTCTTTACAATGATCATATCATTGGCAACTAATTCCAGTTTTATCTCTTCTTTTCTAATTCTAACACTTCTTTTTACTTATTCTCCAGACCAGTGTTGAATGGTGGAGGGGACAGTGAGCATTCTTGTTTCCTCCTCTGAAAGGAAATAAATATCAAGGAGATATTTGCATAATGTTTGCGGACAGGAATAATCAAGGATGAAATCTTAGCTTTATATTTTTGTTTTCTTTTTAGATCATAGAAAAATTCTGACCAATTAAGTTATATGTGATTTTTCTCCTTTTGGAGATGTGATGACTCCACTGAGTGTATGCTGCTGCTGCTGCTAAGTCGCTTCAGTCGTGTCCGATTCTGTGCGACCCCATAGACAGCAGCCCACCAGGCTCCCCGTCCCTGGGATTCTCCAGGCAAGAACACTGGAGTAGGATGCCATTTCCTTCTCCAATGCATGGAAGTGAAAAGTGAAAGAGAAGTCGTTCAGTCGTGTCCGACTCTCAGCGACCCCATGGACTGCAGCCCACCAGGCTCCTCCATCCATGGGATTTTCCAGGCATAGATATGGATAAATATACTTATATGTAATATACAGTAATATTATAAATTATGTGTGCATGGTCAGTCACTTCAGTCATGTCCAATTCTGCAACTCCATGGACTGTAGCCCACCAGACTCTTCTGTCCAAGGGATTTTTCAGGGAAGAATACTGGAGTGGGGTGCCATGTCTTCCTCCAGGGGATCTTCCTGACCCGACCCAGGGATCAAACCTGCATCTCTGTCTCCTGTATTGGCAAGTGAGTTCTTTATCACTAGTGCCACCTGGGAAGCCACATTATATGTTATATATTATACTATATAGTTTATAAGATATTATTAATATATATAAGTATATACTATATAGAACATATGATCATATTTAGGTTTACTCTTACTTCCTCAGGCATGTAATGGTCCTTCTGGTGGTGTCTGTCTTCTGTATTGCTTCCGTGCTTCTTTATTTTAAACCTTTTAATATTCTTTTTCTTTAAAATTTTGTATTACAGATAACGTTACGTTTCTTATTTTATAATCTGTGTTTCTAATTTAATTTGCAAGTTTAACTTGTGTATTTATCATTTTTTATCCCTACACTTCATTGAACAGGTGAATTTTTCTTGGTCGAAGTTGAAAGTTATATATTCTGTTTATTCTTTGAGTGTTTTTTCCTAAGATTTAAAGGTCAATGCACTATTCATTTTTTCCCCTAAAGGAGGCATGTCCTTGGAATGGTATCATTGCCTTTGTTCTGTTTCCATGCTCAGGTTTTCTTAGTTTTTTTTTATGTTGGTATCATTTAGACTTTTTTTTTTTTTTTGGCTATGCTGTGCTGTTTGTGGGATCTTATCTCCCTGGCCAGGGATCGAACTCAGGCCCCTAGCAGTGAAGGCACCAAGGCTTAACCATTGTACCACCACAGAATTCTCCATTTAGACATTGATTTTCTGGTTTTTATGAATATTTCTTCTTTTTGGCTGTGCTTTGGTATTTCTTTCAATTGATGTATAATTGGTCTTCTGCCTCTCATTTGGTAATTGCTTATTTATATTACACCTCAAAAAGGTCTTAATTTCCTTATTCACACTTGTTTCTCATTTCTTGTGAAAGTACTTCTACATTGCTTTCTCTTTTTTACATGAGTACTTTCTTCGAGAATATTTTAAAACTGTTTTTTTTTATGTAGTAAATCTTCTGAATTCTATGTCTGAACATATCTTTACTTCACTCTCATTTTGAAATTAATATTTTAGCAGAATATATCCTAAGTTCAAATATTAAGTTTTTTACAGTGTAAAAATGTCACTTCATTGTCTCCTTTCTTCCAATGTCCTGGACACGTGACAGCAATTTTTATTGTTCTCTTTATGGTTATCTGTTCTTTCTTTCTAGGGTACAGTTTATATAATTTTCCCTTTGTTTCTGATGTTCTTATAAATTATGATAATGTATTTAGATGTGGATTTTTAAAAATTGTTGATTCTGTTTGACACTATTTTATATGTTGAACAATAAAAGAAGATGTGACTGGCTGCATAAACATAATGCCAAACATATTAACCTGCATGAATGATTTTTCATTATTTGCTTAAAGCCACCTGAGAAACAATGATTATATATATTTAACAATGATACCTATCCATTTGTTGATCCTTATTATGTTAGACTCTGTAAAAAGAGTTTTATGGTTTTTTTTTTTTAATTTGTTATTTTCAAGTATAGTTGATTTACAATGTGGTGTCAATTTCTGCAGTACAGCAAAGTATTCAGTTGCATATTCTTTTTCATATTCTGTTCTATCATGGTTTATCACAGGATATTGAATAAAGTTCCCTGTACTATATGGGAGGATCTTGTTAACATATTCTATACATAATAGTTACATACATGGTTTTATAACCATGACAATAACTTCATGAAATAGCTGCTAATATAATTTCCTTTTTTATAAGATGAGGAATTTGAAGTTTAAAACACTTTTATAACTTGTCCAAGATAGCTTAGCTAAGAAATAGTGAAGGTAAGGCAGGATCTAATTCCAGGTTGTTTAACTCAAGATCTTTCTTAAAACACTGTGTTCCTCTGTACTTTTATCTATATAGATATTATGAGAAAATTTCCTACTTAACTGATTAGTACTTTCAATATATAGCCTTCCTTTCAGTTCAGTTCAGTTCAGTCACTCAGTCGTGTCTGACTCCTTGTGACCCCATGAATCACAGCACACCAGGCCTCCCTGTCCATAACCAACTCCCGGAGTTCACTCAAACTCATGTCCATTGAGGCTGTGTTGCCATCCAGTCATCTCATTATCTGTTGTCCCCTTCTCCTCCTGCCCCCAATCCCTCCCAGCATCAGAGTCTTTTCCAATGAGTCAACTCTTCGTATGAGGTGGCCAAAGTATTGGAGTTTCAGCTTTAGCATCAGTCCTTCCAATGAACACCCAGGACTGATCTCCTTTAGGATGGACAGGTTGGATCTCCTTGCAGTCCAAGGGACTATCAAGAGTCTTCTCCAACACCACAGTTCAAAAGCATCAATTCTTCGGGGCTCAGCTTTCTTCACAGTCCAACTCTCACATCCATACATGATCACTGGAAAAGCCATAGCCTTGACTAGACAGTCAAGTGGGCCTTAGAAAACATCACTATAAACAAAGCTAGTGGAGGTGATGGAATTCCAGTGGAGCTATTTCAAATCCTGAAAGATGATGCTGTGAAAGTGCTGCATTCAATATGCCAACAAATTTGGAAAACTCAGCAGTGGCCACAGGACTGGAAAAGGTCAGTTTTCATTCCAATCCCAAAGAAAGGCAATGCCAAAGAATGCTCAAACTACTGCACAACTGCATTCATCTCACACACTAGTAAAGTAATGCTCAAAATTCTCCAAGCCAGGCTTCAGCAATATGTGAACCATGAACTTCCTGATGTTCAAGCTGGTTTTAGAAAAGGCAGAGGAACCAAAGATCAAATTGCCAACATCCACTGGATCATAGAAAAAGCAAGAGAGTCCCAGAAAAACATCTATTTCTGCTTTATTGACTATGCCAAAGCCTTTGACTGTGTGGATCATAATAAACTGTGGAAAATTCTGAAAGACATGGAAATACCAGACCACCTGATCTGCCTCTTGAGAAACCTATATGCAGGTCAGGAAGCAACAGTTAGAGCTGGACATGGAACAACAGTCTGGTTCCAAATAGGAAAAGGAGTACGTCAAGGCTGTGTATTGTCACCCTGCTTATTTAACTTCTATGCAGAGTTTATCATGAGAAACGCTGGGTTGGAAGAAGCACAAGCTGGAATCAAGATTGCCGGAAGAAATATCAATAACCTCGGATATGCAGATGACACCACCCTTATGGCAGAAAGTGAAGAGGAACTAAAGAGCCTCTTGATGAAAGTGAAAGAGGAGAGTGAAAAAGTTGGCTTAAAGCTCAACATTCAGAAAACTAAGATCATGGCCTCTAGTCCCATCACTTCATGGCAAATAGATGGGGAAACAGTGTAAACAGTGTCAAATTTTATTTTTGGGGGCTCATGAATCACTGCAGATGGTGACTGCAGCCATGAAATTAAAAGATGCTTACTCCTTGGAATGAAAATTATGACCAACCTAGATAGCATAGTCAAAAGCAGAGACATTACTTTGCCAACAAAGGTCCATCTAGTCAAGGCTATGGTTTTTCCAGTGGTCATGTATGGATGTGAGAGTTGGACTGTGAAGAAAGCTGAGCACTAAGAATTGATGCTTTTGAACTGTGATGTTGGAGAAGACTCTTGAGAGTCCCTCAGACTGCAAGGAGATCCAACCAGTCCATCCTAAAAGAGATCAGTCCTGGGTGTTCATTGGAAGGACTGATGTTAATGCTGAAACTCCAATACTTTGGCCACCTCATGTGAAGAGTTGCATAGGAACCTGGAATGTCAGGGCCATGAATCAAGGCAAATTGGACTTGGTCAAACAGGAGATGGCAAGAGTGAACGTCGACATTCTAGGAATCAGTGAACTAAAATGGACTGGAATGGGTGAATTTAACTCAGATGACCATTATATCTACTATTGTGGGCAGGAATCCCTTAGAAGAAATGGAATAGCCATCATGGTCAACAAAAGAGTCCAAAATGCAGTACTTGGATGGAATCTCAAAAACGACAGAATGACCTCTGTTTGTTTCCAAGGCAAACCATTCAATATCATGGTAATCCAAGCCTATGCCCCAACCAGTAATGTTGAAGAAGCTGAAGTTGAATGGTTCTATGAAAACCTACAAGACCTTTTAGAACTAACACCCAAAAAAGATGTCCTTTTCATTATAGGGGACTGGAATACAAAAGTAAGAAGTCAAGAAACACCTGGGGTAACAAGCAAATTTGGCCTTGGAATACGGAATGAAGCAGGGCAAAGGCTAATAGAGTTTTGCCAAGAGAACGCACTGGACATAACAAACACCCTCTTCCAACAACGCAAGAGAAGACTCTACACATGGACATCACCAGATGGTCAACACCGAAATCAGATTGATTATATTCTTTGCAGCCAAAGATGGAGAAGCTCTATACAGTCAGCAAAAAACAAGACCAGGAGCTGACTGTGGCTCAGATCATGAACTCCTTTGCCAAATTCAGACTTAAATTGAAGAAAATGGGGAAAACCACTAGACATTTAGGTATGACCTAAATGAAATCCCTTATGATTATACAGTGGAAGTGAGAAATAGATTTAAGGTCCTAGATCTGATAGACAGAATGCCTGATGAACTATGGACGGAGGTTCATGACATTATATAGGAGACAGGGATCAAGACCATCCCTATGGAAAAGAAATGCAAAAAGGCAAAATGGCTGCTGTCTGAGGAAGCATTACAAATATAGCCTTTAGTTTCAAAATTTATTTTTTTTAAGATGGAATTTTATTTACCTATGACTTTCAAAAACTTGCCTAATTACTTGTATTTATACGTGCATAAGTAGAGAGAAGGCAGGGGGAGAGAGAGGAAGAGCTTAAATACAAATTGCTTTGAGATTAATTTAATAATTTGGCACAACTGTGATGTTAATTGCTGTGTGTTAGAGTGCAGAATGGCTGTACAAAGGACATGGTTTAGAGGCACTATTTGCTCATTATTTTCCCCCTGCAAATTGCCATCTCGTAGTTACTACTGAAATAATCTCACTATTAGTACAATAAGTGTAAAAGCCACATTTGAAAGAAGAAGGATTGCTAACAGAGCTGTGGGCAGTGCTCTAAGCCTCTCTGTTTTTGTCAATAGAAGTTTGCACTTATCATCCATTTGTCCTGTTAACTGCTTTTCTAATATCGCTACTCATTGTCTGATAACAGGCTAGAAAGGCAGCCTATAGTAGCAGAATCAAATGGGTAAGATGCTGGGGCAGAAGTGGGAAGAGTTCAAGTGCTGATTCTAGAACAACTCTCTTCCTAGATAATTTTTTCTGAGGTTACATTATACTCTCCAAATATTAATAATACATACGATTTGAGTTTCAAGTAAAAAAGTACTGTTTCAGTTCTTTGATTAGCCATTCACGTTTTGCCATTTCTTTCTTGAACATCTTACACATTCTGCATTGAACCTGAGAGAGTATTACTGCAGGGAAAAGGAATTTTGACCATAACAGGTAAAACTTATGGATGAGAGATCTGTTTCTTTGGTATCCTTTTAACTGTACATGTGTGAAATCTCCTGTTGGTTTGGGACAGAACTCCATTTTATTTATAGTTGTTCACTTATAAAAAAAGAGGCTTTTGTGTCCTAAACTTAATAGTGGCTTGATGGCATTCAATTGGTACTTGCTGTTGTGACTGTAACTCTTAGAGTTATGTACCTGTCATCATAATAATAACTGCCGGTTCTTGAGATGCATCAGGAATTTGGAGCACATTATTTATGGTACTCTCAACAATCTGTGAGGCAGATATTATTACCCTCACTTTACAGATGAGCACACTGAAGGAAATATCCCAAGGGCACCCAGCTATAAACATCAGAGCTAGGATTCATATTGAGACCTACCTTAAATGCCTCTCGTTACCTCCCCCGCAGTCTAATGCAACGTCACCTGTCTTTCCTGTGCTGATTCATTGCCTTTATAGTCTTTATTCCTTGGTACCATGTCGGTCAGCACCTTGGCTATGAGGAGTTTAAACACTGAAATCCAGTGCCAAAATCTGTGTTTTTATTTTCAGAGCACATTTAACAGTTCTCTAAATCAAACATTTCCTTGCTCAATAATTTTGAGTGAATTCAGACTTGCATCAGTTGACCATTGGGCTGGAGGTGGAAGGGCAGGAATCATGAGCAAACATAACGCAAGACTATTCATTTACTTTTTGTATTTTCTAGATTCTCTTTCTTTAACATTTCTAATCTAATAAAATAATTATGCCTTTGATCCTATACAACCACCACATCTATAGATTTGATCCCGCGAGGAAGCTGCCTTTGATCTGACTGAACCATTTGATGCATTTTCCCCCATTACTACACAGTGCTTGTAATGAATAGTTCCCTGGGATCTCTATAGCTCAAAGACTAATTTATAGCTAAATCAGATAATATGGTTTGTATTTAACACCATGGATCTCTGTCTATTCATACACTGTCGAACATGGTAGTCACTTGCCATAGCAGGCTGTTTTAAATCAGTTAAAATGAAATAAAATTAAAAACCAATTTCTCTGTCACACTAATTACATTTCAAGTGCTTTATAGTCCCATGTGGCTAGTGGCTACTGTACTGGACAATGAAGCTATAGAACAATTCCATCATTGCAGACATCTCTATTGGACAGTGCTAAACTGGAAAGAAGACAGAAATGAAGCCAAGTATAATTACTTCACAGACCGTGCTGATCAGCATCACTGAGTTATAGAATATAATGGGTCATGATGCATTGCAGTTCCCTCTGCTTTATTTGTCTTCCTAGATAGCTGTTGGGAAGAAGGTATTTGGTCTTGTGTGTATGGTATCCCTGTTAGGTAAGAGCAACTGACTCCCAGGGGTTCAGTAAATATATGTTCAATGCTCTGTGAATGAGATCATGAAAATAAGTTGAATACAGGAGAATTCTTGGAGATTATAGAATAGAGTGACTACTTGGGGAGTATAAATAAAATAGTCATTTTTTCTACCTGAAATATGTCAACCTTCAAAATGGAATAGTTGATCAAGGAGTGTTTCAATGTAGAAGAGATAACAATTGTCCAGATTTCAAAGCCTAATGCCACATGTCATCAGAAAAGAAAAAGGCCCGAGTTTAATATATCATCAAGCCCAGTTGAGTCTGAAATGGATGGGGTGGCTGTAAAGTGATGGAAGAACATTTTACTTCTTCCAGTTGAAGGAGACTCAAAAAGGAAAATAACTTTTTTTATTCAAAGTATTTTAATTTATTTCCTCTTCTAGAACTAAGTCAGGAATAAGTTTGGAGAAGTGATTGGAATGTCATTTACAGAAGCTTTTGTCATTTAGGTTATGTGAAAGCCAGGAATCTTTAAGCCTCTAAAAGAGCAATGCTTTAGATTACAGCAAAATATGGTGCTGTTGTGTCTTTATTTTCATATATATATATGAAATATATATATATAAAATATATATATTTTCATATATATTTTCATATATTGCATATTTAGCAAATGTGTTACATGTAAATAAAGAGAATGAGTTACAATTGTGGTTGCAATAGCAGAACAAATGATTTTTTTGGTTGTTGGCACAACTAGTGAGGTCTGGGGTATGGAGTCAGAAGATTCCATTTGGTGCCATAGAAGAGAGTTGAACCTGGGATTCAGCTGACATTTCTCTTGCCTCTGATTCACCAAGTGTCTTTTGACAGGCAATGTTTCATATAGTCACTTAGAAAAACAATCACCTCACACCATAAGTGATACTTGTGTTCTATGGATTGTATTATTCTCAGTGGCTAAGTCATTTCAAGGTGTCTCAGCACACTTTTCTCTTTGCCAGGAGCTGGACCTGCTGATCTCTGTCTGTGGACATGCCCTGGGGTTGTTTTTTTCACCAACAATGGAGGATTTTTATGCAACCACTCACATCTTTTCATCTGATCTCCTTTTACCTGGACAAGTGTTTTTGATTTATTGACCTATAGCTGTAGTACAGAATGGGGACATCTGATCTCAATATGGGTTAGATTTGACTCCTAATTTTGATTTCCTTAACTGGATGCTCTCAACAACTGAGAAGAATAGGTAATCAAAGTCATGTTCTTTAGGCTTTGATTTTACAACTTTTCCTGTGAGTGTGGCCAAGGTGGGTATCCTGAGATGAGAACAAAGCAATATTATTTTGCTATGGTCCTGAAGTTAGATGTAGAGTCTGAGACTGCATTGGCTCCAGGTTGCCTGAAATTCTGTTCCCTCAAATGTAGTGCTAAAGAAGAGAGATGGAAAACTCAAGGAAATTAATCTGCCAATTCTTTTAGAAATAGTTTCTGGTTATAGTTTTTTTTTTTTTTAAATCTAAATATCTAAGTACCTCATCTTTTCCTCTAAATACTCTATAAAGTAAAGTGAAGTCACTCAGTCGTGTCCGACTTTTTGTGACCCCGTGGACTGTAGCCCACCACGCTCCTCTGGGATTTTTCAGGCAAGAGTACTGGAGTGGGTTGCCATTTCCTTCTCTAGAGGATCTTCCCAACCCAGGGATCGAATCCAGGTCTCCCGCATTGTAAGCAAGACGCTTTACCGTCTGAGCCACCAGGGAAGTCCAAATATTTCTTTGAGCCCTTTTTGGGGGAGGGCAAGAATACTGGAGTGGGTTACCATTCCCTTCTCCAGGAGATCTTTCCTACCCAGCGATTGAACCCGGGTCTCCCGCATTGTAGGCAGATGCTTTACTGTCTGAGCCACCAGGGAAGTCAAATACTCTATAGTTTTGAGAAATTTCAGGGAAAAGTAAATCTTTTCATACCATTGGCACTGTTTACTGTCAAACTGATTGGAAGGAAGTACAGTGAGTCTCCTACATAAGAACCTTCAACTCTGAAAGATGCAAAGGTGTGTTCTATCAACATCAGGCATGAGTGAAATTGCAGCTTGCCCTCCATCTTCTATTGCTGAAGATCCTTCAGCCCTGGGCTTGCCAGTTGGTGCTAGAATCTGCCTGTCAGTGCAGGAGGAAAAAAGAGACATAGGTTCGATCCCTGGGTCAGGAAGATCCTCCTGGAGTAGGTAATGGCACCCCACACCAGTATTCTTGCCTAGAGAATCCCATAGACAGAGGAGCCTGGTGGGCTACAGTCCATGGGGTTGCAAAGAGTGGGACACAACTTCAGCTCTGCCATCTCTCAACTTCTCTCCCTCTTTCAGTAAGTAACTCTTCTTGCCTGTTCACTCAATGCCAGCCCCTGTGTACCAAATTTACTGCACTTTTCAAGGCACTTAGTGTAAGACTGAAATTTTTTTCTTCATTTTCTGTTTGTTTTTTATTTATAATTTGTGTGAAAAGTATTATAAGCCTATTACAGTAGTACATAGCCCGCTGTGTTAGTCGAGGCCCTGGTGGTGGCTGAGCCGCTCAGTCGTGTCCGACTCTTGCAGCCCCATAGGCTGCAGCCCGCCAGGCTCCTCTGTCCATGGGGTTCTCCAGGCAAGAATACTGGAGTGGGGTGCCATTTCCTTCTCCAGGGGCTCTTCCCAACCTAGGGATCCAACCCAGATCTCCTGCATTGCAGGCAGATTCTTTACCGACAGAGCTATGAGGGAAACCCATTGAGTACCTGAGCTAACTTTATTGGAGTTAGGAACAAATTGGATTTATGAACCTGCTCATGGAACGGAACTCATTCATATGTAGGCACTTCATGTATACTTGACTGCCCACATGATTAGATACATTAGGATAATGATAAAGTGCTTATTGTACAATTTTGCACTTACTCCTTTACATACATTTTCTGTTTCTTTTCTATAACAAATAAGGTTTCTCCTTGCAACCTTACCTCACTTGCCAGTCATATTAAAAAAAGAGACTGCAAACCAATTTCAGCTCCTTGGAAGTCAGGAATAATAAAGAACTGGAACACAGCTTGTCCTGCCATCCCACACATAGTAGGAAATATTCAAAGTTAGCACTGTTGGGAACTTGTAAAATCAAAAGATATATTTCCCTTTGTTTTAATAGAAAACAGATATTAAGCTAGGAGTTGGGGAAAATACATCAAGCTTCTGAGCTATAAAAAAATCTGAAGAATAACACTAGGTTATTGGACTCACTTTAAGCAAGCTTTGGCCGCTTTCCTGACTAGGTATGTCAGGGATGGGCAAGAGAACAGTTTCTCTCCTTCACTTCCTGGCAGCATTTGATACACTCTATCCTTACGGAGACTATATCATTAAGAGATCCAAGTGTGTCCTGAGGATGTTAGCTGAGATGGACTCTGGCAGGCAGCTCCAGAAAACTTAGCCAGGAAGTTCTGATTCAGAAGGGACAGTAATGTGTTTGTGACATGGTTGGAATACATCAGACTCCATCACAGCCATGGAGACCTGGGGAGAGGGATTGTATAAGACTTTATAGTCACACTCAGATAAGTGCCTTTCTAGAGCAGGTAATTTGCTTGTCCTGACAGGTGTGAAGGGATACTTGGCACTCTCTGAAAAGCACTAATAACCCCATTTTAAGCCAGAGAGCCACTGATGGACCACTTTTAATTTAGTTTTGTGATGAGTTTCCTCTAATATCTACACCTATATGTTCTGACAGCAGGAGTGTTCAAGGTGTGTGTGAAAAGAAGCCTGAGGATGTCAGGTCAGTTACAGCAGCCTTGAGGTATCGAATCAGCTGTGGCAGAGAGCGCAGGCCTCTAAACCTCTAAGACTTGATCTACAGTCAACCTTGCAAGCTGCTGTAAGCCTCTGGGGGTGAAAGCAAATCACTTCTTCAATCACTAAAATGTTATCCAGGCATCTTGCTTAATTTGGTGTTCTCCATAGGGTGCTAAAACTGTTTTGAAAAAAAATGCAAATAGACAAAACCAAAAACGGTGCATCCCTTTGGAGGAATACTTGCAGAGCTGTGTCAACAGCTGAAAGGTTTCCTCCCTCAGCGCAGTTATGAGCAGTATGTGTGTCTGTTTGGGCATCCATGCACTCTGAACCCGTCTCTTTGGTCTTGACAATTGTCTATATATGCAGAAGAATGTTAAAATTTGTGGTACCTTTGGGTCTCATTTCCAATTGGTTCTAGAACCAGCCATATAAGTGAACCACTTTCCCTAATCCAGCCTTGAAAGAAGCTACATTTCTCAACTCTGAAGCATCCACATTATGTTCAGACTCCAAGTGATTGGCTGCTGAGATGACCCTTCACCCTGATGATCTGGCTACCCAGTTATTCTCATCTGGGGGTGATTTTATCCTCCAAGGGGACATTGGGTAATGTCCAGAAGCAATTTTTGGTTATTAGAATTGGGGTGCTATGGGCATCTAGCCAGTAGAGGCCAGTCAGACGTTGCTGAATATCCTGACATGCACAGGACAGCCCTCATCACATCACCTGGCTTAAAATGTCAATAGTACTGAAGAGGAGAAACCTGTGTTCCACTGTGAGATGATGGCGGACCATGTGGTCAGTTCCTCTGCCCAGATGACACATTCACATGGAAACAAGAGTGTAAAGGCACCAGGGGGCTGCAGAAACTCAGCTGGCAGGAGAAGTGAGCACTCAGAAAACCAGCTCCCCGGGAAGACTTTCTCCCTGAGTCTTGCCTTCTTGTCTGGAACATTTCAACCCTGGGGGATGTGCTCAAAAAGAACCATACTCTCTCAGCAGGACTGATGGGCCTCCTTTCACTTCAAGAATCATTTATGCTGTTCTTTCTACTTGTATTAGCTACAAATCACTGATTCTTTAATTTGTGTCAAACGTGTGATAAGTGCTTTATAGAGGTTAATTTATTTCACTCTTACAGGATGAATTGATGCTGTCATGAGCTCCATTTGCGTATATGTTTGAAAGTTGGTTTCAAACACAGGTCACATTGTTTGTAAATATTGAGCTACGACATGAAGTTGAGTCTAGTTTGACATCAAAACACATGCTTATAAGCAGACTGCTAAATTAGTGAGTCCCCTGCTAGGTATTATGGAGAATATTGAGGAAGACAAACACATCTGCTTAATGATATTCTGTCATCCTTGAATTGTTGATATTTAGGCATTAACACCATGGAAACAAGAATCAGGCTTTTATGTAGTCATCTGGACAAAATGTCAAGAAGAGAACCACTGTGCAAGAATTCCAGAACATAAGCTCTGTGAAAGTGATTGATTGATCTGTCTGGTTTTCCTCTGCATCATGAACACATGGAACAGTGCTTGGCACACAGTAGGTGCTAGGTTTACACCACTGAATCAATGAATGATACGACCAAAGATGTCCATAGTTTTTCCATGGTGAAATTGTCCATCAAAGCTTTCTGGCTTCAAACCACAGCAATTCCTCTCAGAATTAAACAAATTAAAGCAAGAATCCTATAGTAGCTTGTGAAATTCAAGGAAATATTGAAGCATAAGGCCATAGGAAGAATTCAGGGTAGTTCTAGGAGGCTCTTGGACTTTCATTTTAGCGCTGGAATCACATTCCATCTTTGTGTCTCTGTTCAAAAGTCTGAAGACATCCTAATGGCCTTCTGTTGAGTCAATAAGTTGTCTCTCTTATTATGACAAGGTGGTAATTTGGTCCAATAAATTGTAGCCAGGGATGGGGCAGGGTTATGCAGTGCAAACTCCATCTGTGGGAGAACAACATTTAGAGGAAATGTGGAAAGGTATGGCCAGAGTGGAAATGCGTGGCACCCCCTAAGATGTGTGGAAAGCTGACTTTGTTGCTCGGAGAGGGTGCCTCGGGCCCATTCACTCTGAAATTAATATCTCCAAACTTAGCTTGTCCTCAGGACTGTAGCTTCATTAGATCTCGCAACTGACTGTCCATTTGGAATTTGGTTGAGAGAGAGCATTGTCCAAAGAAAGCACATTGTTACGTTGATTAGATATTTATACTTGATAACTGGCAAACACCTTGTTACTGGCAGATGAAGTTTGGTTTTAACTGATGGGCTCTCTTTCCAAATCAGATGCTCAAACTATTGGTCTCAGGCTTCTCTCTCAATTTAAATGTATCAGTTCAGTTTAGTTTAGTCACTCAGTCGTGTCTGACTCTTTGCGACCCCATGAATTGCAGCACCCCAGGTCTCCCTGTCCATCACCAACTCCCGGAGTTCACTCAAACTCATGTCCATCAAGTTGGTGATGCCATCCTGCCATCTCATCCTCTGTCATCCCCTTCTCCTCCTGCCCCCAATCCCTCCCAGCATCATAGTCTTTTCCAATGAGTCAACTCTTCGCATGAGTGGCCAAAGTATTGGAGTTTCAGTTTTAGCATCATTCCTTCCAAAGAACACCCAAGACCAATCTCCTTTAGAATGGACTGATTGGATCTCCTTGCAGTCCAAGGGACTCTCAAGAGTCTTCTGCAACACCACAGTTAAAAAGCATCAATTCTTCAGCGCTCAGCTTTCTTCACAGTCCAACTCTCACATCCATACATGACCACAGGAAAAACCATAGCCTTGACTAGATGGACCTTTGTTGGCAAAGTAATGTCTCTGCTCTTGAATATGCTATCTAGGTTGGTCATAACTTTCCTTCCAAGGAGTAAGTGTCTTTTAATTTCATGGCTGCAGTCACCATCTGCAGTGATTTTGGAGCCCCCAAAAATAAAGTCTGACACTGTTTCCACTGTTTCCCCATCTATTCCCATGAAGTGATCAATGTATAAATTGGATCATATATGAGACAGATTCTTATTTTCCATAAGCAAAAGCCTATATCTTAAGTAGTCTGTAAGCAAGATTTCTCAGTACTGGTAAAGAGTTTGGTGCATGTACATTTAATATTGTTACTGAAGCTCTCCACAATAGATTCATGAGGAAAAATGATTGGACCATCCAAATTGGATTAAGAAGCAGGGGTCACTTACAGAAGTGACCAGAACCTGAAAAATATTGTAGAATAGGAAAACACATTTTCTTCTTCTTTGTTCATCATCTTAATTCATCATCTAAGAAGGAGGTTTCAATTCACTTTCTACTTTAACCAATGTTATAATTCCTGGCATCATTAAGACATGATTGCCTATAATGTATAGATATTATGTGTACAACTGATGTTCTTAATCTATACTGACTAGATTGTAAAACTCTATTTCTTAGTAGAAAAAGTCCCTAGAACCTGAACTCAGTAAGACCAGATTCTAGCATGTGGAGAAAATCTGTCATATGGACACCTTTCCTAATAATGAGGTGGGTTACTCTGCACAACGGTGAGGGAAGTGTATTCTACCATGTGTGTGTTTAGTTGCCCAGTCCCATCTGACTCTTTGCGAACCCATGGACTCTAGCCCGCCAGGCTCCTCTGTCCATGGATTCTCTAGGCAAGAATACTGGAGTGGGTAGCCGTTCCCTTCTCCATGGGATCTTCCCAATCCAGGGATCAAACCCAGGTCTCCCACATTGCAGGCGGATTCTTTACCATCTGAGCCACCAGGGAAGCCTATATTCTACCATGAATCCAAACATTTTCTCCCTTCCTAACTTTTCCATTCTACTCCCCTCTCTTTCTGCTATAGCTCATTGCAATGTTAAGAGCCAAATGTCACCTCTTAAAGTGCAAAGACCATTGATCACTGCAGCAGCTCAAAGTCCTCATCGAAATTTGCTCTATATGTCTTCTAAAACATATAAACCTTAATTACTATTGTATTCCTTATATCAGAGAAGGAAATGGCAACCCACTCCAGTGTTCTTGCCTGTAGAATCCCAGGCATGGGGGAGCTTGGTAGGCTGTTGTCTCTGGGGTCGCACAGAGTCGGACATGACTGAAGCGACTTAGCAGCAGCAGCAGCAGCATTCCGTATATCATGACTTTTTTTTTTTCTTTTTCTTTCACCATACTGCACAGCATACGGAATCTTAGTTCCCTGACCAGGGATCGAACCCATGCACCCTGCAGAAGAAGTGTAAATTTTTCATCACTGAACTGCCAGGGAAGTCCCTATCATGACTTTTCAGGCTCTCAGTGATTTCTCCTTCAAATATTTCTTTGACATTTCTATAATCTCCCCCTCACACATTCTACTTTAAGCACACCTGATTTTCATTAACATTTAAGCATATTCCCAAATTTAAACCTTTGGACATGCAATTTCCTGGGTCTGGAAGGTTCTTTATCTGTATCAGTAGAGGGCTTGGCCCTTTATGCTATTCCGTCTTTGATCATCTTTCCTCCCCTGCCCACAATATATAAAATGGCAATTTGTCATTTCAGTTTCCTTCCCCTGATTTGTGTTTCTTCATAGTTCTTATCTCCACTTAGCTTAAAGTTATTATAGATTATTTTTTAAAATTGTCTCTCTCCCAGGTAAGGATCTCTAAGGGTGAAGAATTTGTCAGTTTGGTCCATTACTGTATACCCAATCCTGGAACAAAGTAAGTTCTCAATAAATGTGTGTTGAGGAAATAAACAGGCAAAATAAAAGTATAAATAGATTTTACAATTACTTCAGGACATGCATTAAATTTGCAGTAGGTAGTATAAGATATCACCTGAGTAACACATTTTATTCACAAATGTAGAATATTAGACTAGGAGTGAATTTCAATTGCATTAATTGATGAGTTGAGTAGAATAATTTAATGACTTCCTAATGTTAGGTTTCTATTTAACAAATCTGTCAATATTATTTTTTTGTCATCTGTCACTTTGTGTTATAGCAAGAATTCTGAACATAATATATCAACTTGTCCTATGAACGTGTCACCATTTCTATTTTGATTTTGGGTCACCAATTATGAAAACATAGGAGGAGGAAACAGGACACTCTATTCTCACATACAATTCAATAATCCATTTAAAATAAAGGATAAAGACTTTTTACTTTTCAACCTAGAGTCTCTTTAAAACAAAGACAAAGAATGCAAAGTGGTTTTATTTATTTATTTATTTTTTGCAAAGTGGTTTTATATCAGCCCATCTCAGGAAAATACACTTAAAGCACTTGACCTTAAAACTGGCGATGAGCACAGAAGATTAGCAATAACGAGAGTTAGCTGGACATGTGAAATGGATGTGACTTGTCTTTAAAATCCTCCCGATGCTGATGTTTCTTTCTTACATCATATGTCCTGTTTCTGATGGTTTGTTTCTCAAAGTTTATGGCTTCTATATCATTCACATCCCCATCCTTCGTGATGTGTTTCTACTGGAACCTCTTTCTTTTAGAATCTATAGAATTGATGACGATAAATTACAACAACATTCATAATAATCTTCAAATAATTCAAATAATCACTAATTTGTAGTTGTTCAGATATTTTAGATATTAATAATTGCTTGGATAAATCAATTTTTGCTACTGAGCTAATGAGAAAGGGTCTGAAGTCTGGTATCCAGTTAACATATGTGGGTTCTCCCAGGCTTCTGATTATCTATTTGTACTCAAAATTATTTATGGAATGCTTTATAGTGACTCTTGTGGTACTAGCAATGCAGATCTTATTAAGGATGTAATCATAAACTTATATGGAGAATTGGCCAGGCTGTAGGTGATAAGAAGAGTTTGGACTTATGAAGCAGGTGGGAAGAAACCATATGAGAGACTGAACTATTGCTCTTATTCCCCCAAATAGAAAATGATTGTTCACCATCTTACCAAGTATGATTTTTCAGAAAGCAATTCACTGTCATCTAGCATAGATTCAAATTTAGTGGAAAGGATAGTTTTCAGTTCTGATATGTTAACAATTTAGGGGAAAAAAAGAACAACTGAATACTGGCAATGATAATTTCTATAAAGCTTTCAGCTTTGCATCAGTATTCATCTCTGTACTGCCTTAGGTTGCAGAGATCTTAGCTGGGGACCAACTGTCTTCACTGCTGATGGCCAGACAGAGGCAGTAAATAGGAGGAGCAGCCACCAGCAGTCAATTTGCATGAGAGACTGAGGCCACACACAGGGCGAAATTGCTCTATTAACCAAGTAGCTCATGATTGTCACTAATGTTTGGTTTTCTATTCAGTTATCGTATGACTATATCTGAATCCAAAAAGGGGTTCTGAGCTCTAATTGCAGATCTGCTGTTGATACTGAATAAGGAGTTGAACACTGACTTTATTTCTGGACCATTCCCCTCCCCCCCCCAAAAAAAGTAAGATAATATTTTTCTGGTATGTATTTCAGCAATCTTCTGAAGAAATAAACACTAGACAATATAATGATTAAAACAAGAATAGTCTAAAATTTGAAGTCACAGATAAATCTACTAACATTTATTAGAATGTTGGAATCATTTTATAAGTAAGATGGTTATAAGTGAAAGTTTTTTTTTTTTTTAGCATGATCTAAATGTGTTTTTTCCTGATGCTGGGAAAGATTGAAAGCAGGAGGAGAAGAGGATGACAGAGGATGAGATGGTTGGAAGGCATCACCAATTCGATGTACATGAGTTTGAGTAGGCTCGGGGAGTTGATGATGGACAGTCTGGTGCGCTGCACTCTGTGAGGTCACAAAGAGTTGATCACGACGAAGCGACTGAACTGAAACATGTTTTTACGCTTCCTTGGTGGTTCAGTGGTAAAGAATCCTGCAATGCAGAGGACTTGCAGGAGATGCAGTTTTGATCCCTGGGTAAGGAAGATACTCTGGAGTAGGAAATGGCAACCCACTTCATCATTCTTGCCTAGGAAATCCAATGGACAGAAGAGCCTGATTGCTACAGTCCATGGGGTCGAAAAGAATTGGACACGACTGAGGGACTCAACAACAAACAAAAAAATGTGTTTTTATGTCAAGACCACCTTGTTTCTCTGCGTTTCTCAAAGTATAGAAAAGCATGGATTTAACGCATTCATTTCCCATTCCTATTTTTTTTTTCTTTCGTTTTTGTCCCTCCACCACCACCCGCCTCCACCCCGGCCCCATCCCTGATGCTCACACACTTCTCCAGTCAATTTCCTTCAGGCTTTTCACTTATCTGTCAGGGACACCCTTCCTGTTTTAGAGTCAGGAAAGGTGGGATTTCTCACTCAGATCAACTCCAGAGACCACCTTGTTTCTCTGCGTTTCTCAAAGTATAGAAAAGGTGACTTGCTTCCTCATATATAATTCAAGATGTTGAGTTGCAAAGAAACTCTAAAGCAGCAATTTCTATTTCTTCTTCTGAGTTTCAGAGGTTGGTTGCATATCTATTTTTGTTAGTTTGTAAAGGGAGGTAAGTCTCTGAACAGATTGGGAATTAGAGATTCTGTAGGCTTTAAAAAAGAAAAACTCATTTTTGCCAGAGGAGTTAGCTGATTTTAAAACTTAAAATGAGCCTCATATTTTGGCTCCTTGGGGGCTTACTCAGCATCTTCTGATGACCGATATGTGCAGTTCCTGTGTTTTGCTCAGCTTTAGTGTCTCTTCCTCACATAGCTGTCAGTGGTGCAGTGTGTGGGCTTCTCTGTGGCAGGAGAGCTCCCTGGGTGAGCACTTTTTGTGCGCCTGAACGCAGATGGCACTCAGGGGATGGAGCAGGCACTTGTTCGCTATTCTCCCACTCAACCTTCTAATAAAAATTCATCCTCCATGTCTACAGCATCATGGGGGGTCTGATTAGCCTACGGGTTCCATTCTGTTTACAAAGAAAATAAGAGTTTATATGGAAGTGATGCAAATGGATAATTTAGAGTCAGGAACCGTGTGGGAAAGGGAGGTTGATGGTGTAGACAAACCTGGAATGAATGGAAGCTTGAAAAATAATTGCTGAAGAAGTATTGAACTGCCTCCAAATGTCCTTTCCAAAAGCAAATTTACAGTCCTGAATGAGTCCTAATGCAGACTTTATTTGATGGTTGTGATCAGATGACTTAGCTTTGGGGCATTAACCACCACTGAAGCCAAGGTTATTTGCTAATTTCAGACTTTATGTTCCTATATTGAGGTTAAATTCACTTCTAAATGTATACTTACCTCTTTCTCCCGGTACTGAAAAGCACAAAACACGAAAGCATGGCAGTTTAGAATCTAGTGTGTATCTAGTGTGAAGTTATTCTTAAGTATTAATTGCTTAAGTCTATTAGAAAAAGTCTATTTTCTCCTCATCCATATAACTTCTACGTCAATATCAACAGAATGTATTTTACTCTGAGCTAGACAGAGAGATACAGTAATGGGTACAGTAGGAAGGAAAAGAAAAGGGAAGGTTCTATTCGAAAGGGTTAAGGGGAAGCAACCGATTAAAAAAGAAACAAGACTTTGGAAATGGTATATGCTTCAGTAAAGGGGAGAGCTCTTGGTATTTTTTCTCCATGGTTACAATTCAATAAAAATTTTCAGCTATTGTTCTGTCTCTCAGCAAGATAAGCCAGAACAAACATTAATTTATATGTTTGTTGGCATCAGTTCAGATCCTCCAGTAAGTGGACACAGTGATGGAATCAGAAATGCAAGCGATTTACAGTGGGGTGTGGGGGGTGGGGGTGGTGGGTGGGGAGGGGAAGGGATTGCCTGTGAAAAATAAAGGGGAGAAGTGAGGTGAGGAGAGGATGGAGACTGCACTGCATGCCCAACAACTGTGATAAAACAAGGAGGATCATTAGGTTGAAAGAGAGGAAGGCTGCCGTGCTACTCCCAGAAAGTCTCGGTGAGGATGCTGGGCCATCCAAAGCCAAAGTTGTTTGTTTAAGTATTCCTGCGCTGGTTACATGTGGTGGCTTGCAGTTCCCCACCTGTCAGCTCGGAGCAGCCTGGAATGGTGGTGGGGGCAGAGGGTGGGAGTGGTCCAGGCAGGATGGCCTCAGTGTGAATGCCCTAGCTGGGAGTCTGAGCTCTCAGCACCCCATGCTCTTTGCACCAGGTTCTCTCTTGAAGGCGGACCTCAGCGTTAGCCCCTCCCCCCCACCCATGGCTAACACACTGTAATTATAGGCTTGACTCTTTATTAAAACCTAGCAATTTTATATTTTTTTCTCATGCATTTTTGCTAGTTTCAGACTTTCCATTCCTATGTTGAGGCCTGAGAGTTTTAGCAAATGTTTCAGTATGCCTCCTCCATTTATTATTCTGCAATTGGCTTATGTACCCAAATGGCTCTGCTCATTTGGGCTGTTTTGCTTCCATGAGGTGTATGACTTAAAGAAAATTTGCCAGAGAGTCGTAACTACTCTGCATGCCATAACTGTAAAATATATGCTATTTCTGATATATTTTTTTTTTGCTAGCACATAGTCACATTGTTGTTGTTGACATGCTGAGTTGTGTCCAACTCTCTTCAATCTTATGGCCTATAGCCTGCCAGGCCCCTCTTTCCATGGAATTCTCCAGGCAAGAATACTGGAGTGGGTTGCCATTTCCTCCTCCAGAGGATCTTCCTGATGCAGGGATCGAACCTGAGTCTTCCGTGGCTCCTGCACTGCAGATTGATTTTTTACCCGCAGAGCCATGGGGAAGCCTCAGTTGTGTAGATCCAGGATTTCTTCCAAATAACTTGGCCACTCTCCTATGAAGAGTTAAGGATACTTTCCAAAGATGAAAATTCTTGGTTTAAAATAAAGTATTGTGAGCCATAAGATGATCAGTGTCCTCACAATTGGTATCGAAAAAGTACAGTTAATTTTAAAAAATGAGACTTGATTTTGAAAAGCAATTGGTTGTTCTGTTCTGAGATGCAGAATCAGAAAATTTATTGATACTACTACTACCTTTTATCCATATCATTTCTTTTTTTTTTTTTTTTTTTTTTTTGGAATTGAATGTATTGATATTTATTGTGGAGAAAACCAGGCCATAAATTCTAAAAACCCATTTTATTACTTTCTTTTTTTTTTTTTTTTTTTTTTAATTTTATTTTATTTTTAAACTTTACATAACTGTATTAGATTTGCCAAATATCAAAATGAATCCGCCACAGGTATACATGTGTTCCCCATCCTGAACCCTCCTCCCTCCTCCCTCCCCATTCCATCCCTCTGGGTCATCCCAGTGCACCAGCCCCAAGCATCCAGTATCGTGCATCGAACCTGGACTGGCAACTCATTTCATACATGATATTTACATGTTTCAATGCCATTCTCCCAAATCTTCCCACCCTCTCCCTCTCCCACAGAGTCCATAAGACTGTTCTATACATCAGTGTCTCTTTTGCTGTCTCGTACACAGGGTTATTGTTACCCTCTTTCTAAATTCCATATATATGCGTTAGTATACTGTATTGGTGTTTTTCTTTCTGGCTTACTTCACTCCGTATAATAGGCTCCAGTTTCATCCACCTCATTAGAACTGATTCAAATGTATTCTTTTTAATGGCTGAATAATACTCCATTGTGTATATGTACCACAGCTTTCTTATCCATTCATCTGCTGATGGACATCTAGGTTGCTTCCATGTCCTGGCTATTATAAACAGTGCTGCGATGAACATTGGGGTACTCGTGTCTCTTTCCCTTCTGGTTTTCTCAGTGTGTATGCCCAGCAGTGGGATTGCTGGATCATAAGGCATGTCTATTTCCAGTTTTTTAAGGAATCTCCACACTGTTCTCCATAGTGGCTGCACTAGTTTGCATTCCCACCAACAGTGTAAGAGGGTTCCCTTTTCTCCACACCCTCTCCAGCATTTATTACTTGTAGACTTTTGGATCGCAGCCATTCTGACTGGTGTGAAATGGTACCTCATAGTGGTTTTGATTTGCATTTCTCTGATAATGAGTGATGTTGAGCATCTTTTCATGTGTTTGTTAGCCATCTTTATGTCTTCTTTGGAGAAATGTCTATTTAGTTCTTTGGCCCATTTTTTGATTGGGTCATTTATTTTTCTGGAGTTGAGCTGTAGGAGTTGCTTGTATATTCTCGAGATTAGTTGTTTGTCAGTTGCTTCATTTGCTATTATCTTCTCCCATTCTGAAGGCTGTCTTTTCACCTTGCTAATAGTTTCCTTTGATGTGCAGAAGCTTTTAAGGTTAATTAGGTCCCATTTGTTTATTTTTGCTTTTATTTCCAATATTCTGGGAGGTGGGTCATAGAGGATCCTGCTGTGATGTATGTCAGAGAGTGTTTTGCCTATGTTCTCCTCTAGGAGTTTTATAGTTTCTGGTCTTACGTTTAGATCTTTAATCCATTTTGAGTTTATTTTTGTGTATGGTGTTAGAAAGTGTTCTAGTTTCATTCTTTTACAAGTGGTTGACCAGAGTTCCCAGCACCACTTGTTAAAGAGATTGTCTTTAATCCATTGTATATTCTTGCCTCCTTTGTCGAAGATAAGGTGTCCATATGTGCGTGGATTTATCTCTGGGCTTTCTATTTTGTTCCATTGATCTATATTTCTGTCTTTGTGCCAGTACCATACTGTCTTGATAACTGTGGCTTTGTAGTAGAGCCTGAAGTCAGGTAGGTTGATTCCTCCAGTTCCATTCTTCTTTCTCAAGATCGCTTTGGCTATTCGAGGTTTTTTGTTTTTCCATACAAATTGTGAAATTATTTGTTCTAGCTCTGTGAAGAATGCTGTTGGTAGCTTGATAGGGATTGCATTGAATCTATAGATTGCTTTGGGTAGTATACTCATTTTCACTACATTGATTCTTCCAATCCATGAACATGGTATATTTCTCCATCTGTTAGTGTCCTCTTTGATTTCTTTCACCAGTGTTTTATAGTTTTCTATATATAGGTCTTTAGATTCTTTAGGTAGATATATTCCTAAGTATTTTATTCTTTCCGTTGCAATGGTAAATGGAATTGTTTCCTTAATTTCTCTTTCTGTTTTCTCATTATTAGTGTATAGGAATGCAAGGGATTTCTGTGTGTTGATTTTATATCCTGCAACTTTACTATAGTCATTGATTAGTTCTAGTAATTTTCTGGTGGAGTCTTTAGGGTTTTCTATGTAGAGGATCATGTCATCTGCAAACAGTGAGAGCTTTACTTCTTCTTTTCCAATTTGGATTCCTTTTATTTCTTTTTCTGCTCTGATTGCTGTGGCCAAAACTTCCAAAACTATGTTGAATAGTAATGGTGAAAGTGGGCACCCTTGTCTTGTTCCTGACTTTAGAGGAAATGCTTTCAATTTTTCACCATTGAGGATAATGTTTGCTGTGGGTTTGTCATATATAGCTTTGATTATGTTGAGGTAGGTTCCTTCTATTCCTGCTTTCTGGAGAGTTTTGATCATAAATGGATGTTGAATTTTGTCAAAGGCTTTCTCTGCATCTATTGAGATAATCATATGGTTTTTATTTTTCAATTTGTTAATGTGGTGTATTACATTGATTGATTTGCGGATATTGAAGAATCCTTGCATCCCTGGGATAAAGCCCACTTGGTCATGGTGTATGATCTTTTTAATGTGTTGTTGGATTCTGATTGCTAGAATTTTGTTAAGGATTTTTGCATCTATGTTCATCAGTGATATTGGCCTGTAGTTTTCTTTTTTTGTGGGATCTTTGTCAGGTTTTGGTATTAGGGTGATGGTGGCCTCATAGAATGAGTTTGGAAGTTTACCATCCTCTGCAATTTTCTGGAAGAGTTTGAGCAGGATAGGTGTTAGCTCTTCTCTAGATTTTTGGTAGAATTCAGCTGTGAAGCCGTCTGGACCTGGGCTTTTGTTTGCTGGAAGATTTTTGATTACAGTTTCAATTTCCGTGCTTGTGATGGGTCTGTTAAGATTTTCTATTTCTTCCTGATCGAGTTTTGGAAAGTTGTACTTTTCTAAGAATTTGTCCATTTCTTCCACGTTGTCCATTTTATTGGCATATAATTGTTGATAGTAGTCTCTTATGATCCTTTGTATTTCTGTGTTGTCTGTTGTGATCTCTCCATTTTCATTTCTAATTTTATTGATTTGATTTTTCTCCCTTTGTTTCTTGATGAGTCTGGCTAATGGTTTGTCAATTTTATTTATCCTTTCAAAGAACCAGCTTTTGGTTTTGTTGATTTTTGCTATGGTCTCTTTTGTTTCTTTTGCATTTATTTCTGCTCTAATTTTTAAGATTTCTTTCCTTCTGCTAACCCTGGGGTTCTTCATTTCTTCCTTTTCTAGTTGCTTTAGGTGTAGAGTTAGGTTATTTATTTGACTTTTTTCTTGTTTCTTGAGGTGTGCCTGTATTGCTATGAACTTTCCCCTTAGGACTGCTTTTACCGTGTCCCACAGGTTTTGGGTTGTTGTGTTTTCATTTTCATTCGTTTCTATGCAAATTTTGATTTCTTTTTTGATTTCTTCTGTGATTTGTTGGTTATTCAGCAGCGTGTTGTTCAGCCTCCATATGTTGGATTTTTTAATAGTTTTTCTCCTGTAATTGAGATCTAATCTTACTGCATTGTGGTCAGAAAAGATGCTTGGAATGATTTCTATTTTTTTGAATTTACCAAGGCTAGCTTTATGGCCCAGGATGTGATCTATCCTGGAGAAGGTTCCATGTGCGCTTGAGAAGAAGGTGAAATTCATTGTTTTGGGATGAAATGTCCTATAGATATCAATTAGGTCTAACTGGTCTATTGTATCGTTTAAAGTTTGTGTTTCCTTGTTAATTTTCTGTTTAGTTGATCTATCCATAGGTGTGAGTGGGGTATTAAAGTCTCCCACTATTATTGTGTTATTGTTAATTTCTTCTTTCATACTTGTTAGCATTTGTCTTACATACTGCGGTGCTCCCGTGTTGGGTGCATATATATTTATAATTGTTATATCTTCTTCTTGGATTGATCCTTTGATCATTATGTAGTGACCATCTTTGTCTCTTTTCACAGTCTTTGTTTTAAAGTCTATTTTATCTGATATGAGTATTGCTACTCCTGCTTTCTTTTGGTCCCTATTCGCATGGAAAATCTTTTTCCAGCCCTTCACTTTCAGTCTGTATGTGTCCCCTGTTTTGAGGTGGGTCTCTTGTAGACAACATATGCAGGGGTCTTGTTTTTGTATCCATTCAGCCAGTCTTTGTCTTTTGGTTGGGGCATTCAACCCATTTACGTTTAAGGTAATTACTGATAAGTATGACCCCGTTGCTATTTACTTTATTGTTTTGGGTTCGAATTTATACACAATTTTTGTGTTTCCTGTCTAGAGAATATCCTTTAGTATTTGTTGGAGAGCTGGTTTGGTGGTGCAGAATTCTCTCAGCTTTTGCTTGTCTGAAAAGCTTTTGATTTCTCCTTCATACTTGAATGAGATCCTTGCTGGGTACAATAATCTGGGCTGTAGATTATTTTCTTTCATCATTTTAAGTATGTCTTGCCATTCCCTCCTGGCTTGAAGAGTTTCTATTGAAAGATCAGCTGTTATCCTTATGGGAATTCCCTTGTGTGTTATTTGTTGTTTTTCCCTTGCTGCTTTTAATATTTGTTCTTTGTGTTTGATCTTTGTTAATTTGATTACTATGTGTCTTGGGGTGTTTCGCCTTGGGTTTATCCTATTTGGGACTCTCTGGGTTTCTTGGACTTGGGTGATTATTTCCTTCCCCATTTTAGGGAAGTTTTCAACTATTATCTCCTCAAGTATTTTCTCATGGTCTTTCTTTTTGTCTTCTTCTTCTGGGACCCCTATGATTCGAATGTTGTAGCGTTTAATATTGTCCTGGAGGTCTCTGAGATTGTCCTCATTTCTTTTAATTCGTTTTTCTTTTATCCTCTCTGATTCATTTATTTCTACCATTCTATCTTCTAATTCACTAATCCTATCTTCTGCCTCTGTTATTCTACTATTTGTTGCCTCCAGAGTGTTTTTAATTTCACTTATTGCATTATTCATTATATATTGACTCTTTTTTATTTCTTCTAAGTCCTTGTTAAACCTTTCTTGCATCTTCTCAATCCTTGCCTCCAGGCTATTTATCTGTGATTCCATTTTAATTTCAAGATTTTGGATCAATTTCACTATCATTATTCGGAATTCTTTATCAGGTAGATTCCCTATCTCTTCCTCTTTGGTTTGGTTTGGTGGGCATTTATCCTGTTCCTTTATCTGCTGGCTATTCCTCTGTCTCTTCATCTTGTTTAAATTGCTGAGTTTGGGGTGTCCTTTCTGTATTCTGGCAGTTTGTGGAGTTCTCTTTATTGTGGCGTTTCCTCGCTGTGTGTGGGTTTGTACAGGTGGCTTGTCAAGGTTTCCTGGTTAGGGAAGCTTGTGTCGATGTTCTGGTGGATGGAGCTGTATTTCTTCTCTCTGGAGTGTAATGAAATGTCCAGTAATGAGTTATGAGATGTCTATGGTTTTGGGGTGACTTTGGGCAGCCTGTATCTTGAAGCTCAGGGCTGTGTTCCTTTGTTGCTGGAGAATTTGCTTGTTATGTCTTTCCCTGGAACTTGTTGGCCCTTGTGTGGTGCTTGGTTTCAGTGTCGGTATGGAGGCGTTTGATGAGCTCCTGTCAATTAATGTTCCTTGGAGTCAGGAGTTCCCTGGAGTCAGGGATTGGACTTAAGCCTCCTACTTCCAGTTATCGGTCTTAATTTTACAGTAGTTTCAAAACTTCTCCTTCTATCCAGCACCACTGATAAAACATCTACGTTAAAGATGAAAAGTTTCTCTACTGTGAGGGTCACTCAGAGAGGTTCACAGCGTTACATGGAGAAGAGAAGAGGGAGGAGGGAGTTAGAGGTGACCCAAATGAGATGAGGTGGAATCAATAGTGGAGAGAGTGGGCTAGCCAGTAGTCACTTCCTTATGTGCACTCCACAACTGGACCACTCAGAGATGTTCACGGAGTTATACAGGGAAGAGAAGAAGGAGGCAGGAGACAGAGGTGGCCAGAAGGATAAAAGGGGGAAATGAAAAGGCGGGAGACAGATCCAGCCAGTAATCAGTTCCTTAAGTGTTCTCCACCGTCTGGAACACACAGAAATTCACAGAGTTGGGTAGAGTAGAGAGGGGTTAGGGAGGAGATACAGGTGACCTGGTGGAGAAAATGGAGAGTCCAAAGGGAGAGAGAGCAGTCAAGCCAGTAATCTCGTACACTAGTGAAAAATGGGTCCTGAAGATTGGGTTCTTAAAGGTACAAAATTGGTAACAAATACATAAAAACAAAAATTAGAAATTAGAGTAGAGTTTGGAATTTCAAAAATGCGATGTTAATGAAAAGGAGAAGGAAAAGAATGAGAGAAAAAACGAACAAAGAAAAACAAACAAGGTCGTGAAAGTAATAAAGAAACTACAGGTACAAAATTGATAACTAATACCAAACAGCAAAAATTAAAAATCCAGAGTAGAGTTTGGAATTTCAAAAATACAACGTTAAGAAAAAAAAAAAAAAAAAAAAAAAAGAAGAAGAAGAAAAATAAAGAGAGAAAACAAACAAACCAACAAAAACAATGTCGCAAAAATTATAAAGAAAATACAGGTACAAAATTGATATCAAATACCAAAAAGCATAAATTAAAAATCTTGAGTAGAGTTTGGAATTGCAGATATACGATGTTATATAAAAGAAGAAGAGAAAGAAACAGAGGAAAAAAAAAAAAAAAGTCACAGCAATTATGAAAAAAACTATAGGTACAAAATTGATAACATATATCAAAAGGCTAAAATTAAAAATCTAGAGTAGAGTTTGGAATTTCAAAAATGCAATGTTAAAGAAAAGAAGAAAAAGAAAAAAGAAAAAAAGAAAAAAAAAAAAAAAACCACGGTCAAAAAATTATAAAATATATATATGAGGTTTGCTGAAGAAGAAAAAAAAAAAAAAAAAAAAAAAAATAGGGTCTTTTTTTTTTTTTTGCAAAGTAATAGTTATAAAAGTGAAAATTAAAGGACAATAGAGGACTTAAAAAAATTTTTTTTTTAATTAAAAAAAAAAAAAGAAAGAAAGAAAGATTGATCGTAAAAATAGTAAAAATATATCTAGGTCTTTCTCTGGTTTTGTTGTGAGTATTGTGGGTTCAGTTCATTTTTGGCAGTTCCTTAGTCCGACTTATATTTCTCAAGATCTATAGGCCCCTTCCTATGTAATCCGTAGTAACCACAGGGTTTTAATCTATGGCCTGTAGCTTCCAAGGCGTTTCCCTCTGTTAGAGCTTCTTCTGTTTGCTGGTCTCTTCAGTGTCTGGTTCCCGCCCTGACACAAAGGGGACGGTGGAGGACCCTATTTTTTTTTTTTTTTTTTTTTTTTTTTTTAATTTAGGCTCACTTGTTCAGCCGCGCTGTGTGGAGGGAGGGAGGGATGCTGCAAACAGATAACACTGGCGTGCGCTCGAAGTGCCTCGGCCACACTGGGTCTGCCCCCGCTCACGGCGCGTGTAACCTCCCTGCCCACACTGCTTGGGCTCTAGGTTGTTCTGCCGGGAACAATCAGAGGCCGGCCCTGGACTGAGCTCCCAGGTCCAAGCCGCTCAGGTTCAGGCACTCGGGTAGTCCTCAGAGGCGCAGACTCGGTTGGGCCTGCGTTTTGTGTTCTTCCCAGGTCGAGCAGCTCAGGCGATGAGGTGCTTGGCGGGCGCCAATGCTGCGACTTATCGCCTCCCCGCCACTCGGTTATCTGGGTGTAAAACCGGCGCACCTTCTCAGGCAGATGTTGACCGTCCAGACCCCCAAGAAGTTTTAGTTAGCAAAGAAGCCTGCTTACAGTTTTATAGATAGTGTCTCTCTGGGGCTGCGATTGCCCCCTTCCGGCTCTGGTTGCCTGTCACCGGAGGGGGAGGTCTGCAGCCGGCTATCTCTGTTCAGTCCTTTGTTCTGTGCGCGGGCCTGGCGGTGTCTTAGGTTAGGGCTGGCTTTTCGCGTGGTAGATATCCCACAGTCTGGTTTGCTAGCCCAAATTATTTCGCTCAGATAGCGCTCAGGACATTCGGCCCGATTCTTACTCTAAGGGACACAGCCCGTGCCGCACTTCCCTGCCCAGCCCCCGCTTGCTAATGCCGTGTGCAGGCGTCTGCGCTGCTTCTCCGCTGGGGGAGTTCCCGTAGGGCTCACAATCCGCGATTTTTAATTGTTTATTTTTTTTTTTCCCCTCCCTTTTATGTTGCCCTCTGTGCTTCCAAAGCTCGGCACAGATTCGGCAGTGAGAGGGTTTCCTGGTGTTTGGAAACTTCTCTCTTTTTAAGACTCCCTTCCCGGGACGGAACTCCGTCCCTCCCTCTTTTGTCTCTTTTTTTGTCTTTTATATTTTTTCCTACCTCCTTTCGAAGAGTTGGGCTGCTTTTCTGGGTGCCTGATGTCCTCTGCCGGCATTCGGAAGTTGTTTTGTGGAATTTACTCGATGTTTAAATGCTCTTTTGATGAATTTGTGGGGGAGAAAGTGTTCTCCCCGTCCTACTCCTCCGCCATCTTGGCTCCTCCCTCCTATCCATATCATTTCTAAATCAAGCTACCACTAAGTCAATTAGGCGAGAATCATATATATCTGTTCTCTTCACTGCATGAGTGAAACTGCTTGTCAAAGGATTGTGTCAAGTTGGTGCTCAGGGCAAATGTTCACTGTTGTAATAATTCTGTCAAAGCAATCTTGGGGATTGACAGCATGTTCCCTGAAATATTGCTGGTGGACATCAGCTCAATAAAGGGCTCTAATGTGGGTCTACTGCTAAGGTTTACTCAGATACACAGCTAATAGGAAGGAACCCGATTTAGTGTTATTTCCATAAGGGGCAGCATTTCCGAGTCCTTATTCCAATTATGACCTCAGGCAGCCACTTAGCATGCTTCTTAGTTGCCCATCTGGCCTGAAAAGTACACAATTTCTATTATAAAACAAGGAAGATCCTGCAGTGGAAAAGTTTGAGTATATCTGGAATGCAATAGATTTATTACCAGAAGTATTAGCATTGAGTTAATTGTTCAGTAGTTTTAGGTGAACCTAAGCTTTTCATTCGAAATTGTATTCCCTAATGGAGTTAATGAAATTACAGTGCTGGAGAAATTAAGTTGATTCTTTACGATAGCACATATAAAAATAGGTCTTCATTTTCCTTCCTTACCAAAATCTCTAAATTGAGGCCATCTTTTACTGTATTTAGTTTGCTGTTCTTTCGGCACTTGGTGGAATAGTACATATTTAAAGACTGGTATTTTGGAACTCTGCAAACCACATAAGTGTTTTTGCTGAGAGAAGTTATTTCTGTTAGTTGACTTCTTTACTTACAAGTTGACTGTAAAACATCATGAAGTTTATGCCCTATATAAATTGCTTTAATTATGTGGGGTTTATGTAACTTCTTCTTGTTTGTATAGGCTAAATGTGTGCATGAAATTTTTGCTCAAAACTTGAGAAGCTTGTTGAATGTCACAGTAAAAAATCCAACCACCTTTAAATCAAAGTGTTTTTTTCTTATTGGCTTTCCTTAAGTCTTGATCATGAAAATCATTGTCTTTGCAGGATGATACTTCATTCTGGCAATTAAGTGGGAAGAACAGGCCAGTATCTTCGTCAAAGCAATCCCAGATGGCAAGTGTAATTCTTAGACTTTAAGTTTACCAACATAAGAATCCTTTCTACCCTCTCCTCTGTCCTACAGAAACAAACATGGCCCAGATGCCGTGATAAATGTGTGGGATTCATCCTATATTTTTGCAGGAACATTTGTCATGGCCAACTCTAATTTAAGACCAAGAAATACTTTCATCTGCTTCTATCCAGTTGCTAAATGAAATGACAGCATCAGAAAGAAATTCGAGGAATTTTGAAATGACTGAGAAGCTAATGTATAATGAAAATCTCAGCAGAAAATAAAAAAACCAGTGTAATACCTATAACACACATCTGTGTTTGCCCAGTAAACTGCAGGCAAATTGAACTTTGTCAAATATAATAAAACTTTAAGAAAATTTAAAAATCTTACCATTGCTCACTTTAATTACCCTGACTGTTGTCTATCCAACCGGTAACACAGTCAGTGTTTAAGATCTTCTGGACATACTCAGTGAATATCTCCATGTCCATTCTGTTTTAATGTCCTTCCATCTTACTTATCTTAATCATTTTATAGGATATTGACCATGAATATAACTGAAGACATGTCATACCTAGTTTTCCTATTCATATACATTTCAGGGTTGGTGATGCTTTGGTTATGATGAAATGATATGATGCTTTGGTTTGGTGAAAATCCAGATCTCCTAGAACTCTTGTGTTACTACATAGTACATGATTCTTGGTCTGTCAAACACTCAATTTATTTTGGTAAATATTTATATGGTATTCAAAAAGTTTGATAGCATCACCAACTCAATGGACATGAATTTGAGCAAACTTCAGAAGATAGTGAAGGACAGGGAAGCCTGGAGTGCTGCAGTCCACGGGGTTGCAAAGAGTTCGACACAACTTAGTGAGTGAACATATTCAAAAAGTCACCTGATTGATGATCGGAGGGACATTTTACTCATTAGTTGGTAACAAGGTAAGTAAAGTATTGGGGAGAAGAGGATAATGTAGAAACTACTTAGTTTCTTAGGGTAATCTCACTCTGTCTTGTGGTTCCTGTTCATTTGTGTGGTCCTGTCTACTAATTGGGTTCTTATTTATATGTTTAGTATATACAAAAGTTTGGGTTTGGTGGATGAAAAACATCATACAAGCAGTTATCTAGGAAAAGATATATGTTACAGATATATAATGAGCTTCTTACATGATAAGTGGTTCATAATTTTTAAAAATTTGGTCATTTTTAATTGAAGGATGATTGCTTTACAGTATTGCATTGGTTTCTACCAAACATCATCATGAATCTGTCATAGGTTGACCCATGTCCTCTCCCACTTGAACTTCTCTCCCACCTCCCTCCCCACCCCACCCCTCTAGGTTGTTCCCCAACCCTGGTTTGTGTTTCCTGAGTCATACAGAAAATTCCCATTGGCTGTCTATTTTCCATATGGTAATATATGTTTCCATGATAAGTGGTTCATAATTATCATTGGTAATAAGTTAAATCGGAGAAGGTAATAGGTTAAATCATATATTTCCCAGTGATGCTGTAACACAGTACCACAGACTGGGGACTTAAATCAACAGAAAAGCATTGTCTTAGAATTCTGAAGGTCAGAAGCTTGAGACGAAGATGTTGCTGGGGCCATGTTCCCTTGGAAACCTCTCAGAGATGTTTCCTTGGCTCCTCCTGTCTTTGGTGGTTTGGCAGTGATCCTCAGAAGCTCTGGGCTTGGAGCTGCAGCATGATATGCTCTTCCCTCGATTGCATGTGTCTTCACAGAGTGTTCTCTCCCTGTGGCAGAGGAGTGTCTCTCCTCTTTCTAAAAGGACATCAATCTTCTTGGATTAAGGGCCCACCCTATGCCAGTAGGACCTCATCTTATATTTATAGCTTCTGCAAAGACTCTTTCCAAATCAGGTCCCACTCACAGGCCCTGGAGATGGAACACTGTATCTTTTAGGGGGATATATCCAACTGAAATCTCTGTATTTCAATTTCTCCAGACTAGAGTGTTGGTTATGAGCACAAAAACAACCCCGGCCATCTGAGCAAATGGATATTTATTATGGGTATTTATCTCCATCTCAGAGGTTGGGAAATGACATAATAAATGGGACCCTAGAGGACTGAACTAGGAGAAAGGACAGGAAGTAGGGGTCCTCTGAGGGATGGGCAGGCAGAATTGCAGCCAAGGTCATGCCATAAGAACAGTTTGACCTCTATCGTGTATGAGAATTACTTTGACCTCAGCTGCTGAATCTGCAGCCCAGGATGAGTGATGGAGAGAATGTAGGAACTGTGCCAAGGGAAAATTGAGGATGAGTCTACCACACTTAGCTTATGAAGTGGGAGGCTGCAGTGGGAGTGAGAAAACTGGAATTTTCTTGTGAAAAATATAGTCAATTGGGAAGTTTTCTAAAAAGAATGATGGCAGTCTAATAGGAAGAGGGGTGGGAATTTCAGATATTGGAGAGCCCAACAGAACAAATGTTTGCTCATGGGAGGAAAGATCTATGGCACCATATTAAAATGCTCCATTTCTTAGGGATTAGAAAGATCCTGAAGTTCATAAATAAGAAAGATTAGGCTTTTTATTGGGGGGGGCAATATACTAATTGTAAATTCTACCTTCAGATCAGATCAGATCAGGTCAGTCGCTCAGTCGTGTCCGACTCTTTGTGACCCCATGAATTGCAGCACGCCAGGCCTCCCTATCCATCACCAAATCCCGGAGTTCACTGAGACTCATGTCCATGGAGTCAGTGATGCCATCAAGCCATCTCATCCTCTGTCGTCCCCTTCTCCTCTTGCCCCCAATCCCTCCCAGCATCAGAGTCTTTTCCAATGAGTCAACTCTTCCCATGAGGTGGCCAAAGTGCTGGAGTTTCAGCCTTAGCATCATTCCTTCCAAAGAACACCCAGGGCTGATCTCCTTCAGAATGGACTGGTTGGATCTCCTTGCAGTCCAAGGGACTCTCAAGAGTCTTCTCCAACACCACAGTTCAAAGGCATCAATTCTTCGGCGCTCAGCCTTCTTCACAGTCCAAATCTCATATCCATACATGACCACAGGAAAAACCATAACCTTGACTAGACGAACCTTTGTTGGCAAAGTAATGTCTCTGCTTTTGAATATGCTATCTAGGTTGGTCATAACTTTCCTTCCAAGGAGTAAGCCTCTTTTAATTTCATGGCTGCAGTCACCATCTGCAGTGATTTTGGAGCCCCCCAAAATAAAGTCTGACACTGTTTCCACTGTTTCCCCATCTATTTGCCATGAAGTGGTGGGACCGGATGCCATGATCTTCGTTTTCTGAATGTTGAGCTTTAAGCCAACTTTTTCACTCTCCACTTTCACTTTCATCAAGAGGCTTTTGAGTTCCTCTTCACTTTCTGCCATAAGGGTGGTGTCATCTGCATATCTGAGGTTATTGATATTTGTCCCGGAAATCTTGATTCCAGTTTGTGCTTCATCCAGCCCAGCATTTCTCATGATGTACTCTGCATAGAAGTTAAATAAACAGGGTGACAATATACAGCCTTGACGAACTCCTTTTCCTATTTGGAACCAGTCTGTTGTTCCATGTCCAGTTCTAACTGTTGCTTCCTGACCTGCATACAAATTTCTCAAGAGGCAGGTCAGGTGGTCTGGTATTCCCATCTCTTTCAGAATTTTCCACAGTTTATTGTGATCCACACAGTCAAAGGCTTTGGCATAGTCAATAAAGCAGAAATAGATCTTTTTCTGGAACTCTCTTGCTTTTTCGATGATCCAGGGGATGTTGGCAATTTGATCTCTGGTTCCTCTGCCTTTTCTAAAACCAGCTTGAACATCAGGAAGTTCACGGTTCACATATTGCTGAAGCCTGGCTTGGAGAATTTTGAGCATTACTTTACTAGAGTGTGAGATGAGTGCAATTGTGTGGTAGTTTGAGCATTCTTTGGCATTGCCTTTCTTTGGGATTGGAATGAAAACTGACCTTTTCCAGTCCTGTGCCCACTGCTGAGTTTTCCAAATTTGCTGGCATATTGAGGGCAGCACTTTCACAGCATCATCTTTCAGGATTTGGAATAGCTCAACTGGAATTCCATTACCTCCACTAGCTTTGTTTGTAGTGATGCTTTCTAAGGCCCACTTGACTTCACATTCCAGGATGTCTGGCTCTAGGTGAGTGATCACACCATCGTAATTATCTGGGTCGTGAAGATCTTTTTTGTACAGTTCTTCTGTGTATTCTTGCCACCTCTTCTTAATATCCACTGCTTCTGTTAGGTCCATACAATTTCTGTCCTTTATCGAGCCCATCTTTGCATGAAATGTTCCCTTGGTATCTCTAATTTTCTTGAAGAGATCTCTAGTCTTTCCCATTCTGTGGTTTTCCTCTATTTCTTTGCACTGATCACTGAAGAAGGCTTTCTTATCTCTTCTTGCTATTCTTTGGAATTCTGCATTCAGATGTTTATATCTTTCCTTTTCTCCTTTGCTTTTCGCTTCTCTTCTTTTCACAGCTCTTTGTAAGGCCTCCCCAGAGAGCCATTTTGCTTTTTTGCATTTCTTTTCCATGGGGATGGTCTTGATCCTTGTCTCCTGCACCATGTCACGAACCTCATTCCATAGTTCATCAGGCACTCTATCTATCAGATCTAGGCCCTTAAATCTATTTCTCACTTCCACTGTATAATCATAAGGGATTTGATTTAGGTCATACCTGAATGGTCTAGTGGTTTTCCCTACTTTCTTCAATTTAAGTCTGAATTTGGCAATAAGGAGTTCATGATCTGAGCCACAGTCAGCTCCTGGTCTTGTTTTTGCTAACTGTATAGAGCTTCTCCATCTTTGGCTGCAAAGAAAATAATCAATCTGATTTCAGTGTTGACCATCTGGTGATGTCCATGTATAGAGTCTTGTCTTGTGTTGTTGGAAGAGGGTGTTTGTTATGACCAGTGCATTTTCTTGGCAAAACTCTATTAGTCTTTGCCCTGCTTCATTCCATATTCCAAGGCCAAATTTGCCTGTTACTCCAGATGTATCTTGACTTCCTACTTTTGCATTCCAGTCCCCTATAATGAAAAGGACATTTTTATGGGGTGTTGGTTCTAAAAGGTCTTGTAGGTCTTCATAGAACCATTCAACTTCAGCTTCTTCAGCATTACTGGTTGGGGCATAGACTTGGATTACTGTGATATTGAATGGTTTGCCTTGGAAACGAACAGAGATCATTCTGTCATTTTTGAGATTACATCCAAGTACTGCGTTTTGGACTCTTTTGTTGACCATGATGGCCACTCCATTTCTTTTGAGGGATTCCTGCCTGCAGTAGTAGATATAATGGTCATCTGAGTTAAATCCACCCATTCCAGTCCATTTCAGTTCGCTGATTCCTAGAATGTTGACATTCACTTTTGCCATCTCTTGTTTGACCACTTCCAATTTGCCTTGCTTCATGGACCTGACATTCCAGGTTCCTATGCAATATTGCTCTTTACAGCATCAGACCTTTGCTTCTATCACCAGTCACATCCACAGCTGGGTATTCTTTTTGCTTTGGCTCCATCCCTTCATTCTTTCTGGAGTTATTTCTCCACTGATCTCCAGTAGCATATTGGGCACCTACTGACCTGGGGAGTTTCTCTTTCAGTATCCTATCATTTTGCCTTTTTATACTGTTCATGGGGTTCTCAAGGCAAGAATACTGAAGTGGTTTGCCATTCCCTTCTCCAGTGGACCACATTCTGTCAGATCTCTCCACCATGACCTGCCCGTCTTGGGTTGCCCCACGGGCATGGCTTAGTTTCATTGAGTTAGACAAGGCTGTGGTCCTAGTGTGATTAATTGATGTCTTTGATCACAAATGAGGATACACATTAGTTCTCTGTATTTCTTCCCTACTTGCATTACTTACATGACCTCTGTGTTGCTGTCCTTTGAGAACTTACCATTGGAATTTTGGTGCTTTCCTATAGATTTGAATGTGTTTAACATTAGAGATACAAGTATCAGTGTTGCTCCCAATGTGTCCTTCTCATTTTAGTTTGGGTTTTGCTACTTTAATAATATAACTTTTCTTTTTGGTTTTGTGTAGATTTTCATGCGATAAACTGATGTTAAGAAGTATCTCTGGTAGACTTATTGTATTAAGAAGCCTGATTTTTTTCACCCCTCCATATATCCACCTCTTTTCAAAAATTATATTTGATTTACAATATTAGTTTCAAGTATGTAACATAGTGACTTGATAGTTTTATAGATTATTATCCATTTAAGGTTATTATAAAATATTAGCTATATTTGCTGAGCTATACAATGTATTCTGGTAGTTAATTTGTTTTTAAACATAATAGTTCGTACCTCTTAATGCCCTACACCTATCTTGTCCCTCTCCCATTCCCTCTGCTCACCGGGAACCATTAGTTTGTTCTCTCTATCTGTGACTATGTTTCTGTTTTATTTTATTCATTTGTTTTATTTTTTAGATTCCATGTGTAAGTGATAGAATATAATATTTGTCTATCTCTGTCTGACTCACTTCACTGAGCATAATATCATCTAGGTCCATCCACATTATTGCAAATGGCAAAATTTCATTTTTGATGGCTAATATTCCATTGTATATATGTACCACATCTTCTTCATCCATTTCTCTGTCAATGGACATTTGGTTTGCTTCTGCATCTTGGCTATTGTAAATAATGCTGCACTGAATATTGGGGTGCGTGTATCCTTTTGAATTAGTGTTTTCATCTTCTTTCTTTGTCCTTTACCATACAATTTTTTATTCTCTCCTGTATTGACTTTGGGTCCACCATGTGACTTACTCTGGGCAGTGATATGCTGTAAAAGTGGCAACAACAGAAGCTTGAAACAACAGGAAAAGTACTCATGCAATTGTCATCTCTCTCCTGTCGCCTGCAGTTGCTCTAAGACTGTGCTGGGGCTATGCTGCAGGTAGACAGCACTCAGGGAGGAGCCACGTTGTGAAGTGCTAGCCCAGGCCATCCCAGATTAGAGCAGGCAGCTGACCCCCAGATATGTGAGCGAACCCTGTAGAGATCAGCAGAGCCACCTACATACTTTTGAGTTAAGTAAGGTTCACAGTGAATGATAAGGGGGCTTTATGGTTGTTTTCTATGCAGTCTTTTTTTTTAATGGAGAATAGGCAATTGATAAAGTGCCATTTAAAAATTACCAACTCTGACTGTGTTATCTGTGCCTTGTGTTGGTGGCTGATACTAGTGGAAGGAGACTGTTTTCAAAAATATGTTAAAAATCAAATGCTAATATTGGTCAAATACTAATATTCCATTGTACCACCATGCCTAGCATGCACTGGGTGGGTAAATTTGTATGGGTACAGTTGAGAACAATCCAAAAAAACCCTCCCATAATGGACAGATTTAGTGAAGATCAAAGGATTCTTCATGTAGTAAATCTGTGTGAGAGAGGGGATTTTGCTGGTTAAAGAAGAATACAGACAGCTTAAAGGCAAAAGTTAAATGCATTTTCAGTAAGAGATGATGAACACAGTGCCCAGTCTGGCACTATCCCCTCTCTGTGGAGAACAAAGATGTAAAATGTTGTGCCAAAAGATCAGAGTCATATTTTTCTGGTAACACTGATAAGGTCATGCCCTTTCCTCCAAGGACATCAAACCAAGGTGCTCAGGGACTGTTGGGTGACTGTCATCGTTTCAAGAAGAGCTTATTCCCAGCTTTCTATTGTGTCTTTAGCAAATCTATAATGGCCATTGATCTCAAGAAAATCCTGGTATTTAGTTCCAAGGTAAACGAAATGGATCAAAAGGCTATCCCGAGTTTCCTCTGTGGACCACTGCGTGTGATGGATAGGGCTCTCCTTTAAGTGCTGCTGTCAGGATCACTTTACTCGCTCAGTCTCACGGCCTGGGAAGCAAAATAGATCTGAGCAGATGATATTGAGACTCGAACTAATCTGGGACACCTATTAGTATTTAAATCATTGACTTTTAAAAATCTTTTATTTTTACCTTTGTGTATCCACTATTTTTTAAATCAGATCCAGCCACAGATCTAATAAATGTTTCATTTGGTGCCAGGCTTTCTAAAGTTTGTTTTTCTGCAATCTGGACCTTCAAAGTATGGTTAAAGTCAGATTATAAGGTTATGAATAATGAGGGTTTGAACATATTTGAAGAGGAAATAATCATATTCAACACAATCTAAAATTTTTATGTAAAGAGAACTAACAAAACAAGAACTAACCAGTGAATCATTTAATGCTGATGCCTTGATTGTAGATGTAAGTGAAATTCTTCCTGAATTTGTAACTTGGTATTTTTAGATTTTGATGAAAAATGAGTTCAATAAAGGTCATTTGATTTAACTAAATATTCTTAAGAAATAAAGAGAAATATAAATTCCATAACTAGGTAGTCAATGAATAAAGATTTGGTTGCACCTGTAGTAATATTGGCAATCAAATTTACTAAAATTATGCTGTAAGGTATTATAGATAAGCTTAGATTATATAAAGTTCAAAGGATTTTATATTGATTATATATTTCTGAGTAATTTGATAATATTGTATTAGATTGATTTGACAGTTGGAGGAGGAATTAGTTATTATTTTATGAATCAGATAACCCAGATGATGACCTCATAACATTTATTTAATGAACACCAAATAAGAGCCTAAAATGTGGATTGAGTGACTGAAATGAAAATTGGGCGACAGGGTCAATAAATTGGAAACTGTAGTCATGAAAAATGTTATCAGATAAAAACTAGTGAAAAACAGAGTTAAATTTGACTCAATGTGACTCAGTGTTCCAGTCAGAGTTCCATTTAGGGAACAGAAACCATTCTAGATATTTAAATCAAAAAGGAATTTAAGACAAGGAATGAATATATTATAACGCCTTTCAAAGAGCTAAAGTTGGCTTAGGTTCACACTCCTGTCACTAGGATCCAGAAGTCAGGAAGCTGTGCTTGTTACCATCACTGACGCCATACTAGTGCCTCAGTCTCGAAGCTGGTGACCAGACCCTCGAATACAGATCCCATTGGCCACCAACACCGACACCAGGGGTCCGACTTCTTGGCCAGCCTCCACAGCTGGAGAGGGAGAGGCTCTCTCTTCTGCATCTTCCATATCTCCCCTGAGACTATCTCACCGGTGGAACATATATCACACGGAGCTTTTTCCTGTTGGAGAGCCTGACAAATGTACGCCACAGCCTCCCGGGACCTTAAATACAGCGTCTTCTTAGAAAGGGATGAAAATGGATGCTGAATCCCTATCCTACACCCTTAGTCTATTTTGAAGACTTGGACTAGCATTCAGTAGGTTTTTTTTTTTGTTTTTTTGTTTTTTTTTACGAGATGAACAAAAATATCAGGAACCTTTTCTCGAACTATTCTAAATTCACAGGTAACTTAATAAGTGTCGAAAGCTTAACTGTCAAAATGTGATACAGATCCCTATGGATTAAAGGACTTTAGACACATAATCCAAAAATTATTTTAAAATAAAATTTTAACTTCCATATTTGTCACAAAGAGAACTATTATCACCTCAACTGTAATGTCCCTAATGATACTGAATTCAGCTTTACTTATTTATTGTATTTCAAGATAAGTACTGACTAAAAGTGATGATAATTCAAGGCTTGTTGAGCATTTACCAAGTTTCAGTGTTTCACAAGTATTACTTATTTAATCTTCAAAACTACCCAATGAGATGCTACTTCTGTTGGTTCCATTTCACAAGGAAACTGAGAATTGGATTTTTCTTTTTTGACCGTGCCTTGTGGCCTGTGGGATCAAATTTCCCTGACTAGGGAGCAAACCCTTGCCCTCTGCATGGGAAGCATGCAGTCTTAACTACTGGACCGCCAAGGAAGTCTCCAGAATTAGACGAATTGACTTGACCAATGTCATGTAATCCACCAAACCTTCCCCTCATCTGCCTTCTCCAACATCCCCAAACTTCAAGTTAAAAATTTCTACACTTACTCATATTCTCTTTTTCTTACTTCCATATCAAACACTGTTGAAACTACTACCAAAATATGTATAAAAATAAACCTTTTTATCTCCTGAATTATCACCCTAATCCAAGTCACCATTACTTTGTGAATACCACACTAGCCCCATGACGCTCTGCTCTTGCCTCTCTATAATCCGTTCTTTGTTCTGCAGTCACAATGAACTTTTCTGCTTAAAATATTCCAATGGCTTTTCACTGCTACTCTAAAAAATTGTACGGAGCACTTTAAATAGGGTTTAAAAATGCTACTTTGATTATCAGGAAAGTAATGAGTGATTTAAAAATTAGAAGATGAAATTTTAGTTTTCTGAAATTTTTGGTTGTTTCGAGTATCATTGTGAACAGTGTTGGATACTGACATGTTGGGTCAGCATAATTCAGAGGAATCCCACACAGGCAAATATATTGGAAACTTACAGAGTTCAAGAAAGTCATACTGATAGAATATTATTCACACCACTCTTTTGGGTCCACTGTCTTGGTTTTCAATGCCGAATGTATAGCTATACTAAGGGACTGTGATGTTGGGGAAAAACACTTAGCTAACACAAATGTAAAAGCAGATGCAGTTGGCAAAGAACCAGAAAATACTAAGGGAGATATTACAATTTCCTGAAACATATCAAAGGAACACAGAGCAGTCATTTCTTGGTGGATGATATAAAAAATGGAATAAATCTGTAGTATGGAGAAGCATTGGGCTTCCTTGGTGGCTCAGATGGTAATCTGCCTGCAATGCAGGAGACCTGGGTTTGATCCCTGGGTTGGGCAGATCCCCTGTAGAAGGGAATGACTATCCACTCAAGTATTCTTCCCTGGAGAATTCCATGGCCAGGGGAGCCTGGCGGGCTACAGTCCACGGGGTTACAAAGAGTTGGACACAAGCGACTAACACACATTTATGGAGAAGCATTATGGATATCTCAAGGAAAGGAGTCTTCTCTCAGTACTGTTCTTATTAACATGCAAAGATCAGGTCTGTGTGGGAAGGTCCCACTGGTACCTGGAACTAGCTTTCAATAGTTTGTTATATTAAATATAAGCATTTGGTGGTGAACATTAATTCTAAGGCAGCACTGTGATTCCTGCCCCCTGGTGGCCACACTTGGTGTTAACTATTTTCCCCAATGTGTGTAGGTAGGAATTTTGACATGGCAGAATATGGGAACGTGAAAGGTTTTTCAGATGTAATTAAAGGTCCCAAATCAGTTCAACTTCAGATAATAAAAATACATATCTGGGGTGAGTCTGTCTCTCTCAGGTAAAAGCTGTAAATGAGGGGCTGTGCCCTCCTGAAATGAGAGGCTCTTGTGGGCTTGATGGAGTAAGCAGTCACATTGATGACATCCATGCGCAAGAAGAGTCTTGAGAGTCCCTTGGACTGCAAGAAAATCAAACCAGTCAATCCTAAAGGAAATCAACCCTGAATATTCATTGGAAGGACTGATGCTGAAGCTGAAGCTCCAGTACTTTGGCCTCCTGATGCAAACTACTGACTCATTGGAAAACTTCCTGATTCTGGGAAAGATTGGAGGCAGCAGAAGAAGCCGGTGACAGAGGATGTGTTAGTTGGATGGCATCACTGACTGAATGGACATAAGTTTGAGCAAACTCCAGGAGATAGTGAAGGACAGGGAAGCCTGGTGTGCTGCAGTCCAGGGGGTCACAAAGAGCTGGACAGGACTGAGCAACTGAAAAACAACAGCATGTGTCAAGTACTTGCATGAGGTCTCTAGGACATGAGGGTGGCCTCCAGCCAGAACAATCAGGTGCCCTCGGTCAATCGGCCACAAGGAAATGTGCTCTGTTAACAACCTGAAAGCAGATTATTTCCCATTTGAGCCTCCAGATGAAAATTCAGCCTCATTTACCTCTCCTTTGTATCCCTGTGAGGTTCTAAACAGAGGGCCCCACTAAGCTATGGCCAGGTTCACAACCCATCAAAACTGTAACATCACAAATGGTTTCTTTTAAGCTACTAAATTTTTGGCAATTCTTTGTATAGCATAGAACACACGTAGCTTCAACACTAGCAACAAATAGGAGGCTTTGTTCTTGAACAATTCATTTCTATCTGGTTTGTTATATTCTCTCCAGTTTGTTGTCCCTAGTGTGGCTGAAGTGTTCATTTCAAAATGCAAATGTCTCATCTTCTTTGCTGAACACTCAGTAATGATTTCCATTGTTTTCTGGAAAAAGCAGAATCCTTCCTATTGCCCTGCACGATCTATTCTTACCATAGTCTGTGTTCCCTTTGCTGTGCTCTGGGCATCCTGAGGGTTTTAGCTTCTCAGATGCTCTTTGTTCCCTCATGCCACAGGGCTTTTAGACTTTCTCTTCTCTCTGTTCTTAAACTATTGCTTCTCTATTGCCGTTTTAAAAGATGTTTTCAGGAAATATTTTTCTGCCACATTCCAAAGAATTCTGCTGTTTCATTTCCATTTCAGAGGCTGAAACATAAGCACAACCTTAATGAACATTTGCTTTTCTGGCTGAAGAACTAGCTTATTCTACAGGAAAGCATAATGCTTGCTTCTCTATTATGCTTTTCAAGAAGGTGATGAAGCAAATAGTGCTTATGGATATAGATGAGTTGTTTTGTTAAACCCTGAAAGATAACCTGAGACCAAAATCCAGTTGCAAAGGTGTATAAACATTTCACTAAAAATGAGCTCTAGAGATCTTCTGTACAACATTCTACCTAGTTAATAACGATGTATTATACACTTAAGAATTTGTTAAAAGGGTAGATCTTATATAAGTGTTCTTACAAAATAAAATATAGTCACAGTACTATAAAATATGGAAGTCAAGGTGAAGAAAACATATGGTGATCATAAGTAAGGTTCTTATGCCCTTCAATGTCAATCTTAGTAACAAGTCTTCTGCTGGGATTCTGCATGTCTGCTAATGCAGAATATCTGGGAGGTACTGGGCAGGACTTGCCATGTCTGAGTTACAAAACATCTCATTTTGCAACATTACAACAAATGTCAGTGTCCTGCAAGGATGCCTAAGGCTCCTTCGTGACTGCAGATGTTTTCACTGAGTACCAGGCATGAACACAGCCTCAGCTTACACTTTCCCACATCCCTTGTTTTACTTTTTCTCAAGCGAAGAAAAGAGAAAGTACTAGAGGCAAAACTGAAGCATTTTTTTTATCATAGTTGACATAACATGTCCATCCCTACCTTGAGAAATAAAGAAATAATCCATTGGACATTGTTGGTTAATTTGCTAAGGATAATTTCTCTCTCCAAGGATCACCTATTGCAACAGAAAGCAAACTGAGCAAAATTATCCCACTCATTTCCATGGACTCAGAAATTGCTTTACTGTTTGATACACTTCACTGCATAACATCTCTGACTGGTCTTACCTTAGTTCTGACTAGAACAAAATTTAATGTTGATTTGAAGATATGCCAAGAATCATACAACAGGAACTATTGTGCTGTATTCAGAAATCTGTTCACTAATTCATTTGTTTGAAGATAAGTGATCTTTATTCTGACTGAAGCCAACTTTTATCATTTGCAAAATTCAGGCCTTAATCTTTCGCTGTATGCTGGTGCTGTGAAAGCTTTAGGCACTCAGTTGCGTCTGACTCTTCGCAACCCCATGGATTGTAGCCTGCCAGGCTCCTTTCCATGGAATTCTCCAGGCAAAAATACTCCAGGAGTGGGCAGCCACTCCTTCTCCAGGGGATCTTCCTAACCCAGGTCTCCTGCATTGCAGGCAGATTCTTTACCACCTGAGCCACCAAGGAAGCAGCGTTTTGCTTACCAAGTGCAAATAGTGTGTGCCAAATAAGTCTCATGCATATATCACAACCCTTACCATCCCCCACCATTCTCCGTGACAAACATCGCTGATTGATCTTGATAATCACTGATCTTCAGTTTCCCATTGAACCCTGGTTTCAGACTCCATCTCAACATATTACAGCAAGTGTCTTTCAGCCAGTTTTCCTTCTCCCATTAAGTGGAAAATGAGACCGGCTTATGTATACATAAAATGTAAGCCAGTGTTTTTCAAATTGTATCATTTCTTTATTGCAGGATTAGTCTTCAATACTTGGATGTCTAATATGCTCTTCTAAAAGAGACTAAAATACAGAGCACTTTCCCACCTCACTGGATCCCAGAAACCCTTTTTAATTGAATATTCATGAGTTCCTTATAACACAGTTTGGAAAATATGGTACTGTACCACTGGTGGATTTTCTACTTGAGGCTGCTGATGGTTATGGGTAATCCAGATGGTCAGTCAACATTTTTTTAATCATTGGTTTTCTAAATAATGATATGGATTTGAGTCATATGCTATATCCCTGTGCCCAAGAGCCAGTCAGACAAGTTAGCCTAGTGTATCACACTGTATTCACATTTCAAAGAGGATTATCTTTTGCCAACTATCTTCACTGAGCATTCATTTGGAACCAAAAATGTACTAAGCATCTACATCTCATTTAAGAAGAGTGATGATATATCTCAGCTTATGCTGAAGGTAGTCCAAGTTTATGCCTGCTTTTTTAAAAATCATAATCATTAGCAATACTTCATTTTACCATTAAAAGTATCTTCTTTGGATGATAAATTTTTATTTTTTACTTTTAATTCTCAAACCACCTGTGCTGATGTTGGTATCGATAACCCCACTTTACTAATGATTAAATAGGGCCCTGAAACTGAAAAACTGGCATTGTTTAGATAGCTGGGATATAGCTGAGGCTATATTCAAACTAGATCAGTCCTAAAGCTCACACTTTTGAATGCATGTAAGTACAGGAAGTCATTTAATACCTGTGAAATTATGTAAGAATCTACATTTTGAAGATGAGAATATTGAGGAAATCATATGCTGTAATTTATAAATTTGAGGCCTGTTTATTTATTGGCCCTACTGTGCAGCTTGTGAGATCTCCAGGATCTCCATGACCAGGGATTGAACCCGTGCTCTGAGCAGTGGAAGTGGGGAGTCCTAACAATTGGACCACCAAAGTTTCAAGTCTATTGTATTTAGAATCTTGCTTGTGCTGTCTTTTGTGTGGCGGTCCTTGCCTTAAATGTCAGCCCCACAAAACAAGGCAGGCCAACAAGTATGGTTGGCAGATGCGGTTACAGAAAGACGGCAAGTGGGGTCTCATACCAGACCTGTGTTAATTGGCTGAGAGCTACTAGGTCACGTTCAGGAGCAGACCACTTTCCTAAATATTTACCAATTTAGAAAAGCAATATGTTTTTCTATGCATAAAAATTCAGGGAAGTCCAAGTTATTAAAATCAGACCTCCTGAGCATTATAAGAAGGAACTCAGGTAAGCAAATACTTAAGAGCATGAATAGGATATAATCGTGACTCCAGTTACAAGGTCATTTTCATTAGAACAGTACTGAGAACAGTCTTATTTTCTAAAAACTGGAGTCTCCACTGGTAGAATAATCTGATTTATGAAAATGTATTAGAGTCATCCATTTTTTTGAGTTTTTAATGGTCCATTTAAATTAAGCCATATGTACTTAAAAATAGAAACATTGATTTATACTATCATGGGGGTTCCACTTCCAGAAAATTCCATATAAAATTAACTGTTTTTACTTTTAACAACATTCTTTTTAAGTGTTATTCCCATTTTACTTTATAGTGTAGATCAGAGTTTCCCAGTCTCGCACTGTTGATATTCTGGATGAGATAATTCTTTGTCTTGTGGATTATAGCATATTTATTAGGGTTCATTGTCTCAACACTCGAGATGCCAAGAGCACCTTCTCCACAGTCGCAGCAATGAAAATGTCTCCAGATATTGCCAAATGCCCCAGGTGAGAAGCCCTTGTCTAGATGATGCTTTTTTAAACTAGAAAACTAAGTAGAAAAAAGTGAATATTAAATGTAAAATTCTTATGATAACATTCAATTCCAATCCAAATTTCTCTAGAAGTTGGAGTCGAATAAATTTAAAAACTTGAGGAAGGGGCTAGTTCTTGTGTATGTTAAGAGCAACGGCTTAGGAATGAATCCACACTGAGGAAGGGATGATGGGAAAGCTAGGGTATATTACCTATTGGTTTCTCAGGGTTCCAGAAATGGCACAAAATCATCAGATTTCCCATGCAGATCTTCCCTTCCTGGTAGTGACTGGGGCTCTTAAACAAATGCCTGAAATCGCCAAGGAAAGTTCATACCTTCCTAGTCTACTAGTCCAGATCTCTTCTACCACTAAAAAAGGCTTCTGTAACGTGGCTCAGATTTGATGGAGAGTATTCTGTATGTTAGGGATAAAGCCCAGAAATTAAAAATATAGCCCCTGGAACTTCCCTGGTGATCCAGTGGTTAAGAATCCACCTTCCAAAGCAGGGGATGTGGGTTAGATTCCTGGGTAAGGAACTAATATCACATATGCTTCAGGGCTACTAAGGCCGCGTGTCACAACCAGGGAAAACCATGTGCCAGTGAAGAGCCTGTGCAGCCAAAAAGAAAAAAAGAAGCCTCCTTCTGGACATATTCAGTTGGGATCATTCCTAAATTTGGATTACCCTTCCTCTGCTTTGGCATTTTTCCACTTTTCATCTCTTCCTTCCATACAACAGGCATGTTGTGAACTCCTTTCTGATCCCCTGATTCTAAACTCTCTTCTGCCCTCTGTGCTGAGTTGCTCAGCTGTGTGCAACTTTGCGATCCCATGGACTGCAGCCCACCAGGCTCCTCTGTCCATAGAATTTTCCAGGCAGGAATACTGGAGTTGTGGCCACTTCCTCCTCCAGGGGATCTTCCCAACCTAGGGATCAAAGCCGAGTCTCTTGTGTCTTCTGCATTGGTAGGTGGATTCTTTACCATGAATGCCACTTGGGAAACCCCAGTAGGTCAAGCAGGGGAGGAGCCATGGCTTACGAGGCATAGTGGGGACCTCAGTTATTTTTAGGTTTCTTTTTCTCCCTTTCTTCGTGATGACAAAGTCAAAAAACGTCAAGGGCCAGAACTCTAGGGAAGAGATGATTAAAGGTATTTTTCCTATCGTTTTATTCTAAATTAGCCCAGTTCAGAAGGCAGACTTACAGGTCCTGACTTTAGATTTCTTTCTATGTTAAAGGACTGAATAACATTCATGCTTTAACTCCCACTTCCACCCTTAATAGAGTCTCAGGTAAGAAATGATCTAATCCGTCTGTAATTAGAAGAGCTGCCATTTTACCTGTTACTGGATTTCACATTTTCAATAAGAATAAAGTTGACAGTAGAACTGTACACAGTAGTCACAGGCCTGTATGGAAATTCTCTCTTTAGAGTTACATAGCATGTTAGAACTCAGTTGTGTCCAACTTTTTGTGATCCCATGGACTGTAGCCCACCAGGCTCCTCTGTCCATGGAATTTCCCAGGCAAGAATACTGGAGTGGGTTGCCATTTCCTCCTCCAGGGGATCTCTCCAATCCAGGGATTGAGCCTGTGTCTCCAGCATTGCAGGAGGATTTTTCACCTGCTGAGCTATCGGGGAAGCCCAATAGAGATAATAGACACACTTAAATTTTACAGATTTAGAAAATTACAGAAAAGTAGTCAATTTTCCTATTGCTTTTCCTGAATCTTTGGGTGGGACAGTCCACAGAAATGAAAATGAAAGTCACTCAGTTGTGTCCAGCTCACTGTGAACACATGGACTGCAGCCTGCCAGGCTCCTCTGTCCATGGAATTCTCCAGGCCAGAATACTGGAGTGGATAGCCGTTCTCTTCTCCAGGGGATCTTCCCAACCTATGGATAGAACCCAGGTCTCCTGCATTGCAGGCGGATTCTTTACCACCTGAGGCACCAAATGGGAGCATTCCATTTCTTGAAAACTTAAATGTGAAACCATGGACCGAATTTCCAAATGTCATAATCAAAAATCATCTTCTATTAGGGACTGATCAAACAACTATATTATTTTTTAAAACTTGAGTTTGAGAGTGTTAATGGTTATGAGAAACTTACGGGTAGTGTTTTGCAGAATCACTTTATTGCTATTTTTTTAAATCCTAAATTGTTTATTGAATTTCATTTTTTTCCCCTTATAAATCACATTAGGAATGGTGGTTACATGTATTTAAATTTTCCATTATTGTATGTATTAAGTATATATAGTATGAGTGTATTTTTAAATTAATTAATTTATTTTAATTGGAAGCTAATTATTTTACAATATTGGATATTCCTATCACTCACTGTTTAGAAGCTAGAAAAAAATAATTTGTGTGTTTATGAACCCTACTCAGTGAAATTATTAAAAAAAACTTGGTGGACTTCTCTCTGTAAATTAGTAAGCAAAAGACTTCAGAGGTTAATTTCATACATTTGTTTTGAAAAGTCAGACAACAGCTTTAAACATTCATTTTATTTGTAGCAACCGTGGGCAGAAATCATAGAATGGTAAAACTGCATTCTATTTTAAGCTCATAAATTGCTTCTAAGAATTTGGTTGATGAAATTGTAGGCCTTTTAATAGACAATATAGGTTGTGAAAATGTATATTAATTTGAGATATAGAAAGTTAAAAAAATAGTATTCTCAAGGTTATATGCAAACAGGCTCTGAAAAATGGAAGGTTGCTGTAAGCATGATCTGATAATAACAATTAGAGTTTTGAACATGAGAAATTCAGAAAATAGATTATACATTGGAAAAGCCAATATGTATAAAACAAATTTGTATTTTTTTATGTTTATTCTCAGTGTAGGAGGAGTAAACTATAAGGTTAGCCCCTTAAATAGGCCCAATAACTTTGCTACAGAGCATTTAACTTCTGTGCTCTTGTTTTTAATTTTAAAAATGGGAAATACCTGCTTCACAGGCAAAGTGCCTGGTAAAATGCAAGAATTTTCAAAGAATGCAACTGCTGTATAGCATTCAAACTTAATCTTGATATACTCATTTGAAGCAGGCACAATGCCAATAAATTGTGGCAATAACATTCTGAAATTCAAAACTTGCTTCTGTTTTCATAGCATAGATTTGTCCTAAGACAGCAGGCAATCCAAATGCAAGCTTGCTTAACCAGAAAGTGTCTGCAGATTCTTGAGTTTCATTATAATAACCTGAAAATAAGATCGCAGGAAATGTATTAGTGAATAATGGATCATCAACTGAAATTGATTAGCTAGCATAAAATCACCCCTACACATAAATCTTTCTAAGGAACAATCACCTTTAGCTTGAAAAATACATATGTTTATCCTTTCAGGAGAAGACAATGAAATATTTAAGGTATTCCATTTGTTAGACAAATGATCTTTCAAGTTCCTATTAAGCCTGCTTTAGGTTTTCTAAAAAATATGGTTGATATATAGCTGATATTTTACCATCTTTAGTGATCTTTCCTGCAACAGAAACCAAAATCTTTTTCCACCTGGGGTCGAGCAGGAAGCTAAGGAAAAAATACACAGAGTTAGCATTTCTCCATTTTAAGGCTGAACAAAGAAACAAGACAAAGTCATAGCTGCCTTTTGCAGTCACAGGAGAACAGCTTTGTAGAGGCAACTGGCAAGACAGCCCCCATCTTAAAAGGAAAGAATCACTGTCAAGTTCAACCATGTCAATGCCCTTGAGTTCAAATTTTATTTCCTTTTTGAGGGAGAATAAGTGTTGGGAATGTATATTATTTTCCTCTTACCTAAAAGCTTGCTCTTAAAATAGTCCTTCAGATCGTGTAGAAGGAACCTTGCTTGACAAAGACATTTTCCTAAAGCTAGATGGTACCTCACAATTCTGCGACAGTCAAATGGGTCTCATGAGTCTATGCGCTACAGACCCGTTAGGTCTACAGCTCACCGGTGGGCCACAGAATGGTCCAGAAATGCAAATACTTCAAGCAGTTCTTAAGAGTGAATGACTTTTATGTTTATGTATTTAACATAACATAACTTTTATGTTATGATGCATTGAAGGATGGGAGAACTTAAGGGTTATCAAAATTTGGTAAACAAAAACTAGTTTGTTATGGGCCCTAATTCAGGATTTTAGCAAGAAATCCAGCTGCCACACGTTCTTGGGTAATAGTGCAAATTTCCTACATCACATATGTAGACAGTTGGAATAGTACAATTTTTTATGAAGAAAAGTGTGTGGTCAGGACATCAAGGATATTGTCTTGAACTGGTCTTGGCTTTTCCATTTGCATCCTCTTTCTTTATGGTTATTTTTAGCTTCTCATCAGCAATTTACTTTCAGTTAACACTACAATGTGAAGCAACACATATTTATATGAACAATATTTTCACATTATATTTTTTCCTAAAACTAGATTTCAAGGATTATATAAACTGTGGTTCAAATGGACTCATCATATTCCTTTTGCTAAAGAAGATGTGTTTATAACTCCTCTACAATTTATTTGGTCTGTATATGTTTGTGCACATGTTAGCTTCAGTGCCTTTCTCTTTAAGTTCTTTCTTTGCTTTTTTCCAAAGAGTTATGTTTTTAAAATTACTGCTCGTGTATTTTGCACACAAATGCTTATGTAACCTATTTAGTTCATATCTGTTGGAATGTTTCAAAGCATAGTCAGAATGGAAGGCTTTCATGTTCTTTCTCAACAAATAAGTTCTTTGTTTGTATTTTATAAAAATGAAGATAAACACAACCCACCTTACTGCCAAAGGGTATGTTATGTAACATACTTTCACTGTGAGCACTTTCGTTACCTAGAAATACAAACTCTGTTACTAATTCTTTACTCATTCACAAATTAATAATTCCTTTATTCAGTATTTAAAAAATATACATGCAAAGAGTAGGAGATGGGTAAAGATAAAAAACACTAAAGAGATAAAATGTGCATGTTGAAAAGGCATCCTTGGCAATTATGTATTAATTTGTATTAATATGTATGCATTAATTTATCATACCCACATACTGAGGAGTTCATGAGCTCAGAAACTATCTAACACCATGAATAACAACCTCCACTTGATTTTTGCCTTCTTCTCTTGCCCACTTATCAGGTAACTGCAAAGCACACTTTTTTATAAGTTTGCTCCTACCACTGCACCGTGGCCCATGCCACTTCCTGCTTCTATCATGAGTTTCTGACTTTCCGTCCAGCCACACACTTCTGTTCTCCTGATTCTGCAATTCCCACAGTCAGTGCCGTGCTTCAGGCTGGAGGCAGAGCTCACAGCTCTTTAGACAACCCCCCAGCTGGCCTGCAGCTCCTCTCTGCCCTCCCCACTTTCTGCACACATTTCTCTCTCATTCCACTAACGTGAACCCTTCCAACTGTTAAGTTTTATTTGAAGTTCATTTGCTCTATCAACGTTTCCCACTTACCAAGTTAGCGCCATTTACATCAATCATCATCAGTCATTATAGCAATTCCCCATGATAGAATTCTTATCTATATTTTACGTATGAGGGAACTGAGGAGTAAAGAGTTTAAGTGACTTGTCAAAGGTCACAGCTAGTTAAGTTTGAAGAGCCAAGTCAGAGTTCAAAGTGCATGCTTCTTTTACCATATCACAATGCCTCTAGCATTGCTATTCTAGAATCAACTCACATTTATTTTGGATATCAAATTGTTTTACATATAAATATAAAATCTCTGTGAATTTTTATACTGACCAGCCTAATCACATTAGGTTTACATTAATATAAAAGTTGGTTTGTTCTGGGCTTTGTTTTAGTTCTAAATTCTTCAATAAACACCACTTACCATTTGGATGGTGCACAATGGTGAGCTTATCTACAAGACAAAAAGAAAAAGCACATTCTACTGAGTTTTGCTCCATATTTATTTTAGGGTCATATCTTCTTATCATTTGACTACTTCTTGTCTTGAGATGACTATGAAGTTTCACAGTCAGATTTAAAAAAATACCTCGGGCCACTAAGTGTGGAACTATGTCTTTTATTACTTTTATCACTAAGTGTGAAACTATGTCTTTTTTTCCTTCTGATGTTTGTCCCACATTATCACGATTTTAGATATATTTGATGCTTAATAATAGCTTCCTACTCAGCCTTGATATTCTTTTAGCCTGAGCTATTCAAGTATTTTTAAAAAATAACCTTATTCAGAAATAATTACATACAGTACAGTTCATACACCTTGTATGGCATTCTTTAGCATTTCTTACATTGCAATTTTCCTGTCTATGAATTCTCTGATTTCAATTATCTGAAAATGTCTCAATTTCAACAAATTTTTTAAGGTTATTCTTCCTGGATATACAATTCTAAGTGGTCATTTGTTTTTATTTTAGCACTTTCAAAGATATTATTGCACCGTCTTTAGTCCTCCACGTTTCTGACAAGAAATTAGTGAATATGGAATACATTTATGCTTTTCTCTTGATATATGTCTTTTTCTCTGGCTGCTATCAAGAATTTACCTTGACTTGAAGTAGCTTGACTACAAGTGCTCAAATATAGTTTGGCTTAACAGGCTAACTGGAGTTTTTTTTTAAGTTCTTGGAACAGTATGGAGGTAATTTACATTCAATTTGGAAAATATCTGACCATTATTTATTTTAAAATGTTTTGCCCAAACTCACTAGTTTTTCCTCTGGGCCCCTGATTACGTGCATGCTGGACTGTGTTATGTCCTGCGTGTCTCTGAGGCTCCATTCATTTCTAAGTTTTTTTATCTCCTTTTTCATCATATTGGATAATTTCTATTGATCTGTCTTTAAGTTGATTAACTCTAACTTTTGCTATATTCAATCTGCTGATAAGTTCTTCTGATAAATTTTTCATTTCTTTTATTGTAATTTTAATTTCTATAAATTTCCATCTGGTTCTTCTATATAGTTTCAATTATCCTGTTTAAATTTCATATTTATTCACTCTTTAAAACCATATTTTTCATTAATTTTGTTAAGGTCAACAATAGGACTATCTCAGGTTCAGTTTTTATTGATGCTTTCTTTTTTCTTTTCTGAGAATCACATTTTCTTTTTATTTGTACCTCATTAAAAAAAAAAAAACCCTGAATACTGGATTTTAAAGATAATCTGTAGCATATTCTGGATTCTATATTCATATTCATATTCTATATTCCTTTGATGAATATAGGTTCTTGTTTTACCAGGCAGTTTGATTACTGTCATGAACCTGTGGTAGGCTTGGTTTCCTGCTTTTTTTCAGTGTCAACCTATACAAAGCTCAAGATGTTTGCTAAGACTCTTAGTAGAACTTCCCTGATGACTCAGCAGTAAAAAAAATCTGCCTGCAATGCAGGAGATGTGGATTCGATTCCTGGGTTGGGAAGATCCCCTAGGGAAGGAAATGGCAACTCACTCCAGTATTCTTGCTAACAACAGCAGGACTAAGCCTACAAATTCCATTTTCCACCAGGCTCTTGTAGGGGTTTGGTTCTAGGCTTTGCTGGGGCAAGTCTAGAGTAGGTCTTACTCTAAGTCATGGTCCTTACTCTTTACATCTCTTGGGTGTCACAGCAGGACGCCAGGCATTTTAACAAAGTGTTAAGAGACCTTTCCTCTCTGGCAGGGCAGAACTCAAAGAAACATCCCCAGTTTGGCTTTTCCCTGGCTTTGCCCAACCTTCAATGTCTCTGTTCTGCCTTCACAGCACTAAAAGCTGCTATCTTACATGCTTTGACTGGTCTTGTCTGCACATGTCCAGCTCATCTCTCAGCCAGACTTGTGGAGTCCCTCCCTCCCTCTGAGGCTACCTCTCTTGGTGGCTACCTCTTCTTCAGCGACTCATCACACACATTCCAGCAGCTCTGGCTGCCCTGAACTCTTATCTTTGCCACCTCAGTTTGACTGCTTTGCACAGACTGTAGTCAGAAAACCATCTTGTGGGTAATGGTGAGAGACATCGCATATATTTTGTTTTTCTCTGGGATTACAGTCTTAGTCTGCCTATCATTTACTCCCTGAAATCAGTTGCTTCATATTTTTTTGCCTATTATTTGTATCCTTACAGTGGGAGGGTTTGTCTGGTACTGCTTATTCCATTTTAGCTGAAAGAAGAACTAATTTTGATTCCTAATTAAGACACCAACGATTAAGAGTGTTAACTTTGGATTCCGATAGACATAGACTATTATCTCTAATCTGTGTGTTTAGAGGCTTCTTAGTTTCTCAGATTCTCAGTTTCCTTATTATAAATTGGGACTAATGCCTATCTCAAAGGGTTTTTAATGGGATGATTTTGTGCATAGTAGATAAGACAATAAACATTAGCTACTGCTACTATATAATGTTCCTTAGTGAAATTATTTATATATTTTATAATTTTATACATTAAAAAATTTTTACTCTTATTCCACATTAGAATGTAGGTTTGTAGAACTCAGTTGTTTGTAAATTAGTTTTGTGTTTAAGACCTTAAATATTTTAGAAAGCATATTTATGTTTTAGAAAACATTTCTAAGAGAGCTTAAAGAATTCTCTATGAAGAAATGGATAACAATCCAATAATATAAAAATAAAATGAATTTTAGCATAGTGCATTTCAGCATGAAGTACTATCTAAAAGTTATGCAGTATTATTGAGAATTGAAGAGAGGCTTTCAAACCTTACTGGTAGTTGTCAGTTTTTAATTATCTGTGCAGGGGTAGGGACTTGGGGATAGGGTGGTCAGAGAATGACAACATAATTTATTTTCAATTTTGGAATGCGTTGTTTATCTTTGGAGAAGATTTACCATCTTAATAATGTCTGGTTTGTGTTAACATTAAAATGAGTGTTTTTTCCCCCTGGGAGCAACTGCTAATTATTAGCAAGGGGAATCTGTGTTGAGAAGAAGCATGCTAGCTTCAGGGGAAGGCAACGTGAGATTTATAATTTAAAATGATCCACATGTGGACAACTGTGAGAATTGACTATATTGAGAATATTCTACCTTATTAAAAAAAAGTGTGACTCTTTAACAATTTAATACCCTGTATTGAGACTTATACACACACACACAAAACTAAAGCAGAATTATCTTATTTGCAACTTATATGGAAATCAAAGGAAAGGAAGTAACTAGCATTTACATTATGGGCCAGATAAGGTGAAAAGTATTTTATGTGTTAACTTGTACAACCACTTCCAGGTATATGTCTGATTATTCTTGTTTTGCAGACAAGGACCCTGAGTACCAAGGAGTAAGACACTCTCCAATTTAAGCAGCTGGGAAGTGACTGGATATAAATTTGAACTCAGGCCTGTTTTATTTCACCATTCTTGTTGTTTCCACTTCATTATTATTTTTGAAGAGCAGACAAATTTTACTTACTGTAGACATTTTCTTCTTCTGGCCTTTTCCCAACAATGCAATCTCGTAGTTGGCGTAGTTTTTCCTTAATGAGGAGACAACCAGGAAGGAGAAGTCAAGGTTCACGAATTTGTCATGAATTGAGATGGAAACTTTAACTTCTATGGCCAGTAAGACCACTACAACTTAGTGCCAACGTGGTGCTTGCAGTGTTCCAGCCACCATTCTTGCTACGTCACAGCATTGTTTTACTTAATCCTCACAACTTCACGAGGTGGATGAAAAATATCATCATCTCCTTTTACCAATATGGAAGCTGAGTTACAGAAGATTAAGTAACTTTCCTAAATCACACAGAGGTTGTACAGTCAGGGTGGGAACCCAGAGCCCAATTCTTCTGGGAGCTTCTTTGCCAAACGAACACCTGGGGCATCTACACTGGCTATCGGTGCCTCAAAGCAGGAGGCCAGCATAACAATGGTTAGCTGCTGCCTGAGCCCATCTCCAGCCTCTGCAGGGTACATGCTTTCCTAACAGTTCCTTCTAAGAACCAGGGACGCAGGAGCAAGTGATACATAACTGGATTTTCATTTTTAACTCATTTGTGATCTTTCTTTGCTTTCCAAATGTTCTATACTGAACATCTATACCTTTTTCACTCAAAGGTAAAACAAGCTAATGCTCAATACATCTGCTTTTATTTATTTTTTAAAAAATATGGAATGCTTCATGAATTTGCATGTCATCTTGCACAGGGGCCATACTAATCTTCTCTGTATTGTTCTAATTTTAGTGTATGTCCCGCCAAAGGGAGCACCAATAAATGTACTTTTAGAAGAGAATTTAAGAGTAGCACTTTTCTTAAGGGCTGCCCTGCAAACCTAGAAACAACTTTTCCTAAAATAGAGTTGTGTTCATTGCCTTAAAGATCCTCTCCTATGAGTGGAGCAAATATTCTTCTTTAAGGACTCAGTGATTGTGAGCAGGAGAGAGGGGAGCTAAAGGCAAGGTTTTTTTCAATCATCTCACCTTCAACTCCAGGGATTCTATTGGGGTCTTCATTATTCTAGAAACTCTTCTACTACTAACTCTATGCTTGTGCCATTTTCCTTCTTATTTTCCTGGGATAATACCTCTCTGTCAATAAGAATATAATTTCACAGCCGCCTCATAGATTCATCTTCGGGATTAAAATTAATATTTTTTGTAAACTACAAGAGTAAGATTGAAAAGTATATGGGCAGTGTGTATTGGAAAATAGGGAGAACATTCATTTTTTGATGTTCTGACTTTTGGCCCCAATGGCTCAGTGGGCAAAGAATCTGCCTGCAATTCAGGAGACAGGGGTTCGATCCCTGGATCTGGAAGATCCCCTGGAGGAAGAAATGGCAACCCACTCCAGTATTCTTGCCTGGAGAATTCCACAGACAGAGGAGCCTGGTGGACTACAGTCCATAGGGTTGCAAAGAGTCAGACATGACTGAGTGACTAAGCAGACACGACTCTTGGTCAGGTCCTTAAGTTAAGGGCTGATTGAAAAAACACAGGGAGAAATCTCTCTCACATTCATATTGGCAATGATACTTTGGATATGACTGAAAAAGCACAAGCAACAAAAGCAAAAATAAACAACTGGGACTGCATCAGACTAAAAAGCTTTTGCATAACAAAAGGGACAACCACAAAATGAAGTCACCCTGTGGACTGAGGGAAAATATTTGCAAATCATATATATGATAAGGAGTTGATATTTGAAATAGATAAAGAACTCACAGAACTTAATGGCAAAAATGTCCCAAATAATCTGATTAAAAAATGGTCAGAAGAACTGAACAGACATTTCTCAAAGAAGACATAAAAATGGCCAACAGATAAATGAAAAAATTCTCAACATCACTAATCTTCAGGGAAATGCAAATCAAACCCACAATAGGATTTTACCTCAGAACTGTTAGAATGATTATCATCAAAGGACAACAGGTAAGAGATGAGGTTATGGAGAAGAAAGAAGCCTTGTGCAGAGTTGGTGGAAATGTGAATCGGTGTAGCCATTATGGAAATCATTATGGAGCTTCCTCAAAACATTAAAAATAGTACCACCACATGATTCAGCATTCCTATTTCTGGGTATTTATCCAAAGGAAATGAAATCATGATCTCAACGAAACAGCTGCACTTCCACGTTTGTTGCATTAGCCAAGATATGGAAACCACCTAAGTGTCTAGGAGTGGATAAAGAACATGTGATATATATGTCTGTATATATATATATACACATGATGTAATACTATTCACCCATGAGAAAGAAGGAAATCCTACCATTTTTGGCAACATGGATAGACTCTGAGCGCATTATGCCAAGTGAAATAAGTCAGATAGGCAAAGACAAATACTGTGTGATCATACTTATATGTGAACTCTTAAAAAAGCCAATTCATAGAAGCAGAATTGAATGGTGGTTATTGGGGACTGAGGAGTGGAAGAAATTCAGAGATGCTGATGTTGGTCAAAGGGTAGAAACTTCCAGTTACAAGATGAAAAAGTTCTGGGAATCCAATGTACAGCAAGATGACTATTTAACAGTACTGTATTACATATATATTATATATAGAAATTTGAAAGTCGCTAAAAGAGTTAATATTGTATGTTCTTGTCACACAAAAATGTTAATTTTGTGACATGATGGAGACGTTAGCTAATGCTATGGTGGTCATCATTTTGTGGTATGTAAAATCAATCCACTGTAAACTTTACATTTAGACAATGTTCTAAGTCAGTTATATCAGGAAGGTTGGGAAGGAAAGGGAAAAGAATAAATCCTCGTACTCAGTCAGAGTCACAAACTTTGGGCTTTTATGGAAAGTAGTTTTAGGGTTTGTTCTTTCATCTACAGGTTACTTTTTGGTTTTGTTTTGCATAAGTGCTTACTGTATTCATTATTCCATTGTTCCTATGTATTAGATAAGCCACATCAGTCTTGAAGTAATTGAGTATTGTTGTGTTTAGTCCCTAAGTCATGTCTAACTCTTTGCAACTCCCTGGACTGTAGCACATTACGCTCTTCTATCCATGGGATTTCCCAGGCAAGAATACTTTCCCAGGCAAGGAGTGGGTTGCCATTTCCTTCTCCAGGGGATCCTTCTGACCCAGGGATTGAACCCAGTTCTCTTGCATTGGCAGGAGGATTCTTTACCACTGAGTCACATGGAAAGCCCCTTAGACCACCGTTAATTCTTTCTAAAACTATACTGAAAATAAATATACAAAAAAAGATCTTAATGATTCAGATAACCATGATGGTGTGATCACTTACCTAGAGCCAGACATCCTGGAATGTGAAGTCAAATAGGCCTTAGAAAGCATCACTATGAACAAAGCTAGTGGAGGTGATAGTATTCCAGCTGAGCTATTTAAAATCCTAAAAGATGACACTGTTAAAGTGCTACACTCAATATGCCAGCAAATCTGGAAAACTCAGCAGAGGCCACAGGACTGGAAAAGGTCAGTGTTCATTCCAATCCCAAAGAAAGGCAATGCCAAAGAATGTTCAGACTACTGCACAATTACACTCATTTCACATGCTAGTAAGGTCATGCTCAAAATCCTCCAAGCTATGCTTCAACAGTACATGAACCAGGAACTTCCAGATGTACAGGCTGGATTTAGAAAGGGCAGAGGAACCAGAGATCAAATTGCCAACATCCACTGGATCATAGAAAAATTAAGAGAGTTCCAGGAAAACATCTACTTCTGCTTTACAGACTAGGCTAAAGCCTTTAACTGTGTGAATCACAAAAAACTGTGGACAATTCTTAAAGCAATGGGAATACCAGACCACCTTCCCTACATCCTGAGAAATCTGTATGCAGGTCAAGAAGCGACAGTTAAAATCAAACATGAAACAACAGATTGGTTCAAAATTGGGAAAGGAGTACATCAAGGCTGTATACTGTCACCCTGTTTATTTAACTTATATGCAGAGTACATCATATGAAATGCCAGGCTGGATGAAGTCCAAGCTGGAATCAAGATTGCCAGGAGAAATATCAGTAACCTCAGATATGCAGATGACACCACCCTTATGGCAGAAAGCGAAGAGGAACTAAAAAGCCTCTTGATGAAGGTGAAAGAGGGGAGTGAAAAAGCTGGTTTAAGACTGAACATTCAAAAAACTAAGATCATGGCATCTGGTCCCATCACTTCATGGCATATAGATAGGGAAACGATGGAAACAGTGAAAGCTTTATTTTCTTTGGCTCCAAAATCACTGAGGATGGTGATGGCTGCCATGAAATTAAAAAACACTTGATCCTTGGATGAAAAGCTGTGACAAACCTAGATAGTGTATTAATAAGCAGAACATTACTTTGCAGACAAAGGCCCAGATAGTCAAAGCTATGATTTTTCTAGTAGTCTTATATGGATGTGAGAGCTGGGCCTTAAAAGAGGCTGAGCACCAAAGAATTGATGCTTTTGGACTGTGGTATTGGAGAAGACTCTTGAGAGTCCCTTGGATTGCAAGGAAGTCAAACCAGTCAATCCTAAAGGAAATCAACCCTAAATATTAATTGGAAGGACTGATGCTGAAGCTTAAGCTCCAATACTTTGGCCACCTGATGTAAAGAGTCGACTCATTGGAAAAGACCCTGATGCTGGGAAAGAAGGAGGAGAAGGGGACGACAGAGGATGAGATGGTTGGATGGCATCACCAACTCAATGAACATGAGTTTGAGCAAGCTCTAGGAGATGGTGAAGGACAAGGAAGCCTGGCATGCTGCAGTCCATGAGGTCGCAAAGAATTGGACACAACTGAGTGACTGAACAACAATAACAACTGAATATAAATACACAAATAAAATATAAACAACTGAGGGTTTGATAAAGCAACTAGTGAAATCACTAACAAGAAGGTATTTAGATTGGATCATTTTAAATTGCAAACTTTATTACAGAAAGGTCTAAGGAGGATAAAGTACAATTGACTTATCTCAACCAAACTTATATAAACTTATTTTCTAGCATTGCCAGGAGAGTGATCTGCAGTTCGGTGCTTGGGCACACTTTACCCACTTCAGGATGAGCGATGCTTGATGGTAATGGCAAACAGTGTGGACTGGGAAGCAATGCTGTAGTTCTGACCATGAACGACCATCATTATAGAACTCCACAATTAGCATTCTTAACATTTGTTTGGCAAAACAACTGCCCTTGCTTCACACTGCAAAAGCTTGACCAGGTCCAGCCACCAAACCGCACCAAGAGCTATCCTGCAAGATGGGTGACTTCTAACAAGGTGTGTGACCATGCATGTATTGGGGAAGTCCCCTTACCTAAACAATCTCCTGTCTGTATGCCATATCACTTGAATCACTATTCTGATTCATTTCTCTGTTGTTTAAAAAATGTCTTCTTAAGCACTCTTTTAAAGGAAAAATGATCCCTTGGAAAAGGTAGCATATTGCTGCTAAGTCACTTCAGTCGTGTCTGACTCTGTGTGACCCTATAGATGGCAGCCCACCAGGCTCCCCCATCCCTGGGATTCTCCAGGCAAGAACACTGGAGTGGGTTGCCATTTCCTTCTCCAATGCATGAAAGTGAAAAGTGAAAGTGAAGTCGCTCAGTTGTGTCTGACTCTTAGCAACCCCATGGACTGCAGCCTACTAGGCTCCTCCATCCATGGGATTTTTCAGGCAAGAGTACTGGAGTGGGGTGCCATTGCCTTCTCCAGGTAGCATATTAGGCTATTAATAATTATTGATATTTGGGCCTAACGTAGCTAATGAAATGGCTGCCTGAGAACTGGCTGGGTACTGGGGCTTTATATGAGGAGAAGATAAAAAGTGGTGAAATATTTTGAGTGGTACGGCCTGTTGGATAGATAGAATACAGTCTTGAATGCCCTCACTGAGGACTGTCACAGGCTGTATATTATATTACATGTATAGTATATATTTTTTTCATTCTCCTCTTGGAACCACCTACTCCAGTCCCCTTTCAGGATGTAAATTATTTTTATAGAAGACAGGCTTATCTAAATTTAATACTCTTGGCATAATTTCCCTGTAAATCTTGACTGATCTATATGCAAATCATGATATATATTTATATATGTATATATTTATACATATGCAAATTCTGATACATATCTATTTATTTTTCCAAAGGTAAAGGGGAATATAAAACATTAAATTTATTCAGGATTGTTGTCTGATATGATTGTAATCATTTTCGTGTTCCCTTTAAGTCTGGTCTAAATAATACATTCTTCAGAATTCTAAGCATGTTAGTATAAAGATGCTTCACCTTAATTTCAGCAATGAGATTCATAAAACATTCACTCTACTAAGGACAGCCTTATACGTTGATTAGATATTAGCTATGATACACTTGGTCTTAGCACTGAGTTCATCAGTTGTTTGTAAACATGAAACCTGGATATTGCTAAACTTTTAATCGGTAATTTAAAGCCTCTTTTTGTGGTTAGTTAAAAATGAAAGAAAGAACAATTACCTGTATTTTTTGTTAAGACTAAATATTTACAAAGAGGCTAGGACTCTGCACGGGAGGGAATGTTCCACAGTAGAATGGGGTCTGTATTACCTGCTGAATTATCTCCAGGCCAGTCTTTCCCATCTGCCAGTGTTTAAACTTCTCCAGGGCTTCGTCCATAGAGAGTTTCCCATTCTTGACTTTCTCCTGCAGCAGGATGAGTTCCTCCTGCCCTGCAGCGAGGGAGTCCCTTATGGAGGAGAAGGTCTGACTCTCCATCCGACCTCTGTCTACAATATGAGAGAAGGGTGTTTTCATGAGAAGTGTTTTAATGACAACTAGAAAGAAAAAAAAAACACTTTAAAAAAATAAGCAGTTTGAGTTTCTCGTTCCAGCTAGTCTACAGGCAGTTACAGAACAAATCAGAACAAATTTTTTAATGCATTTCTAAAAATTGTCATGCCTCAGACCTAGAGTTACAGGTGAAAAGAACGTGTCTCATCACTGAAAACATAAAAGGATGAAGAGAGAAAGAGCAACAACAAAAGTTTTGCACTGCACTGGTTGTGGGCAGTGCCAATTTCATGTTCCTTTGGGAGAATTACTTTTAATTATGCTTCCCTGGTAGCTCAGCTGGTAAAGAGTCTGCCCTCAGTGCAGGAGACCCTGGTTTGATTCCTGGATCAGGAAGATCCCCTGGAGAAGGGAATGGCAACCTACTCCAGTATTCTTGCCTGGAGAATTCCATGAGCAGAGGGTCCTGGTGGGCTACAGTCCATGGGGTCGCAAAGAGCTGGACACGACTGGGTGACTAAGCACAGCACAGCTCACAGCACACATGTGCACAAAATACTTAGCATTGGGCTTGCCACATAGAAAGCTAAATAAAAGGTAATATTATTATTAGTAATAAATACTTATGGAATAAACATAATCTCTCCAGCTTTGAGAAAAGAGATCTCAACCAACATCCAAATGTCGCAAGAGGTTTAGGATCATTTGAAAATTTATTCCTGAAAGATTTTAAATAAATAATTTCTGGTTGTTTTGTAGTAGTGAACTGCTTCCTTTTCAAAAGTGTTTATTTTGAAGCATGCCATCTACTAGTTAAAGGAAATCAAACCTGAATATTCATTGGAAGGATTGGTGCTGAGGCTGAAGTTCTAATACTTTGAAGAGCCAACTCATTGGAAAAGCTCCTGATGCTGGGAAAGATTGAGAGCAGGAGAAGGGGATGACAGGGGATGAGATGGTTGGATGGCATCACTGACTCGATGGACATGAGCAAACTCCAGGAAATAGTGGAGGACAGGGGAGCTGTCCAACAGGTTGTAAATAGTCAGACAAGGCTAAGTGACTGAACCCAACGACAATAACAACAACAAATGTATTAGTTGTCTGGCACAATGAGAACAGTAGGTGGCCTGATGTTTCACATGTGGCTACAAATACCACATAGGACACCGGCCTGAGGCACACTGAGAGCAAACTGCAGACCACAGGTGAAGTCAGCATTCTATTTATTCCACATAGTGCTTCAAGCCATAAGTGAAGCGCATGCTTGTAGGGATGCTCTCCTCTCCTCATCTCTGTTACTCCCTCTAAGTCTTTGGATGACATCACCCTTGTATTCCCTGCCTGGCTGCAGAACTCATTTGAGTTTTGTACTTTCTCATTTACATATTTCTATTGTGTCCATACTTACTGCATAAGACACGGCAGCACACATCTTATGTGCTATCAAATCCAAATATGCCCAGAGTCTAGAAGGAGAGAAGAGGTAGTCCCACCAAGCTGCAGGCAGGTTGGTGGTGTGTAAGGTGGGTATGTCCCTGGACAAACTGCTCATTACTGGGAACTCGTTTTCAAGAAAGAAGTAGATCACTATACTACAAATAAAATAAATTAAAAAAATTATGAACTATTTATAGTAAAATAGATATTCTCTGAGATTATCACTCTAAGGAAGTAACAGTAATTCTGCTGAAACTATTAGGGCTGGTGAGAGTAACTTCCTGCTGCTGATTAAGGACTGGAACCTGTAACTTGGTGCTCTCTCTGTGTACACAGCTCTCCCCTGCTAATATACCTTGGTCTTTCATAAAAGAGAGTGGCAAATTAAAAAAAATAAATAAAGAAGTAGATCATTTAGATTGTATCCAGACCAGATCGATGAATATTTGGGAAACAGGGAGGGCATTATTTCAAATTCTATAGTATTAAAGATTCATTGATAGGGTGGGTTAGTCTAGAAATGAGAAGTTCAAGTACTCGATAGCAGTTTTAAGTATTTGATGGGAAGTTGAGCCGTGAGGCAGTCTTGGAATGGCCTCTCATGTCTCTGTCAGTTTTGAGATCCCAGCAGTGACTCTTGGAAAGGGGGCCACAGAGAGGGTTCCTTTCTGTAAAGATTCACAAGCACCTAAAACTGCTCCATGGCCAATCATTCTGATTCCCACAGGAGCTTTCTTGAGTTATCTTCTGTCTTCAGAAGTCCTATTTCCCCAGGACTAACGAGGTACCAACAGATTCCATACTGTAAAGTTTTTCCTTCAGGGATGGTGGAGCCTGCAATCTCAGGGGAACTGGAGAAGCAAAAGTCAGCTAGCAGCCAAAAGCACACATAAGAATTGAGCTCTTGCTTCTTATACCACTTGCTTTTTATAGGCCTCCACGCTCCAATTCAATTCGTGAGATGCCCTCTGCAGTAGAATTCTATGTGCCGTTCCTGCCAGAGTGCGGAGGTTTAGCTTCGTCATTTAACAGTTATGCCATTTAACTAGCACCTCGCTTCTGTCATCCCTTTGCCTAAGTGTGAATCCATTTTTATCTCAAAAACCCGTGCAGCTGGATTTTCTGCTTTTATAGAAGTTATCTCAAGCCAAGTCTTCCCAGAAAATGGTCCCAGCTTCAGTTTCGCTATACATGCGGGTTTAACTGAATCCAAAATATTGAATTCTTTTATTAACATTCATTTCAATTATCCTTTCATATTTCAAATGTTAGCTACTAAAATATAAGCAAGATGACTTTTTTTTGAGGAGGCAGGGTTCAGTTTTGCATGGTTGTGCAGACAGAACAAAAGAACACAATTTAGGAGTGACAAAATTCTAGACAGATTGAGTCCTGAAAGTGAGCTGTACAACTAGACTAATTTTACATACATCTGCTTCTTCCTCTTTTTTTTTCACACTAAAAATATTAAAAACAATTGTCATGATAAATGACTGTTAGGTATGACGAAGTTGCAAAGAAAAATGATTAGGTATTTTACCACCTTTCTTCCTAAGGGCAAACTAATCAAACCAAAACATGCAACCTATAATTTTTGATAGATTGCTTTATTGCATTTAGTTTATTGTTTTATGGGGATGTAAAGGTTTTTCCTTCCTCCTCAAATTTATATTTATTATTAGTTCATTTTCATAAGAGTTAGTATGAAATAATAACGTAACAGTATGAGTGTAACATAATTTTCATTGAAAAGCATTTGTCAGACTATTTGTACATATAGACAGACTCCTATTCTCTTACTGTTAAAGCTTCAAGACAAACTACAGTTTCTAAAGTTTTGTTCCTTTCAGATCAATTTATCTTTACAAGATTTTCCATCTGATCAAGTTTTGGTCAAATAAACATCAAGGAATTCATCTGATGGACATATAAACCTAGAGATTAGGTAAGAAAACAAATTAAACTTTTCATAAAAATTCTTTCTATTACCAAGGGACTGGCTAGAAGAACATTTTTTCCTGAAAAATTGAAAGCAAACAACTTGACTGGTCAATGCCAAAGAATTTAAAATGTGAAGTATTTACTTAATAAGTATTAGGTAGTCATTAAAATAATATCAATACTTTAAAAGACCACGTGCAACAAAGAGTGTGCTTATTATATAAGGACAAGTACAAAAGCAGGATGCAAAATTGTATATATGGTAAAGTGTTAACCATATCAATGTTGTACATATGTCAGTAAAAAAAAAGAACAAAAACTTCTAGCAATTAATCTAAACCATTCTTTCACAGTTAGGGGATTCATGCCAATGTAACACTAGATACTATAGCTTTGCATTGCATAAGTAGTAGACAACACACATGGGAAATGGTGATGCCCAGATCTCTTTTTTTTCTAAATGGTTACCTCATTTCAGCTCTTATTTATTTATCAGCTTTATAAATTTAAATGCATTATTCCAAACTGTTGTGTCTCTCCGCAAAGGAAAAAAAGTCCTTTCAAAATGACTGGGATTTCCTTAAATTTATAAATTATTTTAGGAACAATTTAGTCTATTTAATCTACACATGTGAGAAAATGGTATCCTGGCCCTATTTAGCAGGAACTTTTTGTTTTATAGTGAATATTTTTTTTTCTTTTATGATGTCTGCAAAGTAATATTGTTGCTATCGTTCAGTTGCTAAGTTGTGTCTAACTCTTTGTGACCCCATGGATTGCAGCAGGCCAGGCTCCCTGTCCTTCACTATCTCATAGAGTTTGTGCAAACTCATGTCCACCAAGTCAGTGATGATGGGATGATTCATAAAATATGAAAATTCTGTTTCACTTGAGTTTGAAATAACGCAGTGACAAAACTTGTCCTGGGTAATCTTTTGAGTTAAAAGTTATACAAACATTCCTTAGCTATTAGTTGTGTAGTATTTAAAAAATTCCATTCATCACTTTACATAATTTTTTTATTGAGTTGACTTTGTTCTAGTAATATACTCTATTATTTAGAGTAATTTTAGGTTCACAGTCAAATTGAGTAGAAGGATCAGAGATCGACACCTACCTCCAGTCCCACGTATGTGTAGCCTCTGCCATTATCAACATCACCCATCAGAGTGGGATATTTGTTGCCACTGATAACCTATACTGACACATCATTATCATCTGACATAATTCTGTTAATTAGCATTTCTCTTTGAAAAGTCATATATTTTTAGATACAAGAAAATAAAATAAACATTTCCTCTGATTCTATATACTGACATTTTCTCATGACTGGTTTTCTTATTGGTGTTTTCTCTTGGCTAGATTTGCCAGAGAATTTGCTAATTTACTCCTTTTAAAAATAAACTTTTAGATTTAGTCAACATTTTGTATCTGTGAATTCCTCAAGTTCTATTAATTTTCAACTTTTACTAGATTCATTTCATTGGTTTTATTCCAGTTTTTTTAGTGTCTGCTTCCTTTGCTTTCCTTTAATTGTTACTCACTAAAGATTTAGGGCTATGACGTTGCCTCTGCTTAACATATTGAGATCAGAAAGTGGGTTGAATAGGTCATATTTTTAATGAATTTTAAAAAACTCATATAGCATATTATCAATTAAGGATCCTGAAAAGCATATATTTCATTAAGCACCAACTGACATTATCTTAATTTTTTCTATTCTATTTTTTTTTGCATTTTTACTATTTTATCAAAGATTCAAAGTATTTCTAACATGTCACTACTATTGTGGGTTTTGTCAGGTTCTTTTATTCTACCACATTTTATTTAAATATTATAATGTTTTAATATTTGCCTCATGAAAGAATGCTTTTATTTGGATGACATGCTTTTATTTGGATTTCAGAATTTAAATAAATGAAGTCATTTTCTTTGTCTAATACTTTTGCCTTGAATTATATTTTTTCTAAAGATTGAAAATAATACCTTTGTTTCTGTTTCTGTAAACAGTCATTACTGACCATAAATTTTCAACTTTTGTTTTCTTTAGTATATTTATGCAGTACATATTTTAAAGCAAGATGTAGTTTGATTTTGTCTTTTATCCAAATTTGAACCAACATCTGTTATAAAAGAAAATACATAGCATGGCATTTAGAACCAAGCAAGCACAGGTACAAATCTCAGCTCTGTCTTACCCCACCCCTATAAACTTCAGTTTGTCTAATATTGTTCTAGGGTTGTTGCAAAGGTTAATAATTATTTACACTTAATTCCATGTTTTATTGAATTCATTATTCACCACAAATTCTTTAACACTATAACTTTTATTCGAGCTTTTAATTTTACTGTCATTCCTTTACTTAGAAGATATTTTGGGGAATACTTTGATGATGACATAGAAATGCTGCTGCTACTGCTGCTAAGTCACTTCAGTCATGTCCGACTCTGTGCGACCCCATAGACGGCAGCCCACCAGGCTCCCCCGTCCCTGGGATTCTCCAGACAAGAACACTGGAGTGGGTTGCCATTGCCTTCTCCAATGCAGGAAAGTGAAAAGTGAAAGTGAAGTCACTCAGTCGTGTCGGACTCTTAGCGACCCCATGGACTGCAGCCCACCAGGCTCCTCCGTCCATGGGATTTTCCAGGCAAGAGTACTGGAGTGGGATGCTGTTGCTTTTTAAAAAATCTTGGATATCCAAAAAATATATTTATTTTCTTCTTATATTAACAAACTAAACAACTAACAATCTCATTAGCAAACTACAAATCTAATCAGCAAGCTAACAAACTAATTAGCAAGCTAAATATAAACTTCTTAGGTTGTGATCTTTTCCCAATAAATCATGTAGTCCATTATGTCAAATTCTTGTTACACCATTCTTTAAGTTTTAAAACTGACTTTTATTTTTAAAACAGAAAATCTAAGTTAAGATATTTCACCATTATTTTGGGATTGTTTTTTCATCTGTACAGTCAAAGCTATGGTTTTCCCATTGACAGTTGGACCACAAAGAAGGCTGAGTACCTGACTGCTGAAGAATTGATGCTTTTTAATTGTGGTATTTGAGAAGACTCTAGAGTCCCTTGGACTTCAAGGAGATCAAACCAGTCAATTCTAAAGGAAATCAACCCTGAGTATTCACTGGAAGGACTGATGATGAAGCTAAAATTCTTTGGCCACCTGATGGGAAGAGCCAACTCATTGGAAAAGACCCTGATTCTGGACAGGAGGAGAAGAGAGCGGCAGATGATGAGATGGGTAGATGGCATCACTGACTCAATGGACATGAGTTTGAGCAAATTCTGTGACATAGTGAAGGACAGGAAAGCCTGGTGTGCTGCAGTTCATGGGATTGTAACGAGTCGGACACGTCTTAGTGGCTGAACAACAACAACAATCTAGCAGTGATACTGAAAGCTGAATAGTTAGCTTAATTTAATAAATGGAAATTCAAAATAACTCATACTTCTTTTCAGTAATCTTCTAAAAAATTAGAATATTTGTAAAATGTTTCAGACTTAGACAATTACCAGTCATTAGTTGAGGTGATCTCATTTTGTGTGTGGGGGGCATGCATGAATATTTCACATTATTTTTCTTCTGATAGCTTGATGGTTCTTGGGAAGATACAACCTCACTCATTAAATAAATCATTTATCAAAGTATAATTAACCTGAGTTTTCATGATGAATTCTTTCTTTCCTTTGACATGGGTTTTGAAGTTATTATATTATTTATATATCCTCTTCTTCAATCTTCTTAAAAAAGGACACATCTATAAAATCTTGTTCAACAAGAGACTTGGTCGTTGTTTATCCTTTGTTTCCATTCCTTGTGTTCAGATCAAATTTTGTTTTCTGCTTCAGGACTACATAGGACTTTGGCAGGTGCAATTCACAACTCAAAATTCCAGGGCTTAGTGGTTTTGTCTACGGTAACTTTGTTACGTACAGGGGGAGCGTGATTCTTTGGCACTATGTTCTGATAGGTCTACAAGCAATTGACTTCCTGAACAAACAGTAGTTCTTGCCCATCCCATCTTTCCATCACACAGCTTTCTTTATTGCAGGATCTCAGGCTGCTTTCTACTTAAGAGAACTACTTTTTCCATATGTGTATGGAAAGACCAGAGCTGGAGTGGGGGAGAACTTTCAAAAACTAGCACTTGTAATACCAGGAAAGATTGAAGGCAAAAGGGAAAGGGGGTGACAGAGGATGAGATGATTAGATAGTATCACTGACTCAGTGGACATGAATTTGAGCAAATTTCAGATCGTGAAGGACAGGTGAGCCTGACATGCTGCAGTCCATGGGCTGCACGTGGACTCACAAAGAGACACGACTTCGTGACTGAACAACAACAACAAAGAGTGATAACTGGGGGTCAGCAGGTGAACTACTCATTTTATTTGTTTCAATCTCCTTTGTTCAACCTTAAAATTAATTGGAATTAGTATCATTTTTTTTTTTACTATTAGCATTTGTCACTATTAGCTTTTTTTAAGTCTTTGTTTCTATTGTTATTAAAAATTCCATCATTTTGATGCCTTTCCTTCAGAAGCATTTCTGAAAGGCCACTGTGGGCTGTTGACACGTCACCATTTTAGATAAGACCGCAGCTATTACACAAGTTTTTCCAGGTATGACTTTAACCAAAACAAATCTTCCATAAACAATATGACAAATAGAAATGTTCATTATACTGAAAAAGAGAATTGAAGCCATTATTCTTCTGTAGAGTACACATAACCACATTTTGATAATTTCCCCTTTTCTTTTTAATATATCAAGTATTGGCAAAAGCAACCTGATGAAAATACCTCAAGGACCAGTATTCTCTTTTTCCCACATACGGGTAATACCATCTGCATTTCCCTAGGTCTCCTACTCACAGAAAATTCTATTATTTAACATTCATCAAACTGGTATGGCACTGGGAACTTAGAGAGCTCATATAAGATGCATTCCCTGACTACATCTTTCCCAAGAGCATGCACACTCCATGAAAAGACCAGCCAATAACGATTTTTCAGTCTGCGTTGAAGAATTAGTGGGTAGAGATTATATTACAAGTTGCAAACTCCAAAGCTTACAGGTGCCAGATAGAATTATTGAGCAGAGAAGATTTAGTGCCTGCTTGTTAAACACATCAGAATAGTCTTCATTATCAATATTTTTTCTTTTAGGTTTTTGTTGATAGCATGATTCTAGTGATAGATCTTTATTTTCCCAGTTCTGACACAATTATGAGTTTAGAGAAATGTGTCTCAAGTATAAGAAAACAATATGGAAAGCATGATGACAAATGAGAATATCAAAAGTCATTTGTGGCAAACGATATAGTAATACAATAGGGAGTGGCTGGAGATTTGAATTTTCACATGAGACAGATTAAAACATGGTTTAAACATGGCAAAAATTGAAAGGTTTAAACATGAAAAAAAGTTGAAATTACATTGTGCACATTATTTTTTAAATATAATACATTTAGAGGCCAGGTTTGACCACAATATGGCCTGAGAAATAGTTCCTTTTGGTTAGATTTTGTTTTTTTGTGTGTTGGTGTGAGGTGATTATTATAGCACATGGCTGTTCTCATGTGTCCCACTTGCTGTCCACGTCTAAAGTAGGACATAGGCAATCAATTTCTAGAAGCCCTACAAATAATTCATATGCTCACCTAGGACTGAGAGTTACTTGGATAGGCAGCTGGTTAGGGTGGATGTGACCCTCCTCCCTCCTACCTACCACCCCAATCCCTCAAAAATACAGTTTGCCTTCCAAGCACGACAGCAACAACACACGCTTGAGGAGATTATTACTATTTCACTGTGTGACTGTACATATCTGTGGCCATGACCAGAGGGGCAGTTAAGGATGCTAAGAACGCTAAATCTCCTCAATTGCCAGGCATCATCTTTGAGGTCTGACTATGCTAATAAAATGGGATGATTCTGGTGAAGATAGAAAAAGGCCCCTTGGTACAGCCCATGAAAAAATATATAATGGGGAAAAAAGTTGTAACAGGTCTGGGAGACATGAACAATCTTTACCCCAGACTATTATATTATTTTGTGAGGCAGGAAAAATAAACCAGATATTTCCATGTCCCTGAAGCTCTTATGTTCCTCCAGCACCCTCTGACTTGATCAAGTTCACCTGCTAGTCTCCTAATCACTAATTACGTTTTATAGAAACTTCATTATTTGGCAAGTGTCTAATGAATGCAAGCATTCTTGTCACTTGGAAGGAGTCTTCCCATATTATAGATTTAATAGATTGGAGTTGAGGGTTAGAAGTCAGTCCTCCATGAGCTTAGTTAATAAGACTCAGACATCAAAATTGTGATTGATTCCAAACTCACTGCCAAAATTCAGTTCTCTGGTTAGCCACGTTGAGGAACAAACTCTTGATCACTCTGTGGTGCTCAATTTTGGGAAGTGGGTGGTAGCAGCATATTCTGGGGACAACGCTCTGGTATTGATTTAAAATTTTTCTAATTTTAAAAGTAATTTGGAAAAACTGACTTTAAAACTGAATTTTGATGGAAACTTCTAATCTGTGGTCCAAAGTCCTCAGCATTTTTCTTATTTTTTTTTTTCAAAATGTGAAAACTGAGTTGAAGAAATCTGTTTAGTTTCCATGGAAATGGTGCCAATTAATTTTTTTCCTTTTCCTCAGGAAAATTCCTTGACTTAGCAACAACGAAACTCCCTGGCAATCCCTTGGCATTCTTCCACACAGGGCATCTGAAATGTCTGTACTTACAATGGAAAAATAGTTGGCTGTCATAATTCCTTTCCTTTCAGCAAAAAAATAATATATACTGAAATAATTGAATAATTTCCTTAACCTTTTGAGAACCTGTCCAGTCCCTTTAAAAAATCTTGACTCTGACAAACACTTCACACAAGGGTCTTTTTGTTTTTGTTGTTCTCTACCAAATAGTTTATCATTGGTGAAGTATGTATTACTTTTCCTATTATACCATGAAATCCCAGGATATTTGAAGAGTATTAATTAATTTAGGCATAAGCTGTTTTGATTGCTAAGTATGTCCTAGGGTCTGGATGGTCATAAATATCTGAAAAGGTTTAGAGAAGAATGGTTGGACAGAGTAAGTCCATTAGGTATTTGATTTTTTTTAAATTTTCTTTCCAATTGTTCTTTTTTTAAAAAAATCTTTATTTAATTTGTTACGATACTGTGTCTGTTTTATGTTTTTGTTTCTTGGTGGAGAGGCATGTGCAATCCTAGCTTCCCCCCAGGGATCAAACTTGCACCCCCTACATTAAAGATGAAGTCTCAACCACTGGACTGCCAGGGAAGTCCCCCTTCCCAATTATTATTGTTTTTTTCTCTAGATTCTGATTTCAGATTGCAGTCATCAGGAAGGCTTTGCTTTTTTTCTTTACATTTTGTGAGATTTAATGTTCCTCTATCCTTGAAAACAGAACAATATTCTTTTCCATTCTGCTGAATTACGGATGTCCACAGTTAAAGGAACAGAGAAATGAACTGCTTTAAATTGACTAATCAAAAATATCATCAATAATTGGATTGAAATATCTAGACAGAAAAGTTCACACAAAAATTCAATTAAAATTTTCAGTATCCTAATCCCCAAGAATTAAAAAATAAATCAAGTTATCATTGATCTTGAGGAAGCAAATTAAGTAACAAGATATGGACAGATGTTAATCCAATAAAATATTTTATAATTTAGGTTCTTGTTTCCTTTCATCATTCCCTCTGCCCCTTTTCTTCTGAGTAAACAAGGGATTACTCTTCTATACTTATGGTAGAATAATAATAGATTTCATACAGGCTTCCAAAACATCAGCAGCCTTTCCTTATATTGCTCTCTGTGGGACAACCAGAGGATAATACATCAGGCATTCTGAGATCCCTTCATTACACTTGCCACTTGTTACCTTCTTCCATCTCCTGTGGCCTTCTTCACATCATCCCCTTAATTCTAACATGATTTAATTAAAGTATGATAATTGAACAATTTGCTAAAAATGCTTCATGGGAACTTTCTCCCAAAGAGCTTAAAGCATCCCCTCTCTTTATTCTTTCCAGAGTTCTATGAGATGTGTGGAGCAGTCCAGATAGGAATAATCTTCTCTACTTTAATTCTTCAATAACTGTTTGATCCAAGCTGTACAATGGTCTCACATGGATTTCTGCAACTATTTCTTAAGAGAGCTAAAGGCACAGTGGGAGGATAACAGTAGACTTAAAAAGATATTTATTTCCCTTCAAAATAAGAAATCATTAGATATAAAAAACTGCCCAGTAGGGAGTTTTTTGCATATGAATTTATGAGCAGTATATCCAAGTGATTTGTGGGAGACTGGAAGTTCAGGCTTATCATGTGCTGCATTCAAATACCACGTATTTGTTGGAAGAATGACATAAGCACAATGTCGCTGTCATGAGAAAAGCCACTTGACGTGATGGGTGAAGATTATTCATTTAAGGACACACCTTTCTTTGGAGGATGATCCAGGGCATCCCAGGGCATCCCACTGAGGTTATGTATTCAACAGGTCAACAGGTGTTAGAAGTTGGTGCAACCAGTACCTCGCCATTTACATAATGGAACAAAAAGAGACTATGGAAGTGGTTAGTGGCTGCTGGTAAAATAACTTCCAGCTTTATTTTAATGTCTCTCTCAGTGATTTACAGGTAACAATTTTAAGGTAATATTACTTGGAGGCCTTACAAATAGCTGAGAAAAGAAGAGAAGCTAAAGGCAAAAGAGAAAAGGAAAGATATATCCATTTGAATGCAGAGTTCCAAAGAATAGCAAGGAGAGATAAGAAAGCCTTCCTCAGTGATCAATGCAAAGAAATAGAGGAAAACAATAGAATGGGAAAGATGAGAGATGTCTTCAAGAAAATCAGAGATACCAAGGGAACATTTCATGCAAAGATGGGCTCAATAAGGGACAGAAATGGTATGGACCTAATAGAAGCAGAAGATATTAAGAAGAGGTGGCAAGGATACATAGAAGAACTAAACAAAAAAGATCTTCATGACCCAGATAACCACAATAGTGTGATCACTCACCTAGAGCCAGACATCCTAGAGTGTGAAGTCAAGTGGGCCTTAGGAAGCATCACTGTGAACAAAGCTAGTGGAGGTGATGGAATTCCAGTTGAGCTATTTCAAATCCTAAAAGATGCTGCTGTGAAAGTGCTGCACTCAATATGTCAGCAAATTTGGAAAACTCAGCAGTGGCCACAGGACTGGAAAAGGTCAGTTTTCATTCCAATCCCAAAGAAAGGCAATGCCAAAGAATGTTCAAACTACTGCATAATTGCACTCATCTCACATGCTAGCAAAGTGATGCTCAAAATCCACCAAGCCAGGCTTCAACAGTACATGAACCGTGAACTTCCAGATGTTCAAGCTGGATTTAGAAAAGGTAGAGGAACCAGAGATCAAATTGCCAATATACGTTGGATCATCGAAAAAGCAAGAGAGTTCCAGAAAAACATCTATTTCTGCTTTGTTGACTATGCCAAAGCCTTTGACTGTGTGGATCACAATAAACTGGAAAATTCTGAAAGAGATGGGAATACCAGACCACCTGACCTGCCTCCTGAGAAATCTGTACTCAGGTCAAGAAGCAACAGTAAGAACTGGGCATGGAACAACAGACTGGTTCCAAATCGGGAAAGGAGTGCATCAAGGCTGTATATTGCTTATTGAACTTCTATGCAGAGTACAGAAATGCCAGGGTGGATGAAGCACAAGTTGGAATCAAGATTGCCAGGAGAAATATCAATAACCTCAGATATGCAGATGACACCACCCTTATGGCAGAAAGCAAAGAGGAACTGAAGAGCCTCTTGATGAAAGTGAAATAGGAGAGTGAAAAAGTTGGCTTAAAGCTCAAATTCAGAAAACTAAGATCATGGCATCTGGTCCCATCACTTCATGGCAAATAGATGGGGAAACCATGGAAACAGTGACAGACTTTATTTTCTTGGGCTCCAAAATCACTGCAGATAGTGACTGCAGCTATAAAATTAAAAGATGCTTGCTCCTTGGAAGAAAAGCTATGACCAACCTAGACAGTATATTAAAAAGGAGAGACATTATTTTGCCAACAAAGGTCCATCTAGCCAAAGCTATGGTTTTTTCAGTAGTCATGTATGGATGTGAGAGTTGGACTATAAAGAAAGCTGAGTGCCGAAGAATTGATGCTTTTGAGCTGTGGTGTTGGAGAAGACTCTTGAGAGTCCCTTGGACTTCAAAGAGATCCAACCATTCAATCCTAAAGGAAATCAGTCCTGAATATTCATTGGAAGGACTGATGCTGAAGCTGAAGCTCCAATACTTAGGCCACCTGATGCTAAGAACAGACTCATTGGAAAAGAACCTGATGCTGGGAAAGATTGAAGGCAGGAGGAGAAGGGGACGACAGAGGATGAGATGGTTGGATGGCATCACCTACTCAATGGACGAGTGTGAATAAGCTCTGGGAGTTGGTGATGGACAGGGAAGCCTGGCATGCTGCAGTCCATGGGGTCACAAAGAGTTGGACACGACTGAGCGACTGTACTGAACTGACTTTGGAGTGACGTTATTTCAGAAGTGGGTTGAGGTTAAAAGCATCAGTACGTGTTCTTTGATTATCAAAGCATCCAGCAGTACCTCCATTTTTGCCACCTTTTATGTTCTGCATTTCTGAATCTTAACCAAGGCCTTATTATCAGAAAAATATTATTATAAATCACCTGCTAGAGTCTCTCTTTTCAATAGGAACCAAGTGTATCAGAGAAGACTGGAAGCAGCCATCTCCTATGGAACCAGAGGAAAACATTCCTCCTGTGTGAGATGCCTCTGTAGCTACAATGTTTATTTCTTTTCTGCATTAGAAATAATTATTTAAAAGAAAAACAAAAAACGTTGGATCCAGTGCCTAAGGCAAGAGAACCGTGAGAAAAGGGTACAATCTTTGCATGGAGTTCAATGCAGAGCACAGAAAACCCATGCTGGTCTCCTCTGGGGAATCAGTCATTTGCCTCTCCTACCAAGTTAAGTTCTAGAGATTTCTCTCTAAAGGTCTCTGAGGTGTGTTAGAGAATTTGTCTTACTTGATCCTCCTAGAGCTGTGATAACAAACAACATCATCAACATCACCACAAATATCCTCGTAAGGCCTTTGTTAATTTCTTTCCTTTTGTTAATTAAAATAATTTGCTTTTATTAACTAAAAGAATTTTCTTGCAATCATCTTTTTATGGAAAAGTTACTTTGGGTAAGATAGTGACTTAAGAGTAAAATTAATCAAGTACACAGCTATTTACTTCTATCTCAGGAGACTTTAGTCAGTATTCATAAAACTTCTTTAACTCTTAAAGATTATTTAAAAAGCTGAAGTTCATATCAATACCTTGTTTCTTAGGACCATGCAACTTGTCACCATCAGATTGTCTTCTGGCAGCCTTTTGTTGAAACACTGTAAAAAATAGAACACATATTATTTATTGAATAGAAACATTAAAAAGAACATCCTGTAGAAGACTCTAGGAAACTAGAATGCAATACTTCATTTTCCTTAGTAACAATTCCTGAATTGTATTATTTTTTTAGTAGGAGGATTATTAGATTTACAATCTTCTCATTTGTGCAGCTTATCAGTCATTTCAAAAAGCCTCTTCTTTGCTCAGAGTAGTATAATACTGATGGAATGCCTCATTAAACTGTTTAAATCAAGATATGATTCCATTTTGATATCAGGTAAAGATAAAAGCTGCATTTTGTTGAAAGTGATTAACGGTAAAATCACATGAAAAATTCCATTTGTATAGAAATTACTCATGCTGACTTTTTGGTGATAAGCAAGGATAATAGACTGTTTCTTCTTAAACAGATGAAAAGACTGCTGTATTTCACAGATGTAATAATAAAAAAGACACTTTATTCTTGCATCATCTAGCTAGACCTCAGACCTATTAAAGCAGCTTATTCGAATTACTTCATTATCTGAAAAGTGCTTTGTTCTCATTTATTATTTCTCACACAGAATTCTGTGAGACAAGTCAGCATTTTGCTCACCCCATTTTGCAGATGAAAGATAAGATTGATTGTTTAATATTTATTGAGTACCCACAAAGTTCTGTATACCTTCTGGCATTATTTAATGGAAAAGTCTATAGCCTTTAGAGCTTGGCTCTAGAAACTGAACATTCCAGAGTTCCATTTATTTTTAATGGGTAGGCTAAACTACAGAGTTTGGGAACTGCAAGAGGCCTTGGAGGACTGATCCAATGTCATATGTTTACAGATGAGGAAGGTGGAAATAACTAACATTTAAAAGGGCTACATAATATCGAAACAATCCCAGAACTGTTGCTGGTGGAGATGTGAGTTGGACTCTCAAGCCTTGCACTTCAGTCTATTGCGCGGTTCTTCACAGCATTGCTGCCTCTCATCTTCCATAATCCATAACTGAGGACATACTGTTCAGGGAATATAACTGATATTTTATTACCTATCAATGGGGTCTAATCTTTAAAAACTGTGAATCACTATATTGTACATCTGTAACTTGCAGAACACTGCAGGTCAATTATTCTCCAATAAAGAAAAAGAATTAGAAATCACACAAGGAAACAAACCACAGTGAGACAAAGTCAGCAAAACAGCATATCAAGAACTAAATGTAATGAAACACTGTGAAAGAAACTGTAAAATAAGTATGTTCTGTCAAAAGAAAAACAGCAAAGAAGGAGCCCTAGAGAGAGGATTAAAAAGAACCTTAGGGTTGGACTCGGAGAAGGCAATGGCACCCCGCTCCAGTACTCTTGCCTGGAAAATCCCATGGACGGAGGAGCCTGGTGGGCTGCGGTCCATGGGGTTGCTAAGAGTCGCACACGACTGAGCAACCTCACTTTCACTTTTCACTGTCATGCATTGGAGAAGGAAATGGCAACCCACTCCAGTGTTCTTGCCTGGAGAATCCCAGGGACGGGGGAGCCTGGTGGGCTGCCGTCTGTGGGGTCGCACAGAGTCGGACACGACTGAAGCGACTTAGCAGCAGCAGCAGCAGGGTTGGACTTTCCTGTGGTCCAGTGGTTAAGACTTCACTTAACCACTTAACTCACTTCAGTTCCTGGTCAGGGAACTAAGATCCCACATGCCACGTGGTGTGGCCAAAAAAAGAAAGAACCTTAGGGCATTTCCCACATGCTTGTGTCTCTGCTCCCCTGAACAGCTGCATGGGAGTCCCTGGGGTAACCTGACTGAGGCACACAGGAGTGGGAGTGTTCCAACTGGATGGATGGTGCTTGACCACTCTGCCTGGGAGATGCATCCCAGCAGTATTTTGGCTTCTTTGATTTTATTCTTTAAACTGATCTAATATCAAGGTCATATCTGTGATGAATTCAGATAGCACTTTTTGAAATTTAAGGAAGTTCCCTTTGTGTGTGCATGCTAAGTCACTTGAGTCGTGTCTGATTCTTTGCGACGTGTCTGACTCTTTGCGACCCTATGGACTGTAGCCCACCAGGCTGCTCTGTCCATGAGGATTCTCCGGGTAAGAATACTTGAATCCTCCAGGGGATCTTCCTGACCCAGGGACTGAACCCACATTTCCTATGTCTCCTGCATTGGCAGGTGGGTTCTTTACCACTAGTGCCACCTGGGAAGCCCCAAGAATATTCCCTAAACCATATCAAATCAACTATTATTTATTATGCATATATACTTTGCAAGCTGTTGTCAATAGAAAGGGTACCCTGCTCTACTGCTGCTGCTGCTAAGTCGCTTCAGTCGTGTCCGACTCTGTGCGACCCCATAGACGGCAGCCCACCAGGCTCCCCCATCCCTGGGATTCTCCAGGCAAGAACACTGGAGTGGGTTGCCATTTCCTTCTCTAATGCATGAAAGTGAAAAGTGAAAGTGAAGTCACTCAGTTGTGTCCGACTCCTAGCAACCCCATGGACAGTAGCCCACCAGGCTCCTCCATCCATGGGATTTTCCAGGCAAGAGTACTGGAGTGGGGTGCCATTGCCTTCTCCGACCCTGCTCTACTGTCTTCCTTCAAATAGGAGAAGCAAATATACTTTAAGTGTATGATGTGTTTAAGAGAAATTACACACATGAAATAACATTTTTGGTTGAAAATCAATTTTCTGCTTCAAGTCAGTATTTGGAAAACATGCTAAATATAACTTACTGGCAAGTTCTGGGATTGTGGCTTACATTTTTTTCTCAAGTAAAATATACTGGTGGATATATGGTATATGAATATATTTTAGGATAATAAAAGTATTTTTATGAGCAGTACTTGATTTTTTTCATTGGCCAGTTCTAAAAGTCTTGAAAAAATAAAACACTTTTGAAATTTTAATAACATGCAGACACTCTGGGTTTTTTCACCAATATTGTTAAGATAGAAACTGAGACTGTCTCAGACAAAAAAAAGCTGTAATATGGAATCATTAAAATGAATAAACATCTGAATCCAAAGATAAAGTCAGAAAACAAATTTGTCCAATAAAATGCGCATTTACTGATAAGCTTAAGAACTCTGATAAATTGTGAAGCTATGATAGAATACTGGTAAATAGAATTACTTTTTCCAGCTTTTGGCATTAATTTGTTAAAAATCACCTTATATTTTGTTGAAATACATTTTGCTGACAATAAATATTCAGACTTTGTGAAACATAGGAAATGTTAAACAGGTAAACAGTCTCAGTTTCTAGATTGAGAAGTTACAGCAGTGTATTTAATGTTGATATTTAAGCAGCTATTGTAGCTATAACATCGTGAAATGGGGTGTAGGATTGGGGTGGGGGATAGGATGCTCTGAGTAGGATGATGATCAAAGTGCTGATCACAGAACTCTTTAAGAGAAAGATAGGCACTAAATCATGCTCCATAGTATTGTTGTTGATTAGTTGCTAAGTTGTGTTTGACTGTCTGTGACCCCACGGACCGTAGCCTGCTAGGCTCCTCTGTCCATGGGATTTTCCAGGCAAGACTACTGGAACGTGTAGCCGTTCCCTTCTCCAGGAGATCCTCCCGATTCAGGGATCGAATGAATCCACATCTATGTTGGCAGGCAGATTCTTTACCACTGAGCCACTGCAAAGCCCCTCTATCTGTCTAATCTGCCTTAAAATTCCCTCCTAACTCATCTCTGGCTCCATCCACTACAACTGTTTCCCTCCTTCCACCTAGAGACAAACCTCATTTCCTTACAAGAGCTCAATTAGCAATTAACATATTTCCAAACACACCATTTCTCATTGCTATGAAAGTTAGGAGGTGTTTTCGAATATGACTTTATCTTGGGAAGATACTTATATTAACTTGTTTCCTGAAGAAAGAGCCAACTCAGCCAAAGGATGACCAGTACAAACACGCATACCAAGGACACATGCTCTACTAGCCTTGAAAGAAAGTGAAGTCGCTCAGTCGTGTCCGACTCTTTGCGACCCCATGGACTGTAGCCTACCAGGCTCCTCAGTCCATGGAATTTTCCAGGCAAGAGTACTGGAGTGGGGTGCCGTTTCCTTCTCCAGGAGATCTTCCCAACCCAGGGATTGAACCCGGGTCTCCCGCACTGCAGGCAGACGCTTTACCATCTGAGCCACCAGGGAAGCCCATCTATTAGCCTTAAGAAAAGATATAAATTCCAGAATTTGTTAATGTTTCTTTTTACAGTAAACATTAGCTGAAACATTTAAATTGTGTCTGCCAGCAAAATCTTGGTCCTAGAAAGCTTTATGCATTTTAAGCATAAAATGCATAACGTTTATAGGAGACAACTAGAAAACCCATGTTATAGGGAGAACCAAACATTGAGTATGGATCACTCAGGTTTAGATTTGAAAGTATTATTTTTGTACAATAGGATTTGTGGTAAGATGAGAGTCTGTTCTAAACATACAGTAACTGAAAAAAATCTAAATACCAGAATGGTAATCAACTTGGGACAGTGGAAGGAGTGTAGTTTTATCTTAATATTAACAACATGCATGACATGGGAAAATGACTTTTTCCCTCAGGCCTTTATTTCCTTTGCCAATGAAGTTAAGGCTAAGATGAGATGATCTCTAGGGTCTTACTCAGTTCTGACATGCTAAAATGCTACCAATTCTTTTTTCCCAAGCCCGCCCAGGCCAAACAGTTCCTGGATAAATTCTTAAATGCACATGCATTTAAATAAAATGCATGGTTTTGAGGGAGCAATTCTTTTTAGTGGAGGTTTAGACGAACAGAAACAATAGAAAGTTAAGTCACAGACTAATGTTAATTTTTTGTAATATATGGAGGTGGTCCTGTTCCCATGTGTTTGAGATCTTGGAGAATATTATTCTTGACAGTATTTTATTGCATCAACGTTCAAATGATGCTGTCAAGGCAATTATGACATAACGTCAATTTTGATGATTCTCTGACCGAGTGAAACCTTGTTTTTCTCTTCCTACCTAAAATTGGAATTTAAGGAGAAAGAATAATGAATGCATTATTAGTACCTTTCACTACCTTTAAACATTAAAAAAGTCCATAAAGGAAGAAAAACAATTTTTGAGGCTCAAAATAATCTCAAACAATGCAAATGCCCCCAATACCAACCCATTTATTTTAAATGTTGGTAGAATGACTTCTATAAAATTTTCTCTAGAATAGAAATGATACTGAATGGGAAAAATTTGCATAGTATTAAATATTCAAAATGTTAAGCAAAGCAGAACTATCAGAAGAGCAGAGGAGGAGGAGAAGGTGAAATATAACGAATTCACTTGCACTATTTGTCTTTGCAGGTTGCTTCTGCAAGAACATTCTTCATGTCAACCTCATTAGTGGTCTATTTCAAGCAAACAGATTCTTCCAGGGCTGCCCTTCTTTGAAAATCTGATAAAGCTTATTTGGAATTATTTTATAAGTGGCTAAGGTAATGGAAAGTCTGTGCAATAGCCAAGTGCATTCATAAAGAAATGAATTATAAACCACAAAGCCCTTGATGTTTCATGCCCATTAGAAGTGTGAAATGAAATGTTGTTTGGAGCTGTATACCTATCACTGTTGATAGTTCCTGAAACCAGGGATTTGATATAAAATGAAATATACAGATCGGTATTTTGCTTCCGGTCCTTAGTATAGTAGCATTTATTAATCACTCAGCCAACTTCATTAGATTGGTAACCATGTAGCTAAGTGCTGTGCTAGGTCCTAAGGATGCAAAGGTAAACAAGACACGGTCAGCTTTCATTCTGTCCTCCATTTTTGGTGTCTTATTTTAAGCAAGAGTCAAATGTGTCATTAGTGTCTACTGATGAGAGGACAGAGATGAGAAACAGGCAGGAAGGGCAGGGGCCATAATGCAACCTCCACAGCCCTACACTGCCTGCCTTGTTCCCCAGTCTATACCCTGAGCATGCTAATGACAAAAAGGCAGAGTGAGGTAAAGACAAGCAATGCAAACAGCTCCTGTCTAGCCAGCAAAGGTAGAGAACAGAACGTTCTAACCCTCTAAGTAGTCATGCTCACTAATCAAATCGAAGCTCAGGGAAGAGATGCAGCCTCTTTGCAAATGCATCAAGATAGACTGAGCACTCCAGTCAGCTTAAAAGCACCATTTCATTCTGTTGGCAATAGTTGTGGGTTGCCAATTTCAACAAATTTATTGAACACAGGTCACCACATTTGAATAGGTGTGTGAGGGGTGGCATGGTCACAAACAGAAATAGTCACATCAGCCATGTGATATGAAGGCCTTTCATCTGAAAGCAGTTTACTGACTGGCAGACATAGAGCCAGGAGTTGTGGGATTCTGGGGGGAGAGGAGGATGGTGAGGATCTACAAATGGTCAGCCAGCACACGTGAAGTCACAGAGGTGGTTACAGCATACTTGGGAGAGTGGTGGTGATGGGAAGTTGGAAAGTACATATCTGCATGAAGGAAAATAGTACAGAAATTCTAATTCAGTGGAAATATCAATGAATGCTTTGGTTTCTTAAGGAGAAAACATTAATTTTCTTTCCAGTTTGTAATGGAAACTTTTAAGTCTGACAGATGTGTTCCCATAAAAATCTTCTCCCAAACCAGGAAATCTCACTATAAATTACCTTTTCTACTTCTGTGGAACTTAATTTTTATTTAAGTAGAATACAAACTGCTTTGATTTGCATATTTATCCTTTTTGATGCAAATAAGAACATTTCTGTTCTTGAAATGTTTCTTATTAAAGAAGTTGGGACATTCAGAGAATGACAGCAGTTGGTTTATGGAATTCTGTGTCATTAGAGCTTGAGTCCATTATAATGAGTGTTTAGCGAAGTCTCACTCCACTACTGGGCAGGCAGGCCTGTCTTCCTCTTGAACCAGGCAGGCAACATTTGTTGAATACCTACTGCTTACAGAGCACTGAACTAGGACTAATATATATATATATATATATATATATATATATATATATATAATTATATATATATATATGAACTAATTTCTTCCCATAGGATTTCATGTGGACTTACTGTTTGACTTTACTTTTTGAACATCTGTATTCAATAAAAAAGGATATTAGTGTAGACATTAGTGATGTTCCCTAGTAATTTTTCTTTTGTTTCAAAGGGAAGTGGTTTGGGGACTTCCCTCATGGTCCAGTGGTTAGGGACATTGATTCTATCCCTGGTTGAGGAACTAAGATCCCACAAGTTGCAAGGCCAAAAGAAAAAAATGAAAAGCAAAGAGAAGTGGTTTGGGTTGTTAGGAAGTTACCGCTATCCTCTAGAAGCTGTGATGAGTTTACCTTTCAGTTCTCTGGCTTCTTTTTTGTTTTGTTTTTTTGCTTTCTATCAGGAAATATTGCTGTCCTAATAAGTAACTAGGGCTTCCCTGGTAGCTCAGATGGTAAAGCGTCTACCTACAAAGCAAGAGACCTGGATTCGATCCCTGGGTCGGGAAGATCCCCTGGAGAAGGAAATGGCAATCCACTCCAGTATTCATGCCTGGAAAATCCCATGGGCCAAGGAGCCTGGTGGGCTACAGTCCATGGGGTCTCAAAGAGTCGGACACGCCTGAGCGACTTCACTACACTAATAAGTAACCAGTAGGACCGGGTCACTCTCACTCTGAATAAACATTAAATACTAGTTCTGCCAATAAGATTCAAACTACAAAAATGGAGATTGAAAATTTCAAAAGGACAGGGTTATTTGAGATTTTCTTGTTTCTTATGGTGGATCTGTATTGCTATAAACTTCCCTCTTAGAACTGCATTTGCTGCGTCCCATAGATTTTGGACAGTTGCGTTTTTATTTTCATTGCATTTTATTTTCTGACTTCCTCTTTGATTTCTTCATTAACCTGTCGTTTTTTTAGTACTATGTTGCTTAGTCTCCATATGTTTGTGTTTTTCCCATTTCTCCCCTGTAAGTGATTTCTATTTTCATACCATTGTGGTTGGAAAAAACGTTCGATATAATTCCTATCCTCTTAAATTTGTTGAGACACATTTTGTGGCCTGGCATATATGCTAGTAACATCTATGTCTTAGCCATGACAATAAAAAATGTCTCTAAATATTGCCAAATGTGTCCAAATGTCTCCTGGAAGTCAAATCACCACCAGTTAAGAACTACTACTCTAGGTCAACCAGGCTTCTTATTAAAATACAAATTTAACAGAGCTTCTAGTGTAAAGAGACACAGATTTGATCCCTGGGTTGGGAAGATCACCTGGGGGAGGGCATGGCAACCCACTCCAGTATTCTTGCCTGGAGAATCCCATGGACAGAGGAGCCTGTCAGGCTATAGTCCATAGGGGCGCAAAGAGTCAGACATGACTAAAGTGATTCATCAGGCACACAAGAGTATTGTACTTTAAGGGGTAAAGACCAGAATTCCCAGTGTAAGCACAACTTGAACTGTTCCTTTGCAGAGCTGCACCAGTACCCTATCCATATCTTACAAATAGATGATACACATGTCCTTCTATCTTGAGAACACCTGTGATATACTAAGTCCTGAAGATAATGCTTTGGACAAAGTCACTGGGCCAGAGAATAGAATGCAAGGCACTTGATCTAAGGCTTACTTTAATAGATGTGCCCATATCTCTTCACTAATGAGGATAGATAATAATGCTAAAGCTGAAGCTCCTGATTTGTATCAAAGTATCAAAGCTCCTGATACTTTGGCCACCTGATTCAAAGAACCAACTCACTGGAAAATACTCTCATGCCAGGAAGAATTGAGGGCAGGAGGAGAAGAGGGTGGCAGAGGATGAGATGGTTGGATGGCATCACGGACTCAATGGACAGGAGTTTGAGCAAGCTCCGAGTTAGTGAAGGATAGGGAAGCCTGGTGTGCTGCAGTCCATGGGGTTCAAACAGCAGGACATAACTTAGTGACTGAATAACAACAATGAGATAGAAGCCATTCCATTCTGTCACATTTACAATGATATAGATTAATTTTCCTAAGTGATTCTACAAGGCTTGTTTTTTTTCCTTCTTCTCTGCTTGCATTTCAATTGCATTGGACGTGATCAATTTCAAGTATAAGTGAATTGCAAGTGGAAAATTTCTGAGCAACTGAGTTGTACTTGACATTTTAGGGTCCCAGTAGCTGAGTAGCTCTCAAAAAGGTCATATACAACTTTGTTGCACTGTAAAATGCCAAGGGCAACTCAGTAGCAATTGAGAATTGAAAGGGAAATTATATTCTACCCCAAATCAGCAACATGGACTCTGAAGAATGATCTTGGTTTTATTAATTGTGTGAGGGGAAAATGGGAAATTGCTCATTGACGTTGAAAAATTTCCCATAATAGGCAGCCATCTCTATGCATGATTTATGGATATAGTTTTATTACCAATCTATCTATACTATGAAAAGTTCTCACTTTGTTTCCTTGATTAGTCTTAAATCAAGAATTCTGTCACTCAGGATTGTAAATCCTTGTCAATTCCTCTATATTCTCGAAGCTTAATGAATCTGATCCTTTTCAATGTTATAGGGAGCAAAAGATGGAGAGAATATGGTATTTAGAAGTAGGCAGACTTCAAAAACTTTTCATTAAGAAAAATGAGTTATTCTTTTTTGGCTGTTAACATAAAATTAGGTTTACTATAATAAGAATAGAATTTTAAAAACCCAGGAACATATCTCTTGATAAAACGAGCCATGGATTCAATTTTGTATTAATAAGCTACATTTCTGTGGACAGGGGATAGTGATGATGGTGGAAATAGATTTTCTGTCTGATATGTTATGCTGCATGAAAGAAGTTAGAATGCTTAGTTGTAAGTGAATATTCTAGAAGTTTGTCCCATTATGTATGGGCTCCCCTCTTCAAACTAGGAGTACTTAGAATACTTAGTTTAAAATGGGAAATTTAGAAATTAGTAGATTGATATATTCTTCTGATCATCCTCTGTAGTGCTAGTGAAGTGTCCTGTTCTACCCACATTGATGTGGTTCTTGTCCCTTTTGTCATTTATTTCTTGTGTGCTCCGTCACTTAAGTTGTGTCTGACTCCTTGTGACCCCAGTCTGTCAGGCTCCTCTGTCCATGGGATTCTCCAGGCAAAATTACTAGAGTAGGTTTCCAAGCCGTCCTCCTGGGGATCTTCCTGATCCACAGATCGAACCCATGTCTCTTGCATCTCTGCATTGGCAGGTGGCTTCTTTACCACTTGAGACACCTGGGAAGTCCAAACAATCCTTAAGGTACATAGTATTTCTGTTCCCAACTTACAATGAGGAATTTGAATCTCAAATATATGAAGTTTTTTGCTTAGGTAATTTCAGCTGAATCTGAATCCTACCTTCAAAGCAGTATTGGGAAAACCTTTCCTCCTGGGCTTTTCTTTTCTGTGTGTCTCCTCCATCTCACACCACTCTCACCCTTCATTTCAGACACTTTAGGTCACCAAATGTGTGGGCTTTCCCCCCAACCAAGTCCTACAACACCGTATGAATATACCACAATTTCCATCATTCTAATTCAATTCTGAGAGTATCTACCTGGACATTGTGTCAGATCAACAGATTAAGAGCTCAGGCCCATAAGCCTACTTCCATTCTACTGCAGGTGCCAGTGCCAAGGTTTCCTTCAACTTCTGTCTGATTTGGTTACAGATTGGAGATTCTTACAACCTCCCTCGTGTTCTATTAAAATGCTGGAGTAGCTCACAGAACTCAGGGAAACACTTATTTCCCAGTTTACTGAAGAATATGATAAAGGATACAGATGAACACCAGATAAAGAGATACATAGGGCAAAGTCTGGAAGTCTCTGGCACAAGAGAGTCTGTCCCCATAGCATCTGGGGGCATGCCACCCTTTCTATGTGTTTGTCAACCTGGAAGCTCCTGAAAACCCATAATATCAGCACTTAATGGAGGCTTCCCCACACAGTCATGACTGATCTTTAATGCACTTTCAGTCCTTCTCCCTTCTCTAGAGAGTGAAAATGTCAAGCTTCTAATCACTTGGATGGGGCTTCCCCAGTGGCTCAGTGGTAAAGAATCTGCCTGCAATGCAGGAGATGCAGGGGATGTGAGTTCAATTCCTGGGCAAAGAGTCAGACATGACTAAGCAACTAAACACACAGACACACAGACACACAGACACACACACACACACACACACACACACTCTATTATCCCACAAAAGCCAACATGATTTTCCTGTATCTCTCTGGTTTATTTGCCTAGTCACTTTGCTATTACTTTCTTGAGTTTTTGAAACAGTAAGTTGGGTATCTGCATTCTTCTTCCATCCTCCACTCCACACCCTTCTCTTTTGGCTACTTTAACATACCCTGGATGTGCCAACATTCTGCTATTGCTTCTGTGCTCTGGCAAGAACTAGAGCAAACTAATATTCTTCAAATTGAATGGATGGCTTTCTGGGAAATGGTGGATATTCTATTTAATAGAGTTGCCTGAGCTAGGAAAGAAAAAAGGAAGCCGTGATGAAAGACATTTATCCCATGAAATGCAAAGAACATCAAAAAAGAACTGGCTGTTGAGGTAATGTTTTCCTAATGTGAGAACAATATAATCAACAATCAATAGCATAAAAGAAAGAAGCCAGCAAGGATATCCCAGTAAAAGAGAAATGGAAGAAATAATGGAAAGGGACTTTGATGACCTCATTTATAGTTCAGTTTTTGCTACTGGTTTGAAATATAGGCAAAATAATCATGCTGCTGCTAAGTCACGTCAGTCGTGTCTGACTCTGTGCGACCTCATAGACGGCAGCCCACTAGCCTCCCGTCCCAGGGATTCTCCAGGCAAGCATGCTGGAGTGGGTTGACATTTCCTTCTCCAGTGCAGGAAAGTGAAAAGTGAAAGTGAAGTTGCTCAGTCGTGTCTGACTCTTCGCAACCCCATGGACTGCAGCCTACCAGTCTCCTCCATCCATGGGATTTCCCAGGCAAGAGTACTGGAGTGGGTTGCCATTGCTTAAGCACAAAACAAAAACAAAATAAATCACATAACAGTGATCCCTGTCTGCATATAACACAAATGCTGTGAGAACAAATTTGATTGTGTATTGAATGAAAGATTTCCTGTAAATATTGATAGGTGTTGGACTTGGGATGAGTAGGTGAGATAAATAGCCTTTAAATTTCTTAGAAACTCAAGATTTTTAAGATTCTTTAAAGTTCCTGTGTGTCTGTATAAAAGACGAATTGTACCATGGTTATATAAGGGGATCTGAATTATTAACAGAAAGAATTTATCATGTGGTTCTTAATAAAACTTCATATAATTAATAAACCTATGAATGAGAAGGAGAACCATCCCAATGCTCTTATAGAACATGGAGCTTGGTTGGCAGTCTAAAGCAGGCATTGCTTCTAATTCATTCTCCAATGAAATAAGGCAATCATCTACGATGAACAGTTTGTTCTTGGAGAAAGTGAACAGAAGGACCATGGCACACAAGGCACAGTGGGTGAAAGGAGTTTCAGGCACTGGACTGAACACAGGGAGAACAAGTTAAATAGTGCATTCTGAGTGGTGAAATTTCCCAGTCTTCTTCCCAGACTCTGATCACAGAGTGCTGGCAACTGGGTATATAAATTAGGTTACAATTAGTTGGAATTTCTTCTAGATATATTGAAAAACAGCAGGAGAATAGATCTACCAAACCTTACACTTTGGGATAAATCAATGAAAAGGCTGGTTACCCACTGCCCTGCAGTGCAGTCCACAAGTGAGCAGGGCAAGTTTCCATTTAGGTTTTGGTGTTTCATTCTTCAACATGAAAGCATAGTGAAGAAGAGCCACCTATCTGATGGAGGTATCAAGAGTTCCAGACCAAACAGACAAGCAACAAGGAAAGATAATACAGATGATATGAGAACTAAAGAGAAATAAATATCACAGAAATTTATAAATTAGAATCAAAGCAAAATGAGACAAAAGCCATGACAAAGAAATTAAACTCCATTGCCCCCACTACCAGTAAACAAAGAGAAATGAATGATACAGAAAAAATAGAACACAAGAATGAATTCATGGAAAACAAGACTATGACAGTTGACAGAAGGGTGAGAAGATAAAGAGCAAAAAGTAGAGAAACACAATGGTCTTTGTGGTCCTGAGAACTCCCTAAAGATTGAGATGCAGAAGATGATGTACCTGTTGAAAAATTTCTAGAATATAACCGAATTTTTCATTAAATTATATGTCTATCTTCTCTCTTTAAAAAAATATTTATTGGGATTTAACAACTTTGTCAAAGAGCTAGTACAGTTGTCCCTTGGGTTCTACAGGGAATTAGTTCCATGACCTCCTTCTTCCATACCAAAATCTGCAGATGCTCAAGTCTCTTTGGGCTTCCCTAGTGGCTCAGATGGAGAAGGCAATGGCACCCCACTCCAGTACTCTTGCTTGGAAAATCCCATGGATGGAGGAGCCTGTTAGGTTGCCGTCCATGGGGTCGCTAAGAGTCGGACACGACTGAGCAACTTCACTTTCACTTTTCCCTTTCATGCATTGGAGAAGGAAATGGCAACCCACTCCAGTGTTCTTGCCTGGAGAATCCCAGGGACGGGGGAGCCTGGTGGGCTGCCGTCTATGGGGTCGCACAGAGTCGGACACGACTGAAGTGACTTAGCATAGCATAGCATAGTGGCTCAGATGGTAGAGTCTTTCTACAATGCAGAATCCCTGGCTTGGGAAGGTCCCCTGGAGAAGGGAATGGCTACCCTCTCTAGTATCCTTGCTTGGAGAATTCCAGGGACAGAAGAGCCTGTTGCAACAGTCCATAGGGTTGGAAACAGTTGGACATGACTGAGAGACTAACTTTCAAGTCTCTTTTATAAAGTGGTACAGTATTTGTCTATAACCTATGTACATTTTGTTGTCTACTGCAAATCACCTCTAGATTACTTATAATACCTAATACAATGTAAATGCTATATAATTAGCTGAAAATACAATATAAATGCTATGTAAGCTGTTGCCCTGGAGGCAAACTCAAGCTTTGCTTTGTGCTACTTTCTGGAATTTCCTCTTATTGAATATTTTTGAGGTGCAGTTGGTTGAATCCTTAGATGTGGAATCTGCTGATATGAAGGCCTGTATGTAATATCCTAGAGCCACTATGTTAGACAATGTGAAAAATTCTAATTACAACTTATCCCTTGCCTTAATAATCTAATAATTGTTTCAGCTGACATTTTATTTTAGCTGAAATCTTTATTAATTTGTTATTGGTTTCTATTTTTTTAATAGTGTCTTGAACATTATCAGCATATCACTGTTAAGTAGGTGTAAAACTCTAGTGGAAAAACTTGCTCAATTTTCTTATACAAATCTCTCAATACATACTGTTTACACAATAGAATGGCTTTTTTTGCACATATTTATCACAGATGAATAACTGTGTTCTTTTTGAGTGAATCTGTGGTATGTATTTAAATGTTCTGCTTGTGTACTTCGTTTAGATTATTTGAATGTATAATAGATTGCTTCTCATCTTTAGTTGTCACCCAAACATTTTGATTAATCCCAAATATTTTATTCAAAAATCTCTAATAAAAGGTCAAATTGTACTATATATTTATTTGGATAGCTGTTGCTTAGAACACCTCAAAGATGGAAACAATGGTTTACTTCACATTTTCAGTCCCTAGGGTGGTATCTCGGAGAAGGCACTGGCACCCCACTCCAGTACTCTTGCCTGGAAAATCCCATGGACGGAGGAACCTGGTAGGCTGCAGTCCATGGGGTCACTGAGGGTCAGACACGACTGAGTGACTTCACTTTCACTTTTCACTTTCATGCATTGGAGAAGGAAATGGCAACCCACTCCAGTGTTCTTGCCTGGAGAATCCCAGGGACAGGGGAGCCTGGTGCGCTGCCGTCTATGGGGTTGCACAGAGTCAGACACGACTGAAGTGACTTAGCAACAGCAGCAGCAGTAGGGTGGTATCTAACCCCAAAAGTGGGGTTAAGTGCATGTGTCTGTGATACACTGATGAGTAAAAGTCATGTCTTAGACACCAGTGACTCATGGAATGCACCAAACCAGAGTACACAAGAATGTTAGAAATAATAGCAAAGTCAACACATTCTACTGGGGTTATAGATATAAGAAAGCTCTAAGGATTTTTTTTATGTTTTTTATATTTAGATGTAACTGAGAATGACAAAGAATTGAAATCTAAAATGGAGCAAAAATTCTATCATGGATGAAGTGAATCTTGATCATTGGGGGTGAAGTACAATTATCAAAGAATCTGGCGTTGCATATCTAAGATTCTAGTATTCAAAACTGTTTAGATTGTTTAAGTTATTGTGAATGGAAGACGGGCAAAAAGTAAAGTACCTACATTTTTCTTGTGTTGCATGTTATTCATGGGAATTGAGCTTGCTCTTATAGAATTATGGAAGAAGCCCCAAACAGTATTTCTTTGCACACACTATGGTTTCATAGTCAAAACTATCCTTCTTAATGAACAATTACCAACCAGAACCCCACACATTGTCCTTATTTTCTTTATCCATTGTGTGTTTAAATTAAAAATGGGCCAACACAACTTAACTATGACTCTAAAACATACTTTTAATCTTTGAGGCTTTAGATCCTACCAAAAGACAGGACATCCTCCAAAAACACATACACAAACAAACAGTAACATCAATAACAAAACAAATTACCTTGCTCTATGTAAGGCGTCGTTTCCTCTTTTGGAGGGATATTTGTGGGTCGTGGTGTGGGGGCAGGAGGTCTGTTCATAATGAATGAACGACTTCCAATTTTTTTCTTTATACTCCTATTGGCCAGTATTGTGTCATATTCACTGTCATCAATCTCAGCAAAAGTGTATGGGTCTTCCTCCTCTTCCTGATCCTTTTCATCTTCTTTCTTTTCTTCTTCAGAATCACTTCCTGTTTCATATCTTGCACTGAAATCACACCAACTTTGACTTCTCTCCATTTGGCCTTCCAACAATTTCCCTGCTTATAAAATATTTGAATGATGATTATTTATATTTTATACAATATTATTGGTGTACATTTGTCAGTTGCTTGAATTTCCGCCCCCCACATAATTTGTATATTACTCTATAAATTCCAAAAAGAGAAAAGTGAATCATGTAATCTACTAACATAGTCTCCTTCAGTCTGTAATTGTTAACTTCTTAGAATAAGTTTGTTAAAGACATGGCATTCTTTGAAAACATACAAATAGGCATATAACTACTTTCCGCATAGATTATGAATGATTTAACATCAGGAAATCAAATCATAAAACTAAGCCTCAAATATCAAATACTTTGAAAGCTTGTGTTTTTCAAGCCTAGTGTTCTCAAATTTTTTTTTTTTAATTTGAAGTCATTTTACCTTTTATAGGGATTGAACCAGGTATTTTGTCTAAAATCGATTTCTCTGAAAATGACAGAGGAGAATAGCCAAAAGTACCATTGTTTAGCTTCTTATACTAAGTCTCAATCCGGCTCTCTTGATTTCTATAGCCCAACATGAACTTCATTCCTTGATAAAGGATATTGAAAGTAGGGTTCATGATATAAAAGATGGCATAGAAAATTAATGGCTTGAAGATTAATTTTCCAAGAATTAATCTTTTATGGTTAATAAATAGTCTTTATTCAGTAATCTTTTATGGTTTTCATATTCAGCAAAATATTTACATATTTTTATAAGATCATATTAAAATATTCTAGCAGCAGTTAATTTGGAAGACAAAGATACTATATACTGTGATCAATTAATAAGTTGAAGAGAATCTCGATGGCTCTCTCTGCCAGACGATGAGAAAAATCTTTTAAATGTGTCCTTTTGACAAGTGTTAAAGTGTTAACAAAAACAATAAAAATGGAAATTATTTCAGTTATTGACTGAAAAATAGTTAATTATCTGTGTTGTTCTGAGATTCATGCTCATGAACTAAGGAAGAACTAGTCTCCTTTCTGTTTAGTAAGAATCTGATCAAAAATTTTTAGCTTACATAATGGATATTTTAGTGGGAAAACTTAGGAGGTAGGGAGAAAGACAAATGGTTAAAAGAAGAATAAAAAGGTATTATTATAAGAAGATTCAGCAACTGTTTTGGGTACACTTATGAGGAGAGACCAAAGGAGAGCCCGAGACCACCTCCCTGTCTAGTCTTAGCTTATTTCAGTTAGTTTAACCCAAGAAGTATGAATGCTAACATGCCTGGCATTAACTTTAAAATGTCCAAGACTTTCCTTTTCTCTTGTGAATAATATGGTTTTGAGATTCTGACTTCATGACTTCTGTTTCCCTGACAGCATCCTAGGTGAAACCGGATTAAGTGTGTGGGAAACACGTGTACAGTGTTTCATTTTTAGCAGAATGTGTCAACTATCTTACTTTTATGAACTGATTTCCAGAGCTGTTAACTCTCTTTGTTTCTCCACCTACCTCATTTCTCAACTCTTTCTAAAGTTGGGCTTGCACTAGAAAGAAAACATTTCACTTTTCATTTCCCAGTGTATTAGATTATACTTTTCATGTTGGAGTTGGATCTGAGTTTTCTCAATTCAGATTGTACACTAGTAAATAATGATTAAAATATATCACTCCTATAATCCAATTTTTGAAATAATTGGGAAAGAATGTAAAACAAAGATAAGAATCCTAAAAGCCCAGGAAACCTGTCCATGGAAGAATTTGACACATTCTAATTACAAGCTCTAGGGTCTTGGATCTAAATCAAAGTGATCACTCAGTTGTGTCCAACTCTTTGCAACCCTATGGACTATACAGTGCATGGAAATCTCCAGGACAGAATACTGGAGCAGTTAGATATTTCCTTCTTTGGGGGATCTTCCTAACCCAGGGATTGAAACCAGGTCTCCCGCATTGCGGTTAGATTTTTTACCAGCTGAGCCAGCAGGGAAGCCCAAGAATACTGGAGTGGGTAGACTATCCCTCCTCCAGCAGATCTTCCCAACCCAGGAATCAAGCCAGGGTCTCCTGCATTGCAGGTGGATTCTTTACCAGCTGAGCTACCAGGGAAGCCCAAATCAAAGGGGGATCATAATGACAGTTGCCTTGAAAGTTTTTTGTGAAGATCCAAAGAGACAGGATGTCAGTTATAAACTGAAAAGTGTTCTATGAGACTGTTTTCTCCAATGAATATGTTCATGAATCCATCATAAGAAATTTGATGCTTAGAGCATTCATGAGGTGGCATCTCTTTATCAGTGACTTGAAGGCAGGAAAAAACTTGTACAGAACAATTCCTGAAGCTATCACTAGCTAAAGTCAAAGAACATATACAGTCTCCAGCGAAAAATAAGTGGGAGCTTCTAGTCTTACTTTCAAAGACCTCAATCAAAAAATTTTAAGAAAAAATACTGGCATTTTACTTTTAATTCACTTCCAATATTACCCCCATGAAAAAATATGATATTAAAATTGTGCTCAGTCACTCTGTTGTGTCCGACTCTGCAAACCCATGGACTGTATGTAGCCTGCCAGGCTCCTCTCTCCATGGGATTTCCCAGGCATGAATACTGGAAAGGGTACCCATTTCCTACTGTAATTAAAAGTAACACTGCATTGAAAATGTAATAATATGGTTTTTAAATAACAGGAGTGAGTTTTTGTATGATGTTGCTTTTTATATTTAGTACTTTTCAGAAGATATATAGGCCAACATTATACTTGTGGTCCTAGATATCTGGTCAAAATTACTCTCTGTGGAATAATTTTTAACCTCCTAACCAACATACCATATATGGAAATTCACATTAGAAAAAACAGGATTTAAAATTTTATTTAAACTATTTAGCTCCCTTTGAAAAGTAGCTAAAAATTAACTCCTTTAATAGCTTTAACCTGATATAAGACATCCTTGTTTTCTTAATAACTGATTTTAATAACTACATAAAATTATTCACATCTATAAAAGTGAGAAAAATACACCAAAACTTTGTTGTCAGGGCTATATTCAGTGGGGTCGCAAAGAGTCAGACATGACTGAGTGAATGAGCATGCACACAAGCAAGCAGATACTAATTTACATCTCTCCCCCCACTCCCAATATTGATATACCTACATCCTTGATCTATCTCAGCAGTCTATAAGAGCTCAGCACATAGTAGGCAATCAATATGTGTTGTTGAATGAGTGAATGAATCGAGAAAGTACCCACTAGGTTTCCCGCACTTTTCATTAAGAAGTACTTTCCATCTCTTATAAAGTGCATAATCTTAGTAAGGGTTTATGTTGACCAACTTGAACCTTTATAGGGATAATGCCTTCAAGAACACAAATGCTGAATTTCATGGTTGCAAAATTCACTTTTTAAAAATAGTCTTTAAGACTTTACAGCCTTCTAGGACTTGACAACTCAAGTACAGTGACAAACGGGGCTTTAATAATAGATGCTTCTTTCATCCTTATTAAATTTTCTTTGTAAGAATATTTTATGAATTTGGAAAGTAAACATGAAAGAGTGATCAGTAAAGTGGGTGGTAATTAGTGACTGTAGGAGTGAGCAGAAAAGTCTGCCAGGCTGTGGAACATTCCAGGAAGATAAGCCTACCGTGGAAGCTCCCGGGGATGCTTCCTGCCCTTCACCCCGACTCCCACTCCCACCTCTGCTGCTACACAGCTTCATTCCTGCATCTGGGAACAATGCTATCACAGTCATTTGACTGTTCTTCCACTTTAGCGAGACAGAGTGCTTTTAGACTTTGGTCTCAATGCACGGTGTGATAAACCCTTTACCACTTGCTTCCCCTGCAGCTCCTGACTGAGTAACTGTGCCCAAGCTCATTTTCAAATCTGTAACACATTAGCCTTTCTCTTTTGCCAGAAAACTAAGAGTATTTTTAAAACCCAAAGTTGTCATTTACTTTTCCACATGATGCTTGAGGTTCGTTTTATGTGAAGAGTGACAGACTCCTTCCAAATTTTCTTGCTTTACTTACAGAAAGCTTTGTAATGAGACTTCTTTCCTGGAAGCAAAAAGAGAAAGGGAGAGAGAAGAGGAGTGAGGGGTAAGGAAAGGTAGAGAGAGAAGGACTAAGGAGGAAGGGAGTTAGCGGCAGGTACCTCTTTGCTGATTTCTCAGGTTTCGTTATTAAAGAACAGGAGGAAAGTTCCTCTTGGCTTTAAATGGTGATCTTTGTACAGCTTCACCACTGCTGTACTGTATGCTATGTAAGCGTGTCAAAGTTTCAAAGTTGTTTTAAACTTAAACTTACCTTGTACTGGGAAGTGAGGTTTTTCCACTTGGAAGGCAGTAGTTACAGGTCGTGGTGGAGGGAGAGGTGGTCTGGGGCACACGAGGGGCTCTTGGGAATTATTTTCAGGGTTGTCTCCGGGAATGAACACATACAAGTCATCGTACTGGTTCTCACTCTCACTGTCCACCTCTGGAGGGCTGTGCTCTGCCTCCACGCCTGATTCATGCTCTTCTTCTTCCTCTGCCGTTTCATTCACTTTGGCTTCTTCTGACCTCTGCCTGTAAGGCCAGCTTTTATGGTGGAGATCTGGGCTCTGTACGGCTGTTTATGATAAAGATTGTAGGATTTCATTTAAACACTCCATCTGGATGCAGTTAATGTTTTGTAACTTGGTACAGAAGTGGTGGTAATGTTAATTAAACTTTTATGAACTGATACAGGAGAAAGCTAACAAACGCGTAGTTTTGGTGAATAGCCATTGTAGAGCTTTTAAAATATTTACCGAGAGAGCTCCATTACATCCTGCTACTTCAGTTTATGACACTCTCATACACAATAATAATATGTAATATTCTGATATTACATATATAATAATATTCCAATTCTCTAAAGTTATTGTTTGAGCAGATTCAGTATATGACTGCATACCATATTTTTAGTAGACAACAATAATAACTAATAAGTAAGTGATGGAAAAGGTAAAGACAAAGAACAAAAATCTTATCTTGCTTATAAATACTGTGATCAAATGAGTCTGTAGTTCTTAATTAGTTATTATTTAACATTTATCACCAGATGACATCTGAATTCTTAAAAATACTATTTGATAAAGTGTTGATATTTTTCCATTGGGAAGGCATCTAAATTACCAACAATAGGTAAATATTTTTTCTACTTTAAAAAATTTTTTAAAAAATTTTAATTAGAGGATAATGCTTTACAATGTTGTGCTAGTTTCTGCTGTACATTCTGCTGGTTTCTGAATAAGCTATAAATATACACATATCCCCTCACTCTTGAGCCTCCTTCCCACCCCCTTATCCCATCCTTCTAGGTCATCACAGAGCACTGAGCTGAGTAGGTAAATATTGCTAAGGCTCAGTTCTCTCACCAAAAAAATCTATTCTATCTTAAAATTTAACCAAATGATTCAGGAAAATTTCCTCTACTCTAAGAATCATGATTCCATTATTTGTGTTTACACTGTACACGGTAAATGCCCTCTAGCCACTCAGGAAGAAAATAGAATAATATATAATGCAATAACTTTAAATCTTTAAACTTGTGATTTATATTTTCTTTATAGAAATTCTGCTCTAAATAAAGTATTCACAAAAATTTGAAATGAACTTTGGAAACTATACTGGAGGGAAAAGGCGAATTGCTGTCATGAGTGCAATAGAAAAGCAAATAACTGTTGTTTCAAAGTTTTGTTAAACTAAAACACAGCTGAAGAAGACAAATGGAAGAGTACAGACAAAGAGGAATTTTTTTTATATGAAGAGTTACACTGTAGACATTTTTTAGCAACAGGAGAAAAAAATTAATCATGTGGGAAAATCATGTCCATGATGGTACTACATATTTCTACATGAATTTTATTTTTAATTTCTCTCATTTTTCTTGTGGGAAAGAAGAAAGGTCTAGCTGCCAGTATTAGAACTGCAACCAAGATTCTTTAACTATCAGCTGGGGCAGAGCAGACGGTGTTTCGTTCTTGCACAGATCTCTGCACAGACCTCATTCATCTTTCTGCCTCTAACCCCAAACACAGCCTGAAATAAAGGAGTTTCTAGATATGCTGATGGAGTAAATGATGGAGTGGCTGAAAAGAAATCATTGCTCAGGCTAGCAAAAGGACTTCACTGTTCCTGTCTGGGCAAATCGATCATCAACTTAGAATTACATTCATGCTATAGGCAATTCCTTACAGCTACCTTTATGTCAACATGCTCAGTTTATGTATTCTATTATGTAACACTGTCTAAGCAACAGGGTCTCCTTAGTCCTTGTCAAATATGCCCAAACTTGGAATACAGCCCTAGAGAGTCATACGTGGTGGGTCAGTGGGTTTTAGGAAACTTCACAGAAATGATACCAATGGAAATTTGCTGACTTAGGGCGTTCTATGTTTCACCTCTTCTCTAAGGAAAGAGTCAGAGGCCTGAGTCCAATCGCACAGAATTTCATATCGGTGACAGTTTCAGGTCCCAACAGTCTGTAGAATTGAGGTTGTTCTGTACCAATAGCTGAAATAATGTCTTCTTATTATAGGTAGTACTTCTGAGAATAAATGTCATAATAAATATATGGTCACTATCAATGATGGCCTTTACATCACTTTCATTACCACTAAAATGATAATAAATCATTAAAATGATAATAAAGTGTATAACTTTAAAATTTAGTGCATCAATTGATTACATTATCATTTAGCATGACTTTGTGTCCTGCCCTAGTATTTGAAGAGTTTACTGATTTTGCCAAAGTATGCTAGTTAAGGAATTGCATTTAATATTATTTGATTTGCAAGTCATCCCATCAGTTGAAAAACTGGTAGGCAGTTTTGTGGAGCATCAACTGTGAACTGTTCAAAGTGCAAACGACTTGAGGTAAGAACAGGGGAATTTGGAACAGAAGTGTGAATAGTTCCTTCATGAAGTACAGAATATTAGGGGCAAATGGGAAGGCAGTGGTTTCAAACACTCTGTTTCTTAACAGAGTACTACTGGCATTTTTGAGAAGATAATCCTGTGTTTCCTGGGGCATGTCCTGTGTATTGCAGAATATTTAGCAGAATTTTTAGCAAAACTCCCTTCTCAACTCATGACCACAACAAAATCTCCATTCACTGACGTGAATTCTCTGTTGAGAGTAGAAAATAGTGCTCCATTAAGAGCCACTGTGTTATTGCAACAATCCAGGGGAGAGCTGATGCCAGAGTGGACAGTGTGGATAAATAACAGTGATAGGGTAAGGAAATACTGGCTGCATTGTGAAGGCAGAGTTCACAGTACTATCTGACACATTGGAAGTGGGATAGGAGAGAAAGTAAAAAAGGGTGACTCCAAGTTTTGGGACTGAATTGAACAAGGAAGAAGTCTTCATTTTCTAACATGGCAATATCAGCAGGTAGAGTGGACTTGGGCATGATTGGGGGCTTTCAGATTTAGAAATGTTGAGTGGGAGATGCCCATCAGACTAGCCCAGTGAGCAAGCTGTTGTCAACCAATGGAGTCAGGCATGATGGGTAGAATTATAGACATGGAGGAAGATTCTGATCGTCTTCAGTTGTTATATATAGAATTACATTCTATTACAGCTAGCGGGGATCTTAGAGAGAACTAGTGCAAACTCATTTCTTATCTGAGAAAACTAAGGTCTGAAAATTATGTGACTTTGTTTAAAAAAAATCGAAAAAATACAGTTATCACAGAACATTTATATCAAACTGACTAGTGTAGTTTCTTTGGGTAGGAAAAACTGCTGGTTTGATTATTAAACACTGAACTTGTTAGAACTATTTAAATTAGCAAGATAATGTAGTAATATTTCTACCAGATAATATGCTCAAAGTCATACCATTAATTAAATGTCTTCCAATGATCTTTGTGTTTTTCCACACTCTCTTCAGTTTGACTTTACCAGTTACAAATACCTTAATTTAAGTGTTATGTATATATGTAACATAGAGGAGCACTTACGAGGAGAACATGTAGAAAATGAAGTAATACCCTCTTCATAGTGATTTTCTTGCTCATTATCTCTAACTTCTTGGATCTGAAATAAAGGAGTGTAACTTTCAATAACATGCATTAATATTAATAAACCTGTATTTTTAATATACCAAATGGAGAACTGATACATGCAAAAATAAGAATTAGTTTTTAAATTCTAATTTAAATACTTTGATTATATTATATATCTTAGCTACTATATTTTGGCTATCTATAATTTTTTCAATGAAACATAGTATTAAAGAAGTGTAACTAGAACAATATAACATTCATAATAAACAATAAATATATTTTAAATGGAACTTCTTGCAATACTTTTAAGATCCACAGCAATAACTATGAAATTTTTACAAAAGATAACTCCTGAATAAAACTGAATTGAACTATTTCACTTAGAAACCATAAACATTGCTTCCTTTGAACATTTCTGTATCTTTTACCAGTTCAAAAAATAATTAATTACAATTATGTAAAGTTTAAAAATAAAATAAAATAAAAAAAAATAATTACATCAAGGATTAAAATACAGTGAAAGACAGAGAAATTTTAAAGAAGTTTCTTTAAAAAGAAAAAGGAAACTGAGTAAAGGAATTTATGCTCCTCTTTTGTAAATCAGTTCCACTACAATTAGAAGTGGGAATTGCTGAGAAAGCATAGGAACCTGCTTTATTTTCTCTGGAATTGCTGTGCTCAGTTGTTCAGTTGTGTCCAAATCTTTGTAGCCCTATGGACTGTAGCCCACCAGGGTCCTCTATCTGTGGGATTTTCTAGGCAAGAATACAGTGAGTTGCCATATCTTTCTCCAGGGGATCCTACTGCCCCAGGGATCGAACCCATGTCTCCTGCATCTCCTGTGTTAGCAGGCAGATTCTTTTACCACTGAGCCACCTGGAAAGCTGGAATTGCTAGCCTTTGCTTATAATCTCTGAAGGAGGCATGGAGTCTAAATTACTGGAACACATTGGTGGTTGTAGAGAAAACTAAGTAATTCCAATGACAGTTTTATTTGGACAAAAGTATGTTGAGAAAGAGATGGAGCTTGGTTGCATTAGCATAGATGACATTTTGTTACCAAGAACTCCAAGTGATTATTCAAACAATTTATGCTTTTTTACTTAATAAAACTGATGGAAATGATTAGGCCATTGTTCTACACTTGGTATGTCCTTTTAAAATTTAGAAGTGTTCACATTAAAGCATTATTAAATTTATAACAGACTTGGTGTGCAAGGGTATTTGACTTGCATCATGACTTCATCAATTTGATTTGTTACCCACTTTGGCCAATGAGAGCTCAATGGAATTTATTTTATTTGTTGTTGTTGTTGTTTAGTCAGTCGCGTCCGACTCTTGCCAACCCCATGGACTGTAGCCTGCCAGGTTCCTCTGTACATGGGATTTCCCAGACAAAAATACTAGAGTGGGCTGCCATTTCCTACTCCAGGGATCTTCCCAACTCAGGGATGGAACCAGCAGCTCTGCAAGTCTCCTGTATTTCAGGCAGATTCTTTACCACTGAGCCACTGGGGAAGCCAGAAGCAGCACAGTCTTTGATTTCCATTGAAATCTTGAAACTAAAAAATCTCTTTAACGTTTTTATAGTGAGCTTGATGCAGAAGCTCATTTTCTTTTTTTATTGAAGTATTAGTTGATTTGCAATGTTGAGTTAGTTCCTGGTGTACAGAAAAGTGACTCTGTTTTTCATATACATGTAACATGTGTTTCACATTCTTTTCTATTTAAATCATATTTTCTCCTTTGTGGACTCAATTAAATGCTAATCTGAAAAGTCATGTAACTTTACTACAGAGATTGACAAGTTGGTTGATGTCTGTATACTCAGTATTAAAAGCATTGTTGATATGGCCATTTTTTGTTTTCAGTTAGCCTGACCTCTATATTTCACAAAGTAGATCAAGAATATATTTTTAAAAATCTATAATATTAAAATTACACCAAGGGAGTTTTTACTAGTTGAGTAACAGGAATGCTTTTCAAAGATTTCAGGAATTATGTGAAAATTTCCTTTATCCTATTCACAAACCTAGACACCACAAGCTCAAAATCAGTCTCTTAATAAAGAGACTGTGGGCAACTGTGTAGGGGTGTGTGTGTGTGTGTGTGTGTGTGTATGTGTGTACACTGAGGTTAAAACCTAATGGAATAATTTTTACATTATAACTTAAGCTTTATGGCACTTATATAAACAAACACAAAAGCCTAAAAATGTCTTGAAGGAAATGGCTTCCAAATACAAAAAATAGCCAAATTTGATTGAGCGCTTTCATAATTATTATGTAAAACTGGTATTTTGTATAATCAGGCTATATAGAAAGCAATTGTTTTCTCAGGAATGAAAGGATCTCTAGACTTATTTACACTGAAAAAAAATTGTGTCTTTCTAGAATTCTTTACACTTACAATCATATTTACTTTGGGAAAATGTGTTATATCTAATGACATATTAATAACCGGTAAAATCAAGGATGGCTCAAAAGTATGATGGCATTCAGACGTCTAAGCACTTTGATACTGTTATGTGGTGCAGAGGACAGAGTGGATTTTGAAGTCTTTCCTCACACCTTGAGGCCAACTCCAGCCAGTATCCCTAAGGGGTGACACACAGGGCTGGCAGCTTCTGGTCTCAGATCCATCGGTTCTAACTACAGTTGTAAATTTCAAGCTTGCCCACCTGACCCTTTTAGCTACATTCCAGCCCTATATGATAATACTTGTTTCTAATCCATCACAGTTGTGATTGCATTTGTGAGGTACCAGCACCTTTACTGAACCAGGGCTTCCTTGGTTTCTCAGAAGGTAAGGAATCCACCTTCAATGCAGGAAACCTGGATTTGATCCCTGGGTTGCGAAGATCTCCTAGAGAAGGGAATGGCTACCCACTCCAGTATTCTTGCCTGGAGAACTCTATGGACAGAGGAGCCTGGGGAGCTACAGTCCATGGGGTCACAAAGAGTCAGACACAACTGAGCTACTAACACTTTGACTTTCGCTTCACGCATGGTTTGAATTCAGCCATCTTTCACTAAAATGTGAATGATACAACTAAAATCCATTCCTTGCTTAAGGTTGTAGCTGTAAAAGTAAAAATGTTATTGTCATTTACAACTATGGAATCCAAAGTCTGAAAGGAAGCTGAACAACTAGTTTATTCTCTTGTTCATACACTGATACAATGCTGAAACTATGTGTCATAATAAAACTGTAATAATTTGGATATTATCCAACCAAGTTTGTTTTTAAATGTGGTCTATGCATAGAGAACAGACTTGTGGTTGCTAAGGGGGAGGAGGGTGGCTGAGAGAAGGACTGGGAGTATGGGGTTAGCAGATTCAAGCTACTATATATAGGATGGATAAACAAGGTCCAACTGTATAGCACAAGGAACTATATTCAATATCCTGTGAAAACCATAATGGGAAAGAATATTAAAAAATGTATATTTATGCATAACTGAGTGACTTTACAGCAGAGATTGGCACAACATTGTAAATCAGCTATACTTCAATAAAAAATATTAAATGTAATCTAAGGTCTGCACTGCCCAGCCCTCTTTATAAACTGGCTTTTCCTGGTTTCTACATTTGTCCCTCTTCTATTCTTACAGAATGTATCCTGTCTGGGAGATTTTATCCATTGCAGTGTCTTTAATTTATATCTCTATCATGATGATTCCTAGACATGTAATTTGCTCCAAATTTTTCTGGGGTCTAGATTCTAGGATTCAGCAAAGGATACTAGAATAACTATTCACAGAAGCAAAGGGAAAAATCTGGAGGGAGGAAGAAAAATCAGGAGAGACTATACTTTAGATTAAATATTTATGTCCCTTCAAAATTCATATGTCAAAATCCTAACCCTCAAAGTGATTGTATTGGGGGTGGAGGTTTTTGGAAAGTAATAAGATCATGAGGGTGGGGCTCTGATGAATGGGATTAGTGCCCTGATAAAAGAGACCTCACAAAGATTCCTTATCCCTTCCATCATATGAGGACACAGTGAGAAGATAGCTATCCATGAACCAGGAGGAGGGCCCTCGCCAGATACAAGATCTGATGGCACCATGATTTTGGACTTCCCAGCCTCTTGAACTTTGAGAAATATGTGTTTGTTGTTTATAAGCCACCCAGCTTATGATATTTTTGTTAGAGCAGCTTGAATGGCCAAAGACAGAGAATTTCAAGTAATCCTTGCTTCACCAAGGGTAACAAAGGAAAATTCTGAAAACAGTTTCTAAACATTTTAAATCAAGATCATTGGTGACCCTGAGTAGAGGAACTACAATGGAACTGTGTGATTTCATCCTGGATTGAATCTTGGGGAGTAATATGGGAGTGAAGAATGGAGGGCATTATATATATAGAGTTTCCTTTTGGGATCTATGATGTGAGTAAGGGTTACAGGACAACACTCCTTAAGACTTGTTTTTCAAACAATGAGTTAAAGATGTTACTGAAAGAGTGCATTACTGCAGGTCTTTTTTCTATTCCTATAATAAGAACAAAAGCATATACCAGACATAAATGTAAAGCTTTGCTACTGACAATTATAAAACCTTGAAATCAGTTTTAGTTTCAAAATCCTAAGTTTAAAAAATGTAAACTTCTGTAAAGGAAACACAAAATACCAGTATGTCAGAAATATAAATCATTATGGTGTTTTGAGTACTCCAATTATATCAAATGTTTTAAAAACATGCTTTAATTTGGAGTAAAACTAAATAGAAGCTAAATAATGGATACATTTACATGTTTCCAAGTTGACAGATTGGAGTCAGTGAAGAGGTAGCCAGGTTTACATTTATGTTGACTATTGCTAACAGCCATCTTTTTTTTTTTTTTCTTTTTTTCTGAGCTTTTGATAATTTGAGTGAGGGTCAAAGAGAACCAAATGGAAAAATCCAAGCTGAGTAAAAAAAGGTTAGCATTGTTATCATCACAGTGTTGCACATGTCATTTATCTAAAAACAGAAAACCAAGTGGTTTCTGAAATCTAAGCCAGAAGCAAACATAAAACACCACTTAGAGACCCAGCAATTTCCCCCAAAGATTATACTCTTCAGTTGTTAGATAATAAGCATTATTTGACAAACGAGACAAAAGACCTCTAAGTTTATATTATCAGAAAATAAGTGTTCTTTGAACAAATTAAATAGAAAGGTTCTTAAAACTTATACTGTTGCGAATCTGTTCCCCGGAGGTGTTAATAAGGCTGGAATAATTTTTAGCTTTGACATACAGAATTAGAAGAGTCAATTCTATTGATCAGAGAATTTAAAATATGAAGGATCAACAGTCAGAAAAGATGAATCGTAAATTAATGAAGACACGGTAGAAGAGCAAATAAAATTTCTAGCCTCAAACCTTCGGTTTGAAGGCAGGTAAAATTCAGAAGAGGCTTTTCTTTTGGGGAAAAGTCACTAGAGACAAAGCTGTTATTACTAATTATAAATATAGAGATTTATATTTTTTTGATGTGACAACACACCATAATACTCTTAAGTATTCCCATTTTACAGTTTTACATTTAAATTGTGGAATGGAACTAGCAACCCCATCAATATCATTTAGTAGCAGAGCAGTATCTCTTAATCACAGAAACCTGTGAGACACATATGTATCCTCAATAAATAATTTTGCTTATTAAAAGTCATTTTCACCCCATCTCAATTTACTAGCTTCCATTCCAATAAGTTATCAGACCTTTACCATTCCCACTTAATTTTGATGAGTAAGTACATTGGCAGGATAGATACTTAGATCTTACCTAAATATAGATCTATTTAAGAAACAGAAGAATATATATTTTTATGTACCAAAAACAACCAAAAGTTTTACTAGATTTGACAATTTAATAATAGAACAAACCTATTGAAAGTAATATGCAGTGCATTTAAGGTAAAAATAAAATGGAAAACTTTTGTGGTAGGAAAAACAACATTGTTATATGTTAAAGAAACATATTTCCCCTACTCTGGCATGTAAAATCAAAATAGAAGAGAATCAATAAAACTAGTAAGTTCACTTTGGGAAAAAAACATCATATTCTTTAGTCCAGAAATCTGAAAGCTTTTAACTTGTAATAGTGAAATAAATTTTATTTTGTGGGGGCCCCAACCAAAACACTAAAGCTGCTGCTGTTTCTATTCTAAAATTACTGTAAAAAGAGCTTCATCCCACTTCATTCTGCCACTAAGAAGTGCAAACATCTTGTAAGGCAGTAGCTTAGCATTTTCACGCTTCAAGGGATTTGTTTGGCAGATTTCAGTTGCTTGTGGAAATAATTCCTAATCTTCATATTCATAGCCTAAAGGAAACCAGGGCTAGTCTAATGGAAATCAGGGTGTGTCTGATATCCATTTTCATCTAGAAGTAACTTCATGAGTGTGTAATCTTACATGAAGTTTAGATAAATTAGTTTAATGAAATTTATCTTCAGCTTTACATATCTTCTAAGAAAGATTTTTCTGGTTCTTAATGTAGACAGTTATTCATTTCCAAATAGCAGGCCATGGCATTTGCCTGAAGAAGGGTTTCACAATAGAATATATAAAGTTTAAAATAGCTCCTTAAATTAAAAAGAAATTCCTCTATACATATGGTCAATTTAGCTTAGACAGAACAACAAAGGCAATACAATGGAACCAAGAGGGTCTCTTCAACCAATGGTGTTGAAATAAGTGGACATCCACATGTGAAACATCAGTCTAGACACAGACCTTATACCCTTCACAAAAGTTAACCCAAAATAGATCACAGACCTAAAAGCAAAATTACAAGACTCACAGACAATAATGGGAAAAACTTAGATGATTTTGTTTATGGTGATGTCTTTTTAGATACAACACCAAAGCAAGATCCATGAAAGAAATAGTTGATAACCTGAACATTATCAAAAATAAAAACTTCTGCTTTGTAAAAGACAAACTCAAGACAAACAGGAGACAAGCCATAGCCTAAGACAGAATATCTGCAAAAGATACTTCTGATAAAGGTCTGTTAACAAAGTATATGAAGAACCTTTAAAATTAAACAAGAAAATAAACTGATTAAGAAATGGGCCAAAGATCTTATCAGACACCACAGCAAAGAAGATACACATGTGGCAAACAGGCATATGAAAAATTGATCCCCATCTTTCCCATATGGTATTATGGAAATGCAAATTAAAACAACAATGAGATAGTTAGATTCCCTGAGATTCCCAATCCCTTTGCTGGATCCCCAGACTGATAAGCCTGACATGGGGCCCAGAACCTTCACAGCAGTGGGAAAATTTTGATATTATTGCTCTCCAGTTTGCGGGTTGCTCATCCGGCGGGTATGGGATTTGATTTTATCATGTTTGTGCCCCTCCTACCATCTTATTGTGGCTTCTTTGTCTTTGGACATAGGGTATCTTTTTAAAGTGGGTTCCACTGTTCTCCAGTTGATGGTTGCTTAACAACTAGCTGTGATTTTGGTGCTCTTGCAGGAGGAGATGAGGGTACATCCTCCTACCCCACCATTTTGAACTGGACGCTCAGAACACAGATTTTTAGGGCAGTGAATAATACTTGGCAATGAAAATCTTGGATATAGGTTATTATACTTTTGCCTAAACACACACAGAATGCATGACCCCGAGAGTGAATAATAAGGTGAACTATGGACTCTGGGTGGTTACAATGTTATCAAATTAGATTCATCCTTGGTTGAAAAAAAAAAAAGACAAATCTGGTGAGTGATGTTGATAATGGGGGTGAGTATGTCTGTGTAGGAGCAGGGATATATGAGAAATTTCTGTATCTTGCTCTCAGTTTTGCTGTAAATCTAAAACTTGTCTACAAATCAAGTCTGTTAAAAATTTAAAAGAAATTCATATGCAAATAGATAGTGGATTTAATGTTATTAATTTTGTCTGCAAGAGCTCCTGAAACTGTTCAGGATAAAACTCTATAGAAACCAACAGTGGGTTAGCACATACAAATATTAATATAATGGTTGAATCCCTAGGGCAACTAGCTTTCTAACTATAAATATTCTGTTTAGATATTTGAATCACTTTACATTGTTATGGATCATGTAATTAAAATAGTAAGATAAGGATTGAGGTACTTTAACTGAGATTTGCATTTATGAACAGCTGAACTAAGCGAATGAATAAAAAATTAACAGCTGAGCTAAGTGAATGAATAAAAAATTACATATTATATATACCCTGTATTTGAGGACATTTGGAAGTTTTATAAGATATATTCCTCACTAAACCACTGAATAGCTTACAAATTCATCAAACTAAAGCAATGTCAATTCAGTTTAGGCAAAATTCTATCCCTAGAGAATTGCAGCAATGGCAATGGGGCTGTATTTTTTTATTTACTTATTTAAAAACATTTATTCAGAACTTACTAAATATTAGAAAGTAGGCTAGGCTGGGAGCATAATGAAGGATAAGTTAAGTTTAAAAAAAAACACAGAAAATATCCACATACATATTCATAATACATATGATAGGTACAATGGCATTATTATTAAAAATAATAACATATAATATTTACAATGTATTAGCACTGGTCTGGTGGGCTACAGTCCAAAAGGGTCACAAAGAGTCAGACATGACTGAGTGACTAAGCACATACACATACACACACAGACACTCGTCTAAGTTCTGTATTATGTTAATTTATTTTAGCCTCAAAACGATTTTATGAGATAGGTTTACTGTTGTAATCCTCACTTAATGACTCAAAAAAAACTTACAGTGGGGTTCAGTAACAGCTAATGCCTCTTATTAGAGGGCTCAAACAATAGGAAAATAATAAATAAGTGTCTACAAGAAAGAATGTGTCATCACCTAAGATGGCAATGAATCAAGAATCATAGAGATTCACAGAACAGATGCATGCATGCTCAGTTGTTAAGTCGTGTCCAACTCTTTTGTGATCTCATGGACTGTGAACCAGGCTCCTCTGTCCATGGGATTTTCCAGGCAAAAATACTGGAGTGAGTTGCCATTTCCTACTCCGGGTGCTCTTCCTGATCCAGCGGTTGGACTTGTGTCCTCTGCATTGCAGATGGATTCTTTGAGCCAGTAGGGAAGCCCCATCATAGGACAGATAGCTGACAAAATTTTGGAAGAAATGCACAAATTTCAGGGCTGTGGCTGGCATTGGAGACACCTTTGAAAGATGATTAAAATATTTAAAACTGGGGGCTGGGCATCATGAGCAAAGTAACATAATTAAATGTGGGCTTGGGAAAGCACAGGTTGTGTTTGGGAAACACTGGATCATCCTGCCTGACTAGCAGGTAAGAGCAACAAATTTCTGTTTACAGGGTGTACAGAATCCCTAGTTGCCCAGTTCTGTCTCCTCAGTATTTCTGGCCCTCAGGCCAGGTAGTGGCGAGCCAGGCTGTCTGGCCAGTTGGCCTGTAAAGCATATGCTGAGTACTGTCTTGGCTATTGTCTGAAGGCCCGCTCTCAGTCCCCACGGAAGAGACGGTCAAAACAGCAATAATGGCCTTTGAAAGCACACACAGACATCATTAAACCATATCACGGCTGTATAGATGCCAATATGTGTGTGTATGCTGAGTTGTCCACTGACTGTAGCCTGCCAGGCTTCTCTGTCCATGGAATTTTCCAGGCAAGAATATTGGAACAGGTTGCCATTTCCTACTCCAAGAGATCTTTCCAACCCCAGAATCAATTTGCCTCTCTTGCATCTCCTGCATTGGCAGGCGGATTCTTTTACCACTGCACCACCTGGGAAGCCCTTAGATGCCGCTAGAAGAGTGCTAATGGGGACAGTGGGGTCAGGGATAGAGGTGGGGAGAAAACACGTGCAATCCAGCAAAGATACTTCCAGGCTTCCCTTTTCATTTTCTCTCCTGCCTTTGAGAAGCAGGAGACAGCTATGTTTTCACATTTGGCTTGGATACAAATGCAGTGAAAATATCTAATAAACATTTCTTGTGTTCTGAGAAATAAAAAATGAGATGAATGGAGATATGTTTTAATCAGAGAATCTTGCTTTAGGCCCAATCTTTCAGAAGAAAAAAAAAACTGTTGTAAGATGAAAATGTTAGAAGTAAGAACATATGGGTTGCATGGTGATATCGTTTGATAACTTAATGGTGTATGTCTCCTTGGTAGCACAGAACAAAAGAGTGTGTGGCTCTTATTCCTTCTAAATCCACCTCGGGGAATGTATACAGTTATCACAAATGGGATAAGAGAGGCAGAGAAGTTTTTAAATGGTTGTTCAAGGGCACTAGATGAAGCCAGTTTCTTCTAATTAGGGTTTCATCCACAACTCTGAGAGACACGTGATACATGACTAGAAGCGCTTCCCTCTATCTTGCTGCCAAAGAATGAGATGCAGATGTCATGATTTAGGAAGGTTTTGATTACAGTGTCTACATTTACAAAGTAATTAATGATTTTCAAAGCAGTTTCACATATATCACCATCTTCATATCAACACTGCAAGTCAGGCACAAGGAGACTTAAGTGAAGACAGATGAAGAGATGGTGGCTTGTCCACAGCGTACAGTGTATAAAGCAGAGAGTCAAATCCAGGATAACCCAGGAACTGGGGGGTTTATATCCTGTGGATCCTTGTCAAGTGTTCTTTATATTATGAATATGTTGCTTTTTATTAAAACTATTTGTACCAGGTAAATATGACATTAAAAGAGATGGAGTGAAAATAATATATTTTTGGAAATGAAACTCTTTACTCAATGAAAAAATCATGTCTGACTGCAGATCAAAGTTCTATAAATGATAGTGAAGTTTAAAAATTTATGTTGGTGGTAAAAATGAAGCTGAAATTCAGAGGCTCTATCTTTGACTAATAGTTTATTTTCTAGAGAATGTGAATAGGAGAAAATTATGGAGTTAATAAAAAAAAAACTTAGTAATCAATTAAATTCTATTATACAGTTTAGGATGAAAGATGACCTCTATGACTTCAAAATCATTAAAACATAACTCTGATATATTCCTAAAGATAGAAAAGTCTGTATTTTACTGTTTATTTACCAGCAATTGAATTTTCAAGAAAGTGTAACTCTTTCCAGTGGAGAAACATTTTTATCAGGTAGACTTAACCTGCCTTTTGATAGATGTAATAAAAAGATAAATGAAAGTAAAATTCCACACATTATAGTTATATTTGTTTTATGATAGTACATTTTGTGATAGGAAGATTATAATTTACTTAAAATTGTGGTTTCATATTACCTTGCTTTCCTGGCCCCATTACCACAGCAGATTTTATATCCATGCTTTCTTTCTTACTTCCTGAGTCTTTAGCCACATTTCACAGATAAGCCAAAGCACTTAGCCACTGGACACTGGTTTATCTCTGCAACACAGTACCAACTTCTGTTTGACCGCCTCGGTAAGCGTTATTATCAACCCTTCCAGTGCAAAGCCTATACAGACAGGTCATTTGCTAAAACAGAGATGTTGGATTTGTGCTTGTTTCTTTAATTACTTTTATCCAGTCACATAAGCTGCCCAGACATGCATTTCCACTTCATCAAATAGTTAACACATGATAAACAGATGTAAGGTTTTATATTTTAGGGGTTGTATTTCTTCATTCTTATTCTTTTCAGACTTGCCTATTAGCTCAATGCTTTTTCTTTTCCTTTGACTTTTAAAAAGAAATAAATAAAACCACAGAATGACAGGCTTTCATATAATGAGTTAACAAATCTCTACTGTTATCTAAACTCTAGTTTGGTGAGACACTTTCTTTAACCAAATGTAAAGCAGCATGATTTCAGGTGACCCCTATATTATCCTTTTGTGAATCAGAGGATGTGTGGGCCAGGTGTACTAAAGATAAAAATACAGTTCAGAAGGCAATTTAAATAGATCATATGTTCTGGGAAGATTACCTGTCAGGAAAATCAGGAAAAAAATGAATTTAAAATTATGACATCCTACTCAGACACCTTGTTATATGTGGCTGGGTAAAGAACTCCATTTCACATCTAATGTCCATGTCTCATACAGTAAAACCTATATAAGAAAGCACTGGAGATTTTTAACCACGGAAGTGTTCTTTTCATACCTTACCCCATCCTGGAAAGGAAAACCTAGATTATTGCATTTTAGGAGGTTGAGACGAAAGATAACTAAGATGAGGAACAATATCAAATAGTGTAGTGATCTTGGCTCTCGATGCACATTAAATTCCCAGGGGGAGCTTTCATAAACTCCCTATTTCTTGGCCCCATCCAAGACCAACTAATTAGAATAATCAGAAATGGGACCCAGGCTGTAGTATTCATGAAAGGCTCTGCTGAGGATTCTACTCTGCTTTCAGCATGGAGACCCACGAGGACAGTGAATACAAGCACAGATTTAGAATGAGATAGCCTAAATTCACAGTGGCTCCTGACTATTGACTATGAACAAGTTATTGAATCTTTCTCAGAACTAGTTTTTATCTATAAATCAAGTACCTACTACTTTGGGTTGTTTTAAGGGTTAGATGAGCTATTTCCTGTCATAGATTAAATACTATTACTACTATGCACATGCCAAGTCTCAAATTGCAGTTCAGTTCCTGTACCCCAATCCCTGATGGCATTCCAAACTTCCATTATCAGATCACCTGCTGAATTAGAACTTTATATTTTCTTTAGAGGCAGTGCTGTGCTTTCCTGAAGCAGCAGAGCAACGTAGTTAAGAGCATGGACACAGGAAACAACAGCTAGGTTCAAATCTTGACTACATCTTCTTGTAGCCCTGTGACACTGGTCAAACACTTAATTTTTCTCTCCCTCAATACGCTCATTTGTAAATTGGGTTACTAACATTATCTGCCTCAGAGGATTATTGTGATGAGTAAATGTATTAATATACACAAGATAGATGGGGCTTCCCCAGTGGCTCAGACGGTAAAGAATCTGCCTGTAATATAGGAGACCTGGTTGGCTACAGTCCATAGGGCTGCAAAGAGTTGGACACGACTGAGCACCTAACAAAAACACACATCATGCTGATGATAATGTTGCTGATGTTAGTAGTGAAATCCTTTACTGATGTTTCAACCAAAGGTGTTAATTTTCCAAATCTAACGCTGCCCACCAAATCTTTCCATCATCCTTAGCGGTTCTCCCACACCATGTCCACTAGAACTACATTGGAGAATAACGTTTACAAAGATAACTTGAAAGGATATTCTCATTTCTTTACCAGTTCACAGATTTTTTTGGAAGTGATAATTCAAATCCATAACCACTTCTTGAAAATGGTCTGAAAGATCATGTTCTAATACTGGTTAACAAGTAGTATTTTCTTTCCATATGCATTTATTTTATTAATGTCTAGGTTGTATATCACATGGTTATATAACACTGATGTTGATATTAACAGAAAAGAATAAGAGAATTCATAAATTACTGCTACGCTGCAGTGCTAAACAAAAAAAAAATCTTAATGACATCTGTAGAGATCTTGAGTAAAGAGGCATTTGACATTCTCTGATAGTGTTGACTATCCTATTTTTAGCATTTTGTGCTTTTTGGCACTTTAAATCAAAATTTAAGATTTAGAAAAATGCTGTACCAGAGAAACATAATGTAATTCATGAATTTAATCTTTGTTCCCTAACTCTAACTATTAGTGTTTCATCACAACCACAATGCCTATCGAGGAAGCACCTCAGAGTGTCAAGGGTCCAGCTGGAGATCACAATTAGCAGCCGATGTAGTGTTTACAACCAAAGCTGGGAGATACTTGTCACAAGGAATTCATCATAACGTATCTCATACCTGACAAAAGGCACATTAATAATCTTCTATTGCTTTCTATGCTTTGAGGGCTTTAATTTTTCAAAAGCCAAAGAAGGTCTTTTCACCTTATTTTTACTTGACCCTTAATGTGCCAAAAGATATACTTTCAGAAATAAATACTATTATGAGCTACTGAAAACACCTCCAGGCAAACACAGGCAACTTATTAACCATGACTTTATGAGACTTCACACATTGCATCTTGTGGAAGGCAAATAAAACCCTTATATCTGTCACTGCCTTTTTCTTAATACTTCACAGCTGCCATCCAAAAAAATCCCTCTGCTGAAGCTTCTGGCAATGGCTGGTCTATGAAAGAGAAATGAAATGCAGAGAAAAAGTGATTACAGAGTTATATTTTCCATGGGGTTGCAAATGCAGGTGTCAGAAGCTTCAGTAATGTTCTTTCTTTGTCCTTTGCCAAGTGTGTTATCTCTGGAAGAGACCAACACCAACCTTTCTTTAAACAGATGTGCCTCAGTGGCCAGCCTGAGAACCACTATCTATGCTGGCGAATTTATGGCCCTGCACACTGGAGGCAGGATCCATTCATGTGTTCATCCATTCAACAAACTGAGTGCCTACTATGTGCCAGGCCAGGCAGTGTTCAGAATAATGAGAATATAGCAGTAAATAAAATATTATAAAGTTCCTGCCTCTGTGGAACTTCATTCTAGTGGAGGACAGACAAATGTTGTTTATAAGAACCTGCACCGTGTTTTACGTATAAATTAGTGTAGACTGGGGTAGTTGGGGAGGAGGGTTTGTTCTGAGGTGTTAGTTTGCCTGTGTGTGTTTGTTCAGTCTCTCAGTTGTGTCTGACTCTTTGTGCCCCATGGACTACAGCCCACCAGGCTCCTCTGTCCATGGGATTTTCCAGGCAAGAATATGGGAGTGGGTTGCCATTTCTTACTCCAGGGGATCTTTCCAACCCAGGGATCGAATCCACATGTCTTGCATCTCATGCACTGGCAGACAGATTCTTTATTACTAGAGCAATTTGGGAAGCCCTATAAATTAGTAAACATATAATTATGTTTAAAAAGGTCTTCCTGTAGCTCAAACAGTAATCTGCTTGCAATGCAGGAGATCTGGGTTCTATCCCTGGGTCAGGAAGATCCCCTGGAGAAGAAAATGGCAAGCCACTCCAGTATTCTTGCCTGGAAAATCCCATGGACAGAGGAGCCTGGCAGGCTATAGTCCATGGGGTCACAAAGAGTCAGACACGACTGAGCAACTATTTTTAAAAAGGGACATACTATCAGAGTGAGATTGTTTATTTTACATAGCTCAAATAGGTCACACATATTTGTACACATATAGCTATGCAATATATACTTATTTGAGTATGAAGCATAGACATTAATGTGCGTATATATTTCCCATCCCACATGCATGCCCTTGCTGGACCTGTCACTCCATCACCATAAGTACATGTGTTCTCTGTTCTTAAAAGGGGGTGGACCTCTGTGATCTCCTTGAGTAAGGAGTAGCCAGAAGATCCTCTGTATGACTTCTGAAGTCAGCCATGAGAATGACACAGCTCTTGCCTGACTTTCTCTCAGGATGCGCACTCTTGAACTCAGTGAAGCAGTCTGTGAAACATGGGGATCCTTACCCATATGGAGAGGAACAGACCTCACTGCCCAGCCCAGTGGAGCTCTCAGTTCAGAACGCCAATTGCCAGCCATGGGACTGAGCCATTTTTCAACATGTATTCTCCAGTCCTCTTTTGAGCTATTCCAACGGAAATTATTGGAGCAAAGATGAGCAAACTTTTTGGAGCAAAGTTCTCCTACTGAGCCTTGCCCAAATTTCAGATTTATGAGCAAAATCAATCTTTATTATGATCCTAATCCACTAGGTTTTGGGGTAGATTGTTACACAATAATGTATAGCCAGGACAACACATACACATGTGCATAAGTGGTCAACTGAGTGTGCTCTTTTCAACTTTAAGGATTAGATAGCAAATATGAGGAGTAACTAGAAGGGTCCAGTGACCTGTCCACCGTAGATAGTAAAAGCAAGAGCACGGCCCTCGTCAGTAGTGTTACACCCTCAGGTTCAATCTGAGAGAAGTCTGAATATTTTCCCTGAAATTTCTTTGAATGCTGTATTCAGGTTTGCCCAGAAAGGCACTGAACCTGAGGTCAAAATCATGTACTGAAGCTCTACAAGTTAATGATGTATAACCTTGAACCAGTCACTTAACCTTTAAAAGTCACTTTATGTGTATGTATATAAACATATACATAATAAAACACGTATTTGTATTGTCATTCACACAAGATTGCAAAGGTAACAGCAGTAATAACAAAGGCTAACATTTTGGGGTCTATCTTATGTGGTAGGCACTGTATTATGTGCTTTTCATATGTCATCGTGTGTTCTTAAAACTGTTCAATTTATTATGTATGGTACTATTATTATCTCCTTTTTCATTGAGGAAAAAACCAAGTTACTGAGAGATTAAGTTACTAGCCCAAGATCAAATATAAGTATTAGAGTGGGATTTAAAAACTTTGTCTTTCATGCACACTGATTTTGTCTACCTGATGTTGTTAAAAAACAAAACCAAAAAAACAAAACAGCAAAACAGTAAGTCTTTCAGCTAGCAGAATCAGGGATGTCTTTAACTACTATGAGGCAAAGCAGTTCAGTTCAGTCGCTCAGTCGTGTCCAACTTTTTGTGACCCCATGGAGGAATGCAGCACACCAGGCTTGAGGCATATTAAATGATATATTCATGAAAGGTGTAAAGTTCTGAAAATGAATAAGTGAGAATAGATGAGGATAGGATTATACACACAGAAAAAGCAGAAGTACTACAGGAAATGAATTGAGGAAGAATTTTGGAAAGATTTGATGCTGCTAGCACCGCTCATACCTTCCTAACGTGTGAAACTAAAGAAGAAAGAAAGAAACAAACAAACAGAGGACTTTCGAGATAGGCAGCCCAAATGCCATAATTTTGCTCTGAAGAGTAGGGCTTCTGAGAGATGGATTGGAAAGCAAACGTAAAGGAATGAAGCAAGGGGCGTCTCTCTTGGTTTTGGTGTTCTGATTCCATTACTCAGATAAAATCGTTGAGCTTCCACATTTTGTTTCCAGGGCTTTGTGACAGACTTAGCTAGTGATACCCTGTCATCCAGTTGGATTTCATGAAGAATGCAGCCCAATTTTCATCCCTGTTGGTTCCTATTTTATCCTCCCAGGTCTTGGTGCAAACCACTCTGGTCATAGATCTTCTGTTTATGATTTTTATACTCTTTATAGCCTGTACCCTCCTCCCTGGAGACTGACAGGGATCATCTGTGGTTGACTGCCATCCTCATTCTGACTTTTAATTTTTTCTTGTTGTTATCATTTCTTAAAACTTCTTTTATCTTTCACTTCTGTATTATCTGGCGCCTTTAAGGAAGGAAGAGGAAACAAAAGAAAAACCTTGAGTTTTTTAAAGGGACTTCACTACACATTGTTCAAGCTCTCACTTAGATTATGTGACCTCTCCATTGTCCGTGTCTAGGGAATGGACATGTTGCTTTATTCACACAGACTTCAGGGTTGCTCCTTTGATATTTTAGAAATCAGCCACTCCGTGGCTCATGTGTGCCTTTGTTGGGTATTCTACAGGAGTTGGGCTTTCCACCTACTGACTCCGGTATTTCTGTCCCAGCGTCAAATGTAGCCATTCACTGGGATGGCTCAGAAGATCATTTAGGGCTTGGTCTAACTTTGGAGGGCTTTGTAGATGGCGCTAGTCATAAAGAATCCAGCTGCCAGTGCAGGAGATGCAAGAAATGAGAGTTCGATCCCTGGGTCAGGAAGATCCCCTGGAGAAGGGCATGGCAACCCACTCCAGTATTCTTGCCTGGAGAATTCCATGGACAGGGGACCCTGGTGGACTATAGTCCACGGAGTTGCAAAGAATCAGACGTGTCTGAGCAAATGAACACACACACACCCACCCACACACACACACACACAAACACTTTGGAACAACACCTCCTCCCCAACTACCCCAATCTACAATAATTTGTACACAAAATACAGTGCAGGTTCTTATAAACATTTTCCACGGCTGCTCCCTTGTGTGTTAGAACCTATAGTCCAATCAGTTTGCACAGGCAGAAACATGGACATTGTGCTTGTGTTTGCAACTTCCTTTTTCACTACTAAGTCCTTCAAATGCTCAATCCAAAACTTTTGTTAATTTTACTTCCTAAATATTTAAAAAATTTACCAACTCTTTACCATCTTCATGATTGCATGCAGAGGAAATCTCCTCGCTTACCTGAAGTAAAGCCACACATATCTGTTTCTTCTCTATTTCTCTTCCTTTTGCACACTTCTACTTCCTTTACCCATAGGTGATCCATACTACAGGGCTTTCCTGGTGGCTCAGATGGTAAAGAATCTGCCTTCAGTGTGGGAGACCTGGAGTCAGTCTCTGGGTCGGGAGGATCCCCTGGAGAAGGGAATGGTTACCCACTCCAGTATTCTTGCCTAGAGAATTCCATGGACAGAGGAGCCTGGTGGGCTGCCATGGGGTTGCAAAGAGATGGACACGACTAAGCAACTGACACACACAGAAGAATAATTTTTGTCAAGTGAAAATCTATGTCACCTCCCTACCCTCTTACTTAAGACCCTTCAATGATTCTTCAATAGCTTCAGGATAAGAGAATTTTACATCGCTTACAAAGAAGGCCACGTATCTTGGCTTGCCTGGAATAGTCCTAATTTGTTGCAATTTTCAATTTATTTATTTATGGCATAATTATTAGTATCATCTTTTTCACTTTTGAAAGCATAGTAGTTTGGATAATACATTCTATGATTTACCCAGTTTATAAAGTCCTTTGTTGATTTGCCTGTTCAGGATTATTTCCACTTGTTTAAGCCTCCGATTATCTGAGTAATTTTTCTAGAAATATTATTTCTTTCATTTCTGAGTCTTTGCACATTCTAGTCCCACTATATAAAGGGCTTTTCCTGCTTCTTGTCTGGCTCACTATTCCTCATTGTTTAGGTACTCTGGGAAAATGAAAAAATTTTTTCTTCTTCCCCAAGACTAAAATATTGAATCTCTTTTGCATTCCCATAGCTTCCCATATCCAGTTCTATAGTATCACTGGTTTTACATTATAGTTGTTTATGTATTTGTTTGTTTTACCCAATAAATCGTGAACAGCTTAACATCCAGAAACTGCATTGTCATGCTTGCTGTTGCATCCCAGAGTGTACACCATCCAAGATGCAAGTAGATTCTAGAAAGATATTTCCTAAATGAATGAACAATAAATAAAAGAACAAATCTAAACTCTAGTAGAGTTATCTTGGAAGAGTAGCTATATATCCAGGGAATTTAAAAACTGTTTGCTGAAGCATCAATGCTTTATTGATTTCCAACTTCGCTGGAGGAGGGGGAACTCACTTGAATTAGATAAGCTTCTGTTCCTTTCTAAATGTGGAATACAATATATTCACAGTCTTTTGTGTGAACTTTGTTAGGAAACTTCAGCCTTGGCAGGCCAAGGCTGTGAATATTCTAAATGGGAACCAAAACACTCCAAGATTCTTTCACAATACACTTTTTTAAGTTGGTAAATGGAGTAAAGGTATTATTAGAAGTTGTTATTTTCTATTTGTCAGTGGTAGACATAGTTAACAATCCGTTTTGAGCCTCATTTTAACTAAAGAGAACATTTAGTGAGTGATTCATAGATTCTTGGAAGACTGTGATTTAAAACAACATTATATAAACCTCAAGATATATGTGTAAGTAAGATAACAAAAGTTGAGATAGACTGTAGTAAGAACTTCTTACTCTTGGATGAATTTACTTATCAAAATATAAACAATTGGATTCTATATCTCAAATTAATCTTAAAAGAAATACTTTTGCTTAGCAAATTAGGAATAAACAAAATGGTCATAAACTGACAAAATATATCAATACTAATAAAAACCCTATAGAAAACATCACAAAAGTTTGAAATACAATGGCACAAAACATGTCTTCTTGCTATCACTGCTTCATTCAAGGTTGACTGTTGATCTCAGCAAAACAAACCAAGGAAAAATTTAAAAATTGAGATTAATAAGAATGCTTAGAAAATTACTGCATGCAAAATTGATAAAATGATCAATTGCATTTATATATGCCACTGATAAAGAAAAAATGAAACAAATACATAAACAACTATAATATAGAACCAGTGATACTATAGAACTGGATATGGGAAGCTATGGGAATGCAAAAGAGATTCAATATCTTAGTCTTGGGGAAGAAGAAAAAATTTTTTCATTTTCCCAGAGTACCTAAACAATGAGGAATAGTGAGCCAGACAAGAAGCAGGAAAAGCCCTTTATATAATGGGACTAGATACCATTAGATACTATTTAAATGGGACTAGATACCATTAGATACCATTTAAATACCATCAAAATATTGAGCATTTAGGAATACATCTAAAAAAACATGTGCAAGGACTTCATGGTAAAAATTATGTCTTTAATTAAATATGTCATAAAAGATCTAAATAAATGTAGACATGATCATATGCCATTGATTAATTACACAACTGGGCCCAACTCTTTACTCTATGATATATCGATGCCTTTGCCATTTTATTCTGCAGTTCCTCTCAATACAGAGGTAATGTCTATTTCACTGTTGATCCTAAGTTCAGAAATGGAATCAGTTGTGGCCAATGCTGTGCATAGTAGGTTGATCATTGATTTTCCAATGCCCTCCATGTCCTAATCCCTAGAACCTATGACTATTGTCACCTTTTATGGCAAAAGGACTTAACAGATTTGATTACATTAAATATCTGGAACTTGGGAGGTTTTCCTGGATTATCTGGGTAGGCATGATAAAATCAAAAAAGGGGAAGGTGATATGAAAGTGGAATTACAGAAAGGTTTAAAGAGGCTGCACTGCTGGCTTTAAGATGGAGAAAGGGAGCATGAGCCAAGAAAAGCAAGGGTGGAGGCGACCTCTAGAAAGCGCAAAAGACAAGGAAACAGCTTATCCGCCGGAGCCCAAACGAAAAAGCAAAAAACAGCCCTGCCAAAATCTTGACTTTAGCCCAGTGAAACTTATTTCAGACTTCTGACCTCCAGAACAATAAGCAGATAAATCTGTGTTGTGTGAAACCACCAAGTTTGCACTAGTTTGTTAGAGCATACATAGGAAATACATTTAGTGAGTAAGCAGACTGACACACGCAGAGGCTTGAAAAAGCACATGTCTGCCGTTGTCACAAGATACAGTTCTGGTTAGTCAGTTAGAGAACTTTACAAAAACGAATTCAGCAAAATAGGTCCAAACTGAAAGTCAAGAGTTTTGGTACTGACAGTGTTCCATGGAGAGTCCAGTAAAAGTGATGGATAAACTGTGGCATTTCACAATGAAATTTGGGACAACACTGGAAACTAGAAGATAATGTTGCAGCTTCTTAAAATTTCTAGGAGAAAATAATTTGCAAACTAGTTTTTTATATCTAGCTATCTTATTAAGGGTGAGCTTGAAATATATCAATAGATACTTCCAGCTCTGTGATTGTCAAAATACTGTACATTCCATGCACCTTTTCTCAAAGAATGTGCTTTTTAAAATATGGAAACAAGAAGATATGAGATCAAGGAAAAAGAGAATTCGAACATGAGAGCTAATGAGAACCCAAGGATAGCAAAGCTGGGAGAATAGGAATGGGTTTGGAGGGTTCTCAGAGCATATTAAAACAGAACGGCTCAGTAACAGATCAAATTGATAGATTATCTAATGATTTTGAATATACTGAGTTGAGACTTACATTTGTGTCAGAGGGTTTGGACATGAATCAGTGATAGGGATGCAGGCTAGTAAGTGAGCAAACAACAGCAATGAAAACTAGGTCATACTAACTCCAGGGAGGAAATTTTGAATAGATATGAAATGTAGTAATTGCTCTCTGGATGGTTCAGCTGCAAATATTATTTAAATAATTACAAAATGTAAGAGCTAATGTGTTAGAAGCTTCAGTTCAGTTCAGTTTAGTTCAGTTCAGTCGCTCAGTTGTGTCTGAGTCTTTGCGACCCCATGAATCGCAGCATGCCAGGCCTCCCTGTCCATCACCAACTCCCAGAGTTCACTGAGACTCACGTCCATTGAGTCGGTGATGTCATCCAGCCATCTCATCCTCTGTTGTCCCCTTCTCCTCTTGCCCCCAATCCTTCCCAGCATCAGAGTCTTTTCCAATGAGTCAACTCTTTGCATGAGGTGACCAAAGTACTGGAGTTTCAGCTTTAGCATCATTCCTTCCAAAGAATTCCCAGGGCTGATCTCCTTCAGAATGGACTGGTTGGATCTCCTTGCAGTCCAAGGGACTCTCAAGAGTCTTCTCCAACACCACAGTTCAAAAGCATCAATTCTTCGGCACTCACCTTTCTTCACAGTCCAACTCTCACATCCATACATGACCACAGGAAAAACCATAACCTTGACTAGATGGACCTTTGTTGGCAAAGTAATGTCTCTGCTTTTGAATATGCTATCTAGGTTGGTCATAAGTATCCAACTCTGCAACCACATGGACTGTAGCCTGCCAGGCTCCTCTCCCCATGGAATTCTCCAGCCAAGTACACTGGAGTGAGCAGAATATAACCTAACCACAATGAGTACTATAACTATACTGAGAATATGGGGAGGGGTGGTGAGGGAAGAAAGGTAAGTTTGGATGGAGACCTGCGTGAAATTGAGTTAAATTCTCATAATCTATAGTACAAGTCCAGAGAGGATGTGTAATAATCAAGGGCTAATAGTGTAAATATTTATTTACAAACGAAAATGCAAACACACAAAAAACGAGCTCAAAGAAATGAATATGGTGCTTCTAGGGCATCACAGTTGCAAGAGGAAAGGGCAGAATGCACAACAAAAGAACTATTCTGGCTTTTTAACTGTGTTCACATAAAACTTTCATATAACAAAATACTTTAAGAACTTCGTTTCTTCTAGTTTGACTATTATTATGAAATCAAAAGAATTAAAACTATCAGAAGACACAGACACCTGAGAATGAGACAGAATTCACGGGTGACATAATGAAAACACAAAGGAGGTACAGGTTCTGTGTTTTGCCAATGACGAGCTGGGCATTTTCCTGATCTACAAAATGAAGGAGTTGGGCGAATTGCTGTCTAAGACTTCTCTCAGCTGTAATGTGCCATTTCTTTGAGTCTATTGTCATGAAGAGTGTGCAACAGTATGCAGCACACATCCTCTTGTTTTTTTTTTTTTAAAAAATGGATGCGAAATCCATTTTTTAAAACATCATAGATTCTACCAATTCATTAAGAAAACAAATAACTGCAAGCAGGCAGAGGGTAAAATTGTCACAAAGGACAAAGCATAGCAAGTGGCATAATGGACAACCCGATCCAAAAGTCAAATGTCCTGTTGTGAGTGAATCCCAGCCTTTACAGAAATCCCCAGAGATTCCATCAGGAATAGTACATGAACAGCAGTAAGCATTTCTGCATCATCTCTCACAACACTCCCTAGGCTTTACAGCAAACTCAAATAAAATAACTCAATCTTTAATTGGAATTTAACAAAATTAAAATATATCTCTTTAATATTTTTGAAAGACATTTTCTTTCATACATATTTATCTACAACTTTTCATTGAAACATGAGCCATAAAATATTAAAGCTGGAAGAAACCTTAGTCCAACCTTTCCATCTCACAGATAAAGCAATTGGGTGTCTGGGATGATTATGTACTGTGACCAAGGTCACAGACAATGATTAGCAGCATCTGACTCCATAGTACCATGTTGGTAAAGACAAAATTATCTAATACCTAACTATCTAATATCTAACAAACCAGTATGAGTTTGTTATTTAAGTACAATAAATTGAGAGAAAACCAAGTAAATATAAAAATGGTTGGAAAAAACTCAAGCTTAAGCTGCAAGTTCTTGGTGGATCTGTTAGAATCCAGAAGGCATTTAACCAAAAGCTTTACATCATCTCCTGGGTAGTGCCAGCTTTTTAATTTGGCAGAAATAAAGAATATTGCTTGTAATCAAACACCCTGCCTAGGATTCTGGTCTATAATAAATTAATGAAGTGAGTTTCTCCTCTCTATTAGATTATCACTGGCCACCATTTTCCAAGACAGAGATAATAAAACACCATACCATAAAATGCTCTATCAGCAAGTGTTTCTTTAGTGCCAAGTAATTATTAATGCTGGGAACGAAATATGCTGGATCAGCTTTGGCAATGCATTTAAAAACCTCAGGCCTTGAAAGCTCTACAGCCCCATGTCCCAGTTTGCCACATTTACTCTCTCAGCTGTAGTTCTCTCTTCCTATTGCTTTCTGTTATAGAGAATTCTGGAATCAGAAAACTGGAAGGGTTTATAGAGATTCAGTAGGCTAGTAATTTAAGAGAGAATCAAGTAAATTGCTTGAAAGAAAACATGATTGCTACTGCTGGTGAAAGACAAATCAAAAAGTATTAGAAGACATGCAAAACTTTCCCCAATTGTTTTAGGGTCCGTTCTGTTCCAGTTACTTCCATATTTTTCATACCCAGAGTATTCAGAAGGGCATACTACATATAGGGGCAGGTCCTTTGCAAAATCGATGACTAGATTCTCAGATAACAGATTCCATAAAAATTGCAATCTAGAAGGATAGAAAATAATCTACAAGACTCCATAAAAACTAGGCCTTTGCAAGTGGCGCATATTAGCCACTTGGAGGAATGAACGGCGCTTTCTGAGGGTGCATTTACACCACCATACAGGTTTGGGCTGACTATAGGCTGAGAAACCTGAGCCTGTCCAGTTTTCAGCACAGAAAGTCCTGAACCCCAGGGCACACCTCATTTCTAGGCAAACGGGGGCACCTGCTTCTCAACTGTATGAAGTGTTGTTATTTCCCTAAATACCATTTGTTATTTCCCTAAATACCATTTACTGGGGAAAATTACTTGGGGAAAATCATAGGATCATATTTTGTCATTAAATAAAAAACATGCTTGAATCTTAAATTATTGACATTTATTTCCATAACCTTTTGATGTCTAGCAGGTCACTCTGCATATGTTATGGACTTTTTAAAATGTACCATCTTGCTCTTTATTTGCAATTTAAATGTTTCACTAGAAGCCAGGTGGGGAAGAGTAATGTGCAGAATGAGTCATCCTCAAAAGAGATATGTAAAAAGAAAAACAAATCCTGAATAATGCTGCTACGCTCTGTTCTAATACAATTTCTATGAATTGCTATGGCCATCATGCATATGACTTTAAAGTTTTTTAAGTTCTACAAAAAGACTAATAAGATAATGGTAAAAAATTTGAATTTAAAATCATGAAATCTAAGATATTCTTGGTTGAACAAAAGAAATACATGTGTCTTCATTTCCCATGTCATTATTTTAAATTTTGGTGGAATGGAGGATTTATTGACAAATAGCTTCATTATATTGTAACCCTCCTTCTTCAGTTATAATTTGTTTGAGAGTCCATTGCAGATGGTCACTCATATATGATTCCCAAACCTTTCCTATTGCCTTGTATCTGTATGAACCAAGAGGCTCTGGAAAAGGGTCTTGTTCAGTTGCTCTCAGACTTCAGACAAAATTTTGCACACTCTTCAGTGTTGGTGAGGATTTTGTGGCAAACTATACAACAGACTGGTTCCAAATAGGAAAAGGAGTATGTCAAGGCTGTATATTGTCACCTTGCTTATTTAACTTATATGCAGAGTACATCATGAGAAACGCTGGACTGGAAGAAACACAAGCTGGAATCAAGATTGCCAGAAGAAACATCAATAACCTCAGATGTGCAGATGACACCACCCCTATGGCAGAAAGTGAAGAGGAACTAAAAGGCCTCTTGATGAAAGTGAAAGAGGAGAGTGAAAAAGTTGGCTTAAAGCTCAACATTCAGAAAACGAAGATCATGGCATCCAGTCCCATCTCACTTCATGGGAAATAGATGGGGAAACAGTGGGGATCCACTGGGGAAACAGTGGAAACAGTGTCAGACTTTAGTTTTCTGGGCTCCAAAATCACTGCAGATGGTGACTGCAGCCATGAAATTAAAAGACGCTTACTCCTTGGAAGGAAAGTTACGTTCAACCTAGATAGCATATTCAAAAGCAGAGACATTACTTTGCCAACAAAGGCTTGTCTAGTCAAGGCTATGGTTTTTCCTGTGGTCATGTATGGATGCGAGAGTTGCACTGTGAAGAAGGCTGAGTGCCGAAGAATTGATGCTTTTGAACTATGGTGTTGGAGAAGACTCTTGAGAGTCCCTTGGACTGCAAGGAGATCCAACCAGTCCATTCTGAAGGAGATCAGCCCTGGGAATTCTTTGGAAGGAATGATGCTAAAGCTGAAACTCCAGTCCTTTGGTCACCTCATGCGAAGTGTTGACTCATTGGAAAAGACTCTGATGCTGGGAGGCATTGGGGGCAGGAGGAGAAGGGGACGACAGAGGATGAGATGGCTGGATGGCATCACTGACTCGATGGATGTGAGTCTCAGTGAACTCCGGGTGTTGGTGATGGACAGGGAGGCCTGGTGTGCTGCGATTCATGGGGTCGCAAAGAGTCAGACACGACTAAATGACTGATCTGATCTGATTCTCTGTATATCCTTCAAAAACTTGTTTTATTGAATAGAAAGATGACCCAACCAGACACATACATGCACATGTACACAACAAATGCATCTTCACTGATCTCTGAAAAGTCCTACTCAGCAGGTATTTTTTCTTTCCCTTTTTCTAGCTATACATGGAACTGGTTTGTATAAAGCACTTGTGGAATGTTTGAAAAGTCTCAAGAGGCCTAGGAGCCTGGTGGAAGCCTGTATGAGTTAAGAATTCCACATGGTCACTTGTCCATGGGCCAATAAAACCATTTCCCATGGTTCATTTTTAATAACAGTGCCAAGGACATGATACTCCTGTGGGATATAGCAGAAGACATTTTCAGCTTTTCTCTCTGTCTCTCTTTAAATCTTAGACATGAGATCTAAAAATGTACAAGGTAAAATACAATCAAAGCAAAACAAAACCAAGAAACAATTTACCCGACTAGGAAAAATAAAGAGCTTGTTTGGGACACTGTGCGTGAGCATGCCTGCTGGCAATTTTTAAAGTCATTCACAGTTTAAACTGTAAGCCATCGCAGTTGCAAAAAGTGTTGTAATCACTCACTCTAGATTTATTTTCTTTCAAATGAGGAGGTTCTCACAGGCACAAGCTTAGGGAAGGTAGGAGAGCAAAGGGACTCAGAAGATGGGTTTTGGAGCCTAGCAAGCAGATTCACATCCCACTGGCTGGAAGGCTTTGGCAAGTTACAAGACCATCCTAACCCTTTATGTTCTCATATACAAAATGAGGATATTATTTACATAATGGTTGCAATAAAGATTAACAGCCTAATATAGGAAAACTCCTGGCATGACACCTTGTATCAAATGTTCAGTAAACAAAAGCTTTCGAACTGTGGTGCTGGAGAAGAGAGTCGTCTGGATGGTAAGAAGATCAAACCAGTCATTCCTAAAGGAAATCAACACTGAAGATTCATTGGAAGGACTGATGCTGAAACTGAAGCTCCAACACTTTGGCCACCTGATGTGAAGAGCTGATGATTCATTCATTGGAAAAAACACTGATGCTTTGAAAGATTGAGAGTAAGAAGAGAAGTGGGTGGCAGAGGATGAAATCATTAGATGGCATCAATGACTCAATGGATATGAGTTGCAGCATACTCAAGGAAATAGTGAAGGACAGGGAAGCCGGGCATGCTGGAGTCCCCGGGGTTGCAAAGAGTCGGACATAACTTAGTGACTAAACAACAAATGTGAGGAAAATTTATAAACATAGTCTTTCATGTTCATTTGCTGCCAGAGCCAAAGAATACCACTTTTGTGTGTTCCTTTGTTTTTGTTTTTTATGAGTTGAACAAGAAAAGCAATTGAATTTCTCCTGTAAATCACAGCAGTTCCTAGGCCACTTTCTGATTATATGCTGATATCCTCTAAAATCATAGTCAAACATTTGCTTTTTCACTAATGCAGTTATTAATTATTATAGTCTGGGGCTGAAGAGTGTATGGATCTGATTCTGGAAGATTTCCCAAGGATATGTAATGGGAAAATCATACCGTTAGAACCGACGTAAAGTGAAACAGAGATGCCATGCTTTTGGATGCTCTGCTGCTTTTGCCTTTTAAAGCAATCACTCTGTGCACTGCAAAAGGTTAGAAGTGGCAGGATGGGGGTGGGCCATTCAATCCATCACCACATTATACTAAGATTATGATAATTTGGTTAACCATGTCTCCTCTGGCCATCTCTGCCTATCTTCTTCATCCTTATCCTTCATCTCAAACTCTGAAATCCCATTTTCAAGCCATGTTCTCTCATTGTCTTTTAACTCTCTCTCTCTTTTAAAATAAACTTCATTTTTTAGGGCAGTTTTAGGTTCCCAGAAATATTGAGCAAAAGGCACAAGACTCCCCATATATCCCCTCCCCTCACATACAACTTATCTTGCCCCATTACCAACACCAGAGTGGCACATTCATTACAGCTGATGAACCTATATTGACACATTATTATCAACCCAAGTCTGTAGTTTACATTAAGGCTCACTCTTACATTGTACCTTCTACAGATCTGAACAAATGTGTGATGGCATGTATCCATCATTATAGTATCCTTCAGAGTAATTTTGCCACCCTGAAAATCCACTTATTCCTCCCTCCCTCCTTCCTAACTCCTGGCATCCTGATTCTTTTACTATCTCCATAATTTTGAACACTTTGTTTCTGTCTTGCCTGTACTTTAATCTCACTTAAAAATCGAATTCTTCAATTTCTCTTTTTTCTCCATTTTGCTGGTCTTGCTTGTGTGCTAACTTGTGTCTGACTCTTTGGAACCCCATGAACTATAGCCCGCCACTCTCCGCTGTCCATGGGATTTCCCAGGCAAGAACACTGGAGTGGATTGACATTTCCTCCTCCAGGGGCTCTTTCTGATCCAGGGATTGAACTCACATCTCCTGCACTGACAAGCAGATTCTTTACCACTGAGCTACCAAGGAAGCCCTTTGTTAGTCCTATGATGACTTCAATAGCAATCGTCAAACAATCCAGATGTCATGTCAAACAATCCCCATGGTCAATCACTTCTATTTATTTGCCTTTCTCAGCACCCTCAAATCCAGATACCCTTGTCTTTCCCCATTCCTACTCAACCACTAGCCAATTTAGTGCCCATCTGATCACTGCTTCTCTTTGCCAGCTTCAGACGGCTGTGCCTTTATTATTCTCAGAGATGGACCTTCAGGTGAGAGTCTAGAGATGAGCTCTTCCCAAACAAGTTATGCTCTGGTGATGTTATCTGGACGGGCTGCCTCATTTTCCAAAGTTGGCCTGTCAACATCAAACTCGTTGGTTTGTCTTGCTCTGCTTCCAATGTTTGTACATATTAGATTTGACACCATTCTGGCTTCCCCTGGAGAGGGGAAAGGCTACCTACTCCAGTATTCTGGTCTGGAGAATTCCACAGACTGTGTAGTCCATGAGGTCACAAAGAATCAGACATGACTGAGCGACTTTCACTTTCACTTTTTCTGGCTTATTCTAGTGTCTTACAACCACATCACACATACTCAACCTTTTTAAAATAAATTTTTAGGTTAAACTTTACATCCTACCCATGGACTCACAGAAGATACTATTAATCTACTTATAGTTTTGACTTCTATCTTATCTTGGTTTACAGCTTAAAGTCATCTTGCCCCATTAAATTAAAATGGGATTGTCTTGCACAGACTGGTTGGCATTAAAGGGAAAAAATGCATAATTGTGTATCTACATATGTGAAATGACTTCAGACAGACCTGAAATATGAGTTGGCTAAATGATAGTCATACTGAGGAAGCTGACCTGTGATATATCCAGTCTCATGATAAGAACACAGAAATGTTATGGGTTGCTTTACTGCATCAAGTTCTTAGGCAGGAATGCATTCAGTCTTTCTAACAGAAATCGTCAATTACAATTAGATGGAGAACTGGGCAAGTGGTAATTTAAATTCCATGCTGCTGCTGCTAAGTCGCTTCAGTCGTGTCCAACTCTGTGCGACCCCATAGACGGCAGCCCATCAGGCTCCCCCGTCCCTGGGATTCTCCAGGCAAGAACACTGGAGTGGGTTGCCATTTCCTTCTCCAATGCATGAAAGTGAAAAGTCAAAGTGAATTCACTCAGTCGTGTCCGACTCCTAGCGACCCCATGGGCTGCAGCCCACCAGGCTCCTCCGTCCACGGGATTTTCCAGGCAAAAGTACTGGAGTGGGGCCATTGCCTTCTCCAACAAATAGAAAAGATAAACTTTAACTGGTAGATAATATCAGTAGTATTTTGCCCTTTGAGAATACGGGGAATTGGTTACTGTCTCATTATCTATTGGGACTTCCCTGATAGCTCAGTTGGTAAAGAATCTGCCTGCAATGCAGGAGACCCTGGTTCAATTCCTGGGTTGGGAAGAGCCACTGGAGAAAGGAAAGGCTACCCACCTCAGTATTCTGGCCTGGAGAATTCCATGGACTAGATAATGAATGGGATCACAAAGAATCAGACACGAAAGAATGACTTTCACTTCATTATCTATTGTTGAAGTAAATTTTGTATATATATATGTATATACGATATATATATGATCAATTGTTATGAATTTCAAATATTTTCTGTCAATGACAATATTATTAAAATTATAGATGCTTAAAGATTAAAAAAAGTTCACTTTTGAATTGTACAGACAATTCAATTTCTTGACAAAGAAGTTAGCCAGATTTTGGTATCCACAGACTTATAGTTTCTCATGTGAATGAAATTGCCAATTTTCTCTTCTTTTTATGGGATGAGATATCTTGAATCAGTATTTAAGCTTTTAAAATAAACCCCAAATGTATGTCATCAAAATTTACTAGAACTCAGTATTTCTAACCTCCTTTAGTTCAGTAAAAATACCTTCATAGCTAAAATATGTGAGCAAAATCATGATACATTTTATTTTTCCTGGCACCAATATTTTTGTTATGTCATCTGATGGAAGCCATTTATATTTTCTCCAAGACGCTCCTCGTCTTTAAAAGGAAGGAGGGGGCAAGTATACTTAACTCATATAGGTGCTGGGAGGATTAAGCAAAACATTAAGCATGAAAGCACTGCTAAAACACATGCATGGAGGGAACATAATTCATTACTGTTTTGAAATATTTAAATCAAAACTCTTAAATTTTACAACATTTTTACTCCCAAATAAGGTACTAAGACATAAATGGAATGATTTATAGGAAGATGGCAGGCAACCTTTAGTCTTTGGTCTAAAAATCTGTTGACCATTTTTTCCCCTTGTTAATTAAGCAGAGCGAGCTCCAGGCTCAGCATCTCATATGCTGACTGTCTGACACATCTGTGGCTCCCTTATTCCTCTCCTGCTCCTTGCCTGTGATGCTGACTTCAAGACAGAGGTCCAGCCCATTCTGTTCCCCATAGGCATTCTTCCACAACATGCTTCATAGCCACAAAGCATGTGGCTTTTCCTCTTGTCAGGCTGTATTCTGGTTGCAGCCAGCCTAAGTGCCATTAACTGCTCATTTTCTGACAGTGTGAAATCACTGCTCTGGCCTCTGTGAACCTTGGATCAGGCTCAGTCATACTCAAGTTGTCCAAGTAAAAAGCCTGAATCCTTCATCTGTACTGCCAAATGTATATTAGATTCTAAGTGATTCTGCTTTCCAGGTACTGTCTTTAAATTATTCAAGAAATGTAGAATGGGTGGAGACTAAGCATGTGCTGCTCAGTCTGCTGCTCAAGAAAACCATGGAAAAGGGTTATTTAAGTAAATACAAGGAATTTATAATAAATTTCTAGGCTATACAGTATGAAATTTTCTTTTAGACTTTTTTTTGTAATAAAATGGCCAGAAAGAAATATAATTTCAATTTTATTCTGAAAGCTTTAAGTTTCAGAATGGAGCAGAACAAAATTTTCTTTTTCTTTTTTTTCTTTTTCTTTCACACTGGCTGCTGCTGGGTATGGGTTTCATTTAGGACCAAAATTTTAAGAAGGTGCTAATGTGCCTTCAAATGTGCTCAGAATTGTCCAAGCCAGGCTTCAGCAATATGCAAACTATGAACTTCCAGATGTTTAAGCTGGTTTTAGAAAAGGCAGAGGAACCAGAGATCAAATTGCCAACATCCGCTGGATTATGGAAAAAGCAAGAGAGTTCCAGAAAAACATCTATTTCTGCTTTATTGACTATGCCAAAGCCTTTGATTGTGTGGATCACAATAAACTCTGGAAAATTCTGAAAGAGAGGAGAATACCAGACCACCTGACCGGCCTCTTGAGAAATCTGTAAGAAGGTCAGGAAGCAACAGTTAGACTGGACATGGAACAAAAGACTAGTTCAAAATAGGAAAAGGAGTATGTCAAGGCTGTATATTGTCACTGTGTTTATTTAACCTATATTCAGAGTACATCATGAGAAACGCTGGGCTGGATGAAGCACAAGCTGGAATCAAGATTGCTGGGAGAAATATCAATAACCTCAGATATGCAGATGACACCACCCTTATGGCAGAAAGTGAAGAAGAACTAAAGAGCCTTTTGATGAAAGTGAAAGAGGAGAGTGAAAAGTTGGCTTAAAGCTCAACATTCAGAAAACGAAGATCATGGCATCTGGTTCCATCACTTCATGGAAAATAGATGGGGAAACAGTGGAAACAGTGGCAGACTTTATTTGGGGGGCTCCAAAATCACAGCAGATGGTGATTGCAGCCATGAAATTAAAAGACGGTCACTCCTTGGAAGGAAAGTTATGACCAACTAGACATGTCTAGTTATGACCATCCAGCTGCCTGCTGCCAAGTTGCTTCAGTCGTGTCCGACTCTGTGCGACCCCATGGACTGCAGCCTACCAGGCTTCTCTGTCCATGGGATTCTCCAGGCAAGAACACTGGAGTGGGTTGCCATTTCCTTCTCCAATGCATGAAAGTGGAAAGTGAAAGTGAAGTCACTCAGTCGTGTCTGACTCTTAGCGATCCCATGGACTGCAGCCTACCAGGCTCCTCCATCCATGGGATTTTCCGGGCAACAGTACTGGAGTGGGGTGCCATTGCCTTCTCCCATGACCATCTAGAGAGCATATTAAAAAGCAGAGACATTACTTTGCCAACAAAGGTCCATCTAGTTAAGGCTATGGTTTTTCCAGTAGCCATGTATGGATGTGAGAGTTGAACTATAAAGAAAGCTGAGTCCTGAAAACTTGATGTTTTGAACTATGGTGTTGGAGAAGACTCTTGAGAGTCCCTTGGACTGCAAGGAGATCCAACCAGTTCATCCTAAAGGAGATCAGTCCTGAATATTCATTGAAAGGACTGATGATGAAGGTGAAACTCCAATACCTTGGCCACCTGATGCAAGGAGCTGACTCATTTGAATAGACCCTGATGCTGGGAAAGATTGAAGGTGGGAGGATAAGGGGACAACAGCAGAGGATGAGATGGTTGGATGTCATCACTAACTCAATGGACATGAGTTTGAGTAAACTCTGAGAGTTGCTGATGGACAGGGAGGCCTGGCATGTTGCAGTCCACCAGGTCGCAAAGAGTCAGACATGGCTGATGACTGAACTGAACTGAACTAAATGTGTGCTTAGGCTAAACTACCCAGGACAATTTGTAAAAGACCATACTCATAAAGACTTTCCTATAAAGATGAGTCTTTTATTCAGAAAAATTCACTATTCTAAAAGATATAGAATAGGCAGGAAAAATAATAAAGGGAATTCACCAGCTTATTAGCAGCTCTCAAATTTTTCCACCATCACCATTTCACATCAGATTTGGGAAGAGGAGAAAAAAGAAAGGAGGGGGAGAGAGCCTTTTTCATCATTTAAAATTTACTTTGTTGGAAAAAGTAACACTTTTAGAGTGGAGAACTGCAGCAGACCCCACCTTGTTCAACTGAGCAAAGTTAGCATCAACAGTAATGAGAATAAACAACATCAGGTCTCTTGTACAAGGCACTGAAGGAGGCATAAAGTCACTGCCCTGCATTCTTACCACAAATAAATAATCTAAATTTAATCACAATGAAGAAAATCAGACAGCCCCAAACAAAGAGATTTTATACAAAATAACTGTACTCTTCAAAAGTGTCAGTCATGAAAGGAAAAGGAAAACTGTCCCAGATTAAGGAGCGTCACGTAACAACTAAATGTATTCTGTGATTCTAGGTTGGATCCTGGCTCAGAAAAAGGAATATATTAGTAGCAATTGACACAAATGGAATATGTTCTTTAGGTTAATTAATAATACTGTATCAATATTACTTCCCTGATTTTGAATACTTTAATGCTATGTTGTTATTTTAATGACGTTAACACATTTGAAAGTTAGGAGAATGTATATGGGAATTTTTAAAATAAAAAACGTAAATTTGAAACCACAGGTCCCTGTCCTAACATTACACAGTGGTAAGTTGTGGCCCATTCAGAGTTCCATCCTGAACTCCAAAGTCACGCTGCTGAGAACACAGGAAAAGTGCCTGCAGTGTGTTTCGCACTTAAGTTTTTATATTATAGTGCTGCATTCGAAGTTCATGTTTATCATTTTATAGAAAGGGCATCATTAGTCAGTAGGAGATGGATACAAACCATTGATTTGAAATGACCCCTAATTTGGCCCTGTCATTTTATGTGTAGGGATATGGCCTGAATTTCCATACTAAATTTCCAAAAACAAACAAAAAAATATTTATTACATTTTTTTCTTCTAAATCTATATCATTTCTCTGCAGTATAGAGTTAGTTAGTAGGAAACACACTCCCAGTGAGGCACAATCCCTTGGATATTTTTCTGTGAATGTCTTAAGGATTGCAAACCCCAACCCTTGATGTTACCCAGAACTGTATCAATACACATGTTAGAAATAACAAGATAAGGTAACTTATCTTGCTGGATTTTGTTACTGAGCAAACAATATTTTGCTTGGTATGAAAATCAATAACACTAAAAACTCTATTAAATAGATTATAAGGACTCATATTTTATTTTTATTTAGAATATGTCATTGATTTATTGTTATAGGTAGCTAAGCATTAATTACTCAATTTATGATGGTAAACTATTGTTCCCATGAATCTTATCTTGTGAAAAATAATTCAGCTGAACTGAACCTTAAAATTCACAAATTTCAAAAGAGATAAATTGGACCAAATCAGAACTGCGATGTCCATCATAAACTACAGAATTTCAAACTCTTAACACCAGTTCATCCAAATGTTTATATCACAAAATGAGACTATCGACAAACTGATCTAAAGAAACTCACCCCAAAGATGAGTTCCAAAGATAAGACCACTGACGCTTCCAGCAACTCCCCAGTTTGCAAATTCTGACCAACATTGTCAGAATTCTGCCAAGATTGAACCCTGGAATTATCTTTTTCCTATATTATCTCTTTTGAGATGCCTTCTTCACTGTTACCCATGAGGGGCAGTCTCTCTCTTGCGGCGGCAAGTAATAAACCTAACTGTGTGGTCTACAGATGTGTTTCTTGAATTCTTTACCTGATCAGATCAGATCAGTTGCTCAGTCCTGTCCGACTCTTTGCGACCCCATGAATCGCAGCACGCCAGGCCTCCCTGTCCATCACCAACTCCCGGAGTTCACTCAGACTCACGTCCATCGAGTCAGTGATGCCATCCAGCGGCATTGGTAAATGTTGTTTTAGAAAGTCCTTTAAATCATCAGAATTTTATTTTGTAACTTTAGGATCATTCAACAGTGATTTTTTTCCCAAACTGTTCAATGCCTTAGAAAACAATTAAGCACGAAGGTAAGGGGAAATGAGTCCCTATATTACACAAGAAATAATAAAATCTCCCTTGTTGGAAACAGTGAGGATACAAAAACACATCCAAAGCACACTATGAATGTGAGAAATGGAAAGCAATTCTGTCCTAGAGATGGCTCTGAGCAATAGCTCTCAACCTCAGCTGCACGTGAGAATTATTTAAGGGAATTTTTAAAATACTGATTTCCCAGGGACCATTTTGGACCAGTTTAACTAGAACCTGTGTAAATGAAGCCCAGGAATCTATATTTTTAAAGCATCTTACACGATTCAGCTGTGCAGAATCACTTTAGAATCCTACCGTGATTCTAAAGAAACACTACTTTAGGGTGTTCATATAATATTCTACTCTAATACTTTTTATTATGTTCATTAAATGCTAATGCATTCAACTACCCATTAGCTTAAAAATACTGTGTGATGTGGTAGAAAGCACCATAGTTTAAAAGAGAGAAAGAGAGTTATCATTTAAGGTTTGGAAGGTTCTCCTTTCAATACTTTTATTTGGCCTACATCAAATTTACTGTGGGTTTACTGCATTTACAAATTTAAAAAGAAAACAAATACAAATAATAAGCAATCAAAACCAAAAAAAAAAGAAATTACCTGACAGGATAAATTTGACAGAAAAATAATAAATTCTGAATTCAGAATGGCTTCTTTCTAACAGATAGGATGCTTCTGACATCTGGAAAGGCCGGTCTTTCCAGAAGCTGCATGGATAGATGCATACAGAGCACAGATGGAGAAATTTGATAACCTCTTAATAGACACATCAACTCTGGAGACAAAAGGTGGCAAATATCAGGGACAAGTGGCCTTTTCTGGCTCCAGGTCATTGCTGGGTCCCACTCAATGTTCATTTAATATATGTCCAGGGAAGGTCAGGAGCTACAGAACTGGGTGGATAAAGAGGCTGCTTTCACAAAATGTTATATAATGATCTCCAGAGCCAAATATTAATGCCTTTTGGATCCGTTCTGGTTTTGAATTTATGGATAGTGCTGTTTCCTTCCATGAGTTTGAATAATCAAGGGTTTGACCATTTATAAAAATGAAGTTCCAGAAGGATCCAAGCTGGGATGAGTCAGCAACTGATGCAGTCCCTGAAAGAGTCCTCCAAAGACTTGTCAAAATATGGTTCTTGGAGGATGTGCTGAAAATATTTTTTTGTACCATATCTATAGTCAACAGCTAGTATAATAAAGTGAAGTGAAAGTGAAGTCACTCAGTCGTGTCTGACTATTTGCAACCCAATGGACACCAGGCTCCTCCGTCCATGGGATTTTCCAGGCAAGAGTACTGGAGTGGGTTGCCATTTCCTTCTCCAGGGAAGCTAGTATAACAGTGGGAAACAAATGTAGTTGAAAACATCAGCAAGTTGTACTAAAACACTCTGAAAAGTGCTTCACTGGAGCACCCTATGTTTAGCCATCTGAAAATAAGTGAGAGGGGTGAACAAAACATTCAGAGCAACTCAAAAAGAACAATAACAGAAATCCAACATTAATGGCACTATCATATGTGTAATTATGCGTAACTTTGTATCTCAGGGAACATCTCTGGAAGTGAAAGTATAGGCTATTTCAGTCCTAATTAGGCCTTTGAAAGCTGTCTTAACTCCTAGGAAGTGTTTTCACACCTCACATTTATAGAAAACATATGTTTGGAAAACTCACCAAGCATAAAAGTTGAGTCAAACGATGTCACGTAATTTGCTAACTATTCTAAAACTGTTTTAGATAAATACATAAACTATATAAAGTATTTCTAATGGTAACTAAACCTTAGAAGAGTCAGGATAAACTTGTAGTAATCACAAAGATCTCAGGAGCTTAACTCAAGAAATGCTTATTTGTCGGTCACCCTATGTGTTCACTATGAGTTGCCAGGTGACCTCTGCTCTACACAATCATTTTGGGACTCAGGCTTATCTCAGTGTCTGCTTCCATGATCAACTCCACAGTGGGGAGGGAGTATGGAGAATCTTGCACTGGCTCTTCAGGCTTTCTCCCAGAGACAACACACATCACTGCTACTCACACTTCATTGATCAACCAAACTTGGCATCTATCAGTTCAGTTCAGTTCAGTCACTCAGTCGTGTCTGACTCTTTGCGACCCCATGAATCGCAGCACGCCAGGCCTCCCTGTCCATCACCAACTCCCGGAGTTCACTCAGACTCACGTCCATCAAGTTGGTGATGCCATCCAGCCATCTCATCCTCTGTCTTCCCCTTCTCCTCCTGCCCCCAATCCCTCCCAGCATCAGAGTCTTTTCCAATGAGTCAACTCTTCGCATGAGGTGGCCAAAGTATTGTAGTTTCAGCTTTAGCATCAGTCCTTCCAATGAACACCCAGGACTGATCTCCTTTAGAATGGACTGGTTGGATCTCCTTGCAGTCCAAGGGACTCTCAAGAGTCTTCTCCAGGCATCTATACCTGACTTCAAAGGAGTGGGTAAAAATACTACTACTATCTGTCCAGAAGAAAGAATGTAAGATTTTGGAAAAGAGGTCTAATGACTCCCATAAACCTATATCAGATTCAAATTAAAGTAAGAGCAACAGGGGTAGAATATGGTTTCTGTTCTAGTTTTAATATGTGCAGTGATCAGAAAGGCTTAGGAAGTGCTAAGAATTACTTGGAAAAATAACAGGGACTGACTGTACAAAGACCCCAAGGTCACTGACAGAGAATAATTCACAAGATATAAGCTTTATTGATATGAAATATTTTAGCATTTGTACACTTTTAAGTCAGTATGTAAGTTCATGGGAAAACCAATAGTCAGTAGACTCAGTGTAGAGACCATGGAGCCTGGGTTTGAATCCTGGCTCTGCCACTCACTAGCAGCATGACCTTAAGGGAGTAATTTATCCTCTCTCTGACTCAGTTTCCTCATTTATAAGTGGGGACATAATGTTAATACCCTCTTCATAGTTTTATGAGGATTATGTATACATATGTGTGTGTGTGTATATATATATATATATAAATATAATACACACATCACTTTGTAAATATTAGTAAATGCTGTGTTCGCTACAGTTAATTGTTGAACTGGTTACCCATTTAACTAATTCCTTATAAGGGCTGGATAAGTGAGAGCTGAAGATAAATTTGGTCTCTGAAGATACACAGCCATACTTCCAAAGAGACAGTGTTATTTAGACCAAGCATCAGGAAGCCTGGCTCTAGCCCCACTTCAGCCCCTAATAGGTTGTGCGACCTTTAGTAGATCACTGGACATTTTCTTGGTATGGTTTTCCTCTCCTCTCTTAACTTCATTATCTCTAGGCTAAGAGCTCAATTCAACTGAAAACATATTTATTAGGGATCTTAGAGTGTATAAAATGTGAAAGCCTTACTATGCTGCAGTGGAGTAATCACATGAGAAGAATGAGTAAATGAGAAGGAAATTTGACATGAAATGTAGACCTTCAGAGTCAGAAAGAACGCCATCAGGGGGAGGGTGACAAGGCATCCCAGGGCAGAATGCAGCATGACAGCATCCAATTATATCAGCATCTACATTTTATTGAATGCTGAAAAAATGATAAGTACACTTACTTTCATTATTTCTTGTCCTCAAAAATATTCAGAGAGGTGAATTTATTATCCACATTTAAAAGTAAGGAAACCAGTGCTTAGCAAGATCCGTGTAACTTGAATCTCCATTTATTTCTTTCATTTATGTCACTTCATGAATAAGAAAGTAAGGGGTAAGATTAGGAAATAGGGAACAATTGGGATTGCGTAGGTCCATTTGCTTTATTTAGGGAATTGGAAGGAATTCAATTAGAAAGGTCTATTCCATGTATTAAAATCATTTGTTTCTATTGTCTAAAACTTAAATCTAATTGCAAGAATATGTGCATGTAAGATATTGGAATATGGTTGACTTACAGCATTGTATTAAAGTATATAGCATAGTGATTCAGTTATACATATACATATATTAATTCTTTCTCAGCTTCTCTTCCCGTATAGGTTATTACAGAATACCAATAAGTGTTCCCTATATTATAGTAGGTCCTTGTTGATAATTCTAAATATACTAGTGTGTTTATATTAATCTCAAGATCCTAATTTTATCCCGCACCCCCACATTTCCCCTTTGGTAACTAAAAGTTTGTTTTCAAAATCTGTGAGTCTGTTTTTGTCTTATAAATAAGTTCATTTATATCATTTAAAAACTAGATTCCACACATAAGTGATATTATATTATAATATAAAACATATTATATTTGTTTTTCTCTGCCTGACTTACTTCATTTAGTATGATTATCTCCAGGTCCATTCATGTTGGTGCAAATGGAACTATCTTATTCTTTTTTAAAGCTGAGTAGTATTCCATTGTATACAATAACGGCATCTTCTTTATCCACTCTCTGTCAATGGACACAGGTTGCTTCCATGTCTTGGCTTTTGTAAATAGTACTGCAATGAATATTAGGGTGCATGCATCTTTTTGAATTATGGTTTTCTCCAGATACATGCCTAAGAATGGGATTGCTGGATCATATGGTAGTTCTATTTTTAATTTTTTAAGGAACCTCCATACTGTTCTCCAGGAGAAGGCGATGGCACCCCACTCCAGTACTCTTGCCTGGAAAATCCCATGGACGGAGGACCCTGGTAGGCTGCAGTCCATGGGGTTGCTAAGAGTCGGACACGACTGAGCGACTTCACTTTCACTTTTCACTTTTATGCATTGGAGGAAGAAATGGCAACCCACTCCAGTGTTCTTGCCTGGAGAATCCCAGGGACGGCGGGGCCTGGTGGGCTGCCGTCTATGGGGTCGCACAGAGTCGGACACGACTGAAGCGACTTAGCAGCAGCAGCAGCATACTGTTCTCCATAATCATTGAACCAATTTCCATTCCTACTAACAGTACAGGAAGATTCCTTTTTATCCACACCCTCTCCAGGATTGATTATAGATTTTTTGATGATGGACATTCTGACCGGTGTGAGGTGAAACCTCATTGTAGTTTTGATGCATTTGTCTGATAATTAGTGATGTTCAGCATCTTTTCATGTGTTTTGTGGCCATTTGTATGTCTTCTTTGGAGAAATATCTATTTAGATCTTCTGCCAATTTTTTGATTGGGTTGTTTGCTTTTTGACATAGAGCTACATTAGCTGCTTGTACATTTTGGAGATTAATCTCTTATTGGTTGCTTTATTTGCAAATATTTTCTCCCATTTGTGAGTTGTCTTTTAATTTTCTTCATGATTTCCTTTGCTGTGCAAAAGCTTTTGAGTTTATTTAGGTCCCATTTGTTTGTGTTAATCACTCAGATATGTCTGACTCTTTGTGATCCCATGGACTATAGCCTGCCAGGCTCCTCTGTCCATGGGATTCTCTAGGCAAGAATACTGGAGTGGGTTGCCATCTCCTTCTCCAGGGATTTTCCTGACCCAGGGATTGAACCTGTGTCTCTCATGTCTCCTGCATTGCAGGCGGATTCTTTACCACTGAGCCACCAAGGAAATCTGATTATTTTAGTGTTTATTTTCATTATTTTAGGAGGTGGACCAAAAAAGATACTACTGTAATTTAAGTCAAAGAGTGTTCTGCCTACCTTTTCCTCTTAAGAGTTTTATAGTATCCAGTTTTATATTTAGGTCTTTAATACATTTTGATCTTATTTTTGTATATGCTATTAGGGAGTGTTCTAATTTCATTTTTTTACATGTAGTTGTCCAGTTTTCCCAGCATCACTTATTAAAGAGACCATCTTTCCTCCATTGTATATTTTTACCTCCTTTATCATAGATTAGTTGACTATAGGTGTGTGGGTTTATTTCTGGGCTTTCTATCCTTTTGCATTGATCTCTATTTTTGTTTCTGTGCCAGTCTCATACTGTTTTGATTACTATAGCTCTGTAGTATAGTGTGAAGTCAGGGAGCCTGACTCTTCCAACTCTGTTTTTCTTTCTCAGGATTGTTTTAGCTATTCAGAGAACATGTGCATCTTGAATGTCTTAAACATCTGTTCAGGGGTCCTGTAGCCCTTTATACATACATTTATTTGAGACCTTCTCATATACCTCACCTCTTATGCATTCATTTATTGGAGCATCTTAAATCATTTGTTTATGGGTCTGTAGTACAAAGAGTTTCAAGTTTCTTGAAGGGAAGGATCATACTTTATTCACCTTTGCACCCCTAACTTCCAATCATAGTGATTGGTAGATATTAAACAAATTTTCATTGAATGAGCGAGTAAATGAAGGGGTAAATGAATTCATGGTTTTAGATATACTCTTTGATGCTTGAACATTTTCTTGACTTTTAGCAAGCTGTGTTAAATGTTTCATAATCTGAGAAGATATATGCCTTTAAGAAATGAATAAAATATACCAATATTTACTGTGCAAGTAAATGCTATTATAATTAATGTTAGACCATGAAATCTACTGTTTGTTGAACACAATTATTTAACAATTTACTTCATTTAACTTTTATATTGGAAGATACTTTGTACTGATAATAAACATTAATGGGAACACATGATTTCACATGCCAATATTCTGACATGCAACAGTTTAAAAACACTTTTGCGGTGCATGGCTAAGTCAGCTAATAAAGCAGTTATGACAACAGTAACACCAGTGAGCAACACTCACTGTTAAAATGAGTTTCGAGCTCACAAGTTGAAATTTAACTCCTTTTCTCCAACATCATGCATTTCTGCTGTGCCAATTCAGTAATAATAATTGCTAACAAATTTCAAAAAACAAAGAAAATGTTGGCTTGTGTATGTGGGCAAATCTTCCTCAATAGATCAATGATGTTATAGATTGTCATCTGCCCTAGTAGCTATCATTTTCAAGCCACAATTCATGATCATATGATTTCATAACTATTAAGATGTTCAATGTATCTTGTTCACACTTCCACTCTCCCATTTATTATGTAGAAAGAAATTTAAAATAACTCAGGAGGATAGTTTCTTTGTGTTTTTAAAGGTCTCTGAGAATGAAATGGCAGTTAGTCCTTACTCTAGAGTCTCCTTTTCATATTTAGCACAGTGATAATTAGCAAGTTTGTTCTTAGATCTGTTTGAAATTGTCTTTAAAGATTGGTTTCTTAAATGACAATGTCTCCTACTCTTCACAGTTGAATTCAAGGAATATTTATTGAGTAACAAACTAAAGCCTCTTCTACAGAGGCCTGTTTTTAGATCAAGAAAAGACAATGAATAAATGCTTCTGATTTAAAAAAAAAAAAAGAATTATTGTTATTCTTGACTAGACAAACCTTTGGTGGCAAAGTAATGTCTCTGCTTTTGAATATACTATATAGGTTGATCTAATTTTCCTTCCAAGGAATAAGCATCTTTTAATTTCATGGCTGCAGTCACCATCTGCAGTGATTTTGGAGCCCCCAAAATAAAGTCTGACACTTTTTACACTGTTTCCTCATCTATTTCCCATGAAGTGATGGGACCAGATGCCATGATCTTCGTTTTCTGAATGTTGAGCTTTAAGCCAACTTTTTCACTCTCCGCTTTCACTTTCATCAAGAGGCTTTTGAGTTCCCCTTCACTTTCTGCCATAAGGGTGGTGTCATCTGCATATCTGAGGTGATTGATATTTCTCCCGGCAATCTTGATTCCAGCTTGTGTTTCTTCCAGTCCAGCGTTTCTCATGATGTACTCTGCATGTAAGTTAAATAAGCAGGGTGATAATACACAGCCTTGATGTACTCCTTTTCCTATTTGGAACCAGTCTGTTGTTCCATGTCCAGTTCTAACTGTTGCTTCCTGACCTGCATACAGATTTCTCAAGAGGCAGATCAGGTGCTCTGGTATTCCCATCTCTTTCAGAATTTTCCACAGTTTATTGTGATCCACACAGTCAAAGGCTTTGGCATAGTCAATAAAGCAGAAATAGATCTTTTTCTGGAACTCTCTTGCTTTTTCCATAATCCAGAGGATGTTGGCAATTTAATCTCTGGCTCCTCTGCCTTTTCTAAAACCAGCTTGAACATCAGGAAGTTCACGGTTCACATATTGCTGAAGCCTGGCTTAGAGCATTTTGAGCATTACTTTACTAGCGTGCGAGATGAGTGCAATTGTGCGGTAGTTGGAGTGTTCTTTGGCATTGCCTTTCTTTGGGATGGAATGAAATCTGACCTTTTCCAGTCCTGTGGTCACTGCTGAGTTTCCCAAATTTGCTGGCATATTGAGTGCAGCACTTTCACAGCATCATCTTTCAGGACTTGGAATAGCTCTACTGGAATTCCATCACCTCCCCAGCTTTGTTCGTAGTGATGCTTTCTAAGGCCCACTTGACTTCACATTCCAGGATGTCTGGCTCTAGGTCAGTGATCACACCATCGTGATTATCTGGGTCGTGAAGATCTTTTTTGTACAGTTCTTCTGTGTATTATTGCCATCGCTTCTTAATATCTTCTGCTTCTGTTAGGTCCATACCATTTCTGTCCTTTATGGAGCCCATCTTTGCATGAAATGATCCCTTGGTATCTCTAATTTTCTTGAAGAGATTTCTAGTCTTTCCCGTTCTGTTGTTTTCCTCTATTTCTTTGCATTGATCGCTGAAGAAGGCTTTCGTATCTCTTCTTGCTATTCTTTGGAACTCTGCATTCAGATGCTTATATCTTTCCTTTGCTCCTTTGCTTTTCACTTCTCTTCTTTTCACAGCTATTTGTAAGGCCTCCCCAGACAGCCATTTTGCTTTTTTGCATTTATTTTCCATGGGGATGGTCTTGATCCCTGTCTCCTGTACAATGTCACAAACCTCATTCCATAATTCATCAGGCACTCTATCTATCAGATCTAGGCCCTTAAATCTATTTCTCACTTCCACTGTATAATCATAAGAGATTTGTTTTAGGTCATACCTGAATGGTCTAGTGGTTTTCTCTACTTTCTTCAATTTAAGTCTGAATTTGGCAATAAAGAATTCATGATCTGAGCCACAGTCAGCTCCTGGTCTTGTTTTTGCTGACTGTATAGAGCTTCTCCATCTTTGGCTGCAAAAAATATAATCAATCTGATTTCGGTGTTGACCATCTGGTGATGTCCATGTGTAGAGTCTTCTCTTGTGTTGTTGGAAGAGGGCTGAGTGCCAAAGAATTGATGCTTTTGAACTGTGGTGTTGGAGAAGACTCTTGAGAGTCCCTTGGACTGCAAGGAGATCCAACCAGTCCATTCTGAAGGAGATCAGCCCTGGGATTTCTTTGGAAGGAATGATGCTAAAGCTGAAACTGCAATACTTTGGCCACCTCATGTGAAGAGTTGACTCATTGGAAAAGACTCTGATGCTGGGAGGGATTGGGGGCAGGAGGAGAAGGGGACGACAGAGGATGAGATGGCTGGATGGCATCACTGACTCGATGGATGTGAGTCTGGGTGAACTCTGGGAGTTGGTGATGGACAGGGAGGGCTGGCGTGCTTGCTGTGATTCATGGGGTCGCAAGGAGTCGGACACGACTGAGCAACTGAACTGAACTGATTGTTATTCTATAGAACTACCAATCAAAGTAATAATAATATCCCATAGTTATCTGATGCATGTGTTCTCAGTTGCTTCAGTCATGTCCAACTCTTTGCAACCCTATAGATTGTAGCCTGCAAGATTCTCTGTCCATGGGATTCTCCAGGAAGAATACTGAAGTGGATAGCCATTCCCTCCTCCAAGGGATCTTCCAACCCAGGGATCTAACCCACATCTCCAGCATTGCAGGCGGGTTTTTATCTTATGTGTACAATAATTCTGAGAGGTCAGTGATTAAAAATGTTCCCTGCTTTTTGGATAAGGAAATTCCATCACAGAATCTTTCCCGATAAGCTAGTGGCCCTGAAGCTGGGATTAGCTATCTTATATACAGAGAGAACAATTAATTGCTTGGTGTCATTTTCATAAAATTCCACCATATTTTTAAAAGACATGGCTCTTGACTTCAACTTTATAGGCTAACTATCATAATCCTTAACTTTCATCTTTAGGACCTCTTTTATAAAGTTTTTCAATTTTTAAAATTCCTATTTTTTCAACTGTTCTCAGATCTTTTCTGTCCTTTTGGGATTTGACTCTCTAAGTGGGACACAACATTTCAGTAAAATTATGACATGAATATCTAGGGTTTTTGTAACATAAATGAAATTCTCTGCTTAGTGAGACTGGATGTGCTTCATTTCTGATGTCAGGATGGCTTGCTATCACTATACATTCCCCTTTCCTATCTTTTGTAAATGTAACCATGATTTAATATGCTGGAAACATACATATGACTAGCTGTGTAATTTTAATTCTCAAGTACTTCGGGCTTTTATACTATCCTTTGAGTACTTCTGTTCTCTCTTATGCCTATGCCAAAACAATAATTATGTCCAATATGATATTTGGATTACTTGTTGGCAAATGAATTAAAATAATATTGGAAGTGAATAAGATAATGTGGGGAAGCTCTGAAGCACTGACAAATCTAATGCTTCAAGCTAAATAATTTCCTTCTGTGTTACATATCTAGAGCTTTTTTCTCTCCTTCTTCCAAAAATTCCTTTTGTTGGAAGTATTTAATTGGATCTATCTATTTCCTTTAATCTCATGGCTAGCTTTTAAATATTTGTGAAGATTAGGCTATGCTTCAGATAAATCAGGTATTCATAATTTGGACTTGTTATAACAGGAAGCCTCCAATTATCTAGAGGCAGTGTCCTGAAATTGTAGTAGCCACTACTCTGTGTCAGGCACTGTTGCAAGTATTTTAACTCATTATACAATTCTTTGAATTTGTTTTTAATAAATTGTGGAAAGTACCATTTTAGGTATAAGGAAATTAGATTTAATAATTTACAAAATCACAACAGTTACTAAGTGATAGAGACAATATTTAAATCCAGGCAGTATGGCTGCCAAGTCCAAACTTTTTGAACATTATACTAAATTACTAATGACTTGTAAAAGATTTTCACACATTTTATGTAGTTTATCCTAACATATAAAATGGTTAAATGTAAATACCATATTTGAAAATAGGTGGTAAATGTGTATTTACAAAAAAAAAGTTCTAACTTCAGATTATCTATAACTTGGTTTTGCATTTGATGTACAGAAATTTTTAAGACAGTTCAGTGACATTACTATTACTAGTTAGGAACAAGAAGAAAAATACATCCTAAAGTGTGGAGCCAAATCACAATTTGCTGCAGAATATTTACAGTGTGTCTTGGAAGAGAAAACAGTCAAAGTAAAATAAAATCTTTAGAAATTACTCAGAGAAATATCCAGTTACAAGTTTTCATTATTTAAGAAGATTAATTTGGGAGGAAAGCCCCTACATAGTTCTGATGAAGTTCCATGCTTACAAATACAAATGATGTTAGAATAAATTTACTGACTGTATAAAATCTATTTAATTTGTTGCATTGCTGGGGAGGTATTCTTAAATTATACTTCTTGATTATATCCACTGAATATATTTGTCAACATAATACAATATAATAAAACTGCTTCTCTCTTTACATAGTAATGATATATTCTTGAAACATTAGAAATAAATCAGGTACAATAAAACATAATCCAAATGTGGGATACAAACTCCGTATTTTATGAATATGTAGTAAGTACTTTGTTGAGTAAAGAATTGCTTTATAAAGTTATTGATCACTCACAACTTCTGTTAAAGGGAATTGAGCATCTAAATATATCATATTTGTTAAGGACAAATAAAGGTGTACCAATTTGGCTGAAGTATTCCTTAGGTGTGATATACAGCACAATCGATAGAAAAGCAATTCTTATTAGACTTCACAAATCGTAGCAATTTCAAGTGCCTAAGTGGTCTAACCATTTTTACTTCTAAAAGAAAACTGCCAATGTCATAGACCATCAATGTCACATGAGTTGATAAAATCTTATCTTTAAAAAATATACTTTGGTTTTCTGCTTCATGGCTGTGTAGCTCATCAATTTCCCTGTTTTCCTGGAAATTGTCCAAAAATAACAAGAAAAAAAATTAAATAACTCTATTGTTAATTAAACTAGAAGAAAGACACCATAAACATAAAAGGTAGCTAAAGGTACTGAGTTCATATAGATGCCACCAGAAGGCAGGTGAAGGAGGTGGAGGACCATGTGGGGAGACTCCAGCTGCAGCAGATCTCAGGGAATAACCATACAAATATGCTTCCTCAAGGGGAGAGGCCCATCCTGAAGGTCAAATGCCTTTTGTGTAATAGGAGGTACACTGAAGAACTGAGAAGTAGCAGAACCACACTCCTCATCATCCCTGACTATACCTAGTCTAAAAAAGCAGAATGGGGGTGGACTGGAGTACACCCAGATGTGTACAGACTAGCCATGCTTTCAGTCTTAGTTGGTGACAGCTGAAACTTGCCTAGTCTGTAGAACAACTGTGATCTCTTTGCAATTAGATGAAGATTTTATCAGAAAACTGGACTCATGTCAAGTTTTAACAAAAGAAGTAATATGATAGTTAAGAGAATACATCAAAAGAAATGATCATAAGGAAAACAGAGCCTTTTAACATATGAAGATGCTTTCACCGAAAACTCTCTGCCATATATCAGAATAAATATTTAAAAATACAAATCTAGTGTTGATAAAATATGCCAGAGCATATGAAAAAGGGAAATATTTCCAAATTCTATTTAAATGATGAATACCCAGATTAAAAAATGACTACACAAATATACACTGTGCCACATTTATACTCATAAATTTCAATATTCAGTTCAGTTCAGTTCAGTCACTCAGTTGTGTCCGACTCTTTGTGACCCCATGAACCACAGCACGCCAGGCCTCCCTGTCCATCATCAACTCCTGGAGTTTACCCAAACTCATGTCCGTTGAGTCAGTGATGCCATCCAATCATCTCATCCTCTGCTGTCCCCTTCTCCTACCACCTTCAATCTTTCCCAACATCAGGGTCTTTTCAAATGAGTCAGCTCTTTGCATCAGGTGGCCAAAATCTTGGAGTTTCAGCTGCAACATCAGTCCTTCCAATGAACACCCAGGACTGGTCTCCTTTAGGATGGACTGGTTGGATCTCCTTGCAGTCCAAGGGACTCTCAAGAGGCTTCTCCAACACCACAGTTCAAAAGCATCAATTCTTCTGCGCTCAGTTTTCTGTACAGTCCAACTCTCACATCCATATATAACTACTGGAAAAACCATAGCCTGGACTATACGGACCTTTGTTGGTAAAGTAATGTCTCTGCTTTTTAATATGCTATCAAGGTTGGTCATAACTTTCCTTCCAAGGAGTAAGCATCTTTTAATTTCATGGCTGCAGTCACCATCTGCAGTCAATATTAAAATAATACAATTTCTCAACTAGACTCTGGTAGCACTTTATAAGACTATATCACAACCAAGAGAGATTTAATCCAGGAACACAAAAGTAGTTCAATGATATGAAATCCATTCATTTATTAGACTAAGTAAAGAGAAAAATAACATGCTTCTGTCCATTGATACTAAAAAGGTGTTTGATAAAATTGAATATGCATTCTTGATAAAACAACACAAGATATAACCTGATAAACATAATTATTTCAGTCCCAAAGACAGTATCAAATTCAATGGGGAAAATAATAAAGGTATTTTCACTAAAGTTGGAAATAAGGCAAGGATATCCAGGATCATGACTGTTAACATTGCATTGAGTTAATAAGTACAATTAATGAGAATAAAATTGAATATACAGAAATTGGAAAGAGGGGTGGGAACTATTACCATTTAATAATGATATATTTTACATCTGAAAAATTCATGAGAATCAAGTACAATATAACACAAACATAAAAATAATTTAGGAAAGTCCTTTTAATGTATTATTGAATTTAGTTTTCTAATATTTTGTTGAGAATATTTGTATCAGTGCTCATCAGGAACATTAACCTATAATTTTCTTTTCTTATAGTATCCTTGTCTTCCTTTGGTGTCACGGTAATGTGGGCCTCATAAAATGAATTTGGAAGTGATTTTTCCTTGTCTGTGTTTTTGAAGAATTGATACTAATTTTAAAAAAATGTTTGGTACAATTTTCACGTGTAAAGCCATCAGTCCTAGACTGTTTTTTTTGATTGCTGATTCAACTTCCTTACTAGTAATTGATCTATTGGATTTTCTGTTTCTTCATGATTCAGTATTGGTAGGCTGTATATTTTTAGAAATGTATCCATTTCTTCTAGGTTATCTAAATTTTTGGTGTATAATTGTTCAAAGTAGTTTCCTTACTGTCTCAAGTATTTCTATGATGTCAGTTGTAATATCTCCTCTTTTATTTCTGATTTTATTTACTTGAGTCTTTTTTTATTAATCTAGTAAAAATTTGTCAATTTATCTTTAAAAAAGCTTAATTTTGTTGATCTTTTCTATTATCTTTCTACTTTCTATTTCAATTATTTCTACCTGATCTATATTAATTCTTTTTTTCCATTAACTTTAAGCTTAATTTGTTGTTTTTTTCTAGTTCTTTGAGATGTAAAGTTACATTGTTTACTTGAGATCTTTCTTTTTTATTAATGTAGGTACTTATCACTATAAATTTCCCTCTTAGAATTGCTTTAGGTGTATGCCATAAGTTTTGGCATGTTCTGTTTCCATTTTCACTTGTCTGAATATATTTTTTGATTTCCCTTTTGATTTCTTCTTTGATCCATTGGTTGTTTGGGAGTGTGGTATATAACCCCCTGCTGCTGCTGCTGTCACTTCAGTCGTGTCCGACTCTGTGCGACCCCATAGACGGCAGCCCACCAGGCTCCCCCGTCCCTGGGATTCTCCAGGCAAGAACACTGGAGTGGGTTGCCATTTCCTTCTCCAATGCATGAAAGTGAAAAGTGAAAGGGAAGTCGCTCAGTCGTGTCCGACTCTTAGCGACCCCATGGACTGCAGCCCAGCAGGCTCCTCCATCCATGGGATTTTCCAGGCAAGAGTACTGGAGTGGGGTGCCATTGCCTTCTCTATATAACCTCCAGACATTTGTAAATTTTCCACTTCTTCTCTTGTCATTGATTTCTTATTTCACACCACTGTGGTCAGAGAAGATGCTCAGTATGATTTCAATATTCCTAAATTTGTTAAGGCTTGTTTTGTGATCTAATTTATCTTGGAGGTTGTTTCATGTGAAGTTGAGAAGAAAATGTAGTCTGCTCTTGTTTTTTACAATGTTCTGTTAAGTCCAACTGATATAATATGTAGTCTAAATCCAATGTTTCTTTATTGGTTTTCAAGTGGAATTTATTCCTGGGATATGAGGATGGTCAATACCCACAAATCAATAAAGATGATATACTACAACAACAAATGAAGACTGGAAACTGACCATCTCAATAAATACAAAAAAAGAATTAAATGACAAAGGAGAACCTGGGAAAAACTTTTACAATTTATATTAGAGACAAAGTACTAATTTCCCCCAAATCTAGATGACTACTCAAAATGGAGAAGAGAAAGATTAACAAGCCAGGAATCACAACAGCCAAAAGGGCAAATAATATTGACAGTGTTTACAGAAAAAGTCATGCAAATTATTTTATAACATATGAAAATATGTTTAATCGCATTTATAACAAAAGAAGTGAAATATTCCTCTACTTCTATGAAAGTGGCAAAATTCTAAAAGTTTGATAAGTCATAGCTACATTTCTACACTGACCTATAACGGAATAAACTACTTCACTAAGCATAGAGAGTAGTCTGGTAATCTCTATCAAAATTCATCTATTTCTTTGTATATTTATATAATTTATATTTACATCTACATGTAAATATTATAAACTAGAAGCCCCTAAGAAGGTGGCAAAATCATAGACAGTTGATATTTTGTTTTAATGACCTAACTGAAATAAATTATACATTATTTATTAAGACTTTATGATATTCTCTTAGTTTATAGCTCTTTCTGAAAGCAATTTATTCTTTAAAAATGCTGATAATTGATTCTATAAAAAGTAAACATTTAATAGCAGTGTGAGTCATTTAGAACATTTCAATATAAGGCCAGGTAGTTTTCCTACACAGAACAATAAAGGGTTGTTTACTGTTCTTTCTCTTTCTGGATTATATCCATAGTTTTATTGGTTTCCTTTGAAATCATTTATACAAATTAATTTTATATGGCCCAAAACCAATGCTATACAATTTTGAATGCTTCCAGAGGCAGTCATTTTTTTCCCTTAAAAAAGGCTTTGCTGCAGTAATATAACAATGCTGCCATTATTTTCAAAGAATAAGATTTTATGCTGGTTGTTATTTTGCAAACAATGGATTTCTTCCTGTCTTATATTTCACAGGTATGTTGAGTTTCCATTTCACAAAACTGATTGTGCTCAACAATTTCATTACTGATTCTTTCTGTATGTCCTATATGCTTTGACAATTCACCAGAAAGATAACTAGATGCAAAAGACATGTGTTATTCCAAACATAATTATCCAACAGCCTTTTTTCCCAAAGGATATCTACCAAGTTTGCATTAAGGAAGAAAGCTAAACCTTAAAGGAACAATGATTCATCACACTGATAAAAACAAATACCATAGTATCTCAACTTCAGAGATCTGGTGATGGCAGTTAGATGTAACATAAATTTTAGTGTTTCCAAGGAATATATTCCTTTGAAGTCTCTATTTCAATAGAAAAGATATTTTGAGGAGAAATGTTCTGGGCCATTAAATAAGAAAATTAATGAAACATAATGACATTTTCACTGTGGTCAAGCCATTATACTTTTTAAAAAAAATTGGAAATAGAATAAACTGTGACAAATAATGCTCACTAATATCTAAGTTCTTTCAGTATATTTTACAAATATAACCAAAAGAACCTTCTAACTGCCCTGAAAGTTCTACAGATCTGGAAGTACCTTATCACAGGCTAAATGTTTATATATCAAGTGTGTTGCTTTTGTTGTTTACTCGCTAAGTCATAGTAGACTGTTTTGAGACCCCATGGACCATGGACTGTAGCCGGCAAAGCTCCTCTGTCCATGGGACTTCGCAGGCAAGAATACCTGAGTGGATTGTCATTTCCTTCTCCAGGGGATCTTCCCAACCAAAGGATCAGTCCTATGTCTCTTGCTTTGGCAAGTGGATTTTTTACCAATGAGCCACCTGGGAATCCCGTATGTCAGGTATACTTGGGAATAAAAATAATGGGAGAAAAGTCCGAAAAGAGGACTGTCTAAAAGGACTAACAATAATTTTGAGTACTTATTACATTCCAGGCACATTCACAGTTGTAGGGTTCTTAGTTTGATGTCTTTATCCCCTAGAACTTAGTTGTTAGGAAGGCAGGATTGGTCTACCCTGTTCAGCAGACTATTTCTTGGGTCTTAGTTTTCTGATTTGTAAAATGACTGGGCTGAGTTGTGGTCTTAGAGGGATTCTCTGTTTTAAAATGTGATCCAGAAAACTAAGTCTATCATTTTTTTTTTTGACATTGAATTACAAAACTGGATAAATGGAGTCACTAGAGTTTTGTTGTTTTATTTTCATTCAAAAGTACCTATTTTAATTTTTTCTAACTTTCAAAACTGTACTAGAAATATTTCTGTAAAACTAAATTTTAATACTTTGTATTTTTCATTGGGATTCATTAGAATTCAAGAAAGAAATATTTGGTTTTATGGGAAGTGCTTATTCATCTTTATGTGCTTTAAGCAGAGTCATTAATTTTTAAAAGAGCAAATCTTATAATAGTTCTATCACTTTTCTTTAAGAACAATAGAGAAATAATAGAAGTGACTAATTTTTACCAAGGATAAGGTTTTTGGCTGAAATGACCAAGGATCTGACTCAGTATGGCAATTCATGTGATCAGAAAATACATGGAAAAAAGAAATGAGAGGAACTACTCCATTATGTTCTTAAGAATTGTGATCCTGCTCCTCAAATTAATTTACAGTGGAAACAGTGTCAGACTTTATTTTTTGGGCTCCAAAATCACTGCAGATGGTGATTCCAGCCATGAAATTAAAAGACGCTTACTCCTTGGAAGAAAAGTTATGACCAACCTAGATAGCATATTCAAAAGCAGGGGTATTACTTTGCCAAAAAAGGTCTGTCTAGTCAAGGCTATGGTTTTTCCAGTGGTCATGTATGGATGTGAAAGTTGGATTGTGAAGAAAGCTGAGCACTGAAGAATTGATGCTTTTGAACTGTGGTGCTGGAGAAGACTCTTGAGAGTCCCTTGGACTGCAAGGAGATCCAACCAGTCCATCCTAAAGGAGACCAGTCCTGGGCGTTCATTGGAAGGACTGATGCTGAGGCTGAAACTCCAATACTTTGGCCACCTCATGCAAAGAGTTGACTCATTGGAAAGGACCCTGATGCTGGGAGGGATTGGGGGCAGGAGGAGAAGGGGACAACAGAGGACGAGATGGCTGGATGGCATCACCGACTCTATGTACATGAGTTTGGGTGAACTCTGGGAGTTGGTGATAGACAGGGAGGCCTGGTGTGCTGCGATTCATGGGGTTGCAAAGAGTCAGACACGACTGAGTGACTGAACTGAACTGAACTGAATGTAGGAGAATGAGCCATAGCACAGAAGTATATCAATTTTATAAGTAAGAATAAAGTATATATCAAAAGATGCAAATGATAGCACTTAAGAAACCAGTGACAAGAACAATTTTAGGGCTAAATTTTATCATAAGGGCTGTTCAAAATATATTGATGCTTCTTCTTTTGGGCACATCATAAAGCCGGACTATGCTTCTTTTTCCTTCTCCAGTTAGGCTTGGCTATGTGGTTGCTTTGTCAGGAAGTGTTAAGAGCCAGTGAGTGATTCACCGCATTCCTTTCCTCCAGGGGCAGCAAATATGGAGATATGAGTTGTGATGGAGTCTGCCAGCCTGGATTCTTCAGTGACTTTGCTGAGCAGAGGCCCCTGGCAGCCTAAACTGCACTCAACTTACAGTGTAAATTAGTCTGGTTTTAAGCTATAGAGCGTTTGGCATTGTCTCATATTAGAGACAACGTTTTAGAGCACTTAGAATTCAGACTCTCTCCATCTTTGACTAGATGGACCAATCCTGATTAAGTACACAAAGTCCTAATGATTTTCACATTAAAATAATCTGACTTTCTGATTCATAATATTTCCTGACTCATAGTTTTATTATTACAATAGAAATTAGTTAAATATTGCATCCTATAAAATAATCCTACCTTGAATATTCCAGTATGTAAGATTCAAGTTGCATATAAAAACTCTGATACTACTAAATCTTTAAAAAACTGCACCCATGAAAAAAGCCTGTTTTTACCAAGCTTATAGACAGTGTATTTTATTAACATTACTGTTAAAGAATAAGCTTCTCAAAAGCATTAGTTATAAAACTGAATAAAACTCAGAGACAGAATTTTTATATTCATACAAATGTCTGGCAGTCTAGTGAGGATCAAATGAAATTTGTAGTTGACAATTAATATGTGATGTTTATTGGCACATGAAGGGAATAAAACTGGGTTATTTCTTACCCGAATTTTCCATTTTAGAAATATTAACACTTAAAGGAGAAAACTGCCAAATCAACACTTTACTTTGGCTGGAAAATTAAAGAAAATATCAGGATGCCAAATCTACATGTACTCACTAAATTATATATTTCATTAAGGTGACTAAAATAAAATACCTTCAACCATCTTTTTATATATTATTTTTGTATATTCTTTGCCAGCCTTAATCTATACCCTAGATAATTCAGTATTTTCCCAGTTTGCAGGAAGGTATCAGACTTAGAAGATTAGTTTAGAAAATGGAGAAACCTAACCCCCATTCTCAGCATCTTGTGTTATTACTATTGATTTTCCCCATGGCACTGAAGTATAGATCCAGAGACAGCCAGCTATACCCTGAATACTGAAAAGAGACAGCGAAGAGCAATATCTCTAATTCACCATTTATGACCACAGATACTTGAGACCTTTGGACACTCTGAGTACCTGAGTTTCTTTAAAGGCACTCCAGTGCTAGTTTATATACATACCAAGTGCTGAAAAATTATTTACTGAATAAATTAATGTCTACCCTGATTCTTTACCTTGTTTGGGGAAGACATATCATGTAAAAATGTCTTTAAGAAAAGACTTTCTGGAGAAAGACCTACAAAAAAGAATAGCATCTCTGAACAATGAAATTGGCAAAGAGAAAGAATAGAAGTTATCAAACACCATTAGGGGTTATAATCAGTCATCGGTTCCACTCTCATTATAGCAAGGCCTGCACATTCCTTTATAAATTTAATAAAAATAGTGATTAATCATTTGCCACATCTAGACCTCTGCTGATTTTGAAGGATAGAGGCAAAAAGAAAAATGGTCTTCACAGAGCTTAGAGCCTATCAGAAAAGTCAGCAAATAAAAGAAATGATAACAATTATATGTAACATTTGAGTGTTATTGCCAGCCACTAGTAAAAGTACTTTTAATGTATGAACTTATTTGTGTGTGCTTGTGCTTAGTCACTCAGTCGTGTCTAACTCTTTGCGACCCCATAGACTGTAGCCCGCCAGGCTCCTCTGTCCTGGGGATTCTCCAGGCAAGAATCCTGGAGTGGGTTGCCATGCCCTCCTCCAGAGGATCTTCCCAACCTATGGATCGAACCCAGGTTTCTCGCATTGTAGGCCGATTCTTTACCATGTGAGCCACCAGGGAAGCCCATTTAACTTACTTAGTCCTCACAATAATTTTAAGAGGGAGGTTCTATTATTAACATTGCCATTTTACAGATGACAAAGTGAGACACAGAACTGCCTCTGGACAATTAGCAGTAAGAGGCAAAGTCAGGTTCTGAAGAACAGCAGTCTGGCTGCACGTCTCACGCTCTAATGCTCTCTAATCAACTAATGACTGCAATACCAGAGCAAATATAAGGGTCAGTAGGCCTTTAAGGCAAACAGGACTTAGTCTAGACTTTCGAGAAGAACTTATCTTTAATCTGGGATTTGATGGACTTAGTCAGATGAATATTTTGTTATCACTTGTTCCCAATTTGAATGAAAGGGAAAATAGCCGAACTTGTTTAATGACAATCTAAATGTTATCTCAAAACCCATCTGTATTCTATATTTAAATAATCTTGGATGGACACTGCCATTATTACAAAAGAAACTGTGAGGTTAGCATTTCCTTATATGTATTTCACAGAATTTTTCATTAATATCCATGAAAGTAGGTTTAGAATAAAACAGATCTCCCCACCCCCCCAACTCCACCCCAGTTGTCTTTCTGAATGGTTCAGTTTTTAGAAAGCTATGTTCTCAAGGTAAAGCTCTCATAAATGAAAAAGTTGGCACTACCACGGGTGGTCTAGAATCTTATAAGATGTAACATGAGATATACAGTTTAAAGTATATAGATAGAGTGTCACATAACATTCCTAGCAAAATCCATTATTGTACATAAATTATTTGAGATCACACAATCATTTGTTGCAGTGGAAGTTTGCTATTATCTGTCCATTGTTGACAAACCTCTTTTCATGCTCAAAATTCAGTGGTGAAATGAGATAAACCTTCATTGTCTATAGTGACTAAGCCGATGAAAAAGCTGGAGGTATTATGAACACTATACCTCATCCCCTGGCTTCTTACCCAGTATGTTAGAAATTTGTTTTGGACTGAGCAGGATGCTTAGAAATATATTTATACTTTCACAGGGGAATATTTAAAGTAAAGAAGAATGAAAGGAGCTAACAGCTAATTCTGCCCCAAGATAGAGCAATAGAAAGTGAAAGTTGCTCAGTCATATCCAACTCTTTGTGACCCCATGGACTATATACAGTTCATGGAATTCTCCAGGCCAGAATACTGGCATGAGTAGCATTCCCTTCTCCAAGGGATCTTCCCAATCCAGTGATCGAACCCAGGTCTCCCCACTTTGCAGGTAGATTCTTTACCAACTGAGCCACCAGGAAAGCCCTTAGAGAAATAGAAAAGGAAACAAATAGTTTGTTTAGTTTGTTTCAGTTAAATTCTCCCCAGTCAGATCTTTTAGCATAAACCATGGTTATTACATGGAAAGGAAGCAAAGTATTTAAACATTTATAAATAGGAATATTTATTAAAAATTCATTTAACATATGCATTCTTTCTCTCATTAAGACAAAGAGAACCTACCCTCCACCAGGAATTGAGTTCAATTAGCAAAGCCATTCTAAAGGAGATCAGTCCTGGGTGTTCATTGGAAGGACTGATGCTAAAGCTGAAACTCCAGTACTTTGGCCACCTCATGCGAAGAGTTGACTCATTGGAAAAGACTCTGATGCTGGGAGGGATTGGGGGCAGGAGGAGAAGGGGATGACAGAGGATGAGATGGCTGGATGGCATCACCGACTCAATGGATGTGAGTCTGAGTGAACTCCGAGAGCTGGTGATGGACAGGGAGGCCTGGCGTGCTGCGATTCACGGGGTCGCAAAGAGTCGGACACGACTGAGCGACTGAACTGAACTGAAAGTGAACAAGATTATAATGTAACCCTGGGGATTTTTGCGTAATACAAAAAAGAGTTAATGAACCCAACTTTTAATGAAAGTAATGCATAATGAGTACATTCCATCACTACAGGAGAATTTAGCACTCCTTAGAATTTCCACAGCATGAAATAGTCTGTGTACTGATCATCTACTCCCTTGATAAATATCTCAGGCAGAAGAGTTTAACAGCTAAGGCAGTAGATTTTAGTGATTAAGCAAGCTCTGGACTTAGTCATGTTTAAATTTCAACTATGTAAATTATTAACCATATAGCTTTGAGCAAGTCAATATAAACTGGTTTCCAATTCTGTGAAATGAAGATCATAATGAAATTTGCTCTGTAAAATTTTTGAAGACTAAGTATTTCTATAAATAAAGTAAAAATCTAAGAGAGTTTTAGATAAGAAGACACCAGCCAAGTTGCTCTTACTGTTTATAAACCTGAGTTTTGGCTTCTTAGTTTTACATGTCTTTGATGCCACATTAGAATTTTTACAAAATAGATGTTATTTTAACTTTTTTTTCCTGTTTTTGATACATTTTGCTTAATAGAATATTTGGAGGAACACTTGCATTTTGTGTGTGTGTGTGAAAGATACAACATATCTCTCAGTGACCCATTCCATTTAATTTACTTTATTGTCTTTCACCATTATTTATTGTACAGAGAGAGCAGTCCTCTGAATACTGAGTAAGTTCGAGGTTTCTGAGTAACACTGTTAAGTTATATTTCTTGACACTTCCTTCTTATACTGTACAGCACAGTCTATACCACATGGCATGAACAGTTCACCTCAACTTTCCACCTGATCACCCATCATCTGGCAGCTTCACTGCACACTTGTGAGCTGGGGCACACGTGGGGAGGGCTATGAGCCAGTTACTGGGGGCTGATGTGCAGAATAATATGATGCAGAAAAATTTTAACTAATCATAGACAAAACAAAGGCTTAAGAAAATCCTATTTCCTTCCTATCAATCACTCTAGGTTGAACCGGAGGAAGGGACAACCAGATTTGACTGACTTTCCCTTACGAGCAGTTTGCTTTTCTCTAAGCCAACCTTGTCTGTCTGGGGATTAAGGTGGGGTCATGAGAGATTTCCCAAGCGAGGGCTGTGGAGACTGGCTGAAGGCTGTGCAAACACGTGAGGTGGAAATTCAATACAATGAATGTGCTGACCTCTTCCCTTCCTTTTCCATTCTCTAATTAATTAAAATGTCAAGCTGCACAGGCCAAGATGACTTTCGCAAAGTCAATATCCATCTAATATGAGGCGAGCAAGGTTTCATTTCCAGGTTTGTTTTTCTGGTTGCCGCTGCTGTCCCTTGCCTGAGTTTGTCGTAGCAGTGGGACCAAGGCGTGAGAAAATATAAGGCTGGGGACAGCTCGTTTCTGAAAGCTTTCCACACTCGCTGTTTATTTCCCCACTTCTGATTCTTATAGGTAATTCCTAAATAGTCTAGCCATATTTCACTATACGGTTGCCAAATTTTCTTTCCTCAACTCTTCTAAAACTGTCTCCATAACCTTAAAACTCCATAATCTAAAAATCCATAATCTTAAAACTCTTTTACGTTATTACTTTACTTCTCTATTCCTGTACTAGGACAGTATCAAGAGTAACAGCAGCTGTTTATTGACTTCCAAGTACATGCCAGTTCCTCCAGTCCTCACAAAAGTGCCTGCCTGCAGCATGAATCCCGAGGACAGCCAGTGAGGGGAAGGGCAGGATCTAAGTAGAGAAATGGAGACTGAGAAGGATGGATTCATTTACCCAAGGTCACATAACTAGTAAAATCCTTTAAAACTCAAGATTCTCTGACTTAAAAGACAGGGCTCAATATATTCCTGTACAATCTTACTTAAAACCACCCTTCTCTATTTCTATTCCAGACCTCGAGTACTACTAAGGCAAAGAACTCCTCTTATTGAAGCTATTTTAGCATCTAAAAACTATGCTATACAAATAACTGGCCCTAAATATACACTCTTTTCATGATGGCTTAGTCAGAGAAATGATGCATTTTGCTGACCTCTGATTATATTTATCTGAAGATTGGCATGATAGAGGAAATTTGAAATGGTCCCTACCTACAGTCTGCTGATGTGGAAAGGGGATATATCACCCCTCTCTCCCTGCTTAATCTACCCACTAAGGAAGATTTTTTTCCAGTCCATCCATGGTATCAGTGGTTAGTCTATTTCATTCAAAATATAATTCTCTAGACTCTATCCACTCTTAGCTCAAAGAAATTTGAGCACCAAATTTAGTGAGAGGAATTTTTTTCCTATTCAACTGGCTATCTGCCTTAGTGAAATGTTAGTAAGAGAAAAACTTTCAGGAATTTGGACGTATTTTACAGTATCTGGAATGGAAAGCAGTGTGTTGCTATGAAATTGCTAACTTTCAATAACCTAACTAGAATTTTCTTAGCTCACAGAACATTTATCGTGATACATTTAGCTACTTATATTAATCAAGTAACATGTGAAACTTCATTTTCATCAATATGCTTTTCATTCTGTCAACTTTTAAATTAATTCATAACTAGTTGTCTAAGTACTTTCATTAGCCAACGATACAATTTCCTTCCAATTTCATTTATAATAGCAAATATAAAATACAAACTCCATATATATTTCAGATGACTTGACTTTCTAGTTTGATTTTTTTTCCAGATTTTTGGCTTTCCATTTCTCAAGGTCAAGTAGAGAGAAGGGTATAGTTTAGGACCCTGGTCTGACCCTGTTCTTTGTATTTGGACTCCATTTCTAGAGGAGGTGGGTATCTAATCTTTACCAAATACAAGATAAAGATAAAACTGACGTCAATCCTAAGCACACTGAGAACAGTCTGTGGGAGCAGTGACTCTCCTGATGAACTCTAATCTCAGACATTATCTCAGAACAAGTTTTTTGTTTTCAGAAACCATCACCAGTCACACGCATCTGGGCAAGGGGGCGACTTCTCGTCCACACTGTATGGCTTGCCATCACCTTTGGGTATTTCCGTTCTCAATCACATTTTAGCATCACATCCTTTTCAAAAGATTCTTTCGTTATTTTGCAGTCAGTTTCTCCTCTTTCTTTCTCATGGGTAAGAGTTTTATCTGTTTAGATCTTCCTCTTTCTACCTCCTACATACGAAATTTTCTAGCATTTTCAAGCTATGTGAGGGAAGAATCCTTATGGATTTTTATTTCTTTCCTCTGTAATCTTCTGCAATTTAAAAACTTTCCAATTCATATTCAAATTGGCCTCATTTTCTTCTTCAGCAATGTCCTGTACATTTTGTTCTTCAGAAGCATAAATACCCCTCACCCCCCACCTCCTCCTCAACCTGCTACTTCTCTGTTTACTTTTCACTGGGGCATCCTGTCACACTGGTCTCTGCAAAGTTGCAGAGCACTGGACTGAATACTTTCTACATGCTGGTACACTCCTCAGTCTACTTTTGACGATACATTTTGTCCACTTAGAAAAAAAAAAAGCAACTTTTCTGTACAATTCCACTCACACCTGAATTTTTCTACACAAATCCAAATCCATTCAAACCTTCCTTGGGAGAGTCTGTAATATTACATTGCCATTTCTGCAGACACAGAGCAATGTTCTTTATGTCTCATGCCTAAATTGAATCATCTGGTACATGTTTCTCTGCAAATGACTCCCAGAAATTTTTTAGCTTCCCAGTATGCTTATTTTAACATTTGTCATGTACCATTTCATCCCCAAAGGTTAAAGCAAATTGCTTCATGCCAGTAATTTGAATATTAAATAACAGTAAATATCTGTTAGGGGAAGCAGACTGATTGAAACTGCCCACCCTGGCCAAGCACCATGGTAACCATTTGCATGCGTTGCTTTACAACAGGAGGTCCTGGTAAGGAACACTGAACTAATAAGCCTCCACCAACCAGAGGAGTTCAGGAAAGGTCAAAAGGAAACACTACATGTCCGACCACCTCCAGAATCCTTCTCTCTGGCATTCATCTTGGCCGAACAAGGCGTGCACCACCAGGAAGGACTCTGAGTCAGAATGATTGGCTAAAGACAACCGGGAAACTAATCCCATCCCCATAAAACCCGAGACTGCAAGCCATGTGACAGAGCTGTTCTCCTGGGTTCCCTTACCCTACTGCTTTCCACCCGGGTGCCCTTTCCCAATAAAATCTCTTGCTTTGTCAGCAGATGTGTCTCCTCGGACAATTTATTTCCGAGTGTTAGACAAGAGCCTAGTTTCGAGCCCTGGAAGGGGTCCCTCTTCCTTCAACAAAGAGCCCAGTTTCAGGCCCTGGAAGGGGTCCCCCTTCCTGCAACATATCTTTTCACATAATTCCCAATGAATTATTGATGTCACCATCTGCTTCCCTACAGAGTCTTGTGTGGGGATTTCTCCTTAATATCTGTGTATCTTACATTGACATGAAGTTGTTGTTTCAAAGGTTGTGTGAGTTTCTTTTCTCCTTCAGAGACTAACATGCTTTCCTGGCTTTCCAGCGCCCTTCTTCCTTCCAGGCCAGGCCACCACCAACTTCCTCCCATCTCCTGATTTCTCAAATGCTATGTGTCTGCAATCGGTTGCTTGAAAACAGCTAAGTTTTATGCTTTTGTATTTTATTCTGAATCATCCTAAAAGCTCTTTGTTTCTAAAAGAAAAGAAACAAATGACTGCTTAATTTTAAGTTCACTTCTCCCAACAATGGTCTCCCCTTTATCTCCCCAGTGACCTTTCATGCTTACTACCTCAGGTTGGTTCTTTCCTCATGAGTAATAATTAAGTTAAGGTTTAAACCAGAAGACATGAGACTGGAATTCAGACAACCTGAGATCTGAAGCTTAGTTCTTTTATATGTGAGCTATGTGACTGTAAAGCTTTCAGAGTAATAACAACTTGTTCAGTAAAAAACACAAAATAAGGGTAACTATAAAGACCTTGTGGATTTACTGGATTTAATGTTATTTTCTCTGAATTCTCACTCTATACCCCAGCCTCAGTTTGAGTAAATCTATCCTTCTCCCCTCTATGCAGCTCTGTGTGAGTGTGAGTGTGAAAGTCGCTCAGTTGTGTCCAACTCTTTGCGACCCCGTGGACTATACAGTCCATGGAATTCTCCAGGCCAGAATACTGGAGTGAGTAGTCGTTCCCTTCTCCAGGGGATCTTCCCAACCCAGGAATAGAACCAGGGTCTTCTGCATTGCACGCGGATTCTTTACCAACCGAGCTATCAGGGAAGCCCCATGCAGATCTGTGCCTCTTAAGTTTTCTAGACCATATTAACAGACACCATTGAGCTGTAACTAGTTTTCTAGAGACAGTAAAGTGATTGTGAATGTGAATTCTCAAGCCATAATCTTGGACATGAATCCTGGTTCTAAATTTCTGAATACCCTTCGCAATTTCCTTAGACTCTCTGTGTCTTGGTTTTCTCGTTTATAAAATGAGAAATGTAATAGCATCTACTTCATATGACTTGTAAGAATAAATTATGTTTTAATGTATGTAAAGTACTTAACATAGTATGTGCCCTACAGTAACTGCTTCATTAAAATTATGAATCTCATTTCAACTGGAATCTCTTTGATGGCAACATTTCAATCCCACCCACTTAGTTCTTCCTAGCAGCAAGCATATTGTCTAGAATACTGTATGTGCTCAATTAATGTTTAATGAATTGGACTAAATTGAGTAACAGCATCTAGATTGTTCTTTGGTTCATGTCTGGGACTTGGCAAATGTTTGTTTTCCTTGTCACAAGTTCTGTGATTCTGATTTGGAGGAAGTTTGTCCTAGAAAAGTTGTGTGTATTCGGTAGCACATTAAATGGAATATAATGGGCTTCCCAGATGGTGCTAGTGGTAAAGAAACCCCTGCCAATACGGTAGACATAAGAGATGTGGGTTCAATCTCCAGGTCTGGAATATCCCCTGAAGGAGGGCATGGCAACCCACAACAGTATTCTTGCCTGGACAATTCTATGGACAGAGGAGCCTGGTGGGCTATAGTCCATAGGGTCACAAAGAGTCAGACATGACTGAAGCGACTTAGCACACAAGTGTACTGAAGCCCAGGTGTTCTCAATGTCAAGCTAAGCTATACTGTTTCAGGAAGTGAACTTGGGCCTTGGGCCCCCATCTTTCAAGTCCCGCATCTTGGCTAATAGTGAGTACTTCTTATCTTTAAAGATGTTTTCACGTAATATTCTGGCTTTGGGAGCCAAGGCACATGGTGAGGTGTGGTTGACAATGTTAAGTATGTCTGAGGTCACCTGAAGTTCCAATCTATTTTCAAATCAAAGACCTAATGAAATACCATTGAATAAAAATAACTAAACCCTTGATATTCAAGTGAAAAACTGCTTGTTTTTCCTCCTATCCACCTTATAGAAGCTTTAAAAAGCCGAAGAATTGCATTAACCACTACATTAGCCACTTTCCATGATGTCTTATCAGAGCCAGCTTGAATAATCTATCATTACTATTATTATTATTTAAATTACATACTTGTGGTCCAATTATTACTCTCCTAAGTAACAAGCTATTGCCTTGATTCCTCAAATTAAAAGGAAAACTAATAAACATTTCCTAAAATCAAACTCAAGCACATCTTTAAAAAAATTTCCCTATATCATGACCACTGTTCTGTTAAAAAGAAAAGTAACACAAAAAGATTGTTAGAAAAAAGGAAAGTAGAGTAAATTATTCAGTGAATGGTTACAGGTACTATGTTGAACAGCCTCCTTGAAGTGGTTTGACTAAAAATAAAATTGCTTCTTGATTGGCATCTCATAATTTTCAGGAAGTATGAATTTTAATCATTGCCATTTTAATAGAAGAAGGAAAAAATAAGAAAAATAAACTCATGTTAGGAAGAGAAAAACTCTTGCGTTTACCATTTCATTTGGGTTTGATTAAGCAGCACACCACAAAACGAACAGACACTAACCTTTGCAGCAAGAAGTCCACCAAACCTTCCTGAATATCATTAGGCTATGAATTAGTTCCAAGTGCATTATTCCAGCATGTCTTACACTATTGCTTTGAGATAAAATGAAAAATCTTGAAGAAAGGGTATATCAGTTCCATATAATAGCTGGAAATCATTGGAACTTATATGACAACACTGGGAGATAATCAGAAAGCCTAGGGGGTGCCCAACTATCTAGGTCTATCTCCATGAGTGTCCAACCAAAATGAGGAGCTGTGGTTTTGCAGAGAAGATCCACAACATCATGATGTGATAGGAATCACTTGCTAGGACTCGAGGTTCATAACCATAAAGATTGTTGCTTTACAGGCGTAATATTTGACTTCACAGGGAAATGTACCTGGTGTTCCAGTGTCTTAGCTAGGGGAAGGTTTTGAATGAGGAATAGGCTGGCATACAAAACTAGCCTGAAACTCTCTTGAAAATCTTAAGAAAATCTTATTCTTGTGGTATTGTGCCATTTCACTGAGAGGAAACAGCTTGGTCATCATCTGGGGATATAGCACTACCTGTCACATTTGCCTGAATCCAGACCTAGCTGTTTGTATAATTTGTGGCTGGTTGTATACTTTGTGGTTCTGCTTTTTGTTTAGATGGTTATGCATTGCAGAAACACTGCAATGGATGGTGGCAAAGGCTATTAGCTCCTTCTGGATTTCAGAGAGCCTGCTGTTTTAGATCGAAAATGCTTTGTTGTGTTTTGAGTAAAAAAAGCAGATTAAAAGGCAGTTGGGTGTTCAAACACTATAAACAGAAATAGGTCAGTATTTTGTCTATCTATTTCTTCATTAGAATGCTTCTCTTATATTTATTTTAACTTAATATCATCTCTAATAGGAAAAATAGTTGAGCTTCTTCATCCCTAAGGAAGAGGGGAAAAAAAAAACCCAAAAACTGTTTCAGTAAGGAAGTCATTTAATGCAGAATCTTTGTGAAAAATGATACCCTGTTATAGCTTTTAATATAAATGGATTTTGTAAGTTTCATAATTGAACTCCAAGGTACATACTAGTTAAAATTGCAATATAAAATAACATTATGTACCTATAAAATATAAAATTAAATTGTAAAAATAAAATGAACATTTTCCCCCAAAGCAGAACATTTTAACAGCCAGAAAAGAAAGCAATTACAACCCTAGTTCTATAGATCAGTTAAGATTTTTTGAGAATGTTTTGTTTCTATGAGGCTGTAATGGTGTATTTTTAAGGTAAGGTGGAAAGACTATTCATCAGGAATAAATCAAATAGCATTTTTTATGAGCATATAAGAAGCTTGTGTTCTGTTGACCTCATCATCTAATTACCCCATCAGTGATGGATGGCCCACCAAACTTTGGTCCATCCATGATTTATGGTACAGCAATGGGATGAATAGATAATGGAGCCCTCCAGGCTAAGATTCTAGGTTCTGCACGCTTGTTGTATTAAGACTGAATAAAAACATGTCTATTGAGCTAACAACATATGAGAAGCCAGCACTAGATGCTGCAGAAGATACGGAGATGACAAAAGATAGCCCCACCTCTAACTCCTACACAGCTACAGAGGCTGTCAATGTAGGATGAGGTTTCCAAGGAGGAAAAACTGGTGTGATGTTAAGAACATGAGGAAAGAATTATGGGAGAGAAAGCACTTGAAGGACACACTTTTGGCAGACTGAAATGGAGACGTGGGGACAAGAACAATACAGGTGGATGGAAGAATGTGGGGGAGTCAATTCAGTAAAGGATATGAGAACAGGCTCCAGATAACTGGTTTCATTGAAGATTTGCTTCTTCCAAGATGAAAATCATCAGTGTCAACATTGTGTTTATGGTTTGAGAAGTAATAGATCTCATAGTAAAATAAATTAAAATACAAAGAATCTTTTGATGAAAAATACAGAAGCCCAAGAGAATTAATGAATAAACAAGGTAGGTTTTATGGCAAAACCTTGATTAAACTAATGGCATCAGAAACCACCCTTTAGTTAGAAAATATAATAAAATCTGTACTATGTAAACAACAGTATTGCTAGATGTGAGTCTAATAATAAGAATCCATGGCCTAAATGGAGTAAATTATAAAACTTTAATGAAAGGTGATAAGAAAAATCAAATAACTGGAAAAATAAATGTCCTACTTCTGAGTGGAAAGATTAAAAAATGTGGATATCCAAAAGTGTGTAAATTTAATGTAGGTAAGTCAAAATATTAATTGATAGCTGTTTAGGAGGCCTTATAATTCTTAGAAAACAACCATGGGGATTTTGAAAAGAAAGAGCAACATTATATGCCTAAGCAGATAAGAAAATGCTATAAAGCTATAATTAGTAGGATTGTATGGCACTATCAAAAGTCTCAACAAAGATCAATGAGTGTATAAGTCCAAAAAAGACTAACATGAACAATGGAAAGTAAAATTATATTTCAGATCACTAGAGACAGTATGGATAACAAAGCCATTGTTGGAACAGCGCACATTTGTATGTTTTGAGGGTAAATTTTACAATTTTCTCATAATTTAAATGTTCATACTTTTAGATATGGCAGCTGCTACTGCTGCTGCTAAGTCGCTTCAGTCGTGTCCGACTCTGTGTGACCCCATAGATGGCAGCCCACCAGGCTCCCCCATCCCTGGGATTCTCCAGGCAAGAACACTGGAGTGGGTTGCCATTTCCTTGTCCAATGCACGAAAGTGAAAAGTGAAAGTGAAGTCACTCAGTCATGTCTGACTCTTAGTGACCCCATGGACTGCAGCCCACCAGGCTCCTCCGTCCACGCGATTTTCCAGGCAAGAGTACTGGAGTGGGGTGCCATTGCCTTCTCCGAGATATGGCAGCAGTTCCACATAAATATATCATTATCACTTAATTGTAGCATTACTTATAAAAAAAGATGGAAAATGATATAACCAACAGGAGGTTAAAGAAATTAACATATACTGGTGCTCTGATATACTACATATTCATCAAAAAAGAAAATATTGGTATAGAAAATATTGACCATATATTCAAGCTGAAAAAGGAACATTGCAGAATGTTGTTTACACCACAGTTTTAATTGGTCAAAGCTGGTGTAAAGAAAAGAATCAAAGACAGTCCAAAGGTATCCACTTAACTTCAGAAAACTGAGAAAATGGTGGAGTTGTTCAAAGAAAGAGGGAAATAAGAGTGGGAAATTGGTTTGGTAGAGATGGTGAACTAATTTTTTAAATGTAAAAGCTCACATTGATGAATTCATTACACAGGCAATTGAAAGAGAAGGTCACTGGAGAGTTTTAAAGAGACAAGTATTTGGGGTCAGCTACCTAAAGATGAGCATTGAATCATAGTGGACAGTATTCCTGTGGTGGTGGAGAAAGCAGAAAAGAAATATTGTCCAAAGACAAAACAGTGGCAATATGTGTGTACTTAGGTAAGAAGAGGGGGCAGGAAAGAACACAGAGTAAGAGAACCAGAGACAAAGGAGGAAAACTTGCCACTGGTTGACAAGCAAGTCTAGGGAGGGTCAACAACGCGTATACTAGGAAGCTGCTTGACACGGACCTGAAAGGTGACAGACACTGGAATTACTGATAACCTTTGAGGGGACAGTCTAGGGGACTGAGTGATAAGAGGAGAAAGACTACAAGAGAGTGGGTGATAGCCCCCAATTATATATTTGACTTATATCTCCACTTGTTCCTTAACCATCTAATTATTTCATCAGTGAGGCATCAGCAGTGAATTGAATTAAAAGTAAATGAAACAGCAAGGACAGTAAAATGATTCCTGGTGACTGAACTTACATAAACAGGCACCTGTAGGCCTGCCTATACAATTTTCCAATTTGTTCAACAGACACTTCAGTCTACCACTTAGCAGGGTAAACGGCTTCACATTCTTAAGGGACCCAGTTGGACGGAGCTGAGAGATGGAGGAGAAGGCAGGGGATGACAATATTATAAATTGCACCGCAGGGGCTGTATTTACTTTCTCTCTCTAGTGAAGACTATAAATGAAACGAGATGCATTTTTCTAATCCATCTGAAGCCTTTGGTTTCTGTTTTCACCTAAAGCAAACTGACTTAAAAAGTCATTTATTTGCTTTAGATTTTCTTCAAAATAACCTATTTTAGAAAAAGAGTTCAGACAGTGAAATTAATGTGGTCATAAACAAGGCAGGGAAATGGTGACTATGAAGGGGATTAAGGAGATCTGAGAGGAGGAGAAATTTTCTTAGATGAATAAAAGGAGTGACTAAGACACATATGATTTAAGTCACCAGGAAAATGAGTCTGTCTGTCCTCTCAGAGTTGGGACTTCATGCCTGATGTGTGGGAGACTTCCCCTGAGCAGTAATAAGTCAGTAAGAAGACCCTCATCATAACTAGGTGACCTGACAACGTAAGAGTCGGGATGCGGCTATGCTAACTTTGTGTTCTCACAAAAGCCATGTCATTGTCATTATGTTATTAAACAGGCACATCCACCTAACCACAGTTCATCAAGTATTGTATCCTGAATACAGAATGCTCGAGATACTGCTGTTGATAATGAAAGATGTTAACTCCATTATGGATATCCTCCATTCAATACTTCTATTTACATTTTTACATTTACTGGCAAATAGCTTTTTCCATATGATCCTAAACAGGTGATCAAAAACTAGGGAAAGGATATAGGAAGGAGCATCATGATTTTCCCTTCACATCTTTTAGCATTTGATCAACATACCTCCTCTTCTCTTCCCTGTCTAGTCAGAAAGACTGAGATAAGAGAGTAAAAACATCTTTAGTGATCATCCAGTTAAATCTCTCCATCTCGCAGGTGATGAAACTAAGTCTCTGAGAGGTGACTTGCCTGGGGTCAAAGGGCTTGTTAATAGAAGAGGCAGAACTCAACTTCTGTCTCTTTTCTTCAAGTCTTTGTTGAACTTTTCATGTATGTAAGGAGCAGAGCCATTCCTTTTAACCTTAGGAGGGTGCTTGCAGATAATATGGGCAAATATATTGGAGAAATGCCTTGAGATGACCTTTCGATGGGTATTGCCATTACTCCTTAAACTTTTAGCCTTGCCTTGGCATTGTGGCCATTTTCATGCTATAGTTGATTTTTCAAATTCTCAAAAGATGCCCTATCTCCATTTTGCTTGTCTGTATAAATCAGAACATCAGAAGTCTTCTCTCTAGGAAGCAGCATAGTAATAGCTCTTAGTATTGAAAGTAAATATCTGTAGCTGGACATAAGGTTTATCTTCTGTACAGCATGTGCCTTCAATTTTCTGTGCCCTAATCATGAATCTAGAGGGGAATGATGATTTTACAAGACAACCCATGAGTTTTTATACATCAAAATTAAATTATCAACACAGTGCATAGTCCTCTCACAGACTCTTTGATCGTATATATCCTCAGCTAGCTAAGGTTTAAGAATTTCTCAAAATACCTGCACTGCCACTCAGTCTACCACCAGAGTTCTGGAATGCAGCCACTGTGCTAGCGGTGAGGCAGTGCTTGCCGCCTCAGAACTCTGCTGAGCTGAGCGAGTGTAGAGGATGGATATCGATGGCCATTACCCACACAATTTCTTGGGTTCCTGCTGACATCCTCATGCCCACATGCTCAGCTCATAAGAATGTGCTTTGCAGCAAGATGACCATGGTAGAGGGACCATTGCAAGGGGAGCATAAGAACTGTTTTAAGGGAATGTTAAAGTATGTCTTTGAATAGAAAGCCAGTGCTGTGAAATTCTGGGAAAATAGCACCAGATGGGCCAAGCTGGCATACAACTATCAGAAACAGTGAGAAATATTTTAAGCAAAAATGTACTGGGGACAGTCTGTAAAGCAAAAAGAAGACAGTGTTTTAAGCATCACTTAGTAAAAAGGGTCTTAGTTTTAATCTTGTTTTTAAATCTCAGTTATTTAACTTGCAGGTCCATTTTAGGAAACTACTTAGCAACTCTGAGTTTTAATTTTAAAAAATCTATAAAAAATGAGGATGGTAGTGGGTTTTTTTTTTTTTTTGTAGTGGGTTTTATTGTGAGGATTCAATAAGTCAAATAGCCTAGTGTACAGCACCTATCAGATAAAAGGTAAATGGTAAGTATCAACAAACATTGATGCCTATATAGCAAAATCTAAGGATCGCTTCCATGTGCACAAAGTGGAGAAAGAAGTTTTGGTTTCAAAATCTGTGTTTCCAATTATGCTTATAGCACCAAGATCTTCAAGCAGAAAGATTAATACAGTAAGTAAAATGAGAAGAGAAAAAAAAGAGTCTCACTTTAAGTGGAAAGTTGGAATACTTTCAGAATTTCCACGTAATCTCAAAAGGTTGAGAAAATCAAAGGACAACATTCCAAGAACCTCCCTTCTAAGTTCCAAGGGTGAGTTCTGCAACATTCTTTTTGATGTGTAAGCTGCCCCTCAGTCAGTGAGTCGTGTGAAACTCACAAACCACAACTTAAGGGAGAAAGGGCTGTGCATTGCCCAATTGGTTGCATCCTTGGAGAAGAGACATCCAGTTGGTGTCCACTAGTCTCTGAATAATCACACATGTTATTTATTATTATTATAACCACTTATAATATAATCACTTCTTATTATGTATTAGAAGAATAAATCTGCTTTAATGGTAGGTAGCAGGACTCTGGGACTGTAGGAATACAGCTAATTTCAACGTGGTAATCCTTCCAATCAATAGAACTCTGAAAGAGTGGTTATGACAACTGAAGGAGGAAGAGGATGAACATGATAGACCAAGGTAGTTATGCTGCTTAATAAAAAAGGTAAAATGCAGAGATACAGCTTAAACAGTTCAGTTCATCAAAGACATTTCTTACTCTGAATATAACAATAAAGAGTTAAAGAGGAGTCTGTATTTATCTTCTCATTAGTAGATATGGTTTTCAGTGAAATTAAGTTCATAACTGATGGACGGGAACAAACTCACTAGCCATGTCACCATAGGGAAAAAAAGTGGCCATGGGACATTTGAAGGAGATGATGGGAAATGCTCTTTCTTACTGAGCAGCAATAGGGTCTGGAAAGATAGAGATATCAGGAGAACTGGGTTTTGCAAAGCACCTGCTGCTAAATGGAGCAACTCACAGGCATCCCCTATAAACTGTCAAATTTACAATTGTACTGTGAGGACTGAGGTTTCTCTTTTCCACAAAACTCTTCTCGCAAGACGAAAACAATATTGGCCAATTTCCCGATAAATTTCAAGTGGGCAGATTTCATCACTCTCTTTGTTCTACATTTGGAGTAAGACAGAGCAAGGCAGAGATTGAGCAGGAGTGATGAATGCTGGAATGGTTTTGGTTTCCTCTCCGAATAAGCAGAGTACTTCAGCTTCTGTGTTGGCCTGGCACTTCTCCAAGGCTGGCCTTGGTCTTTAAAAAGCACTATATTCCAAGTTGTGACCAACTTATGGTTCAGTAGCTCAGTGATGTCCAACCTTTTGTGACCCCATTGACTGCATCACAACAGGCTTCCCTGTTCTTCACCATCTCCTGGAGTTTGCTCAAACTCATTTCCATTGAGTTGGTTATGCCATCCAACCATCTTATCCTCTACTGGCTCCTTCTCCTCCTGCCCTCAATCTTTCTCAGCATCATGGTCTTTTCCAGTGAGTCAGCTCTTTGCATCAGGTGGCCAAAGTATTGGAGCTTCAGCCTCAGTCCTTCCAAAGAATAGTCAGGGTTAATTTCCTTTAGGACTGACTGGTTTGATCTCCCTACTGTCCAAGGGACTCTCAAGAGTCTTCTCCGGTACCATAGTTTGAAAGCATCAATTCTTCGGTGCTCAGCCTTCTTTATGGTCCAATTCTCACATCCATTGGAGAAGGAAATGGCAACCCACTCCAGTACTCTTGCCCGGAAAATCCCATGGATGGAGGAGGGTCGCAAAGAGTCGGACATGACTGAGTAATTTCACTTTCTTTCTTTCTCACATTCGTATATGACTATTGGAAAAACTACAGCTTTAACTATAAAGACTTTTGTTGGCAAAGTGATGTCTCTGCTTTTTAATACACTGTCTAGTTTGTCATAGCTTTCCTTTCAAGGAGCAAGTATCTTTTAATTTCATGGTGGCAGTCACCATCAGCAGTGATTTTGGAGTGATAAATGATGTGCTTTTTTTTCTTAATTTTTAATTTTCTACTGGGGTATAGTTTATTAACAATGTGATAGTTTCAGATGTACAGCAAAGTGGTTCAGTTATACATATAAATGCATCTATTTTTTTTCAAATTCTTTTCCCATTTAGGTTGTTATATGATACTGAGCAGAGTCTGATGCACTTTTAGTGGTGGGAGTGTTACTAAGGGGTTTGTCCAAACTGCCCAAGTGAGATGATGTCTAGGATGTCCTAGCTGTGAGTGAGGACCATTTGGTTCAATCCTCTGCTCTGGGTTTTCAAATTGTACTTAAAAAGAAAGACAAAAACAAAGTGAAAATAAGGTGGTATAAAACTTGCCTGAATACTTAGGATGTTCTGAAGGCAAAGATGATTAAGAATCAAGATAATAGGCCTGGTTTCCTTGGAATCCAGGACAGCAGCAGGAGGGGAAGCAGAGGCCACTCAGTTCTGCCTTCCATCTACAAGCGGGTCCTGAGCAGACCCTTCCACTTTTGCATAAACATTCCAGACACAAGGAACATGTTCCTTGCAAAGAAAATAATTTCCAGTTGTATCAGTTTGCATATTAGAAAAGTGTTACTTATTTTGAGTCCCCAGGTTATATTTGTTGGACTTTGCATTCCCAAATTATCACATAGAAAATTATATCTTAAAATATTCAATGTTATTTTCAATGAAATGGAGAGTATTTTAAAAGCCCCACAGAAATTATTTTGAAAATACTTATTTTGGAAATATTCTAGTTTTCTTCTTGGATTAACAGTTATAGAACACTCACTCTTCAGACTCTGTGATCAACAATTTACATCAATGATCTCATTTAATTCATACAATGAGATATGAAATAGGCACTATTATGTCCATTTGACAGATAAAGTTACTTTGCACTTTGTCTCAGGAAACCTCTTCAGTTAATTCATGGAACTGGGACATAAACACTGACTATTAATCATAAAGCTATTATTCAATCATTTTCTAGCTCATTTTGCCTTAAATATAGCTTCTTATATGTCATTTCTAAGAGGAGAAGTTTTCGAACTCAAAAATGTCAATGATCTTACATAACTTTAACTAAGGAAAGGACCTGGAAAGAGACAATTTTCTCTCAATAAGAAACCAAGTATCAAATTCCTGTTACATAACCATGCTGCATCACCCTTCAGGAGGTTGATGGTAGAACAACATACCGGGCACCATTTTTCTTGTTTTGTATAACAGAATAACAACTGAAGCGGCAAAACAAAACAACAACAACAACTAAAACATGCTATGAAAGGAAAAGAAACCATGGCTCTAGTTACGTGCTGTAATTACTGATAGAGAGGAGGGCATCTGTACTGCACTAGGAAATGAAAATCCAGTTTATGTCAGTAACACTGAGGAACAGGAAGAGACCTAGTCCTAGACCTGAGAGAAATTTTTCCTTATCTACATCTAGAATCAATCCTTTCAACAATCTATTTGAAAGTACGGTCTATCAGTAAATTCAATGGTTGTGTCAGAAAGATATGTGTTCCTCCTGTTTTAACCATGGAGTCTCTGTCAGTGCTGCCGTTGCTGCCGTTTCCAGCTGCCCCTTCTGTCTAAGGCACCTGTATGTGCAGGAGCTCGTCTGTCATCTTCCTGGAGCATTGTCACCGTAGCTACAAATGAGGACCGACCCCACTGCTTTTACTCATGGAGTACCCATGGAGCCAGTGTATTAACGTAAGCACTTGTTAAGAAAGGCTTATTTTTTTTTTTCATTAATTAATTCAACTCATACCCATCACAGAGCTTTACAGTTAGAATGTTTGACTCTCAAAGCCCCACGTGGCTCTCCACGTGGAAAACAAACACAAATTTAGAATTTCAGGGAAAGGGGTGCTCAAAACTGCTGTAGTGTCTAGCAGTGGGAGATTCCTTTTTGATGAAACACAAGATTGTGATTTTAATGTGTGTGGCCTTAGATAAAATGCTTCTATTACATTTCAAATAATTGCCTGTGGTTTTTAAACATTCTTCTCAGAAAATTGATGGCATGTTTGGTGGATTGTGGTGACAATCAACTCAGAAATATTCACAAAACTCAGTGGATTTACACTCACTGGTATCTGTTTCTCCCCTCTACTATCTTGGTATTTCTTTTGTCAACACATCAGCCCTCCAAACCCTTACAAGGTTCTTCCCACTCTCAATCCTTCTTAGTTTGATCCCTTGATAAACAATTTCTGTAACCTTGGAGTGTGCATGCTCATGCTCAGTTGCTCAGTCATGTCCGACTCTTTGTGACCCCATGGAATGTAGCTCATCAGGCTCCTCTGTCCACAGAATTTTCCAGGCAAGAATATTGGACTGGCTTGCCATTTTCTCCAGGGGATCTTCCCAACCCAGGGATCGAATCCTCGTCTCTTGGGTCTCCTGCACTGGCAGGCAGATTCTTTACCACTGAGCCACCTGGGTAGCCCAACCTTGGAGTTTACCACCACCTTTTCCAGGCATAGTGATGTTTACCAAGGGCTTCATTTGAACTTGACATTCTCACTGTGGGTAGAAGTATGGAGAAGAGCAAGACCACATAAATGAGCCCTAACTTTGTCAGAAGGTAAAAATCATCTTCATTATTTCCTTAAAGTAAGGTTTCATGGGGAGGGTCTGTCAGTTGAATTGTTTCCCCACCAAAAGATATGTTTCAGTCCTAACTCCTAGTACCTGTGAACATGACCATGTTTGGGAATGGGGTATTTGCAGAGGTAATCGAGTTAAGATGAGTTTATGCTGGATTAGGAAGGATGCACCCTAGATTCAATGACTGACATTCTTTTAAAAGGGCCATATGATGACAAAGAGCATAGAGATACACACAAGGAGAACTTCATGGGACCCTGAGGAACACCAAGAATGCCCGTACCCACCAGAAGCTCAGAGAGAGGCATGGAAGAGATTATCCCTTAGAGCCTGGAGAAGGAATCAACCTTGCTGGCACTCTGATTCATACATCTAGCTTCTGGGACTGTGAGAGAATAAATTTATGTTGTTTTAAGCTACACAGTTTATGATAATTTGTTCTAACAGCTGTAGGACATAAATAAGGAGGCAAGAGGTACAAGAAAGAGAGATATGAGGCTCAACAAATGTACAATCTTGTCATTCAAAATAACACAAGGCAATCTCTCTACTTTTTAAAAAGTCACAACTTACAGATTCATATGAAAGTGAACTATTAGATATTGAGTGTCTGCATCAAGATGGGAGGGAGGAAGGTGTGTTAGGAGAAGGGTAGCTGCTGGCATACTTAATCTGCTCTAGCTCAGAACACCAGGCTTTTTTTTTTTTTGTAAAAGGGTTCACAAAGCAAGGAATAATGCAGGCTAGTAAGTCTGCAGCAAAACCTCAAAGTGCTATGATCATTTGTTCTACAAATCTCTTCTAATCAGTCTATTCTTTCCATGCAATCCTGTCATATTGTGATCTTGATATTCACTGAGCAAGAACAGAGATGCTGTAATTGTGGGCAGGTTTCTCATTGTTCACTCTTTCAAGATTAAGTGTTCTGCACAAGGCATTTTCTATAAATATGACAAGAGATGGCAAAAAACAGATGGGAACATTTCAATCCCTATTCACCTATTATTTTATGCTACCTTTGTTCTCATCTTAATAACATCAACTTTATGGATGAAAGAACACTATTGTATTACCCCCGGGGTTCTTACACATAGTAAAACTTCAGGTAACAAAATTTGTTTCATTTTATTTCTGTCATCTAAGCTGTGGTGTAGTAACTAACCTTGACCAACCCTAACTCACTTCCAACCTCTCCATCTCACTTGATTAAATAAATGTTATGTGTCCTCTATTGGTGTGCATATAGGCAAAAGGTCTTCCCTAGCCACTCTCTGATCGTTAATCATTAGTGTAAGGATTTTTGTTTTTTTCTTTGTTGTCAGTTCATTAAGAAATAAGATAAAAAGCTAGAAAAATGATTTATTTATTTTAAGTATTTAAAAATATCACCTGGCATGAATGAGACATGGCAATGCAAGAATGTGAGAGGGATACAGGACTGACATCATCAAGCTATGGATTTGGAAATCTGCCTTAACTGTGATAAGGTTTATAAACAGATCTTATGCCACTTACAAACTTCCCAAGTGACTCAGCAATAAAGAATCTGCCTGCCAAGGCAGGAGATATAGGAAACTTGGGTTTGATCTCTGGGTGGGGAAGATCCCGGAGGACGGAATGACAACCAACTCCAGTAATTCTTGCCTGGAAAATCCCATGGACAGAGGAGCCTGGTGGGCTACAGTCCATGGGGTCACAAAGAGTCAGACATGACTTAGCAACTGAGCATACACACATGCATTCCGCTTATGCTAACACGTCCAGCACAAAATACCTGCCTCATTAATTTGTTGTAACCAAGGCCTGAGATTAATTTATCTGCAAATATTTATGTGCTAATGTTTTAGATGCTGGAGACAGAACTGTAACCCAAACAGACAAATTTCTGTCTTTAGACCTATAATACTATGGTGATGATGGTGGTTTAGTCTCTAACCCATGTCTGCCTCTTTGTACCCTATGGACTATAGCCAGCCAGGCTCCTCTATCCATGAGATTTGCCAGGCAAGAATACTGGAGTGTGTTGCCATTTCCTCCTTCAGGGTATCTTCCCGACTCAGGAATTGAACCAGCGTCTCCTGCATTGGCAGGAGGATTCTTTATCACTGAACTACCTGGGAAAACCTCATTATGGATGTTTTACAAAATTATAAGCATATACTAAGCACTCAGTAAATGATAGTTATTTGTATTATCATTACCATTTTCATTATAATTACTGTAGAATTACTAAATATAAGTGTCCTTTTTGCTCAAGTCTTATTTTTCACTAAGAGCAGGTGGAATATACTGGATACATGAAATAGCTCTTATTCTCAGGAAACTACACTCTGAAGATAAATACAGATAATCACAGTGAGTAGCATTACCGTTACCCTACCAGCACGCATACAATGGCATGCATACCCAGATGAAGTGTACAGTAGAACTTTGGATCATTTATTTTTTCTGTAATAGATTAAAGCCATGAATCGATGGCTAAGAAACTAGACAGTTATTAAAAATCATCCATCAGGTACTCACTTTGTTCTAGAGGGAAATATACTAAAAGAGCACGTGGCCATCCACGTGCTATGGCTGAGCTCAAAAGTGCTAATACAAGTTTCTTGTTCTTCTGCTGATGAGCATACATTTATGATTCTTTTGTCTTATAAGTGTGAAAGGTCTCAGAATAAAAACTAAAAACAAACAAAAAAATCATTTGCTTTAATAGTTATTTCATTTTGGCTAGATTGCCAAAGGAAAATCCCAGCAAATATTTTAAGTTTTCTTTCCTATTGCTTTATATGCAATTTAATAATTATCCTTAATCTCCAAATTGAAAGAGTGGAAGAACTCCAGGTATCTTCTTGTACTTGAGATTATCACAGGAAAAACAATATGGAAAGTGTTAAAACCATCATTTTTGTTTCATTTCTCCCCATAGTCTATGTCTGATTTAAATAAGTGAGTAAATCTAAGGATTTGTGTTTCTTACAAAGGGATATTCAAAGTTAAGATCTTTTAAATCTCAAACAGTAAAATAAAAGTCCTTCAGATTTTGGTCAATGAATTGTAGAATAATAATGCAAATATTAAGAAAAAGTTATAAAATACTCTAACTTGAGGTGTTAACTGTTAAAGCAACTGCTTCTAATTATCTCTAACTTCTCCTTGTAAATTGGTATTTGGGTTGAAGTTTAGGAAAACAGTCCTTGGTAAGTACAATAAACATACTAAAAATTACTTGTATTTTTCTAAAAAGTCATTCTTTTATATTTTGTTAAAAAACCCTCTGAGTTCTTAAGCAAACTGTAAGTTAGAATCAGTCTTTTAAAATAATCTCTTCATTTTTAAGCAGTTTTAGATTTAAAGAAAAAGTGGGAAAACAGTACAGTTAGTATGTACTCGACACACAGTTTCTCATGATTAAGATTTGTCTTGGCTACTTCTGTCTTGGATATTCCTTTGGAAAAGGTGTATGGATTCATTACATATTCTAATGTGTTTTCTATGGATTATAAGATAAAGTCAAGCATGGATGTGCTGATACTTTTTAAGTTGACCTGTCTTTATACTTAGAAATGTCTCTTATTAATAGGCTTCCTTGGTGACTCAGATGGTAAGGAATCTGCCTGCAATGCGGGAGACTTGTGTTTGATCCCTAGGTTGGGAAGATCCCAGGGAGAACAAAATGGCAACCCACTCCAGTATTCCTGTCTGGAGAATTCCATGGACAGAGAAGCCTGCAGGTTATAGCCCTGCTGCTGCTGCTGCTTAGTCGCTTCAGTCGTGTCCGACTCTGTGCGACCCCATAGACGGCAGCCCACCAGGCTCCCCCGTCCCTGGGATTCTCCAGGCAAGAACACTGGAGTGGGTTGCCATTTCCTCCAGTGCAGGAAAGTGAAAAGTGAAAGTGAAGACACTCAGTCGTATCCGACTCTTAGCGACCCCATGGACTGCAGCCTACCAGGCTCCGCCATCCATGGGATTTTCCAGGCAAGAGTACTGGAGTGGGGTGCCATAGCCCATGGGGTCCCAAAGAATCAGACAGCAATGAGCGATTCTCACTCACTCACTCAGTGAATCAATACTGATACGTTACTATTAATTAAAGTCCACATTGTATCCAGATTTCCTTAGGTTTTGCCTAATGTCCTTTTTCTGTTCCAAGACCCTATCCAGGATACTACATTGCATTTAGTTGTCATGGCTCCTAAAGCTCTTTCCAGCTGTAACCATTTCTCAAACTTTCCCAGTTTTTGATGACTCCTCAGTGATAAGAATTACTGGTCAGGTGGTTTTCTCAATGACGGCAAGAGGGACTTGTCTGATGTTTATCTTATGATTAGACAGAGGTTATAGGTTTGAGGGAAGAAGAGCACAGAGGTGTGGGGTCAATCTCAACACATCACATCATATCAATGGCACAGACCTTCAGAAGGACTCACCAAAGTCAATGTTATCCTTGATCACCTAGCTGGATGTTGGTCAGATTTCTCCACTGTAAAGAGACTCTAAACCCCTACTTCACATTGAAGTTTTTAGAAGGAAGTCACTAAAATCTGTGCAGCCCACTTTGGGGGTGTAGATTTAGTATTTTTTTAACTTTAAATTTGACTTGAATTTTTCCCAATATGATGCTGTAACTAAATACATTTGAAATAGCTGGTTTTCAAAGACAGGCTTATGAATAGGACAGAGGTGTCCTCCTTAACTGAAGCACGGCTAGGGGTGACCTTCCAGATGATAAGAGGACTCACTGGACAATTTCCAGTCTCAATGATTTTATCTGTTTGTTTAGATTTCAGTTTCTCTTTAAATTTGCAGAGACTTGAGAATTAAATTAAAAAACATAGTTTTTAATATGCATCCATTACCTCTTACTCTGCTCTTCAAACATTTACCCACAGTGCACATTATAAAAATCATCTTCCTTAAATTTAATACTCATTGCCTCTTTTGTGTGGTTTACATATTTTAGAGTTATTAGTAAAAGAAACTAGAAACAGAATAATGAAAAATGTTTACCAGTGGGTCCAACCAGTGACATCTTTCATCACCTTCCTCTGTCAGTAAGCTTATCCAGAGGCAAGGCACCCAGCAATCCCAGTAACACTGGGAAAAATATTCCTTAGGGTCACACCCATGCAGGCACACACACATACACTTTACTTCCTTAAACTAAATTAAGTTTATTAGCCCATGTGTGCTGCGTGCTTAGTCCCTTCAGTCGTGTCCGACTCTGCGACCCCAAGGACTGCAGCCTGCCAGGCTCTCCTGTCCATGTGATTCTCCAGACAAGAATACTGGAGTAGACTGCCATTTCCTCCTCCAGGGGATCTTCCTAATCCAGGGACTGAACCCATGTCTCTAGTGTCTCCTGCATTGTCAGGCAGGTTCTTTATCACTAGCACCACTTGGGAAGTCCATGGTTAAATTAACAAGATTCTCTAGAGACAATTCAATTCCACGTAACTCATGTGGCATATTACCGTTCCTTATTTTCACCCACAGTTACACTGTAGTAAGCCATCAATTTCTTCTTGATAAAGAAATTCAGGCTCAATTTCAAATAACAATGAGTGCTTGGGTGTGGAACACAATGATAAACATATTCATATATGCTATATTTTAAATTCTACATACTGGTCTTGTGTATTTATTGCTTCTGTTAATTAGACAAGAAAACGGAAAATGTGTTCTTGGCCCCCATGCGTTCGTGTGCGTGCCTGCAGGGCTCCTTTGTCCATGGGATTCTCCAGGCCAGAATATTGGAGTGGGTTGCCATGCCCTCCTCCAGGGGATCTTCCCCACCCAGGGATAGAACCCGAGTCTCTTGTCTCCTGCATTGGCATGTGGGTGTTTTATCACTAGTGCCAACTGGGAAGCCCTGGGATAATTCTATTCTCTGTTGTTTAAAATGTTAATTCAGAGTGTAACACATTGTCAAAGGCATAATAAAATAATAGCTATTCTTTAAAGCTTACTATGTGCCAAGAAATATACTAAGAGCTTTACATGAAATGTCTCATTCAGTGCCCCCAACAATTTTATGTAGTACGCTCCACTGGTAAAGAATATATTTGAGGAAATCAAAGTTTAGAGAGTATGTTAGATTGATTACATTATGGTTTTAATGAATGGCCTCTCTGTATGCATGTCTTTTGCCTTGTAACTTATAACCCAGTAGTTCCTTCCCACACTACTTCTGCCCTTGTGACTTGGTTTGGCCAGGGGTTAGTGGCCAACTTGATGCAAACAGAGACTTAAAAAAGAGCTTGTGTGTTTCTGTGTTATATGTCACTTCTCTGTGTTCACCAAGAGGATAAGCCCAGGTTAGCCTAAGTATATGATCCATCTAGGCTACTGGAGAGATAAAAGAAACATATGAGATGAAATGAGCATGGCCAAGCCATCCACATCCTGAACAAGGCAGCTCCCCACTGACCTGTCAGCTGACCAATCAAAAGCACGATCAGGGCCAGGACCAGGGTGAGGAGAGTGAGGCACTTGCCTTGAGTGCAAAATATAAGGAGGTGCCAAAAAACCCAGAAATAAAAATAAATAATATTTTAATTCCATAGTTCAAGAATGAAAAATAATAAAAAAAATCTATGATAGACAAAATATCAAAATTTTAAATAAAAACAGGATCAATATTACTGACTGAATTTTTATCAGTCCCAGGGTATTTTCAATGGCTATCAGAAAGGAAGGAATAATATTCTAAAAAATAGTTTATATCATTGATTCTTCTGCTGTCATGAAGGAAAATGACAAGGAAACATGAGAAAACTTGAAATTCTGATAGCAATATCATGTTATTTGGCATGGGTAAAAGAGAATGCTTTGTGAGACCAAAGTTCAGTGGAATTATTCAGAAGAATAGATGTTAAGCAAAATTATATGTCTTTTCTTGTGTCTGCATGGATTTAATTTATAATTTACATTTTCAGGATTTTAGAGTTGAATAAGTGAATCATAAGGAACAAATTTGCAAACACTAAATCTATATAAAATGTACATGGACAGACAATGCAGAATAATGACACCAGAGCTTTCATGAATCAGACTTCAAGCATCTGTGTTTCTTTTTGAACCCGACAGACATCTTTAAAAAATTCAATTAAATGTACTCTTCAGTTAAGTTTCTTATTTCCAGACTCTCATGGGCACGCAAGCGTTCACACACTAATTAATCTCTTATGAGATGGAGGGTTATCACTCTTGAATCGTTTGAAGAATACGTGGTACATATATACAGCATCTTCAACCACGAACCTCCCTTTCACTGCTCCTATTGCTTTTTGCTTTTTTTGCATTAGAATACCTCTACTTTGAATGAATAGTAAAACCATAACTAACATTCAGAGGTTACTGAGATCCTGAGGTTAGGACACATTTCAGCAAAAACAAATGCCTGTCAAATTGACAACAAACTGGATGAATTCGGTCCTTGGCCAGAGGATGGTATTTTCACATCTGTAAAGGGCTTTTCCTTCTCTTCCCTGGAAAACCATTTGGAGTGGAGAAGGTTAAAAGCCCCTGCCCTTCTTTTAAAAAAAATTTTTGAGCATAAGAAAATAAATTCCCCTACATAGAACATATGTGACATTAAACCTATAATACATTAAGAAGTCAACTTCTTTGGGCAAATTGCCTCCAAAACAGCATTTCTATTAAATATTAATCTTTTTTTTTCCTTAGGTGTATGCCAGTTGAGAAACCAGCATTCAGGAATTTGGGTATCTACTGAAGTCAATGAAGAAAGGAAGGTTGGCTAGGACAGAGCTAAGTAACAAGATGTCTAGCAACCCACCAGAAGATCTCCAAGCCATTATCAATCCATTCACCCACACTTGAGAATGCTATTTGACTAGTGAAGAATCTACCTATTTTCACTTTTCAGAGCTTGCTTCTCTGTCTTGTACAAGGTGTAGCCATGGAATGAAATGCCCAATGTAAGGAATTTTGCTAAACTATTAAGTTTATCAATAAAAGAATGTTCATTACTTTGCATCCCTGATATTATGGAGAATAATGACTTTAGTAGTAAATGTCTTTTCTCTCTTAAATATTCATAAATCACATGGCCCTCTAAAATATCACTGGGGATTCATACTGTATTTGTTATTCCAAAGATGTGAGGTTACTTTTGGAAAATCAAGATAATTGCCAAACTTGGCATTGCTCCAATTTCTGTTTTCTCAAACATCACCAAGAGGGATCTCTTTGTCTTAATGATCTAGCATGTCATACATATGCCTGAACCTGCAGACTTGGATTCATTTAAAAGAGTGAGGTAGTTTTTAATCCCTTCTATATCTTCAAATCCTTTATGTTGCTTTGACTTTCCTAGTTTGAATAAGCTTCATGTCAGAGGAGATAGAAACAAAAGTCTCTGTATTTTGTTGTCTGTTAATATCAGAGCAACAACTCCAAACAGAGTACCTAACCTTCTTTCTTCGTCTATGTTGAAACACAGATAAAGAAACTCCTCTGCTTGACTTGAATGTTTTCCTCAAACATAGGCTTAATTAATGCAACTTAACAAATCTTTCAGAGCATCTGCATGCATGCTCACTTGCTCAATTGTGTCTAACTCTTTGCAACCCTATGGACTGTAGCCTGCCAGGCTCCTCTGTCCATGAAATTTTCCAGGCATTAATACTGGAGTGGGTTGCCATTTCCTTCTCCAGGGGATATTCCTGACCCAGGGATTGAACCCACGTCCCCTTCATTGGCAGGTAGATTCTTTACCACTGAGCCACCAGGGAAACCCTCCATTTGTGCATACTATCTAGTAAGATGAAAATCTTTTTCATTGTTTTCACCTGATGTGGTAGAAGTTTACACATATCTTTGACTTTACATTATTAAAGCATCTGTTTTATGCATTCTATTAACGCATTCTAAGTCTCTATAGAGCTAACATCCTATTAACTCTATAAAGAGTCCATCAGACTCTCTCTTGAAAATCATTGGACATCTCTTCTACCACTAATGTTTACCATGAGAAATAAACACCACACCTAAGGTCCTCAGGACTTCCCCGGTGGCTCAGATGATAAAGTGTCTGCCTACAATGTGGGAGACCTGGGTTCGATCTCTGGGTTGGGAAGATCTTCTGGAGAAGGAAATGGCAACCCACTCCAGTACTCTTGCCTGGAAAATCCCATGGACAGAGGAGCCTGGTAGACTATAGTCCATGGGGTCGCAAAGAGTCGGACACGACTGAGCGACTAAACTAAACTTAAAAACTAAGGTCCTCAGTGTCACTCCTGAATGGCAGAGCTTGACAGGTAATGGGAGGTAGCCAAACACAAAGGTATCAACTAATGGGAGGATGCCACGAGTACAGGAAAGGTGAAGGAGACAAAATATGGGGACGTGGTCACTTACTTGACTAGACTGCTGTATTCTTACTCAGAATATTCTTATACTGAAATATTCAAAATGCACTGGCCTTTAACATCTCAGATGTTCAGTTTTGTGTTTTATGTTCCTTTTTTTTTTCCTTCCCCCACAAATATCAGATTACAGGAGTTTTGAGTTGACGCTAGATGTACCTGCTTTAAATGTTTTTTTCTTAGTCTTCATGAGATAATTCCTCCCTCCTCAGCAGATGGGCATTATGTTGTCATGCAGCAGGCCAAGAAAACTTAAGTCTGTTCTTTAAAGGCTTTAGTATATTTTCCTGTGCTTTTTTCATACATGCCTTATTTCTTTTCCAAAGTCACACACTTCAACTAGGTGGGGGAGACAGAAATAACACACAAGCTCCCAAATGCACCTGTTTCCTAGTTAGAATAAAGAATGAGCTGCACATAATAAAATGCTGTCCTGCTCATGTCTGAATGATGACCTATCAAATAAGTTTACAAAAGTATGAGGTGCTTTACATCTGTCCTCTTATTGCTGCTACTTGATATTCCTCACAAGACCTAGAACAAGGCCAGGCATAGAAAGTACAAGGGGTCCTCAAAAACTGCAAAAGTGTTGACACAAAGTGTTCTTTTAGTAAGGATATTTAGCCCATATACTGCTAAGTCGTTTCAGTCATGTCTGACTCTATGCGACCCCATAGATGGAAGCCCACCAGGCTCCCCCGACCCTGGGATTCTCCAGGCAAGAGTACTGGAGTGGGTTGCCATTTCCTTCTCCAATAAATGAAAGTGAAAAGTGAAAGGGAAGTCGCTCACTCGTGTCCAACTCTTAGCGACCCCATGGACTGCAGCCTACCAGGCTCCGCCATCCATGGGATTTTCCAGGCAAGAGTACTGGAGTGGGGTGCCATTGCCTTCTCCTAGCCCATATAACTCACTCTAATTATAGAAACATAATTTCTAACTATAGAAATATAGTTATTTCTGGCTGTCTTTTTGTTGTTATAGATCCATGAATTCTTTCGATTCATGGTTCACTAAATCATTCTGACTTGAAAGAATTCATCTTTTCAGTATAAATGCTATCATCATTTAAGTAACGATGTGAGTTTTGTCTGTAAAATTGAGATAATAATACCTCTTCAGGTTGTTTTGAATGGTGAATAAAATGGCATATCAATACTTTGTGGATGACAGAGCACCTGTGACATAGTAGGGATGCAATAAATATGTGCCCCTCCCACAATGATAGAAAAAAATTATTACCAGTGACAGATGTGAACTTCCAAAGTCAATTCAAGTTAAACCTATGTGGCCATAAAAAAATAATTTTAAATTATGGATGAAGCAAGTTTAGTCATGATCCATCATAGTATTATATTTATTAAATTTTCCAAAACTATTTTTGATTTAATCAAAATGTGAAAAGCTCTTAGTACATGTATCAACAGCATAGCCCTTAGAGGAGAGGTGTAATAAGTCAGCCTTCTTAGAACTCTCATAAGATTCTTTCCATCTACAAGTTTGCCATATCATTTGGAAAACTGAGTATCTTTTAAGAAAATATCTGGGAACTGATTTGAAATTCCAATTTTTTTTGTCCACACTAGCTTCTTCTGGTCCCTCTCATTCACACTGAATTCTTTGCCTTCTCTAGAGTTCTTGAATCTCCATGAATAACTAAAGAGGTCTGAGGAGAATACAAGACTCTGGGAAACACAACAGGGAATTTAAGTCTAGAGTCAGAGAAAGTGATGTTTAAACTGAGATATGGATGGTGGAAGTTGGTCAAGTATATGGGGTTGTCAAATATCTTAGGAACCAGTTGCAAAGGTTCTAAGCCCCTACCTAGGGAAAGGGAGACCACGGCACTAGAGAAGCGAGGACAGTCTGATGCGGCTAAAGCTGAGGGTGAGAAGGAAGACTGGGGTAAAGGTACCATTATCCACTATTCTTTTATTCTTTTGCAACCCTTGTAAATAGTGAATTTCCTGGCAAGTATCATCTCTTATGCTTCTTATGTGGTTTTTAATCAATATTCCACACACTAAAATGTGTTAATTGACACATTGACCATATAAGGGAATCCAGCATATTGAGAAGTTTCAGACAAGTTAGGGTCTATGCACACACATGCTCACATACACATTTATTGGTTATCAACAAATACCAGGCACAATTTAAGGCAAATATTAATTTACTTAATCCTCTTTACTATTATCCTTATTTTACAGAGGACACTAAAGCTCAAAGAAATTAATTAACTTTCTCAAACATAAAATCTACCAAATAGTATTTAATACCTAGAAAACCAGGTAGTAAAGCTTCGGGGCTTGAGCATTTAATCACTATGCTATAAAATATTTTATGTTTTTTTTATTAATTGTTTTAAAATGTGCTTTGTAAAGGTCACCTTTCTGATTCCCACTAAATTCTTCACTACCTCCACTATACAATGACTTGCAGTCCAGACCTTTCACCTGAATCTAGATCTAGATCTCGGCATCAAACTTCCCACTAAGAGGATCTAAATTTGAATATAAAACAGGCACTTAAACTCATCCTGTCCATGTCTCAAACTGAACCCATACTTCCCTCTCAGAATGTCTCTTTTTGCTTTATTAAACACACCCCACTATTTATCTAGGTACTTAGGACAGAAACTTTTGGCCCCCTCCATCTCCATATCAATGTAGGAACCATGACCCCTCACCCTCCCACCTTAAGGTTTTGCTAATTGGACCACTTCCCATCTTTCCCTCTGTTATTATCTCTATTCAGGCTCCTCCTCATTCATCTAATTGGTCCCTTTGCATCTGATTTCCCTTACAACACGTTCTCACAGTGTGGCCAGAATGTTCTTTCTAAATCCTGATGACTATCACTCTGCTGCCCAAGTACCTTTAACAGCTTTCACTGTCACAAGGACTAGGTATTAATCTACTAGGAAGACTGACTTTAAGTTCCTTCTCTAGCCTTTTTTGCTTGCAAATTCTATCACATGCCACATATTTACTTTGTTTTTAAAGATACTTTCAGTTTTTCAAAGAATCCATAAAGATTTCAAAGAAATCTCTCACTTGTAGCCTCTGCTCATCCTGCTCTTTATGCCTAGAATGTCCATTCTTTACTTCTCTTGGCTAACTCCTACTGGTCCGTGGGAAAACAACTCATAGGCTGGATGATACTTGTGAGTGTCTGGATGATATCCCAACTACCAATGCTGACCCCACATACTATAAACATGTGAGATGGTCACATCACTCAAGACAGAGTCCATTTCATTAATATTTGCATCTTTAAGGTATGCCACCGTATCTAGTACCACAATGCGTAAAATATTTGTTGAAAGAAGTAATTTCTTTTTAATAGAATCTCAAGTGCTTAAAAATGACGCATTTCCATTTTGTCTGCCTTTTCCCTTTTTTGCCTCTCTGCATTTTATCTCCCAGGTCTGTGTACATAATTAGCTACAAAGCCTGACTTTATATGAACACTTACCCTAAATTATTATAAGAATTATAAGAATGAGAATTATAAATTGTTTAGGACCCATATTTTTAAAGAAAGAGCTCAACTTTTTTGCATGCAGTGACTTAGCTTTGGAATGTAAAACAATTTCAGAATTCCTTTCAGCTGGCACATTTATTTTCCATAAGAGAGCAATGTTGAGATGTGTGCATGGTTGTTTCATTTCTTTATGTTATTTTCTCAATTCCAGCTTTCCAACTCAATCCTTAGCGTATACTAGCCTACAGAGAATGCTGGGACTCTTGAGTTCTCTGAGGAAGGACAGGCTCAAGATGCTCACCACAGGCTATTAATGCATCATCTTGCATGATTTATTAGAGGTATTTCCCACTATGATGATAGGTTTGCCTGGTGGCAGAGAACTTCCTGCGTGCATTAATACAGGCTCTGAGGCTATGTAGGGAGAGAAATTTTATGGAATGACTTTGGGTGATGCAGCTGCAGAATCAATTAGACTGAATACAGCCCTTGGTTGCCAATTTTAGTAATACCAGAAAAATGAAAATGCTGAAGCTGGTAGTCACCCAGATGTTTCAGCCCTGCTGACTGGCACATCAGTGTTCATTCTTTCTGTTCTGTCTTTGGTTCTCGGGCATGCCTCATGATAAAAATAAGTCCTGCTCTTACTCTCACATGAAGTCCAATTACTGGACAGGCTCAAAATAGTACAGTAAGAACCATATCCATTGTTCCATTTTCATGGCACAGAGTCTCAGCCACCCAACAAGTGAATCATCAGGAGGGTCCATACAAAAACAAAAAAATAAGGAAGAAAAACAATTTAAAGAAATACTGGGGAACTAATAGCAGTATTAACTCAACTGTCAAAATGAAAAATTTGAAGCTTATTTTTATTAGAAAGCAAACTTTCTACTATCATCTTTATCAAATATATGTAAATCAAATATATTCTTGAGATATATATCTTTATCACCTTTATCAAATGTGTATACTGATAGGTATATATAACATACATACATAGTAATCTATGCATATATATTACTACATATATATGTGTGTGTATATAAATATAAATATATATGTGTATATATATATATATATGGTTATCATACTTTTCACCCTTTGAATGCTGGTTTTATATATATAGTTCCAAAGTCCCACTTTATATTTTTGATGAATGGCAGATACAGTCTTCTAGGACAAGACTTTCACATTTATTTTTCAGAACTGGCAGTTCTTCTTTATCCTCTTGTTTCTACAAATGTCAAAGTAATTCAGATAAGAAGGAAAAGTCTTTTATTCTAGACACAAACTGTTGTGAATGCCTGTAAACCCGAGAATGACCTGAGTCAAAACTAGATGAACATATCTTTCTTAGCTTTGTCAGCTGAGAGGGCTAGAAGGAATGCTAATCCAGTAGGATGGGTTGCCCAGATACCAATTTCTAGGACCATTCTCCAATAAAAGAAGCCAGAGTGCCTTGAGAAACAACTGACATTAGGCCAAGAGCAGAAAACACAGAGAATAATATAAAACATAATGCCAGAAAGCAGTGTTAAAAAAACAAAACAAAACCTGATGTGTGTATCAAAAGGACAAAGAAACCAACTGAAATAGCTCCCAACAACCAGTTAGAACAATCTGGAAAAAAAAAAAACAAAACAACATTGGATTATAGCCCAAAGTATAAAATAAACAGCCATGAGTCCATACTGATACAAATGACTGTATCAAGTAATGAAATGGGGGAGAACAGGAAGTCCTCCTGTGCAGAAGGATTCTGATGCTTCTCGTGAATACTTAACCCTCAAGGAGGTAAAGTGTAGACAACTGGCATTCCTCTGGGTGATCTACCACAGCACCATGACCCTAACTGGGGTGGGAGGCCTCGGTGAGGACTGGAGCACCAGTCTCTACCCCTTAAGTGGGGGTTTTGCATGGTGACTTCTTTCCACAGAGGACTGTATCATGTAGGAGTTGGGGTGTGTGTGTGGGGGTCCTTGACAGCAGAGAGTCTTGGCAAACACTGCCCCAGCCAGGTGATCAAGGGTAACAGCTCTGGCAAGTCCTGTTGGCAGTCTGTACCACTGATGTTGAGAGGGTAACAGGCAGGAAGGCTAGGCGCCCCCAAATGGAAGAAATAGGCTGCAAGTGTCAGACATTTTTTCCTTCTTAAAAAGCAGGAGGAAACAAACTACAAGTGTCAGATTTTTTTCCTTTCTCTATACAAGATTAAAAGGAGGTTTCTTTTAAAATTCTGTGTTGCCTGGGCAATACCTGGTTCCACGAGAACTTCACTTTTCTCCAACTTTGAGCTAACCAATGCGTTTTTCTTATGGAAATGTTTTTCTTAAGCTTTGTTAATGAACTATGTATTTACCCTAGACTCTTTCTTAAGTCTGTTTGGTTCCACCTAAGACTCAGAACTGATAATGGCTCAAGAAACCAGTATGTTTTACTTTTACAATTGTTCTCCTAATCTATGTTCATGAGACTATGTATTTGCTTGGAAACCTGCCTTTCTTCAAGATTCATGTCAATCCTTTTATGGTCTGGTATGACTCACTTTGTGCCAGTGTTATTTCAAAATGCATGTTGTGGGTGAGGGTCCTGGTGCGTCTCTGAGTTTTGAGACATTTCCTCTCTCTAATTAGCAGCCTAATTAGATATATAACTTCCTGCTAAAGACTAGATATATATATATATAACTAGATATATAACTTCCTGCTAAAGACTAGCAGGGGGGCACTCTTTCTGTCCCCTTCTGATGTCTATGTCAGAAGCTTTCTCTATCTCTTTTATACTTTAATAAAACTTTATTACACAAAAGCTCTGAGCGATCAAGCCTCATCACTGGCCCCAGATTGAATTCCTCTTGTCTGGAGGCCAAGAATCCTGGCGTCTTTAATGGCTCAGCAACAACCTTTCAGTGTGATCTGATGTGAGGAGATTGGCACTGCATCTCTGTAGTCTTTCTTGCCTAAACCCATATCCTCTGCCTAATCCTGAGAGAAACATTGGTCAAGTCCCTCTTGAGGGACAGTCTGACCAGGAATCCATAACACTGAGAAGTCATCAAAAACAAGCAAACGGAAACTGTCACGGCCAAGAGGAGCCCAAGGAGACATGCCAACTAAGCACGATGTAATACCCTGGATGAGATCTTGGAACAGAAAAAGTTCATTAGGTAGAAACGAAGGGAATCTGAAAGTCTCAATGAAGGATATCTTTTTGTGGATGGTAATATATCCATATTGATTTACTAATTGGGACAAACGTACCATACAATGTAGAATGCTAATAACAGGGAACACTGGCTGGGGAGTATATGGAAACTCTGCCATCTTCATAATTTTTTTTTAAAATCTGAAGGTACTCTAAAATATAAAGGTTATTTTTTAATTAATACAATGACTTTACAAATAATGTTTTTTTCTATTTGCAAAAGTGAAGGGAAAAGTCCCTTCCATTGTAATGTTTAATGTACAAAACATTAATCATTGTAATTACATTCATTTATCTAGAGAAATAAGTAAATGCCTCATAATAATGTGCAGGGGAGGAAAAGTTGACAGAATTTATCTCTTAGGGGCAATAATCGAAAAAATAAATTAGAGTGAGTTGACAACAGATAAATGAGCTCTGTGTATTAACAGTTTGGTTTATGGGCCCTTCTGATGGTCAATAGGGAAGCTAGGAGCTGAATTTGTTCCTGCTCACTTAATTGTGTTGTTCAGAGAATATCTGAGTAGCACCAGAGAAACTTGTCTGAGGAGATCAGTTTCAGTAGTTGTAGTGTTATGTTTGAAAGTTTCTTTTATATTTATGCAATTTATTTTGTCTTTGATTATGCTGTCACAATTCCTACACAGATTAAAGATGCATTTTTATTAAAATTATGTTAAGTTTGAAGCTTGCTTTATCCTAAGTTTGTGCCAATAGTTGACGGGCAAAACATCTGTGGCAGAGACAGGTCTCACCAAATATTCCATGCGTTCAACTTCATTTCTCAGAATCCCTTGCAATTGGGTTGGGGCCACGTGACAGGTTTTAGTCAATGATTGTTAAGACGAAGTGATGTCAGTCACTTCTGGGCAGAGAGTTAAGAGTCCAGGTCTCTAACCCTCCTTCTCTCTATTCCCCTGCCATTGTAACATCAGAAGCCATGTTTCCAGGGCTGTTGGTATAAGATGGTATAGCATCCATTACCTGCATGGCAACCCACTCCAGTATTCTTGGCTGGAGAATCCCCATAGACAGACAGGCCTGGCAGGCTACAGTCCATGGGTTGCAAAGAGTCAGATACGACAGAAGCACAGCTTCCATTAGCCTAGGTTCTGAGTTATTGTGTAGAGCAGATCCTCCTCTTCAAATCCTGCCAGCCTATGTTGAACAAGTGATATACATCACATGCTGTATTATGCCATAAGACACTGGAGTCTGTCTGCTGCTACAGTTGTTAAATTACCCTAGTACAACTAGTAAGGAAAACTGCATGCATTTTAAGAATCATTATTACATTTTAGGCTATTTTGTTATAGGTAGTCAGAAGCTAGTTTTGAGATTAATATAAGATTTACTTGACACAATCTCAAATCACAATGCCTTATGACAAAAAGCAATATTTCAAAACAGAAAAGATAGCAGGAATAGAGATTTTGAGTAGGGACAGAGAATTTTGTAGAACCCATTTGGGAAGGAAAGTTGCTCCTGTCAAGGCACAAAAAAATACAACCATTCAAAATATTGAAAGAAGGGAGATTTCAGCAAAAAATTAAGGTTTCATTCCATAGTATTTCAGTAAAGAATATATCTCAGGTAGAGGGGAAGGTAAGTGGCACCTACTGTTTGGACTCATTTTCAGGAACAGAGGATAAAGGAAACTTAGCCATGTTACTGCTGGAAGTAGGAGAGATGGGTGTTGTATTTTGGGGACTATAAAATGCTGTATGTAATTTTCATAAAACATGGCAGTATGAAGAAAGAGCATATTCAGACTCTGTATGCAAAGATTTCACAGACTAGCTTTGGAATATAGTGTCATTAGTCAACACAGGGAATGGGTCTCATGGACATAGGTTCCCCAAGAGTTACCTACCATTCACTAATCATGACTGAAAAACGTGTTGTCATTTTTTTTTTTTTCTGGTAATTAAACTTCTTAGTATGATTGAAGTGAGAGGGTTTGTTGCACATTTCATTTATGCCCTAAGGCCATGCATAAACAAATTACTTGAGGGAATTATGACAGGTTCTATCAATTGTTACATATATATGAAAATTTCAACAATATTTGATGATAAATTGAATGATAAATGTGTTGAATTCAAGAAAGAACCTTTTTCTCTTAACTCTCCCTTACTCTTTTATTTTGATTTTGTTGTCCAGTTGCTAAGTCACGTTTGACTCTTTGTGACACCATAGACTGTAGCACAACATGCTTCCCTGTCCCTCACCATCTCCCAGAGTTTGCTTCAACCCATGTCCACTGAGTCAATGATGTCACCCAACCATCTCATCCTCCGTCTTCCCTTCTCCTCCTGCCCTCAATCTTTCCCAGCATCAAAGTCTTTTCCAATGAGCCGTCTCTTCACATCAGGTGGCCAAACTATCAGAGCTTCAGCCTCAGTCCTTCCAACTAAAATTCAGGGTTAATTTCCTTTAGGATTGACCGGTTTGATTTCCTTGGTGCCCAAGGGACACTCAAGAGTCTTCTCCAGCACCACAGTTTGAAAGCATCAGTTCTTTGGTGCTCAGCTTTCTTTATGGTCCGACTCTCACATCCGTACATGAGTACTAGAAAAAACATAGCTTTGACTACACAGATCTTTGTCAGCAAAGTGATGTCTCTGTTTTCAAATATGCTGATTAGGGTTTGTCATAGCTTTTCCTCCAAGGAGCAAGAGTCTTTCAATTTCATGGCTGCAGTCACCGTCCACAGTGATTTTGGAGCCCAAGAAAATTAAGTCTGTCACTGTTTCCAGTTTTTCCTCATCTATTTGCCATGAAGTGATTAAAAATTCAAATAGATACCTTCTCAAAAATTAGACTGTGGGCCTTGGGTTAGGGCACTGATGGTATATTTCTTTCCACTCAGCTAATGGGTAGTCCCACTGCCCCACTAATGAGCCAAATGTATTTTGCATAAAATTAAGGGCTCACAGAAGATTTACATTTCAATTTACATCCACAAGGCAATTTTCTGACACAGCTGTTTTCCTGACTGAGTCCTTAAAAACTTTTCTTATAAGTTTTTCATTGCTTTGCTTTTAGAATTTCAGCGTGGGTGTCCAATTTTATTTTTTTATTTTATTTTATTTTTTTTTAAATTTTATTTTATTTTTAAATTTTACATAATTGTATTAGTTTTGCCAAATATCAAAATGAATCCGCCACAGGTATACATGTGTTCCCCATCCTGAACCCTCCTCCGTCCTCCCTCCCCACACCATCCCTCTGGGTCGTCCCAGTGCACCAGCCCCAAGCATCCAGTATCGTGCATTGAACCTGGACTGGTGACTCATTTCATACATGATATTTTACATGTTTCAATGCCATTCTCCCAAATCTTCCCACCCTCTCCCTCTCCCACAGAGTCCATAAATATGCTAATTTAGATAATATGCTTTTTTCCAACTTTAGGAAGTTTTTTTTTCTTTTTTTAAAATAAAAAAACAAAGACCCCTGTCCTCATAGTACTTATATTCTTAGTGGGGGAAGGAGAATAATGGAGGCAGAAAATAAATACTGCTATGCAGAACTTCAGAAAATGATAAGTGCTATAAAAGAGGGGCAAACTGAGCAGAATAAAGGGGAATTGGAGTACCAGGTGAAGGAAGAGTGCGGTTGGCAATTTTAAGTAGAGTAATCCGAGCAGCCTTCATTGAGATGACATTTTATTAATTCCAAGTTCCCAAAGAAGGTGAGGGAGTTAGCCATGGTCCTGATTATGAAAAGGGTAGGTAAACATGCTTATAAAATAAGTGGTCAATGAAGAATTGTGGTATTGATAAATATGTATGAAATTTGGAAGAGGTTGCCCCAGAAAAGTTGTTTTAAAATGATCTTATAACATCATTGCATGACAGTAGTCCCTTTTACAATGCTGCATAAAGAATCTTCAATGTATCAGTGAATCATTCTAAAGTTTGTAGGTGAGTTAGTGGTTTTGTTTTGTTTGTTCACTTTAAACTGTGACCATAAGGCCACTGATCACATCAATCAGGAAGCCTTCTTAATCTTTGATTGTCTTGTTTTGACAGAAATGACATTTAAAAATCTCTTCATAAACCTAAAACAAAGGGGTAGCTCTGGTTTATAGGATTCATTTAGAATGCAGCTGATGGAGGCTCTCACTGCTCAGAACTGTCTTTCATTTCCATCAAAGAGATCAAGAGTTTCTCCTTCAAAGAGTATAGCCAATAAGTTATTTCCCCTTTACTCCACCCAACTGTCAGTTTCCTATTATAAGCATATCAAATAAATACACAGCTCAGTTTACTCATCTAGTTACTATGGAGGAGCCTGGTAGGCTACAGTCCATGGGGTTGCTAAGACTCGGACATGACTGAGTGACTTCACTTTCACTTTTCACTTTCATGCATTGGAGAAGGAAATGGCAACCCACTCCGGTGTCCTTGACTGGAGAATCCCAGGGACAGGGGAGCCTGGTGGGCTGCTGTCTATGGGATTGCACAGAGTCGGACATGACTGAAGTGACTTAGCAGAAGCAGCAGCAGCAGAGAGATATTCAGAGACCCATTTTAAACAAGTAAGTTGCAGGCAATAGTCTCCTTTGTTGACTCTAAAGCCATTTCAGTAGATTTTTGAAGGTTTTTAATAATTCATTCTGGAAGCTCCACCATAGTTAATATTAACGTATGCTTGGCCTTCTTTCTAGCAAAAAGAGATCCCGTCTCTGTGCCCATGACTTTGCCTTTGCCTTTGGTTTCATATTTACACTGGGCAGCTTGCTGTGGCATCCAGGCCCTAAGGCATAATTCACAATATTTATGTGGTTTCACTGAAACACGTTTTCAGACACCAGCTTTTTTGGGCAGCAAACTGGAATGGATAAAAAGGCCCAAATCACTCTAAACAAGCCAGCAATAATTACAGGAGAATCCTGACTGCAGAATGACAGCATCTCACGGAGTTTATAAAAGTGTTCACAGTCATGGTACTATTCATTTGGGGACCTTTCAGCACTGTCATAAGTAAAACTGCTTCCTTCCCTAACCAACTCCCCACTGAGCTGATAGGAAAGAATTGTCACTCTGTCAATAAATATCTGAACTTCTATTGGTACACGCTGGATGCTACTTCTTCACTCTTGCTTTCGCAGTCAGCTGTTTTTGTCTCTATATTACATTGCAGTACGTGGATCAGTATTCCTAAGACAGTCATCACTATAACATTTATATCCCTGGTGGCTCAGATGGTAAAGCATCTGCCTACAACGAGGGGCACCTGGGTTTGATTCCTGGGTAGGAAGATCTCCTGGAGCAGGAAATGGCAACCCACGCCAGTACTCTCGCCTGAAAAATCCCATGGACAGAGGAGCCTGGTAGGTTACAGTCCATGGGATCGCAAAGAGTTGGACACGACTGAGCGACTTCACTATAACATCACATATGCTAAGCTATTTTTTAAAAATACATGTGGCTCAAAATTTGATGATATACTAGTGAAGAGATTGCAACACAGCAGTGAGAACTGCTGCCTTGGGAAATAAGTACCTTTCTTATTAAAGTATAGATTTAACAACATTTTGTATTAGGCCAAAGATGCTACATGATTCTAAAGCCACGTATCACCTTGCACTTTTTAAATATGCTTTTCTTCCACTGACTTGTTTTCTCTGAAAAAATAATACTCCTGGTGGGTACCCTCATGCTTAACTCTTTTTTTTTTCTTCTTATCTGACTCTCCTCTGACCATTGAATATGCTATCTGTTACTTCAACAAAAATAAAACTTTAAATCTTGTTTCCATTAGTTTCTCCAAATGATCTCCCTTTCTATAGCCCTAAGCCCACTATGAGCCATTGTTTTTGATACATTTCACAGCACTCCACTTGCCAATTATTCATGGTACCAGTGTGTCTAGAATTCACACTTGCATTTGAAGGGAGCAGAGTTTACAGTATAATTAATTCACAGCATAAATTGTAGAGGCAAGAATATTTTTCAATGTATATCCTCCAGATTATATCATTTAAGTCATTATATATTATAAGTCATTTCAAAATCACAGGAAAAAGACAATAATATCAGACAGCTCTATAGAAATACCATTATCAGATCTATTTCAATGATTATCCTTATCACACAGCTTCAGAGTCTTAATCTGTAAATTTCATCCATCCACTAAGTCTATTATCTACATTTAAGGAGTGGGCTTAACTCTTGAAAAGAAACACTTTTATATTCTATCTCCTCTAGTACATATATGTATTTCCTGGAAGAATGGGTGGTCTCACCATATTTCTTCTTTCAGAAATATAAAAACATTACTGGCATGGGAGACAGCTCATTAAAGTAGGAAATGGCCATTTAGTGGATGACAGTATTGCAACATCAGCTGTAATTTCACTTTCAGTTTTACATTCAGAGGCTACTGGCTGTGCTTTAATGGCAATGATGGTGGTGGTGGGTGTATCTTTCAAAATGACAGCCCTCCACTTTCTGACATACTGCAATTTATTAAAACATTTCCTATATAAATATTTAAGGAAATGGAATTACAAAAGTACAACTAATCTGAAACTGTAAAAAAAGTTCCTATATAAAAGTCCAAATTCTGACTTCATTGTCAGACGACCTGAGAGAAATTTTATGAACACAGATATATATACAGTTTAATTAATTAGACAAGAGGCCATTGCACAGAGATGGCTCCAATACCATGGTGGCCCACTTTTGGTAAACCAAACCCTAAGCCTGTAGATGCCTCACGGATACGCAATCAAAGCCCAAGGACAACCAATCACAACCAGCCAACTGGTTGTTAAGCTATAGTCAGTCAGTAATTTCCTTGCCTTTTCTCTGTAAAAGTGTTTCCTCCAGCTCCTGTCAGAGGAGTGCTCCTAAGCACCCCTGCTTTGGTGTTACCTGACTGAAATTTACTTTTGACCAAATAAACTCATAAAATTTTTTAAGATTCTCCCATGTATCTTTTAACAAGGGACATACACAGACATATACACTCACTTATAAAAACATCATGTGATATGGCCATCATTTCAATTCAATTTAATATAGCTCCTTATCAATTCAATTTAAAATGATGGCCATATCACATGATGTTTTTATAAGTGAGTGAATATGTCAAAGGGTTAAGGAAATCAGAGAGAATATGGAAAACAGCTGAATTCGATGTCTACTGAGGTTAGAGTGTGATTAGCTAAAAATCTTTTGCTAGTACTTCTTAAAACTTCCACTGGCATTTTGGACAGGCTCGTTCTTCATCCATCAACTCACAGTCAGTAAAACTCTCTGGGCATTAAAATAGGATCCCCTACTTTCCCAAACATCTCCTAGGAGGTACCTGAAAACCTCCAAAGATCTTAAACAAACTGCATTTTCTTTTAAGAGAAAGTTCTGACCATTTTCCATATTTTCCTAGAACAATTTTAGTTAGCTACTTTAGAATTGTTATGGTTCTTTATTGCTTTGCCTGTGGCCCACCTGTCTGCTTCTCTCTTTCTGCCTTCTGGCTTCTGTACCTCTATCACTTTGTGTCTAGCACTCTAGCCCTCTCTTGCTTTGTGAAGGACTCAGTACCTGGCTACAGCCTAACAGCAAATGATAAAATGACAGGATTAACCCAGCACTTAGATTATTTCTTCATCTTGTTTTGTACCACTGAGGGATTCAGAAAAAAAAAAAAAAAAGATATATATATATATATATATATAGAGAGAGAGAGAGAGAGAGAGTTAAAATTAACACAGTTGGATTCCAAAGACCTGAAAACCAGGAGAGCCAATGGTGTCGTTCCAGTTTGAAGGCCAACAGGCTTGTGGCCCAAATAAAACTGATGTTTCAATCTGAGTCCACAGGCAGGAAAAAGCTGGTGTCTCAGTTAAAAGGCAAATCAGTCTTTCTGTTCTACTCAGGCTTTCAACTGATTGGACGAGGCCCCTCACAGCAGGGACAGCAACCTACTCAGTCTATTGATTCAAATGTTAATCTCACCCAAAAACACCCTCTCAGGAACACCCATTTGCTGTTTGATCAAATATCTAGGCAACCCAATGTCTGGTCTAGTTAACCATCACATAACTCGTGAGAGTTGATACCATAGTGATAAAATAGGTCAAGAAAAGATCAAAGGATAGTGGTAGAAAGTAAAGCAAGAATAAATTTGATGACTATTATTTCCTGTATGTACTTCAGAAGCTATATCTTAACCGGGAAGGAAAAAAATCATCATACAGAATATTCATGTGCCACATGCGTATTTTTTTTAGTTAGAACAGACTGTTAAAATAATTCCCTCACAAAGTCATTAAACTATTAAAATGTGTTCATGCAGAAATTTTAAAATGATAATAACATAGTAATACAGAAAGCATTGCTAAAGCTTTACAAATTCCAAAGACCTTGCATACATATTTTTTGAACCTTACAACATTATGATAGTTGATAAAGTAGATTTCATATAGAAACAAAAGTAAGAAGTATATAATAATAATATAGTGATGAGGTTGACATTCTGTTTAGGAGCATGGTCTGGACATGAGGTTGTAATGTCAAGGAAAGAACATCTAAGAAGATGGGAGGTGAGAACCTGGCTTACTCTCTGAGTATTTATTATTAAATTTGGATCATCCTGGCTCCCTTCGTGCTGATCCACACTTAGACCTATGATGAAATTGAAAAGAATCATTTTAATCATGACAGAATTCATGTAGTGGGATCCTTTAGTAGGTTTCTTAGTAATTTTATGGCTAGACATCTTTTTCGGAGGCCACTGGATGAAAATTCTGGCCTCTCAGTTCACTAACTTTCCAACTTGTGAGTTTCAGTTTCCCAAAATGTAAAATAAGTAGCAGGTCTTCAGAGACAGGTAGGGAAAATGGGAATGTGCACAGAGCTTCTAGGACATCCTATTATATAATACGTCCTCAACAAATAATCAACCCAAGCCCTCCATCCCCACTGATGTTGTAATCCAGCAGCAGGCTTGTTCAGCAAAGCAGTCCAATGCTGCAGTAATGAACCAGATTGCTTGGATAATTGGCATTCTCCCCACCAAATGCAAGATTGATAGATTCAATATAAATTTATGCCGTTACTCATTCTTGTAATAGAGAGTTCTCATTAAGGAAATGGATTAATTGGCTTACTGATGTTTTAGTGAGAGCCAGATTTGAATAAGTGGACTCGGCAGTCCTGTGAAAAGCAAATTAAACACTAATAAAGGGAGAAACGCACTTGCTTAGGCTGAAGTCTCAGTCATGGGCTCAAATCAAGGATCTGATTATAAGATTTGTCAATGTGAGTGAATATTAATGTCTGACACATGAAAATGCTCTGAGTTTTTCCCATGACCGTTTACTTTCCATTCAAGACACTCATACCCCTCAGAGCTACATTGTCTCCCCTCCCCCAAAAGATTTTCATCAAGGATTCCTAACCACTTGTCAGGAAACCTGTGTCTGATATAGAAGCAGGCTTCACTCTTATTTCCACAAACAGTTAATAAGACATATTTGGAACAAATATGTCCAGGTTCGATGCACGATACTGGATGCTTGGGGCTGGTGCACTGGGACGACCCAGAGGGATGGTATGGGGAGGGAGGAGGGAGGAGGGTTCAGGATGGGGAACACATGTATACCTGTGGCGGATTCATTTTGATATTTGGCAAAACTAATATAATTATGTAAAGTTTAAAAATAAAATAAAATTAAAAACAAAAAACAAACCAAAAAAACAACAAAAGACTTTAAAAGGAAACAACTGATAAATATTCCTAATAATTTTAAACACAGAAGAGTTCAACAAATTTAGCAAACATATAAAATAGACTATATACCATGGGGTAACTGTAATTTATACCAGAAATGTAAGACTGATTTGATATCTGAAAATCAATGTGATACACTATATTAATAAATACAGCTCAACCACAAAAACAAAAAAAAAGACATATTTGGAACAAATATGTCCAGGTTCGATGCATGATACTGGATGCTTGGGGCTGGTGCACTGGGACGACCCAGAGGGATGGTATGGGGAGGGAGGAGGGAGGAGGGTTCAGGATGGGGAACACATGTATACCTGTGGCGGATTCTTTTTGATATTTGGCAAAACTAATACAATTATGTAAAGTTTAAAAATAAAATAAAATTAAAAAAAAAAAATAAATGAGAGTGAAACATTCTTTTTCCCAAAGTATCACAGGGATTTGCTTTACTAGAAATTTTTTATCTTAATCTCTCTCTCCTCCCAAGAAATCACTGTTCAATCTTTTTAGTATTTAATGGATGTTTTATTATGATTAATTTTAAAGAAGAACTATATAAATATACATATACAAATATACATTCACACCTATTCGTATTGCATCTCTCTTGTCCTGTTTAACACATACAAGGGTATTTGGCTTGTGCTTTCTCTTTTTCAGTACTGTTAATTTTTCTCTTTCTATTAGTCATTCTCATAAACTTATAAACATGTAATTTTTACCATCTTTAAAATAATGAACAACAAAGACCTCTATTGACCCCATGTTCTATACTAGCTACAGTACCTTTTCTCTCTTGGTCTTTATAGCCCTAAGGATTGCTGCATACTCACTCCCCAATTCCACTTCTCCTTTCCTCTAAGATTCATGCCAAGGCTTTCTCACCTCTCCCACACCTCTGATGTCCTTTCCCTCAATGCACTTCACACAAATGACAGGTACACCTCTAAATCCAAGGGCTGATTCTCTGTCCTTATCTTAGTTGACTTGTAAGTAGCACTTGACACAGCTAATCACTGTCAAATTATTCTTTCATTTGACTTTCAGGACAATAGATTTCTGATGTCTTTTCCCACCTCAAAGGCTGCTCATTCTTGGCCTTTTCTGCTTGTATCAGCTATCACCTTAACTTTTAAACTTTGGAATAACTAATAGGCATTTTAAATTTATTGTGCTCTAAAACAAGCTCCCAATCTTCTCCAGCAAACCAGTTCGTCACAAAGTCTTCTTCATCTCAATACAACAACAATTCATTCCTTTCATTATTTCTATCACAATCCTTGGAGATATCAGTAGTTACTCAATTTATTTTACATCCCACAACCAAAGAAACAGCAGATCTGTTGCCTCTTCTATAAACTACTATGCTATGGTAAGATATAAGCTTATAAGTGGCATACTTATTTCATCTCTTAGAAGAAATGGAGTAGCCCTCATAGTCAACAAGGGAGTCCAAAATGCAGTACTTGGATGCAATCTCCAAAATGACAGAATGATCTCTGTTCATCTCCAAAACAAACCATTCAATATCACAGTAATCCAAGTCTATGCCCTGACCAGTAACGCTGAAGAAGCTGAAGTTGAACGGTTCTATGAAGACCTACAAGACCTTCTAGAATTAACATCAAAAAAAGATGTCCTTTTCATCATAGGGGACTGGAATGCAAAAGTAAAAAATTAAGAGATACCTGGAGTAACAGGCAAATCTGGCCTTGGAGTACAAAATGAAGTAGGGCAAGGGCTAACAGAGTTTTGCAAGAGAACGCACTTGTCATAGCAAACAACGTCTTCCAATAACACAAGAAAGGACTCTATACATGGACATCACCAGATGGTCAATACCAAAATCAGATTGATTATATTCTTTGTAGCGAAGATGGAGAAGCTATATACAGTAAGCAAAAGCAAGACCAGGAGCTGACTGTGGCTCAGATCATGAACTTCTTATTGGCAAATTCAGACTTAAATTGAAGAAAGTAGGGAAAACCACTGGACCCTTCAGATATGACCTAAATCAAATCTCTTATGATTATACTGTGGAAATGACAAATAGATTCAAGGGACTAGATCTGATAGACAGAGTGACTGAAGAACTATGGACAGAGGTTTGTGACACTGTACAGGAGGTGGTGATCAAGACCATTACCAAGAAAAAGAAATGCAAAAAGGCAACATGGTATTCTGAGGGGGCCTTAAAAATAGCTGAGAAAAGAAGAGAAGCTAAAGGCAAGGAGAAAAGGAAAGATATACCAATCTGAATGTAGAGTTCCAAAGAATAGCAAGAAGAGATAAAAAAGCCTTCCTCAGTGGGATCAATGCAAAGAAATAGAGGACAAAAATAGAATGGGAAAGACTAGAGATCTCTTCAAGAAAATTAGAGATACCAAAGGAACATTTCATGCAAAGATGGGCACAATAAAGGACGGAAATGGTATGGACCTAATAGAAGCAGAAGATATTAAGAAGAGGTGGCAAGAATACACAGAAGAATTATACAAAAAAGATCTTCATGACCCAGATAACCACGATGGTGTGATCACTCACCTAGAGCCAGACATATTGGAGATGGAAGTCAAGTGGGCCTTAGGAAGCATCACTATGAACAAAGTTACTGGATGGAATTCCAGTTGCGCTATTTCAAATCCTAAAAGATGATGCTGTGAAAGTGCTGCATTCAATATGCCAGCAAATTTGGAAAACTCAGCAGTGGCCACAGGACTGGAAATGGTCAGTATTCATTCCAATCCCAAAGAAAGGCAATGCCAAAGAATGCTTAAACTACCACAAAATTGCACTTATCTCACACGCTAGCAAAGTAATGCTCAAAATTCTCCCAGCCAGGCTTCAACAGTACCTGAACCATGAACTTCCAGTTGTTCAAGCTAGATTTAGAAAAGGCAGAGGAACCAGAGATCAAATTGCCAACATCTGTTGGAACATCGAAAAAGCAATAGAGTTCCAGAAAAACATCTATTATATTGACCACGCCAAAAGCCTTTGTTGTGGATCACAACAAACTGAAAAATTCTTAAACAGATGGGAATACCTGACCACCTGACCTGCCTCCTGGGAAATCTGTATGCATGTCAAGAAGCAACACTTAGAATTGGACATGGAACAATGGACTGGTTCCAAATTGGGAAGAAAGTACGTCAAGGCTGTATATTGTCACTCTGCTTATTAACTTACATGCAGAGTATATCGTGTGAAATGCCAGGCTGGATGAAGCACAAGCTGGAACCAAGATTTTTGGGAGAATTATCAATAACCTCAGATATGCAGATGACATCTCTCTTATGGCAGGAAGCAAAGAGGAACTAAAGAGCCTCTTGATGAAAATGAAAGAGGACAATGAAAAAGCTGGCTTAAAGATCAACATTCAAAAAAGGAAGATCATGACATCCAGTCCCATCATTTCATGGCAAATAGATGGGAAACAATGGAAACAGTGACAGACTTTATTTTTGGGGGGCTCCAAAATCACTGCAGATGGTGACTGCAGCCATGAAATTAACAGACACTTGCTTCTTGGAAGACAAGCTATGACAAATCTAGACAGCATATTCAAAAGCAGAGACATTACTTTGTCAACAAAGGTCAGTCTAGTCAAAACTATGGTTTTTCCAGTAGTCATGAATGGATGTGAGGGTTGGACCATAAAGAAAGCTGAGTGCCGAAGAACTAATGTTTTTGAAATGTGGTGTTAGAGAAAACTCTTGAAAGTCCCTTGGACTGCAAGGAGATCCAGCCAGTCAATCCTAAAGGAAATCAGTTCTGAATATTCATTGGAAGGACTGATGCTGAAGCTGAAACTCCAATATTTTGGTCACCTGATGTGAAGAGTGACTCTTTGCAAAGGACCTTGATGCTGGGAAAGCTGAAGGCAGGAGGAGAAGGGGATAACAGATGAGATGGTTGAATGGGCATACCAACTCAATGGACATGAATTTGAACAAACTCTGGGAGTTTGTGAAGGACCGGGAAACCTGTTGTGTTGCAGTCCATGGGGTCACAAAGAGTCGGACATGACTTAGAGCTGAATAACAATACCTGCTTTTCTGGCTCAAGTAAGAGGTGATTCACTTACTTAAAAAAACAAGTCCAAAAATTTAGCTTTCAACTGGTACTGTGTATTATATTTTTGGAAACAAAATAAGTCAGACATAATCTTTAATTTCTCACATCCATATATATCTCAAGGAAGAGGCTGCTATATAAGGAGAGAAGAAGAAGAAATCATATTGCTTGGCTCAGAGCTTTGATACTTGATCAATGTTCCTTAAAAATATTTATATATTTAGTTCTGCATTTTTCTGATATGTAATCTGACCTTGGAGAGACCTTTATATAAATTTAAAGTAGAAACCATGCCACAATGGTTATACCCTGTAAATACTCAGTTTATGCTGAGTTATATTAAACACCCTTTTCTATCCTCAAGCATCAAGAATGACTGAAATTCAAGCCAATTAATAGAAAAGAATTTCCAAGAGTGTATTTTTCCAATGAAATTTTAATCAATTTGCCTTTGTAAGCTTTTATTCTGAAAGCATAATGCCATTGTGTTTATTTCATGAGATCCACTCTCTAAAGCTACGATGTCAATACTGATTGCTCTAATTAACATTTGTGATTAATTTTGTACTCACTGAAATTGCATTTCCTTTTGACCAGCAGGCATGCAAGTGACGGCTCTAGACTATTCTGTTCTACACAAGCTAATTGGTTTGAAAGAAGCTAGAGGAAAACAAAAGAACTTAAGTTCAGAAGGTTTCTGAGAAATCAGAAGTCTGAGGATTATAAAAAGCTAGGGCTCTACGGGACTCTAAAGACCACTGAGCCACCACATGCAGCAGTATGAACTTTGTCAGGATCTTGAAGACCACCAGTGTCTAAAGCAAATATGTTAAATATAATGAATTATCTGTTTAGAATGAGGTACTGTTTCAACCTTGAAAAAATTTTAATGACATTAATTGTCTCTATTCAAGAAGAACTGTAACACATATATACCATTCCCCTCTATTACATGAATTGCCTTGGGTATTGAATTGAAAATACCTGTGGGTACTCAATTAATTTTAACTTAATAAGCATTAAAATCACTCTGTATGGAACCAACAGGTAATCAAAATAATATGTTTGCTCTCACAGACCATGACTGCATTCTAAGCAGCTGTGGTATTTGTAACAATGAAGATGAGAGCAGAGATATTATTCTAAAGAAGCATTCCAAAATATTCATTTGTTGTGGCTGAATTTGCCATCCTAGCTGTTTTCCATAAAGTATGAAATTAGGAGAGTGGGAAAAGGGCTTATATTGTAGACTGAGGGGCTTCTAGTGGATATAAAGAATACTTTCCAAAAATTGAGGCTACATAAATATTCAAACAAATATTGTAAAATCAATGTCATTCAGGAATGATATTATGGCATCTCAAAAGGGTAAGACTTTCCTCTACCTGGGGTGATGCGGCATGACTTCTCAGGGTTCAGCTATTGCTAGGACAAAGTGCCCCTCAAGGTTTATCCAAAGAATCATTAATTCTTAAAGTAATGTTTAAACAACAAAGCATTTAAAAAAATACTGATTAAACAACCAGGGTAAAAGATTACTTCATAATTATGAAATGGAGAAGACAAAACAGACCTTGGAATAAGGAGGATGAATATTTTTATATTATGAGAAACTTATGTATCACTTTCTTATGAAAATATAGCATATTTGATGTGGAAAACCTGACTCATGGAAATACTATGTTGTATCTTTTCAAAAAGTTGGAAACATAAAACATGCACTGTATTTGTATTATAAAATCTTTGCTTTCTTGGAGTTTTAATAAGAGCTCATTTCATTTGGGGTAATACTACTGATAATGTAATTACCTGTTATTGAGTTGGAAAAAAAACAACAACACTCAAAGTCTATTCACATACTTTACTCACCTTGCTTTTCCCAGGGTGTTTGCTCCAATCTCTGCCTCTCCCCTCTCCCTCCCCACTCCCCCCTCCCCAAAGCATATGGCCATGGAGAACATCTGGGTACAGCCCTGACCCTTGTGACCTCTGTCTCCTTCTGTATGGAACCAGAATAAAGGATAAAAACTCGGGGAATCTTTTTTTTTAGGGTTATAGCCTATGTGTATATGAAGAAAAAGTATACAGATCCTGTTAGCTCTTCTAGGAACTTTATGAAAATATGAATCATTCATCATTCATTATGTAGCAACACAGTGAAAAAAAAACCCAGCAGCTGTGACATCTGTGAATAGTTCTTACTGAGAATTACAAATGGGGTTTTTGCTTGACTCTGTTAAGCCAAACTAACACCATTTCAGGGAAAGACTATTTTAAGTAGTGACATACATTGGGCTTACTAACCAGGAGAAACATCTTTCCTGAAAAACGTGTAAAGAAACACTTAATTAAAAATCAAGTATTTTCTCAGAGTAACAGAGTAGGCAAAAACACAGACAGTTGCCTTACCCATTTCTTCTATTCTACAAACGTCTGTTTCTTTCTCTCACCTGCCTCTCTATTCTTCCTCTTTTTTTTTTTCTTCTGATTTTGGAGCTTAATGGGAATGTTTGCGGTAACTGCTAAAATCAAAACAGTGAAAATTTTTGTTCTTGTGTGTTTTCAATCTCTGAAACCCAAGGCATTTACACAAAATTTTAATGAAAAACTAGTAAAATTTGGTATTGTGTGTATCAAGCAACTCATTGATTGACAATTTTTCACTTTTGAATCAATTTTCATATTGAATCAGCATCAAGTAAGTATTGATATAAAGTGAAATCTCTCCTTGTGGTGAGTGCATGCTAAGTCACTTCAGTCATGTCTGACTCTGTGATCCTATGGACTGCAGCCCACTAGGCTCCCCTGTCCATGGGATGCTTGTCTAGGCTCAAAGCAGTACATTGTGTGATTAAATAAATAGGACTGCTAAGTGCTCTTAAATTGCACAACTCTTTCCTTTTTGCCCATCAGTCAGGGAGAACTCCTTTGAAGTAAAGCATCAGCCTTTTAAGAAGGATATTAAATCCAAAGTAGGGCAGAAATTTGCATGAAGGAAAACTCCTACTCTCCTAAAGTCAGAATTCTAGAAGGTCCAAAGCAGAGCTGCTGGACTCGGATGTGGTGATTATTCTGTTCTCAAGGAGAGACATTCAGCTTCCTGCTCCATAAGCCATTTCCAGCACTCATAGCTAATCTTGGGGCTGCTCTTGGCACCGTAGGCCTGACATACTAAAATCTGTTCTTTTGCACCTGATGAGCAAATATTTGGGGTTTCTAACTTGTTCAAAACCTCTTACAGTTTTCGGGTAAGGCCATGTCTACTTTCTGGCACAGTTGTTGCAGTTTACATTGATTCCTCTCTGACAAACATTTTAAGCAAGTGAAGGCAAACAATTCAAGTAGTAACCTCTTGAGTTTATCTCCAAAGGATTAATCTCATATTATATTTCTACTAAAAAAACAGGCTATCGGGTTTTCAAGGAGTATGCAATAATAAGTAAAAGCGTTGAATATAATCTGAAATTAAAACAGCAGAACATAAAATGTTTCTGCAATACAACAAATATGAAAGAATAAAATATAGAAAAATATATATCCCAATCAGATCAGATCAGATCAGATCAGTTGCTCAGTCGTGTCCAACTCTTTGCGACCCCATGAATCGCAGCACGCCAGGCCTCCCTGTCCATCACCAACTCCCGGAGTTCACCCAGACTCACGTCCATCGAGTCAGTGATGCCATCCAGCCATCTCATCCTCTGTCGTCCCCTTTTCCTCCTGCCCCCAATCCCTCCCACCATCAGAGTCTTTTCCAATGTGTCAACTCTTTGCATGAGGTGGCGAAAGTACTGGAGTTTCAGCTTCAGCATCATTCCTTCCAAAGAAATCCCAGGGCTGATCTCCTTCAGAATGGACTGGTTGATCTCCTTGCAGTCCAAGGGACTCTCAAGAGTCTTCTCCAGCACCATAGTTCAAAAGCATCAATTCTTCGGCACTCAGCCTTCTTCACAGTCCAACTCTCACATCCATACATGACCACAGGAAAACTATAGCCTTTACTAGACAAACCTTTGTTGGCAAAGTAATGTCTCTGCTTTTGAATATGCTATCTAGGTTGGTCATAACTTTCCTTCCAAGGAGGAAGCGTCTTTTAATTTCATGGCTGCAGTCACCATCTGTAGTGATTCTGGAGCCCAGAAAAATAAAGTCTGACACTGTTTCCACATCTATTTCCCATGAAGTGGTGGGACCAGATGCCATGATCTTCGTTTTCTGAATGTTGAGCTTTAAGCCAACTTTTTCACTCTCCACTTTCACTTTCATCAAGAGGCTTTTGAGTCCCTCTTCACTTTCTGCCATAAGGGTGGTGTCATCTGCATATCTGAGGTGATTGATATTTCTCCTGGCAATCTTGATTCCAGCTTGTGTTTCTTCTAGTCCAGCGTTTCTCATGATGTATTCTGCATAGAAGTTAAATAAACAGGGTGACAATATACAGCCTTGACGTATTCCTTTTCCTATCTGGAACCAGTCTGTTGTTCCATGTCTAGTTCTAACTGTTGCTTCCTGACCTGCATACAAATTTCTCAAGAGGCAGGTCAGGTGGTCTGGTATTCCCATTTCTTGAAGAATTTTCCACAGTTTATTGTGATCCACACAGTCAAAGGCTTTGGCATAGTCAACAAAGCAGAAATAGATGTTTTTCTGGAACTCTCTTGCTTTTTCCATGATCCAGCAGATGTTGGCAATTTGATCTCTGGTTCCTCTGCTTGAACATTAGGAAGTTCATGGTTCACATATTGCTGAAGCCTGGCTCGGAGAATTTTGAGCATTACTTTACTAGCGTGTGAGATGAGTGCAATTGTGCGGTAGTTGGAGCGTTCTTTGGCATTGCCTTTCTTTGGGATTGGAATGAAAACTGACCTTTTCCAGTCCTGTGGCCACTGCTGAGTTTTCCAAATTTGCTGGCATACTGAGTGCAGCACTTTCACAGCATCATCTTTCAGGATTTGGAATAGCTCAACTGGAATGTCATCACCTCCACTAGCTTTGTTCGTAGTGATGCTTTCTAAGGCCCACTTGACTTCACATTCCAGGATGTCTGGCTCTAGGTCAGTGATCACACCATCGTAATTATCTGGGTTGTGAAGATCTTTTTTGTACAGTTCTTCTGTGTATTCTTGCCATCTCTTCTTAATATCTTCTGCTTCTGTTAGGTCTATACCATTTCTGTCCTTTATCGAGCTCAATAGCCGACATCAAATTTCTTCTTGAGGATAAAGAAGGCTTTCTGATAAATTGTTTAAAGAAGAAAATTGATAGTTTAAAGACGTAAATAGAAAAGAATGAAAGAAGATGACCAAACTCCTGAGAGTATGCAAGAGCAGAGAAGTAAGGTCTGTGTGGGGCAGTATTTGGAGGAAAAAATGCTGATTATTATGGATGAAGATTAGCACCAGGGTCATTGCTACAGTGAAACTCCTTCTCTGCCCCTAAACCTGTCGTGAGAATTGGTATTGACACAGAGGTCTCTGTGAATGATGTTTGCGTGAGAATCTAGGGGAAAAGTCAACACTACCTGGGAACTAGGAAAGCTGGAGGAGGATGCTACATCCTGAAAGCATTAACAAAGAAGCCAGAGCATGGAGTTATGTATGCACCATTAGCAAATGTAACAAATCTCTTACTTTAAAAGTTCTAGGAATAATTAGAATATGAGCACTGTTTAGCTAAATAATGGGTTTTGAATTACTTAAGGAAACACATGTGTAAAGTGGTTATTTCTAGAAGGTAGAGTTATAAATCGGAGAAGGCAATGGCACCCCACTCCAGTACTCTTGCCTGGAAAATCCCATGGACGGAGGAGTCTGGTAGGCTGTAGTCCATGAGGTTGCTAAGAATTGGACACGACTGAGCGACTTCACTTTCACTTTTCACTTTCATGCATTGGAGAAGGAAATGGCAACCCACTCCAGTGTCTTGCCTGGAGAATCCCAGCGATGGGGGAGCCTGGTGAGCTGCCGTCTATGGGGTTGCACAGAGTCTGACACGACTGAAGTGACTTAGCAACAGCAGCAGCAGCAGAGTTATAAATAACCTCCATATTTCTCTGTGTTTTCCAAATATTCTAAAATAACTATGTATTATTTTTAAATAAAAATGAAAATAAACAGATGCATTTTCTCCTTGGAAGCTACCAAACATAAAATTTATTTACTTCTGTATTAGTGTTGGTTTATGAATATTACATAAAAGAAAGGTATTCAGTTTTAAATTCGTATGGAATTTTGCCTTATGTATTCTTTATTCAAACTGCATGCCTAGATACAGATTTATAAAAAGGTGAACAGGATCTAAGTATAATGAAACTGAAGTTTATAAAGGGAAAAATCTCAGCTTGGCATAGATAAGCAATCCACTAATAAGAAATTCCTGATCTAGTGAGAGCTTAAAAATGTGGATGTTGATTTTAAGTGATATTCATATCCTAATCATTTTACAAAAGAAAAACAAAGTCTGCCATTTCTCAGAAATTAAAATGGACATATAGTCACATATTTTTTTCCTAGAATATCAACTTGTTTGTATAATATATTGAAGCTGAATATAAAAATAAAGAATAAAGACTAAGGACTGAGTAAATTCCTAGAAACATACCTATATCATATGGAAGGAGAAACAAAATAGATCTTTAGCATACGTTCAGTTACCATGATTACTACTAGATACTAGTTATAAAATTCAACAAATATTATTTTCAAAAAATTTACTTTTATTATTACCAATAAAAATTTAGACTATAATAATAATTCCCTGTTTGTTTGTTTTTTCCTGGCTGCATCACATGGCTTGCAGGCTCATAGTTCCCCTGACGAGGGATTGAACCTAGGCCCTGAGAAATGAAAGCTCCAAGTCCTACCCATTGGACCACCAGGGAATTCCTTTAATAATTCTTCTAAATGGCAACTTATGTTTCTCTCTCTCAGTTGGGGTGTGTGTCTGTATGTCTCACAAGGTGCTTTATGATAATCTGCATAAAATCAAAGATACTACTAAATTGCAATCATTTTTCCTTCCTACTCTGTTATTCTTTTTCTCCCTTGAAGTGATAAATAATGACAAACATTCAGAAAAGAAAGTCATTCCACAAAAAGAGCAGATAAAAGAATGAAAAATATCTTGATTTATTTCATCACATTTTTCACTCTTATTTTTAGTAAAAATATCCTATTGCTTGGATTTTTTAATATCTACTGTGAATGTGTGTATAAGCTCTAAAGACAGCATTTCTTACTATATATTTTATTAAAGTTTCATACTAAATATTAAATTAAAAAAAAATGTCTATGGTCTTACCTCGGTCATTCCTGCACACAAGTCAAAGGATAATATGTATTCCATGAAAAAAACGCATAAAATGACTCTGTTTTCTGGTCCAAGAACTCAGAGGTTACATGTGCTCTGCCTTCTCCCCACAAATGTACATTCCATTCCTTTCACCCAGGTGCATCCTTCATGTTTCTCCACTAAATATTTAGTATTTAAAATTCTGTTCATGATTTATCTTCTTTGGAAAAATATCCTGTGATTTCAACTTTTCCAATTATGATCTTGCCTTCCATTTCAGGGTCTTTCAATATTTATGAAGATGTTTTGGACATTTTTATGTTCATCTATTTCATCATGTTCTGGGACACTAGCTATCACTTTATTTGTCATGAGCAGTTTCAGCACCAGTGAGACTTTGTTTTGCCCGAGGTACTTTGCTCATTGAGTACACTGCCGTGATAGGGCTTCAGTGTTAAGCATTCATGATTTAGGGAGTGAGATCCTTGCACGACTTTTCCCTTTACAAAGCAAATACCCCTTCTCTGTTATATAAAAATGTAATTTTAACCAGGAGTTGAATTCGTGTATTTCCTTACAAATCCCATAACTGTTTTCTTCTAGACAAGTCTTCTAACTCCAACCAGAAATGACTACATGCTGCTCCATGAGACCATTGTTTCACTTAAATACAATATGCTATAATTCAGGATAAATATAAGGAAGAGAAGGGGACGACAGAGGCTGAGATGGCTGGATGGCATCACTGACTCGATGGACGTGAGTCTCAGTGAACTTCAGGTGTTGGTGATGGACAGGGAGGCCTGGCGTGCTGCGATTCATGGGGTCGCAAAGAGTCGGACACGACTGAGTGACTGAACTGAACTGACTGACTGATGTATTTACTTCTTACATAATTGCTTTGAGAAAAAAAGTCTTCATATATGTTACCAAAGACTACTTTCAAAAGTTAAAATAGTTAAACAAAAACATTTAAAATCACTTGAGTTTAACTCTGTTCAGATAGGGACAGCTCTTGGTTCCTAGGCTCCAATGCTCACTATCATTTTTTAAAATATGAAGCTCAGCAGAGTTATCAATATATTTGTGTACTATCAGAATATAAATACAAAGGATGAAAATTAAAAGATAATGCATTGGTAGTATTTGATTTTAAGGAAGAAGGAGATATGCAGTACTTAAAATCATTAAATGGAGCTTACTTGGGCTTAGGTGAGAAATACAGCTCTATCAGATTAGTGCACAATCTCCAACAAATGACAATCTAATTTCCTGATCTGTAAAATGAGAGTAAAAATGTCAAACTCATACAGATTAGTATACTGATCTAATATGTTATCACCAAGCATAATGCTTGATACAGAAGCATTCAATAAAGGTGAGCTTGTTTTATCTTCTTTCCTTTCCTTTCTTGAGTCAGATCTATATGGAACAAAAAGAATGAGCTTGAGCTGAGTCACGTTTCAGGATCATTATAGGAACAAGGCCACTAATCTCAAGCAACTTACTTAAATCAGTACACTTCATATGAACAGCCAATTTACAATTTCATGGCAAATATTCCCAATCAAGAAAAGTAAAAATTACCTCCATTCTGATCTCGCATATCAACAATTATGCTACTGGTCAAAAATTGCAATTTTTTCTGAAAATAATATTATTCTGTTATCTGTTGTTAATGGTATCCTCATGCTTAGTAATTGTTCATTAACTACATACTTATTGAATAGACAATAATAAACATAAAATGGAACTGTTTAGTTCTCTGATACTCACAAGAGAAGTACATTATCTCTCTCCTTGTCATTTGCAATAAAATAAGAGGCATATAATTTATCATGATAAATTTACTGCATAATTTATCATAGTCCTTGCCATGTAAATGCCTACTGTTGCTAGGACAGATATTTTACAAATTAGAAAACTGGCATATCTATTTCTAAGAAAATACATTTTAGTAAGAACAGTATAAAAATAAAATCACAAAATATCTCTAGATGTTTAGATAAATAATGATAAATATGGTGGATAAAGTTTTAATGTATTGTGCTGGCCTGAATCTAGTTCTTAAAGGATAAAAGTTGTTTGTGGAGGATTTGAAGAGAGACTCAAGAAGATTAAGTGTGGGTATTGACACTAAAACACTGGAATATTTGCCAAGATTAAAACCACTTGGCACTGTAATAATGCTGCTGCTGCTGCTGCTGCGTCGCTTCAGTTGTGTCTGACTCTGTGCGTCCCCATAGATGGCAGCCCACCAGGCTCCCCGATCCCTGGGATTCTCCAGGCAAGACTACTGGAGTGGGATGCCATTTCCTTCTCCACTGAAATAATGAAGAGCTTCAAATGTATCTTTTACTAATGGTAAGTTTCTGGAGGCTACAAGAAATTTTTCTGGTTTAATGTTTTTTGTATCCAAATTTTACTTCCCCATAGTCTCTTCTCTTAAAGAACTGTAAGAAAATATTTATTTCTCATCTTGGACAAACATCCAAATAACACTTACAATTTTTTTCTTTAGGATGAGAGTCATTACTATTGTTATTAATCAATAAACATTTATTATCTACAACATGGAAGACATTAGGTTAGATGCTATGGGGAATATGGAATAAACAGAGCATGACACTTGGCTCCAGGAACTGAAAAGTTAATGTAATCAACACTAATTGATTAATTCATTCAATGCTTATGCAGTGAACACATAGTGTTTGCCAAAAACTGTGTTAGTTAGATATTAAAGAACTGTGGTGAAGAGGTAAAACTATCTTGCCCTCATGGAATTCATAATGTATTGGAGAGACAGACAAAAAAAACCAACAAGAAAATACAAATAAATAGCTATTCACCAGTACTTACTTCAAACTATAAAAAGTCCCATGGAGGAATGGGTTCTCAGAAATGGAATAGTGGACAAATAATACATAATTACAGATAACTTTTATTGAGTGCTTATTACTTATCAGGTATTCTAGTGCATGTTTCATATGTACTTGTGTTTATCATAACAATGGTACCAAAACAGGTGTTTATCTCCATTTTAGAAATGAGGAAACCTAAGCAAGGAGAGATGAAGTGATTTACTCAGAGCATGTGCCGTGTGTGTATGACTCATGTGACTTGTGTCTGACCCACTGCAAACCCATGGACTGTAGCCCACCAGGCTCCTTGGTCCATGAGATTTCCCAGGCAACAATACTGGACTGGGCTGCATTTCCTACTCCAAGGGATCTTCCAGACCCAGGGATCCAACCCATGTCTCCTCCCTTGGCAGGTGGATTCTTTATCCTTGAACACCTGGGAAACCCTTAGTCAGGGCACATGGCTGGAAAGCAGCAGAGCCAGTATTTAGGTAGCTCTTGAGCATAGGTGCTCAGCCTCTAGCACATAATGTTCCTAAATTAGGCTAAAGTTTGTGATGGAAATTGAATGTATAATAGTGGAGGTGTATACCTACAGCCGTTTTCTATGAAAGTTTCCTGGAATTGGTGGTTTGAATTGAGATTTTGGCATGGTTAGGAGATCAGGATATTTTATTTAGGAGGAAGGAATGTTTAGGTAAAGGGAATAACTTTTAATAATTACATGAAGGAAGGACAAATGGACTTTGGTGGCTGAGATGTGTGCACAAAAGACATGTCTACAATAGTTAGCTGGGCTAAGCCATGGTGGGTCCTCAGTGTGCAGCCTGACATGGGACGATTGGAGGCCACCAAAACTGAGAAGGAAGACCTCCCTGGGGGCCTTTTCAGCACAGTTGATCAAAAGGGAGATAAGGTATAAACCAAGAGAGCCACAGAGAGAATGAAAAGGAGGGAACAGATGTGATAGACGACACGTAAGTGCAACTGTTAAGATAACCGAATTGATAGTTGAATCAGGGTAGTGTGAGGAAGAGGGAGGCTATGAATGGGTTCAGGGTTACATCAGACATATTTTTAGCAGGGTGACTTTGGGACAAGGTACTTCATCTCTACAAATCGATTTCCTCATCTGAAAAATGGAAAATAGTATATGCATTTGTGACTATCTAATTAGGAGTTGAAAATGACTTTCAAATTTTCACCAAGTCAATATTGCAGATAATTATGCCATTAGAAAGGATGAAAGAAAAGGAACATTTGGGTGTGTTGAGATCTAGAGGCCTGTAACATATCTATGTGGACACATTCAGTTTGCAAACTAGAATTGGAACCTTAATTCAGGAGGAAGGTCCAGGCTAAAGACAATGACTAGCTATCAATCATCAGAGAAGACTGTGTAGAAAGAACCACAGCTGATGGGGTAAGAGAAGGAAGTTAGAAAGGATCAGTGGAGATTTAGAAAAAAGACAGGGTCGGGGAATCCAGTGCCAAAGTTTGAGAGCAATCCAATGGATCTGATCTAGATTACTCATGGCCTTTGACAGAACAGCTTTAGTACTGGGCTGAATGCAAAGCTTGGGTTGTTAGGAGGAAAGAAATAAGTGAAATGAAAAGTCATTCTTTCAGTTAGTTCTGGACCTAAAAAAAGGGATCAAAGAGAAATCAGGGCTGATGGGAATGTATGTGTATTCAAACATGTTTGTTTAAGAAAGAGTCAACATAATGGGAGAGATTAATGATGAAGAAGAGAGAGGCTATGATTGATGGTGAGGTCTCAAGTTGATATGAATAACAATAAATCAAAAGAAAATAAAGTGAATGCAACATCATTTATTGTGGATCTATTATACCTTTAATGTGTTCACATTAATGTCATCAAGTCCTAAAACACCCTGTAAGGAATTATTTTTCCTATTTGCAGATAAAGAAACTGAAGCTGAGAGAAAACAAAGAGGTTGTTCAAGGATGGAAATGTGGTATTAATGAAGTTAGGATTCAAATTGAACTTGGCTGAATCCCAAGACCAAATGACTAGAAGAAAGATAAGAATTTGACAAAGAAGACAGAGTTGAGGGAGTTTAATAGGACGTTTAGAACTGCACAGTTAGGGCATCAAAACTGAGTTTGAGGACTTAGGGAAGAATAAAAATCTGTAATGCACCACTGTGGTGCATTTAATGTGATTTTAGAAGGAGATTGCTAAGTAGCTCCAAAAGCATAACTGAGACATGAATTTGTAATGCATGCAGTCAAATGCAGTTATGTGACTTGTTCCACTTTCTTCAGTTCTAACAAAACATCAATATTGAACAAAGGCCAGAATTCTAAAATTCACTGTAGGCTGGCCTATTAAAAATAAATGCTGAAGATAGCAGCTATGTTATTTGTCTATGGATACTCTAAACCTAAACTTGAAAAAATCCTGAATGTAGAAAGAATATGAGCAACATATTTTTAAAAGCATGGGATCCAGTTAAGGATATTACTGGTTCAGTGAGATCAAACAAGTCCTTAAATTTGATACTTGCCTTTTTTTTCCCATCAATGAATAAATATGTGCTGGGCATTTCCCCTGCAGCTGATGTTGGGAGGAGAGAGGAGTCCATTCCCCTCATCAACTTCTAGACTTATAAGGAAGAAAAATTATATAAGTAGAGCAGGGTATGCTGCCATTTAGAGGGAATTAGTATATACTGCTGCTGCTAAGTCGCTTCCGTCGTGTCCAACTCTGTGCGACCCCGGAGATGGCAGCCCACCAGGCTCCCCCGTCCCTGGGATTCTCCAGGCAAGAACACTGGAGTGGGTTGCCATTTCCTTCTCCAATGCATGAAAGTGAAAAGTGAAAGTGAAGTTGCTCAGTCGTGTCCGACTCTTAGCGACCCCGTGGACTGCAGCCCACCAGGCTCCTCCATCCATGGGATTCTCCAGGCAAGAGTAGTGGAGTGGGTTGCCATTTCCTTCTCCAATGCATGAAAGTGAAAAGTGAAAGTGAAGTAGCCCAGCTGTGTCCGACTCTTAGCGACCCCGTGGACTGCAGCCCACCAGGCTCCTCCATCCATGGGATTCTCCAGGCAAGAGTACTGGAGTGGGGTGCCATTGCCTTCTTCTAGTATATACTAGTGTGTTCTAAATTATATGTAATAATCCACTAGGGAACAAAACAGTATATAAGATATCAAATAAGCAAAGCCAATATTGAGAGAAATAACGGGCCAAAAGGAATGAATGTTCACTGGGCTAAGCATAAAGCCTACCTTCCTACAGCAGTCAGTCAATCATGATGCTATATGAGGGACGGATACTTCAGGTACTCCAAAATCTACCTCTCTGTACTTGCATTCCAAACCCTTGACCATTTGAAAAGGATCAGAGTCACTGTCTACCAGGCAGACACTAGAGGGCAACAGAATCAATCTTCATCTCTCTCTTTCTGGCGCACATGCACACACACAGACACACTAGCCCACACTAGTCCACTGTCCACAGGTGTAAAGAGCAGTGTCAGGCTATGTCAGTGAGAGCAGGATGTCACAAGAATCCCATCATGGATGTAAGCAAGAGAAACATTCAGTTAGTCTTCTTGAAAAGTCTACTGGAGAAACTACAAGAAAAACTGATTTTCTATTTCTGAAATTTTCATGAACATGATGTATCACTAAGATCTTCTTTATATATGCACCAAACTACGTGATTGAACACTGTGGTGGAGAAAAAAAGATGCTATCTGAATACTGTACGGATGTGAGAGTTGAACCATAAAGAAGGCTGAGCGCTGAAGAATTGATGCTTTCAGATTGTGGTGCTGGAAAAGACTCTTGAGAGTTCCTTGGACAGCAAGGAGATCAAACCAGTCAATCCTAAAAGAAATCAATCTTGAATATACATTGGAAGGATTGATGCTGAAGTTGAAGTTCCAAAACTTTGGCTACCTGATGCGAAGAGCCATTAGAAAAGAACCTGGTGCTGGGAAAGATTGAGGGCAGGGGGAGAAGAGGGTGACAGAGATGAGATGGTTGGATGGCATCATCGACTCAATGGACATGAGTTTGAGCAAACTCTGGGAGATAGTGAAGGACAGGGAAGCCTGGGGTGCTGCAGTCCATGGGGTCGCAAAGAGTTAGACATGACTTAGCAACTGAACAATAAATATCTGTTCGTTCTCCAATTCCACAGCAAACCCACAGAGGAGGATGTATTTCTCTATTTATACACGATGTAATCATTTTGTGAAATGTTTAAACTGATGGGGATAAATAGGGTAACATACTGAGGATAACACAAAGAAATATCACTTATTTTGCTTAAAACACATTCTAATTTTTGCTGTGCACTTTCTCTGAAATCACAAAGTATCTCACAATCTGTAGCCAAATTTCAGTTTAGTTTCAAATTTTCAGTTATTTTTGACTTAAAAGATAAGTTTTTAGAGGATGGAATTAGTTGTCAGGATTGCTACTTGATATCCGAAATAGTTAGATTTTCTCAAGAGTCCTTTGAAACAAACTGTGGTTCACACTCAATTGTGGATTTAAATACCAATCCTTTACCTCTGTCCATCCACTTTTCACATTAATTTTCTCAGAAGGCATTGTTAGAAACTGAAAATTGAGTAGTTTATTTAAAAGACTTTATGGGTTATAGAAATATATGGTATTTTTATCTATAAGAGTACTGAAAGCATAAAACAAGTGTAGGTGTTAATTAGATAACCAGCAAAGCATGAAGTGCCAAGTCTCACATAGCTGTTCTTTAGTTGCTAAGTCGTGTCCGACTCTTTTTGTGATCCCCATGCACCGTTGCCTGCCAGGCTCCTCTGTCCGTGGGGTTTCCTAGGCAAAAATACTGGAGAGGGTTACTCTTGCTGTCTCCAGGGGATCTTCCCAACCCAGGGATCAAACCTGCATCTCCTGCATTGGCAGGGGGATTCTTTAAACTACCTATTAATAATGAAAGGCTCTGCTCATAGATTGTGTATAAATTATTAACCTTTCAAAGTAAAAAGTGACATGAAGAAATGTCAGGAAAGTGATTTGAGGCCCCTTCTTCTCTGCTTCCTCCTTCCTTCTTCTTCATCTAGCTAGCACTAAGATAGGATGGCACTTCTTTGTTTATGAATGTTTGCTAACGAGTCTCTTTTTTTTTTTTTCTTGATTTTAAAAAATCATGATTGGCTTTTTCTTCTACCAATTTTATTCAGTCATGACCAAAATCACTGTGTTGTATTACCCTCTGAGATTCTAAAATGAACAGTGTTTCACTGATGGAGGATTAGGAACAATTGAATAAATCAGTAAATCAGTTGGGGGTATGTTTGAATTTAAAAATACACATTTCTGCAGTGCAGAAGTATGGTCAATTGGTGGATTATAAACCTCAAACTGAAAGAATAGCTATTTCTTTAAACAATTCCGAAAAATAGCTCATGGAACATTTGAATGCATATGTGACAACTCTGAGATCTATCAGAATGTGATTATAATATTAAAGCTGTATAAATATTATGAAAGAAACAATAAAGCATTTTAGCAATGCAAATAGATTGCACATTTTCTCTATTAAGTTTAGATATACTCTTAAAAAGACATAACTATTATAACTTATAGTATAAAATTTCATTATGTGTTTATCTGACATACTTTCAACAAGCAGATAAGATTATTGGATTTATTTTAAATAAAACTGGTCATCAGAAGAATATTAGAAGAATAAATCAATAGGAAACACCCTTTACCATGCATGTCGCAAGCTAATTCATACATTCCTATTTCCTTAACCACACATTTACAAAAGAACCTTTGGTAGCTTGCAAAATTACTCTACCTAAAACTATTCATAGCCATAAAATGTGCTTATAAAAATGCTGTCTCTTACAATAACTACAGGCACTTCCTTCAGCTATAGTGACAGCAAGACATACATTTGCAAAATAATTGCTCCATCCTAGCTACAATGGCAATGTCTACTATGGACATACTGGCAAAATGCAAACTACTAACAAAAAGACAGAATACAAAAAAGAGTTTGTCAAATTTAATAGAGTAATTATCAAGTATAACCTTGCAAAATTAGAATGCGGCCACAGTGAAAGAGTAAATACTAAGTCACCTAAAGACAATGATATCAATCAAATATCAAAGCTATTATTGCAGAAGCAAAGGTATAAATACCCAGAGGATGTGAGAGAGAAAAATTTATTTTCCACATCCACTGAATCCTACCCTCATACTAGCTTGCAAACCTACTGTTATTATTCTTTAGTACCATATTATTTATGAAGTATGTGTAGTGGGCATGGGGCTGCATCTGTTAAAGTTGAGTCCTCACTGGAGAACCAGAAGTGAATGCATAACCCTTTGGAAGTCAATTTATATTAGAAAGTAACCCTGGATGTTGAAAACGTTCAAGAGGAATTTTAAGTCCAACAGTGGTTAAAATTTTGAGAATAAAGTTGTGTAGAATTGAGTCCCCAGGATGTAATGAACAATAGTTCTGTGTGTCAATGTACGAGGTTGAATTGAATTGACTCATTGACTTACCTGGCATGTTGCATTCATCAATGACTATACATGATGGATAATGACTAAAATGACTATACTCACCACATAGATGACAATCACTATATAAAACCTTTCCAGGAGTGAAAATTATGCTTATTCCTCATTTGAAAGACATATAAGATTAAAAAGTAGTTTATTAGTTTCTGTATATATTTTTGTATTACTTTCTGTATTCTTTTACAAGCAAAAGATATCCTATTAGAATTCCAGATAGTGGATGATACCAATACTCTCCAATGACCATTTGCTATTCTTAAAAGTGGGGAAAAAAGTTGGATTGGTTATCATTTTGTCCTCTGGAAATAAGAAATACTGATGATTTTCATTAGTCCACCATTATAGTGACTTAATCTAATAATCAGAATATATGCTAAAATGACCAGAAGCATTTCAATGTTCTCTATTAACTGTTCATTGGCAATAAAATTATTTATCTTTTGAGAAACCAAAGACAAATTTTGACATATTCACCAACACGGTAATTGACTACTATATTTTCCTAAGAGCCATCAGAAGTATTATAATTCACTTTCTTTTTTTTTTTAATTTTATTTTATTTTTAAACTTTACAATATTGTATTAGTTTTGCCAAATATCGAAATGAATCCGCCACAGGTAGCAAAATGTGCACACCTTTGTTACAAACAAAAGAATTGCTTTTCTAAATTTGACTATGGAAACACAAAGTGTGTTTTATGTACTAAGGTATTATCCTCTCCTTCAAAATTGTCCCTTGTAAACGAAGAAAGTAGCATAAACATGTATACACCATCAAGTGTAAACGAAATAGCTGGTGGGAAGCTGCTGTATAACACAGGGAGCCCAGCCTGGAGCTCTGTGATGATCCAGAGGGGTAGGCTGGGGTTGGGGAGGGAGGCTCAAGAGGGAGGTGATATATGTAAAACTGTGGTGATTCGCATTGCTGCATGGCATAAACCAACACAACTCCTTGTAAAGCAATTTTCCTCCCATTAAAAAATAAAAATAAAAACTGCAAAAAAGAATTGTCCCTTGGCATCATTCTTACAAAGCTAATATCCTTCAAAGGGTGTTCTAAAATTAGGGGCTTCAAGCTCAAGTTATACAAAAAGCAACTGGGACTTAACAGAGAGAGAAAAGGAGTCACATACCAGAAAGAAACTTAAGCAACATGAGTTAGTTTTTTATTGGATAGACTTTTTGGTTATCAAAATGTATTCCTTTAACATAATGAAAATTTATCTCATTTCATGGGCCTAATAATGTCTTACTTAAGACTTTTGAACAAAAGACTAAAGGTAACGGGTCTTCATTTCCTTTGTATCAACTCCTTTCCAATACTGAACAGGTATTGTTAACAGGTTAACAACAGCTAACAGGTTATTTGGAAGCCAGAAAGGCCAGATAAGTTTCAAAAAGGGTTATTTAGGGGTGGGAGTATGTAATCAGAGCTGGTTCATGGCAATATTAAAACAAGTGGACTAATCTTGCAAAATGCTTAAGACAACCAATGACTCAGAACCAACAGACCCTACAAACTAGCCGTATAGTAGCATCACTGTCAAAAGAGCAATGTCCATGTACAAACACACTAATTTTATAAAAACAGTTTTCGAGATAAAATGGAAAAAAACAACTTACTGAAAAGTCTTCAAAGATTTTCTTGAGTTCTTTGTGACCATGCCTTTCAGCAATATGTGCTGGATCTGAACCTTCCAGATTTTTTATCTTAGATGCCCTGGTTGCTCCTGAACATTGAAGCAAATGAACAGCCAAGTTCTTTAACCCAAATTTTGCCGCACAGTGGAGAAGAGTTGGAAGTTCTTTGAAATAAGAATCTGAAATAAGCAAAACAGAATAATTTTTTTCATCACATTTGGAACCATATAAGAAAAAGTCAAACACAATCTATTGGGAACATGTATACACCTGTGGCAGATTATGTTGATGTATGGCAAAACCAATACAATATTGTAAAGTAAAAAAAAAAAAAAAAGATCACACTCCCCCCCACCAAAAAAATAATTCCCACAAAGCTTTCCTGACTTGTAGAGTCAGCAAATAAGAAACCATCAAAGGTTTAGCAGTGTAGACTCTCCCCTTTCTATTCCTTATCTTAAATCAAGCATGCATCAATATTCTCACTAGCATTAGTGCCTCTCCCTTACCTGTACGGTGAGTTTAATATAGAAAGCCATATCAGTTTCAAATGTAAAACAAAACAAAAACATTACATTGTAAAAACTCCTTTTCAATGTATTTCAGTATTAACCAAATACTTAAATAACAAATGAATTCCTCTATAAGATCTTTTTTGTGTTTTCTACTTCCATGTCTACTTTGTTTCCTTTTGAAGTTGAAATGAACATGAAATTCCAGGAGGGGTTATGTTAGATTTCTGTATGAGTTTTTTTCTTTCAAAAAGTAACTGCAATAGCAAATACAGGTAGGCACTTTTATAAAAATCTTCAGTATGGAATTTTCCATTAGGATTTTGTAGGTTTCATGTCAATGTTTTGGAGTTTGAATTTCCTAATTACATATTAGTCAGAAGACGTGTATTAATTATGCATAACTATAAAATGATGAACGCAAACTGCTACCCCAATGATAACACACACACATACACAAACTGCTGAGTGATGGTTTATTATTATTCTATACTTTCACACCTTGCTAGAAAAACTGTGTTACAGAAATTACACATCACCTCACTTTAATAGCTGTGGCATTATTAGAAGCAAGCCATGTGAAGATTTATAGTAACAGAAACAAAACCATCAAAGCAGAAGTCAATTATCTTTCAGCAAAATTCTGAAGCAGTGAAAATAGCCACCTCATAATGTTTTGGAAAATTGTGAATCCGGCCTCATTTATCTGTTTGCCATTTTGTAGACCAAAAAAAAAAAAAAAAAAAAAGGAAGAGAGAGGGGATCTAAACTTGGTGATTTCAGTTCACTTAGGTGTGTGGGTGTTTGAGGGCTAAATAAATCATTTAGTTTTTTGGTTTGTATGTTTAACCAGGAAACACAACAAAACAAAAACCTTTAGGACATGTTAAAGACTTCTGGTAAGGAAATATTTTATCCTTCAAAATGTGTTAGAACTAAATGGCTATAGGTAGATCTATGATTGAATTTCAGTGACAAAAGCACTGGTCCCTTCTTGTATGGTGTGCAGTGAGCAAAAAATTATCAAGTATTTTATAAAGATGAGCTTATAATAGCTGAAACTCTTCAAGGTAGGTAGCAATTTTCAAACTAAAAATAATGTATTTTCTTAAAAAGGAGTTAAGATGCAAATTTCTATTTATTTTCATGCAAATAAACTATAAAATAATTTTCTGCTATAATTAAACCAAACCAAAGTTAGTAAAGAAAAATATTTGCATTATGTCAGATTTTTACATGCCCTTGGTCATGTTGCTCTGTTATACCATCATCACTTGCCAGTCAATGCCTTATGCATTGTTCCTGCACATTGCTATTCTGGTATACTTTTGAATCACAGTTATTGCAGCACAAAATATTATTTTCATTAAATAAGTGTTTAATCAGTATACAAATACATTCACCTTTTAACCTGTTTGTAAATTTCTCAAGTTTAAGGTGATATAGTATTAGAAACAACTATGATAAACTTTATTAAGAATCTCTCTTTTTATATACCAGGAAGAATAAAAAAGACAGTGACCAAGTGTACATGGTTTTTCAGGGCTCATTTCTTGACAGTTTTGATATTCTGAGCTATGTTTTCTGGCACATAAAAGGAAGAAGTTCTGCTGATTTAAGATTATGTTGCGTATACTAAATGGGACTACAGGCTTGTAGGCTGGTTCCTTTATTTTCCATTTCTTTATTTCATTTTTAGTTGTAGCTGAAAACCCACTAACCTACTAGAAGGCTTTGCGAGCTTATAAACATGAAAAAGCTTTGGAAGTCATCTTTCCAGTTTCCTCCTCAGTAAGAGAATTGCCTTCCTGCAGTCTATAAGAGATGATCTTCCACGTACTGCCTGCATAGCCCTAATGATCGAGTGTTTTCTACTTTCTAAGGCACCTGTTTCTTGATTAGACAACACTGATCATTAGACATTTTTACTTCTGTTGAGGTGAAATGTATTTCCTCTAAATTACTTGCTCTTCATATCCCTTGGGCTATACAGAATATGATCCTTATGAAAGTGCGGGCTTAGAATCAGCTGGCTTTGCCATATGTTCACTGTGTGAAGTTTCAGCAAGCCACTCAGTATTCGAGCCTAGCTGTATTTCAGCATCTCAGTATTTCAGCATCCAAGTTTGTAGGGCTATTGACATAATTAAATGACAACATATTCTAAAAAGTGTCCACAAGAGTCTTAGTTTCCTTTTCTTTCTCTCTTTTGCATCAAATGGTTTAAAGCTGCCTTGTCCTAACTCACCTTTGCCCCAATCGTATGATCACAAATTCTTTTCACTATTCCAACTAGTTATCATCCTAAGAGACTGACTCCACTTTTTAAATGGTGGATCTGTTTGAAACCTGCCCCAATGTGATCATTACAGCTATCCCTTTCATGGTCTTGGATGAGGTTATTTCTGCTGCTTAGTTTCATTATGTAAGAAATGCTCAGCTTGCTAAGGTACATGACCAATAATTAGAAATTTTCTAATTTAAGTTTTTTTAAAAAAATTAATATATGGCAGAGTTAACATTTCAAAGAATTAAAATGTTTTTTAGGAGTAATATTAGTTGTTTTTAATACTAATTAGATCATGACCTCTAGCATTATTTTTCAGGACATTAAGTTAAATATACTTAATGTATGTGTATATATTATTATATTAGTATACATATTATATTTATATATGAATAAAGGTATTCATGTCAATAAAGGTATAATTATGCTAAGAAATAGTTTGGGTTTTCTGGTATCATGCTTTTTATAAAATCATACTTTTTATATTTTACCTTGATTTGATTACTATAAGAATTTGAGACAAGAATGAATTGCTCTGTGTACCATACAAGCACATTTGTAACAGTGTAAGATAAGAAAGTTCTTTATCTTAAAAGAACAAACAAACCTTGTTGGGCGAGCCTATCCTCTCTCCTGGGCATTCACTCAGCGTAGAGAATGCACACATGCATGGTCAGTCACTAAGTTATGTCCGACTCTTTGTGGCCCCATAGACTGTAGCCCACCAGGCTCCTCTGCCCATGGGGTTCTCCAGGCAAGACTACTGGAGTGGGTTGCCATTTCCTACTCCAGGGGATTTTCCCAACCCAGGGATCTAACCTGTGTCTCTTAAGACACCTGCATTGGTAGGTGGATTCTTTATTACTGAGCCACCTGAGAAGCTGTCAGAGAATGAGTGCTGATCAAAGAATGTGTCAGTGACTCAGGAGATTACTGCAATCTATCCCTTGCTCTTCTTCAGTGCTTAATTTTATTCTAGACCACATGATTACTAATGTTTTTGCTTACAGATATTTATGTTTTGATTGCTTTTGAAAAATTATAGAAGTGTAATTTCACTGATCACGAGTTTCAGGAGTTTTGACAGTTATACATATCTACATAGTGAAGTGAAGTGAAGTCGCTCAGTAGTGTCTGACTCTGTGACCCCATGGACTGCAGCCTCCCAGGCTCCTCCATCCATGGGATTTTCCAGGCAAGAGTACTGGAGTGGGGTGCCATCACCTTCTCCAGGAGATCTTCCCGACTCAGGGACTGAACCCGAGTCTCCCACATTGCAGGCAGATGCTTTACCCTCTGAGCCACTAGGGATAACCACCACCCAAAACAAGCTGAAGAAACTAATCACCATCGCAAGTTCTCTTCTGTTTCATTCGAGTCAATTCTCCAGAGAATTCTCCAATTCTTCAGAGGCAACTACTATCTAATTTTTATCAAAACAGATGAGTTTTATTTCATCTGATATTTTTCACAACTGGAATCATACAGTATATACTCTTGCATTCCATTCTCTTCTTCTCTATTTCTGATGAGAAGTCAGGTGTAATTCTTATTGTTTTCCTATATGGCATGTGCTTTCCTCAATACACACATCCCCACCTCAACTCCTACCCCAGCTACTTTTAAGATTTTCTCTTTATCTTTAATTTTTATCAGTTTAACTCTGGGGTGGGTAGGCATAAAATTTTTGTATATATTCTGCTAGGGGGTTACAGGGATTATTGAATCTGTGGGTTAATGCTATTCATCAATTTTGGATCATTCCTCAGCCTTTAGTTCTTCAAATATTTTTCTGCTCATTCTCTCTCTTTACTCTGAGAATTCAATTACACATATGCTTGATATTTAGTATTATCCCATACACCTTGAGTCAAAACTGAGTAGATGAACTGAGTTTGTTCTTTTAAGGCTTTACTTGGACTCTGGATTTTTCATCTTTTTCAGTTTGAATAATTTATTTTGACTGTCTTCAAGTAAACTGATTCTTTTCTTTTTTTTCCTACAATTATGCCCATCTAATATCCAAAAATTTTCTGATATTATATGTTTCTAGAATTTCCTTTTTTAAAATTATAATTTCCATTGCTCTAATTAAATTTCCATCTCTTCATGCATTTGTACCATTTTACAATAGATTCTGTAACATACATATTGTAATCATGTTAATGTTCCTATTTGATCATTTCAACATCTGGAGCATTTCTATGTTTGCCTCTAATGACTATCTTCTCTTGACAACAGGTCATCTTTAATTCCTTCTTTGTATTTCTTGTAATTTTATATCTGGTGCTGAACAATATACCTAAAGGATCAAAGTAAATAATATCTACCCCAAGAAAGGCACACCCTTTCTTCAGTCAGACAACTAGACTTGAAAGCGGACTCAAACTAATCTGTAGATGAGCTGAACTTGGTCATTTTTTTTGTGACTTCACTTAGATTTAGTTAATCACTGGCTTCAAATACTATGAGGGCAGAACCATAACTTTCTTGCACAGCTTGGGATCTAAGCTTCGGTGAGACTCAAGAAATCTCTGTTGCTTTGCAGACTGGCTGTCAGCCTTTGGGTAACTGGATGGTTCTTTTTCCTCTCAAGTTCTGCCTCCAGAAGTTTTCACATCAGAATATCTCACTCAGATTTTGTGCAGCCTCTGTATACACCCAGTTAAGGTAGATTTCTTACTATCCCAAATAGGGGATATTATTTCACTTTTACAACTCTCCATATTCAGAACCTGTTTGCTGCTGCTTTCCATACAATAAAAGCTTTGATGGAATTTGTTTCAGTAACTCTGTCCCACTCCTGCTCTTTAGCAGCCACTAGTGGTCCAATGGCACCCCACTCCAGTACTCTTGCCTGGAAAACCCCATGGAAGGAGGAGCCTGGTGGGCTGAGGTCCATGGGGTCACGAAGAGTCGGATATGACTGAGCGACTTCCCTTTCACTTTTCACTTTCATGCATTGGAGAAGGAAATGGCAACCCACTCCAGTGTTCTTGCCTGGAGAATCCCAGGGACGGGGGAGCCTGGTGGGCTGCCGTCTATGGGGTCGCACAGAGTCGGACACGACTGAAGCGACTTAGCAGCAGCAGCAGCAGCAGCAGCAGCAGCAGCAGCAGCAGTGGTCCAAGAACTGAGAACTTCCAGATGTACAAGAAGGACTTAGAAAAGGCAGACAAACCAGAGATCAAACTGCCAACATTCGTTGGATCACAGAGAAAACAAGGGAATTCCAGAAAAACACTGACTTCTGCTCCATTGACTATGCTAAAGCCTTTGATTGTGTGACTCACAACGAACTGAAGAAAATTCTTAGAGATGGGAATACCAGACCACCACCTTACCTGTCTCCTGAGAAACCCGTATGCAAGTAAAAAAGCAACAGTTAGAATCAGATATGGAAAAGTTGACTGGTTCCAAATTGGAAAAGAAGTATGTCAATGCTGTATATTGTCACCCCATTTATTTAGCATATATGTAGAGTACATCATGTGAAATGCCAGACTGGATGAATCACAAGTTAAAATCAAGATTGCCAGGAGAAATATCAATAACCTCAGATATCCAGATGATAACACTGTAATGACAGAAAGTAAAGAAGAACTGAAGAGTCTCTTGATGAGGGTGAAAGAGGAGAGTGAAGAAGCTGGCTTAACATGCAACATTCAGAAAACTAAGGTGATAGCATCCAGTCCCATCACTTCATGGCAAATAGAAGGGGAAAAAGTGGAAGCGGTGACAGATTTTATATTATTGGATTTCAAAATCAGCACGGATGGCAACTGCAGCCATGAAGTTAAAAGGCACTTGCACCTTGCAAGGAAAGTTATGACAAACCTAGACAGCATATTAAAAAACAGGGACATCACTTTACTGACAAAGGCCCATCTAGTCAAAGTTATGGTTTTTCTAGTAGTCATGTAGAGATGTGAGAGTTGGACCATAAAGAAGGCTGAGCACCAAAGAATTGATGCTTTTGAACTGCAGTGCTAGAGAATACTCTTGAGAGTCCTTTAGACTTCAAGGAGATTAAACCAATCAATCAATCCTAAAGGAAATAAACCCTGAATACTCATTGGAAGGACTGATGCTGAAGCTCAAGCTCCAATACTCTGGCCACCAGATGCAAAGAGCCAATTCATTGGGAAAGATTCAATTGGAAAGATCCATTGGAAAAGATGCTTGGAAAAAGTGAAAGCAAAAGGAGAAGGGGGTGGCAGAGGATGAGATGGTTAGACAGCTTCTCTGACTTAATGGACATGAATTTGAGTGAACTCTGGGAAATAGGGAAGGATAGGGAAGCCTGGTGTGTTGTAGTCCATGGTCTCTCAAAGAGTCAAACACAACTGAGAGACTGAACAAGTGGTCCTCAGGTATTTTAAGGGTCTTTCTTGACCTACTGCCTGCCTCCAGTATTGATATACTAGCTTTGTGCACTTAAGACAACCTACAAAAGAGTTAGTGGGTGATGCAGACCCACTCTGTAACGGGGGCTCCTTGGAGTTTTCATTCATCACACTAGCTTAAGTACAGCCATTAAATATTTGCTAAATATTCAGCTGGTTTTTCTTTACTCCTCATCTATAGTGAGTTATTGTCTTTTTGCTCTGTATGGGATGAAGGAAGTTACGAGTTGCTTCTCTATTGTGAAGGACTTCTTCTTTCCTGGAAATTAGTTAGTTCAGATTTCTTTTGTCATTCATTTTCTGCTGTATTTAAAAAGGCTATGGGGTCACACAGAGTCGGACATGACTAAAGTGACTTAGCAGTAGCATGATTTTGAAGATCATCTTGCTTGTTCTTCCTATCACAGTAAGAACAGTAGACTCTTATATTGTACATCTTAATCAGAAGCCAAAGTCCTATGAGACCTGAAGACCTTAAGCTTATCATTTCTTAAATTCACAGTGTTTGTTTTGTAAATAGTTTGTTAATCTCACCTATTAGATTAAAATAATAGATTCTTTAAGAAGATATTAAAACTTTTAGAGTGTACTTAATCTGTAATATACATCTATTTCATTTCATGGCAATTTTCATTTAATCAAGATTCTTTGTTCTATCATTGTTGTTCATTTGCTAAGTCATGTCCAACTCTGTGACCCCACAGACAGCAGCAGGTCAGGCTTCTCTGTCCTTCATTATTTTCCAGAGTTCACTCAAATTCATGTCCATTTAGGTGATGCTGTGTAACCATTTCATCCTCTGCCACTCCTTTCTCATTTTTGCCTTCAATCTTTCCCAGCATTAGCGTCTTTTCCAGTGAGTCAGCTCTTCACATCAGGAGGCCACAGTATTGGAGCTTGAGCTTCAGCATCAGTCTTTCCAGTGAATAATCAGGGTTGATTTCCTTTAGGCTTGACTGGTTTAATCTCCTTGCAGTCTAAGGGACTCTCAAGAGTCTTCCCCAGCATCACAGCTCAAAAGCATCAATTCTTCAGTGCTCGGTCTTCTTTATAGTCCATCTCACATACATATGGGCTTCCCTGGGAGCTCAGTTGGTAAAGAATCCACCTACAATGTAAGAGACCCCAGTTCAATTCCTGGGTTGGGAAGATCCGCTGGAGAATGATGGGCTACCCACTCCAGTGTTCTTGGGCTTCTCTGGTGGCTCAGCTGGTAAAGAATCCACTGGCAATGGGAGAGATCTGGGTTTGATACCTGGGTTGGAAAGATCCCCTGGAGAAGGGAATGGCTACCCACTCCAGTATTCTGGCCTGGAGAAGTCCATGGACTGTATAGTCCATGGGATTGCAAAGAATTGGACACAAATGAATGACTTTCACTTCACATCCATACATGACTACCAAAAAACCCATAACTTTGACTAGATGGTCCTTTTTTGGCAAATGATGATTTTGCTTTTTAATAAGCAACCTAGGTTTGTCATAGCTTTCCTTCCGCGGACCAAGAGTCTTTTAATTTCATGGCCGCAGGCACTGTCAGTAGTGATTTTGGAGCCCAAGAAAATAAAATCTGTCACTGCCTCCACTTTTTTTCCTTCAAGGTATAAGTTAAAAAGCCATAACTCACACTAGGATGTGGCCAAATTGCTTTTAACTTTTGTTCCTGACAAATTTTCAGTTTTCAGTTGTTTCAACCAATGTCTTTCAAATGGTAATTTTAGAGGAACAGAATTAAATGTCTGGTAGAGGAATTTTCCAACAAAAATTCAATTTCATTAGCTTTGGAAATAAAAATAAAGAGATGACCTGGAACCTAGTAAAGAAATCAAGTCACATATTTATTTAGGCTGAGCCGTTTATAACAGTTCAAGATAATCCCTATAAAAGATGGCCAATAATTAGATTGAAGTTCTCAAACCAAAGCTTTCAAAAGATTAACCTAGCTTCCCAGAATAATAAAATGGGAATATGCCCAGGGTTCGCTTTAAAATTTTTAAAGTAAGATGCATATGCAAACTGGAAGTGCATGCATGTAATCCTCTGCTCTCTTAAATCATTATCTGGAATAGTAAATCTTTATTCCCCCAGTGTGTGATGGACAAAACAATGAAGCACATACCAGAGAAGATAAAAAGTCAGGGGATCTGCCTTCTAATTTCAGCTCAGCCACTAAATCTGTGGTACTTATGAAAGGTCTGTCATTTCCCTGGACCTCTATTTCTTCATTTATGAAATTATAAGTTTGGGGTCAGAATTGTAGGACTTAGGATACTCTTCTGGGCTAGAGGCCATGCCACAGATGGCTTTAGGGTAATTTTCCCTGGATGCTAATCAGATACCAACTAAGGTGGTAAGGATGATATTTGCAAAGTTGAATAAAGGTAATGATTTTCATTCTTATTCCTTTCATCATAGGGTTTGGAGTCGGATGAAATGTTACTATTTCTATGGCTCTATAAGACAGTGCATGACTGGGTTTATGAATCTGATCGCTTTGGAGGAGCACATATGCAACATATGAGGTGTCACTCTTCCTATCCTGTTGAAAGAGTAGACATAACCTATTTAGAATTGCAGGCAAAAAATAATACTGCTGAGATTACTGTATTTCTAGAATCTTGATAGCGTAAATTAAGCAAACAAGGGAAATAATGGAATATTAAAGTTCTTTGGTGCAGTTTGTTATCTCTCTAGAAACTTTATTTATATGCATGTGTGATTGTATTTTGTTCCTATGTTCATTTAAAAAATACCTTTTGAAAATTACCAGTATGTTTGCTTCTGATTCTGAACAGCAAAGGGACCAAGAACCTAGAAAGAAGCCAAGAAAGAGTCTAAAAAGATCCAGGAAACTTGGAACACTAAGAGTATGGAAACAAGATGGGCTAGGTTGGGATCAAATGTCTAGTTACTCTACCTCCAGGTCGTGCCTTCCAGGTAGAAAGTCACCCACTGTCCTTTGTATGGGTTTCACACAGAAAGCCAAAGAATGTGTGCTACCAAGTAGTAAATCAACATATCTGACAAATGTGTGAGATTTTGTTAGGAGCATTTGGTATTTTTTGAGGACTTCTTATAGTCTTGAGAACCTGATTTATTTAAAAAAATATTAAATAATTTTTATAATAGTGAATTAAGGCAGGAAAGTAATCTTGGAAATTTGGGCAATAAAGGGGCTGCTTAGAGCTTTGGGAATATCATCATATGTAGTGCATGGGCAGAATATAAATTAAATATGAGAATGATTAGGGAAGCATCTACATGTAGGATGGCTGGAAAGAAAGGTAAAATATTTTAGAGAAACCTGCTAGGAAGCTTTTTCAGAATGAAGGAGGAATAACTGATGGCCTGAATGAATTAGAGAGGTGGCAGTAAAAATGCGCAAGGACTGAGATATCAGACATTCAAAAGAAAAGGCTTTTCAGGCTTCGAAGGAAAGACTTGGATTTAAGATAACATTTCAGGTTTATGGCTACAAACTTATGAGGTAGAAAAGAAGGGGTATTCATTAAAGAAGGTAACATTTCATTGTCATGGAGAAGTGCAAGCAGGAGTGTTGATGGGGTGGCTGCTGGCAGTAGAATTATATGACATGGTTTTTCCAGTGGTCATGTACGGATGTGAGAGTTCACTGTGAAGAAGGCTGAGTGCCGAAGAATTGATGCTTTTGAACTGTGGTGTTGGAGAAGACTCTTGAGAGTCCCTTGAACTGCAAGGAGATCCAACCAGTCCATTCTGAAGGAGATTAGCCCTGGGATTTCTTTGGAAGGAATGATGCTAAAGCTGAAACTCCAGTACTTTGGCCACCTCATGAGAAGAGTTGACTCATTGGAAAAGACTCTGATGCTGGGAGGGACTGGGGGCAGGAGGAGAAGGGGACGACAGAGGATGAGATGGCTGGATGGCATCACTGACTCGATGGACGTGAGTCTGAGTGAACTCCAGGAATTGGTGATGGACAGAGAGGCCTGGTGTGCTGTGATTCATGGGGTCGCAAAGAGTCGGACACAACTGAGCGACTGAACTGAACTGAACTGAAAGTATATTAGATAAATGTGTCTTTGAATGGAGCATGTTGATTACAAACTTAGCTCCTGTCACTAAACATTAATAATCACCACAGAACAGTTTTTTTTTTTTTTTTTTTTCGTGGAAGAGGAAGTATTCTGAAATAGGGTCCCAGAGTTTCTTTTGCCATTTAAGGTAACACATTCACAGATCTAGGGACTAGGATGTGAATATCTTTGTTATTGCTGTTGTTGTTTAGTTGCTAAGTCATGAGCAACTCTTTGGTGACCCCATGAACTGTAGCCCACCAGGCTCCTCTGTCCATGGGATTTCCCAGGGAAGAATAACGGAGTGGGTTGCCATTTCCTGTTCCAGTGAATACCATTAGGAGGCAATTATTTCACTTACTATACTAAACAAATGGTGTTAAACCAAAAGGCACTCTCATGAAACAAGAAAGTGGTAATAACTCCACAATTCAGCATGTCTTTAGACTCTTAGCAATATCTATTTTTCCTTGACCAAGAGTTAATATTACAAATATGACCCAAATGATAGCTGTTACCACGCTACCAACACATCCTTATTGTCTAAACCAGGATAGGATATTCTGAGAAATTTTTCTATCAACTGGATACTGCTGCTTTGCAAATCTATTGACCAAGATTTTTCAAACAGATTGTTGGGGGATCCCTAAATGTGTATGGGTAAATACAGTCTTTTAGAGCTGCTGACCTCTGAACAGTAGAAGGATGGTGAGTGTGATGGTTAATTTTATGAGTCAACTGTCTTAGTTATTGTGAGCAGTTGTCTGGTCAAACACCAGTCTTGAGGTTACTGTGAAAGTATTTTTTAGGTGTGATTAATATTTACATAAGGGACTTTAAAGCAGATTACCCTCCATATTGTGGGCAAATCTCATCCAATCAGTTGAAGGCCCTAGGAGAAAAGACTGAGGTTTACCAGAGAGGAAGGAATTCAGTTTACAGACTGCCTTCAGACTCAAGGCTGTAACATCAACTTCTGCTGGAAGTTTCAGCTTGTTGGCCTGTCCTGCCGATTTCAGAATAGCTAGCCTCACAATCAGATGAGTCAGTTCCCTAAAGTAAACCTTTTACTGTCTCTCTCTCTTAGTACATACCCTTGATCCCGTTTCTCTGGAGAATCCTAACTCAATGAGGGAAATGACTCCAGTGGTTCTGGGAAACTATCTGCTAAGTCACGTCAGGCGTGTCCGACTCTGTGCGACCCCATAGACGGCAGCCCACCAGGCTCCCTCGTCCCTGGGATTCTCCAGGCAAGAACACTGGAGTGGGGTGCCATTGCCTTCTCTGTCTGGTAAACTATAACAAGACATAAAAAACCAAGTTCTAAATGCAGTGAATATTCACACCTGCAGTAACACTAAAAAGATATTCTGTAATCATTTGGTAAAGGCAAAACCCAGAGAGCAAAGGAGTCCCTTCATGAATATTGTTTCCAGATAGGTTAGTAGTTGAGCGGTCTGGGGGATTTCTGGACCTGTCAAGCGTTTCAGAGGATAGAAACTCTAGGTTTGAAAATTATCATGGTACAACAGCTGCAAAAGTAACAGGGGGTTCCTTAAGGATTAACTTAGTCAATCTATAATTAAAAAAAGAAAAAAAAACCCTTTATGCTGTGTGTGTGTGTGTGTGTGTGTGTATGTGTAATCAAGGCTAACCCACGTGTGCATTTTTCTTAATAAAATGAGTGAATGTTACAGAGACTATTTCTTGTTACCAGTTCCTAATGGAGAGTATCACAGGTTTTCCCTAATCCTGTGATAAACTTACAGATTTAAACGTATTATGTTTGACCCTGAAAAACCTACATTTTTTTGTGTGTCAGCTCAGAGAAGATGAACATATGTGTCTCAATCATTTGAGCACAGATAGTTCAGGGGACAGGAATGGCAATCCACTCCAGTATTCTTGCCTTGTAAATCCCAACAGAGGAGCCTGGAGGGCTACAGTCCACGGGGTCGCAAAGAGTCGGACACGACTGAGCATGAGCCACCGTACAGTTCAGGGCAGCACATTCAGAAGGCTCATGTGCCAATTTTTCTTTCTGGTAATGGCAGATGCCACAGATAAGAGGTAGAAGATGAAAGAAAACAAAGGAAAAGAAAAGAAAGTGATATTCTAAATAGCTGCCTTGTTTGCAGGCTAAGTTGCTTTAGTCGTGTCCAACTCTGTGTGACCCTATGGACTGCAGCTTGCCAAGCTCCTCTGTCCATGGGATTCTCCAGGCAAGAATACTGGAGTGGGTTGCCATGCCCTCCTCCAGGGGATCTCCCAAACCCAGGGATTGAACCCACATTTCTTATGTCTCCCTGCACTGGCAGGTGGTTTCTTTACCACTAGCACCACCTGGGAAGCCACATAAGCTGCCCTATATTCCTATAAACAAGAATAATACTAGTCTGATACCTAATGCTTGCTGCTGCTGCTAAGTCGCTTCAGTCATGTCTGACCCCGTGCGACCTCATAGACGGAAGCCCATCAGGCTCCCCCGTCCCTGGGATTCTCCAGGCAAGAACACTGGAGTGGGTTGCCATTTCCTTCTCCAATGCATGACAGTGAGAAGTGAAAGTGAAGTCGCTCAGTGGTGTCTGACTCTTCACGACCCCATGGACTGTAGCCTACCAGGGTCCTCCGTCCATGGGATTTTCCAGGCAAGAGTACCTAATGCTTACCAGGGTTTTATTGATTTTAATCTATGGTTAGCTTCATTGCCATCAACAAATTAATACAGTAAATATTTACTGAATACTAGAGACTCTCTTAGGCATTAGGAATAAATTCATGAACAAAATGGACAGGGCTCCTTCTTAAAGGACAGCATTTGCCCTCAGAGGCAAAAGTGGTGATTTGAAGAAAAAATGTGCTATGAAACAAAAATCACTATGTTTTGGGGATTGCAAAAAATACCATAAAGAGTATCTGAGATAATTTCAAACTTGCCTTTATAAATTATTAATTAAAGCCATAAATTTAAATAATTCAGCACAAATAATTCATAACCTTTCCTCTTCAGTAAGGTCACCTACCCGAGAAGCTAACTCCAACTGTCCCTCTTTCTCTGGGGCTCTTGAGCCTCAGAGAGCCACAGCTCATCACAGTGGATAGGGAGGCAGTGGCCGAGGAGTGGTTAATAACCTCTGCTGGCTGAGTGGATTCACTCCAGCCTTGCCACCATTTGAGCAAATGATAGAAACTCTCAATGCCTCATCTGTAAATCAGGTTTGAAAATAGTACCTACCATGGGTTTGTTGAGAGGAATTAAATAATATAAAGTAAGAGAGGTTCTTAGAATTATTCTTAATGCAGAGTACATAATATGCAAGTATTAGCTCTTATTAGTAGAGGAAAAACACACTATATTAGTGATACTAATTTTTGTGATTTTATTTTCTCTTCTTGGGTGCATTCTGAGTGTATGGGTTTTATTTATTTATCTCACATTCCTCTACCTCCCTCAGCATCTAGAAGAGTACCTAGTATAATGCAGAGTGTGTTAAACTGCTAAGAATTCATGAGGGTTTATTTTAGTTTTTAGTAATGATACACAAAAAATAGTCACGTATGGATGTGAGAGCTGGACCATAAAGAAGGCTGAGGACCTAACAATTGATGCTTTTGAACTGTGGTGCTGGAGAAGACTCTTGAGAGTCCCTTGGACAGCAAGGAGATCAAACCAGTCAATCCTAAAGGAAATAAATCAACCCTGAACACTCATTGGAAGGACTGATGCTGAAGCTGAAGTGCCAATACTTGGACCACCTTCTGCAAACTGTCCACTCATTGGAAAATACCCTGATGCTGGGAAAGACTGAGGGAAGGAGGAGAAGTGGGCGACAGAGGATGAGATAGTTGGATGGTGTCATCAACTCAATAGACATGAGTCTGAGCAAACTCTGGGAGATAGTGAACAACACGCCTGGTGTCCTGCAGTCCACGGCGTTGCAAAGAGTTGGACATGACTGAGTGAACAACAACAGAAAAACCATCAGCTCATGAAATTTACCTGAGAATATGCAAAAGATATCCTTGGGAGGATATAAGAAAAAACCTATACTTGGAAGCTGTGTTATCAAAAAAATGAACTGGAAGAATCTATAATATTACAGGCAGTTTATATGCCAAAACTCCAGTTTACTCAATCATTACAAGTTTTGATAATGTGTTATGTGTAAATCTGTTCCTAATTTCCTGTTTTTATTTTAGCATTGATGCATTTGTAACTACTTTGAAGTGTTTACATGACTACAATTATTTTCTTATCACTTTTACTTCTCATGTCAGAATGAGGAATAATCTCCCCAATTTCTTTCCTTTTGCATTGATTTCTTCATTGCCCCTATATTCTATTCAGGTTATTTAAAATGAAAACTAAAGAGGTAGAAATTAAAAGACGCTTATTTCTTGGAAGGAAAGTTATGACCAACCTAGATAGCATATTAAAAAGCAGAGACATTACTTTGTCAACAAAGGTCCATCTAGTCAAGGCTATGGTTTTTCCAGTGGTCATGTATGGATGTGAGAGTTGGATTGTGAAGAAAGCTGAGCACCAAAGAATTGATGCTTTTGAACGGTGGTATTGGATAAGACTCTTGAGAGTCCCTTGGACTGCAAGGAGATCCAACTAGTCCATTCTGAAGGAGATCAGCTGGGATTTCTTTGGAAGGAATGATGCTAAAGCTGAAACTCCAGTACTTTGGCCACCTCATGCGAACAGTTGACTCATTGGAAAAGTCTCTGATGCTGGGAGGGATTGGGGGCAGGAGGAGAAGGGGACGACAGAGGATGAGATGGCTGGATGGCATCACCGACTCAATGGACATGGGTTTGGGTAGACTCCTGCAGTTGGTGATGGACAGGGAGGCCTGGCATGCTGCAGTTGGTGGGGTCACAAAGAGTTGGACACGACTGAGCAACTGAACTGAACTGAAAGAGGTACATGGAACTTCAGGCATTGTGAAATTCATATTTGGGGAAAACATTTAAAAATGTTTTTTGCAAAATACCTTTGATATTGCTTCTTTTTGTTCCTAATTTTCTTCTCAGGGAGTAAGATTAGTAATTTCTAATTTGTGAAAACATTTCTTTCTATGTAGAACTATACTACATATATCTCTAGTAGTGTTTCTATAGAAGTTCTTCAACAACATATCATTAATTCCATTCCATGTATAAAAGGCTTTGCAAATCTTATCATCCTTTCATCCTGAACATTATGAAAATGTAAGGTCTTAATGATCAGATATTTTGAAGCTGATACTGAGTCAAGATTATAGGGCCAATGAGGCAAGCAAAACATGAGTTCAGCCATATTCATGTCTATGTTGCATATTTTATTATGCAATTTGTATTATGTTATTTTGTACTTCCTCTAGGGTTTAGAGCCTAATGTTATGTTTGCTTCTGTTGTAGGTTTAATAGCTCTGCCACCTAGCAATAACCAATGATATGGTTTTTGAATGAATTACCTAGATTATATTGAACTATCCTAGACTATATTAAACTTCTTTTCAAAACTGCAATTGTTTCATAAAAATATTTTTCCAAATACAAAATAATCATTACAGTCTAATAATGGCTTAAAGTTTTCATATGTTATTAACTTTCTAATTAATAAATTAGAAAGTTTAATAAAGAGAGTAATATTTTCTTGGTGTCAAAGATCAATATGAAGATGAATTATTTGGCAGGTCTGCAATATTGATACAGTGAAACAATTGAGACTGATGAACTTGGCTGCCCACTGGAATTACCTGGAAAACTTGAAAAAGTACTGATAGCTGGAATCCACTCAAAGATTCTTTATTAATTTGGAGGTGTGGCTTGGGCATAGGATATCTGAAGGCTTTGTAGCTAATTACAATATGCACCAAGTTTCAGAACCACTGCTCTAAACCCTTGATACTCAAGGTCTGAAAACCAGCAACATCAGTTTTACCTGGAAGTTTGTTTAAAAAGCATAAGCTTAACTATTCCCCATACCTAGAATCAGATCCACGTTATCAGGGCTTCAATTTAAACTATAAAGAATCCTTTTCCTAAAAAAAATAAAGGACCAAGTCTATTCCATCCTTTCAACTCTAAAATTCAGATCCTTCAAGATGAATGAGAGAATAAGAAGCACTTTTAAACTTACCTAGAATTCTTTATCTCTAAATGAGAGACCAAAGACATCCTATCCTCTCCAACTCCACAATTCTCATTTCACAAACAAATATAATGCTGAGGGAATTTGTAAAAATTGTGTCATCATTTCATCTTCATACGTTTACATACACTTTCTATTCCTTAGAATTCCTGTTTCCTTTCTCTTTTCTCATTGAGACACATCATTTAAGATCTAGGTAAAATCCTATTTCCTTTAGGAAACACATCTTGAAAACTAATACAGCTTTTCCCTAAAATTCTATTGTCAGTGTAATCAATTTCATGAAGTGTGGCACATTTTTTAGGCGATGGCACCCCACTCTAGTACTCTTGCCTGGAAAATCCCATGGATGGAGGAGCCTGGTGGGCTGCAGTCCATGGGGTCGCTAGGAGTTGGACACGACTGAGCGACTTCACTTTCACTTTTCACTTTCATGCATTGGAGAAGGAAATGGCAACCCACTCCAGTGTTCTTGCCTGGAGAATCCCAGGGACGGGGGAGCCTGGTGGGCTGCCGTCTATGGGGTCGCACAGAGTCAGACACAACTGAAGTGACTTAGCAGCAGCAGTATGATTACATACATAGTATCTTGTTTTCCCAGTTAAACGATGAGTATCTTAAGTAAGGGATCATGTCATGTTCCTTTTCTATTCCAACCTAATGTCTAACTTTTGTAAGTGAACTGTGTATTGTTAAAATGTATGTGGGAAATAAAATAAATGTGGATTATTCTCACAAGATTACTTATTCAAAAGCAGCCTACCATTGCCCTGTCCCCACAATGTGGCCTTACCACACGTAATGCACGTTCTAGCACATCTGGGTGAATCATAATCAGTTGTGCCTTAAGGCTCCTATTCTTTTCTTCCTGCTTCCCTCAGGCCTGACAGCCTGATGATAAAACTATTTCAAATAGCACAGAAACTCTACCGAAGAAAACCTCTGCTCATCAGCCATACAGTATACCTATAGGAGACCTCTCATGTCCTGTAGCCATGCCTGTCTTACTCACCATTACATCTCCATCATTGTGTTTGCATACTGAGCATAAAACTGTATTAGAAACAGTGTGTCAACAAAAAACACAGGAATAAGCAATAAACAATGCATGCTGCTGAGCTTGTAATGACATTTAGAAGTATGGTTTTTTATTATAGTAGCTCCTATATATATTTTCCTTTATATATATGTACATGTATATTTCTTTGATAAAAATAATATGCAGTCACTGTAGAAAACAAAGATTTAGAAAAATGAAAAAATGTAATCCCTGAAAGAGCAGAACCCATGCATAACTGTTAGCAGATGCATATCTGTTCAGACAATTGATTTATATATGTATATATACACATATATATGCATGTGTGCATTTATATATATACACACAAACATATGCTATTAAACATATGTACCTCTTTAAACACGCTCACACTCTATCTCTTGCTATATATCCTACTTTTATTCGATTATGTATAAATCAAAGCATCACTCCGGTCAGCAAATCAGTTTATAATAAAATTTGTTTATGATGGTTGCATTAACATATGTACCAAAATTTATTTGATCAATTACTTATCTTTAAAGGACTGAGTTACTTCCATTTTTGGTAATTATAAATAATGCTATGATGAACAATTTTCCTCATTCATTATCCAAATATTTCCTTAGACTAAAAACCAGCTCTCTCACCAGAGGATGGGAGTTTTTGAAAACATTTCATCAGCAATTCTATATTCTTTGCTATAATATTTATTAAGCAGTTATATAGAGTGAAATGTGACAAAAAGAATAATTGATGCAGTTGGAAAATACTCACATTCTTTTTGAGGGCAGACTTCAGTTTGGAGTGATTGGAATTCATAGTATGGTATCTCATGTTTGAATGTGGATGTGAGAATATCATCAAGTTCGTCAATGTCACTCTGTTTTCAAATGAAAAGGAAATGTTTTGTTAGTTTAATTATTTACAAAGAAACATCTTAGTGTAATATAATAAAAATTATTGACTGGGATAAATACTGGGTAACCTTTAATAATCCTTACAACTTTTTAAAAATAATAATACAAAATATTAGGGACTTGGAAAAAAGCCAGTTATTAGAATGATAGAAAAATGAATGCAAGAAATAAGTCTTTGCTTTTGGTTGGGCTTCCTTTGTGACTCAGCTGGTAAAGAATCTGCCTGCAATATGGGAGACCTGGGTTTGACCCCTGGGTTGGGAAGATCCCCTGGAGAAGGGAAAAGCTACCCATTCCAGTATTCTGGCCTGGATAATTCCATGGGCTGAGCAATTTTCACTCACTGTCTTTGGATGAGCTAATCGACTTGAAAATTGACTAATTTTAGAAGAGTTTTATATGAAGTCAATGATAACACTGTAATTTGTTTCAATAATAAATTCTGTTAAAATATATGCTTCATTTTAATAAATGAGATAAAATGATGAATCTGATTCTTCAATTTAAGGGTCAGAAATGAGATTATTTTACTTCTGTGTCAAAGTGAGGGTGAATATTCATCTTGACCTATTTTTTCCCCTGTAGATATAAAATAATTATATATCAACTTTATTTCCCTAATCTGAACATTTTGGGAGGAGCTACTGGTCAAGCTTGTACTACCAATGACATAACGGACTGCAAAAGCTACCATTTCTTTTAAATTGTGTTTTGTGAAGCAATGGCTGGGATTAAACTGACTTGTGACCTAGATGACTAAAGCTGAGAAAGTAGGCCAATGAACAAAAGCCATGGGGAGGAGAGAGGATTATGGAACAAAAATATCTACCAAAGACTTTTGAAATGATTTCCAAGTAAATTAGATAGACTGCCAATATGAAGTCACAGAAATTAAATGATTGGGTTGAAAAAAATGATGTTACTCTATTTCTTCGTTTTTCAATAATCTGCATACCTCAAATAATAAAGTGGTTCAAGCCTTTCTGGATTTTCTAAAAGTCCTGTTTAGAAGTGAAGAGAAAGGATGAAAGTTATAGCCATGTAACGCAAAGCAGAATGAAAGTGTTAGTGGCTCAGTATTGTCCGATTCTTTGCGACCCCATGGATTGTAGCCTGCCAGGCTCCTCTGTCTATGAGATTTCCCAGGCAAGAATACTGGAGTGGATTGCCATTTCTTCCTCCAGGGGATCTTCCTGTTCCAGGGATCAAACTTGCATCTCCTGCATTGGTAGGCAGTTTTTTTTGTTTGTTTGTTTTAGCCACTTGCGAAGCCCATATCTAACTAGAAGGGTGGTTAAAAATACAAAAACCCAGTCTTCCCACCTTTAATAGCTGACAAGAGGCAAGGAAAAAGGTTTTAAAATAATGATGTTGAATGAATAAACCTCTAAGGTTGACTACAGAATACTAAGTTATTTTTTAAAATCTGGTAGAGAAATACAGTAGTAGTAAAGAATCTTGACAAGAGAAATGATTTCAGTGAAATAATCATAGGAAGACTGTGAAATGTTCAAAATAGGAGACAAAATATATCATTTGCAGCATTTTACTTTCAGGCATCTAAAAAGGAAAGCAATGGTTGAACTAAAAACATCTTGTTTTTCTTATAACAAATTTCTATGTTTCCTTAAGTTTCACTAGTAAAAGAAAATAAAATTCACTTCGTTTATTCCATTGTTCATAATGTGTGCTATGAAAGCCAGCCACAGTAGACATTTAAAGGAAAATCTGATACATAGTTTACATATCTTAAACAAAATTTCCTCCTACAGCTTATAAAGAGAATGACAGAGAACAGAACAAATATTTTCTGGTTATAAAAAGCCTTTTGCTTTTTACTTTATAAGTATTCAACTTCAAGCACTTAATGTAAAAGAATAAACAAGTAAATTGGGCTAAGATGAAAGAGATATTTTCCTTTGTCACATTAATTTTTCTAAGTTTTAAGTGAGTCAGTTCTAAGAATTTCAAACATGTCATGACCACATATGCAAAAATAAATATTAAGAGTATAAAACAATGCAATTTAACACCTCCTTCAAATGTTTTGAATTTATATTGATTAGGTATTCATGTAGCTGTAGAATATCTTTAAATAACTTGAAAACAATTATACCAGGAAGAAAATATATTTTGAGACCTGAGAAACCTCTGTTGAAATGCCTGCTTCAGGACTCATTAGTTGTGGACCTTAATAATACTTACCCAACAGAACTACTTAGGAGTTTAAATAAATTGATGTGCACCCTCAGATATAACACACGAAATACAATCACTGTGATTTAGAAAAGTGCACATCTATTCATGAGGAGAGTTCACTCCCCAAACTAGCCTTTGCACTGACTGAACAAATTAAGTGAAAAGGCTAGTTTGGGGAAAGAAGTCTGGACAAATAGTTTAGTTTCTCTTTTTAAATTGAGTAACACTTATCTTTAAAATTGACATACTCTTTTTCCTATTTGGAACCAGTCTGTTGTTCCATGTCCAGTTCTAACTGTTGCTTCCTGACCTGCATATTGGTTTCTCAAGAGTCAGGTCAGGCGGTCTGGTATTCCCATTGCTTTTAGAATTTTCCACAGTTTATTGTGATCCACACAGTCAAAGGCTTTGGCATAGTCAATAAAGCAGAAATAGATGTTTTTCTGGAACTCTCTTGCTTTTTCGATTATCCAGTGGATGTTGGCAATTTGATCTCTGGTTCCTCTGCTTTTTCTAAAACCACCTTGAACATCTGGAAGTTCACGGTTCATGTATGCTGAAGCCTGGCTTGGAGAATTTTGAGCATTACTTTACTAGTGTGTGAGATGAGTGCAATTGTGTGGTAGTTTGAGCATTCTTTGGCATTGCCTTTCTTTGGGATTGGAATGAAAACTGACCTTTTCCAGTCCTGTGGCCCCTGCTCAGTTTTCCAAATTTGCTGGCATATTGAGTGCAGCACTTTCACAGCATCATCTTTCAGGATTTGGAATAGCTCAACTGGAATGTCATCACCTCCACTAGCTTTGCTCGTAGTGATGCTTTCTAAGGCCCACTTGACTTCACATTCCAGGATGTCTGGCTCTAGGTCAGTGATCACACCATCATGATTATCTGGGTCGTGAAGATCTTTTTTGTACAGTTCTTCTGTGTATTCTTGCCATCTCTTCTTAATATCTTCTGCTTCTGTTAGGTCCATACCATTTCTGTCCTTTATCGAGCCCATCTTTGCATGAAATGTTCCCTTGGCATCTCTAATTTTCTTGAAGAGATCTCTAGTCTTTCTCACTCTGTTGTTTTCCTCTATTTCTTTGCATTGATCACTGAAGAAGGCTGTCTTATCTCTTCTTGCTATTCTTTGGAACTCTGCATTCAGATGCTTATATCTTTCCTTTTCTCCTTTGCTTTTCACTTCTCTTATTTTCACAGCTATTTGTAAGACTTCTTCAGACAGCCATTTTGCTTTTTTGCATTTATTTTCCATGGGGATGGTCTTGATCCCTGTCTCCTGTACAATGTCATGAACCTCTGTCCATAGTTCATCAGGCACTCTATCTATGAGATCTAGGCCCTTAAATCTATTTCTCACTTCCACTGTATAATCATAAGGGATTTGATTTAGGTCATACCTGAATGGTCTAGTGGTTTTCCCCACTTTCTTCAATTTAAGTCTGAATTCGGCAATAAGGAGTTCATGGTCTGAGCCACAGTCAGCTCCTGGTCTTGTTTTTGTTGACTGCATAGAGCTTCTCCATCTTTGGCTGCTAATATAATCAATCTGATTTTGGTGTTGACCATCTGGTGATGTCCATGTGTAGAGTCTTCTCTTGTGTTGTTGGAAGAGGGTGTTTGCTATGACCAGTGCATTTTCTTGGCAAAACTCATTATTCTTTGCCCTGCTTCATTCCATATTCCGAGGCCAAATTTGCCTGTTACTCCAGGTATTTCTTGACTTCCTACTTTTGCATTCCAGTCCCCTATAATGAAAAGGACATCTTTTTTGGGTGTTAGTTCTAAAAGGTCCTGTAGGTCTTCATAGAACCGTTCAACTTCAGCTTCTTCAGCATCACTGGTTGGGGCATAGACTTGGATTACTGTGATATTGAATGGTTTGCCTTGGAAACGAACAGAGATCATTTTGTCATTTTTGAGATTGCATCCAACTACTGCATTTCAGACTCTTTTGTTGACCATGCTTATTTTGTCACCATGCTTATTTAACTTCTATGCAGAGTACATTATGAGAAACGTTGGGCTGGAAGAAGCACAAGCTGGAATCAAGATTGCCGGGAGAAATATCAATAACCTCAGATATGCAGATGACACCACCCTTATGGCAGAAAGTGAAGAGGAACTAAAAAGCCTCTTGATGAAAGTGAAAGTGGAGAGTGGAAAAGTTGGCTTAAAGCTCAACATTCAGAAAACTAAGATCATGGCATCTGGTCCCATCACTTCATGGGAAATAGATGGGGAAACAGTGTCAGACTTTATTTTGGGGGGCTCCAAAATTACTGCAGATGGTGACTGCAGCCATGAAATTAAAAGATGTTTACTCCTTGGAAGACAAATTATGACCAACCCAGATAGCATATTCAAAATCAGAGACATACTTTGCCAACAAAGGTCCATCTAGTCAAGGCTATGGTTTTTCCAGTGGTCATGTATGGATGTGAGAGTTGGACTGTGAAGAAAGCTGAGCACCAAAGAATTGATGCTTTTGAATGGTGGTGTTGGAGAAGACTCTTGAGAGTCCCTTGGACTGCAAGGAGATCAACCAGTCCATTCTGAAGGAGATCAGCCCTGGAATTTCTTTGGAAGGAATGATGCTAAAGCTGAAACTCCAATACTTTGGCCACCTCATGCAAAGAGTTGACTCATTGGAAAAGACTCTGATGCTGGGAGGGATTGGGGGCAGGAGGAGAAGGGGACGACAGAGGATGAGCTGGTTGGATGGCATCACTGACTCGATGGACGTGAGTCTGAATGAACTCTGGGAGTTGGTGATGGACAGGGAGGCCTGGCGTGCTGTGATTCATGGGGTCACAAAGTCAGACACCACTGAGCAACTGAACTGAACTGAACAAACATGAAAAGATGCTCAACATCACTATTAGAGAAATGTAAATCAAAACTACAATGAGGTATCACCTCACACCGGTCAGAATGGCCATCGTCAAAAATTCTACAACAATACATGCTGGAGAGGGTGTGGAGAAAGTGAAATCCTCCTGCACTGTTGGTGGGGAATGTATTTATACAGCCACTGTGGAAGACAATATGGAGATTACTTTAAAAACTAGGATAAAACTATATATGACCCAGCAACCTCACTACTAGGCATATACCCAAGGAAACCATAATTGAAAAAGACACATATACTCCGATGTTCATTGCAGCACTATTTACAATAGCCAGGACATGAAGCAACCTAGATTTCATCGACAGATGAATGGATAAAAAAGTTGTGGTACATATATACACAATGGAATATTAATCAGCCATAAAAAGAAACACGTTTGTTTCAGTTCTAATGAGGTGGATGAACCTAGAGCCTATTATACAGAATGAAGTAAGTCAGAAAGAGAAAGACAAATATCTCATATTAACACATATATAGGGAATTTAGAAAGATGGGACTGATAAACCTATCTGCAGGGCATCAGTGGAGACGCAGACATAGACAACAGACTTGTGGACACAGAGAGGGAAGGAGAGGGTGGGAGAAATTGAGACAGTGGCACTGCAGCATATATATTACCATATGTAAAACTAGACAGCTAGTAGAAATTTACTATATGACGCAGGGAGCTCAAATCTCGTGCTCTGTGACAACTTAGAGGAGTAGGGGGTTCAAGGGGGAGGGGACATACATATGCCTATGGCTGATTAATGTTGATATATGGCAGAAACCAGCACAATATTGTAAAGCAATTATCCTCCAACTAAAAATAAATTATTTTATTAAAAAGATTATGTTGGAAGGTGAGAGGGGACAGTGACATCAAGGCCATATTTTTCATGCTAATGATTTTTTTAATCCATTTAACAACTGGAATCTATTGAAGTATTTGAGCAAGAGAATTGTATGCTGACATCATTCTTTTTAAAATAACCTCACAGTCCAGGGACTTGAGATAAGTAGGGTGTGTGCGGAACCTACAGTTGGGAACCAGTTAGGAGATTAGTCTAGCAGTGTAGGCAAGGAGAAAAGGTTCACTAAAGTGTCAGAACTAGAGAGATGTGTAGAGAAGTGAGCAATATTTAGTAAGTAAAACTGATATGGTTTAATAATGGATTGAATTTGTAGGCTGAGGGAGTGCAAGGTATGAGGAGAGTCCTGTGTTTCTGGCTTTTAAACTAGATTGACCATGATGTAATTTCATGAGTTAGAGAACAGTGAGAGATAGGCTTCAAGGAAATCCACAGTTGGTGTATAACTCATAAGCCAATGAGATAAACCGCAGAGGAAATATCCATCAAAAATATAGGTGTCTAAGAATCAAAACTGGATAGGTTTAAAATTTTATTTTATAGATCTACAATGAAGAGATTGCACAGGATATTGAGAATGAAAGGCAAAGGATGTAGGAAGAAAACCAGGAACACATGTCTTCCTGGAAGTTAAGGGAAAAAATTAAATCAAGACAGTAAGTTTGTTCCATGGTGTTAATTGCTGCTGAAAATTCAAGTTACATTAAATTTAAAAATGTTCATCAGATTTATTGCGAGGGACTTGTGCATAACTGATGTATATTTGTTTGTGTGTTGATACTTAATAAGGTTGATGAAACTAAATGGCTGATCTCTGAAAAATAATAAGTTCTTACAAGTTTAATTTTCCTTATTAAAGATTTATATTACTTAATTTCCTATGTCTTGATATGGTTTAATGTAGAAGCATATTTCATGAATGCTAAACACAATTTAAACTTCCCAAATTATATTCTACTTTATTTCTTTATCTTATTATTAATACTACTTAATAAAGAGAACCATAAGAATGTATAACGACTTTTAGTAAACGTAAACAAACACATTTTTTCCACAAGGTTTTTTAGTCTTCTAATTTCTGAAGAGGTATGGAATATTTGGGGTTTGTTCCTACTTTGGTGTTTATATGAATAAACCTACGAAGGAACCTTGTTAACGGTGTTTGACTTGTGCTTTGTTTCTTAGGGTTGTTTACAAATGCTCGTTATGATTGAAGATCTGAACGCTCTAAAGAACTAGACAGTAAAAGCAGGAGGCTGTACTTGGATGGGGTTGTTATAGACACCATTCACATCAGCACACAGACATCCTCTGCAGAGGGCAGTCAGAGCCAGCCCCAGCTTGACAAGAAGAAAGGGGATGTAAGCTGCAAGACAGACACTTTAGTCTGGGAGGAATAAAACACTGAGGAAGCATTTATTTTCATCAAGTGAGCAGAGACTATAAATTAAGAAGTCATTAACAAAATACATTCTGAAGTAAGCCAGAAAGAGAAACACCAATACAGTATACTAACGCATATATATGGAATTTAGAAAGATGGTAACAATAACCCTGTGTACGAGACAGCAAAAGAGACACTGATGTATAGAACAGTCTTATGGACTCTGTGGGAGAGGGAGAGGGTGGGAAGATTTGGGAGAATGGCATTGAAACATGTAAAATATCATGTATGAAACGAGTTGCCAGTCCAGGTTCGATGCACGATACTGCATGCTTGGGGCTAGTGCACTGGGATGACCCAGAGGGATGGTATGGGGAGGGAGGAAGGAGGAGGGTTCAGGATGGGGAACACATGTATACCTGTGGCGGATTCATTTTGATATTTGGCAAAACTAATACAATTATGTAAAGTTTAAAAATAAAATAAAAAAATAATAAAAAAAATAAATAGTAGCTAAACATAAACTAAAACATATGGGACCAATAACTATGAAAATGGACTAAGATGGCATATAAGATCAAGAATTGTAGAGAAACATCAGTATAGTTATGTCACTGGCTATTTCTGTGCTCAGAAATGCTTTTTTTCTTATAACAGCTGCTGTATCTACCATTAAAGCTAACTGATTTACTTGTTTTTCTCTAAATAAATGGATGAGTGTACTAGCTGTGTGCTCTTGTTTGAGTCAATGACTTGTAATTGAGGTGAGTATAATCATTAAGTCTGAACTATCCTAATCAGGCATCATTACCATTGCTTGACCATTTCCGCAAGTAGAGACATAGCACACAGGAAATGTCACATCTAAACTTCAAAAGATTTGTTTTACTCTTATTGGTCCATTCCAATTAGGAGAACAAACAATAGGAAAAATGAATCCAGAAATACATCTTCAAATTGCATTTTGACTATTCTTTGCATTTTGACTATTCTTTGTCTAATTAAAAATCTCTAATGGTTTTCTTCCTGATAGCTCAGTGGGTAAAGAATCTTTCAAAAGCCTGCAAAGCAGGAGACACAGGAGGCACAGATTCTATCCCTGGGTTGGGAAGAACCCCTGGAGAAGGAGATGGCAACCCACTCCAGGATTTTTGCCTGGAGAATCCCATGGACAGTGGAGCCTGGTGGGCTACAGTCCAAATCTCTGCTCAGAAATACAAGACAAGTAATAAAACCGATCAAAGGTACATGAAACTTGAATCACTTCCTTCTCTGGGGGTAGAATTAAGAATCAGTACAAATAAAATGGAAATAAAGGCTATATGGAAAGCCCATATATTTGCAAGTCAATCCTCTTTAACGGAGAATGGTCATAGCTCTCAATCTAAATAAGCATTTTTTTTCCTTGACTTACAATTATGGAATATTTGAGCTGGAAATGACCTTGGAGATCATATACTTAAATTTCTTCACTGTTCACAGGAGGGAATTCCTTTAGCACTAGGGAAAATGAGCTCTCATGAAGTGATTACTTAATAAAAGAATCCAACTCCTGCTCCTGCCCTATCTAGAACTATTTCTCTTATACCACACTGCCACAGTCCAGTAGGAAAAAGGAAAGAGAATAAGCAGCCTTTCGAGAGAGGTAAGACCTTAGGCATTTTTGAGTAATAAACCTCTCCCTAACGTTCATAAGAAATGCAAGATTGGAATCAAAAATTTACAGCCATTAAAAGTCAGTAATGAAGTATATTTGGGAAGCTTGATGTACTGCAGCTCACGGGGTTGCAAAGTGTCGGACACGGCTTAGTGACTGAACAACAATGAAGTATATGTACATGGAGTTCATGACTGAGGTAGGATGTGAAGGAAGGTTTGTAGTACAAATGTGCCTAGCATTGTGAACCTCTGAGAGTTTCTTACTTTCATAAACATCAGATTCATTTATTCAGTTTTATAAATAAATAGCAGTATAATTTTTAAAAGGGAAGATTTCATTTCTGTCTTATTTGTATACTTATACTATAGGTTTTCACTAATTTTTTTAAATAGCACTAGGAAAAAAGGTATCACTCTTTTTTCATTTTTTTAAACCCTAAGTATCAGTTGTGTCACATGCATCAGGAACTAAAACTACGTGAAGAAACTGAGTATGCAAAGATGAAAAACACAATGCCATGCCCTAACGATGAGACAGTGGAGGGTAGATGGCTTGCTGCTGCTGCTGCTGCTAAGTCGCTTCGGTCGTGTCCAACTCTGTGTGACCCCATAGACAGCAGCCCATCAGGCTCTCCCGTCCCTGGGATTCTCCAGGCAAGAACACTGGAGTGGGTTGCCATTTCCTTCTCCAATGGAGGAAAGTGAAAAGTGAAAGTGAAGTCGTTCAGTCGCGTCCGACTCCTAGCGACCCCATGGACTGCAGGCTACCAGGCTCCTCTGTCCATGGGATTTTCCAGGCAAGAGTACTGGAGTGGGGTGCCATCGCCTTCTCCGGGTAGATGGCTTACTGTGTGTTTAAAGAAGGTTCCATCCTGGGTGGCTGGAACACAGGAATAATGGAGGAAATTAAGGAGACAAGGAGGCATGCTGTGGAGGAGTCAGTGTTGGAAAATATGTAGGACCCTGAAGCCCTGTGTGTTTATCAACCTTTTGAGAGAAGCAAGGACTTTCAAAAAAAAAAGGAAAAGTTAAGAGGCCTGGAAGTTCCCAGTTTCTTTCAGTAGCAAGAATCTTCTGAAGACCTCTTTAAGGGAGATAACCACTAATGCTTAAGCTTTAACTTAATGAAGAAACCAATCTGTAAAGGAACTAAAAAAAAAAAAATTGGGAAATTCCTCATGATGTGAGAGTTCTCTTAGTCCATATCCTCCACTTCAACCCTATCTGGCTGCACAGTGTATTAAATATTTGTAGGCAGTAAACCAAAGATTGGATAATACATACAATTTAATAAAAAGTGGCAATGAAGCACACCTAACACGAAGATGAAAATAAGATTTCAATAGGTATAAAGTAAAACATGCACGATGATAAACATATTCATCACAATATACCTTTTAATCAATAAGAACTACAACTAATAAAAACTCCAAAACCTCTCTTGATAAACATGAGCCTAACGCTTTGATCAATAATTGCTATTATAGTTTAGCATTCTGACCTAGTTTGGTTTTTATATTATATCTAGTTGTTCCTATATAAAGTTAAATTTATTGTTGCCCCTAGATAATTTTGTAAATAAGATGGAAGTCTCAAAGGTTTAATTATCTCAGTTAAATAGGAGTTACTAGTTTTTCTAGCACTAATACTTGAATTCTAATTATCTTCCCAAATAGGGCTTTGGATTTTTTCATCCGAATTCACTGTTCTAGGTGATGGTCTGGAAATTTCCCTTTATGAGGCTATGTGCTGGGGTTTAGTATTTACGCAAAACAATACAAAATGATTTAGGAAGCAATTAGGTAAGCTGGTTTAGCTAAAGTCTTCTGAAACCTAATAGACATCTTCACAATAAACTAAGAAAATAAAATTTCTCATTATCATTTCTTTCCTCAAATTCACAGAATGATCATTTTGCTATGTGCCCTACAGTTTTTAAATGATAATAGAAAGTCTCTTACCACAAATTTGAGGATTACTGAAAACTAAAATCCATAGATTTCTCATTACTGTTCCTTTCCTCAAATTTCCAGAATGTTAAGCTTTGAAATGATTATAGGAAGTATCTAATTACTAATTTTAAGGATTACTTAAATCACATCTGCCATTAACATTTACAAGAAAACTCAAGATAGCTCTTTTAGTATATCATTTCAGCTAAGGAAAGATATAAACATTTGAATGCAGAGTTCCAAAGAATAGCAAGAAGAGATAAGAAAGCCTTCTTCAGTGATCAATGCAAAGAAATAGAGGAAAACAACAGAATGGGAAAGACTAGAGATCTCTTCAAGAAAATCAGAGATACCAGAGGAACATTTCATGCAAAGATGGGCTCAATAAAGGACAGAAATGGTATGGACCTAACAGTAGCAGAAGATATTAAGAAGAGATGGCAAGAATACACAGAAGAACTGTACAAAAAAGATATTCACGACCCAGATAATCACGATGGTGTGATCACTCACCTAGAGCCAGACATCCTGGAATGTGAAGTCAAGTGGGCCTTAGAAAGCATCACTACGAACAAAGCTAGTGGAGGTGATGGAATTCCAGTTGAGCTATTCCAAATCCTGAAAGATGATGCTGTGAAAGTGCTGCACTCAGTATGCCAGCAAATTTGGAAAACTGAGCAGGGGCCACAGGATTGGAAAAAGGTCAGTTTTCATTCCAATCCCAAAGAAAGGCAATGCCAAAGAATGCTCCAACTACTGCACAATTGCACTCATCTCACACGCTAGTAAAGTAATGCTCAAAATTCTCCGAGCCAGGCTTCAGCAATATGTGAACCATGAACTTCCTGATGTTCAAGCTGGTTTTAGAAAAGGAAGAGGAACCAGAGATCAAATTGCCAACATCCGCTGGATCATCAAAAAAGCAAGAGAGTTCCAGAAAAACATCTATTTCTGCTTTATTGACTATGCCAGCCAAAGCCTTTGACTGTGTGGATCACAATAAACTGTGGAAAATTCTGAAAGAGATGGGAATACCAGACCACCTGACCTGCCTCTTGAGAAATTTGTATGCAGGTCAGGAAGCAACAGTTAGAACTAGACATGGAACAACAGACTGGTTCCAAATAGGAAAAGGAGTACGTCAAGGCTGTATATTGTCACCCTGCTTATTGAACTTCTATGCAGAGTACATCATGAGAAACGCTGGACTGGAAGAAACACAAGCTGGAATCAAGATTGCCGGGAGAAATATCAATCACCTCAGATATGCAGATGACACCACCCTTATGGCAGAAAGTGAAGAGGAACTCAAAAGCCTCTTGATGAAAGTGGACGAGGAGAGTGAAAAAGTTGGCTTAAAGCTCAACATTCAGAAAACGAAGATCATGGCATCCAGTCCCATCACTTCATGGCAAATAGATGGGGAAACAGTGGAAACAGTGTCAGACTTTATTTTTGGGGGCTCCAAAATCACTTCAGATGGTGATTGCAGCCATGAAATTAAAAGACACTTACTCCTTGGAAGGAAAGTTATGACCACCTAGATAGCATATTCAAAAGCAGAGACATTACTTTGCCAACAAAGTTTCGTCTAGTCAAGGCTATGGTTTTTCCTGTGGTCATGTATGCATGTGAGAGTTGGACTGTGAAGAAGGCTGAGCACTGAAGAATTGATGCTTTTGAACTGTGGTGTTGGAGAAGACTCTTGAGAGTCCCTTGGACTGCAAGGAGATCCAACCAGTCCATTGTGAAGGAGATCAGCCCTGGGATTTCTTTGGAAGGAATAATGCTAAAGCTGAAACTCCAGTACTTTGGCCACCTCATGAGAAGAGTTGACTCATTGGAAAAGACTGATGCTGGGAGGGATTGGGGGCAAGAGGAGAAGGGGACGACAGAGGATGAGATGGCTGGATGGCATCACTGACTCGATGGACGTGAGTCTGAATGAACTCCGGGAGCTGGTGATGGACAGGGAGACCTGGCATGCTGCGATTCACGGGGTCGCAAAGAGTGGGACACGACTGAGCGACTGAACTGAACTGAACTGAAGTGACTGATCTGATCTGATCAGCTAAGTCGGTAGAATATTAAAAAACACACACAACCCTTAAATCTACTGGTATATGTCCTCACAGATATACAATAAGTTTGGTGAATAAAATTCCAATGTATGTTGTTCTTTGAGTAGAGATGGTCAGTGGACTATCCGCGACATACACAAATTTCCCAGTTTAAGTAGTTGAGAAGCACATGAAAGAAACAGTAGTGTTGTATGCTGGAGAGGAAAAGCACAACTTTTTGCAACTTTCAGAATATAACCTACATGAGAGCAAAGCAAAATGTCAAAAGGAGCAAACAAAAGCCCATAAGGAGAAGCACAATGTGGGTTGGGACACGTCCTCTGAGGCCAAGTAACCCTAAAACACACCAAGGTTCCTTTGTGACCCTGCAGTTCCTTCCTTTTAATCAAGGGTGGAGTCTGATTTTTACCATCTCAGCAAATTCATGGTAGGGACACCTCACATGGTCTGGATGCCAATGGATGAGATGAAACCCATTGGTCCAAGATGTAAAGGAAACTGAGTGACACGCAGCTTTCCCTTCCATCAGGATTGTGATGGTGTCACTTGGTCTGGTCTGAAATCTGAGTCTCAGAATTTGTTTACTTTAAATCCACAACATGTATAGGTCTTCTTATGTCAGCAGCAGAAACTCTAAAATATCTTAAGTTGTATATATTAATCCAAATCTCTTAATGTTTCTTGCCAAGCTGTAGTCTACTGTCATCAACTTAGAATAATTCTACCTCAGGACTCAGACCTCAGGTTTAAAGTGTCTCCCAGGAGTGAAAACCTGAATCAAGCTGTGACTGCCTGCAGTCCCCCTTTCACTAGGCACCAGGGCTCAGTGGACAGAACCCTTCCTCACCTCTCATTTCTGACACTAAGGGTAGCAATGAAACAGATTATTTTTCTAGTTATCGAAAAACTACTCAAAAAAAGTTTGTGTTCATTCAAAGCTACAGAAGAAATCATGACTTGGATATTTGAAACATTCTGAAAAACTGTTTGGGTCATAAATTACATTTCATTTTCACTATACACAAAATATATTTTTTTTGCTCCCCAAAGGCAAAATCAACAGAAAAATGTGTTTGGGGGACTACTTTACTTCTATGCTGACTGAATACCTTATAATGCAATATAATGCTTCATTAGTCCTTTTGTAACGAATAAAGTTTTTAAAGTAGAATAAGGTAGACATCACAGGAAAATGAACAAAATCTGTATTTCAAGCTGTTACTTTTATTTTTGCTTTGCAATTACAATATAGACATTTCATCAAATGTCCTCAGGCTCCTCAGTTTGACAAATGGTATTTTACTCTCTATTCTCTAGGATATTTTAACCTTTTCCATTGTTCTAAAATATATCATTCATAAAGGAGAATTCTAATAGAAAAAATATGTGTCACACAAAACAAATAACAAAGCCACCAATTCCAAACTAGTTTAAACAGTAAGGCTTCCTGACAACCTGTCATCATTATCGTTGATGGTTTTGTTACAAACCTAAGGCAGTGTTTTGTGGTAAATCTAAAGATGACATGCACAGTTCAACTACCTCTTTCTTCACCTTTCCTCTGGTCTACCTACTCCTTCCCCCAGAAAAACCAAGGTAATTAAGCAAGGTTGTAATTCTAATTATCAAATAGCTGTTAAATGAAATGACAGTTTTTTCAGTGAAGATTTGATGTAATAAGCATATAAAGAAGTTCCACATTAAACAAGCTTTCTACTAAAAGTGGATCATGTAACAACAACAAAAAAAAATGCAGAAATTAAACGAATGGCTTACAATGAATCAAAATGCACATTTTACCTTCTCTGTCCATCAGGGCAGGGCACTCACAGTATCTACCATACACTGGAAAATGTCCAGACTGAGGGCCCTGGACAGGACTGTAAACTCCACAGCAAGTCATCACTGCCAAATACCACTGTGTCACACCAGTGAAAAAACCCTGAAAACTCCTCTTTGTAGAGTTTCCAGAAAAGTTTAGCTTTTCTGGAATTTCAAACAAATGTTATTAATTTAAAGAAATAACTTTCACTGTCAGAAGAGAGTGATAAATGAAACTAAGGAAAAAAATACACCAAGCTCGGAAATGTCCTCATGAAAACAATAATTTCCAGGTTAACACCACACACTTCTGTTTTGGTGGTATTCTTGACTTGTCTGAATCCTTAACTTCAAAACTTTATTTTGTATCACCTACATTTGGCTAAAGAGAAGATTCATTGTTTAAGAGTTCTCTTTAATCCTTTTGTCTTTATTTGGTCTGTAACAGCTTTAAAATGAGCCCATCAGAGTAGCCTTAATACTTTGTAATGGATAACCTGTTGTGACATCATCTGAAATGACTTGACGGATACTAACTAATTTATCTACATTTCTGCATCACAGAGGTCAATTTCTTCCTTTCCTATTGATCACTAATTCATTTTATTCAACCAGCATTCAGACTTTATACTAAAGTATGCATTCATTTATTCTACATTAGCTCTTAGGCTTATTACAGACTTCATGGAAAGATCAACTTACCTGGTACACATCATCTCGGGGACCTGCAGCTCCCAACAGGCATTTCATAGCCTCCGGGGTTGTATAGTATTTAATCTCTGCTGTGGCCTTAATGATTCCGTCACAGTAGACATCAACATTGACAGAGCCAGCGGGAAAATCTGAAAAAACACAGATACGAGGAGCTGAGTATATAAATGCATGTACCATATTATTACATCTCATAGAGAATATGAAGTGAGGTTTTAAGAATTCATAACAATTTTACTAACTTTTAACATGTAATTGTTTTCTTTTTTATCTTTAGCTGTTAGAAATCACAAAACAAAATGTATACTTTTGCACGTAATTGCTTAAAAAAACTTAACAGATAAAGACATACATTAAAATTATAATAAAAGCAAAGCAATAAATCTTTTCTCCTTACCCTCTAACCTCCATTTTTTTTTTGGTAATCTATAATCATTTCTATGTAATATTTCAGAATTTAGAACAGTAACGTTATTCATTAAAAGTTAGGGATTTGTTATTAATCTGAGAAAGAAAGTTCCCAATAATTTTTGGAAAGTTTTAAAAAATTGTTTGGTAAAAGAAAGAGTAGAGTTGATTGAAATTACAAAAACTTTTATTCAACTGATTACAATGAAAAACCCTCAGGAAAGGAAGGTTTAGTACCCTGTTACTTGAGTGCCATTTATACCAACCATTCAGCCTTTTTGTGAACAAGCTGTTCAAAGTGACTGATGGATATACCGCATTGTAAATTCTGCTGTAACACATCAACAAATATACAGTTACCTAAGACTGCTGTGCCCTCCATGGAAGGATAACGCCAAATAATCCCTTCAAAGGAAAGTTGTGTTTTATTGTAACAAAAGTAAACAAATTTCAGCTTTTTAAACTCATTCACAGAGCACGCTTCAAACACTCTCACTCTTTGTCACAGAGAGATTTCCTAGATTCTCCTGAAAAATTGTCACCCAAACTTCTGGGGTTTGGAATAAGCCATTAAGTACAAGCCATCTGATGAAACCACCTGATGAAACGTTATATTTTAAAGTTCTATATAGAACAGTCTTATGGACTCTGTGGGAGAGGGAGAGGGTGGGAAGATTTGGGAGAATGGCATTGAAACATGTAAAATATCATGTATGAAATGAGTTGCCAGTCCAGGTTCGATGCACGATACTGGATGCTTGGGGCTGGTGCACTGGGACGACCCAGAGGGATGGAATGGGGAGGGAGGAGGGAGGAGGGTTCAGGATGGGGAACACATGTATACCTGTGGCGGATTCATTTTGATATTTGGCAAAACTAATACAGTTATGTAAAGTTTAAAAATAAAATTAAAAAAAAAAAAAATAAAGTTCTAAAGGTTTAAGCATTCAGTTCAGTTCAGTTCAGTTCAGTCACTCAGTCGTGTCCGACTCTTTGCGACCCCATGAATCGCAGTACGCCACGCCTCCCTGTCCATCACCAACTTCTGGAGTTTACCCAAACTCATGTCCATTGAGTCGGTGATGCCATCCATCCATCTCATCCTCTTCTCCTCCTACCCCCCAATCCCTCCCAGCATCAGGGTCTTTTCCAGTGAATCAACTCTTTGCATGTGGTGGTCAAAGTACTGGAGTTTCAGCTTCAGCATCAGTCCTTCCAATGAAAACCCAGGACCGATCTCCTTTAGAATGGACTGGCTGGATCTCCTTGCAGTCCAAGGGACTCTCAAGAGTCTTCTCCAACACAACCATTCAAAAGCATCAATTCTTTGGCACTCAGCTTTCTTCACAGTCCAACTCTCACATCCATACATGACCACTGGAAAAACCACAGCCTTGACTAGATGGACCTTTGTTGGCAAAGTAATGTCTCTGCTTTTGAATACACTATCTAGGTTGGTCTTAACTTTCCTTCCAAGGAGTAAGCATCTTTTAATTTCATGGCTGCAGTCACCATCTGAAGTGATTTTGGAGCCCAAAAAAGATAAAGTCTGACACTGTTTCCACTGTTTCCCTATCTATTTGCCATGAAGTGATGGGACCAGCGGCCATGATCTTTGTTTTCTGAATGTTGAGCTTTAAGTCAACTTTTTCACTCTCCTCTTTCACTTTCATCAAGAGCCTTTTTAGTTCCTCCTCACTTTCTGCCATAAGGGTGGTGTCATCTGCATATCTGAGGTGATTGATATTTCTCCTGGCAATCTTGATTCCAGCTTGTGTTTCTTCCAGCCCAGCGTTTCTCATGATGTACTCTGCATAGAAGTTCAATAAGCAGGGTGACAATATACAGCCTTGACGTACTCCTTTTCCTATTTGGAACCAGTCTGTTGTTCCATGTCCAGTTCTAACTGTTGCTTCCTGACCTGCATATAGGTTTCTCAAGAGGCAGGTCAGGTGGTCTGGTATTCCCATCTCTTTCAGAATTTTCCACAGTTTATTGTGATCCACACAGTCAAAGGCTTTGGCTGGCATAGTCAATAAAGCAGAAATAGATGTTTTTCTGGAACTCTCTTCCTTTTTCCATGATCCAGCAGATGTTTAAGCATGAGTTTTACTTTATCTCCTGAAGAGGTTACAGGACCTCTCACAATATTGCTTAGGGAAATTTGAAGCCAAAATAGCAATCTTAGATTTAACTAGATCAAGAAGCTGAAGTTCTTCTTCTCATATTGCTTGACCAGACATTTAAACTACATTATTAAAAAAAAATGTAGAAAAGTTCTCCCTTACAAAAATAAGTATTCATCCAATAGAAATGTAACAGAAATCTCAAAAAACTGGAAGCAGTAAAGTATACCTCATCAGTTACAGTTGTGTGTGTATATAGTTAAGGGGTTCTGGAGTTATTGGAGTGAAATGAAATCAATTTAAGTAGATTTCACAAAGACGATTTTGAAAGCAAATATTGGTTTTGTTTATCAGTAAACAAATCAGGAGTTTTACGATGGGATGTTAACCTTCTGAAAAGTCAGATGATAAATCATGAAGGATACATGGTAAGAATATTGCTTAGTATAGGATATTTAAAATACTCTAATTTCTTTAGAATTTAACATGAGAATAAACTGATATATTCCTGATGTCTTGAGTCATTAGTTGACTCAAAATTTTACCATTAGATCAATTGATAATGATGTTGATTTTAGAGAAATCCTCCAAAGAGATGCCATTTGAAGTACTGCTTTTGCTGTATATATTTTCATATCTATTGAATGTCAATCAATATTGAATTTTCAATAAATTTTATTGAATTTATTCAATCAAGGCTTAATTACTGTTTCCACTGATAAATCAGAAAGAACTTTTATGGCTTCCTCTGGTACAAAGACCCTCCTTAGTAACATATTAATTGAATTGGCTTTTTCCTGACCAGTACTCTGTGGTCATTATGATGTCTACATTGTATAACTATTCAGTAAAAATAAAAACCAATTAATTTAAAGACTCAACAGAAGAGAGGGAAAGTGAGTTCTGTTGTTTACTATCTAGACAAAGTAGGCAAGTGACATTTAACACCAGAATTACACACAAATGCAGGTCAAGATCACCAAACTAAGGAAGCATATGAGGGTCAGTTATGAAGATGAACAAGGATGTATCATGGAAGGAAAAGATGGAACTCCCTACCTGCATCAGACATAGATACATAATAAAATATACTTACAGAGGAGAAATGGTTAAAAACGAACTGTATTTAAATTTTAAATATCAAGTTCTAGGCCATTCAAGAATCTCTGACAACCCTCTCTGTCTCCACTATTTAAGTGGTCTACCCTTCCAGGTGGGGCTTCCCTAGTGGCCCAGATGGTAAAGATTCTGCCTGCAATGCGGGAGACCCAAGTTTGATCCCTGGGTCAGGAAGATCCCCTGGAGAAGGGAAAGGCTACCCACTCCAGTATTCTGGCCTGGAGCATTCCATGGATGGAGGAGCCTGGTGGGCTACTGTCCAAGGAGTCACAAGAAGTCAGATGCTACTAAGTGACACACACACACACACACACACACATCTTTCCAGGGGAGGAACAAACTAATTTATGGGAAATATAATCCAAAGGCATTTCTGAATATCAAAACTATATTCACTATTTCCATAAAATATATATATTTCACAAATCCATTAACTTAATTGCTTTTTGCTTTCTGTTTTCCTTTGTCTAAGAAGTTGTGTTCCTTTATTAACCAAATTTAGCACTTTACAACATAGTAAACTTTGAATCAACCCACATAAAGCTTCTATAGGAACAGAAATAAACATAACACTGTTGATTGGAAATTATTATTAAATAAATATTGGTGGCTTCAAAATCTTAGTCACACCTAAAAATTACTACCAATTTAATACATGTTTAAAACCTGAATTATGATATTTAGAATAATTTCTTAACAGTTGTTATTTTTCTAAGTATGTCCAGCATACTTAGCACATCCTAAAGTATTTCCTTGTTTTTTAAATGAAATATGAAATTATAATTTACATTATCCAGAACACAGCTTCTTAATTAATCAAGAAATTCTGTCTCTTTGTGGATACATTTTACATTCCTTTCAACTTTTAATCAATTGTCCCCCTGCTGTGTAAAATAATTTTCTGCCTGAGATGCAGGTACCAGAGGAATACTTTCTTCTTTCTGAGTTAAAATTATTTTATTTTTCATTTAAAGCCTTCACATGTATTTTTATAAGTTTTGGCAAAAGGGGACTATAGAAGCTTCGAATTCCTATAACACAAAACAGTACCTGTCAGAGATGAATCTGTGGACATCATTAGGAAGGTGTGAGTTTTAGAAAGTGAAGTCACATGAGCACTTTTTCTAGAGTGGAAAGAGACCAACAGAGAGAGGCCATCTCCTGAATTTGAAACATCAGTATTCTTCAAAAGAACCCTGAGAGTAGAGAAGCGTCCCTGGTATGTTTCCACTTCAAGGTTAGATCCTGCATTTTAATTTGGTATTCAAAGAAGCAGAACAAAAAAAATTTTAAACTTTAAATATGTTTAGACTAGTATTAGATGGAATGAGGTATTAATTGAGATCATTTCCTGCCCTGGAAGTCATCAGTAGGTACAGGAATTATACGTGAGATATTCAGAACCGGGAGTGCTCCTGAGCATGGTTGCCCAAGAATGAACGGGGACAAATTTTATATCAAGGGATGTGAACACAGGAGGAGGGAGTGGGCAATATGAGGAGTACAGTATTTATAGAGAAAGATGCTTCAATTCTCTCCCAAAAGGAAGAGAAGTAAGTTTTAAAGCCACTCAATGAGATTTGCTAGAGGGAGAGACTGATACTTTGTTCCTCAGCTGGATGTCTCAGTGGTGTCTCATATATTATCTCCCTTATCTCCAAACATTCTGTACATGAGTACTTAAAATACAAGTACAGAAGTTGTTTTATCAGTAAGAAAACTGAGCACAGAAAGATCAAGAGACTTGTCTAAAGTTTCCCAGTAAATGGTTCAATACAGAATAAAAACAGCTCTTTTGGCCACCAGTTAAGTATTTCCTTAACTTCACTGCAGATTCTGCACAGATAGCTAGACTGCAAGAGCACACTGGGTACCCCCTCTTACTCTGCAGCTGGTGTAGAGAAAAGAGAACTCCAGTGCACAGTCAGTGCTGTCCAGTCAAACTTCCCGAGATGATGGATATGTTCCAATGAAGCACCTGAAATATGCTTAGTGCAACTGAGTTCTAAACTTTATTTAATTATAATAAAGTTTAAATAACCAGATGTGGCCGGTGGCTACCATATTGGCTGGTGCAGCTGCAAAACAGTTTCTCCAACTATGGTTTGTGACCCACTAGTTCATCATGGACGGAGTGGTCTGGTGGGCTGCAGTCCATTGGGTCGCTAGGAGTCGGACACGACTGAGCGACTTCACTTTATTTTTTCACTTTCATGCATTGGAGAAGGAAATGGCAACCCACTCCAGTGTTCTTGCCTGGAGAATCCCAGGGACGGAGGAGCCTGGTGGGCTGCTGTCTATGGGGTGGCACAGAATCGGACACGACTGAAGTGACTTAGCGGCAGCAGCAGCAGTTCATCATGACATGAATTTAGGAGGTTCTGAATAACAGTGAAAAAAATGAAAAGAAAAAATATGTTTCTCTCTACTTACAGTACCCATATGTTCTTGCATGTTGTGTACTTTTCCATTACAACCCATAACATATTAATCATAGTTGTATAAAATTTCCTGTCTGATAATTCCAACATCTGTGTCACACTTGTCTGGTCTGATGTGCATTTTGTCGCTCTGGACTATTTTTTCCTTGCTTTCTGGCATGTCTTGTAATTTCTTGTCTAAAAGCAGTATGTTGTTTGGGGTGAAAAGTGAAAGTGAAGTCTCTCAGTCGTGTCCAACTCCTTGTGACCCTATGGACTGTAGCCTACCAGGCTTCTCTGACCATGGGATTCCTCAGGCAAGAATACTGCAGTGGGTTGACATTTCCTTCTCTAGGGGATCTTCCCAACCCAGGGATTGAATCTGGGTCTACCATACTGCAGGCAGATTTTTTACTGACTGAGCCACCAGGGTTATTTGTTTGGGGTATAAGAAGTAAAACAGGTAAGGGTGTAGTGAGAGTAATCTATCTAGGAGTTGGACTGTATCTACTGTTCACTGTAGCTGTCAGTGCCAAAATCTTCGACTTCCTCTCTTGTCCTTGTCTTCTCTCTTGATCTGGTGCTTCCCTAAGTACGGTTCCTCAGAAAGACACTGCATCTTGCATTCTTTCAAGATGTAACTCAGTCATTACACCGCTGTGGTAATCGTCAGGTTGGGCGGAGGGGGGCACTTTAATCTTATGAGTCTCAGTCTTTAGTGGGCCTGTGTCTTTTGCTGTGACCTCCACTAGCATTTCTGCCATGCCATAGCTTTCTTTCTCCCCCATTTAAATGACACAGAAAGGCTAGAGGGGGCTCCCTTCCTCAGGTAGGATGAGACTCTGGTAAAGTGTTTCCCCCTGAAAAGTAGACCTTCGTTATGGAGAACACATGGAGAGTATTTCCCCTTGATTATGCTTCCTCTGACCCAGCAGAATCTTCCAGAACTTTCTCAGATCTTCACTGTGTGAATCTGATGGGATTCCTGGAGATAAATTCCACACAATTATAGGTGCCTCCTAAGACAACTCAGTGGTAAAGAATCCATTCACCTGTCAATGCAGGAGACTCAGGAGACTCAGGTTTGATCCCTGGGTTGAGAAGATCCCCTGGAGATGGGAATGGCAACCCACTCCAGTATTTTTGCCTTGAAAATCCCATGGACAGAGGAGCCTGGTGGGCTACGGTCCCCGGGGTCACAAAGAGTCGGACACGACTGAGCACACAGCACACATAAGATGGCAGCCTCCAGGGGTTTCTTACTTTCAAGCTAGTTCACACTTAGCCTTCAGCAATTCACGAGAATTACCGTTTAGGTGTTCTTACCAGTTTATGGCTCCAGAGACTTCTGCTCCAGGCAAGCAGATCTTAGATGTCACTGTCGATTTACCTTTCTCTCCACATGTTGTAATGGTTGTTTGCCCTCCAACTTCAGTTCTCCGAGTTCAAGAAAAGTCACCGATTTTCAGTTGTTCAGTTTTTTCTTGTTGTAAGAATGGGAGTGGCAACTTTCAAGGTCTTTACGTGTAATGGCTGAAACCATTAGTCTAAGTATTGCTTTTAAAACCTTTGTTTTCATTATGTATTCATGCATACATATTGCATCATAACGTAAAATGTAGTTCTTGCTAGGGTTCAAAAATTTTTAAGAAACAGTACTACGAGGCAGAGAAAGTAAGACTCTGGGGCCATTTCTGCTGAACCATGTCCCATCCATAGTCCCATACTTATTCATGGAACTATCCTATATATTGTTACGTAACAGGCAACGTTTTATAAGAAAATCTATCATTAACGTACAGAATACACTGGTTGAAAAAAAAGAGTTGGAGAGGTTTAATTAGCATACCTGGTAAATAACAGTTTATTTATTTTTACTATAAATTAGTTGTTCAATCACATAGATAATATTATAGTCTCATATATCTTGGAAATTATGGAATAACAGTTTTCTATTTTTCTGAAAAACATCTGAAATTTGACATTTTATTCTTTCCACTGCTCTTAGCTACTAGGTAAACTGAACATAAAATCTTAATGTGAATAATTTTATTTGACATTTTGATTTGGTATTTGGGAAGTATTACCTCAGTACTTCTTAATTTGCAATACTGATATTTCTGTAGTGATTTTAGTCTAACTAGATTTAGTTTAACTTCTAAACTAATTATAAATTACTGTTCATTAAATCATTTAAAAAATGTGACATAAGGAAGTAAGAGGCTTTGGAAGAAAAGCAAAAGGAACAGAATTCTTTCTCATTTCACTTCTGCATGTCCTTGTCCATGACAGGAAGCAGTGTCTAAGATGTTTATAAATGCTTCGCATAGAGTCTTCCCTTTCTATAATCCAACTCTGATCTAAGCTGTGTGAGGATATCCACAGAAGGGACACATACTTTACACAACACAACAGAAAAGATTTGTAAATGCTCTGTAAATGGATTTCACTAGAATTATATTCTAAAAAGAAAACAAAAAAGCTCTGGATGTGTTTGACATACTCTTTAATTTTTTACTACATTTCTGAATTCATAATAAGATTGAATATCTTTGTACTTTAAAATACTTAAATTAACATTTATAAAGTTTTATTCTCTGATTGTAAAAGGACACCATAAATTAAAAACCAGCAAGTCCTACATTTATATCAAAACATTCAGAAATTAATATATTAGATTTTGATTTTAGTACAATTATCAAGACAAGTCTGTATATTTCACCTGCAATTTTAAATCTGATACGATTTATCATGTTGAAGCAAACTTGGATAATAAATGGTTAGGTTCATAATTTTTAAAAGGAAAAGAGGGAATATTGTATATAGATATGGTACCAAGATGATAAAATAGGGAAAAAGAACTATGCTATCCAAACAAGCAAAAACATACTCAGGGGCATGGCAGAAACAAAAAACAAAAAAAGAAGAAAATTACAAATGAAAATCCAAATGTTTGCTCATTCTGTTACAATAAAGCGAATGATTTTAGTTCCCTAATTTAATAGCTAACATTTAAAGTGCTCTTTGCTGACACAGTTGAAAGTACATGATATTACTGCCTGTCATTTCACCACATGGTACATAGGCTAATTTCTCATAATTTACACATTCATGCTTTTGCAAACTCAGATTAATAATAACAGCCTTGGATGTGTGAAAGCTAAACACAGGAAACACCTGCAGAACAATATTAGTTTCTGTAGAGAAGTGAAACCATTTACCAGAAATTTATTGAAAGAAACTCAGAATGATGTTTTATATTTATTAAAGTATAAAAAAATTCCTTACCTAAAGCTTTCATACTCCAGACACTTTTATTCCAGAGGGCTGGCTGTGTTCTAATGCATTTACTATTTGATGTAAATTCAACCTCCACAGCATCACTGGTTACTTCATCTCTCAAAATAATAAATATTTCACCAGGATTCTATACAATGAAAAATATAACTCAATTAGACATTTGAAACGTTTTCATTAACCAACCAAATACACTTATTAGTGATAAAGGTCCAACATGGTAATTAGTGTAAAGAACTCGTCTGCCAAGCAGGAGACCCGGGTTCGATCTCTTGGTGGGACAGATCCCTTGAAGGAGGAAATGGCAATCCACCTCAGTATTCTTGCATGGGAAATCCCATAGACAGAGGAGCATGATGGGCTACTGTCCATGGGGTTGCAAATGTAGGAGACAACTTAAAGCCACCACCACCATCGTGTCCACAGTTTCAGCCATATTCATAAATGAAATATGTAAAGGTGAGTCTCACAAGATTTTAAGTTTATCAACTCATGTCTATTGAATATTTATTTTCCCCCAGCACCATATTTTGCAAATGAATCGACTGAGTTCATAGCTGCTCACTTTTCCTTTCACCTCATCCCTGTGTGAGAGGTTCTTTGTGAAGGTAATGAGCATCATTTCACAGACCTGCAGGGAATGTAATTCAATTGCTAAAAAAATTCTTTTTTTTCCCCCAAATCCCTTTCCTTTACCTTTCTAGGACTTGGTGTATTTATCTATAAATAAGAGGATCAAACATGTTTAGCTTTAAGATCTCTTATACTTGAAATATGATTAATTGGTTTAGATGTCTAATACAGTTGACCCTTGAACAACATAACTTTTAGGAGCATCTACTGGCCCTCTGCACCATGGAAAATCCATATAAGATTGATAGTACACCCTCTGCAACAGCAGTATCCTGATTCAACCAACTGCAGATCATGCTGTACTGGGGTATTTACTACTGAGAAAAATCCATGTATAAGTGGACCCATGCAATTCAAAACCCCTATTGTTCAAGTGTCAAGTGTATTGTTAATCTTACCAATAAGAGATTCTTTTGTTACTCTTTATGATGAATACCAGTGAAGGCTGTTCGGCTGACTAGAGGTTATAAATCTAAAAGTTTCAAGATTTTATTAAGGTGGAAAAGCTAGGGAAGCCCAAATCTATGTATATAAGATTCAAATTGCCAACATCTGTTGGATAATAGAAAAAGCAATAGAATTCTAGAAAAAAAAATATATATTTCTGCTTCATTTTCTGTATTAAAAACATTGACTGTGTGGATCACAATAAACTGTGGGGAATTCTTAAAGTGATGGGAATATCAGACTACCTTGCCCGCTTCCAGAGAAACCTGTATGCAGGTCAAGAAGAAACAGTTAGAACCAGACATGGAATGACTGGTTCAAAATTGGGAAAGGAGTATGTCAAGGCTGTATATCGTTACCCTACTGATTTAACTTCTATACAGAATACATCATGTGCAATGCTGGACTGGATGAAACAGAAGCTGGAATGAAGATTTCCATGAGAAATATCAACAATCTCAGATATGCAGATGCTACCACCCTAATGGCAGAAAGCGAAAAGGAACTAAAGAGCATCTTGATGAAAATAAAAGAGGAGAGTGAAATATCTGGCTTAAAATTCAACATTCAGAAAACTAAGATCATAGCACCCAGTCCCATCACTTCATGGCAGATAGATGGGGAAGAAATGGAAACTGACAGATTTTATTTTCTCGGGCTCCAAAATCACTGCAGAGAGTGACTGTAGCCATGAAATTAAAAGACGCTTGCTACTTGGAAGAAAAGCTATGACAAACCTAGCCAGTGTATTAAAAAGCAGAGCCAGTACTTTGCTGACAAAGGTCCATATACAGTCAAAGCTATGATTTTTCCAATAGTCATGTATGGATGTGAGAGTTGGACCATAAAGAAAGCTGAGTGCTGAAGAATTGATGTTTATGAACTGTGGTGCTGGATAAGACTCTTGAGACTCCCTTGGATAGCAAGGAGATCAAACCAGTCAATCCTAAAGGAAACCAACCCTGAATATTCATTGGAAGGACTGATGCTGAAGTTGAAGTGCCAATACTTTGGCCACCTGATGGGAAGAGCTGACTTATTGGAAAAGACCCTGATGAGGGAAAGATTTAGGACAGGAAGAGAAGGGGATGACAGAGGATGAGACTGTTGGATGGCATCACAGACTCAATGGGTATGAGTTTGAACAAACTTCATGAGACAGTGAAGGACAGAGAAGCCTGGTGTGATGCAGTCCAGGGGGTTGCAAAGAGTTGGATGTGACTTAGCAACTGAACAACAACTACAAAGATATAAGGGGTTACTGAAAAACCTATTTGAAAAAAAAATCCTGAGAGAAAACTAAGGATAAAAGATTGGATTTAATACAGAGAAAAGGAAGGGATAAACATCTTTTGAGCATCTGTTTTATACTGGGTTTTCCAGGTGGAACAGTGGTAAAGAATCCACCTGCCAATTCAGGAGATGTAAGAGACATGGGTTCAATCCCTGGATCAGGAAGATTCCCTGGAGGAGAAAACGACACCCCACTCCAGTATTCTTGCCTGGCAGATTCTAGGGACAGAGGAGCCTAGTGAGCTACAGTCCATGAAATCACAAAGAGTTAGACAGGACTTACTGAGGGCTAATCACTTTTTATATAAAGCCATTTCCTTTAATCCTAACCAAAACACACACACACACACACATACCTCAAAAACCAATATGGAAGACTATTATATTTCTATTTTAAGACTAGAGTAATGAATACAAAGATTTACATTCTAAAAATCAATCAGAATTATTTAAATTAAACTCTGTACTACTGTTTACATGATGCTGTTTTAACCTTCAAAATAACTAAAATAAAATATATTTTATGATTATCTCAGATATCACCCTTCAAAGGCTTTCTTCAAAGTCAAACTGAATTTCAGTCTTTCACAAAATAAATAGGAATCCCATTTATATGCTCTTATAAAACTGTGTTTACCCAAAAGTCATTAATTTCAAAGTTCTCTTATTTAAATATTATTTCCCTAAGCATAAATTACCCACCAATAAAACTTACATTTTTAATGCTCTGTACTACGGGGTTTTTTACAAATATGTTGATGTTAAAAAAAATCATTTCAGCTGACACACATCCACCTCTGGCATTTTTCCAGCAGAGTCTAGTGCTCCCAAGTATTTGTCTACAGGATATTCTGAACTAAATTTCTCTATATCAGTTAAATTGCACTTTGAGAAAAGATCCCATGAGTCCACCTACTGCTCTGGCTTCACACATCCGACCTCAGGGAAATGCTTCTGTTTCTCTGCCTACGCCTCCTCATGCACTACTTCATCTGAATCTGAGGTCAGTAACTGGAGCTCCTTCCGGTCCTCACGCCTGCCACTTCCTCTTCAGAGACCACACTTCCAAGGCAGTTCCTTAGTCCCTCACTTGCTCACATCTGTCTCCTTACTTTGCAGCTTTAATGACTTCCCATTTTCACTCTGGCTCAAATCCAGCTTCAAATTTCTTTGGTGTTTTCTTCTATTTGTTCATCCCTTCCTGTAAAACTCTTGACCTCTCGCCTTCCAAATTTAGTAAACCCGAGCATCCTCTCCTGGTGTATATTCAGCCAGCAACTCGTCCTCATTCATGGGTGCTCACATCCCGTGCTGCGCTAAGTCTCTGTAGTCATGTCCGACTCTTTGCGATCCTATGGACTGTAGGCTGCCAGGCTCCTCTGTCCATTGGGTTCTCCAGCAAGAATACTGCAGTGGGCTGCCATTTCCTCCTCCAGGGGATCTTCCCAACCCAGGGATCGAACCCATGTGTCTTAAGTCTCCTGCATTGGCAGGCGGGTTCTTTACCACTGGCGCCACCTGGGAAGCCGGGTGCTTCCATGGGCTGCTTCTTATGCACCAAATTCTCTCCCACCTTTCAACTATCTCCAAACAGGAGGTCTAAACAAAAGATAAGCACACTGACCAAGGAGGCACTGACATCTCATTTGTAACTGGGACAAGCTCCAAGGGCATGTAATCTCTGAAGATGCACAGAACCTGCACTTGTTTTAATGTTCTGCTATCACACCTTGAAATGCTTAATAATTAGAACTGGGGTCTCTACCTTTTCATTTTACACTGGGCCCTGCTAATTAGGAAGCCACTCCTATTTGCACATAATGTTGGCATGCTCTTGAGTTCCTACTCTCCCTCCATCTCATACTTATCCTCTTCACCAAGGTCCAACTCAGGTTTCACGTACAACTTCCAAAGGGATCATAAAATATTTCACACGTGTACTCCTCATTTGAACCTTTCTAAGTCATGCCCTCTGGTCTTAATAAGTTTTTAATGTCTGTGTTGAGGCTTCCCAGATAGCTTTTAAACACCCTGAAGGTATTTTTATTTTTTATATCATTTTGGCATCTTGTAAGAATTAGGTACATAAGAGGTACTCTGGGGAACTCCCTGGTGGTTCCAGGTTAAGACTTCTTCCAATGCAGGGGGTGTGGGTTGGGGAGTTAGGATCCCACGTGACTCACAGCCAAAAAATAAAAACACAACAATACTGTAACAAATTTATTAAAAAAAATTGAAAAGAGGCAATCTATATGTGTTTTTACATTGAGATGGAATAAGCCTATAAAAATATGACTTTTTTTTTTTTTTTTTACTTTGAGCAAGCATTATTCCTTATCCCCCTCAGGACTCACAGCTTCATCTGCTTCTTGCATCTCCATGCTCAAATCGGGCTGCTGAGGAGGGAAGGCCTGCACTCGTCCAGCCCTGTTCTTAATTATTATGAAAGTGAAAAGAGTGAAAGTGTTAGTTGCCTCAGTCGTGTCTAACTTTTTGCAGCCCCAGGGACTGTAGCTCACCAGGCTCCTCTGTCCATGGAATTCTCCAGGCAAGAATACTAGAGCAGGTTGCCATTCCCTTCTCCAGGGGATCTTGCAGACCCAGGGACTGAACCTGAGGCTCCTGCATTGCAGGCAGATTCTTAATTGTCTGAGTCATTGGGGAAGCCTTAATTATTATGGACATCTTAATTAAAGCTACAATTATATGGACATATTTAATTCAATGGAGGAAATATTAGGATACTCAAATGGTCATAAATTCAGTTTTATCAGAAAATGCTATTTTGCTCTCAGTCTAACTTGTTTACCTCTTATCTGGCTCTGAGCATTCAAATTGAGAAAGAGTTATAATAATAATCACTACCAAACTCTCTAGATTTGCTGCATTGTAAACAAACCGTGAGACCTCACCAAAAGGGCTGGAACTTTGTCTGCAGTACAACACATCGGTAGTGGAGTTTCTAGATTGTCAGGGTGGGTGCCCTTCTAGACTTTAATGAATCATTAAGCACAGGTAACAAAAGATTTTGATCCTCGTGGATCATATCAGCTTACTTTGACTTGTGCACCCAGACCAATAGCTCTTTTCATATACTCATAATTAATAGGAACCAGCCCTACAAGCACAGTTGCACGGGTATGGGCCTCATTAAGCCAGCACTGTGCAAGTCCCTGAAGCTGACCCTGACCTGACCTGTGACGACAGAGCAAGGATTAGGTCATGGCAATGGTTCCAAATTTGGCTGCTAATTCTCACCTTGGAGAATCACCTGGGAAGCTTTTAAAACTCCCAATGTCCAGGCCAAAACTCAGACTATTTACATCTCAATCTCTAACAGTAGGATTCAGACATTTTTACTTTGTAAAACCTCCCCTAGTCATCCCTATGCTATGCTAAGTCACTTCAGTCGTGTCCGACTCTGTGCGACCCCATAGACGGCAGCCCACCAGGCTCCGCCGTCCCTGGGATTCTCCAGGCAAGAACACTGGAGTGGGTTGCCATTTCCTTCTCCAATGCAGTGAAAAGTGCAAAGTGAAAGTGAAGTCACTCAAGCGTGTCTGACTCTTTGAGACCCCATGGACTGCAGCCTACCAGGCTCCTCCATCCATGGGATTTTGAGTACTGGAGTGGGTTGCCATTTCCTTCTCCAATGCAGTGAAAAGTGCAAAGTGAAAAGTGAAAGTGAAGTCGGTCAGTCGTGTCTGACTCTTCGTGATCCCATGGACTGCAGCCCACCAGGCTCCTCCATCCATGGGATTTTCCAGGCAAGAGTACTGGAGTGGGGTGCCATTGCCTTCTCCGCTAGTCATCCCTATATGCTGCCTAATTTGAGAAACACTTGGTTAAATGGAAAAAAACACATTTTTGTCATTGTAAAACCTTAGCACTGAAGGGGTAATGTTCACAACATAGACATTTTAGGCAGTGACACACACAATAATCTTTTGCAGCTTTTACTATTATGTTTCAATTAAATCACAGGACCTGACTTAAGGTTGGTTATCAAGATCTAATGTGGGATTTGATGTCAGAAGTAAGTGGGCAGTGCTGTTAGTTTCTGTGAATTGTTTTAAACTGTATTCAGTGCCAAGGAGTGAACAGGAAGCTGCTAATCTCAGAGGTTTTTGTAGCTTCCCCATGGGCCCTGCTAAGAGTCACACTCCTTCATATATTCTCAGAGTTTCTCTAGATTCACTGGTTATACAATCTGTGATCTGAACAGATTTGAGTTTGGAGACTCATATTATGGTTACAGACACAGACATATACATCAGTGAAGGTCAAATAAAATGAAGGTCTTTACCAGTGGATGTGCCATGTTCTAGGACTCAGAAAAACAAGTCAATGAAATTAATATAGCTATAATTGCTGATAAAGCCCATTAAAAGGTTTTTTGTCATGATACTATAAGTTTAAGAATTAAATTTGCTCAAAAATCAACAAGTAACCAGTCTCATCTGAACAGTAGCTGTGGAAGAATAACATAAACATAAAGAAATATATATAACTATATGAAAGGAAGTAAGAGGTTCGGGGTGGAGGAAAGCTGAGATTGCAGCAGATTCTACCAAAAGGAAGGGAATGCCATATTGAAGTCCTGCCTACACAGATAAGACAAGATAAAAATAAGCTCCTCTTAGCTGCTCTTTAAGATGGAAGAAGCAATAGAGAGGCCATTACTAACCCATGATTGGGGCTCCAGGAGAGGCAGGAGGCATTTAGAGCAAACCACAGTATTTCTGAAAGGGCCATTGAGGAAAACACTCAAAGGATCCCTCTTAAAGCTTCAGGTCAAATCCATTAAAAAATTATCCAGTGACTGGATTACTGCTTAGAGATGATGCCTCTCTAACAAGAAGGGCTTCCCAGGTAGCATGAGTGGTAAAGAACCCTCCTGCCAATGCAGGAGATGTAAGAGAAGTGGGTTTGATCCGTGGGCTGGGAAGATCCCCTTCCCACTCCAGTGTTCTTGTGGCAACCCACTCCAGTATTCTTGCCTGGAGAATTCCATGGACAGAGGAGCCTGGCGGGCTACAGTCCATGGGGTGGCAAAGAGTCAGACACAACTGAAGTGACTTAGCACAGCATAGCACAGCTCTAACAAGTGTTCACAGAACTGCCCAGACTGCAGACAAGGCTCTGAAGAAGAGCACTGCCTCCTTGAACGCCATTCCTAGGGTGATTTGAAGGTGACCTATTACTGAGAGGCATGAATGTATTTTCTATCCTCTGGCGCAGGATTTAACCCTGACACTACTGACATTTTGGGACCAGAGAAGTCACTGCTGTGGGGAACACCCTGTGCACTATGGGGTTTTTGGTAGCATCCCTGGCTTCTACTCAGCAGTTGCCAGGAGCAACCCCCAGTTATGACAAACTTGTCTGCAGACTTTGCCAGATATCTCCTTGGGAGAGACCAAATCACTCCCAGATGAGAACCATTGTTCTGAGGGAATTTTCCTGAGAAATTAATGAAATTAGGACTTTGGGGTAAATACACAGCAAAGGGAAAAGAAGCTAGCAAATAACAGACCAGGTTCAGTTCTGGTTTAGATATTATTTCAATGGGAGAATGCCTCCCAAGTGGATAATTCATCAGGAACAAAATTGGGTAAGATTACTTTGAACAATGGACTTGTTTGGAAGACTTAGAACTCACTGATTTCATATCTCTCATGATATATTACCCCATACAAGACAAAATCAAGAGGAATGTGCTAGAAAAGCAAAGTATCTTGGCCCATAAAAAACAACAAAAAGCTTAACAAACACTAAAACAGAACAAAGATTGCTAATCCTAGAAAAGGGAAAAGAAGAGGCCACATTAAGCAGATTTAAACTGTTAAGACCCATTTAGGTGTTTCTTAAAAAGACAGAGAATAACTTACATGAATAGAACACTGGAGGCACGTTTTCACTATTGCGCATGCACACACACACACACACACACACCTGTCAAAAGAAAAAAAAATGTTTTTCTGCTGTTTTTAAAGTGGCACAAATTTTAAGGTCCAAGGAAGGAACAATGCTGGGAAAGATGACTAGGCAGAAGGAATCAAAAGGGCCAGGATCCTGGGATCAAAAGCCGCAGCAGGCTCACCTGCAGCCTCAGTTACGCCAATAAACACCACTTCTCCAGAGCAGAGGAGGGCTCAGGGAGAGCACTTGGCTAGCGGCGGATCTACAGACTCAAGCCATTCCACAGCAGGAGACAGCAGGAGAGAATTAAACTAATTCCCTGTTCATCAGACAGAATGAAGATGACACCAATAGACTGAATCAGTCAACTCAACAATGGCATGCCAGAAATGTTAAAGTGTAAGGGGAAATTCATAGAATTTGAAGATACTGGGAGCAGAAGAGGCACATCGAAAATATGACCTGGTGACTGGCAATGACAGTCTCGTAAATTTCTACATTTTGTCCAATGGCAGAGAAGTCTCAAATATCATTTCTGGAGAGAGAAAGCTATACATTTAAGTGGATTCCATTTACCTAGTAACTTGAAGACTTCTCAGAAACGAGTAAGCACAAAGGTTGAGCTTTCAGACAACTGGTTTAGACTGAATGCTATCCTGGGCTTCCCAGGTGCTGCTGGTGGTAAAAGAACCCACCTCCCAATGCAGAAGACATAAGAGATGCAGGTTCCTGGTAAATCTGAAACATGATTTTCACTCATCTTTCTTGTGGTGCATGAAAACTGGGACATGAATTTAGACTATACCAAGATCTAGGTTCTAAGAATACAAGATTTTGACTTGGATGACTATTTTTGGTCCATGGATCAGTCTGTTTCAAATTTTTAGTGTGTACATGCTAGGTTGTTTCAGTCATGTCCAACTTTTTGCGACCCTATGGACTGTAGCACTCCAGGCTTCTCTATTCACGGGATTCTCCAAGCAAAAATACTGGACTGGGTTGTCATACACTCCTCCAGGGGATCTTTCTGACCCAGGGGTTGAATGTCTCTTATATCTCCTGAATTGCCACTTGGGAAGCTGGCTGGTGCTAAAATAGTCTTACATGATCTTCCAAATCTTAGGATTGTTTAAAAAGTGGGGCTCCCAAGATAGATTTGGAATTGAAATAATTTAATTCAGACCTTTCAAAGATTCTAATAGAATTATATCCATGTCAATTAATAAAAGACAGTCCACAATTCTGCTATGGAAAGAACCCTGGTCCTCCCCAGCCACCTGAGGGCATGATTTCTGCCTGGAGGGCAGTGGGATTTAATTTTTGGATTTTGATGTCTCTGCAATTTAATCATGGAAAGGTTTTATATTGTTCAAATTTTACTGTTGCAGATATTTTTAAAAGCAGCTAGTTAGACTCATTGCATAATTCTTGGTGAGCAATTTTTAGTTCCAGAGAGTTTTTTTTTTTTTTTACTTTGACTTTACCTACTTGAGAATAGTCCTCATTTCCCTTTTATAGTCTCTTCTACTAATTTCTGTCTCTTCCATTATTTCTCACTCAATAGGAGCCGCTGGTTCTGATTCTTTGGCCTGGTCTTCCTTCCTCAAGTAGGCTGTAATATTTCTTTGCCTGATTCCTCTGTCTCGGTTCCCTCCAACCTGCACAGTTCCGGTTCCTGGGGTCTCTAAGGGAGTGCCAAAGAAGTTTTTATTCCTCTGGCACTGATAACATAGTAACTTAAATTGGCGATTCTCCTGCTTGTGCTTGGGGCCTGGAGATGAGGGAAATAAGCTTTTCAGAATTGCACAGCACATTCTGCTTCTGCCAGGGCTGCTGGAACCATCAGGATCAGAGGATTCTCTCCCCAAATATGCCTTCCAGTAAGCAGACAAGTGAGCTTCCCTGGTAGCTCAGCTGGAAAAGAATCCGCCTGCAGTGCAGGAGACCCTGGTTTGATTCCTGGGTTGAGAAGGTCCCTTAAAGAAGGGATAGGCTACTCACTCCAGTATTCTTGGGCTTCCCTGGTGGCTCAGATGGTAAAGAATCTGCCTCCTGCAATGCGGGAGACCTGGGTTTGATCCCCTGGGTTGGGAAGATCCCCTGCAGAAGGGCATGGCAACCCACTCCAGTATTCTTGCCTGGAGAATCCCCATGGGCAAAGGAGCCTGGTGGGCTATAGTCCATGGAGTTACAAAGAACTGGACATGACTGAGTGACTAAGCACGGTACAGCAAGCAGACAAGTGCAGCTCCTGCCACCTAAATACTGGCTTCTACCTGAAGGACCTCTCATGCAACTCTCCAGCTTCTCCTGTATCTCTGGCTCTTTCTGCTCAAGTACACTGCAGATGTTGAGGGCCAGCATCTTCTTAGTTTCTGGAGATTACATAGCGCAAATTTTGGTCAAGCTCTAGCATGGCTTATTTTAGTGGTTCAGTCCAGTGAAGACTTAGGAAGAAGAAAGGTCAGCAACATGCATCCATATAACACCTCCTGAGAAATCTGTTTGCTCTAACATTATATTTTTATTCTCAAACCAGCTCTTCTACCTCTTATGATATTTCCACTTCATAATGTAGGCCTTTGACACATGTTTTATAATTGACGATAGGTGGTCCTAAAGCATTTTCAAATTCTATTCAAAAACATATTTCCTTTCATGAAAATAAAATCCTTGATCTGGTTAATATGAATCCAACTTTGCTTTGAACAGTTTGATACACACAGGCACACACACACATACATATATATATATAGCAATTGTAAATCTGTTTGCAACATATCAAGTAACATCTAATCACATGGTGCTTTCATGTACGTTTCAATATTCTATTACTCAACAAATACATACCAAATGCCTAGTAACTGCCAGACATTGTTCTGCCATTCTGAGGACACAGCCAAGAACAGAGTAAACAAAAACACCTCTATATTGGAGCTTCTAGTGTTAGTCACATTCTAGGGAAATGCAGTATCCATTACAACAATAACAAGGAGTCTTTACTGACCTCACATGGAATCTCAGCAGGAAGCACCACTGCCTGTGATATGGCGCTTCCTGAATCTTCTGATAATTCTTCAACTTCCTTTCCCTCACTGATTTGCCCAGAATGTTCCTTTCTTAGGTCTGGTGGAATAATGATCTCCAGGTAGTCCGCAGAACCTAAAGGAAAGTTCATTAATATGGATTACAATACAGCTAAGGCCACATTAAGTTCCTCCATTGTTATGAAAACTAATTGCTGAACAGTTGATTTAATATATGGGACAACCAAACTGAGCTTAATATAGTCAAAATAATTGAACCAATGTTAATAATTAAAATGATGCCTCATAATTTAACTAGTATTATAACCTTAGCTATTAAACTAAATCAAATACATATTTTCATCTACTAGGTAAATATTTTCCCCCCCAAAAATCCAAATACCACTTTATATTAAAACAGTCAATCTGAAAAACATGAAACTATCTCCTTTCAATGACTGTAAATAAGAAAATGTATTCATTTAAAATCAGAACAATTTAACTCAGAACAATTATTTACCCTTTATGTATATTTCTAATTTTTAAAAACAATAGGCATAACTAGGAGACAATCACTAAACAAACTAATTTTTCTATGAAATGTTAGTTTAATAGTGAAATATTAGTGTTTATCAAAACGCTAATGTGTCCTGTGAAAAAAGTGTCTTCAATTAAATGATATGGGTTTCTTTATGGTAGTATTATTAAGAACACTAAAATATGCTAATGTGAATTTTAAATATAAGAAGGAGAAAAGTATTCGATTGTTTAAAAATGTAACAGTAATTCAGTATTTGGTCCCAATCATTAAAAAAACTTTATTGAAGAAGAGTTGTGTGAAGAGAGATGGACAATATTTATATTGTCCAAAGTCCAAAGCATTTCCTTAGGGCACAGAACCAATATGACTGAAACCAAGGCTCTCACAACGGACACTCACAACTGTTGTCTGTCTTTGGCCAACCACAAAAGTACCCCTCAAATCCCCGAAGAAGGGTACTGGAGAAAAGGAAAAGAGCTCCTGACAGCTAGAAATTGTCCTGATACCTTCTGAAGGCCTTGGTGTTGCTAGGCAGTGGCCTCCTGTCCTGTTGAACACCAACAATCTCACAGAAAATCACCACCACTAGACCACGCTGCCACCATGATGGATCCAGTCAGAGATCAGGCTACTTTGCGTTCATGTCTGAATCCAGGCAAAAACATGAACATTATCCAAACCACAAAAGGAACCAAATATCCTGAATCCTGGCTCCTGTGAGTGACTTTGCTTCTTTACCAAGTCTAGCCTCAGCCTCTTTTCATTTTACCTTCCAGGTAGGGTAACCAACTCCTCCCAGTTTGCTTGGGATTTGGAGGAGGTTGTGTGCTGAAAATGCTGTGCCCCAGAAACCCCTCAGTTGCTGGGAGAGCTGGTTACCCAGCTTCTCAGTAAGAGTCATTAATTACACAAACCATAAAATTACACCCGCTTTTTGACAGCAAGCAAACAATAGCAAAGCCCTGCTTCCATGAACCCTTCCTCAAATCACAATACAACCCTAAATCCTACAGTAAGTTTTTTCTTAATACAATGTTACTGAGATGCCCCATGGTTCGCCATGGTAGCCTTCACTTCATTGCTACTAGACAAAAAAAAAGTAAATAATAGTTCAAGTACAGGTGTGTTCCAAGTTCCTCTGGCAAAAGGAAATTGACAGGATGACAAGGAAGAAGAGTCAAAGGCAATATAGATGAAGATCTATATATAGAATAAGGTGGCTAGAATTTTGGTGTCATTGCATCTCAAAAGTGAAGTCACTATTCCTATCTGAGAAGCAGAGTAAAAAAGTGATGTCCTCTGGAAAGGAGCTGTCCCCATGCTACACTTAAGAAGGAGTGTTGGTTTGTTTGTTTGTTTGTTTCTGTCTTTTGAAATTTACAGAATAAAAGTACAAAAGCACCTGGGATTTCCAGATTCTCCCAGTACCAGTCTTGCTTGAAATGGCATGAAAAACAGCCTTTATTTTTCTAACAATTTAAGGCACTTCCATAAGCAGTCTCATTCTCTCTTTCTCTGTCACGCTCTTTCATACAGACCCCAAAACAGTGAAAGGTTGTATAGAACTGGCTTGATCATTTTGTGAATTGATAAAAGAACAAGAGAACTGATTTTATTTAATGTATCTTAAGAGGTATATGTGCTCCACCGTAGCAGTATCTAGGATGTTTTCTGCTAATTCATCTGTGGAATTAGGTTAGGAAGAGCTATTTTCTTTACTTTGAGGACATAATCATAGATGTTCAAAATATTTATCTCTATGAATTCTCACAGAAGATCTGCTTATAATGCAGAAAATTAGGAGCAGTCTAAGCAATAACAGACCAGATAAAAATATCTAATGTGATAAAAGGTATTGTCACTAATTAAAATTCTATCAAAGAACATTTAACAATAAAGAAAAAGTTTATGATGTAAGTGAAAAAATTCAAGTTACAAAATTATCAATTTTGTAGGTTCCCATTTTAGTAAAATAACAAGTATAGGACTTCCTGTTTCGGGTTCCATATTTAAGGAGTTTTGGACATCACCACTCCATCCTAACAAACAAAAAGCTGAACAGACTAAAAATTCGACAACTCTTCTATGATTAATTTTTTGTTTGTTTATGTTTGGCTGTGCTGGGTATTCATTGCAGCACCAGCTTTTCTCCAGTTGTGCAAGTGGGGGCTACTCTCTAATTGTGGTGCACGGGGTCCTCATGGTCGTGGCTTTTGAAGTGCAATTGACAAATTGCTGGACACTCAACGGAGGACAAGTCTGAGAGTTAATCTCCAGGAGGGTTCAGCTAAAAGGTTGGAGGGGACACATTATTTTGAGATTTAGCTCTAGGAGCTTGACCAGATTCCCACAGCAAATATTGGGGAACAGTATTTCTAAGGAAATGGAAACAACCTTAGATACTCCAGAGTACTCTAGTCTTCTTAACAAGGCCTGCCCTCAGGAAAAACTAGTTAATCAGAGCCTAATCTATTAAGGTATTTTCAGAGACGAACTGACCACAGGAAGGGAAATAACTAACTATAGCCCACTATAACAATCCTCTCTCACCTAAACTCTTGTGAGGTTCACAGTTGAAAGGCATAGGCTTACTAAAGGACTGAGACCTAAATCACAGGACTCTAGAAAGCCTCCTCCCCACACCTCACCACTGCATTACCAAAGGACTATCTGCAACAGTTCTTTTTACAGAGTATATTACGTTTGTGCTCTGTGTGCTATGTCCCTTCAGTTGTATCCGACTCTTCCCAACTCTATGGCTGTAGCCTGCCCTCTGCCCATGGGATTCTCCAGGCAAGAATACTGGAGTGGGCTGCCATGCCCTCCTACAGGGTATCTTCTCAACTCAGGGATCGAACCCATGTTTCTTATGTCTCCTGCACCAGCAGATGGGTTCTTTACCACTAGTGCCACCGGGAAGCCCACATTATGTCTAGTTATCAAGAAAAATTACAAGGCATACATACCAAAAGGAAGGGAGTACAATTTGAAGAGACCAGGGAAAAAGCATTTGTTTTCTGTTTTTGTTACCCTGTTCTTTGTTCCTGTTTTCTCTTCTGTTTTTCTGCCATTGTGTTTTATTGAACATTTTATATGATTCCATTTTTCTTCTTTTTTATTAGCATATCAGTCATACTCAAACACATTTTTAGTGGTGTTATCCTAGAGTTTGCAATATGCATTTACAACTAATCCAAGTCCACTTTCAAATAACATTGTACCACTTTATAGATAGTTTTAGTACCTTATAATAATAAAATGATTCCTCCTCCCTCCTATACTTTATATTACTGCTTTCATTTATGTCATTATATATAAACATACACAAGCATATATATGTAAAATTTAAATCATATATTATATAAGCATACATTATTAAATATATTGTTGATATTATTTTGAATAAACTATTATCTTCTAGATCAATCACAAATAGGAAATATATATATAATTTTTAAATTTTATCTTCAGTTATTCCTTCTTTGATGCTATAGATCTGAATTTCTGATCTATATTACTTTTCTTCTCACTAAAAAACGTCTTTTAACTTTTCTTTTAGGCAGGTCCACTGATAATAAATTTTTTAATATTTTTTCCTGAGGAAAATGTCTTACTAACAATAAGCAAGTGTAATTGGAGGTTAAAAATGGAATACCACTTACAATAGTCCTTCTAGCTTTTTATTTGTCCCTCCTCAAAGTTAAATACTTAGGTATAAATCTAAAAAAATATGTACAATATCAATATGATGAAAACCACAAAACTCTGATAACCAAAATCAAATAAGAACTAAGTAAATGGAAAGATTTTGAACTGTGGTGTTGGAGAAGACTCTTGAGAGTCTCTTGGACTGCAAGGAGATCCAACCAGTCCATTCTGAAGGAGATCAGCCCTGGGATTTCTTTGGAAGGAATGATGCTAAAGCTGAAAGTCCAGTCCTTTGGCCACCTCATGCAAAGAGTTGACTCATTGGAAAAGACTCTGATGCTGGGAGGGATTCAGGGCAGGAGAAGAAGGGGACAACAGAGGATGAGATGGCTGGATGGCATCACTGACTTGATGGACGTGAGTCTGGGTGAACTCCAGGAGTTGGTGATGGACACGGAGGCCTCGTGTGCTGCGATTCATGGGGTCGCAAAGAGTTGGACATGACTGAGTGACTGAACTGAACTGAACTGAACTGAAATGGAAAAATATTCTATGTTCATGGATAGAAAAACTCAATAGTGTCAAGATGTCTGTTCATCCCAATTTGCTCTATAGATTCAATTCAATCACAATAAAAATATCAGAAAATTACAGATATGGACAAACTGATTCTAGAGTTTATATGTAGAGGCAAGAGATCCAGAGTAGGCAGCTTAATATTGAAGGTGAAGAACAATGTTGGAAGACTGACACTACACTACTTCAATACTTACGATAAAGCTACAGTGATCAAGACAGTGTGGTCTTGGTAAAAGAATAATCAAACAGTTCAATGGAACACAATAAAGAGCCAAGAAGTAGAATCACATAGTTAACTGATCTTTAAGCAAGGGTAAAAAATAATACAATGAGGCAAAAAAAGTCACTTCAACAAATGGAGATGGAATGACTAAATAATCACATCCAAAAAAAAAAAATCAAGATACAAACCTTACAGCAATCACAAAAATTAACTAAAAATGGATCCTAGACATAAATGTATGTGAAATTATAAAAACTGGATGACATTAATAACAGAAGAGAAAACCTAGATGACTTTGGGTATGATGATGCATTTTTAGATACAACACTGAAGTTGTGATCCATGAAAGAAATAATTTATAAGCTGGACTTCATTAAAATGAAAAACACGTCTGCAAAAGACAATGTCTAGAGAATTAGAAGATAAGCCATAGATTCGGAGAAGATATTTGCAAAAGACACATTTAGAAAAGGACTGTTTTCCAAAATTTATAAAGAACTCAAATTCAACACTTAAGAAAACAACTGAATCAATTTTTTTTAAATCAAAGTTTTTAAATATCTCACCAAAGAAGATATATAGGTAGAAAATAGGCATATGAAAAGATACTCCACTTGTATGTCATTAGGGAAATGCAAATTAAAATAACAATGAAATAGCTCTATACACCTATTAGAATGGCCAAAATTTGGAACACTGACAATAGCAAATGCTACCAAGAATTTGGAACAAGAACTGTCATCCATTACTGGTGGAAATGCAAATGATACAACTATTTTGGAAGACATTTTGGTGGTTTCTGACAAAACTAAACATATTCTTATCATTCAGTCTAACAAATGCATTCCCTGGTATGTATTCAAATGAACTGGAAAACTTATGTCCACATAAGAATCTACATATAGATATTTATCGCAGCTTTGTTCATAATCGCCCAAACTTGGGAGCAATCAAGATGTTCTTCCCCAGGTAAATGAATAAGCTCTGGTTCATCCACACAAGAAAATATTATTCAGCACTAATAAGTGAAGTAAGCTATTACACAATGAAAAAACATGGGGAAAAAACCTTAAATGCTTAGTGCTAAGTGAAAGAAGCCACTTGGAAAAGGCCATACATAGCATGATTCCCACTATATGACCTTCTGGAAAAGGCAAAACTGTAGAGACAGTAAAAAGATCTGGGATTGCCAGGGGTCTGGAATAGAAGGGAGAGGAGTGAATAGGCAGAGCTCAGATTTGGGGTGCAGTAAAAATACTCTTTATGATACCATTAATGATGGATGCATATCATTATACATTTGTCCAAACCCTTAGATTGTACAATACCAAGAGTATACCCTAAGGTAAACTATGGACTTTGAGGGATTATGGTATGTTAATGTAGGCTCATTCTTAAATGGTAAAAACGATGTACCATTGTGGTGAGTGATGATAATTGGGGTGGCTATATGTCATTGGGGCTGACAGGGCGGAGACTATATGGGAAATCTCTGTATCTCCCTCTCAGTTGCTGTAAACCTAAAACTGCTCTAAAAAATAAAGTCTTTTAATATGTATACATATTCAGAACTATGTGGTAGAAACTCAAGACAAATTTTTGAAAGCATACAAATAGACTAGCTATATAAATCCAAGATACCTAGAGGTTATTTCTGATTGACGGAGTCATGAGCAATTTTATTTCATACATAACTAATAATATCAGTTATTTTTAATATCTAATATACTTAATCATTATTCTGATTTTCTATACTGAATATATTTGTTTTATAGATTGAACTATATACATTCCTCAAATACAGGAATAAAATGATCAAGACTACAGATTGAGCAAATGTCTTTACCCCTCCTCTACAACATGCAAATGAAATTACAGAAAAGATTATTTTATGTATAATGATGGAAAAATGGGGAGGAAACACTGCTATTCAGATAATATATGAAATAAACCAGCTTACCACAAACCATCTCATGCTCAGGTGATCTAAGCAATCGCCAAAACTATTAACTGAAATTAACTTGTCTTTACTCTTTTAAAATAAATATAATCCTAGAGGAAAATTACAGATATCCTAAGGCAAGATAATTCTGTATAATTTTTTAGCATCCAATATTACACTGTAAACTTAGCAAAACAATAAAATAGTTAAGTATCAGAAAATAAACTTCCTTATGAATTAAGTTGCAAAAAATCATGTTTAATTTTTAAAACATACCAAATGCTTTTCAAAATAGAAACTTTTAATATTGTTTTTTCAAAAAATTAACTTTTAGTGTAGTATTTTTATCTTTTGTTTTTATTTGTCAATTGATTAAATCCTCATTTGGAATAAGGACAGGTTTTCTGGTAATTAGCAAAACTCAGTGGAGACTGAAAAAAGATAGAATCCTTTATTGCTATCATACTTGAACTGCTTTCATTATAGCGATCTGATGAAAAAAGAAGTTATTCCTCAATACCCAATGACCCTTCAAATCTATCAATACGTCAAAAACAAAGCAAGGTTTCAGTTTATAATTTGGGAACAGAGAGACAGAGAGGCAAGCAATAATATAGAAGACATATGTCTGCTGCTAAAAAAAAACTTCCTGTCTTCTCATGCAACCTTGGAAGACAAGCTTCAATTTCCTCAATTGTTTAATGGAGTAAATGACTTCCTTGTTGGATTGTTTGGATTACATTTAATAAAGTGTGTGTCAGGCCTAGGATAGGCACTCAATATTAGTCTCCTTCTTTTTCTAATTTCTGATATCAAATTGAATAAAAGCAATTTTTTATTTTCAAAAGATCATAAATCTATCTTTCTAAGTTTGTACGGCTAACTATGATTCAGAAAGCACTGCAACATATTCCTGGGATTTCAACACAATGTCATTTTTTGGACAGATTTATAACTTAGTAAACGATTCTTTAATCATAATGTAGCTAATACCATTAAGTATGCTTAAGGCAGTACAGATTCTAGCATGCTCTTCTGGAGTTTTAATGTCATACTAAAGACTATAACATTCCCTATCACTCGGGGAAGTAAACAGGTATTTTTCCAAGAGGTAAAGGAAACAAATAAACTGCACAAAAAGATGTAATTTTACCAACCTTTCAGTCTAGTCCTCAGGTATCTTAATCTTTTTGTCTGTGGGGCATTATAAAAGACACAAAATAAGGAATACTTCATTCAAGGCTATGTCCAAAGAAAAATAATAATGATCATAGTAAAATTTCTTACCTAATAAATATATATACAAACAGACATACTCAATATAACCAAGTAAATGTGGGTTTCCAATAATAAAAAGATAAATCTACATTATTTAAATATGCACATTTATCTTGGCACTGAAACTGCACAAACTCTACCAGTTCTCGCAAACGGAGACATCAGTATATATTTAATTTTACTCTTAGTACTTTAGTTTTTTTTATTTTAGTCCATAACAAGCAGGAATAGTTCTAAGACAGAGAATATGTAAGGAGATGCTGTTTTTGGTATCCTGTGTGTTCCATTTTTATCTGAATTTCTGTTCTATTCTGTTTATTATATTTTCTCCTTTTTCCTATCCTTTCCCCTTCTCATAGTCCATCACCCATTACCCACTCTTCCTTTAAGATACATTTTATTACCCACCTCTTAGTCAAACTAACTACACAAAAATGATATTATATCTTGCAACTCAAGACTGTTGTCTTCAGACCAGCAGTTTATTAGACATGCATACTTCTAGCCACCACCCTAGAGCTACTGAATCATAAACTGCATTTTAAAAGGATCCCAAATGATTTGAATGCACACTGAAGTTTGAGAAATGATGTAGATTAACAATTTGTACCTTGGCTGTTCCATAACATTAACAAAGCATGAGCCACTAACTGAAATCATATCATGTATTTTTTTTTCCTTGTTTCTTGTCCATCCATCTAGAATGCAACTGTTTGAGGTCAAGTAATTAGTCCTTTTTACCCCTTTCTATCTCTGGTACATATAATAGGGCCCGCTCAGTCGTTTCTGACTCTTTGTGATCCCATGGACCATACAGTCCATGGAATTCTCCAGGCCAGAATACTGGAGTGGGTAGCCTTTCCCTTCTCCAGGGGATCTTCCCAACCCAGGGATCAAATGCAGGTCTCCCACATTGCAGGTGGATTCTTTACCAGCTGAGCTACACTGGAAGCCCCCTTTAACACAGCAGATGCTCAATATTTATATGAGTAGACATAGTGATAAGATGTTGTATATTCATATACATAGCAGATGTAAATATTTGTTGCTTGATTTATGATTAAATAAATCCATGCCTGGTTTTTTATCTGGGGGGAGAGTAGAGTTGTAGCTTGTATCTGAAGGACAGTATTTTGTTCTATCTACCACACTCTTTGCCTGGCTGTTTTAAGGAAATACAACTGTATTTCAATCAGTATAACCCTAAAGGTGGGAACTGAACAAAGTTAGAGAAAATCACCAAAGCTTAGAAAGCACTAAGCTTGCCTCTGCTCTCCTACACATTTTCATTGTTTATAATTTTTCTGAGAGTTGCTAAGGTAATATTAGCATTACCTATTCTATCGACGGGCTCCCCAGGTGGCTCAGTGGTAAAAAATCTGCCTGCCAAACAGGAGACCAGGGTTCAATTCCCGGGTCAGGAAGATCCCCGGGAGAAGGAAATGACAGCCCGCTGCAGTTGTCTTGCCTGGGACATCCAAAGGACAGAGACGCCTAGGGGGCTACACAGTCCATCGGGTCACAAAAGAGTTTGTGACTAAACAACAACGACAATGCTATCGACTGTTATTTCCTGCAACTGGATAAATGAAACACTTAGATGAAAGAATTGGAATGCCAGTTAATGAAATAAACCCTAATTACATCCTCTCTGAAGAAGTTTAACACATATCAGTGATAATCCCTTTCAGCAGAATATCCAGAATGAAATAAAATCCAGATTTATTGAATAAGATTGCAAACAAAAACTGACCAACAGACTTTCGATTATTGCCTTTAATGAATGACACTGTAAAATATTGACTCTATTCTGGTTGCTGTATTTTTAAAGTCTAGGTTACAAGAAAACTTTGTGTATAAATTGATCATTGCAGGTTTAGATGCTAAATAATACAAAGGATTTACAATTCATGAGTAGGGAAATGACTTTTTGTGGTCTTAGAAAATATTACACTGAAATACGTAGTACCTGATAATGTACACTTAACTCAGATAAATGCAGCAATTTACCAGTTTCTTTCTGTTAGTCTTTTCTTAGAATTATGTAAAAAAAAAAAACACCAGATTAATCTGAATAGAAATTCATGAAAAGTATGGTCTGAGAAGCATTCCAAATGAATGAGATAATTTTTGTTATGATGTTCACTGAATATAAAAGCATATATATGTACATGTGTGTAGATATATGCACATATTTATATATAATCAGTTCAGTTCAGTTCAGTCGCTCAGTCGTGTCTGACTCTTTGTGACCCCATGAACTGCAGCTAAGATAGACCAGAGGAGGGAAGGACTGGCTACTTTATACCATCTTTCCTTTAGACTGGCTCACTAGATCAACTTACCTAATTTACTACAAGTTCAAAACCACATCATATAGGTTCTCAGATGAATTGCAGCACACCAGGTCTCCCTGTCCATCACCAACTCCTGGAGTTCACTCAAACTCATGTCCATTGAGTCGGTGATGCCATCCAGCCATCTCATCCTCGGTCGTCCCTTGTCCTCCTGCCCCCAATCCAAAAAATCTAAGATCATGGCATCCAGCACCAGTACCGCATGGCAAATAGAAGTGAAAGAGGTGGAAATAGTGACAGATTTCCTCTTTTTGGGCTCCAAAATCACTGTGGATGGTGACTGCAGCCATGAAATCAGACTGCTTATTGGCAGGAAAGTAATGACAAACCTAGACAGTGTGCTGAAAAGCAGAGACATTACTCTGCAGACACAAGTCTGTATAGTCAAGGCTATGGTCTTCCTAGTGGTCATGTACGGTTGTGAGAGCTGGACTGTAAAGAAGGCAGAATGCCAAAGAATTGATGCCTTCAAACTGTGGTGATGGAGAAGAGTCCTGTAAGTCCCTTGGACAGCAAAGAGACTAAACCAGTCAATCTTAAGGGAGATCAACCCTGAATATTCACTGGAAAGGTTGATGCTAAAGCTGAAGCTCCAGTATTTTGGTCATATGATGCAAACAGCTGACTCATTGGAAAAGTCCCTGATGCTGGGAAAGACTGAGGGCAGAAGGAGAAGAGGACATCAGAGGATGAGATGGCTGGAAAGCATCACCAATGCAACAGAACATGAACTTGGGCAAACTCTGGGAGATGGTGAGGGACAGGGAGGCCTGGCATGCTGCAGTCCATCGGGTTGCAGAGTCAGACACCACTGGGTGACTGAACAACAACAATGAATAATTTAGAACACACAAAGAAGAAAATAAAATCACCTATAATATTATTTCCTAGAGATAACCCTCCCTAACTTTTGAGATATATACCTTACAGTCTTTTGTTTTTTTAAGAATATAAATGCGTATTTTTGAAAAACTAAAATGGGACTGTTTTATATATATGTATACTATTAGGTGAAATAATAACCCTTTATATGCTAACAGCTCTTTGCAATCAAAATTTTCACATACACTGCATTTTATTTTGAATACACGCTTAAAATTATAATCCCTTTTCAATGCTGGATTACTGAATTTCTGTCAACCATTTAAAACTATTTGTATATAGTTTTAAAATTCTGTGAGCCAGAAACTATTTTTCTACCATAAGTTGTTCAGCCAAACAGAATATTTTATTCCTCTTCTAATGTTTCAAAGCTGTGAAGCAAATTGTTTAGTTGCTAAAGTGTGTTTGACTTTACCACACTATGGACCATAGCCTGCCAGGCTCCTCTGTCTTTGGGATTTCCCAAGCAAAAATATTGAAGTGGATATTGCCATATCCTTCTCCAGGGTATCTTCTCGACCCAGGGATAGAGCCAATGAGTCCTGCATTGGCAGGCAGGTTCTTTACCACTGAGCCGTATTATTTCTTATCGAACAGGGTTAAAAAAATTAAATGTAGATACAGTTAACCCAGGAATAATGTAATAAAGTCCTAAGTAGTAAATTTAATCAGAGAGGGCGATGCCACCCCACTCCAGTACTCTTGCCTGGAGAATCCCATGGATGGAGGAGCCTGGTGGGCTGCAGTCCATGGGGTCGCTGAGAGTAGGACACGACTGAGTGACTTCACTTTCACTTTTCACTTTCCTGCACTGGAGAAGGAAATGGCAACCCACTCCAGTGTTCTTGCCTGGAGAATCCCAGGGACGGGGAGCCTGGTGGGCTGCTGTCTATGGGGTCGCACAGAGTTGGACACGACTGAAGCGACTTAGCAGCAGCAGCAGCAGCAGTAAATTTAATAGCAAAATCTTAAATTTTGCAAAATAAATGATGAGACTCTTCTGGTCCTTGAAATTTCAATATTGTTTAGAAAATTATTAGAATTTGTTTTCCTCCTAAGAAGCTTTAATAATTTAATCAGGGGGACATTACTTTGTTTCTATAGCTTCTTTACCTAGCTAGGAACACTGATACCAACACCACATGCTAGTTGTTAGATAAAGACCACTGAGGACCAGGCACTCGGGTTGGCCTTCTCAGAAGAAGGCTTTAAATGTAAAATGATGAAGAGGAGAAAGAGAGAATATTCTAGTCACTGGAAACAATGCTCAATCAGTCTTTCTTCAATCTCTATGAGACTGAAGAATTGATTATCTTGTTTGTTGTTGAACACATGATAGGTGCTCAAAAATTATTTTTACAATGAATGAATTAATATATTTTAATTGGAAATTCTTGAAGGAAATGAGATTAGAGGAAGTGGACCGAGAGTGGAAAAGTGACAACCTCTCTTTGTGAGGAATCTATTATGGTCTTCCCTTTGAGACTCAGGGAACCATCCATATTAATGTTAATTTTAATGTTTCTATTTTTGGTGTTGTACAGGTGGGCTTCCCTGGTGGCTCAGACAGTAAAGAATCTGCCTGCAGTGTGGGAGACTTAGGTTCGATCCCTGGGTTGAGAAGATCCCTTGGAGAAGGGAATGGCTGCCCACTCCAGTATTCTTGCCTGGAGAATCCCATGGACTGAGGAGTCTGGCAGGCTACAGTCCACAGGGTTGCAAAGAGTCAGACACGACTGAGCAATTAACACTTTCACTTTTTTTCACTTATTACAGGTTATTTACACATAGCAAAAGATCCTAGTGTTTCCTAGGATACAGAGTGATAGATACAGAGTGATAGATACAGAGAAGCAAGAACAAGGCACATATGGCTAATCTGATCTTCTCAATGGCTCAGCAGCCAACAGAGTCACTAGACTTGGTAAATGACTCAATGGCTAAAAGGAAAGAAGGGAAGATACTGGTAGGACAAGGACAGGATCCTTCTGGAATGCCTAATGCAAGATCACTGCCCTTGGAAAGAATAAGAAAAAGAGACTGCACATATGAATTACCTAAATCTAAATAAAAATAGAATAGCTTTTTTTAGCTCTCATGAATGAATAATTTAAGTACATAATAAAAGCATTATAAATTAATATAAGATTATTAATATTATCTTTCACTTCAAATCTCACGCCCTTGGCCCTGGACTTGAGTTTCTGTTCAATCTTCAGTGAGTGACTACGTTATTCTAGCAAGTGGATAGAGTCCTCATCTTTCCCCTCCCAGTGTAGCAAAGTCAACCACAAGTTGCCCTCAGGAAGCTGGGAAATTTTTAGTGATGATGTCTTGTAGTTTAGCAAATGAAAAGGGATGCTACAATGCTACAAGTTCATTGACTAAAGGAAAAGAATTTCAAATAGAGATCTGTTCTAGAATGACTACCTATGATTTTATTAACAAACTTCTTCAAGAGTATTAATAACAGCTAAAAACTACTGAACATTTACTATGTACTAAGTACTGTTAGTGTTTTGCATACACTAACATACAATGTATTGAAATGTCTACAACTCGATGAAGTAGGTGTTAATATTAACCTCATTTTATAGATTAATCCACTGATTCTTTGAATAACTATTCAGTAAGCACCAGTTATGTACCAGGTGATCTACAAAGAGCTGAGGTGAATCTTTCTTCCAAGGACTTGCAAGCTAAAGAGGTGGAGGCAAAAAAAAAAAAAACAGGTGCACAATATGGAGTGTAGCAGATGCTAGGAAGAAAATTAAAGCCAGGAAGGCTGATGGGGAGTTCTGGGAGATAGGGAGGGAGGTGATGTTTCAAATGAGGAAAATAGGCTATGAGCAAGAAATAGCCTTTTTTTTTCCACTACAAAATAATTTATTAAAACACAGCTTCAGCCTCCTATATACAAGCACACATACTCCTGACTACCCTAACTAGGGGACCCTTTTCTTCTCCCTTGCCTTGCGAACCTCTTCTATCAGATCTTTAAGATACTGGATCTCCTTGGCCAAGGAATCTGCCTTCTCTTTCAGAGCCTCATTCTTCTTTCCTAGCTCTTTACATCCAGCAGTGAGGGCCTCCTGTTCTGCCCTCTTCTTCTGGCGGTACCTACGGGCTGCTGGCTTGTTCTGCTCCATTTTCTTCAGCTTCTTGTCTAGCTTCTCACCCTTGACTTTTGCTCCTACCATCTTCTCTCCAGGAGGGTCGTAGGGTTTGGGGCGGGAAGAGACACTGAGGGCACCTGGAGATAGCAGGTTCTTATTTGGAGGTGGAGGGGCTATGCTGGGGAGAGCCCAGAGAGGAGTCAGGGCTCATACAGAGGCCACTACCATTATCTGAGGGGGCATCCTCCTCCTTTATGCACTGAGGGATCACAGTAATGTAAGTGGTGGAGTCTGGCTTGCTATCTCCTTCAGAGAGAACACTTTCAAGGCCACAGAGCTAGTTACTGCTGAAGACAGGGCTTCCCAGGTTGCTCAGAGGTAAAGACTCTGCCTGCCAATGCAGGAGATACAGGAAATGCAGGTTCAATCCCTGGGTCCAGAAGATCCCCTGGAGGAAGAAATGGAAACCCACTCCAATATTCTTGCCTGGGAAATCCCATTGACAGAGGAAGGAGTCTGGTGGGTTACAGCTCAAGGGCTCAAAATGAGTCGGACATGGATGAACACACAGAGAGCAAAGAGGAGTAGCTAGTCAGACTTCAGGGATCCATAATCTCTATGCAGTATCCCACCCAAAGTTAAATCCCTGCATATGATATTCCATTAATCATGAGAATAATCTTACAGAATCAAAGACACAAAATTTTCAAAGTTGTTAAAAACATATGGTCCAAAACTCCAGTGAAAATGTCTAAGGCATTAATTCCTATGATAGCATAAGATTACACTCCATTTGACATTAAATTGATGTTCTAGTTAGAATCCTTAATTTACAAAGAAAGGGCAATTTACGTGTGAGGGTATATGTTTACCAGTCTTGCTGCTCACTGAATTATCTCACAAGAATGTTTTATATTAGAAAGAATTCCCAGGGGTGGTTTGTATGTTGTTGGGCTGACTCTCACTGCCAGAGAAAATGACTCTTTTTATAGTGCCAAACATGTGGAATCATTATCAGTAGGTAATGATGGTTCTTCTCAGTCCAAATTAGATTTGAAGGAGCAGATACAGTCTGACATTTTTCCTTCAAGTATATGCAAATTCTTTTTAATCATCTAGAGTAGAACATGAATTTGGACAGCAGACTGTCTTTGGTATTTTTTTTTTAATGTCCACTAGTATTTTATGCATTTTAAATAGTAATCAACATTTGAAACTGATATCCAAGACTATTTCCACAAAATACCAGGGACTCTGTACCTGAGGATTTTATTTTAATTTCCAAATTAAATAAAGCGTAAATAATTTTAGCATGTGTTATAGGTTTTGGTTTTCTATTTTCATGTGACTAGACAAAATGACTTTGAAATTGCTTGCTTTCACATAAAAGCAATCTTTAAAAGATACTTTCATTCTCTCAGAAATAGTGTATATAAGCATCATCTTTTTTAACTTGAATAAAAATAGTAGAATCTGAGTCTATACACCTCTGTACACTTTTAGGGAAGCAATAAGTTTTGGTTTTCTTTTTTCCCTTTTATTCAGTGAGATATACTAATAAGAAAGATGACTGCATTTAAGCCTAGGAAAGTTTCTCCTGGGGCTCACTTTATTGATAGATAAGATCCTAAAAGAAGCTTTTCAGGTTGGGATAAAACAAGAGGTAACATGTATTGAGTTCAGATTAAGTCTCAAATACCCTAGGTAGAGATTTCTGCAATGTAGGAGACACTAATTTGATCCCTGGGTCACGAAGATCCCCTGGAGGAGGAAATGGCAACCCACTCCAGTATTTTTGCCTGGAGAACTCCATGGACAGAGGATCCTGGCGGGCTACAGTCCATAGGATCACAAAGAGTTGGACACAACTGAGCAACTAACACTTTTCACTTTTTTTTTTTAACCTTAGGTAGAGATTTTTACACATAATCACATTTAATACTCACAATTGTCCTAAAATACATAGTATTATTTTCTCACTTCACTGATAAAGAAATGGAGTTTTTAAAAAGTTAAACTGCCATAGTTCACTGAGCCAAACTTCAATCCAGGAGTATCCAACTCCAGACCTTTTGCTTATGGCCACAGATGTATAGTCTGGCTTGTCCACATACATCATGCTGGTTCCCAGTTTCACACACAAAATGCTCTAGCAAGTTGGCCTCATCGGTAGGCCTACTTCTGTTAAGACTGAAGAAGAACCTAATGAGTACTTTGCTTGATTCATTTGTGAGGATGCTCTACTCCCATTGTAGCCATTCCAATCTCCCAATCCCTGAACATAACTATCATCTTTCTAATGCATTCATGTATGCTCTTTTCCTTTGCCTGTCGTGGCTAGTCTCATTTATCCTCCTAATTAATTTTCAACACTCCTATCAATAGTTGCTCCTGGTAGAACTTTTTCCAAATTATCCATGATCATGGCTCTGTACTATATACTTGATTAGAAAGTGTCAAATACAGGAATTCCCTGGGAGTCCAGTGATTAGGACTCATATGTTTTCACTGTTGAGAGTTCAAGTTCAATCCCTGGTCAGGCAACTAAGGACCCACAAGCTGTGTGGTGTGGTCAGACAAAAAGAAAAAGAGAAAAGTGTCACATGGATCACAGTATTTACATATTATTTGTTTTCCTTTCTCTTTCATTAGTGAGCTCTTGATAGCAGAAGATGGGTGATCTTTGTTTCTACTTCAACTCTAAGTATCCACCAAAAGCCTGCCACACAGTAGAAGTTCAATAAATGTCGGTTGGCTAAAACCATTATTTAGTGGAAACTGAGCCAAGCCAAAGGAAAAAAAAAATGCATTCCAAATAAGGCAATTGTGCCTTATAGCCAATACACATAATTCAAAGAAGATTATTCAAAGTTGAATAATGAGGAAAAATAAATTACACAGATAGGGCACTAACTTGCATGGGAACTAGGGAAACAGACAAAGAGTATATTAATTTAGGGAGCTATGGAAAAAGCACTCCTAATATCTAAATGTTTCAGGATTGTAGAGAAAAAAACATTATTAATATCTAAATGTTAACAATAAAGGGGAAAATGGTAAAATGCTTGATTCTAATGTTTTAATTAACAGCATGAAAATATATCCTTGAGATCAAAAGGCTAATATGAAAAATGTGTCTACATTGATGAAGATCAGAATAATCTGTTTATGACTAAAATGACTGTTGAAGAAGAACACTCTGGGGTATCATTTTATGTTAATCAAAATTAATATCATAGAGTATTTATCATGAAAATTACAAACTAGGGAAGTAATATTGACAAGGAAACATGAAAACAAAACTCATAATAATGAAATGAGACCAATTAAAATGATACGCATTGGAAAGATGATACACAGGGAAAGTAGATAATTTTCTCGGCTGCAATTTTGAAATATGAGGCCTAAAATGAAAATGTTTCAAGTGGACTATTCAGAAACTTATCCACTTTAAAAGTCTTTAAGTACTGCTATACTATTCCAGATGGGAAAACTTTCTGAAGTTCATTTAGCATAAGAAAGTTACTGAATTCAAAAGACTATATAATATTGTCTGCAAATAAAATACATTGCAAGTTTGTTCATGTAAATTAAGTCACAGGGCCTAAGATGTAAACTACGTTCAAGTGTGACCCTTGTGTTAAATATAGAATGTGGAATTGTTTTATGAAAGCTTAAAATCTTCCCACAATTGAAACTATAGGTGATAAAGAAGAGGATTCTGCCTGTGACAGTATTTCCTCAGCAAAGCTCACTCCAATTATTGCCACCTCAGGTTTTAACAACACTCTGATTAGACTTAAGAGTATCTGTACAACTAAGAAGGTAAAAATGAGCTGGTACTCCCAAAGAACCCTAAAAATAATTTTTACACATCTAACAAAAATCTGTTTGGTAGTTATTTACTTTAAATTGGGTGCTAGATGTATCTGATCCACATTCCAGCTCTGTCATTTCTTAGTTGCCTATCCTCCCATGCTTGTATTTTTACTTAAAAATCACAATGGCATTAGTATCCAGACTTTTTGTGTGAATTAAATAAAAATGTGCATAACGTTCTTATAACAGTGTTTGACACATAGAAATTTGTAACTCACAGAAATTCATTAAATATTAGACAATAAGTATTTTTAAAATGTAAGGCATGAAAGAATGAATTAGTCAAGAACAAATAATGGAAGTGAAGCTATATGCTTCCTCATGCAAGCACGAGCACCATGGGAGAACTGGAATTCAAAGGGGAGGAGCCAGCATCTGGACTCAATGTGGATTTTTCCCAGACTCCTGCCCACATGGATACTATGGGTCCTACATAAACAAGTTAATGTCTCAAGGTCTCATCTGTCAAATGACAATGTTGGACAAGATATTATTTGAGACCACTTTTAACTCTAGAACTCTAGAACTAGTCTATGATTTCTTTAGAAAAAGAGGGTTTTAAAAATAATCCTTTATAGGAAGTACAATCTTCATCATATATTTATATCCCCATCATATATTTATATCTCTGTCATATATTTATATCTTCTTTCATTTTCTAATAGCTCATCTATTTATGGCTTATTTTTGCTTCCCCTTACATCAATATTTTGCACAATTGTATGTAAGTAAGATTATCATTACCATTTAAATCTATGCTTCCATACATTAATATTTTGTTTGTTTTGAGGTATTTGTTCCATACTAGAATCTTTCATCACAGTAAGACATTGATTTTGGTGAGATTTTCATTTTTCCTTGGAACACTTAACATATCATTCCAGACCCAAAGGCAAAAATTTGACATTGTGGTCTTTTTCTCGAACATAAACTATGATTTTGTTTTAAAGCGATTCTACATACATGTTTGGAAGTACTCTCTCAACAATTAAACAGCTTGTATTCTACATTATAAGAATTTATCTTTGGAATGAAACTGTCAAAATGTTCACACTCATTGCCTCAAGGTATTGTCATTCTGAGTGACCTTTATTTCTGGCTTCTTTCATATTTTCTGTACAGTTCAGAATTTTAACAATAAGCATATCTTATTTTCATAATTAGAGAAAAATTTAGATTTTTTAAAATATATTTTTTTGGATTTTAAAATTCTTATCCATAATTCAAAGCTGGTTTCATATATTTAAGATCACATAAACTATAAAATTAAATATCTGAAATTATATAGTATCTTTCCTAATAAAGAAAGTAGGAAAAAAACACCAATTGTAAGCTCTTTCTAAATTCTAAACATCTTTGAAAGACTGACAATTAATGATTAGATATAAATCATATTTTCTCCTATTTTAAACAAATTTCAATGAGTTGTAAAGAACTTGGTCAGTTGAATAAGAAAATTATTTGTGTACGGTTCTAATCATTGTGACTAATGGAATAATGATTGAGAAAATCCCCCATGCTTAAGAAGCTTCAGACTAGAGACAGGAATGATAGAGCATTTATTAGAGTGTTGGGAGGCATTTTAGTAGAGTTGAAAATTCATGTTCTCAATTACCAAATTACCATAATGTTAGTCAAAGAGAATTCCTGTTGAGGTACTTGAATAAAAGGAAAAGTTGAATAAAAGCTAAGCTTCTTCATATGAGAAACTATTAAAGAGATTAATGAGCATTATTTATATCCATTTTCTAGCACTATAATACTATTAAGATTAAAAACAAAATGCAGATACAGGATGAATTTAAGAGTAAGAACTGTGTCGATTTCCACTTGTCCCCAATATTCCTATTACAATTCAAAAGAAACTCATAATTGCCTAGTAAGTAGTACAACCATAAAAATTTAATGGATAAATACAGTTCTTGGGAACAAATGTAATTCCAACTCTGCTATTATGCAATTTGTAAATGGGAATTGAAAAAAAATAAACTCTTCCAATATACAGGAATATTAAGACATTAGTAAAAAGTAATTTGAAATGTCTCATGCAAAGTTAAAGAGAAAATTATAAGTCCTTAAATATATGAGTGTAAGTGAACTCCTATTTGGTGGTAACATAAAATGTCTGACTTTTAAAATCTTTACTTATTTCTCAATATAATATAAACTGTCTACTGTGTTTCTCAGTGAAGAATTAAAAATTAAAATATAAGGGCCTCTTATCCTATTTCCTATGTGAAATATAAACATATGGTAAATCAGTGTTAAAGGCACACCTTTGTATCAAGCTGTTTGTTGATTTGATATGATCTTATGTTTTATTATCTTCCAGAATAAACCTCAGTGTGAATGAGAAAATGTCACTGATTTTAAGAAAATTAAGTTTAAATTCTCTGTCTAGAAAAATAATTATTGCAACAAGTAAATGGTTGCTTACCAGCTAGAGGAAGGGGTGTTTAAGTCAAACACAACTCGTATGTAACATTTCCTTTCAAATTTGATGAGGGTGTCTCCATCATCACTTGAGAATGGAGTTCTATGGATCTTAACAAAGCTAGTGGAGGTGATGGAATTCCAGTTGAGCTATTTCAAATCCTGGAAAATGATGCTGTGTGAAAGTGCTGCACTCAATAGGCCAGCAAATTTGGAAAACTCAGCAGTGGCCACTGGACGGGAAAAAGTCTGTTTTCATTCCAATCCGAAAGAAAGGCAATGCCAAAGAATGCTCAAACTACCACACAATTGCACTCATCTCACACGCTAGAAAAGTAATGCTCAAAATTCTCCAAGCCAGGCTTCAGCAATACATGAACTGTGAACTTCCAGATGTTCAAGCTGGTTTTAGAAAAGGCAGAGGAACCAGAGATCAAATTGCCAACACCGGCTGGATCATCGAAAAAGCAAGAGAGTTCCAGAAAAACATCTATTTCTGCTTTATTGACTATGCCAAAGCCTTTGACTGTGTGGATCACAATAAACTGTGGAAAATTCTGAAAGAGATGGGAATACCAGACCACCTGACCTGCCTCTTGAGAAACCTGTATGCAGGTCAGAAAGCAACAGTTAGAACTGGACATGGAACAACAGACTGGTTCCAAATAGGAAAAGGAGTTTGTCAAGGCTGTATATTGTCACCCTGCTTATTAAACTTATATGCAGAGCACATCATGAGATATGCTGGACTGGAAGAAGCACAAGCTGGAATCAAGATTGCCAGGAGAAATATCAATAACCTCAGATATGCAGATGACACCACCTTTATGGCAGAAAGTGAAGAGGAACTAAAAAGGCTCTTGATGAAAGTGAAAGAGGAGAGTGAAAAAGTTGGCTTAAAGCTCAACATTCAGAAAACAAAGATCATGACATCTGGTCCCATCATTTCATGGGAAATAGATGAGGAAACAGTGGAAACAGTGGCTGACTTTATTTCTTGGGGCTCCAAAATCAATGCAGATGGCGATTGCAGCAATGAAATAAAAAGACACTTACTCCTTGGAAGGAAAGTTATGACCAACCTAGATAGCATATTCAAAAGCAGAGACATTACTTTGCCAACAAAGGTTCGTCTAGTCAAGGCTATGGTTTTTCCAGTAGTCATGTATAGATGTGAGAGTTGGACTATAAAGAAAGCTGAGCACGGAAGAATTGATGCTTTTGAACTGTGATGTCGGAGAAGACTCTTGAGAGTCCCTTGGACTGCAAGGAGATCCAACCAGTTCATTCTGAAGGAGATCAGTCCTGGGTGTTCTTTGGAAGGACTGATGTTGAGGCTGAAACTCCAATACTTTGGCCACGTCATGCAAAAAGCTGACTCATTGGAAAAGACCCTTATGCTGGGAAATATTGAGGGCAGGAGGAGAAGGGGATGACAAAGGATGAGATGGTTGGATGGCATCATCAACTTGATGGACATGGGTTTGCGTGGACTCTGGGAGTTGATGATGGACAGGGAGGCCTGGTGTGCTGTGGTTCATGGGTTCCCAAAGAGTCAGACATGACTGAGCAACTGAACTGAACTGAACAGTTTGGTGTTCGAGTTTCATTCTTTGATATATATAAGAATGGCAAAAAATGATATTTAGAAAACAAAGTAAAATATAATAAAAAATGAAAAATAGAATTCAAAAAGATAAATTGATTAAAATAAAAGAGATTAATTTCTTCAAAGAAAAGTCCAATATGGACCATAAATTGAGGAAAACACCTTGAAACCTTAGTCTTTGCAGCCTCAAAAAATAGTTTCAGCAACTTTATTAAATCATGCAAGTCACAGAAGCTCTTTGGGACAAAATAAAACCCTTGTGTATGTAGAGCATCACATACCTGAACTCACATTTATAATTCAGACTTTTTGAGTAGTGTTCTTTTTAAACAATCCATCATTTTAATTGGAATTCTGAAGTTATAATGAACTATTAGCTTCTTGGAGAAAGCATAAAAGCAGATATCCAATCTCTGAATCTAAAGGTTGGCAGCTAATAAGTTTTCAAACTTTAATACATTCTAGAACTACAAAAACAGTTCTATTGGCCTTTGTCCTAAATGTACTGCTATCATCATACATTTACTGTTAGAATTAATTATTGTCTGAGTTAGAGGACAAGCACTGTAGGTGTTTCAAACCATGCTACTAATTTTTAAAAAGTTACCTAGTATATGATTTTGAGCAGCCTTGTCAGCTACTCTAAGGCATTCTGACTTTATTCTGTAGGTAACGTAGAGCCCCATAATCAAGTGCGAATTCTAGAGACTGAGGAGACAGGCTGCCAGCAGCAGATGTAAAAGAGAAGATGATGATCCAGGCTGATGGGAATGGGCAGTGAGAAAGCAGAGAGATTTCTAAGGCAGAGAAGTTCACTGAATGTGGGAGAAAGAGAGGGCTCTTGCTAGCCCTGAGGTGCTATGGGGAGTAGTTATGCTTTTAAATAAGATCTGAAGGTGTAACATATATAAACAATGTGAAGTCTAGGGGGAAAGTGCAGACTAGAACAGTGATTCAAAGGGTCCATGAGGTCAAAACAATTTTCATAATAATACTAAAATGTAGTTTGTCTAAGTTGGGGCAAAAGTAATGGATTATAAGACAAATGCTGCCTAAGCATGAATAATGAAGGCAGTGGCACCAAACTGTGTGATTAACCACCGTGCACTTGTGCTTAAAATAAACGTTTATTTCATAGAAGGAAAAAGCACACAATAAGATACCACTACACAACCATCGGAATGGCTGAAATCGAAAGACTGACCGAGTGTTGGTAAGGGTGATGCACAATTGGAACCCACAACACTGCTTGTGAGAATGTAAAATGGTATAACCACTTTGGAAAATAGTAGTGTGGTTTGTGCCACAATGATTAATGACTCTGAGCATCTTTTTATGTGTTTGCTTGCAATCCAGATATCTCTTTTGGTCAAGTATCTACTTAAATCTTTTGCCCAGTTTTTTTCATTGGATTGTTTTCTTATTATTGTGTTTTGAGAGTTCTCCATATATTCCAGATACAAGTCTTTTATGATTGATTTCTCTACTGATTACATGTAAAGTTCCCTGCTTTCTGGAAAGCTGGAGAATTTTTGTTTGCTGTTGGACATTACAGTCTTTATCATGGGTGCTATATCCCTACAAATATACTTGAACTTTGTTCTAGGATGCAGTTACATTACTTGATAACAATTTAATATTTCAAGATCTGCTTTTAAATTTTGTTATGCATGACCAAAACTGTTTTTCATTTAGGGCTGATTTTACCCTCACTGGCCAGGCGATACTTTGCTAAGTATCCTCCCCGATGTTTCTTGACCTATAAGGTTTTTTCCACTCTTGGAGGTGGATGGATACACAAACTATTCCCATGTCTGAGTGAACTCCTAAGAGGTTCCTCTGCTCCCTCAGGATGGTTCTTTCTTTGGTTTTGAGTAGTTTCCTTGCTGGCATGTTTTGTTTGGTATTCAGCTGAAGATGAACAATACTCTGCAGTTCTCCATAGCCCCTCTCTGTGCAGCTCTCTCTGCTTCAGCACTGTGCCTGGAGAACTCATGATGCCTCAGCCTCTGGTAATCCCATCTCCATCTCCTGAACTCTGAGTAACCAATGACTCCACCTGGGTCACCCTTTCCCCTCTGGTGTCATGGAAACTCTCTCCAGGCATTAAGCTGGGAAAATTATAGGACTAACCTTACTGTCTCCCCTCTCAGTGCTGATATTCCTGAATGGCCTCATGTCCAGTATCTGAAAATGGTTGCTTCATATATACTGTCTATTTTGTTTAGCTGTACTGGATCATAATTACTCCACTTGGCAAGAAAGAGAAAGCCCGGCACCTGTCTTTTTAAAATTCTACATGGCAAAATGCGTATACTGCATACTCAAGTTTAGTAATCATCTCAGGGACAAGTGTCCATGTAATTCTTTGATTTGCTGCTGAAAATAGGCAATAGGCTCCCCCTACTTCCCAATGAAACAACAGTTGTACTTGAAAGAAAAACTAACAGATAAACTATGGTTATTCAGACTTGACCACCTGCAGACATTTTCTTGAAAGTGAATGAACTTGTCATTTCAAGGAAAACTCGTTGACAGTGTTTGTCGACAATTAGAAATTTGTACATTGAGCAAAAAAAAAATTGTACTTCTAGCAAAAAATAGAACATTGAAAAACTTATATCCAAACCATGAGCTTGAGACCTTCCCAATACATAATACTTTTCTAATTAGATCAATTGTGATATTAATGAATATGATTGGGGGATGCTCTGTAATGAAATACATCAATACTTAGAAGATCTGTATCTAAGTAAATCAATATTTTCTACATGACCAATGTATAATGTTATAAAATCATGCATGGATAGAAGAGACATTAAAAGTGCAAGAAAGGCCAAAGAACTGAGTATATTTAGCAGAGTACAAAAAGTCTACTGATATATTTTTAGATGCCACATTGCAGCTAAGCTTTAAGAAACTATCACTTGTCAAGTTTGAGGGTAGTATTAACAGTAACTCCTCTCTTTTCTAACTACAAATCAGAGACAGAACTTTTTTCACATACAGCATGTTGCCAAAGCCAACATGATAATCTAACTGACTTCTATTACATTAGACATTAGAGTTTTGCAAGAATGTCAAGCAATACCACTTCTCTCACTGATTTTTTGTTTTTAAAAATACATCTCTTTTACATAGAAATGTTATTTATGTTTACCAGGAATGAATTTACTATTTTAAAATGAATCAGATTCTTAATTCTACATTTTAATTTCTGACATAATAGAAGTCAATAAATTTAACTAACACAAAAGCTCTTTGGGATTATTAAATGTTTTTAAGAATATAAAGTTTCTTGAGAACAAAATGTTTAATAATCATATTATACATAAGAGAAAATGTTTTAAGCCACATTTGGGAAGAGTCACAAGTTCCAAAGACAGAAATCTGAGCGACACCCTCACCTTCCTACTGTCACTGAAATGTCCATACATCCAATTTGTCCTTAAGATGTATTATTTTATCCTTTAAGTAGCTTGCTAATTTGTCCTCTTGGATCCATCTCTCCATTAATTCCTTAATTCAGCCCTTCATCATTTCTGTCCTGTACCACTGCAGTATCCTCTTGCCCACTCATGCAGCTGTTACTTGTACACCACACTGCCAGAATAACCCTTCTAACACCCTAGCCTGATTATATGTTAACCACAATTGAAAGGAATTTGAAAATAGTCCCAAGCAGTAAAATTCAAACTCCACGAGAGAAAGCCGTTCAGAGTGCATCTAGTTCAGTCTGTGTTTCTAGCCTCATCACACAAAGACGACGACACGTGAATTATTGTCATTCAAAGCTACATGGTGTGTTCTCAGGGAAACAGATATGTCCTAGCCTCAGAGTCCATACTCCCTAAATGGGAGAGTTTAAATAAATGAAAACAAATAATTGAGCCTTTCTCAAGTCATCTTTGTGACACTACATTTATGAATAACAGACATTGTTAAAAATATGTGGCTAGACAAGAGTTACTCAAAGTCTTTCTTTCTAAGCTAGTAAGCAACTATGCAATAATACAGCTGATCAGAAATGATCTGGATGGAATGTTTAAATGGCTGAACAACAATCACCCTACAAAAACCCTATAAAGTGTTTACATTTGCTAACCACTGCAATTAACTGAAAAGTTGTAGTAGACTGAGGTAATGAACTGCACTGTTACTAATTATGTAACCTATTTGTAAAATAAGAGTTTATGGATTTGTCTACAACATTCTTTTTTAGCTGTACATTTATTTCATAATATGGCTTCTTCTGTCTGAACCACTTTATGACTCACTACATTGAAGGAGAAGGCATTAGAAGAAAGAAAACCAGTAAAGCCAAAAGTAGATTTTGAGCCACATTTCCCCTAACCACATCTGACCAAAGGCCAGCATATAGAAGCACAGTTTATATGGACATGCTTTCCAGGGGGTTTATTACTGGGAATACAGAACACCATAGCTTCTAACAAAAGAAGTGCCCACAAAAGGTTTCCCCAGGGTAGGAATTTGCAAAGGAACCATAATTCAAATGTTTCAATTTAATTAATTGCCACAACAAATTTATTTCTAATGTGTTATTGTTATTAACATAAACCAGCAAGTTTTCTTACATCTTTAAGTCCATGATAAAAATTAGTTTTTTCTTTGATATGACTCTGAATTCAACTACCTAATATAGTATCATATATGCCAAAAAAACATGAAAATTAATTAAATGACATCTTTTCTATAATAACATGTGCCTACTCATTATCTTTGTTAACTGACATATGATGGGAAAAGTAGAACACAGTCATTTTTTTTCTTTTCAGTTAAAGAAACCTGTATGGCTTATTTTGAAAACTGATTAAATCTCAACTGTTTCTAAGTCATCCCTATCTCACATATTTAAGTACAGCTTTCCTGTTTTACTGGAATTGTTTGAAAGAATTTTTATTTGCAGCATTTTAGAATCACTAAAAACATTTTTTCCTCTTAAATTTAATGTCTAAAATTTTCTCACTATCAATTCACTGAAACTTTACAGATTTTTCATTTAATGGGTGGATTTGGACAATGAAAATGAAACATGTAAGCGTAAACCAAAGGAAAAAAGTAATTTTAGGTATTTGGTTCAAAGGTTCCCGGAGGACACGTCTCAAGATGCATGCTAGAAATCTTAATTAGTTGAAATTTGTAATTGTTCATACTCCTTGTTATACTTGTAACTAATTTTTTTTTTCAATTTTAAATAGTGTTTCAAGTAATCTATTTAGAGAGATATAACAGATTAAAGGTTCAATCTCTACCAATATCTGTATAGTAAATCTAAAATACTACAAATAATGATAATATTTCATACATGAATGGCTGAATGTAACATAGAAAATTTCTCAGAAGCCAGAGCAATATATAAGCACAGATTTATAGTGTTAAGGGAATGCATTGGAACCCATATTTCCTCTGAGTTTTTCTGCCCATCCTTGGTGGTCCTAGGTTCTAAGGAACACCATACTCATTGCAAGGTGATAAAATCAAGGCATGAGCAAAGAAAGGGAATCGTCTCATAAGTTGAGATGCTCAATCTTCTTTTTCAGCCTTGTTCTGGGTGAAACAGAAAAGTAGAAATATTATTTCTTGAGATTTCCTAAAGTAAGAGCATTCACTTGGTTGTTGGACCTACACAGGGCCAACCTTAAAAACTGCCAAAAAACTGCAAGCCAAAAATTTAGTTTAAAGTAATCCCAGGGGCAAATTCAACTTCCTGGCAGAAGCAGACTTAAATCTTTTTTCTTTTTTTTTTTTTTTTTAAGTAAAGTACATTAAAATCAAGCCTCAGTGGAGTTATATAGAGTTCCATGTTACATCAGTTACAGTGAAAAAAATATTGAAAGAACAAAAGTCTTAAGGAATAAGGCCAGCAATCCACATATTACTATTTTCAGAAAAAATATAAATAAGTGTCAATATAATTAAAGACATTTTAAAAAGAAAATGAAGTTGTAAAGAAATCAAAGACTATTAAGATGGGCCTGGCTGTGGTCAAACACCCAAACAGAACTCTAAGAAATGAAAAATATAATTGCATCTGATAACTGAAATTAAAAACTCAATGAAGATTCAAAGGCAGCTGAGAAAAGCTGAAGAATCTGTTATCCAAAAGATAAATCTGAAGAAATTAAGTAGAAAGAAGCAAGAGGAACAAAGTGAGGGCAGGTTTGAAAGAGATACACAGAGAATGAGAAGGTCATGCATGTACTTAACCAGGTTGCAGGAGACAACTGGAGGAACAGAGAAGAGGGAAGACCCTCAAGGTATCAATGCTTTATCAGATTATGAAAAGACAGGGAATCTCAGATCTAAGAAGCTCAAATAATTACACACAGGAGAAATTAAAAAGGTAACATCTAGACACATCAGTATAAAACTGAAGAAATTCATACAACAAGATCTTAACAGTTGGTTATTGAGAAAAATAGACTGAAAACAGACAAATGGCTGTTAAGTAGCCAACTTCTCAACAGCAAAATGGGTGTGAAATGACAGTAGAATAATATTTTCAAGGACTGACAAGAAATAACTGAACTTCTCTATCCAGTGACTATCTTCAACAATGATGCAAATCTGACATTTTTGCACAAATTGAAACTGAGATGGTTTATTACCAACAGAGCTCACTAAAGAGAATCTTTAAAGATATATATACTTCACGGGAGGAAAAAAATGATAGGGAGAGAGTTTAAGATGCAAGAAAGAATGGCATACAAAGAAAATTATAAATCAATGGTTTAAGTTAAACAAACATTGATTCTATAAACATCAAAAATGCAGAAAAACTAAGAAAGAATAATCATCCTGAAAAGTTGGAAAGGAGATGATTACAGTTAAAACATTAGAAATGGTGCTTTTATTTTTCAGTGCAAAGATAATAAATATAATTGTTAGTAGCTAAAAGTAATTATTAATAATTTACTTGTTAAGTATATATCTATAAATTTCTAGAATATTATGAAAGAATAAAGTAGCATGCAAATAAAGTGAGAGGGACTCAAGTCAAAAACAGGCAAAAAGAGACGGGAAAAAAAGAGAAACATGAAAAAAATGGAACAAAATGAAAGCAATAAATAAGATGGTAAAGTTGAATCCATATGCATCAGATATCAAAATCAATATAAATTTATTATTATATATTAAAAGACTATGATTCTAACACTGAGCTTTTAAAATCCAGCTAACAATGGCACCCCACTCCAGTACCCTTGCCTGGAAAATCCCATGGACGGAGGAGCCTGGAAGGCTGCAGTCCATGGGGTCACTGAGCGTCAGACACGACTGAGTGACTTCACTTTCACTTTTCACTTTCATGCATCGGCGAAGGAAATGGCAACCCACTCCAGTGTTCTTGCCTGGAGAATCCCAGGGACGGGGGAGCCCGGTGGGCTGCCGTCTATGGGGTCGCACAGAATCGGACACGATTGAAGTGACTTAGCAGCAGGCACCATTTATGAAATATACACTGAGTATATATAGAGCACATATATAAAGACAGCTCAAAATAAAAGAATGTAAAAAGTTATACCATACAGATAACAAGTTTGGTCTAATGGCCATAAATTACACGGCATACCAAATGTAGAGACAAGCTTTCTTTTCGAGCACACATGGATTTTTCTAAAAAATTAGTCAAATACAAGAACCTAAATAGAACTCAATAAATTTAAAACTACCTGAATAATAGAGACCACATTCTCTGATGACACAATTTAGAAGTGAATGACAGAAGATAAATTAAACTTGTGGACGCAGAAGGGGAAGGATAAGGGGGGACATGAAGTGAGAGAATAGCACTGAAATACATACATTACCATATGTAAAATAAAGAGCTAGTAGAAAGCTGCTGTATAACACAGGGAGCTCAACTCTGTGCTCTGTGAACAACCCAGAGGGGTGGGATGGAGTCGGGCGAGTGGGAGGGAGGTTCCAGCAGGACGGGACATATGTGTGCTTATGTTGACATTGACCGGCAGAAACCAACATGTTGTAAAGCAACTATCCACTAACAGAAAAAGTACTAATAAATTAAAGCTCATATTTCTGATTTTGGCTTCCCTGGTGGCTCAGATCGTAATGCGTCCACCTGCAATGTGGCAGACCTCGGTTCAGTCTCCTGTGGCGGATTCATTTTGATATTTGGCAAAACTAATACAATTATGTAAAGTTTAAAAATAAAATAAAATTAAAAAAAAAAAAAGAAGGAAATGGCAATGTATCCCAGTACCCTTGCCTGGAAAATCCCATGGACAGAGGAGCCAGTAGGCTACAGTCCATGGGGTCACAAAGAGTCAGACATGACTGAGCAACTTCACTTTCACTTCTGTTTATAATACTTTTAAATAAATCAAAATAAGATTAGAAAACATATGGGACTTTTCATAAAAATGAAAAGCATTATGAGAACCTGTTGGGTATAAATGAATAAGTACTTGAAGAGAAATTATAGCCTTAAATGTCTTCATAGAAAGGAAAAATATAAAGATTACATATTAATGAGCTAAGTATTTTTAAAACAGAATGAAACAGAAAAAAGAAATATTATGTATAATATAAAAATAACTAAAATAGAAAAATACAGAATAGAAAATAATTTTTAAATTTAAAAGATTTTTCCTTTCCTTTGAAAGGAAAATGAAATTGACAAACTTTTGGGAAGATTAATTGATATAAAACAAAAGGAGACAAACATCAATAAATGATCTTAGCAATAAAGAGATCACACAATTTTATATAGAGCGGACACTTAAAAATAAAGGATTGTTATGAACAATTTTATAATGGTAAACTTTGAAAACAGTGAAATCAGCAAATTCTCAGAAAAATAAAGCAACAAAAATGACTCAGATAGAAAATCTGAATGACTGCAGAACCCTTAAATATATTCAACTGAAACATTCAAAGAACAGATAATTAATTTATAATGGAAAAAATAATCTGGTGTCCAACTTCACATTGCACACAGAATTAATTCCAGATGGAGATGGATGTCAGATTTAATGAGAAAGTCAAAAGTTTCCAGTTTTCAGAAGATATCTGTATGACCTAAGAGGTAAAGATTCCTTAGACAGGATATAATAAAGAAAGGCAATGCCAAAGATTGCTCAAACTACTGCACAATTGCACTCATCTCACACGCTAGTAAAGTAATGCTCAAAATTCTCCAAGCCAGGCTTCAGCAATATGTGAACCGTGAACTTCCAGATGTTCAAGATGGTTTTAGAAAAGGCAGAGGAACCAGAGATCAAATTGCCAACATCTGCTGGATCATCAAAAAAGCAAGAGAGTTCCAGAAAAACATCTATTTCTGCTTTATTGACTATGCCAAAGCCTTTGACTGTGGATCACAATAAACTGTGGAAAATTCTGAAAGAGATGGGCATAACAGACCACTTGACCTGCCTCTTGAGAAACCTGTATGCAGGTCAGAAAGCAACAGTTAGAACTGGACATGGAACAACAGACTGGTTCCAAATAAGAAAAGGAGTATGTCAAGGCTGTGTATTGTCACCTTACTTATTGAACTTATAGGCAGAGTACATCATGGGAAACGCTGGGCTGGAAGAAGCACAAGCTGGAATCAAGATTGCCAGGAGAAATATCAATAACCTCAGATATGCAGATGACACCACCCTTGTGGCAGAAAGTGAAGAGGAACTAAAAAGCCTCTTGATGAAAGTGAAAGAGGAGAGTGAAAAAGTTGGCTTAAAGCTCAACATTCAGAAAACGAAGATCATGGCATCTGGTCCCATCACTTCATGGGAAATAGATGGGGAAACAGTGGAAACAGTGTCAGACTTTATTTTGGGGGGCTCCAAAATCACTGCAGATGGTGACTGTATGACCAACCTAGATAGCATATTCAAAAGCAGAGACATTCCTTTGCCAACAAAGGTCCATCTAGTCAAGGCTATGGTTTTTCCAGTAGTCATGTATTGATGTGAGAGTTGGACTGTGAAGAAAGCTGAGCGCCGAAGAATTGATGCTTTTTTTTTTTTTAATTTTTTTTTTAATTTTATTTTATTTTTAAACTTTACATAATTGTATTAGTTTTGCTGGAGAAGACTCTTGAGAGTCTCTTGGACTGCAAGGAGATCCAACCAGTCCATTCTAAAGGAGATCAGTCCTGGGTGTTCTTTGGAAGGACTGATGCTAAAGCTGAAACTCCAGTACTTTGGCCACCTCATGCGAAGAGTTGACTCATTGGAAAAGACTCTGATGCTGGGAGGGATTGGGGGCAGGAGGAGAAGGGGATGACAGAGGATGAGATGGCTGGATGGCATCGCTGACTCAATGGACATGAGTCTGAGTGAACTCCGGGAGTTGGTGATGGACAGGGAGGCCTGGTGTGCTGCAATTCATGGGGTCACAGAGTCGGACATGACTGAGCGACTGAACTGAACTAAATAAACAGTAAGCTAAAAGAAAAATACTGATACACTTAACTACAGTAAAAGTTTGTTTATCAAAACTATCAAAAAGAAAGTTAAAAACTTAAAAATCCCAAACTCAAACTCCAAGGAGATATTTGTAAACTATATAACCAAATATTTTTAAAGCATCCAATAAACCAAAAGACAAAATGAGTAAAAGACATGAAGAAGCATTTCATAGAACAAAATTAGAGATTTAAATCTATGAATATATGCATGTGCAAATATATGAGAAAATGCTAATTAGTAACCAGGATATGCAAGTTAAATCTATGACGAAATACAGTTTCACATTCATTAAACTGAAAATTAAAAACTCTGAGTATACCAAGTATTCAAGAGGATGGGGAACCATTGAGAACTTACATTTCTATCAGGTAAGTTGGTACAACTGCCCTGGGCAATTTGCATTACCTTTTATATGCATAAATCCTATGAGCACAACTTTCTTCCAGGACACATGGCCCCAAACTAAAACTTGTGGAGCAGCAGACTTGTACAAAATAATATTCATAGAACAACATTTGTAATTGCATTAGTTAAACAAAACCCAAACCCCAAACCTCTGCAAATAGTCACTATTTATTAGTATGTGGACAATACAATTGATAGATAAATTGAGGTGCATTCCAATTATTTCAAACAACATAAGACAGATATTGATTTAAATTTCACAAAGCCACTATTTCTAATTCTTTGACTGATGCTTAATTATCCATTAATAAAGATCATATTCAGTAGGCAATTATTTCCGATCAGTGGTTCTTAAGCTTCAGAGTGGACTAGCCACAGGGGAACTCATTTAATGTTAATTTCTATGGCCACTGCTACTTGTTCTTTCATGACTCACTCCCAGAGATTTTACTCATTGGAACTAGAGGGAGCCAGGTATCTCTCATTCTGGCCAGCCCCCTCTGCACTACTCTGAACAGTCTGATAGAGATGGAGAGAGAGCCACAGAGAATAATGATGTGCATTTATTCCTCTTGCTAATACACAAAGTTGGATCAATGTAGGAAGGCTCCCTTCACTTAATGAAACAATTTGAAAAGATTCCCTTTAACTTCATAAAATCAGTATATGTAATTTAACACTTGTAACTTCTTACCAAAAATAAATAAATAAATAAACTTTGAAAACTACAAACACTTAAGAAATCAGGAGTGTGTTCTAATTCATTCATCATATTAGAGAAAGCCCAAGCACATCAAATTGTGAAAACGAACAACTAGAACCACGAGAAAACAGAATTCCTGCTTGCTTTTAGCGTACTTATCCTTTTGTGCAAATAACCACATGTATCTAGGGAGAAAATCACGCTGTTATTTGACAAGCTACAGAAACAGAAACTCTGGGAGCTCCTCCTTTCTATTCCCTGAAGGTATTTTTTTCTGAGTTAGTCCAAAGCCTTCAGGCCCTCACCTGCTGATTGGCTTGGGGCCACCCAAGGAGTAGGTGTAAATTCCAAAATAAATGAAGCTATTTTTTGTTATCAGCCTTAGTGACTTAAATCAATACAATTATGTAAAGTTTAAAAATAAAATAAAATTAAAAAAAAAATCAATTCTTCTTTTCCTGTTTCTTCCTACTTCAATTCCCACCTGTTTTCCTGTTTCCTGAACTCTGACCTCTCCTAGATGTTTTACTGTTTACCTGATATTTGACTCACTTCTTTCCTTGACACTCTTTCAGTCTTGAACTTCTCATTTACATCTCTGATCTCTCTTTCTAGCCCAATCATAACACCGTGGCCTCTATTTGAAGGCAGCAGAGCTCCTGCCTCTCTCCCCCACTCTCAGATGTGGCCTCCCCTCTCCTCCTCCCTTATTTCCCCTCTCTACTTTTGTCTTTTTCCCTCTCTCTATTTCTCCCTCCCTCCCTTCCTTTCTTTCTTCCTCTCACTTAATCAATACACAGAAAAGTAATAAAACTAGCTTATGTTTATTGAGCATAGATTCTTTGCCAGGAGCTCTTGTAAGCACTGTAAATGTATTAAATAATTGAATCATCACAATAATATCAGGTGGACAGTATTAAGTCCACTCTTCCCTATGCCTACTATCCTGGGCTCAGAGGCAGGTAATAGGGTTTCTGTGGGAAATACATTTATTTAATATCAGCTCCAGTACTCTTGCCTGGAAAATCCCATGGATGGAGGAACCTGGTGGGCTGCAGTCCATGGGGTCGCTAAGAGTCGGACACGACTGAGCGACTTCCCTTTCACTTTTCATTTTCATGCATGGGAGAAGGAAATGGCAACCCACTCCAGTGTTCTTGCCTGGAGAATCCCAGAGACGGGGGAGCCTGGTAGGCTGCCATCTATGGGGTCGCACAGAGTCGGACACGACTGAAGCGCCTTAGCAGCAGCAGCAGCAGCAATATCAGCTTAATTGACAACAGTAAGTTTCCCCTTTAAACATTTACCTTGCGCAGAAAATCTGGGGGAGAAACTCAACATGAGTTTATTATTCCTAAACATCATTTTATGGTTTTGAAGTACTCAATTTTTCTAAGAGACACAGCATACAACAATCCAGAGTATAAGACATAAGACATGGTATTTGACATAAAGGGCTAAAACATTATGTAGAAGAAAAAAGTCAGTAAACAATACAGAGGAATCAAGACTCTTCATGCCGGATGACTTCCCCAACCCTATCCCACAGTAAGAATGGCAGTAAAATGCTATATTGTTACAAAATAGACATGTGGAAGCTCCATGAATGCTGCCTACAGGGTAATTAGGTCTAGCTTCACAGTGCATGCACTGAACTATGTCCTCCTTCAAAAGCCACCACCTCTCAAAGATGCACAACCATCAGTTTACTTTGCTTTTTGTTCATCTCTTAGACTGTGCTTACTTTTGTTCATCTCTTAGAATGTGCTTACTTTGCTTTTGTTCATCTCTTAGAACCACAGATATTTATAGGAGATAACTAAGGATATTTAGCCAATAATCATACACACACACACACACACACATACATAGATCTTTGTAAATAGATGTATCTCTCTATGTGTATGTCTGTGTTGTGCATATGCATGCCAGTTGACATCATGTCCCATTACTCCTAAATATTTCCTAACAGGGATGTTCTCTTGCCTATCATCTCACAATTTAAAATTCTGACAGCTGAACATTGTGCAATGCTGCTATCTACTACCTGTGTACTCAGTCACTTGGTCGTGTCTGACTCTTTGCAATACCATGTAACACCATGGACTGTAGCCATCTAGGCTTCTCTGTCCATGGGATTTTGCCAGGCAAAAATACTGGAGTGGGTTGCCAGTTCCTACTCCAGAGGATCTTCCCAACTCAGGGATCAAACCCATGTCTCCTACATCGGCAAGTGTATTCTTCACCACGAAACCACCTATCCTTTCTCCATTGTATGCTCTTTGCTCCTTACCAAAAATTAACTGTCTATATACATGTAGATTTATTTCTGAGGTCTCAGTTCTTTTTAATTGATCTGTGCCTATTTTGAGCCAGAATCACACTGACTTTATTATTAGAGCTTTGTAATATAGTTTGATGTCAGCCAGTATAATATGTCTAGCTTTGTTTTTGTTTCTCAATATTGTTTGAACTCTCTGTAATGTTAAGCAGCGCCATTCAAATTTTAGAATTATTTGTTCTAGTTCTGTGAAATATATCATTTGGTACTTTGATAGGGATGGTAATACATCTGTAGATTGCTTTGGGTAGTACAGATATTTTTACAAAATTAATTATTTCAATCCGTAAGTAAAGAACATAGTTTCATATATTTGTGTCTCCTTAATTTCCTTCATTAGTGTCTTACAGTTTTCAGTGTACAGGTCTTTCACCTCCTTGGTTAAATTTAAAATATTGAGTATTTTATTCTTATGATGAAATTGTAAATGGGATGATTTTCTTAATTTTTCTTTCTGATATTTCTTTATTAGTGTATAGAAACACCACAGGTATATGTATGTTGATTTCATATCTTGGAAATTTACCGAATTAATGAGTTAGTTCTAGCAGTTTTTTGGTGGACTTCTTAGGGTTTTCTACATACAGCATTATGTGATCAGCAAACAGTGACAGTTTTACTTCTCCCTTTCTTATTTGAACAACTTTTCTTTTTCTTGCCTAAATCTGAGGCTAGAATTTCCAAAACTGTGTTGAATAAAAGTGGCAAGAGAGGCATATTTAGCTTGCTCCTCACCGTTGAGTGTGATGCTACTAAACGTTTATCATGTATGACCTTTATTATATTGAGGTATGCTTTCTCTCAACCCACTTTGTTTAGAATTTTTATCATAAATATATTTTGAACTTTGTCAAATGGTTTTTCTGCACCTATTGAAATGATCATATAAATTTTATCCTTCATTTTGTTAATGTAATGTGTCATGTTGGATAATTTAGATGTTGGACCAGACAGATATTGGACCATCTTTGCATTTCTGGAATAAATCCCTCTCGATCATGGTGTCTCATCCTTTTAGTGTATTGTTGGATTAATTTTGCTAATGTTTTGTTGATGATTTTTGCATCCATATTCATTAAGGATGTTGGCCTGTAATTTACTCTTTTTTTGTGGTGTCATTGTCTGGTTTTGGTGTCAGGGTAATGCTGGCTTCGTAAATTGTCTTTTGAACGTTTCCTGCCCCTAAAAATTTTTAGAAGAGTTCAACATGGATAGGTACTAAATCTTCTTTGAATATTTTACAGAATTCATCAGTATTGGCGACTTTGGTGAAACATATTGGTCCTGAGCTTTTTTATATAGTTTCAACTTCCTTACTAATAATCAGTCTATTTAGATTTTCTATTTCCTTCTGATTTAGTCTTGAAAGATTGAATGTTTCTAGTAATTTATCCATTTCTTTTTTTTTTTTTTCCATTTCTTTTGTGTTGTTCAATTTGTTGGCGTATAACTGTGGTAGCCTCATGATCCTTTGTGGATCCTTTGTGGATCTTCTAACTTCTCTTTCTGATTTTATTTATATGAGTTCTTTTTCTCTTTCCTGGTTAGTCTATCTAATATTTGTTGATTTTGCTTATTATTTCAAAGAACTAGTTCTTAGTTTCATTGATATTTTCTATTGTTTTTTGTCTCTAATACATTTATCTGATATTATTTTCTTCCTTCTACTAATTTTGGGTTTTATTTGCTATTTTTTCTGATTCATTTTGTAAAGTTAGATTGTTTATTGGGGATTTTTCTTGCTTCCTATATTGCTATGGACTTCTTTCTTAAAAGCTTTTTTGCTGCACCCCATGGATTTTGATATATTCTATTTATGTTTTTATTTATCTCTAGGAGACATGCCATAATCTCCTTTGATATCTTTGATAAGCCATTGATTTTTCAATAGCATGTTGTTTACACTCCACATTTTTGTGTTTTTTTTTTCATTTTTTCCTATGATTGATTTCTAGTTTCCTACCATTATGATTGGAAAAGATGCTTGATATGATTCCATTCTACTTTAACTTATAGAAACTTTATGACCTAACATGTAATTTATTCCTGAGACTGTTTTATGTGCTCTTGAAAAAAATGTTAATTCTGATGCTTTTGAATGGGATGTTCAATATATATATCTACTAAGTCTTGCTGTGGCACAGCCCAACTGCCATAGCACACTGGTGGGCAGAGATAGCTCTGGCCTGGCTTCAAGGTTCAGCTGAGGCACAGGAGTAGGTGTGGCTCTCAGTAGGGTATGCCTCCTGTGGTGATAGATTGGAGGGAGAATTAAAACATGGCAAGTACCAGTGACAGCATTAGGAAGGTAGCCTGAGACCACCCCCACACAAAAATGTCTCCCACCAGTGTCTTAGCCTCTGGGGAGCATCTCAACTGGTTCCTGCCTCCCTGGCAGATGCTTCAGATGCTTCAAGATTAGTAAGTGGGTCCCCTCTCCTATGGACCATATGCTTTTCAATCTGGTATTTCTGCACCGGTTTTCATATCGAGTGTGTTGTGTGGGAGCCCTTTATGAGCAGGTTTCTATTTCCTACAGTTCTATAGTTTTCTTGGACATATTCCCTGTTGAGCCAACCGTACGGTCCTTTTACCCTTTGTTGTTTGTCCAGTTTTCAGGTCCCTTTCTTAGGGAACTATTCCAAATATAGTTGTCTTAATAGATGTGCTTGATCCATGGGAAAAGGGTAAATGTAGGATTTTCCTACACTGCCATCTTTACTCTTCCAAATTTCAATTTTGTAATCTTGACAGAAATACCACAATAAACCTGTTAATCATTAACAAAGTGAAACTCGACTGTGCCAGTAAACATTTATAAACTTAGAAACACAATTTGTATTCTTCTACTGTTTTTTTCTATATTCAAAATGCTGAAATATTTTAGAAAGAAAGCAGCATTACATTTTTGAAACAGAAAATAATGAGGAGAAGAAATTGTCAAAACAATTACAAAGAATATAATGAGAGTTATAAATAAGCAATAATAAAAATTTAATAGAATTAGAGACGAGTATATTTTCAAGTAGAAAAGATCTGAGATGAATTCATTAATAAAGCAGCTTTTCAATGAATCTTGAAGGATGGCTAGGATTTCAATCAAAAATATGGGGAAAGTTACTCCACATAAAGAAGGCAGCATAGGAGCAATGGTTTTAAGACAGAAATGGGAGACTGTGTTCAGTGGAAGGTGATGCACTTATCCTAGTGTACATCACATACCTATACTAATGGTAATGACAGAAATGGCCTGAACATCTATGCTGCTGCTGCTGCTGCTAAGTCGCTTCAGTCGTGTCCGACTCTGTGTGACCCCATAAGATGGCAGCCCACCAGGCTCCCCCGTCCCTGGGATTCTCCAGGCAAGAACACTGGAATGGGTTGCCATTTCCTCCTCCAATGCATGAAAGTGAAAAGTGAAAGTGAAGTTGCTCAGTCGTGTCCGACTGTTAGCAACCCCATGGACTGCAGCCCACCAGGCTCCTCCATCAATGGGATTTTCCAGACAAAAGTACTGGAGTGGGGTGCCATTGCCTTCTCTGGAAAATCTATGTTAATGCCATGCTTTTGAGGAGCTGGAAGGCCATGTAAAATGGATGGACTTCATCTGAAGGCCATGAGACCTCACTGACCAACAAATCAGAGCTTTTACAGCAATACACAGCTCAGATGAGAGGAAAGAAAAACATGCTTCTGTATGATTTATTTCAATGCATTGTGGCATTGTTATTTTTCCTGTTTTGTTTCTCCAACAACTCTACTGTTACACTGCTGTTCATAATTTACTGATTCCTATTTTACATCATCAAAGTTAAATATTTGAAATCCTTGGTTGGTAATATGAAAACAAATCAAAATGTTAAAGTTGTTCATGAACGCATTAGCAGCTCCCCCATTACTATTACATCTACAATTCAACAATGAAGAAAGTACGATAATATAAATAAATATGAACATCATATTTTCATATAAATATAAAATATGATAAAGGTTAGAGAGAGCTGACTCAACTGTTGATAACAAGCCAGAATGCTTAAAAGATATAAGAAGAAAGAGAAAGAGAGGAAGGTGACCCAGTGGATGAGCTGGGATCACAGGAACTGGTACACACTCTTTTAAGGGAAGGATTCATAAGCAGCAAAATACATAATAGTAATACTCAGAAATGTTAGTTGATTTTATATAGATTTGAGATCAGATAATTCATATTACATATAAACTATGCTGTATGAAACCTATACATGTGAAAAGATTAGAAGGAGAAAACAAGGTAAAGATCCAAAAATAAACAAACTCAGACGGTAAAGTGTCTGTCTACAATGTGGGAGACCCGGGTTCGATCCCTGGGTTGGGAAGATCCCCTGGAGAAGGAAATGGCAATCTACTCCAGGATTATTGCCTGGAAAATCCCATGGACAGAGGAGCCTGGTAGGCTACAGTCCATGGGGTCGCAAAGAGTCGGACACGACTGAGTGACTTCACTCACTAAGAAGACAGAAAAGGGAAAACATATGGTCAAATTGGTTATACTACATACAGAAAGGTGGAAAACATACATAGGTTTGTATTATTCCCAGTTGGTGAATTAAAGAGACAGGTAATTGATACTTCTTCATTTGTTAAATAGAAATAAAACACTCATATTGAACATGAATTACAGTATATTTTTTCATAATTTTAACAAGAAAAGTTTTCCAGAGTCTTGATTAACTATAAAATATCTTTCTCGTTCATTAAGTTTTATAAAATTTCCTCTGATTTGTCTTTCTTTTGTGAATATATTAGAACATGAAATTATTTCCAAGACTTTTCTGGCTTTTTTATTATTCTCTTTATCATATAATGTCCCTGAATAATAAGTTTCCTTTCTTCCTGTATAATTCTCTGTGGCATAGAAGGGAAATAGAAAAAGGACACTAAAATTGAATTTCACATCTTTCATACTAATTACCCATTTTTAAAAAAACAGACTTTATGTATTCAACACAAATGGCAACAGATAACAAAAATAATTTAGCACAACATTCAAGTGGTTTACTAAAACAAATTATTATTGCATAGACCATAGCAATGAATACCAATTTTTTCAAGCGACTCAACCAACACATAAAGTTATTTTAGGCATGGTTAGCCAATTGCTTATCGATCTGTATTTTGATTGCATGCTTACGGTTTCAGACAAATTTATCTTTGAATTTTTTTTCACACAATATTATTATATTTACTATTTTTTAGGTACATCTAAGCTATTATAGAATGTGACATGGAACAACAGACTGGTTTCAAATAGGAAAAGGAGTACGTCAAGGCTGTATATTGTCACCCTGCTTATTTAACTTATATACAGAGCATATCATGAGAAACACTGGGGCTGCAAGAAGTACAAGCTGGAATCAAGATTGCTGGGAGAAATATCAGTAACCTCAGATATGCAGATGACACCACTCTTATGGCAGAAAGTGAAGAGGAACTAAAAAGCCTCTTGATGAAAGTGAAAGAGGAGAGTGAAAAAGTTGGCTTAAAGCTCAACATTCAGAAAACGAAGATCATGGCATCTGGTCCCATCACTTCATGGGAAATAGATGGGGAAACAGTGGAAACAGTGTCAGACTTTATTTCTTTTGGGCTCCAAAATCACTGCAGATGGTTATTGCAGCCATGAAATTAAAAGACACTTACTCCTTGGAAGGAAAGTTATGACCAACCTAGACAGCATATTAAAAAGCAGAGACATTCCTTTGCCAACAAAGGTCCATCTAGTCAAGGCTATGGTTTTTCCAGTAGTCATGTATGGATGTGAGAATTGGACCATAAAGAAAGCTGAGCGCCAAAGAATTGATGCTTTTGAACTGTGGTGTTGGAGAAGACTCTTGAGAGTCCCTTGGACTGCAAGGAGAGCCAACCAGTCCATCCTGGAGGAGATCAGTCCTAGGTGTTCATTGGAAGGACTGATGTTGAAGCTGAAACTCCAATACTTTGGCCACCTGATGCAAAGAGCTGACTCATTTGAAAAGACCCTGATGCTGGGAAAGATTGAGGGCAGAAGGAAGGGGACGACAGAGGATGAGATGGTTGGATGGCATCACCGACTCAATGGACATGAATTTGGGTGAACTCTGGGAGTTGGTGATGGACAGAGAGGCCTGGCATGCTGCGGTTCATGGGGTTGCAAAGAGTCGGACACAACTGAGCGACTGAACTCAACTGAAGCTATTTTAAGAAATCAGTGTAAAAACTGAATATGGGAAGATGAGAGCTAACAATGTCTTCAAAAATAGTCCTATGTTGTCCATAAGCTATAAGAATTTTTTCCTATCAAATATCAATGGGAATACAATTTGAAAATATAGTTGACATAGCCACTCAACGGTACTCATCATAAAACAAAACAACTAAAACAACAATAAGATATGCCCAGATATTTTTACACAATAGTGATATCATAATATAAGTGGCCAATACAATTTGAATTCTTCAAGGAAGTAAAAATAATGGGTGTGGAAAACCACTCAAAATTTTGCCACAAATTTTTAGTGTTCCTCTGTATCAGAGGAGACAATAAGCATAAACTTACTTGCATCTTATGTTCTTATGTGTATTTTACTGTAATAAATGTTTTATCATTTCCAATTGCAACATTTTTCCTTTTCAACTAAAAATACAAAAGGTACTTGGGGAATACTAAACAAAAATTAAAAGTAACAGATTATTAGATATTAGAGGACTGCCAGTTTGAAAATCATAGCGTAGGGTCAACATTTTCCCTTTTTTATTACTGCAAATCATCCCAAAACATAGAGAATGAGAAACAATTATGCAAATGTCCTATTCACTGCAAAGAGCAAACAGTGACCTCTTAGACCTCCAGGTCAATAGAATGTTTCCAAAATCAGATTTCAAAAAGAGCTAACAAGCATAGCTTTCTCTAAGTCTAGAGGTCATGCCTTTCTATATTGTAGGCACGATGCAACAGTTTCAGGTGGAAGTGCTTTGGTTCCAAAAAGCAGAAAAGGTGAGGCTAAATGAAGACTATACAGAAAAGACAAATCTGTAGAAAGCAGTCTCTGTCTGTGAAAACAAAGTCAAGTCTTTCATTGTGGGGGAGGGGAAGAACAAACAACAAAACCCACATTCTCTGTCTCCATTGGCTAGACCAAGGAAAAACTCACTGTATTCAGTGATACAAAAGAAAAACTGGTCCAGCACAGGATCCATATGAAGGTAGCTATGAGAGAAAGAGCAAACAACTGCACATAAAGAATCACATACTAAAACCTCATTGCCATAAAAGTAGAAAATTGTGACCAAGCACTTTTCCATGAATTTTTAAAATGTAATAAATTATGATTACCCTTTTGAAGCAATTATACAATGTAGAAATCAAGGTGTTAAGAAGATAAGAACAAGAAATTCATTGCAAACTTCCTGTGTTCAACCAAAGGTTAAAATGAAAGAAGTAAAGCAATATAAAAATGAAGAAAAAATTTGAAATAGTATAGGGGAAGAGAGAGTACAGAAAATATAAGAATGTAGCAAGGACTGAAATGATGAATACAAGCTAAGTATTAATAAACTGATATTAATAAAGAATCAAAAATAATTAGAAACTGTATATTAAGATAAAATAAATCAAACACACATATAAAAGGAATTTCTGAAAAAGAAAATCATATTAATAAGGTAGAGCAAACATTTAAAGACAGAAGCCAAGAGATTATGCCTGAAATAAGAATAATATTGAATCTATGTCTTGTGGGAAAAAGCCCCCCTCCCAAAAATAAGAAAAAGGAAAACTAAAACAAAAACTAACATATAACCTAGCATATTGTTCTACAAAGTATGATCTCCTGCAAGCTGCCCTAAGGAATATGTTTATAAACAATTTTTTGAACCACTGATAAACATTGTCTGAAATAAAGCTAAAATTAAGAATCTTCATGAATTTTGAGGAAAGTATAATACACTGTTAAATAAAGTTGGATTTCCTTTTTCTCTTCTTTAGTTCCACTGTCAAATATTCATTGGTTCAAAAAAACTTTCAAAGTTTTAATTAAAAAAATAAACAAACAAAAACAAACAAGATTTGGCAACGCTACCTCCAAATATGATACTCTCAATTACAGAGATGTATTCTTCAGGCTCCTGCTCAGTTGAGATCTCCCATCTGCTTCTAGAGATATTCAATAATTTGTAGAGTTGATCTGAACTCTTCATCCCACACAGCAGAGTGACCACACTTTCTGGTGAATGAAGTATGTTTTTCAGAAATTGACCTTTCTTTGGAGATAGGTTTTCAAGCAGGCTATTTGATAATATCAAAAGTTTACACTTGTAGGAGCTTAAATTCAGCAATTCCAAATCCCTAAGAGAGCAATTCTCCAAGCAATATAAAAGGGTTGCTTCCTTTTTTACAACATGTGAGAAAACTTCGCTCAAGTACAGAGCCCATTCCTCAGCATCTCCTTCATATATCATGATGATGTCTTTTGCATTTTCTGGAAAAGAGAAAATAATGTATTACTTTTCTCATATTGACAGGCTAAAAGCAGATTATATTATCAGTTCTTGAAGAATTAAACATACTTCTTATGGAATATGTTAATTTGCTTATGTGTGTGCATGCAAAGTCGCTTCAGTTGCATCCAACTCTTTGCGACCCTATGGACCACAGCCCACCAGGCTTCTCTGTCCATGAGATTCTCCAGGCAAGAATACTAGAGTGAGTTGCCATGCCCTCCTCCAGGGCATCTTCCCAACCCTGGGTTTCAACCTGCATCTCTTAATTTCCTGCATTGTCAGGCAGGTTCTTTACCACTAGTGCCACCTGGGAAGCCCTTAATTTGTTTATACTAGAGAGCAATAATATGATTTGTAGTATCCCCAAAGAAACCCTATGGGATTAAAATAATTCTTCAGATGCAACACAGAGTTCATGCTTTGTGCAAGTGTACACTGTCCTCACTGCACAAGTGTGAATCTAGGAAGCTCAACTGAAGTAAATGAGAGGCTTTGAGATAGAATGAAAAGACTGTTCTGGGGGATTAGGGATGCTGGGCTACCAAGCATGGCTCTACCAGTAACCATGTAATTTTAACTAGATTTACCTACTTAATTCCTTTCAGTCATTGTTTCTTCACCAACTAAATGAAAGTTTTTTGTTTTTTTTTTAATAAGCCCTACCTCATGAATCAGATTATTCTGAAAAGAATAAGAGAATATATGTTGGAGGACTTAAAAATACTTCTTCCAGGTAAAGATGGGTACATCAAGGCAGATTATAGAATTTCCATGCCCAGAAAACTAATAAAATAAAAAAAATTGAAAAAAATTCAATAATAAAAAACAAAGGGAGTAGTATGTCAGAAACTAAAAAGCTAATGTTGATGAAATAAATAGGAGGTTCTACTGAGGCAATGCTAGTCCTATCTATCTCCTACCCTAAAACCAGAACTGATGGAAAAACTTATAAACCACCAAACTGTCAGGGTGGTCATGAATCTCTTCCCTAATTGGAAACTGGTCAGGGACGTCCGCAGAAGCAAGAAAGGCTGAATCCTGAAGAAGTCAGGACTCAAGGTGAGGCAGTGAAGCCAGTCAAAGTGCACAGGAAATCAAGAGCATCCCTGAGCACTGGGAGGGGTCTTGCAGAAAAGGTCTCATTAGAGACTATAATCCACTACCTCCAATGTGAGAGTCACACTGACAGATCTTCCTTCTCCTCTTTTCTCTCACGCCGTAACAACTGACTGGAATATAGATATTCTCTCTCCAACTATAGCTTGCATGGAAAAATAAAAAGTAGCCAGTAGGGAAGAGAGCTTAAGGATAATTTACCCAGACAGTATTAAGCAAATAGAAAGTCTAAACTGAGCTAAGAGAATCATGAGCAAGATAAAAGGATTAGCAATACAAACTCGTAGTTATTGAAAGAGATGATGGCAACAATATGAACAATAATAATATGATCATCATAATAATGAAAGCAGCACAACATGAAAAAACTAGGAGAAATGATAAGCAGGGAAGAAAAACACAAGAAAAGTTCTTCAGAGTATTAAAAATTAATTAAATAAAACCTAAGGTCAAAAACAAGTTGATTTGATATTTTTAAAAGAATCATTTGAAAGGGTATAATAAATAGATAAAAAGATCAAAAGCCAAAGCAGTACCATTGCTCAGGAAATAAATCAGAAAAAGTACAGACTAGATTAGACATAGATAATATTTTATCTCTGGCCTCAAAGTAAAGCTTTATATTTTCATAGTAAACACAAAAATAGAGAACAAAATTAAAGAACTGATGAAAAATCTGATATATATGGATAAGAGCCAAAAAAGGAAAACATTGAATGAATATAAAGATACTCCAAAAACCTGAAATAGAAGAGAACAAAGGACATATTAAAAAATTTAAATATAGTTTTAAAATCTTTAAAATATGGAAGAAAAAGAAACAAGTTTCATGGAAAAACTGTTAGAGAAAACATATCTTGATTAAATTTCTCTTGGTTTAACTATTATTATAAAACCTCTTCATATATCCAGGAAAGAAAAGCAAGTTATCCAGGAGGAGAAAAATATCGGGTTGATATATTTTTTACAGAGCAGTTTCAAGGCCACATTATGATAAATTATAAGACAGCTCTTACAAAAATATTTTATAGTATCTTCATACTATAGAATATTGTACAGCAATAAAAATGAATCACGGCTAACGCAAATGGATGAATCCAAAGACGTAATGTTGAGTGAAAGAAAAAACAAGTATATACTGAATGACAGTGTTTATATGAAGTTAAAAAACAGAAAAAAACAAACAAACAAAAACCCACCGTGATACAGATCAAAACATTTGAGGTAGGATTAATGAATGGAAGCGGATAAGAGGGAACATGCTGGGGTTCTGAAAATGTTCTATATCTTGATCTGAGTGGTTGTTACCCAAAGTACACTTACATAAAAATCTATTCATCTATACATCTTAGACTGGAAATGTAAGTTATATTACAATAAAAAAGTAAATTAAAATACCAAGAGAAAAAGAAATAGTTTCAGGATGGCAGCTGTTTGAGAGGCATAGGGACTTATAATAGAAGAATGGAGCATTTCAGGAGGGAGATCCAAAGAAAATAAAACAATTGTAAGATTGTATCATATATTTGAAAATTTGAGGAAAAATGCTAATGGTTTGAAAATTCTGATTGGACATTTTGAAAAAAATTAAAGATAGATATATTACAATCTTTTACATGCAAACTACAAAAAAAGTAAAATAAATAGCAGAAAAACACAGCAAAACAAAACAAAAAAGAAACCAGGGTCATTATGTACTATTTGGATTAATAGTATAAATGTGCATATAATCATTGTTATGAATTGAATATTTATGTCCTCCCCTACAGTCATATATTAAAACGATAGCCCTCAGTGTGATGGAATTAGAAGGTGGACCAATAGGAGGTGATGAGGTCATGAGAATGCAGCCCTCATGAATGAAATTAGAGCACTTATAAAGGAGGCTCCAAGGAGCTCCCTTGCCCCTCGTGCCATGTGAGATCACAGAAAGACATCAGCAATCTGTAACTCAGCAGAGCAACCTCACCAGGATTTGACCTGCTGGTGCCCTGACTTTGGACTTCTAGCTTCCAGAACTATGAGAAATAAATGTTCGTTGTTCAGGCCACCACGTCTATGGTATTGTATTAAAGCAGCCTCAAATGGACTAAACAATCATAATAATGCAAAATATGTCTAATGGTTTAGCTTCAAGATGTGATTTAAATGCACTGGGGAATAAGGAAAGACTCTCAAAGGCTAATAGATTGAAATCCTTATCTAGCATATTATAGGAAAAAAATAGGTAATAGAATTAGTAAACTAAGAAATAATAGAGGAAACACGAAATAGAGTAATAGAAGAATTTGGAAGACTAACAGTTCTTGAGGTTCCTAGGAGGGTATGAGATCCCAAGGAGGGGATGAGATTCAAAGGATTAGATCTGATATACAGGGTGCCTGAAAAACTATGTATGGAGGTTCGTGACATTGTACAGGAAGCAGTGAGCAAGACCATCCCCAAGAAAAAGAAATGTAAAAAGGCAAAATGGTAGTCTGAGGAGGCCTTACAAATAGCTGAGAAAAGAATAGAAGCCAAAGGCAAAGGAGAAAAGGAAAGATATACCTATTTGAATGCAGAGTTCCAAAGAATAGCAAGGAGAGACAAGAAAGCCTTCCTCAGTGATCAATGCAAAGAAATAGAGGAAAACAATAGAATGGGAAAGACTAGAGAACTCCTCAAGAAAATTAGAGATACCAAGGAAACATTTCATGCAAAGATGGGATCGATAAAGGACAGAAATAGTATGGACCTGACAGAAACACCGATATTAAGAAGAGGTGGCAAGAATACACAGAAGAACTGCACAAAAAAGATCTTCACAATCCAGATAAAGATGATGGTGTGATCACTCACCTAGAGCCAGACATCCTGGAATGCGAAGTCAAGTGGGCCTTAGGAAGCATCACTACGAACAAAACTAGTGGAGGTGATGGAATTCCAGTTGAGCTATTTCAAGCCCTAAATGATGATGCTGTGAAAGTACTGCACTCAATATGCCAGAAAATCTGAAAAATTCAGCAGTGGCCACAGGACTGGAAAAGGTCAGTTTTCATTCCAATCCCAAAGAAAGGCAATGCCAAGAATGTTCAAATTATTGCACAATTGCACTCATCTCACACGCTAGCAAAGTAATGCTCAAAATTTTCCAAGCCAGGCTTCAACAGTACAAGAACCATGAACTTGCAGATACTCAAGCTGGATTTAGAAAAGGCAGAGGAACCAGAGATCAAATTGCCAACATCCACTGGATCATAGAAAAAGCAAGAGAGTTTCCGAAAAACAGGGACTTCTGCTTTATTGACTACGCCAAAGCTTCTGACTGTGTGGATCACAATGAACTGTGGAAAATTCTTAAAAAGATGGGAATACCAGACCACCTTACCTGCCTCCTGAGAAATCTATGCACGACAAGAAGCAACTGGAAGAACTGGACATGGAACAACAGACTGGTTCCAAATAGGCAAAGGAGTATGTCAAGGATATATGCTGTCACCCTTCCTATTTAACTTATATGCAAAGTACATCATGAGAAATACTGGGCTGGATGAAGCACAAGCTGGAATCAAAATTGCTGGGTGAAAAATCAATAACTTCAGATATGCAGATGACACCACCCTTATGGCAGAAAGCAAAGAGGAACAAAAGAGCCTCTTGATGAAAGTGCATGAGGAAAGAGAAGAAGTTGGCCTAAAACTCAACATTCAAAAAATGAAGATTATGGCATCCGGCCCTATCACTTCATGGCAAATAGATGGGGAAACAGTGGAAACACTGACAGACTTTATTTTTTGGGGCTCCAAAATCACTGCAGATGCTGACTGTAGCCATGAGCAACCTAGGCAGCATATTAAAAAGCAGAGACATTACTGACAGAGGTTCATCTAGTCAAAGCTATGGTTTTTCCAGTAGTTATGTATAGATGTGAGAGTTGGACCATAAAGAAAGCTGAGCACTGAAGAATTGATGCATTTGAACTGTGGTGCTGGAGAAGACTCTTGAAAGTCCCCTGGACTGCAAGAAGATCCAATCAGTCAATTCTAAAGGAAATCAGTCCTGAATATTCATGGGAAGAACTGATGCTAGAGCTGAAACTCCAATACTTTGGCCACCTGATGCGAAGAACTGACTCACTGGAAAAGACCCTGATGCTGGGAAGATTGAAGGCAGGAGGAGAAAGGGATGACAGAGGAAGAGATGGTTGGATGGCATCACCGACTCGATGGACATGAGTTTGAGCAAGCTCTGGGAGTTGGTAATGGACAGGGAAGCCTGGCATGCTGCAGTCCATGGGGTTGCAAAGAGTCGGACATGACTGAGTGACTGAACTGTATTGAATGAGGAGGGGATGAAATTGTTTCTGGCAAGGGGAAGAGCAAAGAATTACTGATTTTTATTAGAGATGTTTTATCATTGTTCAATATTCAAGTATAACTATAATCAAAATTTAAATAAAGAAGAAAATCCAGCCAGTAAATAGAAGAACAAAAGTAGGCAAAATGGAAACGTAAAAACTTTATAAAAAGAACACATGGTAACTTGAATACATGTACCTATAGGTCAAAGACTAAGTATCATAAGGATTAGGATAGCACTGCAAAATGTAAATGTTAAAAATCTTGATGAAATAGAAGTGACCATAGAATGGAAAAACTGAGCATTTGAGGAGAAGAAAGTATAAAGTATTAATGACTGAATCTTTCATAGAATTCAGTCATTTAATACTGAATTTGAGTATAAAGTGACTCAATTCTTTCACTATTTTTTGTAACTTCAGTTTTCTTAATAGTAAATGACATTGACAGTGTTCTGAGTAAAAAAAAATTATCTGATGATTAATGTTCTTTGATTTTACTTTATATTACTTCATGTCATTCAAAATTATTTTATTTAAAAATAGCATATAGATTATGTTCTCACTTTTAAATAATCCTGCCCATCTAACTCAAACTATAGCATAATTCTATTGGCTGTGAGCAACCAACAGTTGTACATGAGAGGTAAATTTTGAGAGATGTATGACTTCTTTTATGTTACTCTTCCATATCACTAATATTTTTGTAGTAAAATTGTATTACTTTATAAAACAATGCAATGATTCTTAAAAATTAATTTGTTAAGGTATTAAGCACAAAGAACAAAACACCAAAACTGCTGTATTCCATAAATATCTTTTTCCCTCTGGATATAATATGCATTTTCTACACCATTGAAATTGCAATTAATAACACAATGACTTTGAGAGTTATTGTATCTTTATTGATTTATCTATGTCTTTCCTCATGATATACATAGCATCTCCAAGGAAGATGCTGCCTCTTTCAATTCACAGATTCCTACACAATGCATAGCATAATTTCTTGAATGGATATTCAACAAATGTATATAAATATATTTTAAAATACATTTATATCACAGAATGAGAAAAAACATCTGGCAGAAAACATATGGGAATCATACACAAGTTCTATATGAATCATCAGCATAATTCTGCTTTTCTCCATGTAGTGTTTCACCCAGCCTCAATGCTAAATAAATATTTATTAAACAAACACAAACATAGTGTTATAATTCAGCATTTCTATATTTGAGGAACAGTAGAGGAAGAATTTTCCTATCTTACACATGGCCAGAGTAAGTTGCCATTTAGTTCTGGAATAATTAAAAATAAAACTAATAACAAATTATCAAGTGCTTAATATATACTAGGACCCCTGCTGTTTTACATATGTTATTTCACTTAATCGTCTAAATTTACCCTATTAACTTACCCTAATTACTCTAATATTATTCTTATCTTATTTTACAGATGAGAAAACTAAATTTGATTTTGGAATTAGGATTCCAGCACAGGCGGTCTGACTCTACAGTCTGCACTTTTAACCTCTAATAGCAGAGGACACAATAACATTATTTAAAAGGTTAAAATAGATTCTCTGTAGTGCTATGAGCTAGATTAGTCTCTATTAAGCAGATTATGAGTTAAAATCAAATATGGAAAGTATGTGAAATTCACTGGGAGCCTGGTTTCCTATCAAGGAAAAAAGAGGAAATAAACCAACTCTACAGGAGTATGGATGTCTGTGAAGAATGTACATTACTTCCTTCCTGACTAGAACTTAAATCACTGAAATTATAGATCAAGCTATAAGGATGTATTAAAGCACAGAATGAATACTGCCCCATTATATAGTTGGATATCACAGTACCGTAGGGAGATAACCATAGAAAATCAATTCTAGAGACAATCATAACCTATCTTTCAAAATTTCCCAAGGAAATTAGACAGGAAGTTTCTCTCAACACTTAGAGCCCATTTTTTTCTTAAGCTAAAATTGTGCCTTCCTTTAAAATTTATATTTGACTTGTACTTAGTAACCTCTGTTTGCCAATTTTCAGAAACTAAGAATAGCATTAAATCCCTCTCTTTCCTATGGATTTCATTATTTCAGGCTTTTTAATTTTATCAAATATTATTTATTGAGATGTTTCATGAACCAGTTATGTTTCTAAGCATTTAACATGCATTGCTTCATTTACTATTCATAAAACAGTATGGAGTTGGCCTTGTTATTTTTGTTTTACTGATGATCACATTGATTAACTTGTCATGGCTGGAAGATAGTAAATGGTCTTTGAGTTACCTTCCAATCTTTTTGTATAAAATTGTGTTGAGTCAAAATACAAAAGTTAATTAAAAGGCCTTTCACAGCCATGACTTTCTTTTTCCTTATTCTAGAAAAAAGCCTATCCTTGAGTAACAACTGAATTGCAGACTCAACAACAGTTCTCTATGATTTCTCAAGAGGAGCCTACTAGCCTTGAAATGAACTTCGTTTTATGCACTTGAACTATATCAAACCTAAATCATTATTCTGCCCATTTAAAGAGGGTTATTGTTATTAATGTTGGCCAAATTTTATAGGCTGTGAAATGAAATCATAAAGGATGAACCTGAAATATAGAAACATAGAAAGTTCATTCCTGTAAAGTGTCATCAAGATAAAGGGAAATTGCTACTTAAGAAGCAATTATGGTCTGCAAATAAATTATTTAAAATGTAAATCTCAGGTCTAGCAACATAAAGTAAATGCCAGCTTATACTACAACGGTAGGAACAAAATATACTTAAATTTATTATAAAGTGTCCCTTAAGATTCCATAATGATGCCTTTTTAATTTCTCTTACAAAATACTGAACATATCTTCAAGTTTGAAGAAAATTTGTACTAATAACTGATATTAATAATTGCTTTTGCTATGAGATTAAATTAGACTACATATTGCCAAAAGAAAGAGACTGATCATGAATCTAAATATTTCCTATTATATATGCACAGCTTCAAATGGCAGATTTTCCTCTTTTTGAGTAAGATCTCATCTCTTACCCATGTTTGTGTATAATGGAGAAAGACTGAATGATGCATCTTTTCAATATTACAGTTTTCTAACTGGTAACCAAAGTGCAGAAGAAAACAAAAATACACAAAGAAATAACTTAGAGCCATCACGCACTTATTAGAAATGACATGAACATTAATCTTGATCTAATCATCAGATCAGATCAGTCGCTCAGTCGTGTCCGACTCTTTGCGACTCCATGAATCACAGCACGCCAGGCCTCCCTGTCCATCACCAACTCCCGGAGTTCACCCAGACTCACGTCCATCGAGTCGGTGATGCCATCCAGCCATCTCATCCTCTGGCGTCCCCTTCTCCTCCTGCCCCCAATCCCTCCCAGCATCAGAGTCTTTTCCAATGAGTCAACTCTTCGCATGAGGTGGCCAAAGTACTGGAGTTTCAGCTTTAGCATCATTCCTTCCAAAGAAATCCCAGGGCTGATCTCCTTCAGAATGGACTGGTTGGATCTCCTTGCAGTCCAAGGGACTCTCAAGAGTCTTCTCCAACACCACAGTTCAAAAGCATCAATTCTTCGGCGCTCAGCCTTCTTCACAGTCCAACTCTCACATCCATACATGGCCACAGGAAAAACCATAGCCTTGACCAGACGAACCTTTGTTGGCAAAGTAATGTCTCTGCTTTTGAATGATCTAATCATACACAAATGTATATCATTATTCAAATTATATAGGTAACTGAATTGGTCTTATACTCTAATTTGTACTCTAGTACAAAAGGAGAACAAAACTAAGGATTTTCCAAAGGCAATAAGGTAGCAAAATACACCATCACTCATATTTCTCCTCCACAAAAGTTGGTTAATTTCACTTATTAATAGTGGCCAAAAGCTTCCCTAGTGGCTCAGACAGTAAAGCGTCTGTCTGCAATGCAGGAGACCTGGGTTTGATCCCTGGGTTGGGAAGATCCCCTGGAGAAAGAAATGGCAGCCCACTCTAGTATTCTTGCCTGGAAAATCCCATGGACCACAGAGTCTGGTAGGCTACCATCCATGGGGTTGCAAAGAGTCAGACATTACTGAGCGACTTCACTTTTACTTTCAAAAGTACCAGGCATTTTCTGTGTATTTCTGTGTAGCATCCCACACCTTCCTGGCCCAGGAGCTTCAGCTTCATGTTCAGTTGTTAACCACACTGACCACTTCCAACCTCTACTGTGCCTCTGAAGAATTCCTCTGTATCTGAGAGAGCTTCTGTGTGCCTACTCAGCTTGGAAGTGCTGGGGAGTTAGAGCATGGAGGGCTGGGGGCAACCCTCAGTCAATGAGGGATGTAAGTCAGTTTGTAAATAGGTCAGCTTCCCCATCCTTCAGTGCAACAGTTCTTATGTTTGTTCTACACAGTAACGAGAAGGTTCCCAGTGGTACTGAATTAGGCTTGCCCATCACATTATTCTGCTTATTAATATACACAGTATTTGCTTTTCCCCCTTTCTTGTCTCACATTCCCAATTCTCTTACTAGTGCTTCACGGGCTAATCTTTAAACTACTTGCTCTCATGCCCATTTCTTAGCGTCTTCTTCAGGAGAAATCTCTATAAACATAGTTGTTAATTTAGTTCTTCTTTTCAAATACAGCAAGGTACCAACATATCACTTTAAGATAATACTTTTCAACATGGGGAGGAACAGCTACCAGCAAAAAATGCAGAACTGTCCCCTTTCTTTTTCCTTTTAAGATGCAAATAAGTGCTTTTATGCTTCACAGAACAACCTTGAAAGAGAAATTTTTCTGTAAAGAAAGCATGGTGTAGTTACAGGATTATTTTGCAAAGACCTCCTATCCCCTCATATATAAACTGCAAATCTCATTCAACTCCCATCTCTATCACTCTTTATGGCTAATGCAAATTTATAATAGTTTATTTAAAATTATAAACATAAAAGGTACTAGATTTGTGAGTTTTTTTTTTTTTTGATCTGTGAGGTTTTAAAATGTTTCAAACTTACTTAGTAAAAATTGATGGAATTCTATTTCTGCAATGTCCATATCCCTTCCCTCCTTTTATTGCCATTACTCTATAGATTACTGAATTGGACGACATTGACCACGAGACAGCCCATTATTTGATATTCCTTTAAGAAAAGAATACTGTGATCAAATAAAATATGATATACTGCAAATTTTAAGATAAATTCTGATTCCAGAGAATTTGACTACCTAAAATAAAACACATTATCAAAATCAATTAAATATGGGAGTAGTATCAGCTCATACAATATCTTCGGTGTTTCTCATTTCTCCAACTCACACTTAAAAATGAGTCCTTCCCTATAGATTTCATCACCCAGGCTCCCAAGCCCACTCCAATGGAAAGCACCATCAGAACACCAGAAGGGGAAAGAAAGGAACAGTAGGGTTATTTATTGGTCCTGTCACTCACTCCCCCATTCTAATTTTGGCAGAGCTGTTTTTTCGTCTATGATTCTTCTGTGGTTTCAATTTTCATGCATCTCTGGCAATCATCTTTTCTCCACTTCCCTCACTGGCCTAGTAAAAGATTTGTTCTTAGTCTTCAAATGGTTCACTAACCCTCTTTGGGTTCTTCCCTGCACATCATAATAAATTTTTTCAGTTGAATTATTTGACAGTGGCATCTGTTTCTTGCTGGGATCCTAATAAATACAGGTATCAGGGGTGGTCCAGGAAATAGACTCTATAAAATGGATTTTAGAATTGGGTTAATCTCAATAATTATGGAGAACACAAGCAACCTCTCATCAAGGGAAAATAGTACACGGGAAATGTAGGGCACAAGGGAGCACCATAATGGCATAGTAGTATAATGGATAGATTGTCAGTGGAGGAGAAAGTTTTGGGAGATCAAGTGTCTATGGTGGCAACAGGGATTACAGAGATGGAGCAAGTTGGTATTATGACTTCTCTGTTCTAGAGAGCAAGCTTTCACACAAAGACAGAGCTACAATTCCAGTAGTAGGCAAAATCGTCCAAGAATCATAAACTAATATAAAAGCACTATTTAGAAAGTTGTGGAATCCTAAGACTTGAGATCTAGAAAGACTAGGGCAGAGATGAGGCTAAAAATTTTAGCTCCCAAATATCCCTGCATCTTTTTTAACCAAGGGAATCTGTGCTCCTTGTAAGAACAAGTAAATAAAAATTAAATTGAATCAAATTAAAAGTTTTCAAGAGCTTTTGAGGCAACTGCCCCATCAGTGATGTCAACTTTTCTCGGTATCCATGCCAACATCCCTCACTGACTGCCTCTAATACCAATAACTAAAGTTAGATCCCATAAGTGAAAGGAATATTCTAGAGAAACTATTTCAAACATAGCAATTATTACAGGACCTTACCCATATATATCAGCATGAGCCTGGAAAGTATTATGGAATGGATTTTAAAAGTTATTAGACCAAGGAGGGAAAAACAGAGGATTAAATCCAACTGAATTCATCAAAATAGTTACACTCATATAGGAGGCAGAATGTGATGTGTTATCTCAAGTACCTAAGTGGCATTTGCAGCCAATTATGATGTATAATCAAAGCCTGGACTCCATGGTGGCTTACAATAAACGTGACTACAATGCTAGAATTTGCCTACTATGATGGAAAGAAGAGGTCAGCATGCAAGGTTTTTTTTTTTTTTTTTTTTTTTTTTTGTAAAGGGCTAGTTAATACTCTAGGCTGTGTGGGCCACACACAATACATTCATTATTTTTCTTTGTTCCTTTTTTTTTCTTTTCTTCCTCTTTTACCTTTTTCTTTCTCTCTCTTTCTTCCTCCCTCCCTCCCTTCCTTCTTTTACTCCTCCTGCTTTACTTTTTTCTTTCTTATAGCCCTTTAAAATGTAAAAACTATTCTTGCCTTACAGGCTGTACACAGACAGCCCATCAGCTGGATTCCGCTTGCTGGCTATAGTGTGCTGACCCTTGCTGTAGAGTATTCTGACATTTCCTCCAGTGAGCATTAAAACATTCACTCATGAAAAGCTCTGTGATGTCTGTCCTCTGTAGCCCAGAGACAATGATGAAAACGGGACTGCTGACCTGAAGGTTTTGATGTCAATGGGGGAATAATGAAGTCTGGACTGGTAGAGAATAAACGGCAACACTTCATCATTACTGGCAATTTAAGTAATCAAAGTGTTTTCCACTACAGGATCTGTTATGGTAACTAATTGATCTGAAGGTCCTTAGGAATGAAATATATGCACAGCCTATGAAGCTTCAGTTTCACCTTTTTAAACAAAACAACTCTAGGTTTGCTGCAGAAACTGACCGAAGCTGCAATAGTGGAGATTCACAGCCTCCTATCTGGTTTACAGTCTCAGACCCTTTGGACTTAGGGAAGCCCAGATTTCTCTGAGAAAGATTCTTCTATGCTTTCAACACAAGAAATCTTTTCCAAAGCATTCCCCCAGAGACTTGCAGCCATATGCTCCATCATTTTTTTTTCCTTTGAAGTTTTTTTCTTTTTTTTATGTATAAATTTATTTATTTTAATTGGAGGTTAATTAATTTACAATATTTTTATGGAGCCCAAATGCCACAATAGCACACTGGTAAAAGGGAACTTAAGGAAGTTAGATGTAATAATAAATAACACCTTGCTTGGGGATATATCTAATCACAGTTTCAGTGGACCTACAGAGCTATCCTGTGGGATTTTTATTTTAAGCCAGGGATGTATGTGGGCAATACATATATGCAGCAAATGGCTGAAGGATATTATTGTAGGAAGTGAAAAATATACGTCTCTGGAACTGTTCAACCCCATCCCCATCACCACCACCCATATAGTAAGTAAGCTAAAACAAATTACTACATGACTTGTGTCTGAAAATATACTGGCACTAGTTCAAGGTAAGTGATCGCTGCATTTCAGCCCACTCATTGTTGTTCCCAGAGAGAATGGGGAAAGGAAATTCTCCCAGTTTGTAGAACTTTGGGCAGTATCTAATTGTCCACTTTACTTTGAAGAAAAGGCTTAAACTGTGGATCTACTTCAAGTAAAAGAATAAAAAGAAAAAAATATGCTCATTTCACTAACCTAGACTAGGTTACTAATTAAGGAAATATATCTTGGGAACATGTGCTTATAAGTTACTTCCTTCCATGCAAATGCCCTTGTATTCTTTGTGGCTTATCTAAAAGCAAGTTAGACAGAAACTACATTAGCCAATGCCAACGTTATGAATACTAAAGACAATATCTGATTTTCCCTCCACTTTATTCTTTTCTCCTATATCTCAACTGCTTAACAACTTATGCATGGACGAAGGATATTTACTGTTCCATCCCCACCTCCATCTTCAATACAAGTCCCTGAGGTTTTTACTGAAAAGTGGCTTTGTCACTAAATGCTATGTAGCTCAGGCCCCAGAGGCAGAAACCGTCTTTAGCCATATAGGCTAGATGTGTTTTACCAATGGATGCCACAAAGATCAGTGACAAAACCAGACTGAACTGGCTAGATTCAAGACAGTGGGCAAATTAGGCTCAAATCACCGCTTTCCCAGCCTTGATTTATCTCTGTATTTCCATACCAACTCCTGAGAGCTGAAGGGCACTTCCCCTGATTTACCTCTGTGTTTGTTTCAAAACTACCTGGTGTCTGGCAGAGATGCTCTGCAGCTGCATTTTGAGAGATCTATGCTCTGAGAGATAGACAGCAGTCAACCACCCCAAACCAACTCTGACGAACACAGGACCTGCCTGCGCACGTGAAAGCTGGAGATGACCTAAAGTTATCTTTGCTTCATTACCATGCTCTGATCTCTGCCCAAAGCAGGTTTTGTGCTCTCCTGAGCACAATGTCTGCCTGTGTAAAGGAACCTGGAAGCCTATGCATGCCCAGCTGCCTCCAGCTACCCCAGGAAATGTCCACCCTTTTCCTAAAGCCCTGATGACCTGTCTGCCTTCTACCCCTTAAAATACCCCTCTTCCCCTCCCTTAGGGGAGGAGGTACCTTTACAGCACGAGTCCTCCTTCTCCATTCCCATTTAAACAACTGAATAAAAGCTCGTCTTGTTTGAATCTGAGCAGGAAAGAATTCATTGACCAAGCCATCTTCAATTCAGTTACAGTGGAGCCTGGAGTCTAATTAGGTAACAACTTAACACTTGATTGTAAATGTGGCACATTTCAAAGTAATGTACACTGGAATTACAATCATAATAATAAGAAGAAATGCATTCATATGAATATTATGAGGGTTTTTTTTCCTATTCACAGGGTTACAGTTTTAAGAAAAATATTTTAATTTAGTTTTAGTCAAAAACAAAATTTTAAGCTTGAGAAGACATAATTGCACTCATCTCACATGCTAGCAAAGTAATGCTCAAAATTCTCCAAGCCAAGCTTCAACAGTACGTGAACCATGAACTTCCAGATATTCAAGGTGGATTTAGAAAAGGCAGAGGAACCAGAGGTCAAATTGCCAACATCTGATGGATCATTGAAAAAGCAAGAGAGTTCCAAAAAAACATCTAATTCTGTTTTATTGACTATGGCAAAGCCTTTGATTGTGTGGATCACAACAAACTGTAGAAAATTCTTAAAAAGATGGGAATACCAGACCACCTTACCTGCCTCCTGAGAAATCTCTATGCAGGACAAGAAGCAACAGTTAGAATTGGACATAGAACAACGGGGTGGTTTCAGATTGGGAAAGGAGTATGTCAAGGCTCTATGTTGTCACCCTGCTGATTTAACTTATATGCAGAGTACATCATGAGAAATGCTGGACTGGATGAGGCACAAGCAGGAATCAAGATTTCCAGGAGAAATATCAATCACCTCAGATATGCAGATGACAGCACCCTTATGGAAGAAAGCAAAGAGGAACTAAAGAGCCTCTTGATGAGGGTGAAAGAGGAGAGTGAAATAGCAGGCTTAAAATTCAACATTCAAAATACAAAGATCATGGCATCCGCTCCCATCACGTCATGGTAAATAGATGGGGAAACAATGGAAATAGTGGCAGACTTTATTTTCTTGGACTGCAAAATCACTGCAGATGGTGACTGCAGCCATGAAATTAAAAGATGCTTCTTGCTCCTTGGAAGAAATGCTATGACAAACATAAGCAATGTATTAAAAAGCAGGGACATTACATTACTGACAAATGTCCACCTAGTCAAAGTTATAGTTTTTCCAGTAGTCATGTATGGATGGGAGAGTCGGACCATAAAGAAAGCTGAGTGCCAAAGAATTGATGCTTTTGAACTGTGGTGTTGGAGAATACTCTTGAGAGTCCCTCGGACTTCAAGGAGATCCAACCAGTTAATCCTAAAGTAAATCAGTCATGAATAGTCATTTGAAGGACTGATGCTGAAGCTGAAGTTCCAATACTTTGACTACCTGATGAGAAGAACTGACTCCTTGGAAAAGACCCTGATGCTGGGAAAGATTGAAGGCAGGAGAAGGGGATGGCAGAATATGAAATGGTTGGATGGCATCACCGACTGATGAGTTTTAGCAAGCTCTTGGAGTTGGTGATGGACAGGGAAGCCTGGCATGCTGCAGTCCATGGGGTCACAAAGAGTCGGACACAACTGAGCAACTGAACTGACTGAATATTTTGTACAAGACTAAATTCTAAACTGTTTTCTAAACTAAAATAATAAAACAATGGGGAATCCTGATGGGACTATGTTAATTAATATCTGACATTTGGAAGTTTATAAAATCTATGTACAAATTCTTATAAAAATATGAACGTCTAGACAAAGAACATGACTTCAGAATGTGGAGAACCAGAAAGAATTATTACAATTTTTTCTGTATTTCTTCTCTCTTATTAAAGTGTGCAGGATACTGTCCATTAAAAACTGAAGCTCTATATCATATAAAAGTGTTAAAGACAGAGCTGTTATCAAGAATGTATGAAAATAAATGTTTTATATTTAATCTTAAACAATTTTAGTAATCTATTTTATTTTTGATTCTAATCGCTCAATTACTTACACTTAAGTATGTTGGATCACAACAAACTGTGGAAAATTCTGAAAGAGATGGGAATACCAGACCACCTGATCTGCCTCTTGAGAAACCTGTATGCAGGTCAGGAAGCAACAGTTAGAACTGGACATGGAACAACAGACTGGTTCCAAATAGGAAAAGGAGTTCGTCAAGGCTGTATATTGTCACCCTGTTTATTTAACTTATATGCAGAGTACATCATGAGAAATTCTGGGCTGGAAGAAACACAAGCTGGAATCAAGATTGCCGGGAGAAATATCAATAACCTCAGATATGCAGATGACACCACCCTTATGGCAGAAAGTGAAGAGGAACTCAAAAGCCTCTCGATGAAAGTGAAAGTGGAGAGTGAAAAAGTTGGCTTAAAGCTCAACATTCAGAAAACAAAGATCATGGCATCTGGTCCCATCACTTCATGGGAAATGGATGGGGAAACAGTGGAAACAGTGTCAGACTTTATTTTTTTGTGCTCCAAAATCACTGCAGATGGTGACTGCAGCCATGAGATTAAAAGACGCTTACTCCTTGGAAGGAAAGTTATGACCAACCTAGATAGCATATTCAAAAGCAGAGACATTACTTTGCCAACAAAGGTTCATCTAGTCAAGGCTACGGTTTTTCCTGTGGTCATGTATGGATGTGAGAGTTGGACTGTAGAAGGCTGAGCACCGAAGAATTGATGCTTTTGAAGTGTGGTGTTGGAGAAGACTCTTGAGAGTCCTTTGGACTGCAAGGGGATCCAACCAGTCCATTCTGAAGGAGATGAGCCCTGGGATTTCTTTGGAAGGAATGATGCTAAAGCTGAAACTTCAGTACTTTGGCCACCTCATGTGAAGAGTTGACTCATTGGAAAAGACTGATGCTGGGAGGGATTGGGGGCAGGAGGAGAAGGGGACAACAGAGGATGAGATGGCTGGATGGCATCACTGACTCGATGGACGTGAGTCTGGGTGAACTCCGGGAGTTGGTGATGGACAGGGAGGCCTGGCATGCTGCGATTCATGGGGTCGCAAAGAGTCGGACACAACTGAGCAACTGAACTGAACTGAACTGAAGTATGTTGGAAAGGGATAGCTATCCAAATACTGAATTTTCCCTTATATTTTTTTTGTCTAAGCATGTACAAGTAACATACTATTAGTATTTAAAATTTTTACTACTTGAACTTGAGGCATTCCTACATCTTGATGTAGCTTAACATTGTTAGCAAAGTTGAAAAATCATCAACAGATACTTCAAAATACAGACAGAGATGGAACATATCTTCATTTACTGGAAATTCTCAATACTTCTGGACAGTCATATTTAAGAGGCCATTGGCCTTACCTTTGTATCATCCTGATCCTCACTACTCTAACATTTCCTAGTTCTCACTCATCACTTCAATTTTCAGATTGGATGTTTTGAAATTCAACATGATAATTTATCATAACTGTCCATAATTATCATAATGTTGATTAAAAATACCTCTATATCAATTCCCTAATCATTTATATTTTTCATATGTTTACTTGAAAATCATTTAATGATTATCATAAAAACAATTATTCAGACTTTAGAAAATATAAAGATCATGGAGCACAATTCTTACCCTTAAAGGGACTTAAATACTAGAAAAAAGGAATGCATTTTTACAAATTCTCTTAACACAAGGTAGTTTATTTTAGTATCTCATTAAGACCTGTGGTTTAATAGTCTAGTTTATCCTAGGGTTAATTACAAATACAATCTTGGGAATAAAATGTCAATAAATCTACAAATATAACAAAATGCAGAACTGAACTTACACATCTAAAATATATAAATTTTACAAAATCCCTGTTTCACATTAAAAAATCTAAAAATGTATCATGAATTAATAGGCAAACCACAGTGAACATATAAAACCATGTATTAAAATGTGAACTGCTTTACTAATGTACACACAAACTCACAATTCCAGACAAATATTATCAATACTTTTTAGTGAAGGGCTATGATACACTATGATTTTTCTTCTTACACTGTCCTATATTTTTTAAATGTTCTACATTTTATAAGAAAACACCCCTAAAAACAATCCTATATCATTCTTTTCATGGCAAACTAACCTGATGTCAACCCAATTTTTACCAGTAGGAGAAAATGGCCTCAAAATAATTCCCTTCCAGGGTTAAAAAATAGTTCATGTTCTCAGAGATTAGAACAAAGTGGGAGCATAAAATAATATTAATGGCCTTTTCCAGGGAGTGCACATCTAAATCAGTTGTCTTTCAAAATATTGTTGTCCTCTGAATGGTTAGGACGGAATCAAGCCTTATGTAATGAAAGCAGAAGGCACCTAGCACCAGGCTTAGCAGAACTTTAGACAAATATTTCAGGAACAGTCCTCACTCCATCTTTTTGAAGTTCTTCAACCTGGTTAGGTTGTATCTTGGTTATTTCTGTTTGTTTACCTGAAAGTGTGCAGAAACTGAACCCGAATTCCTAGGGATAAAATACTGAGCCTGTGTGCTGGGTTCAGGCCTGGCTTCCAGCACTCATTGATGTGTATGGCAGTGATGATGACGATGACGATAATAATTACAATTATGGCTACAAAGGTGTAGCGAGTGCCTAATACGTGCCAACTATTCTGGAGTCTGACAAGCACTAATTCCTTTTAACCTCATAGCACCCCTGTGAACAAATGTTCTTATCCTATTTTGCAGTTGTGGTGATGAGGCAGTAAGAAAGTAAACAGCTTGCAAAAGTTCACACATCTGTACTATTAAAAATTATAATCACAGCAGCAGCAGGTAGCGTTAATGACAAGGAGTACTAAGCTGGTAAAATCAACAAATATGGTCAAACAATAATGGGACTTTCATTTTTGTATTGCTATTAAAACAACAACGAATTCCAGAGAGATGTTCCAATAATGAATAAGTATATATATTACCAATGATATCTACTTAAGGATAATCGTGATATCATGCTTTACAATGGTTGTTTTCTTCCTGTGGTTACATCCAGTGTTTTAACTAGGCTGATGGTGTATGAATTTTTGAAGGATGGGGTCTTATTTGCCACATTCATGATATTCCTTGCTCCTGTTGAGTCCACACGTGTTTAGAAGTCTGTACTGCTTTTCTATTGTTGCTGTAAAAAATTACTGCAGTGACTTAAAAGCCACAGAAATGTATTGCCTTACAGTACTGGAAGTTATAAGTGTGAAATGAGTCCCACTAGGCTAAAGTCAAGACATAAACAGGACCATGCTCCTTCTGGAAGCCTTAAGGAAGAATTCATTGCTTGCATTTTTCCAGCTTCTTGAAGCCCTCTACAGTTCTTGGCTCATGCCCCATTTCCCCATCTTCAAGCCAGCAACATCAGGCTGAGTTCTTCTCATGCAACCATGTCTCCAGCAGCATGAGAATGCTGCCTCCCTCTTTCACATATATTGGATCTACCTGAATAATCCATGATACTCTCCCCATCTCAAGGTAAACTGATTAGCAATCTCAATTTCATCTGTAACCTTTAATCCTTTTCTTTGTCATAGAAGGAAGAGGAGGAGAAAGGGAAGACAGATGGCATCACTGACTCGATGGACATGAGTTTGAACAAGTTCTGGGAGCTGGTGATGGACCGGTAAGCCTGGCATGCTGCAGTCCATGGGGTTGCAAAGAGTCAGACATGACTAACCTACCGAACTGAACTGAACATATTCTCAGGTGCAGAGATTAGGATGTAGATATCTTTGGGGAGCTCAGTGGTAAAGAATCTGCCTTTCAATGCAGGAGACATGAGTTCAACCCCTGTGTTGGGAAGACTGTCCAGAGAAGGAAATGGCTACTCTCGCCTGGAAAATCCCATGGACAGAGGGATTCCTGGTGGGCTACAGTCCATTGGGTCTCAAAAGAGTTGAACCTGACTGAGCAACTAAAAAACAACAATCTTAGGGAACCATTACTGTGTGCACCACAACATATGAACACTGCTTTCAGCTCTGGTTCCTTCTCTCCTTTAACTACAGCCTTCTGACATAAAACAGATAGATATACAAGCAAGAACACTCTCTGCTTCTCCTCACACAGTATTTGCAGGATAACCTTGATTAAACAGCTTAAATGATCATTGTTTACATTTCTCATTGAGTCAAAGTAAATGATATGTTAGAAGAATTTTCTAAGAGTCAATTAGTAGGGGTTTGAAAATTCCTTTGAGAATGCAAAGTATTAGACAGATGCAAATTATTAGCCTTGCATTCTTAAACTACTCTATTGCAGGCATTTTACAGTATATTTTAATCACATCTGTATTACAGCTTTGATAATTTTAAATACCTTAACGGCCTTTATGAAAGACATTTTTTCTAGCATTTCATTGTAGATATTTCACTTCCTATTCATTCATCTCTAAGGACCTTGAAAGTAGCAAAACTCTCTAAATTTTTATAATTATCAGTTGGAAACTGTGGTTGTCTATTCTATAACTTATTAAGAATGTTTCTAAGTGGATCTACTGATAAGTAATGGTATCTTATATGTTGTACATTATTCTATTAAAATGACTTTCTGTATATATGGCTATTTATTGAATAAAAAAGGAAATGTTCACCTGAGAGGGATACCTGCTTGACCTGGATGTATATCTGAGTTTGCGTGAGAAAGAAGTGAGTTCACTACAGAGACGCATACAGTGGCCAAGAGGCCAAGCTTTAGAGTCAGGCTGTCATGGAGTCCAATTGGGCAAATAATTAACATCTCTGAAACTAGATTACCTACTTGTAACATTTGGATAATAGAACTTATGAAATTGGTTGTTGTGAAAATTAAATAAGATAAAGAATGTTGAGCATTTATCACAGTGCCTGACACCTGTCAGCTCTAAATAAAACTTCCTTTCAAACTTCTGTAATGTGAAATCTGCCTTTCAAGAGGGCATTTGCCAGAGGTAGGATGCCAATTCCTGGGACACAGTGACTGGAAGTCATAGAGGGAATGTCACTCCCTTTAGAACACTTCTCCAATCCTGACTCCTTCAAGGCCTATATTCCAGTTTGGAGCTCCTGCGACTTCATGAACTCCACCACTATCAAGGACAGAGTGACCCAGGTGCTCAGAGCTTGTCCTTAGCTACTTTTTTCAAATTATTTGATTTTCAATCTGTGTATTTGTATGGTCACCATCTACTAATGGCAAGAGGTAATGATTTTATATTTATGGTAGTGATAGAATCTTTTTAAATGTATCATATTTAAGCTAAAAAAAATTTAGCAAAAAGAAAACATTTTCTTAAACAAGATTATGGGTAGTATAGTCAAAAACTGGGGAAGGTCTTCAGTTCAGTTTAGTTTAGTCGCTCAGTCAAGTCCGACTCCTTGTGAGCCCATGAACCACAGCACGCCAGGCTCCCTGTCCATCACCAACTCCCGGAGTTCACTCAAACTCACATCCATTGAGTTGGTGATGCCATCCAGCCATCTCATCCTCTGTCCTCCACTTCTCCTCCTGCCCCCAATCCCTCCCAGCATCAGAGTCTTTTCCAATGAGTCAACTCTTTGCATGAGGTGACCAAAGTACTGGAGTTTCAGCTTTAGCATCACTCCTTCCAAAGAACACCCAGGTTTGGTCTCCTTTAGAATGGACTGGTTGGATCTCCTTGCAGTCCAAGGGACTCTCAAGAGTCTTCTCCAACACCACACTTCAAAAGCATCAATTCTTTGGCACTCAGCTTTCTTCACAGTCCAACTCTCACATCCATACATGACCACAGGAAAAACCATAGCCTTGACTAGACGGACCTTTGTTGGCAAAGTAATGTCTCTGCTTTTCAATATGCTATCTAGGTTGGTCATAACTTTCCTTCCAAGGAGTAAGCGTCTTTTAATTTCATGGCTGCAGTCACCATCTGCAGTGATTTTGGAGCCCCTCAAAATAAAGTCTGACACTGTTTCCACTGTTTCCCCATCTATTTGCCGTGTAGTGATGGGACCAGATGCCATGATCTTCATTTTCTGAATGTTGAGCTTTAAGCCAACATTTTCACTCTCCTCTTTCACTTTCATCAAGAGCCTTTTCAGTTCCTCTTCACTTTCTGCCATAAGGGTGGTGTCATCTGCATATCTGAGGTTACTGATATTTCTCCTGGTAATCTTGATTCCAGCTTGTGCAGTTCTTCCAGCCCAGCATTCTCATGATGTACTCTGCATATAAGTTCAATAAGCAGGGTGACAATACACAGCCTTGACGTACTCCTTTTCCTATTTGGAACCAGTCTGTTGTTCCATGTCCAGTTCTAACTGTTGCTTCCTGACCTGCATATAGGTTTCTCAAGAGGCAAGTCAGATGGTCTGGTATTCCCATCTCTTGAAGAATTTTCCACAGTTTATTGTGATCCACACAGTCAAAGGCTTTGGCATAGTCAATCAAGCAGAAATAGATGTTTTTGGAACTCTCTTGCTTTTTCGATGATCCAGTGGATGTTGGCAATTTGATCTCTGGTTCCTCTGCCTTTTCTAAAACCAGCTTGAACATCTGGAATTTCACAGTTCACGTACTGCTGAAGCCTGGCTTGGAGAATTTTGAGCATTACTTTATTAGCGTGTGAGATGAGTGCAATTGTGCAGTAGTTTGAGCATTTTTTGGCATTGCCTTTCTTTGGGATTGAAAATGAAATGAAATTCATTTCATTCATTTCATTTCAAATGATTGAAAATTGAAAAGAAAACGGACCTTTTCCAGTCCTGTGGCCACTGCTGAGTTTTCCAAATTTGCTGGCATATTGAGTGCAGCACTTTCACAGCATCATCTTTCAGGATTTGAAAGAGCTCAACTGGAATTCCATCACCTCCACTAGCTTTGTTCGTAGTGATGCTTTCTAAGGCCCACTTGATTTCGCAGTCCAGGATGTCTGGCTCTTGATGAGTGATCACACCATCGTGATTATCTTCGTTGTGAAGATCTTTTTTGTACAGTTCTTCTGTGTATTCTCGCCACCTCTTCTTAATATCTCTGCTCTGTTAGGTCCATACCATTTCTGTCCTTTATCGAGCCCATCTTTGCATGAAATCTTTCTAATTTTGGTATCTCTAATTTTCTTGAAGAGATCTCTAGTCTTTCCCGTTCTATCATTTTCCTTTATTTCTTTGCTTTGGAACGTCTTAGGAGAATAAAATTTGCAAAACTCTGTCCCAAGAGACTACTCATGACTGCATTCTAAAATGAGTGGTGACTTTCTGGAATAGCAATTATGCATCAGTAGTCACCCCCAGTCATCAGAGAAAACATTTTTAGCTGCTGCTCGGCCTGCTAACTAGTTCTCATGACTGAATTATTCAGATCTTGACAGGCCGAGGGGTTTTTAGTCACCTGATGTTGAATTAGAGTGAAAATAAAAGGAAATAGAGCTACTTAGCTTGTCCCATCCTATTTCACTTAAATACAGTCCCTGAGAGCTACAGCCAACTTTGTGTATATCCCTGGAGCCTAGCACAGGAGATGCAGGATAAATGAAGGAAGGATAATTACTCCTACACAGGAATGTAGAGAGAGGCATTAGTCCACCCTTTTCTTGACAAATATTCTCAATTCCAAGTGCCTAGAGAAAGCAATTTTAATTTCTGTAGTTTTTTTTTTAAGATAAGAGGTACTAATTGAATTACTAGTATGAGCTTATCATTCTCTTGAATAATTGATGTTATCATCAATATACATAATGCCTCCTGGGCATCGAAGAGGTTGCATTGCTTATAAAAGATGAAGGTCCATTAATGACAAAGCCAGAATTTGATCCCGTTCTGTCAGATGACTTCAAATCAATTGGTACAAAAATGTTTTCTTATGTTCTTAAAAACTTATTGTTTTCTTTCTTTATTATTTTAGGCCCATCAGTTAGGTCCAATTTTGCCTTTAAAAATGTTATATACATACTTATAGGTAAAAAAAAATGTACACAACACCAACATGTAAACAAGATGAAGTTTGGGCAGTATAATGAAATGGAACTTTATGTTTCTTCCTTATATTTCCCAAATTTTCTACAATGAAAACCATCCAGAGTAAGGCTTAGAAGAGTTAATAAAGTTAACTCTTTATTGTTGCAGGGCCAATGAGCATCTTGTAAAAGTTAATTTACATCATCAATCTTTAAAAAACAATATGGCAGACAACACTGGGGACTTGCTTGGCTATAGAACCCTTTCCAAATACTAAAACTGTACTCTTCCCACTGTATCATGATACATTCAAGGAATCGAAGTGACATAAGCATTGGAAAATGTTGAAAACAATGGCAACATAACTTATGAAATATTAAGAAAAATATTTGGGAAAGAGACTCATGCTTTATTTAAATGAAAGTTAAATTATAATTCTTATTTATAATTATAATTTAAATGAGAGTTGAAACTTAGGCAATGTACAGCATGGTCACTACATGTCACCATGGAGTCACTGAAGGTAACATGGTGACTACAGGAACAACACTGAATTGTATACTTAAAACTGGCTAAGACAGTATACATATATTATTTTTAATTGAAATATAATTGACCTACAGCACTGTGTTAATTTCAGGAGCATGACATAATGATGTGACACTTTTGTAAATTACAAATAATCATCATGATAAGTCTAGTTACCATCTGTTAAAATACAAATTTATTACAATATTATTGACTATATTCCCCTTGTTGTACATTTCACCCTGCACACCCAGCACCCCCCGCCCCCTCCACCATGACTCATTTATTTTGTCTGAAAGCTTGCACCTCTTAGTCTCTCTCACCACTCACTCATCCCCTCTCCCTCCTTCTCTATGGCAACCAGTGCTTGTTCTTTGTATCTATGACTTTGTTTTGGCTTTGTTACTATGGATAATTTGTTTTGTCTTCTATATAAGTTAAATCATATTGAATTTGTCTTTCTTTAAGTTAATAAAAATAATTCATTTTTAATTACTTAACTAAAATAATTATTTAAATTAATAAAAATAATCTTGTCTGGAGGATGATCTGTTCTTCTATCCAATAAATCACTGTGGATTTCTTTCTTTTTGTTTCCTTTTGTTTTAAAACATTGTGCAATATATTTAAATGAGGCAAGAGCACAGCAGAAATATTTACAAATGCTACATCACCAAATAGCCATACAAATGTAATTTTAAATTGTATATCCAAATAGTAAATATATTGAAGCAAGAATGCCAAACAAGTAAAAATATTAGAAGTAAACATAGACAAACAAAAATTAGAAGTACATATATCTCTTTTTTCTACTTTTTTAAGCCTGTTACATATTTTCAACTATGGGTATGTATTATTTTAGAAAAAAAGAATAATAAAGAAAATGATTTAATCTTCTAGACATAAATGCAGGATATTAAATTTCATAAACTTTTAGACAATAATAATACTTTTTCTATTTACCCCAAAAGATATTTTAATTAACTAAATAAGTTATATTAAAAGGTTATAGAAATCTTAGTAAAAATAACTAAAGTATTTGTTACCAGATTTAAACATTAACATAATACTGAGAACTGCCTTAAAATTATCTTTGTGTAAAAGGTTCTGTGAGTTTTAAACTTTTTTCATAATCAAAGGCAGTTCATGTGCAAACCAAACAATTAAGAAAGAACTTGGAAACCCCAGGCTGGTTATCTAAGGGTAGATATAGAACTCCAGGGATATTCATAAACAGGGTATTCAGAAATGGCTTCACTTTTACTTATTCTCTTTCATAAACTTAATCAGCAACTCTAATGTCACACTTTGTACTAGCTCATCAGGAAGCATCTATTAATGTGCTTCTCTCTGCTGAACGGATGCTAGAGGTTACCCATTCCTTTAAATAGCATACAATCTATTTGAGTAACAGCAGTCATTTTCATATTAACTTTGTTTTCTATGTGACCTACTAAGTTAGTCCATCTCCAAGACATAAAACTCATTCTCTAAGTTATTTGCATTTATATCAGTTTCTGTTGTTTTAGGTAGAAAAATATTTCAGCAATAATTTATTTGAGTGACTCTTATTAGCCCATATATTTGCCTCAAACATGTGCTTCATTGACAAACATTTCTAACATGAAAGACATTTGTTTATGGCCATGTCAAGTTGTTCTTAATTTTAGAATCTTCTAATGAATGAAATCCCAATAATTAAACAATGTGAGGCCATTTACATAGCATACATGATTATTGAGACAGTGGCAGATTTATACATTTAACATGTGAAAATATCTTTTAAGTCATTTGCTCAGTTAAGATGCACACATGCTATCTGAATATCAACATCATAAACACAACACTCCAAAATACTCTTATCTTAGAATTCCCTAGGTTCTTTCCCAGTTCCATTTCATCCCCACATTTCCTCCTGTTTTCTCTGGCACATCCCATAATAAAAGTCCTACCAGAAAAGTCAGAAATAATCATAAGAGAATTAAAAAAATCAGCAAGTTGTCTGTGCCCTACTTAGCCTGCCAACGCCATTTCCCTATCTATAGCCCCCTCCACTTTCATTTCTGTGATAAGCCTCCTTCCCTTCCGCTCATTTCAAATGTGGTCAACAGCAGAGTGAGAACTTTATTTACCCAATGGGATGAACAGAACTGAAGAAAAAAACTAAAAAGAGTGCCATCAATCTCTGGTTGAAAGAACTCAGGAATCTCAAGAACTCTTTGCCATTTAACAGGGATGATAATTTTTGTGCAAAAGAACTTACTTCTTTTCCAGTGTTGTGATAACAAAGCATACCATGGTTAAAAACATTTATGAGACAATGGCTTCAAGGAAATTGAACAGACACTGTTAGTTGCAGAATTTCTCAGGCTATTTTAATGACCTAATATATGTATATATGATATATATAATATATATATCATATTTATACCTATACATATATATTATATACGATATATATATCAAAACTTATTTCACCACAGAACATCTTTTTTTCCCAAGGAATATATGTGGTACGGAGTAACAGGGGAAACACAGCATTAAAGGAACAAAGCTTGGAAATATGAACTCTAGATTTTTGAGGCATTGACCATCAGCTAAGAGAGGTATGAGTCGCCCTTCATAATGTCCCATGTGGCTGCTGGCCTACCTGCCTTGCAGCAACCATGACAGTCATCAATTACAGAGTACCTGCCTGCTTCAAGTACTACTACATGCTCTTTCTTCATTTCATTGTGAGGTACAGAGAGGTCTTGTAACAGAGTAACTTAAGGTCCTATGACTAACTACGAGGTGATTCTGCTAGGCTTTGAATTCATATTGAGGAGTTCAGAGTCTAGATTTTTATATACACCAGATCAGAGAATTATTCTAAGAGGTCATACAATAAAATACTACATGTGAACATACTTTCTAATGATTCCTCTATGTTTTCACAAGGAGAGCAGAAATGAAATGGGTTTTAACTGCTAGCTTCTCAGAAGGCTGGCCCTCATAAAAGTAAAAGAAAAGCTGTCCCTTTCTTTCCATAATTACAGGAACTGTGGGTTACTCAGAACTAGAAATTTGCTTTGGGGATCCTTCCTGTTATTCTGCTCACCCTTAGATGTCTAGGTGAAACACTGTATAGATTTATACCCTATAAGGAATACACTGCTCAGACATAATTTAAACAATTTCAAATATATCGCTAAAACATTACCTGCACAACTATATCAACTATTATTTAATTACATGATGATATAAGAAATGCCTTCATTGCAAAAGTTCAGAGACTGAGTCAACTACACTACGGTCCAGTTTTTCTGTATGTTCCTCTGTCTTCATAGGGCTGGGAGGGCAGGAAGTATAATATATGGTATAGCTATGAACAAAGTCTCCTTCAAGAATAAAGAAATGAAAATTTACTACATTTTTATTTAAAAAAATATGATGCGTAAACAGAATTAAATTCTCAAAATGAGAAAAATGTTCTTAACCCATTAACTATTTTCCCTAAAGACTACATAGTATTCATATATAGAACCATAGCATTTATTTTCATAACAGATCACAGGTTTCTTCAAGTTCAGTTTGGAGTGAAAACCCAGAGAAACATGTGTTTGAGATATTATACTGTTTAATGTAGTGTTGAGAAAAATTAAACAGGAGAACTGAAAGAACATTTATATGAGGCTCTCAATCCTGAGATTCATATGTATGCGACACCAGAAGTGTGAGAATGAGCCATGTAAACACATTCCTTCTAATAAAAGTGCAAGTTGAATGTAACTTATGCTGAATGTAATATCGGCCATTTGCTAAGCACCTGTTATGAATGCTCTAGGTACTCTACACACAGAATTATATTTATCATCATGAGGCTATAAAATAGGTGTGTTACCCACTCCAGATATAAAAGAATTGGATCCTAGATACGTAATCAGCTCAAAGTCACACAAGTGACAGATTCTATATCTGAGTTGACACAGATTGAGTGCCAAAGAATTGATGCTTTTGAACTGTGGTGTTGGAGAAGATTCTTGAGAGTCCCTTGGACTGCAAGGAGATCCAACCAGTCCATTCTAAAGGAGATCAGTCCTGGGTGTTCTTTGGAAGGAATGATGCTAAAGCTGAAACTCCAGTACTTTGGTCACCTCATACAAAGAATTGACTCATTGGAAAAGACTCTGATGCTGGGAGGGATTGGGGGCAGGAGGAGAAGGGGGCGACAGAGGATGAGATGGCTGGATGGCATCACCAACTCGATGGACATGAGTTTGAGTGAACTCCGGGATCTGGTGATGGACAGGGAGGCCTGGCGTGCTGCAATTCATGGGGTTGCAAAGAGTCGGACACAACTGAGTGACTGAACTGAACTGACAGATAATCAACCCACAAAGGTGAACACAACCAGCAGCCTAAGTTATCTTGTCAAATAAGATGATAAATTTTAACAATGTAAAACTGGAAAAATGTATAGGAAACAGGTAAGAGATTAGGAGATTAGTTTGGTCTATAATACAAACAAAATTTTTGATAAATTTTAAACTGAAACTCTATACGTATGTCCAAAGATCTATCAAGTTCTTTTTAAAAAGGAATTATGTGTCTTTTTTCATTTTAACATCTTATTCAGTTTAATACTAATAAAATATTAGATATTTTCCATCTCATAATTTCAGTGCAAAGGTCACATTTTTCCAATTAATGATTCAACTGAATTAATGAACTAATTTTGTGATAAATATTATCTGGAAAGACATCTCAAATATAGAAAGTAATATCTTGTTACATTTTTTCACAGAAGCACATCAGGAAAGCTCAATCTTCATGTAACTGCAATATGAGTGAGTTGAAAGTTTCCAATTTTGTCAACTGAATTAAATAACCCAAGTTACTATATACTTATTCTAAAACCTTGGACCTTTTGGACACAGAATTTTCTATCCATATTAATCCAACAGAATAGTTAATAACATTTAATGTTGATTGGCGCTAATGGTAAAAAATCGGCCTGCAATACAGGAGACACAAGGGACTCGAGTTCAATCCCTGAGTCAGGAAGATCCCCTAGAGGAGGGCATGGCAACTCATTCCAATATTCTTGCCTGGAGAATCCCATGTACAGAGAAGCCTGGCAGGTTACAGTCCATGGGGTCACCAAGAGTCTGACACGACTGAGCAACTATACTTACACTTAATTCCCTAACTTAAAAGTTCTTTCTGATTAAAACTGCTAGATGGCTTTCTATTAAATGCTTCTAAAGTATGTGTTACACAACATCCCAATTATTTCACGGGAAGGAGAAGTGGACAAAATCATCTTTAAATGCAAGTGGAAAAAGAGAATAATAAATATCTGCTTCTGCTGCTGCTGCTGCTAAGTCACTTCAGTCATGTCTGACTGTGTGATCCCATAGACGGCCTCCTACCAGGCTCCTCTGTCCCTGGGATTCTCCAGGCAAGAACACTGGAGTGGGTTGCCATTTCCTTCTCCAATAATAAATATCTATTAATAGCCAAAAGAAAATTATGGAAAAGGCAATTTCTTGGGAGAACTTTCCTTAGCAGAAATTGGCTGGGGAATAAACAAAAATATTAGTGGAACAGAGAATTCAGAATGCAAATTCCCAGATACATGAAACTTTGCTGTATGCCAATGGTGGTATTTCGATTCACTTACAAGAGTAGGATTCATTTAATAAATGCTTTTCTCAATTAGCTGCCCTTATTAAAAAAGAAAAACTTAAGTTGGATTTTAGCCTCATGCTATACACAAAAATAAATTCCAAGCATACTACATGCAACTATAAAAATTAAAATCTTAGAAAAAAATACAGAAAATTACAATGGTCACTGAGGGATTTTTAAGATTCCCCTAGCCAAGACAGGGAACAGAACTGTGAAAGAAAATATAAGTGTATTTGAAAAAAATGAGCATTAAAATATATTCAGTGGCAACAAACACCATAATCAAAATCATTTAGAAAGATTACAATAGACTAAGAAAAATATCTGTGATGATAAGATAAAGTTTAAATCTTCAATATGTAATGTGACCTCACAAATTATTAAGGTAAAAGATATAATAGAAATATGAGTAAATTATATGAAAAATGGTAGGTAAATTTTAGCATTTACACTATTTTAGTATTATACTATGATTTAAACATTCAAGTAATACTATAATGTCATTATTAAAATACCTCTGTGGGCAATCATGAATGGGAAGAGGGTCTCTTTAAACTATTGGAGGAAGTGTAAATTATGTTAGCATTGTTCGTGTCAGATATTGGTAATATTTCTATAACAATATTTCATAAGAAAGAAACCAAACCTTCAACAGATTTCATTGGGATTTTTCGAAAACTTAGAGCAGTGCTATCCAACAAAAAATACAATATAAATCACAAGTGCAAATCCCATATGTAATTTTAATTTTTTAACAGCTATATAACAACAAATAAAAAGAAACAGGTGAAATTATAGCAATATATTTTATTCAATCCAGTAAAACATGTAAATCAATATTAAAGTTACTGAAAGATTTTACATTCTATTTTAAATCTTTGAAAACTAGTGAGTGTTTTTACATTCACAGCACATCTCAATTTGAACCAGCTGTATTTCAAGTGCCCAAGAGCCACATGTCTAGTAGATACAGTGTCAGGCAGCACAGTATAGTGTTTTTTGCCCATCAACAGACAGAAAGTATGTAAGAGTTCACTGATCTGACATCAGAGAACAAATCTGCATTCAGAGAATACAATTTTTTCAACTCACTGTCATTTATTATCAAAATCTTCTATGACACAAGTAGTATGTAACAGGAACTGCCCAAATTTATAACTATTCCAACTTGCTCGAATGTGTTTTCACTTAGCAACTTTCAGTTACTTGATTCAAACAGGAAGAATACAGTTGGATAGACTTATTCAGGGTTGGAGTTTAATCAAGCAGCTCTGACGGAAAAAGAGGGGGTACAAGTTGAAGCATATGCAAAGATATGACTGTAATAGTGAGGCACTGATTCAGATTTGGATAAAAAGGAAGGGATGATCAATAAAAGCAAAAGTATGGAATAATCCAGCATGGAAATAAAGGTTCAATACAAAGAAATATTCATTATTTTCCATTAACATTCATGCCTAGAGAGAGAAGGAGATGGGGAGGGGGAAAGGGAATGAAGGAGGAGAAAGAAGGGGAGGAGAGGAAGAAGAGAGGCACTCCAGAATCATGGAAGAAGAGAAGGAAAGAAGGAAGGGAAAGGATGAAACAGAATATTTAAACACATAAGAAAATATCTACATTAAAATGTGTTCATAATGAAATTTATGGAACTTGTCTCTGAACCTTTTCATAGGAAAAAATTTCCTTTGGTGTAGTGCTATCAGCTTTTGAGTACAAATAAACCATAACACTAGCACAGATCTTAAAACAAAAAACAAATACACAAAACCCTTTCTTTAACCCACATCTCCTGCAGTGGCTACTTTCTTTCTGCATACTGGAGCCAAGCTTTCAAAAGTTGTCTACATGGTATTCACATCCTCATCTACCTTCACCCTTCAACTCTCATCCCCTCTCCTAAAGCTACTTAACCTCTCTCCCTACAGTCATCAGTAAGTTTCATGTCAAATCCATCAGCTAAATTTCAGTCTTCAATTTACCTGAACTATTCAAAGAATTTCAATCAGTTCACCACTCCTGCCTCCCCAAAACATCTCATTCTTGAATTCTTGCCATTATACTATTTTCCTCCTTTTCTTTTTAGCCTCTCCTCAATCATATAGGGTAACTCCTCTGTCTCTATCAATATATAAATTTTACTTTATGTGGTTCTTTATCCTGGGTCATCTTTTCTTTCTACTCTAGACACTTCTTTTCTGCTATCTTATTTACTGATCCAATTTTAAAGACTGTGCATACCTGTGCTCTCAGTCGTGTCCAACTCTTTGTGATCCCATGGACTGTAGCCCACTAGGCTCCTCTGTCCATGGGATTTCCCAGGCAAGAATACTGGAGTAGGTTGCCATTTCCTTCTCCACGGCATCTTCCCAACCCAGGGATCAATATACATCTCCTGCATTGGCAGGGAGACTCTTTACTAGCTGAGCCAAGGTACTTTTCCCAATTTTATATCTCTAGCCTGAACTCCCTTTCTGAGCTCCATATCATAACATCAAATGCTTATCTGACATCGCTACCTGAGTATTTCTCATCTAGCCCAAATGTAACATATGCAAAACTGAAATTGAATGTTCTCATGCCCTTGCCATTTCTTCCTGCTCCTTCAATCTTTTCCATTAGAGTAAATGACAACTTATGACCTTCCCAGTTTTTCATGCCACAAACCTACCATTGACTTCACATCTCTTTCCCCCTCAGACTCTGTATCTACTACTACAGCACAGAAAGCATATAAGTAATAGTTCTCAATAAACATGTCCACTTCTCCCTTTATTTTACTTTTGGATAAATTCCTAATTGTTCAAAAACTTCCACTGTTGACTTCTTCCAATTAACTGTACCAAAAGCACCTCACAAGATCTTTTATTTTTTTCAGATCATAAGCTCTTTTTATTTTCACCTTCATTGATTCAGAAGGTGATTTAGAAGAAGAATAACCTTTCACACGGTCTTCTTAAAACAAAAATCTAGTCATGTTATGCTTCTGTTTTAAAATTCTTCAGTATCTACTCATACTTAGGGGACTTTTCATACAGGCTTATGTAATTTAGTTTCAGTTTACTTTTCCAGCTTCTTCTTCTGCAACTCTCCCCTTGCTCATTATAAGACTGACTGTAACCTTGTTAAAATCTGAAAATTTTTCTGTCAATCGGAGTCTCCTTCCTTCACCTACGTCATTACACTTAATTGATCACACATGAACTTCATTAATTTGTGTCTATCTCTCCAATTTGGTAAGAGCACACTGAATTCTAACCTTGTTTTCCAAGGCAATCATTAATACTATTAATAACGTATCATCTGTAACCTAATGAGGATACTAAACTTTGTACTCGATTACTACAAAAGATCTTAATCAAGGACCAATCTCTGAAGTAAAATGCTGATTACACTGCTTCAGGTTGATATTAGTCCACTGATAGTGTGGATAAAGGCTTCACAATGGCCTGTCAGTGATGCTATTTTTTATCATCTGCCAGGAGGATTGAGACAATAGCTTGTAAATTATGCTGGAGGAATTTAATAATTCCTCTTTCTTTTTTACTAAGATAAATGTCATAAGGATCCTCTTTGTGTGCCTCAATTTAAACACATATTAAAAGTTTGTAAGAAACAGCATGCTACAAACTTTTCATATAAGTAAAAGCATTGTATTAACAAAGCATAAAAATTCTATTGCTAAATTTTATAATTAATATAATTTTATAACTACATAATTCAAAACTCTAGACTTAATAGTGCTTAACTCATAATATTAACCTTTGAATGAATTATTTCCTCACCAACTATAGAGACTTCAAGTTCTTCAAATATGCACCATAAAGCTAGAAAACTCCAAATATTTTTATCTAGAGGACTCACCAGACTCACCTCACAAGGCACTCTATTTTTAGCACATAAAAGGAATAGATCTAATTCTGATGATTTTTAACTTTCAATAGAAGATTCTTAAAGATTGCTTTAACAATAACAACAATTTTCTAAAAGAGGAAAAGCTTACAGGAACAGGAATGGCAGTGTTTGAGAAATAAAGGTATTCTAACCCAAACTCTTTTTTTCCTCCAAAAAAAAAAAAGAAACTCATTCAAACTAGTTCATATAAAGAAAAAGTCATTGCAGGATGTCACAGGCATTTCATGAACAGACAATATCAGAACAACAAGTGCAGCGGGGTCCTACATGACCTGGAAATGGAAAGTCAGAAACCAAGATTCTTCCCTCTGTCTTTCAGTTCTCCTTAATTCTCTCTTCTAGTCTTTTGTCTAATTATCCATCTTCCACACGAGTCAACTAGTTGTCATTCTCTATTGTATGCCACCGAACATTGACCTTCCACTGTTAACAGTCTCATTATCTATTGTTTGGAAGGAAAGAAGGGCTTTGTTGAATCCAACAAATCTTTAAATGCCAGACAACACACATCATTGGCCATTAAGCAGTCAACAGACTGGCTCCAATAGGGACCCAATAGTTCACGAATTACATTAAAACTGTAGTTGTCTCCTGAGATTTCTTAATTACACTGGTCTTCTAAAATCTAAATAAAATGTGATTGGCCAATGTAGAAAATGTGTAAATTTTAAGGATTCTTCATACAGTCACAAGAAATACTCTACAATTTGTCATTCCAGTGCCATGATTTTATAGAATCCTACCACTTTGATGTGATAAGTTTCTGCATGTTGATGTTTCTCCACCCTGCACCCCATCCCCTAAAAAAAGACTTTAACAGTTTAGAAAACTGTTAGGAAATGAAAGGCCACAATGAATTATTAAATGTTTTCATATGATTATATGAAACAACATAACTTCTTGTCCAGATTAGGTGCTAATCTTCTGACATGCTCACCTATCAAAGTAATGTGATATCCCAATCACATAAATTCAAAGTAGAAACATAATAAATGCTAGCTACTAAAAGGCCAAAATTTCAAGTAGTCTGAAACTATATTGTTTTTCTGAAAGTTAGACATGATCCTACAGATAAATATGAACAAAAGGGAATGAGACCATTGATCTTGACTGAAGGATGAGGTTGACACCTCAACCTAGATCATGACCAAACAAAATTAGGCAAATGAAATTCCATGTTAAGAATGTCTTGTGCTTTTCAGTATGTCTTCCTTATTAAATGGAACACCTAAAAATGAAGCAATGAGAATTACTAATATATAAAAGAAAAGGAAATATGACACATAGTTCATTTGATAAAGCAAAACTTGAACTGGATACAAAGAAAATCTCATAAAAGACCACAAGGCAATAATGAATTACTTCTCATGATTACGAAGAGAAATAATCTTTCTGGATTATCTCAATCAGAGCATTTGGAAGCAGCAAAGAAATTTATGTCTAATGGTAAAGGTCTAAAAGGCTCATTATATTTCTGAGTGAAAAATAAATACAGGAGGGTATAATTCCATACAATATCTGTTATCTTCACCACCTGAACTATTTTAGTATCTGCAGTAAAACATAGATACCATTCTTTACACTTAAAATAGGAAAGAATTACAAGACCATATAACAACTCATTTTTAAATAATAACTTCTAGAATATGTCCTTCCTATTCTTATTTCATAGCTGTCTCCAAAATTATTCTAAGATATTCTATAATATATATATATAGAAAGTAATAAAATAGCAACTGTACCTTAGATGATTAGGTAGTGAGTGAAAGTTGCTTGGTGACCCCACAGACTGTAGCCCACCAGTCTCCTCTGTCCATGGAATTCTCCAGGCAAGAATACTGGAGTGGATTGCCATTCCCTTCTCCAGGGGATCTTCCCAACCCAGGGATCACAGCCAGGCCTCTTGTATTGGCAGGCAGCCTCTCTACCATCTGAGCCACCAGGAGAGCCCTGATGATCAGGTAGCAGCCATTTAATTTCTTAAAACATGTGATTTATATTTGGCAGGAATGATATTCTTTACATTAGTTTGTTTTTAGCCCAGCAGTAAATATTTTGGTAAAACAAATCTTCTATCTTCTTATAATTTGATGAAATGTCCCACAATTTTACATTTGATGCTTACTTTTTAAACATACATTTTTTTTTCCTTAATTGGGTCATAATTGATTCTCTGTGATATGAAGAAATAATTCCATAATGATATAGCTCTCATTTTGTCCTATTAAATTCCCATTTTATTCTTTATTGTAACTGCCCTAGTCTAATCAATCTTTTTTTTTTTTTCCCTCATTGTGGATTCCTTTTTATTCCTCCTCCCGGAACTATTAACCACACTATTTCCCCAAGATTATGACAATGTCTTTCTATAGGAAGCCACACTCCCCAGTTTTATTTTTTTTGATGTGGGAGTTTGATGGCTTCATCCTTTTAAGTTTTTCCCCAAGTCAACACGAGGCAGTTTCTCAACAAGAATTTTACTTGTTACATGTAAATATGACACTATCAATCAATGACCAAAGGAGTAAAACAATAGCCAACATGTATTAAGCAATTACTATCTGCTATGGCACCTTGAAAAGCACTTCACATGCACTTTCCCCTTTAATACTCAAAAACATTCTTTCAAATAGATGCTATTGTTCAATCCACATTTACTTTGTAACTGGACAAACTGATACAATGATAGATTTATTTATTTATCCAAGATCACAAAGCAGATAAGCAATGACTCTAGACTGGATTTAAAGCAGTCTGAGCTGCTGCTGCTTCTAAGTCACTTCAGTCATGTCGGACTCTGTGCGACCCCATAGACGGCAGCCCTCCAGGCTCCCCCATCCCTGGGATTTTCCAGGCAAGAACACTGGAGTGGGTTGCCATTTTCTTTTCCAATGCATGAAAGTGAAAAGGGAAAGTGAAGTCACTTAGTCGTGCCAACTCTTTGGGACCCCATGGACTGCAGTCTACCAGGCCCCTCCGGCCATGGGATTTTCCAGGCAAGAGTACTGGAATGGGTTGCCATTGCCTCTCCAGTCTGAGCTGAGGCCATCATAAGTAGGGCATGATCATGATCGCCTATAGCACGTGTTCAGAAAGACATGGCAAAAAAAGGTTCCTATGCCCAATATGCTGCTGTATGCCTGAAATCCCAAGCAATTAAATACTATACAATTATTCCATATAAAGAAGGCCCTGAGAGAGCACCTCTCTTTAAAATCTCAGCATAAATAAGCCTATCAGACAGAACCCAGACAGAACCTTTCCAGCTTGTCTGAAGAAAGTTTTATCAGTCAGCAGAGTTAAATAAAGGAATCTCCCACAGTAGAAATCTAGATCACTGACTATGCTGGAAGATTGTAGTTGGAGGGAAAAGCTTCAAATCCTTAAGAACTTTAGACACAATACTTAGACAAACTATCTTCCTCACAAACTATGTACAAGCATCTAGCATATGGTGAGACAGGACAGATGCTCTCTGCTTTTAACCTAACAGTTCATCTCTGTCTTCATCAGAGGCCTCAAGTAATATTAATAAGAAATACAGAAACTATGGAGTAGGGAATATTCTATGCTTTAGTAAACAGTCTTTATTGAAGGTAGCAGTCAAAATTAGATTTAAACAATCATTAGTTTTGGAATAAAACAAAGAAGGAACTTCTCTTTTGGACATTAGTAGACAGTATCTAGTTACTCATAAACCAGAAAAAAGAGTCTAAATGGAATTTTCATCCACTGTGCATCATTTTCACACTGTCTTAGTTCTGGGTACCATATTTTTCCTGCTTCCACTAAAGGACAAGTTGAACACTCTGATGGAAGTTTATACAATATTGTCATTACAAATACAAAATACACCAACTGCTAGAAATATATCTTCATAGGCATGAAACTGTTATTTACCACTTTAGATTGTGTTTGCCCATTTTACACTCATATTACTACACAACTCTTGGGGATGGGTAGGTAGAAGACTGTTGGTGAAATGATGAATGAGATCTTCAGATATTTATTGGTTATGGAACTGTGGGCAACTCACTCATTGAGTCTTAGTTTTCTCATGTCTAAAGTGAGGCAGTTGGAGTAACTAACCCCTAATGTGTCACATTTAGCCCAAGTCTATGGTGCTACAGAGACACCTGCCCAAAGCAGAGAGAGAGGTCACACAAAAAGGTGTTCGTTAAAAAAGAGAGAGAGAGAGATTAATCAGAACTAGTTCTTTTAGAAGACTATTCACATCTAGGAATGGCATGGGTTAATAACAAAAGAGAGCTCGTTAGAAGTGTCATTAGCTGAGCCAAATAAGGAGGTAAATGAATCAAGTGAAATAATATTGTATTGGAAGGACCAAAAGAGATGAGGGGAAATGCACAGGAGGAACAAGAATACTCAGAATGAGACAAAAGATGGTTTACATCACTGCAGCATTATTCATACTACCAAACACCTCAAAGCATTACTTGAGCATTAAGTGAAATAATAGTCATGTTTTGTCTAAACTGCTCAATCTAGAAGTCTGAAACAAATTGTAGCCGATTCTATTTAACAAAATTGTTCAACCAAAGTTACAAAAGAGCTAACCTGTTCAAGGTTCAAAAGATATGGCTGGTTTATTTACTGAAGCAAGCCAAGATGCAGTCCATCAGACCACAGCTTTCAGAATTTCAGTGTTCACTACACAGAAAGTTAACATATCAAGATATCAATTCTTTTCTTGTCATTTCCACTGCCACAAGTACACTTCCCATTTTAACTAAAAAGCAGTATTTTGAAACTCGTATATGAAAAAACACATTTGCCATAGCTAAAACCATAATTTAATTTTTTTAAATGCTAGTAAGCTACGAGAAACTCCATTCAGCAAATCAATAGAATTTCACTCAGATTTTTAATCGCTTATGTCAGTGTGTACATCTCCAGTACTCTTAATATGCAAGTGAAGCCTTTTTCTTTTTAATTTTCAAAACTGAACACTTTTTATATTCATTATACAATTCACAAATGCATTTGACATATTTCAAAAAGAAGTGAAAACAAGTGCCTTCACTTCCATTTGACCCGTAAATGCATTTATGTATTCAGACGAATTGACTGCTCTTCCTTTTGCGTTAGGAAAAGCTGTTTCGAGGACTTTCTACAGAAAGTAATCTCTCTGACTAGCAGGTCACAGGCCATTTACCGGTTTGGATTCGGGGAGCCCCTGCAGGTAAACGGGCAGGTTGCTGTAACATGTTGACAGAATTTTTAGGCTGATGTGTAACTGTAACACATTCCAAGATGATTTTGGATACTAGAGGAGGCTGTCCCAGGTGCTCTGGAAAGTGCCAACTACTTAGAAGTTGCAGCGCGGGCGGTGGCGCGCTGCCCAGATTTCAAGAGTGCTTCCACCTCCTCGGGTCCGGGTTTCCCGGCCAAGAAGCCCGCGGGAGGCGCCGGCAGAGCGGCAGCCTGGTCCCCCACCGCGAGGAGCACGGTCTCCACGGGACCCCGGGGCCAGCCGGTCTCCCTCCCGCCTCCCGACCGCGCGCGCACCCACCTGGGGGCGCTGGGCCGCTGGCACGCTGCTCGCAGCTCCCGCGCGCCCAGCCTGGCGCTGCTGGCAGCATCGCGGCCGCTGAAGCCCAAGCGCCTGGACGCGTGCCCGCCGAGCCCTGACTCTCCCGATCTGAGGTTATCCTCGACCTGGTCTCCGGGCCTCGCTGTCCTCAGCCCGCTTCCCACCGCGGCTGCTGCTGCCGAGGTCCCGGAAACGCAGCCCCTGGGCGCGGGCCGCGGGGCGAGGGCTCGCCGCGCTGGGCTCCCTGCGGAAGTGAAACTGCTCAGGGGCTCGCGCTGGTCTCCTTTTTAGGCCACTTTGGTTTCTTCTAACACTCTTCGGCGGAGAAGGCAATGGCACCCCACTCCAGTACTCTTGCCTGGAAAATCCCATAGGAGGAGCCTGGTAGGCTGCAGTCCATGGGGTCGCTAGGAGTCGGACACAACTGAGCGACTTCACTTTCACTCTTCACTTTCATGCAATGGAGAAGGAACAGTGGAGAACTCCAGTGTTCTTGCCTGGAGAATCCCAGGGACGGGGAGCCTGGTGGGCTGCCATCTATGGGGTCGCACAGAGTCGGACACGACTGAAGCGACTTAGCAGCAGCAGCAACACTAGTCGGGCCTGTTCCCTCCTCACCTTTTCACTCAGGACATTTTTAAAGCGAGATTACCTGTTCCTGTCGACTTTCTTGTCCCATTCAAGGGCTTCTGCGATGCCCCTTCTTCCTGGAAGAAATAGGGTTACCAGAACTAGACACGTTCTGGAAAAGAGAGATAGTTGTTCAGTAGCTCAGTCGTGTCTGACTCTTTGCGATCCTATGGACTGCGTGCAGCAAGCCAGGACTCCCTATCCCTCTTTATCTCCCGGAGTCTACCTAAGTTCATCTCCTTTGAATCGCTGATGCCATCCAGCAGACCTACAGATATGGATGAGTCATTAAAGGTATAGGTAGTAATGTAGATAGAGATACATAGTTGGAATTTTTTGGTTTGTTTTGGGTTTGGGGGGCTTGTTTGTTTGCTTTGATATTGCATTTTGCCCAAACATTTTAGGTTAGATCCATAAATTATGTATTATATATTTCCTACTCCTGCTCAAAACTGGGCCTAGTTAAAAAACAAAATAGACATGGATCTAAATGGTTCTTTGTTTGTTTGCCCTAAAGACTGGAATACTCAAGAGTTTCCCCAGAGCCTTAAAATAAACATCCCTTCTTCTCTCAGGGATTTCTAAATTAGTAATTTACATTCTGAAGTTAAAAATATTTTTGAAGATCAATTTGAAGAGTTGGTAGTTATTCATGCCTAAATGTCCCCCTCTCTTTTTATAAAAGTAACCTAGAAAGGAGGCTTATACCAACTATTTATATTTGTAGAACAACTATTTGATATTGATCTCATAAAGTCTGTTTTAGGAATGGCATACAAATCAAGTATCAAAACTTTGTTTTTCACATAGCTGAACTTGTTTTACATTTTATATCATGATGAAGTAAACTGGGAGAAATATGTCAGCAAATTTGAAAGCTATTGTAGATATATATTTATATACATTCAATATATATTCCAATTGTTCCCTTAGCCTCATTGTTAACTTTAAGTTGATTTCCTGTATTTGAAATAATGGAGCAGAAGATTTTATTTAATTTATGAAATAATATCATATTGACAAATTTATTGTCTTCTACAAGTGTCTGTTTACCAAGAGACCACAGTACAATAAGGTAAAGACAAAGAGTTTGGATTAAAGAGTATATAAACTCTTGGTCAATATTTTCAGAAATTCAGTTCTCAGGAAAGCATAAATCTTCTTAAACCAATCCATTGGGGAGACAGTGTTCTCACTGATGCATCTTCACAAAACATGCTTTGACCAAGATTCTGAGGGGAAAGTAATAAACACCTTCTAACTCCTGCTCGCCAGTTAAGTGTCCATATCTTCAAAAGCAGCCCAGTTTTCTCTATGCAAATACGCAATGCTCATTCCCTGCTTGCACACAAAGACTTGTTCACAAGGATAATCTTCAGATAGCAAATTGTATCTGTCACATATTGAGTAGCCTTCTTGTATGAAGAGACCTGGACTGGAAGTCAGAAGGCTGTGGCTGCCATCTTGACTTTCCTCCTCACTATCTGGGCAGCTGGGGCAATTCTGTTATTTCTGAGCCTTGCATAATCCCAGCTAAATGAGGAAATTGAAATAATTATACTCAGGACTCTGCCAGCTCTACAGTTTTATGACACTGTCTCCTCTAATAACCATATTTATAATACATAGGATAATTAAGTATTTTCATATACTTCCACAACTTTATCAGTATGATCCTGGTAAATGGAAAAATGAAAACAAAAATGTGTCTAAAATTCGGAGCTGTTTATATTAAGTTACTTTATTGAATAAGACTTCGTGTTAGAAAAGCTTAAAAATCTATAAAGTTCAAAAATTATTCTAGCTTTGTTTTTGTTTCAGGTACTGAATGAGAACACAACTCTTGTTCAAAGATTTTGTTGTAACAGTTTAGCCTCTTATTTGTTCACTCTTGTTTAATTCATATTGCTATTAACAGCTACTCTGTTTTAAGTATTATGTGTGCCAAGCACCATGTGATTCACAACGTTCATGTGATTTGGTTCTCAGACCAATGTGGCTTTAGCCACATTTTACAAATGAAGGATCTGGATTTTAAAAGTTTTAAGTAGACAGAACTGAAATTCAATCCCAAATCTGACCCCATAGGCTTCCCTCTAAGTATAAGCCTTCTCTCCCTTTTAAGGTCGCATAGTTATTGCTAAAGATTGCATGGACGTCATAGGCAAGGTTATACATATATATATATATATATATATATATATATATATATATATATATATATATAAAAGCTTCCTCTTCTTTCCACAGAGCAAAAATCTCATAGAAATGAACATCTATCTCCTTTAAAACAGGTTTGAATTGAACTCATAATTCATTATAATATACTGGCACTATTCGGTTGAGAATATGTAGACATTGCTTTCACAAAGAAAAGAAAATGTGTGGAGATCACACACAGAGAGATCATGAACAAAGTCTTACATGTATTCTACCTTTGCCTATGCATATGAAAAGATATTTTAGAAATGTTTTCACTCATTTTGGTCTTCTCGGTGCCAGATAATCTTTAGTCACAGTTGACTTTATTTTCCCTCAACCTTCTCCCCTAAGGAAATGATACTGTCTAAAATGCTGGGTTAATCTCTTGGTTCACATTTGTTCTCAGACAAGAGGCACTTAGTAATCCTCACACTGAGATGCTTTTTCAGGCAGAATGTGACCAGCAGCGTGTAATCACAGGTTCCTGATTTTTCCCCTGTTACAGAATGACAAAAAATGCTATCCGCAGTTGGTTTCTAGTTTCTCAATATATCAAACTCTTGGATCCATTGACTTCTTCCCTTGTATTCTTTTTAACAGCATATTGACAGCTTCAGTCTGATTACCCCACTCAGTAGAGATTATGAGCCTCATGCTGACTCTATGTTCCAATAACTGGATGGCTGAGGCCCTGTTGCCCTGTTGAAGCTGCATGGCTGATTCCTTGTGCCTTTGCACACTGGATGCTTTTGCTAATTCTGCTGGTTTCATTTCTACTTTTAGATTCTGGATCGCTTAAAAAAAAAAAAAAAAAACCTGGTTCTTTCCTAAAGCAGCAAGATATCATAAAAGTTAAAGAGTACATTGTTTCTTTATAGCTATTTATTATCAGAGAATTTTCCTCTTGAAGAAAATGTCCAGATCTTTAGGCATATATTATATTATTCTCATGAAAGAAAATGAAAGTGAAAGTTGCTCAGTCCTGTCTGACTCTTTCAGACCCCATGGACTATAAGTCCATGGAATTCTCCAGGTCAGAATACTGAAGTGGGCAGCCTTTCCCTTCTTCAGGGGATCTTCCCAACCCAGGGATCGAACCCAGGTCCCCTGCATTCAGGCGGATTCTTTACCAGCTGAGCCACAAGGGAAGCCCATAATATTTTCATAGAGTGTCTTATTTTCTAGCTCAAAACTAGACCAAATACTACAAAGGTTTGAAGGCATTTCCTAGAAATGGTACTTTCCCTGCTATTGTTACTGAGAGACTTTCTTCATTTTCTTTTCCTTCCTCACATTTAACTGAATTCTTTCATTCTAACATAACTGTGTGATGGGCCCCCTAAAGATGTCCTAAAGATCTAAAGATGTTAGATATTTATTACCTAGCATTACATGGAATGTGGGGTTAAGTTAAAGATACTGAGGTGGGAAGAGTTGTGTGGATTATCCAAGTAAATCAGTGTAATAACAGGGTATATAACATGGAGGCAGAAAAGTCAGAGAAGAGATGTGATGAGGAAGCAGAGATTGGAGTAATGTGCTTTGAATAATGTTGGGGGGGGTGGTACCCACAAGCCAAAGAATGTAGGCCTCCTCTAGAAGCAGGCAAACACAAGGAAACACATTCCCCTCCAAAGCCTCCAGAAGAAACCAGCCCTGCTGAAACCTCGCTTTTAGCCCAGTGGGACTGATTTTGAATTTCTGACCTGTAGAATAATAAATGTGTTTTGAGCAACTAAGTTTGTGGTAGTTTGTTAGAGTAGCAATAGAAAACTAATATCAACCTAAGGTGATAAACTGAGTGTTCGGAGATAATTCATTAATAGGGAAAAAATTATCTTCTTCTAAATAAACATATATTAAAGAATACTCAACTCCTTTTCACATTAATTTGCTAAGTCCCTATGGAGTAACATTTCACTGTTAATTGGTGGTTGTGGTAGCTCTTTGATATTCCTTCCTGCAAGGCTATTTGCATCATGTACTTGCCTCTATTCTCTAGTGGCTGAGCAGATGTGCTGAATCTGCACTTTTCTATTCAGTTGAGAATCACTTATGGGACTCACCAAGTTTTCTGCTTATACAGTAGCTGACAATCCCCCCCTCCCCAGCCACCCCGCCTATGTTAACAAGTGAAAGTAAGTTTGTTAGAATGGAGCTTGATTATTATATCTGAGTTTTAACAAACAATACTATAAAAATTTTAAGTGTCAAGAAATATAAAATTCTCTATTTCTCATTTTGGCTGTTTTGACTTTTTTTTTTTAAAAACTCTGATAATTTGCTTTTGGGTTTAGCCAAAATTATTGATTAGATAAGGTTTTCAGCGCTACCCTGTACCCTACTTATAATGTTTTCCTTAGCACTTAACTCACCAGAGGTCTCTCAATAGCTAAACCTGTTAGCTTCAATCTACAGGATTGATAAAAGCAGACATTGCTCTTCACATTTTCATTATTCATTTATCTATTAGTTCATTCAAAGACATTTTAGTAAGTGCTTGCTGCTACTGCTGCTGCTAAGTCACTTCAGTCGTGTCTGACTCTGTGCAACTCCATAGACGGCAGCCCACCAGGCTCCTCTGTCCCTGGGATTCTCCAGGTAAGAACACTGGAGTGGGTTGCCATTTCCTTCTCCAATGCTAACCCCAAAATGCAGTGCTAGGCACTGGACATGTAGTGATGAAAAGATGCAGCCCTTGCTGCCATAAAGTCTGCTTTCTAGACATTCTGCTTCAGTTTTTGTGGAGTATTAAGGGCTTCCCTGGTGGCTCAGAGGTTAAAGCGTCTGCCTGCAATGTGGGAGACCTGGGTTCGATCCCTGGGTCGGGAAGATCCCCTGGAGAAGGAAATGGCAACCCAGTCCAGTATTCTTGCCTGGAGAATCCCGTGGATGGAGGAGCCTGGTGGGCTACAGTCCACGGGGTCGCAAAGAGTCGGTCGGACACGACTGAGCAAGCGACTGAACTATATAGGATAAAGTAATACTAAACAGTTCTGTAATAATTGAAAATATCTCTGGTCCATTGGATACGTCAAGGATATTCTTTCTTGTAAGTAATGTGATTGTTAGAGCAGCTTCCATTATAAATAAACCATAGTAAGGAAACATTGAAATTGGGAGTTTGGAACTAGAAGATAACAACAGGAAGTGGTTGGAGGCAAATTTCAACAGGAAGAGAAGCAAAGATAATGTGTGAGACAGTGGTGTAACTAGCTATTAGGGTGCTTTGGGCAGTTTCTAAGAACTGTGCCCCTGAAACTATCCAAAAATTGGAAGAACATACAGAAGGTATTTTCCACATCTGCCATATAATTTCAAAGGGCAGTGAATAGTCTGTTAACAGTTCAGAAGAGAAGAGAATGCAGACTTTTTTTTGAGGAAACCCATTCAGAGAAGAAAAAGCAGTTAGTATAACAGACTTTACAAAGAGCTAAAATCGGGTAGCAGAACAGAAAATGGCATCTTATGGTGAGAATTCTCACCAAAAATTGACTTATCGTTTTCCAAAAACAAGGCCTCCTCTAGAAGCAGGCAAAGACAAGGAAACACATTCCCCTCCAGAGCCTCCACGAGAAACCAGCCCTGTTGATACCGGACTTTTTAGCCCAATGAGAATGACTAAATTTCTGACCTCCTGAACTGTAGAATAATAAATATGTTATGAACTGCTAACAGTAACAGAAATGTTGGTGATGTGAAACTAATATCAAGAGACTATTAGCTCATATAGAACTTCTGAGAGTTCATTTGCTCCTTTCCGATGACCAGTGCATTTCCACGTTCTGAGAGACCAGTTGTGTGGTCACAATTCATCTTTTGAAGAGAACATCCTAGACTTCTGCCCTCATGAGTTATCTGAGATTTCAGGACAGAGGGGCCTCAATGTCACAGGCTCTCCATTCTCTTGCTAGACCTCATATAGAGTTCATGGATCCTGAGCCTCCAAGATTAGATGGAGGAAATCTCAGGCCATTCTTATTGGGATGAATGAAAAATATTTCTTCATTAAGCTTTGCTGGAATAAAAAACATCATGTATGCTTTTGAAGGAAAGAGAAGACATTATTTATTATGAAGGGGTGATTTTCTTTTGTGAATCTAGGTCAAATATACATAAGAGAGGGATGTTGAAAACTATATTGTAAAAAAGATGAATTTAACTCACTGGTAGAGCTACCTCCCTAGAGGCTTCCTGGACAGCCACAGAAACAGAGGGAGTTAGGGGTGTGAGAAATTTGTCTAATGGCTAGAGATGTGAGTGGGAGAGCACTCTGAAAAATTTTGATGAGGGAATCTAAGAAATATATTTAGTCCTGTGACACTGCAAATATTTTGCATAAGTTTTCTTACATTTGTTTCCTACTGAAAAAAAATCTGCCTTTTATTTTGACAATTACTGAAAGTAATATTGAAAGTAACTGAAGTAGAAGAAAATCGTTAAAAAAATTTAAGATTAAAAGTGAAAGCTATTTTTACTCTAAATACATACTGAGCATTTTCTATGTGTATAATATTCTAATCAGGATACATAAAAGATGAACATTTTTTATGTTAAAGTATATAATTCATAAAATGATCTTCATAGTCTAATAATTAACAGTTAACAAAAATTCAACTTAAAAATAAAAGAATCTTGTTTTATAGGCACAATGAATACTTGCCATGAACTAGCACTGAGGAATTTGAAAATAAAGTGAATATTCAAAGCAATCATAATGGATTATTATCCAGTCAGTCAGCAGCTGTATATTAAATATCTACTATGTGTCATAGTTTCTATTCTTAGAGTGTTTTCCATAAGACAAATAATAGAAATTGTAATAAAGTATAGAGTATTCCAACATTATAATACAGAAGGTATAATATTATTATAGAACAGGCCCTGGGTTATTTGGGATATTAAACAGATTAGGACAGGGCATAGGAAGGCTAGCTTAGCATGATAGTGAGGAAAACTCTCCCAGGGATTAATTATCCTTATGCCTGACGAATTTTAAATAATTAATATCCAATCTCTAAAGTAAAATCTTAGTTTAGGAAAAGGCAAGGGCTCCTTAATACACTGAAACTATTTTCACAAGTGAATTCCAATCTACACTAAAACAAGCAAAAAATAATGATCAGTAAAGCTATTGTACCATAGAGCTAAATATGTCACTTTTCCCTAAATCTTTACTGAAACTTATTCATTATTATAATACCATTAACAAGTGGTAATTATTTTTTAGTTTTCTCTTGAAATTCTGAATGAAGTGGACAGTTACCAACTGTATTGATAGTTTCCCCTTATATACCTTTCATATTTGGTTAAAAGGGATCTGATTTCAGTGACTAACTGGTAGAATGCAATTTATCTTGCCACCAACTTCTTTTTCATCAAAAATACTGCCTTAAAGAAGAAAGAGAGAAGCTACATGTGAAGTAAGCCTTTTATTTTTTGGCCCTTTGAAGAAGTACATGTTGCACAAGGGTTGCGGTGGGTCCTTCCCAGACAAGCATAACCAGTAAGAATGGTCTAGTAGGACTTTCTTAGGATGCTTCCTATTCCCCGGAAGAGGCCTAGCTCCCTAATTCCTATTCAGACACAAAGGGAGAAGAGATCTGCTGTCTGATATGTGTCCCAGTGAACCAGAAATCACAATATAAATCAGTTGACCACTTGTGGCCACACTGTGACTCTGACATAGGCTTATTAGTGAACTCAACTGCAGTGCAGATTAATCCTCATTTACCCATTACATCTGTTTCTCAGAAGCTAAAGGGAATTCCCTCCTTGGGCTTAAGAGGGGATTCACCTATAAATCTGATTCTATGATCTGAGCAGAATTGACTACACATTCTTGTGACTTCCTGTGCCCTGTGCTTATTCTTATTTTTATCCTAACAACACTCATACAGTTTATTCTTACTGATTTTAATATAGCCTTCCTATAATAAAAGGTAAGCCTCTCAAAGGATCTTATTCATTTTTCTATCCCCAGGACTATCATAGTTTTAAGAATAGAATAGGTGACTCATACATAAAAATTAGTGTTTGTTGAATTAATCACTGTGAGAACTATTAGAAACACAAAGTTGAACAAAAAGAGTCCCAGGTCTCAAAAATCTTAATGCCTAATGAAGAAGGCAGATATGTAAACCAATGGTAATTTAATTCACATAAATATAACCCTAAATAGGCTTCCCAGGTGACTCAGTGGTAAAGAATCTGTCTCCAATGCAGGAGATGCAAGAGACACAGGTTCAATCCCTGGCTAGGGAAGATCCCCTGGAGGAGGGCATGGCAACCCACTCCAGTATTCTTGCCTAGAGAACCCCATGGACAGAGGAGCCTAGTGGGCTTCAGTCCATGGGATTGCAAAGGGTCAGACGTGACTGAGCACAGAAGCCACAAACCCTAAATAAATGTGCAGAACAAATTGTTTAAGCCTGAAATGGAAGAGGTGATTAAATATTGGGGAGCCTTCTGAGCAAAGTAAGTTTTGGAATTTGGATCTTTAAGATTGGGCATTATTTCCACAGAGTTTATTTCCACAAAGAGATGAAGGAGGTACAATGAAGAAGCAGCTGTGAGTTATGCCTAAACTTTGGACTTTTATTATTTAAACAGCTTCACTGCTGGTAGCATTGTTCAGAATGTTATCGAAGGTCATGCATTAGGCTGAACTCTTTTGTATGCACATGATAGATTCCCAGCCCAAACCAAGTTATGTAAAGTGGGACATTTTAACAGATCCTGTGATCAAAGTGTGGGAAGAAGAGTGGTGTACGTAGGCTTTCTGGAAAACTGAAATAAAGGACTGTTCTCTCCCCCTCCACTTCCTTTCTGTTATTCTAGAATGCAGTGCTGCGCATGCTAACTCACTTCAGTCATGTCCAACTCTTTGTGACCCTATGGCCTGTAGCCTGCCAATCTCCTCTGTCCATGGAATTCTCCAGGCAAGAATACTGAAGTGGGTTGCTGTGCCCTCCTCCAGGGGATCTTCCCAACCCGGGGATCCAGCCCATATTTCTTATGTCTCTGCTTTGGCAGGTGGGTTCTTTACCAGTAGTACCACCTGTTGTTGTTCGGTCCCTCAGTCATGTACAACTATCTGTGACCCCATGGACTGCAGTACACTGTGCTTCCTTGTCCTTCCCATCTCCTGGAGCTTGCTCAAACTCATGTCCATTGAGTCAGTGATGCCATCCAACCATCTCATCCTCTGTCTTCCCCTTTTCCTGCCTTCAATCTTTCCCAGCATCAGGGCCTTTTCTAATGAATCGGCTCTTCACATCAGGTGGCCAAAGTATTGGAGCTTCAGCTTCAGCATCAGTCCTTCTAATGGATATTCAGGATTGATTTCCCTTAGGATTGACTGGTTTGATCCCTTTGCAGTCCAAGGGACTCTCAGGAGTCTTCTCCACAGTTCAAAAGCATCAATTATTTGGCATTCAACCTTTTTTATGGTCCAACTCTCACATCCGTACATGACTACTGGAAAAACCAAAGCTTTGACTAGACAGACCTTTGCTGGCAAAGTAATGTTTCTGCTTTTCAATACGCTATCTAGGTTTGTCATAGCTTTTGTTCCATGGAGCAAGTCTCTTTTAATTTCATGGCTGCAGTCACCATCTGCAGTGATTTTTGGAGCCCAAGAAAATAAAGCCTCTCACTGCTTCCATTGTTTCCCCATCTATTTGCCATGAAGTGATGGGACCAAATACCATGATCTTTGTTTTTTGAATGTTGAGTTTTAAGTCAACTTTTTCACTGTCCTCTTTCACCTTCATCAGGGGCTCTTTAGTTCTTCTTTGCTTTCTGCCATAAGGGTGGTGTTATCTGCATGTCTGAGATTATTGATATTTCTCCTGGCAATCTTGATTCCAGCTTGTGCTTCATCTAGCCCAGCATTTCACATGATGTACTCTGCATATAAGTTAAATAAGCAGGGTGAAAACATACAGCCTTGACATACTCTTTTCCCAATTTTGAATCAGTCCATCGTTCCATGTCCAGTTCTAACTGTTGCTTCTTGACCTGCATACAGGTTTCTCAGAGGCAGGTAAGGGGGTCTAGTATTCCCATTTCTTTAAGAATTTTCCACAGTTGTATTCCACTCAGTCATAGGCTTTAGTCTAATCAGTGAAACAGAATTAGATGTTTTTCTGGAATTCTTTTGTTTTTTTTCTATGATCCAATGTATGTTAGCAATTTGACCTCTGGTTCCTCTGCTTTTTCTAAATTCAACTTGAACATTTGGAAGTTCTCGGTTCATGTACTATTGAAGCCTCACTTGGAGAATTTTGAGCATTAGCTTGCTAGTGTGTGAAATGAGTGCAATTTTGCTGTAGTTTGAACATTCTTTGGCATTGCCTTTCTTTGGTATTGGGATGAAAACTGACCTTTTCTAGTCCTGTGGCACCACCTGGGAAGCCCCTATTCTAGAATAGCTGCCTGGAAATGTTGAAAATAGGCCAAGCTGAGGCAAAATGAGTAGGGTAGTGAGTTGCTCTCTGCGGTATCAAGTTTAGAAAATTATGAGGTATGAATCTTCACAGCAGCGTTATCCATAAGAGTTAAAACATGGAAACAACCCAGATGACCATTAACTGTTGAATGGGTTAAAAAGCATGCAGTATAACATACAATGGGATATTATCATGCAATATAAAGAATGAAGTTCTGCTATATGCTACAACATGGAAACATAGGTCAAGTTAAAGAAGCCACTCACCAAAGACCACATACTGTATCATTCTATTTATATGAAATGTCCAGAGTAGGCAATCAGGGATAAAAAGTAGATTTGTGAAGAGGTTGAGGTTAGCAGCAGATGGAGAGTGAATGCTCAGTCCAGGATTTCTTTTTTAGGGTAATTAAAATATTCTAAAATTAGAAAGTAAAATTAAAGAGTAAAATTAGCAAAATCAGAAAGTAAAAATTAGAACATAAAATTAGAAAGTGAAAGTGAAAGTCACTCAGTTGTGTCCGACTCTTTGCAAGTACATGGACTATACAGTCCATGGAATTCTCCAGGCCAGAGTACTGGAGTGGGTACCTTTTCCCTTTTCCAGGGGATCTTCCCAACCTAGGGATCAAACCCAGATCTCCCACATTGCAGGCAGATTCTTTACCAGCTGAGCCACAAGGGAACCTAAAACTAGACAGTGGAGGTCATTGTAGGACTCTGAATATACTATGCTATGCTAAGTCACTTCAGTCATGTCCGACTCTGTGCGACCCCATAGGCGGCAGCTCAACAGGCTCCCCCATCCCTGGGATTCTCCAGGCAAGAACACTGGAGTGGGTTGCCATTTCCTTCTCCAATGCATGAAAGTGAAAAGTGAAAGTGAAGTCGCTCAGTCATGTCCAACTCTTTGCGACCCCGTGGACTGCAGTCCTCCAGGCTCCTCCATCCATGGGATTTTCCAGGCAAGAGTACTGGAGTGGGGTGCCATTGCCTTCTCTGCTGAATATACTAGCAATGACTGAATTATATGCTTCAAAAGGGTGAATTTTATGGTATATAAATTACATCTCAATAAAACTATTATTAAAAATTAATAAAGTGCTTTATTTGATCTAAATTAATTCAAGAGATAATGTTTGCAGTTAAGGAAGGATGCATGGAGTATGTTGATTCATCTCGCTCATCAGATGTTCATCTTTGAGACTACAAACAACAGCTATAGGAGGAGTTAGATATTTCAGAAGATGGTGCACATGGTTGACTTGAGAAAACCACTTCCCCTGGAAAAATTAGATATTATTCTCAGAAAGAGTTAAGAAGGGATGTGGGTGTTCCAGGTAGTTCAATAGTAAAGAATCCGCCTGCCAGTGCAGAAGATGCAGTAGGTGCGGTTTCCATGCCTGGGTTTGGGATGAGCCCTGGAGAAGGAAATGGCAACCCAATCCACTACAGTCCATGGGGTCACAAAGAGTCAGACATGACTGAGGCACACAAGCATAAAAGGTCAGCTTGAAGAGCTTAGTGACTCTAGCAGTTGGCTTAGTTACTGTGTGCGGTGGCATGTACTTCTTAGTTCTATGACAGTCATCTCTCAATTCCTGGAGGCATTAGCTAAGGGCAGCTCACAACTGTGTTCTCTCGTTTTGTCTGTCCTTCACAAAAAGAAGCTGCCTTGATCAAGGTTACTCACCTTCCCTACAAGACAACCTGTATCCAGGAGTATAGCAGCTCCAGTGGAAGTTCAGTGTGGAAGGGCAAGGGCAAGTTGAATCATTTTGAAGGGTTGTTCAGCACAAGGGCTTCCCTGGTGGCTCAGACAGTAAGGAGTCTGCCTGTAATGCAGGAGGCCTGGGTTCAACCCCTGGGTTGGGAAGATCCCCGGGTCAGGAAGATCCCCTGAAGGGAATGGCAACCCACTCCAGTATGCTTGTCTAGAGAATCCCATGGACAGAAGAACTTCGTGGGCTACACTCCACTGGGATGCAAAGAGTCAGACATAACTGAGCAACGAACACACTACACTACACTCAGCATAAGAACTCACCAAAGTATAATATGCCCTGAGGTCTCTGTTGCAACTGCTTCTCTGCTCAGCATCTTCCTTTGTCAAGTCCTACTTCCTTTATCTCGTGCATGTGTTGTTCCTGAAACAATTTCTCAACAAAGATTCTGCATGCAAATATCAGAATGTATTCCCCAGAGAACTTGTGACAGTTGGTACCATGAATGACCCTAAGAAGCTGACTGAAAAGTGATATTTGGAGCTGGATCTCAATCTAGGTCTGAGAACATCATCACAGGCACTGAGAGCTTCTAGCGTGTGGTTCAAGTATAGTTCCTAAGTTTATTTCAGTTGTGAACTGGAAAGGTAGGCCAATGGGAAGGATGGGTGCTCAGGCACATGAAAGGTTTGGGGAAACTAGTAATGATGAGGACTACGGAATTGAATAACTATAGAAAGAGCCATTTGGTGCATTGAAAGAAGAAAGCAAAGGCTGAGGGTGATGAATGATGAATATAAATCAAATTGTGAAAGACAAAGTCTCCTAGGCAGCATATAAAGAACAGAGTCTCATCTGCTGTACCTGAAGGTCAGGGAAGGCTAAGGATCAGGGCCAAGACTTAATTTTATGAGTAGCAGAACTCCAGAGAAGTTTAAATTCTCAATCCCAGCAAGTCTGCTATGCCAAGATCAGGGCTGTAATTGTGAAGGAATGGACTCTGAAATTCTAAATGGACAAGCTCAGTAGCAGTTGTCCTCTGAAAGCCAGGGCTTTTACATAAGGAGGATTCCAGGTAGTAAATGGGATGATAAAATCCCCAAATAGTCAATTCAGCATTATAATCACCAGAAATATAATGGACACAATAAATGTAATTAGCAGCAAGATTGTCATGACAAACAGGGGAGCCTGATCCTCACAGACCTATGGAGATGACTAATAGAACACAAAGCACCTGGAACAAAATAACTAAGCAGACAACAAAGATATTGTTCAATCTACATTGTTCAAACTATATTGAAGAAAAATAGCTTTCAGGCTTGAGCCATTTCATACATTTGAAACCCACTGAATGAAAGAGATCCCCAGAAGGAAGAACCCTGCAGCATCATATCAAGTTTTCATGATAATGATTCTCCTGGGCTGTGCTTAGTCGTTCAGTCGTATCTGACACTTTTTGACCCCATGGACTGTAGTCCACCAGGCTCTTTTGTCCATGGGAATTCTCCAGTAAAGAACACAGGAGTGGGTTACCATGCCCTCCTCCAGGGGATCTTCCCAACCCAAGGATTGAACACAGGTCTCCTGCATTTTGGGCAGATTCTTTACTGTCTGAGTCTCAGGGAAGCCCACTTAATGATTCCACTCAGTTCAGTTGCTCAGTCTTGTCCAACTCTTTGCAAGCCTATGGACTGCAGCACACCAGGCTTCCCTGTCCATCACCAACTCCTGGAGCTTACTCAGATTCATGTCCATGGAGTCAGTGATGCCATCCAATCATCTCATCCTCTGTCATCCCCTTCTACTCTTGCCTTCAATCTTTCCCAGCATCGGGGTCTTTTCTAATGGGTCAGTTCTTTGCATCAAGTGGCCAAAGTATTAGAGCTTCAGCTTCAGCCTCAGTCCTTCCAAAGAATATTAAGGACTGATTTCTTTTAGGATTGACTGGTTTGATCCCTTTGCAGTCCAAGGGACTCTCAAGAGTCTTGACACACTGATTTAAACATTACATGTTTTCATTAGAAGCTTGGTATTTGTTTCTTGGATATGAAAGAAATGTGTTCTGTTAGTTGCTCAGTTGTGTCTGACTCTGTAACCCCATGGACTGCAACCCACCAGGCTCCTCTGTCATGGAATTCGCCAGGCAAGAGAACTGGAGTGGGTAGCATTTCTTTTTCCAGGGGATTCTCCTAACCAAGGGATCAAACTTGCTTATCCTACATTGCAGGTGAATTTTTTACTGTCTGAGATACCAATCTCAGAGGAGAGGGAACAGAAAATATTTACCCAGGTGGGTTCCAGAATTGCTATGAAGCAGTGACTACTACCGGAGAAGGCAATGGCACCCCACTCCAGTACTCTTGCCTGGAAAATCCCATGGATGGAGGAGCCTGGTAGGCTGCAGTCCATGGGGTCGCTGAGTCGGGCACGACTGAGCGACTTCACTTTCACTTTTCACTTTCATGCATTGGAGAAGGAAATGGCAACCCACTCCAGTGTTCTTGCCTGGAGAATCCCAGGGACGGGGGAGCCTGGTGGGCTGCCGTCTCTGGGGTCACACAGAGTCGGACATGACTGAAGCGACTTAGCAGCAGCAGCAGCAGTGACTACTATGTTATACACATACCACCACCGCTCTTGAAGAGATTTATTAATTTAAATTATCCTGCTCCTATCTCATCATTGTATGTTGGGGTTGGAGTTGGGGATGGGTAGAAGGAGCAGATAACTTAATTTTTAGTTTATTCTATTCTGTATTCAGTATGGCTGATTTGCACTGTTGTATGGCAGAAACCAACACAACATTGTAAAGCAATTTTCTTCTAATTAAAAAATAAATTTTAAAAAAAGACAAGTTGCTTAAAAAGTTGCACCTGAGGAATTTCACACCAGGGGCCTCAGCCACACTTGGACTCAGTTTAGATGAAGAAATGATGAATATTAAGCCTAAGTTTCAAGCCTATGTCTGAGGTTATAATAGAATGACATTGTGATTCTTAGAAAGGGCTGAATATATTTTTGATGTTAGGCGAAATGAATCATCAGAGGCCAGAGAGAAACGTGTGGTAGCTGTTATACTGGTGGTTTAGTCTCTAAGTCATGTCTGACTCTTGCAACCCCATGGACTGTAGCCTGCCAGGCTCCTCTGTCCATGGGGTTTCCCAGGCAAGAATACTGGAGTGGGTTGCCATTTCCTTCTCCAAGGGATCTTTCTGACCCAGGGATCAAACCTGGGTCTCCTGCATTGCAGGCAGATTCTTTACTGACTGAGCCCCAGAGAAGCCCACAGCTATTATATCATTATGACCCACTAATGCACCAGCCAGCTTGGTACACATGTGTTCACCTAGTTCCTTTCCACAATGACTCAGAGACAGACCACTTGACTATCCTTGACCAGTGGAACACTGACAAGCAAAATACAAACAAAGACATAATAGGGACTTGCTCACTGGGCATTGGGGTTTGTATTGTAATGCTCTCCCTTGGAACTCAGAACTAGAACTTAAGGAGATCCAACTACCCTGATTGACAGAACATGTGGATAAAGAGAAATATCCAGCCAATCCCTCATTATTCCATCCATCACAGTGGATGTGAGACACATGAGTAAAGAAATCATTCTGGATAGTCAAGCAAGAGCAGTCACCTCTTGGAACAGAAGAACCACCCTCCAAAGTCCAGCTCAGATTGCAGAATAGTGAGAAATAAATTTTAAGACACTAAGATCTGGGTAGGTTTGTTTATATAGCAATAAATAAATCAAACACCTTCAGAAAGATCTTCACATAGTGCAGGCACAAAAAAACAACATAACTGGTTATTGACAAAGTGGAGTCATTTAAGCCTGGTACTTAATTCACAGTCTAATCTAAAATATGGCATAGGTTTCCAGGAGACTGACCTAGAAAATGAGAAAGTTTCCGTGTATAAGAAGATCACAGTCATCATTTATTCGATGTTCTGAGTTAAAATTCCATTCAAAAGATGATAAAGTTTGTACTGGCCAAAGAAACAGGATAAAAGAGGAGAAGTTAAGCTGAATAAATAGGGTAAATATGATTATAGATAACTAGAAAATGGAATCACTGAACAAGAAATAATTCATTTTCATATTCCAATTAACCCACATAAGCGTATACAATCATTAAAAAGTTAAAACATCTGATTTCAGGTAGAAATATGATAAGACATTAAGGTTTATACTATAAAGCAGTTGATGTTTTAAGACACTGAGGGCAGTTGACTCTGGTCGTCTTTTCATTTCTCTGACTTTAGCGCCTGCTGTAGTACCTGAAATAAAGTAGATACTCAGTAAATATTTGTTGAATTAATGAGTGCACACTGAGAAAGAAGCCCTTTTCAGCTTTTTAAGGTGTGCTTGGGCAAGGAACTAGCCTCACACCCAAAAGCGATCCTCACTACCACCTCACTATCACGTCAGTCAGTAAAAGAGAGCTGAGAGGGAACATCGCTGCGTCTCCTCCCCTTACTTTTTCCCATGGGCTGCATCTCCCACCAGAAATTAAGTGAAAACCCTGATTCTTTTCACCCTCTAGTAGGTCAAAGTAAATGTCTATCTCATCTCTGAAGTTTGACTCACCATCCCACCTACTCCGGGAGATAGTGAAGGACGGAATTCTGGCAGGCTGCAGTCCATGGATCTCAGAGTTGGACACGACTGAGCGACTGAACAACAACAATTCAACCTACAGAGCGATGCATACCACTCAGCTGTGAAGTAGAGAAAAAAAAGGATCAGAATTACAGAGTGGAGTAGGGGCAGCAAGGAAGCCTCCTGAACACTGTTTTTCATACAAGCATATCTAAAATTTTGCAGAAGTTGGGTAGTCAACATGAATCTGAGTAACACTGAACCATCTTTCCAATCATTCTCAGGAGAGATTCCCATGAAACAGTAGACCCCAGAATAAAAGGCTATGGGTGGACCACCTGCAGCAGGAGCTAAGGGTGGGGGCTTGTGGAAGAGTTCAAGCCAGAGGCCAGAGCCAAATTTCCCTCATCGGAGAACCATTTCCTTCAGCCTCTAGAGAAATTTTCAGGTGAAAAACTTACTTTAAAGTCATAAATACAACCACTAACCTGAAAAATGTATAATAAAAATAATTGAATGCTTCCTTTATGTTTTCAGATATTTTGAAACTGGTGAATATCCAGTTTGTATCTGCACTGCTCCACATCCACTGCTATCCCATGAAGACCAGCCTGGATTACTACAAAAGGCTCGTAACTGAGCTTCCTGTTTCCATCCTGTCCTTTACAGTTAATCCTCGATGCAGCAGCTAAACATAAACCAAACTGTTACTCTTTTACTAAACAAGCAAACAAAAAACCACCAATTGCATCCTATAACAGTGAGAGTAAAATCCCTAGTCCTTCCAGGCCTTCAGGGTCTCTATGATTTGATTCCTGCCCGTCACCAAAATTTAATCTTTCAGCATACTATCCTCCTTTCTATGCCTCAAACATGTCAAGCCTGTTATTCCCACACTCTACACTGAAGTCTTTGCAAGCCTTCATTTTCTCATCAATTACATTTCAACTCAAATGTCACTACAGAAGGTTCTTTTTTTCTATAATACTGTTGTTCCCACCCCTGTCACTCTCTGTGGTACTTCATGGAAGTCTAATTGAACTGGTAGCTTAATCAGATCTGATGGCACAGAAATACATTATGAAATAAAATTTAAATTATATAGCCATGGGACAAGATGAAGTTCATGTTATGCTAATAAGGTAGACATTTAAGTGTAAAATACCAGCTACTTCCAACCTGCAATGGTATACAGGTGAGCCTGCAGTTCTATAATCCTTAGACCTATTCCCTTAAACCCCTAGAGTTCTTCAAACATGGGCATAGCTCTAAGTAACATGAGGCTTCCCTGGTGGCTTAGTGGTGAAGAATCCACCTGCCAACGCAGGAGACATGGGTTCGATCCCTGGGTCGGGAAGATCCCCTGGAGAAGGAAATGGCAACCCACTCCAGTATTCTTGCTTGGAAAATCCTGTGGACAGAGAAGCTGGCAGGCTACAGTCCATGGGTTCACAAAAGAGTCAGAAAGGACTTAGCGACTAAACAAGAACTAAGTAACAGAAGGGACATGAAGAAGCCACATTCACTCAGCACTTCATCTTTCATGGCAAAAATCAGTTATCTGGCTCTCAATCTATTTACCTATAAATATGATTATTGTCTATCTCCCGTATCAAAGTATTAGCACTATGAAGGCTGAGACTTTGTCTTTTTTTTTTTCCAGTCACTCTCTAACCCGTGTACAGAACTGCATGTAGCGCAAATGTAGACTGATGAAATAATAAATTAAAATTTGGGTTTAGAAACAAAAATGAGGTTTTATTTCAAAGCACACAGTAGCCCACAAGTCCAGAATAAATCTATGTGTATATCAAGCTAAGTGTCAGAAAATAATTAAGTGCCCTTGATTTTACTTTCCTCACATAACTCCTGAAAAAGAATGAGAGCACAGGCAGTACAGAATCAGGCATTCTTGGTGCACTGACCACCACAGCCTTCAATAGTAATATAACTCCACCATCATCTACAAAACTTACATCATCACACCATTAATCCCTAAAACTACCTTAATATTTAATTCGGACCTACATCAAAATATCTTTCTTTTTTTCCTATTCTAGTGGAAATGTTAGAAGAAAGTTGTCTCTTGCTTACTGAGAAAATTCATCCAGAGTTCCAATTTTTGCAAATATTTTCCTAACTTGCTAAAAAGTTACTTGCTTTGAGACACGTTTCACTAGAAGTTTTGAAATGGAATAGTTTGTGCAGCTTAAATGGCATTAGACTGACAATTAAGAGATATGGGATGGGTTTTTATTTCACTGTTTATAATAGGTTTGGTATTGCCTTCAGAGTCATATTACTGTAGCCTGAATTTCACCTTCTGCTTGAAATAGGAGTTTTCTATACTTCCTTTATGTTCTTAATATCAAAGATTGAAATGCAGCTCAGCCATCCAATTTGAAATTGATGATGAAAAGTTAAATTTCCCCTTCTCCAATTACATAAAAACCAATGCATCAAGGAAAGTAAGAAACAGGCAAAGCCCAGTTTTAAATAAATTAAGTGTCAGTAAAATCCAAAACCACAAATAAGCTATGAAGAAAAAGATAGAAATTAGGTATTTACTGCAGTTGGTTGCCAGAAAACCATAAGATATTATTTTTAAGGTAAAAAGAGTACACTGAATGCAGACTACTCTTGTTTGCAACTGTAGGACATAGAAGCAAAATTTGGCAACAAAAATTTCCCTGACATGAATATGTCATATATTTGAAAAGCAGAGAACATAAGGTCAAACAGAGAATTAGCTAGAAAGTCCCATTGAGAAGGAACAGTTTGTGCACATGGTAAATAAAAGAAGGAGCAGATAGGACTTTTGTACTATAAAAAGTTCTGCCAAAATATCTCCTATGTATTGGATTGGGAGAAATAAAGATTACTCTTATATCTTATGTAAAGTAACCATTAACCTGCATCAACCTCAGGTCCTTTCCCAGGTGAAATTCCTCAGATATATGAATGAGAAAAATCACCTCATATAAGGATGCATACATACAAAAATAATTAGCAAAACAGGAGGAAAGGAGCAGAAAACAAGACAGATAATGAAAACGCATCAGAAAAATATTGCCAATAAACAATGAAAATTGAAACAAAATATCTTGGAATTCCTATTCCAGAATCTCAATGTAGTGATTCTCTTATTAATTAGGAATATAAAATATGGACGCAAGACCTCAGAAAAGATACTAACAAACAAGTAAAAAATAAAACATAGATTATCAAAGCTAAGGAAAGAAGTAAAAGGAAAAAACTAAATCATAATTGAAATAAAAGTAAAATTAGAAGCACTATAAAAATTAAAACTGCTGAATATATGTAAGGTACACAGAGAATAGAAATAAGTAAAAAAGAAGCTGAAAAGAATGGAAATGAAAGGTTAAAATACAGAAGGAAATATTTAGCTAGGAAAGCCAGAAGAAAAATATTCAGAGTTCCAAAGTTCCAAATAAACAAAGAAATAGATTTCACTGAAGAAAAATTTCTGATATCAAAGAAGTATTGAAGCTAATGTTGAAATGGCATACCATATGTAAGAATAATTAAAACTAGATATATTGTAGTTGTATTCATCCATGTTGCTATAACTGGCATTAATTTGTTAATTTAATGGTTAAGTTATATTCCATCACACACACACACACACACACACACACACACACACACACACAGAAGCAAGACATGGAAACAACCTAAATGTCCATCAACAGATGAATGGCTAAAGAAAATGTGGTATATATGAATAGTGAATGTGAATCATGTTGCAATGAACAACACACATACATGCATTGAGGTACATGTATCCTTTTCATGTTTTTTCTCTATATATGTGCCTAGGAATAGGACTCCTGGATCATATGGTAGCTCTACTTTTAGTTTCTTAAGGAACCTCCATGCTGGTTTCCATTGTGGTTGTACCAATTTACATCCCCATCAACAGTGTAGGAAGGTTCCCTTTTCTCCACACCCTCTCTGGCATTTATTGTTTGTAACTTCTTAATGGTAGCCTTTCTGACTGGTATGAGATGATATTTCATTATAGCTTTGATTTGCATTTCTCTACTAATTAGTGATGTCAAGCATCTTTTTATGTCCCTGTTGGTCATTTACATTTCTTCTTTGGAGAAATGTCTATTTCTTCTGCCCAGTTTTCAGTTGGGTTGTTTGTTTTGTTGTTAAGTTGCATGAGCCATTCACATATTTTGTAAATTATGCCCTTGTTGGTCACATCATTTGCAAATATTTTCTCCCATTCTGCAGGCTGTCTTTTCTCTTTTTTGTGGTTTCTTTTGCTGTGCAAAAGCTTGTAAGTTTCATTACATCCCATTTGTTTATCATCATAGCGTGTGAAGTAAGTCAGAAAGAGAAGGACAAATATCATATGATATCACTTATATGTGGAATCTAAAATATGACACAAATGAACCTATCTACAGAACAGAAACAGACTCACAGACATAGAAAACAGATTTGTGGTCGCCAAGTCGGGGGAGGAGTGTTAGAGGAGGGATGAAGTGGGAGGCTAAGCTATTATATATGGGATGGATAAACACCAGGGTCCACTGTATAGCCCAGATAACTATATTTAGTATCCTATGATAAACCATGATGGAAAAGTATAAAAATAATGTGTATATGCTGCTGCTGCTAAGTCGCTTCAGTCGTGTTCAACTCTGTGCGACCCCATAGACAGCAGCCCACCAGGCCCTGCCGTCCCTGGGATTCTCCAGGCAAGAACAGTGGAGTGGGTTGCCATTTCCTCCTCCAATGCATGAAAGTGAAAAGTGAAAGTGAAGTCACTCAGTCGTGTCCGACTCTTAGCGACCCCATGGACTGCAGCCTACCAGGCTCCTCCATCCATGGGATTTTCCAGGCAAGAGTACTGGAGTGGGGTGCCATTGCCTTATATATATATATAAAACAGAATCATTTTGCTGTACAGTAGAAATGTATACAACACTGTAAATCAACTATACTTCAATTTAAAAAACCATTAGATACATTGCAATAAAGTTTCTAAACTTCAAAGATAGAAGTACTCCTTTAAAGTTTAATACATGTAAAAGGAGAGGTGGAAATATTAGGCTGCCTTTACATTTTCCTCAGCAATATTAAACACAAGAATACAAAGGTGTTATATATTTAATTTTGACCCAAGAATGCTATACACAGAAAAACTGTCTTTGAATATAAATGCAATAAACAAATATTTTTCAAAATAAAAGCACTCACTTCTGGCAGCCAGAGGTTGCCAAGAAATCAGAAAATGTCCAGAGGCAAGGAGTAACATGTGTTTGTTCTTAGCATGTATGTACATGAAACTATATCCTAATTTATAGTACCTGGAAGTCAATACTATCATTTACTGTTGATTTTAAAAACATAAATATGTAGCACAAAGGTAGATAAAACCAAAAATAATATAGTAAATCCAATTTGTTAGATTGTGAGAGAATCAAGAAAGGACATGGAAATGTTACCATTGTTAATAATACAGCAGTAATGCAGTCTAAATATGTAGTGTATATTAGTAATATATAAACTTATAGATAAAATAAAAAGTCCTTGTCAGAAGAAACAATGCAAATCACTGCAGAGTGAAAGAGTTTTCAAAAACAAAGTTATATAAGCAGAAGGCATAGCATAAAATAATATGCCACATTAAACTCAAATTTCTCTAAAATATCAATGATAGTAAGTGGCCTAACTTATTTAAAGTAAAATAATACAATGAAAAACAAAATTGTGAGCTACTTATGAGATGCAATGAAAAAAATCTGATTTGGAAAGATTAAAAATAAAATATTGGGCAAAGTACAAGGACAAACAAAATGAAACTAAGGATCATAACAGTGTTGAACTCAGGCCAGAAACCAGTCAATGAGACAGACAGAGAAATAAAGAGAGACAGAGAGATGGGCCAGGAGGTGGGGAAGAATAATCTGAAAACAGAATGCACTTTCTTTTCAAGTGTCATGAAAAAATTCATTAAAATTCATATCTTAGGCTAAAAAAGAACCTCAACAAATTCCAAAATGTAAATAATATATTTATTACCTGGGATTGAAAATTATTAACAAAGCCAGAAATAAAAATTCTCTAGCATCTAGAAATTTTGAAACAATACAACTTTTCTTACAAAATCTTACTTTAAATAAGAAACCTAAAGGGAAATTCCAAAACACTCAGGGAGGTGGTTTATGGGCAGGTAGAAGTGGGTGATACAAACTGGAAACCACAACCCGTGGAATATAGCTAAAGTGAAGCTCAGAAGAAATGCACAGCCTTGAAAAATATACAAGAAAGAATGCAAATGGATGAAGAGAACTTTCAAGGTAATGAGTAAGAAAAAGATCAAGATAACGGACCTCCAAAAAGCAGAAGTGATGAAGTTTTAAAGTAAAAGTTATTGAAATAGGAATACCACCTCTGGCCATGTCACAGTACCTAAATAAAACTAACCCCCACTCCTGACTAATTACAACTGCAAATTTAATTAAGTATTTTAAAAGCTGAGGTTTTTTTTTTCTTTCTTTTCCCCTTCCTCAAGACATCAAAGAATAACACTATATGGACAGGGGAAGCCAAATCCTTAGGAGAATGGAAAAGCATGAGAGCAATAAGCTCTATATTAGGTGCCAAGATGCACGCTGTCTTGGGGAGTGGCTTATTTTCACCCTACACTACAGGTGGAGAACAGCAGGAAGTAGGTTAGGGCTGGCAGCTGAGTCTCACTGGGCTTGGGGAAAGAGAATTCAAAATTCAAGGTTATCAAGGTCACTAAGATTGCTGGCTAAAATTTCAGAAAAATCAAGTCACAGAAAAACAAATCCAACAGACAGATCACAATTTTTCCTAGATACATTTGCAAATTCCTAAACTGTGAATTCACAGAACTTTATGTCTGGAAATCAAGCAGAAAGTGGCTCAGTTCAGCTCAGTTCAGTTACTCAGTCGTGTCTGACTCTTTGCGACCCCATGGACTGGAGCATGCTAGGCCTCCCTGTCCATCGCCAACTCCCGGAGCCTACCCAAACTCATGTCCATTGAGTTGGTGATGCCATCCAACTATCTTATCCTCTGTCATCCCCTTCTCCTCCTGCCTTCAATCTTTCCCAGTATCAGGGTCTTTGCAAATGAGTCAGTGCTTCACATCAGGTGGCCAAAGTATTGGAGTTTCAGCTTCAACATCAGTCCTTCCAATGAACACCCAGGACTGATCTTTCGGATGGGCTGGTTGGATCTCCGTGCAGTCCAAGGGACTCTCAAGAGTCTTCTCCAACACCACAGTTCAAAAGCATCAATTCTTTGGCACTCAACTCTCTGTATAGTCCAACTCTCACATCCATACATGACTACTGGAAAAACCATAGCCTTGACCTTTGTTGACAAAGTAATGTCTCTGTTTTTTAATATGCTGTCTAGGTTGGTCATAACTCTCCTTCCAGGGAGTGTCTTTTGATTTCATGGCTGCAGTCACCATGTGAAGTGATTTTGGAGCCCCCCAAAAATAAAGTCAGCCACTGTTTCCACTGTTTCCCCATCTATTTGCCATGAAGTGATGGGACTGGATGCCATGATCTTAGTTTTCTGAATGTGGCGGTTTGGCTACTAAGTGGCAAAACTTTAAGCAGTAGTTCTTGTGGTCTCCAAGTGCTGAGGAGTCAAAAATTAGAGTTCAGGCTCTGAAGAAGAAAAGAATCTCAAGGTAAGCTGACTTTACTCAGTTTGACCATTAAAAAAAATACTAAATTCCATCCATTGGAAGATAGTGTCAAGCAGAATTTCTACAATTTTTCATAAACAATGCCATGTATTTAATAAAGTTTGACAATCTCATCAAGAAATAGGAATGAATGTCCAAAACCAAGAGAAAACATATATAGACAATACACATGAGGCAATATGATTGCATGCATGCATGCATGATTAATCTCATTTTTGAATTATAGAGTTGGATCTTAAATACCTGTAATTAATATGTTTTAAAAATTAATAAATAAAATTTTTCCTCAGAATAGCCAAATGTCTATAAAATAAATCTCTAAAAATGTTAAAAAAATGTTAAAGCTGAAAAATATTAAATCATAAAATTCAAAATTATCTAAAATAAATAAATAGATTTAACTATTAAGATTAAGGTTTCAGCAAAAAGGAAGAAGAAAGGTTATTAGGAAATTGAAATATAAGCAAAATAAAGGAACAGAAGTGACATAGAGACAATAATACTTCCTAAAAGTCATTGGAGTCCCAGGAAATGACAAAAGAGAGGAAAGAAGAAACAATATTTGAGGAGATAATGATGGTTGAGAATTTCCGAAAACAAATGAAAAATATCAAACCACAAATTCAAGAACTTCTATAAATCAATCATGAAAAACAAACAAAAAAAATTACTCAGAGCGCCACATCATGGGAAAAACTGCTTGAAACAAAATACAAAAGCACCTGAGGGGGAAAAAAGACACAACACTTTCAAAACAACAACTGTATTTCAACAGCTGATTATATAACAGAAAATATGGAAGCTTCATGATAATGAAGTATTATTTTTTAAATGTTAATAGAACATTTTTGTCAGTCCAGAACAATATAATCAACAAAAATATCATTCAAAATAAAGGCAAATAAATATATTTTCAGGTAAAAAAGAAAAAAAAAACCCTAGTTTTCTCACCAGTAGATCCCCAATAAATATATGTACAAAGAGAGTTCTTTAGGGAGAAATATAATTATCCTAGATAAAACTACAGCAATGAAAGAAGGTAAATAAAGATGATCAGAGAGTATAATAATTTATGTAAATATAAATGAATATGTAAAATAGCAATTGTAATATCTTTTGAAGTTTCAAATATGTATGGAAAAAAACATATAAATACAAGAAACAAGAGAAGATAAGTAGGATTAAAATGTTCTGATAACCTTGCCTTGTCCATGGAGTGATAATACCAATTTATGATGGACTATATGCAGAGTACATCATGAGAAACACTGGACTGGAAGAAACACAAACTGGAATCAAGATTGCCAGGAGAAATATCAGTAACCTCAGATATGCAGATGACACCACCCTTATGGCAGAAAGTGAAGAGCAGCTAAAAAGCCTCTTGATGAAAGTGAAAGTGAAGAGTAAAAAAGTTGGCTTAAAGCTCAACATTCAGAAAACGAAGATCATGGTATCCGGTCCCATCACTTCATGGCAAATAGATGGGGAAACAGGGGAAACAGTGCCAGACTTTCTTTTTTTGGGCTCCAAAATCACTGCAGATGGTGACTGCAGCTATGAAATTAAAAGACACTTACTCCTTGGAAGGAAAGTTATGACCAACTTAGATAGCATATTGAAAAGCAGAGACATTACTTTGCCAACAAAGGTCCATCTAATCAAGGCTATGGTTTTTCCAGTGGTCATGTATGGACGTGAGAGTTGGATTATAAAGAAAGCTGAGCGCCGAAGAATCGATGTTTTTGAACTGTGGTGTTGGAGAAGACTCTTGAGAGTCCCTTGGACTGCAAGGAGATACAACCAGTCCATTCTGAAGGAGATCAGCCCTGGGTGTTCTTGGGAAGGAATGATGCAAAAGCTGAAACTCCAGTGCTTTGGCCACCTCATGCGAAGAGTTGACTCATTGGAAAAGACTCTGATGATGGGAGGGACTGGGGGCAGGAGGAGAAGGGGATGACAGAGGATGAGATGGCTGGATGGCATCACTGACTCGATGGACGTGAGTCTGAGTGAACTCCGGGAGTTGGTGATGGACAGGGAGGCCTGGCGTGCTGAGATTCATGGGGTCGCAAAGAGTCGGACGCGACTGAGCGACTGAACTGAACTGAAATGATGATGAATATGGACTTCACGTAGACTTCAGCCATGTGCCATAGTTTGATTACCGCAGATTGCACTAATAAAATAGCAAAAACTGTGTAGCATACTTAGCTGTAAACCAAATAAGGGGATGAAATAGAATATTTTTGTAATTAATTTTAAAAACAGATGCAAAAAGTAAGAAACAAAAATTTAGATTTAAACACAAATGAATGTGCTTTAAATTGTAGCTAAATGTAAATTGTATAATAGCCCAATAAAATAAATGAACTGTTAGACTGCTTCCTGGGTGGCTCAGATGGTAAAGAATCTGCCTGCATTGCGGAAGACCTGGTTTGATCCCTGGGTTGTCAAGATCCCCTGGAGAAGGGACTGACGACCCATTCCAGTATTCTTGCCTGGGAAATCCCATGGAGAGAGGAGCCTGGCCGGCTACAGCCATGGGGTGGCAAAGAGTTGGACACGACTGAATGACTAACACAGAAGGATCTCAAAATAACAACATTTTGCTAATTACAATGAATTAACCTTATGTTTGAGGACACAGGCAGATTGACAATAAAAAGATGGAAATATAAATACCATGCAAGCACTAACAAAAGGAAAGTATTTAATCTATAGTACTAATTTCTACCAGGCTTCCCTGGTGGCTCACTGGTAAATAATCCTCCTGCAATGAAGGAGATGCAGGAGACACTGGTTCGATCTCTGGGTTGGGTAGATTCCCTGGAGGAGGGCATGGCAACCCAGTCCAGTATTCTTGCCTAGAGAATCCCATAGAGAGGGGAGCCTGGCAGGCTATCATCATGGGGTCACAAAGCGTTGGACATGACTGAGTGACTGAGCCTGGATGCACTATCTAGCAAAGTTGCCTTTAAAGGAAGAAGCACTATACAAGATCAAGAAAGATATTTCATAATGATAATAGGATCAGTTGAGCAGGAAGATATAACAATCTTTAATTTGCTTGTGTGGAGTTTTCTAGCTTCAGAGAAAAAAATATAAAGCAAAATAGGCAGGAGACATTGTCAAATCCACAAACACAAGAAATTTGAGCACAATCTCTTGTTACTGATGGCACAAGCAAATCAAAAATTACTAAGAATATAAAATTTTTGAAAAATGCAATTAACAGAAACACAATTTTGACCTAATTTACATAAATCCAATATAAACCAAGGAGCTGCAGAACACACTGCATTTTCAAACCCACATGATTATTTTCCAAAATGGAGCATGTGCTGGCCATAAAACAATTTTTAAAAATTATCAATGGATTTACATAATTCAGAGGCTTTTCTCTGACAACAGTGGAGTTGAGCTATAAAATGAATGAGAGACAGTAAGTAGAGTAAACTCCCCAAATTTGGGAGAAATTTAGTGACACACATGTAAGTAACACATAGGTCAGCAAAGAACCACAAAAGTAATTAGAAAATATTTTAAATGGAAAGAAAATGATAATATGATATATCAAAACTTATAGGATGCAGTTAAAACTTTAATTTCTAAATACTGGAAATAAACAAAAACTGAAATTTAGTAATTCAAACATCTATTTCAAGAAACAAAACAGTAAATTAAATTCAAAGAATATTTAAAACAGAAAATAACAATGATAAGAACAGAAATCAATCAAAGCAAAATACAAAATTATGAAAGGAAAGCTTTCCAAACCAAAATTAGTTTACTCAAAAAAACTAGTATAATAGATTACTTATCTATTTGATAAATAATTAGCATAAGTGATAAAAAAATTAGAGAACATAAATTACTAATTTCAGAAATTTAAATGGAAAATCAGTAGAAATTGAATCAATATTTAATAACAGTAAAAACATTATGAGAAAAACATTTTGCCAAGAAATGCAACCAGGTAGATAAAGAAACAAATTCCTTGATAAATGCTGACATGTGGACTCAGATATGATACCATGGTGATGGGGTTTAGAACATATGGAAAAATCACTCACAGTGAAAACTCTCAGCAAGCAGGAAAATTGATAGGCAAATAAATAAATAACTTTGCAGTTGAGGAAGTGACGTTGAGGGAGTTTTCCTAATGGCTTCTTTTTCCTCTGAGAGAGGGAAAGCATGATAATGTTAAATGAAGTGAGTAGAAAAAAACTTGACCTAAGTTTTGAAGGTATAGAAAGACATTGGAGAGTCATAGTCCTGGGGGGATGAAGAGGCGGGTGAAGCAACGGATGATTTTCTGGAGAATAAAATGGGAACATACACACGGACACACACACGCACACGAAACCTTTACCACTGAGCAAACCGCTCATCTGCAATCTCTCAATTTTAGCCATTTACCCTTAGAAAATAAACAGAAGTAGCTACAACATTTTTGCACATTTCAATGCATTTTTATACTTCTGGAAAAATTTAAATGCCACAAACAGATGAATATTTATTGACATAGGAAGATTTGTTATTGCTAAGGAAAAAGGAAGAAAGTAAATTAGAGTTTGAAACTATATGTGCTATATGATATAATATGGAATTATATATGTTATATGACAAAAAATGATAGGAAAGAAACACCAAAACTCTGAGCATTCAGAGTTTTATCTTTTCTGCTTTTCAGCATTTTCTAAATTTTCTGATTTGAGCATATATTACTTCAGTAATTAAGGGTAAATGTTATTTTGATTGAATAATTTAGATACAGATTAAGACCTGCTCAAAGAATGAAATGGCACAAATCTTCAATATAAAGATATTTTTTTAAAGAGACATTTTTTTCCCTATGAAACATCAGAAGGCTGACTCACTCTCTGATCATATGGAAAAATAAATAAATGAAAGCAGAAATATATTTGTGAAAAAAATCTTAATTTTTTTTAATGTCATATAGGGCTTCTTCACAGAGAAGGCAATGGCACCCCACTCCAGTACTTTTGCCTAAAAAATCCCATGGATGGAGGAGCCGGGTAGGCTGCAGTCCATGGGGTCGCTAGAGTTGGACACGACTGAGCAACTTCACTTTCACTTTTCACTTTCATGCATTGGAGAAGGAAATGGCAACCCACTCCATTGTTCTTGCCTGGAGAATCCCAGGGACCGGGGAGCCTGGTGGGCTGCTGTCTATGGGGTCGCACCGAGTCGGACACGACTGAAGTGACTTAGCAGCAGCAGCAGCAGCAGCAGGGCTTCTTCAACAACCCAAATAGTAATTGCCCAACTGCTCCATTCTAGCTTAAAATAATGAAGGAAACTATTTCTCTTGTATCTAGTTTGAGTCTAAGAAATGTCTCAACTGATTGAATACTTCAGTTTTCGATTTGATATTTGGTATTGTAGACACAGTGTTAAAAGAAGAGCTTACTTACTGGAAATGTCAACCAAAATAAGCCTTCCTCATTTTGTAGGGGAAATTCAAGATATTTAATATATAGTACTTTCTGAAAAGCCTCCATTCAATAACCTTTTGAAAAGTGATTATAATTAATACAAAAGACACTCAACATTGTCCTACTACTTATATTAGAACTAAAGATTTCCCGATTTTCTTTTGGTTTTTATTGCTATTAAAAGTTTCAGTTATGTGGAAATAGAATGAAAGCTCTGAGACAGGTAGATGTTGTTTTGTTCAAGGATGTATCCTGAGTGCCTAGAATAATAATTTGCCCATGGTTAGGGCTACATAGGAGAAGGCGATGGCACCCCACTCCAGTACTCTTGCCTGGAAAATCCCATGGACAGAGGAGCCTGGTAGGCTGCAGTCCATGGGGTCTCGAGGAGTTGGACACGACTGAGCGACTTCACTTTCACTTTTCACTTTCGTGCATTGGAGAAGGAAATGGCACCCCACTCCAATGTTCTTGCCTGGAGAATCCCAGGGACGGGGGAGCCTGGTGGGCTGCCGTCTATGGGGTCGCACAGAGTCGGACACGACTGAAGTGACTTAGCAGCAGCAGCAGCAGCAGAGCTACATAAGTGTTGACTGAATGATGTAGTTTCAGGAGCATGAAGATTGGTACTTGCTAAGTTCCTCTCCCTCTCTCAGCATACTTTCCCCACTGTTTTACTCCAGTTTTCAGTTTTATGTTCGTTCCCAATTTAATTTAATTTCTATTGTTACTGAGGAGACTTGATAAGAAGAGAGGTTAATAATAATGCTACATGATTGTTTAAAAGAAGGTTATAAGTTATTGAAGAGCCTGGCAGATGCTTTCTTTGTGTATTGACAAAATTGGGTGAAGTAGTTCACATTTTAAGTGCTAGAAAACATAATTTGAATTGAACTTTTATAGAATATCTTGTTACAACATTTTTTACAAGTGCACAGTGTTTGGGTAATCATATTAGCTTTGGCTGGAAAAGTACACAAGTAACTTATGGAAATAAGCTTTTTGAAAAACCTGTCTTTATTTCTTCCTTAATTTTTGTTTCTAGCTCTAAATTAACACATGAAACAGCCTCTTATCTTTAAATAAAATCTTTAACACTAAGAAAAACTCAATCTAGGCCACTTAACTGCCATTAACTATCAGTATGCATGGTTAAAAAATTAGTATGCAGAGCATGCATATATCTGGGAGAGTTGCGAATTTTAGCATACCTATTTTCCATTGCAGGTTATACAATAAAATCTTAGTATATTTTCTATTGAAAACTAACTTCAGATAAAATAAAAGGAATTTTCTGTCTGAATATATAATGTATGAATCACTTTTTGAAAGAGACACATAAATAATAGATCAGCTCTCCAGCATTGCTACCATGTATTATTAATTAAAAAATAAAGATCAGATCTACACTGAAAAATACATCATGGTATCTAGGCTATAATGTGTCTTAACAGTGGGGATTACATTTTATAGGCAATGAAGTGACCTTTTATCACATTCATGATGGCTTCGGGCCTTTGAATATTCCCTTCCTTTCAGGAATACATATACCTCTCTAAAAACTGGCCTCAGAATTCACTCTTTCAGGTAACATTCCTCCAGTAAGTCTCACTCGAATGTGTCCACTGCATGCTAAGACCATAACCTAATTTAATTCTATTTCTGAACATGGGTAGTTTCTTACAGTGACAGTGACTGCCCCCTGTCACCCTGAGTCTCAAGGTAAGTGATGTTCTCTAAACATCTCCAGTCTAAGTGTGAATAAACTCTTATATTCCTCACCTCTGAAAAATTCTGGAGTATTCTGAGTAGCTCTATAAACTCCAAGGGATTACCAAAGGGAAAATACAGTCAGTAAGAGTCAGACTTACAAACAATGGTGGTGATACTAACAAAATTTAATTTGCCTCCAAGACTCACAAGCCTTTTCTTTATCCGTATGCGCTCCAAAAAGCCCTCTACTCCCATCCTATTGGCAGAACTTCACAAGACCAAATCTGTCTTGCCCACTGTTGTATCCTTGCTTGTTATTGTCTGTTTCTTTTTCACATCTCATGAGGCTGAGTTGTTTAATTTCTGGAAACAGACTTACTATTTACTGCTACACATTTTAATTGACTGCAGTTTCCTGTTTGATATGTAATATGCAAACTATTCTTGAAAGAAACCTGACAATACAGTCTTATGTCTTATTTACTTACCTACTGCTAAGTCACTTCAGTTGTATCCGACTCTGTGTGATCCCATAGATGGCAGCCCACCAGGCTCCCCCGTCCCTGGGATTCTCCAGGCAAGAACACTGGAGTGGGTTGCCATTTCCTTCTCCAATGAATGAAAGTGAAAAGTGAAAGTGAAGTTGCTCAGTCATGTCCAACTCTTAGCGACCCCATGGACTGCAGCCCACCAGGCTCCTCCGTCCATGGGATTCTCCAGGCAAGAGTACTGGAGTGGGGTGCCATTGCCTTCTCCATTTACTTACCTAACTAATGAGGAAAAGAAATACCATGTCTGACCACAGATTAAGATTAATATTTGAGCTCACACAAAGCATTGGATTGCTAAATCAGACAATAAATCTGAGATCTTACCCAGTATTGATACATATATATTAGGCTGTTTTCTTTCTTCTCTTGTCCCTTATCATATAATGCAAGATGTATTAATCATAGCATTAAGTTACAAGATACTGAGAAGAAGAAACCCCACCCAAGGACTTTATATCATTTTGTAGAGAAAAAGTGTTTGTTTAGGGCTATATTTAGGATAGTTTTTTCATGTTTGCCACCTGATGTGAAGAGCTGACTCATTTGAAAAGACCCTGATGCTGGGAAAGATTGAAGGCGGGAAGAGAAGGGGACAACAGAGGATGAGATGGTTGAATGGCATCACCAACTCAATGGGCATGAGTTTGAGTAAACTCCAGGAGTTGGTGATGGACAGGGAGGCTTGGCGTCCTGCAGTCCATCACAAAGAGTTGGACACAACTGAGCGACTGAACTGAACTTTTTCATGTTAGGCAGGCGTATGACTGTGTTACGCTAATTGGAGATTGTGTTGGACACAACTGAGCGACTGAACTGAACTTTCTCATGTTAGGCAGGCATATGACTGTGTTACACTAATTGGAGATTGTATTGGTTTAAGGATATGTGTATGGGTGCAAATTTGATGAAGGGTGAACTGTGATGGTTTAATGTGTTCACTTAGGTAGGCTACCAATTATCTAATTGAACACTCATATAGGTGCTGGTGAAGGTATTCCATATATGCTGTTGACATCTACATTAACTGAATTTAAGAAAAGGAAATTATCCTCAACGATGTGGGTGGATCTCACCCAATTAGTTGGCTAACTTTACAGGCAAACACTGAGGATTCCCAGAGAATAAGAAATTCTGTCTCAAGACTCTAGCAGAACTGAAGCTGGAGAGCTTCTACCTTGTGGGCCTGCCCTACAGATTCCAGACTTGCCAGCTTTTGTTAACTGCGTGAGCTGATTCCTTTCAATCAGTCAATCTCTCCCTGTGTCTGTCTCTCTCGCTCCCTCTGTACTTATATGTACACATATGTGAAACTGACCGAAAATCATAGTGGTCAGAGCACACTTTGTCATTAGAAATGAAGCCTACTACCTGCAACAAGATCCAGAGAAGTGTCACCTTGACCTGATACTAACTACAGGGTCACATCATAGCCTAATCGGTTGCACCCATGAACAGGGCCACAGACTGGCCATAAATGGGTCTGTCTCCTTTGCCAAAAGTTCCAGGGAGTCTCTCATAGCACAAACTCAGGTTTTTATATTTTTATAGGGCTTCCCTGATAGCTCAGTTGGTAAAGAAGCTGCATACAATGCAGGAGACCCCTGGTTTGCTTTCTGGGTCGGGAAGATCCGCTGGAGAAGGAATAGGCTAGCCACTCCAGTATTCTTGGGCTTCCCTTGTTGCTCAGCTGGTTAAGAATCCTCTTGCAATGCAGGAGACCTGGGTTCCATCCCTGGATTGGGAAGATCCCCTGGAGAAGGGAAAGGCTACCCACTCCAGTATTCTGGCCTGGAAGTCGCAAAGAGTCAGGGGCTACTGAACGACCTTCACTTTCACTTTTAAAGCCACTTGCTCCAATTTTCAGCTCAGTTGCAAACTCTGCCCTTCATTGTTCTTCTTAATTCTTTGCTTGTTTTTCTTAGACATAAATTTTTGCTTCATGTCTTTCTTGGACATGAATTCTTTGCTTTACTTCACCTTGTGCAAGTGTAAATTAATCCAATTACTTCTCATCCAGCCACACAAAACAAAGTCAGTGTTCTACCAGTCTCCTCTGGAGGCTTCTCTTTAAAATATCCAGAGAATATCCCCTCCCCCACATCAGTGTCTCTATTCCTGTGCTCTTTAGAAAACATCCTAAACACAATTATTTTAGGACAATAAATAAGTCTCTAAATTTTATTCATACATTAAATTATACATCGCTTAATTTTTGAGGATTTTGGACCAGTCATAAAAGTATATATTTGAAATCATTAGTAAAAGATGGCACCTCACTAGCAGACCTAAAAATTGTCCACAATTTCCTTTGTAGAATAAGATTGGAAATTTATTGCATGAATTACATTGCCTCTTAATGGTGGAAATATATATTGCTTACACATAGTGATTTTAGAGCACAGTGAAGACTCCACTTGTATATGAAAGGTGGTACATCAGCTAGACCTTGAAAGATGATCAGGACTTTTCTAGGCAGTGATAGTGGTAAGGACATTCCAGACAGAATGTCACCTTCAAAGACAGAAGAGATGTGAGCGTATAGCTAGCACAGGGCTGGTCAGAGCATGATACTGCATGTGTGATAGGACATTGAGTTGAGGATAGGACTGTGGGGAAACTCAGACACTGCAAAATTGATAGACCTTATCCTGCAGTTAATATGAGGTCATGGAAAGGTTCAAACCAGAGAGGAGAAGTAACAATACAGGAAGATAATAGAAAGCTACAAGAGGCCAAAACTAATTAGGAAGTCATTGCAACAGTCCATATGAAAAACGGTGAGCTACCCACTTCCCCAAACCAGAAACCCGAGTCATCCTCAACTTCTCCCTCTGCCCCACTGAAACTGTCACTAAGTTCTGTCAGATGACCCTCTTAAATAAAAGTTGAATTTGTCCTCTTCTCTCTTTGCCATTACCACATCACTGAAATATGATGAAAGCCAGCCTCAGCTCCTATCTGAGGATCCAGCACATGTTGGAAATCTGAGAGGGTGACTCATTTTTCATCCTGTCTTCCCTCTGGGTGGAGCCTGTGTTCCTTCACGGCCACAGGCTATATCTAGGGTGACCTGAAGACACTGGGCGGTGCTTAAGCATTCGCTGGGAAAAGACTTGCATCAGGGTAAGAGATAACAATGAGGAAGGAAGGTCGTGGAGTCTTGGTAGCGAAGACGTGTGAATGGCTCAGCCGTCATGGAGGCAGTTGGGAAACAGGACATGTGACAGCAGAGAGAAGCCCCAGGAAGAGTCTAGAGAAAGCAAGATAAACCACATTTTGAAAAAACAGTCTACAAGTAGGTTATTACAGTCCAGAATCATGCAGAAGGGTAATAAGGTAGGAAGTTAATCCATCTACTGAGAATTTTATTTGAGGGTATGATCACAAAATGAAGGTAGGATTATACTGTTGAATTGGAAGATAAATTCATAATAAGAAACAGTAAAACTGGCTTAAAGACTGAATCATTGGACTATTGATAATGGCAATTTATGATGATCAGGGCTGGCACAAGCACTGAATATCTAGATAAAAGATATAGGAAAAAATAATAGAATCTTTCAACGTAAGATGAAAACAACATAAAAATAGAATTTTATGAAGAGCCTATGTAGACTTCAGGAGAATAAATCCTTGGATTTTCTAGAAGGTAAGAGAAGATGAGTGGAAAGTTTTTGTCATCTTATATGCATAAAATGTCACCAACATTAGTTTAGCAAGTTATCTTTTAATGAATATAAATATTTTAATATTCTGAAAGTTTTCATGTATGATGTCTGATCCCTTACTGTTGATTTTCCTCATAAGTTCTTGTATTTCCCAGCTGTGTGTTTTGCTACCATGGGACATGATCAGGAGTCTGGGGCTTCCAGGTGAGGTGAAAATGAGTATAATTTCAACTGGCATCATTGTCTTCCAAAGTCACAAAGTTTCACTTTTCAAAATCAGACAGTTCTTTTATTTGTGATAATTCTTACTTTCAACCTTCCTTTTATCCCATTAAATATTTTGCTAGGATCTCTCAAAAAATGTAATTTCTAAGAGTAAAGAGACAGCAAGTAATGGCAAAGGGAGCATCCAAGAAAGGAAACCAGCAAGAAAGAGTCAGAAGCTCAGTGGTTGAAACAGAAGCAAAGGTTCAGAATTTGGGCAAACACAGATACTATGTGCAGAGGAACAGAAAAAGTCATAAGCATGTAGTCAATTACTATGAGCATCCAACAGAAGAGGGGAAGAAGGGGGAAAGTCAAGCTGTAGACAGAAGTACAGGATGTAGGAGTCAAAAAGAAGAGTAAATCCAGGCTGAGGCCACCAGATATCAGAATGAAGGCATGAAATCAGGGCAGACAAAAAATCCATGGTGATAAAAACTCAGTGAAGATAATGTACTTTCTTTCAGAAATTAACTACCCAGGGTTTACAGATAAAAGCAGGTAACATGGCTGGAAAAAACAATGAACTGGTAAGAAAAAGAGAATCCTGAAAAAAATGGATGGATTTGGGTTTCACCTCATATATCTGCTCCTGGACAGAGGGCAGCAAATAAGGGAGAGGAAGTTAAGGCCAGGGCTCTTAAGAATCCAGAAATATAACAGTTTCCAAATACTTAAAATTATACAGGTTACATTTGCTTAGGTTTTCTGACACCTTGATTATATCAGTATTTCATGCATATTATTTGATATCTAAGCTACCGGAAGGTGTTATCCTGACTGAACATAAAAGATGACTCTTAGTGAAGGTGTGAAGCTTTCCAGGTGGCAGAGTGGTAAAGAATCTGCCTGCTAATGCAAGAGGCACAAGAGATGCAGGTGCAATCTCTGGGTTGGGAAGATCCCCTGGTGGAGGAAATGGCAACCCGCTCCAGTATCCTTGCTGGAAAATTCCATGGACAGAGGAGCCTGGCAGGCTACAGTTCATGGGCCCTCAAAGAGCTGGACACAACAGAGCGATTGAACAAGCAAATGAAAGCAGGAGAAGTGGAAAATTTCATTTTCAGCATAATTAGAAACAATGAAAGTTAAGGGAAAAGTAATTTTTATGGAAGATACATAGCATTTTTTTAAATTAAAGGATTTTTAAAATGAGTTATTTCATTACCTCTGAACTGAAAATTTTGTTGAAATTATTACTTTTTCTAATCAGAAAACAGATAAAATATTCTTTACAAAGTTAATAATATGCAAGTTTGTCCAATAATCCTTCTTGGCAATCAAGATTTTGATGGATCTAATAAAATCTAATTATTTGCTGAGCACTGCAAAAAAATAATTTTAAAATTCAACTACTTGCACAGAAAGTTGCCAAGTCTCTTATTTATTAGGACTTTATTCACAGTAGTTATTATTCTACTTTTTATTATCAGTCTGGAGAAAACCAAGTAAATACATTCAATCTTCATTAGTGGCAAACCAATTACTACCAACTTTGGGACCCTTTGTGTTATGAATTATCATGATATACCATAAAATTCGGAGAAGGCAATGGCACCCCACTCCATTACTCTTGCCTGGAAAATCCCATGGATGGAGGAGCCTGGTAGGCTGTAGTCCATGGGGTCGCTAGGAGTCGGACACGACTGAGCGACTTCACTTTCACTTTTCACTTTCATGCATTGGAGAAGGAAATGGCAACCCACTCCAGTGTTCTTGCCTGGAGAATCCCAGGGATGGGGGAGCCCGGTGGGCTTCCGTCTCTGGGGTCGCACAGAGTTGGCCATGACTGAAGCGACTTAGCTGCAGCAACCATAAAATTATAGGTGATGGAAATTTACAAAGCCAGAACAATCAAAGATGATTGAAATAGACCTTAAATACAACGTGTTTGATTGTATATGTGTCAATACTAAATTTTATTTTAGTAATCTGATAAAGCTAACTAGTTTTATACCTTTGGATCTAGAGTGTCATCTAGAAGTATCAGTTAACACTTTTTTTTTTTTGGTATTTATATGCCATTTATTGTGTTATATTTGGAAAAATCAGCAAGATATCTGTGGAAAAATGTTAAGTGATTAAAGTAGTAAGCTGAGGAGATGCCTAAACACGCACACTCATATCATGGGCAAATAAATGAGCTATTAAAGGAAAACCAGAAGTAGATCTAAGTCATTATGGATTTTATGAAAAAGATAACTTCCCAATCAGGAAATTAGGGTTGTTTCATACATGAAATTTTGGTGCTGAATAAACTAATTGAATATTTGGGGAAATAAAACTGTTGCATCTGTGTCTCCATAACTTTCTTCAATATTAATTTCAGAGAAGTTAAATGTTTACACATTCAAAGACTGGGATAGAAAATGTCATCAAATTCTTAGAAAATGTTATGGAAGACTTTAAAAAAAATTTCAGAGTAGAGAAGACCTTTTTAAAGATGAAATGAAACTGGATTGATAATTTTGACTGCATAAAAATTAAAATGCTACTGCATGGCAAAATGCACCACATGCACCTTTTTGAGGACATCACTCAAATGTTATTTCATTGATATCTTTGGTCATTCTGTTTAAATTATAACATGTCTACCACTCCACCTGCCCTCTGCATCATCGGTTTCATTTCCCCGACTTCTCTCCTAATGTGCTATATGTTTACCAAGCTTTCTTGTTTATTGTTTTTCTAACACTATCAGACCTAATCTAGATGGGAAAGAAATTTTAATCAGTAAAGAAATATTCTCCATTGAGAAAGTATTTCACCTATCTATCTATCTTTCTAGCTAACTAGTCTATCTCTTATCCTCTCTCCACCTAGCCCCACACATACTCTTTTAATCTAGATTTCACAATGTTCTTTGCTTACTTCAGTGTAGCATTTATAATAAAACAATGCCCTTCCCAATTTGTAGTCAATGGAATATGCCAAGGCATTTAGACAAAACAAAATAAAAATATTAGTGGTTCTGGACAGGAAATGAATTTATATTTCCACTTGGAACAACTAAAACTAGACAAAATATAGGACAGACCGATATTCAGAAATTGAACTTCAGCCCATGGTGGCCAGTGTGATCACATTTGTAGAGTGGAATACTGAAGCGGAGAGAGTTGCACAGAAAAACAGTTCCAGGATTCTGTAACAAGTCCCCAAGTCTTCACTGCATATTGTTCACTGTGTGCATGTGAGAAAGCTGCCCAATCAATCAGTTAACACTTTTTAACCAATGACGCTTTAGAGGAAATCCTGGCTTAAGAACCAGGATTAAAAACGAAAACCAAAAGTAATCCTGAACACCATTTCCCAAAACAATTAATGTGTGTTTGTTGTGTTCCTATCAAATTACCATGGCATTTTTCACAGAACTAGAACAAACAAATTTTAAAATTTACATGGCAAAACAAAAGACCCTGAATAGTCAATGCAATCTTGAGAAAGAAAAACAGAGCTGGAGGAATCAGGCTCTCAGACTTAAAAGCCACAGTCATACTACAAAGGTGCTGTCATCAGGACAGTATGGTACTGACACAAAAACAGAAATATAGATCAAGGGAATATGACAGAAAGCCCAGAAATAAACCTGTGTACCTATGGTCAATTTATCTACTACAAAAGAGGCAAGAGTATACAATGGAGAAAAGACAGTCTCTTCAATAAATGATCCTAGAAAAACTGGACAGCAACATGTAAAAAAATGACTTTAGAACATTCTTTTTACAACACAAGAATAAACTCAAAATGAATTAAAGAGAGACCTCACTAAATGCGAGACCAGATACTATAAACTCTGAGAGGAAAATATAGGCAGAAATACTCTTCAACATAAATCGAAGTAACATCTTTTTCAATCGATCACCTAGAGTGTATTGTAAATAAAAACAAAAATAAATTGGGCCTAATTAAACTTGAAAATTTTTGCATATTAAGGGAAACCATAAACAAAATGGGAAAACAAACCACAGAATGGTAGGAATATTTGCAAGTGAAGCAACTGATGAGGGATAGTCTCCAAAAAATACAAACAGGTCATGTGGTTTAATATTAAAGAAAACAAAAAACCTAATCAAAAATTGACAGAAGATCTAAAGAGGCATTTCTCCAAAGAAGACATACAGATAGATGGCCAAGAGGCACATGAAATATACTCAATATCACAAATTATTAAAGAAATGCAAATCAAAATTACACTGAGCTATAACCTCATACCAGTCAGAATGGCCATCATCAAAAAACCTACCAATGATAAATACTGGTGGTGTGGAGGAAAGGTTACCCTCCTACACTGTTGGTGGAAATGTAAACTGGTACAGCCACTATGATGAATAGTATGCTGGTTCCTTAAGAAATCGAAAATAGAGCTACCATATGATCCTGCAATAATACTCCTGGGCATATATTCAGAGAAAAACACTTTTCTAAAAGATACATGCACCCAAATGTTCATTGCAGTGCTGTTTACAATAGCCAAGACATGGAAGCAACCTAAATGTACATGAATGAAAGATGTACATGTACATGAAAGATGAATTGCTAAAGAAGATGTGGTATATATACACAATAGAATATTACTGAGCCATTAAAAGAATGAAGTTATGGCATTTCCAGCAACATGGATGGACCTGGAGATTATCGTAATAAGTGAAGTAAGATCAGAGAAGACAAATATCATATGATACTGCTTATATGCGGAATCTTAAAAAATGATACAGATAAACTTATTTACAAAACAGAAACAGACTCGCAAACTTGGAGGACAAATTTATGGTTACCAGTGGGGAAAAGTAGGGGAAGGGATAAATTGGGATTTAGGACTGTACAGACTGATACACTTAAAATAGATAACCAACAAGGACTAATGTATAGCACAGAGAACTCTATTCAATACTCTGTAATAACCTAAATGGGAAAAGAACTTGAAAAAGAATAGATACATGTAAATGTATAAATGCCAGTTGTTCAAGCTGGATTTAGAAAAGGCAGAGGAACCAGAGATCAAATTGCCAACATCCTTCGGATCATAGAAAAAGCAAGAGATCCAGAAAAACATCTACTTCTGCTTTAATGACTACCCCAAAGCCTTTGACTGTGTGGATCCCAACAAACTGAGGAAAATTCTTCAGGAAGTGAGAATACCAGACCACCTGACCTGTCTCCTGAGAAATCTGTATGCAGGTCAAGAAGCAACAGTTAGAACTGGACATGGAACAACAGACTGGTTCCAAATTGTCAAAGGAGTATGTCAAGGCTGTATATTGTTACCATGCTTATTTAACTTCTATGCAGAGTACATCATGCCAAATGCCAGGCTGGATGGAGCACAAGCTGGAATCAAGATTGCTGGGAGAAATATCAATAACCTCAGATATGCAGATGATACCACTCTTATGGCAGAAAGTGAAGAGGAACTGAAGAGCCTCTTGATGCAAGTGAGAGAAGAGAGTGAAAAAGCTGGTGTAAAACTCAACATTCAAAAAATGAAGATTATGACATCTGGTCCCATCACTTCATGGCAAACAGATGGGGAAACAATGGAAACAGTGACAGACTTTATTTTTCTGGGCTCCAAAATCACTGCAAATGGTGATTTCAGCCCGGAAATTAAAAGACACTTGCTCCTTGGAAGAAAAGCTATGACCAACCTAGACAGTATATTAAAAAGCAGAGACATTACTTTGCCAACAAAGGTTCATATAGTCAAAGCTATGGTTTTTCCAGTGGTCATGTATGGATGTGAGAGTTGGACTGTGAAGAAAGCTGAGTGCCAAAGAATTGATGCTTTTGAACTGTGGTGTTGGAGAAGACCCTTGAGAGTCCCTTGGACTGCAAGGAGATCAAACTAGTCAATCCTAAAGGAAATCAGTACTGAATATTCATTGGAAGGACTGATGCTGAAGCTGAAACTCCGATACTTTGGCTACCTGATGTGAAGAACTGACTCCTTGGAAAAGACCCTGATGCTGGGAAAGAGTGAACGCAGGAGGAGAAGGGGACGACAGAGGATGAGATGGTTGGATGGCATCACTGACTCAATGGACATGAGTTTTAGCAAGCTCCGGGAGTTGGTGATGGTCAAGGAGGTCTGGCTTGCTGCAGTCCATGGGTCACAAAGAGTCGGACAGGACTGAGTAACTGAACTGAACTGAAATGTGTAACTGAATTTTTTTGTTGTACACCTGAAATTAACACAACATTGTAAATCAACTGTATTCTAGTATAAAATAAAAATTAAAAAATAAACTCTCTATTTCAACCACTTAGTGTCTCAAGTGAGCAAGCCTGATCATTTAAGATAAGAAATGGTAGCAATGCACTGTCATTTAGAGACAGTGGGTTCAGGCTCAGCCATCCTAGTCTTGAAAGACAGCTCTACTACTTTTATCAATGTGTTTCTTAGACACATTATAGAACATCTCTAAAGCTCCACTTCTTTTTTTAATTGAAGCATAGATGATTTACAGTATCAAGGCAGTTTTAGGTGTACAGTGATTCAGATTCTTTTCCATTGTAGTTTATTACAAAATACTGAGTATAGTTCCCTACACTGTACAGTAGGTCTTGTTGGTTACCTATTTATATATAGTAGTGTGTATATGTTAATTCAAGCCTTCTGTTCTAATTTAAAATAAAGTTCCATTTCTCATCCACAAAATAGGTGCAATAATATAGTGGGTATTTTATAAAATTGTAGGAATAAAATTGGTTAAGGCAAGCATGCATTTAAATCATTAGAATAGTACCTGTTTCAAGTAACTATACAGATTCAATTTAGTTCAGTTCAGTTCAGTTGCTCAGTTGTGTCCGACTCTTTGCGACCCCATGAATCGCAGCATGCCAGGCCTCCCTGTCCATCACCAACTCCTGGAGTTCACTCAAACTCATGTCCATCGAGTCGGTGATGCCATCCAACCATCTCAACCTCTGTCGTCCCCTTCTCCTCCTGCCCCCAATCCCTCCCAGCATCAGAGTCTTTTCCAATGAGTCAACTCTTCACATGAGGTGGCCAAAGTACTGGAGTTTCAGCTTTAGCATCATTCCTTCCAAAGAAATCCCAGGACTGATCTTCCAAGGGACTCTCAAGAGTCTTCTCCAACACCACAGTTCAAAAGCATCAATTCTTTGGCACTCAGCTTTCTTCACAGTCCAACTCTCACATCCATACATGACTACTGGAAAACCATAGCCTTGACTAGACAGACCTTTGTTGGCAAAGTAATGTCTCTGCTTTTCAATATGCCATCTAAGTTGGTCATAACTTATCTTCCAAGGAGTAAGTGTCTTTTAATTTCATGGCTGCAGTCACCATCTGCAGTGATTTTGGAGCCCCAAAAAATAAAGTCTGACACTGTTTCCACTGTTTCCCCATCTATTTGCCATGAAGTGATGGGACCGGATGCCATGATCTTCGTTTTCTGAATGTTGAGCTTTAAGCCAACTTTTTCACTCTCCTCTTTCACGTTCATCAAGAGGCTTTTGAGTTCCTCTTCACTTTCTGCCATAAGGGTGGTGTCATCTGCATATCTGAGGTTATTGATATTTCTCCTGGCAATCTTGATTCCAGCTTGTGCTTCTTCCAGCCCAGCGTTTTTCATGATGTACTCTGCATATGAGTTAAATAAGCAGGGTGACAATATACAGCTTTGACATACTCCTTTTCCTATTTATGATTTATTGTTTATGATTTATATTGTTGAATTTACTATTATTATTTATAAAAAACCAGAACTCAGTTTAATCAAAAGGGTGATGGAGTACTGGAGAGTTTTTTCCTAAGTTTGTCTATATCTATATAAATCATCACACTTTCTAATAGCTAGAGTGCCTTTGCTTTCCAGACTTGAAGGTTAAAGCTCCATGTGCTGGGGTTTGTTTTTTCATCCAGCCATTATTTTAAGTCTGAGACTACTCCTCAGTTACCAACTCCCGGAGTTCACTCAGACTCATGTCCATCGAGTCAGTGATGCCATCCAGCCATCTTATCCTCTGTCGTCCCCTTCTCCTCCTGCCCCCAATCCCTCTCAGCATCAGAGTCTTTTCCAATGAGTCAACTCTTCGCATGAGGTGGCCAAAGTACTGGAGTTTCAGCTTTAGCATCATTCCTTCCAAAGAAATCCCAGGGCTGATCTCCTTCAGAATGGACTGGTTGGATCTCCTTGCAGTCCAAGGGACTCGCAAGAGTCTTCTCCAACACCTCAGTTCAAAAGCATCAATTCTTCGGCGCTCGGCCTTCTTCACAGTCCAACTCTCACATCCATACATGACCACTAGAAAAACCATAGCCTTGACTAGACGGACCTTTGTTGGCAAAGTAATGTCTCTGCTTTTGAATATGCTATCTAGGTTGGTCATAACTTTCCTTCCAAGGAGTAAGTGTCAATAGAAGTTTCTTATTTTGTGGGTTTTTTTTTTTTTAATTTTTGAAAAGTATAGATCACCAAAAATTTTTATCATAGAAAAATCTAACAGGTAAATGATTTTCAAAGATTTTGGGTCTATAATCAAATTAAGCATAGAAATCATACTCTAGTGGGTTTATGGAAAAGTTCTATTAAACTTTAAAGGGAGTCATTATCCTTATCTTTTCCATTCTAGTGCAGTGAACCTATAAATTTCATTTCCATGTAGTTTTGAAATGTATTTAAAGTAAAAGCATATTGTATGGAGAATTCTCATATATGCCCCCCCAATATACAGCTGTCCTTAATATTAACAGTTTGCATTAGTGGTACATTCATTACAACTAATAAAGCAATATTGATATGCTATCACTCCCAAAGTCCATAATTTACGTAAAGAGCCAACGTAAAGGGCCACTTCTGTGTTATACAGTTTTATGGGTTTTAACAAGTGCATAATGTTTTGTATCTGCCATTATAGTGTCACACAAAACAGTTTCCCCATCCTATGCTTAGTTACCTATTCATCCTTAGTCTACCCTCCCCTACTCATAAGTGAAGTGAAGTCGCTCAGTCATGTCTGACTCTTTGTGACCGCATAGACTGTAGCCTACCGGGCTCCTCCGTCCATGGGATTTTCCAGGCAAGAGTACTGGAGTGGGTTGCTATTTCCTTCTGCAGAGGATCTCCCTGACCCAGGGATCGAACCTGGGTCTCCCGCATTGTACACAGACGCATTACCATCTGAGCCACAAGGGAAGCCCACCCTACTCATAAAACACCTAGCAAACACTGATCATTAGTCTTTATAGTTCTGCCTTTTTCAGAATATCATGTAGTTGCAATAATTCAGTATGTAGTCTTTAAGATTGGCTTTTTTCACTTAACAATATGCATTTAAGTTTCTTCCATGGCTTGATAAATTATTTCTTTTTGTCTAAATAAATAGCTATAAATAATATTCCACTGGATGTATCACAGTTTGGTTATCCATTCATCTATTAAAGAGCATCTTGGTTTCTTCCAGGCTTAGGTGCTTATGAATAAAGCTGCTGTAAGTACTGGTGAGCAGGTTTTTATGTTGATACAAATGTTTGACTCAATTGGGTTGAGTCAAACATTTATATCTAGCATCATGATTGATGGATCATATGGTAAAACTATTAAACTTTGTAAGAAACTGTAGGAATAGAATTATGATTTGACAGTTTCCTTCAGGGCTTGAATGATATTATGTTTCTGGCTTGTATGGTTTCTGATGTAAGGTCTGTGGTCATTATTTCCTTTATGCTTCTACATGTAATATACCATTTTTTCTGGATGTTTTAAATTTTTTCTTTTTATCACTAAAAGATACTCTTCTTGACGTTTGGTGAGTTTCTTGGATTTGTGGGTTTATAGATTTCATAAAATTTAGAAATTTATTTCTAGCTTTTCATTATTTCTGCAGATACATTTTTATGACTCCCTTTCTCCCACTTCATCTCCTGGGACTCAAACTGCATATATGCAGACAACTTGATACTGTCTTCCAGGTCACTGAGCTCTTAATTTTTGGCTGTATTTCTCTTTGTATTTGACTTTTGAGAGTTTCTCTTGCAAAGTTTTCAGAAGTTTTTGCAACACTACTAACTAACTACTACTAACTACTAACTAACTCTTGTTAGTATCTGGGATAAGACAAATGCTATATATTGAAATTTGGCTCTTTTCCATTCTTTATTTTGTTTAGTCACTAAGTCATGTCTGACTCTTTTGTGACCTGGTGGACTGTAGCCTGCCAGGCTCCTCTGTTCATGGGATTTCCCAGGCAAGAATACTGGAGTGGGTTGCCGTATTTTCTCCAGGGGATTTTCCCCACCCAAGGATGAAACCTGGGTCTCCTGCATTGCAGGAGGATTCTTTACTGCTGAGACACAAAGGAAGCCCCCTTTCCATTCTTATCTACCTTTTTAATTCACGAAAAAGGGATTCCAGGTGAGATGCAAGAAAGACAAATAAAATATGAGGAAAAGATAATTTTCATACTGCAGCTTTTGATTCTGAATAAGAGAGGAAAATTTACATATGGATAAACAGTCTCTGCACTGTTTTGAATGATTGCATTATGATTTATTACTTTTTTATATTTCTTTGTACTATTTTTTGGTAATAGTTCAAGAAAAAGAAATGTTATATTCTATTTCTACTTCTGAAACTCTTTATCAGAATTATAGAGAAAACCTTGTCATTTGCTTCAGTAATTGAGTTTTTTTCATTTTATATCATGAGAGGAATGCATTTTGTTGCCTTCAAATAAAAGAATCATAAGAAGTTTCTAACTTCTTTTTGAAGGAAAGTTTCATAATATTATCTTGTTTCATAAATATCAGCACAGTCTTCACAAATTTGAGGCATTGAGGCGATTGTCAATTAAATTAGTCTGAACCATAAAATGGAATTTCCTGAGGAAAAATATTTCAGAGGTAAGAAAAGATAGCCTGCCATATTTTTATATTTGAAAATACAATTGTAGAAATATATCTTTAGCTCTAGATCCTGTTGTCGCTCTTTAATCACACTGTATTAGGGAAAGAAATCCAAAATAATTCTCCTCTAGTAAAGAAGAAGATAATCTGAAGAATCAGGCTTCTGAAGCTTAACAAAACATTATGGAATATTTGATTATACTAGTTCAGTTTAAATGAAAAGATTATCAGTTTAGTTCAGCCACTCAATCATGTCTGAGTCTTTGTGACCCCATGCACTGCAGCATGCCAGGCTTCCCTGTCCATCAACAACTCTCAGGGCTTGCTAAAACTCATGTCCATCAAGTCGGTGATGCCATCCAACCATCTCATCCTCTGTCATCCCCTTCTCCTCCTGCCTTCAATCTTTTCCAGTATCCCAGGGTCTTTTCTAATGAGTCAGCTCTTCACATCAGGTGGCCAAAGTATTGGAGTTTCAGCTTCAGCATCAGTCCTTCCAATGAATATTCAGTACTGATTTCCTTTAGGATTGGCTGGTTTGATCTCCTTGCAGTCCAAGGGACTCTCAAGAGTCTTCTCTAGCACCACAGTTCAAAAGCATCAATTCTTCAGTGTTCAGCTTTCTTTATGGTCCAACTCTCACATCCATACATGACTATTGGAAAAACCATAGCTTTGACTAGATGGACCTTTACTAGCAAAGTAATGTCTCTGCTTTTTAATATGCTGTCTAGGTTGGTCATAGCTTTTCTTCCAGGGATAGCTTTTCCCTTAAAATCATCTTTATTCTACCATTAAATTAGTCAACTAGTGATTTTAGAAACACTCAGTAAACTTGCTAAAAGTAGCATTATTGAAATTTCTCTTTTGATTGACAGCATGAAGCATATGTAATTGATAAAATAGATAAGAGTTGTCCAAATTTTCCTGGAAAAGTGATAAAAATAAGAAGAGATCTTATTAGTTAGATATCAGTTGCTATCAGGTACCAAAGGAGGAAGGCTACCAGCTCCTTGTGAAGTTAGAATAATTGGGAAATGTGAACATAGGCCTCCAAGGGCCATCTTGTCACACTCTCATGGCAGGATATACATGAGATTTCAATGCAAACAAGCTTCTGTGAATTGCCAGTGGTTAAATATTCTGCATAGTGTACCCAAATCAAGAACATTCATCTTAGAAAAAAATAGAGGGAAGAAATAAACTGAGAGACTAGTATACTAGTAAATAGGATCTGTCTGTAAGTTTAGGACCTGAGGTTCCAAGAGCCCATCACGATCTATGTCCAGCCTGGCCCTCCACTCTCCTGTCATCTAGACCCTGAGGGAGTGATCCAGAACAGAGGGTGTTCTGGTGTCACGTGTCTGGTGTCTCTGCTCCCTCCTGTCCAGGTTAGTCATCCAAGTTCTGAAACTGGCCTCTTTCTTTAGTGATTGATAATAAAACCCTCTACTTTCTTCAGAGGGCCTCACCCTCCACCAGAAGGTAGCTCATTATGCCACTGAGTCAAAGGGACAACTACATCTGAACCCAATACAACATGCCTAATACCGGCTAGAGAAGGAAACAGGAACATATAATGTCAATTAGCAGAGGGTGGAGTGTACCATGGCTCTTACAAGAATAAAATTTAAAAGTTCACACAGCTCTTGAATATCAAAGATATTTGTTTTTAGTCTAAATTTTTGTTTCTCTCACTCAATATTTCTGGTATGGCAATCCACTCCAGTATTCTTGTCTGGAGAATTCCATGGACAGCCCAGGGGGTTGCACAGAGTCAGACACGACTGAATGACTAACACTCAAACATTCCCAATCTTTGCTGATGAAAATCTTCCTCTTGAGCATCCACTAGCATATACATGGCACCTCAGGAGGATGGCCCCTTCCTTCCAGAGCTCACATTTTAAACAGGCTGAACAAACTAAGATCGAATTGTTCCTAGGCATTCTCTATCATAATGAACAGTAAGCTGTCTAAAATCTTGTCTGGAATGAGAAGTATAAACAAATAAATAGCATAATTTGTTGTATCCATTTGTACCTTAATTGCATGCTGTGTTCAGCAAGCAGTGGGTCAGAGTCAGAAGGCTTTGTAATTCTCTTTTTCCTAGAGATGAAGGAGAAAAATGAATTAATACATTAATAATGATTGTTTTGGTGACCACAGAAATGCACTGATGTTTTAGAAATAAATGTACCAGTTTTAAAGTTGTATTTTTTTTAAAAAAAGAATATATCTCAATCACCCACTTAGAAAGTCAGGTTATGATTTTTAAGAACAGGCAATACAATATCATGTAATCTTTATTGAAATCCATCTCTTCAGCATAAGCATAGCTTTCATTAAACAACGTTTCAGTATTTTATGTTATTACTTAATGCTTTCTACGTTCTTGGGAAGGCTTTTTTATCTCTTCTTGCTATTCTTTGGAACTCTGCATTCAGATGCTTATATCTTTCCTTTTCTCCTTTGCTTTTCACTTCTCTTATTTTCACAGCTATTTGTAAGTCCTCCTCAGATAGCCATTTTGCTTTTTTGCATTTCTTTTCCATGGGGATGGTCTTGATCCCTGTCTCCTGTACAATGTCACGAACCTCCGACGATAGTTCATCAGGCACTCTATCTATCAGATCTAGGCCCTTAAATCTATTTCTCACTTCCACTGTATAATCATAAGGGATTTGATTTAGGTCATACCTGAATGGTCTAGTGGTTTTCCCTACTTTCTTCAATTTCAGTCTAAATTTGGCAATAAGGAGTTCATGATCTGAGCCATAGTCAGCTCCTGGTCTTGTTTTTGTTGACTGTATACAGCTTCTCCATCTTTGGCTGCAAAGAATATAATCAATCTGATTTTGGTGTTGACCATCTGGTGATGTGCATGTATAGAGTCTTCTCTTGTGTTGTTGGAAGAGTGTGTTTGCTATGACCAGTGCATTTTCTTGGCAAAACTCTATTAGTCTTTGCCCTGCTTCATTCCGTATTCCAAGGCAAGATTGCCAGGAGAAATATCAATAACCTCAGATATGCAGATGATACCACCCTTATGGCAGAAAGTGAAGAGGAACTCAAAAGCCTCTTGATGAAAGTGAAAGTGGAGAGTGAAAAAGTTGGCTTAAAGCTCAACATTCAGTAAACGAAGATCATGGCATCTGGTCCCATCACTTCATGGCAAACAGATGGGGAAACAGTGGAAACAGTGGCTGACTTTATTTTTCTGGGCTCCAAAATCACTGCAGATGGTGACTACAGCTATGAAATTAAAAGACACTTACTCCTTGGAAGAAAAGTTGTGACCAACCTAGATAGCATATTGAAAAGCAGAGACATTACTTTGCCAACAAAGGTCCATGTAGTCAAGGCTATGGTTTTTCCAGTGGTCATGTATGGATGTGAGAGTTGGACTGTGAAGAAAGCTGAGTGCCGAAGAATTGATGCTTTTGAACTGTGGTGTTGGAGAAGACTCTTGAGAGTCCCTTGGACTGCAAGGAGATCCAACCAGTCCATTCTGAAGGAGATCAGTCCTGGGATTTCTTTGGAAGGAATGATGCTAAAGCTGAAACTCCTACTTTGGCCACCTCATGTGAAGAGTTGACTCATTGAAAAAGACTCTGGTGCTGGGAGGGATTGGGGGCACGAGGAGAAGGGGACGACAGAGGATGAGATGGCTGGATGATATCACTGACTCGATGGACGTAAGTCTGAGTGAACTCCAGGAGTTGATGATGGTCAGGGAGGCCTGGCGTGCTGCGATTCATGGGGTCACAAATAGTCAGACACAACTGAGCGACTGAACTGAACTGAACGTTCTTGGGAACATCAAAGTCACAGACTATTTATATTTTTGAAGAATTTAAACTCTTAGTATATACTTTATGTCTCTAAATTGTTCTGTGCAAGACAGAAGTCTCATGGTAAAAGTCTGTTGCAGACTGTCCAAAGTTCTGCTAAGAAGAGACCAATATAAGATAATGAACTATTAATAGTTTTTTAAAAGGTATAAACTTTGACATAAAGCAGCAGGTTACCTTTCAAATGGGTGATTTTTAACACAATGTGTTTGAGGAACAGGTGAAAGAATCAGTGTCTCTAGAGCATTTTTTAAGAGCTAAGCCATTTGAATATATTGTCGTTTAGTCCTCCTAATAACCTAGGATATAGACGTTGTTATTGATATCAAGGGCCTCCCTGGTGGTTCAGTGGTAAAGAAGCTGCCTGCCAATGCAGGAGACACTGATTCAATCCCTGGGTCAGGAAGATTCTGTGGAGAAGGAAATGGCAACCCTCTCCAGTATTCTTGCCTGGGAAATCCCATGGACAGAGGAGCCTAGTGTGCTACAGTCCATGGGTGGCAAAAGAGTCAGACACGACTTAGCGACTAAACAACAAATTGATGTCAATAGGTAAAAATGTTCAGGTTCACAGAAGGGATCTTATTCAGATAGAAAGTAGTACAGCTAGACCTTAAGTTCAGCTGCATCTGACTCTAAAGACTCTGTGCTTTTTATTACTTCATTACTTTTCTCTAAAGAAAAATGTCACATTGTAAGACAGTGTGCTCTTAGCTAATATATGTGCAGAAGGGGATTTGAGAGTCATTGTCAATTATTTCTAACTTTCACTTAGGTATCATATTGACTATGTGCTCATTTCCATGATAGCATGCATCCCATATTGGATCATTTTGTCTGTCTTTCATCCGTCACCTCCACAAGACTGGGAGTTCTTTGAATGAGGAGACTGTGTCTTTTATCTCTCAAACCACAGGATACAGCATACTAATTCATCCATTCACAAATATTTATAGGATGTCTACTATGTGTCAGGAATTATATCAGGCACATGGTCTTCAGGAGAAAGCAAGAAATATTAGTTTCCCATAGGGCAGCATATAATTATTCTAGTAATCACTCTAAAAATATCTCAGGAGGAATTCATCCTCAAAATGCAATTATTCTTGCAACTATTGTATTTCTAATTGCTTCATTTAAGAAAGACAATGACAAAGGTGAGTTAAAAAAATAGCATCAGATCTAGCATTTAGTCAAGATTTTGACACTTGTACCTTGGATACCTAAGTTAACCCCCTCAAACCTTACTTGTTTTCTATAAGACAAAGATGCTATTAGAAACATATAATAAGAAAGATTTTACTGTCCCTAAGATATAAAGGGGCTTCCCTGGTAGCTCAGCTGGTAAAGAATCCACCTGCAATGCTGGAGACCCCAGTTCAATTCCTGGGTCAGGAAGATTCCCCTAGAGAAGGCATAGGCTATCCACTCCAGTATTCTTGGGTTTCTCAGGTGGCTCAGACAATAAAAATCTGCCCGCAATGCAGGAGACCTGGGTTCGATCCCTGGGTTGCAAAGATCCTCTGGAGGAGGGAACGGAAACCCACCCCAGTATTCTTGCTTGGAGAATCCCCATGGACAGAAGAGCCTGGAGGGCTACAGTCCATGGGGTCACAAAGAGTTGGACATGACTGAGCAACTAAGGATAGCACAGCAAGATACAAAGAACTCCTGTAAACCAGTCAAGAAAACAAATCAAATTAATGGGAAAGAAAAATCTGAAGAAATTTGGGAATGATTAGGAAGTTAATTTCAAAAAGTGTAAGTGTAGACTGCCTATAAAAAAGAAGTGTTGTTCAACATTATTAAGAAAAAGATAAGTAATAGGAAATATCAATTGGCCAATATTTACATGATTAATAATTTCTAGTATTAGAAAGGGAATAAAGAAATGAACCAAAAACAGCTAAGACTCTTGATTAAGTCTTTTCTCAGTGCAATTTGGTAACATGGTCTTAATTTTAAACATAAGAAACCGAAGAAACAAGACAAATACATAAAAATGTATGCATAAAGTATTGGTTCATAATTACATTTCTTTAAATGAAAGACAAGCTGTACCAAAAATCAACTGTTCTTCATTAAGGGATTGGCTAAATCAATATAAGTAAGTCCCTACAATAGGATACTAAACATCTATTCAATAAATTGAATAGAAAATTAATATTGACATAGGAAAGAGACTGTATATTATTAAGTAAAGATATGCTACAATTAATTATATTCATTTGACTTCACTTTTGCTAAAAATACAAAGTATTGCATATGTGAAAACGTGAAAAATTTAGTTGCTGGAAGCCACTGGAGAAGGGAATGGAAGGAAGCCTCTGGAGAGGGGAATGGAAACACACTCCAGTATTATTGCCTAGAGAAGTCCATGGACAGAGGAGCCTGTGTGTTTGTGTGTGGGAGTCGCTCAATCGTGTCCGACTCTTTGCGACCACATGGACTGTAGCCCACCAGGCTCCTCTGTCCATGGGATTCTCCAGGCAAGAATGCTGCAGCATGTTGCCATTCCCTTCTCCAGGGGATCATCCCGACCCAGGGATTGAACCTGGGTCTCCCGCATTGCAGGCAGATTCTTTACTGTCTGAGCCACCAGGAAAGCCCAGGGAAGCCTGGTGGGTTACAGTTCATTGGGTCCCAAAGAGTCAGACACAACTAAGCAACTAACACACTATCACACACATTGCATATGTAACCAGTAGCTAATGTGATATCTCTGATTGGTGTTATGTTTTACTCTTGTATTTCTGAGTTCTTTAAATATGCTTATAAGGAAAACATATGAAAATACAGATGGTAATTCATACCTATTTCCAAGGATTATGATAGAAATTAAATAAAATAGAACTTAAGAAATATAAACATATTATACAAATGTAAGGCTACGATATTGTAAACCAGTATATAAGTCAAACAGCCTTGACACCCGAGTTCCACTTAAATAAAACCCATAGAAAACTTGGTAACAAGCTTGTGTTTGCTAGGAAAGTTCAGTTCAGTCGCTCAGTTGTGTCTGACTCTTTGTGACCCCATGCACTGCAGCATGCCAGGCTTCCCTGTCCATCACCAACTCCCGGGGCTTGCTAAAACTCATGTCCATTGAGTCAGTGATGCTATCCAACCATCTCATCCTCTGCCATCCCCTTCCGTTCCTGCCTTCAATCTTTCCCAGCATCAGGGTCTTTTCCAAGGAGTCAGTTCTTTGCATCAGGTGGCCAAAGTATTGGAGTTTCAGCATCAGTCCTTCCAATGAACATTCAGGACTGATTTTCCTTAGGATGACTGGTTGATCTCCTTGTAGTTCAAGGGACTCTTAAGAGTCTTCTCCGACACAACAGTTCAAAAGCATCAAATCTTTGGCACTAAGCTTTCTTTATGGTCCAACTCTCATATACATACAACACTACTGGAAAAACCATAGCTTTGACTAGATGGACCTTTGCTGGCAAGGTAATGTCCCTGCTTTTTAATATGCTCTCTAGGTTGGTCATAGCTTTTCTTCCAAGGAGCAAGTGTCTTTTACTTTCATGGCTGCAGTCACCAGTGATTTTAGAGCGCCCAAAATATAAAGTCTGTAACTGTTTGCATTGTTCCCCATCTATTTGCCATGAAGTGATAGGACTGAATGCCATGATCTTAGTTGTCTGAATGTTGAGTTGTAAGCCAACTTTTTTACTCTCCTCTTTCACTTTAATCAAGAGGCTCTTTAGTTCTTCTTCACTTTCTGCCATAAGAGTGGTGTCATCTGCATATCTGAGGTTATTGATATTTCTCCCAGCAATCCTGAATCCAGCTTGTGCTTCATCCACCCTGGCATTTCACATGATGTACTTTGCATATAATTAAATAAGCAGGGTGACAATACACAGTCTTGATGTACTCCTTTCCCTATTTGGAACCAGTCTTTTGTCCATGTCCAGTTCTAATTGTTGCTTCTTGACCTGCACATGGATTTCTCAGGAGGCAGGTAAGGTGGTTTAGTATTCCCATCTCTTTAAGAATTTTTCACATTTCTTGTGATCCACACAGTCAAAGGCTTGGGCATAGTCAATAAAGCAGAAATAGATGTTTTTCGGGAACTCTCTTGCTTTCTTTATGATCCAAAGGATGTTGGAAATTTGATCTCTGGTTCCTCTGCCTTTTCTAAATCCAACTTGAACATCTGGAAGTTCACGCTTCACATACTGTTGAAGCCTGGCTTGGAGAATTTTGAGCATTACTTTACTAGCATGCGAGATGAGTGCAATTGTGCAGTAGTTTGAGCATTCTTTGGCATTGCCTTTCTTTGGGATTGGAATGAAAACTGAACTTTTCCTGTCCTGTGGCCACTGCTGAGTTTTCCAAATTTGCTGGCATGTTGAGTGCAGCACTTTCACAGCATCATCTTTTAGGATTTAGCTCAACCGGAATTCCACCACCTCCACTAGCTTTGTTCACAGTGATGCTTCCTAAGGCCTACTTGTCTTTGGACTCTAGGATGTCTGGCTCTAGGTGAGTGATCACACCATCATGGTTATCTGGGTCATGAAGACCTTTTTTGTACAGTTCTTCTGTGTATTCTTGCCACCTCTTCTTAATTTCTTCTGCTTCTCTTAGGTCCATAGCATTTCTGTCCTTTATTGTGCCCATCATTGCATGATGCTGGGAAAGATTGAAGGAAGGAGGAGAAGGGCATGACAGAGGAAGAGATGGTTGGATGCATCACTGACTAGATGGACATGAGTTTGAGTAAGCTCTGGGAGTTGGTGATGGACAGGGAAGCCTGGTGTGCTGAAGCCCATGGGATTGAAGAGTCAGATATGACTACATGACTGAACTGAACTTGCATGAAATGTTCCCTTGGTATCAATTTTCTTGAAGAGCTCTCTAGTCTTTCCCATTCTATTATTTTCCTCTATTTCTTTGCATTGATCACTGAGGAAGGCTTTCTTATCTCTCCTTGCTGTTCTTTGGTATTCTGCATTCAAATTGGCATATCTTTCCTTTTCTCCTTTGCCTTTGGCTTCTCCTGTTTTCTCAGCTATTTGTAAGGTCTTCTCAGACAACCATTTTGCCTTTTTGCATTTCTTTTTCTTGGGAATGGTCTTGATCACTGCCTCTTGTACAATGTCGTGAACCTCCGTCCATAGTTCTTCAGGCACTCTCAGAACTAATCCTTTGAATCTATTTGTCACTTCCACTGTATAATCATAAGGATTTGAATTAGGTCATACTTGAATGGTCTAGTGGTTTCCACTACTTTTTAGAAATTAAATCTGAATTTGGAAATAAGGAGTTCGTGATCTGACCCACAGTCAGCTCCCAGTCTTGTTTTTGCTGACTGTATAGAGTATCTCCATCTTTGGCTGCAAAGAATAAAATCAATCTGATTTGGTATTGACATCTGGTGATGTCCATGTGTAGAGTCTTCTCTTGTGTGTTGAAGAGAAGAGAAGAGAAAATGTATTGGAATGGGTGAATTTAACTTAGATGAACATTATATCTACTACTGTGGGTAAGAATCCCTTAGAAGAAATGAGTAGCCATCATAGTCAACAAAAGAGTCAGAAATTAAGTACTTGGATGTAATCTCAAAAATGACAGAATAATCTCTGTTCATTTCCAAGACAATCCATTCAATATCACAGCAATCCAAGTCTATGCCCCAACCAGCAATACTGAAGATGCTGAAGTTGAATGTTTCTATGAAGACCTACAAGACCTTCTAGAACTAACACTCCAAAAAAATATGTCCTTTTCATTATAGGGGACTGGAATGCAAAAGTAGGATGTCAAGAGATATCGGGAGTAACAGGCAAATTTGACCTTTGAGTACAAAATGAAGCAGGGCAAAGGCTAGCAGAGTTTTGCCAAGAAAATGCACTGTTTATAAACACCCTCTTTCAACACACAAGAGAAGTGAAAGTTAGCAGCTTTCATCAGAAGAATTCATACTTTGGTATCTAAAAGGATTAAAAAAAACACCCAAATCTGTATATTTCTTTTTCATATCATAGTTCTGGGTCAGAGGCAGAAATCCCCAGACCATGATACCTCTGCTCCACACTAGAGACTCTTCTAATTTCAAGAAATGATATTCAGAAACTCTCTGGGATTTGGCTCTGAGTTAATCAGAAAAGTTTATCTGCAGTCTGGATAAGAAAAAGTAGCATGGAATAGATTACATGAGTGAAATATCCTAGGTTAAATGTTAGTAAGGTGCTCATGATCATTCTGAGTTTTGTTTTCAATTTTCAATCCCAGTGAAAAAAATGTGACCTTTGCCTATGAAAAAACAGAATTCTGGCTTAAATCACATGAAACATGTAGATGGATTCAGTATTTGTAACTAATTTGATAGTTTCAGCATTAGAGTTGCAAATAACTTTGGGAGCGAATGGAAAGGGCACACAATTTTTTAAATTATATCTAATGAGACAAATTATTGAATATATTGGGAATTAACCATTTTAGAATATGGAAAAATGCAAGTCAGAAAGGCAAATTTGAAATGCACATCCAAGCGCAGTGCTATAAACAACAGAGCACCTGGACCCAAGAACCCCTCAAGAATGACCCAATGGGGCACGATTTCCATTGTGGAGTGGGATACAGCTCCCACTGCCTTATACTAGGGTTTCTCCGCTCCAGGACTACTGACATTTTAGACTGGGTAATTCTTTTTTGTTGGCAGATATCCTGTGCTTTGCAGGGTGTTTAACACCGTTCCAGGACTCTTCCTACTAGATTCCAGTAGTAGCTCATCTTCCAGTAATGACAACACAAAACGTCTGCAGTTCAGTTCAGTTCAGTCGCTCAGTAGTGTCTGACTCTTTGCGACCCCATGAATCTCAGCACTCCAGGCCTCCCTGTCCATCACCAACTCCCAGAGTTCACTCAGACTCATGTTCATTGAGTCAGTGATGCCATCCAGCCATCTCATCTTCTGTCGTCCCCTTCTCCTCCTGCCCCCAATCCCTCCCAGCATCAGAGTCTTTTCCAATGAGTCAACTCTTCACATGAGGTGGCCAAAGCACTGGAGTTTCAGCTTTAGCATCATTCCTTCCAAAGAAATCCCAGGGCTCATCTCCTTCAGAATGGACTGGTTGGATCTCCTTGCAGTCCAAGGGACTCTCAAGAGTCTTCTCCAACACCACAGTTCAAAAGCATCAATTCTTCGGCGCTCAGCTTTCTTCACAGTCCAACTCTCACATCCATACATGACCACAGGAAAAACCATAGCCTTGACTAGATGGACCTTTGTTGGCAAAGTAATGTCTCTGCTTTTCAATATGCTATCTAGGTTGGTCATAAATTTTCTTCCAAGGAGTAAGCATCTTTTAATTTCATGGCTGCAATCACCATCAGCAATGATTTTGGAGCCCAGAAAAATAAAGTCTGACACTGTTTCCACTGTTTCCCCATCTATTTGCCATGAAGTGATGGGACCAGATGCCATGATCTTCATTTACTGAATGTTGAGCTTTAAGCCAACTTTTTCACTCTTCTCTTTCACTTTCATCAAGAGGCTTTTGAGTTCCTCTTCACTTTCTGCCATAAGGGTGGTGTCATCTGCATATCTGAGGTGATTGATATTTCTCCTGGCAATCTTGATTCCAGCTTGGGCTTCTTCCAGCCCAGCGTTTTTCATGATGTACTCTGCATATGAGTTAAATAAGCAGGGTGACAATACACAGCCTTGACGTACTCCTTTTCCTATTTGGAACCAGTCTGTTGTTCCATGTCCAGCTCTAAGTATTGCTTCCTGACCTGCATATAGGTTTCTCAAGAAAATGCCTGCAGATGTTGGCAAATGCCCCCCTTCCTGGGATAGACTAGGGTTGGTTTGCTCCTTATCCCAACCACCAAAAAATGTAAATCAGGTGTCTAAATATATGTTCCTCTTTTGTGCTTACTGAACCATTACTAAGGCACTATTAAAGAGTGGGTAAAACCAGATTACCTGGGTTCACAACCCAACTATACCATTTACTAGCTATATGGTCATGGTCAAGTTTCTTGACTTCCTTATTTCTGGAATGGGAACAATGATAGTATCTACTTTATAACATTGTTGAGAAGCTTAGATGACATGTTTTGTAAAGTATATCAATCAGTTCCTGGCACATAATGTTCTATTAATGTTTAAATTTTATTATTACTGTTATTAATTTCAGCTATATCATACTCTTTACAACATCGATGATTCTTCCCAGTCTACTTGACAGTTATGTTTCTCTTTATTAATTAACACACTGACACTCAGCTTTCCACTTGAGTCTTCTGTAAGCCCTGAATTTAGTTAACTGTTTGATACTTGTAGCAATGAGATTATGCAAGCTAAGAACAGTCTGTATTGCCATAATAATTTAAAAAATATATCAGGTATGAGAGAGGTCTCTGGGTAGCTATTCTATCAATGTTCCCTAGTAATAACTCTCACTATCTGCCATTTTTCAATTTCAACTAATTGTTTAATTACATATGATTTCATAGTAATTGTAATAAACATAACCTATTGCCCTCCCCTCTCATGTAATTACATGGTCACATGCAGACAAGGTCTGTAATCTGTAAAATGAGACTGTGAAGATAAAGAGGCTCTAAGTTCCCTTCCAATGCTTACATAACCATGAATATAAATCTTTATTAATAATTTTCTAAACAACTATACTGAAGAGTCTGTGACAAACCATAGTGGGAAAGAATACGAAAAACAAAATGTATGTATAACTGAATCACTTTGCTGAAGTTAACACAACATTGCAAATCAGCTATAATTCAATTAAAAAAAAAAAAGAGGGGTTAGGAGAAAGTGAGGGAGGACCATAAATGTTTGTTTTAGTCCCTTTAGGGCCATGAACAATTCACATTGGACCCCAAACACACACAAGTCTTATGGTTAAGATACCAAAAATGACAGGCTCAAAATACTTTTTTGCAAATATACATGATATTTAACTCATGAGAATTAAAATGATAATGATGGTGCTAAAGTAACATAATTTTTAATTGAGATGTGATTGATTTACAATGCTGTGTCATTTTTGGATATAGAGCAGGGTGATCCAGTTATATATATACTTTTTCAGATTATTTTTCATTATGGGTTATTGTAAGATATTGAGTATAGTTCACTGAACTCTACAGTAAATGTTATTTACTTGTTTTATGTGTAGCAGTTTGTTAATCTCATACTTCTAATTTATCCCACCCCTATTGCTTGTCCCCTTTGGTAACCCTGTTAGGTTTCTATAAGTCTGTTTCTGTTTTGTATACAGATCCATTCGTATTATTTTTTATTTTTTTATTTATTTTATTTTATTTTTAAACTTTACATAATTGTATTAGTTTTGCCAAATATCAAAATGAATCTGCCACAGGTATACATGTGTTCCCCATCCTGAACCCTCCTCCCTCCTCCCTCCCCATTCCATTCCTCTGGGTCGTCCCAGTGCACCAGCCCCAAGCATCCAGTATGATATCATATAATATTTGTCTTTCTCTGTCTGACTTACTTAAACTTAGTATGATATTCTCTAGGTTCATCCATGTTGCTGCAAATGGCAATATTTCATTCTTTGCTATGGCTGAGTGATATTCTATAATATACATATGTATATTATATATATCACTTCTTCTTAAGCTAGTCGTCTGTTGATGGGCACTTGGATTATTTCTATGTCTTTGTTATTATAAATAGTGCTGCCATGGGAAAAAAATTTTTTTTTCCAAACAGGTTAATCAGCCTTATGTAGAGAACAGGGAAGGGAGAAGGGCTCCAGGAATTGGGAAATGATCAAGGTCAGTTTTGACAGGGTGGGAAATAAGCCTGAGTTGGGCTTTGCCAGGGAGAACACTGGAACACACAGTGTTAGGAGCTTGAGGAAACTGTTCTGAAGATGAGCTTCTAATTCACAGCTCTGCACAGAGCTGCCTTGTTCACAGACCTCCCTCCACATCTGTCTCGTAACCACACAGGCAGAGAAAGGGCTGAGTTTGCATTCCTGACATCACTCCTGACTGACAGAATTTGAAGAAACCATTCTTACTGAATGACAGGCGAGAGTTGAGCTCTCATTTTCTAAAGGAGCTTACAGTATCTGAGTCAGCTCCAGAGGAGACAGCTTGGTTTTCCTGACAACACGGCACTGGCGCTCCTTCTTCAGACTGCTGAACAGTGCCTTGACTTTGGCAGCCCCACTGTGGCTCTCAAAGGGTGTCAGGAAAAGGGGAATGGGAGGAGGTGTCCTGCCCATTCCAGTGTTGATCTGCCATTGCTCACAACCTCCCACCCCATGTGCTCTGAGGTCTGCAACCCAGATTGCGTCAGTACACCTAGGCTCCTATTACATGGCTGCAATGTCCCCTTACACCAAGCTACCACACAACTCTTTCCAGAACAAGGGAGCATGTAAATGAGTAGTGCTGTTGTGAGGAGAAATCTTTTCCTATGCAACAGTAGACGCATTCTTGCAGTAAAGTAAGACGAGTTATGCTGGGTAACTCTAGCCCTGGGGGACAAAGAGTATTAAAAACGTGGAAAATAAATACAGAAATTGTTGGAAATGCTGATTCAATCTGGGCATGGTACAATTAGCTCTAAGAAGAACATTTATGTTCTACACATTCCCTCCTCTTTCAGCAAAGTATGGAAATAATCACGACACTGCTCTGATGTGTTTAAATGAAATCGATTATAGTTCTTGGACCAGCCGTCCTCGTTTGATCTGGGATTAAAGTGGCACTCAAAGGATTTGGTCTTTTCAATTTTTAACTACTGATATCTCTTAGATTTGTTCCTACAATCTGCTTTAAAATAAAACTGGGTTTCAAGTTTCAAAAATTCAGTGTTAAACTCATTTGTTGTGAATAATCACAGTATATTTTGGTTTTATATCTATAAGTAAGTAGAAGGCACACATTTCCACAGATGTCTACATTTTACAAGTTTAAGGTTTCCATTATTACTGTTAGTCAGTATTTATGGAAAGGTTTTTGTCTCTAGATCATGAAGGGGCTATAAGGTAGGAAATGCAATGTTAGAGAGAACTTACTCTGAAACACCTTCGACATGTAGTTGATTGTCTGCTTCACAAATAGTTTACCTTGGTGCTCACTCTAGAACATAGTAATGTTCAAATCAAGTTATAGGAATGCTTTATAGAAATTTAATTTTTTCCTGAGGTAAGTACATTATAATACTGCCATACCATATTATCAAGCTAAAAGTAGTTTAGAAACTTTTATTTTCAGAATATTCTGGACATTATAAAACTTCTGCCAATATAAAAACGAGTAGTTTAAAAATGTATTTCTGAATACCAAGAATAAGTAAATAAATATATTCAGAGGCCACAAAGTGAGAATTTTTGCTTCAAATAAGATAGAGATGTTGTATTGGACGGAACCTCTCACAGTAACAATTATCCACTCTTGAATATATACTATATACACATGTAAAAAAAATCCTTTTCTCATGAGAGTGTGGCATGGGGTAGCTAGAATACAAGAGCAGAGAACCACAGCTTTACTGTCTCAAAGAGTCAGAGGATGGAATTCAGAGTTGTTAGATAAAAAGGTTCAAAATGAATAAACCACAGAAGGGGAAGACCCAAACTCTTTAAGTACACTTTTGCAAAATCCTTGGCTGGCACCTGGAATGCGCTTGAGGGAGACAGAGAGAACCCAGAGATCACAGGGAAAAGTATCATCTAGAAGGCTGAAAGAATAGTAGAAATTTCTTCTGCTGCCCTCTACAGAAGAGATTCAGTTTGGAATTTGAGTCCAGTAAAGATACCTGATAGAACAAAAATAAACACTCCTTAGAGGAAGATAACAAAATCCAGTGTCTGTATAGAAGATCCTCAATTTCTAGAATGTAAGTTAAATTTTTTTCAGAGAAATGTGAATAAAAGAGGAAAACAAGGCACGTAATTAAAAATAGTCACTATAAAACAACCTAGAGATTATGCAGGTGTTGGAATTAGCAGGCATTATATGTTCAAGAAAATATTTTAAAAAAATGAGTGAGAAATATTAGCAGAAAATGAAAACTACAAAGAAGAACTAAGTGAAAATTAAAGAACTAATATGTAAAACATTGAAATAAAAAAATATAATAGATGACTTACTGGCAGATTAAAGATGACGTAGTAAATCATCAGAGGACTGATCAAGAAAATATTCAACCAAAAGAACCCAGAGAAAAATATTCAAACCAAAAATAACAGATCCTAATATTAGTAATATCAAGCACACTAATTTATGTATAATTAGAATCTCAGAGAAAAAGAAGAGAGAGAAAATAGGATAGAAATAATATCAAAGAAAAAATGATCTTAATTATTCATATTTAGTCCAAGAAATATAATCTTAAATACCCAAGAAACAAAGTAAACTCCAAGAATAAGTTAAAAAACTAATCATACATGAATAGAACACAACAGAACTACTAAAAACCAGACAAAAAGATAATTATGATAATAGCAGCCAATAATGACACATTACATAAGTGAGAACAGGGCTAATAATGGAATAATTTTATATGTTAAAAGAAAAAACTGTTATGCCAGGATTATATATCTAGCAAAATATATTTCAAAAATATTGGCAAAATAAAGGTAATTTTAGATAAAAATTGAGGGAATTATTGCCAGCATATATTCTCTAAAATTACAAGGAAAATTCTTCAGGCTGAAAGAAAATGAAGCAAGACCACAAGTCACATTTATAGGAAGGAATAAAGAGCACATGAGATGGTACCTGAGGAAATATAGAGAACTGAACCATTTTTTAATTTCCTTATTCATTACAGGATACATGCTTTTTAAAAATAAAATTATCACTGAATTGTGGGGCTTAAACATAATGATGTAATATATATGACAACAGTTCAGCTCAGTTCAGTCGTTCAGTCGTGTCTGACTCTTCGCGACCCCATGGACGGCAAAATGCCAGGCTTCCCTGTCCATCACCAACTCCTGGAGCTTGCTAAAACTCATTTCCATCGAGTCGGTGATGCCATACAACCATCTCATCCTCTGTCATCCCCTTCTCCTGCCTTCAGTCTTTCTCAGCATCGGGGTCTTTTCCAAGGAGTCAGTTCTTTGCATCAGGTGGCCAAATTATTGGAGTTTCAGCTTCTGTATCAGTCCTTCCAAGTAATACTCAGGACTGATTCCTTTAGGATTGACTGTTTGGATCTCCTTGCAGTTCAAGGGACTGTTGAGAGTCTTCTCCAACACCACAGTTCAAAAGCATCAGTTCTTCGGTGCTCAGCTTTCTTTTGGTCCAACTCTCACATCCACACAACTCCTGGAAAAACCATAGCTTTGACTAGACAGACTTTTGCTGGCAAAGTAATTAATGTCTGTGCTTTTCTTCCAAGGAGCAAGTGTCTTTAAATTTCATCGCTTCAGTCACCATCTGCAGTGATTTTGGAGCCCCTAAAAATAAAGTCTGCCACTATTTACATTGTTTCCCCATCTATTTGCCACGAAGTGATGGGACCAAATACCATGATCTTAGTCTTCTGAATGTTGAGCTTTAAGCCAACTTTTTCACTATCTCTTTCACTTTCATCAAGAGGCTCTTTAGTTCTTCTTCACTTTCAGCCATAATGGTGGTGTCGTCTGCATATCTGAGGTTATTGGTATTTCTCCCAGCAATCCGGATTCCAGCTTGTGCTTAATACAGCCTGGCATTTTGTATGATGTACTCTGCATATAATTAAATAAGCAAGGTGACAATATACAGCTTTGATGTAATCCTTTCCCTATTTGGAACCAGTCTGTTGTCCATGTCCAGTTCTAACTGTTGCTTCTAGACCTGTACAGATTTCTCAGGAGGCAGGTAAGGTGGCCTGGTATTCTCATATCCTGAAGAATTTTCCACAGTTTTTTGTGATCCACATAGTCAAAGCCTTTGGTGTAGTCAATAAAGCAGAAGTAGATGTTTTTTCTGGAACTCTCTTGCTTTTTCTATGATCCAACAGATGTTGGAAATTTGATCTCTCGTTCCTCTGCCTTTTCTAAATCCAACTTGAACATCTGGAAGTTCACGGTTCACATACTGTTGAAGTTTGACATTACTTCATTTGTAATTTGTCATTACAAATAAAGACAAGAATTTGTCTTTACAAATAAATGACAAGAATTTGTCATTACTTTATTAGCATGTGAGAAGAGTGCAACTGTGCAGTAGTTTGAACATTCTTTGATATTGCCTTTCTTTGGGATTGGAATGAAAACTGACTTTTTCCTGTCCTGTGGCCACTGCTGAGTTTTCCAAATTTGCTGGCATGTTGAGTGCAGCACTTTCACAGCATCATCTTTTAGGATTTGAAATCGCTCAACTGGAATTCCATCTCCACTAGCTCTGTTTGCAGTGATGCTTCCTAAGGCCCACCTGACTTTGGACTCCAGGATGTCTGGCTCTAGGTGAGTGATCACACCATCATGGTTATCTGGGTCATGAAGATTTTTTTTGTGTGTAGTTCTTCTATATATTGTTGCCACCTCTTCTTAGTCTCTTCTGCTTCTGTTAGGTCCACACCATTTCTGTCCTTTATTGTGCCCATCTTTGCATGAAATTTTCTCTTGGTATCTCTAATTTTCTTGAGGAGTTCTCTAGTCTTTCCCATTCTATTGTTTTCCTCTATTTGTTTGCTTTGATCACTGAGGAAGGCTTTCTTATCTCTCTCTGCTCTTCTTTGGAACTCTGCATTCAAGTGAGTATATATTTCCTTTTCTCCTTGCCTTTAGCTTCTCTTCTTTTCTCAGCTATTTGTAAGGCCTCCTCAGACTACCATTTTGCCTTTTTTGTGTTTCTTTTTCTTGGGGATGGTTTTGATCAATGCCTCCTGTACAATGTCATGATTCTTTCCATAGTTCTTCAGGCACTCTATGAGATCTAATCCCTTGAATCTATCTCTCACCTCGACTGTATAATCATAAGGGATTTGATTTAGGTCATATACCTGAATGGTCTAGTGGTTTCCCTACTTTCTTCAATTTAAGTCTGAATTTGGCAATAAGGAGTTCATGATCTGAGCCACAGTCCACTCCCGGTCTTGTTTTTGCTGACTGTATAGAGCTTCTCCATCTTTGGCTGCAAAGAAAATAATCAATCTCGTTTTGGTATTGACTGCCTGGTGATGTCCATGTGTGTAGTGTTCTCTTGTGTTGTTGGAAGAGGGTGTTTGCTATGACCAGTGTGTTCTCTTGGCAAAACTCTGTTAGCCTTTGCCCTGCTTCATTTTGTACTCCAAGGCCAAATTTGCTTGTTACTCCAGGTATCTCTTAACTTCCTGCTTTTGTACTCCAGTTCCCTATAATGAAAAGGACGTCTTTTTTGGAGTATTAGTTCTAGAAATTCTTGTAGATCTTCTTAGAACCATTCAATTTCAGCGTCCTCAGCATTACTGGTTGGATTACTGTGGTATTGAATGGATTGCCTTGGAAATAAATGGAGATCATTCTGTCATTTTTGAGATTGCACCCAAGATGTGACTGGTGATGGAAGTCAAGTCTGAGGCTGTAAATAACAGTATTGCATAGGTACCTGGAATTTAGGTCCATGAATCAAGGTAAATTGGAAGTGGTTAAATAGAAGATGGCAAGAGTGAACAACATTTTAGAATCAGTGACCTAAAATGGACTGGAATGGGTGAATCTAACTCAGATAAGCATTATATCTACTATTGTGGGCAAGAATCCCTTAGAAGAAATGATAACAGGACAAAAGAAAGAGGTAAATGGAATTTTATTGTTGAAAGAGCCTTACATGTTATGTGAAATGGCTTCTGACTCTAGGTAAAATGTTGCTTAGTATAAATTTATAATAATCAAAACTGCATAATGATATTGGCATGAGAACAGAAAATTTGATCAATGAAACAGAAAAGAGACACCAGAAATAGACCCTCATTTATATGTTCAGTTGATATTTGACAGAAACCAAAGCAATGGAAACAGAGGTCTCAATAAATGTTGCTGATACAACTAGGTATCTGTATGGGAAAAAACTTCAATGTCTACCTTACATTATACAAAAAATTATTCAAAATGGATTATGGACCTAGACCTAAAAAAAACTAAACATAAAGGCCAAACTGTAAACATACTAGAAGACAGGAATCAGAGAATATCTTCATGACCTGAGCATAGGCAAATTCTTAAAGGGGACACAGAAAGCACCAATCCTAAAGGAAGAAAATGATAAATAATTTCATCCAAATTAAAAATTCAGCCAGTCAATAGAAACCATTAAAAAAATTCTCACCATTCAATAATAAAAAAGAAACAATCAACGAAACTAAAAGAGGGCAAGATATTCAAACAAACATCCCAAAAGAGATATTAAAAAATCAATAAATTTCCTTGACATTCAAAGATTAAAGAATATATGCTGGCAATAAATTCCCTCAATTTTTATCTAAAAATACCATGGAATCCAATGGACAGAGGAGCCTGACAGGCTACAGTCCCTAGGTCGCAAAGAGTCAGATACAACTGAAGTGACTGAGTACAGCACAGCAGAAGCACAGGAAAGTATATCTACATTGTAAGTCATCAGATAAATGCAAATTAAAAACAAAGAAACACCAAACATATCCAGTAGAGTGGCTAAAGTTAAAGATTGATGGTCCTAAATATTGGTGAGGATATATGGCAGTTGAAACTTATACATTGATAGGAGTGTAAAATGGTATGATCTCTTTGGGAAAAGTATCAACAGTTTGTTTTTTAATGTAAAACATAAACCCACCCTTATTGTTATTTAGTCACTAAGTCGTGTCTGACTCTTTTGTGAGCCCATGGACTATAGCCCGTCAGGCTCCTCTGTCCATGTGATTTCCCAGGCAAAAATATTGGAGTGGGTTGCCATTTCCTTCTTCAGGGGATCTCCTGATCCAAGGATTGAACCCATGTCTCCTGCATTGGCAGGTGGATTCTTTACCACTGAGCCAGCAGGGAAGCCCACACCTCCTCTAGAACTCATCAACTGTATTGCTAGGTTTGGCATAGAGAAATGAAAACCTATATCCATTAACAGAATTGCATGAGAATGTTCATAGAAATTTTACTCAGATTCAGATTCAGATCAGTCGCTCAGTCGTGTCCGACTCTTTGCAACCCCATGAATCGCAGCACGCCAGGCCTCCCTGTCCATCACCAACTCCCGGAGTTCACTCAGACTCACGTCCATCGAGTCCGTGATGCCATCCAGCCATCTCATCCTCTATCATCCCCTTCTCCTCTTGCCCCCAATCCCTCCCAGCATCAGAGTCTTTTCCAATGAGTCAACTCTTCGCATGAGGTGGCCAAAGTATTGGAGTTTCAGCTTTAGCATCATTCCTTCCAAAGAAATCCCAGGGCTCATCTCCTTCAGAATGGACTGGTTGGATCTCCTTGCAGTCCAAGGGACTCTCAAGAGTCTTCTCCAACACCACAGTTCAAAAACATCAATTCTTCGGCGCTCGGCCTTCTTCACAGTCCAACTCTCACATCCATACATGACCACAGGAAAAACCATAGCCTTGACTAGACGAACCTTTGTTGGCAAAGTAATGTCTCTGCTTTTGAATATGCTATCTAGGTTGGTCATAACTTTCCTTCCAAGGAGTAAGCGTCTTTTAATTTCATGGCTGCAGTCACCATCTGCAGTGATTTTGGAGCCCAGAAAAATAAAGTCTGACACTGTTTCCCCTGTTTCCCCATCTATTTCCCATGAAGTGATGGGACCGGATGCCATGGTCTTCGTTTTCTGAATGTTGAGCTTTAAGACAACTTTTTCACTCTCCTCTTTCACTTTCATCAAGAGGCTTTTGAGTTCCTCTTCACTTTCTGCCATAAGGGTGGTGTCATCTGCATATCTGAGGTTATTGATATTTCTCCCGGCAATCTTGATTCCAGCTTGTGTTTCTTCCAGCCCAGAATTTCTCATGATGTACTCTGCATGTAAGTTAAATAAACAGGGTGACAATATACAGCCTTGACGAACTCCTTTTCCTATTTGGAACCAGTCTGTTGTTCCATGTCCAGTTCTAACTGTTGCTTCCTGGCCTGCATACAAATTTCTCAAGGGTTTTAGATGCTAAAACCTACTCGAATACCTATCACGCAAGAAAATGAATTATAAAGCAAACAATTTGTAGCATATTCTTATGCTACAAGATATATAGATATATGAAAGATATATGAATCTCACATTGTACCAAATGAAAGAAGCCAGGTGTACACATTCTTTTAAATGGAAAATAAGACACATCAACCATCTTTAAAGTGATATTTACATTTTATCATCAGTAAAACTGTACAACTTGCCCCTAGAATTTTATACTGAATAAAATGGTCTCATTCTTTAAAATTCTTTAAAACTCTAACGACATTTTTAGACAAATGGTTTCGACCCTATGTATTTGTGGAGGATTAAAGTCTTGTCAAGGCTATGGTTTTTCCTGTGGTCATTTATGGATGTGAGAGTTGGACTGTGAAGAAGGCTGAGCACCAAAGAATTGATGCTTTTGAACTGTGGTGTTGGAGAAGACTCTTGAGAGTTCCTTGGACTGCAAGGAGATCCAACCAGTCCATTCTGAAGGAGATGAGCCCTGGGATTTCTTTGGAAGGAATGATGCTAAAGCTGAAACTCCAATACTTTGGCCACCTCATGCGAAGAGTTGACTCATTGGAAAAGACTCTGATGCTGGGAGGGATTGGGGGCAAGAGGAGAAGGGGACGACAGAGGATGAGATGGCTGGATGGCATCACGGACTCGATGGACATGAGTCTGAGTGAACTCCGGGAGTTGGTGATGGACAGGGAGGCCTGGTGTGCTGCGATTCATGGGGTTGCAAAGAGTCGGACACGACTGAGCGACTGATCTGATCTGAAAGACCCTGATGCTGGGAAAGATTGAAGGCAGGAGGAGAAAGGGATGACAGAGGATGAGATGGTTGGATGGCATTACTGACTCGATGGACATGAGTTTGAGCCAGCTCTGGGAGTTGATGATGGACAGGGAAGCCTGGTGTGCTGCACTCGGGGTTGAAAAGAGTCAGACATGACTGAGCAAATGAACTGAACTGAAAATGAACTTTTTATGATAAAGTGCTTAACATTGTGTCTGATACATGCTAGCCAACAAGCTACCATTATTGACTTCAATGTAATTATGGTAACTATTATCATTATAATTACTATATTAAGAATCTTTATCTCCCTTAGTAACTTCTACTTCTTAAAAAGTTCTATTAGTTTACTTGTTTTATTCCTTGGTAAAATAAGTAGCAAGACTCTAAGTTCAATAAGAAAAAATTGGAAGTATGACTACGATGGAGCTTAATTTATCCAAATTTCCTTTAACCAATACATCCAACTATCTGTGTGAAGCCCATCAAGTGAAAAAAGACAGAATTTTGTTTTGAATAGTTGAAATTGATGCAATTGAATCTATGCACTAAACACATGCAGCCCTCATAAGGGAGTCTGTTCCATACTCTCTCAGATCTTCTTAACCCATTTTGTATAGTTTTTAAAAGGCTGGACTGACTTCCCAACTAATAGGGGCTATAATTAGACTCATATGATAGGAGTAAAAAATAAGACAACAGACTTAAGGTAGACCAAGTATACAAAATTTCATTATTTTTGCACAACATAGATGAGGATAAAACATCAACTCACCTAAGTGGTCTTGGCAGATATTGCTGAAACAAGTCATTAGAAATTTTCACATGTTTAATGTTGTCCACATAACACATCTATCCCATTTTATAAATGTTTACGTCTAAGGGAATTCACTTTCATTATAAATTAAAGGGATAAGCTTCACTTCCTAGAAAGCCACTTCTTAAAATATTTCATGTTTAATTGACCTGAAAGAAACTATCTGTCTAGAATGGTGGGGTGAATTTTGATAATACTGCAAGAGAAAGAAACAGTAGCCATCTCTCTTCTTTGTACCAAACACAATAACTTTCCACTGATGCACGTATTCTGTTAAACTGTTTTGTGCTCAATCACTCAGTTGTGTTCGACTCTTTGCAATCCTATGGACTGCAGCCCTCCAGGCTCCTCTGTCCATGGGATTTCCCAGGCAAGAATACTCAAGTGGGTTGCCATTTCCTTCTACAAGGGATCTCTCCTACCCAGGGATCAAACCTGTGTCTCCTGCGACCTCTGCACTGGCAGGCGGTTCTTTACCAGTGAGCCACCTGGGAAGCCAGTCACACTATTTACAGGTCCTTATAAGAATGTTAATACAGTACAGACTGATAATTTCATAAATTTATGGAACTCAATTGCCATTGCCTCTTTATCTGTATTAAATTTGATGATGACAGATACCAACAGTTGATATTTCTACCCAGAAATCTATGTGTTGGGGGAGATATATAGATATAGAAATAGGCACAGGCATAAATGCAGATGTAGAGTCAGATGTAGACATATACATATACATACACATTAACATAGTTTTCAGAACTACAATACTAAAGTGTGTATCCCCAGTACAATATGTGGCTCTTAAGTGAAGTCGCTCAGTCGTGTCCGACTCTTTGCGACCCCATGGACTGTAGCCTACCAGGCTTCTCCATCCATGGGATTCTCCAGGCAAGAATACTGGAGTGGGTTACCATTTCCTTCTCCAGGGGATCTTCCTGACCCAGGGATCAAACCTGGGTCTCCCGCATTGGAGGCAGACGCTTTAACCTCTGAGCCACCAGGGAAGCCCCTTAATGTGGCTCTTAATCAGTGCTCAAACATTTGTGAAATGAGAAGAACGAGTAAGAAAAAATAGCTTCTGTTGCATTTTCCAAGGATTACAATTTAAGCTGACTTCTCTTTTCACCTGTTTAAAATTTTTTTGTAAGAAAAACAGTGTTCAAGATAACTGACGTGAAGGGCACAGGCCCTTCCTGCTCTCAGATATCCTAAAACATATCCCCATGTTAAGCCAGTTACCTAGAATGCAATTGCTTCGTTTGCCCCTATATTTCTCAGTGCCCTTCAGAAAATAAGCAAGACTTAATGGCCTTGCCCTTGGCTTGTCCTCCACAGAAGTATGTTTACTGAGTTACTCCTTGGAGTAATGAAAGGGACCCACCTAGAAACTGTTCTATAAAGTTGTTGTCACTGCATCTATTTTAAGGATACCATTGAGGAGGCTGTTTATTACTTCCAACATTGTCCTCTTTATGAACAACCTCAAGAGAAATCTTTGCCAGCTCTTAATACCAAGAACGGGTGATCATTACTGTTACTGAGCAAAGATCTGTGTACCGAGTGATATCTACTTTTGTATGTGAGTTCCAGAAAGAGCTAAATTTGAGGTCTCTAGTAGGCCCTTTTAGTTATCACTGTAGTCTTATCTTGACTCCTCTTTTTTCTACCTGGTTGTTTAAAGTCTCTATCGTCTCTGACCCACTGTATTCTCTTTTGTCATATTTTATGCATCACTGTAAAGTACACTCTTGTTTTGGAAGAAAATTGGCAATAAATAAATATTTCCTTATTTTAAATAATGTTGCTATTTAAACAAGTATTTGCTAGGCACCCAGTTTGTTCTAGGAAGAAAGACTTTTACTAAATTTTACTAGATCCACTAAAATAACACAATAATTTAGGTATCACATATTTTACAGTGAAGAAATTCAGTGTCAAGGATGTTAAGTAACTTGCCTTTGGGGAACAGTACTGTATCCTTGGTAAACAGAATCTCAAAGTCCAGTATTCTTGTCACTCAATTCATAGCTTCCTTTGGAATGAATTCAGATTCACATTATATTTGCATAATAATTCAGGTTTATTTCAGAAATAATTTACTTAGGTTTAGAAGACATTTTTTAGGTTATGGAGAATTCAGTTCAGTTCAGTTCAGTCACTCAGTCGTGTCCGACTCTTTGCGACCCCATGAATCGCAGCACACCAGGCCTCCCTGTCCATCACCAACTCCCAGAGTTCACTCAGACTCACGTCCATCGAGTCAGTGATGCCATCCAGCCATCTCATCCTCTGTCGTCCCCTTCTCCTCCTGCCCCCAATCCCTCCCAGCATCAGAGTCTTTTCCAATGAGTCAACTCTTCACATGAGGTGACCAAAGCAGTTTCAGCTGGAGTTTCAGCTTTAGCATCATTCCCTCCAAAGAAATCCCAGGGCTGATCTCCTTCAGAATGGACTGGTTGGATCTCCTTGCAGTCCAAAGGACTCTCAAGAGTCTTCTCCAACACCACAGTTCAAAAGCACCAATTCTTAGGCGCTCAGCTTTCTTCACAGTCCAACTCTCACATCCATACATGACCACTGGAAAAACCATAACCTTGACTAGATGGACCTTTGTTAAGCATCCATTATTCCGACATCTTAGTTACAACTGGTGCTGGACTATGTAATATAGTAAAATAATATTTAATCTACTTTTTAATTTTCAGTATGTTTTTATGCCTATTCTTTTACATTTTCTTTTGTAAAGTCAAGCAGGTATTGTCCCACTAGGTAGTCCTTATGTCAAAAGGACAGTAACTATAAATAGCTGTGTTTAATCTATACTGACGTCCCTGTACCACTAGGATACAGAGCGACAACTTATAATGAACTCACTCAGGTGGTGAATTTGGAACTTTGCCATTCCTTTAATCACCAAACCTGTCATGTCTTTATTCATTTATGCTTATTCTGCATATTGTGGAAAATGGGGAACTATCTCTCGTTTCGTAAATGATGGCATTACTGAACACGATCCTTATTTAACACAAACAGTAGGTGGCCACCGTCTGTTATTGTTGAAAATCAAATTATTTCACTTTGTATCATTGCTGATTTGCCCTTGTTATGTGTACTTTGTGCAGAACATGAAATCTCTGTAAATAATGTTAAACACAAAAATGAACTTAATCTTTAAACAATCTGTTAGAAATTTGGCCATTTAAATTGGACTTTTACTGTTTTTTGTTCATGCTGTAAGACCATCAAATCTGAAGGGAGAATTTATGTCAAATCAAAATGCCATTTCCTTCTCCAGGGGATCTTCCCGACCCAGGGACTGAACCCGGGTCTCCTGTGTTATAGGCAGACACTTTACCATCTGAGCCACCAGGGAAGCCCAAATCAAACTGAGGGACAGTCAATTATGTAAAGACTCCGCTTATGCTCAAATAGGTGAAGACCATTATTTGTTGTTCAGTTGACAAGTTGTGTCCAATTCTTTGTGATTCCATGGACTGCAGCACACCAGGCTTCCCCGTCCTTCACTCTCTCCTGGAGTTTGCTCAGACTCATGTCCATTGAGTCAGTGATATGATCTAACCATCTCATCCTCTGTCCATTGTTTTAAAACCATTATAAACTATATAAAACTGCTCAGAGGACAACCTTAGTGTTGTGGGTTAGCTTCTCCAGGAGCACATTCTGAGTTGCTATGATTTGTGTTCAGGAAACTTTCTGCAGATGCTACGAGGAAGCAAGGAAAGTGGAATTTGGGCAGAGGGAGAACCTGGACTGAGGTGCAGTTGCAACAGCTACCCAATTTCAGTCAATGTCAAAAAAAGCCTGGAAGCTGAGATGTTTCTTCAGAGATGTCTCAATTTAAAGTCCCCAAACTTTATTGCTAAGGTATCTCATTCAGGAAGAGGATATAAACTTTGGATTTGGGTAGGAAAATATCAATTTAAATATTTATACTGTAAAAGTTAGAGGTAACCAGTAAAAGAATGAAAATATTTTGTAAAATTAAGCCAACTGTAAAAGGAGAAAGAGTTTCCCAGGTGGTACTGGTAGTAAACAATCTGCCTGCCTATGCAGGAGACATAAGAGACTCAGGTTCGATCCCTGGGTTGGGAAGACACCCGGGAGGAGGGCACGGCAACCTACTCCAGTATTCTTGCCTGGAGAATCCATAGACAGTGAAGCCTGGAGGGCTATAGTCCATAGTGTCACAAAGAGTCAGACATGACTGAAGTGACTTAGCATGCTTGCAAGAAACAAAGGGAACAAAGGAGAAACAAAGGGAATAAAGAAAAGATACAAAAGAATAATACATCAAATATAAAGCACAATATAAAACTGCAGATAACAATCTCAATAGATCTACAGATTAAAAAATCCCCGTGGGCCAAAACCTCCAATTAAAAGATGGCAACTCTATAGCTAACTAAAAAGTGTAAAGGTCAGCTATGGCTATTTTTAAAACAAATATAAAACAATAAATTATACTATATTGATTCATCCCTCAATATCCTTGGGGAACTGGTTGCAGGATCCCTCATATACCAAAATCTGTGGATGGTCAAGTCCTTTATATAAAATGGTATAGTATTTGCATATAACTTATATACATCCTCCCATATACTTTATTTTTTCTGTTTTATTAAACAAACACTAATTTTAGGATAGTTTTACATTGACAAAAAACTTGCAAAGATAATATAGAAAGTTCCCATATATTCCTTTCCCAAGTTGCCCCTATTATCTAGGCAGTATTTTTAAGACAACAATCTCTACCTTGTTCATTCCATATATTTTAAGTTATCTCTAGACCATTGATAACACCTAATACAATATAAATGGTACATAAATAGTTGCTGGCACTCAGTAAATTCAAGTTTTGCTTTTTGGAAGTTTCTGGAGAATTTTTTTCCAAATATTTTTGGTTGGCATTTGTTTGAATCCATGGTTGTTGGCATACAATAATAATTAATATGCACAAAGCAAGTTAAGCCTTAAAAGGGAGAGAGACGGATATTTCACACCAAAAAAGGAGATAATCCATCCATATTTTTTAAAGCCTTATTGAGATATAATTGACATATAACACTGTGTAAGTTTCATAAAATGATTTAACTCTTCAAGAATTTGTAGAAAATATGAAGTTGCATGATACCAATAACACAGTCTGGGAATATATAAATGGAAAATAAACAGAAAACATGAACAAATCTATAGTCAGAGCATAATAATTTAATCTTGTCCAAAAAAATTAATAATAGAGAAGTAGTTGACTATTTTGAAAAGTCATTTCATTTATTCATTCTAAAACTGTAAATCTATCCCACTAAAAATGTTTACGATGTGTCAAAGCCTCTAAAGGAAGTTTCAGAAGATAATTTCTCAAAATGGTTTGAGGAAATAGCATCCCACAAATAAATTGGTAATTTTCCCAGACTTCACCTTTGATGGAATAGCACTCATTGGACTATACCAGTTCTGTGTATGTGTTGAATCATATTACTTTATTTTTGTGCACTAATTTTCTGAACCTTGCTAGACAGTAAGATGTTTTATAGCAAAGATCGTTATTGTGCACTTTATTCTGTGTCTGACACATAGTACTCATTCATCTAATGCCTGCATGCTGAGTAAATGAATGAATGTCCCAGGTTCTCCTTTCATAGCATACTTGTTTTTATTAAGACTTTTTTTAAAAAACAAAAAGTTGCATTAGATTCACAGCAAAAGTAAGAGGAAAGTACAGACATTTCCCATATACCTCCTGTTCCCATATAAGCATAGCCTCTTGCATTATCAACATTCCCCTCAAGGCTGGTACATTTGTTACTATTGATGAACCCACACTGACACATCACAAACACCCAAAGGCCACAGTTTACATGAAAGTTCATTTTTGGTGCAATACATTCCATGCATTTGAACAATCTAAAATAACATGAGTCTTCATTATGGTATCATACAGAGTATTTTCACTGCCTTAAACATCCTTTGTGATACATCTATTTATTCCTCCTCTAACCTCTGCCAGCCACTGACATTTTTCCTGTCTCTATAGTTTTGCATCTTCCAGAATGTCACATAGTTGATATCACACAGTATGTGGTCTTTTCAGACTGGCTTCTTTCACTTAGCAATATGCATTTAAGATTCATCCATGTTTTTTCATTACTTAATAGCTCATTTCTTGTTACCACTGAACAATATTCCCTTGGCTGGAATTTGTCCATTTACCTACTGAAGGACATCTTTGTTGCTTCCAAGTTTTGGTAATTATGATTAAAGCTGCTATAAACATTCATGGTAGGTTTTGTGTGGGCATAGAGTTTTTGACTCCTTCGGACACATACCAAGGCATGAGATTGCTGGATCATTTGGTTAATGTTTAGTTTTGTTAAGAATCTGCTAAACTGTCTCCCAAAAGGGCTGTACCATTTTGCATTCCCACCAGGAATGAGGGTTTCTATTGTTCCACATCCTTGCCAGAATTTGGTATTTTAAGCGTTTTCGATTTTGGCCATTCTAATATGTGTGTAGTGGTATCGCATTGTTGCTTTAATTTTCACTTTCCTGATGACATAGAATGTAAAGTATCTTTTCCATATGCTTATTGGCCACCCCTGTATCTTCTTTGGTAAAGTGTCTGTTCATATCATTTTTCTCTGTATTTTGATTGGGCTGTTTTATGTTGAGTTTTAACAGCTCTTAGTATATTTTTGATAGCAGTCTTTTATTAGATATACCTTTTGCAGATATGGTCTCCTAGTGTGTGACTTATCTTCCCATGCTCTTGACATTGTCTTTCACAGATCAAAAGTTTTTAATTTTAATAAAGTTCAGCTTATCCATATTTATTTCATGGGTTCTATCTGATGGCATATCTAAGAAGTCATTCAGTTCAGTCAGTTCAGTCACTCAGTCATGTCCAACTCTTTGCGACCCCATGGACTGCAGCATGCCAGGCCTCCCTGTCAATCACCAACTCCCAGAGTTTACTCAAATTCATGTCCATTGAGTTGGTGATGCCATCCAACCAGCTCATCCTCTGTTGTCTCCTTCTCCTCCCGCCTTCAATCTTTCCCAGCATTAGGGTCTTTTAAAATGAGTCAGTTCTTCACTTCAGGTGGCCAAAGTATTGGAGTTTCAGCTTCAGCATCAGCCCTTCCAATGAATATTCAGGACTGATTTCCTTTAGGATGGACTGGTTGGATCTCCTTGCAGTCCAAGGAACTCTCAAGAGTCTTCTCCAACACCACAGTTCAAAAGCATCAGTTCTTTGGCACTCAGCTTTCCTTATGGTCCAGCTCTCACATCCATATATGACTACTGGAAAACCATAGCTTTGACTATATGGACCCTTGTAGGCAAAGTAATGTCTCTGCTTTTTAATATGCTGTCTAGGTTGGTAAGAAGTCATTACCACACTCAAAGTCATCTAGATTTTCTCCAGTGGTATATTCTAGGAGTGCTATAGTTTTGTGTTTTACATTTAGGTCTATGACTCATTTTGAGTTAATTTTTGTGAAGGGTGTAAGGTCTGTGTCTAGATTAGTTCACCTGTGGAAGTTCAATTGTTTAACAGTGGCTCAGTGGTAAAGAATCTTCCTGCAATGCAGAAGACGCAGATGTAGGTTCAATCTCTGAGTTGGAAAGATCTGGAGGAGGGCATGGCAACCCACTCCAATATTCCTCCCTGGAGAATCCCATGGACAGAGGAGCCAGGCGGGCTACAGTCCATAGGGTCGCAAAGAGTCAGATACAACTGAAATGACTGAGCAGGCACATTTGCTGCTTTAAAAACTAAATCATCATACTATTTGAAAAATTCAAAGTCAAGAGAAATTAAAAATATAAATTAAAAGTACTTGAAAAATATTGGAGAAAAACTACATATACGTTTGAACAGAAATGGAATTTCTAAATAAAACAGGATACCTATATACCATAAAGAGTGGAAAATAGAGAGGTTTGACTGTGTTAGTCACAAGAAAGTATCCATGATGAACATAAAAATGTTAAGAGGTCATAGAAAATCTATAGGAATTTCATTTCATAAATGATAGATAAGAGTTGACATTTGTACTTTACAATATGTTCTTAAAAATTAATAAGAAAAAGAAGTGAAAAAGGAAGTCCCTGAAAAAGAAACCAGAAATTCAAGAAAAATGAGGAAGAGGAAGAAGATAGGAGCAGAAAAAAAAATATATATTTATATTTATATATGGTCTACCAGAGCACTAATCATGAAAATGCAAATATAAATAAGGATGAGGCATATTCCACTTATCAGATTGGCAAGAGATAAAAAGTTTTATAACATCAAGCTCTGGCAAAGTGGCAGGCCCTTAATTTACTGTTTGTGAGCATATAAATAGATATAATCTTTTGAAATTCATTTTAAAATTAGCATTTAATTAACAATAAAAATTTAAGTATCTCTGACTAAGCAGGTTTACATTTATAAATCTATCCTCATCAGTAAAAAATATATGTTTAAGGTTGTTTATGCGGTTTATTTTGTTTATTCTGGGGAAACAATGAAGTAAATTATGCCACAAATGCAGTATTGGAATACTGGGCTGTCTTGAAAAAGAACTGAGTGGATCTGTTGGTAGTAAGCTAAAAAGATGATCACACTGCTGCTGCTGCTGCTGTTTAATTGTTCAGTCATGGCTGCCTCTTTGCGACTCCGTGGACTGTAGCCTGCCAGGCTCCTCTGTCAATGGAATTTTCCAGGCAAGAATACTTTGCCATTTCCTCCTCCAGGGGATCTTCCCGACCCAGGGATCAAACCTGCGTCTCCTGCATTGGCATGTGGATTCTTTACCATCTGAGCCACCTGGGAAGCCCCAAGATGATTATAATAGAATGTCAAATCAAAAAAAAGTATTTTCAAAGTTATGATTTCACTTTCATAAATATATGGATATTTTAGAGCATACGTAATGCATGGGCACATATTACTTGTGCAAATACAAAGAAAATGCCAAACCCCAAATCTTTATAGTAATTATTCTGGTGAATAGCACTGGGTAGAGGGGCCAGTGGTTTTCATTTTTATTTCTTACTTTGTGAGAACATTGTAGAATTATAGTTTAAGTTTGTGGGGGGAGGGAAGGCTATTAATTTTCAAATAAATTTTTCTGAAAAGAAAGTACAAAGAGTTTTTGACAAGGACATTTGGACAAAAATGTAACATGTTAATGGAGAAGAGAAAGCAGTGACAGCTTTAGAAATAGTAGTAATTTATAGTAAAACGTGTACAGGTCCTAAATCTACCATCTAAAACCCTCTAGGCCAGATGTCCTTTAGAACTCAGATGTTTTTCCAGATTTTATAAAGTTAATAGAGTGTGTTTATCTATACTGGGGAAGAGAAGGGAGAAATGAACAAGTGAAGAAAAAGACAGTGAAGTAAAAGGAGGAGGAATGGTGGGGGTTGACACAAGATGAGCCTTGTGTCTGATGCCGTCAACATTCTTCGTAAGTAAACTGTGGCCCTGAATTGTGAAACAGTTCTCATAAACGGTGACTAATCTGGCAGAACCTTGCAATCTGAGTGAGAAATACTGGAAACTGCAGTTAGGCACAACCGTGAGAACGTCTACAGCAATGGACACATGAATGTCTACAGCGGTGGACACATGAACACCTATAGCGGTGGACACATGAACGTCTACAGTGGTGGGTACATGAAATTATCTGAAACTAAGGTGGCAGCATTGGAAGTTGAGAGAAAATTGTGAATTTACAGACTTTCATCATATGCTTCAAGGCATTACTGTATTATAGAGGTATTGCTATGTTTCATAACAATTCTGATTTGTGATGAAGCTGACAATATTTTCTGGTCTTACAATGGCTCTATCTCAATGTCGCATGAAGTTTCTCATCTTTATTTAGTCTCTGAGCTGAAGACAGCTTGGCAGGATTTGCCCAGGAGGCCTGTGTGCAACCCACTCACACCTACGCACCCCAGCGGATGCCACTCACAGATGGCCAGTTTTTCCACAAGTGTGATTACATCAATCATCAGTGAATCAAGCCCAGAGATTTTTCTTATGAAACCTTTGTCCTTGCTCAGGAACATACAGTTAGTGAAAGATCTGTTACCTGAAATTATCACTCTTGGCTTGGCAGAGTTCCTCCAGCAAACAAAGACAATGCTTTTGTCCTAGCTGAGAACGTGAACAAAGGGGAAAGTTCTCTAACAAAACTAACTCCCTGAGTTCTGAAGATATTCTACATGGGGGTTTTATCCTCTATTTTAATATTTTACTTTCAGTTCAGTTCAGTCGCTCAGTCGTGTCCAACTCTTTGCGACTCCATGAACCGCAGCACGCCAGGCTTCCCTGTCCATCACCAACTCCCAGAGTCCACCCAAAACTTTAGCTTGGCAGGAAATCACTAGGATTACTGCGTGTGGGGTGAGGTATCACTGTGCATTACAGAAACTGAGCATGAAACAGGAGCCAGTCCTGTTCAAGCCAAGACAAGAAAGAAGGGAAAGAGAACTGACATTTCACTAAAAAGGGTCCAAACTGAGCCCTTGGCTCAGTACTGCATTAAGAGGTGACTGGGTGTTTAATGGTATCTCGGAATAAGATTAGAGGCTGATTAAACAACTTATATGGAGGAAGTGCAATGCAGACAACACTTCATTTATTACTCATTCTTTTATAGTCTAGGTATTTCCAGATTCCTAGAATATGCTGTGATTTTTTTCTTTTGCACTGCAGCAAAACAGAAAAAAGGTCTACAAAAGCATTGTTACAAATAGCACTCAACCATAATAATATTATTTTATTAGTTTCAGCCCATATTTTAAGAGTCTAGGGTTATAGCTTGCTATTTTCCTTTTGTTTCAGGTTTTTGAGTAAACAATTGCATTGCCATGAATAAGAGATGACTAGACAGATGTCATTGTGCTTTAGATGTGCTTTGAGACAACTCTCACCATTCAAACTCCTGCCTCTTTAGTTCCACAGGGGGTGTTATAAACGTATCCCTACATGACATGCTTTCTTTAAAAATCTTATAAAGATTGAAGGAGTGAAATAAAAGCCACATTGCCAAAAATTTAAATCATTCTGTAATTTGGACTGAAGGCTTAAGGCCTTCTTTGCTTCTCTTCAAGCTTTCCTTACATCTTTATTACAAAACATCACCATAATGTGTTATATTCATAGTCACAGTAACAAGGGTACTTTGAAGGTCTTCAAAAAGAGATAATTAGTAAGAACTCTGGCTGCAAGTTGCAAAACCAACTTGGGCTTGTTTTAGTTAAAAAGGAAGTGGAAATTTACAACAAAATAGAAGGGGGTTGTGAAAGCTTATTATAGAATGCCTGGAAATGTGAACAGAATATCCATCAGACATTCTATTTTTGTTTCGGTGGTTCTCTAAACTTCTTTGTCCTTTCTTCTCTGCAAATCTTTTTTTTTCTGGCTTCCCGTTTTGTGTGACAGATGAGATCAAGTCACAGTTCCCAAGATTATAGCATCTCTCCAAGCAATACTGAACTAGAGTCTGTTAGTCCAAAGTCAAAAATTATGGAGTAGAATTTAACTGTCTTGAGTCAGACGTCTACCTTCTATCCCATCAGCTGTGGTCAGAGAGGTATTATGATCAGAAACCCACCATTGTGAAGGAAAGTGAGAGATGGGAGTTCCCACTTAAGAACATCACTTAATATCCACTCTGGGATGTGTCTACTAAAGCATACTCCTCAGGTCCTTCACAGACAAACATATCCTTCTTAAACATACAATTCCAGATGCTTTCACATAATGTCGGCAGACTTCTAAGATGGTCCCCAATGATTTTCACCTCTCAATATTCATGTCCTTGTATAATTCTCCCCCTTGAGTGTAAGGACTCTCTTCTAACCAAGAGAATATGGCAAAGGTGACTGTATGTCATTTCTATGATTCTATTACTGAAGATTGTAACTTCAGGATTGTCAGTAGATTCTTTCTATTGTCTTCTTGATTTGCACACTTCAATAAAGCAAGGTGCTATACCCTACAGGCCCACTTGAGGGAGGACCTCTGGCCAATAACCAGCAAAGTATTAATTAAGGTTATCAGCCCAGTGACCCATGAGAAATTGAATCCTGCCAACAGTCATATAACCTTGAGACCACATTCCTCCCAGTCAAGCTTTGAGATGACTATGGTCAGGCAAGGGCTTCCCATGTGGTGCTAGTAGTAAAGAACCTGCCTGCCAACGCAGGAGACATGAGACACAGGTTCAGTCCCTGGATTGGGAAGATCCCCTGGAGGAGGGCATGGCAACACACTCCTGTATTCTTGCCTGGAGAATCCCATGGATACAGGAGTCTGGTGGGGGACTGCAGTCCATAGGGTCACAAAGAGTCGGACCCAACTGAAGAGACATTGTCTGATTTAGCAGCAACAGCAACATGGTCAGACAATACCTTTTTTTTTAGTATAAATTTATTTATTTTAATTGGACAGACAATACCTTGACTGCAGCATGTGAGAGATCCCAAAACAAAGGCCCAGCTAAGCTGTGCTCACATTCCTAACTCACAGAAGTTATGAGACAATAAATGTGTGTTATTTTAAGTTGTTAAGTTTGGGAGCAACTTGGTACACAGTAATAACTAATGCGTATAACTTGCTCTACTTATCCTGTCTACAACGGCAAATATGCTCCTCCCCAGTCTTATAAGGTGGCCATCCAAAGTCATGAACTGATTCTTCATCCAGAGGTAATATATGTATTTGAGCCACTTTGTTCTCAGTTTATAATCCCTGGATGACTTCCAGTATACCTCTGATTAATCTGTACTTAGTCCAGGGTGATCTCTCTCTAAATGACGAATTTAACAATTGATTTTACAAACACTTATTGAGAACCTATAACTTGCCAAGCACTGTTCTAAGCACCTGGAGTCTTTCAGTAAAGAGAACATATAAAAATCTCTGCTCCTATAATCTTGTATCCCAGCATAGGGAGATGGAAAAAAATGTGAGGCATAATAATAATACGCATTTTGTTAAGTCTGAGATAGAAATTTTTTCACATTTTTAATGACTGTAATATCTGGGTACATATAACAGTTGATGGCATATCATGATTTGATTGGCAGCTTTTTTCCTACTTAAAATACTGGTATATTTTAAAGTTGCTGATCTTTGATTTGCTGATTACATGAATTATCTAGTATATTAGAAGATACAGTTTAGGGATTAAAAAGTTGAGTCAGGTGAGGGGGATTCAGGTTGGCATAGGTAGGAGGGAGCAGATGGCAATATTAAATAGGATGGTCTGGGTAGACCTTGCCCTAACTTATTAAAAAAGAAAAAAGTGATATTTGAGCAACGCCTTGGAGGTGTGAGGGAGGTAGCTAAGCAGATACTAAAAAGAAGAGCATTGCAGCCAGAAGGAACAGCTGGGGAGAGGTCCAGAGGAAGAAACATGCCTGGCATTTTCCACAGTAGCCCACCAGCCTGTAGCTAGAGCACGCTTAGCAAGGAGATATAGAAAGGAAGGTAGTGGATTGATTGGTGTCTGTTTAGGTGAGGCTTTAGAGGTGGATGCAGAGACTTTTACTCTGGATAAAGCCAGAAGAGCCACTAAAGGATTTAAGATGAGTGAGAAGATCTTACTTAAGCTTTAAATGCATCACTCCTGGCTACTGTGTTGAGATTAGGCTACACTCAGGCAGAGGTTGTGCAACTGTTTTATCATTTGCATTTCACACTAAAAATATTGTATGTTAGGTTCCTCTTTCTTTTGGTTCATCTCACTCCAGTGTTGGTGGAAAATTTTTTAAAAGTCATATTTCCTTTTCATGGTTGCTGTAACTAGACCTAAGTTTTTACTTTGATTATATATTTTGTTGTAAATAAATTAAAGATATTGAGGTTTTGTCTTTTACGTATTCATTGAAGTTTTATTTGATATGAGGATAAAAACAACATATGATTTCTTTCCTTAGCATATTTTTGTGAATAAAGAAGTATGTAGCATAATTATGTAGCATGAACTGCTTACTTGTAACAAATATCTCTTTGTGCACTATCTATCTATAGAACTCTATGTCAACAAATCTTTAAGAAAGTATAATATCTAATGATGTCTTTCTTGCTAGACTCCAACATTCATTCCTCTTCCCTAATTTCTCCTGATGCAATTAAATTTATGGTCTTACCTATTCTGAGAACTTCCGAAGAAACCTCTAAATCCAGATTTACATTTTAATTGGCCACCAAATATCTCCATGAGTAAATTTCATAGAAGCCACAAACACAAATGTACTGTATTTAGAACTAAATTTAGTACTCTTCATTCGTAAACCTACTCCGTTATCCTCAGTTAAGTTCAACTCCTTTCTCTTCACATCACCAGCAGCAGATCTTTTAATAGGTCCTTGTAATGATCCTGTAAGCTGTTATTTTATGTATACATATATATGTATTAATTTATATATGTGTGTGTGTACATATACATGTTTATATATTTATATGTATATACACATATTTTATGTACATGTATATGTCTATTCTTTTATATATGTGTGTACACAGACATGTATATATATGTGTGTATATATACATACATATTATATACACACACACATACACACTTCATCCACTATTATGACTTCATTTAGGTCATGAATTTTCCTTAGGTAGACAAATTTAAGCATTCTTTCAAAGATATGTAGATTTGATTCCAGCTCTTCCTCTTTCTCGTTTTTAAAAACAAAACAAAGAAATCTTTAGCCTGGCACCTCATTTGCAAAACAAACATAAAATATCAACTTCATAGAGATTTTCTGAAAATTGCTTCCATTGTGCTTTGTACCTAGCATGAGCTCAATAATAATTGCCATGTAATTATATATATTTATATATAATTACTGCTCTAATAATGTAATTAACCATATTTTAAATAAAAGTAGATTTGAAATGGGTGCCTTTAGATTGTAGAAATAGGAATGGCTTGCTTTAACTTTATCAAATGAACTATCACTTTTTTAACCAAAAAATAAAGTTTTGAAAGTTTCAAACAAATCAGGGCTTGCCTCCACTTTTATTAATAAGTTCTTAATCACAAAGAATAAGCTACTAGTGAAAATTTTGCTTCCTTAAATTATAATTACATTAAATTTTCTCTCTTTAATGTTTACCATAGTCATTTTAACTTCTGAAAATATAGCTATTAATGCAATTGATGGCCAGAATGGTCAGTTACTTGATGAAATATTAATGAGTATCTACCTCACAGTCGGTGTTAGCCTACATGGATTTTATTGGATACGCTGGTACATTTCCTATCCCTGAAGATTTCTCTGGAATCGCACTGGGCACTGGAGCTGGCTCAAGGAACAGTAGTTCCTCAGGTTGCTTGTGACAGGTAAGCTAAGGACGCATCAAATGCCATGGAGAGGACCAGTGCTGTGTACTGGGTAAGAGTTCAGACTTCTGAGTCTCACGCTCCAGATTCAAAATCACAGCTTTACCATCACCAACTGGGAGACTAAAAGCAAAACAACCCACCCTGCTCCTGCATATATAAAATGGGGTAACAGTACATGATCATAGGGCCATTGTGAAGGTTGCATAAAATGTCAATAAATCTGGAAAGTTATCACATGTGAAGGAAACAGAGAACATCAACACATCAAAGACTGTGAACTTCATGTGCAGTAAAAAGAATGTATTCACACCATTCAACCCAGCGTTCCCCTAAATTGCTTCATCACCCCTTTTCAATAATACCTTTAAATATGTCAAGTATGAGTGTTCCCTAGATTAAAATGTAAAAGTTGCTGTGTAAAAAGAATGAGCTTTGGGGTCTAGAAAGACTGGATATCTAATCTAAGCATGACTGTTTATACTTGTACCTCTCAGCAAACTGAACTTTTCTTATACGTTAATTTTTATCGACTGCAACAGGGACTCACAGAACTTATTCAAGTTTTAAATGGTAGAATACATACATGATTCAGCACAAGGTCTGCTATATAGTACCAGAAAATGTCCTTTCTCTTTCATCTTTGCCGTCTTCATTCACTCCAAGAAGTATTTAAGGAGAAACGGTAACCACCTTGCAAGAATGCAGTAAAAGGGATCTAAGCATTTCATTAGCTAGACTACCTTTCTACCTTTTCACGTCCCTTCCAATTCTGACATGCTGTGAACCAGAAGTATGGAGGTGGGGAAGTCTGTTGCATAGGCCCCCAAACGAGATGCTGAGTCAATGCTAGTTTTTATGCAAACCTAACCAGGTCACAGAAATTTTGATAACCACTAATTCCTAAATCCTCATCTTATACTCCAATAGTCTTGAAGGGACAGAGACAAGGATTTGCTTTGCTTCTTGCCCTGAGGGTGGTCACAGTTAGGAACTGAGGGTACTTTGTTGACAAAGGTATAAGCAAACCTGGATATAAGCAAACCTGGAAGAGGATAAATGTGTCTTTCTGGTCTTTGAATGCTCTTCCTTCCAGAAGGGAAGAGTGCCGGTATGTTACAAGAAAGTAATATTTGAGATAAGTCCTAGCATCTCTGTCCCAGCTCCTTTGCATTTCTTCAGGCTTCCTCTTGCTGCTGATTTCATCTTTCTAGGCCAGCTTCATCACAGTTACAATGTGAAGAGTCAAGATTCAGAAGAAGCTTAAGTGAGATACAAAGTTCCTTTGAAGAAATTTGGTTTTAAGTAAAAGGCATCTATGTCAAAGCAACAAGATGTTTTCACATGGTTCAGCCTAGCTTTCTGGGAAACTAAATTGGGGTTTGGGGTAATGTTCCCTCTAGCAATGGAGTGTTAAATGTTAATCCCATCTTACTTGTGTACATAGCTTTTGCCTTTGGGACTGAACACTGTGGTCTGTGCTTAGTCAAGGATAGGGATCTGGTACTCAGGTACTCTGTTTTTCAGGATCTGTGTTCTTTTTTCATAGGTTTCCAGTACACTCTTATTGAGAAAAAGGCCTTGAAAGAAGGTAACATTTTCCATTAATGACAACTGTGTGGCTTTACTGCTGTTGTTCTTCCTCAAAGTCAGGAAATTGACATAAAAAATACAAAAATGGGGAAAAATGATTATCAAATTTCATAATTCTTTGATTCAATTTCACTGCTAGATTTTCATTTTCCTGCCAGTTCTGCAGCAAAATATCTGTCTAACACAAGGCTTTAGAGAACAGATGCAAGAGAGATTAGACTCTGCCTTAAAACAACTTGCTGTTTGCATTTGGGGATTGAAAAGGGGGAGGATTCACTTATGGTATTGGCCCATTTAATACCCATTTGGCTTCTCTTGAGATTGATTTTCATTTGCTCTGCTCTAGTGCAACCCTTACTATTTCAATAAGTGATTAATCTTATTCTCTATTAGGGTGAGTCCTGTTTGAAGCACAGTGTGGTCCATCTGCCAATAATAATGCTTAAATAATGCAAATGCTGGCTTTTATCATTATAAAGCCCTCCAATGGACTGATTAATTTCAGAACTGCATTTTATGGATTCTCTCTCTACACTTGTACAGATTCAATTTGATAACTCATAGTCCATATCTCACTACCTTATTTCAGCTATCCAAATTTACACCCACAGCACTGGAATAAGCACAACCCAAAACAAAAAAGCCTCTCTACTTGATGATTATTTTATAACAACTTCAGTTGGAGAAAACGAGTTATTGAGGGTGAAGAAGTACCTATGCCCCATGAATACTCCACCTTGAAAATAATTTTTCATGTAGAATTTATAACTGTATTAAAATTATACTGAAACTAACTACTAATAAGCATTTCTCATGGTGAAAAGAAAAGCCTGGCATAGAGAAATACCTCTTGCTCCCACCAATTGCCCAATGGCTCCCATCAGCTCACCTCTGGGCCTTTGCATCTGCTGTTCCCTATTCACAGGTCATTTCTGACCAAGTCCCCACGTTTTCTGGCTAGTTCTAATTCACTTTCCATGAATTAGGCAGCTTTTATAATCCTCTGAACTTAGCCTATTGTTGTACAACCCATTGCAAATACCTATTTATGTCCCTTTCTCCAATTATACTGTTAGTTTCATTAAGCCTGGGACCAAATTTTCTTTTCTGTCATCATGCCAATGCTCAACAGTGCCTGAGGCACAACCGTAGTAAATGCTGCTAGATGTCTCCACGGAGGATGGAAAGAAGGGGAGCTGGTGTACATTAAGGAACAAGGAGGTTAAGAGGTAAGAGAAAGGCAGAGTCAGGTAAAGCCCTTAAAGACTAGATGCTGAGACACATCCCTATGTATCTATCAGCTCTGGGAAATGCTGATAGATACACCTGGGAATGGTTGGGGATCAGGAGTGGGAAGGCACTCAGAGAACATTACGCACCCCTGTGCAACTTCAAAGAAAACTAAAGCAAAAGTAATTAGAAGCTGGCTTTACCCAAACATAATAGATTCTCAAATTTCAGAGTAGGGGTGGGAAGAGAAGGGGAAAACTGTTTGTGTGGGTGCGTACATATGCTAGCCTCTAAAAAAGATTTCAGAACAGTGATTTTTTAAAAAATGTAGATAAACCATTTTCCACAATCTCACTGATATGTTAGTGTATATGAAAGGCTCATATAGGACCAAGTTCAAAGTAGCAAGTGAAATGAAATTTTTCTGGAATTGAAAAGTAAAAATTTAAATGAAGGCAAATGCACTATTGTAATTGTATTGTAGGATAGTTGACTGTATGACAAGTAAAGTATGTGGGTCCCTGTTTTGTGGGTGGTGGGAGAGAGGTTGGCAGTAGGCAGTGTAAAGACGGTGGAAAGGTGTGTCACAGATGAATTAAAGAAGGGTTAGAATGGACCAATATCAACTCCTTCACAGTTTTAATGGGCTTTCCAGGTGGCTCAGCAGCCAAGAATCTGCCTGCAATGTAGGAGACACAGGAGACTCGGTTTGATCCCTGGGTCAGGAAGATCCCCTGGAGAAGGAAATGGCAATCCACTCTAGTATTCTTTGTGGGAAAATCCTGTTGACAGAGGAACCTGGCAGGCTACAGTCCATGGGGTCACAAAAAGTCAGACATTACTGAGCGGCTGAGCATGCAGTTTTAACAAGGACCTGCCAGTTGATCTAAATATTCATCTGTGCAAAAATAGATAGATGCAGTGAGCAGAAATACCCCCTACCCCCACCTGCTGAGCATGCAAACTGATGAAGGGGAATAATAGAGGGCGGGATGTGCAATGAAGATGGTGGGATGTGCAATGAAGATGCCAGAAGGAACTTCCACACCGCAAGTAGCCACCTGTCCGTGGGGAACACGTATACATGCTTAGGGATAACTGAAGAAGGCTCATTTCATTTGTCTTTAATCTTGTCTGCCTCTGGCTCTTTGAAGCAGATATATAAAAATCTGGGCAGCTAAAGGCTGAAAGTAGTGATTTGTTTCATAAGAAGTCACTGTAATAAACAAACACCTATTTTTTTTTTTTCAATGTTAGATACATGTTCTTAGATTTCTGTGGTTTTCTCTGAAAGAATTTGACAGAAAAAAAAACAAACCAGCATCTGGGCAGTTAACTGAAGTAACTGAAAACCATGCAAGGTAAATTTTAAATGAATGTGTGTAGCATGTTAATATAAATATACAAATATATAATTGTATAGCATTTTCATAATTGTGTAACATTTCCTAAAGTATAGTAACATAAGCATATTTATGGGGAAGAATATTCTGCTATCATGGCAAAGAATGGATACGGTTATAAAGAATAATTTGGTGAGACAGGCCACCACCATTTTTTAAGTTGAAAAATGAAGTTTAAATAATATTCATAAAGGTTAGCTCCTTTAGGCTCATGCAAAAATTCAGTGAGAAATATATGAGTTCCCCAGCTCTTATTCCAAATATTTCACTAGCAAGTGTCTCCACTTACCTCTGGGTGTTTCATAAGCTCTGCATATTCAGAGTTGATGCTCAGGGAAGTTACTGTTTTCCTTAACTTCTTTTTGACACGAATGTCCAGCTTTCTAAAAGAAAAAGATAAGGAGACAAGAAATCTAACAGTGATTCTTCAAAATCTAGCTCATAAAGGACTCTATGTGCTAAATAAAACAAGGATACAGTGAAGTGGTTGCCTTAGCAACAATAGCCATAAAAGTAATTTTCAAACTTGGAGACTCTTTGTGCCTTTTTCACTATAGATATTACAGTGGCACAAGTAACAAAATTAAGAGTAAAATGATGAGGACAATAAAGGAAGATTCATACTCCTAAAGGTGGGCAGCTTGGTTAAAGCAGAGCAAATTGGGAGTAGAATAACAGGTTATGTGTTATAAAAAGCTGAAATGGGGATGAAATGAAGTGTTTAGCTTGGTTCAAGGAAATAGAGGTAGATATGAAATTCAGAAAAGAAAATTTAGTCTGTGATGAGAAATATGCCAGAGAGAGAAAAAATGAGTTAGTAGTTCGGTTACAATATTCCAGAATAGTCTCTGAAAAGAAGGCAAAACTCTGTCTTTCAGGACAAAGGAAAAGTGAATCATTGCAAGACACTAAAGGCAATATGAGAGCAGCCATACTATTCCAAAAGGAGTGTGAAGATTTTCTCTTTTCCAGCCTCTGTTTGGACTATTTGGTTCACATGATCTATAATTATTTTTTAATTGAAAAGACAAAATATGTAACCATAAGATCTCCCTAAAGAGAAAGAAATAATGAATTGGTTTTGATTCTTAAAAACAAAAAGAGGAGGCTTCTGAAAATTCTCAAAACAGAGAACATTTTCTGAGTTTGTGAAAGTGGTAAAGAGCCTAATTACTATAACGGGAGTGTTCTCTACTGGAGACTCTTCTGTGGAAACATGAAAGGGGTACCTATGGCTTAAGGCTGACCATTGCAGGTTAAGCATCTCAACAAATACTTAAGCACCTCTGAGAATGTATCGGGAGTCTACAGGGCCGCTTGCTCCACTTACGCAAATGCCTGGTTCAACCACAGACACAAGGTGTCTGTCCCAAGGCAGGTCTCCACATGCTTTCAGGGAAAAAGAGAGAATCTGTTCTTACACACCTTTGATTTGTCTCTCACTTTCCACTCAAAAAAAAAAAAAAAATATGATTTCTGATAACAGAAGAACTATCATCTACAGATTAGAGTAACAGCTTACAGGTTCTGAGTGCCATACAGTAAATTATCCTCAAACGTTTCAACTTCCCAATAGTGCTATTTGTCCAGGTTTCTCAATCAAAAAACTGACTGCAGCTCAAGAAACTCACCACCACTTCCTTTCTCTACTTCTCTGTCTCTCTCTTTTTCAGAAAGGGGTAGGAGGTGTTTGGTCTAAGTTTAAATAGTTCAAAGCCTAAACCAGGATTCAAACACTCTATACAAATCTCTAGTGTTCACTTTATTTTTGCTACTCTTCTAAAGCTTATTCCCTGGTACTCAATCAAATCCCAACATATAGTTTCACTATTTTTTTTCTTATCACTTTCTATTATATGTCCTACGTGAGACTAAATGAACCTCTTACTATTTTAAGTAAAAATATCTTTGCACATAAAAATCATCCCCAGCCTGTTTTCCTATGTCAAATACTAATTGTTCTTTACGATTTCATGCGAATATTTCTCCTCTATATTATTCTTCCTAATCCCCTAGCAACAGATATCTTTTCCTTTGCTGTCCTTTCATAGCATAATATTTCTCCTTGTTTAAATAACATTTGTCACTCTTAAATAGGTTTGAGCCATTTGTAACTCTTGTCTGTCATTAGCCTCTATCTAGTGGTGATACTGTGCTGTGCTGTGGTTAGTTACTCAGTCATTACTCTTTGTGACCCATGGACTGTAGCCTGCCAGGCACCTCTGTCCATCGGGATTCTCCCAGGCAAGAATACTGGAGTGAGTTCCCATGTCCTCCTCCAGGGGATCTTCCCAACCAAGGGATCGAACCCAGGTCTCCCCCATTGCAGGTGGATTCTTTACCATCTGTGCCACCATGGAAGGCCAGCTAGTGGTGATATCCACCTTCAACTTAATTTAGTTTTCTATTAAGTATTTTAAACATAGCCACTGATGAAAGTGGCTTTTGTTGAATGGTTTAATGAATTGGAGAAGGCAAGGGCGACACACTCCAGTACTCTTGCCTGGAAAATCCCATGGACGGAGGAACCTGGTGGGCTGCAGTCCATGGGGTCGCTGAGTCAGACATGACTGAGCAACTTCACTTTCACTTTTCACTTTCATGCACTGGAGAAGGAAATGGCAACCCACTCCAGTGTTCTTGCCTGGAGAACCCCAGGGACGGGGGAGCCTGGTGGGCTGCCGTCTATGGGGTCACGCAGAGTCGGACACGACTGAAGCGACTCAGCAGCAACAGCAACTAATGAATAAATCCAAAATGATCCATTTAGAAGTCATTCTCAGATCATTATCATCAGCTTCATCTCAGAAGTGGTAAGTGTAACATGAACTCCTTGAGTAATACATGAAAAAATATTTTTTAAAATGATTGTATATGGCTTTTGGGAAATTTTATTGAAAATTCCATAGTATTAAAACATTTCCTCTCCTTGAAACTTCACACACCTTTCCTTTGAAACAGCATGTCATCTTAGGATGGTCAATAAGTTGGAAACTGTCAGAAACAGTGACATCTGGTGGTCCAGTGAGGGGGTTGCTCTGTGAAGGCAGATGGAAGGAGATCACAGATGGTAGAAGACCCTCTCATCTTGAAAATCCCCTTAACTGAAAGTTAAGTAAACAAGAAAATAATTTAGATAATGGTAAGTCAATAATATGGCTTCCCTGGTGGCTCAGACAGTAAAGAATCCACCTGCAATGCGGGAGACCTGGGTTTGATCCCTTGGTTGGGAAGATCCCCTGGAAGAGGGCATGGCAACTCACTCCAGTGTTCTTGCCTGGAGAATCCCCAGTGACAGAGGAGCCTGGTGGGCTGCAGTCCATGGGGTTGCAGAGTTAGACACAACTGAGCGACTAAGCACAGCACAGCACAGCACAGTGGGTAACTGGAGGAGAAGTGATTTGTGTCCGGGCAATATGACTCCAAGTCCATGGAGTCCAAGTCATGGACTTGGAGTCAATATTGACTCCAAGTAAATATCACTCTAGCTTTATGCTGTGGGTTACATTTGTTGTAACTTTTAAGCAATGACACAAAACTTATAATATTGGCTCAGCATTAAAACACTAATAGAAGGCACTGGCAACCCACTCCAGTACTCTTGCCTGGAAACTCCCATGGATGGAGGAGCCTGGTAGGCTGGAGTCCTTGGGGTCGCTAAGAGTTGGACACGACTGAGCGACTTCACTTTCACTTTTCACTTTCTTGCATTGGAGAAGGGAATGGCAACCCACTCCAGTGTTCTTGCCTGGAGAATCCCAGGGACAGACGAGCCTGGTGGGCTGCCATCTATGGGGTCGCACAGAGTCAGATATGACTGAAGTGACTTAGCAGCAGCAGCAGCAGTATGAAACCAGGATTCAAAAATGTACATGGTCCTGGTTTTTTAGAATGGTCTAGACTTCTGAATGTTCCTTATTGATCTTTGACTTGAAGGTAGCCTTGAAAAACTGCAATTAGATTGTTGTTGTACATTTAGCATGTAGGAAGATAGCATTTGTTGACTCAGCCAAGAGACAACCATCCTTCTGGATTGTTGTTTAACCTGTTCCTTTGATGGTATTATTGGTAGTTTCTCATTGAAGAGTCATTAGAAAATGGCACAATGTAAGAACTGCAAAGAGTAGATAGATACTCATCTAACCTCCTTGTTTTACATATTGGGCAACTGAGAAACAGTGTCATGTTAACTATATACTTTAATTAGGATGTGCTTCCATTATGGGAGTACAATTATTAGAAAATATATTTAAGTGTTAAAATGAGTTTTTATTGCTCATTCTTATTCTTTTGACACATATTTCTTAAAACTTATTTTATGCTCGATGCTGCACTGGTTTCTAGAGACATAAAAATAAAATACCATTTCTGTATTGCAGGATTAATTTGAAAAATGGGCTAAAGAGCTGAATGGACACCTCATAAAAGAAAACATACAGATGGTAAATAAGCATATGAAAAGATGCTTCACATCCTATGTCATCAGGAAAATAGAAATTAAAATACAATAAGGGGAGAGAACAAGATGGCAGAGGAGTAGGTGGATGTGGAGTACATCTCTCTCCATGAATACATCAGGAATACACCTTCAGACACAGAAGGTGCATGCAAAACACCAGCTGAGAGTGGACAGGAGTACCTGACCAGTGCAAAAGAATATACAGAACCATGCAAAATTCCATAGGACGAAGGAACTAGGGGGGAAAACAGGAGTGTTAGTAGGACTGGACTTGCCCTCAGTAGGTGGGGGAACTGAAGCAGGGATCCAATCCACATATGCCAGGCTTCTCTATGTGCCTGATGTGCCAAACAATAGAGAAGGACCCCATGCAAGGGAGCCCTCTAAGTACCTGAATGGGTGGAGCTACAGGGAAAGGCTGGCCAAAGAGGTCTTCTGATCACCAGCTACAAGAGGCTCATAAAAAGACTCTGATGGGGCCATAACTCCTGTGGTGGAAGCAGTCCGTGTCCCTGCACACTTGGCACTGCCAGGGTCCCTCTAAGCCAAGCAGCTGTGCCACCTTCACGCTCAACTCTCGCTGGGGCAGAGCTGCCACAGGCAAAAAAAAAGTCTTGTATCTATGTGTGCAGGGTCACTTCTGTCATGTCCAACTCTTTGCAACCCTGTAGACTGTGCCCTACCAAGCTTATCTGTCAGGAGGGTGTCTCCAGGCAAGAATACTGAAGCATATTGGCCAATACTGGTTGCCATACCCTTCTAGAGCTCTATATTTCCTGCTGTCCTAGCTGCCAATTCCCCTGAGTACCTGGTGCTGCCAGAACCCCTGTGACCCAAGCAGCTGCACCACCTCCACACCTGGTCCTCACAGGGGCAAACCCAAATCCTCCAGGGAAGCTTAGGAGCAAACCCCAGAGGACAAACCACCTGCAGAGGTGGAAATAAAACCACAACTGAAACCCAGGGGCAGTGTGGCTAAGGAAGAAGACCCCAAACCTTCCCACCAGCTCTACAAGCTGCAGATTAAATCCACATGATCAACTAGGTAGACTCTGTATCTATGGAATATATAAAAGGACACTGAGAGCACCCACAATAGAAAACACACTAGTTCTGATAGCTGTGGACAGTGGAGGCAAGAACACACAGAGTATGACCAGGTTAGAATCTGAGCTGCTTCCACAGCAGGTCCAGAGATTAGCACAGTGTTTGAGGGCATCCTAGGGAGGTAAGCTGGACTGTGTCTCCCAGCGAGGGAAAGGACTCAGACAGCAATGACTCAAGAAAAACATTTATTATTCTTATGTTTTGACTTGTTTTGTAGATTCTTTTGGATTCTTTTTTCCTTTGCTTTTCCCCCTCTGTTGTAGTTGTCGATTTTATTGGCACAATGAAATCTAATAAAGCTTTTGAGCTTTGTTTTTTTTCTCAGTCACATTTTTTTATTGTTGTTATAAACCTCTGCCTCTACATTGGGCTTTTGCAGTTCTATGGAGTTTTCCTTTCTTTTTTTTTTTCTCTCTTTTTTAAATATTAATTTTTAATTTTTTAAACCTATTATTATTTTTTCTACATTTATTCCTTTGTTTGCTTTTCCTACTGTTCTTTCCCCCTTGCAGTTAATCTTTAATGTATATAAATCTTCTTTATCTACCTCTACTTAACTTTGCATATCCTTTCTTTCTTTTCTTTCTTTCCTTTCCTCTCAATATATTTGTTAATTTTGTTTTCATTGCTTTATTCCCCACTTGTCACCTTGCTCTAGTTTTGTTTTCCAGTTTGTCCTTTCATTAGTTTCATTCTTAACTGGTACATATAACTTTTGGTTTCCTCTGTTCACCAGGTCAATCTATTGAACTTTATTTTTGTTTGGACTCTTTTGATTTTACTTATGGGTGTATATGTATATTTGTATATTCAGTCACACTTTTTATTGTTGTTATAAACCTGTGACTCTACATTGGGCTTTTGCAGCTCTATAAAGTTTTCCTTTTTTTTCTTTTCTCTTTTTTATAATTTAAATTTTTTTTAAGCCTACTATATTTTTTCTAAATTTATTCCTTTTTTTGCCTTTCCTACTGTTATTTTTCCCTGGCAGTTAATCTTTAGTGGATATGAATCTTTTTATCTACCTCTATTTAATTTTGCATATCTATACTTTCTTTTTTTTCTTCCCTTTCTTACCAACATATTTGTTAGTTTTGTTTTCATTGCTTTATTCCCTACTTGACACCTTGCTTTAATTTTGTTTTCCACTTCGTGCTTTAGTTTTGTTTTAACTGGTTCTTAACTGGTTTTGTTCTTAACTGGTAAATATAATTTTTGATTTCCTTTGTTCTCTGGGTCAATCTACTCTATTTTTGTTGGACTATTTTGATTTTGTTTATGGGTGTATATGTATATGTGTATATTCCATTATTTTGATTATTTGCCTAATTTTGTAACTGACATTTGTCTGGGGTTCATCTCTGGTTTCTCATTTTTGGGTATTTGTTTTAATCTCACTTAATGCCATAACAAACAACTTGTGAAATCTTTGTTCCTGACCAGAGATCAAGCCCTGAGCCTTTGGAGTGGGAGAACTGACTCCAAGATCATAGACTACCAGAGACCTAGCTCCAGGGAGTATCAAATAGTGAGAACTCAATAAAAGGAAGGCATAAGATACAAGATCTGGCATCAACCAACCACCAGTAGCACCCTGTGCAGGACTAAACAAAAAAACAAAACAAAAATACAAACCCAATTATTAGCAGACAGGATTGCCACCTCACTCAGCCTTGTCCATCAGAGGAAAAACAAACAGACAAACAAAATACTCAGCACAAATCTCACCCTATACAAAGCTTACACAAACCACTGGACCAACCTTAGGAGGGCAAAAACCAAAAGGAAGAGAGAATTTAACCTTGAAGCCTGGGAAAAGGAGACCTCAAAAACAATAAGTTTAAAAAACTACTAATGAAAAGGCAGAGAAATACTACACAAATGAAGGAACAAACTAGAAACACCAAAGTCCAAATAAATGAAAAGGAAATAGGCAAACTACCTGAAAAAGAACTCAGAATAATGATAGTAAAGATGATCAAAAGCCCTGAGAACAAAATGGAGAAAATGTAAGAATCAATTAACAAAGATCTAGAAGAATTAAAGAATAAACAGAGACAAACAACACAATTACTGAGATTAAAAATACTCTGCTACTGCTACTGCTAAGTCGCTTCAGTCGTGTCCGACTCTGTGCGACCCCATAGACAGCAGCCCACCAGGCTCCCCCGTCCCTGGGATTCTCCAGGCAAGAACACTGGAGTGGGTTGCCATTTCCTTCTCCAATGCATGAAAGTGAAAAGTGAAAGTGAAGTCGCTCAGTCGTGTCCGACTCCTAGCGACCCCATGGACTGCAGCCTACCAGGCTCCTCCATCCATGGGATTTGCCAGGCAAGAGTACTGGAGTGGGGTGCCATTGCCTTCTCCAAAAATACCCCAGAAGGAATCAATAACAGAATATCTGAAGCAGAAGGATGAATCAGTGAGCTGGAAGATAAAATAACTTCTGAAGAGCAGAATAAGATAAAAGGAATGAAAGGAACTGAGGACAGTCTCAGAGACCACTGAGAGTATATCAAATATGCCAACATCTGCATTATAGGGGTCCCAGAAGAAGAGAAAAAGAAAGGGTATGAGAAATTTTTTGAAGAGATTGTAGTTGAAAATTTCCCCAATATGGAAAAGGAAATAGTCCATCAAGTCCAGAGGCACAAAGAGTCCCATACAGGATAAACCCAAGGAGAAACACCCCAAGACACATACTAATCAAACTAACAAAGACTAAACACAAAGAAAGAATATTAAAACCAGCAAGGGAAAAGCAAGAAGTAATATACAAGGGAAACCCCATATGCTTAACAGCTGATCTTTCAGCAGAAACTCTGCATGCCAGAAGGAAATGAAATGGCAGGATATATTTAAAGTACTGAAAGGGAAAAATCTGCAACCAAGATTACTGTACCTGACAAGGATCTCATTCAAAATTGATGAAGAGATAACAAGCTTTTCAGACAAGCAAAAGTTAAGAGAACTAAGTGCCACCAAACCAGCTTTACAACAAATGTTAAAGGGACTTATATAGTTAAGAAATACAAGAGAAGAAAAAAACCCTACAAAATCAACCCCAAATAATTAAGAAAATGGCAACAGGAACACATATATCAGTAATTACTTTAAATGTAAATAGATTAAATACTCCAGCAAAAAGACACAGACTGGCTGAATGGATACAAAAACAAGACCCATATATATATGTCTACAAGAAACCCACTTCAGACCTAAAGACACATATAGACGTAAAGTGAGAGGATGGAAAAATATATTCCATGCAAATGGGAAGCAAAAGAAAGCTGGAGTATCAATCCTCATATCAGACAAAATAGACCTTAAAATAAAAAAGATTACAAGAGATGAGGAAGAACACTACATAATGATCAAGGGTTCAATCCAAAAGGAAGAAATAACAACTGTAAATATCTATGCACTCAACATAGGAGCATCTCAATACATAAGACAAACACTAACAGACATAAAAGGAGAAATGGACAGTAACACAATAATAGTAGGAGACTTCAATACCCCACTCACACCAATGGACAGATCATAAAAGCAGAAAATTAATAAGGAAGCACAAGTCTTAAATGATACATTAGATGAGATGGATCTCATTGATATCTTCAGGACATGGCATCCAAATGCAGAAGAATACACCTTCTTCTCAGGTGCACGTGGAACATTCTCCAGGATAGGCCACATTTTGGGTCACAAATCATACCTCAGTAAATTTAAGAAAATTGAAATCATATCAAGCATCTTCTCTTAGCACAACACTATGAGACTAGATATCAATTACAAGCAAAAAGAACTGTACGAAACACAAATACATGGAGATTAAACAACACATTTCTAAATAACCAACAGGTTACTGAAGAAATCAAAGGTAAAATAAAAAAAAATTTCTAGAAAGAAATGACAATGAAAACACAACTCAAAACCTATGGGATGCAGCAAAAGCAGTTCTAAAGAAGGAAGTTTTTAGGAATACAATCCTACTTCAAGAAATAAGAAAAACATCGAATAGACAACCTAACTTTACACCTAAAACAACTGGAAAAAGAAGAAAAAAAGAAAACCCCAAGATTAGTAGAAGAAGGAAAGAAACCATAAAGATCTGAGCAGAAATAAATGTAAAAGAAATTAAAGAACCAGTAGTAAAGATTAATAAAACTAAAAGCTGGTTCATTGAGAAGATATACAAAACTGACAAACCTTTAGCCAGACTCATCAAGAAAAAAAAAGACAGAATAATCAAATCAACAAAATTATAAATGAAAAAGGAGAGTTTACAGCAGACAATGCAGAACTACTAAGGATTATAAGAGACTATTATGAATGACTATATGGCAATAAAATGGATAACCTGGAAGAAATGGACAGATTCCTAGAAAAGTTCAATCTTCCAAGACTGAACCATGAAGAAATAGAAATTATGAACAACCCAGTTACAAGCACTGAAATTGAAGCTGTGATCAAAAATCTCCCCAAATATAAAAGCCTAGGACCAGATGGCTTCACAGGTGAATTCTATCAAACATTTAGAAAAGAGCTAATGCCTATCCTTCTAAAACTCTTTCAAAAAATTTCAGAGGAAGGAACATTTCCAAACTCATTCTACGAGGTCACCATCACCCTGATACTGAAACCAGACAAAGACAACACACAAAAAAGAAAACTACAGGGCAATATCACTGATGAACATAGAAGCAAAAATCCTCAACAGAATTTTAGCAAACAGAATTCAGCAACACATCAAAAAGCTCATACACCAAGGTCAAATTGGGCTTATTCCAGGTAGGCAAGGATTGTTCAATATACATATATCAATCAATGTGACACAGTGTATTAACAAATTGAAAGACAAAAACCGAAAGATAATCTCAACAGATGCAGAAAATGCCTTTGACAAAATTCAGCACTCATTTATGATTAAAACTCTTCAAAAAATGGGCATAGAAAGAACTTACCTCAACATAGTAATGGCCAAATATGATAAGCCTATAGCAAACATTATGCTCAATTGTTAAAAAATGACAGCATTCCCCCTAAGACCAGGAACAAGACAAGGGTGTTCACTTTCCCCACTATTATTCAACATAGTTCTGGAAGTCCTAGCTACAGCAATCAGAGAAGGAAAAGAAATAAAAGGAATCCAGATTGGAAAAGAATAAGTAAAGCTCTCACTGTTTGCAGATGACATGATACTGTGCATAGAAAACCCTAAAGATAGTATTAGAAAATTACTAGAGCTAATCAGTGAATTTAGCAAAGTTGCAGGATACAAAAATCAATACACAGAAATCATCTGCATTTCTATATACTAACAATGAAAAATGGGAATGAGAAATTAAGGAATCAATCCCATTCACCATTGCAACAAAAAGAAATAAATATCTAGGAATAAACTTACCTAAGGAGCAAAAGAACTGTACACAGAAAATTATAAGGCACTAATGAAAGAAATAAAAAATGACATAAAAAGATGGAGAGATATTCCATGTTCCTGGATAGGAAGAATCAATATTGTGAAAATGATTATACTACCAAACACAATCTACAGATTCAATGTGATCCCTATCAAATTACCAATGACATTTTTCACAGAACTAGAACAAAAAATTTCACAATTCATATGGAAATACAAAAGACCCCACAGCCAAAGCAGTCTTGAGAAAGAAGAATGGACCTGGAGGAATCAACTTTCCTGACTTCAGATTATACTACAAAGCTACAGTCATCAAGACAGTACATTACTGGCACAAAAACAGAAATATTGACCAATTGTACAAGATAGAAAGCCCATAAATAAATCCATGCACCTATGAGTACCTTATTTTTGACAGAGGAGGCAAGAATATATAATGCAACAAAGACAGCCTCTTCAATAAATGGTGCTGGGAAAACTGGACAGCTACATGTAAAAGAATGAAATTAGAACACTTCCTAACACCATACACAAAGACAAACTCAAAATGGATTAAAGACCTAAATGTAAGACTAGAAACTATAAAACTCTTGGAGGAAAACATAGGCAGAACTCTTGATGACAATCAAAGCAAGATCCTCTATGACCCACCTCTTAGAGTAACCGAAATAAAAACAAAATAAACAAGTGGGACCTGATTAAACTTAAAAGCTTTTGCACAGCAAAACAAACTATAAGCAAGGTGAAAAGATAACCATCAGAATGGGAGAAAATAATGGCAAATGAGACAGCTGACGAAAGATTAATTTCCAAAATATATAAGCAGCTCATATGACTAATACCAGAAAAACAAACAATCCAGTCAAAAAATGGGTAAAAGACCTAGATGGACATTTCTCCAAAGAAGACATGCAGATGGCCAAGAAACACATGAAAAGATGCTCAACATCATTCATTATTAGAGAAATGCAAATCAAAACTACAATGAGATATCACCTCACACCGGTCAGAATGGCTATCATCAAAAAGTCTATAAACAATAAATGCTGGAGAGGGTGTGGAGAAAAGGGAATGTTCTTACACTGTTGGTGGGAATGTAAATTGATAACAGCCACTATGGAAGATAGTATGGAGATTCCTTAAAAAACTAGGAATAAAACCACCATATGACCTAGCAATCCCACTCCTAGGCATATACCCTGACGAAACCAAAATTGAAAATGACACATGTATCCCATTGTTCATTGCAGCACTATTTACAGTAGCTAGAATATGGAAGCAACCTAGATGTCCATTGACGGATGAATGAATAAAGAAGTTGTGGTACATATACACAATGGAATATTATTCAGCCATAAAAATGAACACATTTGAGTCAGTTCTAATGAGGTGGATCAACCTAGAACCTATTATACACAGTGAAGTAAGTCAGAAAGAGAAAGATAAATATCATATTCTAATGCATATATACGAAATCTAGAAAAATGATACCGATGAATTTATTTCATTCGTCGGTATTCATTCGAGGGCAGCAATGGAGAAACAGAGAATAGACTTATGGACATGGGGAGAGGGGAGGAGAGGGTGAGATATATGGAAAGAGTAATATGCAAACTTAAATTACCATATGTTAAATAGATAGCCAATGAGAATTGCTGTATGGCTCAGGAAACTCAACAGGGGCGTTGTATCAATATAGAAGGGTGGGATGGGGAGAGAGATGGGAAGCAGGTTCAAAAGGGAGGGGATATATGTATACCTATGATGATTCATTTGAGGTTTGACAGAAAACAACAAAATTCTGTAAAGCAATTATCCTTCAATAAAAAGTAAATTAATTAGAAAAAAAATACAATAAGATAACAGTACACATTATCAGAATGGCCAAAATCCAAAACACTGAGAATATCAAATGCTGGTGAGCATGTAGAGCAACAAGACCTTCCATTCATTGTTGGTAGGAATGCAAAATAGTGAGGCACTTTGGAAGACAGTTTGGTCAGTTCAGTCAGTTCAATCACTCAGTCGTGTCCAACTCTTTGCGACCCCATGAATCGCAGCACGCCAGGCCTCCCTATCCACCACCAACTCCCAGAGTTCACTCAGACTCATGTCCATCGAGTTGGTGATGCCATCCAGCCATCTCATCCTCTGTCGTCCCCTTCTCCTCTTCCCCCAAATCCCTCCCAGGATCAGGGTCTTTTCCAATGAGTCAACTCTTCGCATGAGGTGGCCAAAGTACTGGAGTTTCAGCTTTAGCATCATTCCTTCCAAAGAAATCCCAGGGCTGATCTCCTTCAGAATGGACTGGTTGGATGTCCTTGCAGTCCAAGGGACTCTCAAGAGTCTTCTCCAACACCACAGTTCAAAAGCATCAATTCTTAGGCGCTCAGCCTTCTTCACAGTCCAACTCTCACATCCGTACATGACCACAGGAAAAACCATAGCCTTGACTAGATGAACCTTTTTTGGCAAAGTAATGTCTCTGCTTTTGAATATGCTATCTAGGTTGGTCATAACCTTCCTTCCAAGGAGTAAGCGTCTTTTAATTTCATGGCTGCAGTCACCATCTGTAGTGATTTTGGAGCCCCCCAAAATAAATTCTGACACTGTTTCCACTGTTTTCCCATCTATTTCCCATGAAGTGATGGGACCAGATGCCATGATCTTCGTTTTCTGAATGTTGAGCTTTAAACCAACTTTTTCACTCTCCACTTTCACTTTCATCAAGAGGCTTTTGAGTTCCTCTTCACTTTCTGCCATAAGGGTGGTGTCATCTGCATATCTGAGGTGATTGATATTTCTCCCGGCAATCTTGATTCCAGCTTGTGTTTCTTCCAGCCCAGCGTTTCTCATGATGTACCCTGCATAGAAGTTAAATAAGCGGGGTGACAATATACAGCCTTGATGTACTCCTTTTCCTATTTGGAACCAGTCTGTTGTTCCATGTCCAGTTCTAAGTGTGGCTTCCTGACCTGCATACAGATTTCTCAGGAGGCAGGTAAGGTGGTCTGGTATTCCCATCTCTTTCAGAATTTTCCAGTTTATTGTGATCCACATAGTAAAAGGCTTTGGCATAGTCAATAAAGCAGAAATAGATGTTTTTCTGGAACTCTCTTGCTTTTTCCATGATCCAGCAGATGTTGGCAATTTGATCTCTGGTTCCTCTGCCTTTTCGAAAACCAGCTTGAACATCTGGAAGTTCATGGCTCACGTATTGCTGAAGCCTGGCTTGGAAAATTTTGAGCATTACTTTACTAGCATGTGAGATGAGTGCAATTGTGCGGTAGTTGGAGCATTCTTTGGCATTGCCTTTCTTGGGAATTGGAATGCAAATTGACCTTTCCCAGTCCTGTGGCCACTGCTGAGTTTTCCAAATTTGCTGGCATATTGAGTGCTGCAGTTTCACAGCATCATCTTTCAGGATTTGAAATAGCTCAACTGGAATTCCATCACCTCCACTAGCTTTGTTCGTAGTGATGCTTTTTCTAAGGCCCACTTGACTTCACATTCCAGGATGTCTGGCTCTAGGTCAGTGATCACACCATCGTGATTATCTGGGTCGTGAAGATCTTTTTTGCACAGTTCTTCTGTGTATTCTTGCCACCCCTTCTTAATATCTTCTGCTTCTGTTAGGTCCATACCATTTCTGTCCTTTATTGGGCCCATCTTTGCATGAAATATTCCCTTGGTATCTTTAATTTTCTTGAAGAGATCTCTAGTCTTTCCCATTCTGTTATTTTCCTCTAATTCTTTGCATTGATCGCTGAGGAAGGCTTTCTAATCTCTTCTTGCTATTCTTTGGAACTCTGCATTCAGATGCTTATATCTTTCCATTTCTTCTTTGTTTTTCGCTTCTCTTCTTTTCACAGCTCTTTGTAAGGCCTCCCCAGACAGCCATTTTGCTTTTTTGCATTTCTGTTCCATGGGGATGGTCTTGATCCCTGTCTCCCATATAATGTCACGAATCTCAGTCCATAGTTCATCAGGCACTCTATGTATCAGATCTAGGCCCTTAAATCTATTTCTCACTTCCACTGTATAATCATAAGAGATTGATTTAGGTCATACCTGAACGATCTAGTGGTTTTCCCTACTTTCTTCAATTTAAGTCTGAATTTGGTAATAAGGAGTTCATGATCTGAGCCACAGTCAGCTCCTGGTCTTGTTTTTGTTGACTGTATAGAGCTTCTCCATCTTTGGCTGCAAAGAACATAATCAATCTGATTTCGGTGTTGACCATCTGGTGATGTCCATGTGTAGAGTCTTCTCTTGTGTTGTTGGAAGAAGGTGTTTGCTATGACCAGTGCATTTTCTTGGCAAAACTCTATTAGTCTTTGCCCTGCTTCATTCCATATTCCAAGGCCAAATTTTCCTGTTACTTCAGGTGTTTCTTGACTTCCTACTTTTGCATTCCATTCCCCTATAATGAAAAGGACACCTTTTTTGCATGTTAGTTCTAAAAGGTCTTATAGGTCTTCATAGAACCATTCAACTTCAGCTTCTTCAGTGTTATTGATTGGGGCGTAGACTTGGATTACCATGATATTGAATGGTTTGCCTTGGAAACAAACAGAGATCATTCTGTCGTTTTTGAGATTGCATCCAAGTACTGCATTTCGGACTCTTTTGTTGACCATGATGGCCACTCCATTTCTTCTGAGGGATTCCTGCCCACAGTAGTAGATATAATGGTCATCTGGGTTAAATTCACCCATTTCAGTCCATTTCAGTTCGCTGATTCCTAGAATGTCGACATTCACTCTTGCCATCTCTTGTTTGACCACTTCCAATTTGCCTTGATTCATGGACCTGACATTCCAGGTTCCTATGCAATATTGCTCTTTACAGCATCGGACCTTGCTTCTATCACCAGTCACATCCACAGCTGGGTGTTGTTTTTGCTTTGGCTCCATCCCTTCATTCTTTCTGGAGTTTTTTCTCCACTGATCTCCAGTAGCATATTGGGCACCTACCGACCTGGGGAGTTCCTCTTTCAGTATCCTATCATTTTGCCTTTTCATACTGTTCATGGGGTTCTCAAGGCAAGAATACTGAAGTGGTTTGCCATTCCCTTCTCCAGTGGACCACAGTCTTTCAGATCTCGCCACCATGACCCGCCCATATTGGGTTGCCCCAGGGGCATGGCTTAGTTTCATTGAGTTAGACAAGGCTGTGGTCCTAGTGTGATTAGATTGACTAGTTTTCTGTGAGTATGGTTTCAGTGTGTCTGCCCTCTGATGCCCTCTTGCAACACCTACCATCTTACTTGGGTTTCTCTTACCTTGGGCGTGGGATATCTCTTCACGTCTGCTCCAGCAAAGCGCAGCCACTGCTCCTTGCCTTGGACAGGGGTATCTCCTCACCACCGCCCTTCCTGACCTTCAACGTGTGATAGCTCCTCTAGGCCCTCCTGTGCCCTAGCAGCCACTGCTCCTTGGACGTGGGGTTGGTCCTCCCGGCCACCGCCCCTAGCCTCGGGCATGGGGGCGTGGGGTAGCTCCTCTCGGCCGCTGCCCCTGACCTCGGACGCGGGGTAGCTCCTCTTGGCCACCACCCTTCGGGCATGGGGTCCTCCCAGCTTCTGCCCCTGACTTCGGTCGTGGGGTAGCTCCTCTCGGCCACGCTTAGTGCGCCGGTTGCAGCCGCGCATGCCTAGTGCGCAGGTCACAGCCGCACGCGCAAAATAGTGAGGCACTTTGGAAGACAGTTTGGTAGTTTCTGATAAAACTAAGCATATGATCCAGCAATGACACTCCTTGGTATTTACCCAAATGAACTGAAAATTGTTGCTGCTGTTCAGTTGCTAAGTTGTGTCAGACTCCTTGCAACTCCATGGACTCAGCATGCCAGGCTTTCTTGTCCTTCAGTGTCTCCCTGAGTTTGCTCAAACTCATGTCCATTGAGTCAGTGATGCCATCCAGCTATCTCATCCTCGGCCGTCCCCTTCTCCTCTTGCCCTCAATCTTTCCCAGTATCAGGGTCTTTTCCAATCAGGTGGCCAAAGTATGGGAACTTCAGTATGAATCCTTCCAATATATATTCAGAGTTGATTTCCTTTAGGACTGACTGGTTTTATATTCTTGCTTACCAAGGGACTCTCAAGAGTTCTCTGGCATCACAATTTGGAAGTATCAGTTTTCTGAGGTTCAGCCTTCTTTATGGTCCAACTCTCATATCCATAACTACTATAAAAACCATAACTTTGACTACATGGACTTTTGTCAGCAAAGTGATTTCTCTGCTTTTTAATATACTGTCTAGGTTTGTCATAGGTTTTCTTCCAAGGAGCAAGTGTCTTTTAATTTCATAGCTGCAGTCCCTCTTCACAGTGATTTTGGAGACCAAGAAAATAAAATTTGCCACTGTTTCTACTTTTCCCCTATCTATTTGCCATGAAATGATGGGATTGGATGCCATGATATTTGCTTTTTGAATGTTGAATTTTAAGCCAGCTTTTCGACTGTTCTCTTTCACTCTCATTAAGAGGCTCTTTAGTTCCTCTTTGCTTTCTGCCATAAGGGTGGTGTCATCTGAATATCTGAGGTTATTGATATTTCTCCTGGCAATCTTGATTCCAGCTTGTGCTTCATCCAGCCTGGCATTTCTCTTGATCTACTCTGCAAAGATGTTAAATAAACAGTGTGACAGTATACAGCCTTGATGTACTCCTTTCCCAATTTTGAACCAGTCCATTGTTCTATTTCCGATTCTGCTACTTCTGACCTGCATACAGGTTTCTCAGAAGGCAGATAAGATGGTCTGTTATTCCTTTATAAATTAAGTTTGAGCATCATAATTTCTATAATCCATAAAAATATTTGAGATACTGTGTAACTTTCAAGCAAATAGAAAGAAAATTTTAATAATGGGAAAATATCATTAATGTAAAATGAGTTTTGTAAGAAAAAATAAAACATGCAATAAAAATAGGAAGTCTAAGATTAAATAATAGAAATAAGTCCAAACACATAAAGGATCACAATTAAATGTGAATGGCCTGAATATTTCAGGTAAGGAATTAAGATTTTCAGACTCTCACATGAACTATAAACATCAGTTAAATGATGTTATAGCAGACATATGTAAAAACAATTCCTAGGGGAAATTAATGAGAGAGCAAACAAATATAAAATACATAAAAAATATTAAAATTACAAAATCAAATAAGTCAAAAGTCATTCTAGAGGAAACATTACAGTTATGAAAACCAAAAAAATCTGTACAACAAATTGAGGATATAATTGAGTTTTTTAAAAATGCTTTAAGGTAGCTGATTTTAAAACTAGCATGATACGGACAGATGCTCAGAAAATTACAATTTATTAAAAGAACAAAATAGAAAATATGAGTAATACAGTAACATTTGAAGACAGTCAGTATTTTAAAATATTTTCATAAAAACAACATGTCTAAATGACTCTTAAAAATGTATTTTGCCACTCACTCAAGGAACAAATAATCCTGATTTTTTACAAATTCTTCTTGGAATATGAAAGAGGAAAAACACCCTACTTATTTGGTTAGGCTAACATTAAAAATTTGTGATTAAAAATGCTAGAGGACAGTATAAGGAAGAAAATGTATAAACCAGTAGTGCAAACAAGATAAAATAAACTTGGCCATGTATCTGGAAGCATGCGCAAGTACACACACACACACACACACACACACACACACACATTATGCACTATGTCATGACCAAACTGCATTTATCCCAGGAATGAAAGTTTAGATTAACATTAGAAAAAAATCTATTAATGTACTTCACCACATTAATGAATAGAAAGAGAAAAACTATATAGTCATCTCAATAGATGCAGAAAAAACATTTAACAAAATTCATTAACCATGTAGGGAGACTTCTTTAATCTGATAGAAATACAAAAACAAAACCCTAAGCATACATCATAGTTAAGTGGCAAAAGAGTAAAACCATTTCATTTAAATTAATGAATAAAGAATAAACCCACTCTCACTGTTGTTCAACATTGTACTAGAGGACCCTTTGAGGGCAACAACGGAGAAAAATAAAAAGGAAGAAATGTGTGTATTGTAAACGAATTTTTAAAAGTCCAATCATTATCCCGTACAATATTGGCAGGCGGGTTCTTTACCACTAGCGTCACCTGGCAAGCGCGTAATTTTCTAACTAGAAAACTCAAAATATTATTCAGATAAATTATTAGATTCAATCGTGGATTTTATTCTGGTTGGTGAGAAAAAAATCCTTTATATAATACACAACTCATTTGCATTTCTATACAATATCTACAAACACTCATAAAATGTCATTTTAAAAAAATACCTGCAAAATAGTGACAACATTAAAAGTAACCAAGAATAATTCTTTTTAAAAAGATGCAAGACCATGATGAATTAAATTATAAAACTTTATACGAGGCATTAAATAAAACATAGACAAAAAATGATGATTATTTTGGATAATGAAGCAATGTTGGAAAGCCCTCCAACATTTCCAAATTTATCTATAGATCCAGTAGTAATCTGGGTTTTCAAGAATTTTACAAGCTAGTTATAATATGCACATGATAAACAAAGGATGAAATATAACTAAAAACTTCCTGTAATAGGAAGAAGGTAAGACTTGCCTTACCCAATGCCAAGACATACTGAAGAGCTCCAGGAATTAAGACAGTGTGACATTGGCATAGGTATAAAAACTCTGTGTGGAAACAAGCCAGCATTGTATATCAGCAGAGAACGGATACATGGTACTGAAGTGACTGCAGTACTCAGGTGAGAAAACAAGCGAAATTGAACCCTATTTCACACACAACACAAAATCAATTTCTAGTTACAAATGCACATGTAGTAGATTATCTTGATAACTTTGGGACAGGAAATACGTTTCTGAACAACATACAAAGAACATGTTTATAATTTTGGAAGAAATGAAATTTAAACAACTCAAAATATGCAAACTCTAGAGGAAAAGAATGATCAATCATGTTAAATTAAGGACCCTGCCCAATAGTTCTGACTCAGCTGTTGTAATAATGAGGTGTAATAAATCACGTCAAATCAAATGTCTTGTAACTATAAGCACTCTTTTTCTTGTGCCTGGGTCTGCAGATATAAGCTTCATGTCAGTTGGGCTTGGTTCCAGACTTGGGGTTGGGTTGCAGTTGCTCCAGCTATCTTCTTTGGACCAGAAGCTAAACCAGGGCACACTATTCTTATTGAGTATGGCAGGAACACAAGATGGCCAGAAACTGGACCTGTACTTGCAGAGTTAATGCCTCTACTTGCATCTAATCTGCTCATATCTCATTGGGTGTCATACTCCCACTGGAATGAGGAACCCATGTCCTTTGACAGGGACAAAGGCTGTGAACCTATCACTGTATTATAGCAGAGTGAAAAATTGGCACCAATATACCTATCAACCATAGATATCTTAAGCCACAACAAAAGCAAGTAAAAATTTGGGTGAAGATATCTACCACACATATAACTGGCAATGCATTAGCCTCCCAAATGTAAAAACATATCATGTAAACCAATAAGACTAACAATGTGATTTAAGATGGAGGAAATATAGAAAGAAGCATTTTACAGGGTAAGAAAAGGAAGAAAGTGCAATTTAAAAGAAATGCTCAAGTTTACTGCAGAGAAACCCCAAATAAGACAGCATGTCATACCTCATATTTATAAAATTTAAAAAGTCTCACAATATCAAGGGTTGGCAAAAATATAGAGTATGTGAAACTTTTATATACTACTGGTGGGAGTATAAATTAGCATATTCACTTTGGAAAACAACTGACATTATCTTGTAACCACAAGATTACTTTGACCCAGTAATTCTCCTCCAAAAATTTTTGCCCATATGCTCCAAAAGACATGTGCATTGCAGCATCTTTAGGAAAGAAAACAGCTAGAAACAACTGAAATGTCCATTGAATGGTAAATAAATAGGAAATGGTAAGTTAAACAAATATTTATGGCAAAGATAATAAGTGAACTACATCTCTATATGCCCACCTGGATGAATATCAAAAACATAATGCTTATAATGCTCATTTTTAATAAAAAGCAAGAAGTTTCAGAACAATATTGAGGGCATCTAGATACTATTATATGAAGTTCAAATAAAAGTACAACCAAACAATTGTGTTGCTTAGGGATTATTAATGTATTGTATATTTCCATGGGATTTTCCCAGTAAGAATACTGGAGCGGGTTACCATTTCCTCCTCCAGGGGATTTTCCTAACCCAGGGATTGAACACATGTCTCCTGTGTCTCATGTATTGGCAGGTGGATTCTTTACCATTAAGCCACCTGGGAATCCCAAAGAAAAGCAACAGAATGATAGAGGTAATAAGAAAGGTAATAAGATGCACAGAGGGATCTTGAACAGTAGTGCATGTTTGATTTTTCAAAAAGGTATTGTGAGTGCACGGATGCCTGTTTTACTAGGTCTTATGAATATATATACAGACATATATATTCCATCATTATATAATTTTGCATATATGAACTCTTCCATAATTGAGCAAAGTCAAAGTTCCAATTATCAAAATAATTAGCAGAATTTTGTTTTCTCTTCTTGAGCTTCTGTGATCTCTTCACAAACTGGTATTTAGTCATCTGATTATCCCAAAGTGTAATCTTTGTGGATCCTGCAACTTTTGAGTGTTCACCATCTAGACATTTTCACTACAATATTGCTCTCCACTGCTTTGAATTAGAATGAGAAGCACTAAGTGTGTGTCCAGTTAGTGGGGAAAATGCTGACAACTTTACAGGGCTCAATTTATGGTTACATTTAGAAAACTGGATAGAGGGAAATCAAGAAAAAAAAATTTTAATAGCAACAACAGTTGTTAAATAGTCTCTCTATGCCAGCCAACATGATGAGTAATTTGCTCTGATATAACTCAGAAAATGCCCACAGCTGCCCAGTGGACTAGGTTCTATTAGCAGCCTCACTTAACAGGATTTGAGGCACAGGGTTGTTATGTAATTTAATAATTTCTCAATGTCACACAGCTGTCAAGTGATGATGAGACTGCTTCACACTCCTACTCCTATCCACTATGCCATACGGAATTGAATGTTAAGATCCAGAGCAATCAACTCAACTGTCAATGCACAAAACATGTAGTGGGTTATCATTTATAAAATATAAATACCAACATTTAAAAAAATCTGTGAATTAACTGAATAAATTATGCACAGGATGGTACCACTGATGTTTTGCTGTGTATCTCTCTATCCATATGTCTTCCCTGCTTCGTCCTGACTATTCATTTTTTTTGGTGCCTCACTTTCTTTTCTCCATTTTATTTCCCCTCCAGGGATATCTTTGCTTATTTCTATCCCCCAACTGTCTCTCTTTCAAATTTGCCATCATCTTGTAAAGTTTAAATCGCTTTCTTCTCCTGAAATGAGAGAGAAAATATAATGAAGAGAGAGAGGATCCTAAGCAGTCAGAATTACTTTAGTTTGAAGTAACACTCTTTAAATAACTGGAAATTTTAGCTATTCAATTTATCAAATACAGAGACTATTTTCACCTTCAGATTAAGAAATGTGAACTTTTAAACTCTACCAATTCCAGTTAGTGGCTCTCAAACCAAGGGCTCTAGGTTGTGCCCTGATTTCTGAGGACCATTCTTCAAGGTCCTTAGTTCAAGGTTCTTAGCCCTTCCACAGCATTGAAACCATTTACTAGGAGAATTCATCAAGTACTAGGACATCTGTAAGATAAGCAGGCCAAATGAAATTCCATCAAAACAGCTCACTTCACATTCCCACGCAAAGTATGGTTTTCTCACCAAAATAGTGATTTCAGCCTCTGCTTTTTCCCCACTAAACCCTGAATCAGCACCTTCCCTGACTTTGATCACTACCAGGAAGATTTCCACACGCAGGAGGGCTTGTAGGTCATCTGATGGAGTCAAAGAAAGCTGCAAATCTGTGACCAGCAAGGCCCTTACATTTTGTAGAAGCCTTCAGGAGGAGACATAAGGCATACTTGGCCTCAAATCACTCAAGCGAAACTAGCCCAGCATATAATTAGGTTCACAGACCCGTGGTCAAGCCTAAAATAATACTCTATAGTCTAGGGATTAGAAATTTCCCTCTCTCATGCCTACCCAGTGCATCTCAGTGGGAGGTAATTTTTTGTCACTTTTAAAAATTGAAATATAGTTCATTTACAGTGTTTTGGGTATACAGCAAAGTGATTCTGTTATGTGTGTGTATCTTTTTCATATTCTTTTCCATGATAGATTACAAGATATTGAATATAGTTCCCTGTGCTATACATTAGGTCCTTGTTGTTTATTTTATATATGTTAGTTTGTAGCTGTTATTCCCAGCTTAATTTACTCCTCCCCCTTTTCCCCTTTAATAACAGTTTGTTTTCTATGTTTGTGAGTCTACTTCTATTTCATAAGGAAGTTCATTTGTATCATTTTTTTAGACTCCACAAATAAGTGATATCAAATGATATTTGTCTTTCTCTGTCTGACTTACTTCACTTAGCATGACAATCTCTGGTTGCATCCATGTCACTGAAAATGGCATTATTTCATTCTTTTCATGGCTTAGTAATATTCCATTGTATATATACAGTACATCTTCTCCAATAGACATTTAGGTTGCTTCCATGTCTTGGCTATTGTAAGTAATGCTGCTGTGATCACTGAGGTACACATAGGTTTTCACACTAGAGTTTTAATCTCTTCCAGATATATGCCCAGGAGTAGGATTGCCAATCACATCAGATCAGATCAGTTGCTCAGTCGTGTCCGACTCTTTGTGACCCCATGAATCACAGCACGCCAGGCCTCCCTGTCCATCACCAACTCCCGGAGTTCACTCAGACTCACGTCCATTGAGTCAGTGATGCCATCCAGCCATCTCATCCTCTGTCGTCCCCTTCTCCTCTTGCCCCCAATCCCTCCCAGCATCAGAGTCTTTTCCAATGAGTCAACTCTTCGCATGAGGTGGCCAAAATACTGGAGTTTCAGCTTTAGCATCATTCCTTCCAAAGAAATCCCAGGGCTGATCTCCTTCAGAATGGACTGGTTGGATCTCCTTGCAGTCCAAGGGACTCTCAAGAGTCTTCTCCAACACATTCTTCAGCGCTCAGCTTTCTTCACAGTCCAACTGTCACATCCATACATGACCACAGGAAAAACCATAGCCTTGACTAGACGAACCTTTGTTGGCAAAGTAATGTCTCTGCTTTTGAATATGCTATCTAGGTTGGTCATAACTTTCCTTCCAAGGAGTAAGCGTCTTTCACATAGTAGCTCTATTTTTAGTTTTTAAAAGACTCTTCATGTTGTTCTCCATAGTGGCTGCACAATTTACATTCTCAGTGGGAGGTGATTTTTGAACCCCCTCCCCTCACCTATATGAGGATACAACTTGGTTTCATAAGCTGGGGGTTGCTATCAGCATTAATTGAATAGAATCCAGGGGTACTGACTACTAAATATCCTACAATGCACAGGACAGCTCTCAAAATAATGACCTGACCTAATTCTCAATAAGTGCCAGTGCCTTCACTGTATTCTTGTTAAGCTGAGTATATTTCTGCCAAAACAATCTTCACTTTCTAAAGGATGAGGTCAATATTGGACTCTGGGCCCCTTGGTTAATCTAAGCCAGTTATACTTATTTTTTTTCTCTAGGTCTAGTGTAAGTCTAGAAGAAAAGGGCAATTCTGTCAAATGAGGTATGTCAATATAGATGCTGGGAGACTTCTGGGGAAACCTCCCTTGCTCTTTGAAAAACAAAACAGGATGCACTATCTTTTCTTCTGGCCTTTAAATATTGTGCAAGATGTCATCCCTGAGATGATGCAGCTGCTTTGCAACCATGAAGGAAGACGGTAACGTGCTAAAAATGACAGAGAAAACAAAAATTAGGGGGAAAACCCTGGATCTTGATACTGCCAGCTTAGAAGAAAAAAAGAAAAGTCGCTTCGGTCGTGTCCGACTCTGTGCCCCGTAGACGGCAGCACACCAGGCTCCTGCGTCTATGGGATTCTCCAGGCAAGAGTACTGGAGTGGGGTGCCACTGCCTTCTCCAGCCAAACAACATTAAAAAGGCCATATCCTAAACCTTCCATATTATAGTAGATTTTCCTTATAGTTTCCTTATCATTACATATATTTTCTATTACTTGCTGTTGAAAATGTCCTAAAACACATCTATAGCCCATCCTGTCTTTTGAGGAAACAAAGTTGGAATACTAAATGTTATTCATTTTCTTAGTATTGTGAATTCAAATGGAATATCTGGTTGAGAGACAGCTATGGGTTGAAGGTCAACTGGGATCCTGAGTCACCACAGTGCGTCCCACTAGGCAAATCTAGGAAACTTTGTACTTTCTTAGACTCAATGAGATGCCTTCACAAGATATGGAGTTGGCCAATCTCTTTAAGAGCCTTAATTCAATGAATGACATGAGGACCACATAAATGAAACCCTTGAGCAAATGATAAAATTTCACAGAAATAGCTCCAGGATTTTCCTTGAGTCTTTTGTTTCACCCTCCCATCTCTGTCATCACACTGCTAAACTTCACTCATGCTGTGCATCAACTCATGCCTAGGGATGATGGTGAAACTACGATAGAGATGTTTGTCCAATTGGATTTGCCATTCAATTACCTAATGATCATACCTTCTGCTTGGCCATTCAGCACAATCGTAAGACCTCAAAAATCTCTGCAGTATTCTCACTCCAGGGTCATATCAAATCACAGACAGATGTCTTACTATATTATGAAGTAACAGAAATCCTATTGGATGCAAGTCTTCAATTAAAAACAAATTTTTAAGTCAATTACATTTTAATTTATTAAGCAAATGGTTTTATATAAAGTAAATATAGGCAGTACTATTAAAATCAACTACAACTGTTTGCTAGAGAAAGAATCATTCCTTTGGTTTTAGAGGAAAAGTCTGTCCAAAAGAAAAGTCTAAGACAGTGAGATTCCTAGGTTCCCAAAGAAGAGGAATTTGGTTACCACTGCCATCTTTTCTAATGCTCTGCTCTACTGTTTCAGATACAGTTTTATTTAATTTGTAACCTATGAATTATAGAATAGATTCCTGGCATCATTATCTGCATGACCCAATAAATACCAATATTTCCACTTTTCAGCTCTTCAGAGAAAACCATAACAGAGTTATCACTGAGTCTGGCTGTCTGGGCCCATCTTCTTAATCTCAGTTTACTGATATATCTAGGATCTGATTAAAGGTTCCAATGGGAAAAACAAAAGTTGAGAATCTATAATAACAGCAGTGGATTAATTCCTCAAGATATTAAAGGTGATAACTCCTTCTCTAATTAATTAATAGCATCAGAATTTCCCTTCTGTTTCTAAGGGTGCATTTCCTGGAAATATTCCACAATAATCTGACCCTGCTTTAAAGAGACATTATTAACCAAGCAAGCATTTCCACTTCGCTGAACAATTAAATCCGTCACATTGTAACTGACATTCTCAAACATGCTGAAGACGCTGCTCAGTAGAATTTCATTCAGTGCACTCTTGGCACACATTTCCTGAGCCTGTCCTTTGGAAAGCAGAATATAAATACCTGTGGTGCTAATGGGTCTATTGCAGCAAGTCATTTCAGGAAAAGGGCAGAGCAGCATCACAGTACTTGAAATGGTTTTCAGCTATAGTTTCACTAGGGATGTGTAAGAATAAATAAGAAGGTATCATTACTGCAAACTCAAACTGTGTAAGTATCTGTGCTAGTCATTTGCCCACATATACATACCATGTGTAGTATCGTTAGAGCATGTGGTAAATGATACTCCTATTTTTACCATGTTGAATTCCCATTCTCAAAATATCATATACTGATAGAATAGAACCACAATATCTGGAAGTAAACATTCAGATTAATAAATTTTTACCAAAGGTCATTAAATCTGTACCAAAAAGTTTTAGCCCCAAACACTTGAATGCCTAAACACAGGTAAATTTTATTCCTAATAGATGTTCAGAGAGAAAGTCAACCTTTAAGAATACTGGGACATTATTTATCACTGATGCTGGGATCCACAGGGAAAGGCAGCAGGTTGCTTGACTGTTTAATTTTATTATGTTATGTCTCCAAAGACACGGTAACTTGAAAGAACAGACATTGAAGGCAGACTTGGGGCTTTTATTTCTTCACTCGAACACAAATAGTAGCTCAATAAACACTCTGATCTGTAAGTGAAGACTGATTGATCCAGTAGCAAATATTTCATGAAATTTGGAGACAAACTAGAAAATCCTACAGTACTTTTATGACAAAAATGTCAAAAGATGTCTTACAGAGAAAATAGTTTGTAGAATTTGGATGCCTCTTTGCATTTTAAGAATGATATAATCTTCCATGCTAGATGGGAATGCTATCCTTTCCAGGTGAATGTTCACACTAAGAACCTATAGCCTATAGCCTTACAATTAGACATTCAGACACGAGAGTAAACGTTAAAGTAAGGACTACTTATCAGAAGTTTTCTGTCAAGAAACATGGCAGGATGTATTTAAAGCAGGCTTACTTTGGAGAGTTCGGAGTAAAGAAAAGCCAGCCAGTCTCTGGAAAATCACAGCGGAGGGGAAAACAAGTACTCAGGCCCAAAGCGAGATGGAGAGGACAGGTGCGCCCCATTCCTAAGGAAAGTCAAGAAGGCCTGAGCAGCTGGAACAAAGGAGGCAGAGGGAGAGCTGTGGCGGGGCTCCCTGATGACAGCTTACACTTTATTCTGAGTGGAATGAAGAGTCACCAGAGGATTCTGAAGAGAAGAGTGAGGCAATCTGACCTACAATATAAAAAGTATACCAAACATTCAAAACAACCAGCAATTATTAGCTACCGGAGTAAAAGGATTATAAGCTTTCCTTTCGCTTGAAGCACTTACACAATAAAAATTAAATTTTGATATTTGGAAAATTATCTAAACTTGAATAAGAGAGAATTTTCAGTGACACAAAACTTACTCTGTAGCAACATAGCTATGAAAGCCTGGCCCTAGGGCCCCCCTCATTTGGGGTTCCTCTGGTTTGGTGAACTCTTGATACATGGGGAGTCCCCCATGATGCTTTTGAAAGCTTTAAGATATAAATAAATTTGTCTTTTGCTATTTATGCTTATCTGCACAGATACCTTGGCATGAGAAGGTATCTTTCTCTCTTTCACATTAATACAATGCAGGCAAAGTGAAGATTAGGAATAAGCAATACCACCAAAAAGATTCAAGTAAGGACCCCAGAGTGAAGCTGACATTGCTGTCTTGGAGAAAGACTGTATTCTCTGGATGCAACTTCTCTTTTACTTCAAGAGAAAAACTATATAGATATTATAAAAGCAAGGGTAGAATATAGCAGCAAGTCTTGCTTATATCTTAGTCTTACTTCTCCCTCTGTATGGTATTAGGCAGTTTCTGTTTCATACTCCCTTCTGGAGAAGAGGATAGTTCTCATTTGTTTCACTGAGGTGCTTATGGAAATAGATTAATTCATATGGGTGAAGTATTTTGAAAAGGAAATGTATGAATAAATGTTATATATTAGCAGGTGACTGCATATTTAAAAGAATTACTTAAACAAATAATAAAACCTGTTCTATGACATTTTCCTGCAAGTCACCTTCTTTTGTAAGACTTACACTATATTTAAAGTAACAATACATGATTATTCAAAATACGAATAAGTAGTTAGGTACTTGCAATTACATGAGTTGACAACTGTTAGAAAGGCTTATTCTTATCAAATAGATCAGGTACAATGTGTAAAGTGTTATGCCTGAATGAACTTGAGTACTTTAAATACAGTATTATCAGTAAAATAAAATAATAGCATTTAAGTACTGGTGTCAGACATAATGGAGCAATTTTATTTATTTTAAAATAAATTTTATTTAATATTTTATGTTTTTATATTCTGTTTGAGAATGAAGAAAATTTGATCTGTAGTACAAATGTAAATTGTGTTGGATTTCCACATACTAGGGAATGCTGTTCATATGAGAAAAAAACGGCCTTTTGTTTAGAAAAACAACTTGGTGGCTGCTTTGGGTATAAAAGAAGTCTTCCTTGCATTGTCTTGAAGGAGAATATAGAACAGAAGAAAAATGAATGTGGCGTGTTCGGGGGAGAGGGGTGAATGTCAAGAAGAACATAAAAAAATAACAATAGGTAAGGCAGAAGTGGGAATGGTGCCACTGTTGGAAAGAAAATAGGCCCAGCAACATGATAGGGTGTTGTGGTCAGAGGATTCCTAGTAGTACAAATCCCTGTGGAATCTTTTATGAGAAATGTTACATCTTAAATTGTTTTCTCAGCTGTGCGATGGATGGTATCAAACCTCTCCAGGAGCACCTCTTTACCTGCCCCCACTAAATAACATCCCGAAAACTACTTGTTGCATATTGCTTATCCTATATGCTCTGGGGGAGTCACAGAAAACAATTTGCAGTTTATGTTTGTACTAATCTTGGATGCAGAGATCATATTGCAGAAGGACATGCTAATCAGATTGAGGTGGGAATTAGGAATTTCATTGGGATGCAGGAAAAGTGAAAGTGAAAATTGCTCAGTCATGTCCAACTCTTTATGACCCTGTGGACTATACAGTCCTTGGAATTCTCCAGGCCAGAATACTGGAGTGGGTAGCCTTTCCCTTCTCCAGGGGATCTTCCCAACCCAAAGATTAAACCCAGGTCTCCCGCATTGCAGGCGGATTCTTTATCTGCAATGTGGGAGACCTTGAAAATTTCCAAAAACCATAGAAAGGATATCTGCCTTCCAATGAGGTATGGAATAGGACCCTGAACAGTATTTTTACAAATATTAAAGGAAAATTTGACTTCATATGGTGACTCATTTTGATCAAAGAGTTCTAGGCTACAAATATGTGGTAGAAATAATTATGACACCAATATTTCTTATGGGAACTATATTCAAAAATATATATTATTACACAAGTGGATCCTAATCTTTCAAAAATTCACTGGAAATAACTTATTGGTTACTTATAATTTAACACACATTGTTTGAGGTGAAGTCAATTTGTGAGCTGGAGAAGGCAATGACACCCCACTCCAGTACTCTTGCCTGGGGAATCCCACGGACAGAGGAGCCTCGTAGGCTCCAGTCCATGGGGTCGCTAAAAGTCGGACATGACTGAGCGACTTCACCTTCACTTTTCACTTTCATGCATTGGAGAAGGAAATGGCAACCCACTCCAGTGTTCTTGTCTGGAGAATCCCAGGGATGGGGGAGCCTGGTGGGCTGCCGTCTATGGAGTCACACAGAGTCGGACACGACTGAAGTGACTTAGCAGCTTAGCAGCAACTTGTGAGCAGCCTTATGAAAACAGCAAGGAAATGAAGCCCCTGGCAGTGACCACTTGAATGAGTTTAAAAGCAGATCCTCTAGCTCTCATCAAAGTTCTTGGAGACATAAGCCAACACCTGTAGCCTAAGAGGCCTGAGCCATACCCACCTAGGTAGCTAAGGTACTCCAGATTCCTAACTCCCAGAAACTGGTGTCATAATAAATATTTGTTGTTTCAAGCAGCAAGGAGATCAAACCAGACTATCCTAAATGAAATCAACCCTGAATGTTCACTGGAAGGACAGATGCTGAAGCTGAATCTCCAATACTCTGGCCACCTGATAGGAAGAGCTGAATTGAAAAAGACACTGATACTGGGAAAGATTGAAGGCAGGAAGAGAAGGGGATGACAAAGGATGAGATAGTTAGATAGCATCACTTACTCAATGGACATGAGTTTGAGCAAACTCTGGGAGATAGTGAAGGACAGGGAAGCCTGGTGTGCTGCAGTCCATGGGGTCACAAAGAGTCAGACACAACTTAGTGACTGAACAACAAAGCCCTGGAGTATTTTGTTACATAACAACAACAACACAACTAACAAATATATTTTCTTATCTGCTTCATTTGGCAAACACATGCTAGGACAAAATGAAGCTTCGGTTGGTATGCATAAGTTATAGTCCTGAAGGCATGGCATTGTTAACCTGTGGTGCCTAGAAGTGGTTTCAAGGAACAGTATCTTGAAGAAATTATAGATGAGAACAAAGCAGAAAATTTGAAATCAAGACACTAAAACCAAACAGGCATAACAAAAAGACAGAATGAAGGACAAATTTCAAAACAAATGGGAAGATGAGGCCTGGAATCTCTCTTCTGAAACTTTAGGATTGCTTTATCTGGTTTCTGTGCATCTTTAAATGGGCTAGTTAGAAGTTGCTCTGAGAAGATACGAACCTGATAGTCAAAGATCACCACAGTGGGGAATAATCTTACTATTTCTCTTCACCACGAATCCCATACCTGAGCTTCAAATAAATATAATACTTTGTGACCTCTATGTTTTTATGGAAGCCATTACAGCGAACATTTCTTGTCTCCTCACACGTCCCCTTGGATTGGACCTATCTTTTCATGCCAGTCTGATCTCTCTTTTCTCTTTGTAGTCTCCCCTGAACAATACTGTTCTCAGAGATTGCTTTCTTATTAAGAAATCAGTATCTGAGACACTAGAGTAGTTCACATTTTGTGTCTATTTCCTCAGTAAATAATTTCTAAAGGGCAGGAGCCTTTCTAATATATGATTGTATCTTTTACAACAATCCGCATACAAAAGCACTTACTTAATGGCAGTGTGATAAACATTGGTTAGATTGACTTCATTTTCTTACTGCAAATGGGGGTCTGTTTTTTTGTGAACTGTTTTAAAAAGTCATTCAAAAAGAAGAAAAAATCAATACACCACTCAGCAATAACCTCTTAGTATAATATTTTTGTGGTATAGTCTTTTTCACAGATGTGTATATGTTTATATGCTATGTGTTGTATATGTGAAATGGAATCAAACTGATTAGGTACTTGCTTCTTTGATAATAAACAGCAAAATTTATTCACCAAACATCCCATTTTGGACCTTGAACAAAGTCTGGGGATATAGTTTTTTAGTGTAGCTCTACATTAACACAAGGTGCTCTTTTGCCTATGAAAGCAATGTCACTAATTTCAGACCCTTTCTGGTCTATTTCTATTAAAAATATCATGAATATAAACAACATTCTCAGTTGGTACAGATTTCAATGTCATCTCACAATAATACCATCTACTACAGAGGAAATAAACATCAAACTATTTTCAGTGACATTCAAATAAAATAAAGAAGTCCACTTGCAATTCAAAGTTCGTGTATAGCTCACCTGTAGGTGCTCAGTCATCTCCAACTCTTTGCGACCCCATGGGCTGTAGTCTGCCAGGTTCCACTGTCCATGGAATTTTCCAGGCAGGAATACTGTAACGGGCTGCCATTTTCTACTCCAGGGATCCTCCTGACCCAGGGATTAAATCCACACCTCTCGCTTCTCCTGAATTGGCAGGTGGATTCTTTACCACTAGAGTCAACTGATAAGCCTATTGCTCACCTAATTTTGCAATATTGGCCATGGGAAGGGTTACTGCTCCCAGAAAATCTGCTTTCATTTTGTTGTGCTTAAACATCACTCTGGAAAGGATAAAAAAAATGACAGAATTGCTGCTTCCTTTCCCTTCTAGTTTCCCCTATTTTAGTCTCTGCTTTTCTATAGTTAAAAAGAAACACTCGTAATTTAACTGTTCAGTTTCATAAGCTATGAAACAGGAAAAATAATGGTACTTACCTAACAATGTCTGGCACATGGTAAACACTTAAAAATGTTACTACATATCATACCTATGTTGTTTTCTCTCCCTGGTAGCCACACTTAGGCATGCATGTGTGTGCGCATGCTCTCTCTCTTACACAAACTCACTCACTCACTTTCTCTGAACAAGGAATGCAATTATTAAGGCTCATCGGTATGTGAGTTCTGCCTGAGTCTCACTTTTTATTACCTCAAACAAGAATCAGTTACAAAATTAACTAACCAGGTAAGCACAAACTTCTTCCAAGTAAATAAAATATATTGCTTCTGTTTAATAGTAAAATGTTCATCATTTAGAAGAAAGTACAGATTAACTATCACCAGAAGAAAACCATTTGGACTGTTTGAGACTGGGTAGTAATGCACTGTCAAAGCCTTGTAATTAATACCTAAGCTATTTCTTCTGTTATTGAGAATGAAGGGCTGAGATTTGTAGATTTATAATCTATAGCAGGAAACAGTATTAAAAGACCTAATCTTTTGATCTTAATATTTGATTAAACACTTGATCTTAAGATCAACAAAATATTAAGATCAACATTTGATCTTAATATTCTCCTAGTATTCTCTTATGGAGAAGGCAATGGCACCCCACTCCAATATTCTTTTGCCTGGAAAATCCCACGGATGGAGGAACCTGGCAGGCTTCAGTCCATGGGGTCGCTAAGAGTCGGACACGACTGAGCGACTTCACTTTCAGTTTTCACTTTCGTGCTTTGGAGAAGGAAATGGCAACCCACTCCAGTGTTCTTGCCTGGAGAATCCCAGGGACGGGGGAGCCTGGTGGGCTGCCATCTATTGGGTCGCACAGAGCCGGACACAACTGAAGTGACTTAGCAGCAACAGCAGCAGTATTCTCTTATCCTCTGTTGCTGAGTATGAGATGGTTGGATGGCATCACCAACTCAATGGACATAAGTTTGAGTAGACTTTGGGAGTTTGTGATGGACAGGGAGGCATGGCGTGTTGCAGTCCATGGGGTCACGAAGAGTCGGACACGACTGAGCAACTGAACTGAAACTGAACTGAAGTATTCTCTTAACCACTGTGCTGTGATCCTGGCTTCATATTACGACTGCAAATGCCATCTGAAATGTGAAGTCCTAATCCCTCAATAGACTCATGACTGGCTCAGGAATCCCAGAGATTATGAGGCAGCTTGGACATGGCAGTCTTCACCCCTTATCACACCTGTATCCATACCTTAAATCCCCGACCACATTCTCACCAAATGAGCACGGTGGGAGCACCTTTCCAGGTCCCAACTGCAACCCTGACAGAAAACTCACTCTTGGAAGCAGAGTGAACTCCAGGGAGAACGTGGGAAGTATTAATAACATTTAGTCTTCTCTCCTCTCCCCTCCTTGTCACTTTCTCCTAAACATGTCCTCTCCTAAACCCACTTCCACCCCAGGAATCCTCAAGTGCTCTTTCTACTTTACCCAAATCATTTATACTAACATTCAAATGACCAAAAATTCTTTAAGCATTATTTTTCCAGATATTTACATTCATGTGGGTCTACTCCTTAAATAATGGAACACATCTATACAACTTAAGCCTTAATATTAAATTACAGGTATTTGGGGGACCAAAATTCTTTTGAAACATATCACATTAATCCCTTAACTAAGCCATCCTACTGGCCAATATTGAGTTTGAGAATGCAGTAACATATATGTAGTATTTTGTCCATCAGCTGAACAACTTTCACATTTCCAGTGCTTGGATCTGCTTTTATACTGCTAAAGAGGATAAAAACAGGATAAAAATGATAAAACAACAGCTTTGGTGGAGAAAAGGGTGATGTTATAAAACATATAGAGGGTTTTGATAATGATGTCATCCAACCAATTGATTTTAAATTTATTTATAAATATAATAATCAAAGAAAAATTGAACAATAATATCAACAATCTTACCACTTCAATCACTGTTTCTTTTTTAAATATAAATTAGATGTGGTACATATAAACAATGGAATATTACTCAGAGATTAAAAAGAACGAAATAATGCCATAGCAATGACATGGATGGACCTAGAGAATGTCATACGAATGAAGTAAGTCAGACAGAGAAGGAGAAATATCACATGACTTTCCTTATATGTGGAATCTAAAAATAAATTATATGAATGAACTTGCTTACAAAACAAAAATGGACTCACAGACTTAGCAAACGAACTTATGGTTGTCAGGAGGAAGGTTGGAAGGAAGAGGTAGTTAGGGACTTTCAAATGGACATGTATGTAAAATGAATAACCATCCTTCTGTATAGCACAGGGAACTCTGCTCAATGTTACATGGCAGCCTGGATGGGAGGGGAGTTTGGGGAAGAATGTAGTTTAGTTGCTAAGTCATGGCTGACTCTTTTGCGACCTCATGGCTCCTTTGTCTGTGGGATTCTCCGGGCAAGAATACTGGACAGGGTTGCCATTTCCTCCTCCAGGGGATATTCCTGACCCAGGAATATCTATGTCTCCTGCACTGACAGGCAGACTCTTTACCACTGAGCCACCAGGGAAGTCTTTGGGGGAGAATGGATACATGTATATGTATGGCTGAGTCCCTTCGCTGTTCACCTGAAACTATCACAACATTGTTAATAGTCTATCAATCAGTTCAGTTCAGTTGCTCAGTCGTGTTCGACTCTTTGTGACCCCATGAATTGCAGCACGCCAGGCCTCCCTCTCCAACACCCAGAGTTCACTCAGACTCATGTCCATCGAGTCAGTGATGCCATCCAACCATCTCATGCTCTGTCGTCCCCTTCTCCTCCTGCCCCCAATCCCTCCCAGCATCAGGGTGTTTTCCAATGAGTCAACTCTTCGCATGAGGTGGCCAGAATACTGGAGTTTCAGCTTCAGCATCATTCCTTCCAAAGAACACTCAGGACTGATCTCCTTCAGAATGGACTGGTTGGATCTCCTTGCAGTCCAAGGGACTCTCAAGAGTCTTCTCTAACACCACAGTTCAAAAGCATCAATTCTTCGGCACTCAGCTTTCTTCATGGTCCAACTCTCACATCCATACATGACCACTGGAAAAACCATAGCTTTGACTAGACGAACCTTTGTTGGCAAAGTAATGTCTCTGCTTTTGAATATGCTATCTAGGTTGGTCGTAACTTTCCTTCCAAGGAGTAAGCGTCTTTTAATTTCATGGCTGGAGTCACCATCTGCAGTGATTTTGGAGCCCCCCAAAATAAAGTCTGACACTGTTTCCACTGTTTCCCCATCTACTTCCCATGAAGTGATGGGACCAGATGCCATGATCTTCATTTTGTGAATGTTGAGTTTTAAGCCAACTTTTTCACTCTCCTCTTTCACTTTCATCAAGAGGCTTTTTAGTTCCTCTTCACTTTCTGCCATAAGGGTGGTATCATCTGCCTATCTGAGGTGATTGATATTTCTCCCAGCAATCTTGATTCCAGCATATCCCAATACAAAATGAAAAGTTTAAAAAGAAATCAACCTTTGAGGCCAACTTCCTATCTGACTACAGTAAATATGATTCAAAGAGGAAAAATATGATTCACAAAATGGTATTAAACCTCTCTGCCTTCATCTTTAAAACCATGAGTAAAGATAAGCCAAATTCTCCTAAATCAAGCCCTGGAAATGAAAGCTATGCACTGGGCAAGGAGAGGAAGGAAAGCAGTCCAAACTACAGGCTGTTGTTACCTGTTAATATGCTACTATGACAGAATCTTAGTTGCTGTTGAATTAGCTTGGCTAGAAATGGAAGAAGAGAAAGGCAAGAGTGTATGGATCCTATGTGTATGCATGTATGAAGTGAAGGCATCAACAGAAGAGTGGTTGAGGATAAAAATATTTCTTTTTTTTTGACAGAAAGGTTTTGCTGTGAAAAAAATCTGTCAATAATAAACTGTTTTTTTCATTATTTACCTAGCATTGATCTGAGAATCCTCCCACCTTTCTCACGCCACAGCTCTGTCTAATGCATTTACCTTTCTGCCTACAGGAAGGGTGGCCAGCACATGGTATGTCCTAGTGATCACAGAGTGGTACCCAGACCACTAAGTATACGACACCCAATTCCTATTCCTCCCCTTCATCTCTACACCTTCTACACAAGAACTAGCCTCAGTGAGAGGGCCTAAAAATCTGTTAAAAACTGCTAATAATAATTATTTATTGAGAACCAAATAGGTGTTAATCTCAGGTCCATCCAAGTGCAAATGCCCTGGTAACTATGCTGCACATATCTCCACAAACCATGCAGGCTTTTCCTATCAGGGTTCTTGTCCTCTCCTTGAGTCTACCAGGGCAAAAAGACACAAGTACCTCCCGCTATCATATCCCCCCAGACTTCTCCAGGGTTTGCTCCTCACTGCTGCATCTTAGCTTGCTCGAGCAGGGCAGAGGTCTCCCCTCTCCCAGACACTCACAGTGACTGCCCTTCTTGCTGTATCTTTGCCTCTTCGCCTCATCCTCCCTCAAACCCGAAGCCCCAGGGAGCTGGAAGACTTGTTTTGATGCATCAGACACTCTCCGTACCCTGAGTTCTCTTGGGGGACAGAACATTTGAAATTTTACTGAGCTTCTGCTGCAACATTCCTTCCCTGAGGCAATTGATGCTGCAAAGCCTAGATGCCTAAATCACTGGTTAATATTACAAAAGATCATCCTGCCACAGTGTCTGTTCCCATCACTCTAAAATGCTCCATGCTGATGCATGCAAATGTGAGGCTACCCTGGTACTGAGGCCACCCAGGGCGCCCTCCTAGTCATGCTTTCCTGCAGCAGTCACCCCCACCTTCCTGTTGGTGGGGGTGTGTACCAACTAGTGCTTCTGTGCACCGCAGCGTGCCAACCGAACAGTGGCTGTTTAGTGCTGGAAGCACTGCTACATTGCTGTTCAGGGTGGCCCACCAGAACTCCAAACAGGACGACTGCCAGGCATCCTGCCGGTCACCCCTCCCTAGCTCCAGCAGAACAGGCTTCCTGCTGACCTTGAAGGGCCTGATCTATAGAATACTGATGGACAAGATAGCCTGGCCACTGTAGTGGATGATTTCCTCAACAGAACTTCCTAAGAGCGCTCCTTACTATTGCTCTTAACCCCCTTGTGTACCCTCCTCCTGTCCCTGAAGTCTACTGTTATCCAGTAGTTAGCTCAAGGATTAACAAGAAATGAAGTCAAACCATGATGCTCAACTGATCAACCCGCCACAGGCTTCGCACACTAGCGGGAGTAAACGCCAATTTCTTATGAAGGCCTTCACACTCCCGTGTGACCAGGTTTCCTATCCGTCCCAATTCTCTTCTGTTTGCTGATTCTGCTCTAGCCTGTTCATCTTCAACCCTGCTCCTCAAACACACTAACATGCTCCCACTTAGAGTCTTCACACCAGGCTTGCTTCCCTTCCCTCCAATCCTCTTCACTTTGATTTTCTGCCTTGCTCATTCCTGTATTTCCTCCAAATATTTGCTTGCAGGAGACATCCTCACTGAAGCTTACCCTGGCCATTCCATTGAAAGCTGCAATCAATAGCACTTCTTATCCCCTTCTTAGATTTATTCTCCTCACTGGCACTTCTCATCTTCTTACATGCCTCATGGCTTCCCTGATAGCTCAGTTGGTAAAGAATCCGTCTGCAATGCGGGAGACCCCGGTTCGATTCCTGGGTTGGGAAGATCCTCTGGCGAAGGGAAAGGCTACCCACTCCTGTATTCTTGGGCTTCCCTGGTGGCTCAGCTGGTAAAGAATCCGCCTGCAATGTGGGAGACCTAGGTTCGATCCCTGGGTTAGGAAGATACCCTGGAGTAGGGAAAAGCTACCCACTCCAGTATTATGGCCTTGAGAATTCCATGGACTGTTTAGTCCATGGGGTCACAAAGAGTCAGACACGACTCAGCGACTTTTAGTAAGCACTAACTACATGCCTCAGACTTTATTTAGAGACCACATTTATTGTCTTTTTCCCTCTACAACAATGTAAGTTCCATGAGAATAGCGATTTTTATCAATTACTTTTCACTGCTTTATTTTCAGCGTTCAAAACCAAGCCCAGTACCCACTGTGTGTGTGTGTGTGTGTGTGTGTGTGTGCACTAGCGCACATGCATGCTCAGTACCTCAGTTGTGTACTGAGTCAACTCTTTATGACTCCAAGGACTGAACTCGCCAGTTTCCTCTCTCCATGGGATTTCTCAGGTAAGAATACTGGAGTGGGTTACCATTTCCTACTCCAGGGGATCTTCCAGGCCCAAGAGAGTCAAACCTGCATCTCTTTCATCTCCTGGGTTGGCAGTCAGATTCTATACCATTGCATCACCTAGGAAACCCAGTAAGTAGTACTCATACAGTAAATATGTATTTGCAAAATGAATGCTTGACGCATGATTCCCTAGGATGTGGCTGAGCAGCAAAGGATGCGCTTTTCCATTTGGCATCAGCAGAGCTTCTTCACTGACTCTTCCTTAGGGAAATACAGTGCTTTGTGTCTTCTCTGACTCAGCACGGGTCTCCCTATTCAGTGATTCATTCTCCAAAAGAGTTTAGGAAACATTCATCCTCATTTCTTCTTGTAAGGGATTTGGGCTGCTGCCAGGGTCCTTTCTGCCCCTCAGATCTTTCATGATCTCAGTAAGCCTGAAGACTTCCAAGTGAATCAAAATCATCATGCTTTTTTTTTCTAAATTCCAAGTGTTTTTAGATGAACATGGTCATCCTAAGAACATTAGAGTAATAACAGGAATAAACAGTTTTCATAGGGCATCTTTTCTGCCATTTACTACACTGAGAACTTTGTATATGTAGAGTTTAATCCTCAGAACCACCATTTAATGTTAAGTGTTATCTCCACTTTCCACATAGACATGAGGCTCAGAAAGGGAACATAATATCCCATAGTTTACAAAGCTAGAAATCCCATAGTTCAAAGATATCTCAAAGACTTTGTGAACCCCTGAAAACCCCACAAAGACATCTGAGACACAAAAGCCTTTTGTCCCCCCACTTTTCTATACTCTAGTAAGTTCTCAAGGACTACCGACACCTAGGTGGTATCTTAAGCATCTGGAAAATACCTGCATGTATTTACCTCTGTATAAATATTTACTTAGTTCAATGAAATCAAACTTCTTCCTATGCAGGAAAATTATATTTTGACTGAAAGTAATCCACAAAGTAATTCACTGGATGCCTTTATATGTCTTGGAATGATAAGTAATTATGGTAAATTTAGACACATGTCAGTACCCAAGAAAGTCCTAAAAAAAGATTAAGTAATCTACTGCAATTTGTACACTCTGATGTATTTAAAATGGATAACCAACAAGGACCTACTGTGTAGCACAGGGAACTTTGCTCAATGTTATATGGCAGCCTGGAGAGGAAGGGGGGTCTCGGAGAGAATGGATACATGTGCATGCATAGCTGAGTCCTTTCACTTTTCACCTGAAACTATCACAACATTGGTATTTGACTATATCCCAATACTAAATAAAAAACATACAACAAGAAAACCTATTGCAATTTGAGATGCACCACTGTGTCATACTGATCTTCAGCAAATAGCAAGAACCACAAAATTCCATATATTTTAATCAGCCCTGGAGCAACGGTCCATAGAAATAGACTAAGGAGAAATATCCCCATGGAAACGGTCAATATTTCTATCTTTTGTTATTTTGTTACAAATAGCTTCTGAAAGAATGAATCTACCCCAGCAGGCATGAATGAAAAAATTATTATGCTGCCATATAATCCACTTGAATTACGGGTGACCAAGTGTTGATGTGGCTGACATCTTTCATACTTGTGCCACTTGACAATGAATGCCGTGTATAAAATTACTTTTGTCATAGTATGGTTATATCAGGTCTATTTACTAAATCTCTGAATCATATTCAGGCATATTAGAGGTCCTTAAACATTCTGAATTCCCAGAATACAACAAAATCCTGGTAAACTCCCAGCTATCAATTTAAGTATAACCTCTATCATGAGTTGAGTGATTTTCATTTTGACCATCTGGAACTATGACTAGGCTTAAATGATTTTAAGTGAAAAACACCACACTAAAATACTATTTTTGGGACCCATTTTCCATTCGCTAGAAAACAAACCTATTCAGCCTAAAAGGAAAGAGATTAGTTGAGCTATCATTTAATCCCTAAAGATTTAATTGTATTAGTTACTCTTTTTCAGTTCCGATTGGAGATAGTGATTCTCTCTGGGGAATTGTTTCTGCTGGTTTGGAACTCGGGAAGCCAGAATTCTTTGCTCAGCTACCCCCAGCATTGTCTGAGAAACACAATGTTTGCTCTGGTCTCTTATTTTGTATTCTAATCCTCTTTATTTCTTTTGGAAAGATTGCATCGTACTCTGAAAGTGAATCCCATCACTCATGTAGATGAAAATTTCAAATATCTCAATGACAACAGATTGATTTCTTACTAGGAAGCTCAGCTGGGGCAATAATAATATACATTATTAGAGAAACAAAAAATGAATTACCATAGTCATAAACATTCAAAGTAGTGAGGCCAAGTACCTCATCTATCAACTCCAAAGGACCAGAACATAGACTGTGTTACTCCCTATCAAACCAGCATTAGAAACAAAATGATTGAACAAAACATCTAAGCAAGACAACCCTACGTTATACAGTTAAATGTGATATCCCCAGAGATTATTTTATTTTCCAACATGTTTTTTAAATCGACTGCTTTTAGAATTAATTTCAAAAGTCTCAATTTGCAGACCAAAAATAACCAAGAGAAGAGGTAGTTACTATCTTGACCCAAAGCTTCTTGGGAAGTTTGAAGCCAAGAGAGTGAATTCAAAACATAATAAATTCTCTTAAAGATGCGAAAAGAGCATTATATCTGCTTATTTGTACTTATCTATTTTAAATGATCCAGAGTCAACAGGGACAAATTACTGATCAAGCCTGACAGTGACAGTGATGCAAGCACCTTCAGATCTCATCCCAGGGACACACTCCCAGGAAGGACACGGTCCCTCCCTAAGACAAGCACACTTTCTTAAAGTTTAGAATATGAATGCAGTCCTTTCTACTACTAGGTTTGGGGAACTAGAGCATGTCACAAAACATTTTGGCATTCTAACCAAGAAGCCAGCTTTCAAACAGCGTTTCTTTCTTACAGGTGTTGAAAGGCCCTACTCCCCAGGCAGTAAACAGCAGTGATTCATTAGCATAATGGCATAGAAAAACAGATGACTGTGAATCCTGTGAATGGATTATTCTATTGCTGGGAGTTGTGGCAATGAATCATCATTTCCACTCAATACTCCCCACTCCTTTTCATTTTGAGCAGCTTCCCTTCTTGAAGGAAGACATTATGAGGAAGAGACTTTATAAACCAGAACTAGCAAATGATGCCCTTCAGCTTTGACTCAGAGTGTTGCTGAGGAAATTCAACTATCTGTCCCAGTATTTCAAAGTTGAGTTCCATATTTTCATTAACTTGGAGTAATGTGCTTTTGCCAATTCATTTCTTCATAGACTGTAAAGAACTAACATTTCCAAAATAAAAATGATTAAGGCTAGGATGACCAGACGTCCTTTTCATAAAATACTTTTCCTTTAAAAATACATTTGGATCCAAAGACCCTGGTTGTATTATTTGAACATTAAACTTTCCTTTCTTTTCAAACATATGCACACACACACTTCTCTTAATTAATTAAACTGGGCTGAGAGAATTTCTAATGATTAAGGATTTAAAAGATTGCTATAACAAAGGAAAAGAATGGATGAAAACCGATATTCTAAAGGATCTCATCAGAAACAGAGAAGAACCTAAATCTATGCAACAACTTTCTCAGAGCCATAGCACACACTTATACTAGCATCCCTAAAATCCCTAACTTACAGATTTTTGGAAAAGGAGCTAGTTGCTCTACTTTTGAGACCTACATCTCCACTCACATTCTCATCCAGGAAACAATGGTCTAAAGAAAGAGGGGATGGGAGGAAAAATACTCTTTGTGAAAAAGATAAAGTTTTGGTTTTGGCTTGTTTCATTTTAACATAAAAATTAGTACCTAGGGCAAATCTGGAAGCAGAATGACAGCTGTCTTCCAGGTAATCAGTGGGCTTCCCAGGTGGCTCAGGGGTAAAGAGCCTGCCTGCATTGGCAAGAGATGTGGGTTCAATTCTTGGGTCAGGGAAGATCCCCTGGAGGAGGAAATGGCAACCCACTCCAGTATTCTTACCTGGAAAATTCCACAGACAGAGGAGCCCAGAGGGCTATGGTCCACAGGATTGCAACGAGTCGGACACAACTGGGAAAATGAGCAAGCGTGCATGCACGAACACTAGATGGAGACTCAGGAGGGCTATGCCCCAACCTCAGCTCTGCCCCAGTTGACTGTGTGAACCTGACAAAGCCTCTCAGAGCCCCACTGTTAAACTCAGATCCAGACACTGAGGGCAGTACAAATGAGTGGGTTCCAGTGAGTTTCTCCATTGCAAATTTCAAGCTAAAGATGACAAAGCTAAGGTGGGAAAACAGCACTGTCTCTCACTCATCTTTCAACAAGCAAAGGAGCCAAGAAACCTGTGCTAGAGAAAACAGTCCTAGAATTGTGTCTTTTTAGTAGCATCACCATATTCCACCATAAGGTCTATTATACACTTGGGAAAGAAAAAAGCAGAAAGCTGTGATTTTGATTCAAATGAAATTACTTCCTTCTGTTAGGTAGAAACACTCAAATACCAGGTATATTTGTGGTTAATAAAAGTAAATTCTATTGTAATAGAATGAAATTAGAACATTCTCTAACACCATACACAAAAATTAACTCAAAATGAATTAAAGATCTAAATGTAAGGCTGGATACTATAAAACTCAGAGGAAAACTCAGGCACCATATAGTCTTTGACATAAATCACAGCAATATATTTTTGGATTCATCTCCTAGAGAAATGGAAATAAAGACAAAAATAAACAAGTGGATCCTAATTAAACTTAAAAGCATTTGCATAGCAAAGGAAACCATAAACAAAATGAAAACACAACCCTCAAATTGGGAGAAAATATTTGCAAATGATGCAACTGACAAGGGATTAATCTCCAAAATATACAAGTAGCTCATAAACTCAATAAAAAAGACTCAATCAAAAAATGGGCAGAAGATCTAAATAGACATCTCTCCAAAGACATACCGGAGAAGGCAATGGCACCCCACTCCAGTACTCTTGCCTGGAAAATCCCATGGGCGGAGGAGCCTGGTAGGCTGCAGTCCATGGGGTTGCTAAGAGTCGGACACGACTGAGCGACTTCACTTTCACTTTTCTCTTTCATGCATTGGAGAAGGAAATGGCAACCCACTCCAGTGTTCTTGTCTGGAGAATCCCAGGGATGGGGGAGCCTGGTGGGCTGCCGTCTATGGGGTCACACAGAATTGGATATGACTGCAGTGACTTAGCAGCCAAAGACATACAGATCACCAAAAAGCACATGAAAAGATGTTAAATATTGCTAATTATTAGAGAAATATAAATCAAAACTACAATGAGGTATCATCTCACACTGGCCAGAATGGCCATCATCAAAAAGTCTATAAACAATAAAGCTAGAGAGGGAGTGGAGAAAAGGGAAGCTTCCTACGCTATTAGTGAGAATGTAAATTAGCACACAGTGTTCTCTCACTATGGAGAACAATAAGGCTTCCCTGTGACTCAGCTGATAAAGAATTTGCCTGCAATGTGGGACACCTGGGTTTGATCCCTGGGTTGAGAAGATCCCCTGGAGAAGGGAAAGGCTACCCACTCCAGTATTCTGGCCTGGAGAATTCCATGGATTATATAGTTGATGGGGATCACAGAGTCAGGCATGACGGAGTGACTTTCACTTCACTTCATGCTATGCTTAGTTGCTCTGTCATGTCCGACTCTCTGTGACCCTATGTACTGTAGCCCTCCAGGCTCCTCTGTCCATGGGGATTCTCCAGGCAAGAATACTGAAGTGGGATGCCATGCCCTCCTCCAGGGGATCTTCCCAACCCAGGAATCGAACCAGGGTCTCCTGCATTGCAGGTGGATTCTTTACCAGCTGAGCTACCAGGGAAGCCCAGAGAACAGTATGGAAGTTTCTTAAAAAGCTAAAAATAGAGCTACCATATGATCTATCAATCCTACTTCTGGGCTTAAATCCACAGAAAACTATAATTGGAAAAGATACATGTACCCTGATGTTCACTGCAGCACTGTTTAAAATAGCCAAGACATGGAAGCAACCTAAATGTCCATCCATGGATGAATGGATAGAAAAGATGTAGTACATGTATACAAGGGAATATTACTCATAAAAAGCATGAAACAATGTGTTTCCAGCAGCATGGATGGACCTAGAGATTATCCTACTAAGTGAAGTAAGTTAGTCAGAGAAAGACAGACACCATCTGAAGTCACTTATGTGTGGAATCTAAAAAAAAAAAAAGGGTACAAACAAACTTATTTACTAAATTGAAATAGACTCACAGATTTAGGAAACAAACTAGTGGTTACCAAAGGGGGGTGTGAGAAGGAATAAATTAGGAGGTTGGGAGTAACATATATACACTACTATATTGAGATATATAACAAGGACCTACTGTGTAGCACAGGGAGCTAGATTCAATATTTTGTAATGTCCTGTAAGGGAAAAGAATCCAAAAAAGAATATATATACACACATACATATGTATATCTATCTATTTATCTCTCTATATATACACTGCTAAGTCACTTCAGTCGTGTCCGACTCTGTGTGACCCCATAGACGGCAGCCCACCAGGCTCCCCCGTCCCTGGGATTCTCCAGGCAAGAACACTGGAGTGGGTTGCCATTTCCTTCTCCAGCGCATGAAAGTGAAAACTGAAAGTGAAGTCGCTCAGTCATGTCCGACCCTCAGCGACCCCATGGACTGCAGCCTTCCAGGTTCCTCCGTCCATGGGATTTTCCAGGCAAGAGTACTGGAGTGGGGTGCCATTGCCTTCTCCACTATATATACACACACATATGTATATCTATCTATATATATACACACACACACACACGTATGTATAATTGAATCACTCTGCTGGACATCTGAAACTAACACAATATTGTAAATTAACTATATATCAATAAAAAATAGACAGAATTTAAGAAAGTAGATTCTAACCAAGGATTTTGCATAAGAACGGCAATCATGATAAATTGGTAAATGTTTATAATTACTTTGAGTGATACCCAGTTTTTTTTGGTTTTATTTAAAAGCTTGATAAATTATAACATAGTTTCAACTATAATGTTGAACAATGTAGACAACACCCACTATCATATCCAACATGCTCTGAATCATTACCATGTGGTCTGAGGTCTTAAAAACTGTTTGAATTATTGTTGATAATAATTACATATGTAGATATTTCAAATAGGTAATGTCATTGTTTTCATTTTACTGGTGAGGAATTTGAGGTTGGACAGTCATTAATGAGGGGGCTAGCACCTGAACTGAGCCATGGCCTGTCCACTCAGAAACGATGCTCCACTGCCTTTCTGTGTGCTTACTCGCTTAGTCATGTAGGATTCTTTGCAACTCTGTGGACTGTAGCTTTCCAGGCTCCTCTGTCCACGGGCATTCTCCAGGCAAGAATACTGGAGTGGGTTTCCATGCCCTCCTCCAGGGTATCTTCCCAACCCAGGGATTGAACCCAGGTCTCCCACATTGCAGGTGGATTCTTTACCATCTGAGCCACCAGGGAAGTCCAAGAATACTGGAGCGGATAACCTATCCCTTGTCCAGGGGATCTTCCTGACCCAGGAATCAAACTGGGGTCTCCTGCATTGCAGGCGGATTCTTTACCTGCACCTCAGTTACACCTTAGTTACCAGGTGTTCAATTCATTTCGCTGAAGATGCAGTTCTATTTTTCAAGAAAAGGAAACAATCATGCCCTTGCAATGAAAAATCATTCCTATGCTATAAGCCTGTTTCATAAGTTATTTAAGACTACCTCCTCCAGATAAAGCTATCCAAATTAAACAGTAAAAGTTAATACTATTTGCAAGGGAATAACTAATTTTATAAGAGCGAGGATGATCAACCTATCAGATTTCTCCTTGGCAAATTTTTCAAAATATTTCACCAAAGCTGGAGAGTTACATTTCATTCATTTTCTGTAAGATGGCAGAAATAGAGTAAAAGTGATAGTGTTCTGAAAGGCTAAAGAAAATGGTTAAATATCATTTTTATTCTTTTATTTCTCATGTGCAGTTTACATTTAGCTCTCAGAACAATGTTGTGTGCACTGAACACTCCTTTCAAGAAACTAACCCCATGCAGACCCATATTCACCCCAAATTTTATTTGTGGGACATTAGTTCATAAACCTCTCTTGATAATTCTCCTAGAAAATAATTCCTCTCTCTTGCACACATGTCGCACCTTATTAAGGACCAACTATATCTGTTAAAACAGTCCTCTGCACTTAGTCATGCTGCTAACTACATGAATGACACTAGCAGGTTAAAATAAAATAAGCTTTTCCAAGATACAGGATTGAAAGTTCTTTCAGTCCTCAGACTTGGTGTGCTCAGCAGAGTGGTCTATGCAGTGCAGAGTTAATAGTTGAGGAAAGGAAGATATTTAAGCATCCTGTGTTTCCATTCTTTGAGGTTAACATTAGAAACAGAACTGCAATAACTCTGTAGGTGCTATCAGATTAAAGTAAACAGATGTCACTAACATGCAAACCAATTCAATATTTTAAGGAAAATAATAAAAGTAGAATAGGACTTGAATTCACAATATATTAGTCTTAAAGAGAAGGTATGATACAATAGAAAGAACATGAACTTTGGAATACAAGTTTGGTCTGAGTTGAAAAAAATCCTAATTTTAAAACCTACCAATCTGTTAAAGTTATTTAACCTTTCAAAGTCTTAACTTTCACATATGCAAAATGGGATCCATAGTATTTAATCTGCAGGATTTTTACAGAAATTGGAGATGCTGCATGTAAAACAATAGCTAATTAACTCACTTAACATGATTTTCCTTACTTGTGCCTCTTCAAAACAAATATGGTTAACTGTCCAAAGACATAACCTGTTATGGACCTGCTTTGCAGATTCTAAAATGCTGTCAATCATCAGCATTAATACTGCCCTGGAGCTGCTATTACATGAGACATACGATTAGGTATAAAGTGCTTTCCCTCAAGAGAAACATGGATGGCTGGGATACTTTCATAATCCTAGGCTTCTCTCTCCCTGGTAGCTTTTTCAAAATTTCCCAATTTCCAAAATATATGAATCTTTGATAACTAACCACCTGAATATTTCCAAGAGGAAATTAAAATATCTATGAGCAAGAAAAAGTGAAAAATGTGGTTTAAATATAGTAACAAATGAGTTACATCCAGAACAGGATAGACCTGTTCACTCAGGCCTCTGGCTCTGATCCTGACTGACATCCTCACTTGCAGGGCTCCCTGCAGAGCGTACATACAACATGGATGAGGAGATGGAAATGCGTGATCCTCGCTGGCAGCTCACATTCCAGTAAACACAAATGGGAGAGATATGCATACCAAACTCACCACCAAATTAACTCACCAAATCATCCTCTATAAAGAAAGAGAGTGGAGAGAGGCCAGAATTCCACTGTTGAAGATCTCTCCACATGAAAGGAGACCATCAAGGGTTGGGAAAGAAGGACTCTTTCATCCAACACTGACTAATGCACTAACCCCTGATTGGGACATGTTTTTTAGTTAATGAACATAGACAAAAATTACCTATTCAACCCCCAAATTTGCAAGCTGTCTGAAACAGATATTTACCCAGTATGGTAGATGACCGACATGGTTAGAATTAACCATAACAATAATCGCCATCATGACAATCACACTTCCATACATTGAGTCAGGCACTGACCTATATCCTTTATCTGTATTACTAAACTATCTCAGAGCAGTATTATTCTTCTTATGTAGTCTCTCGTGGAGTTTAAATAATTCACAAAACATCACACAGCCTTTCAGTTTATACTAGAGCCAGAACCTAAGTATAATCTGTCAAAACAAAGCTTGTGTTCTAAACATTAGGCATACATAACAAACTTTTTGTTGTAGCAGCACAAACTCTTTTATAGCTATTCCATTTCTCCAAGATGAGATAAGAAAGCAAGTCACAAGTGTTCTGATGTTCCATTTATAGAAACTCAGCTTCATATGTCCAAACTGGCAGGAGGAACAATCTTTTGCTGAGTTCCTATCCAAGGATTCATAAAAACATCCCCCCAAATTAACCATATGAACATATTCTTCTAGGGCTTATTACCTATTTTACTAAATCAGATGTACACATTGAGACCCATCCCTGTCAGACCTGACATTTGAGCAGTGCCCCCTGCTGGCCTACCTCAGTTTCTCACAATGGAACTCTAATCCTTGCGAAGAGTAGGGCTGGTATCGCTGCGAAGTCTAGGACAGTCCAGCAGTTTGGTGCAAAGCCCTTTCAGTGTGATGGCTGGTCTTGCAGTGTTCTCTCAGGTGCTAAGAAGGATACACTTGTCTTCAATCTTATGCTCAATAGCAAGTGTCGCATAGATCTAGCCCAGTGTCATAGGTCTTTGTAATTTGGATTTTTACTTCCTCGTTTGCATGGTTCCTTCTTAGGACACAAGGTGGCCAGCAGGACAGCTGGGTAAAAGCAGGTTCCAGTGTAACCACGTAAGACACCGTCAGTCTTCCAACTTTCAGTTTAGGCACCAGCCCACTGTTCCTCTTTCTGTCTTGTACTTTTTTCACCATACAACCTTGTTAAAAGATTCCTGATCTATTCAAACCGTTTTGATAACTTTTCACTTTACATCAAAATATTCTCCAAGCCAGGCTTCAGCAATAAGTGAACCGTGAACTTCCTGATGTTCCAGCTGGTTTTAGAAAAGGCAGAGGAACCAGAGATCAAATTGCCAACATTCACTGGATCATCGAAAAAGCAAGAGAGTTCCAGAAAAATATCTATTTCTGCTTTATTTACTATGCCAAAGCCTTTGACTGTGTGGATCACAAGAAACCATGGAAAATTCTGAAAGACATGGGAATACCAGACCACCCGACCTGCCTCTTGAGAAACCTATATGCAGGTCAGGAAGCAACAGTTAGAACTGGACATGGAACAACAGACTGGTTCCAAATAGGAAAAGGAGTACGTCAAGGCTGTATATTGTCACCCTATTTATTCAACTTATATGCAGAGTACATCATGAGAAACGCTGGGCTGGAAGAAACACAAGCTGGAATCAAGATTGCCAGGAGAAATATCAATCACCTCAGATATGCAGATGACATCACCCTTAAGGCAGAAAGTGAAAAGAAACTCAAAAGCCTCTTGATGAAAGTGAAAGTGGAGAGTGAAAAAGTTGGCTTAAAGCTCAACATTCAGAAAACGAAGATCATGGCATCCGGTCCCACCACTTTATGGGAAATAGATGGGGAAACAGTGGAAACAGTGTCAGACTTTATTTTTTGGGGCTCCAAAATCACTGCAGATGGTGACTGCAGTGAAGGAAGGAAAGGAAGGAAGGAAGGAAAGTTATGACCAACCTAGATAGCATATTCAAAAGCAGAGACATTACTTTGCCAACAAAGGTTTGTCTAGTCAAGGCTATGGTTTTTCCAGTGGTCATGTATGGATGTGAGAGTTGGACTGTGAAGAAGGCTGAGCGCCAAAGATTTGATGCTTTTGAACTGTGGTGTTGGAGAAGACTCTTGAGAGTCCCTTGAACTGCAAGGAGATCCAACCAGTCCATTCTGAAGGAGATCAGCCCTGGGATTTCTTTGGAAGGAATGATGCTAAAGCTGAAACTCCAGTACTTTGGCCACCTCATGCGAAGAGTTGACTCGTTGGAAAAGACTCTGATGCTGGGATGGATTGGGGGCAGGAGGAAAAGGGGACAACAGAGGATGAGATGGCTGGATGGCATCACTGACTCGATGGACATGAGTCTCAGTGAACTCCGGGAGCTGGTGATGGACAGGGAGGCCTGGCGTGCTGCGATTCATGGGGTCGCAAAGAGTCGGACACTACTGAGCGACTGACCTGATCTGATCTGATCAATACTCCAGGTCTTGACCCCTTCCTGTCCCAAAGACCTCTATGCTCAAAAAACAAAGCTTTGTAGCTTTTCACCAAGAACTGCCAGCTCCCTATAGCAATGAGCAGGAAGAAAGGGCATCAGGCCACCTCTCTACACTGATTTGCTAAATGTATTTACTAAATATATTCAAATATATGTTAAAAAAAACCCCTCTTTTCTTCCATACCTCCTTTTATCCCCCAAATATTGCATCACTCTAAAGTACATATCCTGTCTTACCTAAGTGCAATCTACATAATTTTTTCTCAGATACCATACAAATAGTATATATCATCAACATATAAATATGTATTGATCCTCTTACCTTCAATAAAGGACAGAAATGGTATGGACCTAACAGAAGCAGAAGATATTAAGAAGAGGTGGCAAGAATACACAGAAGAACTGTACAAAAAAGATCTTCACAACCAAGATAATCACGATGGTGTGATCACTCACCTAGAGCCAGACATCCTGGAATGTGAAGTCAAGTGGGCCTTAGGAAGCATCACTACGAACAAAGCTAGTGGAGGTGATGGAATTCCAGTTGAGCTATTCCAAATCCTGAAAGGTGATGCTGTGAAAGTGCTGCACTCGATATGCCAGCAAATTTGGAAAACTCAGCGGTGGCCACAGGACTGGAAAAGGTCACTTTTCATTCCAATGCCAAAGAAAGGCAATGCCAAGAATGCTCAAACTACTGCACAATTGCACTCATCTCACACGCTAGTAAAGTAATGCTCAAAATTCTCCAAGCCAGGCTTTTGCAATACGTGAACCGTGAACTTCCAGATGTTCAAGCTGGTTTTAGGAAAGGCAGAGGAAACAGAGATCAAATTGCCAACATCCACTGGATCATGGAAAAAACAAGAAAGTTCCAGAAAAATATCTATTTCTGCTTTATTTACTATGCCAAAGCCTTTGATTATGTGGATCGCAAGAAACCATGGAAAATTCTGAAAGAGATGGGAATACCAGACCACCTGACCTGCCTCCTGAGAAACCTGTATGCAGGTCAGGAAGCAACAGTCAGAACTGGACATGGAACAACAGACTGGTTGCAAATAGGAAAAGAAGTACATCAAGGCTGTAGTATATTGTCACCCTGCTTATTTAACTTCTATGCAGAGTACATCATGAGAAATGCTGGGCTGGATGAAGCACAAGCTGGAATTAAGATTGCCAGGAGAAATATCAATCACCTCAGATATGCAGATGAAACCACCCTTATGGCAGAAAGTGAAGAATAACTAAAAAGCCTCTTGATGAAAGTTAAAGTGGAGAGTGAAAAAGTTGGCTTAAAGCTCAACATTCAGAAAATGAAGATCATGGCATCCAGGCCCCTCACTTCATGGCAAATAGATAGGGAAACAGTGGAAACAGTGGTTGACTTTATTTTTCTGGGCTCCAAAATCACTGCAGATGGTGACTGCAGCCATGAAGTTAAAAGACTCTTACTCCTTGGAAGGAAAGTTATGACCAACCTAGATAGCATATTAAAAAGCAGAGACATTACTTTGTCAACAAAAGTCCATCTAGTCAAGGCTATGGTTTTTCCAATGGTCATGTATGGAATGAGAGTTGGACTATAAAGAAAGCTGAGTGCAGAAGAATTGATGGTTTTGAGCTGTGGTGTTGGAGAAGACTCTTGAGAGTCCCTTGGACTACAAGGAGATCCAACCAGTGCATTCTAAAGGAGATCAGTCCTGAGTGTTCATTGGAAGGACTGATGTTGAAGCTGAAACTCCAATACTTTGGCCACCTCATGCAAAGGGCTGACTCATTTGAAAAGACCCTGATGCTGGGAAAGATTGAGGGCAGGAGGAGAAGAGGATGACAGAGGATGAGATGGTTAGATGGTATCACCAACTCAATGGACATGAGTTTGGGTAAACCCCGGGAGTTGGTGATGGACAGGGAGGCCTGGCGTGCTGCAGTTCATGGGGTTGCAAAGAGTCAGACACGACTGAGCAACTGAACTCTACTGAACGCTTACCTTTCCAATAGTTTGAGAAATAATACTTTGTATATCAAATTAATTCTACTATCCAGGTCCTACTTTTTCCTTATTGCTGAGGGAACTCACTGTTTCTCTAATTTCATGCACTCCTTCAACCGTCTTTTCCTTGTTTGCAGTTTCTTTCCTTGTTTGCATCTTTCCTAGGCTTGCATTTAGCATCATCTCCCACATGCATATCCGTGCTCTAGCATGATTTCTGTCAGATTTCTTGAATGCATTGTTTCTATCTATACATAGTGCTGTTTTCTCTCACCTTTCCCTTTCTTATTAACTCATTTGCAATCTACTTTCCCTAAGTGAAACTTCTAAGGCCAAGAAAGGCTTTACTCTCGCAAAATCTAATATTCTTTCCTCAGTACTCTTTCTCCTGTTCTTCCTTATAATAAACTAATATCCGCTCTTGTTCCTCCATCTCTTGTGGCCTCAAACTTTACCATTTGCTCTTATTTTTCTGTGCTATCCATGAGAAACATCACCCACGTCCACAGGTTGAATGATGCCTGATTCTCAGATCTCTTAAGCTCTGATTTCTTTGTCAAATTTGAGCCTTCTCTCTCTCCACCTCAACATCCATCTCACAATCTGAATGCTCCAAAGCACAAAACCACTATGTCTAAACTAGACCTACAATTCTGTCCTCATTCCGCAGTCCAAACTGCTCATTTCAGAGATGAACATTAAAAGTCCTGGATTTATCTTTGATTCTTATATACTTTTCATTTTTTATATCAAATCAGTCATCAAATTCTATAAACATATCCATCAAACTAAGATGCATCCTTTCATTTTAATCCAAACTCTCATAGCTTCTTGTCTGAGTTATTACAGTGACTTTTCAACTGGTCAGTTTAAATTCAGGCTCTTTTTCTTCTGTGTCCTGAACACTGTGTTTGGTTGAGTTTTCTAATATATGACAGTCCTATTTGCAGTACTTATAAAATCAATTCAAATTTCTCATTCTGGCTTTTTCATTCATGAAAAAACAGTTTCGCTTATTTCTCCAAACTTTCATTGGTTTGAAACATAAAATTCTCTCCAGGTATGTTTTCTCACCACTTTCTCCAATTTTTGCCCAATATTCCCCTCCTACCACCATCATATGCAGACATCCCATGCTCAATGTCATTCTCAAGTTTTTATATTAGTTTTCTTCAGACTGATATTATACATCAAAATCCTATCCAACACAAATTTCTCCTGCTTCAATTCATTTTCACCTCTATTGCTTCACCCTCTTTCTAATTTGTTTAATTGTTGTTAGCCATATCATATACTTTGTATACATCTCAGGGATGGTTAACCCCTGAAAAAAATAAAAGTATGAGTGTATCTTCTCAATTTAAAATATTTAGATGACTGTTCCCTTAAATTATAGTCATCCTTATTTAAAATTATATTTTAGTTATTCAGATAAACTTATGAAGATTACCTCATTTAGGCACCAATAGCACTCATTCATCTCTCTTTAACTTGCTGAACTAAAGCTTTCTGATTAGCTATAATGGCAGTCACTAGGAAGAGGAAAAGCAAAGTATGAAATGAGGTAGTATATAGTAAATATCTTGGAGAAGGAAATGGCAACCCCCTCCAGTATTCTTGCCTAGAGAATCCCGTGGACAGAGGCGCCTGGTGGGCTGCTGTCCATAGGGATGCACAGAGTCGGACACGACTGAAGCGACTTAGCATGCGTGCATGCACTGGAGAAGGAAATGGCCACCCATTCCAGTGTTCTTGCCTGGAGAACACCAGGGACAGAGGAACCTGGTGGCTGCCGTCTGTGGGGTCGCACAGAGTTGGACACGACTGAAGTGACTTGGCAGCAGCTGTAGCATAGTAAATACCTTGAGTCAAACCTCAGACTTAACAGGGCCACATTTAAATACATAGGAACACAGACTTTTAGAGGCTGAATGGAAGGCAATTCAGCAGGAATTTTTTAAGCGTGTACTATGCAACTGAACTGAACTGATGCACAGTAGTCTAAAGCTTTTAATGAGACAGAGCACTTGGCTTTGTAGCATGGATAGTTAAATGAGAGAATTTATTTCTTTTGCAATGACATAGCATCAGTATTTTAGAAATTGTCTAAAACTTGAAATAAATCAAGTAGATGGCATACCCTTACTGGAACACTTGTTAAAAAGGCCCAACGAGGACTATTAGGTTATCTGGGCTAATGTATCTTTGTTTAAATTGCTATATATATATGTATTAAAAAATCAGTTACTGTGACGTGTAAAACAAAGAATGCTGCGGATATCCAGTTCTACAAGGATTAAGTCATTAGCCACTGCAGTCGCTGACCTACAGTACATGCGAAAGGAATTCAGGGTGGGGATCAAAATGACACACTCTGTGCTTTGGTAAACAGGTAAAACAGGGTCTCAGATATTTCAGTTCAGTTCAGTTCAGTTGTTCAGTTGTGTTTGACTCTGTGAGATCCCGTGGACTGCAGCACACTAGGCTTTCTTGTCCATCACCAACTCCTGGAGATTGTTATATCAGAAAAAAATTTCTTTATGAATCCAGATTATTGCATCTTCCTATTAGAAAAAAATCATTAAATGAACTCATTAACTGAGATATCTGCTGCGTTAACTATCAGTAACCTTCTACTACAGAGTATGCCAGATGGCACATCCCCTTTAGCCAAAATCACAAATATACTGGCCACCCCTCACCTTTTCAGAGCAGTTTCTCAAAGCTATCTGAAAGGCTGTCTCACAGCTACAGTCCTCAGTAAGACAATTTACAGCTCTTATATTGTGTACTTATCTTTTAGTTGACAGAATTTACATGATTTCTGTTCAGTAGAAGGCAGTCTCAAAATTACAGTATTATTGTCACATAGGATATAGCTAAGCTAGCTATTTTATTTTAATTCAACCTTTTTTAAATGCTCTTGTGATGAGTTATTTCAATGAACAAATACATGTGCATTCTCTATCTGCATCAATGAGACCTAAAACTAACATAATTTTCAGTCCTTTCTTAAACACAAGGGTGAGAATACTTTTCTGTCCCTATATGAATACTTTTCTGTCACTATATGAGCACTGGGGCCAAGTTAAAAATAATTACCTGCCTGCTCAGTGAAATGTATTTGCTCTTAAAAGATATGACTATATGCTAATAAAGAAAGCATATGCATTAAGACTAGTAGTTTGTGTCTCAAGATTTGCTTCAAAACCTTGCTGTGCTATTCTCACCAAAATAAAGCTGTGTATGTGTGTGTGTGTGCTCAGTTGCTGAGTCATATCCAATTATTTTGTGACCCCCTGGACTGTAGCCCGCCAGGCTCCTTTGTTCATGGGATTTCCCAGGCAAGAATACTGGAGTGGGTTGCCATTTCCTTCTTCCCGGGATCTTCCTGACCCAGGGATCAAACCTGCGGCTCCTGTATTGGCAGGCAGATTATTTAACACTACACCACCTAGAAAACCTAATATAAGATCATTACTATTTAAACTGCACAACCCCTAAAATCACCCTACTTAGGATCTAAAAATTCTCAAAATAGTCTTAATTTCCCATATTTTGAGGTCCTACTGTTGAATTCTTCAAAATATCATCAAGCAAAGAATTAATAAAGCTAAAGATATTAGAGGGCTTCCCTGGGGGCTCAGAGGTAGAGAATCTGTCTGGTGATGCACGAGGTGTGGGTTCAATACCTGGGTCAGGAAGGTCCTGTGGAGAAGGAAATGGCAACTGACTCCAAAATTCTTGCCTGGGAAATCCCATGGACAGAGAAGCCTGGTGGGCTACAGTCCTTGGGGTCGCAAAAGAATCGGATACAACTCAGTGACTAGAAAACAACAACAACAAAGTTATTAGAACTCACTATAGAAAAGCAGAACACCATGTTAGCTGTGTCTCAGAAGAGAGGAGCTAGAAGGAAAGACTCATAGAGTTTTGTTTTCTGAGCTCAAGTGATTTTAAGGTGGGTCTTTCAAGGTTTTCCAGGGAGAGGAATAAAATGGGAATGGGCAAAGTTTGTAATAGTTTGGGGTTGGTGGGTGCAGTGAATGAAGTTCTTTAAGTAAGCCTTTATAAGTAAATTGCCATTTGATAAATGAGCTATTTACCCATATAAGCAGATTGTTATCTTAGAAAAAAAAATAAATAAAATTTCCTAAAGCAAACAGTAAAAAAATATTTACTGATTTGCAATCTTATCTTTTCAGAGCAAATATTTATTGGAATAAAGTCAGGTTGGCACACATCATCTCAGTTCTTAGAGCTAATAGCTATGTTTTGTTGCTGTAGAAGGTCCCATTTTTCACTAAAACTCAAATTGGTATTCTCCCTAACAGCAATAGGTCTTTTGCTAGTTCAATACATTATTCTTTTGGTCTTGGAGTAATTAATAATCATCATGAGTTACACTATTAATTTATAGGGAAACATACTTTGACACCTAAGTCAAGTTTAAGTGATCAAAATTTAAATAAGTGACCAACAATTGTTAAAAGAAAAGGCATCTTATGACATAAAATAAAACAAAAATACCATATTAAAAATGAGGGAGCTATATATTTTTAAAGTTCATTACCTAAAAATGTCATCATTGAAATACTTCTACCATTTTAATGGCAAAGTTTAGCTCCTTCATACAGTTGATCCCCAAACAACCCAGGTCTGAACTGTGCAAGTCTAGTTACACATAAATTTTTTTTTGCATACTATACTACTATACATTCCACAATTGAATTCACCACTGTGAATTCACCACTGTGGAACTGAAGATATGGAAAGCTGACTATAAATTTATACTCAGACTTTCAACTGTGTGAGGGTTGTTGTCCCTAATCTCTGCATTGTTCAGGGATCAAGTGTATATATATATATATACTATATATGCCAGCAACCTATAAAGAACATCCAGGGAATCCCATGAATACATCATGAGAAGAGAGGTCTAAGGTTGTGATGTTAATTTTATGTGTCAGCTCGACTGGGCCGAGAAACATCAGATAACTGGTAAAATATACTTTTTTCTGGGTATGTCTGTAAGGGTGTTTGGAGAAGAGATCAACAATTGAATCCGCAATCTGAGTAAAGAAGACCTCCAATCACCAATGCAGGTGAGCATCATCCAACCCAAGGAGAGGCCGAATAGAACAAAATGAAACTGGAAGGGCAAATTCACTCTCTACTTGAGCTGAACACCCAATTTCTCTTGCCCTCAGACACTGGCACTTCTGGTTCTCAGGTCTTCCGATTTAGACCAGTATTTATACCCCCTGGTTCATGGGCCCTGGGATACTCCACAATTATTTTTAATGATTTCCACTCTTGGCTCCCCTGGTTCTCAGGTCTTTGGATTTGGACCAGAACTACACCATCAGTTTTCCGGCACCTTCAACTTGCAAGCCGTAGCTGGAGGGACTTCTCAGTCTTCATACTTATGTGAACCAATCTTTCAAAATAATCTGATAGAATCTCCTTTTGGTTCTGTTACTCTGGAGACCCCTAACTAATAAAATTGTCAAATGAATTTGATAAATGATCATTCTGTTGTAGATCCAGAGTTCACATTAACACATCAATAGAACCGAGAACCTTTAAAGGACAAGTTAAAATTTTACACAGCGTTTCCAAAATATGTTTCACCGCAGAACTCTTTATTTTTATAAGCTTTAACATTTTACAGAACTGGGTTAAATATAATATTGGGGGGAAAATAAATGATCATCTTGAATTTGTTCTTATTTCTGTTACAGAAATACAGAGGCATAGATACAAAGTTTGTATTACAGGTCATACACATACATCACACACACATACAGGTAATACCTACTTAAATACTTCATGACAATTATAATTGTTTTAATAAACAGTTGACTCAGAGCTAAGGATATTCTCTAAAATATGGAATAACACAAAGCCAAATATCTTATTTTTCATGATTTTCATCACTATTGATTTACTTTTGCTCACGTTTTAAAAATATGAAGTTCTATCTGCATTTTATGTTTGTAAGATTCAAGGAAGAACATTTTAGGCCCAATCATTTTTTGAAAGTAAATAATTTGTTTGAAACAGTTATTAAAGTGGCCTGTTTGTATTACTTGCTATTGAATTATATCTTCTAACACTTCAGAATTGAAAACCATGCATTGAAAAATAAAACTCATGGCCTTTTATTACAAACTGTTGTAATGAAAGTAATCAAGATGTTTTCATAGTTTTTGGTACTCAACATCACACAAGTATTTCCAATAATTTTAAAATAAAATTGGAATTGTAGCTCTCATTGGCTATTCCTTAGAACATCAAACCAATAAGAATATTTCAACCTTTTTTTTTGGAAATTATTTCAGATTTTAGGGATGCTAAAGTATTAGCATCTTTGCTTCACAATATGCTCAAACATGGTTTTTAAAAATACCAAAAATGAAGTATTTTGAATTATATATAGGAAAGCACAATGAATTTTGTTTATTGAAATAAGTTTTTTCACAGAGAATGACAAGCGGGCTTTCCTGACATTTTAAATGTGAGAACTATTTTTAATAGGATCAGGTCTGTATTTTTAGAGAGGGTTAATATTATAATGCTCTACAAGTACTATAGTCTTCCCTGATAGCTCAGTTGGTAAAGAATCCACCTGCAATGCAGGAGACCCCAGTTCAATTCCTGGTTTGGGAAGATTCACTGGAGAAGGAATAGGCTACCCACTCCAGTATTCTTGGGCTTCCCTTGTGGCTCAGCTGGTAAAGAATCTGCCTGCAATGCGAGAGACCTGGGTTTGATCCCTGGGTTGGGAAGATCCCCTGGAGAAAGGAAAGGCTACCCACTCCAGTGTTCTGGCTAGGAGAATTCCAGGGACTGTATAGTCCATGAGGTCTGAAAGAGTTGGACAGGACTGAGCGACATTCACTTTCACTACAAGTACTGTGAATTGTATTCTAAAAGAAAAAGGTGAAAATAATAAACAGAAGGACCTAAAATCTTAGCAAAAGCTGCAGCAATTCCATAGGTCTTGATAGCACTGCTTTCGGCACCAAAGTCAGATTTTCAGCTGAGGTTGCCAATATCCTTGCAGAAGCCTCTGTGTAAATGCTAATAAGGTGGCTACTCATTTCTAAAAGGACCTGTAGCTTATCTTTCTAAGAAAGTATTTGTGACAACACAAACAGCAAAGGAAGCTAGTTTACTTCCAGAGTCTTTCAAGAAACTACATGGGAAAAGAAAACACACACACAGAATTTCCTAGTATTAATTGTACCTTATGAACTTAGAATACAAGTTGAATTTTCAACAAAAAAAGGCTCAAAATATTTTAATTGTTCTAGTTTTCCTCTGTGTATCATGCACAAGGATCAGTTCAGTTCAGCTCAGTCGCTCAGTTGTGTCCGACTCTTTGCGACTCCATGGACTGCAGCAGGCCAGGTCTCCCTGTCCATCACCAACTCCCGGAGTTTACCCAAACTCATGTCCATGGAATCGGTGATGCCATCCAACCATCTCATCCTCTGTCGTCCCCTTCTTCTCCTGCTTTCGATCTTTCCCAGCATCAGGGTCTTTGTGTTGCACAAGGATAGCAGGGTGTGGATCTATTTCCAGTTTATCTCAAAGCCTCAGGGCACTCACTAAATTTTTTTCCAGATGGTTTGCTTTTGCCTTTTCCCATTTGAAAAATCTGGGCAGTGACTAATACAGGAGGAGATTTCATTGGAATTTGGATGAGGTTTTTCAAAAAGGCACTTATACACTTGAGAGTTTATAAAAGCTAAAGCAGTGGCTATTTCCCTCCAGGCATAACAGTAACTCATAATTAGTCAACTGTTAATCAAGAAAGACGCTTCGTTCTCAGTCTCCTAAATGAGCTTTGTGCTTTAGGCTCTGTTTTCTTGCCTGTAAAGAAATGTAGAACACAAGGCGCAGAGAGGCAGCAAAGAATTTAGCATTCTCTGATTGGGACGTGAATTACTTTCGTGTGTCCTTTAAAACAATGAATTTGAAGCATTGTAAGAGCACTCTATCAAATTAGAGCAGAGACCAAAAGTATTAAATTGAGTAGAAAAATGACAGGGAGATGCAAAAATATGAAGTTGCTAAAAGCAGGGTGGCTTACAAGGAATACAGGATGTCTATAAACATCGGTGGGCTTCCCTGGTGGCTCAGACTAAAGAATCTGCCTGCAGTGCAGAAAACCTGGGTTCAGTCCCTGGGTTGGGAAGGTCCCCTGGAAGAGGAAATGGCAACCCACTCCAGTATTCTTGCCTGGAGAATCCCCATGGACAGAGGAGCCTGGCGGGCTAGTCTATGTGGTCGCAAAGAGTCGGACACGACTGAGTGAGCACATACACACATAAACACCAGAAATGATAGAGCAAAATTTCTGCTTCTCACTGGCCTTACCCTGCACTCCCCATTTGAAATGGACTTTTAGAACAGAAAGAGATAAATGCCATTGGCCACTTGCATGAAACTGCAAATCTCCAAATCCAGTGTTGACTGGGGAAAAAAAAAAAAAAACAATAACGCACAATCTAAAAGTGCTAGTTATGTTTTTATTGGGGACCTTTCTGAGGACTTCCCAACCCAGGTCGGGAAGATCCCCTGGAGAAGGCAATGGCACCCCACTCCAGTATTCTTGCCTGGAGAATCCCATGGACGGGGGAGCCTGGTGGGCTACAGTCCACGGGGTCGCAAAGAGTTGGACACGACTGAGAGACTTCACTTTTACTTTACTGAGGACTATAGCCTGAGAGACATTCTCTCAGATAGCTCTAAGAAACTGTTTCAAAGAGGTAAGGAAGGAGCCAGAATATATAGACGTTTTTGAAAGAAAAAAAGTAATCAGGTATCAAAAGATTACTGCTTAGCGCACACACACACACACACAAAACCTGACATCTCCTGTTAATAATTTGAGTGCTTTTCTCTGTATGGGAAGATGCAAGAGTCTGGGCTCACCGAATGTATTCCTTTGATATGCATCTTAACTAACCAGGGCCAGAATCTTGCTTTTCTCAATCCTGAATACCCCCCAGGGGCAGCTGCTGTGGCTGATGCCTTGACGGCAGATAACAATCTTTATTTCCTGGATGACAGGTAATATTTTTTGTCCTCACAAGGATCTAACAAGCACAGAATTTTCCTAAAATAAGCTCTAAAAAGAGACCTGCCCTTTGTGTGCTAGCAAAATCAAATCTGAATTTATGGCATCTAAAAGTCATTTAATCTGCAAGAATGACAGGCTACAAAAGAACAGTTTTTGAGTTTGTTTCAATAATTAAGTATTATGTAATAAAAAAGTCACTTATCTTGCACAAAGATAATCTTTTTCTCAAAAATAAAATTTCACAAATAGTCTTGAGTCAAGCTTTTAATTTTTCTTCACAATTTTAGCGGGAAATATTGCTAAAATTATTAAGCATTTCCTGTCTTACTAAACAAAGATAATAATATCTCTGGTACTTAAAAATCATTGTTAAAGGCTGCAGTTATAATATGAGCACTGAAAAAAAACTACTATCCTTGAAGTATGCGAGATCATTACCCCTCAACTAAATGGGTCAAGATTGACTTCTTTTTCTTTATTGTGACGATTTTAATTGTTTTTCTCTTCCTTTTGTCAGTCTATTGCTCTCACTTACTACTCTCCCTCTAGTAAGCTCCTTTCCTTTTCTTTCCCCTGAGCTTTTCCCTTCTAATCTGCAGCTAAAACAAAGCTGTCGTAATGTTCTCTGTATTTAAGGAAACATCATTTGCAGTAACAGGAAAGGACCTAGACATTGTAGTGCTAAGTCAAGTCAGAGAAAGAGGAACATCATATGATATCACTTATACATGGAATCTAAAAAAATGATACATATTTACTTATTTGCAAAACAGAAATAGACTCATAGATACAGAAAACAAATTTGTGGTTACCAAAGGGGAAACGAGGGGAGGCATAAATTAGGAATTAGATTAACAGATATACACTATTACAAGTAAAATAGATTAAAGAAAATAAGGATCTACTGTATAGCACAGGAAATTATATCCAATATCTTATAATAACCTATAATGGAAAAGAATATGAAGAGGACATATATATTTGTGTGTGCGTGTGTGTGTGTATCTACAAAACTGAGTCTTTTGCTGTACCCCTGAAACATAAATCAATTATACTTCAATTTAAAAATAATAAAATTAATAGCAATGAAAACAAATAAAATCATATGATATGAATGAAGAGCTGAGAAGTATATATATATATACATACATGTATATATATGTGTGTGTGTGTGTGTGTGGGTGGGTGTGTGTATTTGACTTGTTTTTTAGAGGAAAAACTGGTTTACCTGGCATATGGTAAGTTCCCATAAATATCATGAATATTTATTGAATAAATACATGATATGATAATACTTATATATATATTGCTTGCCATAAGTAGACAGTTTTAACTAGAAAATAATCATAGAAGCTCCTTATTATTTTTATTATAGCATTCATGTTAAGTATAATACATAACCAGGATTTTCTCTATTCAAGTCTTTGTCAAAGATTGGAGGTATTTTTTCTGCCTTATTTTTTCTGAATTCTCTTCTACTTCTTTCTAAGCTATCTTTTCATCCGAACTTTCCATTCCTAGTGTCCCTTCACCAAATGTTCTTTGCAATTAAAAGCAAAAATAAAAACCTTAAAATGGGATTACTGTTTTAATACAGGCCGCAAACGTTCCATGTGGTAAGCAACAATTCCTTCCTTGTGCCCAAGTGCCCTGATCTACAAATACCCAGGAGGCTGACTGTAATAACACCTCAGTGTAGGTGGTGGTGTTTATTAAGACATCACATGGAAAACAGATGGTTACAACCTAATCTCCCGTGACTGCTCCACATGGCCTTGTCATCACCAACAACATGGTGTCATTAATCTTACTTTGTGAACCAACTGCAGAGCATCCCATTTCTGGTACACTTACTTATTCACTGAATTTTTCAGTTTCTTAGACGAAAATCACAAATATATTCACAATAAACAACATACACTTGAAAAAACTTGAGGCTTAGAGATTTCTGTGTTATATCAAAGTCAAAAGTTGAGAAAAATTGTCCTGTCTTTATACTTTAATCAGGAAGGCATCAATTGGACACATTTTTTAAAAGTCCAGTCAGAGATGCTTCTCAAAATTAGAGAGAAGGAACAATGCACAACCCCCCATATTTGGAGACAGATTAATCTCACTTATTTTTCCTTATCTTTTATTAGAGAAAACTGGCTTACCTGGCAAGTAGAAAGTACTCACAAATACTTATTGAGTGAATGAGTTATTTGCTGACATTTTTCAAAATTTTCAGAAGCTGTGTTTTCACCGGGGGAGTGTCAGAGATTTGCTAACAATCAAGGACTGAGACCTCAACACTCTTATCTACAACGCCAAGATCAGGGGCCTTGATACTGCCATGCTAGGGCTTAGTTCCCTGATGAAATAAACAAACAATCACCGACATCATTGACAGAGCAAGTCCATTTACCTTAACTGGCTTTGCCCTGTCAATTCTTTACATCTCCCTCTAAAGCAGTGTTTAATTTATTCTTTCTAAATCCTGGTGGAGTTAGGATGCAGCGACTAGAGGACACTCTCCAGCAAGCAAGACTCTCATGCTTCCTGATGTTGACTCAGCTGCTGTTCCACGGAGTGAAAATAAGTGGAGCTCAGGGGGCTGGGAGCGCACAGGGGAGTGCTGAGCAGGGTCTCTTCTTCCAAAATGTATGCGAGTCATTCATCAAGGTACAGATTACAACAAAGTTAACTGATCGCATTTCTGTCATTATTTACTAACCCTTAAACATTCGTTGAGTGTTTCGCCAGCTTTTTTCATAATCTAGATCTCCTAGATCAAGCCTGTTTCTCCTAGCACATACTCCTTTCGTCTTTTAAAATGGCAATTTACTGCTGTGACTTGCTCCTTGATTTTTGGCTTCCTACATATTAGGCAAGAGGAAGGAAAGAGGAAAACTGAATCCAACTCCTTTCCTTCTAACCTACACATTCTTTTCTTCCTTAGAATCCTGCTTCAAAAGGTCTCTTGACTCTTACATCTTCTTTTTCTTCTACAAAAGAAATAGATATCTCATGCTTCTTTTGTTAAAGGACTGGAGCAGATGATACATAATATGCAAAGACCAACCATCATTCAGATGGGAAAAAATTTAATTTTTGCATACACAAATTTAAAATTAATGCATTTAGCTAATAAAGAGGAATGCTTTGCGTTTCAAGTATATAATTAGGATGCATACTTTTTTCTCTAAAACAATCTGAGACAACCCCTTTTGCCTCTTCTAGGTTAGATTATCCTCTGATGGAAAAGAAGAGAGTCATAGGAACACTTAAAATGATAATTGAATAGTAAAATAAGTTTAATCCAGATGAGAAATGTCTTCCCTCTTCACTCAGTTCTGAAGGAGAAAAACTTCAAGGTTTCTTTAGTTATAGATACAAAAATCTTACTTTCAGCTACATTTATTTTTCCCATCCCAGAAACAAGGAGGGGGGCCTATAAGAAGAGGTAAAGGGCCTTTTGGTAAAGAGCTATATACAGTGATCAATAATCAGTGATCCTTACTTAAGTAAACATCTCAGCCATCAACTTACATGCAACACCCCATTTTCTGCTCATCCAGCCACTATTCTGTATTCTCTGTTTCCAAGAGTCATTTTAATCACTTGGTGTAATGATGCTAAGGGCTCCTTTAAGACCTCTAGAAACCCTAAATACTATAAAAAGAACATTACCCCATATGCATTTAAACCAAGACTAGTACTAAACTATAAAATAAATCTTAGAGATTACAAGAAGTTTCTGATTTTTCCCACAGTTACTTTGACTTTTTTTTAATATCACATATACAATTATTTTGAGAACAGATTTGGTATTCTTGTTTCCTGAGCCCTACACACAATCCTGACTCGTCTGTTGGGGGTTTCAGAGTGACAACACCTCAAACATTAACTCTAATAGCACCAGACTCCAGCAGTTAATCTCTGTTTCCTCTCTCCCCATCTTCTTGAGTACTTTAATTAGCAATCATTTTAGTAGAAACATTCAAATTATCTAAATATAATCATATCTTGCTATTCACATGGAAAGGAATTGTGTGCCACTGAATAATGATGGTCCCAAACACACCATGCAAACCGCATCCCTTAGGCCTTTCTGTCACTCCACTGCTGCCTTGGAAACCAGTACAATGGAGACAGAGTGAGCCTTGGGTTGCGCTAGTCACAGTAGAGTAGCAGAGCTTCCATATATATCAGCAGTTCCCCTGCTGCTGGCAGCACAGGCAATGGTGATACTCCCCACATGTGTGTGACCCTGAAATTTCTCAGAGACAAACGGTGGGGAAGGCACTGTCCACCTCACTACACAAAATCTCCTTCCTACTGTATTTATTTGGTATGAAAAATCACAAAATATCATCGAAAGGTAGGATCTGAAATTTCATCTGGTCCAATCCATACATTTATTAATGCATAAAATGTATTCATTATTCAAATAACATATTTATAGTATTACAAGGGTTAGAAACATCATCAAGCAAAATGAGGAAACGTAAGGTTGCCCTGGATTTCAGCTGCTGGATATATTTCCTTTTAACATTTTGACAATGTGGAGAACACCCCTTGGTAATAGTGACTATACGACCCTCTGTCCTAGCAACTACCCGAACAGCCGTATTCAGCAGTAACAGCTCACTGAGAGAATGACCAAAGGAGCGAATTGTTAAAATGGAGAACAAGCCTGAAAACCCCTGAGAAGGCAAAACTAGCTAAGCCACAGAAACAAAATTTAATCTTGCTTAGTCCATGAGTGTAAATAAAATTTAACTTAGGTTATTCCTTATCAATGCCCCTGAGAGTCATAAAGCCTAAGTTGTCTTCCTAACATAATGTAAAATAATCTCTTTTAACCAATTCCCTGCTATCTTGAAACCCCCATTGAAATAATAAATCATTATAAAAGGGAAACAACTTCATCATTCTCTTTATCTGTTCAGTCATTTAGTCATGTCTGACTTTTCATGACCGCATGGACTGCAACACGCCAGGCTTCCCTGTCTCTCACCAACTCCCAGAGCTTACTCAAACTCACGTCCATTGAGTCAGTGATGCCATCCAATCATCTTGTCCTCTGTCCTCCCCTTCTCCTCCTGCCTTCAATCTTTCCCAGCATCAGGATCTTTTCTAATGAGTTGGCTCTTGGCATCAGGTCTCTTGTGGGAACTCCTAAACCACAACTAGTTGCTGAACAGTCACGGACAGGAGAATGTTGGATCCCACCAAAAACAGATACCCCACGTCCAAGGGCAAAGAAAAGACGAAGCACCAAGAAGATGGTAGGAGGGACAAAATCACATTTAGAGTCAAACCCCATACTCATCAGAGACCCTTGGAGGGCTCAAACAAAACCTTGTGTGCACCAGGACCCAGGGACCCCACAAAAGACTGAGCCAGACATGCCTTTGAGTGTTTCAGTGTCTCCTGAGGAGGCATGGGTCAGCAGTGGCCTGCCGCAGGGGACAGGAGCTCTGGCTGTAGCAGACCTGGGAGGAGCTGTGTGTGGCATAAATCCTCTTGGAGGAGGTCACCATTAGCCCCACCACAGAGCCACTGAGCAGACGACCCACAAACTGGAGAGCAATTATACCAAAGAAATTTTCGCACTGTTGCAAAAGTTCTAGGGCCCACAACAGATTTCCCAACCTGAGGATCCAGCAAAGGAACTGAGAAGCCCCAGGGAACTTGAAGGTCAGTGAGATTTGATTACAGAACTTCCACAGGACTGGGGAAACAGACTGCTGAAGGGCACAAACAAAACCTTGTGTGCACCAGGACCCAGGAGAAAGGAGCAGTGACCCCACAAAAGACTGAGCCAGACTTGCCTGTGAGTGTCCAGGGGTCTCCAGCAGAGTCACGGGTCGACAGTGGCCTGCCGAGGAGTATAGGCACTGAATGCCACAGTCCCGGGAGCCATGGCATGCTAGCATAAGTCCTTTTGATGGAGGTCACCATTACTGCCTTTACCTCTATCATAGTTTGGCCTCAGACCAAACTATAGGGAGAGAACACAGCCCTACCCATCGGCAGAAAACTTAATTAAAGATTTACTGAGCATGGGCCTGCCCATTAGAGCAACATCTACACTCCGCCACAGCCAGTTCCTCCCATCAGGAAGCTTTCACAAGCCTCTTATCCTCATCCATCAGAGGACAGACAGAATGAAAACCACAATCATGAAAAACTAACCAAACTGATCACAAGGATCACAGACTTGTCTAATTCAGTGAAACTATGAGTCATTCCATGTAGACAGAGCCACCCAAGATGGATGGATCAAGGTGGTGAGTTCTGGCAAAACATGGTCCACTGGAGAAGGGAATGGCAAACCACTTCAGTATTCTTGTCTTGAGAACCCCATGAACAGTATGAAAAAGCAAAAAGATAGGACACTGCAAGATAACTCCCCAGGTCAGTAGGTGGCCAATATGCTACTGGAGAAGAGTGGAGAAATAGCTCCAGAAAGAATGAAGAGGCTGAGTCAAAGCAAAAACAACACCCAGTTGTGGATGTGACTGGTGATGGAAGTAGAGTCTGATGCTGTAAAGAACAATATTGCATGGGAACTTGGAATGTTAGGTCCATGAATCAAGGTAAATAGGAAGTGGATCAAACAGGAGATGGCAAGAGTGAACACCGACATTTTGGGAATCAGTGAACTAAAATGGACAAGAATGGGTGAATTTAATTCAGATGACCATTATATCTACTACTGTGGGCAAGAATCCCTTAGAAGAAGTAGCCCTCATAGTCAACAAAAGAGTCCGAAATGCAGTACTTGGGTGCAACCTCAAGGAACACAGAAGGATCTCTGTTTCCAAGGCCTGTTCCAATGATCTCTGTTCGCTATTCTCTTTATAAGCCATCCTATAATATCATGGCCTCTAAGCTTCATACCACTTTCAGGTTTAAAGTCCCCTTATTCACCAGGAATATGTTTCTCACTCAATAAAATATTTATATCAAGTGAAGCTCTCTACATTTTCTTCTGGACACTGTGTGCATGTGTGTGTGTATTTGTGTGTATACATATAACAGTTTAGATATGTAAAATGCAACCATATATATGTATGTTTCTTTTCCTCAAAATGGGATCATATTATATATTCTACTTTTTAAACCACTTAATCCCAGCTCTGCCACTTACGAGCTATGTGCTAAATTACCTAATTTCTCTACATTTTAATTTCTTCATCTATAAAATAGGCATTAAAAATAATCCTTATCTCATAGGGTTGTTATAAAATTAAATAAATTAGTGTGTGTGAATTGCTTATAATAGTAACCAATAAATATTAATGATTATCACCCTACAATCATATTGGTCATATAAGCTATATCCAGTAAATCCTTTCATATGCCAGATGAGAATTCTAAACCCAAAGAGGTTAATTGCCTTGACAATTTGGACAGCATCTGGCAGAACCAGGATGCCAGGACATGTCTCAGTACTGGTTTCTTCCTGTAACTAACAGAACAGCTTTGTAACAAGAACTAACATGCAAAGTGCTTCCTAGATGCAATGGTCTGTGCCGGGAACTTTAAAACCATTACTTCATGCAATCCTGGCAAATAACCTTACAAAGGAAGTTGCTGTTATGATTCTAATTTTATCCATGAAGAAACCAGGACACAAGCAAAGTACAAATTACCAAATTTTCCCAAGGTGTCACAACTGAGTGATAAATCCACATGTGAGTCCAGGTTTTCTAGCTCCAAAGCCCTTGCCTTGAAACACTAACCTATGCCATATCACACGAGAATTTCAACAGAACAAATGTGCATTCTGAGTCACTCAGTCTTGTCTGACTCTTTGCAACTCCATGGACTAGTCTGTTAGGCTCCTCTGTTTAGAATTTTCCAGGCAAGAGTAGTGGAATGGGTTGCCATTTCTTACTCCAGGAGATCTTTCCAATCCAGAGATAGAATCTGCATCTCCTGATTCTCCTGCATTAACAGGCAATTTCTTTGCCACTGAGCACTTGAGAAGAACAAAGGTGATGCACCCATAAGTCTCCAAAGGTCAATAAGATTATAAAGATCATTAAGAGAGCATATTTCCCTAATCACCTAATTTATTCATTATAAAAGATTTTAAGCACACAAAGAATACAATGGCTTGACATTCTAAAATATAACTCAATTCACCACAGGTACTTATATTCCTACTCTCTGCCTCACAGTTTCTCAGGCATATTTAGAGCATGAAAACCCACTTCTGTGCCCATAGCTCACTAAGTTCAACTTCTATTTTTCTTGTAAAAAAAAAAAAAATCCAGTTGTTTTCAGGTGGGTTTTGAAAACTGCTTCAGTAACAAGAGTAGAACTTTGGGATCTCAGGTTCTTCTCAAATGGATGGGGAGGGATTAGGGTATTTGTCAGGCTTAAGCTTGCTGTGTTCTCTGGAGTCTGTGGGATATATTTTCAACAATGTAGGAAAGAGCAGGCATGCTGAAAAATGTTGAATAGATTTGTTTATGAGCCAGGACAGAAGGTCATATTTCACCTTTTGAACAGGAAAAATCCCAGGCAGTCTTTTGTGTTGAAATATGAAATTATTCCCTCCTTTCAATCCTCTGCTGCTTTCATATATTGCTCACTTGTGTTTCATAGTGAGTCATCGAAGGCTTGTCTTGCTTCATTGTAACCACCTGCCTTCTCATCAGCTCACTTGATGAAAACTTCAAGTCAAACTACAATATATGTTTTACTGATTTTTGTGTCCAGACAAAAGCCTTCAAATGAATGTTGGAAAACTACAGCCACATGTTTCACCCACACAAAAAAAAAGAAACTCAAAATCTGAACACTCAACGGGAAAACTGGCCTTTTATGTATAGAATTCTACATGTTCATTTCATAGGCCAGTTGCAAAAAGTTTACATAATATTTTATCTTCATATGAATGCTTCTCTTCTTTCTTTGATTGTAAGTTTTTGCCCAAGGAAGCTTCCAATAGAAGATGTCAATATTCTTTAGAACACTGTGGGTAAGTAATGATAAATCGAAGGAAGAAAAGTGAATAATAAGGATATGCAAAATAAATAAAATTAACAATCTACTGTTTCATACATTGACTTACTCAATTACTACAGAATCCACTAGCAATAACTCTGAGGCTTAAGAGGTTAAGAACTTGCTGGAGCAGATCACAAAGGTAAGTCAGACAGATCAGAGGCAGGTAATATTAAAAGTATTCTTTCCAACTGTGAAGACTAAATAAATTCAACCAGATATTTAAATGTCTGGTACAATGATGGACATAAAAGATGCCATATGAAAATTAATTGACTTTTCCTTTACCTTTACCTTCAGGGAATTCATAGAATTCTTTGTAAAGCCAGCGAACAATGTGAATGTTTTTCCTGATAGATACTTAGAACCATTTGCATCTCAGAACTTCACTGTGGAAGGGTAGGAGACACCGGCTTCCCAAATTCATCCAGAGATAAGAACAAACTCTCTTCAGGAAGCCTTCCCCCAACTAATACTATGCTTTCCATATCCCTGTTATGAAAATTAACATTCTCATATCAAGCTGAAAGGAGTCTCCATAATCTGTAAAACACTCAGAAACAGCGAAGTGTGCTAACAATGTTGGTACATTACGTTACAGACTGTCCTGACACTCAATTAAATCCAATAATTACCAAGTCGCAAATCACTAATTAAGTTGTACTGATGTTATTATCAAAATTATTTTTAGTACTGAGTCCAAGATTCTGAGAGTACTTTGTTTATATTTTATTCTTATATATACTTACAAATGTGTCTTTCTGGTCTTATCTTTTAAATAATTCATTTAAACATTAAGATGGTCAATGATCAGATCAACTTCATTGCTCTCTTTTATCATTAGATTCAATAAATCATGTGAGTTTAAAAAACAAAGAGATCGAAGAGACATTTAGGGAACATTTAGGAACATTTGAGTCTGTATGTGTACACAGGTACTGATAAAAAATTAACTTGGAGCTCTTCAGCTCTCAAAAGACTTAAAATTGCCAATGAAACAAACAAACAAAAAATCTCAACAGCTTGTTTACAGTTGTCCATAGCTAATAGCTTGAATATAGATTTTGGACCCAAATATATTTAAAGCTTTGGTTGGGATCCTACAGTCGAGTCCACACAGCTGTAGGGGTACCTTGCAAATCTGAGTGATTAGAACATTGTTTTAGCCAAGTCGTTAGGGCTTTCCAGGTGGAAGAGTGGATTGGCACACCTACAAATCAGGAGATGCAAGAGATGTGGGTTTGATCCCTAAGTCACGAAGATGCCCTGGAATAAGAAACGGCAACCCACTCCAGTATTCTTGCCTGGAAAAGGGGCATGGGGTCTACAGTTCATGGGGTCACCCAGTGTCAGACATTACTGAGCACACACGCACCAAAGAGAGTCATAAGGATGATTCTAGCTCCAACCTTGAAACCAACTGTGTGATGCTGAGTAAATCGGCTAACCTTTCTAAACATCCATTCTCTCACCTGTAAAGCAAGAAAGTTTTAAAGAAGGTCTTAATTCCCTTTTCTGTCAAAATTATGGTTATTATGTGTAGGAAGCTCTATAAAATGTAAGTTGGAGGAAATAAGCTGAAGGTGACTATCACAGCGTATTGTATGCCTTTTAGCTGATTTTATCAGTAATGGTCTGATAAATTGAGTGGTAAAGGGATGAGGAAAGTTCTGATTTACAGCATTCACTGATTTCCATGGTGTAACTATTCCCACCTTTGCCAAAGTTCAAGCTCTCTATGCAATGTCACTAGATACAAAGTTGGGAAGACCGGAGCATATCTAGCCCTCAGGAACTGGTACAAGCAGGTTCCAGCACACATATGACTACATTCTCCTGATCTAAAGCTAGTCTCAAGCTATAGATGACAAATATCCATGATCACTTTAAAATGATGCCTTAATAACAAAGCAAACCAGAACTTTTTTGAGGAAAATTTTCCTATTTGGATGAGAAGATACACAGTATGCATTTGTTCTGGCCTTGGGGAAATAAAAGTGCAAATTAATATTCCTCAATGAAATGCACAAAACACATCTCAGTTTTGCTTAAAGCTAAAGTAGGTTGCAAGTTTGCAAATTCTCATTTAACACAGCTCAAGTGAGACCTTTTATTCATATAGGCTGGAAATCTCTCTCCTTTTTCAGTTTAAAATTTTCTTTTTTTTTTTAAACTTTCTATTTTGTGTTGGGGTATAGAAGATTACAAACAATGTTGTGACAGTTTCAGGTGAACATCTAAGAGACAGTCCCATATACACATGTATCAATTCTCCCCAAACTCCCCCTCCAGCCCAGGTCATCATACAACATTGAGCAGAGTTTCATGTACACAGTAGGTCCTTGTTGGTTATCCATTTTAAACATAGCAGTGTGTGCATGTTCATCCTAAACTCTCCAACTATCTCTTCCCCCCATCCTCCCCTATAGCAACAAGTTCATTCTCTAAGTCTGAGAATCTCTTTCTGCTTTGTAAGTTAATTTCTATCATTTCTTTTTAGATTTCACATATAAGGGATGTCATATTTCTCCTTCTCTGTCTGACTTACTTCACTCATTGTGACACTCTCTAGGTCCATCCATGTTGCTACAAATGGCATTATTTCACTCTTTTTATTGGCTGCATAATATTCCATTATATACGTGTAACACATCTTCTTTATCCATTCTTCTGTTAATGGACATTTAGGTTGCTTCCATGTCTTGGCTATTGTAAACAGTGCTACAATAAAGATTGGGGTGGATGTATCTGTTAGAACCATACTTTTCTCCAGATACCTGCCCAGGAGTGGGATTTCAGGGTCATATGGTAGCTCTATTTTTAGTTCTTAAAGGAACCGCCATACAGTTCTCCATAGGGACCATGCCAATTTACATTCCCATCAACAGTATTGGTGGGTTCCCTTCTCTCCACACCTTCTCCAGCATTTATTGTTTGTTAATTTTTTGATAATAGCCATTCTGGTAGATGTGAGGTGGTATATCACTGTAGTTTCGATTTGTATTTCTCTAATAATTAGCAATGTTGAACATCTTTCCATGTGCCTCTTGGCCATCTGTATGTCTTCTTTGGAGAAATGTTTATTTAGGTTTTCAGACCATTTTTTAAGTGGGTTGTTTATTTTGATGCTGTTAGCAACGTGAACTGTTTGTAAATTTTGGAGACTAAACCCTTGTCAGTCACATCAATTACAAGTATTTTCTCCCAATCTATGAGTTGTCTTTTCATTTTGTTTATTGTTTCTTTTGCTGTGAGAAAGCTTTTGAATTTAAGTAGGTTCCATTTGTTTTTGTTTCCATTATTCTGGGAGACAGTTCAAAACACGATTGCTGCAATTTATGTCAGAGGGTGTTCTGCCTGTGTTGTCCTCTAGGAGTTTTTATAGTGTCTGGACTCACATTCAGGTCATTTTGAGTTTATTTTTGTGTATGGTCTTGAGGAATGATCTAATTTCATTTTTTTACATGTAGTTGTTCAGTTTTCCCAGCACCATGTATTAAAGAGACTGTCTTTCCAATGTTGTATAGTCATGCCTCCTCTGCCACAAATTAATTGGCCATCAGTGCATGGGTTTATTTCTGAGTTTTCTATCCTGTTTCAAAGATCTGTATTTCTATTTTTGTGCCAGTAACATACTATTTTGATGACTGTAGCTTTGTAGTATAGTTTAAAGCCAGGAACCCTGATTCCTCCAGCTCTGATTTTCTTTCTCAAGATTGCTTTTGGCTATTCAAGGTCTTTTGTGTCTTAGGCTAGAAATAGCTCTTAATGTGCTACATTTACACAAAATAAAGGTGAGGAACAACTTAAAGTTAGAGAAGTCTCATTCAAATAATTCAACTGAACACATTCACAAACCTACAGAAAAGAATTCTTCCTTTCTTAAATGCATCACTCAAAAATATCTTCTGTATTAAAATACCTTACCAGACTAATATTTAAAGTTTCATTTAAAATTTCTGTGGGAGAGGGAGGGGGGAATGATTTGGGAGAATGGCATTAAAACATGTATAATATCATATAAAAATAAAATAAAACAAAATTTCATTTAAAATAAAGCCAGAAAGCCTTGAAGAGGGATCTCTCACATATGTACCATCCATTGCAGCTCACTTTACATATTCCAGCAAGAAGAAGATTTTTTTCCTTGCCCAACAAAAGCCCAGTCAATAATAAGTTGACAGAACTCAGTCAATAAGTAACCACAACCCCAAACTCTTGCTCTCCTCCAAAGAACTTTCATTCAGAACAGTCCCTCTTGACTTCCTCCTTTTCTCTATAAAATAATGTGTCCTCTCTTTGTTCTGTGGACTTGCTTATGCTTTGCCATAGTTTGCATGTCCCAATTTGTAATTTCTCTGTTCTTTCTAAACAAACTCAACTTTTCTAATTAAATCACTTACCTTTTTGTTTTAAAGATTAACATTACTTTAATGTTTTGAGTCTGAAGTAAGACCCAAAGGAGACAAATTCCCTAAGGAATAAACAATCCCTAGTACCATTGGGGTACCCACCTGAGAAATTGAAGAAGATACACAAAAATGGAAAGATATTCCATGCTTATGGATTGAAAGAATTGATATTGTTTAAAATATCCATACTGGGGCTTCCCTAGTGGCTCAGCAGTAAATACTCCATCTGCCGATGCTGGAGACACAGTTTCAATCCCTGGGTCAGGAAGATCCCACATGCTGCATGGCAACTAAGCCCATGCACCACAACTATTGAGTCTGTGCTCCAGAGCCTCTGCTTTGCAACTGCGGAGGCCACATGCTGTAACTATGGAAGCCTGCACATCTTAGAGCCCATGCTCCACAACAAGAGAAGTCACTACAATAAGTCCACATACTGCAACTAGAGAGTAACTCCCATTTGCTGAAACTAGAGAAAAGCCCATGCAACAACGAATACCTAGCACAGCTATAAATAAATAAACTATTTTTTAAATGAATCTTACTTTAAAAAAAAAGTCCATACTACCCAAAGCAATGTACAGACCTGATGCACTATCTATCCCTATTGATGCTGAAGGCATATTTCACAGAACTAAAATAAATGATTCCAAAATGTCTATGGAATCACCAAAACCCCTAAATAGACAAAACAATCTTGAGAAAGAAGGACAAAGCTGCAGGTATCACATTCCCCAATTCCAAAGTATACTAACAGTTACAATAATTAAAACCTTACAGTCCTGGTACAAAATGGGACACATAGACCAATGGAACAGAACTGAGAGCCCAGAAATAAACCCACACGTATATGGACAATTATTCAACAACAAAGGAACAAAGAACAAACGAAGCGAAATGGACAGTCTCTCCAACAAACAGGTATTGGGGAAACTGGACAGCCAAATGCAGAATAATGAAATTAGACCACTATCTTACAACATACACAAAAATTAAATAAAAATAGATTAAAGATTTAAATGAAAGATCCAAAACAATTAAACTTATGGAAGAAACCATAGGAAGTAACCTATGATTTCAATTTTAGCAATGTTTTGTAGCTCTGACTCCAAAGGCAAGGGAAACAAAAGCAAAAATAAAGCAGGACTACACCAAAATTAAAAGTTTTGGCACAGTGAAGGAAACTGTCATCAAAACAAAAAAGCCACCTACTGAATTTGTGAAGATGTTTGCAAACTATATATTCAATAATTTTTGGCTAATATCCAAAATGCTTTCTTTAAACTCATAAAATTAAACAAAAAAGTCAACTTGATTTAAAAAAAAATGGCAGAGAATCTGAGTAGATATTTTTCTAAAGAAGATATACAGATGGCCAACAGGCACATTAGAAGGTATTCAGTATCACTTACATTCAGTTCAGTTCAGATCAGTCGCTCAGTCGTGTCCGACTCTTTGCAACCCCATGAACTGCAGCACGCCAGGCCTCCTCGTCCGTCACCAACTCTCAGAGTTCACTCAAACTCACATCCATCAAGTTGGTGATGCCATCCAGCCATCTCATCCTCTGTCATCCCCTTCTCCTCCTGCCCCAATCCCTCTCAGCATCAGACTCTTTTCCAATGAGTCAACTCTTCACATGAGGTGGCCAAAGTACTGGAGTTTCAGCTTCAGCATCATTCCTTCCAAAGAAATCCCAGGGCTGATCTCCTTTAGAATGGACTGGTTGGATCTCCTTGCAGTCCAAGGGACTCTCAAGAGTCTTCCAACAACACAGTTCAAAAGCATCAATTCTTTGGTGCTCAGCTTTCTTCACATTCCAACTCTCACATCCATACATGACCACTGGAAAAACCATAGCCTTGACCAGACGGACCTTTGTTGGCAAAGTAATGTCTCTGCTTTTGAATATGCTATCTAGGCTGGTCATAACTTTCCTTCCAAGGAGTAAGCGTCTTTTAATTTCATGGCTGCAATCACCATCTGCAATGATTTTGGAGCCCAGAAAAATGAAGTCTGACACTGTTTCCACTGTTTCCCCATCTATTTCCCATGAAGTTATGGGACCAGATGTCATGATGTTAGTTTTCTAAATGTTGAGCTTTAAGCCAACTTTTTCAGTCTCCTCTTTCACCTTCATCAAGAGGCTTTTTAGTTCCTCTTCACTTTCTGCCATAACGGTGGTGTCATCTGCATATCTGAGGCTATTTATATTTCTCCCGACAATCTTGATTCCAGCTTGTGCTTCTTCCAGCCCAGCGTTTCTCATGATGTACTAGGGAAATGTAAATCAAAGCCATTATGAATATAAACTCATACTTGTTAGAATGGTTTTTATTGAAAAGACAACAAATAACAAATACTGGAGAGGATGTGGTTAAAGGGAGCCCTCATACACTGTTGGTGGGGTTATAAATTGGGTGAGCCACTATGGAAAACAGTATGGAGGGTCCTCAAAAAAATTATCAGTAGGAAAGAATGACCATATGACCTATCTATTCCACTTTGAGGTATTTATATGAAGAATACAAAAACATTAATTCAAAAAGATATATGGACCCCTACGTTCATCATGGCATTATTTACAACAGCCAAAATAGGGGGAAAAGCCCAAGTTACCATTAACAGATGAACAGATAAAGATGAAGTGGTATATATACAATGGAATACTTGTTGTTCAGTTGTTAAGTCATGTCTGACTCCTTGTGACTCCATGAACTGCAGCACATCAGGCTTCTCTGTTCATCATTATCTCTGTTTCCTCAAACTCATGTCCATTGTGTCAGTGATGCCATCCAACCACTTCATCCTTCTGTTGTCCCGAGTTCCTCTTGCCCTCAATTTTTCCAAGCATCAGGGTCTTTTCCAATGAGTCAGTTCTTTGCATCAGGTGGCCAAAGTACTAGAGCTTCAGCTTCAGCATCAGCCCTTCCAATGAATATTCAGGAGTGATTTTCTTTAGGATTGTCTGGGTTGATCTCCTTGCTGTCCAAGGGACTCTCAAGAGTCTTCTCCAGCACCACAGTTGAAAAGCATAAATTCTTTGGTGTTCAGTCTTCTTTATGGTCCAACTCTCACACGACTACTGGAAAAATCATAGCTTTGACTATAATGGAACTTTGTCGGCAAAGTGACGTCTCTGCTTTTTAAAACACTGCCTAGGTTTTACATAGCTATTCTTCCAAGAAGCAAGTGTCTTTTAATTTTGTGGTGGTAGTCACCGTCTGCATTGATTTTAGAGCCCAAGAAAATGAAATCTGACACTGTTGCACATTTTCCTTATCTATTTGCCTTATTTATCTATTTTTCTTATCTATTTTAAACCAACTTTTTCACTCTCCTTTTTCTCTTTCATCAAGAGGCTCTTCACTTTCTCCTCATTTTCTGCCATTAAAGTGGTATCATCTGCATATCTGAGGTTGTTGATATTTCTCCTGGCAATCTTGATTCCAGCTTGTGATTCCTCTTGCCTAGCATTTCACACGTACTCTTACTCACATGTAAGTTAAATAAGCAGAGTGACAATATACAGCCTTGATGTACTCCTTCCCAATTTTGAATCAGCCCATTGTTTTATGTCCAGTTCTAACTGTTGCTTCTTGACCTGCATACTGGTTTCTCAGGAGGCAGGCAAGGTGGTCTGGTATGCCCATCTCTTTAAGAATATTACACAGTTTGTTGTGATCCACATAGTCTAGGACGCTAGCATAGTCAATGAACCAGAAATAGATGGGTTTGGGGTGTTTTTTTTATTTGGAACTCCCTTGCTTTTTGTATGATCTAGTATATGTTGACAATCTGATCTCTGGTTCCCTGCCTTTTCCAGATTGTACATCTGGAAGTTCTTGGTTCACATACTGCTGAAGCCTACTTTGAAGGATTTCGAGCGAAATCTGCTGGCATGGTAAATGAGTACAATTGTATGTTAATTTAAACATTCTTTGTCCTTGGTTTTCTTTGGGGTTGGAATGAAAACTTATCTTTTCCTGTCATGAGTTTTCCAAATTTGCTGGTGTATTGAGTGCAGCATTTTAACAGCATCATCTTTTAAGACTTGAAATAGCGCAACTGGAATTCCATCACCTCCACCAGCTGTGTTCGTAGTAATGCTTGCTAAGGCCCATTTGACTTCACATTTCAGGATGTCTGGCTCTAGGTGAGTGACCACATTATTCTGGTTAACAAGGCAATGGCACCCCACTCCCGTACTCTTGCCTGGAAAATCCCATGGACGGAGGAGCCTGGTGGGCTACAGTCCATGGGGTCGCTAAGAGTCGGACACGACGAGCGACTTCACTTTGACTTTTCACTTTCATGCATTGGAGAAGGAAATGGCAACCCACTCCAGTGTTCTTGCCTGGAGAATCCCAGGGACGGCAGAGCCTGGTGGGCTGCCGTCTATGGGGTCGCACAGAGTCGGACACAACTGACACGACTTAGCAGCAGCAGCAGCAGCAGGTCATTAAGGGAGAAGGCAATAGCACCCCACTCCAGTACTCTTGCCTGGAAAATCACATGGATGGAAGAGCCTGGAAGACTGCAGTCCATGGGGTCGCTGAGGGTCGGACACAACTGAGCGACTTCACTTTCACTTTTCACTTTCATGCACTGGAGAAGGAAATGGCAACCCACTCCAGTGTTCTTGCCTGGAGAATCCCAGGGATGGGGGAGCCTGGTGGGCTGCCGTCTATGGGGTCGCACAGAGTCGGACACGACTGAAGTGACTTAGCAACAGCTGCAGGTCATTAAGAGCTTTTTTGTACACTTCTGTGTATTTTTGCCACCTTTTCTTAATCTCTTCTGCTTCTGTTAAGTCCTTGCCATTTTTGACCTTTATTGTGCCTATCTTTGCATGAAATGTTCCCTTGGTAAATCCAATTTTCTTGAAGAGATCTCTAGTCTTTCCCATTCTATTGTCTTTCTCTATTTCTCTGCATTGGTCACTTAAGAAGGCTTTCTTATCCTTTCCATCCTTTTAATGGCTTACTGCTGCTAAGTCACTTCAGTCGTGTCCGACTCCGTGCGACCCCATGGACGGCAGCCCACCAGGCTCCCCCGTCCCTGGGATTCTCTAGGCAGGAACACTGGAGTGGGTTGCCATTTCCTTCTCCAATGCATGAAAGTGAAAAGTGAAAGGAAAGTCACTCAGTCGTGTCTGACTCTAGCGAACCCCTGGACTGCAGCCTACCAGGCTCCTCTGTCCATGGGATTTTCCAGGCAAGAGTACTGGAGTGGGGTGCCATCGCCTAGTTAGCCATTAAAAGGATGGAATCTTGCCATTTGCAACAATATAGATGCTAAGAGAAATAAGTCAGACAAAGAAAGACAAAAACTGTTCACTTTCACTTACATGGAATATAAAAAGCAAAGAAACAAACAAAATAAATGAACAAATCAAATGAAACCATGAGAAACACCTAGATATAGAGAACAAAGTAGTGGTACCAGATGGGGAGAGGTGGGGGCCAGGTAATTGGGTCAACTGAATGGTAACAAATGGAAACTAAATTTTGATGATGAGCACACCATATAGTACACAGAAGTAGAAATATAATATTTTAAACATGAGGCTTTTTATCATAATAAATAAATAATAATGTATTTTAATGTTTTAAGTCCAAGTTAAATCTTAAGCTCAATTCACTGAATATCTAAATAATTTCCAATAGGATGAACCCAGGTTCATCCTGTTCAGTTCAATATTGAACACAGGTTTATCCACTTTTTGCTACTTTTACAGAGAAATAAGAGATATTTGATTGTGTTAGTAAAGGTTTTATGCCATCCCAAGAAATTTTTCTATGGAAAAGCACTGGTGAATGAGTGAATGTTATTAACATACATTTTCTATAAACTGTATAAAAATTCTTAAAATTCTGATAAGTCCTGGTGTGACGTTATCAGTCATAATTCTAGTTACTATCTTAAATATGTATCACAGAAATAACCAAATTCCCTTGCCATTTGCAATATAAAGAGCTCTCATCAGATCTTCAACCATTGCCATTTTTAGTCTTTTGTCATTTATAGACAGGTATTGTTTTATTCTGGTGCTTTTACAAAAATATTCCAGCAAAAGTACTTCACTGTCAAGGAAATTTAAGGAAAGGACTTTTGACAAGAGTAGGCTTTTGATAACTTTCAGGTCATAAAATTAACCTAAGAACTTCCAGAACTAATGGAAAACTGAATTCAAGCAGACAAGTGTTAATTACATGGGACTGTGAAAGTGCTGCACTCAATATACCAGCAAATTGGGAAAACTCAGCAGTGGCCACAGGACTGGAAAAGATCAGTTTGCATTCCAATCCAAAAGAAAGGCAATGCCAAAGAATGCTCAAACTACCACACAATTGCACTGATCTCACACGCTAGTAAAGTAATGCTCAAAATTCTCCAAGCCAGGATTCAGCAATACGTGAACCGTGAACTTCCAGATGTTCAAGCTGGTTTTAGAAAAGGCAGAGGAACCAGAGACCAAATTACCAACATTCCCTGGATCATCGAAAAAGCAAGAGAGTTCCAGAAAAACATCTATTTCTGCTTTATTGACTATGCCAAAGCCTTTGTGTGGATCACAATAAACTGTGGAAAATTCTGAAAGAGATGGGAATACCAGACCACCTGACCTGCCTCTTGAGAAATTTGTATGCAGGTCAGGAAGCAACAGTTAGAACTGGACATGGAACAGCAGACTGGTTCCAAATAGGAAAAGGAGTACGTCAAGGCTGTATATTGTTACCCTGCTTATTTAACTTCTATGCAGAGTACATCATGAGAAATGCTGGGCTGGATGAAGCACAAGCTGGAATTAAGATTGCCAGGAGAAATATCAATCACCTCAGATATGCAGATGACACCACCCTTATGGCAGAAAGTGAGGAGGAACTAAAAAGCCTCTTGATGAAGGTGAAAGAGGAGAGTGAAAAAGTTGGCTTAAAACTCAACATTCAGAAAACGAAGATCATGGCATCTGGTCCCATCACTTCATGGCAAATAGATGGGGAAACAATGGAAACAGTGTCAGACTTTATTTTTTTGTGCTCCAAAAATCACTGCAGATGGTGATTGCAGCCATGAAATTAAAAGACGCTTACTCCTTGGAAGAAAAGTTATGACCAACCTAGATAGCATATTGAAAAGCAGAGACATTACTTTGTCAACAAAGGTCTGTTTAGTCAAGGCTATGGTTTTTCCTGTGGTCATGTATGGATGTGAGAGTTGGACTGTGAAGAAAGCTGAGCACCAAAGAATTGATGCTTTTGAACTGTGGAGAAGTTTGAAACTGTTGGAGAAGACTCTTGAGAGTCCCTTGGACTGCAAGGAGATCCAACCAGTCCATTCTGAAGGAGATCAGCCCTGGGATTTCTTTGGAAGGAATGATGCTAAAGCTGAAACTTCAGTACTTGGGCCACCTCATGCGAAGAGTTGACTCATTGGAAAAGACTCTGATGCTGGGAGGGATTGGGGGCAGGAGGAGAAGGGGACGACAGAGGATGAGATGGCTGGATGGCATCACTGACTCGATGGACATGAGTCTGAGTGAACTCTGGCAGTTGGTGATGGACAGGGAGGCCTGGCGTGCTGCAACTCTTGGGGTTGCAAAGAGTCGAACACGACTGAGCGACTGAACCGAACTGAAATTAACTGAGGAGGATGATTATAATTTTTATGACATTTTGTTTGAAACCATGGTGGTTCCTTAGTGTTTTATTTTTTTGTATTTAATATTTAAAGAATACTTTTCTTTTACACTATGACTTACAGCAATTTGGTAAAATATACATTATGTAGACAAAGATAAACAGCTTCTCTTGTGGCTCAGTTGATAACAAATCTGCCTGCAATACAGGAGACCCAGGTTCAATCCATGGATTGGGAAAAGTTCCGGGAGATGGGAAAGGCAATTCACTCCAGTATTCCTGCTTGGAAAAGTCCACGGACAAAGGAGCCTGGTGGGTTACTATCCACGGCGTCACAAAGAGTCCAACAGGACTGAGAGACTTTCGGGTTGTTTCTTTCTAGACAAAGATAAAATATTTGTTCTTATTCCTCTACCTGATCCCTCCAAAACTTGGAAATTTTGAGCATTTTTTTCACAGCAATATAGTTATTTATTTACATGAATTCAATAAAAATCTGTTCTTATATCAGGGCAATTAGAAATATTGCCTATGTTAACAATGCTTTGACTGGAATATCACATATGACAGAGACATGCATAGACTCAGATATGATCAGGCAGCTTTAAGAAACTACTTGGACTTGGATTCCTGGTCTTGAGAGGTTGTTAAGAGCTCAATTTGAGATTCCTTATGAAAAGTTCTTAAAGCAGTCTTAAAAGAGCTTATATGGCCTATGACTATTCTTGCTGCACGTATACAAATACATTTAATGCAAATAAATTAATTTGGCTGTCATTATCTTTGATAAAAAAAATGGGGGGAGTTTTGAAAAGAGAAATTATAACCACACCTTTCTCTGTATTAGATTCTAACCCTGTTAATAGTGCTTGAGGGTCTATTGTCTACCTGAATTATTCTAGTTTCCTCAAATACCTAGCTACAAATCTCTAAACATTTCAATCACTAAGAACAAAGATTGCTCTTGAGTCTCCTTAGAGGGGACTATATTGGGTCCTCCTCACTACTCAGATAGTGACCAAGCTTTAGGGACTTGGACCTTAGATACACATCTCACAGCTGAAAAAGGCTCCATCTGACATTGGGTGTTGTAAAAAGATAGAGCTTTCCAGACAAAGTTGAGTAGGAATCGATCATTTGATACTGAGGTAGACTACTTCCTTCCAAGATCCTGGATCAAGACTTCATACTTTGGCTAAACATAAAACTCTTTATTCTTCCCTGTCTTTCCTTTACTCTGGCATTGACCTGAAAAGATGGCATCACCTGTGTCTCTCAGGCCTTTGCTAAGCAGGGTGGGTGGTGGGGCAGTGAGGGATTGGGCGGTAGAGACTAATCTTTCAGATTGTTGGATGCAATGTTAAAAACTGATTTGTTCATGATGTTAGAGACTCTCTGGTTCATTTATCTGTCTGGTTAATATTCAGCCTTGAGGAATTCTACCTCCAGCTTAGAGTAAAGAAAGGGACACAAGGGAAGTTAACCAGGATAAAACTCTTGTGTGATCTGCATGTATGCGTGCATGCTAAGTCGCTTCAGTCATGTATGACTCTGCGACCCCATGGACTGTAGCCTGCCAAGTTCCTCTGTCCATGGGATTCTTCAGACAAGAACACTGGAGTGGGTTACCATGACCTTCTTCAGGGGATCTTCCGGACTCAGGGATCAAGTCCATGCCTCTTTTGTCTCCTGTATTGGCAGGCGGGTTCTTCACCACTAGCGCCACCTGGGAAGCCCTGTGTGATCTACAGACCCTTAAAATTTTACTGGCCTCCATGGCTGTTACCTTTCCAATCCTGAGCCACAAAATCAGACAAAAACAACTCAGAGACATACTTGACTCTGGGTTTGACTCCATTGACAGAGCCTTTCTCCCTTGGGTCAGAGTAAGTGCCAAGAACATGTAATTGGAAATCTTTCCCTAAAGTTAAGAAGGCTAGCTGATGCCACAGCCAAAACAACAGCAGTTCAACAACAATCCTTGACTCACTGGCTACAATACATATGTGTGCATATTAACTCAGTCACTTCAGTTATGTATGATTTTTTCCAACTCCATGGACTGTATCCCACTAGGCTCTTCTGTCCATGGGATTCTCCAGGCAAGAATACTGGAGTAGGTTGCCGTGCCGACCTCCAGGGGATCTTCCTGAGCAGAAAATTGAACCTGCATCATCTCATCTCAAGCAGATTCTTTACCCACTGAGCCACCTGGGAAGCCCCACTGGCTAAAATAGTTTTGGACAATTGCATAGCCCTTGATTACTTGCTGAAAAAGGAGGCATTTATGCAATAGCAAATATCACCTGTTGTACATGGATAATGCCTCTAAAGAGGCATGGGGTCAGGAAGATCTCCTGGAAGAGGGCATGGCAACCCACTCCACTATTCTTGCCTGGGAAATCCCAGGTACAGAGAACTCTGGCTGGCTACAGTCCATAGGGTTGCAAAGAGCCAGACACCAATGAAGCAACTGAGCATCACAGAATAGTACTAAAACTGTTCTACTTGAAGTGGGGGGAGGCGGTTAATTTATCAGAGTTAAAAATTAAAGTCCCCAAGAGGCTTTTTATCATGGTTAATATACGAAAATTTTAATTTCATGGCTGCAGTCACCATCTGCAGTGATTTTGGAGCACAAAAAAATAAATTCTGACACTGTTGCCACTGTTTCCCCATCTATTTCCCATGAAGTGATGGGACTGGATGCCATGATCTTCGTTTTCTGAATGTTGAGCTTTAAGCCAACTTTTTCACTCTCCTCTTTCACTTTAATCAAGAGGCTTTTTAGTTCCTCTTCACTTTCTGCCGTAAGGGTGATGTCATCTGCATATCTGAGGTGATTGATATTTCTCCCGGCAATCTTGATTCCAGCTTGTGCTTCTTCTAGCCCAGCATTTCTCATGATGTATTCTGCATAGAAGTTTTTCCAGTGGTCATGTATGGATGTGAGAGCTGAACTGTGAAGAAAGCTGAGTACCAAAGAATTGATGCTTTTGAACTGTGGTGTTGGAGAAGACTCTTAAGAAATATATATGGTAGAATCCAGGACTTTGGTGATACTCAAGATGGTCTATCCATGGCAACTTGAGACAGCTGAGCTGGCTCCTCCCACACAGTGGTCTCCCTCACCTCTACAGGAATGTTCTCAAAACTTACTGCCATTCATCCAGATGTCAGCCTTCATCATAAACGTCCTACTCACTGCTGGGATTACACCCTTCGCTTTATTCATAAGCTTTCAAAATTCATGAAAACCCCAAAATCACTGTCAAGAGATGCAGGAAAATCTATCCTGTTGTCTGTTCACAGCAGAGAGACTGGTTTTCTTATAATAAATAATTTTAAGAACTTACATTTTAATATATATTTCTAAGAAGAAATAAGTTAATAACTTTGTCCACATCTCTATGAAGTGGATAAATATTATAATTCTATTACCAAGAGGACTAGAAAAGTAAATATAAGAATGCAAGTATTTTACTAAAGTAAAATGGTCTTCCCCTCTTGTTGACTATCCCATGCAGGCTTATGCCTAGGCATTTGGGGGACAGGTAAATAACTTTGTAAGCATTTATTCAAGGTGAGCTTAGTTTTAAACTAGCACAATGAAATCTTAAAGAAGAAAAAATAATTGCATTAAAGCCAAAATGCAATATCTTCTTATTCCCTAAATATTTCTTCTTTATGTTATTTTATTCAGGAGTTCTCAATATTATCTTTTAAGGACTCTTTACTTTGTTTTGATAATATCACTCAAAAATGTGATTTCTCTAATAAGAAAATAATAAAAATACTTACTGAGTACCTCCTATGAGCCAGGCAATGAGCTGGGTACGTGGCACATGTAAACTCCTTTTGATGATGAAGAAACTGAAACCACGCAAGTTTAAGCCCTTGTTCAAGGTTACCAGGTGCTGGGAGCTGGCATATTGCATATTGAGTGCATATTGCATATTGAGTGCAGCACTTTCCACAGCATCATCTTTCAGGATCTGGAATAGCTCAACTGGAAGTCTATCACTGCCAGGAGCCAGCGTGAGGAACTCCTCCCGTGGCAAAGGTCATGAGGAAGGAGGCTCGGCATATGCAAAGGCGGAATCGAGCCTCAGGAGTCCCCCTGGAAATTCTCGAGCATCTACCCCAAAACCAGAGTCTGCCTACTTTCTGCTTTGTGCTCTCACCTACACCTCTGACTTTACGGGGGGCTGTCCCCCACTACCTCTCTCTGAAAAAAGAGTTAGCTTACAGCTCCAGTTAACAATTCCTGGGTGTGACAGTGTTTCAACCTACAAACTCCTTTGGAAGTCCTCTAGCCTGCCTGAATAGGTTTTTCCGGCCACATGTGATTGTTCGGAGCCTCCCAACTGTGAGAGGCAGGAGATGTTCTAAATTGTCTAAACACAGATTCCTTTGAGTAGTTAAAAGATTGATTAGAAATTGTATTGGTGAAGGGTTTTTCACTTATTGGGCCAATGTTTGCTGCTAAGTCTCCATACTCCTTACCTACTGTGTCCTTGGCAGTGTATTGATTGATATAATGGGTGTATAGAAATGTAAGTAGCAGCCTCAATGTTTGTAACCTTGGACCCTTGAGTTAATTCTTTTCTTGATTGAGCCCACCTCACCTTTGCCCTATAGGAATGCAACTCTATCCAATGCTTTTTGGAGGCTGGCGCCTGACTTTAGAATAATCACCTTTAGAGAAAAATAAGTTTCTTAAAATGTTAACAGGCCTCCTGGCCAGAAGATGATGTAAATCACCTGAACTTTTGCATATGATAAGTTTGAAAGCCTGGCTTCGATTAGGACCAGGAACTGCTGTCCTTGCATGACTCCACCCCTTCCCCCATTATCCTCTATGCATAACTTAAGGTATAAAAACTACTTTGGAAAATAAAGTGGGGGCCTTGTTCACTGAAACTTTGGTCTCCCCATGTCGTTCTTTCTCTCACCTTCTGGCTGAATTATTCAGCCTCTTTTCTTCACTGAATTTTCCTACTGAGCTATCCTTATTTCAGCCTCTTTTCTCCACTGAATTTCCTCACTGAGCTATCCTCATTCTATTACTTTTTATATCCTTAATTAACGTTTAATTAAGCAGTTGTTTCCTGATCCTCGCTGATGCCGTCTCTCCTTCGAATACCCTGGATCAGCCGGGGCTGGTCCCCGGCAACCAGGTAGCAAGGAACAAGGGTGGGCTGAAGGTAGTTAGGAGACAGCAGATTCTTAAGCTCTATTCAGCCTAGCTTCATAAAGTCTTCTGTAGATAATAGGGTTAGCCAAAATGTTCTTTACTAATCCCTTCCTACATGACATAGCAGGGGAAAGTAGGCATTACTCTGCAAAAAAAGAGATGGAGAAAGGTGAAATAATGCTGTTCACAAACTGGCCCTCGAACACAGAGGACAAGGAATGAGGAAGAAAGAGGCAGTCACTCCAGGTTGGGAGGCAGTGGTTCTAATAAGCAAAGGAAACTTAGTTACCAGGCTTGTCTCTGCCACAAGACAAGTAGACCTCCACATCCATCTGCCAGAATCTCAAAAGTTTATACAGCAGCCTTAGCTGGATTCAGTCATATATTCCTCCAGATGGTCTCAGCACTCGTTGCTCTCTCAAGGCTGAGTCCTTAACACACACTCCCATTCTGGGAATCATGGGCAGAACATCCATTCCAAGGATGGGGAGGGGGCGGGAGCCCCTCATTACCTGGGTGCAGGTCACAGGTCAACCTGTGGTCACATCCTTTCTCAGTTCAGTTCAGTCACTCAGTCATGTCTGACTCTTTGCAACCCCATGAATCACCGCATGCCAGGCCTCCCTGTCCATCACCAACTCCCGGAGTTCACTCAGACTCACATCCATCGAGTCAGTGATGCCATCCAGCCATCTCATCCTCTGTTGTCCCCTTCTTCTCCTGCCCTCAATCCTTCCCAGCATAAGGGTCTTTTCCAGTGAGTCAACTCTTCTCATGAGGTGGCCAAAGTATTGGAGTTTCAACTTCAGCATCAGTCCTTCCAATGAACACCCAGGACTGATCTCCTTTAGGATGGACTGGTTGGATCTCCTTGCAGTCCAAGGGACTCTCAAGAGTCTTCTCCAACACCACAGTTCAAAAGCATCAATTCTTTGGTGCTCAGCTTTCTTCACAGTCCAACTCTCACATCCATACATGACCACAGGAAAAACCATAGCCTTGACTAGACGGACCTTTGTTGGCAAAGTAATGTCTCTGTTTTTCAATATGCTATCTAGGTTGGTCATAACTTTCCTTCCAAGGAGTAAGCATCTTTTAATTTCATGGCTGCAGTCACCATCTGCAGTGATTTTGGAGCCCAGAAAAATAAAGTCTGACACTGTTTCCACTGTTTCCCCATCTATTTGCCATGAAGTGATGGGACCAGATGCCATGATCTTCGTTTTCTGAATGTTGAGTTTTAAGCCAACTTTTTCACTCTCCATTTTCACTTTCATCAAGAGGCTTTTTAGTTCCTCCTCACTTTCTGCCATAAGGGTGGTGTCATCTGCGTATCTGAGGTGATTGATATTTCTCCCAACAATCTTGATTCCAGCTTGTGCTTCTTCCAGCCCAGTGTTTCTCGTGATGTACTCTGCATAGAAGTTAAATAAGCAGGGTGACAATATACAGCCTTGATGTACTCCTTTTCCTATTTGGAACCAGTCTGTTGTTCCATGTCCAGTTCCAACTGTTGTTCCTGACCTGCATATAGGTTTCTCAAGAGGCAGGTCAGGTGCTCTGGTATTCCCATCTCTTTCAGAATTTTCCAGAGTTTCTTGTGATCCACACAGTCAAAGGCTTTGGCTTAGTCAGTAAAGCAGAAATAGATGCTTTTCTGGAACTCTCTTGCTTTTTCGATGATCCAGCGGATGTTGACAATTTGATCTCTGGTTCCTCTGCCTTTTCTAAAACCAGCTTGAACATCTGAAAGTTCACAGTTCACATACTGCTGAAGCCTGACTTGGAGAATTTGAGCATTACTTTACTAGCATGTGGGATGAGTGCAATTGTGCGGTAGTTTGAGCATTCTCTCTATATCCTCTCTATAACCTCACATCCTCTCTATAACCGCCTTATTCAGGTTGGATTTGCACCCAGGTTTAAAGTCATGATGTTTTATATGCCCCACTTTATTAATTTGTCAAAATTAGTTGTTGTTCATTAGTCCTTCATACTTCTGATTGACAGATAGGGATGATCCTGAGAAATAGTCCCTTTAGTTTAAAGATTTCTTTTTTCTTGCTTCAAAGCAAAGAGATAAAGGGCTATCAAAGTGTCTTCTATCAAATGCAGAGATATTTCCATCACCACAGACACTGATGCATAACATCAGTCTAGCTTTAGGTCTGAAACTCATCATAAAATGTCTAAAGTTGCAAACCCAAGTGTGATCTCTCTTTTCATCCAAGCTCAGAGTATTTCCATGGGTCCTCTTATCAGATACCAGGTTGTATAGAGTAGAGGGAAGCAGTGGGTGTCAAAGAAACAGATAAGGTAAGGTAGAACATTCTCTACAGGATCCTAAGTTGCAAGGAAATTGAGGAGTTTTGTTGGTTTGTTTATTCTAAAAAAAAAAGTAAATCATTTTTAATATGTTTATTTTTATTTCCACTTCAGTCTTCTGAATGGCAGATTGAAAAAAAGCCATAGAGAAATATTTGATTAAATAGATATATGTTCCAAAGTAATCACTGAGGACATCGTTTTTTTATTTAGAAGATGACATCATAAGATCACACTTGAGTGTTTCCCCTTATTCTAAACAACTATCATAGATGGATACAAAGCAAAATCTAAACATTAAAGTGTGGCAAAACTAAAACAAAACAAAGAGATACATAACATACATAACTGTCAAGGTCCCAGCAGGAAACAGATGTTACCCTCCAAGGATTTAAATTGTAAAGAATTAAATGAGGGGACCATATGTGGAGGTGTAGTCAGGATTAAATCAGTAGGGATGATAAGTCACCCAGAGGCAGGCGGCAGGAGGAAGAATGATAAAGGGAGTGAACGATGACATCGGTTGTGTGTGGTAACCAAAACTTTGCTTAAAATAAACTCATAACACTGGCCAACTTTGTCAAAACTAAAGCTCATTGTTCGCTTTTTAAATCACTCTTGCAGATACTAAAGATAAATAAGGTTGACTTTACCTCAGATATATTCTCAATTTCACTGTAGAACCTCATTTTGTCTATTGTCTTTCACATTTTGTCTAACCATTTTATTTACTTGCCGTTTTTTCCCTTCATGGACAAAAGTCAAACCCATTATCTTCTGTACACACATATTTCTTTTTAACTTTTGAATTTATTAGAGCCTTCAACCACCAATGTTAGTTTCAATTGTTATTGACAATTACTAACTTTTGCCATATGCCAAAAAGTACTAAGGAATAAATGGAACACTGTTCCTAACATACAAGCGCACTAGGGTAGCAGTGTTCCAAAAATAGCTGTACTCCAGTATACACATCCGCATGAAGTAGACTACATTACTGTTTCCAATTATTCACTGACTTGTTGTGATTGTTTTCACACATCTGCCATGGCCTCGTGGTAAGCAGTGTATTTCTTTGCGCTTTGATTGGGAATGGCCACATTCCTGGCTTTGACTGTTGGGATGTCAGAGTACAGGAGACCAGCGTGCATGTGTGCTAAGTTGCTTCAGTCGTGTCCGCCTCTGTGCAGCCCCACAGACTGTGGCCCGCCAGGCTCCTCTGTCCATGGGATTCTCCAGGCAAGAATACTGCAGTGGGTTTCCTTCTGCAGGGGGTCTTCCTAACCCAGAGATCAAACCTGCATCTTTTTTCTCCTGCATTAGCAGCTGTGTTCTTTACCACTAGCGCCACCTGGGAAACCCTATGGGGCGGAGCTTTGGCTGGAAATGTCCTTTCATGATGGGACATGCATTCTCACACTCCAGAGACCACGCATCAGAGAATCATGTCTCACGTAGCTAACACTCAACATGCTATACCTTAGAACAAATACAGGTGTTTCAGGAAGCCTGAATCACAGAACTGCAGGTCCAGCCTAACCTAACTAATCTACAGACTACCTGCAGACATATGAGCAACGAAATAAATATTCCTTTAATCCCCCAGGTTTGGAGATAGTTAGATAAGCAGCATTATTATGGCAACACCTGACTGAATCATGAAACAGTTATTATTGCTGATGCTTTTACCTTTGTGAAGGTGACTAGTAAACATGTACACTAAGATATGGTATTTTATATCTTTTTCAGCTTACTAACTGATGCGTGCTCAGTTGCATCCTACTCTTTGCAACCCCATGGAGTGTAGTCCACTAGGCTCCCCTATTCATAGGATTGTCCAGGCAAGAATACTGGAGTGTGTTGCCATTTCCTACTCCAGGGGATCTTCCTAACCCAGGGATCGAACTTGTATCTCTTCTGTTCTCCTGCATTAGCTCACAGATTCTTTACCACTGAATCACCTGGGAAACCCTAGCCAATTTTTATTGTACAAAATTTTTTTTATCCAGATAATGTATTTGGAATAATTAGTCTTACTGATTTGTAGTATGATAAACAGTTTAAATAATATTTTTGGATAATACTATTATAATAGTTTAGTTTACTCATATATTCAAATTTTACCTAACCATTCTGTAGAAACAATATTAAGTTATTTACCCTGAAAATCTGTTTAGGGAGTTAAAAATTCCAGAATTAAGTTTTTTTATGAAGAATTTTTATGTCATTTATAAACCAAAACACTGCTAAATAAAATAAAGCATGTCAATATCATTTTTCTCATATTATGATAAAATCAGATAGCATATATTGTTTTAAATCAAAATTATTAAAACCAGTATAAATTGTCCAAAGATTCATCTGAATCAGAAATAGTCTTAGCTGTTTTCAAGATTTAGTATGTTTAAATAAAAAAATTTTAACATTGTTGCTTTGCTTTTCCTAATACAATTTTTTTCTTTTAGTACTTTATTTTGATAATTTTTAAACCTACAGAAAAGTTTAAAAAATTGGCCAATAAACATCCATATATACCTGTTACCTAGATTTATCAATTACTAATATTTTGCCACATTTCCTTTATCTATTTTTAAATACATAATTTTAAATGAACATAATTTTGGAATAGTTACAGAAAAGGTGCAACTAGTATTGTTCAGACTTCCTGTACCGACATCTTTCCTTCATTTTCCCCGAAAGTAACAACTTACACAGCCTTGATTAAATTATCAATATTAAGTAGTTAATGTTGATGAATTATATTAATTGTAAACTTTATTCAGATTTCACCTTTAAAGTACATTTAGAAGTAAAAAAGTTCTTAAGGTTTTTTTTTTTTTCTAGCTAGTTTTCTGATATCAATGACCTTACTGTGCTTCTTATCTTTTAACCTAGAAATCAAGGTCATTGTATTTTAAAGTTTTCTTTTTCCTTCTTTGAGTTATAGTCCAACAAGTATTTAAAGTTGTTTTGTTTTTTCTGCTTCTGGAAATTTATAAATTCTTGCATTTTAAATTGATATAGGCCTTTCTGGTGTCAATAACCCAAGAAACAAGAGCTCTATTCAATTTAAGTGAATTTATAATCTAATTCATGAATTTGTATTTGGAGATAAGCAGTTATATGGCATTCTGTTTGTTTACAAAATATTTCAAATCACATACTGGGGTTTTGTTATCAAGCTCTTGGCAGGCTAGTTTGGACCTATAATTTCCAACTTCTGTTGGACCTATATAATGGTTTGGACCTATTAATTTGACCTAATAGTTTGGACCTATGTTGGAATTTATAATTTTATTTCTCAACATACATTAAGTATTTTTCTGGGCAGTATTTGTTTGGTCAGATGAGGGAGTCACAATTTAAAGTTTATTAACACCTTTTGTTCGGAGAAGGCAATGGCAACCCACTCCAGTACTCTTGCCTGGAAAATCCCATGGATGGAGGAGCCTGGTGGGCTGCAGTCCATGGGGTCACTAGGAGTTGGACACGACTGAGTGACTTCACTTTCATTTTTCACTTTCATGCATTGGAGAAGGAAATGGCAACCCACTCCAGTGTTCTTGCCTGGAGAATCCCAGGGACGGGGGAGCCTGGTGGGCTGCCGTCTCTGGGGTCGCACAGAGTTGGACACAACTGAAGCGACTTAGCAGCAGCAGCAACACCTTTTGTTTACATGTGAAGTTTTCCTCACATTTTGACCTGAATCAAGTATATATTTCTGTGAGATTTCCTCATTTTTAAGAGAGGAGAAAGAATGTTCATATACTCAGAAATCTGATGATAGCTACGAAAGTAATGAAGACAAAGTAGAAGCCATCTTTTTAATTCAAAACCACTCAGGATTAATTTTTTTTTAATTTCCATTCAAAGTAAGCAAAATTATCTTTCAGAAATTCTTTTGAAAATCATTCAAGCACTTGAAAAGCTGTTCAACTTATTGTTTATCAGGGAAACACAAATTAAAACTCCAATGGGATACTGCTTCCCACACACTTGAATGGCTGAAATTCAGAAGACTGGCAACAAGCAAAATTCCATTGCAAGTCGAGTAACCGAAATGCTCATAAATTACTAATGTGAATGTAAAATGGTACAAGTGCTTTGGAAACCTGTTTAAATGCTTCCTGCAAAGAAGATACACATACCCATCTGTACAGTAATTAGACTTCAAAATTTACACAAGTAATGTTAAAATATGTCCATAAAAAGCTGTGTATAAGGATGTTCATATCATTTTTAGTCATAAAAATCCCAGACTAAGAATAGTCTGGGATTCCATCAACAGGATAATGGATGAACAAATAGTGATGTATTTATACACTGGGATACTGCTTAGCAAGAAAAAAGAATGAACTGCTATGATACCATGCATGAATCTCAGAAGAAACATACACACACATAAATACATGCTATCAAAGTCCATCGATATAAAGGTCAAGAGCAGACAAAACTAACCTGTAGTAATAGAAATCAGAAAACAAGAGGTTGTCCTGGTGGAAGGAGAGTATTTGATACACTTGGTATAAGTATTTGGCACAATGGAATGATACTTTATCCTTTTTACATATATATAATTACTTGTCAAAATGTCTGTGCATTTTATTAAATGCCTCAATTTTTAAAAACTCTATTATAAAAACTACAAAATTCAGGGTATTATTTACTTCTGGGAGAGGCAGCAGGACAGGATATAGAAGGAGCAGTCAGTGGCAACAGTACTGGAACACTTAAAGGTTTGAGATCCAAAGATATGTTCAAAAATGTTTATTACTGTGGCCATATAATATGTAAATTATATACACTGCTTTGCATTTATCAACTATTATAATATTTTACAAAATTCCTTCTTGAATTTGCTATGGGTGAAGATTTTTAACCAATGATTTAACTTCTTTAAAGTTTATAAACAACTCAGACAGAGGAAATAAGTATTAGTATAAGATGTTACATTTATTATTCCTTTTTTCTATTACTTTTTAACTCCTTAGGTAAGATGCTTACCTAATTCATTTCAAACTTTCTTTTTTTATAATAAGTATAATAAGGCTTTATACTCTAAGTATTACTTTGGTTGTATAACAAACACTTGTGTATATACAGCTTTTGCATTATTATTGTAAATATTTTCTAACTTACATTATTATTTTTACTCATAAGATAAAGTTTTTCTTAATTTAAAGATGATTGCTTTTTTTCTGGTTACATTGTGTTGTTATTTTTTAACTAATTTCAATGTGGTCACATAATGTGGCTTGAATGCTCCCAATCATTTGAAATTAATGAGATAGTTTTGCAGAAGTTCCATATATTTTGCAGATTTAAGTTTCTATATATTTTCATTAGACAAAGCTGGATATTTTTGTTGTTCATATTCTAATATACTTGAGTTAAATGCACAAAAATCTTTATTCATTCAATTAATTACTATTTGCCTATGAGCCGGTACTCCAGCAAATATTCAGTTATTTCCCACTATATGATTCAAACCATGCTCAATGATTAGACCCATAAGATATTTTACTCCACAAATATTTAGTAACACTTTTGCTTGGTATTTTAATGGAAGAGGCAAATAACATAAACATATATATACAACATTTGATAAATTATATAAATGCAAATTGATTCAGTGAGATCACAAAAGTGGGATTAAGAACTTCGGAGGATCCAGGAGGTCTTCCTAAAAGATTGTGCTCTTTTAAACTCTCTGTGAGGCTCTTTAGTGGTCCAAGAATCACAGTCATGAAATAAGGGAACCTGGCACTTTATCAGTCTTGATTACAAGAGACCTATTTTACTGATTCATTCTTTTATTCAGATGTTTCTGTTATTTATTCTATTATGTAACAGATACTATTATGTTATTATGTAACAGATACTATTTTATGTAGATGCTATTATGTAACAGATACTATTTTAGTACTTTAAAAAATGCTTTATTTTATGCTTATCATTGCCCTGGGCTATAGGTCTTACTCTTAAGGAATAAACAAAAAGGGGAGGTAATATAATCAGGGTTCACACTGCTAGAAGGTGGGAAGGTTTAGTTTAAACCTAGTTCTATTGATCACAGTTCCCAAAAATGTGTAGCATACATGTTGAAGTAAAAATAAAATTCAGATGACATTACAGCAATTCTATTTACTTTTCAGCAGACCTTATACCACACCTAACTTCAGGTTTCCCAAGAAATTCCTATTGCAATATAATCTCTAGTTTCATTAAAATGTTTTTACCTAACTCAACCTGACCAATAATACCGATAAATGCATCTTCAGTACTCTTCTCAGTATGGAATAATTGCTAGGTAGTTCTGGGCACAGAGAATGCTATTGTCTGCACTTAGTATTTTGATTGCCAAGAGCCCAAAAGCTCAGAGCAGCAATTTAATATCTGAAAATCAACTAATGATTAAAGAATTTAAAGTTCCTTTTTATAACAGTATCTCCAGATCACATTTATAAAGAAAGCTATCTGGGTTCAGTTTCTGATGTGCCGATGAATACAGTTGTTAAATAACACCTGTGAAGGAGAATTATCTTTTGATATCAACTACAAATTTTAATGCAATTAGATTTGCTAACTCACTTAACAAACTCTTCTCTCTACTTTGCATTGAATGTGTTGTAAAATACAAAAAAAGATTCTAAAATTCAGTTATACAGACATTTATTAAATGCATACAAAAGGATATATTGGGTGAGTTATTTTGGTTTTCTCAAGTCTGAAACTCTATTCCCTGTTAAATCATTAACAATCTTTGAATTTTCAGAAGAAACAGCGATGCGTGTTTTCCTTCTCTCCCTCTATACCTCCAATCTCTCTCTCTTTCTCACCCCTCCCACACACATATATACAATTATTATTTGAAGAAGTTTCTTTGTGCACTACGTAAACTCCATAATCATCTGAAATACACCTTACCTCTTTTCTAGGTATACAACCTGAGTTACCTGCCTGAAAGTATTGCCAAAAAATTAAACTACAATGTGATATAAAATGAATTCATGATATTTTATGAGAAAAGATTTATGTTGAAAGTAAAAGATTGACTTTTTATTTTCTTTAAATTTTTCTCCTTGAATTTGATATAAAAGAGTTACCAGAAAGGTATTTAAGACAAATTAGATTGAGGTAACACCATCTATTCTGTTTAATTTTACTGAAGTCATGAGTGCTAAAACAAATGCCATAGGCTGCCCGATTAGTCTTCTTAAAACGTTATTATACTGTATTCTTTTCCTTCTTCCAAACGTGTTTCCCCAATTCATACAACACCTGTATCAAATACAAGCTTCTTTTTAAAATCCGATTGTCATCTACAGACCGTGTTTTTCAATGATTCCCAATATTCAACCCAGTCATCTTCTCCATTTCTATCCCTATACCGCTCTATAAGTTTTAGTGAAAAAAGCAGGGAAAGTATTTGCAATGGAAAATAATAAAAAGATAAGCAACATTCCAAAGTCTTTTAATTTCCTACCTCCCACCTACTATGGCCACAGACACCCTCTCTATACACTTGTCTGGTCAGTACACAGAGACTACAGGCAGACTATAGCGTCAATGCTATCCTTATCAAAAAATCAATGGCATTTTTCACAAACTAGAACAAATAATTTTAAAATTTGTATGGAAACATAATAGTAGAAAGTAGAACAAGAAATCTCAAGAAAGTAGAACAAAGCTGGAGATATCATGCTACCTAATTTAAACTATACTACAAAACTACAATTATCAAAACAGTAAGACACTGGCAGAAAAACAAATACATAGATCAGTGGAACTGAACAGAGAGCTTAGAAATAAACTTTCATGGGCCTTTAATCTACAACAAAGGAGACAAGAATGTATAATGGGGAAAAGTCAGCCTCTTCAATAAATGGTCTTGGGAATACTGGCCAGCTACATGCAAAAGAATCAAACTAGACTTCATCATAACATATACCAAAAAAAAACACCTCTATATATATTGAAGACTTAAATGTAATACCCTCAAATTTAAAACTTCTAGAAGAAAACACAGTATTATTCTCTTTGATGCTGGTCTTAGAAATATTTTTCTTTTGGCTATTTCCCTTCCTCAGGCGAGAGGATCATATGCAAAAATAAATAAATGGGACTACATCAAACTAAAAAGCCTTTCCACAGTTAAGGGAACTAACAACAATTTGAAAAGGAAGCCTACTGAGTGACAGAACATATTTGCAAATGATATACCTGATAAGAGGCTAATATACAAAATATACAAAGAACTCATACAATTCAACATCAAAAAAAACAAAACAAAACAAAATAAGCAATCCAAATGAAAATTGTCAGAGTAACTGAGTAGACAGTTTTCCAAAGCAGATATACATAAGGCCAACAGGCACATGAAAAGATGCTAAACATTATTCATAGTCAGGGAAATGCAAGTCAAAAGCACAATGAGATATCACCTTGCTAAGTCACTTCAGTCGTGTCTGACTCTGTGTGACCCCATAGGCGGCAGCCCACCAGGCTCCCCCATCCCTGGGATTCTCCAGGCAAGAACACTGGGGTGGGTTGCCATTTCCTTCTCCAATGCATGAAAGTGAAAAGTGAAAGTGAAGTCGCTCAGTCGTGTCTGACCCTTAGCGACCCCATGGACTGCAGTCTTCCAGGCTCCTCCATCCATAGGATTTTCCAGGCAGGAGTACTGGAGTGGGGTGCCATTGCCTTCTCCGAGATATCACCTTACACCTGTCAGAATAGCTGTTCTCAAAAGGTAACAAACAGCAAGTGTTGACAAGGATGTGGAGAAAAGAGAACCCTCATGCACTGTTGCTGGGAATGTAAACTGGTACTGTCACTATGTAAAACAGTATGGAGATGCCTCAAAAAATTAGAAATAGAACTACTACATCCAGCAATTCTACTCCTGAGTATTTATCTGAAGAGAGCAAAATCACTAATTCAAAAAGGTACAGGAACTCTTGCATTCATTGCAGCATTATTTACAATAGCCAATGTACAGAAGAAACCTCAGTGCTTATCAACATATGAATGTATGAAGAAGATACATGTATACAATGGACTATCACTCATCCACAAAAAGAATGAAATCTTGCCATTTGTGTCTTCATAGATACATCTAGAGGGTATTATGCTAACTGAAGTAAGTCATACAGAGAAGGACAAGAACTGTATGTTTTCAGTTATTTGTGGAATCTGAAAAAACAAAAAAAATGAATAAATATATCTACACAGTAACAGAGTCATAGTAAACAGAACAAACAGGTTATTGCCAGGGAGGAGGAAATATGTGAGGGAGATTAAAAGATACAAACTTACAGTTAAAAAGATAAATGAGTCACAAATAGTAAGTGTAGAATGTGAAGAATATAGTCAGTATTAATAATTATGTAATATCTATGGTGACAGATCATGGCCAATAGATGGGGAAACAATGGAAACAGTGACAGACCTTATTTTGCGGGGCTCCAAAATCACTGCAGATGGTGACTGCAGCCATGAAATTAAAAGATTATTGCTCCTTGGAAGAAAAGCTCTAACCAATCTAGACAACATATTAAAAAGCAGAGACATTACTTTGCCAACAAAGGTCCATCTAGTCAAAGCTATGGTTTTTCCAGTGGTCATGTATGGATGTGAGAGTTGGACCAAAAGAAAGCTGAGCACCTAAGAATTGATGCTTTTGAATCATGGTGTTGGAGAAGACTCTTGAGAGTCCCTTGGACTGCAAGGAGAGCCAACCAGTCCATCCTCAAGGAAATCAGTCCTGATTATTCATTAGAAGGACTGATGTTGAAGCTGAAACTCCAATACTTTGGCCACCTGATGCGAAGAACTGACTCATTGGAAAAGACCCTGATGCTGGGAAAGAATGAAGACAGGAGGAGGAGAGGACAACAGAAGATGAGATGGTTGGATGGCATCCCCGAATCAATAGACATGAATTTGAGCAAGCTCCAGGAGTTGGTGATGGACAGGGAAGCCTAGAGTGCTGCATTCCGTGGGGTCTCAGAGTCAGACACTACTGAGTGACTGGACTGAATTGAAGGTAACAGATGGTAACTACTTATTGTGGTGATCACTTTGAAATGTATAGAAATTCTAATCAGTATCTTGTGTACCAAGAACTAAAATAGCTTTATAGATTATTTATACTACAAAAACAAAGAGACTTATAGAAATAGATGTCAGATTTGTGGTTTCCAGAGGCAGGGGTAGGGAGAGAAGGAATTGGAGTAAGGTAGTCAAAGGTGCAAACTTAGTTATAAGATAAATAAGTACTGGGAATACAGTGTACAATATGACAAATATAATTAACACTGCTGTGCATTACATATGATAGTTGTTAAGAGAGTAAATCCTAAGACTTCTAATCACAAGGAAAAATTTTTTTCTTTTTCTTTAATTTTCTATCCACATGATGTGGTGGACATGAACATTCACTAAACTTATTGTGGTAATCATTTCATGATGTACATAAATCAAATCACTATGCTGTACACCTTAAAATTATTCAATGCTGTATATCAATTATACCTCCATAAAAATGGAAAAAGAAAGAGAGTGGGAAGTACTAAGGAGAAAGGTTTAGGAGTATAAACAGAGTTACAGGGTTTACAAGTGTAAATAGGTTTGAATCAAGGCTGACTCCAAACAGAACAAAAACACGAAGGCAGTGAAGGTGAAAGCCACGTGGGTATCTAAATAATGAGAATCTAAGACGAATGAAGCAGCCAACACAAAATCCCTAACAGAGAACATACCTGATGTTTTTTGTGAAACAACAAGAAAGCCCATGTGGCTGGAATGAGTGAATGAGGGGGAGAATATTACGAGAGGAGAAAGACAAAATAAGTTTGGGGCAGATGTCAACATTAAATTTCACTGCCTTCTATTATCCTTCTTTCACCAGTCACAGGAATGAGATTTAGTATGTGTAGATTGTCTGAATCTCATTGCTAATAAACAGCAAACTCTGAGATGCAAACTCAAATCAGTCAGACTACAAAAATCAATGTTCTTTCCACTAATTAGGGCTTATGGGTATTTAATATTTCAAGTCTGTTCAAAGAAAAACTGAAATAAATAAGTAAACAAAAAGACAGACTTTTTTTTTTTTTTTTACTGATCCCTTATTTACTGATCTGAGAATTGAAGTCTATCTTCAGTCACCCACTTGATTTATATCAGCGTTAATTTTGTCACTTTTTAATTTAGTTGCCTTCTGTATGTCTCCAGTGGTTGGGTCTTTGGAAAATATAATCTATCACAAATCTATTTTAATACCAATCTGAGCATACATATTTAGGAAGGTTAAATAAAAATGAAATGAAATAGTTCAGTGCCTGAGAATGTCTAGCTTCTAAGAAAGCAATAATATATGGCAAGCTCTATGATGCAAGGACACACATGGGGCCATACATTAACAATTCAAAAATGTTTAAAGGAAAATCAAACTTTTTCCCCAAAAGTAAAATTATTCAGGTCAGAACCATCTGAGTTAGACGCTCATGGAAAATGAGAGTAGTGGGGCAGTCTGGGGGCTTCCTTGGTAGCTCAGCTGGTAAAGAATATACTTGCAAGGCAGGAAGCCCCAGTTCCATTCCTGGGTCAGGAAGATCCCCTGGAGAAGGGGTAGCCTATCCAGTATTCATGGACTTCCCTGGTGGCTCAGACAGTAAAGAATCCACCTGCAACGTGGGAGACCTGGGTTTAATCCACGGGTCGGGAAGATCCTCTGGAGGAGGGCATGGCAACCTACTCCAGTGTTCTTGCCTGGAGAATCCCCATGGACAGAGAAGCCTGGCAGGCTATAGTCCATGGGGTCACAAAGAGTCAGACATGACTGGGAGACTAAGCACAGCCTAGCACAGGGCAGTCCGGAGGTGATGTATCCATGAGGAAAACTGGAAGACCAGCATTAGAGCAAACAGAAGAAATAGTCAAACACACTTGCATTTCACACTGACTGCCAGTCAGAGAACAGCAGTGATGGCGTCCTCAGTACTGACTTGTTGGTGCCCTTCCCACCCCGTAATGAGGGAGCTTCATTGTCTTCATTTTACACGGGCAAGGTGTAAGGCATAGATTTCAGTTACAAATCTGTGACAAAGACCAATTGTGTTGACTGTCAGGGTTTTCTATAAGATCACATAGCCTCCTTGTGGTATGTGTCAGTGGCTCAGTCGTGTCCAACTCTTTGTGGTCTCGTGCACTGTATCCGGCCAGGTTCCTCTGTCCATGGAATTCTCCAGGCAAGAATACTAGAGTGGATTGCCATTCCCTTCTCCAGGGGATCTTCCCGACCCAGGGATTGAACCTGGGTCTCCTGCATTGCAGGCAGATTCTTTACCATTTGAGCCACCAGGGAATCCTCCTTCCCAACCCAGGGATGGAACCCAGGTCTCCCGCATTGCAGGTGGTTTTTTTTTTACCAGCTGAGCCACCAGGAAGCCATAATAAGGGTGAATGGTTTCAATTATGAAAAGCTAACTGGAGTATTGTACTGGCAAAAGAAATGCTTCTCCATATTCTGATCTGTAAGGAAATGGGAAAACTTCCTCATCCGTATCCTACCCCTTAGGACTCTACACGCCATTTCAGTAGTTCTGAGTTAGCCAAAAATGACCTTTTTTTGATTTTATCAGTTGAAATCCATTGATAGCACTGTACCTTCTAATAGTTTTTCTTCACCAAAAGTTTTCTTCACCAAATAGCTTTCCTCCACTAGGTGGAGGCTATAGTTGTACTGCTCTGTCAAAATGAATATGAACTTAAGGGCAGCTACTGAAACTCATGGATAAACATAATAGGGTGCTACTCAAATTTAATATGAATCATATGACCCCAAAAGCAAAAGCCCCTTATTCTTCAGTTAGGTCATCTTATGAAAATACAAAAAGAATATCTCTTAAAGGATTATTAATGTGAGCTTGGTGTCTATACTTACGTATATGGCTTTATATAATGTGGCTCCATCAGTTAGATCTCATATTTATAAGAATCTGTATTTTCAGTGGGAAAAGTGCTTATCTTTTTTAAAATTAGAAGAAATTCTATCCCATTGTCAATTCTTTTCAGCAGTGTTGCTGAAATTTTCTTTCCCTAAAAATAGAAAAATGAATTACTTAGGATCAAAGAGGAATTTGGATTTCTTCTGCAAACTCTCCTGTTTGACTTACTTGGGTGGAGGAGGTTTTTTCATATAATTAAAGCAATAAAACATCATTAAGTGGGACAAAATGAAACGGGGAGGAAGATACATTTCAACACAATAAAAATCTATAGTGATACAGGTAAAGTACTAGGAAATTTGACTCCATTGAAAAATTTATTACGTTTTTTCAGAGCTGCCACTTCGTTGAACATGACGGCATGCACAAGCACATAGCTTGTTTGGGTGTTGACTTCCAGGTGTGAGCCCACAGGAGTTTACTTCAGAAGAAATTAGAGACCCCTTGTTTCTTGTGCCATTGGAACATTTTCTAGTGCTGCTGCTTATGACACAAGAAACAAGGGTCTCCTGTGTATGCTGTCATGTTCAACAATTTGTGACCCTCTGGACTGTAGCTCACCAGGTTCCTCCTCTGTCCTTGGGATTTTTTTCAGGCAAAAATAGTGAAGTGGGTTGCCATTTCCTCCTCCCAGGGATCTTCCGAACCCAGGGATCAAACCCAAGTCTCCTGTATCTCCTTGCATTGCTGGTAGATTCTTTACCCTCTGAGCCATCAGGGGAGCCCTAAAACAAGCTATAGATAAGGCTAAGAGCCTCTGCTTCAGGATCAGAATTTAGTCTGCTGCTTCAAGACCCTCTAGGAGCTCTTTGAAATTCAGGACTCTGTATTCTTTCTGTCATCTGAAGCCACCCTTGACTTGTCAGAACATCTCTTTCCCACCAAAGCCAAGAGTCCTTACAGCTGGATCACACTGAGGCTTTTAGCTCCCCTTTTTTCTCAACATTTTCCCTTAGGGGTAGGAGCTGGATCTTTTCATTGTACAAATATATTTTATTTATTTACTACTAAGGTGTTTTTCCTCAAACATTTTTCCTGAGCACTAAATTTTGCGAGTAGTCTTCATGTAACAGGTACAACCTGCAGGCAACTTTCAAAGGGCATGTTTCTGATCCTGATACAAAGAGCTCACTTGCTGTTATTCAAGTCCTTAAAGGAAGGGGCGGTGGCCAGGAGCAACCCCACGTCCAAGGAGAGTGGCTGCGCAGGCACAGGAGGGCCAAGAGGAGCTACTCCACATACAAGGTCAGGAGGGGCAGCGGTGAGGAGATAACCCTTGTCCAAGGTAAGGAGCAGCAGCTGCGCTTTGCTGGGGCAGCCATGAAGAGATACCCCATGTCCAAGGTATTAGAAACCCAAGTAAGACAGTAGGTGTTGCAAGAGGGCATCAGAGGGCAGACACACTGAAACCATACTCACAGAAAACTAGTCAATCTAATCACACGGACCACAGCCTTGTCTAACTCAATGAAACTAAGCCATGCCATGTGGGGCCACCCAAGACAGGTGGGTCATGGTGGAGAGATCTGACAGAATGTGGTCCACTGGAGAGGGAATGGCAAACCACTTCAGTATTCTTGCCTTGAGAACCCCATGAACAGTATGAAAAAGGCAAAATGATAGGATACTGAAAGAGGAACTCCCCAGGTCGGTAGGTGCCCAATATGCTACTGGATATCAGTGGAGAAATAACACCAGAAAGAATGAAGGGATGGAGCCAAAGCAAAAACAATACCCAGTTGTGGATGTGACTGGTGATAGAAGCAAGGTCCAATGCTGCAAAGAGCAATATTGCATAGGAATCTGGAATGTTAGGTCCATGAATCAAGGCAAATTGGAAGTGGTCAAACAAGAGATGGCAAGAATGAACGTGAACATTCTAGGAATCAGAGAACTGAAATGGACTGGAATGGGTGAATTTAACTCAGATGACCATTATATCTACTACTGCGGGCAGGAATCCCTCAGAAGAAATGGATTAGTCATCATGATCAACAAAAGAGTTCGAAATGCAGTACTTGGATGCAGTCTTAAAAATGACAGAGTGATCTCTGTTCGTTTCCAAGGCAAACCATTCAATATCACAGTAATCCAAGTCTATGCCCAAACCAGGAATGCTGTAGAAGCTGAAGTTGAATGGTTCTGTGAAGACCTACAGGACCTTTTAGAACTAACGCCCCCAAAAGATGTCCTTTTCATTATAGGGGACTGGAATGCAAAAGTAGGAAGTCAAGAAACACCTGGAGTAACAGGCAAATTTGGCCTTGGAATACGGAATGAAGCAGGGCAAAGGCTAACAGAGTTTTGCCAAGAGAACACACTGGTCATAGCAAACACCCTCTTCCAATAACACAAGAGAAGACTCTATACATGGACATCACCAGATGGTCAACACCAAAACCAGATTGATTATATTCTTTGCAGCCAAAGATGGAGAAGCTGTATACAGTCAGCAAAAACAAGACTGGGAGCTGACTGTGGCTCAGATCATGAACTCCTTATTGCCAAATTCAGACTTAAATTGAAGAAAGTGTGGAAAATCACTAGACCATTCAGATATGATCTAAATCAAATCCTTATGATTATACAGTGGAAGTGAGAAATAGATTTAAGGGCTTAGATCTGATAGATAGAGTGCCTGATGAACTATGGAATGAGGTTCGTGACATTGTACAGAAGACAGGGATCAAGACCATCCCCATGGAACAGAAATGCAAAAAAGCAAAATGTCTGTCTGGGGAGGCCTTGCAAATAGCTGTGAAAAGAAGAGAAGCGAAAAGCAAAGAAGAAAAGGAAAGATATAAGCATCTGAATGCAGAGTTCCAAAAAATAGCAAGAAGAGATAAGAAAGCCTTCCTCAGCAATCAATGCAAAGAAATAGAGGAAAACAACAGAATGAGAAAGACTAGAGATCTTTTCAAGAAAATTAGAGATACCAAGGGAATATTTCATGCAAAGATGGGCTCGATAAAGGACAGAAATGGTATGGACCTAACAGAAGCAGAAGATATTAAGAAGAGGAGGCAAGAATACACAGAAGAACTGTACAAAAAAGATCTTCACAACCAAGATAATCACGATGGTGTGATCACTCACCTAGAGTCAGAATCCTAGAATGTGAAGTCAAGTGGGCCTTAGAAAGAATCACTACGAACAAAGCTAGTGGAGGTGATGGAATTCCAGTTGAGCTATTTCAAATCCTGAAAGATGATGCTGTGAAAGTGCTGCACTCAATATGGAGCAAATTTGGAAAACTCAGCAGTGGCCACAGGACTGGAAAAGGTCAGTTTGCATTCCAATCCCAAAGAAAGGCGATGCCAAAGAATGCTCTAACTACCGCACAATTGCACTCATCTCACACGCTAGTAAAGCAATGCTCAAAATTCTCCAAGCCAGGCTTCAGCAATACGTGAACCGTGAACTTCCTGATGTTCAAGCTGGTTTTAAAAAAGGCAGAGGAACCAGAGATCAAATTGCCAACATCCGCTGAATCATCAAAAATGCAAGAGAGTTCCAGAAAAACATCTATTTCTGCTTTATTTACTATGCCAAAGCCTTTGACTGTGTGGATCACAATAAACTGTGGAAAATTCTTCAAGAGATGGGAATACCAGACCACCTGATCTGCCTCTTGAGAAACCTGTATGCAGGTCAGGAAGCAACAGTTAGAACTGGACATGAAACAGCAGACTGGTTCCAAATAGGAAAAAGAGTACGTCATGGCTGTATATTGTCACCCTCCTTATTTAACTTCTATGCAGAGTACATCATGAGAAACACTGGGCTGGAAGAAGCACATGCTGGAATCAAGATTTCCGGGAGAAATATCAGTCACCTCAGATATGCAGATGACACCACCTTTATGGCAGAAAGTGAAGAGGAACTAAAAAGCCTCTTGATGAAAGTGCAAGAGGAGAGTTAAAAAGTTGGCTTAAAGCTCAACATTCAGAAAAGAAAGATCATGGCATCTGGTCCCATCACTTCATGGCAAATAGATGGGGAAACGGTAGAAACAGTGTCAGACTTTAGTTTTTGGGCTCCAAAATCACTGCAGATGGTGATTGCAGCCATGAAATTAAAAGACACTTACTCCTTGGAAGGAAAGTTATGACCAACCTAGATAGCATATTGAAAAGCAGAGACATTACTTTGCCAACAAAGGTCTGTCTAGTCAGGCTATGGTTTTTCCTGTGGTCATGTATGGATGTGAGAGTTGGACTGTGAAGAAAGGTGAGTGCCGAAGAATGATGCTTTTGAACTGTGGTGTTGGAGAAGACTCTTGAGAGTCCCTTGGACTGCAAGGAGATCCAACCAGTCCATTCTGAAGGAGATCAGCCCTGGGATTTCTTTGTAGGGAATGATGCTAAAGCTGAAACTCCAGTACTTTGGCCACCTCATGCAAAGAGTTGACTCACTGGAAAAGACTCTGATGCTAGGAGGGACTGAGGTCAGGGGGAGACGGGGATGACAGAGAATGAGATGGCTGGATGGCATCAGCGACTCGATGGACGTGAGTTTGAGTGAACTCCGGGAGTTGGTGATGGACAGGGAGGCCTGGGGTGCTGTGATTCATGGGGTTGCAAACAGTCGGACATGACTGAGCGACTGAAATGAACTGAAAGAAGGGAAGAGAAAACAAAGGGGGTAATAATCATTATTAACCTGGATTCTTGAATTATGCTAACAGACACGATGGGTAGGCACAACTCATTCTGATGTGTTTGGAGAACTGCAGGCTATTTGGGAGCAGTAAAGACCAGACTGGATGGGGAAATAGGACTGGGCAAGCAGGGAAAGCTCAGAGGACAGAGGACCACATATGCCATAACAAGAATTTGAACTTTTTCCAGGAAACAGGTCTTTCCAAATCTGGATGCTCACTACAAAGATCAGAGTTCTCTTAACAGAATTTTCTAAGTCTTATTCCAGACCTATAAAATCAGAATAATTACAGACAAAGCTGGTCTGCTTTTTCTTAACCTGAGCCTGAGCTCCCATTGCTTTCTAAATCTCACCAGAAGAAAAGATGATGTCAAAACAAGAGAAGAAAATAGTTTAATAATTTTGAAAGTTCTATTATGAAATTTCATGCTGAACATGAATTATATGGAAGCATATAACTCTGTGTGAGGAAGAAACCTAGTTGATCAATAATTATGTGTGTGACTGAGGTTCTTTCAGCATAGATATTGGAATGTAATTATTCCATATTTATTCATACTCTGATGATTTTCAAGTGTGCTCAAGTCTTTGTTATGAGTTTATGTCATATACTTACAAACATACATATTTACATATATACACAAGAAGATGTGTTCTGCTTCATGATCAAGGAGATTGGTAAAAGGCAGAGAATGAAGAAAGGAGACTGGTACAGAGAAAGAGTGATATAAAATATAGAATGTAATCAGGTATTATCGTACTGCTTTCTCACAGTCCATGACAATGAGATGTAAAACCGGTATAATCCCTATGACCTGCTGCTGGAGCATCCTTAAGAGAAAGATGGTACAGTCCAAAGAGGGCTGTGGGATCTAGTTCCAAAGTACCTCCAAAAAGTAGTGCTGATCCTAAAGGATTGACCTTATAGGGATTGGAATTTCCAGTATATTCCAAAGCTTAGAAATAACCCAAAACTTGGGTTCATCATTTGCTCTCCATACAGTCCATCAGTCATGAGTCCTGATAATATCTCAGAAATATCTTTGTCAGGATCACCTACAATCCACACCCACTGCAGTTAACCTAGTTCAAGTTCTCGTCTTCTCTTACAAGACTCAAAAAAGTCTTTCCACTGTGCTTGTAGCCTTCAGCATCTTCCTTCTGTACATTAAAATGGTGTCTGGAAAACATGCTGACTCTGGGGCGATTTCTAAAATGTAAGGAATTGTACTGTTTTTATATTTAAAATTGCTGATTACTCCAAATTATTTTTTAGATCGAGTCCAAATTTCTTGACTTGGCATAGAAGGCTGTGTTAGGCCCTGGCCAGTCTTTAACTCTGACAACTCAGTAATAAATGGAAACCTGAAGAATGTAATCAGTTTTCAGTAAGGATTGCTTTACACGGGAGTCAATAAACACTTGAGTGGGGGCGTCTCCCCTCCAGCCCAACGTGATAAAAGCTAGCAGCCTCCGTCGTTTCTCGGCTACTCTCAAGTTTTACTCCACAGCCCACAGACCTATCAGTTTTGCATAGGTCTTGGACCAGAGGCTAGTTCCTCACCTGTTTCCTCATCAAGAGCACTTTGCATGAATCATTTGCTGATACTGGTAGTAAACTGAAGCATAAAGCTAATTTGAACATGATCTGAGTGGTGATTCTCATCAATCATCAAACCCAGGCTGGTCCTTCCTAGTCTGATCGAAGATCTTTGATGACCTGGAACCTGCTTACATTTATAGCATCTTTTCCTTCCAAGTCTGCCACACACCATACTTTAGTCCAGACACTCAAAACTACTTATAGTTCCCTCCAAACACAATACCCACGCAAGCCTCCCTGCTTTGTTCTTACAACTCCTTCTTTTTCTAAGTATAACTCATCTTTGAGGACTCAACTCATGCATAATTCTCCTAAGAAGACTTCACAGATGCTTCCCTTCCCCTCCAGACTGGGACAGGCCCACTTCCAATCTGCTTATGTAGCATCCCGTGATGGCTCTGTCAGAGCGCTGGTCACCGGCTACTGAATGCCCTTACTTGCTGCATTCCCCATCGACACTCTAAAATCTTTGAGAGTGGGATGTATTTTATCTTCATATGCCCATGCCTAACAGCCTAACACTGAGTATACCTAACATATTCTCATGCTCAGTGATTATTTATTTAAGTGGATTGTAGGTTTGTTTGTTTGTTTTTAATTTGGAGTGAACGCAGTTGTAATGTCCAGTACTAGTGCTCTCTTTTAAGATACTAAAATTGTCACAAGTTTCCCTGGTGAACTACTACTGAAAAAAAAAGGAGGAAAAAAGTCTATTTTTACTCCCATTCAACTCTAGCCATTAACAAATCTCTTTGGAAAGTTCCAGTGATGATGATGACGATGATAATCACAATGGTGAAAACAATTAATATTGACAGGATTTCTTACCTCCAGACTAAGTCTTCTTTTTTCAAAACCTTTTTTCAGTCTCATAACAATACAAGCAAGTATTGTTTTAATCCCCATTGTACATGTGAAGCACAGAGAGATTAATTATCTGCCCCAACCACAAAGCCATCAAGTCCATACAGTGTGCTCTAGATAGTCATCAGAGCATTTTCTAAGAAAGTGACCCTGTGGAGATTACAAAGCTGAATACAAAGGGGCTCTTTAAGTCACATTTGGACTTTAGTGGGAAAATATCACTTTACATATTGGCTAGACCATCGCAAAAGCCTTTTACAGCTTACCAAGTAGCATTTTACTTGGGAGGACACTGGGCACTCCCTGAAGGCGGGAAGAATACATGGACCTGTGTATTCCCCATTGGACCTACCGTGAGCACGCAGACACTCAAGATATATTTGCTGGGTAACTGCTTATTTAAAGACTTTTAATGAATGTCTCAACTACTTTATACAAGATCTCCTTATGGAAGCATATGTATTTCCTTTGTTCACAGAAGAGTGCAGTATGAGCATATTTTTCTCTTCCAATTTTTACTTGTTCTTCAGTCTTCACATCTCCCTTGGCATAGAGAACAGGAGTCATCACTTGATGTTCCATCTACCACTTGCATTCTGGCTTACACAATACCATTTTTCTCAGAGAAGAGTGGAATTTCCCAATTAATCTCTGGACAAATTAGCAATATATTTTACATAAGCCACTTAAACGGTATTATGCTTAGCTGCATTAGGCCATTTTTTAGCTGTGGATGAATTTCGTAATGCTGCAGAATACTGCCTCTTCCTCCTAATTTTATAACCAAGTAGTCCCCATCCTGTAGAATTTATACCTAAGCATTACAAATCCTTGAAACAGTGTTAACTTATCTAGGTCTCAGAAATCTTTGGAGACTAGAAAAAACTGAAAAAGTAATTTTTTAACCCGTTTCCTTAATGAAGCAGTTTCTAATTTTATTCCCAGCTGTGTAATATCTGACAAGCCCTCCTATCTAGCCTCATTCACCCAGTGGCTAACATTATATCTAAATGCTGGTGCTAAAGAATATTCAAATCCTTGTGGATCCTGCTATGGTCCTAAGTAAATTATGTCAGTTTAATTTGTGTTGCAGTAGAGTTCTATGGTCTCCTTTTCTTGTTTTTGTTGTTGTTGTCAGAAAGAAAATGCCTTTTGCACATTGGATGTTGCTTCCATTTTGAGAAAAAAACATAATGAGTTGCATTTGCACTAATTTTCGGAAGTAATAAGACAAAACTGTACTTGTCCCGTGATTCTACAGCTGTACTTGTAGAATCAGATGAAGTAGAAGATAGCATAATCTAGCCCTTCCTATGATTGCATTTATCTATCAGGATTCACCTAAACAATGCAAAACAAAATCTTTGTATTTTACACAGGGCTTAGAGAAAAGTTAAGTTTAACTTTTGCTCGCTTCTTACATCTCTGAGACACGTCACTGCTGATTAATCTGATAAATTGTAAACCTCACTAAATAACTGGTATATAACACTATAATTGTGTTTATAGTGTGATATTGGGCAGGTGAGCTAACCTCTCTGTGCTTTGGTTTTCTCAAAATTAATATTTTAATTTAAAATATTAAATATTGAGTAAAATTAAATATTGAGTGAGTGAAAGTTGCTCGGTTGTGTCCAACTCTTTGCGACCCCATGGACTAAACAGTCCATGGAATTCTCTAGGCCAGAATACTGGAATGGGTGGCCTTTCCCTTTTCCAGGGGATCTTCCCAACCCAGGGATTGAACCCAGGTCTCCCTCATTGCATTCTTTACCAGCTGTGCCACAAGGGATGCCCCAAAATTAGATATTGAATTAGTCTACAGAAGTAACATTCTAGTGATTCCAATTAGAGCTCAAAAGCAAACAGATATTGTGATGGGAAAAGAAAACTTTCAAACAACAAAGTTTTCTTTGGCCAGCCAGTGTTGTATAGTGGAAAGAACACTGATTTTGTCACTTAACAATATGAATTCAATTTCCAAAATTGAGATTTACTAGCTATTTGATTTCAGTTGCAAGATGAATAAACACTTATCCTGCATAGTGTCATAAGTTTTAAAAATAGATTGTGGAAACTGCTGGCATACAAAAGATGTTCAAGAATTGTAGCTATCTGGAGTATAACACAGTACTCTTCCTCATTACCCCCTTCATTTTTTCATATCTTCACCTGCAGTAGCAAAATGTATTTTTACATAAGAATTCCTAGAGGCTGTGGGGTGAGAAGTGATAGATATTAGTAAAAGCATGGTATATTACCGCTCTATTAGTCACTCCTGAGAATTCCACACAAGCAAAGCAAACTCACTAAACATGAGTAATCATAACAACAAGAGGCTATACGTGAAGTCAGGACACTAGTGTTCTGATTGGTATCTCCTAGGTTCAGCTTCGACCCATTGACTTTGACCACTTGAATGGGAACCAAAAAGCAGAGAAATAAAATGGAAAAAGCAGAAGAACAACAAGAGTAAAGGGCCTCTTGAAGGTACTTCTGACCTCATCTGAGGTCATCTCTGTTGGATTAGCATGTGAGAGGCTAGTAATTATTAAAATGTTATACCATCATTATGAATTCAAGTATCTCTGCAATTTTCTATTAAGAAGATTCTGTTTCTTAATGAATGAGTCTACAGACCTTCCTAAGGATGTACAGTGACCAGTCATTAAGAGGAGGAAAAATAGATGTTATTTGTAAACTTGTTAGCTTATGCACTGAAACTGCCTGTCTCAAGAAGAGCCAGCCACCTTTCAGGCAGAGAAAAATGTCAAAATGACCTATAATTCATAAGTTTGCTCTTCACTTCAATTTGCTTTTATTTATTCATCGACTGTTAGGCCTTTAATCCTAAATAGCAAACTTGGCAACTGAGACTCACCTTGGCCAAAAGTGAACTATTGATTTTCTGTCTCCACCAAACCTGTCCTGCTATAAGTCCCCCTCACTTCATTGAACAAGGGGGGAAAAAATCCCTAATTATATCTTCTTGCTCTCTTTCTCTCACAACATACACTCAGTCCAACAGAGGCCACAGCTACTCAATTTATAGAATGTGTCCTAAATTTGTACATCTCTCCATCTATTGTATTTCCAAAATAATTCCAGCCACCACACATTCCAGCTCATACTCGACATGAGGCTGATATTTAAAAAATGTAAATCAGCTGATGCTGCTCCCATCAAAATTAGAATAAACATCAAACTTCTGACCACGGCCTTCAAAGCCCTCCTCACTGACCTCATCTCTGTCTTCTCTCCAACCCCCAACCAAGCTTCAGTGATCTTTCTCATTCAAAAAGTGTCAAGTTTATCTCTGCTTAACTGCCCCTACAGCTAATTCTTAGTCTGCCTGGAGGGTCAGCATCATGGGTATATGGCCCCTGTAGTCACACAGAGTCCTAATAGCAGAAGGGCCCCACATTTGGTTTAATGCTCTGCTGTTGCCATCTCAAATTGTTTTTAATAATTTCAATTTTTAACTTGTGTTTTATCAGTGAAATCCAATGGGACAGTGGAGCACTTGGGTGAGCAAAGAAAATACGTGTAACGTTTCCATCATTTATCACCACTGCATTTGCATATGGCGCTTGCAATGCTCCATGAGCAAAGAATCTGGTGGACCTACAACGTGTAGGAGTTCCTCATGACTCAGAGTAAGTACCAAATGAGCCTATTAAGTCCAGAACTGAGGAAGCAGGTGCACCAACAGCTCTGAGAGGCCACACCTTCTATTGAGAACCAGAACTTGCTTCAAACATAGAAAGGAAGCAGTGCTGTTCTAAGAAACATAAATGATCAAAGTGCCTTGACATAACCCTTCTTGCTCATGTAACTTCCCAGTATTAGCTAACCACCAACACCGAAAATGACGATACAGAAAGAACGAGAATGATAAGGGCAACCAGGGTTCATTTTCACATTTTCACTTAGTTTTTCCTTACTCATAAGTAAACTCAAGGTAGAGAGTGTTGATAGAATGTGTGCCTATGGAGAAGTGAGATTTTTAAAGTTGAGTCAATTTTGTACAATGCTTCTGGTTAGAATGAAATATATACGTATGGACAAGCTATGCAATTAAAAACTGTGTAATTCTGGTGATGCCACCTATGAGTGAAATGTGCTTATTTTCGGATTTAAAACTAGTACCACACAATGCAAAGATGAATGTAACATTTGTGCAAATAGTTTGACATTTTAGTTCTCCCAGTTTAAAAGAACATAAATAACATTAATAATATTAGCATAGCAGATAAAAAATACCAAGGTAAGTGAAGAGAAATACTACATGAAAATGAGAAAGCTTTGTATTTCAGTACTTTTAAAGGTACTTTTTCTGCTTTTAGAATGAGGGACCATATATTTTCTTTTTGCATCAGATCCTGCAAATCTAGTCAGCTCTATTGACATGGAATGTTGTTCCCCTGACCCTAACTTCACAATGCTGACTCTTCCATGTAATTCATGTCTTTGATAAAATATAAGCTTCTTTGAGAAGCCACCCCTTACCCATCCATCTAAATTAGTCACCAGGTACTCTCTAGCAAACTATCCAATCTCAGTACTCTGCATATAGTGATGTAAGAATGTTTGTACATTCCTAGCTGTTTTTCTGCACCTTCCCTCTGTAGGAGCTGAACTTTGGCTTTCCTGTTACCCACTTACCTTTAGAGCTAAGGATAGTGACTGACACTTAATAGGCATTTAATACATATTTGGGGAATGAGTGAATAAATGAATCTAGTGATTACTACCTTGTCCAATTTAAAATAAACCTGTATAAATTTGCAGTATAATTTTAAAAAACACTTTCACTATTTTAAATGTTTTAACTATTTAAAAAATTTAGAAGGGAAAAAAATAACTTTTGAACCACAGAGAACCACAGAAAGTTGGCAACATTCAATTTTCAGCAATATTTTGTACAATATGACTATAAAAATAATGGTGTTGAAATAATACTTTTATGCTGTCAGTCTATTATATACTTTAAAAGAAGCTTTCATTTCTAAATAATCTCTTGTGTTCAGTGGTGGGTTTCAGTAAACTAATAAAAAGTGAAAGTATCTCAGTCATGTCTGACTCTATACAACCCCATGACTATACCATCTGTGGACTTCTCCAGGCCAGAATGCTAGAGTGGGTAGCCTTTGCTTTCTCCGGCGGATCTTCCCAACCCAGGGATTGAACCCAGGTCTCCCACATTGCAGGCGGATTCTTTACCAGCTGAGCCACAGGGAAGCCCAAACTAATAAATAGACCATGCATTTTTAAAGCATTATTTTAAAGTAATTTTTTCATAAAACATCTAGAATAGGGAAGGGTCGTGGGCTTCATCTTGTAAGTAATGATGCAGCATAGGAAATAGTTGCCTGAAAGATTATATTAAAAAGAATAGCAATACTTTGTCTTACTCTCTGGAATGGACTCAGTAAAGAATCTGCCTGTAATGCAGGAGATGTGGGTTTGATCCCTGGGTAGGGAAGATCCCCTGGAGAAGGAAATGGCCACCCACTCCAGTATTCTTGCCTGGGATTTCTAAGGACAGAGGAGCCTGGCAGGCTACGGTCCATGGGGTGACAAGAGTTGGATACGACTTAGCAACTAAATCACCACCACCATCACTGGAGTGAACTGCCCTGGTGGCTTAACGATATCCTGATGGGTATAGAAATGTGGAGTGGGAGCATGAGTGCTCTGTATCTGCTATCTTCATCCTGAGGTACTCTGAAATAAGCATGGTATAAAACTAAAAGGATTTCAGCTTTTCTGGCCTAGAATAAGAGTGTATATTTTTTTGTGCTACCAAGGCAACAATTTTGCCTTAGGCAACACTGAAAATAACCATAAATGATAATAAGAAATCAAAATTCTGCAGAACATGAAACTATGTCACTCTGTGATTTGTTATGAAATAGAATTTCTATAGAGCTGAAAAATACAGCTACATCTAATCATTGTTAATACAAAAATATTTTCATCTTTAATAAGATAGGATGTAAGTTTTTGGAGGGAAATATTAGGTTCATCTATTTGATATATTTGGAATACAAAGGTAAGAAGTAAAGGTAAATGTTTTACATATTATAAAAAGAATTTTATTTCCTTTTGTATAAAGGATTGCAATGCAATCTAGTAAAAGTCTTTGCAAGATATTTCTGGCTGTCAGGACTTATAACAAATGATTTGCTGTATCTAATCATACTGTCTACACCAAAGATAGAACAAAGTGTTTTTTGTTTTCCTATTCATCACTTATCTCCATGACAAAGGCTTGGAAATGATCTTATAGTTATGCATACTTCAGGTATTCCAAGGAGATATTTATGATGCAATAATATATTCATAGTAAGTATATAAAATGTCATAGGTAACTCTATAAAATGAGGATGCAAGGGATTACCACCTACATACATGTAGATTACCACTCTACATACATAAATTAAATAATCTAGTTGAAATGGATCAAGTCCTCAAAAAGTAAAACTTGTTCAATACTCAAAAATCATTTAATATATTGGAATGGTTTAGTCCCTAAGTCATGTCCGACTCTTGCAACCCCATGGGACTGTAGCCTGCCAGGCTCCTCTGTTCACGGGGTTCTCCAGGCAAAAATACCAAAGAGGGTTGTCATTTCTTTCTTCAGGGGATCTTCCCAACCCAGAAATGGAACCCTGGTCTCCTGCATTGCAGGCAGAGTCTTTACTGGCTGAGCTACAAGGGAAGCCCATTAATATATTACATCATATTAAGAGCTTACAAAGAAAAACCACATGACCATATCAACTGGTATAGAAAAATCCTTTTACAAGATTCATCACCTATTTATGATAAATCTCTCCAAAAACAGAATGGAGGAGAAATTTCCTCCTAAGATTAGGAAGAAAGCATGGATTTCCTCTCTCACTACTCTTATTCAGCAGAGTACTGGAAGTTCTAGCCAGTGCAAAAAGGCAAGAAAAGGAAACAAAAAGTGTAGAGATCAGGAAAGATTTCTCTGTTATTATAGATGACATAAAAATTCAAAGGAATTAACAAGAAAAACCCTCTAATAAGTAAGTTCACCAAGGTTGCAGGATATTAGATTTACAAAAATTAATATAAGCAATGTACATGTGAACCTCAGATATTCAGATGACACCATCCTTATGACAGAAAGTGAAGAGGAACTAAAAAGCCTCTTGACGAAAGTGCAAGAGGAGAGTGAAAAAGTTGGCTTAAAGCTCAACTTTCAGAAAACGAAGATCATGGCATCTGGTCCCATCACTTCATGGCAAATAGATGGGGAAACAGTGGAAACAGTGTCAGACTTTATTTTTTGGGGCTCCAAAATCACTACAGATGGTGACTGCAGCCATGAAATTAAAAGACGCTTACTCCTTGGAAGGAAAGTTATGACCAACCTAGATAGCATATTCAAAAGCAGAGACATTACTTTGCCAAAAAAGGTCCATCTAGTCAAGGCTATGGTTTTTCCAGTGGTCATGTATGGATGTGAGAGTTGGACTGTGAAGAAAGCTGAGCGCCAAAGAATCGATGCTTTTGAACTGTGGTGTTGGAGAAGACTCTTGAGAGTCCCTTGGACTGCAAGGAGATCCATCCAGTCCATTCTAAAGGAGATCAGTCCTGGGTATTCTTTGGAAGGACTGATGCTAAAGCTGAAACTCCAGTACTTTGGCCACCTCATGAGAAGAGTTGACTCATTGGAAAGGACTCTGATGCTGGGAGGGATTGGGGGCAGGGGGAAAAGGGGACGACAGAGGATGAGATGGCTGGATGGCATCACCGACTCGATGGACATGAGTTTGGGTGAACTCCGGGAGTTGGTGATGGACAGGGAGGCCTGGCGTGCTGCAATTCATGGGGTTGCAAAGAGTCAGACATGACTGAGCGACTGAACTGAACTGACTGATGTGAAAAGCAAAATTAAAAATATACCACTTGCAGTTGCTTATAAAGAATGAAATACTTAGGTAAACCTAACAAAATGCATAAAGGCCTTGAACACTAAACTACAAAATGTGTATGGAAAGGAATAAAAGATAATCTAAATGAACAGAGACACTCTGTTCATGGATTGGAAGATTCACCATATTAAAATGTCAATTCTATTTCAATTTCATATAGATGCTCATCAAAATTGTTTTAAAATCTCAGCAAGATTTTTCATAGATATAAACAAGATTATTCTAAAATTTATGAAGTCAGAGGAATCATAAGAGCTCAAATAATTTTGAAACAGAAGAATAAATTGGGGAAAATCAGACTATATGATTTCAAGACTTCTAGCTACAGTAATTATGTGATATTGGCACAAAGACATACACATAGATCAATGAATAGAACAGAGAACACAGGAATAGGCACACACAAGTACAACTATAGTAGGCAGAATAATGCCCCCTCACATACAGAAGATATTCAGTCTCCAAAACTGATTATATTAGGTTATATGACAAAATTAGATTTTGCATGTGTGATTAAGTTAAAGACTTTGAGAGGAGGAGATTATCCTGGATTACCTAAGTGAGTCCAAGGTAGTCATGGGGGTCTTTATAAATGGAAGAGGAAAGCAGAAGAGTTAAAGTCAGGAAGGGACTTGAAGAGTCTCTATTGCTGGCTTTGAATATGGAGGAAGGGGCCATGAACCAATGAATGCAGGTGGCCTCTAAAAGCTAGAAAAGTAAGAAAAAGAGTTTTTCTTAGAGCGTCTAGAAAGAAGGCAGCCCTGACAATACCCAGTGAGATCCACTTTGTGTTAAGACCTCCAGAACTGTAAGATAAAAATTTTGTGCTGCTTCAAGCCACTAGATTTGTGGTGATTTTTCAAAGCAGCAGTAGAATACAATGGCCAACTAATTTTTTACAGTTGAAGTATATTTGATTTACAATGCTAGTTTCTGATATATATGCAAAGTGATTCAGTTATACATATATGCTTTTTTAATATTCTTTTCCATTATGGCTTATATATGATATTGACTATAGTTCACTTTGCTACACACTAGGACATTGTTTGGAGAAGGCAATGGCACCCCACTCCAGTTCTCCTGCCTGGAAAATCCCATGGACGGAGGAGCCTGGTGGGCTGCATGCAGTCCATGGGGTGGCTAAGAGTCAAATGACTGAGCGACTTCACTTTCACTTTTCATTTTCATGCATTGGAGAAGGAAATGGCAACCCACTTCAGTGTTCTTGCCTGGAAAATCCCAGGGACGGGAGAGCCTGGTGGGCTGCCGTCTATGGGGTCGTACAGAGTCAGACACAACTGAAGCGACTTAGCAGTAGCAGCAGCAGGACATTGTTATTTATCTGTTTTACTTATAGTGCATATATGCATGCTCAGTTGTATGCAACTCTTTGCAACCCCATCGACTGTAGCCCTTCAGTCTCCTCTGTCCATGGAATTTTCCAGGCAAGAATATTGGAGTAGGCTGCCATTTTCTCCTTCAGGGGATCTTCTGGACCCAGGGATCAAACCCTCGCCTTTCAACTCCTGCATTGGCAGGCAGATATTTTTCCAACTGGGCCACCTGGGAAGTCCTATTACATTTAGTAGTTTGTATCTGTTAATCCCTGAATCCTAATTTATTCATCCCCCACCTCCTTTCCACTTTGGTAATCATAAATTTGCTTTCTTTGTCTGTGAATCTGTTTGTGTTTCATAAATAAGTTCATTTGTATCATATTTTAGATTCCACATCTAAGTGATATCATCTATATGATATTTGTCTTTCTCTTTCGGGCTTGCTTCACTTAGTATGATAATCTCTGGGTCAATCCATGTTATTATAAATGGCATTATTTCATTCCTTTTCTTTATCATTCATCTGTTGATGGACACAGGTTACTTCACCCCCAGATGGCTTTAGTGTAGCTAGGCGGAGGTGTACGAATTGATAACCCATCAACTACTGGACTGCTGCTAAGTCACTTCAGTCGTTTTCGACTCTGTGCAACCCCAGAGACGGCAGCCCACCAGGCTCCCCCGTCCCTGGGATTCTCCAGGCAAGAACACTGGAGTGGGTTGCCATTTCCTTCTCCAATGAATGAAAGTGAAAAGTGAAAGTGAAGTCGCTCAGTCCTGTCTGACTCTTAGCCACCCCATGGACTGCAGCCCACCAGGGTCCTCCTCCACCCATGGGATTTTCCAGGCAAGAGCACTGGAGTAATGGAGTGGGTTGCCATTGCCTTCTCCACGACTACTGGACAGTGGTTTCCAAATCTGGAAAACATCAAAATTACTTCAGATATTTTTTAAGATACAAATTCTTTTGCTCAACAACCTCAAGGTTTAAATTCCATTTGGCCTGGTTGGGTATAGGAAATTGTATATGACCGCTACCTCTATTTTTCACAAGTTCTCCATATCATTTTGATGTGAAGCGAAGTTTGGAAATCACTGCCTATGGAACCTTAGTAAATTTCATAATGATGTCATTTCAGTCCTATTATATCCCCAACATTCTCTTTATAATAAATTTGCTTAATGAACTTTTATTAAATGCCTACCATGTTCTAAACATGGAGCTAGTGGGATATAGAAATGAAAGAACATGGCAGAGCCCTAGAGATGTTCGGAGTGTCGACCTGCAGCGGGTCCTAAGTGAACGGGTCCAACAGAAGGTGGCACAGATAATAGGATATTAGGAAGCTGCTAAGCATGGTCACCTTCTGTGTTCAAAGATACGTAGGGACATATAAACAATATAATTGAGTCTATTTAGTAATGGACTTCCTTCTTGAAAAGAGTGGAAAAGACAAAAGGAACTATTATTGACCTTCTACCATATGTTATGTATTAATAATATGTTGGGTTCCTTTCATACTTCATCCTGTTTAATCCCTGCAACATCCCTCGAATTGGGTCTTTATCATCCTTCAAGAATAAATAACTGTCTGTGAAGCTCAGGGTGATCTGACCAAGGCTTTTCATCTGGCAAGTGTGACTTGACTAGCATATAAATCTAAGTCTTGCTGACCTCAAAGCTCATGCCCGTTCCTCTCTACCTGGCTAATGTTTACTAGGGGATGATAATCCAGCATATGCTATGCACAGACCATTATTTATTCTGGCTCCCCTCCCCTGATTTACTGATAGTACATGGAAACTGATTGCCCTAGACTCAAAGACAAAGTATAAAAATATTTAGAAGATATGCTGTTTTAAAATTATTTTATTTTAGTTTAGTTTTTATATCATTTTTTTAAATTTTTTAACTTTACAATATTATATTGGTTTTGCCAAATATCAAAATGAATCACAAAATGAAAACATTAGAACTGATTCAAATGTATTCTTTTTTTTTTAATTTTATTTTATTTTTAAACTTTACATAATTGTATTAGTTTTGCCAAATATCAAAATGAATCCGCCACAGGTATACATGTGTTCCCCATCCTGAACCCTCCTCCCTCCTCCCTCCCCATTCCATCCCTCTGGGTCGTCCCAGTGCACCAGCCCCAAGCATCCAGTATCGTGCATCGAACCTGGACTGGCGACTCGTTTCATACATGATATTTTACATGTTTCAATGCCATTCTCCCAAATCTTCCCACCCTCTCCCCCTCTCCCAGAGTCCATAAGACTGTTCAAATGTATTCTTTTTAATGGCTGAGTAATACTCCATTGTGTATATGTACCACTGCTTTCTTATCCATTCATCTGCTGATGGACATCTAGGTTGCTTCCATGTCCTGGCTATTATAAACAGTGCTGCGATGAACATTGGGGTACACGTGTCTCTTTCAATTCTGGTTTCCTCAGTGTGTATGCCCAGCAGTGGGATTGTTGGATCATAAGGCAGTTCTATTTCCAGTTTTTTAAGGAATCTCCACACTGTTCTCCATACTGGCTGTACTAGTTTGCATTCCCACCAACAGTGCAAGAGGGTTCCCTTTTCTCCACACCCTCTCCAGTATTTATTGCTTGTAGGCTTTTGGATCGCAGCCATTCTGACTGGTGTGAAATGGTACCTCATAGCGGTTTTGATTTGCATTTCTCTGATAATGAGTGATGTTGAGCATCTTTTCATGTGTTTGTTAGTCATCTGTATGTCTTCTTTGGAGAAATGTCTATTTAATTCTTTGGCCCATTTTTTGATTGGGTCATTCATTTTTCTGGAATTGAGCTGTAGGAGTTGCTTGTATATTTTTGAGATTAGTTGTTTGTCAGTTGCTTCATTTCTATTATTTTTTCCCATTCTGGAGGCTGTCTTTTCACCTTGCTTATAATTTCCTTTGTTGTGCAGAAGCTTTTAAGTTTAATTAGGTCCCATTTGTTTATTTTTGCTTTTATTTCCAATATTCTGGGAGGTGGGTCATAGAGAATCCTGCTGTGATGTATGTCGGAGAGTGTTTTGCCTATGTTCTTCTCTAGGAGTTTTATAGTTTTTGGTCTTACATTTAGATCTTTAATCCATTTTGAGTTTATTTTTGTGTCTGGTGTTAGAAAGTGTTCTAGTTTCATTCTTTTACAAGTGGTTGACCAGTTTTCCCAGCATCACTTGTTAAAGAGATTGTCTTTTCTCCATTGTATATTCTTGCCTCCTTTGTCAAAGATAAGGTGTCCATAGGTGTGTGGATTTATCTCTGGGCTTTCTATTTTGTTCCATTGATCTATATTTCTGTCTTTGTGCCAGTACCATACTGTCTTGATGACTGTGGCTTTGTAGTAGAGCCTGAAGTCAGGCAGGTTGAGTCCTCCAGTTCCATTCTTCTTTCTCAAGATTGCTTTGGCTATTTGAGGTTTTTTGTATTTCCATACAAATTGTGAAATTATTTGTTCTAGCTCTGTGAAGAATATCGTTGGTAGCTTGATAGGGATTGCATTGAATCTATAAATTGCTTTGGGTAGTATACTCATTTTCACTATATTCATTCTTCCAATCCATGAACATGGTATATTTCTCCATTAGTGTCCTCTTTGATTTCTTTCACCGGTGTTTTATAGTTTTCTATATATAGGTCTTTAGTTTCTTTAGGTAGATATATTCCTAAGTATTTTATTCTTTTTGTTGCAATGGTGAATGGAATTGTTTCCTTCATTTCTCTTTCTATTTTCTCATTATTAGTGTATAGGAATGCAAGGGATTTCTGTGTGTTGATTTTATATCCTGCAACTTTACTATAGTCATTGATTAGTTCTAGTAATTTTCTGGTGGAGTCTTTAGGGTTTTCTATGTAGAGGATCATGTCATCTGCAAATAGTGAGAGTTTTACTTCTTATTTTCCACTTTGGATTCCTTTTATTTCTTTTTATGCTCTGATTGCTGTGGCCAAAACTTCCAAAACTATGTTGAATAATAATGGTGAAAGTGGGCACCCTTGTCTTGTTCCAAGCTGGTTCTTTGAAAGGATAAATAAAATTGACAAACCATTAGCCAGACTCATCAAGAAACAAAGGGAGAAAAATCAAATCAATAAAATTAGAAATGAAAATGGAGAGATCACAACAGACAACACAGAAATACAAAGGATCATAAGAGACTACTATCAGCAATTATATGCCAATAAAATGGACAACGAGGAAGAAATGGACAAATTCTTAGAAAAGTACAACTTTCCAAAACTGGACCAGGAAGAAATAGAAAATCTTAACAGACCCATCACAAGCACGGAAATTGAAACTGTAATCAGAAATCTTCCAGCAAACAAAAGCCCAGGTCCAAATGGCTTCACAGCTGAATTCTACCAAAAATTTAGAGAAGAGCTAACACCTATCCTATTCAAACTCTTCCAGAAAATTGCAGAGGAAGGTAAACTTTCAAATTCATTCTATGAGGCCACCATCACCCTAATACCAAAACCTGACAAAGATGCCACAAAAAAAGAAAACTACAGGCCAATATCACTGATGAACATAGATGCAAAAATCCTTAACAAAATTCTAGCAATCAGAATCTAACAACACATTAAAAAGATCATACACCATGACCAAGTGGGCTTTATCCCAGGGATGCAAGGATTCTTCAATATCTGCAAATCAATCAATGTAATACACCACATTAACAAATTGAAAAATAAAAACCATATGATTATCTCAGTAGATGCAGAGAAAGCCTTTGACAAAATTCAACATCCATTTATTATCAAAACTCTCCAGAAAGCAGGAATAGAAGGAACATACCTCAACATAATAAAAGCTATATATGACAAACCCACAGCAAACATTATCCTCAATGGTGAAAAATAAAAATATTTTAAAAGAAGATTTAGAGATGAAAAGATATTTAAACTATTGCTTACAGTGAGATTTAGGGAATATCTGTAAATTTTATTAAACCTGAACAATTTTCTTAGCCCTGAACTATTTTCTATCTCTATTCATTTACTGTCTATCATCTTTCCCATAAGAAATATTCCTAAAAGTTAAGTGTGAAATTAGAATAAGCAAACATATATGTGTACACATATGTGTGTATATATGTATATGTGCAATATATATCTATGGCAAAGAGGTGTTTTATATATATGTATATTATATGTGTACATATATGTGTGTGTATATTACATATGTACATACATATATGCACAGAAGGATTTACATCATTCTTTCTTTATTTTGCAATTCTGAACATACAGGGATGTAGCAATGACCAAGACAGACATGACCTCTTTCCTTTAAAGGCATGAAGAATAATGAAGAAGTTTAAAAAATGATAAATAAAAAAAATAAATATGTGTATACACATAATCGAACAGTGTCAAAGATTTGATAATATGAAAAAGAACATATTCTCTAATTTTCACAGAAGTTGTCATGACAGTGATGGGTGTTATAGTTCTGTTTGATCAATTTTGCTTATAAAGCAGAACACTCAACCCTGGTTGTAAAAGAAATACATGCCTTCTTGAATTTAGAAAGTAAGGAAAATGGTCCCCCAAATCTAAAAAAGATACTGACTTATTTAAAAGCAGCAAACATTTAATATCATCAGCATAAGAGATGTTCACCATCACATAGGAAAAATTTCTACCTCCTAGGGCTATATCAAGAAAGAAACTAATCTGTTAATGCTGAGTTAATTACAAATTTAATTCTCTTACTGACAAAGAAAGCATTTGTTGTCTCAGCATGTCAATAACTTAGCTAACTGTATTTTTCTTATAATAATGCATAAAATTTTGCTGTTAGTTTAAAGGAAGAACTTGGAGTAAAAATTGCCCAACATGGAAGAATAATTTTCCAATAGAACAATTTCAAGCATCAACTAAAACAGGATATTATTCAGCAGATGTTTTTCTTAGCAGTCTTCCTCTAAAATCTCTAAAATGCTAGTATAAGATATATGTGTGTAGGAGAGAGAGACTCAACATTGCATGTTTTGTGCATAACTGCTCCAAAGGATCTGATTTTGTGTACTATATTTATCGAGCTTATGTAGTTTGCCACATAACAGAAAAAGAAAAAATACACATAAAAACAATGCAACCAAGTATCCAAGTGTCATACCAGCTAAAACACCAAATAAACCTTGAGCAGTGGGGGAAGAAAAAGAGAGAGAAGTACAGAAAAATGAGAGAAGAAAAAGAAGGAGGAAAAGGATACAAGAAAGGAAAGAGGGGAGGAAGAGGGAGGGGAGGGAAGGGAGAAATACAGAATGATAGTCTAGTCACCACTGAGCACTCATCTTTATCTTAGTGACATTAACCATTTGCAGTGAGATGAAGTTTAGTGTCCTCATAAGTGTGTCACCAAAGCTAAATACCAAGCCTCTTCAATGTCTCTTTTTCTCTATATACAGCAGTCTATCCCATTTTTACATTTAAAACTAGTCTGTTCTGTGACCTCTCTGTATTATTTATAGCATTACAAAACTTGTTTTGCTTTCTTCTGTTTAAAGTCAAAACTGAGAAGTAAATTGGATAAAGTTTTGGGGGTACTTTTAAAAGGTAGAGCCTAGAGAAGAGTCAAGCAGGAGAAGTAAGGAGGCAGTAATTTTGTACACACTACCCATGGGGTATAGGAAGAATTTTTATAGTACCAAAGATTCTCTTCGTTCACATAATGTTCAATCAAGGCAGGAGGGATATTTTATATTCATCAGGATATAGAAAACTGAGAATTACAGAAAAACAAAATTGTAGGTGATGTCATGTTCATCCAAAGTCCAGCGCCATCGTCTTCACAAATAACTGAGGAATGAGATGTGAGCATCATGGAAGGTGGACTTTATAGACATAAAGAGAGACATAAGCAGGGAGGCAAAGATTAATAAAATAACAATGGGCACATCCTATATCTTAAGTGACCACTTGCCAAAGTCACAAATAGACTATAACCAGTAAAGCAGGAAGAGGGAAGTCATCTCATGCAGAGAAAGGTATGAAAGTTAATAGAGTGAATTTTGAAAAATGGTTCACAAAATTCCCAGGTGCAAATGCAACCAGTATTAGATCAGCTACTTGATCTTATCTAACACCTTCTTGGGATAAACAAGTGTAGACCTGGGATTAGAGCGTGGATCCCTGGACACCCAGCCAAGACCACCTTCTGCTGCCTCATATTTCAATGCCTAAATTTGATATTTGGATTTCTTTTTTGCATATTTTTAAGTTATATAGCATATAAATTGTAGAATTATGGCCACAATCAAGCTAATCAACATATCTACACCTATGTAGTCAAGTGGGTATGTCAGGGCAGTGTGTAATTTCCTCGGTTCTGTCTCACTGCAGCAAAGATTTCAAACAGCAGACCAGTGTTACAGCTCAGTTACAGTTCAGTTTTATTTGGCAAACAGGATAGTACACTCTCGAGGCGTTAGGGCAGACTGACCCCAAAGGAGAGGCCTCAATCCATCTTGGCTTCCTCTTTTTATACATTTTGTCTCCTCCCCTTCAAGCCTGCCCTGTGCAAACTGGGCTAGCCAAGGAGGGCTGTTTGCTTCACCTGTGGTTCTCACTCTGGTCCTCGGACCTTCCTTTGTTCTATTTTCATGGGCTTTTCCCTTCTTTGTCTTTTAACCACTTCCATTCTGGACTTCTTTTTCCTATTCTAACTACCTAACAGGTAGATATTGGTTAAGGGGTACAAAGTTTCAGTTATACAAGATGAGTAAGTTCTGATGATCCAATACACAGCAATGTAAACATAAAAAAATTAGTTAACAGTTTTGTGTATTTGAAATTTCTTAAGAGTAGATCTTAAGTGTCCTAAACACACACACACAAACAAAAAAGCTTTGTTTTAATGTTAGAGTGATCTGTCCAAGACCTACAGCTCACCATGGAAAAACCAGGACTAACATTCAGGGCTACAAGCAGTCTTGAAGTTGGTGTTTTCTAACCTGGAGACTGACCAAGATAACCTCAAAGTTCCCCCCACCTTAACCCAGCTTTAGATAGGCCTCTTCTTGATGACAGGCCTCAGATCTCACTTTTCTTCGATGAGTTACTTTAGAAACTCTGTAGTTGAAAATTCTTTCTCTGCCCTTTGAAATGTATATAGATCTCCCAGTCTCTTGTCAGTTTTACAACCCAGGAATGTCTCAAGGACCTACAGTCATTTCTTTGAAATAAAATCATAACGAAGAGAGCAGGCCATCTCTCTATCTCTGTGGGATGGTAGGAGCCTATTGTAACATTAATTGGCAAATACAGATGGTCCAACTCACAGAGAAAAACACTGGCAAATTCAGGAATAATTCAATGTACTTGGCACCTCCCATATAGCAACCTCTCTGTCAACATCCTTCAGTACTTTTCTGTAAACTCACCCCTACTCCTAAAATTCCTCCTGCCTTTTGTTTCTGTGGACTTGAGTTCAATCTCTCTTCCCTATTGCAATAGGCTTAGATAAAGTCTAACTTGCATGTTTAACTCTGACCTGTGCAAATTTTCCTTGACAGCCCCAAATTTTCCTAGGCAACTTGTGGGAACTCTTTGAATCCAAATTGGCAAGTATTTTACTCAGGTAAATAAATATATGCATATTACTACTACTAATATATATTGTTTATAAGTATTTGGTATATGTTTAAATATATGTTGCTGTTATGGTTACTAAATACAACTGTATTTGAAAGCATTACTAAATTTTAAGTAGCTTTTGTGTATTTTGTGTTTTTTCAGTGAGAATTCTGTGGGAATATTTGAAATTCAGTTCAGTTCAGTCACTCAGTTGTGTCCAACTCTTTGCGACCCCATGAATCGCAGCACGCCAGCCTCCCTGTCCATCATCAACTCCCGGAGTTCACCCAGACTCACGTCCATCAAGTCAGTGATGCCATCCAGCCATCTCATCCTCTGTTGTCCCCTTTTCCTCCTGCCCCTAATCCCTCCCAGCATCAGAGTCTTTTCCAATGAGTCAACTCTTCACATGAGGTGGCCAAAGTATTGGAGATTCAGCCTCAGCATCAGTCCTTCCAATGAACACCCAGGACTTATCTCCTTTAGGGTGGACTGGTTGGATCTCCTTGTGGTCCAAGGGACTCTCAAGAGTCTTCTCCAACACCACAGTTCAAAAGCATCAATTCTTCGGTGCTCAGCTTTCTTCACAGTCCAACTCTCACATCCGTACATGACCACTGGAAAAACCATAGCCTTGACTAGACAGACTTTTGTTGGCAAAGTAATGTCTCTGCTTTTCAACAGGCTATCCCAATTGGTTATCACCAATAACCAGAGTAGCACCTGTGAAATCTCAATGGTAAGTCAATACTAATTACTGTCTTGTATTTACCTGCTTATTATAAAATCCTAGCAGCTGTAGTAACGTGTTGATTGTATTGATTCCTCTTATTCATTGACCCCTCAACTTTTTCACCTATGTAATTCATCCAGTTCTGTGGCTTGACATTCTATCTACCTGCTGATGGCTCCCAAATTTCTACTTTGATGTGTGTGGGTAGCTGCTGTGAGAAGCACTTTTAAGATTCTTAGATGCCCTCCCCTTTTTTTTTTTAATTTGAGAGAATTTAGCACTAGCTTAGCAATTCCCTTTAGCAAAGGATTGCCCAATCACATACACAACTTGAAATTTATCCACAGGCCTCATGTGATTGAGAATTTTTTTTACCAGCTGGGAGACATGGAATGAGAGGTGGTTTATATTCCAACCCAGCAAGTCCTGGGTCTTCTCTATTTCCCCTAACTTCTTACAAAATGAATAGCCTCTTCTATAGTTATTGCATAACTTCTATAATAGAAGTTATACAGAATGAATAACTTCTAAAAAATGAATATCTTCCTTCATGTATCTTAGTACACATTACTAAGAGAAGCAGCTTGGCCCATTCAACACTCTGTTGCTCAATGTTTTTGCCAGGTCCACAGATTCATTAGGTATATTCTCTACCTTCCAATTTACCACAGACAATAGTCCTACTAATTGTTCTGGAATTGTATAGCACAGGAGTCCCTTCTCCAGTCTCCTACAGCCATTGCCTCACTGCCCCTCGGGTCCTCTAAGTCTGTGGTTCACTCTCTCTCACTGACCTATCACTGGGCTTGAAGCCAATGTCACTTTTGCAGGCCTGTGTTATTGCTGTAATCCACCTTTAGGGCCAGTTTTGGTCTCAATATTCTTGCCCAGACAAGAGGAGCCAGGTGAGCTACAGTCCATGGGTCACAAAGAGTCAGACATAACTAAGCAACTTTGACTTTCACTTATTTTTTTTTCACTTTCATCTCAGTTAATTATTTATGCATTGAAAAAATTACCCCAAGACTTAGAGGCTTAAAAGGACAACTTATTATTTCTCACAATTCATGGATCAGTGGGAGGAAGGTTGTTTGCCGGCCTCTGATATGACTGAATGTGCAGGTACCTTGCCTGGAGTGGAGGATATATGATGGTTCTTTCAGGTATCTGGGAGTTGGTGCTAGGTGTCACCTGGACTACTCTCTTCATGTGGTCTCTCACCATCCGGCAGGCTATCCTGATGTCCTCAGACAGTGGGGGAGCAGCACAAGAAGGCAAAGCCCAAAGCTGCAAGGCCTCTTGAGACCCCGGCTCCACACTCGTGTATCTTTACTTCCACTGTACTCTACTGGCCAAGAAGTCACAGAGCCAATTCAGATTCAAGATACAATACAGAAATAAACTCTTGTGGGGAGGAGCTGCAAAAAATGTGTGGCCATACTTAACCTACCAAAGTTCAGTTTAGTCGATCAGTTGTGTCCGACTCTTTGTGACATCATGGACTGAAGCACACTAGGCTTCCCTGTCCATCACCAACTCCCAGAGCCTGTTCAAACTCATGTCCATCGAGTCAGTGATGCCATCCAACCATCTCATCCTCTGTTGTCCCCTTCTCCTCCCACCTTCAATCTTTCCCAGCATCAGGATCTTTTCCAATGAGACAGTTCTTCAAAACAGGTGGCCAAAATATTGCAGTTTCATCCTCAGCATCAGTCCTTCCAATGAATATTCAGGCCTGATTTCCTTTAGGATTGCCAGGTTGGATTTCCTTGTGGTCCAAAGGACTCTTAAGAGTTTTCTTCAATATTACAGTTCAAAAGCATCAATTCTTTGGCACTCAGCTTTCTTCACAGTCCAACTCTCATATCCATACATGACTACCAGAAAAACCATAACTTTGACTAGATGGACATTTGTTGGCAAAGTAATGTCTCTGCTTTTTAATATGCTGTCTAGGTTGGTCATAGCTTTTCTTCCAAGGAGCAAGTGTCTTTTAATTTCATGGCTGCAGTTACCATCTGCTGTGATTTTGGAGCCAAAGAAAATAAAGTCTGTCACTGTTTCCATTGTTTTCCCATTAATTGCCATGAAGTGATGGGACCAGATGCCACGATCTTAGTTTTCTGAATGTTGAGCTTTACGCCAACTTTTTCACTCTCCTTTTTCATTAAGAGACTCTTTTGTTCTTCGCTTTCTGCCATAAGGGAATATCCATGAAATTCTCCAGGCCAGAATACTGAAGTGGATTGTCATGGCCTTCTCCAGGGTATCTTCCCAACCCAGGGATTGAACCCAGGTCTCCCACATTGCAGGCAGATTCTTTACCAACTGAGCTATAAGGGAAGCCCTAACCTACCACATACTATAGGTAATCCTCGACTTAGGATTTCTCGACTTCAACCGTGGTGCAAAAGTGCTATGCATTCAGTAGAAGTCATACTCCAGATTTTTAAATCTGATCTTTTCCTGAGATAGTGATACATGGCATGACACTGTCTCATGATGCTGGACAGAGGCAGCAGCTACAGCTCCCAGAGAGACATGTAATCAAGAGGGTAAATGCAGATACACTCACAACCACTCTGTACCCACACCACCATTCTGTTTTTCATTGTCAGAACAGTGTTCAATAAATTGCCACAATTTATTTAAAAATAGGCTTTATGTTAGATGATTTTGCCCAACTACAAGCTAATATGTCTGAGCACCTTTAAGGTGGGCTAGGCTAATCTTATAATATTTAGTAAGTTTGGTGTATTACATGCATGTTCAACTTATATTTTTGTTTTTCTTTTTTTGACAGTGCCTTGCAGTATGCAGGATCTTAGTTTCCCGACCAGGAATGGAACCCATGCCCTTGGCAGTGAGAACACAGAGTCCTAACTACTGGACCACTGGGGAATTCCCCTCAACTTACATTTTTTACTTATGATGGATTTATCAGGATGTAACTCCATTGATCTGTAGAATGGAAAATATTGGGTTGGCCAAAATGTTCATTTGGGTTTTTATGTAAGATTTAATGAAAAAAAGCCCAAATGAACCTTTTGGCCAACCCAAAACTATAGCAATTATAAGTTTAAAATAAGCAGAATAGTTTCAGGCAATAGAGTCTCTTTGGCTTTAGAAAAGAATATAGCATTGATCAAATTCACACCATCACTCTGCCCTTTTCTTCTCATGTGAATTTGGACAAGCAGCTTTATACTCTATTCTCAGTTTCATTAAGTAACAAATAGAGCTGATGATGTCTACATCTTTAAATAAAATAATATGTAAAGTATTCTTAATACGTTAAGTAGCTAGTATCATCACTGGAGCAATTATTACAAGAATGAGAGAGGACAATTAATTCCAGAAAGAAGCAGAGGAGTAAACATGATTTGGAGACAAAGAAGAGTAAGCAGGGCTGGGCCATGTAACACTGATAATAGTTAACATTTATTGAGCCGTAAACTTTGCCAGTTGTTCTATACAGCATCTCACTTAGTCTTCACATTCACACTATGAGGTGGTTATTATTTCCTCCATGTTCACTTAACAGTCTGGTTTGCAGAGTTGCTTTTTTTTTTTTTAGACACATACCATCCAACCAGGTACTGGGCACTTTAGTAGGACCTGCATAGAGAAGTTTATGGTATGATGGGGGAGAAGGACACAGAGGCAGAAAAGGATAAAGGTTGATACTCTTTGAGTAGCAGTGAGTGATATGCAATAGTCAAGTGAAAGTCTGAGGGAGGGACAGGTATTGGTAGTAGAGATAAAGGGTGGGGGAATCAGACTGAGAAAGATTTAGAAGGCCTATGTAATTGGATATTTAGTGTGGGAGAAAAAAAATATTCAGGGATGAACTGAGGGTTTTTCAGCTTGGAGCGCCTAAATATGTGGTGCTACACCCCCAAACAATAGGAAATATCAGCTGAGAAGCATTTTCATGGTTTGAGGGGTTTGAGTTTATTTCTGGACAATGTCACATATATGTACAGACACATTCAGGTGGGCAAGTGTAACAGGCAGCTCCAAAGTGACATGGACTCTGGATACATGACTTGGGCATTATCAGCCTATGACATGACTGTTCAACCCCAACCCTCCGAAGCTCTGACATAATTATACAACCTTTTTGTCTAGTGGAGGGAGGTACAAGTGACTCCTGGAGATTCAGGTAGTGGTTTGCTCACTGCCCATTACAGGCAAAGCCAAAGTTTCATATTTAAACACATCATTCTTGCTACTGGGATTTACATTTTTCATTACAAAATTTCCAGATCAACAATCATATGCTAAACTTTAAGTTTCTCTTGCTGGTCACAAATTAAAAGATGATCCTGGATATTTTCTAATTTAGGACCAACTGCTTTTTAAAATACTTAACTAGCACTGCTGCTGAGTCACTTCAGTTGTGTCCGACTCTGTGCGACCCCATAGACGGCAGCCCACCAGGCTCCCCCGTCCCTGGGATTCTCCAGGCAAGAACACTGGAGTGGGTTGCCATTTCCTTCTCCAATGCGTGAAAGTGAAAAGTCAAAGTGAAGTTGCTTAGTCATGTCCGACTCTTAGCGACCCCATGGACTGCAGCCCACCAGGCTCCTCCATCCATGGGATTTTCCTGGCAAGAGTACTGGAGTCGGGTGCCATTGCCTTCTCCCAGCACTGCTGCTGCTGCTGCTAAGTCGCTTCAGTTGTGTCTGACTCTGTGCAACCCCGTAGACGGCAGACCACCAGCACTAGAGAGAGTTAATTGCTCAGCCGTGTCCAACTTTGCAACCCCATTGTAGCCCACCAGGCTCCTCTGTCCAAGGGGTTCTCTAGTCAAGAATACTGAACTGGGTTGGCATTCCCTTCTCCAGGGAATCTTCTCATCCCAGGGATCGAACCCAGGTCTCCTGCATTGCAGGCAAATTCTTTACCATCTAAGCCACCAGGGAAACCCTAACCAGCACTACTGAAGTATTAATAATGGAAAAGATAAAGCAAGTTTAACATTGTTTTTGTGCCTGTCATTATGATATACACTTTCGTACAATATTTGTTAAAGTAAAATGTTAGTCATTCAGTCGTGTCCAACTCTTTGTGACCCTATGGACTGTAGCCCACCAGGCTTCTCTGTCTATGGGATTTTCCAGGCAAGAATATTGGACTGGATTGACATTTCCTCCTTCAGGGGATCTTGCTGACCCAGGGATTGAACTTGGGTATCCTGCATTGCAGGAGGATTCTTTACTGTCTAATCCACCAGAAAGCCCTTGTTAATTCTCTCCCTAAAAATCTCAAGGTGGGTATTGTTGTGACCACTTTATAAATAGAAAAACAGGTCTAGAGAAATTATTCAACTTTGTCAAAGTCACGGTGTGTGGACAAGATGCTTAAAAATAATATTGGTAAAACAATTTATTTTCTAGGCTTTTTCATAATTTTTCTAAACAGGTTGTAATGTTTATGTCTCATAGAATACACCTCTTTGCCTAAACTCAAATGTTACTCTCCCATGAATTCTGTTTTCCTCCTCCCCTCTCCTCCTTTGCTCTTTATATATGCATTGCTGCCTTTAAGAGTGGATTCAAAATTCCTTGACTTTCTCAAATGCAGGATATTTCAACTCTGCTTCACTTCAGGTTTTCATTCAGTCACTGGGAATTTCTGCTGGAGGCTCAACAGTGATAGCATAACTCCCTAAGTGAGTCAGCAAGTTCTCTGAGCCATGACACCTCCAGTCCTACAGCCCATCTCCCTAAATACACTCTTGTCTAATTGATTACTTTCCCTGTCTTTTGTCATGTCACCACACAGATGCATAAAAATAAACCTCAGTTGTATAAATCCAACGGCTCACTTTTTCTGTTTCTAAACAATACTTAAAAATAAGTCCTACTGGAGAGGATTATACAATCCTGCAATTTGGTTCCCATATAAATTCATAGCTTCCAATATAAGAGTACTTGAGACTCCTCAGAGAAATCTGCTGTGCACCCTCATTGACCTTTTTTGGTTTTTCCAAAATTTGTTTTCCATTCACTCTTCAAATCTTCTTTGTTTTACTTTCATCTTCAGTCTCAACATGTAGTCTCAATACCTACTTTACAGAGAAAACAGTGATGTCATACAATATGTACTTTCTCCTCCATCTATCTTTCCCACAAGCTGCCTATAGCATCAGCCATCCTTTAAACGACTTTCCTCAAGTGTTATCAGACATGGTTCTCTCCTGTGGATGGCTCATTACTCAGGTGGGCATGGGATAGCATCTTCATCTCCACCATACATCTCTAGATTTCTCTGTCTGTCTCACAGGCCTTCAAAATCACACTTTTGGAAAAAAGCGGTGATTTGGATTTTTTTGAGTTTTAGAAAATCAGCTTGATTTACACTTTCTAACTCCTCAATAACTCCTCAGACCACTACAATTTGGCTTCTTCCCTCATCATATCAAGCTAAAGCGTCTTCATGATGATTTCTTGTTTTTCAGTACACTTGGATTTGGTACGGCTTACTCCATCAGCTTCAGTTACATCATGGCTATCTCCCACCACCAAAAAAAAGAACTATTATATTCAATACTATTTCTAGTTAAAAAAAAAACCTCTTAGTCAGAAGAAAGATTATAAAATCTGTCAGTGAAAACATTTCTGAGAATTCAGCCAAGTCTGTTTTACAGAATCAAGTGGCTTTTTTTTTTAGGGTAGCCCTGCACTATTCTCCTTGACCCACTGTATCATAAAAGCAACAAAAACTGTTTTCTATAGAATAAATGTTTTCTTTGGATAGTTACATAGAAACTGGGACTTCCCAGGTGGCACAAGTGGTAAAGAACCCACCTGCTAATGCAGGAGACATAAGAGACACAGGTTCAATCCCTGGGACTGGAAGATCTCCTGCAGAAGGGCATGGCAACCCATTCCGGCATTCTTGTCTGGAGAATCTCATGGACAGAGGAGCCTGGCGAGCTATAGTCTATAGGATCGTAGAGTCAGACAGGACTGAAGTGACTTAGCATACACACACACACACACATACCTAGAAATTAAGGCCTGCGGGATTAACCATGATAACACTGAGAAATAATTTTTAATTTTAAATGATTGAGGGGGGGGCTTCCAGATGTAATTAGTGTCATTTATTATATCTTCTAGGGTCAGAATACTAGAAGTGATCCCTCCTAGAAATTTTCTTAAGTTGTCTGTGCTGGCCTCTTTGGAGATGTTTCTGAATATTCTTTTCAGAGAAACGTGACCCATTGGAGGTTGACAACTATAAACATCTAAAAGTCTCTCATGGGTATTCTGAATACATAGGAAATGTTAGTGTGTGACAGGTGGGAAAGTCTGATGGCCACATGAGAAGTAGTAGCCTAGTGGGACTGTATTGGGAATAACAAAATCACTTAGCATCAGGAGTAAGACAGTTTTGTCCCTCAAAATGGAAGATTCTTTAACTAGACAGTTACTGCAAAACTGGTGTTTCAAGAAAACAAACTGATAACTTTAGCAGAAAGGCCCCAAATTAGATACCCCACCTGCTGAGTGAGCTTTTACTGTTGGTGTTGTAATAAGCTTAGCTGGAGAGTTTATTGACATGAGGTCAAAGTCTAATTTTTATGAGTGTGAAGTCTGTGATATATGAAGTAAATATAAATTACCAAGAGGTTGGTTCCTATAAAAGTGAATCTATTTCTAAAGCGTTTAAAGGAACAGTTACTACATGCTGTTGGAAATCAGTTAGAGCAGCAACTGTAGTCTGAGAAAAATACACCAGAGAATTTTGCTTTTTTCTTAAGTGGCAGAAAAGGTGGTCCAAAGTAACAGGAAAAAGATAGAGGAGATCATATTGAGAACTTTTAGTTAAGAGAGAATAACAAAAATACAATAACAGACAACATTAGTGGTAAGGGGGAAAATGCTGAAAAATCATATAATTAATCTTGTTCTATCATCTTGAGCAGAAGCTGTCTGCTTCTGTAGTCAGCAGATTGGTCTGTCATTCTGGGCATAAGGTATCCACTTACACAGTCAGCAGCTTCAGGAGAATTCCTAAAAAATCATCAACTCAAGGTCTCCTGACGGAATAGATGTCCAGCAGTCAGTAGGAATTCCTGTGTATTTTTTTTTTTTTAATTTGAGAAACATAAACCCAAGAATCAACACCTTGGAGCTTTACTTTGTGTCTGTTATGAGAGTATCTTGTAAGGGTTTTTTTTTTAACTGATGCTCAAAAGGTTGTTTTATTTTTTTCTGAAGCCCAGATTTCCAGTTTTCAGATCGTGCAGACTGCCTAAGTAGGCATTTTGGAAATACACTTTTAATTTGTTGGTGATAAGGCTAGAGATATCATTTGAGTCTCCTGCAATAATTGGTCATATCACCTTCTAACAGTAGAATATTGGACTGGAAGTAATTCTCAAAACTATTAGGCATTCCTGTTATTCAAAAGGAGATAACTTACAGATATTAGAGAGGATTGATCTTACTGTCTTCAAGGCTATTTGCAGTACTCTGGGCCTCAATAAATTCAAGATTCCTGAAAACTGTGTTAATTGTATAGTTTGAGAATCATTTTGCTTCTTTTTATCTTTCTTGAAATTTGGGAATATGAGGCCAGTGGAAATTACTCTGCGTAATACTAGAGTGGGTAGCCTTTTCTTCCCAACCCAGGGATTGAATCCAGGTCTCCCACATTGCAGATGGATTCTTTACCAGCTGATCCACAAGGGAAGCCCAATTGTAAGTTACGGTATTCTTTTTTTTTTTTTTTTTTTTTGTAAATTAATTTATTTATTTTAATTGGAGGCTAATTACTTTACAATATTGTAGTGGGTTTTGCCATACATTGACATGAATCAACCATGGGTGTACATGTGTCCCCCATTCTGAACCCTGCCCCCACTTCCCTCCCCATCCCATCCCTCAGGGTCATCCCAGTGCACCAGCCCTGAGCACCCTGTCTTATGCATCAAACCTGGACTGATGATCGTTTCAATGCTATTCTCTCAAATCATCCCACCCTAGCCTTCTCCCGCAGAGTCCAAAAGTCTGCTTTTTACATCTGTGTCTCTTTTGCTGTCTCACATATAGGGTCATTGTTACCATATTTCTAAATTCTATATATATTCATTAATATACTGTATTGGTGTTTTTCTTTATGACTTACTTCACTCTATATAATAGGCTCCAGTTTCATCCACCTCATTAGAACTGATTCAAATGCATTCTTTTTAATAGCTGAGTAATATTAAATTGTAGTAAATACATATTACATCTGTGTACAATGTGTATATACACAATATGTACCACAGTTTTCTTATCCATTCATCTGCCGATGGACATCTAGGTTGCTTCCATGTCTTAGCTATTGTAAACAGTGCTGCAATGAACATTGGAGTACCCGTGTCTCTTGCAATTCTGGTTTCCTTGTTGTGTAAGCCCAGCAGTGGGATTGCTGGGTTGTATGGAAGTTCTATTTCCAGTTTTTTAAGGAATTTTCACACTGTTCTCCAAAGTGGCTGTACTAGTTTGCATTCCCACCAACAGTGTTAGAGGGTTCCCTTTTCTCTGCACACTCTCATTTTGATAGCAGCCATTCTGACCAGCGTGAGATGGTACCTCATTATAGTTTGGATGTGCATTTCTTTGATAATGAGTGATGTTGAGAATCTTTTCATGTGTTTGTTAGCCATCTGTATGTCTTCTTTGGAGAAATGTCTGTTTAGTTCTTTGGCCCATTTTTTGATTGGGTCATTTATGTTTCTGGAATTGAGCTACATGAGCTGCTTGTATATCTTTGAGATTAATTCTTTGTCAGTTGCTTCATTTGCTATTATTTTCTCCCATTCTGAAGGCTATCTTTCCACCTTGCTTATAGTTTCCTTCATTGTGGAAAAGCTTTCAAGTTTAATTAGGTCCCATTTGTTTATTTTTGCTTTTATTTCCACTACTCTGGGAGGTGGGTCATAGAGGATTTTGCTGTAATTTATGTCAGAGTGTTTTGGCTATGTTTTCCTCTAGGAGTTTTTATAGTTTCTGGTGTTAAAATTAGATGTTTAATCCATTTTGAGTTTATTTTTGTGTATGGTGTTAGAAGTGTTCTAGTTTCATTCTTTTACAAGTGGTTGACCAGTTTTCCCCACACCACTTGTTAAAAAGATTGTCTTTTCTCCATTGTATATTCTTGCCTCCTTTGTCAAAGATATGGTATTCATAGGTGCGTGGATTTATCTTTGGGCTTTCTATTTTATTCCCTTGGTCTATATTTCTGTCTTTGTGCCAGTACCATACTGTCTTGATGACTGTAGCTTTGTAGTATAGCCTGAAGTCAGGCAGGTTGATTCCACCAGTTCCATTCTTCTTTCTCAAGATTGCTTTGGCTATTCGATGTTTATTGTATTTCCATACAAATTGTGAAATTATTTGTTATAGTTCTCTGAAAAATACCATTGGTAGCTTGATAGGGATTTCATTGATTGTATAGATTGCTTTGGGTAGTATACTCATTTTCACTATATTGATTCTTCTGATCCATGAACATGGTATATTTTTCCATCTATTTGTGTCATCTTTGATTTCTTTCATCAGTGTTTTATAATTTTCTATATATAGGTCTTTTGTTTCTTTAGGTAGATTTATTCCTAAGTATTTTATTCTTTTTGTTGCAATGGTGAATGGAATTGTTTCCTTAATTTCTCTTTCTGTTTTCTCATTGTTCTGGTCTTAAAATTAGATCTTAAAAATTGGAAAGACAAGGGATTTCTGTGTGTTGATTTTATATCCTGCAACTTTACTATATTCATTAAGTAGCTCTAGTAATTTTCTGGTAGTGTTTTTAGGGTTTTCTATGTAGAAGATCATGTCATCTGCAAACAGTGAGAATTTTACTTCTTCTTTTCCAATCTATAATCCTTTTATTCATTTTTCTTCTCTGATTTCTGTGGCTAAAACTTCCAAAACTATGTTGAATAGTAGTGGTGAGAGTGGGCACCCTTGTGTTATTCTTGACTTTAGGGGAAATGCTTTCAATTTTTCACCATTGAGGTTAATGTTTGCTGTGGGTTTATCATATATGGCTTTTAATATGCTGAGGTATGTTCCTTCTATGCCTGCTTTCTGGAGGGTTTTTATCACAAATGGATGTTGAATTTTGTCAAGGCTTTCTCTGCATCTATTGAGATAATCATATGGTTTTTATCTTTCAATTTGTTAATGTGGTGTATTAATTTGCAAATCCTTGCATCCCCGGGATAAAGCCCACTTGGTCATGATGTATGATCTTTTAAATATGTTGTTGGATTCTGTTTGCTAGAATTTTGTTGAGGATTTTAGCATCTATGTTCATCAGTGATATTGGCCTGTAGTTTTCTTTTTTTGTGGCATCTTTGTCTGGTTTTGGTATTAGGGTGATGGTGACCTCATAGAATGACTTTAGCAGTTTACCTTCCTCTGCAATTTTATGGAAGAGTTTGAGTAGGATAGGTGTTAGCTGTTCTCTAAACTTTTGGTAGAATTGACCTGTGAAGCCATCTGTTCCTGAACTTTTGTTTGTTGGAAGATTTTTTATTACAGTTTGGATTTCCGTGCTTGTGATGGGTCTGTTAAGATTTTCTATTTCTTCTTGGTTCAGTTTTGGAAGGTTATACTTTTCTAAGAATTCGTCCGTTTCTTCTAAGTTGTCCATTTTATTGCCATATAGTTGCTGATAGTAGCCTGTTATGATCCTTTGTATTTCTGTGTTGTCTGTTGTGGTTTCTCCATTTTCATTTCTAATTTTGTTGATTTGATTCTTCTCCCTTTTTTTCTTGATGAGTCTGGCCAATGGTTTGTCTATTTTATTTATCTTCTCAAAGAACCAGCTTTTAGTTTTGTTGATTTTTGCTATCAGTCAGTCACTCAGTCAGTCGCTCAGTCACATCTGACTCTTTGCGACCCCATGGACTTCAACATGCCAGGCCTTCCTGTCCATCACCAACTCCCAGAGATTACTCATACTTATGTCCATTGAGTTGGTGATGCCATTCAACCATCTCATCCTCTGTTGTCCCCTTCTACTAATGCTGGGGTTCTTAATTTCTTCTTTTTCTAGTTGCTTTAGGTGTAAGGTGAAGGTGAAGTCACTCAGTCGTGTCCGACTCTTTGCGACCCTGTGGACTGTAGCCTACCAGGCTTCTCCATCCATGGGATTCTCCAGGCAAGAATACTGGAGTGGGTTACCATTTCCTTCTCCAGGGGATCTTCCTGACCCAGGGATTGAACCTGGGTCTCCTGCATTGGGGGCAGACGCTTTAACCTCTGAGCCACCAGGGAAGCCCAGGTGGGGTGTAAAGTTCGGTTATTTATTTGATTTTTCTCTTGTTTCTTAAGGTAAGCTTGAATTGCTATGAACCTTCCCCTTAGCACTGCTTTTACTGAATCCCATAGGTTTTGGGTTGTTGTGTTTTCTTTTTCATTCATTTCTAAGCATATTTTAATTTCTTTTTTTATTTCTTCTGTGATTTGTTGGTTATTCAGAAGTGTGTTGTTTAGCCTCCATATGTTTGTATTTTTAATGGTTTTTTTCCCGTAGTTGACATCTAATTTTACCACATTTTGATCAGAAAAGATGCTTGAAATGATTTCAATTTTTCTGAATTTACCAAGGCTATATTTATGGCCCAGAATGTGATCTATCCTGGAGAATGTTCTGTGTTCACTTGAGAAAAAAGTGAAATTCATTGCTTTGGGGTGAAATGTCTTATAGATATCAATTAGGTCTAACTGGTCCATTTCATCATTTAAAGTTTGTGTTTCCTTGCTAATTTTCTGTTTAGTTAATCTATCCATAGGTGTGAGTCAGGTATTAAAGTCTCCCACTATTATTGTGTTACTGTTAATTTCCCCTTTCATACTTGTTAGCATTTGCCTTACATATTGTGGTGCTCCTATGTTGGGTGCATATATATTTATAATTGTTATATCTTCTTCTTGGATTAATCCTTTGATCATTAAGTAATGTCCTTCTTTGTCTCTTTTCACAGCATTTTTTTCAAAGTCTATTTTATCTGATATGAGGATTGTTACTCTTGCTTTCTTTTGGTCTCCATTTGCACAAAATATGTTTTTCTAGTCCTTCACTTTCAGTCTGTATGTGTCCCTTGTTTTGAGGTAGGTCTCTTGTAGACAGTATATATAGGGGTCTTGTTTTTTTATCCATTCAGCCACTCTTTGTCTTTTGGTTGGGGCAGTCAACCCATTTACATTTAAGGTAATTATTTATAAGTATGATCCTGTTGCCATTTACTTTGTTGTTTTGGGTTCAAGTTTATCAACATTTTCTGTGTTTCCTATCTAAAGAAGATCCTTTAGCATTTGTTGAAGAGCTGGTTTGGTGGTGCTGAAATCTCTCAGCTTTTGCTTGTCTAAGTTACGATATTCTTAAATAACAGTGCCCATGAAATGTGTGCCCATCTTACTGGAGAGAGAAGTTGGAGCTCCCCAAACTGAGAACAAAAACTCACGTTATTTTTTTCTACCATTAAAATCATAGCTTTGAATCAAGGTATCTGACAAATAAATAACACTAATTAGAACTTACTCTAGTGATTCAATGGTAAAGAATCTGCCTGCCAGTGCAGGAAAGTAGGTTCAATTCCTGGATTTATCAGGAAGATCCCCTGGACAAGGAAATGCCAACACAGTCTAGTATTCTTGCCCATAAAATCTCATGGACAGAGGATCCTGGAGGGCTACCATCCATAGGGTCACAAAGAGTCAGATACAACTGAGAGATTAAGCAACAACAATAACATGGCATATTTGGAGACATTCAAAGAGTCCTACAGCTTACATCCTTGTCCATATTTTACATCTAGTTGTGAGTAGTTGTGAGCTCACAACTACTGTGTTATTAGCAGGTAGGAAATGTCTTGAAAACATCCTCAGTGGTATCTTTAAAACATTCACAAAGTTGGCTCCGTATCATGGCAAACTTATTTCCACTATTGAGGTTAATATCATGAACATTTTTTGGTAAATTCCACTTTTACTATGGTCATCTCCTTAGGCAGCAGCAAAGAAGTTCCAACTACTTTAATTTGTCATCCATTTTCTAGGGGTTCCTGTAGTAGTCAGGAACTCTCTATAATCCAAATTTTCAAAGTCATGGTCTAACCTCAAACCATATATCTCATATCAGTATAAATAGTTAGTCTTTTACCTTTTTTTTTTTTTCCAGAAGGCAGGTCTAAGTAGTAGCAATTAATTTATCCAACTGAATTGATTGAATTCTTTGAAAAGTTGACATTTTAATGATAAAATCATGTCTGTGATAGCACAATCTACTTGGAAATTTTTAATTTTTTCTTTTTAAGAATGAAACATCCACAAACACAAGTAAATCAGAATATTCCAGGGAAGTCTCTGAGTAAGAGGTCTCTACAAGGGATGGATAATCCCCTTAGAAAGTTAAATATCATGGGATTCTCCTTCCTTCCATGAAGGGAAGAGGTGGCTGGCTTTAGAGCACTTTGGTGATGAACAGGTACATGTGAATGGGAAAAGCAACCCTATTTCACAGTTTGACAACTGACTGGAAAGCACTAAGGTTATTTTGTCAACAGAATAGTTTATATAACCTGGAAAACCACTAAGATTTCATGATACTTTATAAATATACCAATTTAAGTTTTCATAAGTTTTTCTATGCCTGTATCACTCTTAGTCAAGGGATATGTATTGGCTATTGAATCTAAAGAAAGACTGAAATAATCAGTAAGCTTTTGACAATTTACATGTTAAGTCATGCCTCAATTATCCATAATTTAAGTGAATAAAAAAATGTTTTATTAATCCAGAGTCTGGAAACAAATCATTTTGGTCAAGGTTATTGTACCCATGTTTGATCTAAAATAGGAATACATTCTTTTAATTTGAAAATGTTCAATCATTAGATCATTTACATATGTTATACATTTACTTGGAAGACAAACTTTCCTTGATTTTTTTCAAGGTTTTAAAACTATACATTAAGTTTGGTAGACAAAAGCTTTCATAACAGTTTTGTGTTAATTAAAATTTGCCAAATTTCTAGACAAACTCTAGTTATTCCTTTCTTCTGTAGGGTGAAGGAAGAAACCTCTGAGCTACCTAATGGCCCTTTTGGGAAACTCAGAGATAGTGTAAACACAAAAGACATTTTTGTAGTTTTTCAAAAACATTTTTACTAATTTCATTTCAACTTTTATTGAATACCTCAAAATATTTTACTTAACAGCTGTTGGAAATCTTTAAATTTTTAGGGCTTTCTTGGTATATAATTATTAAGGCAAAACAAAATTGGTGAGAAGTAGTCAGGGAGGACCTGGAGGAGAATCAGTACTAGCTCTTGAAGTAGCTGCCTGTGGCATAAAAACTTAAGAGGGGAATTATGGAGAGAGGAGACCTTTCCCTCCACAAGCAAGGGAAATGCACGGTAAGTGGGGGTGAAAGATCTCAGCCTTAGCCCCATTTTCTCAAATGGCATCAGCTCAGATCTCAAGGACTCACCTCTTCCCATCAGTGTCTCTGCCTTAGAGTGAGGGATGGGGAAGACTGAACATTTAACTGGAGCTACAACTCTGCACACCTCACCCTCACACTTCTAGATTGCAACCTCTGGAGAAGAGAAAAACCTTTAAAGCTATCCTGGTGCCTTCCAATTTCATGTTCTTAATTATATGCTATGGTTATTAATTTCTGTCTTTGTTATCTGAGGCTGAAAGAGAAAAGTGGGTGATTCTATAGTCCTTATAATCTTCATTGTTTACAAAATAGCCAAATTCTTCAGCCAATCCATCTATGTCTTGCCTATCACTTGTGCCTTATCTTGTTCTACCACAAGCCATGGATTACACATGTTCTTGTCATCTTGGCAAACAGGTTAGTCCTGACCTCCTTTAAATATGGATCACTCGATTCCAGACATCCATCTTTAAGGTGCACTACTTGGAAACACTAATGATACAAATTATTTTATCAATCAGCTTTCCAATACAAAATAGTTGGCACACTCATGTTAGAATAACTCGTGGAGTGTTTGTTTACTAAAGGAGTATTTATGAAAATATTTCAGAATGTGGAACCGTAAGGAAGAATGTAGATAGGATCTCTCAGCCTGAAAAAGTGAGGAAGAAACAGTTACCAAAACCTGGAAGGAGTATATTGTGAGAGGAGGCTAATTTGAAAGCAGCTACAGTCAAGGGACACAGACTTTTTCAACTAACCTTGAGGAAGGAAGGAAGGAGGCTAATTACCCTAACCTTACTCATTTCCAGCCCTGATTGCCTATCAATGCTCCTCACTGGCCAAACCCAACTGGAAGCTAGAAGAAGACAAGGAGGATGACCAGTGCTAGACCCCAGTCCACTCCATTCAAGCCAGCCACCTGGGGATAAAAGGAGGGAAGGGGAGATGAAGATCTGAAGAGGAAAGAGGATGAGGTTGCTACACCTGTATTATGAGCATTCTGCTAGCTCCTATTTCAGGTCTGCTGACAACGAGAACCAACTGGTGGCTTCTATGAAATCCTATACTTCCAGATTTCCTAAAAGGGGCTTTTTGGATCTTTGCTTTTGCAGCTTTTCCAATAATTATCTAAGCCTCAAATACTTTACATATATCAATTTGCTTTCAGCTAAATATACTAAGAATGGTTTCTGCTTCCCCAAGCAAACCTGACTGATCAAAACACTCTCTTAAAAGGGGCTCTAGAACCCAAAAGTAAGTGATAAGAGAGAGAAACAAAACCAATAAGTCTTTATCCAGTTCCTCTGGCTGGGAAGATGAGAGAGCTGAACAGAAAGAGGGATTTTTTTTCCTTTTGCTTCCCTGGAAACCCATGATATTAAATGAAAGTTCATGAGGAATCTGAAATAATATATTTAGCCATATTTAAGAACACTGTGGGCTTCCCTGGTGGCTCAGATGATAAAGAATCTGTCTGCAATGCAGGATAGCCAGGCTCAACCCCTGAATGGGGAAGATCAGGAGGAGGAAATGGCAACCCACTCCAGTATTCTTGACTAAGAAATCCCATGGAGAGAGGAACCCCATGGACTGTATAGCCTACGGGATTGCAAAGAGTCGGACACGACTGAGCTACTGACACTTTCACTTTCAAGAACACAGTATAGACCATACATTAAAATATACATATATAACATGAACCCAGATAGATAGGATAGACGTTTGTTAAGGCAAAATTCCTATAAAGGAGTCTTACATTTTAGCTCTTCTTTCTGGGCTCTAAAATCTAGACTGTAGCAAGTGTACAGAAACCAACCAGAATGGATCGTCCAGACTGAAGATGTTTTATTAACTCAAGACAGGTGAAAAGAAAGGACTGAAAATAAAGGCATACACACTTTAGAAAGAGAACCATCTGTAGGTTACTCTGCACTTAATTCTGTCATAAATATTGACAACAAAGTAAGGACAAATCTTATATTAATTTTTCGGAAAGCTCTGAAAGTCATTCATCCTGTCTCTAGTTCAGGCCATGTTTTTCTTCCTAAATCTGATGACATTCTTGTTCAGCACATATTTCCTTTCTCTTACTGGTTCATACTTCAGTGTTGTTTCCTAATAGAAAGGTTTTCACTTTCAGGTACTTTTCAGGTAATAAACGTATGCTGCAAAATGCTTTTCCTCTTGGTTTCTACCATGGTGGTATGCTTGTGAGTTTCTCTCTCCACTGTGAACTGGTATTTCTACTGCCTGTATCTTTTCTATTGTATTTTCTATCTGCACCACAGTGAGTGAAGGGAATATATTCCATCAACTCTGTCAGGAAGAATAATTTACTGATTGGGCAAAAAAGTATGTTCTCATATTAGGGGACATTGGGACACACTGTTATTCCTTGTGCAACACTGTGCAACTTTCCTAGTGACAACTACTTCATGTCCTCTTTTGTGAGCATGATGAGTTGAGTTTTTATCATCCATTAACACTTTTTTTAATGTAATCTAGAATCACATCCTATTTGCATGGGGTCAGTGAATTCACAGGAAACAATCACAACTATCATTCAGTTCAGTTCAGTCGCTCAGTCGTGTCTGACTCTTTGCGACCCCATGAACTGCAGCACGCCAGGCCTCCCTGTCCATCACCAACTCCCAGAGTCCACCCAAACTCATGTCCATTGAGTAGGTGATGCCATCTAACCATCTCATCCTCTGTCGTCCCTTTCTCCTCTTGCCTTCAGTCTTTCCCAACATCAGGGTCTTTTCAAATGAGTCAGCTCTTCACATCAAATGGCCAAAATATTGGAATTTCAGCTTCAACATCAGTCCATTCAATGAACATCCAGGACTGATCTCCTTTATAATGGATTGGTTGGATCTCCTTGCAGTCCAAGGGACTTTCAAGAGTCTTCTCCAACACCACAGTTCAAAAGCATCAATTCTTTGGAGCTCAGCTTTCCTTATAGTCCAACTCTCACATCCGTACATGACCACTGGAAAAACCATAGCCTTGACTAGATGGACCTGTGTTGACAAAGTAATGTCTCTGCTTTTTAATATGCTGGTTATTAATATTAATATTTTTAATAGGTTGGTCATAACTTTCCTTCCAAGGAGTAACCATATCATAATTTCACGGCTGCAGTCACCATCTGCAGTGATTTGGGAGCCCAAAAAATGAAGTCTACCACTGTTTCCCCGTCTATTTGCCATGAAGTGATGGGACCAGAGGCCATGATCTTAGTTTTCTGAATGTTGAGCTTTAAGATAACTTTTCCACTCTCCTCTCACTTTCAGACAAGAGGGTCTTTAGTTCTTTACTTTCTGCCATAAAGGTGGTGTCATCTGCATATTCTGAGGTGATTGACATTTCTCCTGGCAATCTTGATTCCAGCTTGTGCTTCCTCAGCCCAGTGTTTCTCATGATGTACTCTGCATATAAGTTAAATAAGCAGTGTGACAATGTACAGCCTTGACGTACTCCTTTTCCTATTTGGAACCAGTCTGTTCCAAATCCAGTTCTAACTGTTGCTTCCTGACCTGCTTACAGATTTCTCAAGAGGCAGGTCAGGTGGTCTGGTATTCCCATCTCTTGAAGAATTTTCCACAGTTTATTGTGATCCACACAGTCAAAGGCTTTGGCATAGTCAATAAAGCAGAAATAGATGTTTTTCTGGAACTCTCTTGCTTTTTCCATGATCCAGTGGATGTTGGAAATTGGATCTCTGGTTCCTCTGCCTTTTCTAAAATCAGCTTGAACATCTGGAAGTTCACAGTTCACGTATTGCTGAAGGCTGGCTTGGAGAATTTTGAGCATTACTTTACTAGCGTGTGAGATGAGTGCAATTGTGCGGTAGTTTGAGCATTCTTTGGCATTGCCTTTCTTTGGGATTGGAATGAAAAATGACATTTTCCAGTCCTGTGACCACTGCTGAGTTTTCCAAATTTGCTGGCATATTGAGTGCAGTACTTTCACAGCATCACCTTTCAGGATTTGAAAGAGCTCAACTGGAATTCCATCACCTCCACTAGCTTTGTTCGTAGTGATACTTCCTAAGGGCCACTTGGCTTCACATTCCTGGATGTCTGGCTCTAGGTGAGTGATCACACCATCGTGATTATCTGGGTCGTGAAAATCTTTTTTGTATAATTCTTCTGTGTATACTTGCCACCTCTTCTTAATATCTTCTGCTTCTGTTAGGTCCATACCATTTCTGTCCTTTATCGGACCCATCTTTGTATGGAATGTTCCCTTGGTATCTTTAATTTTCTTGAAGAGATCTCTAGTCTTTCCCATTCTGTTGTTTTCCTCCATTTCTTTGCATTGATCACTGAGAAAGGCTTTCTTATCTCTCCTTGCTATTCTTTGGAACTCTGCATTCAGATTCTTATATCTTTCCTTTTCTCCTTTGCTTTTTGCTTCTCTTTTTTTCACAGCATTTGTAAGGCCTCCTCCGACAGCCATTTTGCTTTTTTGCATTTCTTTTTTTTGAGGAAGGTCTTGATCCCTGTCTCCTGTACAATGTCATGAACTTCCGTCCATAGTTCATCAGGCACTCTGTCTATCAGATCTAGTCCTTTAAATATATTTCTCACTTCCACTGTATAAGGGATTTGATTTAGGTCATACCTGAATGGTCTAGTAGTTTTCCCCACTTTTTTCAATTTAAGTCTGAATTTGGCAATCAGGAGTTCATGGTCTGAGCCACAGTCAGCTCCTGGTCTTGTTTTTGCTGACTATATAGAGCTTCTCCATCTTTGGCTGCAAAGAATATAATCAACCTGATTTCAGTATTGACCATCTGGTGATGTCCATGTGGAGTCTTCTCTTGCGTTGTTGGAAGAGGATGTTTGCTATGACCAGTGCGTTCTCTAAGCAAAACTCTACTAGCCTTTGCTCTGCTTCATTCTGTACTCCAAGGCCAAATTTGCCTGTTACTGCAGGTGTTTCTTGACTTCCTACTTTTGCATTCCAGTTCCCTCTAATGAAAATGACATCTTTTTCGGGTATTAGTTCTAAAAGGTCTTGTAGGTCTTCATAGAACCGTTCAACTTTAGCTTCTCGAGTGTTACTGGTTGGGGCATAGACTTGGATTACCGTGATATTAGCTTAGGGTTTAAATGACTCGGAGGCTTATTGCTCCCACCTCACCTTATTCATTTCTAGAAACCATCTCCATCCTCAATATTTGCTTTCTAGAAAGAAAACATCTCACATTTCTCTTCTTTTTCCCTTATTTACCACAGAGTTTTTATGAACTAAAATAATAATGCAAACACACATTTAGAAAAATCCAAACATGAACACATATTTCAGCAACTAAAAATGTTTTCTATGAATGTTCCTTTGATCCAAAGATGTTCTAAGTTTTTATAAAAGACAACTAACTAAGCTTTTCTATAGTCTTACAAATCTTAATAGCTGCTCTAAAGCAACTGTTTTCTGAAAGGTTTGAGAAACATTCAAAAACTCCATGACCTTCTGTTGGCTGGAAAGAAAGGCCCTGTCTGTTAATCTTTAGAAGGCTTCAGGTAATCATGGAAGCAGATTTTGGGTACACTTCAGAAGACATTTACTTTTCACCTCTGTTGAAAAGTGGTGTGATGAAAAGTTTAAATTCAAGTTAAAATCTCTCTGGGTAAAATCTCCTTGGAAAAGAAATGAGTATATTCTGTTTGGGGAAGCATGCTGGCAGAATGCTTTCTTTAGGTCTTTTTCCTTGCTGTTGCACGTGCTGATGAAGTTGTAGATATGAAGGTCTCACTCGAAGGTAGACTGCTTTCTTAAGCAAGTAGGGAGAATGAAATAAACATTTCTCTCTTGTGCACTTTTCTCAGGTTTCCTATCTGATTCCATTGAAAGCTCAGATTCCTATACTACATTTTTAAACACAATGGCCTTAATTTCACACTTATTCAACACAAGTGCAGAAGCAAAAACTTTAAATAAATTATGGACAGGACAATAAGACCATATACCCAGGGAACTGCTACACATACTCTCATACTCTCTTCCAAAGTAATCTAAAATGAAACTTTCCCGTTAACAAATAAATTACACTAGTAATGAGTTGAGCAGTTTTATGGCTTATTGGTCATTTTCTTGGTAATATCTCTGATCATTTCAAATACCCACACACAAAATAAGTTTTCAAAAATGGGAAATACCACTGAACATTAGGGTAATGGTTTCAAAAATTGAAGATTTATATAACAAAAGGGAAATTTTCAATTGGCTTAAACTTCCACATTTAATGAAAAGATGTTCATGAAGAAATTACAACCTATCAATTGATTACACAATCAATTATGTAACTATTTGGTCCCAAAAGTTGATTAAAATTAAGTACAAATGCTTAACTCAGATGTGAAACTGATAATTGAAACTAACTGGAAATACCAAATTTTAAATTTTTAACTGGTATACTCCAGATGACCTAGCAAAAAGAAAATCATTATTAAAAATAGAATATAAGTATCAAGTAATAAAGTATTATTTGAAAGGTGAAGCTATGAATAGCTCATTATCATTTGCAATAATTTTTTGAGAAAATACCATTAAGTTAGAGGTACAATGAGTCATACCATGATCATCAGTACCATGGAAAAGCTAAACAGACAATCAAAATTCTCTTATATTTCATCATATATTATGTTTCATACTTTCACTTGAATATGGACTTCTGAGAATTTACAATATGGTAAAATAATTCATATATGACTATCTCAGTTCTTGATAATTCAGTACTGAGCTCAAACTTTATACTACCTATATACAGATACTTTTATTAAGCAAATTAATAAGTGAGATTATAGAGGAATGCATAACATCCTAAATGTTGTCTTTAAATGCTTTATAATTATATTTACCAACAAATAATTTATCAAGTGCCAGCATTTTATATGAATTATCTCATTTCATTTTCATAACCTATGAGGAATATCCAATTAATAGAATCCCCATTTCACAGATGAGGAATAAGGATAATAAAACTAACTTTCCCCAAGGCATTCAGTCAGTAAAAAATGGCTGTAATTTGCAGTGTGTTAGACTCCAGGGTCTTTGCTACTTTGCACCACAACTTTTCCCACTGGATATTTAGAAACAAGCTCTGTTGGTATGAAAATGTAGAGGAAAGTGGGAGATGAACTAGTAACAGGGACCTTTTGGTTGCTTCCTTCTTTACTCACACACTGTTACAGTCCTGTTATAACCTATTAAAATACCTACCCAAAGAGGTGTGAGGAGGGGATCTTTCCTCTCATTCTTGTGTTGAACGCTCACTCTGCACCAGGCATGGTTCTCAATGTTTGAGATACATCTACAAACAAAGCAGGTAAAGGTACATATCTAGCAGGGGGAGACAGACAATAACCTATTAAAACATACATGACTATGGTCTATAACAATTTGGAAGCTGCTGATTGTCAGGGGAGGCTTCCTAGGTGGTGCAGTGGTAAAGAACCTACATGCAGTGCACAAGTTGCAGGAGACACAGGTTCAATTCCTGAGATGGGAAGATCCCCTGGAGAAGGGATAGGCTACGCAGTCCAGTATTCTTGGGTTTCTCTGGTGGCTCAGACAGTAAAGAATCTACCTGCGATGTGGGAGATCTGGGTTCGATCCCTGGGTTGGGAAGATCCCCTGGAGAAGGAAATGGCAACCCACTCCAGTATTCTTGCCTGGAAAATCCCATAGATAGAAAAACCTGGTGGACTACAGTCCATGGGCTCGCAAAGAGTGGGGCACAACTTAGTGACTAAGTATGAGCAGGAGTTATGTGGGAGAGGGAAGGAGTGGTAAAGAGGTAAGGGAGTGTGTTTGGTAGGGTGGACTGTATTTTCAGTAAGCTTAGTCAGGTGAGGGCTCTTTTACCCTACAGTTGACAAAATGCTTAAAGAAAATAATAGAGTTAGCATACAGAGCTATCTGGCAGAGATATCAGGACAAGGGCGCTGCTGTCAGATCCCGCCTGCCAGTTCAAGGAAGAACAGGGATGAAAGCGTGATGTGGGTGGAGGGGTGGGTGGGCAGGGAGAGCAGCAGGAGGCAGAGCTGGTGACAGAGCTAGCAGACTTCCTGGGCCTGGCAGGCTGAGGCGGAGATTTTAGTTTCTGCTCGAAGCAGAATGAGAAGAGACTGCAGGATTCTGAGCAAACAGGTGACCTGATTGTTAAGAGACTGCTGTAGATGCTGGGTTTAAAAGAGGAGCCAGGGAGCAAGTTGCAGAAATGCAGGGGAAAAGTGATTTTGGCTGGGACCACAGTAGTCCCGGTGGCAGAAGCTAGAAGTGGCCAGATCTGCAGTCACTTTGAAGGCAGATTCAAAGGATTTCATAATAATTGGATGTGGACTGCAAGAGAAGAAAATCAGCCCCAGAGAAAGCAAACAAGCAGCCTTAGAAATGAAGGGAATTCTGGCATATGCTACAACATGGATAAACCATATGCTACATGAAAGAATCCAGTCCCCAAAAGATGAATATCGTGTAATTCCAGTTATCTGAGGTACCTACAGTAGTCAAACTTCACAGAAACAGAAAGAAGAGTAGTGATTGCCATGCCTGGGAAAGAGGGAAATAGAGAATTGTTACTTAAGGGATAGAGAGTTTTGGTTTTACAAGATGAAAAGAGTTCTGGAGATAGGTTGCACAACAATGTGAATGCAATTAAGATTCCCAAATTGTACATTTTAAAATGGTTAGGATGATAGCTTTAAGAATATATGTACTTTACTCTTTTTTAATTGTAAAATGGAAAGAAACTGTAAGTCAAAAATGACTCCAACAGTGCTAATGAAGTGGATGAACCTAGAGCCTATTATACAGAGTGAAGTAAGTCAGAAAAACAAATATCATATATTAATGCATATATATGGAATCTAAGAAAATGGTACTGATGAACCTATCTGCAGGACAGCAGTGGAGATGCAGAAATAGAGAACAGAGTTATGGACAAGGGGTGGGGGGTGGTAGGAAGAGGACAGTGGGACGAATGGAGAGAGTAGCATGGAAACATATATGATAACATGTGTAAAATAGATAGCCAGTGGGAATTTGCTGTATGACTCAGGGAACCCAAACCGGGGCTCTGTGACAACCTGGAGGAGTGGGATGGGATGGGAGGTGAGAGGGAGGATTAAGAGGGAGGAGACATATGTATACCTATGGCTGATCCATGTTGTATGGCAGAAACCATTAAAACATTGTAATTATCCATCAATTAAAAATAAATAATTTTTTAAAAAAAGACTCCAAATATTTTGGTCTGAATAAAAGAAATAATGGAATTGCCAGCCTTATATAAAACCTAGCCCAGGTGATAGCACTTATTCCCTCTAAGAAATTCCTCAAAAAATTGGACCACAATTCTCTGTGGTTCATGGAATGTTAATTCTCCACTGAAGTTGCACTTTTATTACTTATACTGAATAGCTGAAGTATCCTCTAAGAAGAGTTTAACATGTCTTCTTTCTGGGAGTTCCCCTCAGTGCTCCTATTCATACCATGCTCTGCTGTCTTCTACATGGAAACAGTGAGTAAACATATGCTCTCTTAACCATTCTAATTTAATATCAGCAAAATGCAATTCTTACTACCCACCAATGCCTAACAGCAGCCACTGTGCTTTATTTCTATGTTTTGATTGCTTATGAACAATATGGCCATTACCTTCTATCCAAACAATCGTTCACAATGCCCTCATGCTTACACTGCATCGTAACTTCTGCCCTAATTATAGTGACTCTTGTCAACTTTAATGAGAAAAATCCTTTTAATGGTTACTTCCAACAAACAAACATTTTTATCACCTAGCTCATTTTTTGGTATTGCTTTCTCCCTTTTTCTTCTCTGTTTTTTCCCCACTTGGGGCATGTGACTTTAATATCACTCCTGACTCTGACTTCCATTTACCTTCCTGTGTGAGTAGCCATGTTTGAACTAGTTATATCTATGTGTAAGCTCCCCTGTCTTTTTGTTCTAAAGGAAACTCTTTTTGTTTCTCTGGGACCACCTTCTTTGGCCAAAAGGAATATGTTAATGAGGTGGGGATTAGGGAGAGTGGTGGTGATTGTATGACCTGTCAGTAGAAAATCACTCATGTCAATTATTCCCATTAATGGGACTTTTACTTCAGTGGTTCTGTGAAAGATTTGGTAAATTCTTTAGAACAGTATCATCAGTTAAAGTAACAGCTCTTTTCTCTGTTGGGTTGACTCACACACCCTCCTTCCTGCCTTTTTCTAGAGTCCCTTCTCACAGAGTTGCAGAGTCTAGACGAAGAAAATCGATATTTCCCAGACTCTTGTGGAATCAAAGTTCTAAAAGCAAATTAGGTTCTATTAATTAAATGTAACCAAGTAAGATTTGGTTTTCCCAGTGGTCACATACTGTTGTGAGACCTGAACCATAAAGAAGGCAGAACACCAAAGAATTGATGCCTTCGAATTGTGGTGCTGGAGAAGACTCATGAGAGTCCCTTGGACAGCAAGGAGATCAAACCAGTCAATTCTAAGGGAAATCAACCCTGAATACTTGTTGGAAGGACTGATGTTGATGCTGAAGCTCCAGTATTTTGGTCATCTGATTCGAACGGCTGACTCATTGGAAAAGTCCCTGATACTGGGAAAGACTGAGGGCAGAAGGAGAAGAGGGCATCAGAGGATGAGATGGCTAGGCGGCATCACCAATGCAATGGACATGAATTTGGGCAAACTTCGAGGGATGGTGAAGGACAGGGAGGCCTGGCATGCTGCAGTCCATGGGATTGCAAAGAGTTGGACACGACTGGGTGACTAAAAAACAACAATGCATAAGATTTAGATGCCTGAAGTACAAATGAAGCCATTTTTTTTTTTTTTTTTTTTTTTTTGCCTCTTTTGACTGTCTGCTGAATAGGCAATCTCAATGGAGGCAATTTTTTCTGGAATTTGGCTTCCTGATTCCTGAATCCTGGCATGCTGCAGTCCATGCGGTTCCTAAGAGTCGGACACGACTAAGTGACTGAACTGTACTGATCCCTGAATCACAACTATGAGATATGCTTTTGAATTCAATATTGCAGGAGGTGCTACAGAGGTTGCAGAAAAGTTCCATGGCCCATCAATTCCTTGAACATCTGCCCCAAAGACCATTGTTCCATCTGTGCCAATGATCCTCTAACCATGTGTAAGTATGGGACTGGCTGTGTGGGATTCCTATCTCCATAAAATGGAGCACTTTCTTTTTTCAGAACTGAGTACTGAGTAATGCACACTCACATGTGTGCAAAGAGATGTGCTCAAGGTTGTTCCATGCAGTGCAGTCAGCAATGGCAAAAAGCTGAATATCAATAAGTAGAAATGGTTAAACAGGTATCACTGAAGCAGTACAGAGAAATCAAGGGATTTTAGAGTATTAACACTACATAATCTCCAAGTTATGTATTTTGAGTGAAAGAGGCAAGGTGCAGTGCAGAGTATATCTAGTGCATCACTGTTTGTTAAAATAGATATAGAAGATACAGGTATGGAAGAATATATAAGAAACTAATCACATGGTTCACTTCTAGGGGGAAAAAAATCTAGGTGGCTAGACAGAAAGAGGATATAGAAGCTTTACTATGGTTTTTTTGAATTTGGTGTCATGTTGTTATAACTGTGTTTAACATCTGCCTTCATTTTTCTCTTATCATTCTGAATTATGAATGTCTTTGCTCCAACATTTCCAGGTCAATTCATGTCTTTTCCTGCCATTTGTTTCCCATCCCTATCTTGTAGGTTTCAGTAATTTCCAGGTCAAAGGTTAGGGAAGATTTGAAGAGCACTGCCTCAGTAAAGTTAACAACTAAAGAATATAGAGGAAGAAATAAAGCTCTAATTCCCAGAATTTAGTGGAAAAATCTGAGAAACAGAAGCTGAATGTTTAGTGAAAGTTGCTAAACTGAATCTAGTTAAAATGCAAAAAGAGATCCTGGAATAAAAAACTGGTGATCATGTTTCATTGCATAGGAAACTGAACCTAGTGTGTGAGCTTAAGAACTATAGCTAATTCTGTTTTCCAGTTTTCACTGTGTGCACATGTACATTGACCTATAGCTACCACACTCAATATCCCTACAGAGATGGCAATCTATTTTCTATATTTCACAGAAAGTTGTAACATTCGATAAGCTAAGTTTTCATTAAGGTCTAACATAATATGTAATGTGAAGCTAAAAAGTTTTAAATTTAAAAAATGATATGAATAGGTGGAAGATCTAAATAGACATTTCTCTAAAGAAGTTATACAGAAGGCAAACAGGCACATGAAAAGATGCTCAACATCACGAATTATTAGAGAAAAATGCAAATCAAAACTACAACGAGGTATCACCTCTCACTGGTCAGAATGGCCATCATCAAAAAGTCTACAAACAATAAATGCTGGAAAGGATGTGGAGAAAAGGGAAGCTTCCTACACTAAAACTAAAAATAGAACTACCATATGATCCACCAGTCTACTCCTGGGCATAAATCTGGAGAAAACCATCACACAAAATGATACATGCACCCCAATGTTCATTGGAGCACTGTTTACAATAGTCAAGACATGAAAGCAACCTAAATGTTCACTGACAGAGGAATGGATGAAGAAGGTGTGGTACATATATACAACGGGATGTTATTCAGAAATTAGAAAGAATGAATGCCATTTGTAGCAACACTGATGAACCTAGAGATTATCATACTAAGTGAATTAAGTCAGACAGAGAAAGACGAATATCATATGATATCATTTATATGTGAAATCTAAAAAAAATTATATTAATGAACCTATTTAGGTAGGGAAAAAAAGTACGGTTACCTGGGGGGAAAAGGTAGGGCTGGGATAACTGGGAGATTGGGATTGACCTACACACAACTATATATAAAATAGATAACTAATAAGGACCCACTGTATAACACAGGGAAGTCTTCTCAATACTCTATAGTGACCTCCATGGGGAAGGAATTTTAAAAAGAGTAAAAGTGAAAGTGAAAGTTGCTCAGTTGTGTCCGACTCTTTGTGAATCCATGGACCCTACTGCTGCTGCTGCTGCTAAGCCGCGTCAGTCGTGTCCGACTCTGTGCAACCTCATAGACGGCAGCCCACCAGGCTCCCCCGTCCCTGGGGTTCTCCAGGCAAGAACACTGGAGTGGGTTGCCATTTCCTTCTCCAATGCATGTAAGTGAAAAGTGAAAGTGAAGTCGCTCAGTCGTGTCCAACTCTAGCGACCCCGTGGACTACAGCCTACCAGGCTCCTCCGTCCATGGGATTTTCCAGGCAAAAGTACTGGAGTGGGGTGCCATTGCCTTCTCCGATGGACCATACAGTCCATGGAATTCTCTAAGCCAGAACACAGGAGTGGGTAGCCTTTCCCTTCTTCAAGGGATCTTCCCAACCCAGGGATCAAACCCAGGTCTACTGCATTGCAGGCAGATTCTTTACCAGCTGAGTCACAAGGGAACCCCAAGAAAACTGAAGTGGAAAAAAAAAAGAAAAAGAAAACTGGAGTGGAGCCTATCCCTTCAGCAGATCTTCCCGATCCAGGAATTGAACCGGGGTCTCCAGTATTGCAGAATTCTTTACCGACTGAGCTACCAGGGAAGCCCAAAAGGGAAGCTCTTAAAAAGAGTGGATATATGTAAATATTTAATTTATTCACTTTGCTGTACAGCAGAAGCTGACACAAAATTGTAAATCAACTATACTTCAATAAAAATTAATTTAAAAAAATAGTATGAACTGATCCATATTTCATAGAGATTTTGTGACCTCCAAACTTTTAAGAGCAGGAATCGATAGAGCCATAGGCTAATTTAAAAGCAGTCTAGTGATATGTTCAGTTGAAACCAGATAATAACATATATGTAATGGAATCAATAGTGATTGCAGTTAGACAAATCACTCAAGAGAATGGAAAATATCATTGTACAATGCACACAGAGACTAAATTTTGTGGGTATAATAAGGGTGACCAATAGAATAGGCCATTAGATTCTATCTTCTAATTTTAGCACAGTCATGCTGGTAACAACAATAATCTAGCTGATATAATTTTATGCTAAATATAATGTTATTTGTTTTATGTATTTATCCCCCCAAATACCTATGTAATACATGATATCATTGTTACATACAGGGAAACTAAGATTTACAGAGGCTAAATTAATGGCCTAGCATTGCACAGCAAGCTAGTAGGCAACAGCCCTTTAGAGGCACGAGTTTGAATTCTAAATAGCTACTTTATATGACTGGAGTCTGTAGAGCAACTACGTTTGTTTTGGGTTTATTTACATGACTTCTTCCCTGTGCCACAGGGAGTACACTATAGTGCATTCAGAGGTGCCCTTTTATTCTTCAGGCCACCCTGCAGGGAAGCAATGGATAGGGTCCATTTCCATGGAGAAGTTCTTCTGAGAGTGGAAATGTTTGCACTCCCACCCCTTGGCAGGTGAAAAGCCAGATTATATAAAATTCCATCATAAATGTACTATTTTTATATGTGGGACTCAGATCATAAACTGCATCCATCTGGAAGGACAAAAGGACTGTGCATAATCGAGATGCTGTCTGCTCTCCCTTTGGTGAGGCAGCTCGTTGGACCATTTGCAAGAATAGCTCTCCTCCTGGGGATGCTGTCTGAGGAAGGAAGATGCAATCCAAGGCCAGTGTTCTTGGCAAGAATGTATCAAGTGGGAAGCTCCTGGGCTTCTGGATATTTTGCCATTTCAACTGAGATAGAAAGAAAATGAATATTTTCTTCCTTTTCCTTTCGGGGATGATGTAAGTCTCCACCTACTTAAAACTCTGTTTACATAGAGGATGCCTTCACTGCCTTCTAAGATACTGGAGACTCCCACATGCGACAACTGTAAAACTTGGCTAAGGGCGCTGGCACCTCCTGCCTTATCCCCCGTACACAGAGCTCTCGGAAATAACTGCACTCAATTAAAGTTTGCCTTACTAGTACTTATATATATATTTTTTTTTTACTAGTAATCAACTCAGAAGTCCTCAGAAAATGCAGTAACTTTCATCAGAAGTACATCCTAGAAAGTAAAGTAGAGCCTCAAGGAATGCAGTGCCTCAAAGGGCAGCTACCCTTTGATTGGCATCCTGCTTTCTTGCAGTTTTCCAGAACTGCAAGTAGGAAAGAGTGGCAGGAGCTGTATCTAGGGAAATCCTGCCTGCAGGCTTGAAGTTCTAGGCATTCCTTGGCAAATGTTTCTGGGGCACAGAATTCTGTGTTTTCAGGTTCCTTAACGTGAAATTCAGTTCAGTTCAGTTCAGTTGCTCAGTCGTGTCTGACTCTTTGTGACCCCATGAATCACAGCACGCCAGGCCTCCCTGTCCATCACCAACTCCCGGAGTTCACTCAGACTCACGTCCATCGAGTCAGTGATGCCATCCAACCATCTCATCCTCTGTTGTCCCCTTCTCCTCCTGCCCCCAATCCCTCCCAGCATCAGAGTCTTTTCCAATGAGTCAACTCTTCGCATGAGGTGGCCAAAGTACTGGAGTTTCAGCTTTAGCATCATTCCTTCCAAAGAAATCCCAGGGCTGATCTCCTTCAGAATGGACTGGTTGGATCTCCTTGCAGTCCAAGGGACTCTCAAGAGTCTTCTCCAATTGACAGATCATAATTCTTGCTCACTTCTTTGTGAAGGTTGTTTTGATAATCAGCAGAGCGTATGTAAATGACGAGAAAACAACTACTAATTACTTCTCCTCTCAGAGCTAAGATGAGCAGAGCCATGTGCTCTTGCCCATGAGGAAAAATACATTCTTCCACAGGATTCCATCTCTCCCCTAAACCTCTCAAAATTTAATGAACACTAACTCATTTCTACTACCCTAAGTTGTCTTCGAATAATTTTGTGTTTGGGAAAAAACTCACAGTATTTACTAGGAGCAGAGCTTTTTGGCTTTGCACCTATCATTTCTGTGAGAAGCTATAGGAAGAAGCAACTAGAAGGCCAGACAATGCTGAAATTACTAAATATGGTCCCTCCCAGTAGGGAGCCAAATTGATCTTCTCAACATCAACTACTCTATTACATTCACCTTTCTAGAACATGTGAGAAGTTGTTTCTAGAGATTATAAGGGTCACTAATAGAGCTGAGAGAGCAACTAAATGTGTGTCTGTGATATAACTCTAAAGTATTTGAAAAGTGAACCACGTAGCAAAGTCTCCAGTGGTTGTTAATACGCCCAAAACCTTTTTACTGAAATATCCAGCCTTGTTAAATCAGAAGCATTAGTACTACTCCTGTGTTTTCCCCTGGGCCAAGTTCCTCTGATCATTTTATGAGGAAAAACTGATGAATTGATGTGAAGGAAATTAAGTCTGCTAGCAAACTTTGTAAGTTAAGTGTTAAGAATAAATTCCCTGTAAAACATTAGGTCTTGTTCAGGTTTAAGGTTCAAGCTCATGTTTTAGGGACTAGATTTGCTCACTCTGAGAAGAAAAGCCTTTACTGTAAAATATTATTTTAGCCCATATAGATCATATACGTCTTAACAATATCTAAAGGAATAAATCCTAGAGGGAGAGGGTGGGAAGATTTGGGAGAATGGCATTGAAACATGTAAAATATCATGTATGAAATGAGTTGCCAGTCCAGGTTCGATGCACGATACTGGATGCTTGGGGCTGGTGCACTGGGACGACCCAGAGGGATGGTATGGGGAGGGAGGAGGGAGGAGGGTTCAGGATGGGGAACACATGTATACCTGTGGCGGATTCATTTTGATATTTGGCAAAACTAATACAATTATGTAAAGTTTAAAAATAAAATAAAATTTAAAAAAAATAAAATAAAATAAAATATATATGAGAAAAAAAAATAAAGACTTCCACCAGATGTCTCATAAAAACAAAACAAAACAAAACAAAAAAAACAATCTTAAGCCAAGAATAATCAGACCTGTCCATTGTAATTCACCTTCTATAGTTTACCAAAATTAAATACAAATACATCCTACGTAAATAAACAGGTATAAGTATACTTGTATACATACATGTAACAATCACCCCCTCAGTTATCACATCAGTGTTGCTAACACTCCTTCTCACATATACCGTAATCTGCTTGACCATCACATACAATGACTGAAGCTATTAAGAATTTCTCACTAGGGAATGTGAAAATTTAAATGAAAATACAAGTGACTGAAAATCTAAAGAGAAACACATAAGCCTCTGATGTTGAAGTCCCCAAAGCAGGCCTAATACCCCCACTGGCTTCTCCAGCTTGTTCACCCATTCTGGACAAATTCTTCCATCGTGCCTATGCATTTCATGGTTCCCTTAAGTAAGAGTCAGTTTGTTGCTTGCAAACAGAACTTCTCAAGAGCCGTGTATCCACATACATGCGTAGATGTGCCCTGATACTGTGTACAGCTGCAACACAGAATAGCTTTGTTGCCAAATACAGTCCCTCCTGACTAGAGAAGTGATGAAGAGAGTCACCAAGTGGGATTCAGCCACAAAAAATCAAATGGTAATGGTCCTCAAGCTGATTTTGTTTGTTTGTTTTAGTCCTTAAGTTTTGAATAAATATTTTAATTTTTTTCAGCCTTAATTTCCTCATCTGGAAAATGGGCCTAATGGAAGACCCATTTGAAATATTTTTACAAAGGTTAAATGTGATAATAGACTCTCCCTTTATGCTAGAGCCCCTAATTTTGCCATCTTTTTCTTCATCATTACTACCCTATGTACTTTTATCTGGTTAGCATTACACAGCTGCCTGGAAGAATGGTTACTTTCTCATACCAAAACTGACACTATTTGCTCAAAGCTCAGACTTCAAAAGGAAGTTTCATTAAACAACACTTTGAAAGTTCTAACCATTTCATATCCCGTAAGTCATCATATTTGCCTGAAATACTGATTTTCTATCAATGTAAACTGTTTAAAGGTGCTTGCCACAGCCACTCTGTATCTTATACATCAGTGAGTATTCATTTTTTTAGGCCACTCAGGATTTTAGTAGGAATAGCACAACTTCCAGATTAACTACTATCGGAGAAATACTCTCTCAATAATCAGAAATACTCTGTGCTTCCTTTCCAGGTTTCATTTCCTAAGTCCCTGTCATTTTCTCCCAGCAATTTTCCTTACCCCTGCCCTCTAGTTAGCCCCAGAAATCACGCGAAGCCAATGAAAATATGACTACTGACTTCAATATTTTTGGCACGTAGATGGATCCACCCACAATATTTGCTTATCTTTGAAAAATTTTTTACCATCTCCTAGATGATTGCCAAAAGGACATTTCTGCCTGAAATATTTGAGTCAGAGGTTGTATGTAGGCATAATTTAATCTTCTGTATGAACTCATGCAAGTTAATTGACACTGCTTGGTCCGTGACTCACTATGTCCCATCAATTTCTATGAATGCCCCTTTGTTAGTCTGTGGATTGAAAGGAATGATCAGTTTGTCAACCATAATACCGGATGATTTCATTTCACTTTTTATTTACATTCTTTTTCACGCTGTGTTTCATCTATAGTGAATGATCAATTCCATTACTTACAGCAAAATAATAATGTAAAGTAAATTTGTTTTTGGCTTAAATTTTTACTATTTTTTATGATAGTATAAATGACTTTTTAAATTTTTTGGTTGATTTTATTTAGGAATAGCAAAATTTAGTTCTGGTAGAGGCAAGTCCTTTGGGAAGTGGCAGTGGAAATCAACCAAGGCTATTTACCTTGAGTAGAAGAACTGTGACGTTTATTATACGTCAAAGTGGAAATAGAAAATCATAAGGCATAAATCACCACATAATCTATGCAATAGAAGAATTACGAGGAATTTGTTAGTTTTTCAACAGAACATTTCAAGGAAGAAGAGGCTCTTATTCCAAAGTCTTAGATATGATTCTAAGACAAAAATAATCTTAGCATAGAAATGGGGAATTTAATAGCTAACTACCTTTGCTTCAAATCTATACTTAGAAATAGTTCTTTCTAGTTGTTATTTGATTTCCTGAAATCATCTACATATTCAACTTCTAGAACTGTGCATAGCACAGAAGGGTTCTCAACAAATGTTTGTTGACAAGAAAAACAAATAAAAGAGTATATTGAAAATTACCTCATCTGACATGTCACCATTTCTCATGTGGTAACTCTAAGCAAAAAATGAGAAAAATTCAATGAAATTGCTTATTACTACAGGTGACTAAATGTAGATGATATAGAGCGGCCTATAGATTATACTGAATTTTTAAAAGATACTTTGAAGAAGTAAAGTAAAATATCAGAGAGAGATTGGCTCTTAAATACTTGTATTAATAAGTGTTTATTTACCACCTATTGTTTTTAAAGCATATGTGAAAAGCTCAGAAGAACTGGTTGCTCTGTGTCAAACCAAATACTTATAACAATAACAGGTAAAATATAAAAAAAACACCTTTTAAAATATTTCTACCTAAATGTGAAAGTAGTCATAGTAAGGAAGAAATTGGTAAACCTATGATTACGGCAAATTTCTGGAACATGTATTATTTTGCATCACTTATTAAAGGAAAATAATCTTACAATCCTTTAAACCTCCCACCTAGGAACTACAGCAATAGTTAGTATACCATACTGAATATTTTCTCCAAAAGAAAAACAAAAAAGATTTACAGAAGAGCACTAAAAAGTGTATTTAAAAAAATAAAAAGGTAAAACCCATATTTTCATGCAAATATGAAATGAAAACATCAAGTATTTTATTCAATTTCATTAATTAATGAGGGGACCAGTAAATTATTATAACCAGGTCAAAGAGTATTTGAGAAGCTAGTCATATGTGCAATTAATAAAGAATTGTTAGGATAAAATAGCTAGGTTAGAAATAAAACCAATTTATGTCTTACAGTGCAGTGAACCATACCCTTTGAGGTTGTCTCTTCCATGGGAAAGAAATGAGTTACATCTCTAGCAGACAAAAATCTCCAAGTTAACCTCAGTCCCACAGAGCTGTACGAGAACCCAGCCTCTAGACGGTCCAGCAGATAGTGGCCTGAGTACACCTAGCAATCTCTCCTGCCTGTTTTCAAATTTTAGAGAATGTTCCTGACAGCAACAATACATCTCTATCTAGCAAGCCTCTCTCCTTTCAATATATTTAATGAGTTCAATGTATATTTTTTCAGGATTGCTTTTAAGCTGAGCTTATTTATTTGGAAGAGGGATAAAAATATAGGATCAGAAAATACTAGAAGCTCCCAATTCCTCTCAATTCCTATACTTTTAAAATATAACTTCTCCTATTGTGAAATATTTAGGTCACACACACATACACACAAGAATGTAAAGTAAAATGTCTAAAAGACCATCTCCTCTGCTCTTATGCACTCAGGCTGTGTTTAGTAACACGTGACTAAACAAGAAAGAAGTAAATGTATTAATAGCATCTGAGGAGTGACTATTATCAACTTTCATCCACATCACTGTGGATAACAACTAGGCATTTCTCGGCCGTAGGGATGCTAAGATTTACACAGGCCACCTAGAGGGTACATGTACGTTAGGACTGGCAAGCTGTCAGGGCAAGACGTTCCTGGAGATGAAGTCAAGTCTCTTCCTCTCTCTCTCCCTTCTTCCCTTTCTTCCTTATTCTCATCTAATCTGTATTTCTTAGCCTCTCCTCCTCCTGTTGAGTATGTGATCTGTCGCCTCAAAAAAAAACCCAAAAAACCAGCTATTAAGCCACCACATTCCAAGTAAATTCCACAGAGAACTACAATGACTGGGATAGCTTATTACCAGGAATCTACTTTAGGAAAAGCCCTTTGTGCTTTGACAAGTTATGGATTCCCACAAGCCTGCACTGAGGACATTTGGATCAGCTGCATTTCCAGTCCAATCAGTGCCTATTCGTGCGCAAGGAAAGAGCGCTGCTTCGCTGAGACCCGGCGGTGAGGTGCACTGTCCGATAGAGAAGGACCAGACATAGCAGCTGCAGGACTGCTGTGCCCAGCGCAAAAATCAGAGAAACAGATTTCACTCCTTGTTACTATCTGCACATTTTAATAGTCTCACAGCAAGTATTTTATATCTTTGTGATTCCTTTCATTACAGACAAAAATACATATTCATTTTTAAAAATATGGAAGTTACAGATGAGTAAAAGCCACAGCTTGTAATTCTATTACATGGATACTGTCAAAAACTTGATAAAAATAAATCCATGGATATGTATATCTGTATATGACATATTACATGCATATGAATATCCACATCTATATATCATATAGATGTATATATCACATCTATATGAATGAGTATATGTATACATCACAAATCTAGTTGCTAACCTGTTCTTTCACTTAATAGTAGAATAAAAACCTTATCTCATTCAGTATTCATCAATAACATAATCTTAATCTCTAATAATATTCCCAATGTATGATTATAATTTGAATAACTTTATCAACCCTGTATTGCTGACAGGTAGTCAGAGTCCAAATTTTTGCTATTATAAAGATAATCTAACAAACAAAGCAACTGGCAGATATTTCTATACATTAATGATTATTTACTTAGGCTTTATTCATAGAATTGCTAAATCAGAAATAAATCCATTTTAAACAACTTATATATTTATATTGCTGAATTATCCTACAAGTTTATGCTGCTCTATATACTCACAGTGTGTAAAAATAGTATTTCTCACAAATGGTAACTTTTAATAGGCTTTACTTTTAAGCCTGAAATCTTTGATTAAAACACTATAAAATAAAAATGTAAAAAATAGAAATAATAAACTTGTGAAAAATACCCAGTTTTTTCTCTTGGATTTTTCTCTTGGATTGCTTAGACATAACAACTTTTTCTTTTTCACTTGTAAAAGGTCTATTTATTATAATGATAATAATCCATTATCTGATATTACAGCAGCATGCACTTTTCACAAATTATAATTTACCCTTTCATATAGTTATTATGAAAAGAATTTTAAACTTTTATGTAGTCAAATAAACCTGTTATGTTATGGGTTTTGTCTTTAGCATGTTAAAGGAACATTCTACTTTACTGAGCTTTTTAGGAATCACTATTAAATTCTATCAACTAATATATTTTTATTGAACCTATTAAAGTAATAAGTTATAATAATACAGATCCTGTTATGTATTAATTTTTGCATATCTTAAAACCAATCTCACTTTGTAATTCCTTATTTTTCTTTATATTGTTAGACTAAATATTTTTAAAATTTATAAAAATGTGTAATACGTGAACTTAAAAGTGCACAGTTCATAAGTGTACAGCTCAGTGAATTTCCATTTGCATCAGCTTTGTAATCAGCACCCAACTCAAGAGAGAGAACATTCTCCACATCAGAGAAGCACCTCCAAGTTCCCCTCCAACCTAGATAAATCAATTTCCTGATTCTAAGACTACAGTTTTGCCTATTTTTGTACTCAGATAAAACATTTTATTCCCCCATCAATAAAAGAAAATTTGTAAAATGATTCAATAATAAATAAGAAATTGGAATTTAAAAACTGAATGAGTAATTGAAATATTTTCACAAAGAAAACAATTGGCTTAGACCTAAGTTTGCAAAACAAACGGTAGTAAATATTGCAGGAACAGATAATCCCAATCTTATTACATTTTCCAGAAACTAGAAAAAGAGCAAAACACCTCAACTTATTTTACTGATACTCCAATTTTGAAAAGCAAAGCACATCAAAAAAAAAAAAGAAAAGAAAAGAAAATTAGAGGCAGTTCACTTTGATGAACAGATACAAAAATTCTGACCAAAATATCCTAAACTGAATCCAAAATTCTATAAAAAAGAAAATATGTCATGATCAATGTAATTTTATCTCAACACTTTAATACTGGCTTGATATCAGAATATCATTAAATTCACTAACAAATTAGAGGAGAAAAACTTAGCAATCTCAACAGTGCAGGAAAAAAGTGTTTGATGAAATTCAACATATATTCATGATAGAAACTTTGCATAAACTGAGAATTCAAAAGAAAATACTAATAAATATAAATGCTAATACTAAGTACTAATACTAATACTAAATACTAATACTAAAATACTTCTAATATAGATGCTAAATTACTTCTAATATAAATGTTAATACTAAGTACTAATACTAATACTAAACACTAATACTAAAATACTTCTAATATAGAAGTAAATTTATAAAACTCCCATAGTGAATATCATAATTGAAAATAAAATTTTTAAATAACAAAGAATCATCTTTAATATTAGGAATACAATTAGCATATCACTGCTCCTTTCATAATTGTCCTGGAAGCCCTGATAGAAATATAGAAACAGAGGAAGAAATAATAGTTGAAAGATTGTTTAAAAAGTTAATATTTTCAGTAGATATAACCAGGGATGTAAAGATTCAAAAGAAACTTGAGAAAATCTTTGAATACAAAAGGATTTATAAGTTTCCTAGACATTAAGGCAACATACAAAACCCACTTACATTTTTATATAACTTTAAAAATCATTTATAAAATGTCCTTTTACAAACATGCCATTTTTAAAATAACACAAAATACAAGGTAATAAAAAATGAATCTACAAAAAAACATGTTCATGCTTGTTATGGAAACAAACCTTACAAACATTATAAAACTTCATTAAAGGACATTTAAAAAGACATTATAAAATGCAGCAACATAACATACGATAAGATAGAAAAACTCTGCAGTTTAAAGATGTCAGTTCTTCCCAAATAGATCTTAAGATGCAGTTAATATTTCAACAGTGTTCAGATAAACTTGAAATTTTTAAATACTAAAATTACTGTAAACGAATTTCTAATAAGAACAAAAATATCATTAAAAGAGAAAGGATAATCTGAGGAGATTTCTCTTTCCAGATATGAGGGTCTATCTTCAAATTATTTTACATTAGACAGTGTAGTATTGGAACATGGCAAATAGAAAGCCAAAAGGCAGAATAAGGAAGAAAGAGTCATGCATACATGTAAACTTGGTTTATGAACAAAGCTGGCACTGTAGATCAATGGAAAATGGATGCACTATTCAATAATAAGGGTAGTAGATGACTATACATTGAATTTTAACATTATTATTAAAATGTTCAAACTTAAAAATTTTTTCAATAGTAAAATGATCACTTTTATCCCTGTATTAGTGATGGTTCTCCAGAGAAACAAAGTGAGTCCAAAATAGGATTGGGGATGCCAGAAGACTGGAAGAGTTGCAGCTTGAGTCCAGGGTCAGTCTGCTGGCAGAAGGCCTTCTTATTCAGGGAAAGTCAGTCTTTATTCTGTTAAGGCTTTCAACTGATTGGATGAGATCCACCCACTTCATGGTGGGTAATTTGCTTTTCTCAGAGTCCACTGATTTAAAGGTTCAGTTCAGTTCAGTTCAGTCGCTCAGTCATGTCCGACTCTTTGCAAGTTAAATGTTAATTGCATCCAAAAAAAAAAAAAAAAAGATCTTCACTGAAATATCCAGGATAATGTTTGACCAAATATCTGTGCAAATTGACATATAAAATTAAACATCCCTGTAGCCATAATCTAAATTTAACAGCTGTTAATATTTTGCCATATTTGCTTTGCTTCTTTGTTGCTTAAGTATTTTAAAGTAAATTTACAGACATCGTGATATTTCACCCTATATAATTCAGTGTGACTTTATAAAAATTAAGGATATTCTCCTCCATAACCACACAAACATTATTATACCTCACAAAATTATCAATAATTCATATTTAACATCTAATTCCAAGTCAAGTTTCAGTTTTCCCCAACTGCCTTAAAATAGTATTTATATTTGGTTTATTCAAATCAAGATCCAATGAAAAGTCACACATTGACTTCAGCTATTATGTCTCTTCAATCTCCTTTAATCTGGAAAGTCACCCAACTCATCTCATGTTATCTCATTGCTTCTATTCCTGTAGGATTTCTCACATTCAAAATTTGACTGATTGAAACATGAATTACTTTAATTTATTCCTCTGTTGTCTTTGTTTTCTGTAAAATGGAAGTTAGATTTAAAGATTAATTCAATTCAGATTAAGCATGTTTGCAAAAATATCTCATAAGTGATGCTTTGAACTTCATTTTGTATCATATAATAATACTCCTAATGTCAGCTTATCTCACTTGATCACAAAGTTAAGGCGGTGATGAATCCTTCCGCTGCAAAATAACTTTTCCTTATGTGTCCAGCTGAAATACATAGGCTGCTACTTTGGAAACATGAAATTATTCAGTTCCCTATCAGTGCTTCACCAAATAGTCTTTGCATCCCCTGATGATTCTTGCCTAAACCATTTAAACATAAGGGTTATAAATGGTGATTGCTTGACTGTCATTTTTTAGCTGACCTTTTTCTGTATAGAAGAACTTACTCTCATAAACTAGGGTTATTTATTTGATAAGTTCAAGATAAAAGTCTTATTAGAAAGGCTGAAGTGATGCTTATTGATTTCCCTCCAATTATAAATTTTTACCACAGAATTAATGTAACAGCAATCTATAATGATTTTTAAAGTCAGTTCAGTTCAGTCCAGTCACTCAGTTGTGTCCAACTCTTTGTGACCCTGTGAACCACAGCACACCAGGCCTCTCTGTCCATCACCAACTCCCAGAGTCCACCCAAACCCATGTCCATCGAGTCAGTGATGCCATCCAACCATCTCATGCTCTGTCATCCCCTTCTCCTCCTGCCCTCAATCTTTCCCAGCATCAGGGTCTTTTCCAATGAGTCAGCTCTTCGCATCAGGTGGCCAAAGTATTGGAGTTTCAGCTTCAACATCAGTCCTTCCAATGAACACCCAGGGCTGATCTCCTTTAGAATGTACTGTTTGGATCTCCTTGCAGTCCAAGGGACTCTCAAGAGTCTTCTCCAACACCACAGTTCAAAAGCATCAATTCTTTGGTGCTCAGATTTCTTTATAGTTCAACTCTCACATCCATACATGACTACTGGGAAAACCATAGCCTTGACTAGATGGCCCTTTGTTGGCAAAGTAATGTCTCTGCTTTTTAATATGCTGTCTAGGTTGGTCATAACTTTCCTTCCAAGGAGTAAGCATCTTTTAATTTCATTGCTGCAATCACCCTCTGTAGATTTTTAAAGTAAATTTTGTTAATTTGAGTTTTGCTGTTTATTTGCTATTGTTTACCAATTTTTCCTTTTCTGAGTATCCTTGTAGACTAATAAGTTACTATATGTCTGTTGTTTTGTCTATATAATTTTCAATATTCAAATCAAACCTCTTCAAAGTTGCTCTGGCATTCTTTCTGATGGAAACCCTTTAATCTTGGAAAGTTTCCTTGTTTTCTAGCCAAAAAGTTGGCTTGTCTATATTTCCTAGTCCAAACTTAAAATTAGTCAATTATCAAAAGGTTCTACTTCCTTTGCAAGGAATGGCATTTAGAAATCAAAATCTGGGCACCTGCAGAATTTACTGATATTGAGATGTCATTTCTCTAAGACTTTTTAGTGTACAGAACTGAATAATCTATACATTTAGAAACATGAGTTTATATTGTTATTTTCAACTCAGTTTTTTGTTTTTATATTTTAAAAAATTTTTATACTAAAAATTTTTGTTTTATTTATTTTGTAATGATATCAGCATAACTACTTTCTTGCATTATCCCACAAAATACATAAAGTAATTTCAAAAAATAATGCTAATATTATTGCTTTCCAGGTGCCACAGTAGTAAAGAATCTGCCTGCCAATGCAGGAGATGTAAGAGACCCTGTCTCAATCCCTGGGGCAGGAAGATACTTGGAGAAGGAAATGGCAACCTGCTTCAGTATTCTTGCCTAGAAAATTCCATGGACAGAGGAACCTGGAAGGCTGCAGTCCATGGGGTCGCAAAGAGTCAGACACAACCGAGCAACTGAGCAAATAATAAACCTGTTTGTAAAAGCTGAAAACTTGTAGAACAGTTTTTGTTCTTAGATTATATCCCACTAAGAATGGATAATGAAAAGTTATTTTTGCAACTATACCTTCATACATTACTCTGAGTTCCATTTTTCTTCACACAATATTTATTAGTTCTCTGCTATGAGCAACAAGTTTTCAGCTTATGAACTTTTTCTATTATCTACCTTCCCTTTGTCCATTATCTAACATCCAACATTCCATTTGAAATAATAATATTGTCTCAGTATTTTATTTTGCATTCTGAAATATGTTTGAGTTTCTTCTATTTGTCAGTTTTAAATAATATCTATTAATTTCCAATTTATACCTATGAGGCAATCAATTATCTTACTTTTCTCTTTCACTTTCTTTCTCTTTACCTTTATAAGTTGTTATTTTTATACAGAGTATATAATCAGATCAGATCACTCGCTCAGTTGTGTCTGACTCTTTGTGACCCCATGAATCGCAGCACGCCAGGCCTCCCTGTCCATCACCAACTCCCAGAGTTCACTCAGACTCACATCCATCAAGTTGGTGATGCCATCCAGCCATCTCATCCTCTATTGTCCCCTTCTCCTCCTGCCCCAAATCCCTCCCAGCATCAGAGTCTTTTCCACTGAGTCAACTCTTCGCATGAGGTGGCCAAAGTACTGGAGTTTCAGCTTTAGCATCATTCCCTACAAAGAAATCCCAGGGCTGATCTCCTTCAGAATGGACTGGTTGGATCTCCTTGCAGTCCAAGGGACTCTCAAGAGTCTTCTCCAACACCACAGTTCAAAAGCATCAATTCTTCGGCGCTCAGCTTTCTTCACAGTCCAACTCTCACATCCATACATGACCACAGGAAAAACCATGGCCTTGACTAGATGAACCTTTGTTGGCAAAGTAATGTCTCTGCTTTTGAATATGCTATCTAGGTTGGTCATAACTTTCCTTCCAAGGAGTAAGCGTCTTTTAATTTCATGGCTGCAGTCACCATCTGCAGTGATTTTGGAGCCCCCAAAAATAAAGTCTGACACTGTTTCCACTGTTTCCCCATCTATTTCCCATGAAGTGGTGGGACCGGATGCCATGATCTTCGTTTTCTGAATGTTGAGCTTTAAGCCAACTTTTTCACTCTCCACTTTCACTTTCATCAAGAGGCATTTGAGTTCCTCTTCACTTTCTGTCATAAGGGTGGTGTCATCTGCATATCTGAGGTGATTGATATTTCTCCCGGCAATCTTGATTCCAGCTTGTGTTTCTTCCAGTCCAGCGTTTCTCATGATGTACTCTGCATATAAGTTAAATAAACAGGTTGACAATATACAGCCTTGACAAACTCCTTTTCCTATTTGGAACCAGTCTGTTGTTCCATGTCCAGTTCTAACTGTTGCTTCCTGACCTGCATACAAATTTCTCAAGAGGCAGATCAGGTGTTCTGGTATTCCCATCTCTTTCAGAATTGTCCACAGTTTATTGTGATCCACACAGTCAAAGGCTTTGGCATAGTCAATAAAGCAGAAATAGATGTTTTTCTGGAACTCTCTTGCTTTTTCAATGATCCAGCGGATGTTGGCAATTTGATCTCTGGTTCCCCTGCCTTTTCTAAAACCAGCTTGAACATCAGGAAGTTCACAGTTCACGTATTGCTGAAGGCTGGCTTGGAGAATTTTGAGCATTACTTTACTAGCGTGTGAGATGAGTGCAATTGTGCGGTAGTTTGAGCATTCTTTGGCATTGCCTTTCTTTGGGATTGGAATGAAAACTGACCTTTTCCAGTCCTGTGGCCACTGCTGAGTTTTCCAAATTTGCTGGCATATTGAGTGCAGCACTTTCACAGCATCATCTTTCAGGATTTGGAATAGCTCAACTGGAATTCCATCACCTCCACTAGCTTTGTTCATAGTGATGCTTTCTAAGGCCCATTTGACTTCACATTCCAGGATGTCTGGCTCTAGGTCAGTGATCACACCATTGTGATTATCTGGGTCGTGAAGATCTTTTTTGTACAGTTCTTCTGTGTATTCTTGCCATCTCTTTTTAGTATCTTCTGCTTCTATTAGGTCCATAGCATTTCTGTCCTTTATCGAGCCCATCTTTGCATGAAATGTTCCTTTGGTAGCTCTAATTTTCTTGAAGAGATCCCTAGTCTTTCCCATTCTGTTGTTTCCTCTAATTCTTTGCATTGATCACTGAAGAAGGCTTTCTTATCTCTTCTTGCTATTCTTTGGAAGTCTGCATTCAGATGTTTATATCTTTCCTTTTCTCCTTTGTTTTTTGCTTCTCTTCTTTTCACAGCTGTTTGTAAGTATATAATACTAACATACTATTCTTCACATTTTATGCCAACACTTGTTTAAACCATTAATTATACATTCAATGTTCAACCAATTCTTTCAAATTTTTCCCAATTATCACTCTGCTACATTTCTCAGGAAAAGCTCAGAAGCATACTATTCCCCTAGAAACCCTGCATGTTTGAAATAGTTTTTCTCTGATCTCAATCCCTGAAGGATAGTTCTGTGTGTGTGTGCATGCTCAGTCATGTCCAATGCTTTGCGACCCCATGGACTGTAGCCTGCCAGTTTCCTCTATCCATGGAATTCTCCAGGCAAGAATTCTGGAGTGGGTTGCCTTCCCTTCTCCAGGGGATCTTCCTGATGCAGGGCTCGAGCCCACATCTCCCGCATTGAAGGTGGATGCTTTATGACCAGTGCCACCTGGGGAGCCTGAAGGATAGCTTAGCTACTGCTGCTGCTAAATCACTTCAGTCATGTCCGACTCTGTGCAACCCCATAGACGGCAGCCCACCAGGCTCCCCCGTCCCTGGGATTCTCCAGGCAAGAACACTGGGTTGGGTTGCCATTTCCTTCTCCAATGCAGGAAAGTGAAAAGTGAAAGTGAAGTCGCTCAGTCGTGTCTGACTCTTTGAGACCCCATGGACTGCAGCCCACCAGGCTCCTCCACCCATGGGATTTTCCAGGCAAGAGTACTGGAGTGGGGTGTCATTGCCTTCTCCATAGCTAGTAGATATTATATTAATATCATTAGCTCATTACTTCTTTGTACATCTTATAGATATTGCTAAACTATTCTGAAAAATAATCTTGTGGCTGAGAGGTCAGATGATAACCTCTTTGATTTCCTTTGAAAGAACTTAGTTGTTTTGTCAGAAGCCCAGAGAAGTTTGTATTTAGTGTCTAATGCCAGAATAAGGTCCAAGTTGACAATTCAGTGTACAGCTTCAGTGTTCTATAATTTCAGGATGATTTCCTTGAATTACATTTTGAAATGTTGGTTCTGTTTCATTTTTTTCTTTTTTAGGGTCTTTATTTATCTATTTATTAGATTTACTGTATGTGAGAGTTATAACCTAAAACCTATAAAAGTTCTTAATTTTCCCCAGATTTTTTGGTTCTCTTTTTCCTTATATCTGCATGATTTTCTTGACCTTCCTCATTTCTATCATCTGTGCCCCTGTATCATAAAGTCATATTCATTAATCCCTGTGTGTCAATAATTCATCCTCATTTCTGAGATGACTGTCCTTTTTGAAAATGTTTTCAGGTTCTCTCAAATATCCTTTCATAGCTTCTTGTGTTTAAATCATTTCTTCTGAGTTTTTGCGATTCTGCTAATGGATGTTTCCATTTTGAATGCTTCATTTTTTCACTTTGTTTTATTTTTGTTACAATGTTCTTACACTTTGTGGCAGCATTTCTCTTATGTACATTTATTTGCAAAACAATTTTGAACTTTATTATCTATTGTTTCCTTATTGTATATCTGGGGAATTTGCATATTAGTTTTGGCTTGTTGTCTTTTATTTTTAAAGCTGTTAAATATGTCTAGTATTTTAGTCAGAAGGGGGATTTATGGACTGAGATGCAGGAGGTGATTGAAGTGGCTTCTCTGATTTCTCACCTCAAGGTTTCCTCCTTTTGTTGTAACAAATAAACCGGCCATTGTTTTATTCTATGGTACCTTTTTGTGGCCAGCCTTTCTCAGGTTCTTCATTCCTATCAGTGATTAAAAGCCTACCTTTTAATCACTGACTGCCGCTTTCAAAGAACATCTCCAATTTCCAGATTTCTTCTCCTTTTCTACCCAAGAATTGATGCCTCCCTAAAACTATCAGTTCCAGTCCATGCTCTCTGAAGCCTGTTCCATTCAACTCCTCCATGTGAGTCCTCTGAACTTCTCACTTTCGCCTTCAGCAGTTCCCTTAGGCTGGGACTCCTTCCTTCACACAGTAGGGTCCTACATGTACTGATGTTATCTGGCCTCTGCCGCTGCCAGCCTGCCTCTGTACTTAACATTTTTCTGTGCAAATTTTTCTGGGTTCTATGCAACACTAGGGGTTCTGGCTACAACTCTGCCCATCTTATGTGTTTTTTCTAATTACATTCAAATTGAAGTTTATAGTCGTCTCAGTCTCCCAGTTATACTATGGAAGTAAGGTAAAAGAGTTTTAGCTTTAGTCCTTTTACTAAATGTGGATTTTAGTAGGAGGTTTCAGGTAATTCCAATGTAGATGGCTACCACAATCCTAGGGAGCCTGAAACTCCTAAATTTCTTCAGCTTCATTTAAATGATAAAATTCAAAATATTTAGAAGGAAATACAGGTGATTCTCTGTATGGATTTAGGATACAGAAGGTTTTTCTCTAACAAGACATCCTTTAGATAATTCTATTATTAGTCTTCTCAGGCTACCATAACCATAGGCCAGTTGGTTTAAATAACAAAAATTAATTTTTTCTGAGTTCTGGAGGCTGTAGGTCTGAGATTAGGGATCATCATGGTGAGATTCTGGTGAGGGTTCTCTTTCTAGCTCGTAAACAAATGCCTTCTCATTTGTGGCCTCACATGACAGAGAACATGAGAGAGAGAGAAACTCTGATGCCTCTTTCTACAGAGGCACTAATCCCATCATGAGGGCCCCATCCTGTGACCCCATGTAAACCTAATTATCTCCCAAAGACCCCCTCTCCAAATATCACATTGGAGATTGGAAACTCAACAAATGAATTTGAGGCTGGGTGAGACAGCCTCCATGGCAAAGTGGAAGTCATATAGGGTGAGACTGAAATTTTCAATCACCTTAGATTTTTGATCATTGAAGTCATCATAATCAAACTAAATAGAAGATAAAAAATTGGAAGAAAATATGTCTAGTACATATAAGTAACAAAAGGTTGGTATCCACAATACATAAAGAATATCAAGGAATCAGTGGGGAAATAGCAAAAAAAATCTGACAGAAAAATGAGCAAAGATATAAGTAAGTATTTCATAAACAAATCCCTTGGTCATTGAATATATGAAACAGATTCTAGAGCTCATTTAATGTAATCCATGTAAACTTCATCCATGTGATCAAGGAAATACTAAGTAAAACTACAATGAATATAAATATATGCCTACAAAAAACAGCAAAAATATTTCATAAGTCAGGCAATGTGCCATGAAAAGAAATGAGTTGTCAAGTCTCAAAAAGACACAGATGTGTCAGAAGTCAGGATAATCATTATGAGGTAAGGGTACACAGCAACAGTATTAAGATACAAGAATATAGTTTCTAGGATAATATTCTATTTTTCAAGCTATGTGTTGATTATACAGCTGTAAGCGGTAATTTACTTTTAAAAAATTTATTGAGTAGTAAAATATGAATGGAGAAGGAAATAGCAACTCACTCCAGTATTCTTGCCTGGAGAATCCCATGGACAAAGGAGCTTGAAGAGCTGAGGTCCATGGGGTTGCAAAGAGTCAGACATGACTGAGCAACTAAGCACACAAAATATGAATTATGCATTTTATATGTATGTTGTACAATTAAAAATGTTGAAAAATTTTAAGTTAATTTTTAAAAAAGAAGCAAAGTAGAAATCTTCAAATCCCCAAGGTTGGAAGGGAAAAAAAAAACACATAAATCCAACAAGAAATAATACAGAAGAGTAAAAAAAAGACAATCAGGTAAAAGTGAATATAAAAAAAATATGACATTAATGATTTTAGGCAAGCCAGTTATCACATGTTAAGCTGGGGGAAATATATTCTTATATGATTTGTAAGAGATTTAATTAAAACAACATGACAAAGAAAATTTTTAAATGAGTATACCACAAAAATGCTAAGATAAAGGAAGCAAGAGTGGCAGTCATGACCCTTTACATTTCAACAAAACAGAATTCAATTCAGTGTATGTTTAACAAAACAGAATTCAATTCATAACAAAATATTAAGTTATATTTTAATAAAACAAAATTTAATTTAAAATGTAAACAAAAACAAGAGAGCAATTGTACACTGGTGGATAAGAAGAGTCTACTAAAATAGTAATGATATTTCATTGTATGGGACAGCTCTATTTTTTTTTTTTTTTTTTTTTGGTGAGAACATAAAAGTTCTGCTGTCTCTGGACCAACTTGTTGAGGCTCAAAAGTGCCCAGTTGATAAAACCTTTCTCCTCTTTACATGTTCTGAACCAGTTCAAAAATAGAAAAGGAGTCAGACAAATGAGACTAAATTGGCAAAGCTGATATTAGGGGAAATGAATTTTTCCTGTGGACACATAGGCTAGTGAATCCTGCTAGAAGACACTCATATTAAATCAATCACTAGCATCAATAAACACCCTAGGCCTCTCCTGCAAGGGTGGGTTCTTCACCACCAAGTTCATCACGTATCTGTGAGCAACTGAGCACACACCATTCCTGCAGAATGGGCAGTAGTGAAAAACGGGAAGAAGAAACAGAACTGTGCATGTCCAGTGGATCCCCAAACCAGCAATTACTGAAGTTGCTCCCAGAGAAGGGAATGAGTTAAGAGAAGTAGAAGAAGGTCAGTGGTGATTTGGTAATGACTGGACCTCCACTTTGCCAACAAAGATCCGTCTAGTCAAGGTTATGGTTTTTCCAGTGGTCATGTATGGATGGGAGAGTTGGACTGTGAAGAATGCTGAGCGCTGAAGAATTGATGCTTTTGAACTGTGGTGTTGGAGAAGACTCTTGAGAGTCCCTTGGACTGCAAGGAGATCCAACCAGTTCATCCTAAAGGAGATCAGCCCTGGGATTTCTTTGGAAGGAATGATGCTAAAGCTGAAACTCCAGTACTTTGGCCACCTCATGCGAAGAGTTGACTCATTGGAAAAGACTCTGATGCTGGGAGGGATTGGGGGCAGGAGGAGAAGGGGACGACAGAGGATGAGATGGCTGGATGGCATCACTGACTCGATGGACATGAGTCTGAGTGAACTCCGGGAGTTGGTGATGGACAGGGAGGCCTGGCGTGCTGTGATTCATGGGGTTGCAAAGAGTCGGACACGACTGAGCGACTGAACTGAAGTGAACTGAATTGGACCTCCACTTGGCAAAACCTGCTAATTGTCACAAATATTCACACTCCTCTTCTTTAATAATAATTTTTAAAAAAATCATAGTTTTTACTGGGTAGATGGATATTCAAGTAGACACTACATTTCCAAAGTCTTCCCTGCAAGTTGATCGGGACATATAACCACATTCTGGCCAATGGAATAAAAATAAAAGAGATTATTATCACATAATGATCAAGCCTTTCAGTATTTGTGTACTCCACTGGCTGGGAGAGGATGAAAACTTTAGACTCAGAGTTGCAGTAGTCCTTAGGTAAGCAGCTCAGCTGTCTTCAGCTCTGCCTCCCTCAAGTCACAGATATAAGCCACTGTATTTCAAGCTGTCTTAGTTATAGCTACTCATCTACTACCCTAAGTAATACATAGTAAGTACTGGAAGTATAGCGATGTCAACATATAAACTGAAGAATATTAGATTAACTATTAACCTAATGATAATAGATAGTGTTGGCAAGATATTAATTAAATGATGGAGAGGTGATAATAATTATTGTGCTATGATAAACTATCATCTTCTATAGACTGAAAGGTGGACTATATGCTCACAGAGTTCTATAATTTTAGCAGAACATATTAGTGTGCATTGGAAGCTGCTTAATACTTTCAACAAATTTCTACTCAGGCTCATTATAAGAGGTGACTCTGGGGAAAAAACAAATGAACAAGCACATCTGGAGGCAACATCTCAGCCTTCAGAGTCTCAGGTTAACTGAGGAGGGGACAAGCTGGTGGGGGTGGGGGGTAGGAGGATTCTGTGCTTGTCTCCTCCCAAAGATATAGAAGGACAGACCCATGCCAGAACATACAATGACACAATGGCAACTATGTCTGAGAATGAAAGAACAGAAAAGATTTTCCACACCCAAAAAGAAAAAGTGGAAAAAAAAAAAAAAACACACTGAGACCAGTAGGAGGGCTGGAGATGCAGTCTGGCTAGTCCCCACTTTACTGCCCACAATATCAAATAAACTAGAATGGAGGGATTAAAAAAAAAAAAAAAAAAAAAGGAGGAAAAAGGGTCAGCTCACAAAGGCAACGGGATAAGGACAGGAGTCTAGCAACAGTGCCTTGAAAGCTGGAGAGCCATGGAGAGTGGCAACAGGCAGAGCATTCCTAAGTAAACTGAATCTTCAATGAGCAATGGGGGGATTGAAGCACATCGCTGTTGTTGCTGCAGACCCTCCCAGAAGGCTTAAGAAAATAGCTGAAGGATGCTCAGGACCTGAGGCTGAAGATGCAGCAAAAATGAAGGGTTGTTTTAAAGTCAGTTTTGGAAACAGCAGTTAGACTGGACAACCTCTTCCTTTGCTCCAGGTGGTGGCCAACTGCTCCCCTACCCAGTAAGCACCCTGGCTTCTCCCTACCTCCCACCTTTCCCTCTCCAATCAGGTCCTCCAGTAAAGACTGAAGGAGAGTGTGGTAGAAGGCCTCTAGACCAAGAAATAGTATTGTTGAGGAAGCAGGAGGGTTGTGTGCATTTACACCGGGAGTGCTGAAAACCACAAACTGCTTTTTACACAAAATCTTAGTCTCATAATGCTGCTACATCTTCTGGTTTATTTTTATTTGAATGTATTTAATAAATATATATGTGGACAGAAGTATATTTGCTTTTGACCCAAATTGAGACTTTTTTCCCATTCACACGCTGGCTTAATTATTTTTTTTTAAATAATTCATCTTACTAAACTTATATGTGACATATTTTATACATGTTTTTAATAATGCCTTGATGTTATTTTTGTGGTCAGTTTTCTTGTACACAAATTTGTATCTTTTTCCTCTATGTTCTGTTTCTATGAGGTGTGTATTCCATTTCCATTCTTTATTAACCTTAAGGCTATGAAAGGATGCATTAAATTTATATTGCAATTAAAATCAGAGTCAAGAGTAAAACAGCATAATCTGTGTATTGCTTCCTTCCTTCTAATGTGCTAAATTTCTGTCTGAACATATGTGCCCAGTTTTCCACTAATGTCCTCTTGATGTGAATTAGACTAAACTAGCATTTCAAATCCAGGTAACTGTTATATTTTTATATCATGTCTTATTTATATTTTGAGAATAATTTTGTCCTCTTCACTTTTTAAAAAGATTCATAACAATCTGAGTTTTGATTTTTATAAACTAATTATCATTCAGAGTTCAACAACAACAAAGAAAAGTAGAAACCACTTTGTCTTAAGACACAAAAAAAGCATCTTAGGATGACCATCTCCAGGTCCATCTGTGTTGCTGAAAATGGCATTATTTCACTCTTTTTAAGGTAATTCTCATTGTTTTAAAGTCATATTCCATTGTATATATGTACCACATCTTCTTTATCCATTTATCCATTCCTCTGTCAATGGACAGCACCATTCTAAGTGAAATGTCAGACAGAGAATGGCAAATATCATATGATATTGCTTATACGTGAAAACAAAAAAAAAATATGGTACAAATAAGCTTATTTACAAAACAGAAAACAAAAAGACTATGTCTTAAGAGAATTGGCTGCACAGATTAAGGCAGGTTGAGAAATCAAGTAAAAGACCATGAAGCAATCCAGAGAGCAGCAAAACCAAGGGGCCATTACTGTTCCTAGGCCAGAGGAACAAAAAGAAGAGGCAGTGACACCGGCCTAAGTCACCTGCAGTAACAATGGTCAGCCTGTCCAGAGAGGGCTGGAGCCACCAAGGAAATGTAGCATCTGCTAGCTATACTGCAGAGGAGCCTACTTTCCTTCATTCATTTAATCTTCCACTAGCACCTATTACTGAGCTTTCCTGGTGGTTCAGACAGTAAAGAAATCTACCTGCAATGCGGGAGACCTGGATTCAATCCCTGAGTTGGGAAGATGCCCTGGAGAAGGGCATGGCAATCTGCTCCAGTATTCTTGCCTGGAGAATCCCCATGGACAGAGGAGCCTGGCAGGCTAAAGTCATGGGATCGCAAAGAGTCAGAGATGACTGAGCAATTATGCACAGCATAGCATGGCACCTATTACTGGCTAAATCTCAGGCAAAAACCCACCAACAAGGGGGTATTGACAAGAGTTAGACCTGTGATATATGGGAGAGTAAAGAGAGGGCAAGGACTGGATTGAAGGGTTTTGAGGAACAAGGAATTCACTGTCCACATCCTCCTATTACTCAGCATCTACTCTCATCATCCATACAAGTTTAAGTACAAGTGGCTTCAGTCGTGTCTGACTCTTTGTGACCTCATGGACTGTAGCCCACCAAGCTCCTCTGTCCATAGGATTCTCCAGGCAAGATTACTGAGGTGGGTTGCCATGCCCTTTTCCCAGGGATCTTCCTGACCCAGGGATCGAACCCATGTCTCCTGTGATCCTGATTGGCAGATGGGTTCTTTACCACTAGCACCACCTGGGGAGGCCTACTCTCATTGTCTAGTCATATTCAATAACTACATGTTTCCACCTAATATCAATGCCTACCCATTGTATAAATATAGATAACATAACCCTCTTCTCCCTAAAAAAGGGAGGCACTAAGAACTGTTCATCCCTGAATCAAATTCAAGTTTAGGATCTCCAAGATAACCAGCTCTTAACCACTCAGATCTACATAGGGGCCTTATAGATGACAATTTAAATAAATTTAAGTGCTAACATCACATCTCAATCAAAATAATAGTGGTCAGAGAAGGGAAGACAGTCGTTGAGTAAAATGTATCTTAAGGTTACATACACAGTTGCTATAATTCTAGAGTTTGTACCTCGTTTCGAGGCTATAATCTTAAGTTTTTCCTTCCTTTTCTTATTTTGCTTCTATTTTCCTTCCTTTTCTTGCTCCAATAGTGCCTCTGATGGTCAGAAATTTTAACAGTGGATAATATAAGTCTTAATTCAGGATGTGTCTGAGTCCTTAGTGTTCCCACCTTTACTGGGCTGATCTATGCTTCCACTGACTATCAGACATGGAATTACTAGATACCAAAGTATCTAGACAGAGGAGTCTGGCAGGCTACAGAACAAAGAATTGCAAAGAGTCAGACACAATTGAGTGACTAAGCACATTGAGAACTCTGATAAAAGTATCTAGTGGCTTCCTCGATGATTCAGTGATAAAGAATCTGCCTGTGATGCAGGAGACTCGAGTTCAATCCCTGGTTCAGGAAGATCCCCTGGAGGAGGAAATGGTAACCCACCCCAGGATTCGTGCTTGGAGAATCCCATGGATAGAGGAGGCTGGTGGGCTACAGTGCATGGGGTCACAAAGAGTCGGACACAACTGAACACACAGAGTGCCGGCTACACTTCTCTCTCAGCACTCCAATATTTATGAGGCCATCAGTGTCGTGCCCCCATAGCATGATGTTCTGAATGGTGAAACGATTTGTGTTGGAGTAGGCTACCATGCGCTGGTTACCAATTCCAGGAAAGGACTCTGCGCATTGCCTCTTGGCATCAAAATCACCAAGAAGAACACAGTACAGTCAAGCCCTGAGTAGAGCAATGCTTTACTTACAGACAACAGAGCAGCATCAGCTTCTGCAGTGGGCATCAGTCATTCCCTGTGGCCAACGCAGGGCAATCTGTGCCATCGTAGAAAGACCCCTGTGCCCTCCTGGTACAGGACAGATATGACAGTTGACCAGAGGTTGACCAGGGGTTGACCAGGTGCCACATGAAGCACAGACTTCAAGAAAAGACAAAAGAGCATTCTTTGAGCCTGAAACAGGAAAGATATTCTTACACAAGGTGAAGAGCCTGACACAGGATATGTGGACTATTTACGTCTTGGTAGGGAAATACTGCAAGCCGAGAGCCCACTTTTGGATGAGTGGCGAGAGTGGAGGTGGGCGGGGAGTAGAAAGACTGGGTGTGTGAGACAGCCTCCCCCAACAATCCACTTCCCAGTAGGCTATATGAGTAAAAGGATTTGAAATGACATAACCTTGAGGTGAAAGAGTGAAGGTGCACTTCATGTCAGGTGAAAATGAAATACTGAAATACTTCGCATTATCCAGCTAATTCCTATGAGGTGGTAGGTTTCTTGCAAACATGGATCCAATAATTTCTCACATCCCTGTATGACACATCTAGGTAAAAGGACTTTGCTGTTATTTTTGTGTGAAAGAATCTTTATTTCTCTACCCTTGGTTCTGAACTGGCCTTGTAACTTGCATTGCCCAATAGAATGCAATAAAGTGATACTGTGAGACTGCCAAATGTTGGCTTCAAGAGGCCTTGAAGTTTCTGCTCTCACAATCTTTCTATCTAGTTGACTTGTGAAGAAGCCATAAAAAATTGTCCCAGGGGCTATAATCACCTTTTGTTTTGCGGTTTTGGAGGAAAGGGGCAGCTCCAGGGCTTTCTCTTGTCCTGCATTCCTATCATAATAGCTCTCATTTCACACACAGGGAGGCAATGTTGAGATTTTTCAGTGGCCAGAAATGCTTAATTCCAACTCTGCATTCGGGGTCTAAGAAGATAACCACAGAGAAGGCCTGCAGACCTACTGGGCGCTTTGGGAGATGAAATCAAGCTCGTAAAATTGTCAACACAGAAGTGACATCTGTCATGTCCACTTGGAGCCCAAATGCATTCCCATACCTAACTACAAGGGGGCTGGGACACACGCAGAAGAACACAGATATTTGTTGAGTAGTAAATTCTCTGTCTCAACTGTTGAGCACCTTTTGTTGGAAGACAAGAAACTGATTTCAGTATTATTCTTCTGTAGGTAACTTTTTTGGTTTTGTTTTATTTTGTTAGACGTTTTATGGTATTTCTTCCTTATCTTTGTTGTTTAAATGTTTCCCAAGGTGAATGTAAGTATAGATTTATTTTCATTGATTTTGCTGGGAACATAAGCTGCTACCATAAGTCTCTGACTATTTCTTACCAGATTGTTTTCTGAAAGTCACTATCTCTGGATGGCGGTGTCAGTAGTGAAAAAGAAGATGGAAAAAACCAAAGGGCAGAGGCGAGAAAGTATTTACTTTGTACAGATCAAAGCAGCAGAACAGAGGAAGAATAATACTTTCTTTTGGTTGGCTCAGACCTAGAATTTCTCAGTCCATTGACACGGTGGGAAAGTTATCATTCTGCTTTTTTAAAGTAGCAAGGCAAAATCTAAGTGTGCTATGACATCAAGCCAGATTGGGGTTTTTTTAATTTTGTTCTACCTGCCTTATAGGAAGGGAAGATTTTCAGAGTTTCCATCTTCACATTATTTGTACTTTTCAGCGCTATAAGGAGCTGTCATGTTTTCTTTCCCCACATTTTCTTCAGTTTTGTGGAAGGCTGGAAGAGACTGCACAGACACATTTCTTTTGATCATAGAGCACAGCATCCTGATTTAATATATTGTTGATCACACTGCATACTCAACACAGTGGGTATGCTGGCACTTACAGAATATGAGTATTAGAGTGGTCGAAGTATCCTGCTCTGTGTTGGTGGAAGTTTCACTAAATCTAAGGATGTACTCCATGTTTGCCGGCTCTCCTAAGCCTTCTGTAATATGCAGGATATCCCAAAGCCTCTTTAGAAATACCAGTTTACAATTGTACTCTCTTTCCTGCCTATATGTTTCCCAGTCCAATCTTGAATCCTACATGTCATGGAAACTCACTGGCACAACATCCAAAAGAAAAAAAATTAAAGAAATGAAAAGAAAACGAGTTCTTCAAACTGCATGTTTCTATTTAAAGAAGTTTGGAGGATATACTTCCTTACTGAGAAAGAAAATGCATATCGAACAAAGCAGTTTCCGACCTGTGTATTTTCTTTTTCTGTCCTCCCTATATCCTATCTATTTTCTCATCTGAGCAATTCACAGAGAATAAAGAGAGCCCAGAGACAGAAGCCACCATAGGCTAAGGCAGAATGAACCATGAAGATGTGTTCTGTTGTACAACTATCAGAATCCAGAGCTGTCCACTGGCTCCTAGCACACCAACATTAACATTTTCATATGAATAACACCTGAATAGACATTGGAAGTAGTCAAACTATCACCTATTGAGAAAGTCTAAGAAATTAGCTAAAATGATTTTTAAATAATTTTGAAGTATGTGCAAATGAAGTGAGATAACAAAAAATAATTGGCTAAAATTATGTATAAATACTTTTACAAGCACCAGTGAATGAAGTAAGATAATTTTTTTGCAAATTTATAAAAGAGAAAAATCATTACCTATCCAGCAAATCCAAGATAATTTGCTAAAAATATTTTTACAAAGAGACTTTAATGAGGTGATATGAAATAAAACAGGTATTTATTTAAACAAAAATACTTTCTGTGCACCTACAATAATTAGTTATTGAATATTATGGCAAAAAAGCCCAGATAAATAACACAGTTAAATATGCTTGTTTACCTCCACCTTCTCTCAAAATGGAAGTAATTTAAAAGTTTAGGGCATTAACTTGTAAGGACAAAAGGTATGAGACTAATGAGAAGTGGAAGCACACAAGAAAAACCACAGAATTTTAGGACTCAAGGAGCAGGTGATTCAGTCAAGGAAAGATTAAAAGCAAAGCGCCTCTATGAAGATAAGCCAAGAAATGAGGCCTGAAACTCCCTAAGATCAGCCAGGAACTGGAGGCCTAGGGGCCTCTAAAGTCGAGGGAAATGATAACAGATCTGACAGAATTTCTATTTTAAAAAATGGTGAAGTCCTGTATGTCTACTCCATCCTCCTATGCACATGAGACAGGCTTTAATATGAAAATGGACCCAGGAAAACAAAGCGGAGGCAGACAGGTAAAGATCTTTTCAAAGGAAATATTAATATCAATATCTTTAGAGAAACTTTTCAGAAACTTCAGTTCAGTTCAGTTCAGTCACTCAGCCGTGTCCGACTCTTTGCGAACCCATGAATCGCAGCACGCCAGGCCTCCCTGTCCATCACCAACTCCTGGAGTTCACCCAGACTCACGTCCATTGAGTCAATGTTGCCATCCAGCCATCTCATCCTCTGTTGTCCCCTTCTCCTCCTGTCCCCAATCCCTCCCAGCATCAGAGTCTTTTCCAATGAGTCAACTCTTCGCATGAGGTGGCCAAAGTACTGGAGTTTCAGCTCTAGCATCATTCCTTCCAAAGACATCCCAGGGCTGATCTCCTTCAGAATGGACTGGTTGGATCTCCTTGCAGTCCAAGGGACTCTCAAGAGTCTTCTCCAACACCACAGTTCAAAAGCATCAATTCTTCGGTGCTCAGCCTTCTTCACAGTCCAACTCTCCCATCCATACATGACCACTGGAAAAACCATAGCCTTGACTAGACAGACCTTTGTTGGCAAAATGGATCCTTTAAAATGAAGAGGATGATGTTCAAAAACACTCATGGAAAGTTAAATTACAATAAATAAAAATCAAATAGAAGAATAGAAAGATAAATTTGAGGAGAGCTCTCATAAAAATAAGGTATAAGGAAAAATAATTTTGGGTAGATTATTTTTTTTAAAGTCTATGACATATACAATACAATTTGAGAAAGGAAGCAGATGAAATAGAAATGGAAGAGAGAAAACTATGAGGAACTACATAAAATTTCCAGGTAGAAAAGACCCACCTAATACGCAGCACAATGAATGAGAAAAATTGTACTGAGGTACGTTATCATACCAGACCCTGATGCTGGGAAAGATTGAAGGCAGGAGGCGAAGGGGATGACAGAGGATGAGATGGTTGGATGGCATTACCAACTCAATGGACATGAGTTTGAGCAAGCTCTGGGAGTTGGTGATGGACAGGGAAGCCTGACATGTTGCAGCCCCTGGGGTCGCAAAGGGTCAAACACAACTGAGCAACTGAACTGAACATTATCAAAAAATTGGGCTTCTTTGGTAGCTCAGGGATTTCCTTGGTAGTTCAGCTGGTAAGGAATCCACCTGCAATGCAGAAGACCTGGTTTGATTCTTGGGTCAGGAAGATCCCCTGGAGAAGGGATAGGCTATCCACTCCAGTATTCTTGGGCTTCATTGGTGGCTCAGACTGTGAAAGAATCAGACTATAAAGGGATCCACCTGCAATGTGGGAGACCTGGGTTCAATCCCTGGGCTGGGAAGATCCTCTGGAGGAGGGCATGGCAACCCACTAGAGTATTCTTGCCTGGAGAATTCCGTGGACACAGGAGCCTGGTGGCCTATAGTCCATGGGGTCGCAAAGAGTCAGACATGACTGAGCCACTAACATTTTCACTTTCACTTTTCAATACACAGCACAATGAATGAGAAAAATTGTACCAAGGTACATATCATAAAATTTCAGAATATCTGAAGGGTGATACCTGTAAATCCAAAAATTTTCAGAAAGGAAACAGTATGTCATTTGCAAAAGAATGAGAGTAAAAATAGCATCACTTAATATTTTACTACAGCTATAATGTTGTTTCCATTGGAATGGATCAACCTCTCGACATTAGGGTTAGCTGGGAGAAGGATACATAAGACTCAACAATCTTCAACTTCTTGTAAGAATAATTATTTCAAAATGAAAAGTTTTAAGAATCCCATCAGACATTTCAACAACAACACTGAAAGCCAGAAGACAATGAACTAACTTAGAAAAGTTTTCACAAGTCTGATGGGAAATAATTTCCAGTCTAGAATTCTACACCCAAGTGTGAGAATAAAGTAAAGCTATTTTCAGATGTGCAAAGTCTCGAACAATTTTACTCCAATGACTGATTTCTTATATTACTGGAAGATGTCCCTCATAAAATCAAGGGAATAAATCCAGAGTAGAAAAGAAATCCAAGAAACATGTGATCCAGATGAAAGTCTTAGGAAATCCTCATACTGAGGTTGATGAAACAGCAGCTCTGGATCACACTACTGCAAAGCCAATGAGCAGAAATCCAAACTGAGAGGCCAGAAGGCTCCCAGAAGTGATAGCTCAATAAATAAGAAAATAGAACTGATATATTGCCTGATAACATTTGGACTTTTTGCAAAGAGACTCCTATTTCTGGTAAGAATCTGGAGATAAATTAATAACAAGTGTGTGAAATAAAATAAAGCAAAAGTAAAATGAATCACTTATCAACTTAAAAATATGACCAAGCCAAGCAATGTACAATGGATGTGTCAGTTATAGATAACATTAATAATGTTATAACAATGTAAAAATTTTTGCAGTGGCTAGCAGATGTAAGGGAGGTAAATACTTATCTTGCACAATAGGAATCAACATACAGTATTTGAAGTTCAAAGATCAAAAACAGCAATCTGAGCATGTCATTTAGAAATGTAGAAGCAAAAATAAAGAGCTAAAATGCTGAAAATGATTTCCAGTATGGTATAAGCATCAGAGTGGCCACTGGTGGGAAAGAATCTACCTGTCAATGCTGGAGACATAAGAGATTCAACTTCAGTCCCTGGCTCAGGAAGATCCCCTGTAGGAGGGCACAGCAACCTACTCCAGTATTCTTGCCTGGAGAATCCCATGGACAGAGGAGCCTGGCGGGATAGTCCAACAGGTCTCAAAGAGTTGGACACAACTGAAGTGACTTAGCACATAATAATCAGATTGTGGCAGAATAAAGCAGAGGGCTCTCATTTCTCATTAAAATCCCTGAAGAACTATTTGACTTTTTAAATTATATAAATGAAATACTTTGAATAAAATTAAATTTGAAATAAAAGATAAAGAAGGCTTAGATTCTCTTGACAGAATCTGAGCAATATCTAATTCATCCACCCTCATCTTCTCATTTAGTTATGAAAGCAGTTTCTTTTAAGATTCAAAATTTCAAAAGCAGTGGGTACAATTTGTAAATGCCACCCAGTTTCCACAAAGTCAGATACTAATGGGATTAGTGAAATCTTGGAAGAATCCTTCCAAGGGCAGGGAGTGGCGAGGGGAGAACACACAGGAGTGGAGAACACAGTGCAGATCATTTACATTCTGGACACAGATACCCTTTGCTTACCAGAAAGAGAGAAGCTTCCAACCTAAGGTGTGGGAGTTGCTTTTTAGTAGAATCACAGCTCTTCTATTAATAATAACCTCCTCTTCATCTTTCCCTTTAATAACTTTTTGGGCACCAATACTGAAAATAATTTTCCCAGTAATGCACTTAGTCTAAAATGTACTTGCATGTGGGTATCTGGTTGACCTAAGAAGATCCATGGAATGAAGGACTTGAGAAATTACAATTTGGTTTGTTTGGAGGGTTAGTTTGTTTTAATTCACCATTTCTAACAAAGAATCATAAAAAGCTTACAAATATTTTTAAACTAAAATTTCTCACTAAAATCAGCTCACAAAATAAAATCATGAATTCCTCCTTCTGTCTCAAATATTCAAATCAATTACTTACAGAATAGCAAAAATCTGGTTAGGGGCCCTAAGGTTAAAATAAAAGGAGGAATCTCTTCTCAGCAGGTCTTTCCTGAAGACCTTGTCAGAAATTACAAGCACCTTCACACCTCTCCCACTCCCTATACCATCACGTTATACTGTTTTTCCTGAACATGTACCATCATCTAACATACTATATAGCCTTCTCAGTGAGGCAGTGGTAAAGAATCTGCCTACAGTGCAGGAGATGTGAGTTCAATTCCTGTGTCAGTAAGATCTCCTGGAGTAAGAAATGGCAACGCATTTGCAGCTTCTCTGGTGGCTCAGATGGTAAAGAATCTGCCTGCAGTGCAGGAGACCTGGGTTTGACCCCTGGGTTGGGAAGATCCCTTGGAGAAGGGAAGGGCTACCCAATACAGTATTCTTGCCTGGAGAATTCCGTGGACAGAGGAGCCTGGCAGGCTACCGTCCATGGGGTTACAAAGAGTTGGACACAACTGAGTGTAGCATAGGAGCAGTAGCAACATAGTAGACAGCTTACTGATGTATATTGATTCTCATTCCCCCTCCTCTGCAACAAGAATATAAATTCCATGAGGATGGGAGATTTGTATTATGTTTTCCGGGATGTAGCCCAATGGCTAGAATGATGCCTGGCACACAACAGAAAATAACTGTTTGGTGAATCAATGAATGAATTATAACAGGAACCAGGTAGAGGAGGAAAGGAGCCAAGGGTAAGCCACACACTCAATCTATAGATCAGGCCTGGAAAGAACTTTCTTCACATCAAAATTTTAAAAAGAAAAAAAAAAAAAGTGAGACCTATAAAAATGGCTTATAATCCAAGGGACCAACTTTGTAACAGGCATTTTAAATTTTATCATATTTTTAATAGATGTATATGCAAATGTTTCAAAATCAAAACCATGTAAAAAGATAGAATCAGGGAAATCTTGTTCTCACCCCTTCCCCACCGTCCCCATTGTTCTCATTTATTCCTATTCATTTCCACTCTCCTTAGTTCCTGTGCTTTCTTCCCGTGTTTCTTTATACAAAGTGCTATTTTTCCTTATTTCAGAAGTACTTTTTTATTTATGTTTTAAAATATTTGTTCTGGTCCATGTTTTGCTTTTCTTCTTCAGGAATTTCAAATATACTCATATTAAATTTCTTTTGTCTATCTCCCAAAGATAAAATTCCCCTCTAATTGTTTAAAATCATTCTTGTTTTCTGCCTCATTGTGTTTGCTTTTACATTAATCCATCTCATTCTTGCCATGCTTTTTAAATGTCTATTCATTCTTATGTCCTGTAATTTATTCTCCATTCCTGAAATGATCTCATTTTCTTCTATTTCTTTCCTGAATTCTGTCACTTCCCATTTTTCCTTCTCCTGTTTTTCTGGTCTTGGTTCCCACCACCTGGCCATATTATCCACCAAATTCTTGTATTATTTCTTTCAGTCTGCCTTCTATAGCTGCAATTACTTCATTACATGTTTCTTATTCAAGTTACAATTAGGTTATTTTCTTCTACCTTGTGGCAATATTTTTCTGTCATTTTTTTCCCCTATGTAAAGTTTTTCTACATACTATTTGTTTATAGTTTCATCATACAGAAACTGGATTTATCCCTTCACATAATTCATTTCCAAAGGAGTTGAATTCTTTTACGCTATTATCAAGAAGTTCTTAGAACAGAGGAGAAAGGCCAAGTGCCTGCCTAGGTTTTTTCACTGGCTGAGGGATCTCTCTTTGGTTTCCTTAAAATATAACACCTCTGGGTCTGTGGGGGGTGGAAAATGGGGACTTGTTTTTTAATGTGTATGGCGCTTCAGTTTTGCAAGATGAAAAGAGTTCTGAGGATTGTTTGTGCAGCAGTGTAAATATGCCTAACGCTACTTACTCAACAGAAATGAATTTGAGCAAACTCCAGGAGACAGTGACAGACAGGGAAGCCTGCAGTCCATGGGGTTGCAAAGAGTTGGACACGACTGAGCAACTGAACTGCACACTAAAAAATGGTTATGACTGCAAATACTATGTGTATTTTACCACGATTAAAAGGTTCTTTCATTTTTAAGCTATATTTATTATACAGTTGAAATATATATTTGCTATATCACATTTTGAACATATGAATACTACATGTTTCCTGTGTAGTCCTGTGCTGCTACTTTTACATCCAAGAACCTAACCTAGTTCACAGGGCTTCTCTCATCACTGGCTTCCCTGACACTCTCCTGGGATGACATTATGAAGGGATACAACTTCTTTTCAAAGGTATTCCTTTTCTTCTAGAAGGAGATGCTCTCTGAGGTCTGCCATTTTAGGAGGTTTCCACGGACTTCCATTTCACTCTTTCTCTGCTTTCCCAAGTACTTATGACCTATGTTATTCCAATTCTGTCCACAGAAATTTCAACTTGGAAAGGGATAACTCTCATTCAGGAAGTAAATATTTGAAAGTCTGAGACCTAGCACTACGGAGTCTTACTTCATATCAGATTCTAGGTGAGGTGAAGTTGGGAGGAGAGTAAGATGATACTAACACTTCACTGGGGCTTCCCCGGCGGCTCAGCAGTGAAGAATCCGCTTGCAGTGCAGGAGCCACGGGTCAATCCCTGGCTCAAGAAGATCCCCTGCAGGAGGACATAGCAACCCACTCCGGTATTCTTGCTTGGACAATCCCAGGGGCAGGGGAGCCTGGTAGACTAGAGTCTAAAAGATCTCAAAGAGTCAGACACGAACTGAAGTGACTTGGCATGCACATAAGCAGCTAACTTCAATAATGCTCTTAGTAGTACACCAATAGGAAAAAAAAAAAAAAAACCCAAGGGGATCAAGGATTTTTAAAAAAAAAATAACAGTATAAAGGTGACTAGTAGAATCAAAGTACAAACTTTTCTAAGTATAAAGTGCAAGTGTACGTAGTAGTGTATGTAGAGAATGATTCAGAGAGAGAGACAGTTAAAGGTATAGGGACAATTAGGAGGTTTTATAGTAGTCACTTGGCATAGCGGTAAAGAAGCTCCATGCCAATGCAGGAGACACAAGAGATGACGGTTTGATCCCTGAGTCAGGAAGATGCCCTGGAGAAGGAAATGGCAGCCCACTTCAGTATTCTTCCTGAAAAATTCCATAGGCAGAGGAGCCTGGAGGGTTGTAGTCCACAGGGTCAAAACATTAGACACAACTGAGAATATACGCATAGCAGCCTAGGCAAGAAATGTTGGTGGGCTTATTTGAGAAGCTGACACAGGAGAGTAGCTGACAGATTTAAGATACACGGAGGAAAAGGAGTTGAAGAAAGCATTGCTGTCTGTTGTGGGGACATGAGTATGATGCCATAGACACCAGAGGAGAGGACAGTGAGACAGGAATGTGGATGCTGTAATGTGGCATTACAGAGTGATAGCAATAAAAACAGTTGCAATTGCATATTGGAGTTGCTTTCTAATGACTTATACTTTCTCTAAAGTTTTCATATTGTATCAGTGGGGAAAATATATATATTATTCATTAGAAACTGTTGAGTCAACTGCAAGCTATCTGGGAGCAAAATATGATTAGAGCCATACCTCAAACTATAGTCCAAAATAAATTTGGGGTATATTAAAATGTTATATATATATATATATATATTATAAAGAACAACAAAAACAAAAAGTTTAAAATGTATATAGTGAATATATTTCATCCTGGTATGGACAGGGAATAGAAGCAAAAGCAGAAGCCATAAAGAATAGTAAATATGACCACATAAAAATGAAATATATATAGTAAGAAAAGAATATTTAAAAAGTAAAAAATAAACCACTCGGAAAATAATTGCATCATATATGAAAAAGAGGTTTAACATCCTTGATTAAAAATTTCTTAGAAACGATTACAAAAAAGATGAGAATGCCTATTTTAAAAATAGGCCAAGAATATAAATGCTGCTGCTGCTAAGTCGCTTCAGTCGTGTCCAACTCTGTGTGACCCCATAGACAGCTGCCCACCAGGCTCCCCTGTCCCTGGGATTCTCCAGGCAAGAACACTGGAGTGGGTTGCCATGTCCTTCTCCAATGCATGAAAGTGAAAAGTGAAAATGAAGTCGCTCAGTCGTGTCCAACTCTTCGCGACCCCATGGACTGCAGCCTACCAGGATCCTCCGTCCATGGGATTTTCTAGGCAAGAGTACTGGAGTGGGGTGCCATCGCCTTCTCCGAAGAATATAAATAAGCAACTTTAAAAAAATAAAGAAAAACAAGGCCATTACCCTGTAGGGACAAATATGCATCTTCAATAGCAATCAAAAAAGTGCAAATTAAATAGTAAGGCACTCTTGTTATCTATCAATTTGTAAAATTTGTTTATTTAAAAGTTCAGTGAGGGTACATGGTAAATGGCATTTTTCAGTTCAGTTCAGACACTAAATCACGTCCTACTCCTTGTGACCCCATGGACTGCAGCATTCTAGGCTTCCCTGTCCATCATTAATTCTCAGAGCTTGCTCAAACTCATGTCCATCGAGTTGGTGATGCCATCCAACTATCTCATCCTCCATCATCCCCTTCTCCTGCCTTCAATCTTTCCCAGCATCAGGATCTTTTCCAATGAGTCAGATCTTCACAGGTGGCCAAATTATTGCAGTTTCACCTTCAGCATCAGTCCTTCCAATGAATATTCAGGACTGATTTCCATTAGGATTGACAGGTTGGATTTCCTTGCAGTCCATGGGACTCTCAAGAGTTTTCTCTAACACCACAGTTCAAAAGCATCAATTCTTCAGCACTCAGCTTTCTTAATGATCCAACTCTCACATCCATACATGACTACTGGAAAAACCATAGCCTTGACTAAATGGACCTTTGTCGGCAAAGTAATGTCTCTGCCTTTTAATATGCTGTCTAGGTTGATCATAGCTTTTCTTCCAAGGAGCAAGTATCTTTTAATTTCATGGCTGCAGTCACCATCTGCAGTGATTTGGGAGCCCAAGAAAATAAAATCTCTCACTGTTTCTATTGTTTCCCCATTTATTTTCCATGAAGTGATAGGACTGGATGCCATGATCTTTTTCACTCTCCTCTTTTACTTTCATCAAGAGGCTCTTATATGCTAAAAAATGGCATTTTATCATTATCTATATATATAAAGGTTACATGCAATGATATTTAGAACAACATTGCTTATAATGTTGAAAATTTTTTAAAAAAAAGGTTCTAAACTAAGGATTGGCCAAATTAATATTCATTAATGTAATGGAATAGAACGTTGCCATTAAAAATCAAGCCACAGAACAATGATCAATGACTTGAAAAACTGATCTCAATAATGCTAAATGGAAAAATGAAATTATATCATAGCTTATATAGTATGATCCCAAATTTACTTTTGTTGATATATTTAGTAGAAAGATATGTACAAAATATTAACAATGGTTACATAATTCATCTTTTTTTGTCTTGTATATATCCTTATGGAGAAGGAATTGGCAACCCACTCCAGTATTCTCATCTGGGAAAACCCATGGATAGAGAAGCTTGGCAAGCTACAGTCCATGAGGTTGCACAAAGTCAGACACAACTTAGCAAGTAAACAACAACATATACCCTTTTCACAGGAAAACTATAGTCTCCTGTCATTAAGAATAAAAATTACTGAATTGATACATAAAGAAAACCAGTTTCCAAATTTCCCCTTCATCATCCCTTTTTATATTCTATCCTTTCTATTGCCTTTCCTTCTCAACTAGTCTTTCCTATTATAAAGACTTCAAAGATCCATTTCTAAGTCTTAAAATGAAGGACTCATTGGAAAAGAGATGACACACGCATGTTATTGTTGTATGTACTTTTAGTTATTTATATTTATAAATTTTCCATATCATTGAAATTTATGAAACATGAACTCCTGAATTTTAAAGCATAATCTTTAATCTTACCTATTTTAGTTATTAATATTTTGTTAATATTTCACATGACTAAGGCAGTTTTTTTCTCTAAAACTGGGTTTTAAGTCTAATTGCACATTAGAATTACTGGAGGAACTTTGTAAATTATAAGCCGTGGGCCTACCCATAGAGGTTCTAAGTCAGCAATTCTGGGGTCTACTTAGAAAACTGCACTTCTAAGAATTCTCAGATGATCCAGATAAGCCAGGACAGGAAAACACAGCTTTGAGCGATTACTAATTCCATTCTTTGAACTTGTTCCACCTTTCACCTATGAATAATAATACTAGTAACTGTAGGCAAATTGTCAAGTGAAGTGTCTTTGAAAATTGACATAAAATAGCCAAGAGCTGACATCTATACTATTCTAAAAGTACATTGTTTCCTTTATTTTGGAAACTTTTATATTGTAAGAAAATTACACTCAACATTTAGTGGAATGAAAGGCCTACGAGAGATCTTAATCACTGAATCAAGAAAATATGATTACTTTTATTGAGTACATAAAATTATGTGGGTTAAAATTAAAAGAAGCATAATGAAATTATTTTCTTGTATACAGCCATAATTTCTAATAGAATTAATTCTAAATTCTTATAGAAAATATGCTGCTTAATATTATGCATTGGTGGGTTTTGTTTCTTTATATAATCTTTTAAAGTGTATCAGCAGAAGAAATGGTAGCAGTGGAGTCATATTTAGTTGATGCTTACTTAAGTAGGAATAATGCAGCAAGGTATTAAGACAGATTTTACCAGCTATTTGAGACTAGACAACTTGCACTCCAGGTCTGGGAGTGCGAGGTCTGGGATTAACAGAAGGTTTGAAGTATATGGAGAGAGATGATGTTAACGTTCAAAAGAAAGCTGCTGCTGCTACTGCTAAGTCGCTTCAGTCGTGTCCGACTCTGTGCGACCCCATAGACGGCAGCCCATTAGGCTCCCCCATCCCTGGGATTCTCCAGGCAAGAACACTGGAATGGGTTGCCATTTAGGGGGTGGAAAAGATTTCAGCTAAGTACTATGTCGCTGCTACACTATTTCGGAGAACTAATTTTTACAAAGAATCTGGAAGCTGAAAGTTGAATTTATCTGTGATGGGTGTCATTCATTTGCAACTGCAGTAACTAGAAAAGTGACTTACAATTTATTGTGTCATCTGGGAAAAAACTGTTAAGAAGAGAAGGAGGATCCTGCTTGGTATTCTGGAAAGAACATTAAAATTAAGTGACCTGAGAGCTTCTTCAACTCTCCCAAAAATCTGCTATTTGAATTTGAGGAAATCACTTACATTCCAGGAGCATTCATTTAGGAATCATGTGCAGAGATAGGACGGTGGTTCAAAGCTTGGATTGGAGAGCAAATGTGAATCTCAGCTACACCACACACAAGATTTGTAATCTTGCACAAGTTACTATTTCTGTGCCTTAATTTCCCTGTGTGCAAAATGGGAATATTAACAGCATTAACTTCATAGGGTTACTGAGAGAGTCAAATGATTTATTATATGGTGGCTCAGATGGTAAAGAATCTACCTGCAATGCAGGAGACCTGGGTTCAATCTCTGGGTCGGGAAGATCCCCTGGAGAAGGAAATGGCAACCCACTCCAGTATTCCTGCCTGGAGAATCCCATGGACAAAGGAGCCTGGTGGGCTATAGTCCCTGGGATCACAAAGAGTCAGACAGACTGAGCAACTAACACTAGACTAGACTAGAACCACTTAGAAGAAGGTCTGAAACACGGTGATTGTTTTAGCAATTATATGACGAGAACTTTGAACTAGAACTCTGCAGTTTCAAATTACTTTAAGCTATGGGACCCCAATACAAATGAAATGCCACATGGATGTCAAAATAATAAAATAGATGAGATTAGAGGTGTTTTCATGGACAGGCGCAGAGAAGTTGAGAATCATGCCTTCCTGCTTTCCAAACCTTCCCAGGTAACCCCTGAACAACATCAAAAAACAACAAAATGAGGGAGCACAGTTTAGAAACACTGATGAGCTTTTCCAAATCTCTCATACGCTGTGTATCAGTGGGAATTGTGACTGGTCATAGAAATATGACAACGGTGATTTAAACATGTATGAATTTACTCTCTCCTCTAGAAGTTCAGTAGTGGGCAGCTAAGACCTGTATGGCAGCTCACCAGAAAACCATGCTCTCTCTGTCTTCTGGAGTTCTGGTCATCAGATGAATGATCCAGACAGGAAACTATTAGAAAGGGCAAGGGAAAAATTGCTTTCTGATAAGCCTCATGCAACATTGTCTGTTAATATCTCAGTATTCAAGTGGCAACACACTCCAATATTCTTGCCTGGAAAATCCCATGGACAGAGGAGCCTGGCGGGTTACAGTCCATGGGGTTGCAAAGAGTCAGACACGATTGAGCTACTTCACTTCACTTATTCATCCTTAGACACAAAAGAGGTTGGGGAATGTAATTTTTTAATTGCATGTGTTTCTACTTGGAATTAAGTAAGAGTTCTGTTACTACTGAAAGAGAGAATAAATTATGCTAGGCAATCACTTTCTGCATAGTAACTTTAAAATGTCATTGAGTTTTATGAGTAAAAAGAATGTTAAAGCTGCCTAGTGTAGATCAAGAAAACTGGGGAAAGAATACTATATCAATCAAAATATGCTCTTAATTGGCTTTTAAACATAATTCATTTTTATGTGATTTCTGAAAAATAAGTATATTAATCCCTCTGGTGATTAAAATAATGTATGATTGTAAGTTTTAAAGTAGCTTCCTCTTGGCTGAGGGGAGCAAAAGGTTAACTAGATGTCCATTTACAAATGAAGGTTAACTTGAAATTCTAAAATAGATAATATATCCATAGGGCAGGGAATAATATCCAGCACATATTTAATTTACAATAGATGATAATTCTCTATTTCTCTTTATTACTCTGTATTTTAATTTCTTCCTCTACATTATGAGGAATTTAAGCCAAGTGATAACTGAGGTTTCATAAAACTGAAACATCCTGTTAAACAAAAGAAAACTCCAGAAAATGAAAAACATTTTAAAGGAGAAGTTCAGATACCTTAAAAAATAAGCATGAAGTACATGACATCATCAGTCTAACCTCTTATGTATAAAGCAGGCCAGAACTACTATCAGGATATGACCAAAGCTAATTAGTCCTCAAAGGTACACATTGGGAAGAGTATATTTTGCCCCACTGCTAAGCTCAATTCAAACAACTGGAAAAGAGAAGGGGCAACTTTTCCCCCTCACGCAATTTATTTTACCTAGATAATTATTATGATTTTTAAATATTTATTGATAAATCAATAAGATTAGAAAATGTTCAAGAAAAGTGGGTGAGAAAAACCATGACACTGGGAGGAGCTAAGATGGCAGAGGAATAGGATGGGGCGACCACTTTCTCCCCCACAAATTCATCAAAAGAACATTTAAACGTAGAGTAAATTCCACAAAACAACTTCTGAATGCCGGCAGAGGACATCAGGCACCCAGAAAAGCAACCCATTGTCTTCAAAAGGAAGTAGGAAAAAATATAAAAGACAAAAAAACAGACAAAAGAGGGAGGGATGGAGCTCTGTCCTGGGAAGGGAGTCTTAGAAAGAGAGGTTTCCAAACACCAGGAAACACTCTCACTGCCGAGTCTGTGCCAAGCCTTGGAAGCACAGAGGGCAACATAACAGGGAGGAAAAATAAATAAACAATTAAAACCCACAGATTACGAGCCCAACGGTAACTCCCTCAGCGGAGAAGCAGCGCAGACGCCTGCACCCTCCACTAGCAAGCGGGGGCTGGGCAGCGAGGCGCGGGCTGCATCGCTTAGAGTAAGGATCTGGCCTGAATGCCCCAAGCGCTATCTGAGCGAACTAATTTGGGCTAGCAAATCAGACTGTGGGATAGCTACCACGCGAAAAGCCAGCCCTAACCTAAGACACTGCCAGGCACCCCCCCACAGAACAAAGGACCGAACAGAGATGGCCGGCTGCAGACCATCCCCCTCCGGTGACAGGCAGCCAGAGCCGGAAGGGGGCATTCGCAGCCCCAGAGAGACATTATCTACAAAACTGTAAGCAGGCTTCTTTGCTAACTAGGACTTCTTGGGGTTCTGGACGGTCAACATCCGCCTGAGAAGGTGCGCCGGTTGTACACCCAGAAAACCAAGTGGCGGGGAGGCGATAAGTCACAGCAACAGCACTCGCCAAACACCTCATCACCTGATCTGCTCGGACCTGGGAAGGGCACAAAATGCAGGACCAACCGAGTCTGCGCCTCTGAGGGCTACCCGAGTGCCTGAACCTAAGCGGCTTAGACCTGGGAGGTGCAAGCAGCCCAGGGCTGGCCTCGGATGGCTCCCAGCAGAGCAACCTAGAGCCTGAGCAGTGTGGGCAGGGAGGCTATACGCGCCATGAGCGAGGACAGGCCCAGTGTGGCTGAGGTGCTGCAAGCACACGCTAGTGTTATTTGTTTGCAGCATCCCTCCCTCCCCACAGCACACCTGAACAAGTGAGCCTTAAAAAAAAAAAAAGTGTCCACTACCGCCCCCTTTGTATCAGGGCGGAAATCAGACACTGAAGAGACCAGCAAACAGAAGAAGCTATAACAGAGGGAACTGCCTTGGAAGCGACAGGCAATAGATTAAAACCCTGTCGTTAGTACCGACTACATAGGAAGGGGCCTATAGATATTGAGAAATATAAGCCAGACCAAGGAACTAGCCAAAAATGAACTGACCACACGATACCCACAATACCACCAGAGAAACTCCTAGATATATTTTTACTATTTTTACGATCCTTCTTTCTTTCTTTTTTTTTAATTTTTTAAAAAATTTTAAGTCCTCTATTATTCCTGTAATTTTCACTTTTATAACCTACTATTACTTTGCAAAAAAAAAAACACCCTATTTTTTTTAAAAGCAAACAATATATATACTTTTTTTTTATAATTTTTGTGACCTTGTTTTTTTTTCTTTTTCTCTTTCTTTCTTTATTTTTTTTTCTTCTTTTCTTTAACAGTGTATTTTTGAGATTCCAAACTCTACTCTAGATTTTTAATTTTAGCTTTTTGGTATTTGTTATCAATTTTGTACCTATATTTTTTAAATAATTTTTGTGACTTTTTTCTCTCTTTCTTTCTCTTCTTCTTTAACACTGTATTTCTGAAATTCCAAACTCTACTCTTGATTTTTAATTTATGCTTTTTGGTATTTGTTATCAATTTTGTACCTATATTTTCTTTATAATTTTTGTGACTTTGTTTGGTTTTTTTCTCTTTCTTTTTCTTCTTCTTTTCTTTAACATTGTACTTTTGAAATTCCAAACTCTACTCTAGATTTTTAATTTTTGCTTTTAGGTATTTGTTACCAATTTTGTACCTTTAAGAACCCAATCTTCAGTACCCTTTTTTTACCTGGGAGTGAGATTACTGGCTTGACTGCTCTCTCCCTCTTTGGACTCTCCTTTTTCTCCACCAGGTCGCCTGTGTCTCCTCCCTAACCCCTCTCTACTCTACCCAACTCTGTGAATTTCTGTGTGTTCCAGATGGTGGAGAACACTTAGGGAACTGATTACTGGCTGGATCTGTCTCCCTCCTTTTCATTCGCCCCTTTTATCCTCCTGGCCACCTCTTTCTCCTTCCTCCCTCTTCTCTTCTCTGTATAACTTCGTGACCATCTCTGAACGGTCCAGTTGTGGAGTGCACATAAGGAAGTGATTACTGGCTAGCCCGCTCTCTCCTCTATTGATTCCACCTCATCACATTCGGGTCACCTCTAACTCCCTCCTCCCTCTTCTCTTCTCCATGTAACACTGTGAACCTCTCTGGGTGACCCTCATGGTGGAGAAACTTTTCATCTTTAACCTAGATATTTTATAAATGATGCTGTATAGAAGGAGAAGTTTTGAGACTACTGTGAAAATAAGACCGATAACTGGAAGCAGGAGGCTTAAGTCCAAACCCTGACTCCAGGGAACATTAATTGACAGGAGCTCATCAAACGCCTCCATACCTACACTGAAACCAAGCATCACACAAGGGCCAACAAGTTCCAGGGCAAGACATACCAAGCAAATTCTCCAGCAACATAGGAACACAGCTCTGAGCTCCAATATACAGGCTGCCCAAAGTTACTACAAAACCATAGACATCTCATAATTCATTACTGGACACTTCATTGCACTCCAGAGAGAAGAAATCCAGCTCTACCCAACAGAATACCGATACAAGCTTCCCTAAACAAGAAACCTTGACAAGCCACCTGTACAAACCCACACACAGCGAGGAAACGCCACAATAAAGAGAACTCCACAAACTGCCAGAATACAGAAAGGACACCCCAAACTCAGCAATATAAACAAAATGAAGAGACAGAGGAATACCCAGCAGGTAAAGGAACAGGATAAATGCCCACCAAACCAAACAAAAGAGGAAGAGATAGGGAATCTATCTGATAAAGAATTCCGAATAATGATAGTGAAATTGATCCAAAATCTTGAAATCAAAATGGAATCACAGATAAATAGCCTGGAGACAAGGATTGAGAAGATGCAAGAAAGGTTTAACAAGGACCTAGAAGAAACAAAAAAGAGCCAATATATAATGAATAATGCAATAAGTGAGGTCAAAAACACTCTGGAGGCAACAAATAGTAGAATAACAGAGGCAGAAGATAGGATTAGTGAATTAGAAGATAGAATGGTAGAAATAAATGAATCAGAGAGGAAAAAAGAAAAACGAATTAAAAGAAATGAGGACAATCTCAGAGACCTCCAAGATAATATTAAACACTACAACATTCGAATCATAGGAGTCCCAGAAGAAGACAAAAACAAAAACCAAGAGAAAATACTTGAGGAGATAATAGTTGAAAAATTCCCTAAAATGGGGAAGGAAATAATCACTCAAGTCCAAGAAACCCAGAGTCCCAAACAGGATAAACCCAAGGCAAAACACCCCAAGACACATATTAATCAAATTAACAAAGATCAAACACAAAGAACAATTATTAAAAGCAGCAAGGGAAAAACAACAAATAACACACAAGGGAATTCCCATAAGGATAACAGCTGATCTTTCAATAGAAACTCTTCAAGCCAGGAGGGAGTGGCAAGACATACTTAAAGTGATGAAAGAAAATAACCTACAGCCCAGATTATTGTACCCAGCAAGGATCCCATTCAAATATGAAGGAGAAATCAAAAGCTTTACAGACAAGCAAAAGCTGAGAGAATTCAGCACCACCAAACCAGCTCTCTAACAACTACTAAAGGATATTCTCTAGACAGGAAACACAAAAATTGTGTATAAATTCGAACCCAAAACAATAAAGTAAATGGCAACAGGATCATACTTATCAATAATTACCTTCAATGTAAATGGGTTGAATGCCCCAACCAAAAGACAAAGACTGGCTGAATGGATACAAAAACAAGACCCCTACATATGTTGTCTACAAGAGACCCACCTCAAAACAGGGGACACATACAGGCTGAAAGTGAAGGGCTGGAAAAAGATTTTCCATGCAAATAGAGACCAAAAGAAAGCAGGAGTAGCAATACTTATATCAGATAAAATAGACTTTAAAACAAAGGCTGTGAAAAGAGACAAAGAAGGTCACTACATAATGATCAAAGGATCAATCCAAGAAGAAGATATAGCAATTATAAATATATATGCACCCAACATAGGAGCACTGCAATATGTAAGACAAATGCTAACAAGTATGAAAGGAGAAATGAATAATAACACAATAATAGTGGGAGACTTTAATACCCCACTCACACCTATGGATAGATCAACTAAACATAAAATTAACAAGGAAACACAAACTTTAAACAATACAATAGACGAGTTAGACCTAATTGATATCTATAGGACATTTCACCCCAAAACAATGAATTTCACCTTTTTCTCAAGCGCACACGGAACCTTCTCCAGGATAGATCACATCCTGGGTCATAAATCTAGCCTTAGTAAATTCAAAAAAAATTGAAATCATTCCAAGCATCTTTTCTGACCACAATGCAGTAAGATTAGATCTCAATTACAGGAGAAAAACTATTAAAAATTCCAACATATGGAGGCTGAACAACATGCTGCTGAATAACCAAGAAATCGAAAAAGAAATCAAAATATGCATATAAATGAATGAAAATGAAAACACAACAACCCAAAACCTGTGGGGCACTGTAAAAGCAGTCCTAAGGGGAAAGTTCATAGCAATACAGGCATACCTCAAGAAACAAGAAAAAAGTCAAATAAATAACCTAACTCTACACCTAAAGCAACTAGAAAAGGAAGAAATGAAGAACACCAGGGTTAGTAGAATTAAAGAAATCTTAAAAATTAGGGCAGAAATAAATGCAAAAGAAACAAAAGAGACCATAGCAAAAATCAACAAAGCCAAAAGCTGGTTCTTTGAAAGGATAAATAAAATTGACAAACCATTAGCCAGACTCATCAAGAAACAAAGGGAGAAAAATCAAATCAATAAAATTAGAAATGAAAATGGAGAGATCACAACAGACAACACAGAAATACAAAGGATCATAAGAGACTACTATCAACAATTATATGCCAATAAAATGGACAACATGGAAGAAATGGACAAATTCTTAGAAAAGTACAACTTTCCAAAACTAGACCAGGAAAAAATAGAAAATCTAAACAGACCCATCACAAGCACGGAAATTGAAACTGTAATCAGAAATCATCCAGCAAACAAAAGCCCAGGTCCAGATGGCTTCACAGCTGAATTCTACCAAAAATTTAGAGAAGAGCTAACACCTATCCTACTCAAACTCTTCCAGAAAATTGCAGAGGAAGGTAAACTTCCAAACTCATTCTACGAGGCTACCATCACCCTAATACCAAAACCTGACAAAAATGCCACAAAAAAAGAAAACTACAGGCTAATATCACTGATTAACATAGATGCAAAAATCTTTAACAAAATTCTAGCAATCAGAATTCAACAACACATTAAAAAGATCATACACCGTGACCAAGTGGGCTTTATCCCAGGGATGCAAGGATTCTTCAATATCCACAAGTCAATCAATGTAATACACCACATTAACAAATTGAAAAATAAAAACCATATGATTATCTCAACAGATGCAGAGAAAGCCTTTGACAAATTCAACATCCATTTATGATCAAAACTCTCCAGAAAGCAGGAATAGAAGGAACATACCCTAACATAATAAAAGCTATATATGACAAACCCACAGCAAACATTATCTTCAATGGTGAAAAACTGAAAGCATTTCCTCTAAAGTCAGGAACAAGCAAGGGTGCCCACTTTCACCGTTACTATTCAACATAGTCTTGGAAGTTTTGGCCACAGCAATCAGAGCAGAAAAAGAAATAAAAGGAATTCAAACTGGAAAAGAAGAAGTAAAACTCTCACTGTTTGTAGATGACATGATCCTCTACATAGAAAACCCTAAAGACTCCACCAGAAAATTACTAGACCTAATCAATGAATATAGTAAAGTTGCAGGATATAAAATCAACACACAGAAATCCCTTGCATTCCTATACACTAATAATGAGAAAATAGAGAAATTGAGGAAACAATTCCATTCACCATTGCAATGAAAAGAATAAAATACTTAGGAATATATCTACCTAAAGAAACTAAAGACCTATATATAGAAAACTATAAAACACTAGTGAAAGAAATCAAAGAGGACACTAATAGATGGAGAAATATACCATGTTCATGGATTGGAAAATCAATATAGTGAAAATGAGTATACTACCCAAAGCAATTTATAGATTCAGTGCAATCCCTATCAAGCTACCAACAGCATTCTACACAGAGCTAGAACAAATAATTTCACAATTTGTATGGAAATACAAAAAACCTCGAATAGCAAAAGCGATCTTGAGAAAGAAGAATGGAACTGGAGGACTCAACCTGCCTGACTTCAGGCTCTACTACAAAGCCACAGTCATCAAGACAGTATGGTACGGGCACAAAGACAGAAATATAGATCAATGGAACAAAATAGAAAGCCCAGAGATAAATCCACGCACATATGGACACCTTATCTTTGACAAAGGAGGCAAGAATATACAATGGATTAAAGACAATCTCTTTAACAAGTGGTGCTGGGAAATCTGGTCAACCCCTTATAAAAGAATGAAACTAGAACACTTTCTAACACCATACACAAAAATAAACTCAAAATGGATTAAAGATCTAAATGTAAGACCAAAACTATAAAACTCCTAGAGGAGAACATAGGCAAAACACTCTCCGACGTACATCATAGCAGGATCCTCTATGACCCACCTCCCAGAATATTGGAAATAAAAGCAAAATAAACAAATGGGACCTAATTAAACTTAAAAGCTTCTGCACAACAAAGGAAACTATAAGCAAGGTGAAAAGACAGCCTTCAGAATGGGAGAAAATAATAGAAAATGAAGCAACTGACAAACAACTAATCTCAAAAATATACAAGCAACTCCTACAGCTCAATTCCAGAAAAATGAATGACCCAATCAAAAAATGGGCCAAAGAACTAAATAGATATTTCTTCAAAGAAGACATACAGATGGCTAACAAACACATGAAAAGATGCTCAACATCACTCATTATCAGAGAAATGCAAATCAAAACCACTATGAGGTACCATTTCACACCAGTCAGAATGGCTGCAATCCAAAAGCCTACAAGCAATAAATACTGGAGAGGGTGTGGAGAAAAGGGAACCCTCTTACACTGTTGGTGGGAATGCAAACTAGTACAGCCAGTATGGAGAACAGTGTGGAGATTCCTTAAAAAACTGGAAATAGAACTGCCTTATGATCCAGCAATCCCACTGCTGGGCATACACACTGAGGAAACCAGAAGGGAAAGAGACACGTGTACCCCAATGTTCATCGCAGCACTGTTTATAATAGCCAGGACATGGAAGCAGCGTAGATGTCCATCAGCAGATGAATGGATAAGAAAGCAGTGGTACATATACACAATGGAGTATTACTCAGCCATTAAAAAGAATACATTTGAATCAGTTCTAATGAGGTGGATGAAACTGGAGCCTATTATACAGATTGAAGTAAGCCAGAAAGAAAAACACCAATACTAATGCTTATATATGAAATTTAGAAAGATGGTAACAATAACCCTGTATGCGAGACAGCAAAAGAGACACTGATGTATAGAACAGTCTTTTGGACTCTGTGGGAGAGGGAGAGGGTGGGATGAGTTGGGAGAATGGCATTGAAACATGTATAATATCATATATTAAATGAGTTGACAGTCCAGGTTCGATGCACGATACTGGATGCTTGGGGTTGGTGCACTGGGATGACCCAGAGGGATGGTATGGGGAGGGAGGAGGGAGGAGGGTTCAGGATGGGGAACATATGTATACCTGTGGTGGATTCATTTTGATATATGGCAAAACCAATATAATATTGCAAAGTTAAAAAATAAAAGAAAAAAAATTTTCCTAAAAAAGAAAAAAAAAGAAAAACCATGACACTAATGTTTTGCTTTTTATTTAAATTAGCATTAAACCACAAGAAGGCCCCAAGTTATTCAAAATTTGACTAAAATTCTGCTTGTAATGGCTGTAGATTATTCCATTGACTATAACTAGCTCTGCTAGTTAGAAATGATCAGTCCTCTCATTAGTCAGATTCTTTGAGCCCATATTATTTATAGGATCCCTGTAATCTATAGGACTTCATGGAAAATACAAATGAAATAGAAGATGAAATACCTGTCCTAGATAATCGTGATGCATGGCAGGCAGAGCATTAGGTCAACAAATATTCACTGAGCTTCTACAGTATGTCAAGTTCCATACAAGGAACTGGGTATTAAATGTTGAATAAGACCCAAGGCTTGATAGGTCTGCCCATCAGATGTTATGTCCAGGGTCACTGTACTCCTTGCACAAATAATGTTACATCATTACTCAAAACATACCCTAAAATATTATGAACCAAATAACATTTACTGTTTTACATGTCTTCTATTCTTGTTCATACTTAAGATGGACTTAATTTCTTTTAGACCAAGGAAACTTCCACCCCTGGGCAGAACAGATCCTTGGAGAGATTTCATAGGATATTGTTCTTACTAATGCTGAAAGCAAAGGACTCTACTGAATAAGGAAATTTCTCTTTCGAGCATTGTAAAAATCAACTTTCAGAATTTGTAGGAAAACCAAACTGGAAAAAAAGTCTGCCTAAATCTTGGAAAAAACTCACTATTTGACTAAATATTCAAGTATTTGACTATTTGACTTTAAAAAGTCAAATCTCAGCTTAAAAAATCAAAATGAGAGTTGAGATATTTGACAAGCTCAATTCTCCAATACAAGAGATGAGAAACAAACAGGTTGTGTGTTATGTTGAGCTTAGCTTTTCTCATTATCTGCTTTCTATAACATCCTCTGTCATTTCCTTTTCTCTTTTTATTTATGCAGTACTCAGCTCATAATTTAATATGCCAAAAGACTGCATTCAATGATTTGAAATATAACCATTTTAGTACTATGCAGAATATATAGATACATTGATAGGTACAGATATATATAAAATTCAATGAGCAGTTAGAGTATTATGACCATTCTAAAAACTACTTTAAATCCCCTTCTCTGTTTTGCCTTGAATTTCTAACTTTGGGTCTCCAGGAAGTGAAAAACTATGGGAGATGCCAGGCTGAGCATGTTATATTAATTAATTAATACATCTTAAGTTATGTACTAAATCTCAGAGGCTTCCCATTACCTACACTACAGTACCTTTGGGAGGCCGGGGATATGTCTTCATCACTTTCCTTTGATTTTTACCATGTATTTTATACTTTAAAATCAATACTTGAAACTCTGAACAAGTTTGAATGTTGTTTGGTTAAAGTACTCTAACGAGGACACAATCTATGTATGGGTAATGGGGAAAAGAGCCAAAGAAAGGAATTCTCCCTATACCAGAATAAACAGATCATCACCAATAAAGTGATCTTCTATTTACTGTTATCATGCACTGGACAAATCTAAATACCTTCCGAGAGCCACTCAGCTACCAAGCTCATGGACTGAGATATTATCTTGCACTTTCTAATCATATACAAAATTTAGGAGACTGAGTATATGGTAGAAATATATGCGTCTGTACTTCTATCCCTAAACAGAATGCCTAAGAGCTCAGTTCAGTTCAATTGCTCAGTCATGTCCAACTCTGCGATCCCATGAACTGCAGCACGCCAGGCCTCCCTGTCCATCACCAACTCCTGGAGTCTACCCAAACCCACGTCCATTGAGTCAGTGATGCCATCTAAATCATCTCATTCTCTGTAGTCCCCTTCTCCTACCACCCTTAATCTTTCCCAGCATCAGGGTCTTTTCCAATGAGTCAGCTCTTCGCATCAGGTGGCCAAAGTATTGGAGTTTCAGCTTCAACATCAGTCCTTCCAATGAACACCCAAGACTGATCTGCTTTAGGATGGACTGGTTGGATCTCCTTGCAGTCCAAGGGACTCTCAAGAGTCTTCTCCAACACCACAGTTCAAAAGCATCAATTCTTCAGTGCCCAACTTTCTTTTTTTTTTTTTTATTTTTTTGTACTTAATGATTTTATTTTATTTTATTTTTTTTAATTTAATTTTATTTTTAGACTTTACATAACTGTATTAGTTTTGCCAAATATCAAAATGAATCCACCACAGGTATACACGTGTTCCCCATTCTGAACCCTCCTCCCTCCTCCCTCCCCATTCTCTCCCTCTGGGTCGTCCCAGTGCACCAGCCCCAAGCATCCAGTATCGTGCATCGAACCTGGACTGGCAACTCATTTCATACATGATATTTTACATGTTTCAATGCCATTCTCCCAAATCTTCCTACCCTCTCCCTCTCCCACAGAGTCCATAAGACTGTTCTATACATCAGTGTCTCTTTTGCTGTCTCGTACACAGGGTTATTGTTACCATCTTTCTAAATTCCATATATATGCGTTAGTATACTGTATTGGTGTTTTTCTTTCTGGCTTACTTCACTCTGTATAATAGGCTCCAGTTTCATCCACCTCATTAGAACTGATTCAAATGTATTCTTTTTAATGGCTGAGTAATACTCCATTGTGTATATGTACCACAGCTTTCTTGTCCATTCATCTGCTGATGGACATCTAGGTTGCTTCCATGTCCTGGCTATTATAAACAGTGCTGCGATGAACATTGGGGTACTCGTGTCTCTTTCCCTTCTGGTTTCCTCAGTGTGTATGCCCAGCAGTGGAATTGCTGGATCATAAGGCAGGTCTATTTCCAGTTTTTTAAGGAATCTCCACACTGTTCTCCATAGTGGCTGTACTAGTTTGCATTCCCACCAACAGTGTAAGAGGGTTCCCTTTTCTCCACACCCTCTCCAGCATTTATTACTTGTAGACTTTTGGATCACAGCCATTCTGACTGGTGTGAAATGGTACCTCATAGTGGTTTTGATTTGCATTTCTCTGATAATGAGTGATGTTGAGCATCTTTTCATGTGTTTGTTAGCCATCTGTATGTCTTCTTTGGAGAAATGTCTATTTAGTTCTTTGGCCCATTTTTTGATTGGGTCATTTATTTTTCTGGAGTTGAGCTGTAGGAGTTGCTTGTATATTTTTGAGATTAGTTGTTTGTCAGTTGCTTCATTTGCTATTATCTTCTCCCATTCTAAAAGGCTGTCTTTTCACCTTGCTAATAGTTTCCTTTGATGTGCAGAAGCTTTTAAGGTTAATTAGGTCCCATTTGTTTATTTTTGCTTTTATTTCCAATATTCTGGGAGGTGGGTCATAGAGGATCCTGCTGTGATGTATGTCAGAGAGTGTTTTGCCTATGTTCTCCTCTAGGAGTTTTATGGTTTCTGGTCTTACGTTTAGATCTTTAATCCATTTTGAGTTTATTTTTGTGTATGGTGTTAGAAAGTGTTCTAGTTTCATTCTTTTACAAGTGGTTGACCAGAGTTCCCAGCACCACTTGTTAAAGAGATTGTCTTTAATCCATTGTATATTCTTGCCTCCTTTGTCAAAGATAAGGTGTCCATATGTGCGTGGATTTATCTCTGGGCTTTCTATTTTGTTCCATTGATCTATATTTCTGTCTTTGTGCCAGTACCATACTGTCTTGATAACTGTGGCTTTGTAGTAGAGCCTGAAGTCAGGTAGGTTGATTCCTCCAGTTCCATTCTTCTTTCTCAAGATCGCTTTTGCTATTCGAGGTTTTTTGTTTTTCCATACAAATTGTGAAATTATTTGTTCTAGCTCTGTGAAGAATGCTGTTGGTAGCTTGATAGGGATTGCATTGAATCTATAGATTGCTTTGGGTAGTATACTCATTTTCACTATATTGATTCTTCCAATCCACGAACATGGTATATTTCTCCATCTGTTAGTGTCCTCTTTGATTTCTTTCACCAGTGTTTTATAGTTTTCTATATATAGGTCTTTAGTTTCTTTAGGTAGATATATTCCTAAGTATTTTATTCTTTCCGTTGCAATGGTGAATGGAATTGTTTCCTTAATTTCTCTTTCTGTTTTCTCATTATTAGTGTATAGGAATGCAAGGGATTTCTGTGTGTTGATTTTATATCCTGCAACTTTACTATAGTCATTGATTAGTTCTAGTAATTTTCTGGTGGAGTCTTTAGGGTTTTCTATGTAGAGGATCATGTCATCTGCAAACAGTGAGAGCTTTACTTCTTCTTTTCCAATTTGGATTCCTTTTATTTCTTTTTCTGCTCTGATTGCTGTGGCCAAAACTTCCAAAACTATGTTGAATAGTAATGGTGAAAGTGGGCACCCTTGTCTTGTTCCTGACTTTAGAGGAAATGCTTTCAATTTTTCACCATTGAGGATAATGTTTGCTGTGGGTTTGTCATATATAGCTTTGATTATGTTGAGGTATGTTCCTTCTATTCCTGCTTTCTGGAGAGTTTTGATCATAAATGGATGTTGAATTTTGTCAAAGGCTTTCTCTGCATCTATTGAGATAATCATATGGTTTTTATTTTTCAATTTGTTAATGTGGTGTATTACATTGATTGATTTGCGGATATTGAAGAATCCTTGCATCCCTGGGATAAAGCCCACTTGGTCATGGTGTATGATCTTTTTAATGTGTTGTTGGATTCTGATTGCTAGAATTTTGTTAAGGATTTTTGCATCTATGTTCATCAGTGATATTGGCCTGTAGTTTTCTTTTTTTGTGGGATCTTTGTCAGGTTTTGGTATTAGGGTGATGGTGGCCTCATAGAATGAGTTTGGAAGTTTACCATCCTCTGCAATTTTCTGGAAGAGTTTGAGCAGGATAGGTGTTAACTCTTCTTTAAATTTTTGGTAGAATTCAGCTGTGAAGCCGTCTGGACCTGGGCTTTTGTTTGCTGGAAGATTTTTGATTACAGTTTCAATTTCTGTGCTTGTGATGGGTCTGTTAAGATTTTCTGTTTCTTCCTGGTCGAGTTTTGGAAAGTTGTACTTTTCTAAGAATTTGTCCATTTCTTCCTCGTTGTCTATTTTATTGGCATATAATTGCTGATAGTAGTCTCTTATGATCCTTTGTATTTCTGTGTTGTCTGTTTTGATCTCTCCATTTTCATTTCTAATTTTATTGATTTGATTTTTCTCCCTTTGTTTCTTGATGAGTCTGGCTAATGGTTTGTCAATTTTATTTATCCTTTCAAAGAACCAGCTTTTGGTTTTGTTGATTTTTGCTATGGTCTCTTTTGTTTCTTTTGCATTTATTTCTGCTCTAATTTTTAAGATTTCTTTCCTTCTACTAACCCTGGGGTTCTTCATTTCTTCCTTTTCTAGTTGCTTTAGGTGTAGAGTTAGGTTATTTATTTGACTTTTTTCTTGTTTCTTGAGGTGTGCCTGTATTGCTATGAACTTTCCCCTTAGGACTGCTTTTACCGTGTCCCACAGGTTTTGGGTTGTTGTGTTTTCATTTTCATTCGTTTCTATGCAAGTTTTTATTTCTTTTTTGATTTCTTCTGTGATTTGTTGGTTATTCAGCAGCGTGTTGTTCAGCCTCCATATGTTGGAATTTTTAATAGTTTTTCTCCTGTAATTGAGATCTAATCTTACTGCATTGTGGTCAGAAAAGATGCTTGGAATGATTTCTATTTTTTTGAATTTACCAAGGCTAGCTTTATGGCCCAGGATGTGATCTATCCTGGAGAAGGTTCCATGTGCGCTTGAGAAGAAGGTGAAATTCATTGTTTTGGGATGAAATGTCCGATAGATATCAATTAGGTCTAACTGGTCTATTGTATCATTTAAAGTTTGTGTTTCCTTGTTAATTTTCTGTTTAGTTGATCTATCCATAGGTGTGAGTGGGGTATTAAAGTCTCCCACTATTATTGTGTTATTGTTAATTTCTCCTTTCATACTTGTTAGCATTTGTCTTACATACTGCGGTGCTCCCGTGTTGGGTGCATATATATCCCAACTTTCTTTATAGTCCAACTCTCACATTCATACATGACCACTGGAAAAACCATAGACTTGACTAGATGGACCTTTGTTGGCAAAGTAGTGTCTCTGCTTTTTAATATGCTGTCTAGGTTGGTCACAACTTTCCTTCCAGAGAATAAGCATCTTTTAATTTCATAGCTGCAGTCACCATCTGCAGTGATTTTGGAGCTCCAAAAAATAAAGTCTGACACTGTTTCCCCAGCTATTTCCCATAAAGTGATGGGACCGGATGCCATGACCTTAGTTTTCTGAATGCTGAGTTTTAAGCCAACTTTTTCACTCTCCTCTTTCACTTTCATGAAGAGGCTCTTTAGTTGTTCTTCACTTTCTGCCATAAGGGTGGTGTCATCTACATATCTAAGGTTACTGATATTTCTCCCAGCAATCTTGATTCCAGCTTGTGCTTCCTCCAGCCCAGCGTTTCTCATGATGTACTCTGCATATAAATTAAATAAGCATAGTGACAATATATAGCCTTGACATACTCCTTTTCCTATTTGGAACCAGTCTGTTGTTCCATGTCCAGTCCTAACTGTTGCTTCCTGACCTGTATACATGTTTCTCAAAAGGCAGGTCAGGTGGTCTGGTATTCCCATCTCTTTAAAAATTTTCCACAGTTTGTTGTGATCCACACAGTCGAAGGCTTTGGCATAGTCAATAGGAGTAAACATCTTTTAATTTCATGGCTGCAATCACCATCTGCAGTGATTTTGGAGCCCCCAAGAAACAAAGTCTGCCACTGTTTCCACTGTTTGCCCATTTATTTTCCATGAAGTGATGGGACCAGATGCCATGATCTTAGTTTTCTGAATGTTGAGTTTTAAGCCAGTGTTTCCACTCTCTTCTTTCACTTTCAACAAGAGGCTCTTTAGTTCTTCTTCACTTTCTTCCATAAGAGCAGAACTAGTTTTTTTGTTTTTTTTTTTTAAAAGAAAAAACTTTTACTGAAGTATACTTGATTTGCAATGTTGTGTTATTTTCAGATATGTAGCAAAGTGATTCAGAAATAGGCAGATAGATAGATTTGTTATAGACAGATATTCTTTTTCAGATTATTTTCCATTGTAGGTTATTACAAGATATTGAATATAGTTCCCTGAACACACAATAGGTCTTTGTTGTTTGCCTATTTTATCTATAGATGTGTGTATCTGTTAATCCTAAACTCCTAATTTATCCCTCCCAACCTTTTCCCTTTGGTAACCATAAGATTGTTTTCTAAGTCTAAGAGTCTGTTTTGTAAAAAAATTCACTTGTATCATTTTTTATAGATTACACATATAAGAGATATTATATATCTGTCTTTCTCTGTCTGACTTACTTTAGTCAGTATGATAGTTCCCAGCTCCATCTGTGTTGCTGCAGATGGTGTTATTTCATTCTCTTTTATGGCTGTATACACACACACACACACACACACCTTCTTTATCCATTCATTTGATTTTGAAATTCTGCTTTTCTCTAGAGTTAGAAGGAAAAGTAAATTCTTAGAGGATAAGAGGTGCCAAAGAAATAAAGCAGTTCGTAATTCAATGACAAGTCATAGGATTAAAATTCTCCATGCAGAAAGTAGAAGATATGATATTACTAAATAAAAATTTAAGGTAGTATTAGTAACCTCAGATATGCAGATGACACCACCCTTATGGCAGAAAGTGAAGAGGAACTCAAAAGCCTCTTGATGAAAGTAAAAGTGGAGAGTGAAAGAGTTGGCTTAAAGCGCAACATTCAGAAAACGAAGATCATGGTATCTGGTCCCACCACTTCATGGGAAATAGATGGGGAAACAGTGGAAACAGTGTCAGACTTTAGTTTTTGGGGCTCCAAAATCACTGCAGATGGTGACTGCAGCCATGAAATTAAAAGACACTTACTCCTTGGAAGGAAAGTTATGACCAACCTAGATAGCATATTCAAAAGCAGAGACATTACTTTGCCAACAAAGGTTCGTCTAGTCAAGGCTATGGTTTTTCCTGTGGTCATGTATGGATGTGAGAGTTGGACTGTGAAGAAGGCTGAGTGCCGAAGAATTGATGCTTTTGCACTGTGATGTTGGAGAAGACTTTTGAGAGTCCCTTGGACTGCAAGGAAATCCAACCAGTCCATTCTGAAGGAGATCAGCCCTGGGATTTCTTTGGAAGGAATGATGCTACAGCTGAAACTCCAGTATTTTGGCCACCTCATGTGAAGAGTTGATTCATTGGAAAAGACCCTGATGCTGGGAGGGATTGGGGGCGGGAGGAGAAGGGGACGACAGAGGATGAGATGGCTGGATGGCATCACTGACTCCATGGACCTGAGTCTCAGTGAACTCTGGGAGTTGGTGATGGACAGGGAGGCCTGGCGTGCTGCGATTCATGGGGTCGCAAAGAGTCGGACATGACTGAACAACTGATCTGATATGATCTGATCTGAAGACCCTACAGAGACTGAGACAGAACTGTGTTTGAGTGTCTCCTGCAGAGATATGGGTCAGCAGTGGACTGTGCAGGGGCAGGGGCTCTGGGTGCAGCAGCCCTGGGTGTGGCATAAGCCTTCTTGGAGGAGGCCACCATTAACCCCACCATAGAGCTGCCAGAACTTACACAGGACTGGAGAAACAGACTCTTGGAGGGCACAAACAAATCCTTGTGTGCACCAAGATCCAGGAAAAAGAGCAGTGACCCCACAAGAGACTGAGCCAGACTTGCCCATGAGTGTCCAGGAGTCTCCTGCTAAGGCATGGGTCGGCAGTGGCCTGCTGCAGGGTTAGGGGCAACAAGTGCCTCAGTGTTCGCATGGGACCTTTGGAAGGAGGTAGCCATTATCTTCATTATCTCCACCATAGTTTGGCCTCAGGTCAAACAACAGTGAGAGAACACAGCTCTGCCCATCAACAGAAAATTTGATTAAAGATTTACTGACCTTGGCCCCACCCATCAGAACAACACCCAGTTTCCCCCTCAGTCAGTCTTTCCCAACAGGAAGCTTCCATAAACCTCTTATCATTCTCCAGAAGAAAGCAGACAGAATGAAAACTGCAATCACAGAAGAAAACTAACCAATCTGATCACATGGATCATAGCCTTGTCTAACTCAATGAGACTATGAGCCATGCCATGTAGGGCCACCCAAGATGGACTGGTCATCGTGGACAGTTCTGATAAAATCTGGTCCACTGGAGAAGGGAATGGCAAACCACTTCAGTATTCTTGCCTTGAGAACCCCATGAACAGTATGAAAAGGCAAAAAGATAGGACACTGAAAGATGAACTCCCCAGGTCAGTAGGTGCCCAGTATGCTACTGGAGATCAGTGAAGAACTAACTCCAGAAAGAATGAAGAGACAGAGCCAAAGCAAAAACAGCACCCAGATGTGGATGTGACTGGTAATGGAAGTAAAGTCCAGTGCTACAAACAGCAATATTGCATAGGAACTTGGAATGTTAGGTCCATGAATCAAGGTAAATTGGAAGTGGTCAAACAGGAGATGGCAAGAGTGAACATCAACATTTTAAGAATCAGTGAGCTAAAATGGACTGGAATGGGTGAATTTAACTCAGATGATAATTATATCTTCTACTGTGGTCAAGAATCCCTTAAAAGAAACAGAGTAGCCATCATAGTCAACAAAAGATCTGAAATTCAGCACCTGGATGCAGTCTCAAAAACAACAGAATGATTTTCAGGGCTAACCATTCAACATCACAGTAATCCAAGTCTATGCCCCAACCAGGAATGCTGAAGAAGCTGAAGTTGAATGGTTCTATGAAGACCTACAGGACCTTCTAGAACTAACACTGAAAAAAGATGTTCTTTTCATTATAGGGCACTGGAATGCAAAAGTAGGAAGTCAAGAGATACCAGGAGTAACAGGCAAATTTGGTCTTAGAGTACAAAATGAAGCAGGTCAAAAGCTAACAGAGTTTTGCCAAGAGAATGCACTGGTCGTAGCAAATACCCTCTTCCAACAACACAACAGAAGACTCTACACATGGACATCACCAGATGGTCAATACCAAAATCAGATTGATTATAATCTTTGTAGCCAAAGATGGAGAAGCTCTATACAGTCAGCAAAAACAACACTGGGAGCTGACTGTAGGTCAGATCACGAAATCCTTATTGCCAAATTCAGACTGAAATTGAAGTAAGTAGGGGAAATCACTAGATCATTCAGGTATGACCTAAATCAAATCCCTTACATTTATACAGCGGAAGGGACAAATAGATTTAAGGGACTAGATCTGATAGACAGAGTGCCTGAAGAACTATGGATGGAGGTTTGTGACACTGTACAGGAGGCAGGGATCAAGACCATAGCCAAGGAAAAGAATGCAAAAAGGCAATATCGTTGTCTGAGGAGAGCTTACAAATAGCTGAGAAAAGAAAAGACACAAAAGGCAAAGAAAAAAAGGCAAGATATACTCATCTAAATGCAGAGTTCCAAAGAATAACTAGGAGAGATAAGAAAGCCTTCCTCAGTGAGCAATGCAAAGAAATAGAGGGAAAAAATATAATGGGAAAGACTAGAGATCTCTTTAGAAAATTACAGATACCAAGTGAACATTTCATGCAAAGACAGGCAGAATAAAGGACAGAAATGGTACAGACCTAACACAAGCAGCAGATATTAAGAAGAGGTGGCAACAATACACAACAATACATGATACAAAAAAGATCTTCATGACCCAGAAAACCACGATGGTGTGATCACCCACCTAGAGCCAGACATCCTGGAATACAAAGTCAAGTGGGCCTTAGGAAGCATCGCTATAAGCAAAGCTAGTGGAGGTGATGGAATTCCAATTGAGCTATTTCAAATTCTAAAAGATGATGTTGTGAAAGTGCTGCACACAGTATGCCAGCAAGTTTGGTAAACTCAGCAGTGGCACAGGACTGGAAAAGGTCAGTTTTCATTCCAATCCCAAAGAAAGGCAATGCCAAAGAATGCTCAAACTACCATACAATTGCATTCATCTCACACACTAGCAAAGTAATGCTGAAAATTCTCCAAGCCAGGCTTCAACATTACGTTAACCATGAACATCCAGATGTTCAAGTTGGTTTTAGAAAAGGCAGAGGAACCAGAGATCAAATTGCCAACATAGGTTGGCTCATTGAAAAAGCAAGAGAGTTCCAGAAAAACATCTGCTTTATTGACTATGCCAAAGCTTTTGACTCTGTGGATCACAACAAACTGTGGAAAATTCTGAAAGAGATGGGAATACCACACCACCTGACCTGCCTAGAGAAATCTGTATGCAGATCAAGAAGCAACAATTAGAACTGGACATGGACAAAAGACTGGTTCCAAATAGGGAAAGGAGTACATCAAGGCTGTGTATTGTCACCCTGCTTATTTAATTATATGCAAAGTACACCATGTGAAATGCCAGGCTGGATGAAGCACAAGCTGGATTCAGGATTGCTGGGAGAAATATCAATAACCTCAGATATGCAGACAACACCACCCTTGAGGCAGAAAGTGAAGAACTAAAGAGCCTCTTGTTGAAAGTGAAAGAGGAAAGTGAAAAAGTTGGCTTAAAACTCAATATTCAGAAAACTAAGTTCACGGCATCTGGTCCCATCACTTCACAGCAAATAGATGGGAAGACAATGGAAACAGTGACAGACTTTATTTGTGGGTTAGGGTTTATAATTTTATTTATAATGAAGTCTGGATTTATAGTCCCCTAGAGTTAATATTAAATGTGAATTTTTCCTGAGATTATGATTAACTATAATGAGACAATTCAGAACTAGTAAAGTAAGAATCAGTAGAAAAGGCTAGATTCAGTGAGACAAAGAAAACTGCTATAAAGAAGTATCAGAAGAAAGAGCCATAATCACTCTTTAGACTGGAGATAATATTTGAACATCTTTCTAGCTCTAAAATACTGATGTTAAGTCTCTTCAGTCGTGTCCAGCTCTGTGCGACCCCATAGACGGCAGCCCACCAGGCTCCCCCGTCCCTGGGATTCTCCAGGCAAGAACACTGGAGTGGGTTGCCATTTCCTTCTCCAATGCATGAAAGTGAAGTCGCTCAGTCGTGCCAACTCTTAGCAGCTCCATGTACTGCAGTCTACCAGGCTCCTCCATCCATGGGATTTTCCAGGCAAGAGTACTGGAGTGGGGTGCCATTGCCTTCTCCAGCTCTAAAATGCAGGCCCATGTAAATAGTAAAGCATAGAAAATACTTAGAAGCAGAAAAAAAAATCAACTTTAGACAATTTTATAACATAAGGCTGTAGTCAAGAAGAAATCAACAAGGTAAAACAAGAATTCCAGGAGTATCACTATGTACCAAAAGCATGACCTGGCAATAAAGCACAAGAAAATCCTATGGCACCCTGATCCTCTAGGAAGAGCCAAAACAATTTGGAAAGAAGGGCACGACTCCCCACCACTAAGTTGAAACCCAGTGCAACAGTCCAGCACCCAGGTTGTTTCTGCTATAAATTACCCTTAATTAGGGAAGTTATTCTCTGGAAAGTAACTTCTGAAAAATGAAAAATTTACAGAAGCAGTCAGTCTTTCTTTACACGTCCACCAGGGTGACCTACAAAGAGCACAGATCTTAGAATCAGTCAACTTGGTTTGGAATGCAGCTTTCAACTGAAGGCAGTAATAGTAACTGCTGTCCAGAGCTATTCCCACAAAGAGCCTTTAAGTGCTGGGTAAAAACACCTGTGAACATCTCTTTTTATATTCTAAATTAAAGTTAGAATACACATTTCATTTGATGAAGGAGAAAGAGGGAGAAGAAGGATATTCTAAGTATGTTAATTAACTTGTTAGTCTTCTGAAACAGGAAAACTATGGACACTATGTTTTTGTCCTGGAATAGTAAAATAGATTTCTTCCACTTGCAAATAGAATAACTCTTCTTCTGGGAATGTTTCTAATGATAAACCTGCTGTGTTAATAGGAGTTTCAAAGATTGAAGAAAATATCAGTTTTAAATCGATCCAAGGCACTTAAATACACGTCCATCACTTCATTACTACATGTTCTCCAGGCAAGAACACTGGAGTGGGTTGCCATTTCCTTCTCCAATGCATGAAAGTGAAAAGTGAAAGTGAAGTCGCTCAGTCGTGTCCAACTCTCAGCAACCCCATGGACTGCAGCCCACCAGGCTCCTCCATCCATGGGATTTTCCAGGCAAGAGTACTGGAGTGGGGTGCCATCGCCTTCTCCGACTACATGTTCTAACTTAGAGTATTTGTGAAAATGATTATTTATAGCAAAAATATTTCTATAATTATAGTGAAATAAGAATCTAATTCTTTATATTTATAAATGACTATTACACAAAGAATTTAGAATACTATAAAGATAGTACATCATCAAATATTCACTATTTCCTCAGGTTATCAAAAATATTTTTTTGTCCTAAGGAGGAAAAAGAATACAAGTCTTACAAATTAATAAAATCAAATAAAATAACTGTGCTAAAGATAAATCAGTTTACATGTAGGAAAAGTATATATGTGTGTGTATGTGTGTGTGTGAAAGTCACTAGGTTGTGTCTGACTCTTTGCGACCCCATGGACTGTACAGTCCCTAGAATTCTCCTGGCCAGAATACTGGAGTGGGTAGCTTTTCCCTTCTCCAGGGGATGTTCCCAACCCAGGGATTGAACCCAGATCTCCCACATTGCAGGTGGAATCTTTTCCAGTGGAGCCATAAGGGAAGCCCAAGAATACTGGAGTGGGTAGCATATCCCTTCTCCAGCAGATCTTCCCGACCCAGGAATCAACCAGGGTCTTCTCCCTTGCAGCAGATTCTTTACCAACTGAGCTATCAGGGAAGCTTGAAAAAAGGGTTAAGTCATTTAAAAAGTAGATAAATAAAAGTAATACTCAGGGAGAACTAGGATTCCATCAAAATTTTACTTTCCTCCGAGAATTCTGTGAATTTCTAAGTTCACAGCCAAAAAAAAAGGAAATCTGGGGTTTCCACTTAATAGATGAGATGGCCCCCAAACTGACCAAGATATAGATAGAGAGATATGCATATCCATAGACAGATTCATAGATATTGAATTTATTATTTTATAAATAGATTAACTGAACTTAAAGATTCTCTTCTATCAATTTCACTGGTGATTATATAGGTTTAAGATACTTGCCAAGCTTCTGCCATGGATGATGCAAGCCATTTAGTAACTTATATAAAATGTATGATAGTATATCCAGTTAAAAGTTGTTACAAGTCCTACACACTGAACTTTGAAAGTAAATAGCAAAGGAATAGAGGCATTGCTTTTTGATAGACATTGGTAACAAGGTCCTTAATATCTGGGAGAAAAGCAAGGGTGAGGAAGTTCTTCAAAAGAGTAAAACAAAGAAAAGTGCAGCCTGACGATAAAACCATGTTAAAACTTTGAGAAAGAAGATGACCTCTAATGTCAACTGAGAAAAAGGGGGGAGGGATAATTCCTCAAACTTGGATTCTAACTACTAAAGTTGCAAAGTTCCTAGACAATTAAAATATACATGACTGATTATAATGCTGAGACTTATGGTATGAGTCTACCGCAGGTCTTACGAATTTTTTAGGAAGAGTGAAAAACCTAAATCTTATCATTTTCTAATCATGCTCATATGAGATCTTCAAAGCTGTGATTGCTTTGAACAACAGGACATCCAGAACCAGGGGGAAATGTAAGTGAAATGATAAAGAAAGAAAATATCAAGCAAGGAAGGAGTAAACATGATTGGCAGGGTGCCATATGGAAATAATAGCTTTGTTAGTAACAGATGAACTAAGTTTAACAGCGGTTTGTTAGAAAAGTAGCATCCTCTGAGTTACAATTATATTGATTTGGAGAGAAGTGAGTTACTGACTTTTAAATATTCACTCTCAGGCATACATGGGCTTCCCTGGTGGCTCAGACATTAAAGAATCTGCCTGCAAAGCAGGAGACCTGGGTTTGATCCTTTGGTAGGGCAGATCCCCTGGAGGAGGGCATGGCAACCCACTCCAGTATTCTTGCCTGGAGAATCTCCACGGAGAGAGGAGCCTGTGGGCTACAGTCCATGGGGTCACAAAGAGTTGAACACAACTGAGGGACTAACGCACAGCACAGCATCAGGCATACGTGGCCAACATCTTACATTAATTTACACAGTATAGCTCTGATAAAATATACAATTCAAAGTTCTCTGTGATCTAAAAATTGAGGATAGCTTATAAATACTTGCAGTTTTAACCCTGAAGATTCCAGGCAGGAAAGAGATAGCACAATAGGAAAGACCATACATAGTTTACTAAAGAAAAAATTTACAAGGCATGTATGTGTGTGTGCTCACTCAGTGGTGTCTCTCTCTTTTCTACACTATGGACTGTAGCCCACCAGGCTCCTCTATTCATGGGGATTCTCCAGGCAAGAATACTGGAGTGGGTTGCCATGCTTCTCCAGGAGATCTTTCAGGCCCAGGGATCGAACCCATGTCTCTTACATCTCCTGCATTGGCAGGCAGTTTCTTTACCACCAATGCCGCCTGGGAAGCCCATAGCATTGACAACCCTCTCCATAAAGTGGAGCCTGGAGGGCTATAGTCCATAGGGTTGCAAAGAATCGGACACAACTGACGCGACTTAGCACAGTTACAGGAGGCTACAGGGCTTGGTGGGGGAAATAAGCACATAGACACGTAATTCTTTTTCCTAAAAATTCCAACTGAAGATGCTTGTCTTAGATGGTGTGTGTGTGCGCTAAGTTGCTTCAGTGGTGTCCAACTCTTTGCAACCCTGTGCACTGTATCCTGCCTGGGAAGCATGTTGTAGATGGGAAGAGGTAGAAAATGGCCACGGCTGAGGATCATGAATATCTAAATCTGATTCAGCCACAGCCACCTTCCTCAAGTTCCCTGAGGGAGACTTATGGACAAAGAACATCTGACAAAACATTATAAAGTAACTCTACTCCCATAATGGAGAAGGAAAAGGCAACCCACTCCAGTGTTCTTGCCTGGAGAATCCCAGGGATAGAGGAGCCTAGTGGGCTGCCATCTATGGGGTCGCACAGAGTCGGACACGATTGAAGTGACTTAGCAAGCAAGCAAGCAAGCATACTCCCATAAAAATTTATTAAAAAATTAAAAAATAAAGCATGTAAAGGAAATAAAAAAAAGAACATCTGATGAGGAAAAAGCTTACTGAAAGCTTTGGCAAGCAAACCCCACTACGGAACCTTGGAAACATACCAGAAAGAATGAGGCATCTTTTGGCTACCCTAGGCAGGCCTAAGACTCATCCTGATACCTACAACTGATTTTCAAGGGGAGTGAGGGAGGCAAGGGAGCTACCAATTCTCAGAAGAAATCAGAGCTCAGTGCTCTCACACTATCAGACTAGACATAACATACCAGATGAGGAGAAGCAAACCTTAGACATGGGAAAAAACATCCAGACAAAGTCTCATAACATAAACCTCCTTTCTCCTCATCTTGACATTTCCAGTCTCTAATACCATATTGGGAACAAATGCTCCCGTTTCTGTCCTCCGTTGCTGTTTAACCAGCCACCCCAAAATCTAATGGCTTAAAACACTATTTATTTTCTCTCCAAATTCTTCAAGCTGACGAGGCTCAGCTAGGTAGTTGTTCCCTTCACCTGATGTTAGCTGGGGCTGCAGGCATTGGAGGGCTCAGCTGGAGCCTCCAAGCTGGCTCTCTCAAGTGGCTGGCAGTGGATGCCAGCTGTGGGCTGGGAGCAGAGCTCGCACTCTCAAACACCTGAATGCATCCTTCCTAGGAGGCTAGTGGCTTCTCCCAGCAGATCAGCTGGTGCCCAGGAGAATGTATCCCAACAGCATTCATTTAGAGAATGCATTTGAAGCTGCCAGGGTTTAAAGGCTAGGTCAAGAACAGACATCAGGTCACTTCTATGTCATTCTATTGGTTAAGCAGTCAGAGGGCTGGCCCAAATTCAGGAGAAAGGAAAATAAACCAAAGTATAATTCTCTACAATGCTCAAACGTAAAATATCCCTCTTAGCACACCCAAGAATGAAGTCAGAGGCAGTGATGAGGTAGGTGGTGGTACAGAGAGCAGCCATGAGTCTCCCTAGAGGCCAGCATCTTTAGTCTAGTGACTTTGAGTGGCAATATACAATGTTAATTGGTCCATACTGTCAACTAGTTAAGTACTGAAGACAGTTGCTCAGCTGCTGACTGATTAAATATAAATCAGAATTTGCAACTGGAAGAGTATAGAATAGAGAGGAGTCAAGGGAAATGGGTGCTCAAAAATGAAGTGAGTTTAGAGAAGGAGGTCAAGGGAACCTGGTTTTAGGCCTGACCTGATACTGGAAGGTAACGTTTCATCAAGAAAGTGGGAATAGGTTGAGAGTAAATGAAAACCCCATAGAATAAAATTCAGCATTGAGCAACATGCCTTTTTAGAGAATATGATATTGAACTATGGCTAATTCACTTTATCATTTAAACTGTTATTCCTGTTGTACTTCTGGGTAGCCTCCAGAAGCCCCCTTTCAACCCTTTTCAACCAGATAAGCATGTTCATTATTTTTAAAAGCAATAATGATAAACTAGGAGTTTTCTTAAACTACCAAGAAGTATAGTCTGTCCAACCAGAGGGAACTATAAACAACATTCTGTTACAGAATGTGAAGGAGTGGAGATGGAAAGAAGCTGAAAAAAATCTTTGAGCCAATTGTTAATTTTTTTTTTCTATCTGAACTGATTGATTTACTTTTCAAATGAAAGCCAACTTAAAAAACACAAAAATAGCTTTCACTGCTTCAAACTCATTTAAATGCTCATCTATACTGCATTAATCATTTTTAGATTTTTTTTTAATTGCTACTTTTAAATGTGTTTCTGTTTTCTTTGTCAGAGATTTTCTGGGGGAGCAAGCCTCCAATTTTATAACGGAAGTCAACAAGAAGATCAGCTTTCACATGGAGAGAACTGCATTCATAGGCAATCTTTATTTCCCAAAGAGAGGGCCATCTGTATTCTCTGGCTGACAGTTCAGAGCTGGTAGCTGTTCTTCGGGACTACTTTTCTGGTATTACCTTAACATCAATTACTTGAGACTAGTTTATTTGGATGGGGGGTGAGGGGGCAGAAAGAGACTGTGAAACAAATAATTTCTAATGGCTGAAACAGGAGTAGTCAGGCAAAGTTCCAGAGAGCAGCCAAGGCTATAACTGCCCCGTTCCCACTGACATCAGTGTGAGTAATAAAACTAAATCCTCTGGAGATACTTTGAAATTTTAGCCTGCAGTATCTTTGGAAATGCTTCACAGTCAAATTGTATTTCCAATTCCACAGCCAATAGTTGTCCCAACCACCTCCTTCCCATTCTCCCAAACATGCAATAGCTTCTACCTCTATTCATCTACAGTGGTCGCTTCAATTTATATCAACAGTGGACAGTGAAGGGTGCGTCCGGCAGCCACTTCTGATTTATTCATTTAAAAACAGTGCGGCAAAAGCTCTTTCCCTTCCAGAGGGAACTGTGCAAAGTCTTCTCCCAGTGTTCTAAACCCTAACCAAAGAATGTTCAAAAAGGATGATTGATAAACCCTGCAGGAGTGGATTTACTCTTAAGACTTAGCTTATGAACCTCACTCTTTTTTCATGGACAAAAGAAAAAGAAACAGGAAAGAACATACATGTGGTCTTTCTCTCTCCATTCCCTCTCTCTTTGGTTTTAAGTTATTTAAATCTTCTTCTTCCTCCAAAGGACCCAAACCACAGCTACAATAAAACAATATGTGCAACATGCTTATTTAACTCTTAGTACCTCCCTGTGTCTCATTTCATGAGGATGTATTCAGGACACACCCTATAGGGTGACTGCAAGGATTAATGAGTGTGAAATGCTTTAAAAAGTGTCAGGCATACAGTAAATATTCAGCACATGTTATAAGTGCTTACAAATCTCTCCACAGAATTTGGCTTAATAGGCTGTGTAGTCCAGCCTTGGTCCTCTTATGAGTTGGTAATTTATACCACACCCTCCCCTCTACTGTTTATCTATACACAAAAAATCATTAAGTCTTATAACCAAAATTCTAAAGTAGTAGGTAAGAATAATGGAGTCAGGGTGGTATAAGAACCTTTGGAAATTAACTACTCCCAGAAATGATGATGATGATGGTGGTGGCGGCGGTGATAGTGGATCACATTTAATGAGCTCTACAGGTTGCCCATGCATGGTGCCCAAGCTACACACCGGCCTTTTGTGTAAGTATTCTTGTATCTATTTCATAGATAAGAATAATAAGACTTAGGTTTTACAAATTTTTCTACTTCCTCTTTCTGGGGCCTTCAGTCCAGTTTTTAAAGTGATCTCTCTTAACTTGACTGTACTTTCTTAATACCATTGACTCATGAAACGAATCAAGCCCCACTTCATCACCAAAATGAAACAATCATCTATGGCCTCCTTATTGCTAAATCAAATTAGCCTTTTTTCATCTTACCTTATTGATCTCACTATGGCAAGTGATATGTTAACCATTTCCTTCTTTTTAAAAATGCTCTCTGTCCTCAGTTTTTATAACATTCTCCTGGTCTTTGCCTCTCTCTACTTATTATAGTCACTATTTAAGAGACCTATCCTTTTGGACCCATTAAGAAATTGGTTTCCAAATATTTTTATTGTAACCATGGGAGGAAATATATTTTTTGAATCACAAATCTGTATTTTAAAACATATTTATATAATTTGTTGAAATAATACTTCCTATGTGCAAACATATTCTGATAATTTTTATATCATTAAAAATAATGTTGGTCATAACTCATCATATTAATTGCCTGGTTTACACAGTTTTCAGCATTCTGTCTCAACATTATGTTTTTTCTTGCATGTGATTCAAACAAATCCTGAAATGACCAGTCTGCTTGGTCACAGCTATCCAAACATCTGTCACATACTAGCACATGGTGTAGGAAAACCCAAGAGACTGAGTAATTGTCTGAAAAGCTTAAAAAGGAATTATAATTAAGTCCTCAGAATATTTTTTTAAATGATTCTGTAAATGTCAGAGGCATTTTGCTAAAAGTTTTCAATTGAATGAATGAATATTACTATGCAGAATGGGTTTTAAATATTATAGGATAGATATCCCCTCTAATTTTGAATTACCAAAAAAAAAAAGACTTCTAAATATTAGACTAAAATAGGGCACTAGGGTTAATTAATTTTAATTTTATATTCTATTGCCCAATTTTAATCCTAATGAGAAAGCAAACAAATCTGTGCCTCCCCTGTCATCACTTCAAGCATCACTTGTCCATTATTAATTCATTTACTCAGCAATAGCCCTTTAGTGTTTTCCATGCACACGGTATTGTGCTTGAGACCACAGGATACAAAGAAAAATCACACATGGATTTGTCTCTCAAAGATGTTATTCATTCATTCATTTAATATTTTAAACATATATTGTTTTTGACTACTTTATTCTTGGAAAGATTGAGGGCAGGAGGAGAAGGGGATAACAGAGAATGAGACACTTGGATAGCATTACCAACTCCATGGACATGAGTTTGAACAAACTCCAGGAGACAGTGAAGGACAGGGAAGCCTGGTGTGCTGCAGTCCCTGGGGCCACAGAGTCAGACACAACTTGGCAACTAAACAACAACTAAACATTCATGAGTATATGACTCATTCACCTCTTAATTAAAGATCAATCATGTTTTCATGTTCAGTTCAACTGTTACTGTAAAATCAAATGCAAGTCTTTTATGTGAGGCTTTTTCTTTGTTTTGTTTTTTTCTGTGCTTTTTTCAAGTACTTCTTTCATTTTGAGAAAGCTTTATTTACTCATAAACAACATTTAGATGCCAATGATGAGATTCACTGATTCACTTGTGCTACATGCAATAAACATTAACCACCAACTAGATTTCAAAACTAGATTTAAAAATTCCAATAAAATGGATTTTGTTTATTTTTAGGATGCACTTTCATGACTTTAGCAAAACTCATTATTTAGATAACAACCTGCTACTCATTGGTCTCTAATCTCAAAGAAAATGACCGATCATGTTTTATCTTCTCAAAGCCTGCTGGGTAATAGTATTCTTAATCTAGTACAATTATTTTCCAGCCAAGATATATAAACCTTTACAAAGCAAATTAATCATGCAGGATGTTAATAATGTCAGGGCACTTTAGAATGACTGCACTGTGGAAATGATGACCCAGGGCAGGGTTCATGCTATGCTGTTGGCCCAGTAAATCATACTAGGTACACCTTACCCCAAATGATTTCTCTTTGTTTGGAATGGTACCAAGCATGGCAGCCTAGATTGGTAGAAAGAAATCTTAAGTTTACATATCATACAACATAGCAATTCTACTTCAGAATATACATTCTTGCATATATGCCAACATATATGTGTGAAGATGTTCCTCCCAGCATTATTTGTAATAAAGAAAAGCTAGAAAGAAGTCAAATGTCCAACACAAACACACACACACACACACACACACACACACACAGGATAAGAAGGTTCTATTGTATGAATACTACAAAATATATATCCTAGACCTCAATATATCCTTAAGTATTAATCTTGCTATTGAAAGACAAAAGTTTGATTCAGAGAGACACATATATCACATATGCAAAACCCAGAGGGATGGTATGGGGAGGGAGGAGGGAGGAGGGTTCAGGATGGGGAGCACAAGTATACCTGTGGCGGATTCATTTTGATATTTGGCAAAACTAATATAATTATGTAAAGTTTAAAAATAAAATAAAATTTAAAATAAAATAAAATAAAATAAAAGCACCGGATAGTATAACTGTGCGGTAAATTATAAAACATAGATAAAATTTAAGAGTTCCTGGTGGTCCAGTGGTTAAGACTCTATGCTTCCATAGTAGGGGGCAGAGGTTCCCTGGTTGGGGAGCTAAGTTCCTACATGTCACACAACACAGCCAAAAAATTTTTAAAAAGATACATACTAACTTTAGAAGCGAAGTTTCTTCTAGGTAAGGAAGGGGAGGAAAGAGTGGAAAAGGAGAAATTTCATTTGTACTTTTAACAATCTTTTTAAGAATTTTAAGTACATGTAGCCAAATCTTGACATTCATTAAATGTAGGTTGTAGATAATTTGTATTTTTTAGTTTTTTCTCTTTTGAACATCTTTATAATTCAAACACTACTGATTTTAAGCCATTTTTTAAAAGAAATATAAAAGCAACATGCAAATGTGGATCGGATCTGAACCTAAGTCAGTATCTTGTGTAAGAAAACTGTGGTCCCAATCAGGCAGTCTTTATCCATATCATCAAGTTGATGGTACAATGATTCTAGGAGGTTTGTCCAATTTGAAGTAGACCCTGGATGAGGGTATTTAATACCAGGGGCTGGGTAGATAGATCAGGGTCCCTGTCAAGAATGCTAGACTTCACCTACGATGAAAAAGAAAGACTAAAGAGGAACCTAGTTGAAAGTTAGGGCACTGCCTGGGCTTCCCTGATAGTCAAAGAACAAAAGGCGATAGGCTTACAAAAAACTAAATTGGGTAGACTGATCCTATCCAGTGTTTTTGACTGCATTCCTCATTTTTTACATAACTTTGTCAAACTACGTAAAGTGAAGTATTTTACCACATAAGCCCTTCCCATGTGTTACTTCATTCTGTACTTGTGCTTAGGTTTGACATTATCTAATTTTATTTGGAAGGGAACTGAGGCAATGTTACCAAGTGTTGAAACTGAAGTTTAAACTTAAATATATAAAGAATAAAAAGGAAAGAAGGAAAGGGGAAAAGAAGGGAGGAATAAGAAATTCCCTATAATATATTTCAGTAAAAGAAACATTTAAAACATTCAGGGAGAAAAAAAACCTTCAAGCAGTATAAGGCCAATAAATGCCTTTTTCCCCCCATAGCTAAATGCATTGTTCCTACAAATGCAAAAGGTGACCAACAATGTTTCTGCCTAAAGTATTGGTAGACACTATCCTGTGCAAACCACACTCTTGATTCTATTTCAGAGATTATTATATAGTCTTTTTTGTGCCTTAAACTGAAAATAGCAGGTGAATAAATAAAATAACCCTGAACCAAAAAGAAAAGGATAAGTGATTCCATACAAATTTAAATCAACATTCAGTTGAGGAAGCAGGAGAAAACTGAATATACACCAATGAGAATATTACTTTTATATTTTATGTTCAACATTGTCTTAAAGTGAAGTCATTTTGACATTTTTAAAAACAAAAGTTTTAAAAGCTATAGTTGGCTTGTGTTTTTGTCATTGTCTGATATTCTCATGAAGCGAAATGCAGTATAGACTTAAGAGTCTGAATAACCAAAGATCCTTTGGGAATACAATTATTCAGACAACTTGAAAAAAAAAATTAGGGCAAGAAACAATCTAGGGAATAGGTTCTAAGAAAAATAGCCAAATTGTAGGTGAATTATATTTAACTCTAAAGGAAATATTTTCTTAACTGGTGACTTTATTTTAATTATGGGGAAACTTTGGCTGTCATTGTATCGGAGAAGTGAGCATGTTTTTGTTCTCAATAGTTGAAAATAAAGTATCTTTGTGGGATATAAATAAAGGGCAACTCCTAAACCCCTTTTCGCTGTGCAACCTCCACCCCCAGCTCAAAGGAGAACCAATGAATTAAGCAAACACAGTTGAGACCTAAATCACTCTCTTGGTAACAGGAAGTGGATCTTTTTTATGATTCTGGCAGGCCCCAAGATAGAATAGAAAAGAAACCTTATAATCTTTGGTGAAATTATGGGGCCCCCTTGGCTCAAAGCTGTGCTAATTGTAAAGTGAGCCTTTTCTCAATTTAGGTTTCAAGTATACTTTTATGAGGGGGAGCATATTATTAAGCTGGGGCACCAAAGGAGGATAAATGTTGTTTTCCAAAGGAAGTGTTAGACAAAATGTCATATTTATAAAGCAGTTAAACTTAAAAAAAAAAGGTTACACGATTCTTGGACTCATCAACCACAATGATGTAATGAAAAAGGCAGGTTACATGAGGTATTTGTGAGAAAATTTTTTGGATAAAATACTTTGATGCTAAAGAGGGAATAAGCAACTAAATAAAAAAGCAAAGTTTGGGGATATTTCAAGTAAGAGACATCCAGAAATAGAGGAGGACTTACAAATAACCTATAAAAATGCTCCACAAAAAAAAAAAAAAAAAGAATCATCTTCAAACATTTGCCGGGAATAGATTGCACTGAGCCATGTTGTGTGAACACAATCAAAATAAGAAATTTTCTGCTCCCCTTTAACTACCTCTGTGTGTGTTCAGTAGCTCAGTCATCTCTTACTCTTTGCGATCCTATGGACTGCAGCCCGTGAGGCTCCTCTGTCCATGTCAAGAATGTCCCAGGCAAGAATACTGGAGCAGGTTGCCATTTCCTTCTCTAGGGGATCTTCCCAACCCAGGGATTGAACCTGCGTCTCCTGCTTGCCAGGCTGATTCTTTACCACTGAAGTGAAGTGAAGTGAAGTCGCTCAGTCGTGTCCGACTCTTTGCAACCCCATGCACTGTGGCCTACAAGGCTCCTCTGTCCGTGGAATTTTCCAGGCAAGAGTACTGGAGTGGATTGCCATTTCCTTCTCCAGGGGATCTTCCCGGCCCAGGGATTGAACCTGGGTCTCCCACATTGCAGGCAGATGCTTTACTTCGTGAGCCACCAGGGAAGCTCTGAACTACCTATTCCACCTCCTTTATGCCCACCCTGCCCTTAAACCCAACTGGGACAGAAGGAGTAGCCAGTAATTGGGATGGAAATAAGAAAAAAAGAGAAGTAACTGAACTTTCTCCCTTCCCAGCAGGCAGAGAATAAGAATAAAGAAGGATCATCAAGCAACAATAAGCAAGCAAAGTCAAATATCTTCTGCTTTCTGTCCCCTCTCCCAAAAAATAATGAGACCTCTTTACAGATCTCCAAATAAGTAGATATATTTTAGCTATCTTCATGCATTTATACAAATGTTTTTCATTTTTTTTCAAGTTATCAAATACAAAACTATTTTATTTAGTCTTTACCAAATCCCTACCTATCAGTTACTGACTCTATTAGGAAATCGACTCTTGTATTACTCTGTGTGTGAATAGTAACATGCTTACAGTAGGGATCAGAAGGTTTTTTGTTTTTATTTTTTGCCTGTGAACAAGAGCTAAAGATGCAAGAATAGAAATCTGAAGAATCTAAACATTGCCCCATTCTTTTACACAGTGCCATCTTTTCATTCCTATTGATCACACACTTGTAGTTGGGAGTAAATGTGAGCTAAAGAATTCAATTTCTTCATTATTCACTACATGGAAAAAGCAAAGGAGTTAAAGACCCAATTGTACATGTGACACTGACAACTCAAACCGAGAATCTGTACCAAAGAGCAATCAAGGGGAGGAGCCGAGATGGCGGAGGAGTAGGACGGGGAGAACACTTTCTCCCCCACAAATTCATCAAAAGAGCATTTAAACGTCGAGTAAATTCCACAAAACAACTTCTGAATGCCGGCAGAGGACATCAGGCACCCAGAAAAGGAGGTAGGAAAAAATATAAAAGACAAAAAAAGAGACAAAAGAGGGAGGGACGGAGTTCCGTCCCGGGAAGGGAGTCTTAAAAAGAGAGAAGTTTCCAAACACCAGGAAACCCTCTCACTGCCGAATCTGTGCCGAGCTTTGGAAGCACAGAGGGCAACATAAAAGGGAGAAAAAGAAATAAATAAACAATTAAAAATCGCGGATTGTGAGCCCTACGGTAACTCCCCCAGCGGAGAAGCAGCGCAGACGCCTGCACACGGCATTAGCAAGCGGGGGCTGGGCAGGGAAGCGCAGCGCGGGCTGTGTTGCTTAGAGTAAGAATCGGCCGGAATGTCCTGAGCGCTATCTGAGCGAAATAATTTGGGCTAGCAAACCAGACTGTGGGATATCTACCACGCGAAAAGCCAGCCCTAACCTAAGACACCGCCAGGCCCGCGCACAGAACAAAGGACTGAACAGAGATAGCCAGCTGCAGACCTTCCCCCTCCGGTGACAGGCAGCCAGAGCCGGAAGGGGGCAATCGCAGCCCAAGAGAGACACTATCTTTAAAACTGTAAGCAGGCTTCTTTGCTAACTAAAACTTCTTGGGGGTCTGGACGGTCAACATCTGCCTGAGAAGGTGCGCAGGTTTTACACCCAGATAACCGAGTGGCGGGGAGGCGATACGTCGCAGCATTGGCGCCCGCCAAACACATCACCTGAGCTGCTCGGATCTGGGAAGAACACAAAATGCAGGCCCAACCGAGTCTGCGCCTCTGAGGACTACCCGAGTGCCTGAACCTGAGCGGCTTGGACCTGGGAGGTACATGCAGCCCAGGGCCGGCCTCTAATTGTTCCCGGTGGAACAACCTAGAGCCCGAGCAGCGTGGGCAGGGAGGCTACACGCGCCGTGAGTGTGGGCAGACCCACTGTGGCTGAGGCACTGCGAGCGCACGCCAGTGTTATCTGTTTGCAGCATCTCTCCCTACCTCCCCACAGCAAGGCTGAACAAGTGAGCCTAAATAAAATAAAAAAAAATAGTGTCCTCCACCATCCCCTTTGTGTCAGGGTGGGAACCAGACACTGAAGAGACCAGCAAACAGAAGAAGCTATAACAGAGGGAAACGCCTTGGAAGCTACAGGCCATAGATTAAAACCCTGTGGTTACTATGAACTACATAGGAAGGGCCCTATAGATCTTGAGAAATATAAGTCAGACCAAGGAACTAGCCAAAAATGAACTGAACCCACAGTACTCACAACAAAACCAGAGAAAGACCTAGATATATTTTTACTATTTTTAGGATCAATCTTTCTTTTTTTTTAATTAAAAAAAAATTTAAGTCCTCTATTGTCCTTTAATTTTCACTTTTATAACTATTACTTTGCAAAAAAAAAAAAAAAAAAGACCCTATTTTTTTTTTCTTCAGCAAACTTCATATATATATTTTATAATTTTTTGACCGTGTTTTGTTTTGTTTTTTTCTTTTTCTTCTTTTCTTTAACATTGTATTTTTGAAATTCCAAACTCTACTCTAGATTTTTAATTTTAGCCTTTTGGTATATGTTATCAATTTTGTACCTATAGTTTTTTTCATAATTTCTGTGACTTTTTTTTTCCTCTGTTTCTTTCTCTTCTTCTTTTGTATAACATCGTATATCTGCAATTCCAAACTCTACTCAAGATTTTTAATTTATGCTTTTTGGTATTTGATATCAATTTTGTACCTGTATTTTCTTTATAATTTTTGCGACATTGTTTTTGTTGGTTTGTTTGTTTTCTCTCTTTATTTTTCTTCTTCTTCTTTTTTTTAAGATTGTATTTTTGAAATTCCAAACTCTACTCTAGATTTTTAATTTTTGCTTTTTGGTATTAGTTATCAATTCTGTACCTGTAGTTTCTTTATAATTTTCATGACCTTGTTTGTTTTTCTTTGTTCGTTTTTTCTCTCTTTCTTTTCCTTCTTCTTTTCATTAACATCGCATTTTTGAAATTCCAAACTCTACTCTAGATTTTTAATTTTTGCTTTTACGTATTTGTTACCAATTTTGTACCTTTAAGAACCCAATCTTCAGGACCCATTTTTCACTAGGGAACGAGAGTACTGGCTTGACTGCTCTCTCTCCCTTTGGAATCTCCGTTTTCTCCACCAGGTCGCCTGTATCTCCTCCCTAACCCCTCTCTACTCTACCCAACTCTGTGAATTTCTGTGTGTTCCAGACGGTGGAGAACACTTAGGGAACTGATTACTGGCTGGATGTGTCTCCCTCCTTTTCATTTCCCCCTTTTATCCTTCTGGCCACCTCTGTCTCCTGCCTCCTTCTTCTCTTCTCTGTATAACTCCGTGAACATCTCTGAGCGGTCCAGTTGTGGAGTGCACATAAGGAAGTGACTACTGGCTAGCCCACTCTCTCTACTATTGATTCTACCTCATCTCATTCGGGTCACCTCTAACTCCCTCCTCCCACTTCTCTTCTCCAGGTAACGCTGTGAACCTCTCTGAGTGACCCTCACAGTAGAGAAAATTTTCATCTTTAACGTAGATGTTTTATCAATGGTGCTGTATAGAAGGAGAAGTTTTGAAACTACTGTAAAAATAAGACCAATAACTGGAAGTAGGAGGCTTAAGTCCAAACCCTGACTCCAGGGAACTCCTGACTCCAAGGAACATTAATTGACAGGAGCTCATCAAACACCTCCATACCGACACTGAAACCAAGCACCACACAAGGGCCAACAAGTTCCAGGGCAAGACATACCAAGCAAATTCTCCAGCAACAAAGGAACACAGCCCTGAGCTTCAAGATACAGGCTGCCCAAAGTCACCCCAAAACCATAGACATCTCATAACACATTACTGGACATTTCATTACACTCCAGAGAGAAGAAATACAGCTCCATCCACCAGAACATCGACACAAGCTTCCCTAACGAGGAAACCGTGACAAGCCACCTGTACAAACCCACACACAGCGAGGAAACGCCACAATAAAGAGAACTCCACAAACTGCCAGAATACAGAAAGGACACCCCAAACTCAGCAATTTAAACAAGATGAAGAGACAGAGGAATACCCAGCAGATAAAGGAACAGGACAAATGCCCACCAAACCAAACAAAAGAGGAAGAGATAGGGACTCTACCTGATAAAGAATTCCGAATAATGATAGTGAAATTGATCCAAAATCTTGAAATTAAAATGGAATCACAGATAAATAGCCTGGAGGCAAGGATTGAGAAGATGCAAGAAAGGTTTAACAAGGACTTAGAAGAAATAAAAAAGAGTCAATATATAATGAATAATGCAATAAGTGAAATTAAAAACACTCTGGAGGCAACAAATAGTAGAATAACAGAGGCAGAAGATAGGATTAGTGAATTAGAAGATAGAATGGTAGAAATAAATGAATCAGAGAGGATAAAAGAAAAACGAATTAAAAGAAGTGAGGACAATCTCAGAGACCTCCAGGACAATATTAAATGCTACAACATTCGAATCATAGGGGTCCCAGAAGAAGAAGACAAAAACAAAGACCAAGAGAAAATACTTGAGATAATAGTTGAAAACTTCCCTAAAATGGGGAAGGAAATAATCACCCAAGTCCAAGAAACCCAGAGTCCCAAACAGGATAAACCCAAGGCAAAACACCCCAAGACACATATTAATCAAATTAACAAAGATCAAACACAAAGAACAAATATTAAAAGCAGCAAGGGAAAAACAACAAATAACACACAAGGGAATTCCCATAAGGATAACAGCTGATCTTTCAATAGAAACTCTTCAAGCCAGGAGGGAATGGCAAGACATACTTAAAGTGATGAAAGAAAATAACCTACAGCCCAGATTATTGTACCCAGCAAGGATCTCATTCAAATATGAAGGAGAAATCAAAAGCTTTTCAGACAAGCAAAAGCTGAGAGAATTCTGCACCACCAAACCAGCTCTCCAATAAATACTAAAGGATATTCTCTAGACAGGAAACACAAAAACGGTATATAAATTCAAACCCAAAACGATAAAGTAAATGGCAACGGGATCATACTTATCAGTAATTACCTTAAACGTAAATGGGTTGAATGCCCCAACCAAAAGACAAAGACTGGCTGAATGGATACAAAAACAAGACCCCTACATATGTTGTCTACAAGAGACCCACCTCAAAACAGGGGACACATACAGACTGAAAGTGAAGGGCTGGAAAAAGATTTTCCATGCAAATAGAGACCAAAAGAAGCAGGAGTAGCAATACTCATATCAGATAAAATAGAATTTAAAACAAAGACTGTGAAAAGAGACAAAGATGGTCACTACATAATGATCAAAGGATCAGTCCAAGAAGAAGATATAACAATTATAAATATATATGCACCCAACACGGGAGCACCGCAGTATGTAAGACAAATGCTAACAAGTATGAAAGGAGAAATTAACAATAACACAATAATAGTGGGAGACTTTAATACCCCACTCACACCTATGGATAGATCAACTAAACAGAAAATTAACAAGGAAACACAAACTTTAAACGATACAATAGACCAGTTAGACCTAATTGATATCTATAGGACATTTCACCCCAAAACAATGAATTTCACCTTTTTCTCAAGCGCACATGGAACCTTCTCCAGGATAGATCACAAATTGGGACATAAAGCTAGCCTTGGTAAATTCAAAAAAATAGAAATCATTCCAAGCATCTTTTCCGACCACAATGCAGTAAGATTAGATCTCAATTACAAGAGAAAAACTATTAAAAATTCCAACATATGGAGGCTGAACAACACGCTGCTGAATAACCAACAAATCACAGAAGAAATCAAAAAAGAAATCAAAATTTGCATAGAAACGAATGAAAATGAAAACACAACAACCCAAAACCTGTGGGACACGGTAAAAGCAGTCCTAAGGGGAAAGTTCATAGCAATACAGGCACACCTCAAGAAACAAGAAAAAAGTCAAATAAATAACCTAACTCTACACCTAAAGCAACTAGAAAAGGAAGAAATGAAGAACCCCAGGATTAGTAGAAGGAAAGAAATCGTAAAACTTAGAGCAGAAATAAATGCAAAAGAAACAAAAGAGACCATAGCAAAAATCAACAAAACCAAAAGCTGGTTTTTTGAAAGGATAAATAAAATTGACAAACCATTAGCCAGACTCATCAAGAAACAAAGGGAGAAAAATCAAATCAATAAAATTAGAAATGAAAATGGAGAGATCACAACAGACAACACAGAAATACAAAGGATCATAAGAGAGTACTATCAACAATTATATGCCAATAAAATGGACAACGAGGAAGAAATGGACAAATTCTTAGAAAAGTACAACTTTCCAAAACTCAATCAGGAAGAAATAGAAAATCTTAACAGACCCATCACAAGCATGGAAATTGAAACTGTAATCAAAAATCTTCCAGCAAACAAAAGCCCAGGTCCAGACAGTTTCACAGCTGAATTCTACCAAAAATTTAGAGAAGACCTAACACCTATCCTGGTCAAACTCTTCCAGAAAATTGCAAAGGATGGTAAACTTCCAAACTCATTCTATGAGGCCACCATCACCCTAATACCAAAACCTGACAAAGATCCCACAAAAAAAGAAAACTACAGGCCAATATCACTGATGAACATAGATGCAAAAATCCTTAACAAAATTCTAGCAATCAGAATCCAACAACAGATTAAAAAGATCATACACCATGACCAAGTGGGCTTTATCCCAGGGATGCAAGGATTCTTCAATATCTGCAAATCAATCAATGTAATACACCACATTAACAAGTTGAAAAATAAAAACCATATGATTATCTCAATAGATGCAGAGAAAGCCTTTGACAAAATTCAACATCCATTTATGATCAAAACTCTCTAGAAAGCAGGAATAGAAGGAACATACCTCAACATAATAAAAGCTATATATGACAAACTCACAGCAAACATTATCTTCAATGGTGAAAAATTGAAAGCATTTCCTCTAAAGTCAGGAACAAGACAAGGGTGCCCACTTTCACCATTACTATTCAACTTAGTTTTGGAAGTTTTGGCCACAGCAATCAGAGCAGAAAAAGAAGTAAAAGGAATCCAAATTGGAAAAGAAGAAGTAAAGCTCTCACTGTTTGCAGATGACATGATCCTCTACATGGAAAACCCTAAAGACTCCACCAGAAAATTACTAGAACTAATCAATGACTATAGTAAAGTTGCAGGATATAAAATCAACACACAGAAATCACTTGCATTCCTATACTCTAATAATGAGAAAACAGAAAGAGAAATTAAGGAAACAATTCCATTCACCATTGCAACGGAAAAAATAAAATACTTAGGAATATATCTACCTAAAGAAACTAAAGACCTATATATAGAAAACTATAAAACACTGGTGAAAGAAATCAAAGAGGACACTAACAGATGGAGAAATATACCATGTTCATGGATTGGAAGAATCAATATAGTGAAAATGAGTATACTACCCAAAGCAATCTAGAGATTCAATGCAATCCCTATCAAGCTACCAACAGCATTCTTCACAGAGCTAGAACAAATAATTTCACAATTTGTATGGAAATACAAAAAACCTCGAATAGCCAAAGCGATCTTGAGAAAGAAGAATGGAACTGGAGGAATCAACCTACCTGACTTCAGGCTCTACTACAAAGCCACAGTTATCAAGACAGTATGGTACTGGCACAAAGACAGAAATATAGATCAATGGAACAAAATAGAAAGCCCAGAGATAAATCCACGCACATATGGACACCTTATCTTCGACAAAGGAGGCAAGAATATACAATGGATTAAAGACAATCTCTTTAACAAGTGGTGCTGGGAACTCTGGTCAACCACTTGTAAAAGAATGAAACTAGAACACTTTCTAACACCATACACAAAAATAAACTCAAAATGGATTAAAGATCTAAATGTAAGACCAGAAACTATAAAACTCCTAGAGGAGAACATAGGCAAAACACTCTCTGACATACATCACAGCAGGATCCTCTATGACCCACCTCCCAGAATATTGGAAATAAAAGCAAAAATAAACAAATGGGACCTAATTAACCTTAAAAGCTTCTGCACATCAAAGGAAACTATTAGCAAGGTGAAAAGACAGCCTTTCAGAATGGGAGAAGATAATAGCAAATGAAGCAACTGACAAACAACTAATCTCAAAAATATACAAGCAACTCCTACAGCTCAACTCCAGAAAAATAAATCACCCAATCAAAAAATGGGCCAAAGAACTAAATAGACATTTCTCCAAAGAAGACATACAGATGGCTAACAAACACATGAAAAGATGCTCAACATCACTCATTATCAGAGAAATGCAAATCAAAACCACTATGAGGTACCATTTCACACCAGTCAGAAGGGCTGCGATCCAAAAGCCTACAAGCAATAAATGCTGGAGAGGGTGTGGAGAAAAGGGAACCCTCTTGCACTGTTGGTGGGAATGCAAACTAGTACAGCCACTATGGAGAACAGTGTGGAGATTCCTTAAAAAACTGGAAATAGACCTGCCTTATGATCCAGCAATCCCACTGCTGGGCATACACACTAAGGAAACCAGAAGGGAAAGAGACACATGTACCCCAGTGTTCATCGCAGCACTGTTTATAATAGCCAGGACATGGAAGCAACCTAGATGTCCATCAGCAGATGAATGGATAAGAAAGCTGTGGTACATATACACAATGGAGTATTACTCAGCCATTAAAAAGAATACATTTGAACCAGTTCTGATGAGATGGATGAAACTGGAGCCTATTATACAGAGTGAAGTAAGCCAGAAAGAAAAACACCAATACAGTATACTAACGCATATATATGGAATTTAGAAAGATGGTAACAATAACCCTGTGTACGAGACAGCAAAACAGACACTGATGTATAGAACAGTCTTATGGACTCTGTGGGAGAGGGAGAGGGTGGGAAGATTTGGGAGAATGGCATTGAAACATGTAAAATATCATGTATGAAACGAGTTGCCAGTCCAGGTTCGATGCACGATACTGGATGCTTGGGGCTGGTGCACTGGGACGACCCAGAGGGATGGAATGGGGAGGGAGGAGGGAGGGGGGTTCAGGATGGGGAACACATGTATACCTGTGGCGGATTCATTTTGATATTTGGCAAAACTAATAGAGTTATGTAAAGTTTAAAAATAAAAAAAAAATTTAAAAAAAAAGCTGTTACTGCAAAAAAAAAAAACAAAAAAAAAAAACAAAAAAAAACAAGAAAAAAAAACAAAGAGCAATCAAGAAGTAAAATTTGTCAACTGTCACTAACACTAAATACCTAATAGTAAAACAATGTTGGCCATGTTCACTTTGTAGAGAACTTTAGCTGAGTATAAATTATTTGGCACTTAACTTTTAGGATGCTAATTTAAGAAAAAATTTATTTATTGAATTAATTTTACTTTGATGTGATTCAATTTACTTTCCATTTCAATTTAAATTATTATTATTTCTAAATACAACATGCAGCACTTGCAGAATCATTCCATTTTTATAAGAAAATGGTATTATCCTGCAAATGTCCCTAGATTCAATTACCAAAATCTAGGTAGTCTATAAAAGGATATTTTGTTCTTTTTTTTTTAATTGATGGATAATTGCTTTACAGAATTTTGTTGTTTTCTGTCACACCTCAACATGAATCAGCCTTAGGTATACATATATCCCCTCCCTTTTGAACCTGCCTCCCATCTCCCTCCCCATCCTACCCCTCTAGATTGATACACAGCCCCTGTTTGAGTTTCCTGAGCCATACTGAAAATTCCTGTTGGATATCTATTTTACATACGGAAGTGTAAGTTTCCATGTTACTCTTTCCATACATCTCACCCTCTCCTCCCTTCTCCCCATGTCCATAAGTCTATTTTCTATGTCTGTTTCTCCATTGCTTCCTTGTAAATAAATGCTTCAGTACCATTTTTCTAGAGTCCATATATATGCGTTAGAATACGGTATTTATCTTTCTCTTTCTGACTTACTTCACTCTGTATAATAGGTTCTAGGTTCATCCACCTCATTAGAACTGACTCAAATGTGTTCTTTTTTATGGCTGAGTAATATTCCATCATGTATATGTACTACATTTCTCTATCCATTCATCTGTCAATGGACACCTACGTTGCTTCCATGTTCTAGCTATTGTAAATAGTGCTGCAATGAACAATGGGATATATGTGTCTCTCAATTTTGGTTTCCTCAGGGTATATGCCTAGGAGTGAGATTGCTGGATCATACGATGGTTTTATTCCTAGTTTTTAAAGGAATCTCCATATTGTCTTCCATAGTGGCTGTATCAATTTACCTTCCCACCAACAATGCAAGAGCATTCCCTTTTCTCCACACCCTCTCCAGCATTTATTGTTTGTAGACTTATTGATGATGGCCATTCTGACAGGTATGAGGTGATATCTCATTGTAGTTTTGATTTGCATTTCTCTAATAATGAGTGATACTGAGCATCTTTTCATGTGTTTGTTAGCCATCTGTATGTCTTCTTTGGAGAAATGTCTGCTTAGGTCTTTTCCCCACTTTTTGACTGGGTTTTTTGTTTTTCTGGTACTGAGTTATATGAGCTGCTTGTATATTTTGGAAATTAATCCTCTGTCAGCTGTTTCATTTGCCATTATTTTCTCCCATTCTGAGGGTTGTCTTTACACCTTGTTTTTAGCTTGCTTTGCTGTGAGAAAGCCTTAAAGTTTAATCAGGTCCCACTTCTTTACTTTTGTTTTTATTTTGGTTACTCTAAGATGTGGGTCATAGAGGATCTTGTTTTGATTTATGTCATCGAGAGTTCTGCCTAGGTTTTCCTCTAAGATTTTTATAGTTTTTGGTCTTACATTTTGATCTTTAATCCATTTTGAGTTTACCTTTGCATATGGTGTTAGGAAGTGTTCTAATTTCATTTTTTTACAAGTAACTGTCCAGTTTTCCCAGCACCATTTATTAAAGAGGCTGTCTTTGCCCCATTGTATATTCTTGCCTCCTTTGTCTAAGATAAGGTACCCATAGGTGCATGGGTTTATTTCTGGGCTTACTATCTTGTTCCACTGGTCTATATTTCTGTTTTTGTGCCAGTACAATATTGTCTTGATGACTATAGCTTTGCAGTATAATCTGAAGTCAGGAAGTTTAATTCCTCCAGCTCCATTCTTCTTTCTCAAGACTGCTTTGGCTATTTGGGATCTTTTGTGTTTCCATATGAACTGTGAAATTTTTTGTTCTAGTGCTGTGAAAAAAGCCATTGGTAATTTTATAGGGATTGCATTGAATCTGTAGATAGTGTTTGATAGTATAGTTATTTTCAAAATATTGATTCTTCTTACCCAGGAACATGGAATATCTCTCCATCTGTTTATGTTGTCTTTGATTCCTTTCATTAGTGTCTTATGGAGAAGGCAATGGCACCCCACTCCAGTCTTCTTGCCTGGAAAATCCCATGGACGGAGGAGCCTGGTGGGCTGCAGTCCATGGGGTCACTAAGAGTTGAACAGGACTGAGCGACTTCACTTTCACTTTTCACTTTCATGCATTGGAGAAGGAAATGGCAGCCCACTCCAGTGTTCTTGCCTGGAGAATCCCAGGGACAGAGGAGCCTGGTAGGAGGCTGTCTATGGGGTCGCACAGAGTCGGACACGACTGAAGCGACTTAGCAGCAGCAGCAGCAGTGTCTTATAATTTTCTCTGTACAGTTCTTTTGTCTCCTTAGGTAAGTTTATTCCTAGATATTTAATTATTTTTGTTACAATGGTGAATGGGATTGATTCCTTAATTTCTCATTCTCATTTTTCATTGTTAGTATATAGAAATGCAAGTGATTTCTGTGTATTTATTTTGTCTCCTGCAACTTTGCTAAATTCAGATTAGCTCTAGTAATTTTCTGATACTATCTTTAGGGTTTTTAATGTACAGTATCATGTCATCTGCAAATAGTGAGAGCTTTACTTCTTCTTTTCCAATATGGATGCCTTTACTTCTTTTTCTTCTCTGATTGCTATAGCTAGGACTTTCAGAACTATATTGAATAATTGTGGCAAAAGTGGACACACTTGTCTTGTTCCTGATCTTAGGGGGAATGCTTTCAGTTTTTCACCATTGAGAATAATGTTTGCTGTAAGCTTATCATATACGGCCTTTACTATGTTGAGGTAGGTTCCTTCTATGCCCATTTAGTGAAGAGTTTTAATCATAAATGGGTGCTGAATTTTGTCAAAGGTGTTTTCTGCATCTATTGAGATTATTATATGGTTTTCATCTTTCAATTTGTTAATATGGTGCATCACATTGATTGATTCACATATATTGAAGAATCCTTGAATTCCTGAAATAAACCTAACTTGATCATGGTGTATGAGCTTTTTGATATGTTGCTGAATTTTGTTTGCTAAAGTTTTGTTGAGGATTTTTGCATCTATGTTCATCAGTGATATTGCCCTGTAGGTTTCTTTTTTGTGTGTTATCTTGGTCTGGTTTCGGTATCAGGGTGATGGTGGCCTCATAGAATAAGTTTGGAAATGTTCCTTCCCCTGCAATTTTTTGAAAGAGTTTTAGAAGGATAGGCATTAGCTCTTCTTTATATGTTTGATAGAATTCTCCTGTGAAGCTATCTGGTCCTGGGCTTTTGTTTTTGGGGAGTTTGTTTTTTTTTTAATCACAGCTTCAATTTCAGTGCTTGTAATTGGATTGTTCATAATTTCTATTTCTTCCTGGTTCAGTCTTGGAAGATTGAACTTTTCTAAGAACCTGTCCATTTCTTCCAGGTTATCCATTTTATTACCATATAGTTGCTCATAATAGTCTCATAATCCTTTGTATTTCTGCATTGTCTGTTGTAACCTCTCCTTTTTCAATTCTAATTTTGTTGATTTGATTCTTGCCTCTTTTTTTTTTCTTGATGAGTCTGGTTAAAGGTTTGTCGATTTTGTATATCTTCTCAAAGAACCAGCTTTTAGTTTTATTTACCTTTACTATTGTATCTTTAATTTCACTTTCAATTGTCCTGCTCTAATCTTTATGATTTCTTTTCTTCTACTAATTTTGAGGGCTTTTTGTTGCTCTTCTTCTTCTTTTCCCGGTTGTTTTAGTTGTAAAGTTAGGTTCTCTATTCGAAGTTTTTCTTGTTTCTTGAGGTAGGACTGTATTGCTATAAACTTCCCTCTTAGAATTGCTTTTGCTGCATCCCACAGGTTTTGAGTTGTCATATTTTCATTGACATTTGTTTCTAGAAAATTTTTTATTTTCCTTGTGATTTCTTCACTAACCTGTTGTTTATTTAGAAACATGTTGTTTAATCTCCATGTGTTTCTGTTTCTTACACATTCTTTCTTGTAATTGATACCTGGTCTCATAGCATTGTGGTGGGAGAAGATGCTTGATACAATTTCAATTTTCTTAAATTTACTGAGGTTTGATTTGTGATCCAAGATGTGGTCTATCCTGGAGAATATTCCATGTGCACTGAAGAAGGTGTATTTTTCTGCATTTGGATGGAATGTCCTGAAGATATCAACGAGATCCAACTCATCCAATATATCATTTAAGACTTGTGCTTCCTTATTAATTTTCTGTTTTTATGATGTGTCCATTGGTGTGAGTGGGGTGTTGAAGTCTCCTACAATTATTGTGTTACTGTCAGTTTCTCCTTTTATGTCTGTTAGTGTTTGTCTTATACATGGAGAAGCTCCTCTGTTGGGTGCAGAGATATTTACAGTTGTTATGTCTTCCTCTTGGATTAATCCCTTTATCATTGTGTAGTGTCCTTCCTTATCTCTTGTAATATTCTTTATTTTAAAGTCTTATTTGTCTGATATGAGGATTGCCACTCCAGCATTCTTTTGCTTCCCATTTGCATGGAATATATTTTTCCATCCTCTCCACTTTCAGTCTATATGTGTTTTTAGGTCTGAAGTAGATTTCTTCTAGACAGCATATTTATAGGTCTTGTTTTGGTATCCATTCAGCCAGTCTGTGTATTTTGGTTGGAGCATTTAATCCATTTACATTTAAAGTAATTATTGATATGTATGTCTGTATTGCCATTTTCTTACCTGTTTGGGGTTGATTTCATAGATCTTTTTTCTTCTCTTGTATTTCTTGACTATGTAAGTTCCTTTAACATTTGTTGTAAAGCTGGTTTGGTGGTACTGAATTCTCTTAACTTTTTTCTTGATTAAAAATATTTTTATTTCTCCATCAATATTGAATGAGATCCTTGCTGGGTACAGTAATCATGGTTGCAGATTTTTCCCTTTCAGTACTTTAAATATATCCTTCATTCCCTTCTGGCCTGCAGAGTTTTTGCTGAAAGATCAGCTGTTAAGCATATGAGGTTTCCGTTGTATGTTGCTTGTTGCTTTTCTCTTGCTGCTTTTAATATTCTTCCTTTGTGTTTAGTCTTTGTTTGATTAGTATGTGTCTTGGTGGGTTTCTCCTTGGGTTTATCCTGTATGGGACTCTTTATGCCTCTTGGACTTGATTGACTATTTCCTTTTCCATGTTGGAGAAATTTTCAACTATAATCTCTTCAAAAAATTTCCTTATCCTTTCCTTTTCTCTTCTTCTTCTGGGACCCCTATAATTTGAATGTTGTTGCATTTGATATTGTCCCAGAGGTCTCTGAGACTATCCTCAGTTCTTTTCATTCTTTTTACTTTATTCTGCTCTTCAGAAATTAGTTCCACCAATTTATCTTTCAGCTCACTGATTCGTCCTTCTGCTTCAGATATTCTGCTACTGATTCCTTCTAGAGTATTTTTAATTTTAGTAATTGTGTTATTTCTGTATGTTTATTCTTTAATTCTTCTGTACCTTTCTTAATTGATTCTTGCATTTTCTCCATTTTGTTTTCAAGGTTTTTGATCATCTTTCCTATCATTATTCTGAATTCTTTTTCAGGTAGTTTGCCTATTTCCTCTTCATTTATTTGAACTTCAGTGTTTCTAGTTTGTTCCTCCACTTCTGTAGTATTTCTCTGCCTTTTCATTAGTACTTTTTTTAACTTATTGTGTTTGAGGTCTCCTTTACCCAGGCTTTAAGGTTGAATTCTTTCTTCTTTTTGTTTTCTGCCCTCCTAAGGTTGGTCCAGTGGTTTGTGTAAGCTTCATATAGGGTGAGATTTGTGCTGAGTTTTTTTGTCTGCCTGTGTTTCCTCTGATGAGCAAGGCTAAGTGAGATGATAATCCTGTCTGCTGATGACTGGGTTCATATTTTTGTTTTGTTTGTTGTTTAGATGAGGCATCCTGCACAGGGTGCTACTAGGGTTTGGGTGATGTCAGGTCTTGTATTCAAGTCTTTTCCTTTGTGTGAGTTCTCACTCTTTGATACTCCCTAGGGCTAATTCTCTGGTAGTCTGTGGTCTTGGAGTCAGTGCTCCCACTCCAAAGGCTCAGGACTTGATCTCTGGTCAAGCATGAAGATTTCACAAGTGGCTTGTTATGGCATTAGTGAGATTAAAACAAATACCCAAAAACGAGGAACCAAAGATGAACCCTATAGAAATGGCAGTGACAAAATCAGGCAAATAATAATTAAAATCATGGAATACACACACACACACACACACACACACACACATATATATATATATATATATATATATATATATACCCAACAGCAAAGTCTAAACAGTCCAACAAAAATAAAGTACAGTGGACTGGCCCAGTGAACAAAGGAAATAAAAAATTATACTTACCAGTTAAGACAAAACTAACTAAAGCACAAACTGGAAAACAAAACTAAAGCAAGGTGCCAAGTGAGGAATAAAGCAATGAAAACGCAAACAAAGGAATAAATGTAGAAAAACTAATAATAGGTTTAAAAAATTAAAAATCAAAATTAAAAAAAGAGAAAAGAAAAAAACGACAGGAAAACTCCACAGAACTGTAAAAACCCAATGTAGAGGCAGAGGTTTATAACAAGAATAAAAAATGTGACTGAGGGAAAAAAAAAAAAAAGCTCAAAGCTTAGTTAGATTTCATAGCGCCAATTATATCAATAACTACAATAAGGGTGGAGGGAGGAAAAAATTCAAAAGAATCTATAGAACAAGTCAAAACATAAGAATAATAAATGTTTTTCTTGAGTCACTGTTGTAAGTCCTTTCCCTTGCTGGGAGTCACAGTCCAGCTCACCTCCCTAGGATCCCCTCCAACACTGTGTGGATTCCTGGACCTGCTGTGGAGGCAGCTCAGATTTTAATCTGGTCCTACCCCTGTGTGTTCTTGCTTCCAATGTCCACAGCTATCAGAACTGGTGTGTTTTCTTTTGTGGGATCTCTCAATGCCCTCGTGTATATTCCACAGACACAGAGTCTGCCTAGTTGATCATGTGGATTTAATCTGCAGCTTGTAGAGCTGGTGGGAAGATTTGGGGTCTTCTTCCTTAGCCACACTGCCCTTGGGTTTAAATTGTGGTTTTCTTTCCACCTCTGTATGTGGGTCATCCACTGGAGTTTGCTCCTGAGGCTGCCCTGGAGGACTTGGGTTTGCCCCTGTAAGGGCCAGGTGTGGAGGTGGTGCAGCTGCTTGGGTCGCAGGGGTTCTGACAGCACCAAGTACTCAGGGGTGTTGGCAGCTAGGGCAGCAGGAAATATAGTGCTCGAGAAGGATATGGCAACCAGTATTGGCCAATACGCTTCAGTATTCTTGCCTGGAGACCCCCTCCTGACAGAGAAGCCTGACAGGCCACAGTCTACAGGATCACAAAGTGTTGGACACGACCGAAGTGACCCTGCACGCGTACACGCAAAAATTTTTTGCCTGTGACAGCTCTGCCCCAGTGAGAGTTGAGTGTGAAGGTGGTGCAGCTGCTTGGCTTGCGGGGACCCTGGTGGTGCCAAGTGTGCAGGGATACGAACTGCCTCCACCACAGGAGTTTTGAACCTAGCAGGGTCCTTTTTCCAGCCTTTTGTAGCTGGTGATTAGAAGGCCTCTTTGGCCAGTCTTTCTCCATAGCTCCACCCGTCTGGGCACTTAGAGGGCTCCCTTGCCTGGGGTCCTTCTTTATTGTTCAGTGCATTAGGCACATAGAGGGCACCCTCTGGCTGGGGCCCTACTCTGTAATTCAGTGCATCAGGTGCATTTGATGGGCCAGCCTCTCTATTGTTCAGCTGCCCATCTCTGCCTGTGGGGAGAGAAAGGCTATAGTAATGGGCCCACCCCTATGTGTGACTCAGCAGTATCGCCTTGCTTCCATGGCTATTCGACTTTCTTCGACAGGCTTTTCCCACCACAATCTCTTCTCCCACATCTCCTTGATCCATCTCTCCACAGTCAACAGCAGCCCTCACTCTGGGATTGCTTCACAATCCCTAAACTCCATATCCCAGCCACTTATGCCTTCCAGGGGACCTGCGTCCCTGTCCGTGGTATGTATGGTCGTGGCAAGGACTGTCTGATTCTCATTCCATTTAGGCTGCCACAGATCAGCTGTTTCACTCTCAGCCTTAAATGTTTCTCCTCTGACTCAGACAATTGCCCCTTTGTGAGGATCAGATCCCTGCTTCAGTTCCCCCACCTGCTGAGGGCAGGTCCAGTCCTACTAACACTCCTGTTTTTCCCCCTAGTTCCTTGGTCCTACTGAGTTTTGTGTGGTTCTATATATTCTTTTCCGCTGGTCAGGTAATCCTGTCCACTCTCAGCTGGTGTTCTGCATGCACTACTGTGTCTGAAGGTGTATTCTTGATGTATCCGTGAAGAGAGATGTACTCCATATCCACCTACTCCTCCAACATCTTGTTCTCCTTTGGATATTCTGTTCTTATAATGGTGCAATACTTAAGCTCATCTACTTGCCACTGAAAAAATTTTAAACATTCCAGCTCAGCCAAAATTCATGGAGAATTTATTCATTCTTGCATTCTCACTTCCTAGACTTTGTGTTAAGTGAAAATTTTATACACAAATTTTATACATAAATATTAGTCATTTACTATGAGCAGGCTCATAAGTCTTCTCTAGCTCCTAAGTTAAAGATTTCCTACAGTAAGACAAAGGAAAGGATATCCTTCTCAAGTAAAAGATAACAGTGTCAGGTTATGTGATGTTAGGTGATGTTGAGTGAGTGGTTTAGGGTTCTACCAGTTCAGTGAGAGATCCTCGTCAGGCTGCAGAAAGCTGAGAAGAGGGAATAAACAGTCTGTACACTCCTAACTATATCAGCTTAAATCTTCATCATAATTATCTGAGATGTTATAAAAACTGCCTTCAACAAGGTGCAATACTAAGCTTTACCATGCAAATTTCAGATAAACTGATGATTCTTGCCAATTACTGTATAATAAGTGGGCATCATGCATGTAACCACATGACAATCATTTAACAATAACCAAATGATAAACTGAAATGATAAACAAAGCTAGTCATTGCAAGGAGAGTCTGAGTGTGGGAAGTCAGTCAGTAATGATAGAAACCACAAAAGTTGTACGTTTAGGAAATAAATAACCTTACCCATGAAATCATTTTAAATAAGAAATGAGGGTTATGGTACCTCTTTGAGTCTCTGAAAGACCCTCAGGATCACAGATAATCAATTGAAGTGAAAGTCACTCAGTCATGTCTGACTCTGCAACCCATGGATACAAAGTCCATGGAAACTTCCTAACCCAGGGACTGAACCCAGGTCTCCCACATTGCAGGTGGATTCTTAACCAGCTGAGCCACAAGGGAAGCCCAAGCACACTGCAGTGGGTAGCCTATCCCTTCTCCAGCAGATCTTCCAGACCCAAGAATCAAACTGGGGTCTCCTGCATGGCAGGTGGATTCTTTACCAACCAAGCTATCAGGGAAACCCTACACATAACCAAAGCACTTTATTATTCCAGTGACCAAGAAGCCCTCGATCAGTAATTCCCAGCAGCAAGTCTACAACACAGGTCAAAAAAGGACAAAGTACAGTATACACAAGGAAACCCAACACCTTGAGAAGTTCTCAGAAGATCCTGCAAACAAAAGAATTTAAACCAACAGAAAATTATGAAATAATCTGAAAGGCATTTTTAAAATATAATTGACCCATGCAAAACATGGTTTTGAACTGTGTGGGTCCACTTATATTGGAACCTTTTTCAAATGTACATACTACAGTACTACATAATCCATGGTTGGTTGAATTCACAGGTTATATGTGGATTAATCCCCATAATTGTTCAAGGGCCAACTATAAATAGACATAGAATACTCAGAGATAATAAGGAAGCAATATCTTTGAAATAAATAGGAAATTATTTTCTTGTTATGAAGATAGTTGTGAAGAGAGTTCAAGCTGGATTTAGAAAAGGCAGAGGAACCAGAGATCAAATTGCCAACATCCATTGGATCATCAAAAAAGCAAGAGAATTCCAGAAAAACATCTGCTTTATTGATTATTCCAAAGCCTTTGACTGTGTAGATCACAACAAACTGTGGGAAATCCTTCAAGAGATGGGAATACCAAACCACCTGACCTGCCTCCTGAGAAATCTGTATGCAGGTCAAGAAGCAACAGTTAGAAGCAGACATGAAACAACAGACTGGTTCCAAATTGGGAAAGGAGTACGTCAAGGCTGTATATTGTCACCCTGCTTATTTAACTTATATGCAGAGTATATCATGAGAAATGCCAGGCTGGATGAAGCACAAACTGGAACCAAGATTGCTGGGAGAAAAATTAATAACCTCAGATACACAGATGACACCACCCTTATGGCAGAAAGCAAAGAAGAACTAAAGAGCCTCTTGATGAAAGCAAAAAAGGAGAGTGGAAAAGTTGGCTTAAAACTCAGCATTCAAAAAACTAAGATCATGGCATCTGGTTCCATCACTTCATGGCAAATAATGGGGAAACAATGGAAACAGTGAGAGACTTGTGCTCCAAAATCACTGCACATGGTGTCTGCAGCCATGAAATTAAAAGATGCTTACTCCTTGGAAGAAAAGCTATGACCAACCTCGACAGCATATTAAAAAGCAGAGACATTACTTTGCTGACAAAGATCTGCCTAGGCAAAGCTATGGTTTTTCCAGTAGTCATATATGGATGTGAAAGAAAGAAAGCTGAGTGCTGAAGAATTGATGCTTTTGAACTGTGGTGTTGGAGAAGACTCTTGAGAGTCCCTTGGACTGCAAGGAGATCCAACCAGTCCATACTAATGTAAATCATTCCTGAATATTCATTGGAAGGACTGATGCTGAAGCTGAAACTCTAATACTTTAGCCACCTGATGCAAAGAAGTGACTCCTTGGAAAAGACCCTGATGCTGGGAGGGATTGGGGGCAGGAGGAGAAGGGGACAATAGAGGATTGAAATGGTTGGATGGCCTCACTGATTCAATGGACATGAGTTTGAGCAAGCTCCAAGAGTTGGTGGTGGACAGGGAAGTCTGGCATGCTGCAGTCCATGGGGTCACAAAGAGTTGGACACGACTGAGCAACTGAATTGAACTATGAAGATGATGACATAGAATTGCTGAAAACTAGCCTTTGGAAATCTTGAAAAGTAAAAATTTACATTCACAAAAATTAAATGAAGAGTTAGCATATTTAAACTAGAATTTAAGAAATTACCTAGAACAGAGCAGAAGATATAAGAGTAGGAACGCCTCCAACTGGTTTCAGAACTCAAATTCCTAGACTCTCTTGAAGTTTGGACTCAGTTATATATATATATATATATATATATATATATATATATATATATATATATGTATATACTTTGCCAGGTGGCTCAGTGGTAAAGAATCCACCTACCAATGCAGGAGCCACAGGAGATATGGGTTCAATATCTAAGTAGGGAAGATCCCCTGGAGAAGGAAATGGCAACGCAATCCAGAATTCTTGCCTGGAGAATCCCATGGACAGAGGAGCCTGGCGGGTTATAGTCCATGGGAAAACAAAGCATCGGACATGACTGAGCACACATACACGCATGCAAGCCAAGAAAGGGAGTAGTCTGTTTATGCATCTTCCACTTGTTCTGGAATGAGTAGTAAGAGGACAACTGGTATTTGAGTGGTGAGAGTCAAAACAAGAGTGGTTTTCAAGCAGTTTCAAGTTGGTCATCGTGGTGCAGAGGGTCCCTGGCAGGCCACCAAGGGCTGCTTTTACCTCCATGTACACTGGAAAGCAGAGAAACGGCACTTTGCTCATTAGGCAAACTCTCTGATGTAGTTTTGGAAATTTTTTTTTTCTGCTTAAGACTGAGAACCATGATTACAAATGGTGAGCCAAAATACTGGAAAACTTCATTCATATCTAAATATTAATAAATGTTGTCAGCAAATCATAATAATATTAGTTTTATGTTTAAAACAGAATCAAATTAAATATCCTAAAAATCTACGCATCTAATTAGCTTAGCAGAATACCACTAAGTTGTTGAGTCTCAAGGTCAAGCCAACAATATTTAACCTGGAACAAAGGCCCTCAAAGACTTTTGAATGAATTTATTCTGCAGGAAGTTCCTTACTTAGGGACAAACTAGATCCTAAAAAGCATTTTAGATCAGATGTACAGAATATATATAATATATAGGACACACATGCATGTATGCTAATTTGCTTTGGACGTGTCCAACTCTTTGTGGCCCTATCTACTGTAGTCCACCAGTGTCCTCTGTCCATAGGATTCTCCAGGTAAGAAGACTAGAATGGGTTGCCATGCCCTCCTCCAGGGGATCTTCCCTACCCAGGGATCAAATACACATTTCTGAAGTTTCCTACATTGGCAGGCAGGTTCTATACCACTAGTACCACCTGGGAAGTCCTATGTAGGATATATATATATATACACATATATATGTGCTAAAAACCATTTTAGGAGAGCAGTTAGTTTCCTATGTTTAACACACAGATGTCTAATATAGTACATATGAAGAATAATATTACCAAGAGTAGAAAAAAACTAGCTGAGAAAAAACTCAGGATATGTGGTACATGATCAAGAAATATATTGAGAAAATGGTCTGAATCATTAGGCCAAAGCAAAATATATCTCTTAAATAAGAATACGTAAACCTTTAGAAGAGAGAAAAATGTAGCTTTATTTTTTCTGATAATTATAAAACATCACTGTAAATCTGAAATAGTTGACTAAAAGTATATTTTTTAAAGTAAAATTCCAATTCACAGAAATAACTCCTATAAAACAGAAATAGCTTCTGATTTATAAATGTCAATAATTTTTCTATGTATACATAAAGATATACATTAAAGAACTAGATCATAGCATTCATGCCACATTTAATTGTTACTAAACTCTTCCAACTATTGATGGTGAACAAAGACATGTGTGTGCGTTCTGCTGCTGCTGCTAAGTTGCTTCAGTCATGTCCGACTCTGTGTGACCCCATAGACGGCAGCCCACCAGGCTCCCCCTTCCCTGGGATTCTCCAGGAAAGAACACTGGAGTGGGTTGCCATTTCCTTCTCCAATGCATGAAAGTGAAAGTGAAGTCACTCAGTCGTGTCTGACTCTTCTTCCTAAAAAGTGAAATTTAATACAAAATGGAAAACGAAGAATAAGGAAACCAGGAGAGACGCAAACAATAAAAGTGCATAATTATATACAGAAAATATGGAAAAAGAAGCCATTTGGATCAGTTAACATAACTGAATAGTTTGACTTTTCCTTTCAAAATATAGAGACTTTCAATTTGCTTCAAATGAAGAAAATTCAGCTATTTACCCCGATAAGAAGCATTCCTAAAGTGAAGTGTCAAAAAAGGATAAGTGAAGTTAAATCAAAAAAGTATTTAATTGGAAATAATATTTTAATGATAAATGATATATCCAATAAGGCAAAACAATCATAAGCCTTTGCACCCCGAGAAAAGGAATGCTTCTAGAATTACAAAGAGAAATTGAGAAAATGATTACTGAGTATATTTCAACAACTCCTTCAGAATTTAAGAAACATCAATAACAAAAAATAAGCTACAACATACAAAATCCAAATACACCATAACAGAGCTTAAATTAATAGATATAATAAATGTTACAACTAAAACACAGAATACATATATATCCCCAGAACATGAGCTGATAAATTCAGGAAAAGCATAGATGAGAAAACCAACGGACAGGAAGACACAATTGGAACTAATATAGGAGGCAATACTCTATAATATGTAATGAGGGACATGCATATCAATAAAATGAAGAAAAACGAAGTAATTTTTGAAGCTTAAAAGGATCAGAGAGGAACTTAAGGTTTCCAGCTCCTTGTAACAAAGCAGCTCCATCCTAACGACAAATGAAAAGCTGAACAGATTGAACTGCTGCCCCAACCCTGGAGAGAGAGCGCGCCAGAGAGAGGCAGTCAGGGCTTACCAGAGAGCAGACTCGCGAGGGAAAACCCCTCGGGAACCTGTAGCAGGAAACCTGAGATGTGACTGGTGAGCTGCTGGAGACTCGGAGGAGACAACTCTCAGAGTTAAGAACTCGGAGGAACCGAGTCATAACGGGGCCTGCAAAGTATAACAGGATTTACCTCTCCTAGTAAAATCAGAGGAAAAAATTCCTTTGGGCTTCCAGGAGAGGGAGGAGGAAAGGTGCTATTTTGAAATACTCCAGAGCAGTGTTTTTTTTTTTTTTTGTTTTGTTTTTTAACAAGGCCTGTTTTAGGGGGAACTAATTAACAAGAGCCTAGCCTGCTGGAGCATTATCAGAGCCTAAATGATCCAGGAAAATACACAACTGGAGTGTATCCGGCCAATCTGTCCCACCTGAGGGGAGAAGAAAAAAAAAGCAGGACTCATGAAGGTCACAGTCCAGAGGCAAAGGCTCAGCTGAGGGAGGTATGGATGCTGAACAAACTGCACATCTATATCCAACACAGCATGTACATTTTCTGGGGGCTGTACTGTTTCTTCTACAGACGCTATGCCAAGGATGTTGTTGAACCACTGTGATTCCACTTATGTGGCAAGGCAGAGGGAGAAAAAAGGAATCATTTAACGGGTAGAGAGTTTCAGTTTTGCAAGATGAAAAAGTTCTGGAAATCTGTGTCACAATGATATGAATATACTTAACAGTACTGAACTGTGACAACTAAGAATGGTCACAATGGTAAATCTTATGTGATTTTAGCATAAGAAAGAAACTTAGTTTTGGATAATGTTCGGTCCCATCACTTCATGGGAAATAGATGGGGAAACAGTGGAAACAGTGTCAGACTTTATTTTTTGGGGCTCCAAAATCACTGCAGATGGTGACTGCAGCCATGAAATTAAAAGACGTTTACTCCTTGGAAGGAAAGTTATGACCAACCTAGATAGTGTATTCAAAAGCAGAGATATTACTTTGCCAACAAAGGTCCATCTAGTCAAGGTTATGGTTTTTCCTGTAGTCATGTATGGATGTGAGATTTGGACTGTGAAGAAGGCTGAGCGCCAAAGAATTAATGCTTTTGAACTGTGGTGTTGGAGAAGACTCTTGAGAGTCCCTTGGACTGCAAGGAGATCCAACCAGTCCATTCTGAAGGAGATCAGCCCTGGGATTTCTTTGGAGGGAATGATGCTGAAGCTGAAACTCCAGTACTTTGGCCATCTCATGAGAAGAGTTGACTCATTGGAAAAGACTCTGATGCTCGGAGGGATTGGGGGCAGGAGGAGAAGGGGACGACAGAGGATGAGATGGCTGGATGGCATCACTGACTCGATGGACGTGGGTCTGGGTGAACTCCGGGAGCTGGTGATGGACAGGGAGGCCTGGCGTGCTGCGATTCATGGGGTCGTGAAGAGTCGGACACGACTGAGCAACTAAACTGAACTGAACCTGATTACCATTCGCAGACTATTCAAAAGTGCAACAGAGGCCAAATCCAGTGTGAGTACACTCTTGGCAATTAATTTGGCCTGATCAAGCCTTATATGTCTACCTCCTTGGTATAACACTTCCACACACATTGCCCAGGCTTTTTCTAATAAAATCAATGATGTCTTTAAATTTTTTTCCTCCTAATTTTGTTTTCTCCTAAAAAAAGATCTTATACCCTCTATTCCAGTCTAGGCTATCTTGGAATCCAACTCTTAGACTCTCTCGTCCTGGAGGCAATGAGCAGATGAAGGTGGGCCAGGGAGAGAGCAGCCATCACCTTGAGAGAATACTGTGCCAGAGAGAGTGGTTGGGAACTTTTTATGTTGAGGAAGTCTGGTTCCCTTAGGTGGCAGAGATGCCCCATCTCTGCCAAAAATGAATTTGAAGGTTCTGGGAGAATACAAAGGTTCCAAGTTCTCAGCCTTACCCATGTCTGCTAAAAAGTTCCCATATCTGGGATCTGTTCCTTCCCCATTCATGCCTTTACTTCACCTTTTAAAACATAGCATTCAATGGTCACTACCATTTTGTCATCCTGATTGTCAGATAGACCCTAAGTGTGATCCTGAGCCATATCTTCCCTGCACCTACAGCAAATGCCAAATAACTTCAGAACTGCAAGGAGACCTGAAAATCTCCACATTTCTTCTCAAATGTGTATTCATAACTTTCAATATCTCTATTTACCCTACTTACATCTCTAGAGACCTAAAAAGGATCCAGTTGACTCCTCAATCTTTATCATTACTACTGTTGCCATAGAAGCTGAGAGCTACAGCCACTTGATCTCCTAATTCCTCCTACTTAATATGTGATATTATTCTGTTGCATCAGCATCACCTGGGAGCTTGTTACAAATGCAGCCTCTTAGACATCATCACAGATCTATTGTATCAGCAACAGATTTTAACAGGAAATTGCAGTGGTTTGTATGTATATTAAAGTTTCAGAATTACTGTCCTAATTTCATGCCTTCCTCAGGCACTACTGCTGATGGCTGTTTGAGTAAGTCTGACTCCACTGCATGTCGAAGATTTATTTGTTGCACGTTTCCCTCACCAGAAAGTTCTCTCTGCAATTTTCAATTTTATGGGCAACCCAATCTCGGATACCATTTTGACAGTTTATTTTCTGGGACCACTTCTGGTACCAACTACTTTATTAATCAGGCTCCTTCAGAAAACAGTTAACACAAAATTTATAAGTTAAGAATTGTTATAAAAGGACTAATCACAAAATATGGATAATAACTGAACAATATATTATGAAGTCATCAAAGCACACACACATGCACATACCAGAGAGTTTCTTTCTATATGAATTTAGCCCTGTTTAAATAACATTACTCTTTAAATGTCATGTAATTTTTATATATCTGTTTATTTCCTTTATCTATGTTCCTGCTTTGTTTCTGAAATTGAAGTAAGGAAAATGCACAAAATGAAGACAAAGTAAATTCACAGGAGAAAACGGACTGGATAAACAAAGACATAACACAAAGTCAAAAATGAGAAAAACGAGACCAGTAGGAAAAAACTGTATCCCATATACTTAGAACCAATAATGGCTATAAACTTCTAGCAATGAACAAAGAAATGTGCACAAGGCTAAATATTCAGGAGTAACAGCTTCTCCTACTTGAACACCAGAAATAAATATCTTTTATTCAAAGAGAGAACACTATGTAACATAATAGTCATGGCTCTTACTAATGACTTTATAAAAATTGCAAGTATCTCAAATTTGTAGATTGAAAGGTTAAATCAATATTGAAACTTTAAAGGCACTGTCTAGCACGTAAATCCTTTTTCCCAGTGTCAAATACTTAGCAAGTCAAAAAACAAACAACAAAAAAGGTATCTACAGATCCATAATCCCTTGCCTTAAATTTTTAGAAGAATATGTGTTTTGCATATAATTTAAATGTTTCCCAATTTTAGAAGTCCAGTACAGGGGACAAAGAATATATGAGAAGACATTCCCAGTAGGTATTCAAAGCAACAGCCCATAATCTAACACATCAATACATCAGTGAAATACATGAATATTCAAATGAAATGAGATAAATGTAGGCCTATAAATATCCTCATTTCAGTCCAAGGTAACTTTTACCACTAAACTTCATAGAACTTAGATTTTTGTTTCTGAAATTTTGGATTTTAGATTTGTAGTTAAGAGGTTATGGCGCCACATCAATATCTTTATTAACCAAAAATAGATTATAGTTGCTGTTTAGTCACTAAGTCATGTCCAATTCTTTTATGACCCCATGGACTGTAGCCAGCCAGGTTCCTCTCTCTGGGATTTCCCAGGCAAGAATACTGGAGTGGGTTGCCATTTCCTTCTCCAAGGTGTCTTCCCCACCCAGGAATCAAACCCACATCTCCTGCAATTGGCAAGTATATTTTTTACCACTGAGCCACTTGAGAAGCCCCGTATTATATTTACTTATATATTATTTGAGGACAGCAATATGAACAAAAAAATTCCAAGTGTTTAGAATGTTTCCAAGAAATAATATCCCCACACTGTGGAAATTAGTCAGTCATCAATATAGTAACCAACAGAGAAAGCCTCCCTAGGTGACATGTCAAAACTCAAGATCTGGAAGAGTTAACTACAGGAAATGTTTATTGACAGTATCCTGTCCCTGTGGATTGTGTGAAGGTGTGGAAGGGGATTAATTCTCTTTTCTATTTCTGGATCTCCAAACACAGAAGAGATAATCTGAACCTGATGCAGTGACTACTATATATCATCTAACAACCTTGTACTCTGAGCTACAAGCATTGACAAGATGAAGTATCTGAACTGAATCCCATAGAGAAGGATTGAGTATTTCTATATGCAGAGGGAATAACAAAAAAACCATTTTATTTTGTATCAGATGAGAAAAGCAAATGTCTCCCAAATCATTACTGGAGTGAGTGCCTCCTTCATTTCTCTCTTCTTCTGTTGCACCAGTGTTAGGAAACCCAAGTTCCAAAATGCTGTCCCTTATATGAAGGAAGGCCATTTCACTTCACAATGAACTTTTAATAAGAGAAAAATAACATATTACCATACATGTCTGGTAGGATTTGAGAGTTTCTATGGACAAGTGACTGCTATATATATATATATATATATATATTATTCTCTTTATAGCCAAAAGAAAACTTCATGGTGGTTAAGCCACTGAGATTTTAGGTCAATCTATTTGTGTTAATTATTATACAAGCAAGATAAGGAAATAAGGAAAAATCTGAGCTGCTAAGTATTTCCTTTAGGAAGACAGTAATATAATAGTAAGGGACATTTATATCCCATTTACATCAATGGACAGATCATCCAGATAGAAAACCAATAAGGAACCAAGGGCTTTAAACAACATATTAGACCAAAAGGACTTACCAGATTAAGTAGAACATTCATCTAACAGCAGAAGAATACACACTCTTTTCAAGTGCCCATGGAACATTCTCTAGCATAGATCAAATGCTGGTCACAAAACAAGCCCAATAAATTTAAAGTGAATTAAAATCATAACAGCATCTCTAGCCAACCAAAAACAGGATGAGACTAGAAATCAACTACAAGGGAAAAAAATGCAAAAGCTACAAACACATCAAGGCTTTAAAAAAAAAAAAAAAAAAAACACTACTAAATAGTCAATGGATCACTGAAGAAATCAAAGGGAAAAATTTTAAAAATACCTGGAGATGAACAAAAGTGGAAACACAATGATCCAAAATATATGGGGCACAACAAAAGCAGTTCTAAGTGGGAGGTTTAAAGCTATACAAGCCTACATCAGGAGACAAGAAAAATCACAAATAAACAACCTAATCTTACATCTAAAAGAATTAGCAAAAGAAAAACAAATAAAACCCAAAGTCAATAGAAGGAAAAAAAAATCAAAAATATCAGAGAAGAAATAAATGAAATAGAGACCAAAAACAAACACAAAGGATCAATTATACTAACATGCAAAAATTCTCAACAGAATATTAGCAAATCAAATTCAACAACGAATTAATAGGATCATACACTATGATTAAGTGGTATTTATCTCATGGATGCAAGGATAATTCACGATTCAATCAATGTGATACACCACATTAAAAAAAAAAACTGGAGGATAAAAATCATATGATCATCTCCTTAGATGTAGAAAAAGACTGACAAAATTCAACATCCATTTATGACAAAAATTCTCAACAAAGTGGGCATAGAGGAAACATACTTCAACATAACAAAGGCCATAAATGAAAAGCCCAAAACTAACATCATACTCAATGGTAAAAACTTGAAAGCTTTTCTTCTAAGTTAGTTCAGTTACTCAGTCGTGTCCGACTCTTTGCGACCCCATGGACTGCAGCATGCCAGGCCTCCCTGTCTATCATCAACACCCAGAGCTTATACAAATTCATGTTGATTGAGTCAGTGATGCCATCCAACCATCTCATCCTCTGTCATCACCTTCTCCTCCCACCCTCAATCTTTCCCAGCATCAGGGTCTTTTCAAATGAGTCACCTCTTCACATCAGGTGGCCAAAGTATTGGAGTTTCAGCTTCAGCATCAGTTCTTCCTATAGGATGGACTGGGTGGATCTCCTTGCTGTCCAAGCGACTCTCAAGAGTCTTCTACAACACCACACTTCAAAAGCATAAATTTTTTGACATTCAGCTTTCTTTATGGTGAAACTCACATCCATGCATGGCTACAGGAAAAAACATAGCTTTGATTAGATAGACCTTTGTCAGCAGAGTAATGTCTCTGCTTTTTAATATGCTGTTTAGGTTGATAATAACTTTTCTTCCAAGGAGCAAGCATCTTTTAATTTTATGGATACAGTCACCATCTGCAGTGATTTTGGAGCCCCCCCCCAAAAAAAAATATCTGTCACTGTTTCCATTGTTTCCCCATCTATTTGCCATGAAGTGATGGAACTGGATGCCATGATCTTAGTATTCTGAATGTTGAGTTTTAAGCCAACTTTTTAATTCTCCTCTTTCACTTCCATCAAGAGGCTCTTTAGTTCTTCTTCACTTTCTGCCATAAGAGTGGTGTTATCTGCATATCTGTTATTGATATTTCTCCTAGCAATCTTGATTCCAGCTTGTGCTTCATCCAGCCCGGCTTTTCATATGATGTACTCTGTATATAAGTTAAATAAGCAGGGTGACAATATACAGCCTTGATGTACTCCTTTCCTGATTTGGAACCAGTCTATTGTTCCATGTCCATTTCTAACTGTTGCTTCTTGACATGCATAAAAATTTCTTAGGAGACAGGTCAGGTGGTCTGATCTCTGGAAGAATTTTCCAGAGTTTGTTGTGATCCACACAGTCAAAGGCTTTAGCGTAGTCAATAGCACAGAAGTAGATGTTTTTCTGGAACTCTCTTGCTTTTACAATGAGCCAACAGATGTTGGCAACTTGATCTCTGGTTCTTCTGCCTTTTCTAAAACCAGCTTGAACATCTGGACGTTCAGGTTCATGTACTGTTGAAGCCTGGCTTGAAGAATTTTGAGCATTACTTTGCTAGTGTGTGAGATGAGTGTAATTGTGCGGTAGTCTGAACATTCTTTGGCATTGCCTTTCTTTGGGATTGGAATGAAAACTGACCTTTTCCAGTCCTGTGGCCACTGCTGAGTTTTCCAGATTTGCTGGCATATTGAATGCAGCACTTTAACAGCATTATTTTTTAGGGTTTGAAATAGCTCAACTGGAATTCCATCACCTCCACTAGTTTTGTTTGTATTGATGCTTCCTAAGGCCCAGCTGACTTTCCATTCCAGGATGTCTGGCTCTAGGTGAGTGATCACACCATTGTAATTATCTGGGTCATGAAAACCTTTTTTGTATAGTTCTTCTGTATATTGTTGCCACATCTTTTTAATATCTTCTGCTTCAGTTAAGTCCATACCATTTCTGTGCTTTATTATGCCCATCATTGCATGAAATGTTCCCTTGGTATCTCTAATTTTCTTGAAGAGATCTCTAGTCTTTCACATTTTACTCTTTTCCCCTATTTCTTCACAATGATCACCGAGGAAGCCTTTCTTATATCTCCTTGCTATTCTTTGGAACTCTGCATTCAAATGGGTATATCTTGCCTTGTCTCCTATCTTTAGCTTCTCTTCTTTTCTCAGCTATTTGGAAGGCCTCCTCAGACAACCATTTTGCCTTTTTGCCTTTCTTTTTCTTGGGGATGGTCTTGATCACCGCCTCTTGTACAATATCACAAACCTATGCCCATAGTTCTTCAGACACTCTATCAGATCTAATACCTTGAATCTGTTTGTCACTTCCACTGTATAGTCTCAAGGGATTTAATTTAGGTCATACCTGAATGGTCTAGTCATTTTCCCTACTTTCTTCAAATCAAGTCTAATTTGGCAATAAGGAGTTCATGTTCTGACCCACAGTCAGCTCTCAGTCTGGTTTTTGCTGACTGTATAGAGCTCCTCCATATATGGCTGCATAGAATATACTCAATCTGATTGCGGTATTGACCATCTGGTGATGTCCATGTGTAGTCTTCTCTTGTGTTGTTGGAAGAGGGTATTTGCTATGACCAGTGTGCTCTCTTGGCAAAACCCTGTTAGCCTTTGACCTGCTTCATTTTGTACTCCAACGCCAAATTTGCCTGTTACTCCTGGTATCTCCTGACTTCCTACTTTTGCATTCCAGTTCCGTATAATGAAAAGGACACCTTTCTTGAGTGTTAGTTCTAGAACGTCATGTAGGTCTTCATAGAACCATTCAACTTCAGCTTCTTCAGCATTCCTGGTTGGGGCATAGACTTGGATTACTGTGATGTTGAATGGTTTGCCTTGGAAATGAACAGAGATCATTCTGTCGTTTTTGAGATTGCATCCAGGTACTGCATTTCAGACTCTTTTATTGACTATGAGGGTTACTCCATTTCTTCTAAGGGATTCTTGCCCACAGTAGTAGATGTAATGGTCATCTGAGTTAAATTCACCCATTCCGGTCCATTTTAGTTCACTGATTCCTAAAATGTCAATGATCACCCTTGCCATCTCCTGTTTGACAACTTCCAATTTACATTTATTCATGGACCTAACATATTGTTCTTTACACATTGGACTTTACTTCCATCACCAGTCACATCTACAAGTGGGTGCTGTTTTTGCTTTGGCTCTCTCTTCATTCTTTCCTGAGTTAGTTCTTCTCTGATCTCCAGTAGCATACTGGGCACCTACTGACCCGGGGAGTTCATCTTTCAGTGTCCTATCTTTTTGCCTTTTCATACTGTTCATGGGGTTCTCAAGGCAAGAATACTGAAGTGGTTTGCCATTCCCTTCTCCAGTGGACCAGGTTTTGTCAGAACTCTCCACCATGACCAGTCCATTTTGGGTGGCCCTACACAGCATGGCTCATAGTTTCATTGAGTTAGATAAGGCTGTGATCCATGTGATCAGATTTTTTAGTTTTCTTCTGTGATTGCAGCTTTCATTCTCCCTGCCTTCTTCTGGAGAAGGATAGGAGGCTTGTGGAAGCTTCCTGATGGGAGAGGCTGACTGAGGGGGAAACTGGGTGTTATTCTGATGGTGGGGCTATGCTCAGTAAATCTTTAATCCAATTTTCTATTGACAGGCAGGGCTGTGTTCTTTCCCTGTTGTTTGACCTGAGGCCAACCTCTGGTGGAGGTAATGAAGATAATGGTAACCTCTTCAAAAGGTCCCTTGTTCCCACTGCCGCACTCAGTGCCCCCAACCCTGCAGCAAGCCACTGCCAACTCACACTTCCACCTGAGACTCCTGATACTCACAGGCAAGTCTGGTTTAGTCTCTTGTGGGGTCACTGATCTTTCTCCTGGGTCCTGGTATGCACAAGGTTTTCTTTGTGCCCTCCAAGAGTCTGTTTCCCCAGTTTTGTGTAAGTTCTGGTGGCTCTACGGTAGGGTTAATTGTGACCTCCTCCAAGAGGGCTTATACCGTACCCAGGTCTGCTGCACCCAGAGCCTCTCCCCCTGTGGAAGGCCACTGCTGACCCATACCTCCACAGGGGACACTCAAACACTCAACGGCAGGTCTGGCTCAGTCTCTGTGGGGTCTCCTGTTGTGCACAAGGTTTTGTTTGAGCTGAGTGTCTCTGGCAGGTAGGGAGTTTGATTCTAAACATGATTTTGCCCCTCCTACCATCTTGCTGGGGCTTCTACTTTGCCCTTGGATGTGGGGTATCTTCTTTTGGTCAGATCCAACATTCTCCTGTTGATGGTTGTTGAGCAGCAAGCTGTAAATTTGGAGAAGTCCATCTACTCTGCCATCTCGTTGTGGTTCCTCTAAGTACGGGAACAAAACAAAGATGCTAGGCATATATCACTTGACATCTGACATTATTGTTTTTCTTATTTTTTGAACTAAGTATAAATGGAATCATGGAATATACATTATTATGTGAGTGGTTACTTTTGAGAAATTTATCAATGTAATGTATATCTTCAGTTTCATTCACTTTAATTGCTGACTATTATCCATCAGTTCAGTTCAGTTGCTCAGTCATGTCTGCCTTCCCCATACTCACCAACTCCCAGAGCTTGCTCAAACTTATGTCCATCGAGTCAGTCATACCATCCAACCATCTCATCCTCAGTTGCCCCCTTCTCCTCCTGCCTTCAATCTTTCCCAACATCAGGGTCTTTTCCAATGAGTCAGTTCTTCACATCAGGTGGCCAAAGTATTGCAGCTTCAGCTTTAGTTTTATCATTTTTATTATTATTTCACTCTTTGTTTTACTATTGATGTATACTAGGTATGTTATCAGTTTGAGACTATTACAATGCTACTATGAATATTATGCATACATCTCCTTTTATATACATGTGTATTCATTTCCCTTCGGTATATATACCCGAGAGTCAATTGTCAATTGTATGGTATGCACATTTGGTATATAACATCAAGTTGTTTTCCAAAGAGGAAAATCCAATTTATGCATAGACCAGTAACATTGCCAATACAGAGTATTATTTGCCTTTTAAATTTTAACACTTAAGAAAATCCATAGAAGTGGAATATATTGTCTGTAACACCTTATATCAAGAAACTTTGCAAAATTCACTTATTAATTCTAGTAATTTACCTGTATTATTTTTGAATTGTTATATACACAAGCATACCATGACTTTAGGGCTACCGTTTGGAGAAGAAAAGAAGTATCAGTCCCAGGAATGGTCAAGGCAGAAGTCCAAATATTTATCCCTACTGTCCACCAGGGAGCAAATAAGAGAAAAATGATCCCTTCCTGGGAATAGCTCACTCCGTGGCCAAAGTCTTTTACTAAGGGATGTAGACCAAGAGGAGGTGAGAATAGTTAGAAAAACTTTTGAAACAAATTTTGAAAGGTCTTTCCAAGACAATAAAACAAGATGCTTGTGTATGGTAGGGAGTATGGAAGACCTATCAGATATTTTGACTATTGGCCCAATGTTGAGTGGCTTCTGCAATAAAAGCATACCACTGTCAAGATGTAAATGGTATAGATTTGTTTCATAGGCCACAATGGCTTGAATGGCAATCTGAAAAAGTGTCAACAGTAGTGAAAAATGAACAATAGTCCAAGAGTGGTCAAAGGTGTGATATAGCCAGTCTGTTAGTAATGCTCATGTTCAAGATCCCATTAACCTTCCTCCCTAAAAAACAAATGAGTCAACTTTGAGCAGATTCTTTAAAGGAAATAAAATAAATGTCAACCTAGAATTCTATAACCAGCAAAGATACCTTTTAAGCTTGTTGACAGAAGCAGAAGATATTAAGAAGAGGTGGCAAGTATACGCAGAAGAACTGTACAAAAAAGATATTCATGACCCAGATAATCACAGTGGTGTGATCACTCCCACTTACCTACAGCCAGACATCCTGGAATGTGAAGTCAGGTGGGCCTTAGGAAGCATCACTATGAACAAAGCTAATGAAGGTGATGGAATTCCAGTTGAGCTATTTCAAATTCTAAAAGATGATGCTGTGTAAGTGCTGCACTCAATATGTCACCAAGTTTGGAAAATCCAGCAGTGGCCACAGGACTGGAAAAGGTCAGTTTTCATTCAAATCCCAAAGAAAGGTAATGCCAAAGAATGCTCAAACTACCACACAATTGCACTCATCTCACACGCTAGTAAAGAAATGCTCAAAATTCTCCAAGCCAGGCTTCAGCAATGTGTGAACCGTAAACTTCCAGATGTTCAAGCTGGTTTTAGAAAAGGCAGAGGAACCAGAGATCAAATTGAACCAGAGATCAATTTCGATGATCCGTTGGATCATGGAAAAAGCAAGAGAGTTCCAGAAAAACATCTATTTCTGATTTATTGACTATGCCAAAGCCTTTGACTGTGTGGATCACAATAAACAGTGGAAAACTCTGAAAGAGATGGGAATACCAGACCACCTGACCTGCCTCTTGAGAAACCTGTATACAAGTTCGGAAGCAACAGTTAAGACTGGACATGGAACAACAGACTGGTTCCAAATAGAAAAAGGAGTACGTCAAGGCTGTATATTGTCACCCTGCTTATTTAACTTATATGCAGAGTACATCATGAGAAACGCTGGGCTGGATGAAGCACATGCTGGAATCAAGATTGCCGGGAGAAATATCAATCACCTCAGATATGCAGATTTCACCACCCTTATGGCAGAAAGTGAAGAAGAACTAAAGAGCCTCTAGATGAAAGTGAAAGAGGAGAGTGAAAAACTTGGCCTAAAGCTCAACATTCAGAAAACTAAGATCATGGCATCCAGTCCCATCACTTCATGGCAAATAGATGGGGAAACAGTGGCTGACTGTTTTTTTCTGGGCTCCAAAATCACTGTGGATGGTGATTGCAGCCATGAAAATAAAAGATGCTTGCTCCTTGGAAGGAAAGTTATGACCAACCTAGATAGCATATTAAAAAGCAGAGACATTACTTTGCCAACAAAGGTCCATCTAGTCAAGGCTATGGTTTTGCCAGTGGTCATGTATGGATGTGAGAGTTGGACTATAAAGAAAGCTGAGCACTGAAGAATTGATGCTTTTGAACTGTGGTGTTGGAGAAGACTCTTGAGAGTCAGTCCTGGGTGTTCATTGGAGGGACTGATGTTGAAGATGAAACTCCAATACTTTGGCCAACTGATGCGGAGAGTTGACTCATTTGAAAAGACCCTGATGCCGGGAAAGATTGAGGGCAGGAGGAGAAGGGTACGACAGAGGATGAGATGGTTGGATGGCATCACCAACTCAATGGACATGGGTTTGGGTGGACTCTGGGAGTTGGTGATGGACAGGGAGGCCTGGTATACTGCGGTTCATGGGGTTGCAAAGAGTCAAATATGACTGAGCGACTGAACTGAACTGTACTGAACTGAAGGTTGCTCATGATGATGTTGATGATGACATGAAAACTCTTTTGAAAGGAAATTCTTAAAGATATACTTCAAACAAAAGGAAAGTATGCCTGAAAAGAAAGTTTGGAATTCAAAAAGAAAAAGAGGAGAGAAGCACAAATATTATTGGATATTCAGGGGAAGATAATAACTACATACTTTACAGACATTAAAATATTATTTTTATAAATAAGTATAAATAAAGAAATATATTATCTTTATTAAAGATAATAAAAGAATATTATGAGCACCTTTATAGTAACAGGTACAATTTAAATAGATAAATTCCTAGACAATTTAAACAAACTAAGTAAAGATCAGAGAAATTCTTTCATTGCCTTATAATATTGATATTGATTAAAGAAATTGAGTCAATTATTGAAAATCTTCCCCCAAAGACATCTCCAAACCTTAGATGAACTCTAGAATCAATGAATTCTACAGACATTCAAGGGAAAACTAACTCTTGCTTTAATTATAGGGGATTCTATGAAATAGTTGGTGAATACCCTACAAAATTATTAATGTCACAAATACAAAGAAAATCTTGAGAAACTCTTCTAGAGTAACAATACAAAAGGGAAAGAACAACTAAATGCAATTTAGGACACTGGAGTAAATCCTTAACAAGAGAGAAAATATATATATATGTATATATATATATTATAAAGGACAATATTGGGGTAATTGGCTAAATTTTATTATGAACTAGTCAGACAATATTTTAAATATGTTAATTTTCCTAATTTTTCTGACTATACTCAAGTGATATAACAAAGCAGTCTTCTCAGTTAGCTCAATGGTTAAGAGTGGTTAAAAATCTGACTGCCAATGCAGGAGACATGAGTTCAATCCCTGAGTTGGAATGATCCCCTGGAGGAGGAAATGGCAACCTGTTCCAGTATTCTTGCCTGGAAAATTCCATGGACAGAGGAGCCTGGTGGGTTACAGTCCAGGGGGATCACAAAGAGTTGGACACAACTGAATGACTAAGTACACAGGCATGATATAACAAAATGATCTTCTTATGTAACATGCGGTGCAATTTTTAGGAATGAAAGTTCATGATATATGCAACCTATTCTCAAGTACTTTAGAAAAAAATAGAGAATGATTATGCTACTGTGGCAATATTTTAACAATGAGTGAAAGTAAACCTAGGTGAAGAGTATATAAGATTTTTTTTTGTTCTATCATCATAATTTTTATGGAAGCCTAGATTTATTTCAAAATAAAATGCTTTTAATAAAGAATTCCAATTTTGTCATCTGAACGACAAACAGGAGTTAACACTCTCCCAGTGTTAGTTAGCATCAATCCATATCTTAATGTGCATAATAACTTCAGTCTCAAAATGTGTGGTCAGTGTGCTCCATTGTTTCAGTCATGTCCAACTCTTTGTGACCCTAAGCCCTGGGGGTCTGTGACCCACAGCCCACCAGCCTCCTCTGTCCATGGATTCTCCAGGCAAGAATACGGAAGTGGGTTGCCATGCCCTTCTCCAGGGGATCTTCCCAACCCAGGGATCGAACCTGTGTCTGTTGTGTCTCCTGCATTGCAGGCAGGTTCTTTACCCATTGAGCCACCTGGGAAGCCCATAGTCGCAAAACAGCAGGAACAAAAAGGAAAATTAAAGGCCAATGTATGAATGTGAAGGGACAAATTTCTAATCAAAATATATAACAAATTGAATGCAGAAACATAGAAATGGATAGTGCATCATGAATAAATTTCACATATCCCATGAATCAGGGGTTAATATTTGAAAATCAATTAATGTAATCCACCATACAAACACAGAGATAGAAAAAAATCAAATGATGATATCATTAAATGACAAAAGAGATAAGGTTAAATATTGTTTTATGAAATAAATTCTAGCTAGCTAAGAATAAAGTACAATTTTCTTAAATCTACAACAATCAATATAGTTAATAATAAAGCATCAAAAGCTTTCTTTTGAGATTAGGAACAAAATCTGGATGCCTCTATCACCACTTCTGTATAATAGGCAAGTAATGTTGGCCTACATATGACTACCACAGACCACCACATAACAAGAGAAATACAGGTTTAAGAATTTGCAAGAAAGACAACACTGTCATTTGCAAATAATATGACTATGCATTTTTAAATCTTCAGAATAATCTGTATTATTATTATTATTATTAGGATTACTAACAGTTTACCAAGTTGTAACATAAAAAATTAATATATATCAATTTGCATTTCTATACCAGCAACAAGCAATTAGAAAATAAGGTTAAAATATAACATTTTCCACTACATTAAAACATATGTAGTATACAGAAAGTATAATATAAAGAATGAATCCTACTGTAAACTATGGAATTCTGGTAATAATGATCTGTCAATGTAGGTTCATCAATTATAAATCTCACTCTGTTGGGGGATGTTGATAATGGGGAAAGTGTTTAGTCAGGAGACAGATAGAAAATTCCTGTACCCTCTGCTCAATTTTCTTGTGAATCTAAAACTGCTCTAAAAATTAAAGTCTATTAATTTTTAAGGGCAGTATTTAAAAATAAATCTAGTAAGAGAAATACAAAACCTCTACAGAGAAAGTTTATTGAGGAATATTAGAAGAGCCCAAATAAGTGGAGATATACCATAAACATAGGTTGGCAGACTTAATATAAAGTTGTTAAATCCATTCAAATTGGTCTATAGATTCAGTGCCACCCAAATCTAAACCCTAAGCCCCAAACCCCACCCTTCATTCCCATGCTAGAATTTAATGAGCAAATTCTAGAATTTACATGAAGTGATATAAAGGACAAGCATAACTAAGGCATCCATGAAGAAGAAACATCTGGGAGAAGTTGCTTTACTAGACATAAATTTATAGAGGTGAAGACAGTTTCAGATTGGAACAAGGGCCATTGAATTGACTGAAAGACCATTAAAGAGAGCCAAGGATAAGGACACAAGTGAACACTTAACTAGGCAGTTCAGCAGGGAAGAATGATAAACAGAATTGTGACAGTTGGGTGCCTGAAAGGACAACTGGAGTCCTACCTTCACTAATACAACTATCCATCCTAAGAGGATGAAAGACAAATATAAAAGAACAAATGAAAAAAAAGTTAATAATAAAATCTAGCTTCATGACTTCAGAGTCGGGAAGGATTTCTTAAACAAGCATAAAGGAAATAATCATAAAAGAGAAAGATTTATAATTTAAATTAAATTAAAATTAAAGAACTTTGTTCTTCAAAGAGACCTAAAAAGATAAAACTCTATCAGACAGAAGTAGGGAGAAAATATGTACAACACATACAATCTACAATTATTTGTATCTGAAAACTCAATAAGGAAAGACAAGCATCTAACAGGAAAATAAGAAAAGAATATGAACCAGAACTCACAAAAAAGAAATTCTAAATTGCTAAAAAATGCAAATATGCTCAATTTCATTGGCAATAGAAAAATGCAAATTAAAACAACATAGTAACATTTCAAATTTCAAAATAACACACACAAATATATAATATTTATCTGAATTTTCAGAATATGTGTGTACATATTACACACTTTATTATTATTATTATACTATTACAGATCTGAGAGTAGCAAAAATTATCCAATCATGCATTATATGTGCTACAAGAAACTCACCAATTATTTGTTCCTTGTTTTGTTGTGATTTATTTGCTTCACTTTGATTTAATATTTATCTCCCCATTGTTTTCCTCACTTATATTTTGTTCTAGAGTTAGTCAAATCATTTTTACCTGACACAGAAGACTATAAACTAAAAGAATCCAGTAATAACAAAGGTTAACTTAGGTAGTCGGCTCCTACTGGATGTCACAAGCAGAGGATGGATTATCATTTTTTACGGTATGGTGAAAAGTCATATGTGTTAAGTGACTTCCCAAGACACTCCAGTGATTTCGTTTCACATAAGTCAAGCAACAGCCGAAGTTCCTTACCATTTCCTTGGGAAAACATATCCCTTGAACATATCCTTCCTTCTGTTTGCCTCCTGTAACTACGCCGGCAGCTACAATGGGATGTTGCCAAAATGGCAGCAGTAGCTTGTTGGGCAGGAACAAGGGGAGCTCTGATGCCCAAAGACCATGATACTTTTTCTAATCAAGGACTTGCCCAATCTTTATACGTATGAAAGAGCAGTTATTCTAAGCCTTAGAGCTGTGCTGTCCAATATGGAGCCACTAGCCACATATGGCTATTAAGCAATTGAATTGTGGCCAGTAAAAAGTGAAATATGCTATATGCATAAAATACATACTAAACCTCAGACTAAACACACAAAAAGAGAGCAAAATAGCTCATTAATAATTTTATAATGATTACACATGAAAAATGACAATAGTGTGGATAACTAGGTTAAATAAAATATAAAAACTAATTGTACATTTCTTTTTATTTTTTAATAGAGCCAGTGGAAAATTTTCAATCACACATATAAACTCATATTTCTATTGGACAGCACAGCCTTAGAGACTAAGGTAGGGCTCAAACCTGATCCTTCATAAGATAAATTCTGTTCACAGAAGTGTTTTGTTTGTCCCTTATGATAGTATTAAAATTTACACTTCATTGCTACCTTTGAAAAGTCATCTCCATGCTCAGAAAACTGAGAATTTTTTTTTTAATTAATTTTACTTTTCTTGAAAATCCAGGCGATCCGACATTTTGGAGGCTAGTTTATTACACGGCAACAATTTTTAGGAGTTGGAGAGCTGCTGACCCCTCTTTAGGCCAGACTTGCCACTTCACCATAGTCGTCCACATTCACTTAATTCCTTTCAACTCCAGTGTTTAAGTCATATTATCCACCTGAGCACTAGATGCTTTTGAGTTTGCAAGCCCTTTTAACATCAATATCCTAGTATTCAACCTAAAAGTGGGGATGGGATTGTTGCCACGTTTGGAGGATAGAAGAAGTGGCTTTCACTGGTGCATTATTCTACTGGCCCAGTTTCTGAATTGAGCGTTGAAAACTAGAAATCTGTATTTGCATGTGTTGAAATCACCTGTGGGAATAACTGTTGCAATGAAATCAGTGGAATGAATGAAGTAGATGAGGGTTCTCATCCACTTGTTGAAATGGAGGATTTTGTTCAAAAGGTGTATGGGGAATCCCACATCCTGAGATCAATAGGGAGTAGTGATGCATGCGTAAGCTAGAAAAGAACTCAATGTTAAGTGGTTTGTTGATTCTTCTTGAAGAGAAACCAAATGGCAGTCACCCAAGCCTTAGAAACAAAACTCAAAGGAAGCTACACAATCAGAACAAACAAGGAAACCCTAGGGAGGTAGAGCCTGAAATGAGAGAAGCCCTTGTTCCTGTAAGATAATCAGTTTACAATATGGCCACCAGGGGAGACCTAAGACTTCCAAACATATTGGTATTTACAATTCCCTTGTAGTCAAGATGGTCTGATAATAGTTCATTACATACGCTGTCCTTCCCAACATTTCAGTTTCTCCCTAATTACCAGTTGGCCTTTTGGAGAGCTGGTTTTCAAAAAAGACACAACTGTACATTGTTTTCTAGCTCAACACTCTTCCTGACAGAATTATTGAGGAAGCATTATGCAAATCTATTGTTTACCAAAGCCATAAAACCATCTGGTCCTAGGGGTTCATTTTTTGTGGCTGACTCCTGGAAACCAGCATGGATTTAACTTCCTCTGTTCTTCCTATTCTAGCTGCCAAGCCACTGTTGACAAAACACAGGTGTTTGGAGTTTCTCATTTTTGACTGCGCCTCCCATCCTGATCCTTGCTGTATTTACCTTTGTTCTATTTTCTGTACACGCACCTTATCTTCAGCATTTACACGTCGCGTCAGTTTCCACACATCATGGAGGTTTCTTTTGAAAACCTTCCGAGTATTTCCAAACTTACTCAAACATTTATATCTCAGAGACACAAAGCACATTTGTAGGAAGTTATGAAAATGACCTTGGAAATCAAACATGAGGGCAGAGACATAACATTCAGATGGCAATGTCTACATGCACAAAACATGAACCATCATCTGAGGAATTTTAGGTTTTCAAAATCAGTCTCTGATCCTACTCATAAATTTATGCATTTTGTATAACAGGAAATCTAAGACCATTGCCATTAAGCAGGCTTAATAAGGATATTTAACACTCAAGTTCACTATATAAAAGTATACTCTTTCTTTCCCATTTTCTATGAGACTTTGGGATATTTCTTTTAGAATTTCACTGTTGTTTAACACCACTGTTCATTCAAATCATAACAGTTCCTGCACCTAGCTAAGGATTCGAACTATATTTCTATCCACGGAATTCCTCCAACATAAAACTATGGAGGCTGAGGCAGATCGTCACATAAAAGCTAAATGATACTTCTTCTTAGTCCCTACATACCCTACTTTCGGGCAGCTGTTAATCTGGAGCAGTTGGGGCTGTCCCCTAATCTTTTTGTTAACTGTGTTAACATGAGCAGGAAGCCAAAAAAAAGTTATCTTGTTCCAGTGATTAGGACAAGTAAGGAGATACTTGCTACAATATTTATTTTCTATGACAGTTAAAATGTTTCCAACACTTAAGAACTTTTAAGACCATTGTAAACAGTGTTAGATCCACTACATTGTCCAAGTACTAGCAGAACAGGTTGAACCTTCTGTGTGCTCAAAGAGCTGTAAATTGAAGTCAACTAGAGAAGAAATTCCTATGGTATTTTGAGATAACAAAGGACAGATAACTTTTAACATAGGAAGATAAATGACTTGATTATCACTTCTGCTTGGTATCACCCTGCTAGAACATTCTGGCTAAATGAGCTTAGTTATTTGAGATTTCCCATGCCTAATATTTCCGTAATTTCTATGCCCTGTGCTCCATACTAAGATTATCGTAAGAACTACTAGTGAAAGAAGAGGGTATGACAGTAATACAAAGACAACATGAGCTTTTGGTAAACGTCAGAATCCTGGGAGTTGCCATCAGCTAAAAAAAGAACAAGTGGGAGGAGGATGTGGCTGTTGCTCAAAGACCTATAGTTCTGCTCTTGCAGCCACATCCTGCCTGTGGCTAGGTCAACCCAAGTACCACATCTTACTGCTTTCCTGACTGATAAAACAGCACCTGCTACTGAAGAAGGGGTCTCTCTTTGCAATAAACCAGTGTCCTTACAAAAGATGAGTAAACATTTAGGATTACGGGAAACTTGGCGTCTTGAGTATTTACATACACATGTGAAAATGTTTGTGGCCAAGATCTTTTATTGATAGTAAAAAATAACATGTCGTCATAGAAGAGAATTTGGAAAAGTACATAAAGATGCAAAGAAGAAGTAATTCAAAGTCATCTCCTCTGGTATACTGAGAATAGCATTTTGATCTGCCAGTATGCATGTTTATGTGAATATACACATATGTGAATGATTTTACTTTTAAGTATATGATATATATATTAATATTTACAAAATAGAAATCATGTTATACATAACTCCTATGATCATACTAAATGTGAACAAATTTTATTCTCCTTTTGGTCCTTTAATATTAGGTTTTACAAATTTTTCCATGCTAAATGTTCTTTGAAAACATTTTGAGTGTCTGTTAATATTCCAATACATTGGTGATTCTCAAGCCTTTGTATGCATCAGAATTATTCTGAAGGCTTTGTGAATGCTTGGTCTACCCTAGTTTCCAAGTCTGCTGCTGCTGCTGCTAAGTCGCTTCAGTCGTGCCCGACTCTGTGCGACCCCATAGAGGGCAGCCTACCAGGCTCCCCCATCCCTGGGGGATGGCAAGAACATTGGAGTGGGTTGCCATTTCCTTCTCCAATGCATGAAAGTGAAAAGTGAAAGTGAAGTCGCTCAGTCGTGTTCGACTCTGTGTGACCCCATAGACGGCAGCCCACCAGGCTCCTCCATCCATGGGATTTTCCAGGCAAGAGTACTGGAGTGGGATGCCATTGCCTCCTCTGAGTTTCCAAGTCAATAGGTGTCAAATAGAGCTAAGAATGTACATTTCTAACAGTTTGCCTGGTGATGCTGGTAGTGCTGGTTTGGGGGTTACACAGTGATTGATTAGATTATGTGAACATTTCTTATAATTGGATATTTGGATTGTTTACCACGAATAATATTAGAATAACAATATGCTTACACAACAGTTTCACTGGAAAGGTTCCTATAATGGGAATAACTGGAAAACTTATGAACTTTTTGGATATCTTCAATATGTATGGCAATTTACACTGTATGTGAATGTTCTTATTCTACAAATCCTAGTTACTTAGAATATCTATGTTTCCCAAATATTTAGTCAAAATAACATCTTATTCACAACAGAATGGTTCCAAATAGGAAAAGGAGTACCTCAAGGCTGTATATTGTCACCCTGCTTATTTAACTTATATGCAGAGTACTTCAAGAGAAACGCTGGGCTGGAAGAAGCACAAGCTGGAATCAAGATTGCCGGGAGAAATATCAATAACCTCAGATATGCAGATGACACCACCCTTATGGCAGAAAGTGAAGAGGAACTCAAAAGCCTCTTGATGAAAGTGAAAGTGGAGAGTGAAAAAGTTGGCTTAAAGCTCAACATTCAGAAAACGAAGATCATGGCATCTGGTCCCATCACTTCATGGGAAATAGATGGGGAAACAGTGGAAACAGTGTCAGACTTTATTTTTGGGGGCTCCAAAATCACTGCAGATGGTGACTGCAGCCATGAAATTAAAAGACGCTTACTCCTTGGAAGAAAAGTTATGACCAACCTAGATAGCATATTGAAAAGCAGAGACATTACTTTGCCCACAAAGGTCTGTTTAGTCAAGACTATGGTTTTTCCAGTGGTCATGTATGGATGTGAGAGTTGGACTGTGAAGAAAGCTGAGCGCTGAAGAACTGATGCTTTTGAACTGTGGTGTTGGAGAAGACTCTTGAGAGTCCCTTGGACTGCAAGGAGATCCAACCAGTCCATTCTGAAGGAGATCAGCCCTGGGATTTCTTTGGAAGGAATGATGCTAAAGCTGAAACTCCAGTACTTTGGCCATCTCATGAGAAGAGTTGACTCATTGGAAAAGACTCTGATGCTGGGAGGGATTGGGGGAAAGAGGAGAAGGGGACGACAGAGGATGAGATGGCTGGATGGCATCACTGACTCGATGGACGTGAGTCTGAGTGAACTCTGGGAGTTGGTGATGGACAGGGAGGCCTGGCGTGCTGCGATTCATGGGGTCGCAAAGAGTCGGACACGACTGAGCGACTGAACTGAACATCTTATTTCAGTTTACATTTCTTTGCTTACCAGTGAAGTGAAATATTACATCCTATTTGCAATATTTATTTGAAAGAACTATGAACAAAACTCTATGGCTATTTTCTTCAAGTTTTGGGGATCTTTTTTCTTACGTATTCTAGTAATCCTTTATATGTTTAGGCCGTGAATCCCTAGTTTGACATAGGTATTTTCTCACTTTGTCATTTGCTTCTTTCTTGACTAACAGTTTCTGACAGTGATTTATTTTTTCAGTTTTTCTGTAGTGAAGTCATTTTTTGTGATGTAGTTTGTTACTTAGAAAACAGGATTCGTAAAGTAAACACTTTCCCCTCTTTCTTGTGGTTTCATGCTTAACATTTGCTTCCCTAACCATTCTGGAATTTCTTACCTTTCTCTTCCTTTCCTTTCTTCTCTCCTTCCTTCCTTCCTTCTTCCCTACCTCTCCCTCTCTCCCTTCTTCCTTTTCTCATTCCTCCTTTCTTCTTTCCTTCCTTCCTTACTTCCCTTCTTTCTTTCTCTATCTCTTTTCCTTCTCTTCCCCCTCTTTCCTTTCTTTCTCTTCCCCACAACGTGAAGTCTAGCCCGAGTAGTTAATTAATTACCCAGCACCATTTATTAAATAACCACTCCTTCTCCTATTACACTGTGATGCACAATCACATTTAAAAGTTAATTTGCAAGCTGGGAGATTAGTTTTCAGTTGGTATTTGTAGGAAATGTGATCTGATATAAGATATTCTTTTTGGTAAGCACAACAGGAAACACATGTATGACATCTAATGAGAAAACCAGAAATCAAGCCATGGTAAGGCAATGGTAGTTCTAATTTCAATATGTGTCTTGGCTTCAGCTTAGATTCCCAATCAGGCATTTAGAGGGTTTCCTTGTTTTGCTCATTGCCTTAAATGTGATGCTTTCAAAGGGACAAAAAAACATTCCAATGCCTTCAGGAAATACTGAGAGTTCAGTGTGTTTTCCAGTTTGAGGCAAATGGGAGCTTTTATTTAAAAATCCCATTGCATCATTGCACAAAACATTTTTATTGTCTGGCCTTACTTTTTCTTTCCTTATCATTTAGTCTGCCAAATACTAAGTTTTCTCTCAGTCTATTACTTTTCCCATTCACCCACAATATATCAGAAATGCATTATATTGTGTAACACAGGTTAAAATACTGTCTTAGTATTTGCTTTGATAAAGGTAATTTTTGTTTACAAATGTAAAAGTCCCTCGTGTGAGTAGCTGTGAACAATTCTTCAATATTACTTACTCTAGCTCTCTCTATCAAAAGTATCTGAATGTAGTGATAGCAAAAAAAAAAAAAAAAGTTGCTACAGAATCCAATCTGAAGCAGTGACAATTATTAATCACTTTTCCAGTTAGCTTGTACAATAAAAATAATTATCTTTAGAACCACTGAGTCTCAGTTACTACAAGGATAAAACTGAGGGTTCTGTTGGAACTTCAAACTGTTTACCAAAGTAATGACCGACTTCCAGATCCTGATGAATAGATGACAAGGTAATATATTATTTTTCCAACTTGATTTTTCTAGGAACTCACATCTTATGAATTTTGAAATGGGGAACATTGCTATTAACAAAGACAAAAAAATGCGTGTCTAAATCAAAGTCAAATATATTTTAAACATTCATTTAGCAGTTATTAAGTATTTATTAATTTTATTTTAATAATTCTGGCACTGTAAAGATTTGTGAAGGCTTAGTTTGGGTTTTGTGGAAATTACATCCAGGAAATGCCATTCCTCTTGTTTAGTTTTTTTCTTTTTCCCACCTTCACACTGATACTAACAACACCATGACTGATATATTTTATTTTTCATTCACCTAGCCACTGTTACTGATATGAATCAAAGGTGGTAAATATACTCATCATGTGCTGCAATTTCCCAATTCTGATCTGATGATAGATATCACTAGTCAACTGCAACATCTTTCTTTTTATATTTGCTATATAAAGTCTTTCACAACTTTCCTAAAAGCGGTGAGACAACTAAGCAGTTCAAAGGTCATCCCTGACACTGGCTGTGGAACGTGACCTTATGACCAACTCTAGGTGGACAGAAGGAAGTAACAATGTCCACAAGGAAGTAACAAAGTCAACAAGGAAAGCAAAATCAAGAATTAGCTGATGAGAACAGAAATAAACCTTTCTGCTGTAGCTTACCTGCTGGTGGTCACTGAAATAATAAGGACTGCAGGACCCCATTATAGGGGACTGGCATGCAAAAGTAGGAAGTCAAGAAACACCTGGAGTAACAGGCAAATTTGGCCTTGGAATACGGAATGAAGCAGGGGAAAGACTAATAGAGTTTTGCCAAGAAAATGCACTGGTCATAACAAACACCCTCTTCCAACAACACAAGAGAAGACTCCATACATGGACATCACCAGATGGTCAACACCAAAATCAGATTGATTATATTCTTTGCAGCCAAAGGTGGAGAAGCTCTATACAGTCAACAAAAACAAGACCAGGAGCTGACTGTGGCTCAGACCATGAACTCCTTATTGCCAAATTCAGACTTAAATTGAAGAAAGTAGGGAAAACCACTAGACCATTCAGGTATGACCTAAGTCAAATCCCTTATGATTATACAGTGGAAGTGAGAAATAGATTTAAGGGCCTAGACCTGATAGATAGAGTGCCTGATGAACTATGGAATGAGGTTTGTGATATTGTACAGGAGACAGGGATCAAGACCATCCCCATGGAAAAGAAATGCAAAAAAGCAAAATGGCTGTCTGGGGAGGCCTTACAAATAGCTGTGAAAAGAAGAGAAGCGAAAAGCAAAGGAGAAAAGGAAAGATATAAACATCTGAATGCAGAGTTCCAAAGAATAGCAAGAAGAGATAAGACAGCCTTCTTCAGCAATCAATGCAAAGAAATAGAGGAAAACAACAGAATGGGAAAGACTAGAGATCTCTTCAAGAAAATCAGAGATACCAAAGGAACATTTCATGCAAAGATGGGCTCGATAAAGGACAGAAATGGTATGGACCTAACAGAAGCAGAAGATATTAAGAAGAGATGGCAAGAATACACAGAAGAACTGTACAAAAAAGATCTTCACGAACCAGATAATCACGATGGTGTGATCACTGACCTAGAGCCAGACATCCTGGAATGTGAAGTCAAGTGGGCCTTGGAAAGCATCACTACAAACAAAGCTAGTGGAGGTGATGGAATTCCAGTTGAGCTATTTCAAATCCTGAAAGATGATGCTGTGAAAGTGCTGCACTCAGTATGCCAGCAAATTTGGAAAACTCAGCGGTGGCCACAGGACTGGAAATGGTCAGTTTTCATTCCAATCCCAAAGAAAGGCAATGCCAAAGAATGCTCAAACTGCCACACAATTGCACTCATCACACATGCTAGTAAAGTAATGCTCAAAATTCTCCAAGTCAGGCTTCAGCAATATGTGAACTGCGAACTTCCTGATGTTCAAGCTGGTTTTAGAAAAGGCAGAGGAACCAGAGATCAAATTGCCAACATCCGCTGGATCATGGAAAAAGCAAGAGAGTTCCAAAAAACCATCTATTTCTGCTTTATTGACTATGCCAAAGCCTTTGACTGTGTGGATCACAAGAAACTCTGGACAATTCTGAAAGAGATGGGAATACCAGACCACCTGATCTGCCTCTTGAGAAATTTGTATGCAGGTCAGGAAGCAACAGTTAGAACTGGACATGGAACAACAGACTGGTTCCAAATAAGAAAAGGAGTGTGTCAAGGCTGTATATTGTCACCCTGTTTATTTAACTTATATGCAGAGTACATCACGAGAAACACTGGACTGGAAGAAACACAAGCTGGAATCAAGATTGCCGGGAGAAATGTCAATCACCTCAGATATGCAGATGACACCACCCTTATGGCAGAAAGTGAAGAAGAACTAAAAAGCCTCTTGATGAAAGTGAAGGTGGAGAGTGAAAAAGTTGGCTTAAGCTCAACATTCAGAAAACGAAGATCATGGCATCCGGTCCCATCACTTCATGGCAAATAGATGGGGAAACAGTGGAAACAGTGTCAGACTTTATTTTTCTGGGCTCCAAAATCACTGCAGATGATGACTGCAGCCGTGAAATTAAAAGACGCTTACTCCTTGGAAGGAAAGTTATGACCAACCTAGATAGCATATTCAAAAGCAGAGACATTACTTTGCCAACAAAGGTTCGTCTAGTTAAGGCTATGCTTTTTCCTGTGGTCATGTATGGATGTGAGAGTTGGACTGTGAAGAAGGCTGAATGCTGAAGAATTGATGCTTTTGAACTGTGGTGTTGGAGAAGACTCTTGAGAGTCCCTTGGACTGCAAGGAGATCCAACCAGTCCATTCTGAAGGAGATCAGCCCTGGGATTTCTTTGGAAGGAATGATGCTAAAGCTGAAACTCCAGTACTTTGGCCATCTCATGAGAAGAGTTGACTCATTGGAAAAGACTCTGATGCTGGGAGGGATTGGGGGCAAGAGGAGAAGGGGACGACAGAGGATGAGATGGCTGGATGGCATCACTGACTCGATGGACGTGAGTCTGAGTGAACTCCGGGAGTTGGTGATGGACAGGGAGGCCTGGCGTGCTGCGATTCATGGGGTCACAAAGAGTCGGACACGACTGGGCGACTGATCTGACTGATCTGCAGGACCCCTGGTTTCTAGTGTTACAGGAAGAAGCTGTGTGCACAGTTCTCCTGGACTAGTCCTAAGAACAGAGTTCTACCTTAAGAAAGGCTATACTGCCACAGATAATTAAACCCTAAAGGAAGCCTTTCTCTATTTACAGGCACAGCTTTATCCTTATCTTTCTATGACTATATCTAAGAAAGGACTGCCATCGTATCCACTTAGGTATGTATTTATCAGACCCAACTTCCAAACTGATTTCTCCAAAAACAATGCAATATATTTGATCATCAAAACTGAATAATAAAATATGAAAAATAAGCACACACAATTCAAAACTATCAAATACATTTGAAACTATAAAATATTTTCTCCTGAAACATTCGAAATAATAAGAAACATTTGCTCCATTGCTGAAATGCATAGGGCCACGTATTCTCCTGCCACAAACATAAGATTGCAACAGAAAGAACATGATCACATGGCCGCTGCTCTCACACAGAGTTCCCAGTACTCCTGGTGCAGGCATTCCAAATGGTACTGGGACAGTGCAGGAACTCAGGATCTTGGAGATTTCAGAGTGTTTTGGCTCACCTCCTTTATTTGGCTGTCTGTAATTTGGTCATCACTAGTATTTTTCCAAGAGCTACATTGAGGTTTCTGATACAGCTGAGAGGGTTCCATAGAGCTGGATAAAATATTTGTATGTTCCCAGACACTTGTTAATCAAAATGTAACTGATATTCTCTACATTCCTTTTTTCCCCCCTCCTCACCCACCTACCAACTGTCACCATCTAGAGCACAGTTGGCTGATATTTGGCAGGAGGATTCTACTCCTTCCATCTGGCCTCATCTCAGCCATCACTAATGGATCACAGAATACTTTCCCATCAGCCTCAGAGCCCTTTCAACACAGGACTCTCTGAGCAGCCTTTTCAAATAATCCCCAGTAAGAGATGAAACCAAATGAACTCCCTGAACCAGTTTGAAGTCATGGGGTATAGAGATGTTCCGAACTTGGCAAAGTAAACGGAATCAATTTGGCATAAAAGAATACCTGAATCTAAGCTAAACCTATCAAGTTAGGATCTTCAGGAGTGAGAGTTCCAGAGTTTACATTTTAAACAATTCACCAGGATGATTATTGTACAGCCAGCGCTGTACCTGTTCACAGATTAGCATCTGGGTGAGACGGGAAGAGAGGGAAAAAATTAATGAATATGTTTAAGATTGCTGAACCTCAGTTTGCTAATCTACAAGAACGGCATCGCCATACTTTCTTCAGTGGGCTGTTTGTAAGACAAAATGAAATCATGTGCTTGGATGCACTCAGTACTCAACATGGGATTGGTGCTCCACACCCATCGTTCCCTCTCTTAGCTGACTCACTAGCAATCTGAGTTCAAGGGAGATTGTCCTGGTGTGATTAACTCCTTAATCTGCTGTCAGGGAAACAAACAAAAAAAAACACATATCCCCTTCTCTCAAAGCCCTCTTATCTGAGTAGCTCCTGATACTTCTGAAATTATCACTTTTCTTACAGGCGGGAAACCAGGGTTCCATCCCTGGGGTGGCAAGATCCCCTGGAGGAGAAAATGGAAACCTACTCCAGTATTCTTGCCTGGAAAATTCTATGGACAGAGGAGCCTAGTGGGCTACCGTCCATGGGGCCGCAAACAATCAGACATGACTGAGCAGCTAACATACTTTGTAGGTATTTGACACCAGTATGTTTTTTTTCCAATAGTTTACACATATGCATATTAAAGTAAGTCTTAAAGTCTTATTACCTTTTGTCACCTTGACACAGAAATGAAGAAGTGACACATATGTCCAATACTGGCTGAACAAGGCCATGAAATCTGAATTGCCTCTAAGACAAGTGGATGAGTACAAATTAACCACACCTCTGAAATAATATTTTAGCAGTTTTCTTCCAGCCAACATCTTCACCAAAAGGCACAACTCACCTGGAAAGAAACAAAGGCATGACTGAATGGGAGATGCACATGTATATTCACTGAGATATGTTTATGATATTCCTAAAATCATGCCAAATTTAATATTTTGCATTTATCACTTGCTTACAGAGCCAACTTTTTCCCTCAAAGATCTTGAAGACTTTGAAGGAACTGTATACAGTAAAATGAAGGAGAGATGGTGTCAGGGCAATATGATTTTTAAAAAGATGTGCATTATACAGTACAATTGGCCATGTCAGAGTTATGTGTTCTGTGTTCATCCCTGTAATCTGGGGAATGGAGGCTGTAGGTGGATGAGGAGCAGGCATGATTGTAAGCATCATCAAGACTACATGAACTGATGGAGGGGTAGTTTCCCCAAGAAACAGCAGCCCCAAACAGAACACAATAGATACTCTCAAGATCTCAACCTTCCCTATTAGATCCAGATTTTTTTCTGATCACTTGTTATCAACATTTCCTGGCTAAAATGCATATTAGTGACAATGAGATACAAGCTTAAGCATCTATTGTTCATTCCTCACGCCACATGTTCTGTGAAGAAGAGCTCAATCTAAAAGTCTAATCAAAACCAGTAAGAAAAGGATCTCTCAAAAGTATCTAAATGGAAGCTGGCTGGCAAAATTAAATGGGAGATAATCCAATCATTGAAAGACTCTATCTGCTTATCATAAAACAATGAAATTCAGCTCAATAAAAAATCTTGTAAGTGCTTCTTAAAATTATATGTACCATGTTGAATATCATTAGTGACTAAGAGAATGTAAATCAAAACTACAGTCACACACCCCACACCTACCAGGATGGCTAAAATGTTAAAAGGCAAACAATAAAACGTTTTGGTGACTTCTGGTTTCCAATCCAGCGGTTTAGGAGATTAGAAGTCACCTCTTTGCCCTCAGTTCAGTTCAGTTGCTCAGTCGTGTCCGACTCTTTGCAACCCCGTGAATCACAGCACGCCAGGCCTCCCTGTCCATCACCAACTCCTGGAGTTCACCCAGACTCACGTCCATCGAGTCAGTGATGCCATCCAGCCATCTCATCTTCTGTCGTCCCCTTCTCCTCCTGCCCCCAATCCCTCCCAGCATCAGAGTCTTTTCCAATGAGTCAATTCTTCGCATGAGGTGACAGACAACAAGTTAAAAACAATGACCAAATGGGAAAATCAGAAGCCCTTCTTACACTCATCAGAGAAGTGAGGACACAGGACAAAGCCCAAATTGAAGAGACAGACAGGTAGGTACAAGAATCACAATAGTTTGGAAACTCGTCAGTAGAACCCTCCGAGGGGAACCAATGGCAGGTGGGAAAACCTGAACTGTAGTTGATGAACTGCTGGAGGCTCACTAGACAAGTCTAAGGGTTAAAAAATGCAAGGGACCCATAGTGAACCAAGAGTGAACACTAGTGTAAACTACAGACTTTGGGTGAGAATGATAGGTCAGTGTAGATGCATCAGTTGTAACAAATGCATCATGCCAGTGGGTAATATTGCTAATAAGGGAAGCCAAGCATGTGTGGGGATAGGGAACATACAACTTCCTCTCCATTTTGCTACAAATCTAAAAGTGCTCTAAAAATCTTTCCCAAAAAATTGCTTTCATCTCTGGAAGAACCCAGTCATAGTAGCTGCCCCCACCCCACTTTTGTGCATTTTATCTCCACAAACCTTACCAGGTCCTCACAGTGAAAATTCCCTGCTGATTCTTCTAGCCGGAAGGGGAAAGTACCATTTTGACACACGCCAGAGTACTCTGTTCTTCCTAACAAGATCTACCCTCAGACACAATTATCCTGCCACAGTCTAATCTGCTGGGTTATGTTAGATCCTAACCTACCTGGGGAAGGGATACCCAAATCTCGCTGGATCTATGTGAGGGGAAAGAAACCTCAACTACAGTTCCCTTTGTCCTTCCATAAGGGAACCGAGTACTCAACTCTAGGCCTCTGTCCCACCATATATGGGTAGGCTGGGGCAAAACTGAGAAGTAATTGTGAAGTTCACAGTCCAGGGACTGAGATATAATTATAAGACTACAGAAATTCCCCTCCTCTAACACCTTACTATCACATTACTAAAGGTTTACTTATCACAGCTCCTTTTACCCAGTATGTCACGTCCATGATGAGCCATCCTCAGTTGCTCAGTTGTGTCTGACTCTTTGTGACCCCATGGATTTCACCCACCAGGTTCCTCTGTCCATGGGGTTTCCCAGGCAAGAACACTGCAGTGGGTTGCCATTTCCTCCTCCAGGGAACCTTCCCCACCCAGGAATCAAATCCGCATTTCTTGAATCTCCTGCATTTGGATTCTTTACCACTGAGCCACTTGGGAAGATCCCTGCTGCTGCTGCTGCAAGTCGCTTCAGTTGTGTCCAACTCTGTGCGACCCCAGAGACGGCAGCCCACCAGGCTCGCCCGTCCCTGGGATTCTCCAGGCAAGAACACTGGAGTGGGTTGCCATTTCCTTCTCCAATGCGTGAAAGTGAAGAGTGAAAGTGAAGTCGCTCAAGTCGTGTCTGACTCTTAGCAACCCCATGGACTGCAGCCTACCAGGCTCCTCCGTCCATGGGATTTTCCAGGCAAGAGGACTAGAGTGGAGTGCCATTGCCTAGCTACTGATAGCTAGATCCATAGCTATCAGTAAATCTCTACACGGCATAACAAAATGTCAAAAAATATAGTTTGAAAAGACAAAACCAAGGGAGTCATATATGGCAAGAATGTTGGAATTATCAAACTAGGAATTTAAAATAACTGATTAGCATGCTAACAACTCTAACACAAAAAGTAGATAATAAGCAAGAACAAAGGAATACTGTAACCAAGAGAGAAATTCTAAGAATCAAAAAGAAATTCTAGAAAAAAAATTCTAGAAAAACACCATAGAAGGAATAAAGAGTGCCTTTGAAGGGCTCATTGGTAGATCTGACACAGCTGAGGAAAGAATCTCTAAGCTTGAGAATATGTCAATAGAAACTCCCAAGACTGAAAAGCAAAGAGAAAAAACGACTTTAAAAATGGAACAGAATATTCAATGACTGAGGAACAACTACAAAAAATGTAAAATATGTGCAACGGGAAGACTAGAAAGGGAGGGAGGGAAGAGAGAGAGGAAGCAAGGAAGGAAAGCAATATTTGAAGCAACAAGATGAAAAATTTCCTCCAAATTAACTCAAACACCAAACTACAGATTCAGGAATCTCAAAAAACACCAAACAGGACAATTGCCAAAAACACAAAATAAAACTACATTTTAGTCAAATTTGGAAAAATCAAAGATAAAAAAGTAATTTTGAAAGAACTAGAGGGGGAAAAATCTTATTTATAGAAGAGCAAAGTTAATGGTTATAGCTTGACTTCTCAGAAATCATGCAAGTAAAAAAAAAGTGTATTAAATATTTAAAGTAATGAGAGGAAAAAAACCCACTAACCTAGAATTCTATATACCTTGTGAACAGACGTGAAGGAGAAATGAAGACTGACTTTCTCTCACAAACAAAAGGTGAGAATTTGATGCCAGTATGCCTGCCCTTTAAAAAATTTTAAAAAGAGTTTTTTCAGAGAGAAAGACAATAATATAAGCAAGAAACTCAGATCTCTATAAAGAATCATAGATCTGCATTCATCAGAGGATAAGTGAAGATAAAATAAAAACTTTAATTTTCTTATTCTTAATCACAAACAAGTTTGCACAAAATAATTGCAACTGTATCTGATTATGCAAAGATCCTTGTGTGTGAATGTATATGTGTGTGTGTGTAATTATATATAAGTGAAATGAATGACAACAGTGATACAAGGAATGAAAGGAAGGATTTAGGAATATGTTGTTATTATAGGGTATTTGCACTAGCTATGAAGAGGTACAGTGTTATTTGAAAGTAGACTTGGATAGTTGTAAATGTTTGCTGCAAACTCTAGAGCAATAAAATGGGGAAAAAAGCATAACTGATACACTAGAAAAGGACAGAAACTGGAATTATAAAGACAGTAATGGAAGACAAAAGTAGGAACAAAAGAACAAGGGCTACAAATAGAAAACTGTAACAAAGTATTAATAGATAATAATTTGAATATATCAATAATCACTTTAAAGGTAAATAGTCAAATAAACCAAATAAAAGACAGAGATCCCAGTATGGATCAAAAAACAAGACCCAAATATAGGTTGTCTACAGAATCCACTTTAAAATAAAGGTATTTATGCCCACAAATTTCATATACTAGAAGAAATGAACCAATCCTTGAAAGATACAATCTGCCAAAACTCATACAATAAGAAATAAACAATTCGAACTAACCTACATCAATTAAAGAAATTAAATCAATAATCAGTTACCTTCTAAAATATAAAGCATCAGGTCCAGATAGATTCTCTGGTGAGTTCTACGAACATTAAAAGGAAGAAATCATTCCAATTTTATATCAATACTTTTTCCAGTATTAGAAGTATTAGAAAATACTTCCTAACTCATTCTCCCAACAAGAAGTCAACTTTAAATGTAAAGATACATATAGATTAAAAGAAAGAGAAGAATACAGATATGCCCTGCTATTGCTAGACAAAAGAAACTAAAATAGCTGTATTAATTTCAGGCAAAGCAGACTTCAGAGCAAGGAAAGTGTTCAAGAATAGAGAGTGTGTTCAGTTCAGTTCAGTCACTCAGTCGTGTCCAACTCTTTGCGACCCCATGAATCTCAGCACGCCAAGCCTTCCTGTTCATCACCAACTCCCGGAGTTCACCCAAACTCATGTGCATCAAGTCAGTGATTCCATCCAGCCATTTCATCCTCTGTTGTCCCCTTCTTCTCCTGCCCCCAATCCCTCCCAGCATCAGGGTCTTTTCTAATGAGTCAACTCTTCGTATGAGGTGGCCAAAGTATTGGAAAGAGCACAAGCTGGAATCAAGATTGCTGGGAGAAATATCAATAACCTCAGATATGCAGAAGACACCACCCTTATGGCAGAAAGTGAAGAGGAACTAAAGAGCCTTTTGATGAAAGTGAAAGAGGAGAGTGAAAAAGTTGGCTTAAAGCTCAACATTAAGAGAGGGTGTTACATAATTATAAAGGGGCCAATACTCCAAGAAGAGAATAATAATCAGTGTGTATAGACCTTAAAACAGAATGTCAAGATACTTGAAGCAAAAACTGATAGAACTGCAAGGAGCCATTACTATAGTGGAGATGTCAACTCTATTAGAAATGGATGGATCCAGTAGGCAGAAAATCACTAAGTACATGGTTCAACTCTATAGCACTACCAATTAACTAGATATAATTTACGTCTATAGACTACTTCACCCAACAACAGCAAAATGCACATTCATCTCAAGCTCACATGGAGCATTCACCAAGACAGAATACATTCTAGGTCATAAAACACACCTTAACATATTTAAATGAATAGAAATCATAAAATGTCTACTCTCAGACCCCAGAGAATTAAGCCAGAACTCAGTAACATTAAGATAGCTTGAAAATCTCAAAACATTAAGATAGCTTGAAAAATTCAAAATCTCAAAATACATAGAGATTAAGGAACACATGTCTAAATAACACATGAGTTAAAGAATACATTTCAAAAGATTTTATAATATTTTGCACTAAATGAAAATGAGAACAAAACTTAAAATTTGTGGGATACAGTGAAAGCAGTGTCTACAGGAAATTTTAGAGCATTGAATGTACATATCAGGAAAAAAGCAGGAATCAAAAACTGATAACCTAAACTTTTACGTTAGGATGCTGGAAAAAGAGCAAATTAAATCCAAAGTAAGTAGACGTAAAGATATAATAAAAACAGAGCAGAAATCAATCCAATTTAAGACAGGAGATCAATACATATAATCAACAGAACCAAAAACTAATTTTTAAAAATATCAATAAAATTGATAAGACTTTAGCCAAGTTAATTAAGAAAAAGATAAGGAAGACACAAATTACTAGTGTCAGAAATGTAGCAGGGCAACTTAGATCTTCAGCTGAGGAAACTTCTGCATCTTTAGTATCAGATATAAAAGTAGGGAAATCACTACAAGCTTAGTAGACAGAAAGGGATAATAGAAGGTTATTATGAACCACTGTATGCTCTCAAATTCGATAACCTAGAGGAAATAAACCAATCCTTGAAAGATACAGGTTAAATCTTTCATATGAGAAAAAGCTCAAAGAAAAAATATACAATGTGAATGCCCTATGTCTATTACAGAAATGTCATCAACAATTAATAACTTTCCAAAACAAAGAGCACCAGGCATAGATGGTTTCATGTGTGAATTATCCAAACATTTAAGGATGAAATTATGGCAACTTTCTACAATCTCTTTCAGAAGATAGAAGCAGAGAAAATACTTCCTAACTTGTGCCATGAGGCCAGGATTGCCTTAGTTCCTTAATAACAAGAAAAAGAATGCAACCAGTACAATATCTTTCATGAACACAGATGCAAAAATTCTCATCAAAACATCAGCAACTTGAAACTTATATAAAAACTATACACCACAACCAAATGGGATTTATTCCAAATAAGCAAAGCTGGTTCAACATTCAGTTAATGTAATCCATCCATCTATAGGCTGCTGCTGCCGCTAAGTCACTTCATTCGTGTCCGATTCTGTGCAACCCCATAGACAGCAGCCCACCAGGCTCCCCCGTCCCTGGGATTCTCCAGGCAAGAACACTGGAGTGGGTTGCCATTTCCTTCTCCAATGCATGAAAGTGAAAAGTGAAAGTGAAGTCGCTCAGTTGTGTCCGACTCTTAGCGACCCCAGGGACTGCAGCCTACCAAGCTCCTCCGTCCATGGGATTTTCCAGGCAAGAGTACTGGAGTGGGGTGCCGTTGCCTTCTCCCATCTATAGGCTAATGAGGAAAAAAAAAAACAAAAAACACAATCATACCAACAGATGAAGAAAAGCATTTGGCAAAATCTAACATCTATTCATCTCAACATTCAAAAAACTAAGATCATGGCATCCAGTCCCACCACTTCATGGCAAATAGATGCAGAAAAAATGGCAACAGTGACAGATTTTATTTTCTTGAGCTCCAAAATCACTGCAGAGGGTGACTGCAGCCATGAAATTAAAAGACACTTGCTCCTTGGAAGAAAAGCTATGACAAACCTAGACAACATATTATAAAGCAGAGACATTACTTTGCCAACAAAGGTCCATAAAGTCAAAGTTATGGTTTTTCCAGTGGTCATGTATGGATGTGAGAGTTGGACTATAAAGAAAGCTGAGCACCAAAGAATTGATGCTTTTTAACTGTGGTGTTGGAGAAGACTCTTGAGAGTCCCTTGGACAGCAAGGAGACCAAACAAGTCAATCCTAAAGGAAATAAAACCTGAATATTCATTGGAAGGACTGATGCTGAAGCTGAAGCTCCAATACTTTGGCCACCTGATGGGAAGAACTGACTCACTGGAAAAGACCCTGATGCTGGGAAAGATTGAGGGCCAGAGGAGGGGATGACAGAGGATGAGATGGTTGGATGGCATCACTGACTCCACTGACATAAGTCTGAGCACGCTTTGGGAGCTGCTGATGGACGGGGAAGCCTAGGGTACTGCCATCCATGGGGTCGCAAAGAGTCGGACACAATTGAGTGACTGAACTGAATGTCTCTTCAAGATCAAAATTCTCAGCAAACTACAAATAGAGGGGAACTTCATCGATAGCATCTACAAAAACCCACAGTTAATACCAAAGAAGATAAATTACTATCAGTTGTGGGCACTCAACAGTGTTTGCTTTTATAATTAATTTGGGAGAAATATTTGATGTTGGGGGTTTTAGAATGGAAAACTGAGTAGAAACGGTCACAAAGGAACTAGTAAACAACTAAATGAGCTAACTTCTAGCCTAAAGGTAGGTCATCAATTGGGCATCAGTAGAGAGGAACTTCATTGAAACACTTAAAGTACTCTGAATGCCTTCTCAATCCAACTAGAGAAAGGGTTTTTTTTTTAAAAAAAAAGCAAAAGAAAGGGCGGGGCGGGGGGAAGGCCTCAAACTACCATAGGGAGTACAGTGAATGTACTCTTATTTGATAAGAGTAGGAGCAGTAGTAGCTGGTCAGGTAATCAAAAAAAAAATAAAATAAAAATAGAAGGTTAAAACAAATAATCATATAAAGTGTATTTAAGTACTTTTAAGAACTGTGAAGGCGCTCAGATCTTCCAGTCTCCTTACAAGCTAATATGTTTGCCTGCCACAGCTTTATCTATCCACAAAACACCCCAAAATTATGGGCAAAACATACTGAAAAAAATTTTAGTGCATTTCTGAGGCTGATGGAAATGAAAAATATGAATCCGGTCATTGAGGCCAGTGACAGTCTAAAGACATTTTACAACCCCTGGTGGCATCTGTCCTGTGCAGCTGGTAGGTGAGGTGTCATGCAATTATGAGACTCAGGAACCAATCAAAAGCCCCATTTTCTGCACTAGAGTGGGACATAAGTAGGTTATCATGGGGAGGAGGAGTAGTCATCACCATTGAGTCGAGCCTGGGGAACTGAAGCTGAGCCTCAGCCTATGGGTAGGTATTAGGGTTGAAGACTTGGAACCAATCTGAATCTGGGGATTTAATAACCATACACTTTAATTCTATTTTCAGTGAATTCCTATCAGCATGGGCCTTTTGACCCCACCTTAAGTGTATAAAATTGGTTGAGTTCTTGATATTCTAGAATGTTGTTATTACTCTAATTAGCACCTTATTTATTTGTAAATTGAAAGTCATCTATATCAGATCTGAACAAATCAATATATAACTCAAAGATCAGTTCTAGGAATAAGGCATATTTGTTTTTTCCCCTATATACTCAGAAGTTCAAACCTTATTTATTAATTACCAAAGGAAAAGAGAAGGTTTACTTGATACCTTCTCTCAGAAAGGGAGAAAGTTTGTCTATTTATCTCCATGAGCAAACTGAAAAAAAAATTTTTTTAAGTGATTTGCAAAAAGGTCAACAGTATAGGAATAGTTTTTGTATGTGTGTGTGTGTGTCTTTGGTTTTTCTCTGTTTTGTTTTGTTGTCATTGGGTTACACTGTCATTGTGTATTTGGAGAATCTCCTGAATACTTTTACTCTTATCAAGAATGATTATTTTGGATAATTGATAATGGGCAGAATTGAGGTTGTAAATTGGTAGAGAAACTAATGATAACTGATCCTGTAAACTGAGGTTAATAGTATTGAAGGGTTTCATTCTTGGGATATTTATTTTTATTATCACCATTTTATTTTTATTATTATTAAATTATTACCATTATTAAATGGAGAGGGAAATGGCAACCCACTCCAGTATTCTTGCCTGGAGAATCCCATGGACAGAGGAGCCTGGTGGGCTACAGTCCATGGGGTCGCAAGGAGTCAGACATGATTGAGCAACTAACACAACAACAGCTTTTTGGTTTTGAGCTTTGTGAGAGCTCTTCTGTTCACACTGCAACATGACTGACAAGGTAGAATCCAGCCTGCTTCACATAGCCAGCTTGCCAAGAGTGTCACAAAAATTCTCTGCTAAATTTGTGGGAACTTTGCACATTAGCTGGATAAATGTGGATCTAACAGAGTAGTCGTCCATCACTGCCTTAATATAAATTCTGAAATACAAAATAATTAATTAATTTAGGATGATCCACTGCATTTGCTGTTGTTGGCTATGTTAGACATTAGTTGATCATAAAATGCTTTCAGGATATTAATTAAATATTGTTAATTTATTGGCACAGACTATATTACTGGGATTTGAGGAGAGTCTGGGTGTTCACTGGAAGGACTGATGCTAAAGCTGAAACTCCAGTACTTTGGCCACCTCATGCGAAGAGTTGACTCATTGGAAAAGACTCTGATGCTGGGAGGGATTGGGGACAGGAGGAGAAGGGGACGACAGAGGATGAGATGGCTGGATGGCATCACTGACTCGATGGACATGAGTTTGAGTGAACTCCGGGAGTTGGTGATGGACAGGGAGGCCTGGTGTGCTGTGATTCATGGGGTTGCAAAGAGTCGGACACGACTGAGCGACTGAACTGAAATGAACTGAATGACAATGTCTAGGACTCAGTAAAAAGAGTACTTAACTTTGTGGCTAAAAGGATATAATACGTTGTAGTCAGGCAGGCTGCTGCTACTGCTGCTAAGTCACTTCAGTTGTGTCCGACTCTGTGAGACCCCATAGAGAAGGCAATGGCACCCCACTCCAGTACCCTTGCCTGGAAAATCCCATGGATGGAGGAGCCTGGTAGGCTGCAGTCCATGGGGTCGCTGAGAGTCGGACACGACTGAGCGACTTCACTTTCACTTTTCACTTTCATGCACTGGAGAAGGAAATGGCAACCCACTCCAGTGTTCTTGCCTGGAGAATCCCAGGGATGGGGGAGCCTGGTGAGCTGCCAGATGTCTATGGGGTCTACAATCTACTAAAGAGGAATATTTATATAATGCAGGGTGTAACTTTTGAGAGGGCCATCTGTTTGTTTTATTGCTACATGGACCATACAAGTTAAATATAGCTGGCTGTTTGAACCACTGGGTAAGACAAAAGTTCTGCTTTGGTAAGAGATTTATGTATATTGTTCTCTCACACTGCTTTCATTGAGGGCTGTGAGGAAATTCTGCCTATTAATGCATCAAACAGGTACTTTTCTTAAAAACATAAGAATATCAATAGATATTGATTTTAAAGACCTATTTTGGGGAAAACTTAGTAACGCCTTAAAAATTCCAACTAATTCATTTTTTTCAAGGATTTAAAAAAATTTTTTTATTGAGGCTTTGAATGTGTAGCATGTTGAAGACACAAAATTTTATGCAAATAAAAATTAATGCTAAGAATCATCAGTAATATATTGTATATGTGTGCATGTTTGTGTGACACAGAGAGCAAGACAGAGACACTAGAGCCATGTGTATGTGCGTTGAGGTATTTTAAATTAGCTTGTCATTTTTAGACTATAAGTGTTTCTGAACAGAAGAAATAAGTTGAGATCAATTAAACAAAGAACAAAAAATCCTATTTTATTTTGTGGTAATAAATCTATGTTTTCAGAAATGAAATCAATCTAATACTAAATATATAATCATGCTGCTGCTGCTGCTAAGTCGTGTCAGTCATGTCCAACTCTGTGCGACCCCGTAGACGGCAGCCCATCAGGCTCCCCCATCCCTGGGATTCTTCAGGCAAGAACACTGGAGTGGGTTGCCATTTCCTTCTCCAATGCATGAAAGTGAAAAGTGAAAGTGAAGTCGCTCAGTCGTGTCCGACTCTTAGTGACCCCATGGACTGCAGCCTACCAGGCTCCTCCATCCATGGGATTTTCCAGGCAAGAGTACTGGAGTGGGGTGCCATTGCCTTCTCCGATATAATCATGAGGACATGTTAAAAGATCAGTATAAAATTTCAGGTAAAACTCTCCTTCTCTGTCTCTTACCTCAGAACTCTTTGGAAGAAAAGCTATGACAAATCTAGACAGCATCTTAAAAAGCAGAAACATCACTTTGCCAGCAAAGGTCCATCTAGTCAAAGCTATGGTTTTTCCAGAGTCATGTACAGATGTGAGAGCTGGACCATAATGAAGGCTGAGCACCCAAGAATTGATGCTTTTGAACTGTGGTGTTGGAAAAGAGTCTTGAGACAGCAAGGAGGTCAAACCAGTCAATCGTAAAGGAAATCAACCCTGAATATTCATTGGAAGGACTGATGCTGAAGCTGAAGCTCCAATACTTTGGCCACGTGATGCAAAGAACAGACTCACTAGAAAAGACCCTGATGCTGGGAAAGATTGAAGGCAGGAGGAGAAGGGGGCAACAGAGGATAAGATGGTTAGATGGCATCACCCGACTCAATGGACATGAGTTTGGGCAAACTCAGGGAGATAGTTAAGGACAGGGAAACCTGGCATGCTACAGTTCATGGGGTCGCAAAGAGTCAGACACAACTTAGCAACTATTCTCATATTTTCAGTGATTATTGCAGAAATTATTTTACCAATTCTTTCCTACAGAAGACCAATATAATGATGACTTTCCCTGAAAGAATCCCAAGAAGAAAGAAAATCCAACAACATGCTCCCCTAAGGAACTCTCCATTTTCTGCAGTAGCTCACCATGTCAAAGATGAATTGGACAGGAACTCTGACCTTTGACTGACCTCAGAAAAGCCAAAAGAAAATGAACTAATGTTAACTTGCTGTTTCTCTCAAATATCATTAAAAAATTACTACTTTTATTTTTCTGAAGGTAAATCTAATAATGATAACTTTTCATTCAGTATATATCCTTTGGGACTAGCCATAAAGAGACTTTCCATTTCTTTTTATAAAAATATTTGACAAAAGGATTTCTCATTTTGGTTAATGTTCCCCTTTCTCAAAGAGCCCTTTCTCAATCACCATAATTTTTTCTCCACCACCTAACTTTATTATCCTGAGTGTGGCAGAGGTAGTAACAATGATGAAAAGTTTAAAGTGAAGACAAAGATACAGAAAATGAAGAAGAAACAGTTTACTGAGTTTTATTTTCTGCCAGTCACTCTGTTGAGTGCCTTGAACATCTTCACTCATTAAACTTTACAAAAATTTTGTAATATAGATTCTATTTTTAATCACATTTTAGATATAAGAAAACTGAAGACATTCAGTAACTTGCCCAAGGTCACACAGCAGTTCCAAACTGTGGGCTTTCTAAGCTCAGTTCCACCAACATGACTTGCCCCTGCTTCCTGTATTTTATAAGTATACTTTTATCCACTTTGTCCACTAGTGGGGCTTCTGGAAAGTTCAAATGTATACCTCTGTCTTCCAAAACTTACTAGAAGAGACTGGACTTCCCAGCTGGCTCAGTGGTAAAGAATCCACCTGCCAATGCAGGAGATGTGGGTTCTAACCCTGGGTGTGGAAGATTCCCTGGACAAGGAAATGGCAACCCACTCCAGTATTCTTGCCTGGAAAATCCCATGGACAGAGGACCCTGGCAGGCTGCAGTCCATGGGGTTGCAAAGAGTGACACAGCTGAGCATCTAAGCATGCACTTTATGCAGTGTCAAACTATACAACCTAATCTGGCTTAAGTCTAAAACTTCATATTCTTTTCTCTTTCCTCCTTATTCACTGACCTTTCATGCCAGATCACCTTTCTTAGAATCCTGGACCAGGATAAGGCCCTCCTTTCTGTTGGCTATCAAGATCCCTAATAAAGCCAAGTCTAGTCAGTCTCCCTCAGTGTTGGGCCAAACTCATCAAGGTCACTCCATTTAGCCTATTTTTCTTGGCATCTCCTAACAAGATCTCACCCTAGATTTTATCAGTGGGTCTTGCAATCAAATCTAGTCTACAGAACAGCAGCAGCAACATTACCTTGGAGCTTCTTAGAAACGTAGATTCTTTAGTCTCACCAGAGACCTATGATTAATTCCCATCCACGTCATGTGGATGGGAATTAGCTGCCTTTTGATAAATAGACCCATGTCTCTAATGCAGAGGTTTTTAAACCCCAATGAGCATTAGAATCACTTGAAGATTAAAACACAGATTTCTGGATTCCCACTTGTAGAGTGTCTGATTCAGTAGATCTGGGGAAGGGGAATAAAAAATTTATTTTTCAACTAGTTCCCCGCTGCTACTGCTGCTGTCCCGTGGACCAGACTTTGAAAACCACTGCTTTAACTCTTTCTGGATTTTGTCCTTTTCTATATTTAAAACTTCTCTAGAAAGTTGTGAGTTCTCCCTACATGGTGTTAGGAAGAACATGGCCCCTGGGTGATTCAGACATAAGAGCTATTGTCTGAGAAGTTGTGGACTAGTGAGAGCCAACACGTATAGGGTGGGAAAGTGGGGATGGATGTCTGCAATCCTGGCCCTGACCCTAATGTCTAAACCATTGTTTCTTCCATCACAGTAATTTCATAGGATAATTTTACTTCCATATTTAACTGAATGGTCACAATTACAAACAAGATGAGACAAAATATATGTTAAAGAGCCTGTTACAGGAGTTTCTAAACTCATAATCATGTAATAAAGAGACATTTCATTAAGAAATCCAACAGCTGGAGGATCATGGTGTATAAGCAGAATTAGGGATTGAAAAAGATAAAACAGTGAAGAATAATAAACTGTTTGGGTCTTTACTGGACACATGTCTAGTGAGCTTCTCACTCCCAAATTATTTTAGAAATTAGTATTTTGGACTTTCTCCATTGTATAAAAGTAAAACTATAGGTTCAGTTCAGTTCAGTTCAGTCACTCAGTCGTGTCCAACTCTTTGCAAGCCCATGAATGGCAGCACACCAGGCCTCCCTGTCCATCACCAACTCCCGGAGTTCACTCAGACTCACGTCCATCGAGTCAGTGATGCCATTCAGCCATCTCATCCTCTGTTGTCCCCTTCTCCTCCTGCGCCCAATCCCTCCCAGCATCAGAGTCTTTTCCAATGAGTCAACTCATTGTATGAGGTGGCCAAAGTATTGGAGTTTCAGCTTTAGCATCAGTCCTTCCAATGGTTATTCTATACCAAATCACTAAGAAAACATAAAAATAAATGTGTTTCTGTTTATCACTGACATATAAAATAGAAAAAATTTAAGGTGTGCAATTGTGGAATATTTCCCAGAATGTTCAAGCTTTATACAAGACAGCCTGTAAAAGGAAATGGCAACCCACTCCAGTATTCCTGCCTGGAGAATCCCATAGACAGAGGAGCCTGACAGGCTACAGTTTATGGGGTCGCAAGAGTCAGACATGACTTAGCAACTAAACCACCACCACCACTAGACAAGACAGCTGGCGATTTTCCAACATGATAATCATTTATAACAGGGTTTCAGGGGGAATAATGGGAATGGCCAATTACTAACTCTTTCTTGCATTTCATGTAGATTGTTAGAATTTAAAATAAAGGATTGGAACATTGAAAACATACAGATATGTGCATATCCAAAAGCTAACATGGCTTCTTCAAGAGAATTAGAACTTATTTGTAATAATGAGAAAAAAGTGGCTTTAAAATCTATTTAGATTTTCAGATATTCTTCTATATCAAACACTTTTCAAATGCATTGAGTCACCAAGCAATAAGTGCAGATTTTGCAACGGACTTGGACAGGAATTACAGAATAAGGATAACTAACTCATCTCTGTAGTCTCCTTTTATACCTTATAGATAATTATGAGAAAGCAGTCCATGTTCAAATCTCCAAGTCTATAAATATAAAGCATAAGGTCTTTATTGGAGTGAAATTCTAAGCTAAAGGAGATAAACAGTGGAAATCTCTTTTGGTATGAGAGGGCATAATAATGGCAAATGAGTTTCCATGTGAGAAAATCCAGAAAGAAAGTGGCTTATGGAAGGTTAATCCAGACTTTACTCATTGAATGGCAAAATGGCAAGCTCAAAGCCAGCAACAATCCAGATAAAGGACTAGGCAATTATTATATACCCTTTTCTAGAGACTTCAGTTCACTGTGCCATCTCAGGGGGAAAAAAATCAAAAGCTGGTTTCTTAAAAGAAAATAAAATAATAAAATAATTGCCTGGATATTACACAAAGTCATAAGTACACAACAGAAATGAAACCCAGCAACCGGAATCTGAGACCATGAAGTGGGTGGTTTAATAAGATAGGGGTGCAAGGATAAAATTTTTTAACCTGCAAACATGATATACTTGGCGTGAGATGGAAATCTTTGAAATGTGAAAAAAGAAAACATATAAAATGAAAGAAAGAGTTATTTTACACAACAGAGAAATAAATTACTATTGTTTCCTGAGACATAGAACAAGCTAAGAGAAAGTGAAAATATTCTGAAAGCTTTCTGATAACACTGTGGGTAGAGGTTACAATGATGTTCTCGCTAAGGAAAAATGGGGAGGGATAGATTTTTACTTACAGGTCCTTAATCTCTGGAGTGAGGATGGTCAAGGATGACCACTACAGTCTTCTGGAGCTTCATGTATGAACAAATGTCTACGAAGACCTACAAGACCTTCTAGAACTAAAAAAAAATAAAGATGCCCTCTTCATCATAGGGGACTGGAATGCAAAAGCAGGAAGCCAAGAGAAACCTGGAGTAACAGACAAGTTTGGCCTTGGAGTACAAAATGAAGCAGGGCGAAGGCTAACAGAGTTTTGCCAAGAGAATGCACTAGTCATAACAAACACCCTCTTCCAACAACACAACAAAAGATTCTACACATGGACATCACCAGATGTCCAATACTGAAATCTGACTGATTATATTCTTTGCAACCAAAGATGGAGAAGCTCTATACCGTCGGCGAAAACAAGACGGGGAGCTCACTGTGGTTCAGGTGATGAACTCCTTATTACAAAATTCAGATGTAAATTGAAGAAAGTAGGGAAAAACCACTAGACCACTCAGGAATGACCTAAATCAAATCCCTCACAATTATACAGTGGAAGTACAAATATATTCAAGGGATTAGCACCGATAGACAGAGTGTCTGAAGAACTATGGACAGAGGTTTGTAACACTGTACAGGAGGCGATGATCAAAACCATCCCCAAGAGAAAGAAATGCAAAAAGGCCAAATGGTTGTCTGAGGAGGCATTACAAATAGCTGAGAAAAGAAGAGAAGGGGAGGCATAGGAGAAAAGCAAAGATATATCCATCTGAATGCAGAATTCCAAAGAAAAGCAAAGAGAGATAAGAAAACCTTCCTCAGTGATCAATGTAAAGAGATAGAGCAAAACAAGAGAATGGGAATGACTAGAGATGTCTTCAAGAAAATTAAAGATATCAAGGGAACATTTCATGCAAAGATGGGCTCAATAAAGGACAGAAACAGTATGGACCTAATTGAAGCAGAAGATATTAAGAAGAGGTGGCAAGAATACACAGAAAAACCACACAAAAAAGATCTTAATGACCTGGATAACTATGATGGTGTGATCACTCACCTAGAGCCAGACATTCTCGAGTGCAAATTCAGTGGGCCTTAGGAAGCATCATCACTACAAACAAAGCTAGTGGAAGTAATGGAATTCTAACTGAGCTATTCCTGATCCTAAAAATGATGCTGTTAAAGTGCTGCACTCAATATGCCAGCAAATTTGGAAAACTCAGTAGTGGCCACAGGACTGGAAAAGGTCAGTATTCATTTCAATCCCAAAGAAAGGCAATGCCAAAGAATGTTCAAACTATTGCACAATTGTACTCATCTCACACGCTAGCAAAGTGATGCTCAAAATTCTCCAAGCTAGGCTTCAACAGTACATGAACTGAGAATTCCAGATGTTCAAGCTGGATTTAGAAAAGATAGAGGAACCAGGGATCAAATTGCCAACATCCGCTGAATCATAGAAAAAGCAAGAGAATTTCAGAAAAACATCTATTTCTACTTCATTGATTATGCTAAAGCCTTTGACTGTGTGGATTACAACAAACTATGCAAAATTTTTAGAGATGGGAATACCAGACCACCTGATCTGCCTCCTGAGAAATCTTATGCAGTTCAAGAAGCAACAGTTGGAACTGGACATGGAACAATGGACTGGATCCACATTGAGAAAGGAGTACATCAAGGCTATATACTGTCACTGTGCTTATTTAATTATATGCAGAATACATCATGCAAAATGCCAGATTGGATGAAGCACAAGCTGGAATCAAGACTGCAGGAGAAATATCAATAACCTCAGATATGCAGATGATACCACTCTTATGGGGGAAAGCAAAGAAGAACTAAGAGCCTCTTGATGAAAGTGAAAGAGGAGAGTGGAAAAGCTGGCTTAAAACTCAACATTCAAAAAACTAAGATCATGGCATCTGGTCCCATCACTTCATGGCAAATAGATGGGGAAACCCTGGAAACAGTGACAGACTTTCTTGGGCTCCAAAATCACTGAAGATGGTGACTGCAGCCATGAAATTAAAAGACACTTGCTTCTTTTAAGAAAGCTATGACAAACTTAGACAACATATTAAAAAACAGAGACATTACTTTGCCAACAAAGGTCCATTTAGTCAAAGCTATCGGAGAAGGCAATGGCAACCCACTCCAGTACTCTTGCCTGGAAAATCCCATGGACGGAAGGGCCTGGTGGGCTGCAGTCCATGGGGTCGCTAGGAGTCAGACATGACTGAGTGACTTCACTCTCACTTTTCACTTTCATGCACTGGAGAAGGAAATGGCAACCCACTCCAGTATTCTTGCCTGGAGAATCCCAGGGACGGGGGAGCCTGGTGGGCTGCCGTCTATGGGGTCGCACAGAGTCGGACACAACTGAAGCAACTTAGTAGCAGCAGCAGCAGTCAAAGCTATGGTTTTTCCAGTAGTCATGTATGGACGTGAGAGTTGGACCATAAAGAGAGCTGAGTGCCAAAGAACAGATGCTTCTGAACTGTGGTGTTGAAAAAGACTCTTCAAAGTCCCTTGGACTGAAAGGAGATCCAACTAGTCAATCCTAAAGGAAATCAGTCCTGAATATTCATTGGAAGAACTGATGCTGAAGCTGAAACTCCAATATTTGGCCAACTGATGCAAATAACTGATTCATTAGAAAAGACCCTGGTTCTGGGAAAGATTGAAGGCAGGAGGAGAAGGGGACAACAGAGGATGAGATGGTTGGATGGCATCACCGACTCAAAGGACATGAGTTTCAACAAGCTTAAGGAACTGGGGATGGACAGGGAAGCCTGACGTGCTGCAGTCCACGGGCTTGCAAAGAGTCAGACACGACTGAGTGACAGAACTGACTGACGTACCACGCTAAATATTTTCTTTTTTTATTGGTCTTATTGTTCTGTAAAAGTAGGTCTGTTTCTGGCCTCCGTCCTCCCCTGTCCTTGGGGTATTTGTGCCTGTGTCACATCTTGTTTCTCTGCTCCCTGCTCCACGCCTTCCTTCCCTGTTGTCTTCCCACTATGCTTTATTTTCTGTTCTGCAGTCTTGCATTGTGGTCTTCTTTCTGTCACTCTGTCATTTCTCCTATCCATAGTTTCTTCCGTTACCAGTGTTCTAGACTCTCTTCTCTAGTTTTCTTTAACTCTCGCCCTTGATGTTTTGGAAATTCTCAGGGGGAGAAAAGTTGGGGAAAGCAGACAAGAAGTTTTAAGGTGAGGGCAGAGCTTTGGAAATATATGTGATACCTGTTGTGTCTATAACCAAAGGACTGTAGGAACACACGGAAAAATGTATTCTATCTCTATTTTCCTCATTCCACACTATTTCAACTATGCAGCCAATGGCTTGCCATGCCCTTTTGAATTTAACAAGCTAGACAGATACTGAACCAAAAAAGAATACCTATGATGATCTGAAGAAGTTACTAAAACTCTCCTCCCTTTTCGAACTCCATGTCTCTCTGAGACTGGATTTTCTTCATATATTTCAACCAAATATTGCAACACATTGAATGCAGAAACATATGAGAAGCCAGCACTTTCACATTATGCCAGACCTTAAGAAGATATGCAAAAATAGAAAACAATGCCTCTGTTCTCATTATTTTTCTGGAAAACATAATTTTCATGAAAATATCTCATGTTAAAATATAATGGATTTATTGTGACTATTCTAAAATAATAAGCAAAAATTTTAAGTTCTTCATTTTGATTGATAACATAGCATATAATGATAGCCATTACTCAGAAAAATTAAATGTCTGAGGTCCTCAATAATTTTGAACAGTGTAATTTCTTCATAAATTGTATTTTGTTATTTTAAAATAACAAAGCAACAGTTTGTTTAGTATAGTTTGATACAGTAAGCCATTTTATTAACTGGGCAGTACTTTATATTTTTCAGGTGTGATCATCAACTGGTGAAAAACCTAGACTAAGGTTCTGCACTGAAGAGTTTTGAGGTTAACTTTTCTTTTCAAAAATTTTGTGAATTGATGGCAATAAAAAATAAAAGCCCACTTGAGGAAAATCTGTTAAAGTCCTGGATAAACTTCTTTAACATAAATGGTTGAGTTCAGAGGTAACTAAAGGAAATCTCTATTGTCTTCTGCTGCTTCTGCTGCTGCTGCTAAGTCATTTCAGTCGTGTCCAACTCTGTGCGACCCCACAGATGGCAGCCCACCAGGCTCCCCCATCCCTGGGATTCTCCAGGCAAGAACACTGGAGTGGGTAGCCATTTCCTTCTCCAATGCATGAAAGTGAAAAGTCAAAGCAAATTTGCTCAGTCGTGTCCAACTCTTAGCGACCTCATGGACTGCAGCTCTCCAGGCTCCTCCATCCATGGGATTTTCCAGGCAAGAGTACTGGAGTGGGGTGCCATTGCCTTCTCCCTACTGTCTTCTAAAGTAGGAGAAATTGAAACCCAGTGTGATAATCAGGCATTGGCAATTTGGCAGCCCTGGAGGTTTTGCTAGGCTGAGTAATCAAGAGGCTTGGCCTTTAAAGGCCACATGAAGCCCTGGGCACCTGTGAGTTGATAAGTTGGAATGAAGATGACTCATGCAACCATGACCCTTGAAGGACATCATCTACTATGAAAGTGTGAACTTTATTAAAATCTCTCCACTTGAAAATGGACATGACAAAGGCATTTTATGTCATCCTTGGCTCTGGGTAAACACCAAACCAAAACAGCTCCCCGAAACATTGTTTGCATAGGCTTGCTTTAATAATTTTAAGGATTTAAAGTCACACAATTTTCATAGTCTGGAAAATTAATGCAAAAGTATTTCCTCAATTATCAGATGCAAATTACTCTATATAGAATGGATAAACTCCTTGTCCAAGAATGGACAAGCTCCTATTGTATATCACAGGGAACTATTTCAATATTTTACAATAAAGCACAGTGGAAAAGAATATACGCATAACTGAATCACTTTGCTGGACACCAGAAACTAACACAATATTGTAAATCAACTATACTTCAATAAAAAAATTTTTTTCAAAGTGTTTCCTAAAGAGGTAGTGGCTAAGACTGGAAGATGTATACCAAAAAATCTACTCTCTAAAGAGAAGATATCAGACCATCCTCCCAGGATTCCAATAGATAAGGTCAACTGAACAGGATTTCCCAATTCAAAGTTACAAAATATGAGGAAAAAAATCCATAAGGAGCCAAAGTCAAAAAAAAACAAACAAATGGTAGATATACAGTCTTAAAACCTTCAAGTGAAAGACATATAAGATATGTCATATAATCTTGTTTAAAATTAGAGAAGAGATAGAGGAAACTAAACACATGGGGAACAAATAAGGTATTTTCAGAAAGACCAAGCAGTTTGGAATAATATACAAAGAGAAATGTGAGAAATGAAAAAGTGTAATGGGTGATTAAAAAAAAAAAAAACCTTAGAGGCAAGAATTAGGTTAAAAAAAAAAAAACAGATTGGAAAGAACCTAATGAAGCTGAGTATATACTGGAGAAATTATTCAGAATATAACACATGAGGAAGAAGAAACAGGGAATGGGAAAGAGAAAAAGGTGCCATGAAGCATAAAATGATAAGAACAGCATATATCTACATGCATTACAGAAGGAGGAAAAAAAGAATGGGGAAAGCCACTGTTCACAGAAAGATAAAGAAAAAAAAGAGAGAGAGAAAAGGCACAAATGAAAAAATACTAAACATTTAAAAGAGACAGAATTATGCATACAGTAGGTTTAGTAATCATATATTTTTATGCTGGTATATTGCAAATTCACACAGAATGGATAAATTGCTAGAAAAAAATGTATGTCACTAGAATTGTTGCAAGAAAACACAGACTAGCAGGAGAACAGACCTATTAATACGAAAGTAATTGAAAGAATAACTAAAATTCTACAAATTAAACACTAGTCACATGATTTTACAGTGGAATTCTTTCAAAAATTACATAACAGGAAATCTTTATTCTATGCACTCCGGTTTCATGTAATAAAAATAAGGGGGGAAATTCCCAATTTTATGAGACTGTGATAATTTTGATACCAAGATCAGAAAAAAAGATAATAAAGCATAAAATTATGTTAGCTCATTATAACATAAATATAAAAATTCTTTTAAAATAGCCACTTGAATCCAGAAATATCATATTACTACACCCCCCACCCCCCAACACACACACACTGCTACACACCCACTTGTATAAGACAAGTCTGGATCTATCCTTAGAATACAAGGTTGCTGGTAAGATTAGATAGTCTATACATTTACTCATACATTATTCATTTACTCTTTGTGATAATAATTGCAGGAAGAAAAATTACATTATCACAATAGATGAATATCACGTATTTAATACAATTAAATATTTTACATATGACAATAAACTCTTAGAAGACTAGTAACTGAAGGAAATTTGCATAACTCAGTAAATAGTATCTATCAAATTTTGCAGCATACCTAATATTTAATGGTGAAAACTGAGAATTTTTTTCAAGATCAGGAGTAAGACAAGAACATGCATTTTTAGTGATGATTTTTACATTTTTTTACAGAGATTCTTGTCAATACAATATAAAAATGAAATTCAAAACTAAGGCATACAGACAGATTAAAGTGGAGAAACTAATATTTGCTTCTCGGACATCATGCTTTGGACATTTTAAATGTTAAATGCATATTAAAAAGTCACTAAGATAACAAGAAAGCTTAGCAAAGTTATTTGATAAAAATCAAGACAAAAATGTAATTGCAAGTTTCTAATAATAATGTAATTGCTTGCATCGGACTAACCCTTTTGCTGAAAACAATTGTAAATTCTGGGGGAAAAGATTTAAACTATCTTTTGAACAGAGATGAAAAACAAAAATTTGGAGTGATCTAAAATTTTGAAGGAAGGAATCTTGCCTGGGACAAGTTAGCATTTAGATGGCTTTCTGCCTGCGGGAACCTCCTAATGGTCGCTATGGAGCTGCTGTCATGCTGGGTTCAATTGCTCTGGTCCTGCCAGACTCTCTGCCACTGCATGGACTGTTGCCCACCAGGCTCCTCTGTCCGTGGGACTTCCCAGGCAAGAATACTGGAGCATCTAGAACTAAATCAGAAAAGCAGCAGTCTCATTGATCTACTGTCTCTCCTTGAAGGATCTGTTCTTCCTCAGATCTCAGGCTACTTGGCTGTCCTAAAACCTCAGCTCTACCATCAGTTCCGTTTAGTTCAGTTCAGTTGCTCAGTCGTGTCCGACTCTTTCCAACCCCATGAACCGCAGCAGGCTAGGCCTCCCTGTCCATCACCAATTCCCGGAGTCCACCCAAACCCATGTCCATCGAGTTGGTGATGCCATCCAACCATCTTATCCTCTGTTGTCCCTTTCTCCTCCTGGCCTCAATCTTTCCCAGAATCAGGGTCTTTTCAAATGAGTCAGCTCTACCCATCAGGTGGCCAAAGTATTGGAGTTTAAGCTTCAACATCAGTCCTTCCAATGAACACCCAAGACTGATCTGCTTTAGGATGGACTGGTTGGATCTCCTTGCAGTCCAAGGGACTCTCAAGAGTCTTCTCCAACACCACAGTTCAAAAGCATCAATTCTTCAGTGCTCAGCTTTCTTCACAGTCCAACTCTCACATCCATACATGACCCCTGGAAAAACCATAACCTTGACTAGATGGACCTTTGTTGGCAAAGTAATGTCTCTGCTTTTCAATATGCTGTCTAGGTTGGTTATAACTTTCCTTCCAAGGAGCCTAATTTCATGGCTGCAATCACCATCTGCAGTGATTTTGGAGCTCAGAAAAATAAAGTCAGCCACTGTTTCTGCTGTTTCCCCATCTATTTGCCATGAAGTGATGGGACCGGATGCCATGATCTTTGTTTTCTGAATGTTGAGTTTTAAGCCAACTTTTTCACTCTCCTCTTTCACTTTCATCGAGAGGCTCTTTAGTTCTTCTTCAGTTTCTGTCATAAGGGTGGTGTCATCTGCATATCTGAGGTTATTGTTGTTTCTCCTGGAAATCTTGATTCCAGCTTGTGCTTCATCCAGCTCAGCGTTTCTCATGATGTACTCTGCATATAAGTTAAATGAGCAGGGTGACAATATACAGCCTTGATGTACTCCTTTTCTTATTTGGAACCAGTCTGTTGTTCCATGTCCAGTTCTAACTGTTGCTTCCTGACCTGCATACAGATTTCTCAGGACGCAGGTCAGGTGGTCTGGTATTCCCATCTCTTTCAGAATTTTCCACAGTTTATTGTGATCCACACAGTCAAAGGCTTTGGCATAGTCAATAAAGCAGAAATAGATATTTTTCTGGAATTCTCTTGCTTTTTCGATGATCCAGTGGATATTGGCAATTTGATCTCTGTTTCCTCTGCCTTTTCTAAGACCAGCTTGAACATCTGGAAGTTCACAGTTCACGTATTGTTGAAGCCTGGCTTGGAGAATTTTAAGTATTACCTTACTAGCGTGTGAGATATGATTTCGTTGTACATGCTTGCTGTCACTTCAGTAGTGTCCAGCTCTTTGCAACCCTATGGACTGAGCCCTGCCAGGGTTCCACTGAACCACTAGGGATGATTCCGTTAGGGTATTATCATTTTGCTAGGGCAAAAGCACCATTCTTTCCCACTTTCTACACCCTTAGAGAGAAGCAGAATTTCGCCACCCCCACCCCATTCTTCAGCAAGGCCCTGCTCACCTTCCAGCAGGGTCAGCTCCCTCTTAAGGCTAGATTTCAGGTGCTGGCAGACAGACTGCCACAAATCTATACTTTTAAAATTTAATATCGCATTTCTTACATTGTCCTCAGTAACGACCTCAAAATGAAGCTTCCTCAGCGCTGCCCTCCGAGCCATGGAGCAGAAGTGGCAGCACTTGTGTCTGGCCACATTGGGTCATGGAAACTGCGAGAAGACCTTAGGAACTTGGGGCGTGCAGGTCCGTGCTTCTGCTCCTTAGAAGCCTCGCCCCCAGCCGCGTTAGAGGAGCCTTGTTTAGATGCTGTTAGTTTCAGGGTGTATTTGAATGGTGCTGCCACATTATGTGGCCTAGCCGAGGGGGACTGTGAGGGCTGGTTGTTTACTCTCCTCCCCTACCTGCTCTGCATGGTGCAGCCATCCTGAGCAGAAGCCCGTAGTTTCTTTTTAACTTATTTAGGCAGGGTTCATTCATGCTCATTGCTGTATATCAAATTTTACCCATTCTGGATAAAGAAGATGTGAGAGAGAGGGCAATACTCTTTGGCTCAGACGGTTTAGTCTGAGTCTGAGCTTTGGCTCCGCCTGCAATGTGGGAGACCTGGGTTGGATCCCTGGACTGGGAAGATCCCCTGGAGGAGGGCATGGCAACCCACTCCAGTGTTCTGGCCTGGAGAATTCCATGAACAGAGGAGCCTGATGGGCTACAGCCCGTGAGGTTGCAAAGAGGACACAACTGAACTGCCAAGCACAGCACACACACAGAAAAATTACATAATGCCATTTGTAGCAATATAGATGGACCTAGAGATTATATTATATTAGCAAAATATAAATAGAGTATGATATCATTTTTATGTGGAATATAAAATATGACACAAATGAACTTATGACAAACAAAATACAGACTTGTAGTTGCCAAGGGGAGGGGGATGAGGGAGGAATAGATGGGGAGTTTGGGATTAGCAGATGCAAACTATTATATATAGAACAGATAAATAACAAGCTCCTCCTGTATAGCACTGGGCAATTGTATTCAATAACCTATGGTAAAGCATACTGGAAAAGAATATAAAAAATATTTCTATGTAAAACTGAATCACTTTGCTGTGCAGCAGAAATTAACAACATCAAACTTGATTCTACTTCAATAAAATAAATTTTAAAAAAATTCTTGTCCATTTTGTGTTTAATAGACATTTGGATTGCTTTATTGACTAATTCAAAATAAAATAGTCAAGAATATCTTTGAAAAAGCCTTTAATGCATTCTACTGAGTAAGAACCTACGTGTGAAACTGCTGGTCTACAGGAATATGTATGTTCAAAGTAAAGAGATTATGCTAAATTATTTTCCAAATTCCTTATACAAATCCTTTTCCAACGATGTATAATAAATCCAGTTAATTCACAACTCGCAATTACAAGGTTTTATGATACTTTATAAATCTGAATATTCTGGTGAGTATAGAAAAATCTCATAATTACAATTTGAATTTCCCTGATAATTAGTGCAATGAGTATTTTCATAAGTGCAATGGCCACTCAGTTATTCTAAATTTTTTAAGTGCCAGTTAATGTTTCATCCATTTTTCATTTGTTCATTTATTTTTCTTACCAGTCATATATGTTAGCAAATATCTTCTTCACTCTTTGTGTCACTCTCTTAAAGACATCTATTTATGAACAGCATTTTGATGCAATGCTACTTATCAATATTTTTTGTATCTTGTTTTCAAAATGTTTTTCCACACTCAAAATCCTCAAGAGATTTTTTCCCCTTCAAGAATGTCTTAGATATTTTTAGTCCTTTGCATTTCTGTGTAAATTTTAGACTCAACTTGTTAAATTATATTTTAAAATATCTTTTGGCATTAGTTGATTTTAAGAATTTTCTTCCCTTTAATTTTCAGGAGGTTTTACTATAATGTTTCCACGTGTGATATTCTTTATATTTATCGTGCTCTGTGTCTGCTGTGATTCTTAAATATGTGGCTATAGCTGTTTCACCAATTTTGCAAAAATTTTAGTCTTTGTCTATTTAAATATTGATTCTTTCTCAATTTTCTCTCTTCTCCTGCTGCTGCTGCTGCTAAGTCGCTTCATTCGTGTCCGACTCTGTGTGACCCCATAGATGGCAGCCCATAGAGCATCAATTGCATATATGTTATAACTTTTCACTATATTTCCATATGTCTCTTTTCTGTGTTTTTCCATCTTTTCCCTCATGCTTCAGTTTATTAATCCTCCTTTCATCTATGCTAATCAGTTTTAAATTCATTTACTGAGGCTTCCCTGATGGCTCAGTATGTAAAGAATCTGCTTGCAATGCAGGAGCCACAGGAGACACAGGTTCCATCCCTGGGTCAGGAAGATCCCCTGGAGGAGAAAATGGCAACCTACTCCAGTATTCTTGCCTGAAAAATCTCATGTACAGAGAAGCCTGGTGGTCTACAGCCCATAGGGTCACAAAGAGTCAGACATGACTGAATATGCAGTATGCATTGAGTCTTCAAATTTGATTATTGTATACTTTACTTCTAAATTTGTCTTAGGTTTCTTTTTATGAATTTTAACTTTCTATTAAAATTCATCTTGTCTTATATTTTCCTAAATATTTCAATCACAGTTATTTTACAATGCCTGTATTTCCCATGTGTTTGTTTCTACTGTTTTTTTTTTTAATCTGTTGGTTCAGCTCATGGTATAAATTTTATTTTTATACAGTATTTTAGTTGGATATATCATGCTTTTATTGAATGCAGGAAATTTTGCATGAACATTTTTAGAAATAACAAGCAGAATGATAACATCTTTATAAAGAATTTAATTTGTGTCTATTGGTTAAGAAATGAGGGACAGGTTACCTTTATACAGTCTAGGTTTCAAATTGAAGCTGGCCCTTAGTTTTGTAAATTCTGTTCTACTATTATTAGCTATCGCTCATCAAGTGTACCCATTCAGTCATCCAGTTAAAAGCCAAAGTTTATACCAAAGATTCTTCTCCTTGGAGACCTTCACACTCTAATTTCTTTCTTTTTTCCTCTCTCTCCACCTGGTCACTGTGAGACTGCCTAAAGCTTTGCTTAGTTTCTCGACCTTTTGGTCACCTTTCACCCAATTTACCTGCTTCTGTTATATTCATCTTCCTGGAATCTAGATAGATGTTTAATACTTGGTAAAACAAGTCATGCCAGATGTTGGGCTAATTTCAGTTTCTATCTTCTCTCTCAGATCTGTTAGCCTGTTAGGCTTTCATGACTTTCTGACTGTTCCCAGTTTTTAAAGTTTTGTTTTGCCTGAGAAACTTATTATATTAATAAGAACCTACAGGGCTGTAGGAGAAACTGGGAAACAAAGTTCCAAAGAAAGAAACTGCAGAATCAGAGACAAGTCACTAACTTGCACCCCTGAAGCCAGCTGCTCCCACCGGCTGAAGAGAGAACAGAAAGGTATGTTAGTGGAGAGACTTCTGAAAAGGCCAGTCCTTCTGGACCTGGTGTGGAGCTTAGGATCACAACTGGTCATCATGAAGAGGATCTAAGTGTAGTGGAGAAAAGAAAGGTCAAGGGGGAAACATGGACAGCCCTGCAAGATGTCAGATCCTTCTCTTCTACCTCTCAAATCTCGTGCAAATTTTGATTTGGCCAACTTTAAACTGGAACCATCCAGAGAAAGGAATTCTGGGAAACATAGATCTAACATAGGCAAGTTGACATGGTACAAAACTGGCAAAGATACAAAAAAAAAAAAAAGTACCCACAGAGAGACCAAATAGCCAGTATACATGCTGAAATAACTAAACTTCACATTTATTCAGAAAAATGCCACTTGAGAACACAAGGAGATACAGTATCACAAGCATGTCATTGGGTAAAATTAGAAGTGTTAATGAAGATCATATAATCCTGGCAGAGTGTAAATTGGTTCAACCGCATTAAGAAGCTCTTTGGAATATGAAATAAAATTAAAGATCTGCATCCATTGTAATCCAGTGATTTTACTACTCAGTTCAGTTCAGTTCAGTTGCTCAGTCATGTCCGACTCTTTGCAACCCCATGAACAGCAGCACGCCAGGCCTCCCTGTCCATCACCAACTCCCAGAGTCCACTCAGACTCACATCCATCGAGTCAGTGATGCCATCCAGCCATCTCATCCTCTGTCGTCCCCTTTTCCTCCTGCCCCCAATCTCTCTCAGCATCAGAGTCTTTTCCAATGAGTCAACTCTTCGCACGAGGTGGCCAAAGTATTGGAGTTTCAGCTTCAACATCAGTCCTTCCAATTAACACCCAGGACTGATCTCCTTTAGAATGGATTGGTTGGATCTCCTTGCAGTCCAAGGGACTCTCAAGAGTCTTCTCCAACACCACAGTTCAAAAGCATCAATTCTTCGGTGCTTAGCTTTCTTCACAGTCCAACTCTCGCATCCATACATGACCACAGGAAAAACCACAGCCTTGACTAGATGGACCTTTGTTGGCAAAGTAATGTCTCTGCTTTTCAATATGCTATCTAGGTTGGTCATAACTTTCCTTCCAAGGAGTAAGCGTCTTTTAATTTCATGGCTGCAGTCACCATCTGCAGTAATTTTGGAGCCCCCCAAAATAAAGTCTGCCACTGTTTCCCCATCTATTTCCCATGAAGTGATGGGACCAGATGCCATGATCTTCGTTTTCTGAATGTTGAGCTTTAAGTCAACTTTTTCACTCTCCACTTTCACTTTCATCAAAAGGCTTTTGAGTTCCTCTTCACTTTCTGCCATAAGGGTAGTGCCATCTGCATATCTGAGGTTACTGATATTTCTCCCGGCAATCTTGATTCCAGCTTATGCTTCATCCAGCTCAGCGTTTCTCATGATGTACTCTGCATATAAGTTAAATAAGCAGGATGACAATATACAGCCTTGACGTACTCCTTTTCCTATTTGGAACCAGTCTGTTGTTCCATGTCCAGTTCTAACTGTTGCTTCCTGACCTGCATATAGATTTCTCAAGAGGCAGGTCAGGTGGTCTGGTATTCCCATCTCTTTCAGAGTTTTCCACAATTTATTGTGATCCACACAGTCAAAGGCTTTGGCATAGTCAATAAAACAGAAATAGATGTTTTTCTGGAACTCTCTTGCTTTTTTCATGATCCAGCGGATATTGGCAATTTGATCTCTGGTTCCTTTGCCTTTTCTAAAACCAGCTTGAACACCAGGAAGTTCACGGTTCACGTATTGCTGAAGCCTGGCTTGGAGAATTTTACACTAGACATTTACTAATCACACAAGTACACAGACAGAAGCTTACCAAAATGTTCACAGCAGTATTGGTTTTAACAGAAGAAAAGGAAAATTAAATGTCCCTTAGTGGGATTCTAATAGATAAACATCTCTTTGTTCACATGCCAAAAAGACTGTCGAGTAGTCAAATTGAAAGAATTAAAACTAAATATATGAACATGAGTGAATCTTAAGAACAGTGTTGAAAAAGCAAGCTGCTGAATAATATACAGAATGTAATAGAATTTCTATATGTTTTTAAATATGCAAAATAATACTAGTACATATATTTATGGAATTCATACATATGCAGGAGAAATATAAAACATTCCAAAGAGTGAGATGGAATTCAGAGGAATGCAATAAAGGAGAGTTCATGAGAGACTTCAATTGTATTTGTAATGATTTATTTCTTGTGCTTGGTGCTGGCTGCATGGATGCTTATTTTATTCCCCCAATGCCTATTTTCTCTCCAAATTTATTTCTTAATCATTGAAAACAGAAACTTGGTCTTGCCAAGTATATTTCATCCCACCTGCCTTTGAAAATTGTCAGTTATTCTTACCTACTCACTTCACAAGCCAGAGCATCTTCCAAACCTAATTTCCCTGTTTATTTAAAGTTTTTTCTCTCTCTTTACATAAAATTAACTGTAGTTGTTAGATATTTTTAAGGCATGGTTAAGGCTGAGCTCTGATTTTTTTTAATTTGATAATACTATCTTTGGGACTTTTACTTTATTAAATAAATGTGGATATGTTTGATATATTTTTCTCTCTACAGGTAGTGTCTTCTTTGGGAATTGATTTAAAATGGGATGGGGCATTTACTGAAAAGTATTTAGAGAATTTATACTTTTTGCTAAAAAATTGAGAATTCTTTTAACTTTTTATTTTGTAATGTAGTATAGCTGATTAACAATGATGTGATAGTTTCAAGGGGACAGCATAGGGACTCAGCCATACATATACGTGTATTCATTCTCTTCCAAACTCCCCATATCATGCCAGATAACATTGAACAGAGTCTCATGTGCTATACAGTAGGTCCTTGTTTGTTATTGATTTTGAATATAGCAGGATGTACATGTCAACTCCAAACTCCCTATCAAAAAATTGAGAATATTTGCTCACCAGACTTCTAGGCGGTGACCTGGAAGGAAGAGCAATCTGGCAGAGCTGCTCCATTGGAGAGAGGAGTCTATGACACAGGAGAAACTAACAGGGGCATCCAGGCTTTGGAAGCTAATAGAATAGAAGGGAAGAAACTAAAAGAAGCAGCAAGACAGGAGAATGTCACAGACTCTGTGAAACCGTCCTCCATCACAGCCTATCAAACATTCAACATGCTCGTGACATCACAGAATGCTGAGACTGAGATTCATTTCCTTTGAGGGAAGAATGAAAGAGTGAATGTTTGCATCCAGGTCTGACACAGCAGAGAACTAGAACAGCACACACGCATGGCAGCTTGTGTGTGTGTGTTAGGCACTCAGTCGTGTCTGACCTTTGCAACCCCGTGGATTGCAGCTTGCCAAGCTCCTCTGTCCATGGGATTCTCCAGGCAAGAATACTGGAGTGGTTGCCAGTTCCTTCTCCAGGGGATCTTCCCGACCCAGGGATCAAACCTGGGTCTCACACATTGCAGGCAGATTCTTTACCATCTGCCACCAGGGAAGCCTGTATAGGAGCTTAGAAGCAGAGAACTTTAGAGAAAACACAGCTAATAAACACAAATTTTCAAGAGAGCTTTGAACAAGTAGACAAGTGGAAAGCAGGCCATGTTTATTCAGTTTTCCAAAGGATAGATGCCCCACTATTGAACTCCCTATTACATGAAAAGATATTTAAAACAGACTGGACAGTTCCCATCCCCCTTAATACAGCTGGTAAATAAAATTGAGGTATACTGCTTGTTTTCAGAAGAGTTTCTTCAGAGCAAACAAATTCAAATAATACATTTAATTGTATATGTTCTGCTTAGGCCTTAGCTGAAGAAAAACTGAAATATTTTCCCAGAGAAAAATGTGAATTAAAGACAAAGTCACATGCTAATTTCATTTTTACATCTAAATATGTAATGAGAATGGCTTATTGCTTTTTGGCAAATAGACATAAACTTTTGCCTCTCTCTCTTCAGGACATGTAGATGTTAATACTGCATAATTCCTAATCAAGGCAAAACTCTGTGAATAAAATATGCAATACTTGAGAAGATTTTTTAAATTCAACATTTTGTACTCATTACAATTATATATTTCAACAATATTAAGCATGTATGTCAATAACTTTCATTGAAACTATTTTTTTCTTATTCTATTTCTTATGAACTATTTAATCAGTAAAATTATTCTACTTTACTTTAAATTTTAAAAGTGCTTATATGTTAGAAAAAGAACTATGCTAGAGAAATAAGATAAGTAAAATTTCTTTGATTAAAAATAGTAAGACCTGTACAATACTAAAAATTTTCTTTTCTTATTACTAAGTGACTAAATTTTAGTGATTTTTGGTTTTACATATAATATTTGTGTCTTTTAATTCTTTGCTGATATGAGAACTGTCTCATATTATGTCTTGATGGTTTTCAATGAGAGGAGAAAGCTGAACCAGACATTTCTTGGTTTTAAGGACTCTTTTGCTAAGAAATAGAAAAGCTTATCTTCTATCAAAAGTTTCATGGATGGTAAAAGTTAGAACAAATCTCCTTAATATTAGAGTGGAAGGCTCTCGAGTCAAAATCGTGATTCAAAATAACTACATGGGTAAAGACAAGCAACCAGGATGGGCAGTACAGCACAGGAGCTTATAGCCATTATCTTTTAATAACCAATAATGAAATATAATCTGCAAAAATACTGAATTGCTGTGCTGTACACCTGAAAGTAACATAACACTGTAGATCAACTACACTTCAACACAAATTAAAAAACAATAAAATACCACTTGAGTGAACTGCTGAACTGCTTTGTGCCTCAATTTCTTCATCTCTAACAAGAAAATACAACCATATGTCTCTTATAGGTCTGTTTGGATGGCTGGATGAGATCAAGTGTGTAGAATTCCCAACATAATGTTGGACATAAACTAAGATTTGATAATTGCTAGTTCTGCATCATTTAAGATGATATAGGTGAAAAACAGCCATCACAGATGACAAAGGTATAAATATAAATATATATGAATGTAAATATGTAGATACACACAAATATATATATATATATATATATATATCCCTGTTTGTATAAAGAGGCAAAGCTGAATGAATAGAATCAGTAGGGCACAAGGCCTAGGCTGACTTGCTGACCAGCTACTTTGTGACTTGGTGAATTTGATTTCCACACATCTCACTTTCCCTGTTTGGGAGTTTAGACAAGAAGATTTTTATGATTCTAATTCAGTCCTAACAGTTACTGATTCTTTCTTTTTTAATAAGCCAATAGTATCAAACAGGAATACGTGAAGTCCAAGTTTAGAGAAGAGTGACTCTCTAAAGAGAAAAACAAAAAGCTAGAGATTTTGCTGTCAAATTCGCTGAGCAACAGAAGCTCAACAATAAATTCAAATATCATTTTTATAAAGAGCTGTTATGAATGCAATGTTTGTGTTCTCCAAAATCTGAACGTTGAAATTCTAAGCCCCAGCATGATGACATTAGAAGGCGGGGCCTTTGGGGGTAATTACGTCAGGATGGTGGAGCCCTCATGAATGAGATTAGTGCCTTTACAAGATGATTCAGTAGAGCTTTCTCCCTGTCTTTGCTCTCTATCACGTGAGGATACAATAAGACAACCATTTGCAAGCCAGAAAGCAGGCCCTCCCCAGACACTGGATCGGCTAGCACCTTCAACTTGGACTTCCAACCTCCAAAACTGTGAGAAATAAATTGTGGTTTAAGCCACCCAGTCTATAGCTTTCTGTTGCAGCAGCCTGAACTAACGCAGAAGTGAATTCTTCTCGAGTGAACCTATTCCTTCTCTCGTCATCATCGTGCCTCTAGGTGAGGTGATGAGGAAGGAGGCCCTTATCTGAAGATGGGGAACTTTATTTTCAGGTTGTATATCTTTTATTTATATATTGTCTACTTCTCAGTTGCCCTCTTTTATAAAGAGGAGAATTTTAATATCTACTTTATAGAATATTACAAAAGTTTAAAGAGTTTAATTATTAATTAAACTGAATTATATTGATAGAAAATTTAATCAATTTGTCAATTTTTCCTTTTAGTGATGTGTATTAATATTTATTTGTGTATTACTCAATATGCTATTTATGTGTTATCCAATACATTTTGTATATCAGTGTGTCTATTCATAGGTAAAAGAGAAAAGGAAAGGAAATGGATATTCTAGAGCATATACACTATGTAAGGCACAATGACAGACGATTAATAAATATTTCAAAAACATTATCTGAATACCATGGTAATTAGTACTGTTCACATTTTTCAGATTAAGAAGTTGAAACTCATAAATGTTAAGTAGCCTTCCTAAGGTCATAATATCTGAAGCTATATATCCAAAGACACAGCTAGTAAATGTTAGAGTCTGACTTCATATCAGATTGGTTAGCTGCATAGATTGTATAACCTGGACATGAAACCATGTGACATGGGAAAGAGCTGAACTTCACTATCTGGCTGTACTGTCAAAAGCCTAAAACTTATGCCCTAACTCCATCACTTGCTACCTGTAGAACTTTGTAACAAGATACTTAACCATTCTGAGCCTCGGTTTCCTTATTTCTAAAATAGAAAACTGGAGATGTTGTTGGTGCTCCCCCCAGATCCTTTTGATCATCCAATCCAGAGCACCCATTTCCTTTCTGCTATCAGTATTGATTCACAATAACCCCCTTCTCCAGAGAACTGCCCCCAGAGTAATGGTCAAACAGGAACTTCCGCGTGTCCCCAGAGATCTTGACCAATGCCTGATGGATACAAAAGGTCAACTTCTGGCAACAATGGGGTACAGATTGTGCTCAGTTTTTCAGTGGGAATAGACTGAAGCTCATGACCTGAAGCTCAGTTGAAACCTTCTTTTTGCTTAGTTTTTATTTCCCATCCTGTCCTGCTTCCTTCATGCCCCTTTCTCCTGTGGGTAGTTTTTTCAACTTTTAGATGACCTCAGACAAAAATATACACTAAAATAATATAAGAAAAAGGTGAAATAAATATATGGGAACGATTTTAACTGTAGAGTACTACAAAAGTTTGATATGAATATTATACAGAATTATAAAACAAGTCAAATATTTTTTATACCTTTCCCTGGAGCATTAATAACTATTACCTTTCAGACCTAGCATACTTGCATTCTCTCTTCTCTCACACATATCAAACCAAATAATTAGTTTATGCTTTAATTCTTTAGTCAAACCGCTGCAATCTTAAGGTCAGGACGCATTCAAGACTATGAAAAGAAAAGATGGATTTGATCAGTCCCTCTTGGTTATACTGGTTTAGTCTAGGTGAATATATTTTGCTAATCTGGAGGCGTTCAGTGCTTTTGTTCAAGTACCTCCTAAAATATATTTTTTAAATTGTATTTTTAGCTGTTAGCTAAAGTTTTATATTTAAGGCTTAATACTTAAACATAATTATAAGTTCCAACAAACTTTGTATTACATTTGTGTCTTAAATATTTTTCATCAAAACATTAGCGCAACAAATTAAACGTATTTAATTTAGAAGAAAAATAGCTACCAAAGAATTAATTGGCAAAGCCAGTTCTTAATTGTGAAACCAATGATCTAAATTAGACTTTTCTATTGAGGGAAAAAAACTTGATTTTTTTTAATCACAGTAAACATGTAAATATCCATTCCCACTATCACTTAACTTCTGAATTCTAAGATCCAGAAGTAATACATGGTTTGGGGGAGATAGAGTACGTTACAGGAGCCTAGCCATCAGTCTTTCCCCTAGATAAGAAAGGGCACTTTCCTCTGTAATATTTTTCCTGATGCCTTTCTAGCTTTACCATCTTGTGATTTTCCCCGTGTCACTTCTCAAATTGTTTCTTTCTTTGGTATCCCAGAAGTGCCTTGGAATAACACACTGTACTGATTTCAGATGAATGAGGGGAAGACAGAGGGTCTGTGAAGAGAGATATGGGAAAGAACTGGCTCATCCCAGGAAATGCTCTAACAGGTCAGTTTTAAGAAAAACTTAAGTATGAAAATCGACCTCTGAAAATATTCCTACCTGGGTAACCTTTGGGAATCCTCCTTATATCTCCAGAGCTATGCATGTCACCACCCCTGCCTCTTGGTCACCCCACACATAGCCAGATGGCTAGAGACAAGGGACGTCTGCTGGATTCCTCTCAGAGGGAGTCCATAGCTAAAAAATGTGTTACTCTTTGTTTCCCTTTGTTATTTATTATTCTTTGGTTGCATGTAACTGAACTTCAACCCAACTTCATACAAATGGGCATGAATTACAGAATACATTGGGGTCTCACGGAGCCCAAGACCCATCGTGAAGGACTTGCAGAACGCGGTGGAATCAGGAAATGGAACACTAGCACTCTCTCTTCTGTCTTTCATCTCTGCTCTTCTCTGTATGTCTGATTCACATTTCTCTCTCTCTTTCTCTGCTTTTCTGATCTATGAGGTAGAGTAACATGGCTACTGAAAATGCTTTGGTATAATTTTGACCTGTCTTCCAGAGAAAGACTGAATATGCTTTTCCAAAGAAAGGAAACTTTAGGGGAAGATGGCATCATATACTCAGTCTTGATCAGTCTTGATGGAACTATGCCCCCTTGATTCATGTAAAATCACAGGGTTGAATCAGGTTTGAAATAAGGCTTCTGAATAGATAAAACATTCAGCATACACCCAATGCCTTCCAAGGTTGGACAGAAGATCTAGCCACAAGCGTTTAGGACAATTCTCAGCTCTGAGTTGAGCCAATGTAATTCCTGTCTTAGGAATATTTTCATATTAGTCTGCCCATAAAGGGACTAAATGCAATATTCTGAGACTTAAGAATGTCATACAATAGAAGGGACATTATTTGAGGATTACAAATGGAACAGGAATGAGACCATCTGCCCATGAAATCATATCATACTTACTTCTAAGATGGTAAGTCCGTTGTGGAGGTGGGAGAGAAGACTAATTTGAAGTGATATGAGAAAAGAGGTAATTTTTAAAAACTGCTTATCCTCAATGAGACATGTGGTTGCTTTCCTTGCTCTACTCCTCTATTCTAGTGGTTTTCAATCCTGAGTAGCAGACGTTCTCAGTGTTCACTCATATCCTCTCCAAACCTTTTCCATTTTTATACAAAACAGCTGTCTGTGTGTTTTTACCTGCATCTCTGTCAGAGTGATGTCCTCAGACTTCCTTAATCTTTGCCTCAGTGTAGAGAGAGCAGAAAGGGCCTAGGAATTTATATCTCCATTACTGACTAAGTAAAATATTCAGCTCTCTGGTCCCTGATGGGGACAGCTTAGAGGTGTGACTTATAAGTGCAGAAGTCACCTGTAGGATTGAGCCGAAGTTATCATCTGGGTGTTTCATTAACATCAGACTGTTGACTTGCTTCCTTCCCTTTCCTGTCACGTGCCATACTTCTCTGTGGTTTTAACAAATCACTTTTATTTGAATCTTTATCTACAGGTCTACATCTGGGGACCCCAATCTTAGATACTGACTGTCCATTAGAATTACCTAGGAAGCTGGTATATTTGGGGGAATAAAATTCTTCATCCAGGCCATGAGTAAGAGAAACAAAGTGAATTTTTACCCTAGAGAATTAAATAAAAAATGTTCAGTTCGGTTAAGTCACTCAGTGGTGTCTGACTCTTTGTGACCCCATGGACTGTAGCATGCCAGGCCTCCCTGTCCATCACTGACTCCCGGAGCTTGCTCAAACTCATGTCCATCAAGCCAGTATGCCATCCAACCATCTCATCCTCCGTTGACCCCTTCTCCTCCTGCCTTTAATCTTTCCCAGCATCAGGGTCTTTTCAAATGAGTCAGTGGCCAAAGTATTGGAGCTTCAGTTTCAGCATCAGTCCTCCCAATGAATATTCAGAACTGATTTCCTTTAGGATTTACTTGTTTGATCCCTTTGCAGTCCAGGGGCTCTCAGGAGTCTTCTCCAACACCATAGTTCAGAAGCATCAATTCTTTGGCGCTCAGCTTTCTTTATGGTCCAACTCTCACATCCATACATGACTATTGGAAAGACCATAGCTTTAACTAGATGACCCTTTGTCAGCAAAGTAATGTCTCTGCTTTTTAAGATGCTGTCTAGGTTGGTCATAGCTTTTCTTCCAAGGAGCAAGTGTCTTTTAATTTCATGGCTGCAATCACCATCTGCAGTGATTTTGGAACCCAAGAAAATAAAGTCTGTCACTGTTTCCATTGTTTCTCCATCTATTTGCTTTTTTACCTTTTAATAAGTATATAATGTTCCTATAAAACATGTGTGTATGTGTATGCATGCACATATATGAGAAAGAGACATCATCAGAGACTGAGAGATACAGATGGATAAAGAGGCATTCTTTTGTGTTATTTAAAATAACTTCTGGGTTTGAATTATGAAAAAAAGTACATATTGTAGGTGTCAGTCAGGATTTGAAGAGAACCATTAGGAGATACATATACATGTATCTTTATCAGTTCAGCTCAGTCACTCAGTCGTGTCTGACTCTTTGCAACCTCATGGACTGCAGCATGCCAGGCCTCCCTGTCCATCACCAACTCCCGGAGTTGATATGTATCTTTATATGTGTGTATATATAAAGAGGTTTGTTTATAAAGGATTGGCTTACACAGTTGTGAGCTGACAACTCTGAAATCTGTAGGGAAAACTGGCTGGTTTGAAACAGGCAGAAGCTGAGCATTGCAGTCATGAGGTAGAATTCTTTCTTCTCCAGGAAACCTGAGTTTTTGCTCATAAGGCCTTCAACTATTAATAATTGGATGAGGCCAATCCATGTTATCAATGGTAATTCCCTTACTTAAAGTCAATCAGTTGTAGATGTTACCATATTCATAAAATACATTCACAGCACAACCTGGCCTAGTGTTTGGTTAACTGGGTATTGTAGCCTAGTGTGGGTGCTAAGTCGCTTCAGTCTTATCAGATTCTTTGTGACTGTGTGGACCACTCAGTCCATGGGATTCTCCAGGCAAGGATAGTGGAGTGGGTTGCCATGTCCTTCTCCAAGGAATCTTTCTGACCAGGGATTGAACCCTGGGTTTCTTACATCTTCTAGCATTCTCAGGCAGGTTCTTTACCATGGCCTAGTTAGATTGACACAAAAGACTACTCATCATACTGCAGGACTAATAAAGTAAGGAAGAAAAAAAATAGTTTTGTTGTGTCAAATTAGCACACAAACATGGCATTCCCAGAAACCGCTTGGCATTTATGCAGTAATAATAAGTTCACATATTATTAAACTGATCATATTCACTTCATGCAAAAGGCAGTGACTCACAAAAATAAACTCTATATATGCTGTATATCTATATATAGATATATTCATATTTCTAAATAAAAATTGGAAAAGAAGTTAATGCTTTTTGTTGCAGCTAAGACACATTCAGAGGACATTTGTTTGTAGTCCAGCCTGTTTAATATTAACAACTGTCAGCAATTGCCCAACAGCACCCATCTATAAAACACTAGAGTGTTGATGGTGTTCGCACTACAGTGTTGAGAGTGAGGGAGAAACCAAGCCTTGGCCTAAGGTATCTAACAAGTTTGCGAGAGTGGTAGTGATAGCAGGATTGGAGTAGAAACGCAGGCCCTAGAGAAGATGTAGTGAGATCAAAGTCAGGCCAAGCGGAGTATAACCAATCCAGTCAAGGAGAGGCCATGCGGCAGACTAGCAAAGCTTCCACAGTAGAAGCAGATCAGGCATGCAGCCACAGGCATGCAGGAGTATCCTGGCATATAAAACACAACGAAGATGCACATTCTAGTTACTGCCTCTCATACGGTAGCAAGGAAACCCCACACGGGTTAGACAAATTACTTAGAACTCCTGATTGGTGTTACTGTCCTTCACAAATATTTGGTCTCCTTTTAATTTTGAATGTGTGGCAGGATCACATACCTGTGCCCACCTTGAAATTATGTGTGGCCACATGAGGAGTTCGGGTCAATGAACTGTGAGGGTAGTCATTCGTGAGTGTCACTTCTGGACAGAAGCACTTGTTTACTGGAGCTCAGCTCTCCAGGGCTCTCCTCTCCTGCTGGGTGACTGTGAAATGCTGATATGGGTGCTTCTGCTTGCCTGATTGAAGCCAGCTGGAATGCTGAGCCAGCACACGAAGAATGACTGCCCTGGAGGGTGGCCCAAGCCTGCAGAGGACTTCAAATTGCGTTAAGTTACTGAGATGGTTCCGTTTTACTGCAGCATAGCTTATAACCCGCCTGAATGTGATGTGGAAACAGGCATAGTGCATATTCAATTAAATAGTTACAGACTTACCAGGACTCTCAAGCAGTCAGTCTCTGTCTCTCTCTCTTATAAACTGTTTTGCTCTTTTGATTTTGGGCACTGAGTATGCTATAGAAACAACGAGGACAGGCAAGGAGGGAATGTATTATACTCATTTTTTGAATGAAGAAAATGAGTGGTCACAATTAGAAGGTGTTAACTTTTGAAAACCCACAGAGGGTATGAAGTAAAAATCTTAGCTGCTCTTTCTGTCCTCTGTATGATTCAGTGAGGAGTTTCTGAGTTTGTAAAAATATAAATCTCAAACTAGCTCTAGAAAACAGGATTTGTGGTCAAGATATTGAGGGGTCTCATAAATCCAGAAAAAGTTGTAAACAACCAGGCCTTTCAAAGGACAAAAAGAAAAACAGATTTAGGAATCTCTCTGTCTCTGTCTTTGTCTCCTCCCTTCACCCCTGTTGACTCTGACCTGTGGTCCCTCTGGCCTGAATAGTTTTATCTGTTTACCTACCTTACACATGAATCATTTGCTAGTAGCCAAATCAGTTCCGGCCGGCAAGCCCTTTCATTCAAACAACCACACCCAACTTTCCTCTGAATTTTTAAGTCATATTCTTCCAAGACGGAGAAGGCAATGGCACCCCACTCCAGTACCCTTGCTTGGAAAATCCCATGGATGGAGGAGCCTGGTGGGCTGCAGTCCATGGGGTTGCTAAGAGTAGGACACGACTGAGTGACGTCACTTTCACTTTTCACTTTCATGCATTGGAGAAGGAAATAGCAACCCACTCCAGTGTTCTTGCCTGGAGAATCCCAGGGATGGGGGAGCCTGGTGGACTGCCGTCTATGGGGTCACACTGAGTCAGACACGACCAAGAAAGTACCTGTTTAGCCTAGCTTAGTTTGTAAATTAGGTTTGAGAAGTTAAGGCCACTGGTCCTTAGATGTTCTCTAGTTAGACATTCACTTACCCTAGTTCAACCCTCTGCAATGACAGCAGCTGAACCTGTGAATTGATGATCACCACAGCAGGTGCTGCGGCTGGGGCATTTTATCCAAAATGGGAGTGGGCAGGGTGGGCACCTGAAAGCACAGGTAGAACAATTTCCCTGAATGTCTATACTGGATGTCTGGACATCAAGGACACCCTGAAAGAGAGGAGGAAACTATTTTGAGGGACTGCTTCTAAACAACCACCACCCAAATTCTGCCCACTTCCTCTTTGAAAATTGCTAATGTCTGGCCTAACTTATCACCAGGGAATAATTTAGATGTTGCAAACAATGGAACCCTTTGTGTATTTGGAGAAAGAGAAACTGTGAGTAACACTGAGCCCTCCCCTGGATTTACACACGTAATTTATGCTTACAGTGGGGACATGTGAGAGACACACCTCATATGAAAAAGGATCTTCTGAATTCCATCCCGTTTCTCATTCTGGAGGCATGAGTCAATTTTTTTTACCCTATGAAAGTTGATTTTGTAATTAAAAAAAAAGTCTAAACATGAATTTTTATTTTTTTCTACAAATGCATTGAAATGCTTCTTTCTCTTTCTTCATTCTATTGAGATATAATTGACATATAACATTGTATAGGTTTAAGGTGTACAACATGATTTGATACATGTATATATGGCAAAATGATTACCACCTTAAGATTAGTTAACATCTAATACCTCACACAGATACAAATTTTTCCTTTGTGATTAAAACTTTCAAGAACTACTGAACTTTTTAAAGCAACTTTCAAATCTATGATCCTGTGTTACTAACTATAGTGACTATATTTTACACTACATCCCCAGGGGTTATTTATTTTATTATTATTATTATTTTTTAATAAATTTAAGGCCCTTTGCCTGGGATGCCATCTCAGCTTTAGGAAAAACCAGGCATAAAAAGTGCTACCTGCCAAGGTAAGAGACTTCTTCGGGGTTATTTATTTTATAAATAAACATCTGTAGCTTTTTTTTTTTTAATTAAGTGTCTATACCATTTGACCACCTCCACTAAATTCTCCCTCCGCAACCTCCTTAAACCGACAGTCAATTCTCAGTTGTCATTTTACTCAAATTTTCAGCATTGTTAACACAATTCACTTCATTTGCTTGACCTCAGAGGCACCACATTTCTCCCCCAGAAGCTACTCCTTTCTGTCAGATTTGCAGGTCCCTCCACTTCTGCCAACTAAAATAAAGGACCACTAAGATGTCATGACTACCAATTTTATACATCAACAGCCTGACCCTGGCCTCTCAAGTCCAGAGTCATATATCCAATTACCTACATGCCATCTCCACATCCATGTCAAATGTTCATCTCAAAGTTAACGTATCTAGAACTAGTTTTAGATCTTCTTCATAATATATGCTATTTCCGATGATCCCTTTCTCAGTAAATGGTAGCTCCATTTTTCCTTTGTTGAGACCCCACCCCAAACTTTGGTGTTCTTGACTCCAAGGAGTCCTTTTGATTTTCCCACACACTCTATCCAATCCATCAACACATCTTTTAGCTCTACCTTTAAAATATATTTGGAACTGGATACCTTTCACTTGTTCCTTCTCAGTAATCCAAACTACCTTATTTCTAGCTTGGATTATGACAATAATTGCATCCAGAGTCAGTTCTTACAAGAGACCGATGGTTTTCTCTAAGCTTGAATCATATCATATCACTTTCCTAATAAAATACTGCTTATTTCACCAGAAAAATGTTTAGAATCTTTTCTATGCTCTATGAGGCCCTGTATAATCTGACTCTATAGCACCTCTGTGATCTAGTCTTGGATCACTCTCTCTGGTTCATTGTGCTTCCACTACACTGGCCTCCTTTGACAGTTCTTTGCAAAGGTCAAACAGGCTCTTACATCAGGGCCTTTGCACATGCTATTTCTTTAACACAGAACACTCTTTTTCCAGATAGCTGCATAGATATTGTCTTTACTTCACTGACTCTCTGTTGAAATATTATCTTCTCAGAGATGTCTTCCCTAAACAATCTGTCTACAACAGAACACTCTTTTTCCAGATAGCTGCATAGATATTGTCTTTACTTCACTGACTCTCTGTTGAAATATTATCTTCTCAGAGATGTCTTCCCTAAACAATCTGTCTACAACAGTGAGCAACTCTGCCAACCACTCCTTTCAGTGCTGTTACCAGTATACATGATTTTTACCACTTAGCTCATCCAACATATTCTGTATGTGTAATTGTTCCTTTTTGTTGTGTGTCTCTCCTCACTGGAATCTAAAGTTTATGAACGGTGAGACTTGATATTTTCATGTCATATTCCCAGTGTCAGATATGTGTAGGTGTTCATTAAATGCTTACTATATATAGGCTTTCCAATAACCATGAATACTAGCAAAATCAAATACGGCTAATCAGAAGTAAATAGAAAGATGGCTAGTCTGACTGATTCTTTTTAAATAAAATATTTACTTGCAAATTCATGAATTTTCCATCAATAATGGGCAAAACTTACTTTGAGTAAGGTTAAATTTCTGCTGGCTTTGAACAGTAAAACCCATTTCTAATTACTATATTGATTTGGTATATGCAAATGTGCTTTTAGAGGGCTTGACAAAGTTTATCCTAAATTGATTTACCAGGTCTTCCACAACGTGTTATCTTTAGTTTGATTACTAAGCTGTTTGTGGTAGTTCTTGAAGATGTTCTCAAAGCACTTCAAGTGTAAACTCCAGCTCATTTCAGGTCAAATATTCTGAAATTCTGAGTTTAGAAAAGCCAGAACACATACAGTTCTACAGCATGAATAGTTCTTGGATGGTCAGTATAATAGCATGCATATAGCTATTTTAAATGTAAACATGTAGGATATGACACCCTTAATCTATTCTTAATTTTAAAATTAATAATGAAGCTAGAATTAAAACTATCTAGGAGAAAGGGCTATAAGATTTCTCTCCAGTGTGTGTGTATAAATAACTAAATATACACATACATAAATAATATATTAATATATATTTCTTATATTAGGAATATTGAAATATTCCTGAGTATGCACTATGGTACTTAACCTGTCATATATTGGATGCCAATATTCTTTTTAAGTTCATTCAGCAAAATTTGTTGAGCACTTACTCTGTGCCCAGAATTGGGATATGAATGATGACACAAATATAAATAAAACAAATATAAAAATATTTATTAAATACAAATTAATGATTGCCCATAGGCTTGCCAAATTTTACATAAAACATATCCTCTCTTTATGAACTTAGCATACAATTCCATAAGTTATAACTTGGTCCCTGACTGAAAAAAAAACCCAAAACAAACAAACATATTTACTCCTGAATATATTCGTTATAACAACTTTCCCAAATGAGTAAAACTAACTTCTGGAAAAAACATGGTTCAATAAAATTTCAAGGGCAATCCAAAAGATAAATAATAAGAAGGCTTTTACTATAAATCTCAAATAAAATCCATTTTGAATATATTTTTCATAGAGCTTCTATAGTGAATAGGGTAGGACATGTTAAAAGTGAGTGTCAGAGGAATTAGCTTTAAGATAATAAATCTAATTCTCATACAGATTCATGGCTCCATCAGGATTGGCTGTATACTCTGCAGGTTCTTCAGCATTTAGCTCCATCAACTCAGGTGGGAATAGGACAGACATACTGCTGTCTGCCATCAGCTACTCAGAATGAAGTGTGTGCTTCAGATGAGTCAAAACCAGAAGCTACTATTCAACTCTTAATGTCAAAATGATAGTACTTTATCAAGAATCAAAAGGAAAGTAAAAAATTTCAAAGAGTTATTCTCAAAACAGGATATAAAATGAAATTTTACTTTTTTTCCCTTTAAAAAGTTTCTAGATTTAGTAGAACACTTAATAGCAAATTAACATTATCCATTTACTATAATTTGTACCAATGGAGGTAAACTGTGACTTGGAGCATTTGAATGCATAGATGACTCCAAATTCTCAATATTTTCTTTTTTTCCATATATATTATTCATAATTACTTTTGATGAAGTAGCACCGTATACCTAAATGTTTGCATAGAGAGTATATGTGCAACTCACATATAACAAGATTTATATTTGAGAGATATTTGAATTAAAAGATTAATAATGAATCCTTTATATATTTATGTACTACCTAGCACAGAACAGGTGTTCAAAATACAACTGGCAAATCAATAATTCATTGATAAAAATCAAAGTTTTATAATCATGTATTAAAAAGTAAACATATTTTTAGTCTCCTGGTAATTCTGTTATATAACAGATGCACAATAATTCTGGGCTTTACTTTTGAACTAACGTAGTAACTTTTGTGTGCTAAAGTGATATTTCTAGTAAATGGGCAGCATTGTTCTATGTGGTAGTTTAGGCACTCAGCTCTTTCCATGTGAGGGTAAACCCTCTCTAGGACTCTAGAAGTCTCTGAATTTAGCTATAGATGGGAGCCCAGAGGCTGGAGAATGCATATCTACTGCTTAACTGCCTAGTCAAAAAGTGATGAAACACTTCAGCCCACAGCTTATTGACCAGAACTAGTCACATGGACCCACTCAGATGCAAGCGGGTGCAGGTGGGAAACGGAGTCCTTACCTAGCTAGACGCTTTGCAGAGAGTATACTAAAGAAGGGGAAATGCAATTTTTGGTAGACAGTAAGGTTTTGGACTGCAAGGAGATCCAACCAGTCCATTCTGAAGAGGATCAGCCCTGGGATTTCTTTGGAAAGAATGGTACTAAAGCTGAAACTCCAGTACTTTGGCCACCTCATGCGAAGAGTTGACTCATTGGAAAAGACTGATGCTGGGGGGGATTGGGGGCAGGAGGAGAAGAGGATGACAGAGGATGAGATGGCTGGATGGCATCACTGACTCGATGGACGTGAGTCTGAGTGAACTCTGGGAGTTGGTGATGGATAGGGAGGCCTGGCGTGCTGCGATTCATGGGGTCGCAAAGAGTCGGACATGACTGAGTGACTGATCTGATCTGATCTGAAGGTTTTTTTGCCAAGTTTTTTTTTTTTTTAATTTTTTCTCTTTTTCTTCACAGAGGATATTGTTGAATTCAGCATCCAGGCATTGCAGTAACTTCTTGAAAATGTAAATTCCATGTCTAAGGTGAGCTGATGCAAACGGTAATATAATCAAAGACAGACTGGGCAGTCTAACAGGATAAAAAGATACATGACAGTAGAAGATAGTAAGACATCTAAAAAAATACCTTTGATTTGGCTCTATCAGTAGGCCTGCTATGTGGACACAATTGGTCTCTAGTTAATAAGCTGCTGTCTAGTGTTCCTCAGTGTAGGGTCCAATTTTCATTAGGAAGATGTGTCTGTGTTGCAACAGTATGGAACCAGACACATGCATTAAAGGCACCTGATGATAATAAGATGTGTTGTAAAGTGATTATGATTCATAACATTTTTTCCCACACATATTTCAGCTAGGAGGTGTTCTAGACTTGTAGCGGACTGAAGGGTGTGCCTGAAAGGTGTGCCTTTATTTCCTATCTGCATCATAAAACTATTCTATGGTGCTGACAGTTTAAGCCTCTGAGCTTGGTACTAAGTTTTTTTTTTTTTTTTTTTCAGTATCTGAAAAGTGAGTCCAAATATCGGTGGGAACTGTATCTCTGCTTGCAGTATGCAGGAAAGAACATTGCAGAGTTAGGAACAAGCATCCCTGGACATGGTTTCCTGATCTTTCCTCAAGCAGGCCCTCTTCTTCACCCAGAGGTCTTGGCATCCTTGCCTTGCTCTGTGCCATCTGGCTAGGGGCCAACTTCCCAAATCTGCCTTAGCAACTAGCTCTGCCTGTGCTCAAGAGGCTGTTTTCAACAACTCCTTGAGGCAATACCCTGTTCTCTCAGAACTCATTTTCATGGCAGTTCTACCGGACTAGGCTTCATTACCCGCAAGGGCCCTTTTCAATCTTTCCCCACCCCACACGAATTACCTATCACAGTGTCTGGCATATAAAAAGAGCAGGATTCATATTGCTTAAATGTATTGTTTGCCTAATTACCGCATAACAATCTTAGAGTTGTGAATTGGGCAGAAGATTTTGGACCTAGTGGCAGTCTCCCTGAGCCAGGGACATATCCTTTGGCTAAAAAGGCCTCCAGGAGGCTCACCTAACCTCCGACTGTGAGCTTCTATTCCTTGCAGACCATACTGCTGAAGCCACACTCATGTCATCAGTCAATTTTCTAAAACTTCTTTTCCAGTTTGAACTTTAATCCCTGTCCCTGACCTCTGCCGGTCCTTGGGGGTGAGGTTGGTTGGGGAGATGGGCTGTGGCGAGGTGACCTTCTTGCTGAGGGAAACCTGCTCCTCATTAGTAGTCCAGAAGGGAACATTTGGGTCACAGTCACTCTTTAGGTTCCCGTTGTCTCCTTCACACTCCTTCCAACCCGAGGACACCAGAATGGGGATCCGCCTTGGGCTGCAGTGCCCTGCAGGTATTAGGAGCACCAAGTGGGTATCGGATGATGGACTGGAGCTGGGAAGGCGGATGTCCTGTCACCAGTCCTGACCAGTCACTGGGTGTGCAGTGTCAACAGTAAAAAAGGCGACCCTCTCCGATGTTTCTCTTCCCTCCCTTCCCCCGCCTAGGGCTAACCTAGGTAACTCAAGAGTTGCCCGGGGTCGCGTGTCCTCCCGTCCCCATCCTCAGTGGGCAGCCCGCTCCCGCGCCCCGCACGCTCCGCCACGTCCCCGGCCGGAGACGCTAGAAGCGGCCCCTCCACCAAAGATGTGGATGCAGGGGTGGGAAACATTAATAATCACGACACTCCTCCCCAGCCCCCCACAAAAGCCCCAGTAGCAAAACAGGCAGTACACCCATCACAGCGGAGCCCGTCTCTCCAAGGTAAGTTGTTGATTCGTCGCCGCTTCGGCGATTCTCTCCGGACAGCTGCGGCAGCAACAGCAGCTGTGAGGCGGCCCCGGAGCTCCTCGCGCTCTTCCTTCCTCCGCCCTTCCTCGGCCGCCTCTCACCCCAACCCCCTTCCCTGCTCTCTTCGCCTCCTCCCTTCTTGCCCTCTCGCGGGCCACGCACGCACACACCCGGAGACACCCTCCGCACTTGGCTACTCACACTGCGGCTTAACCCAAGCCGGCAAGGCACGGTTGCCAAAGCGGCGCGGGGTGTGTGTGCGGGGTCCAGGGAAGGAGGCCAAATGGGGCTGGGGCGGGGGGTGGCATGGCAAAGCCTCTCTCCTCCTAGCCGCGACCCCCTGCCCATTCTCCTTCCCTAATCCCCGGCTGCCAGCAACAGTGACACCTGAGCGGGGAACTGGGCGGTGGAGGCAGCAGGCCCGCCGAACTGGCAGCCCAGAGAAAACAGAGCGAGGGGCGGGGACGACGAGGAGGAGCGGGAGGCGGGGCCAGAGGGGAGGGCGCCGCTGGCAGTGAGTGACGCTCATGCCATCCAATGACCGCCCATAGCTTCAACGTCGGGGGCAGCAGGGGGCGGGCTCCGCGGGGAGGAGGAGGCCGCTCCGGCGCTAGAGGCGGGGGCCGGGAGGAGGAAGGGGAGGAGGCGGAGGCGGGAGCGGTGGCGGCGGCGGCGGCGGCCGAGGCGGCGGTGGCGGCGGAGGGTAGGTTGCGCCGGGGACTGAGTCTGCCGAGCTCCGTGGCTGTGCCTGTGTGAGTGAAGGAGCGGCGCGGGGAGGCAGAGGCAGGCGCGGGCGAGCGAGGCGGCGGGACGTCTCGGGCGGCCGCTGATCAGCAGCGGCGCTCGGAGTGGGGAAGCAGCGGCGGCAGCAGCAGCAGCATCGGCGGCCGCCTCTCCGCCGCCGGGGACGCCGAGGCGCGGCTAGTGGCACTGACATCGGCGGCCCTGCCTCTCCTTCCTCGCCCCCGGCCCTCCCCATGTGATCGGTCTTAATCCCAGCAGTGTGCGCGCTTGGGGCTCCATTCCGCGGTGCCCTATCTCCGTGCCAGGGTGGGTGCTCGTGTGTGCGCTTCCCCACCCCATCCCCCTTCCCCCAAGAATAAAAGAAGAACCGAGAGGCGTGCTTAGAAAATAAATAAATAACCACCACACACGCGCAGCCCGGAGCAGAGTCGGCAGGGCTGGCGGCGGCTGAGGAGGAGTGAAGGCGGCGGCGGCGGCAGCGGAGGAGGAGGAGGAGGGACGCGCGGAGAAGGCAGTAACTTTAAAGCCAGCTCAGAGCCCAGAACCTCCAGCCAAGCGGTTTGCAGCGCGGCGGCAGCGGCGGCGTTGAGTGTCTGGCCCGCCGGTCCGGTCGGGGTGTGCAGTAGGACGGACGAGCAGCGCGTCGCTGTCCCCCGGCGGCTGGAGATGTCCGAGCCCAAGGCAATTGATCCCAAGTTGTCGACGACCGACAGGGTGGTGAAAGGTAAGCGGCGCGCTGCGATCGCCTGGGTGCACCGTGTGCCGCAGGCACCCGGGAGGCTCGCCTCCCCTCCCCCCGCCTGGGGTTCTCTCCTCGCTCCAGCCACGGACCTTCTAGGATATTGTGCAACCCTCAAATCCCCCCTCTCTGGCGTGCCCTTCCCCCACGCTTCCCACCCAGCCCCACTTGGGGCATTTTTATTTACGGGGGCGTCAGTTGGCAAATGGCTGAGCCGAGGGGAGCCTGTGGCGGGGGTGGCGGTGGCGGGAGGGGGCGCCCGGGGGGGGGGGTTGGTTGCTGGCAGGGTGTAGCTGCTGTGACAGAAATAGGAAGTGGGTGGCTGCTCGCGGGCTTGCATGGGATCGGGTTTATGGTTTTCGTTTGCAGAGGGAGGGGTGATTTATGGCTTTTAAAAAATTAATATGGCATTTTTATGTGGCCGTGGCTTTCCACCGCCTGCCTCGCCCGGGCATGGTTCTCTCGGCTCTCTATTGCAGCAATTCCCTCTGCGCCCCCTCCCCCTTCCCCTCCCCCCGAAAAGGGCCTGCACAGGACTCGCGAGAGAGCGGGAGAGCGTGGGGGGAGCCCGGCGCTTCCTTCCGCGCGGGGCGGGAGCGGCCGCACTGAGGGGGCGGCGGAGGGCACGCGCCGGGGCCGCGGGGGTCGTGGGAGGCGGGGGACGACCCGCGAGCCCCGCCGCCGCCGCAGCCCCGGGATTCCCCGCCAGGCCCTGAGAAAGACAGGAAAAGCTGTTCCCCAGCCTCCATCGCCGCCCCCAGCCTTCCCCAGCCGACCTGTCATTGCTCTCGAACGGTGCCCCGCAGAAGCACACCTCCCCGGTGCTGGTAACTTCACCCGGCTCGCCCCTTCCGTGCCCCTGGCACCCGCTCCTGAACGGGCTATTTGATTTCTATCATTGGCTCTTCTCCCCCGCCCCGGGATCACAGACTCCGGGCAGCAGTGGCTCTGGGGTTTTTGGAGGAGAGAAGCAGGGATGCCTCGGGTGTGGAAGGGGACAAGTAGTGGTCTCTCTCGCACCCGGGAATCCGTCGTCTCCGTTGTACTCATGGAGTGGGGAAGGAACCATGCTATACATTCTGGAAGGATGAAGCAACAGAGCAGATATACCAGGTTTAAGTAGTATCCCTACTTAATGTAAGCGTCCCTACACTCCTGGGGTCAGGACTGAGCAGAGCAGGGATGTGCATAGGCTGAGCGGGCCTCTGAAATTGGAAACAGCTCGGGCTGGTATAGAGAGAGTGTGTGTGTATGCCTGTGTGTTGTGTGTAGAACAGAGATTGTATCTAATGTGGCCTGAGCATGCAACTAGAGTGCAAGGCAGTGAAGTCATGTGCACCATGAACACTTAGGTGAAGTAACCCAGCAGTCTAAAAACCGTGCATGATGCCTGAGTCCTTCGGAGACTTCAGAAATGTTCATGGCTCCACTCAGGTTGGCTCAGTTTTTTAGTTTTTGTTTTTAAAGTGATGTGTGTGTGTGTGTGTCTTGTCTTGTTTTGGTTCTATTAGAATCATTCGTGCTTCAGTGCAGTATTCATAGACCCATCAAAATAAGTAGGTAGTATCTCTACCAAAATGACTTGAAATAGGTCTACAGATGCACAACTGTTCTTTCTGCAGGCATGGATTCTCATGTAAACAGTCAATTCAGATTCATTCAGAATTATGTTTTGTGTTAAGGGCCTGTGTTGACATTTAAAAAAAATTAAGACCTTTTGCTGAAATAGCAGAGAATAACTGTCTCCCTTAAGGTGTGAAGTTTAGGTGTAACTCCAGTCTGTATGTTGAGATTACCTTTTTTCAAAACACTTGATATAAAGCTTACAATTCATATGACAGCAGTAAATGTGTCAGCAATGAGGAAACACTCATATGTGCACACAGAATATCAGTTCTCTGTTTTAAGTCACAAAATGTGGCTTCTTAATGTAATTGTAAAATTGTCATCAAGTGAAGATTGTGAAAATAATTGTTCATACATTCTGGCTCAGTGTCTTTAATGGTTTATGTGGAAGTGCATTCAACCATTCCATGGTTATTCTGTCTTGCTTTTTTACAGTAATATATTGTATACATTTTATCATAAATGGCTTTTCATTATACATACACATGACCACCCATAATTCAGAAAATTTAGTTTACATGTTTTTGCAGAACTGAAATGTGAACAAGTATAATAGACTCACAATAGGAAAAGTTAATTTTGCATATGTTTTGATAGGGATCTTGACGTGAAATTTTGTGAAAATTTTGTTTATTGAAAAAGTTTTATTGATGAATCCTGATTTTAAGGTGGAAATACTACTGCTATTCCTCTTATGTTTTCTTATAGACTTTTTACTGTTGGCTTAAGAGGCGTTATTGAAAGTTGGCTTTAACATTTAGTCATACCTATGAGTTTTACAATTAATTGAGATGATAATCTGTTTTGATTATCAGTCTTCTATGATATAGCAGTTCCACATGAATATATATATGTATATACTTAGCAAGTAGAAAGTACATATTTTCAGAATGGAAAGCAGATTACCAAAAGATTTTTCAGAGTTACAAAAATTTGATAAGATACAATTCGTGAAGCCATGAAGCCATGACTTTAAATTTTGTTAGACTTTATCTCCCTGATCTGAGATTGACTCATTTTTTTTAATGTAGGCAAGGGAAATTTTTGTGTTCCATAAGCATTTTTTCATTTTAAGAAGTATGGATAATATTTACTCACACATGGGAATAAGAACTTGGATCGCTATTATTGTGGCAGGCCATGGCATTTGTTTATAGTTATCTTCATTACTGTGATCTGGCTTTTATTGTATATTAGACTACTATTTACAAATAAAGCTGTGCTTGTGGTTTTGTTTGTAGTAATGCGATGATGTGACAGCTTTCTTGATTTGTGTTTCCAAAATACAACTTGAGAAAGGTAGGTAGGCTGAGTTTTAGTCTCAGTTGTGCAATTTTGCAGATATTCAGCATCTTCTTGAAGGTGTTCACACATGCTGGTCAGTCAGTAAACCTAAAAAATGGAAGGGAATGGCAGCATTGGAGAGGGAACGCATTCATTTAGATAACATCAGAAAGAAAGTTACTTCATCTAGCTAAACTGGAGCGGTTTTATTTAGACTGTTCTTGGAATAAAAACAGTGCAAAGTATAAAAATTCAGAGAAGACATCTTGGTAGTGCCATTTGTTGGAAATCAGAATAACTTGATCCATTTACTGTTTGGTATTTTAAAAAAGAAAACATTGTATAATTATAAGGCAAAAGACAAAGGGCAATAAGTAGAAGAATAACTGTTTCCCTGTCCCCCCATTCCACCCCATAGTGTGGTTTTTCTCTTCAGTGCTGCTCCATGGGCCTCTTTCCAAACTCTGCCTTCCATCATGCCTCTGCCTGGTCCTGCCTTTAAATCTTGTCTGTGGCCCTAACATTCCCTATGGTCTGTGGGACTCTGTTAAACACCGGGAGGAAATTGACCTGCATGTGTTGAGTCTGCTGTTTTGGTCCATCTCTTGCCCTTTTCTCTCTTCCCATCTTCAGGTATTTTGTAATGGGCCTTTGCTCTTAATCCAAGTTGCTTGAATGGTAGACATTCCAGATACTGTGGCAAGTTGTTGAGGGGTCAATTCCTGGAAAGCGTTTTGGGGAATTTCTCAAAACCCTTAGATTGGAGACTCTTGTGCTTTCTGCCAGATTGCCTCTGACTCTTGGGAATGCAAACAAACAAACAAACAAACAAACCCCAAAACCAGAGCTGTCTTTCTGTGTATTGTCAACTTATGTAGTATTTGTGCAGACAAAATACAGGTAGAGAAATTCTGGAAAGATATCTAATATCTTGTAAGCAAGATGATTGTCCTAAGTAGAATATTAAGTAAATAGGGATTCATGCCACTAGTGTTTCTAGCTGAGAGAGGCTGCTATATCAGTGATAACTGCCATGTTTGGTTCTTGGAATATTAAATAATGCCTTTTTTTTTTTTTGCTGTGTCAGGAAGAGCTCATTGTGAATTTATTTTACTGATGTTGGTTAAAATCGGTTGAGTTTTTCCATGTATTTGATTTTCCGTTTGAATTTAGTAAAACTGCATTAATTCAGTGTCACTAATTGAAACTTTGACTAAATTTCCTTGTTTGGTGACTGGAGTTTACATCGGCGCTGGATGTGAAAAAAGGGGTCTGCTGATCTAATTAATACTATAAGCAACATGATTTGGTCATAGATAATAAATAGAGAACAAATTCTTATCAGGACTTAGTGAACAGCATGCAAATTAATGCTGTTAATTACAAATTAGATTGATCTATTCATTAATCCTTTCAGGATTTCTACTATAAAGTAAATATAACACAAGTGCATTATTTTCAAAACGTTTTGTCTGCTTAAGGCAACAGTTGCAGCCAGGATTCTGGGAAACTCCAGTGACTCTAAAGTGCCATCAGTTAGAAGAATTAACATTTAAAAAATAATAGTTTTTTGGGAACTGTGGGAAAAGCCTCTGCTTTAAAGAACAATCTATATTAAGACATCCAGCTAAAATGTGAAAAAAAAAAAGCAAACACCTTAGAATCTAGTTTCAGGTTTACTCTAACATTTGTTTATATTAGTTTAGAAATATGTCTTGTAAAATCTATTTATTTATGATGTGTTTTTATTTGTAATTTTAGAGATATGAAATATGACTTTGATATAGTGTGCATTTGTAACTTTTATAATTGGCCTCTTATGCTTTTCCTTATCTTTTTTTGTGGCAGCCATGTGTAAAGTTGAAACTGATTATGAAACCAAATAAAGAATCCATTTAGAGTGACCTCCTTGGAAAACAGCATTTTTCTAGACCTACTTTCCTTTCAGCAAATCCAGTTAAATTACCATTTTGAAACTTTTGTGTAAATATTGGACACTTCTAGAAATGTAAAAAAATGATTCATGATATTGGACTTAGATAAAAACTAGAAAATCATTTTGTTAATTTTCTCGGCAACTTTTTAGAGTCTCATTCTGTTGATGTTTAAGAGAAATTCAGTGAGATTTGGAGTTCCAGCTTCCTATAATTCCACTGTTATGAGTTATAATGTCACAGGATAGTCCTATATGTAAACAGGCAGCAATTGTACGCATCAGTCACTTGTGAGAACAGAGGATCATGAAATGGGAATAGAAAGCTGGGAAGGTTACCCTTGATCCACCCACCTGGGAACCGCAGTTCAGACACTGCTGACACAGAATTACAAATGACAGTGTGTTAATGATGTATTTTCAGGGTCACTCAAGAGTAGTCAGAACCATTAATACTGAAATCCATGAATGCCTTGGGTCTACAGTGGTAGCTCATGTGGCATTTTATAGTTGAAGAAATGGAGACAGAAAAGATAGGATGGTTGGTCACAGGTGGGACTAGAATGGAGGTAAGTGTAAGCAAAGTCTTCCCTTTAATAAAGAGTCTCTTCTCTCTTGAGCATCTGTTTGGAACTGTCCCTTCTTTTAGCAATACCTAGGATGTCACATTTTGTTTCAAAGTTTCCTTTACTGAATTACTGACTGTATAAAATAGTTTTATTACAAGAAGCTTTTGATCTCTATGTTTAGCAGAAATTTAAATTTTGTTGATAAATGTTATAATCTGGTTTGATCTTGGCATGAGGTTAACTAAGGAAAACTGTCAAACATTGTTTCCTGTTCATGTAAATATGTACTCGGAAACAGAAATAACATACTTTCCTGTTAAGGAATTTTTTATACTTTTATTTTGTAAAGTGTTATTGTAAGACTCTTTGTCTGAACTACAGATAACAACCCATGTTGTTATTCTGGTTTTAGGATTTAGTTAATTTCTAGAGAGAGCTCAAGTGAAAATAGGAGCCATTGCTTCTTCGGTGTTCTACTACTTTTTAAAAATACAGTCAAGTGGAAATGATGTATACTGAAACAGCGTTTCAGTTTGTAAGCTGTCTTTAATAGTCTTTGCATTTTCAGCATTTTAAACCCATTTTATTTTATATTTCCATCTCCTGTATTCATACAGGCTGTATTCATTGATAAACTATCAATTATATTTTATATAAGAAATAAAATAAAAAATTTAATATTCCTCCATGGTGAGGGATTCTGAATAATTGCTTAAAACAGATGGACTTGAGGACTTAGACCTATTAGTTCCGTTCAGTTGCTCAGTTGTGTCCGACTTTTTGCGACCCCATGGACTGCAACATGCCAGGCCTTCCTATCCATCACCAACTCCTGGAGTTTACTCAAACTCATTTTGATTGAGTCAGTGATGTCATCCAACCATCTCATCCTCTGTCATCCCCTTCTCCTTAGCCTTCAATCTTTCCCAGCATCAGGGTTTTTTCAAATGAGTCAGTTCTTTGCATCAGATGGCCAGAATTTTGGAGCTTCAACTTTAACATCAATCCTTCCAATGAATACCCAGGACCGATCTCCTCTAGAATGTACTGGTTGGATCTCCTTGCAGTCCAAGGGACTCTCAAGAGTCTTCTCCAACACCACAGTTCAAGAGCATCAATTCTTTGGCGCTCAGCTTTCTTGATAGTCCAGTTCTCACATCCATACATGACTACTGGAAAAACCACAGCCTTGACTAGACAGACCTTTGTCGGCAAAGTAAAGTCTCTGCTTTTTTTATGCTGTCTAGTTTGGTCATAACTTTTCTTCCTAGGAGTAAGCATCTTTTAATTTCATGGCTGCAGTGATTTTGGAGCCTCCCCAAAATAAAGTCTATCACTGTTTCCATTGTTTCCCCATTTATTTGCCATGAAGTGATGGGACCTGATGCCATGATCTTAGTTTTTTGAATGTTGAGCTTTTAGCCCACTTTTTCACTCTCCTCTTTCACTTTCATCAAGAGACTCTTTAGTTCTTCATTTTCTGCCATAAGAGTGGTGTCATCTGCATATCTGAGGTTATTAATATTTCTCCCGGCAATCTTGATTCCAACTTGTGCTTCATCCAGCCCAGCATTTCTCATAATGTACTCTGCATAGAAGTTAAATAAGCAGGGTGACAATATACAGCCTTGACGTACTCCTTTTCCTATTTGGAACCAGTCTGTTGTTCCATGTCCAGTTCTAACTGTTGCTTCCTGGCCTGCATACAGATTTCTCAAGAGGCAGACATATTGCCGAATTTCAAATCCATTTCACAAATGCATATTCAGGTATTTAAAAATATATATATAAACTCTGAGGAAGCAGTTATCAGTTGTTAAAATGTTGTTTATGGAATTGGATGGATTCCTTTTGAGACCATTATAGGAAAGATTGGAACCTTGTGTTTTTATTTCCCTAGTCTGTTCTTTTGCCTGACAGCAAAATATAGTCAACTCTATTTTAAAAGATGGTCTATCTGACTTTCTATGAACATTTATCCCTTGCAGCTGGAAATTCTGCATGTCTCTGCAAAAGAGAAAAATGAGTAGAAATCGAGATTTATGTTAACAGCTGCCTGGAGATTATGACATACTACCTTTCAGCGTTTGTCAATTTCAGATACTTGCTACAGTTGTGAAACCAGAAGAATGATGATTGATATTCAGAGAGAATGTTTTATTCATATGCAGTTAAACTAAAAACAATTCCTGTCAGTTCCAGGATTCTAAGGGTTAAAAACTTTGGTGACTGTATAGCTCCCATTTTTCTTTTTGGGAGGAGCAACTGCTTCTGATTTAAATGTTCAGTTGTCTACATGTAGTATTAGGATGTTTTGGAAATTCTAGTATGTCGGTGTGTAAACTATGTCTCCCAAGTTGTTGCATTTACTTGGAAGTTACATAAAATGACTTGTTAAAATATATATTCAAGGTTTTAGTTTGAAAAATATGGTCATTGAACCGATAGTGCCAAGCTCAATGCCTTGCTCTTCAGGCATTGAATAAATTCTTGTTGAATGATTTGGGCAGTGCAAAATTATCAGGTGCCTCCAGAAGCCATAAACGGAGACACATTATATGTTTATATTGAGTTTATTATATCAATTCTGATTCTCTGTAAATGGTTCTGCTTGGTTGATTAGAATGCTTCCTTCTCCAGCCACATCAGGGAATGGACTAGGAGAAGAAGGCATTACTAAGGTGACACAATTAGATTGAGGGCAGTTTTGTTGTTTGGTCATTTGGACTGGCTTAATGCCAGCTGAGTTTAAAAGGCTCAGTCCTTTTCAACTTAGCATATTAACTTGAAATCTTTCTTTCAGTTTCTGCTGTATTTCTCCTTAGCCTGACTGATTTCTGACAAGTGAGAAAAGATATGTTAATCATTCAGTGTTTGATTTATTGGGTGATTTATATGTTTTAATTATTGTCCAGGCATGGTCATGAAGAGAAAAATGACCTGGCAAATTTCATGACAACAAAAACAAAGCAAAAGCAAGACATAAAAAATCCAAACCAAAACAAAGCAAAATCCTCTTCCTTTGTTTGCATCTCAATTTATCATTTTCTCTAAAGCTTTTGTAATCCAGTAATGCAGCCCTCTTCAGTATAATTTCCTGCCCTGCTTTGGCCCCTGCAGTGTCTGCTATGTAGTGGGAAGATATATGGGCTATGAGATGGTAAAAGGTGACTAATTCTTCTGACTTCTTACATTCTCCTAAGTGGACTTTACGCCATCCTTTGACATTTGTATGTAAACATCTTGTGAGCTATATACCATTTTAACAAATTAAAAGCACAGTCTCTTAAAATAATAGAACCTGAGTCAGGGCTGCACGTTTGTGTTACAGTTTTTTTTTTTTTTTACAAAGAAATTACATTTCTTTTTATTATTAAACCTGGCGTTGTTGGTCTGCTATGTATACTTAATGCTAATAAAGTACATGCATACCTTCTCTGTGTGGGTGTGACTATTGGCATGATAACAGTTCTCATTATTTAATTCTCATGATTACAGCTTTAGTTCATATGTTACCTCCTGGGGGACGCACATCTCCTGATACCTTCAGCTGGAGTAGGGAAGGGACTCAGTCCCTTCATGTTCACAGTGGACAGCTTGACTAGAGCATGTTGCTGTGATGGTTAGTTTGTCTGGCTCTCCTCCCAAGGAAGTGGAGAACCCGGAAGACTGGGGCTTGGTTCCATTTACTTTTGTATCGTTAGCCTACCCTAGATTGTTAAATAAATGAAATGAGAGATTAAGGATAAGAGGGATTTAAAATTTTGAATTATAGGGTTCTTTTCTATTTTGAAAATTTTTTTGTGGATCTTAAGTCATGGGTGGCTCATAAACGTGAGGAGTTTCTTGATTTGTAAGTACCAGTCCTGTAGAAGGGTTTCTTCCACATGAGTTTTGAAATGCTCTGTTTCATAGTGGGGGTCCTATGATTTCTGTGCAGTAGCCAGCTTGCAGAAGCTGCAGGCAGTGGTGGCTTACCCAGGGAGTGCTTGGTGTTCAGTGAGTCAGTGTCAGTCAAAGGGTGTGTAGGTTGGTTTACTCAAAGGCGGGCGATATGTTTTTCGTGGGGAAGATTGGTGATGAAGCCAGGTTGAGGGGTGAACTATTGTGACAGGCATTGGGGAGGCCCAGGGTCCACTTCACAGTTGTATTGCTTACTTAAGAAATGTGCAAATCCAGATGAATAAAAGTTAATACATTTTGGAGTCAAATAGAGATGTAAAACGTACTGCAGGCCCAGATATGAGATGTCTGTGTAATAATAAGAAAGACTCTGTCAGGCCCGGAATGCAGGGCTTGTGAGTCAGCCCTCCTCATGGCACCTCTACATGGTGAAGCCTTTGAGAAAAGTGTGGCTTTGGGATCCATGTCAACAGGGTGGCAGTGTGAAGAGGCGCCTGCTCTCCAGGGGCTCTTGTGGAGGGCCACGGATGGATCTGCACTATCCCAGACTTGGTCATATGGCTCCACATTAAGGCAGGCCAGCCAGGGCTTTCCAGGCTTTGGTTTGTGAGCCAGGACTTAATGTCTGATAGAAATACTTTTCCGTCAAGGAAACTATAGAGAAACTATAGTTTCCTACATAACAATCTCATCATCATCAACCTTTGCCCATTTGCACTTAGCAGCCAGGAGGGAATCACTCTTGTCTTCACCTCTGGGCCACATTCTACAGGGGTGCTGTCTTACTGCACAGACACTTCTAGAAACAAATGTGAAAAATTTGAAATATGTTGGGGGAAAAAAAATAAAAGAGATCCCCTCCCAGTGATTAAAGGATTTAAGTTACGACAGGAACTGGGATTCTTCAGTCTTGAAAAGGTTGAGTGGTGATTTAACTATAGATTTCACATATTAAAAAGTCTCTTTCTACAGTTTCTACATATAACATCACACTCAGATATTATCCACCACCACTTTCAAGTGGATTAGAGAAAATGCTGTTCAGAAGCATTGGGGATTCAGTGATTTTTGTTTTTTTAACCAGTTAAGGACATTTAACACTGGCATGGATTGTGTGGATCGTCTGAATGGAGAGACCACATGATCCTCATTTATTTGAGTGTAAATGAGATCTAAGTCTAAAATTATGGATATTTGGAGTTAGAAGAAACCTTGGAAATCTAACTCCTTTTTGGCCTGGAGCCAGTCCTCTGATTGTGAATGGGGGAGGGGGACGGGAGACCTTTTATCTCTCATACTTGCTCAAGTCTGAACCTAACAAAAATGAACAAATCAGACTCTTAGAATTGAAGGTGCCCCACAAATCTGGCTCAGGCCTTCTCCAGTATGGAACCCCTGTCCAGACTCCCTGTGGGATTGTTTCCCACTGCCTTGTGAACACATCTAGTGAGAAAGAGCTCCCAACTTCCTAAGAGTTCCTGCTCTAACGTTTCTGCTCACCAGAGTGTTTCCTGATGTTTGACGTCGGTCTGATGCTCTTAAGTACATGCTCGTCGTTCCTAGCTTTGCCCTATAGAGTTCGATAAAATGAACCTTTTCTGTCTTTTACAAAAGAGTTTATTTGATATTAAAAACAGCTTTCATGTTCTTAAGTCTTCTAGCTTTTCCCCACATGGCATGATTTCTGGGCTTCTCCCTATCCCAGTAACCTTCTTATAAAACCACGTCAAGTTCTCAGGGCCTCTTGAAACTGGAGAAGTGAGCAAAGATTCATCTTGGCTTACTTCCTCCTGTGGAACCTCCAGAACCATGGGCTGGGTTGCTTCACTTTTCTTGCCCTCTATGCCCCCGTGCTAACCTTTAAACTTCCTGGAGCTCAAGTCCTTTGCTGAAGGGCCCCAGTCTATCATCCATCCCGTGAGGCCCTTGTATGGGTGAGGACCACCATGGTCTGAGTGCTCTTACGTCTCCTGCCCTTTCCTACTGAAATTTCCTTCACTCATATCTTTTCTCAGTCCCTCTGTACCCCAGCATTAAGCTATCAAATACTAAATCTGCTCTGAAGTAGGACCTTTCCAGAAAACCTGGCTAGCAGATGCATTTTAACAGTGATTTTCTGGAGGCGTTGCTTGTATTTTGCTTGCTTTTATTTGGGATACAGGCGGGTACTAAAGTCAGCATGATAGCCTGACACCATGGTGGTTTAGTGGGGTAATTGAGGACAGGCCAAGTTCCTTGTTTACTTTTCATATCACACCATGAAGGCTGCTCAGCACCCCACTTGACCAGAGCCGGAACCTGCGTCTTCTGCCTGCTCTGACTTCTGGCACTCAGTCTTTCAAAGTTGTTGATAAACAGCTCCTAAGGCCATTGAATTTGGCTAACCCAGGGAGTCTGATTGTAATTTGATAACTAGTTTAAGTTTCACTGAGGCCTAAAAGAGGCCAGTGGCTTCCAACTGGGGTGTCACAACACAGGTCTGTGTTACACTCAGCTGTGAGGTATTAACAGCTACTGATAACCTACAGAAGTTTGCAAATGACATACTTTGAAACATCTATATATAAACCAGGGTGGATTCAAGTTCAACCTAAAAATGTTCCTTTCACTTGCATTCTGCTGTGTTTCCTCATGCGGGAGAAGAAGGGATGGAGCTGCAGCTGTCACGGTGGGTATTTGCATAGCTTGCGGTCCTCTTGATCCTGCCGATGTGCCTTTAGTCACAGTGGAGATCAGACATCCTTGTAAGCTGGGGCAATGTTTGCCTTTGTTTCCATGAACATTTTCGAGCCTAGCTTATTAGAACCTGGATTCACTCATGCTAGTGTTTTGTGCAAGTGGTTGTCGTATCATATGACTCTTGGTAGGAAAAAAGTCTGAGACTTGAGGTTAGAGAACAGACCGTTGCTAGACAGATCTGTAGACTGAATAGGTCTTGAAACATAGAGGTAGACACTTGTGGAGTGATTTCAAAGTGCCCTATGAAGCTTTCTCTCTTCGAACATCTCCCATGGGCCACACCTGAAATTCCATGATTAATTATTTAGTTAGGATAAGACTGGCCTTCTTTGATAGAGGTTTGAAAAGTAACTGATCTTTAAAAAATAATTTAGTGAATTGACTTTTTTTTGCCTTTGGGTGATACTGAATCCAGGAAAAAATCTGTATTTCAGGAGCCTTTTTGAGAGTGAACATTCGTTTCTCTTTTTACATCCATATCTCATGCCGCTTGTATCATTCCATTTTCCATACTGCTTCCTTCAAGTATGACTCATTTTAAATCTCCCAGTTGGTAAATAGATTAAATAATGCATTATTGAGTGTAAACTGGCTGTTTTAAAAAATATTATTTCCTTCACTTACCAAACAATTCATCTCCTCATCCATCCTTCCATTCAAACATCAGAGTTTAAGTGCCCCCTGGCCCTGTGTTGTGTTCTCAGGGCTTAAAATAAAGTAGACAATCTTTGAAGGTTACTGTCCGGCAGTGGGTGTGAAAGCAAGTCACAATCTAAGTTATAATTACTTTAATAGTAGAAGATGTGGCATTGCTGTGGAGTGCAGAAAAGGGAGTGACTAACTGTCTTCATAGACTGTACTTTCAGTTTTTGGCAAAAACAAATGAAATTAATATTAATTTTTTCTGTGTAGTATAATGGGAACATTATTAAGATATGGGTTTATTTTAAAATAAAGATAGCATAAAAAGTGTTGAGCATTTAGATCTGGAATTCTGTAGCTATTATAGCTATTATACCTGTGAGCAAAGTATGTGAGAGAATCATGGGCTATTGAAGGTGGATGTGTCTTTAAAAGTCAACCACTTCAACCATCTTCCAAAAAAAAAAAAAAAAGGACCTTCCTGTTAAATGGTTAACACATCCCCTCCCTCCATTTCCAGTGATGGGGAAGCATAATCAAAATGTGGAAAGAGGTTTATGGTTTGACAGAACCTTCATTTCAATTCTCCTTTCTCCATGTGCCAGCTGTGTGTTCATGGGAAATTTCTGCAATCATCCTGAACCCATTTTTTCTTACTAAAAAAGTGGAAACAGTAATACTGATTTTGAAGGTGGTAGTGACTGTGAGAGGAATTGTGTTTAAAATGCCTTCCCCACTGCCTGCTTATAAAGAGCCCTCAGGAGATGTTCGGTATTGTTATTGTTGTTTTATAGTTGGACAGCTCCTGGAAAGCGCAGTGGTATTCTTCTAGAGGTAGCCTGTATTACAGCAAAGACTTCCTCATGTCCTAACCATGGTCAAGTCCATTGTAGGTGGGGGCCTCTGCCGTTCCTCTGAAGCACTCGATAGAGGTCACCAGTGACTGTCCAGTTGCTGGTCTCTGGGATACTTGGCACAGTGGGTCACCTCTTTCTTCCTCAGACATTGTCCTCATTGTCTGTCATGGATTTCCTCCTCTGACTTCTTCGTCAGCTCGTCTTTATTGAGTCCTAAGTGTTGATGTTCTTTTAGCCCTTTAAAAGTTCTTCCAGGCAGTCTTACCCCCTTATACACATAGGATTTACTGTGGCTTCTAGGCTGATGAGTAACACATCTGTATTTGCAACGTAGTCTTTTTTCTGGATCTTTCTCTCAAACCTTATATGCAGCAGTTGCTGTGGATGGGTAAGGATGAAAATAAAGTGGGTTATTTGTTCTCCTGTGTTTTTTACCCTGGGTGGTGTGACCACCATCTCTCCAGTTAATTAAATCTGTTATTCAGTTCAGATCTTTTAAATACTCTAGCCAGTGCTGCTGTATCCTCCCAACATTAGTCTCTTTGCTTTCAAACTTATCCTCTCTCTAATATTATCACTAGAGTGATCAATTAAAAATGAATATCTGATTCTGCTCTGCATATTTGATTGGTGACCTTTTCTTGACTGAATTGTAAGAACTCTTTATATTATGGAATTTGACCCTTATTGCCTGAATATTGAAAATATTTGTAATATAGCATATGCCATATTGTATTGAACTTATTTTAAGTCTCTTCAGTTTATTACAGTGTAAGTTCTTGGGAACAGGGAGAATATTTTGTATTCATATGTGTATTCTGCGTGTGTCAGTGTTTGGTCTGTATAAAGTTGATAGAACTAAACTGAATGACTTAAAACTCCCAGTAATACCTTCCATGGCTTTCTATTTATTCTACTTCGGCACCGAACCCTGTTGCTCATTATTGTGTCCTTCTTTTGTGTAAAACTATTTTTCGGATTCCCTCAGGCATAGCTGTCTATGTTGCCTCTTGTACTTTGTGCTGAAAGGGTGTCACAAATACTCACAACACAACTTTCTGTTTAATTGTGAAATCTTTACAGGCAAGAATTTATTCACTTCGTCTCCCTAGGCTTAGCATGATGCCTGGAACATAATTAATCTTTTTTTTTTCCTCTCCAGCAAACAAATTGACTGGAAAAGCTATACTTGATCATCACTAAAATGTAACGATGTTAGTGACTTCTTTTTTTTAGCCCCTAATCTCATACTTTCAATTAATGTAGACCAAGTTGGGTTACTTTTTCTGGTAGCCTTGACTTATGGAGTCCCTGACTTCCTTATCCCTCTTCTCAGGCATTTTCTTGTAAACATATAAGCCAGGTCTCCTTTACTGTAGATTTTGTGATTATTTTATACAATTCTAAGCACAAAATTTTAAGTAACACACCATAATTTGGTTTGATCTTGCTCATCTTGTTCTCTGGTTCTAACCTTTTCGATCTTTCATTTAAACATATGGATTATTTTACCTCTTCTTTTTAGTTATTTGTTCCAAGTTATGTCCTTAGTAAATTTGCCTGGGCCTCTATCTCATAAGCCTGGCAACCAAATAAATTTTTGGAGCCAGTTTGGTTGATTGAGTTCACAAATTTATTTTAGGTTCTGCATATATAACATGGGAAAAAATCCCACCTGTGTTAATAAGGAAATTGTGGCTTCTATTAAAAAGAAAAAACAAAAGGGAGATTCTTGTGTAATTGTTGTCCTTGACCTTTTTGTTACCTAATTGATGTATTTTTTTTATAACTGTACTTTAGAATGATAAAAAAAATTTTTTTCCAATGCCTTTGCCTACTCTGAGACTTATTTTAATTCTTTGTCATTTGAAGGAGAAGTGAATTTCCCTGGGATAATGATTGGAGAGTTGGTGTGTTTATTAATGGCATATATCTTGTCACGTATTATTTCACGTGATTATATTGGAAGAGAACACCTTGTTAACCTGTTAGCTGCTTTGTTTCCCTGTGGAATCTTGCTCAAAATAGAGAAATAATAGAATGAATTTATATACTTTTGAGCTTCCTATTCTGAAAATGTTAGGAATAATATTGTAAATGCCCCATATGTGCATTAGCTAGCTCTAGCCTTGTAATCCGGAGAAGGCAATGGCACCCCACTCCAGTACTCTTGCCTGGAAAATCCCATGGACGGAGGAGCCTGGTGGGCTGCAGTCCATGGGGTCGCTAGGAGTCAGACACGACTGAGCGACTTCACTTTCACTTTTCACTTTCATGCATTGGAGAAGGAAATGGCAACCCACTCCAGTGTTCTTGCCTGGAGAATCCCAGGGACGGGGGAGCCTGGTAGGCTCCCGTCTATGGGGTCTCACAGGGTCGGACACGACTGAAGCGACTTAGCAGCAGCAGCAGCAGCAGCCTTGTAATCACTCTGAGGCCAGGGGAGCTTCAGTTCTCTTCCAGGGTCATGTAGTGAGTCACAGTGGTTGGAGCAGAGTTTTGGACTTCAGATCCTGGGCTTTTTCCACCAGGACACTAAGTTGACATGCACTCAAGGCCAAATCCATTAGGTGGTATCAATGAGTTGATGAAAAGTGAGGCTTTGTTTTTATATAAAATATTGTTTACTGCTGAAAGTCACTTTAGTGGAACATCATTGGCCTTTCCTGTGGGAGAAAAATGTAGCTGTCTTATGGGGCAAAGATATCTGCTTCCTTTTTAGAAATACGCAGCTGATACTCACAAACAATGGGGATTATTAACCAGGCTTTACTTGGCTATTACGGACCTTACCATGGTGTTGTAAGACAAACATCTAAAACATAAAAGAAAAAGTGCTAACTGTGAATTATATAAAGAAGGTATTTTTATTAGACCTTGAGTTTTTTTTCTCTCGATTAAAACTATGGAAAAAAAAAAGTTTGGTGCTGGTTATTGTATCTACTTGATGGCCCTTGTTGTAGAGTCTTTGCTTCTTTATATTCATTTTCGTATTTTTGTCACTAAAGCAAATAAAGGAAGCCACACATAGCTAAAGTGAAAGCCACTTCAAGGAGACGTCACATGAAACATTTTGAGGAGGGAGTCATGTGGTTTCATCGTAGCATTTTAGATGCAAATGCCAATTGTTTTGAGATCAGAATTTTTCATGTGCTGCTCATTGCCATTCTGTACTATGACGAATGCTTGGGACTAGCCTAGTTACACTTTTAAACTGATGTAATTACTTAAAAGGGTGATGATTCAGATTCAGAATTTTAATGCATCTCTGAGACAAGTGATTAGAGAAATTTATTTCTTTGTTCATATGATTGCTGCACACATTTCTGATCTAGCTGAATCTGGTTGGACCAGATTCAGCTGTGGTAAGTCCTGCAGGTGAAATAGTTCAGGTCATAGGCTCAGCTGGAACCAGAGATGAAGTAGGCTACCTGATGGTCTAAGTGTAAATTCAGGGAGCTCTAATTTCATGCTGGGGCCTCTTCCCTTGCTTCATGGCTAATGCCTTTGTATGTGGGAAAGTTTCTTCCCTGCTGGAATCAACTTGGTTTCATATTTTCTTTCCTCTCTTTTTTTCTCCCTGTGACATTTTTATGAACCTTGGACTTCAAATATGACTTTTTTGGGCGTGGTTGTTTTAAGGTGTTAACACATAGAAGAAAAAAATTAAATAACCTTAATTCTTAGAGAGGAGTACAACAAGGATGTTTCATTGACAGTTCTTGTTATATATATGTGTGTGTATATGTGTATAATATACATGTATATATGCACATATATGTGTGTGTGTATATATATATTTATTTATTTATTTCATGTCCTGAAAAACAGAATGTACATTGCAGTTTTCCTGCAGTGTGTGTTTATTTTAATCCTTGAGCCAGACCATGCCTGAAAAAAGTTTTACCTTTTAAGGAAATGATACTAAGATATGATTATGCCTAGTGTTTATTATTGCACATATAGATAATTTGAATGTTATTAGCATAAGAAAAATATCAGGTAAGTCTCTATCTAGATAGGAATATCTAAGTAAAATAACCAGTGAGTGAGCGTTCCATAGGGGCTATTCCTTATATGAACAATGTGAAAAATATGGAAGAAATGTGCTTGGTTACTTTTTAAAAAAAATGTGGCTTTAACTTGTGTCTTAAGAGTGCAATTGTAAAGTAGAAGATTAATATAGAGTGCGTCTTTTGAGAATTCCCCTATAAAGTATAGCTTCTGAACTCACTTTACTGTTTTGTTCTTTCTTGAACTGAGGAAGGAGGCCAGCATATTTGCAGTATATTCCAGGCTTTAGAATTTTTTCTTATGGAAGAGAGGCATGATCCTTGGAGTCTCATTTAGTGACAACATTTGATTAGAATTCAGTTGGAATGGACATGAATGAGACTTGGCATAGTATTATTTCTATGTATTCTTTTGAAAATGAAAATGTGCATAAGTTGCTTACTATATCTTTATTATTTTAAATAAATTTTCCCTTTCACTCTTATGCTAAACTGTGTATTGTGAAGTTACACTTCTTCATAAGTTTTCTAACTATGAGGTTTTGTGAATGATTTGATTTATTTCTGGAATGATGGAATTGTCTCCAGTAATGTATATTTTTAAATGTTTCTGTAATTATGTTGCAGTTATGTTAGAGATAATAAAGTTACCACCATCTGTTCCTATTTGAACTTCTGTCCTGTGAAGAGACAGAACGAGGAGTGATATTTTGCTTTTGATTATTTGGCATGTGCTCAAGGTACTGCTTTCCTCCTGAACTGCTGTCCCCAGCTGCTGCCCAGAGGTTTCCATAAGTGAGGGTAGTGAGTGGGAGAAAAAGCCACGGTACTTCTAGTCAGAGCAGTAGTGAGCAGTTAGATGTGATGTTTGTCTATAGGTCATCCTTAGTTGATTTATGTCATCTGTAAGAAACCTTTTTATGCATTTATTTCAGGATATGGCATTCTAGAGAATTCATTATATGTTACTTGTTGCTCTTTATGATGGAATTTGGCCCATAATGTTAAGAAAGAGATAATATGAAGGATGGAATGACTAAGTGATGGCACACCATCTCCAGTTGTCATAGACCCACCTATTTCTCTTTTAGAAACACTTTGCCATTCTTTTTGCTTCTCTTTAAATTTGGCCCATTTTGATTAAAATTACATTTGTCTCTATGTGGTTTCCTTTAATCCCTGTGGCAAAGCTTATCAGGTGGTTAATGTGGAAAGCTGTTCTGCTGAAGAGTAGTTTGGGATCAGAGAAGTTAAATAATTTGTTCATGATCACAGAGCTAATGGTGAAGATGAGATTCAAAAGTAGAACACTTAAAAATTATTTTGAAAAATTTCAAATATATGTAGAAGTTGAGAGAAGAGGGCATTTAACCCTCAGGTACTTAACTCAGTTAATCGTGGAGATATTCTGACTTCACTAAATTTGCTTTATATATAAATTCTTTTTTTCTTGACTTTTTCTTTGTTGAAGTGTTACAAAGACATCATTTTATCAAATGTCAAATTTTTACTCTGGGGCAAATGTTTTATCTCTATACCAAATGGTCTAAGTATAAGAGAGAATGTCCTGATGTAAATACTGTGAACAAATGAAAGACATGGGTAATCACCATTGCTATTCATTTGTTAATAAAATGGTGATGAAATAGCTAATGATTATTGAGTACTGATCCTGGACTAGGAACTGCCCCTTGCACTTCATGCATGTTAGCTTGTTTAGTTCACAGTAACCCCATGTTCTAAAATCATTTCATGTGGGTTCACATTGCTTTCTAAAAATGTTTATCTTTATAAAAGTGAAATAGTCGACACCGCCTTCAACTGTAATATCTTTGCCACTTCTTCTCATTTTTAATACTGATTATAATAATATATACTGATGGAGGGAAAGAAGGTTGCTGCCCCAAAGTGTTAAGGCCATAGAGCAGCAGGATCAGCATTAGCTAGAAGCACTGTAGAAATACAGACTCTCAGGCCATACCTCGGAACTTTTGAACCAGTCTGCATTGTGAATAGATCCTCGAGTGATCTAAATGCATGTTAAAGTTCGAGAAGCCCCAGATAGCATGTAAACAGTGTCTCCTGAGCATGGATGTACCTATAATCTCCTGGAAAATGTTTAAAGCAATCCAAGCCTAGTCTTCCTGATGACGAATTAAATTAGATTCTCTAGGTGAGGCCCCAGCATCAGTTTGTTTTTGTGTCTGTTTTTAAGTCTCCTGGTGATTCTTAACTTTGGCCAGGCTTCAGAATGCCCTGGTTTAATAGGGCTACAGTATCTTTCCATTCTGTTTCAGCCACTGAACTCTAAAACATTTCATCTTGTAAATCATATATAGAAAATGATGCTATCAATATAAATGAGAATTGAAAATGAAAGATATTTTTGGCTTACACTCGATCTTTGTGGTGATGGTAATTCATTGATAATTCTATAGAAAATAATTCCCTTTTATGAAACTGAACTTCCTCACTGTTCTTATCCTTCTTTGGCGCTAGGGAATGAAAATGTTGCCAAAATTTATTTTTTTTTTTCTCTTTTTTTTTCCCCCATCCTTTCCTTCAGGTGAAGAATTAGACAGAGGGAGGCAGGCATTGTGGAATACGAAATGAATAAAAACTGGGCTAAGAGTCAGTAAATAAATTTATGAGATTACACTGGATAGGAGTCTGTGTATTTTAATTTGCTCCTAAGTTTGCTGCCTGTGTGTGTATATGGATATGTGTTTTTCTTTAATTCAGTGACTTCAGTTCCAGACGTGTATTCTGTTCGTTCAACTGCAGTTGAACGAGTGCTTAGTAAATGCAGCCAAATGAACAAAGTAGTTGAAGGAAATGTAACAATGCAGAGAACTGCAGTGTTTATGCACTCCTTACCCTGAATTGCAGATGGAGTGGTTTAGAGTGTGGTTCAGTCGCCCAGTCGTGTCCGACTCTTTGTGACCCCATGGACTACAGCATGCCAGGCCTCCCCGTCCCTCACCATCTCCTGTAGTGGGCCCAAGTTCATGTCCATTCCATAGGTGATGCCCTCCAGCCGTCTCATCCCTCTGATGCCCTCTTCTCCTTCTGCCCTCAGTCTTTCTCAGCATCAGGGACTTTTCCAATGAATTGCCTCTTCACATCAGATGACCAAAATACTGGAGCATCTGGAGCCAAACTACTCTCATGAAATCCTAGCTCTGTTGCCTGTTTGCTGTGTGACCAGGGGCAAGTTAATTATGTGCCTCAGGTTTTGTTTTTGAAATCAGTAATTCAGGATAATGCTAGCATCTACCTATAGAATTGTTGTGGTGAGTAGATGAATTAATATATGTATAAACACTTTGAAGTGCTTTGTATTTGCCGATAATATTATGATTATTACATTTTCCATCTCTCAAAGAGAAAAGGTGGCTTATATATTATAGTATAGATCCTTCCAGGATATGGTGAAGGATGGGGAGCCTGGCGTACTACAGTTCATGAGGTCTCAAAGAATCAGACTTGACTTAGCAACTGAATAGCAACAACAGACCCTTACCCTCATGATTTTAGCATTTGAGAGATTCTTCAGATTAAAATGAGATTTTTCTTTGGGGAAATCGGGTCCCTGATTAGATCAGAGACATTGTGTTCAGAAATATATGTATTCTGACTCCATTATTCCTGGTTATGTTGGGTGAGTGGATTAATCAGTCTAACTTTGACTGAAGGGGTGGTGGTTAGTAACACTTGTCACATAGATACAATTAACCTTAGTTTGTTGAAGTACTTTATATTCCTTGAATATGAAGTGAGTGAAATTTGCTCAGTCATGTCTGAGTCTTTGCAACCCCATGGACTGTACAGTCCATGGAATTCCCCAGGCCAGAATACTGGAGTGGGTTAGCCTTTCTCTTCTCCAGGGGATTTTCCCAACCCAGGGATCGAACCCAGGTCTCCAGCATTGCAGGCGGATTCTTTACCAGCTGAGCTTTGAATATGAGGCACTGATGACATTCAGATTTTAGTCTTGAAAGTAATTGATTTTCCAAAAACCCTGTGGTTGTGTGTTTGAATATTTTTTAGCCATTCACTGCATTAGTTGCATTTTATCGTTTGGTCTCATTTGGGAAATGGCTTTGGACATAGAGGAGTGTGGTAGACAGATTAGAAGGCATTCATGGTAGGCCTGTGTTATTGGAGTATTAGAGTATTAGGACCATCAAATATGGATACTTTAAGGGCAGTAGTGAAAGTGAAAGTCACTCAGTCATGTCTGACTCTTTGCGACCCCATGGACTATACAGTCCATGGAATTCTCCAGGCCAGAGTACTGGAGTGGGCAGCCTTTCCCTTCTCCAGGGGATCTTCCCAACCCAGGGGTCCAACCCAGGTTTCCTGCATTGCAGGCAGATTCTTTACCAACTGAGCTATCAGGGAAGCCCTAAGACTGGCAGAGGATGAGATTTTTGGATGGCATCACTGACTCAATGGACATGAATCACAGCAGATTCTGGGAGATAGTGAAGGTCAGAGGAGCCTGGAGGCTGTAGTTCATGGGGTAGCAAAGAGTCGGATACCACCTAGCGACTGAAGAACACTACCAAGGGACCTGAAGGTTATGGTTTAGCCCAGGCCCTTTGTGTTACAGATGACAAAATTGTGGCTGAAATGTGAAGGTTTTAATGCTCTAATGAGAAATGCATATTTTATTTTTACTTATTTTGGATACTTTTCTCATTAATTAAATGCATTTTATGTACGTAAATACATATATATGTCAAGTGTGGCAAAAGTAATGTACTAGGAACACTGAGTATTTTTGTGAACATTTTTATATCTCTTTAAAGTTGTGATATCAGCAAAATAGATTACTTCTTTATCACAGTGATTGCATGCCTTTGGAATAAATATGGCATCTTATTTTCTATGGGCAAATTTAGGCATGTTTTTGTTGGCACAGAAAAAAATCACTATGTGAAGAGAGTGACTATTATTTATTTAACATTTCACCTGAAAGTCAAAATGTGTTCAAAAGAGTTCATTTGACAAGATTCTGGGTCAGAGTATTAAAGGACAAATGAAACAAGAATTCCTTATTCTTAATCAGGCTTGGGGGAAAGTGCCAACCTTCTGCAGGGGAAATGACTATAAATGGTCTTTGCAGTTAAGACACTGTCTGTTGCAACAGCTGCCTTTCTCATTGGCCTGTTTTTTCCCCCTTTCTTCACAGTACTGCTACTAAAAACACCTTTTTATTGGCACTTGAACTCTGCCATTTGACTCTTCAATGTTCTCATTTCCTGAAAGCAGTTAAATTTTCTTGCTCTTATCTTTGCAGTTTTGTGCAGTGTTGGTACCAAGCTGCTCCACTTTGTTTTCATGTTGTTCCCATCTTGCGGGTGGGTGGGGGGGTTGTTCACTGGTACTCAGTATCCTTGGAAGGGTTCCCTTATTTCATGCCAGATGAAAATAACAAATGAATCCTGCTCCTTCATTCTTTCATAGTTAGCTTTTTGCAGAACCAAGTTTAGAGTTAGAAAATTGAAAAAAATCACACTCTTAACACTGAAGATAGAATGACAGTCGTTCTCAGAGAAGGACTCTTTGGTCCTTGTTGAAATTTTAAAGTCTTTAGGATGAGGATTGCTTTTCCTTGCCTTAGTGATGTAAGTAATGTGTGTGTGTGCATGCTAAGTTACTTCAGTCATGTTAACTCTTTGGGACCACGTGGACTGAAGCCCTCCAGGCTCCTCTGTCCATGGGATTCTCCAGCTGAGAATGCTAGAGTGGTTTGCCATCCCCTTCTCCAGGGGATCTTCTCAACCCAGGGATCAAACCCATGTTTCTTATGTCTCCTGCGTTGGCAGGCAGGTTCTTTACCACTAGGGTGACCTGGGAAGCCCTAGTGATATAATAGTGCATGCCAAGTAACACCCAAAACTGTGTATTTACCTATGAAATGCTGTTGTGTTTGTTTTTTCAAATAAATGTGTATGGTTTCTGAACTATGTCTACTTTTTAAAAAAGTTGTGACTCTAAATGATTTGTCCTGAAGGACTTGTGTGTTTGCTTTTTATTTTAGTTAAGGTGTATGAAAAATAAATGTGTCTGGACATGCTTGCTTCTGTAGAGCTGCTGTCCTGGAGTGGCTTATAAGCGTTATCACTGGTAACATATAAGTGAGAAAATGGAATCCCAGTTTGGATCACATAGCTCACTGGGACATGGAAGCACAAGTTATGTCTGTGGTACTGGATAAGAGTCATTTGATAGCAAATAACATTAAAAAGCATCAAAAATAGCTTGTCTTACAACTAGAAGTCCAAGGATAGATTTGGCTTTAAACACACCTGTAAAGAGGTGTAAAGAGGTTTGGTTTTCCTCTTTATCCCTCTGGGATGCTTTCCTCTTAGTTGCTTTATAATCATGCAGGCTTTTTCCATGTTGAAGCAGAGGTACCTACCAGGAAATCCAGACTTAACTTGGTTCTTTCACTAGAGTTCTTAGAGTAGGTCTGACCCAGCATCCATCAGAATCCATATGATCTCTCTCAAAAGATTCTTCTTGGATCATATGCCCACTTTTGGATCAGTCATTGTGAAGGTCTCATAGGCCAAGCAGTTATTTGCAAATTAATTATAGTGTAATTACCAATTAGAACACTGCCTGTTGAACTCTAAAATGAGGGAATCGCTTTGATTGTGTCATGTTTTGGTAAAACTCTTGTAGCTGAAACACTTGTTTTTTTTCTATCAGAAGTGTATTTGTTTCAAGGAACACATTGAAATATTACCTTTAAAAAATATCCCATTGGCTGTGGTGATCTGTTTCTTAAATATTTTTTAAGTACCTCTATTATTTTAATATCCATACGTCAGTGAATAATTTAGTTCAATTGATTATATTTTAGGGTAGCTTGTAGGGAATGCCTCCCTAATGCTAGTGTCTGATTTCAAATGTAAACTATTTTAATCACAATTTGGGATAGATTTTGGGATAGATTACTTCTAGATTATATATATATATTTATATATATGCACATACACATACACACACACACACACACACATAGACACACAGACACACACACATATACTGGAAGAGTTGTGTGTATAAACTCTTAGTAGTTTATATAAGATAAAATATTATTTCCTGATCTTGTTCCTAGATTTAATGATTCTTCATAATTTTTTGGCCTGCTGTTCCTCTATTCACTGACTCCTGTAGAAAATGGGAATTGAGTGGAGGAAATGTGAGATACACACAGTATCTTATATATTCTTCACCATTATTCTAGGGAAGTAGATTTCTCCTTTTGAGGAGAGAAAATTGATATAAAGGGGCTAATTGCACCCAACTCAGTATATTTAATAAATATAATACCATAAAAACTAGTGTACTTAAAAGTTTGGGCTTCCCTTGTGGCTCGGCTGGTAAAGAATCTGATCCCTGGGTTGGGAAGATCCCCTGGGGAAGGGAAAGGCTATCCTATCCACTCCAGTATTCTGGCCTGGAGAATTCCATGAACTGTATAGTCCATGGGGGTTACAAACAGTCAGACATGACTGAGCAACTCACTTAAAAGTTTTTACTGGATCTACTTTGCCACACTTAGTAGGCTATTAATTTTGTATTAACATAAGTTTATTATCTCTTGGATGTTTAAACATATTCAGTAGTTGATACCTTTATAGTTTCATTCTGAACCCTCCTCTTAATATCCCTGAATGAATTCTTAACTCATATGTTTTTCAACTAATTTGAGAGAATTTTTTTCTTTTTTAACCCCATCCTAGCTGAAAGAAACAAAGTGCTATTCCAAAACTACTGTCAATTTTGTGTTATCATCTAATCTACTACCACCCATTCAAAATTGATGATTTAATGTTTGAAGGAGTATACTTAGTTTGTTTCAATTAAGGAACCTGGCTTGTCATGTGAAATTTTCATGGACTCTAGAGTAAGACTCATACAACTTCTAGCTGCTCTAGAAATTTATTGAAACTTAATGAACACTAAACAGATGTTTATGGGTGTGAGTGAACCTTAAATGAGGCATCTCCACTAATTTGTAGCCTTTCCTTGGAGGTATGCCAAACAGCTGAAAATCCGTAGTCAGCTATAATCTTCATCATTTCAAAAATAGCATATCACTAGCTTTTAAAAGTGATCATGCAATTTGTTCCTCATTCTTTTGTGAGGCCACATATTACTGAAGGAATTTCAGATAACTTTCTCATCTGTTCTTCCTTTTGTAAGCCAGGCAGTTTTTTCAATCTGAGAAATCTCTTTGAGAGAGAATGCATTCAAAACCTCAGCAGCTCATAAGAGTGAGTGCCTGCTTTTGAAATAATTTTTTCCTCTTCATTATCATTCTCATTTGCTGTCAAGTTAATTTTTTTTGTTTGTTTAGAAGTTGCTTGTCCAGCAGAAATGAACCTAGTCTACTCTAAGATGCTTGGAAACCTGTGTAGAACAATGTAGGAATTTAGAAGATTTGGAAAAAGAATCTCCAAAGTGGTTATCGTTATGCATTTCTTAGAATTTAGGTCCTTTTGTGCAGTATCACACGCAAGTGGTAGTATGTAGCGGACAGAACTTTGTAGTGTCAGAGTTCTCTTAAATTTATAGTGCATTTTATGTTCATTTGAAAATAGAGAATGCTGCTCTATTACATTAGACCCAAGCATAAGGTTTTAGATCCCAACTTTAAGAAACCTCTTCTGTCCTTAACTACAACAGAATACTTTAATGGTCTGTTGATAGACACCATCTATCATAGTCTGCTCTTAATATACTGTATGTCTTTATGTTACTACTATGTACAGGTCCAGAACGATTATTCCAGTCCTAAAGATATAATTTTAATCAGCCTAATAATTTTAATCAGGCTCCTAGATTAATAGTTTAAGATTGTTCAGGTAAGGGTATGCCTACCTCTTATCAATCTGTCCGAAATCTAATGAATCCTACTTACCTACCACTTCCATGATTTCTTTCAAAACTATTTTATTATTCAAGGAAGAATGTATAATTCTGTTTCCTTTCATGGGAAAATAATTTTTACTTAAAAAAAATATAGTTGAAGGTACAGTTCTAAAGTATGCTGTAAACTTACTTGAAAGGAATAATTTCATAAACAAATGTTAGTAGGTTATTTCAGTAGTAAATTTTTTCATACCATTTGTTTAAATATTTCAGAATCCATTACAAAGTAAAAATCCAATATTTATTCTAAAGCATGTGTGTATGCTATATTTTTAGTGAGTAATTTATATCCTAGAATGCTTTGATGTGTTATTTACTACACTGCAGCTATGTTTTAGAAAGTGAGAAATAATAATAGGCGACACTTGTTGAGTGGTTACATGTATCCAGTACTGTTCCCGCCTATTTTTCATGTGGCAGTTTCCCTGATATTCAGAACAGCTTCAAGAGGTAGGTACTCTGATCATCATCATTTTACAGCTGAGGAAATTGAGTCACAGAATGAATAACTTACCCAAGATCACACAGTTCGTAAGTGATGTTGGAGTCTCAACCCAGTGACTATGATTCCAGAGCCCATTTTTGCTTTTATGCAATATGCCTCCCAAAAGATTATAAGATTGCTGAGACTCTTACCAAGTAGATCATCAGGTTCAAATCTATACATACCCAGTTTATTAAATAGTCTTCTCTGATTAGAAGAAATGACAATATTGTTTAATTCAGATATTAGACATGACAAGTCATGCCATTATGGCACATATATTTTAATATGACATTATGTTTAATTTTGAGCCTTGTTTTAATCATGATCCTTGGAAATTATCTAAATCTAAAGAATAATGAAATGTACTGAAACAGCAAAATAGAACTAGATAAAGAGTTTGAAGTGGCAGGGGGTGCTGAACCGAGCATTTAAGACTGCAGGGCAGTAAGGAAATTCATTTGTGTGATAACTTTTCATAAGTACATAAAATTGAAGGAAAATTTCTACTATCTTGATTATGGATTGAATTAGTGGAAATTACATCATGTTGCCAAGGGGGCAAATTGAAGAGGTTCATCTTTTTGTGTGCGCATGTGGGTATGTGTGTACGTGTTGGGAGTGCTGAGATAAAAGAGCCACAAGGTTGTGTTAAAAAATAACATGTGACTTGGTTTTATTTTTCTGAGGGCTGCTTGTTTAGCTTTGTCTAGCTGAATACAGTCAGGTGGGTTATGGAAAATGATTGTGGGGAATTGGGCAGGTGTTTAATAGAGATGAATGAAACATTGGGGAAAAGTATTTAAAGAGATTTTCAAGGACATTTGCTTTGTTGTATGTGAAATGATTCCCTTCTCTATCCTCCAAGAAAACTTGAAAAAATCAAGTTTTTTGGTTATTGTTTTTGAGATGATGTTTGTATTTTTCTCAAATGCTTCATAAAAGACTGATTTCTAGTAGAAAAGATTGTCATATAGGTGACATCATGGAACAAGAAAATCGACTTACATTCAAGTTACAAGTTTTTAAATACTAATTAAGTATGACATATAAGGAAATACTTGGGCCTAGGTTAATTATTGATGCACCTTTCAGATTTGATTCCTTATCCACATCTGTATTTTCTCCCGTTATTTGTTCATGACCTTGGAATATTAGAAGTTTTAGAAGATAGTGACCACTTGAAGTCTGTGGCACTCCTATTGGTAAAACTTGTCATCTAATCCAGTGCCCTGTATTCTAACCCTGGAAAAGATCACCATTTATAAAACAAATCTCACTTGATTTTTTTCTCATTGACTTAGTGGTTCTTTATAATGCAAATGTTGAAAATAAGTTGCAAAAATGTAAAATCACATTTATTCAGTGGATTGCCTATGATGAGATGAATCCAGTGGGGTAATGTATTTTACCTAAGAAATGACATTGGGTCTGTCATTCTCAATTATCTCTGATCTGCTTAAAGATGTTGATAATGTTACCGGTATATCAGAGATTATATGTAACTTTCTATGATAGTTTCATCTGCTGCTGCTGCTGCTAAGTCGCTTCAGTCGTGTCTGACTCTGTGCGACCCCATTGATGGCAGCCCACCAGGCTCCTCCATCCCTGGGATTCTCCAGGCAAGAACACTGGAGTGGGTTGCCATTTCCTTCTCCAATGCATGAAAGTGAAAAGTGAAAGTGAAGTCGCTCAGTCGTGTCCGACTCTTAGCGACCCCATGGACTGCAGCCTACCAGGCTCCTCCGTCCATGGGATTTTCCAGGCAAGAGTACTGGAGTGGGGTGTCATTGATAGTTTCATCTAGTTGCCTTCAAATATCCATTCTAACCTTCCATTTTAGTAATAATAAAACTCTGCTTTTTTAGCTGAGCACCTTGCTATCCTATCCAGTCAGAAAACCTACATTCCTTAACTTTCTTTGCAGCCAAGTGTGTGCATGTGACTAGTTCTATTTATTGGGAAAAAGTTGAAGTACTGAGTGTTACTTTGAGACACATCCTTAAAAAGGAAGACTAACACATTTCTTTTCCTGATTCCTTCATTCTGCTTCCTGGAATACAGATGTGATAGCTGCAGCTCTGACAGCCATTTTGGATCATGAGGATAAAAACCACACTCTAGCGAGTATGGAGTAGTCAGCTGAAAGGAGTATGAGTCTTTGATGATTTTGTGGGATTGTCATACTAAATCTGGATTGCCTACCTTGATTTATTTTCCATGAGAGGGAATTAAACTCCTATCTTATTTAAGTCAGTGTTAATTTTGGGTTTGTTGTATGTAGCTGAATCAATTCTAGCAGATATAATTCCCTTCAAGTACAAAAAGACTAGTGAATAGGATCTTTCTTGGATGCTTAATTGACTTTATTCTCATGGACATATTTCTGCATCCTGAATGAGAAACTGATTCCCATGTATAAATGTCAGTGAACAATGGGAAGCAGCAAAGTATGTACAGGAAGAAGAATGTGAACTTGACTTCAAATCCTACTGATTATATGTAAGTTATTTAACCCCATTGAATCTCGGTTTTCTTTTCTGTAAAACTAGGATTGTATTGTTGTCCAGGGTTCTTTTTGAATAAAATATAAACGCTTGACTCAAAGTGTAGCACACGGTGGATTCAGAATTTACATTTGTGTCTTCATGTTTTTCCTTTATATTATGGGATCCGAGTCCAGTCAAATGGTATTTTACTCTAATGGTGGAGAGGGAATAAAGCCAGAAAATGGCAACATGTTAAAGCTATTGGCAGAAAAAAAAAAGTTATGAAACTTATGCCAGATAGGAGATAGGAGGACCTTCATCAAAGGGCAGTCATAGAAGGATACAGGCAAAAAGTGATTATAAAAATTCTGTGCGATCTAAAATGAAAATTGGAATTTCAGGACCTAATATTTATGTTTTAAGGCTAGTTTCAGGGCTTTGTACACAGAGAATAGACAGTTAGTGATGTAAGTTAAACTTTCTATAAGTAGGACTGTGACACCTAAATGAGAAATCAAATTAAGAGCTATTTGTTTCTAATTATTTTTTGAAAAAATATGAATAAGATACATTATGCTACCGCAGAACATCTTTTATCAAAGAGGAGAGTAAGTAATGTTTCTTGTAATGAAGGAAGATGGCCATTCAGATAACTCAAAGAAACAGAATGGAGGAATTTTTGATTTTTACTTTAGTCTCCTCTCTCTAGTTCACATAAAAAATATAGAAAGTAGGGATTACTTTTATTCTCTTAAAAATATATCAAGTTAGATATTTTTCATTAATTTATTTAAGGTGATAAATGGCAAGATAATGCCATTATTTGTAGCTTTCACAACAAGCACCTTAAGGATTACTATTTTGAAAATTGACTCTTTTGTTAACTTGGTAGGTTACATCTCCTTAATTAAAATATGATAAATTAGAAGCCTAACTCCAGAACTTATTCTTTAAAATCAACATATGTTGAAATACCTATAGTAATGTTGCCAGTACAAGTGTTGGATAGTGTGGTACAAACATATTTTTACACATATCTGATTTCCTTCAGTTTCTGGATTGTCTCCCAGTTTTAAATGTAGGGTAGGTGATGAAATCACTGGGCATTAAATGCACTTAAATGTTGCACATGCATTCTATTTTGTGTCACAATTACTTGAGAGCCTCTGCTTACTCTTTCCTGTTGTACAGTAAGGACTGTGTTCTCCTAGTGTTTCTCCCTTAAGGGAAATGCTCCTTAGAATAAAGAGCTTTGGGGACCATTTCCCCCATTGTTCATGTGTTTGTTAATCAGCTGGGATTCACATTTGATTATGCCAACACTCATTTTCACAGACATTTAGAAGTTAAGTTTTAAATAATCCAAACAAGGTGTATATTAAATTCCTTTTTTAATGTAAAATTCTGTTCATTTATAATATACCAAAAACCCAGGGTAGCCATTTGTGTATAATAAATCATGCCTGCTTCTAGGAATTTTTAAAGTATGTTTAATGAGAATCCTGAGTACACAGCTGTGCTGTCTAAATTGCCTTAGACTCTGAAAGCATTTTAGATGGAAGTTGCTACCAGCATGGAGTGCTGATCTCTATACAGACTGCTAAAGAGGGTGGTTCAGAAAGGTAAAGCTGGAATGTTTTCTTGCAACTCAGAGCATTAACTATACAAATTAAGAGAAAACTGTAAAAAATCTTCATGTCTACCATGTTTGGAGATATCAGCTAGACAAATAAGAACACTAATTTGAACCTTCAAGAAAATGACCCTTCATTTTATGATAATACATCTTAGAAAAGAAGGTGACTCTTTTCTAAGATGTCAGAACCTCAATGGTATGGCCTAGAGATTAATTCCACATATAAGATTCTGTTAGGACTCATAATATCCTGGTATATTTGTCTTATATTTTGGTTTACATTTCTAAAGCACTTTTTTATGCTCACTTGTGTTTTGATTGTCTTATAAATTCTGTTTGCAATTTACCCCTATATCACTAATCTATACACTTTCTTTTTCAAATTATAGTTAATTACTTGAAATTTCTTCAGAAAATGATTATATATTTTTTCAAAGAACATTTTACTAAAGGAGGAGCTATTTTAACTATTTTGTTTTACACATGATCTTTGAACATTAATAAAGTGAATGGCCAGTCATCCAATCCAACAGCTAAAAATCATTCATGAATGTTCTGTAAGAATGTAAAAATATGATTCTAAATATTTTATTTCATACATTTGTATTTTCTTGTTAGATAAAATTTTTTCTCCAAGGTTCTTTTAACTATTCACAAAATAGTATTTGATAAATTCTACCTTCTTTGGTATGTCTCTTCACATAATTAAAATTATGGTTAATATACTTACAATGAAAATGAAGTTGAATTTGTTGTAAAGATCCATGTTATATAATTGCAGTATTTTGCTTCACACAATAAGTATGCTACATATGCATATCTTCTTTATCAAGTTTTTAGTTCAAGAGAATATAGTTTAAATCAAAAGTATGTGTAATCATTACATATTTTTCTTATTCACTTCTGATTGTCTTTTTCAACTGCTTATAGATTAGATGAGGTATTGGTGTGAGCCACCCAGAACAGCATTTGACAAAGAGTAATCCATGGACGGAGGAGCCTGGTAGGCTGTAGTCCATGGGGTCGCTAAGAGTTGGACACGACTAAGCGACTTCACTTTCAGTTTTCACTTTCATGCATTGGAGAAGGAAATGGCAACCCACTCCAGTGTTCTTGCCTGGAGAATCCCAGGGACGGGGGAGCCTGGTGGGCTGCTGTCTATGGGGTCGCACAGAGTCAGACACGACTGAAGTGACTTAGCAGCAGCAGCAGCAGGCATTCATTAAATGTCAACTAGTCTTATAATTTTGATATTTAAATGTATATTATGATATATAGCAGTGGATGGTAGAGGATTGAGTCTGGAAAACTTATGAATGGATTTTATGCATATCTCCATACCTACTTTGAGTGGAAAGAGATAAATTTAAGAAGAAATAATACATTTGCTGTCTAACACAAGGTGTGAATGCACATGTTTCTTCAGAACATGAGCCTTGCTAACAGAAAAATGGCAGCATTATTCTGAAAGATGGTACACCAGGATTTAGTGCTGTTTTATAGTATAGTAATGGAGCAAGAGTTGGGGACCAGAACACCTAATAAATAGCTGCATGGCTTCAGGTAACATAGTCAATTTTTTAATATTTTCAAATTCTTCATTAGATAAATAGGAGTAATACCACTAAACTGATAGAACTGGTTGTAAAGAGCAAATGAAATAACATGTGTAAAGAATAAGGCACAATACCTTGTCACACACTAGGCTTTTAACAAATTTTAATTCTCTTTCTACTAGGACAGAGAAGAGAAGAATGGCAGGAAGATGCTAGAAGTAGAAAAACAAAATTGAACACGGGGCACTGTGTTTGCATAATTTTTAAAAAAATGTACACTTAATTCCTAGAATTTTAGCTATACTTGAGTTCACTGGCAAGTAAATCCTAAAATGATGGATTATCTATTTCACTGCTATGATTTATTTAATGTGAATGAGAATTGACTCTAATTCTTGATCTTTAAATTAGTCTCTTTTTATTAAGCTTAATTTTTGTGTGATTTTATTCTTTGCTTAAATGAAAAGATTTTGATATTTTTCACTGTTCCATTTAGTATTAACTGAATTTTCTGCCCATGCCTTAGGATGATGAATTTCTAGTAATCTGCTATTTCATCTCAAATATATTAATATAAATGTATCTTGGCAATGAAATCTATTATTTCTATTTAATGTGAAGAAGACCCTTGACTCAGGATCTTATGCATGCATTCTACAGAATTTTGTCATGGATTTAATGTATTATTCCATCATTTTTTTTTTTCTGAATTGAAGTAAATAATATTAATTTATAAAATCAAACAAATTCCTTCTTTCTTTTGAAATGAAGTTTCTGTAGTTTACCTGCATTATTATTCTTGCAGGACAAGTATCACTCTCTTTGAAATAGTTTGAGAGCTTGTGTGATTCCATTATTCCTGTTAACCAAGTTAAAATAGAGCTTAATAATCATTATTATTGGCTACTGAGAATTCATTTTTTTTTTTAATTAAGCCTTATTTTTGTAGCATTATGTTAATTGTGAGAAACTTAAAAAACCTTGGCAATGAAAAACAAAATAACAAAGTAGTGTACGGAAAATCAGGAAGTCAGTCATGGAAAGCTGTTCCTTGTGGAAGTTGCTTGGTCATGTCCAACTCTTCGCGACCCCTTGGACTTTACAGTCTGTGCAATTCAGGCCAGAATACTGGCGTGTGTCTCCTTTCCCTTCTCCAGGGGATCTTCCCAACCCAGGGATTGAACCCACGTCTCCCGCATTGCAGGCGGATTCTTTACCAGCTGAGCCACAACAAACACAAATACAATTATTAGTAATACTTCAATTGAAAAAAGTATAATTGATATATTTTAGTTAAACTTTAGTAGATGTTAGGTAATTTCAAAATTTGTTAAGTTTTTGTAATTGAACTTAAATCTTTATGTGTTAATCTTTTCATATTGAATGTGGGATATAGAATTAGAATCTTTGGGTTTGTTGAATTATTAGGATAAGTTGACAAATACATGTTTTCTTTTAAAATAGAGTAATATGTACCATTTAAAAAGTGTTTTTTTCTTTTTAGATTGGTGTGAGAATATTCTGCAGCAATACTCGATTGTATTATGTAGTTGAGATAGGCTCTCGTTTGATTGATTCTGACTACCACGTATTCTTGTGTAGACTGTAAAGAGAATCAATCAACAGAATAATGTCTGTTCCTATGCGGTATGCCTAGATTTCTATTTAAAAGGTACACAACTGGAATTTTCTCATGGCCCAACCTGAGAGATAATGTACTTTTTCTTTTAGCAGCTTTATTTTGTTTTGGCAGGGCCCTGTTTCTTTCTTTGTAATTAGTGTTTCAGAAAGTTTTTTCTGAGCCCTAGAGCAGGAAGAAGCTTAAGGGACTGTCACGTGTATCTGCCCTCACCCCATGCATGTATAGACACACAAACGCACACACACATTTTGCCTTTGGGTTTCAAGTGTTTATATGACACCCACATCACAACAGAACTACTGCAGAGCCTGGCTCTCCCCACTTCAGAAGGATTATGTTTCTTCTGTTCTATTATTTATGGATTATTGTCAAGTAGAAAGCTTTGTCATTTTATAATATCCCCAGGAATAAAGCCCCTTACAATGGGAAGACACAGGAAGTACCAAGATAACACCTGATGCACAGTATCCTTTTTTTTTTTCCCTTTCGGTTCCCTTCCTTTTATAAATCATAGGTGACAAAGGTCTTGCTCTCAAAGTACAGAAAGGGAATGGCAGAGGAAGATGGGGCTGAGAGAGCTCTTTATATTAAAACCCTGGATTCCCTTTTCTGGGATTATCTTTTTTTCACTAATATAAAACTTTTCATCTCATGTGTATATGTGTATATAGTTTCACATCATGGAAAGTATACTTTAATTGAATAATCAAGTGTTTTGTAAATATTAAATTAATTTTTGACTTAAATTTTGTATAAAAAGTCATTGTGAAAAATGTATATGCCAGGTGTGGTAATAACAAAAATACGAGTATATTGCATATATTGTGCAGTGGTAATAACACAAACTATTAGGCTTTTGTAGAGTAGTTTCTCGTTTCCATCCTTAAAGTCTAGGATTACTTTGTCTCTGATATAGTCATCTTGGAAGAAGGTAATTTTAAAATTTCCATTTGCATAGCATGAAGAATTTCAAATGTGAAAAGTATATGAAAATCTGGATCAATTGTTTTTAATTTCACATTCTAGGCGAGCTCTTCAATGTGTGAATCTTTAAGGCCCCAAAGAGGACTGCTTGTTATATGTGGACATGAGTCATTACAAGACGTGTTTGTTGTTTGGGACACACCCAATAGATGAAAAGGCTAAAAAATGTGTAAGATGTAATTAGGAAATTCTCTCTTGATTACTCAGTTGCCATTGTGCTTTCTTTATCATGAATTATTTGGGGATAGACAGATTCAGTAGATTCATGGTAAGAATTCCTATTGTGAAATGGCAGTGTGTGTCTTTTGCTGAAAACTGACTCAGCATAGAATGGGAGTCCACATAAAATTGTTAACGAAAAGTATATCCTTTAAAAAAGCAGTGAATACTTTTAGCTATAGCCTCACTGGTTACTTTGGTTTGTGAAAAAGCACTGAACACAGTATTTTCTCTGAAGGAAGGCTCCACATACCAAGCACCTAGGGCCCAGCTGTCGGCCACAAGACACAACTGGCCGGTTTAGAAATGTCAGAGAAAAGAGAAAATCCCAACCAGAAAATGTCATGTGGTTGACCATGTTTTAACCTTTTAAGTACTAGACCAGTTGTAACTACATTTTATCATCAAGAGAGTAACCATTTGTCACATAACTGGGACAAGTCATTTGTTAGGAGAGAACTTTTTCAGGGAGTAAGTTTCTCCATCTGCAGACTTTCAGTTCAGTTCAGTTCAGTCACTCACTCGTGCCCGACTCTTTGCGACACCATGAATCGCAGCACTCCAGGCCTGCCTGTCCATTACCAGCTCCTGGAGTTCACTCAGACTCACGTCCATCGAGTCAGTGATGCCATCCAGCCATCTCATCCTCTGTTGTCCCCTTCTCCTCCTGCCCCCAATCCCTCCCAGCATCAGAGTCTTTTCCAATGAGTCAACTCTTTGCATGAGGTGGCCAAAGTACTGGAGTTTCAGCTTTAGCATCATTCCTTCCAAAGAAATCCCAGGGCTGATCTTCTTCAGAATGGACTGGTTGGATCTCCTTGCAGTCCAAGGGACTCTCAAGAATTCAGCAAACTTTAGAATGCAGACTAAAGAACGCAGACTTTAGAATTCGGCAAAGGAAGGTTCATTTTCAGCTGAGAAGTCAGCTAACCGTGGTCACCTATCTGGTTTCCTAGGTTTGTGCTGCCAAACTACATTCTCAGAATTGTTTTGCAGTGTTAAAAGCTCCCAAACACTAAAAATATGGCAGTTATTCATCCTCATCTCAGTGTCCTCTCTTCAAGTTCTCTTGGACCAGGAGAAGTGAGGCTGTAACGACAGCCTTGACTGGGGCAAAAGTGTACAGGGTGGAGTTCTAGCCTCAGACATTCTTGTTTTCCATGGAATGTGGGGTCCTTTGTGTAAGGACACTGTCCCAGTCAAGTCTGGTGTTCTTTGATTTCAAATGAAAGGGAAGTGCTATCTTTTAATTCGACTTCAGATTCCTTGAATGTATACCATGATTTAAGATTAGTGTGTTTTGCTGGGAAACATGATATGCATTTTGGTAGAGCTGTTATACCTACAGTGCCAGCCTCCAGCTTAGGTACTTAAGAGAAGAGAAGAGGTGATGCATCCATGGAGACTATCAACAGGTGCTTGGGGCTCAGAAGTCTTCCTGGAAGAGAAAGAGCTCTGTCCTTGACTCATATACCTGGTCTTGCTTGGAAACCTTGCAACTCACTGTTTTTTTCTATCTGTGCCATAATTCTCACATAGGCTTCAGCAATATGTGAACCGTGAACTTCCAGATGTTCAAGCTGGTTTTAGAAAAGGCAGAGGAACCAGAGATCAAATTGCCAACATCTGCTGGATCATTGAAAAAGCAAGAGAGTTCCAGAAAAACATCTATTTCTGCTTTATTGACTATGCCCACACCTTTGACTGTGTGGATCACATTAAACTGTGGAAAATTCTGAAAGAGATGGAAATACCAGACCACCTGACCTGCCTCTTGAGAAACCTGTATGCAGGTCAGGAAGCAACAGTTAGAACTGGACATGGAACAACAGACTGGTTCCAAATAGGAAAAGGAGTACAACAAGGCTGTATATTGTCACCCTGCTTATTTAACTTATATGCAGAGTACATCATGAGAAATGCTGGGCTGGAAGAAGCACAAGCTGGAATTAAGATTGCCAGGAGAAATATTAGTAGCCTTAGATATGCAGATGACACCACCCTTATGGCAGAAAGTGAAGAGGAACTAAAAAGCGTCTTGATGAAAGTGAAAGTGGAGAGTGAAAAAGTTGACTTAAAGCTCAACATTCAGAAAACTAAGATCATGGCATCCGGTCCCATCACTTCATGGGAAATAGATGGGGAAACAGTGGAAACAGTGTCAGACTTTATTTTTTTGGGCTCCAAAATCACTGCAGATGGTGACTGCAGCCATGAAATCAAAAGACGCTTACTCCTTGGAAGGAAAGTTATGACCAACCTAGATAGCGTATTGAAAAGCAGAGACATTACTCTGCCAACAAAGGTCCATTTAGTCAAGGCTATGGTTTTTCCGGTAGTCATGTATGGATGTGAGAGTTGGACTGTGAAGAAAGCTGAGCACTGAAGAATTGATGCTTTTGAACTGTGGTGTTGGAGAAGACTCTTGAGAGTCCCTTGGACTGCAAGGAGATCCAACCAGTGCATTCTAAAGGAAATCAGTCCTGGGTGTTCTTTGGAAGGACTGATGCTGAAGCTGAAGCTGAAGCTCCAATACTTTGGCCATCTCATGCAAAGAGTTGACTCATTGGAAAAGACTGATGCTGGGAGGGATTGGGGGCAGGAGGAGAAGGGGATGACAGAGGATGAAATGGCTGGATGGCATCACCGACTTGATGGACATGAGTTTGGGTGAACTCTGGGAGTTGGTGATGGACATGGAGGCCTGTTGTGCTGCAATTCATGGGGTCGCAAAGAGTTGGACAGTTAAGCGACTGAACTGAACTGAAACCAAATGAAACAGAGAGAAATGAGAGGACATTTTCACAAAACAAGCAATCTATATGAAATAAGGGAGTTGGATATGGTCCTTAAGTCAATAATTCTGTAATGCCTGATGTGTCAACTTCAGAATTAGTGTAGGAAAAAAGTGAATGAAATCTGTAGCTTTGCTACTACTGAGTATTTTTTCCTTTTGGATCAGAATACGAGATTTTTTGTCTTCATTTATTTTTCTGAGAAGTGAGTATGGTAGTGGGTGTTGGTTGTTCAGTTGCTAAGTTGTGTCTGACTCTTTGCGATCCCATGATCGCATGCCAGCTTTCCCTATATACAGCCCATATTCCTTTACTTTTTGTGTAGCTCACACATCAGTTATTACTGTTGCTTTCTTACTGGAAATTTTCTTTCACCCTCACTTTGGCTTTACCTCCAAATGCCGCCTTCTGTTGGCTGAAATCTAGCACTGTAATTTGTGGCTTTCCGGAGAGGGAACCTCCATGGTCAGGTGGAGAAAGCAGGCTGCATTCCAAACTGGGAGTGAGTGGTATATGTTCCAAACAGAGCTCTGATTCTGGAGTGAGTTGGGGATTGGCGGAGGTGGGGAGTTGGCTACTAATTCAAGCCTCACCTGAGGCAGTATTTTTGAAACAGAAAAGTACCCTCTCTAATTAGCTCCCCCACTATGCAATTAGATTAATGATAGCCAACCAATATAGAAACCTCTTCCAGAATAAGCTAACCAAAGGAAAGATCTTCCAAGGACATGACAAAGCACTAATTTTCCTGCATGAAAGAATTTGTAGCTTTACTTCTTATATTAGTGGTGGCCAGCCTCATCCCCTTATGATGCTAAAGTGCATTCTTCTTTTTGGGAGGCAGAGTTAAAATGTCTTTCTCCTGAATATGACTCTTTATGGGGGAAAAAAAATCTCTTACTTAAGCATATCATCCAAGTAAATCCTGCTTGCAAAACACTGTGTGAAGCTTTGAAATGAACTAGTGTAATTGGTAATAGAGTTCTCAGGTGCTGGAAATGGATGTATTTCCATCATTTCAGATACACTGAATATGTGATCATTTTTGTGAATCAGGAAATACTCTTAGAAAACTATTTAGTTGTTAGGCTAGGTATATTTCAGTGATAACGCAGTGTATGTTATTAAAATACTTTTTATACTCTTAGATGCTAGAAAATGATATGTATAGAAGTTAAAAGCTTTATCATCGATTTTTTTCCCTAAACTCTTTCCTCAACTCCAAAAAAGCCTTTGACAACTGTTTACTGCTTTTGAAGTAGGAAGACTGTGATGAATGATTTCATTCTGAATGTGCACTCAAATAGAAAGTTTTGATATTACTGATCTTATTTTATCCTATTCAAAGAATATGGTTACCTTTTACTTTTTATATAAAAAAGGGATGATCGTTATTGTTTTCCCTTCACACTTGTACTCTGAAAGAAGTGTCATCTAGGCTTTCTCATCAGTTAGCTTAGCCCTAAATTAAATCGTGGAAACAGGTCATTATGATTCACATTTTAAATATTTGTCGGTTTTCTAGAAAACTTCAATTATGATTAAAAATGACCGTTTAATTTCATTTTAACATCTTTTTCGGAAGTGTGAAACACATTTCTGTAAATGGGTTTCCATGAGTCAAGGGTTCGGACTGTTGTACTTCCCAAGTTATGCAGAAAGTATTCTTTATTTCCTTTGATCACTTCTTAAAAATGTGACTAAAAAGTAGTAGAGGATGACAGAAAGAGTAACACCTTTCCTGGTCTCAAATAGTTCCGTTTTCAAAGATTTACAGTTCACATGAGCAGAAGTTACTAACAAAGCAGTTAAGCTGTTTGAAAACCAAGCAGCTTTTCTTGCTGGATGCAGTGAAACCTTTTCGAGCCATTCCAAACCACTGGGATCATTTGCTCTGATTTCAGATAAGCAAAATAAAATAAACAGACTCTTGCCCATGTGGGAACTGGTTCTGCAGACTCTTGTTCTGACTCTTCAAAGCCTGAATATCTCCCCAGTATCTTTGAATGAGTTTCATTGTTTATTTATTGTGCTTTTCACAAGTGCTTGTAACTTCATCCTTGTTTTACTAATAGCTTTCTTCTAAAGTGGATTGACATTTCAGTTAGTTTTCAAAGGCCTCAATGCTTTTCCTTAAATTGGGCCTTACTTGCTGATGGGCCTGTTTAGACTGTCTCATATAAATTGTAGCATATCAAAATAAGGAGCATTTATTAGAGATTTGTGAATTTGTTTTGTTATTATTAAAAATGTAGGGTTAAAAAATTTTTTTTATTAGAATTCTTTAATTACTCATGTAGGTAAATTAAATAAATGGATATCAAGTTTAGAACCTATGGAAGTTGTGGATTTTATGTTAAAACCTACTGGATACAGCAGAAATTAACACAACATTGTAAATCTTATATATTTCAATAAAAATTAACTTATTGGATATGTGAAGATAAGTTTTCATTCATTTTTAAATACAAAACTGTCTAAAATCTTAACATGAAGAATTTAGAAGATTGATCAGTGACTTCCTTAATCTGGATGTGCAAGCTTTAAACTCCACACAACATTCTGTGTTTGATTCTTGCTACAATAACTTTAAAAAACATAAATTAAAACTTTTTCACCTGTAGAAATGATTACAGTAGTTGCCTTATACCAAGAATGAAAACTTACCAACGACAGGGCAGTACTAGCACAGAAAGGAGCATCATCAGGCAAAATTCAGAAACATGTTCTAGTACACAGTGAAAGTTACTAAATGATAAAAATTCAATTAAATAGAAAAAGCATGGATTATTCAAAAAATCATATAGTATAGCATACGGGCTTGTTCAATATCGTACACAAAAATAGATTCTAAATATATGAACAACATAAGATTAAAAGCAATCTAAATAAAAATGTTAAGAGAAAACATAGGAGAATATTAGTAAAATATCCTGATGAAAGTGGTCTTTGGAAGCTTGCTATAAAACTTTGATCTATAAAGGAAATACTGAAAAAAGTAAAAATTCTCACTTGCAAAAGATACCATAAACAAAGGCAGAAAAAAGTTTGCAGAAAATGTGGTAGAAAATTTATGTAATTATGTAAAGGGTTTTAGTTTGTCTCAGTGGTCCTGTCTTTCTAGGAATCCATTGTACAGAAAATACCAATACATATAATACATAAGGATAGAATACAAGGTTTATATTGTTAATAACCTATGTGTTGTTAATGTAAGTTAATTATATATGTTAATTTATATTGTATACATGATATATAAGTTAATTAAAATGTATTTTTATTAATTAAAAAAGCGGTGAAAACTTTTTGAGCCAAATATAGTTCATTCAGGCTATGGAATATTGTGCAGCTTTAAAAATAGATTTGTAGATATCTATACCCCACAAACTGGAATCAAGATTGCCGGGAGAAATACCAATAACCTCAGATATGGAGATGACACCACCCTTATGGCAGAAAATGAAGAGGAACTAAAAAGCCTCTTGATGAAAGTGAAAGAGGAGAGTGAAAAAGTTGGCTTAAAGCTCAGCATTCAGAAAACGAAGATCATGGCATCTGGTCCCATCACTTCATGGGAAATAGATGAGGAAACAGTGGAAATGGTGTCAGACGTTATCTTTTTGGGCTCCAAAATCACTGCAGATGGTGATTGCAGCTATGAAATTAAATGACGTTTACTCCTTGGAAGAAAAGTTATGACCAACCTAGATAGCATATTCAAAAGCAGAGACATTACTTTGCCAACAAAGGTCCATCTAGTCAAGGCTATGGTTTTTCCAGTGGTTGTGTATGGATGCGAGAGTTGGACTGTGAAGAAAGCTGAGCACCGAAGAATCTATGCTTTTGAACTGTGGTGTTGGAGAAGACTCCTGAGAGTCCCTTGGACTGCAAGGAGATCCAACCAGTGCATTCTAAAGGAGATCAGCCCTGGGTGTTCATTGGAAGGAATGATGCTAAAGCTGAAACTCCAGTACTTTGGCCACCTCATGCAAAGAGTTGACTCATTGGAAAAGATTCTGATGCTGGGAGGGATTGGAACAGGAGAAGGGGACAACAGCGGATGAGATGGCTGGATGGTATCACTGACTCGATGGACTTGAGTTTGAGTGAACTCCGGGAGATGGTGATGGACCATCTCCATGGTGATGGTGATGGTGATGGAGATGGTGTGCTGCGATTCATGAGGTTGCAAAGAGTCGGACATGACTGAGCGACTGAACTGGACTGAACTGATACCCTTGGGAAAATGTACACGGTATTTTTTAAGAGAACAAAATAAATTTCAGATACTTGTGTACATAGATACATGAGTTTGTATATCATATCATTTTTATTAATAAACAATTATCCATACAGTGCATACATTTTTATATTTTTATGTGTGGGCATGCGTGCTAAGTTGATTTAGTTGTGTCCAACTTTGCAACTTAGACTCCTCTGTCCAGGGGCTTCTCCAGGCAAGAATACTGGAGTGGGTTCTTAACCACTAGAGCCACCTGGGAAGCCCCTATTTTTGTGTACATATAATGAAAAGATGGAAATTTTCCTTGGGGTGAGTTAATGTGAGATTGTTGGCAAGCTGGAGGTAAAAAAAAAGTGAATACCCATTACATGTGTAATTTTCAAAGTACTGGTAAAATTTTTTAAACAGAAAATTTGACCATTTAACTTTAAGGAGATGTTAATTTTTAGCAAGTCAGAATTAAACATTTGATGAACAAATTATTACTGAATTCAGATGCTAGTAGACTGTATATTCTGCATTATACTTCTTATTTTGACATAGTCATGGGGCAGAGTAAAGCCCTTCTTCATTATGAAACATCTCTCTGGTATTTCTTAATAAAGAGATGAATTTTGAAGTGGGATACAGCTTTGAATGACACTTTGGCTTTATTTAATGGCCACTCCCAATTGTAAAGTGAGACATAACTTTGTCCCTAAACTTTGCACTTCGTTTATAACTCTGCCTTGGAGTGATTCAGGAGGCACTTATTGCATACTCCTAAATGACAGTGGCTGAGAGCCAGGAACTTTTGATTTGTCATGCTAGTCTCCGTCTTGCTGATATTTGGCCAAATGACTCTTCTGACTCTGAGACTCAATTTCTCCTTCTGTCAAAGGGGAATGATAATCTTGAGAATTAACTAGTGAGTACTTTTAGATTGTTTGGAGCGCTGTATAAGAGTGTATGGTAAGGACTGATTTAGACATGACTTGTGTTAATTATCTTTTTATTGGTGGATGCTATAATGAATTGTCATTACAGATCAAGTGTCATTTATTGCTTTGTGGTAGTATACTGATTTTGAAAAGTATTGTCCTTACCCCTGGGTTATATAATTCTATTGGAAGACCTTGATGCTGGGAAAAATTGAAGACAGGAGGAGAGGCGGATAACAGAGGATGAGATGGTTGGATGGCATCACTGACTCAATGGACATGAGTTTGAGCAAATTCCGGGAGATAGTGTAGGACAGGGAGCCTGGTGTGCTGCAGTCCACGAAGTCACAAAGAGTTGGACATGACCTAGCAACTGAACAACAAAGATCCTTATAACAATGTAATATTTCAGCAGATCTTCTCATAGTATTAGAGCCAGAACAGACCTTGAAAATGAGGCTGCAGATACATTTCAAAGATCAAACTGAAGTGAATTCCCCATCCATGGTTACAGAGCTGGGATTTCATTCCAGCAACGTGCTGAGTATTTCTGCCATAAGTGAATTAATAAATCATCTCTTTACTCTTGATATAGCGCTCTTTCTATGGCATTTATACATTTTACTTAATATTTCCCTATTTTCATACTTGGAATAAGTATTATTCAGAAGTCCAGGTAATCTCTACCAGTGAGATTAATTACTGTTTCAAAGCAAAGGTGTACCCTTTTAGAAGCTGGTAGTTTTGCTTTCATTTTTACTTTTTTTCTTTCAAACTGAAATTTCTTTAAGATACCCTGCATTCAATGAACCAGTTGCTGCAAAAGACAGATATGAGTCATATTTACTTGCATGCTTTATTTTAATTAAGTAGTTTCTTTTGAGCTCAAGTGATTTAAAATACATACATACATGTGTGTGTGTTTAAAAATTTAAAAAATAGTATCTTGTTATTTGGAGTAAGCTCTGTCATTAAGTATGTAAAAAAAGTACAAGATAATTTTTAAAATAGGTAAAACACCCTTTAAAAACCTAAGCAAGACTATTTTTCTTAGAAGGAGCATTGTTGTTACATTTCTTGGGTGAAGAATGACAAGAGAATTGGGTGATTCATACACTAATTTCACTGGGAATATTTGAGTAGGGAGGACCTAGTATGTAATAAGCAGTGATGTGTATCAATTTGATTTTGATAGTAAGTAAATACAACTTTGTAGTCTCAATAAGTTTTGGACAATTTGAAGGCATGGATGCTTGCTTTATATGTCATCTGTGTGTGTGTGTAGTTATGTAAATTAAATGTTTTATATGTATGTATATATGTGCATTTGTAGATATAGGTGTATATAAATATGATTACTGTGTTGGTATTTGAGATGATTCTATTTGTGATGAATAATGGTGACTTCTGTTAAGGACTTTTGAAATTATTTCCTAAGTTTGAGTACTTGCAGTGTAATACTATTGAGCCCCCTTTTTTTCTTCTCATTTTTCTGCCTAATTATCTGTGAATAGTAATCAAAACAATGATATTATTGATATGGAGAGAACTCAGCATTGTTCAGAAATACATGATTTTAGGGGAGTGGATTTTCAAAGCAGTCTGGAATAACATCTAAGACCTTATATAAAATGCTGTATTATGTGGCATAAAATGATTTAAAATATTAGCTTAGAAGTAATGACAAAAATTGTAACTCAGTTACGCTTAAAAAAATGGCAATGACTGTGTTTTATCACTATGGTAACACAAATGCCTTTTCTCTAATAAATTGTCATCACAGTTTATGTTTTGATATGATCTTTGTCCTTTATGTGTCAGGAAAACCTAAGCCAAGATATGTGACTTGGCCAATCTTTGATCCAAACAGGTTTTCTGACTAAACATGTTTTATAATATTTCTATGATTCACATCTTCTGGATACAAAGTATTTACATGGGTGGTTTGACTTGAAAGCTTGGAATGTTTAATACATATGTGTATGAACCTTTTTACTTTGTCTCTGTTATGTAAAGTTGGTGATATTTTAGCTTATTTGTTCTTGTGATTTAAGTTATTTGTCTCTCTGAAATAGCAGTCAGCATGTTAGTCTGTTATTTGCCTTTTTACTTTCCTTTTCCCCATTCTTCCTTAGTAGACTGTGTTCCTGAAGGACAAAGACCATTAACTTTATAAGTCAAGTTATAACCATCACAGAGCTGGGATACATATAGATATTGAATAAAAGTTTGTTGAGAGAAAGCCTTTTAAAGTAGCTATAGGGATGTGCAGGATACCAGTCTTTGATGATAAAGGGGGACGGTAGTACAAATGTGTCTTTACCTACTAATGCTTCTGATCTGATGAAATTAAGTTGGATACTTTGTAACAGAACTTATAACTCATTTACTCAGTATCACTTATCCATGCTTACTGTGTGTTTGTTACAAACTTTCTATCCTTTGGCATTTTAGATACATGGAGGATGGAAACTATAAAATTATGATATGTAACATTTATTAAAAAAAAAAAAAGATTCCTGCTAGGTGTGGGTATTGACTGCCAGTTACTAGGTGACCTTGAATGAGCATTCTTTGCCTCAGTCCAGTTTAAAAGGGAGTGTGAAACTCTGGTCCTGAATGACTTTGAGGTGTACCTTAGGCACGCTTGAATCTGACGGGGAACACCTTTCTGTGACGCTGGTGTAGAAGAAGCTGTGTGACCTACTGGCTTATGCTGATTCCAAGATCTACAAGGAAAACACCAGATCCTTAGATCTTCGGACCTGAGAGGAACCTCTAGAATCATTCTTTGCAATTGGCCTGTCACTGCTGAGAAAACCTGGTGGGTATTTGCACAATTCAGGCTGAGCAGAGCCTGTTCCTTTAAGAGCTGGTCCTCTCATTTCTGATCCTGTTGCTTTGTATCAGCAGTGTGCTCTGGCTCCTGAAGTGGTGGCGATAAAAGTAAAAACCGCTGAACTATTCAAACAAAAGGAGCTATAATCAAAACATCATGATAAGGCATGAAAAACCAGTCCCCCAAAAATTACCTTCATGTTTTACTTAAAAATGACTAAAATAGTATGCGTCAGACTTTCAGTACCTGAGATTTAGCAGGGCAGGGGAATCCTCATTGCTCAGACCAGATTTTTGCACAGAACAACAGAGGAAGATGCTTGTGGAAGCTTCTGTTACCATGGATTATGTTCAGAGTTTTCTGCTAATAGCTGGCTATGTGGGGGGTGGGGGTGGGGGGGTGCAGAGTTTGGGGCTACATGTTTGACCCTATCCCAGGGCTGGTCACCCAGTAGATTCTCCTTCCTGGCAATCCAGGTTATTGGCCAATATACCCTCTCTACATTCAAGTTACAGGGTTCCTAAAAGACCTTGGGTCAGCTTCAGTCACCTTATATAGATCTGCTGATGTTATCCTGGTTAAGCAGTGACGTGTATTATGAAATTAATTCATGGTGTCCATACAGTAATCACTTAGGTCATGGTAAATAAGTGTGATGATATTTTTTCTCCATGCTTTGGGTTCTTTATTGTTGAAATGGAAGTTTCTAGTTACTCTTTAACTTACCATATTGTGGCTACTTTGCTAAAATAGGTAGTATGTATCATACAGACTAAATCCCATTGCAGCTCTAAAAGAAATAGAGAAGAGGAGGGAGGCACAGGAAACTTTCACTTGCTAGTATCATTGACAGAAGGCAACCACACTTTATTAAAAAGAACAGATCATAGGAGAAAATGAAGAAGGCAGCAGTATATAAATATTTCCTGCTTTGTCCTTGTTAGCTCAGATGGTAAAGAATCTGCCTGCCAATGCAGAAGATGCAAGAGACACAGATTTGATCCCTGGGTTGGGAAGGTTCCCCCAGAGGAGGGCATGGCAACCCAGTGCAGTTTTCTTGCCTAGAGAATCCCAAGGACAGAGGAACCTGGCGGGCTATAGTCCATCAGGTCCCAAAGAGTCAGACATGACCGAGTGACTAAGCACACACACAGCCGTATTTCATTTGCTGCTGCTGCTAAGTCGCTTCAGCCGTGTCCGACTCTGTGCGACCCCATAGACAGAAGCCCACCAGGCTCCCCCGTCCCTGGGATTCTCCAGGCAAGAACACTGGAGTGGGTTGCCATTTCCTTCTCCAATGCATGAAAGTGAAAAGTGAAAGTGAAGTCACTCAGTCGTGTCCAACTCTTAGCGACCCCATGGACTGCAGCCCACCAGGCTCCTCCGTCCATAGGATTTTCCAGGCAAGAGTACTGGAGTGGGGTGCCATCGCCTTCTCCGATTTCATTTGCTACTACCTCTAAATCAGAGAGATTTTGATAGGAACTTTGTATGTTCCTGGAATAACATTGTGTCCAATTGTGCAGATATTAAAATTTTTCTAAGGAAGTCCTCAGCATTTAAATATATTGTTGTTTCACATGTTTTTATTTAACTTCAAAACATTTCTACAGCAGCTTGACTGCAGACTTGTGTTGTAGAAGGGATTGTTAAGAAGGACACATTCCATGTCTTAGCAGTGTTTAGCTACAAATCATTGACTAATTCAGACATGGTTTTAAGTCTCCTAACTTTGGGTATATGACTGTTTATCAATGGTACATACCTTTGCATAAATGTAAATTTTTGCTCTGTGATAGTAAATAAACTTCAGAAAAGATATCCTTTATTTTTAAAAAAGTTATTGGGAAATAGAAACATAGTAATCTAGTTGAAACTCTTAGGAAAAGAAGCCCATGAGTAAAATGCTTAAATAAAATGATATAATCACCAGAATCCATAAGAATAACACTGAGGTTCCATCTTTAAAGAGAAAATGTACATATTCTCCTAATTACTTCATGATTATTTTTGAGGAGGTTAACCTAAAGCAAAAAAAAAAAAAAAAAGATGAACTGGTTTATCAGAACCTGGAGTGTAATGAAACTAGCTCATCCGTCCTCTTTTTATTCTTCCTTAGCTTTCTCATAGAGCTATTAAGGAATAGTGAAACGGATGAAGAATAGGCACTGGGAGACATACGGACCATGCTAGACTCTAGGTGAACGATGAACTTTAAAATTTGCATAGGTATGTAATGCCTGTGTTTAATCGCAGAAACAAACGTACTAGCCGATATGTAATGGTTAACTCCTATCTTCCGCCGAGAATGAGACACAAATAGAATTTAAAGTGACCTAAAGGTTACTTTGACATTAATTAAATTTTATCTTAGAAAATTACTTTAACAAAGCTTGGTAATTCTTAACAACATTTGGAAATTTCTCTCGGGCTACCATGTAAAAACATCTTTAAATTGCATACTTTTATTTTTTTACGGTTAAATGGTTAGTGTGTCTCTGATCTTGACACATTTTGCTTGACAAACATAATATTCCTTAAGAAATTAAAAAAAAAAAAAATAGCCACAGCTTTGCCTGTTTTCAAATCAGTTACAAAGGACAACGGAGTGAGAAGGAACAATTCTTGAGGCCTTGCAACTGTGGAGAAACTTGTCTAAAGTTCATAAGATGTTGGGTCTGGTTTATCTAAGTGAAAAGATGCCAGTCTCTAGTGTTTGACTTGAATTTGAGTGATTTTCTTTTTACACTTTCCTCTGGGACTTAGAACCAGTTAAGAGGTCTCGTGGAAAAAGATGGAAACATCTTTAAATCATTGTGGTTGGTAATGTCTACATAGCAAAAGTTATTTGTAGACTTGCTAATTATCTGGTTAAATTTATTAGTGTTGACAGCAAAAAGCTATAATTTAGACCCCAAAGAGAAAAGTTTGAAGCAGACTAATCATATCAAAAGAATTGCCAAATTTCCTTTTTGTTTTATTCTGTCTAGACATGGTCTTAAATCACAGTATCCACAATGAGATTTTGAATGAGGGTGTCCAGTTTTTCAAAAGGAAATTTCCAGAAATGTTTAGGAAATGTTATTTAGGATTCTTTAAGTCTTAGACTGTGTGTGTGGGTATGCTCATGTTTGAGGTTTTCCACCTGTGTATGCTTTATGTACACATTAGAAAATTGATGCTTATTTTGATAAAACTCATTTCTCTTATTATTCACAAAAGGATTTAAGGAACTAGCAAATGAGTGAATATCCTTTCAGATAAGTACTTCTTTCCCTTAAGTAATTGCCTATTAGTACTAGATGGTGCAATGATAAAGAATCTGCCTGCCAGTGCAGGGGACACAAGAGACATGGTTCCATCCCTGGGTCAGGAAGATCCCCTGGAGTGGGAAATGGCAACCTGCTCCAGTATTCTTGCCTGAAAAACTCCATGGACAGAGGAGCCTGGAGCGCTATATCCATGAGTTACAAAGAATCAGACGTGACTGAGTGATGAGAACACACACACATACACACACCATAATTAGATAATTAAATCATTTTAATATTATTCCCCTACTGGTTCTCAGTGTGGTCAGAATGGGGGTTTTGGTAATGTTTGGAGACATTTTTTGTTGTCATAACTAGGGGTAGGGGTCAGGTACTGGTGCTAATGAATAGAGGCCAGGGATGCTGCTAAACATTCTTCAATGGACAGGATAGCCCCCCACAGCAGGGAATTGTCCACCCTCAAATTTCAATCATGCCAAGACTAAGAAAACCTATCCTAGATGGGAAAAACTCTCTTTCTTCCTTGCCATATATAGTTTTTGTATCAGTTTTAATTTTTTCATCATTAACATTCACAAAATATAATTTTAAAATGTGGTGGTATTAGAAACTTAAAATTTAGGCCTTAGTGAAATAAACCATTAAATTAGCTATGTATTGGACACAAAGTTTTTTGCATCTAGTTGACATGTACTTAGTATTTAGGAGTACTAAAGTACTCCTGGAAAAAATAATAAATAGAGATTTGATAAAATTTAGTATGTGTTCTAGGATTAAAGCTGGAAGGGCTTTAATCATCTAATTTGGTGATTCCTCATTGAGGTGATATATTGGTAGGCATCAGTGCTTCAGAATTACTTAATGAAATGAATGCCTTCCTCAAAAAAAGAATACTTAGAATCCCACTCTCATATAGTACTTGTTATAAGTGGTTCTGAGGACTATAATCCCATTCCCATTCTGTTTTCTCTTTGTGAACCACTGCTCTCTTCTACCCTATTTGACATAAAGGGTCAAAGATGGTGGCATCCTCTGGGTAACAGAGTCTTAGTTCAGTGACTGGTGAACTGAAAAAGCAGATTCTTCTTCTCTCCCTATTGCTTTAATAGACTTGCTTTAAAGATTTTGAAATATTGATATTTCTATCTATGTATGTTCATTCTTCATAAACATATAGAATGTCTCCTAGACGCCTGCCAGGCCCAATGCTAGCCCCTGAGAACTTGGACATTATCCCTGCCCTCACTGAGCAGAAGAGAGACAGAAGAAACAAATAAGCCAAAAGTAGTAAAAGCAAAGGTGTAGGAATATTTAATAATTGGGAACAAAAATATTGAACTGCAAGCAATCTAGCCATCATTTAGATCATCTGAGACCCAAGGAGTTGAAGTGATTTGCCCAAAGGCATCTGTTTATGTGTCCAGATGGAGGTGAAAGGAGGGCGTGGACCACCCACTCCATGCTAGCAGACATGCAGGTTGGCAAAGAAGCGTCGTCTAGCTCTGGGATGATAGGAGGGAATGTCCTGGAGTAGGAGGAGGTGCTGCAAAGAGAACGTGAGCAGCCACTTCTTCCTTTCTTAAGGGGACACAGCCGTGGCTGTGCAGGTTGGGCTGTCTTGGAGATCTAAAGGATGAAGAAAGAGTTCCTGAGCTTGCCTCATCCCTTGGACTGGGCTCTGGGCAGTCAATCGCTGCCCAGATTGTCATATGGAAAAGAGGAAGTGTGGGAAGGTGAAAAATGGGAATTATAATATTGCCTGGGGTGGAGCCAGGAAGTAAGCAAGGAGAAAACTAAAGGCTAGTGGGATTAGAGTGGAGCAAAGACAAGACCAGTTTCTCTGCTGCTTACACTTTCCTGCCCCAAGCTCCAGAATGCACTTGCCCACCCGCCGCATGCCAAGTGTGAGCTTTGTTTCTAGGCCAGCTTCCTGTAGCCTACTGTACCATAGTACCAAAAGTTCAGTATTCTGAAATAGTGGATGAGATTTGGGCAGTATGGTTAGGAAATTGACTAATCAAACTTCCAAATGATAGCCTATGAATGACCACATAGTCTGGGAAAGGTTTTTTAAAAAATATTCCAAATTTTATAATCTGATACATAAGATCATCATATGGAAAAAAATCTTCAAACACGATTCACTATTCACCATATGAGGAAAACATGTTTTTTTTTTTCCCCCCCTTTGAATCATATCAGCTCTTAAGAATTTATGAAATTTTGTTCAGGAATATGTGTGGCCCACCCCTGGTCCTTGTTTTTTGATTAATTGTTGTTTGTCTATCATAAGAACTAAAAGCTGTAGTTAGTTCCACTTGGTTCATCATTCTAAAAATTTTTATTTAAATTGAAAACAGCCTGATTAAGGAGTATTGTGGCAGTTGTTGTTTAGTTGCTAAGTTGTGTCTGACTCTTGTGTGACTCCATGGACTATAGCTCCCTAGGCTCCTCTGTCCATAGGATTCTCCAGGCAAGAATACTGGAGTAGGTTGCTATGCCTTCCTCCAGGGGATCTTCCTGACCCAGAGGTCAAACCTGTGTCTCCTGCATCTTGTGCATTGCAGGAAGATTCTTTACCACTGAACCACCCGGGAAGGCCTTTGTGGCAGTAGACACTTTCAGATTCATTGCCACAGCATAGTGGCATACCAGATCCCTGTATCTGGTGCCAGAAGCGCAATTCTCTCAAGTAATTATCTCGTTGGCTTCTGAGAGTACTCCAGTTATTCCTGTTAGTGAAAGCAAAGCAGGAAGTTATTTTGACCCACAAAGAAGAGGCTGATTTATAGCCTCATGTGGAGATGCCATGGGAAGAGGAGCCTCTACTGATATCATTTAGGATGAGCAGCTCTGATAAGCTTTCAGCTGTCAAAACAGATAAGGGAAAATTAGTACTCTGTTTAAAAAAACAATGAAATTTAAGTAGGGCTAGAAATAGCATCTGTGGTCCTTTTCAAAAGTTTTAGAACAAAATAAACATATTTAAAGTTAATAAACATTTATGGGAAACATTCTGTGTTATATGGTAGAAAGAATAATGGCTTTATAAAAGAATCTTTTTATAAGAAAGATTGGACCCAATTCCTGTCCTCAAGGACCTTAGGACCTTTTAGGGGAGAAAAGATTCTAAGGTCATTGAGGGCAGGAATTGTGTCCATATTTCTTATTAAAAAGGGATGTTGGGGGCTCTTATAGGACAGTAAATGAGTACCATCAGTGGGCATAGAGGCAGTGAGGGAAGTTGTGGACCATCTGTGTTTAATCGCCCCATCCTTTACTCTGTCATTGTCTTCTGAGAATCATTCTGTTCAAGTAGCCATTGGTCTGCATTTGCTTTTACAGCTATTAATTGGAGTATTCCCCTTCCTTTTTGAAATGTCCTTAGGAACAAGGACTGGCCTTATTTGTTTTTTTCTTCTTAGTGCCTGCTAAACATTTATTTAACAGCTGAATGAATAATGAATGGGTCAATAGTGAAGCTCTATGGAACAGGCAAGAAAGAAGCATGTGAATATTCTATTTAGGACTGGTAGAGAGTTGAGGCTGGTAGTGGAATGCAGAGGAAATATTTCAAAGTCAAACAAGGTCATACTAGTGAGTGTGATCTGTGCTGAGAAGACAGCCTGTGTTATATTTATACAGTAAATTGGGATGCATGTCAGTATAGAATCATTAGATTGCAAGTAATAGGAAACTCGGCTCAGACTGGATGAAACAACATCCTAACAGTGACTCTGACTTTTCCAAATGAGGAAATGCCCCTAAGAGTACTCCTTTTAGTGAGAGCGAAGCAGGAAGTTGTTTTGCTGTACATAGAGGAGCTGATACAGTCGATTTAGAGGCTCTGATTGCCTGAAGCAAATCCATAGCTCGGTCAAGGGGCACATCTTCGGATGTCAGTTGGACCAGACAATCATGATGTAACCAGTGTGTTCTCTTGCTCTGGTTGGCTCTGCCTTTCTACCTATGATGGCTTATTCTCATGATTGCCAGGTGGCTACAATAGCTTCAGATGGAACATGTTCACAGCCCCAAATACAGTGGAGCTTGCTTGCTCCAATCTTGTGCATCTGAATGACTCTGATCTTGTTATCTGCACATCTCAAAACCAATCACTATTTCCAGGGAGTCTCCCTGGAATATGGGATATGCTGTTTGATTTTTGCCAGTCTGGCCCGTTCCATGAGCCAGTATTTATTGAGGGTCTGCATGTTTCCTTTTAGATGCTGGAGATGGTATTTAAATCACATTTACAGACCTCCAGGACCCTGGGCACTCTGTATATTCCTTTCTTCTTTTACTTTTCTTCACAGCACACACTACATTCTAATACACTATAGATTTTACACTCATAGTGGATTGTCTTTCTCTTTTTGTAGGAATGTGAGCTTCACCAGGGAACACTTTTTACCTGTTTTCATTACTCTTCCTCCTTTGTACAGCATATGTAGGTACTCAATAAATATTCATTGGCATGAAGGAAAAAGAAACATGCCCTTACTTTCATGTGGGAGAAGACATATACTAAATAAGTAAATAAGAAAACACCAGTTATAAGTATTGTTATAAATTAAACATCATGATGGGACAACAGATGAAGGAGGGGTGTTTCACTGGGGTGACCATTCCACCTTGAATGGTTGTTAACAGCAGAGGCATGGATCACCAAAGAAAATTCTCCTGACTGTACAGAAAGAGGCAGATTGACAGAGAGATGACAAAAGTGATGTTCCTTACAGTGGGGGCCTTATGGCTTTATCAAATTAGTAATACAAGTTATACCCTTTAGAGAAACCACTGTTTCCACGATTTTGCTGGTTACTTCCTGGCAAGTCTCATGAAGTTTTGTTGACTTTTAACTCGGTGTCACCCATCTCTCTTAAACTGTAGTTTACTCTTTTGTCTTGCTGGGTACAGTGTTGGTATTACACAGTCTTGGTTATCCACACGTGGGTCACACGTTTCTGATGTCAGGCTTACTCCCTTCCTAAACGCTTCCTAGTACCGCAGTAGCAACATGATCTTAAGGCTTGCAAGGCCATTTTATTACAGGTCTTAAGCATAGTTAGGAAGGTGATTCTCATACACACACACTCATCCCAGTGTTTAAAGTTTGGGGATTATCTTCTGTTTTAGGTTATGCAGGAGTGACGGTTCCCTGAGTATTGATATAATTCTTAGTGATGTTGCTAAACTGAGTGTATAACTGGAATTGAGTGATATTTGAATGAGACAGAATCATATTACAGAAGGCATAGAGGGCCTATTATGGGCTCATATTTGAAGATAGGAAGAGATTTAGTATTGTAAAATGAAAGAAATATTAATCCTACATATATGTATATATATATGTATGTATGTGTGTATATATATATATATACACACATACACACACACATACTTATATGTACAAGAAGAAATACACTCCAAATTCTTAACAGTGAGACTGGAGTTTAGGAGTTGAGAGAACATTGATTTTACTTTAGACTTTGGCAAATACATGTTTGAAATTTATCTATGTGCATGTATTATTTATTTAATTCTATAAAGTGAAAAAAGTTAAAAGAATTTAAAAAATTGACACCAAACTGTCTCAATATTGAAGTAATTATTGGATATTTGTTTTAATTTATCACTCTTGGTATTATAAATGGGGACATCTTGGAAAAGCAATGAGGCATTATAGTTACTGAAAAATTGTTTACAACTTTTGATTCATTAGGACGAAATTATTTAACTGAGGAAGGGAGCTATATTACATGAAGTTACTCATTGCAGGTTTAGCTCCAAATGGGAGAAAAAACAATTGGAAACACTCTTTAAGTGTCTAACAATAGAATCACAGAAATCATGATCATGCCCCCAAATGATGATTCCATGTCAAGCCCATTCTGTAAGAGGGCATTGTAGAAATAAGTAAGCAAGGGAATAAATAGCTTATTAAATTTGTGGAATATTTGGAATTCTTAATGAAATTATAACTGCAAATATGTGGGGCATATGGAAAGTATTATAATTTAATGTTAAGTGAAAATGCAGAGTATGAAACTGTAAGGGAACCGTGGTTACATCTATGTGACCAGTATGTATTTTGATATATAAAGATGAAGGAAATAGTAAAGTAAACATGCATACTCTAGATTTGAGCTGTTTTTTGTTGCAGTTGTACTTTATAAAATTTTTTTTTTACTGTAGATATATCTTTTTCATAAAGTTAGATTAGCATTAAATTTATAATGGTAGTTTGTAAAAGATAGCATTCTCATGTCCTTTTTTAAAAATTGAAACCAGCAAGTTAGAGCTTCGTGTTTTTTAGTCTTACTGTGCAGACTGTTGTACTGCCCAAGTTATGCTGAAAGTATTCTTTATTTCCTTTGATCCATCTCTTAAAAATGTGACTAAGAAGTAGTAGAGGATGACAGAAAGAGTAACACCTTTTGTGGTCTCAAATAGTTCCGTTTTCAAAGATTTACAGTTCATATGAGCGGAAAAGTTACGAACAAAGCAGTTAAGCTTTTTGAAAACCAAGGTATTTGTCGTTGACCATCGCTTTCAGGATTTCCTTCTTGCAGTCAAGTTAGGAGGAAATGCCTCAGATCAAAAAGGGGAAGGAGGGAGGGACACGAGGCACTTCACTGTGTGATTGTGAGTGTGTGCGTGTGTGTTCTAATGGGTTAAACATCACCTCAGCTTGGATTATTTCTATCCTCAGAACAGCATATGAACATTTTTTTTCTGGGGGAAAAAAAAAGCTAAAATGTTTAGACAGCTGCTTCCTTTAGTTTTTTAAATACACAAATAATATTTTTTTCTACCTCAGAGACAGCATCATGCCTTTGTCACTAACCTGCTTTTGACTCCTGTAAACCCCTTATCTTTATTTCTGCTTTTGGTGGCACTATTTTAATATCAATCTCTTTCTCCTTTCTAAAAAAAGTATTAGCCATGAATTTATTTGGCCTAGGGTGTCTAAAAATGAGGTGACATAAGAATGATTAATACCATATTTAGTATCATGTATTGATGTTGAATGGTGTTTATTTCACACTTATTTACTTTGTATGGACACCATTGCAATCTTTTTCTTTTTTTTTTGGATGAGAGTAACCATTATTTTACCTCAGTCAAGTAAATGACCTTTGTGTATAAACAAAGACATGTGAAAAAAGTCGATTAATGTTCTTTACCTGTAGCTCTGCAACATTATATAATAAACTCATTGGTTTTTCAGTCTGCCACTTGGCCATTTTAGTGTTTTATTCATTTACCTCACTAAAGTGGGTAGGAGACGTGAATCCTTGAGCTCCTTCAGATATCACCTTAAGCTTCAGTTACCTCTTTTGTGCTTTTGGCCATCTGAACCGGCCGCACAATGTCCTTTGCTTTCCCTGGATTCCTTCGGCTCCTATTTTTGTATCAGATTCTACTTTGGTTGCTGGCATGACTTTCACCTGGCAGGGCAAAGGGCTTTCTCGAAGGTGACTGTCTCCTCAACCTGTCTGACTTCGATAGTCTAGGCAAGGAGGGGAAAATAAAGGTACAAGGAGACAGGAACTGCGCTGTTGGAACTGTTGTTTTCACTTGCATTTTTTTGAGATTGCACAGAACTTAAATTACCAACCATTGATTAGTAAGATAACTTTGAAGTGTGTCTTTGGAAAAATTTACCAAAACATATTTAGGCATTTTCCCCACATTAATTAAAAGAAGTTAAGAGACCTAACTAGCTCTGTTATGTATGCATTTTTTTATATGCCACGTGATCCATATATCTTGGAAAAGCAAAAAGAGTAATAATTCTGTTCCAGTTTCAGTTGAAACTGGTAACTGTTGGCTTGACTTGGATGTAGAGTGTTGGGTCCTTTAAGCAGAGGACTCTGTACACTTGAATAGAAGTAGAAGATGGACTCTCCAGAGCATCTGAACTTCATCCTCCCACGTGGAGGGCTGGACCACATATCCAAGAAAATTAAACTGCTTTGCCACAGTTTTGATCAGAACCTTGTGTTTTCATGATGAGTATTTTCAAAACAAGATCCCTGTCAAGCAGAAAAGGTCATCAGTTCTTTCTAAAGACTCCTTTATTGCTTTTTGGTGCTTCAGCACTAAATATATACATTAAAAGGAGAGTAGAAAAATGAATGTGACTCTTCAGTTGTGTTTCTCATAGTTAAACACATATATTTCAGTATTTTTAAAAGAATCAAAGCCATAAAGCAGATGACTATTCCAAAAATTTTAAACTTTGCTAGAGAAAGATAAATTAGCTTAGGTATTTCTGCTCGTTGTTATTTGCCTCCTCCCGACTCCCCCTGAAGTAGTTGAGCTTGAGAAATGAAATACAGATTGGAGAGTGATCTTTTATTTAATCTTTAAACATTAAATGTTTAGTAAATGTAGTCTTGAAGTGCTTTTCCCCTTATTTTATGAGAAAAGATGTATCACTCTTATATACACATGCACCTTTTTCCTCCTGTGTACAGCCTAACATTGCTGCAGAAAATATATATGTCTTCCACTAGAAAAAATGTTACCAAGGACTTTTTAACAACCTAAAGGTTCAAGTCCCAGCTGTTGAAAACTGACCCTGGGCTGCTCCAGCTAAGGCATTTTCCTTCGAGAGGCCAAACCCTGTCACAGGTGACAGCTGACCCACTTACTCAAACCTTGTTAAAGGACCAGGTTCCTTTTGTAGGTCTCCAGACCCTCTCTTGATGGCTTGTCATAACCAGCTGGGGCTGCTGAAGCTGAATCGCTTATACTGAATTTTTTATAGCTTTAGTGTAACTAATCAGTATTGGAGGGAGGGTTAAAATAAACCTTTGGCAAAATTCTACAGATAGAGTAGCCTGTAATAGTGTTCAGAGTTCCATTTGAAATGAAGAGAGGGCCTGCCCATGCTGTGAGTTTGGTTCAAGAGCCCCTTCAATTGTGTAAGAAAGTTTCTGTTTTTTAATCCGTGGTTTGATTTTTATTAAAATAATCAACTCCATAATTTCCATTCATAAGACACCATGATTTGTCCTCCTTTTTGGTAACTTATTAATGTAGTAAATATTTCCAGGTGCAAAACTTTATCCCTGACTAATTTGTGACCTCGCCCCACCCCCTCCATGGTGTATGCAGTGTTTCAAAGGAGTCAGGTGTTTGAGTGAAGGCCAGCATAATGGTTGGTATTGGCGTTCATTTTCTTTAGGATATACTTATTGGGTTTTGTACATTTTTCTCTACAGAACATATGCACTAGCCATGCAATTGAGGTGTTGAAGTTTATGCTGATTGCTTTTTGGTTTTTCTTGTGTAAGTTACCTGCTAAAACCTTTGCTGAAAGACTGCAAGTTCTTGGCCTGTGCTCCCTAGACTCTTTTTCGATGATTCACACCACCTTTGATTAACGCATGATTCATAGCAGCAGTCACTAAGCGCAGGACTTCCCCTTGTTGACTTTGTGGGTCATGTTCTGTGATCTTGGGAGAACTCTTTTCCTGAGATAGAAATGGCCAACGCCCTACATGTTAGAAAACTTTTTGAAACAAGTGTGTGTGTGTACATACATATATATATGTATATATTTTATATACAAGTATTTATTTATGTACACATATATTGCTTGTGTTTGAAAGGGAAGAGAAAATGTAGTAGCATTGCCTAATTTTTTTGAAATGTGTATCATTGCCTCAGAAAATTTGGAACATTGGCTTATGTGATGTGATATGATCAGAATCCTCATCCATTGCCAATATTCATATGTGTGATTTGAAGTGGTTTTTTGTTGTTGTTGTTGTTATTGTTGTTATAAAGAACACATATGCTTTGTGGAGATGCCGAGAGAACTTGCTTTAGCAAGTTTAAATCTATTGATGTGTAGGTGTGACATTTTAATACACATATTTTAAATAATGTTCAGTTACTGTTTGTTTCAGAGCAACTGAGTAAAAACATTGCCAGCTATCCAGATTTCAGTCTGTACAGATAACTAATTATGTGGCCGATTTGAACATAAATTTTCCAGTGCAAAATGAAAATTACAATAAAAATGTATTTGTCTGCTCTCTGATTTGAAAGTACAGAATGTATTCTGGGCCTTTTAGATATTATGACATTGGAAACTATGGTAACCATTGTGAATGTACCTTACAAAATAAATGAAAAAAAAGAGAGAGTGAGAGATGGGGGTGGGGAGCAGGAAGGAACTGGTGTAGTAATAGCTTGGTGAGTAAATAAATATTTAAACTTCATGCCTGGTTACTTGTTTAATCATGAGATTTGCAGAGTTATGTTGTGTATTACTGTTTAGTTGGTTTCTTATTAATCTTGTCTTAACCTATTAAAATAAATTTAAGTGTTTTCAGAAACAAAAGCAAATCACAAGCTTTCTGGGTCTTCATTTCTTCATGTATGAAAAACAGGAAATCAAATTAGATATTTGCTGAAGTTTTCCCAAGTTCTTAAATTCTATGATTCCGTGACTCAGGAGAAGTCCAGGAATGATGTGAGTAAACTTAAAAGTTTTGAAGTGACATTAACTCTAAGACTTAGGACCTCCAAGAGTACCCAGAAGTCCTTTAAAAAATTTCCATAAAGTTACCAGTTTGCCTCCTATTTCAGACTTTTATGAGTGCAAATATAAAATACATAGACATAAAACAAATTCTGATCCTTAGTGGCTTAAGATAAAAGGAAGTTAATCAGAAGGGTCTGGGGCAGTGTTTTTTAATAGGACTTGCTTTGATGATGAAAACACTCTCTAAATCTGGCCTGTCCAGTATGGTAGCGGGTAGCCATATGTAATCAGTGAGCACTTGAAATGTGCCCAGTTTACCTAAAGACCCGGAGGTTAAATTTTACTTAGTTTTAAATAGTTTAAATTAAAAGTGTTCAGTGCTTAAAGGAATCCTGGGCATAACAGCTATCAGTATTAATGAGGGTAGAAAGGAGCCAAGGATGGCCCTAAGGACTCAGTATTGCTTTGGGGTCTTTAGAAGCAGGAGTGATGGCCTCTATATAGTTGCTGTTATCATGACTTAGATGCTTCCAGGCTGTGTTTATCAGATCAAAATGACAACTTCCAGGGAGGGACATTCTGATTGTTTTAGCCTCAGTCTTGTATGTCTACCCTTGAATCAGTCAGCTTGGGTGAAAAGTCAGGTTGGGTTAAAGAATTACAGTTATGGCTCTGTATATACAGGTATATATACAGGTATAGCTCTGCGGATGGCAGTAGCTCAGGGGAAAGGAAGTGGCAGCGATCTTGAGAATTGTCTGCCACATTACTTAGATCTTTTTCTCTGCAAGCATTGATTTTCTAAATTCAAAATTTTATTAACTCATACTGCACTTGACTACTTACATTTTTTTAAACTTACAAATTATTTCAGTGTATGTTGATAACATTTCCTAAGCTGGGAGACTAATAATGTATAATATTATGTGGAAGGAAGTCATTGAACATCTTACAGGTCAAGGCCACAGTGTGAGTGTATTTGTCTGTGCTTTTGTTACAGGTGAGGAAAGGAAGGCTTAGGTGTTATGCTACCTCAAGGCACAAAGTGAGATGCTCTGTTAGGGGCCAGATACTTTCTTTTATCTGAACCTATGTTGTTGATCAATTCAGTGGTAAAACTGGGTATTTGAAAACCATCCCTTTGAAAGTCAGGTCTTTTCTGAAAATTTGTTTTTTGGTAAAATCATAATGCTGAAAATGTGTGTGAAATCTGAGTGGTGCAGGTTTTAATTTTCAAGCTTTTTTTTTTAATTATTGAAAGCATGAAGGAAGAGTTGATGGCGATTGTGTTATTTGTGTCACATAAAATTATAAAAATCACTTCTTAAGTAATACATTTCAATTGAATAATACTTAACCCAGGTAAGTCAAAAACAAGTAGGAAAGACACCTATGATGACAACTGATTGTGTGAACATCAGAATTTGAGTAGCTATTTATAAGCCCACAATCCGTGTGTTGAGGACTTCCCCGGGAACAGGTTTGTCCTCTCTGTGGACCAGACATGTTTCTTTTTGTTTTGATTGTGAGCCATGCAGTATCTTAGTTCCCCGACCATGGATTGAACACGAGTCCCTGGCAGTGGACATTCGGGCTCTTAACTACTAGACCACCAGGGAAGTCCTAGTGAGGAGAGCGGGAGCCTTGGCTTACTCCCTGCACCTCAGCAGGTTCAGGAAGGGAAACTTGCTAAGGTGCTAAGTACTTACAGCCCATATGCTAAATCACCCTAGTGGCAGTCTATGGACATCCCTTGGCAAGAAAATTATTTGGGGGTACAAAGTCAACCTGATGCCCATCAGGGTAGAAAAAACCCTGATGCTGGGAAAGATTGAAGGCAGGAGGAGAACGGGACGACAGAGGCTGCACATGAGTTTGAGCAACCTTTGGGAGTTGGTGATGGACAGGGAAGCCTGGTGTGCTGCAGTCCATGGGGTTACAAAGAGTTGGACACGACCGAGTGGCTGAACTAAACTGAAATGACAAAGTCCACAATCAGGTCAGAGAGGAAATAAGAGTCAGTGAGAAGCACCCAGAGCAAGTGTGAGTCAGACAGTTATTCCACATGGGAGGACCATGAGGAGCCCAGAAGTCAATCAGATAGCAGAGGACATACCGCATACCCCTCCTCTAAAATAGGCCCCCAGGGGTTTGTCCTGACTTGAAGCAGTCATCTGGGAAGCGCTCTAGACACATAGGTCAGACTTGAGGTCCTCCGCTGCATTCCAGTGAAGTCAGTCCATCACATCCCTCTTGTCCTAATCTTTACCATCTTCTGATTTTCACAGATAGGAGAGAAAAACTGTTGTTTTTCTGTCACACTTAGCTCTGGCTTTGCTGCCACCAGATAGATATGAAGTGGTTACTAGGGCTCAGAAACACCCCGTTTCAAAATAGGTTTTAGCAGTGAAGCCATATTTCAATGATTTTCCTTGTGGAGTTAACCTGCACTCATAGAGAATAATTCCAAGGCTCTTTTAAACTCATCACTGATGGGAAGATGATGAAAAGTTATCTGGACTAGATCTTCCCAAGAAAAGGTATGTGGTAGAGAACTATCAAAGTTAAATTCAATTTTTGTAGATACGGAAAGACTATGAAGCTGTACTTTTGGGTTAAGATCTTAGTGTGTGTTGAATGCAAATTCTGTTCCTCCTGTTTCCCTTCTTGTGCTTTGTCATTTAGGAACCAAGTGCAGGAAGAAACACCCATGATAACTGGCAAGCTGCCTTTGTTAAGTGTTTTCACTGATTGAGTAGAAAATTATTATTTTGTCATATAAAATTGAAACAAAATTTTGGAAGGATGGGAAAAGGAAAAGAAATTTACCAACAGGAGTTTGTTTTCCTGAGATGGATGTTGTATGTTCTACTCCATTCTCGTTATTACATTTGATTCATTTAAAACTAGCTATGCATAGCCCAAATAACTGAAGACTTTCAGCAATAATGGCAAGTTTTTCTGACCCACTGCCATTCCTAGCCAAGACAATTTTATTAAAAAACATAAGCAAACCAAATCATCCTGTAGCCAGTAAACATCAATTTCACTGTGACAGAAAGATGGGGGAAGGGCAGACCCCCTCTTCACTAGATCTCACCCCTTTTTAACTACCTGGGGGCGGGGGCATTGCCCTGGCAAGTTCCTCTCTTCTGCAGCATTATTTTCCCTCCTTACTGGATCTTTCCCATTAGCAGAAAAACATGCTATAATTTTTCTGTCTTGAGATAACAAACTCTTTCCTGAGCCAGCGTTCTTATCCAGCCACTAGCAGAACCCTTGCCTGTCTAAATGAAATTAATTTGTTCTAATGCCTGCTTCCCTTTGCTCCTTCTGACCAGCAGCACTGGCCGTCCTGATGTTCCTTCACCACAGAAAACACTCTCCCAGCTCAAGGCCTTGGCATTCACTGTTACCTCTGCCGACCCTGCTCTTCTCCCAGATACCCAAATGGCTCATCTCCCCATCTCCCTAAGTCTTTGCTCAAATATCACCACTCTCCACTGAACCATTTTCTCATCTTAATATTCACTGCAACACTTTTTTTTTTTTGACATGCTTTATCATTGTCTGTTTATTAACTATCTTTCATTCCAGTGACTTGTCCATTTTATTCACAAATGTATTCCCAGTTCCTACAACAGTACATATAGTAGGTGCTCAATTAGTACATGTTGAGTGGCTGACTTCCTGAATGCGCCTCCCATAATGATGCTACAGTTTAATGCAGTGTCAAGAACTGAAAACCTGAAATAGCTTCCATCATTTTCTCCTTGGAGGCTTTGCTGTAGATTTACATCTCTGGTAGAGACAGCAGCCCCAGTCCTTAAAGGAAAATTTCCATTGTGTTCTTTCTTCTCTGCAGCTGTCTCTGAGTTGATTGCTCACCCTTGCTGCTTCTTGGAATGAGCCTCTCCTCCTCTGAACTTGCCTTGGCTCTTCCCTCTTGCAGCTTGGCTTCTGTGCACTGAGCTTAGTTCTGCTTCCTGACCTCACAGAGCTTGCCCTTTCTATAGTGAAAAGTCTGCGGTGAAGTCATCCGCTCAGCTGGTTTCAATCAAGTTTCAGACCAAGCACATTTGAGCTGGTAAATGACTCTGCAAGTTAATTTTCTGATGGGCCAGGCTAATTCTGACACAAGACAAGTTATATGCACCACTCACCCTTTAGCAGTTACCACACGCAAGTCACAGGAATGCATTTCTTCACTGCTCCCTAATGGAAATTCTGAATGATTGTCGGCTGTATATACAGATGAAGCATGATCAGGTGTCTGATATTGCCGGTCATCTGCTCCCTGCCTCTCTCTGCTCCTACCTCTTCAGTACCTCCTGAAGCATCTTTGTTGCCTTAGTTCATTCTGTTCTCTAAATCCTCAGACCCTTCATTAAACCACTGAAAACTCATTTCCCACTGTATTCTTACTCATCCCTCTGTTGTTCCTGGATCACATTTTTTTTTTTTTTTTGGTCTTGCTATCTGTAAAATGAATTGGGTGTTTTGTGGGCATGATTTCTTTTTTTTAAAACTGACTTGAATTCCAGGTGCTCATTTTTACTATGAATCTTGAATTCCCTACAGTAGTTCCTATTGTGACTTTATAACATTCAACAAACTTTTCTTAGTGAGAAGGTGACTGGCTTGAGATTCTTTTATTCAAGAAGGATGTTACACTCCTAAGTCTGATGCAAGTCATTTTTATGGCACTTTTTAGTTGGGAAAATGCTTTAAGGGAAAACCACTCAGTTTTCAGAAAAAAAAAATTTGTAGAAATTTAAAGTCACTCGTTCATAGAATACAGTGTAAGTGAAAAATAGTGGTTGTGGAACTCCTGTAGTTGGAGTTCTGTAAGTTTGACAGCCGGTGGCTTGAAGGGGCTGGGTATTGGCATGGGTGGCTATTTAAAGGAACAGTAGGGACTATGGAAAGTGAATGAGTGTGACTGGGTGCTTTTGATCAAAGGGACCACATAATTTATTGTCTAAATCAGAAAAACTTTGAAGGTGAAAGTGCCATGGGCAGATATTAGGACTGCCTTACACAAATCCCACTTCTGACACTGCTACCACAGGTCAGAGGTATGGATAGAAGGTTGATCTTCGTTTCTGAGGTCACAAGGAAGCTATGTGGTTTCAGGATTTGCTTTGTAGCAGAAAGACTCAGGAAGCACACAGTTCAGGAGCCCTGAGGTCTGTATGGAGGGGTCTGTTTCTGAGCAGGTGTTATTTCTAAACCACAGCAGACGGGAGATGGAGTGGGTGCCAAGGAGGGCATCACTTTTCCCTCTGGATGGTTCAGTTCAGTTCAGTCACTCAGTCATGTCCGACTCTTTGCGACCCCATGAATCGCAGCATGCCAGGCCTCCCTGTCTGTCACCAACTCCCGGAGTTTACTCAAACTCATGTCCATCAAGTCGGTGATGCCATCCAGCCATCTCATCCTCTGTCATCCCCTTCTTCTCCTGCCCCCAATCCCTCCCAGCATCAGGGTCTTTTCCAAAGAGTCAACTCTTCACATGAGGTGCCCAAAGTATTGGAGTTTCAGCTTTAGCATCAGTCCTTCCAATGAACACCCAGGACTGATCTCCTTCAGAATGGACTGGTTGGATCTCCTTATAGTCCAAGGAACTCTCAGGAGTCTTCTCCAACACCACAGTTCAGATGCATCAATTCTTCGGCTCTCAGTTTTCTTCACATTCCAACTCTCACATCCATCCATGACCACTGGAAAAACCATAGCCTTGACTAGATGGACCTTTGTGGCGAAGTAATGTCTCTGCTTTTGAATATGCTATCTAGGTTGGTCATAAACTTTCCTTCCAAGGAGTAAGTGTCTTTTAATTTCATGGCTGCAGTCACCATCTGCAGTAATTTTGGAGCCCCAAAAAATAAAGTCTGACACCGTTTCCCCATCTATTTCGGTGGAGCTAATTCTGAAAGCTAGTGAGAGGCAGATTTGGAGTAGTGAAGTAATAGTGCAGGGTTGATAAATGACAGGGAGATTAATAACAAGGTAATTGTTAAATAAAATACATTGAAAAATACTGTCCTTATATGTTATATAGTTATAACTTAACTCTGTTATAAGCTTATAGTTCTTTTAAAAGTGTATAGACATATATACTATATAAAATAGATAACCAACGAGGACCTACTTTATGGCAGAGGGAACTATATTCAATATTTTGTAATGACCTATAAAAGAAAAGAATCTAAAAAAAGAACATTCATTTTCATCTAAAAACCTGAATCACTGTGCTGTACGCCTGAAACTAACACAGCATTATAAATCAACTATACTTCAATGAAAAACAGTTGTACAGAAAGAATAAAGTAAATGCAGTGTTAAATTTATTCCAAAACATTGAACTTTAAAGTCACAGTTAAAAAAAACTGTACTTAATTTTTTAGCTTTTATTCCTTTTTGTTTGCTGCCATGTAAGAGTTGAGAAGTGGGTCTGTATTATAAATATGCATTTTTATATATTAGGCAGGCTCAACATTGTGACTAGGGAAAACTATCTGATTTATTTAGGCTTTAAGTTAAGTCAAAGTGGATCCCAGGAGATTAGGAAGAGGACTTATAAAACTAAAATATAGTCACTATCTTAGAGTTATGACTGATTGCTTCAGTTTTTGTGGAAATTTCTGTTTAAGGAGAACATTGTATGTCATTGATATAGAGAGAACTCTCACCACTCAAACCACTGATCAACAGAAAGTAGAGACTCTGTTTGCAGCCAAATACTGACTTATAGTAAATACTTAATAAATATCATTGATTGGCTTTAACTAAGGATTGTCAATGGAAAAAGATGAAGCCTGTATACATGTATGATTTATTTTAATTTTTGGTGAGCATTTTGTAAGGCTGTGTACATCTCTGTAGAAGTGGTGGCTGATTTTTCTAATGGGAATTGTGTGCATGTTTGAATTGAATGTGCACCCCACTTGATCCTGGGTGTGAAAGAATCTCTGGAGAGACAAGAACCATTAGAAACTCTTACATACTTAGTTATATAAATACAGGTAACTAATTGCAAATGAAAGAGTTGGCAGGAGTTAGGAAATTAGAGAAAAAAAAAACAGGTGTTTTGTTAGGGAAAAAACAAACACATTAACTATGCTTTTTCATATTTACAAAAATACCAACTCAACCAGAATAAGTTGGAAACTTATGTCCATGTAAAACCCTGCACATGAATGTTTATGGCAGCTTTATTCAAAATTGACAAAACGTGGAAACAAACAAGATGTTCTTCAATAAGTGAAAGTGTAAACAAACCGGGGCAGAGATAAAAAAGAAATGAGCTATAAAACCATGACAAAAAGGGAAAAACCTCACATCTTTATTGCTGAGTGAAGTAAGTGAAATCTGAAAAGGTTACATGCTGTATGATTCCAGCTGTGTGATTTTCTGGAAAAGGTAGAACTATAGAGCAAGTAAAAACATCAGTGATACCCAGAGGCTCAGGAAGCACAGGAGAGCAAGAGTCAACAATAGGTGAGACATGGAGGGTTTTTAGGGCATTTGAACTATTCTGTATGGTATAAGTGGTGGATATGTGACCCGTATTTGTCACAACTCACATCACTGTACAACATGAAAAGTAACACTAATTGTAACTGTGGATTTAGGTAATAATAATGTATCAATATTGGACTTCCCTTGTGGCTCCGCTGGTAAAGAATCTGCCTGCAATGCAGGAGACCTGGGTTTAATCCCTGGGTTGGGAAGATCCCCTGGAGAAGGGAAAGGCTACCCACTCCAGTACACTGGCCTGGAGAATTCCAGGGACTATATAGTCCATGGGATCGCACAGAGTAGGACATGACTGAGTGACTTTCACTTTTCACTTTCACTTTTCAATATTGGCTTAGTTGTAACAGATGTATCATGCTCACGCAAGATGTTAATAGTAGGGAATACTGTGAGAGGTGGGCTGGAGGGAGGTCTGTAACTTTCCATTCTGTTTCCCTTTAAATCTAAAATTGTTCTAAAAAAATAAAGTCTTTTCATGTGTTCTTAAAAATGGAGAACCCCATTTCCCATTAGACACAGTGGATGTCTAATTAATATGTAGTACATGAATGTAAGATAGGATGGTGAATTTAATGGATGGGAAAGTACCATACATTTTTTCACAAATGGGGGGGAGGACATAAAAAAAAAAAAGACTAATGAAGAAAAATGAAAATGTGTAACTGTGAAAAAAATTCAGTGAAAAAGATTGAGCTGGCATAAGAGGAATTTAAATTTTGATTAAAGACTGAAGCTATTTTAAAAAGATTGATCTTCAGAAAAAAAAAATCAGTATTGTTCCCTTTACATCAAAGTCAACAACTATGCTTCCAGATGTATGAATTAGGTAAAGAATCAGCCTGCAATGCAGGAGACCCCGGTTTGACTCCTGTTTCAGAAAGATCCGCTGGAAAAGGGATCGGCTACCTTCTCTAGTATTCTTGGGCTTCCCTGGTGGCTCAGCTGGTAAAGAATTCGCCTGTAATGTAGGAGACCTGAATTCGATCCCTGGGTTGGGAAGATCCTTTGTAGAAGAGAACAGCTACTCACTACAGTATTCTGGCCTGAAGAATTCCAGGGACTATTCCATGGGGTCACAAAGAGTCGGCCGCCACTGAGAGACTTTTACTTTGATGAATCAAATTACTGCTTAGGTATTTTGTTGTGTTCTAATTTCAGTGTGGGGGTCCTTCTTTGAAGGTTCTTTTTATTTCCTTTGTTGTTTAATGTGGTAGGTTTCCATAACATTGATACAAAACCTTGGTTAAATGTAAATGCAACCTCTTTACACAGAAAGCTTCCAGCAAAGAAAGGCAGTTAAAAGAAATAGGTGGACGTGTGTGTGTGTGTGTGTGTGTGCGTGCGCACGTGCGTGTGTGAGCTCAGTTGCTTCAGTCATGTCTGACTCTTTATGACCCTATGGACTGTAGCTCACCAGGCTCCTCTGTACATGGGATTTTGCAGGCAACAATACTGGAGAGGGTTGCCATGCCCTCCTCCAGTGGATCTTCCCTACCCAGGGATCGAAGTTGCATCTCCTGTGTCTCCTGCATTGCAGGTGGATTCTTTACACTGAGACATTGGGGAAGGCCCAGGTGGACTATTACATACATAATATTTCATAGTTTGGGGTGTTTGGTCTGAAGAAAACATACAAGTTCTTTTGTTAAATTCTGGATGAATTTTGGAATGAGTTTGGTTTTTAGATTTTACTTTCAGTAGTTGTTGTTCAGTCACTAAATTGTGGACTACAGCATGCCAGGCTCCTGTGTCTTCCACTGTCTCCCGGAGTTTGCTCAAGTTCATGTCATTGAGTTGGTGATGCTATCTAACCATCTCATCCTCTGCCACCCCCTTCTCCTCCTGCCCAAAATCTTTCCCAGCACAGGGTCTTTTCCAGTGAATTGGCCCTTCACATCAGGTGGCTAAAGTATTGGAGCTTCAGCTTCAGGATAAGTCCTTCCAATGAATATTCAGGGTTGGTTTCCTTTTGGATTGACTAGTTTGATCGCCATGAAGTCCAAGGGAATCACAAGAGTCTCCTGCAGCACCACAGTTCAAAAGCATCACTTCTTCAGTGCTCAGCCTTCTTTATCATCCAACTCTTGCATGCATATGTGACTACTGGAAAGAACATAGCTTTGACTCTACAGATGTTTGCCAGCAAAGTGATGTCTCTGCTTTTTAATATGCTGTCTAGGTTTGTCATTGCTTTCCTTCCAAGGAGCAGGCAACAGTATTGGAAAGAGTGCCAGAAGAGTCACTGTCTATAGTGATTTTGGAGCCCAGGAAAGTAAAATCTGTTACTATTTCCACTTTTTCCCCTTCTATTTGCCATCAAGTGATAGGCCCGGATTCTGTGATCTTCATTTTTTTAATATTGAGTTTCAAGCCAGCTTTTTCACTCTCCTCTTTCACCCTCATCAAGGGGCCCTTTAGTTCCTTTTCACTTTCTGCCTAGAGTGGTATCATCTGCATATCTGAGGTCATTGATATTTCTACTGGTAATCTTGATTCTAGCTGGTGATTTATCTAGTCCAGCATTTCATATGATGTACTCTGCATAGAAGTTAAATAAACAAGGTGACAATACACAGCCTTGTACTCATTTCCCAATTTTAAACCAATCATTTGTTCTGTGTTCGGTTCTAACTGTTGTTTCTTGACCCACATACAGGTTTTTTAGGGGACAGGCAAGGTAATCCGATATTCTCAACTCTTTAAGAACTTTCTACAATTTGTTGTGATCCACGCAGTCAAAGGCTTTAGCATAGTCAGTGAAGCAGATTGATGTTTTTCTGGAACTTCCTTGCTTTTGAAGAGGCAGAGGAACCAGAGATCAAATTGCCAGCATTCCTTGGATCATGGAGAAAACTTTCAATAATATTAAGTACAAATATCTGGGAAGATGTAGTGCTCTTTTTCTCACATAAGACTTTTGTTGTATTTGAAAATAATGGTGGAGAATAGTTTTGCAGTAATTCCTCTTTGGGAGAACTGTGTTTTTCCCAGTATTATATCTTCTTGACAGTGGTCTGTAGGGATGTGAGTGGTAAAAGGCTGTCATGTATTGCCAGCCACTGTTTTTAGGATTTGTCGTGAAAGAAGGTATAACTTCTGTAGGCTATTATGGAGAACAAGCTGCTGTAGGAGCGAAAGGGGCTGCTTACCCTCAGCTCTAAGGAGTCAGGGAAGGTGTCCTACTGGGAAGTGGCAACTGAACAGGACCAGAGGGATAGGTGGCATTTAGCTACACGAGAAGGTGCCAAGAGAGGAGGAGTGTGCAAGTGAAGACATAGTCTGTGCAGAAGTTTAGAGTCAAGCCTGAAGAGAGTTTGAAGAACAGGGAGATGTTCTTTGTGGCTGGAATATATACCGTTAAGTGAGAGGGTGATGAGGAAATAATGAGGCTAATGAAGAAACAGGATTAGATGAAAGACCTGCAAGCCATGTTATGTAATTAACCTTTGAGGCCATTCACTTTTATTTTTGAAGTTTTGAGCATTTTGTGATTAAGAAATAAAAATGAGATATTGATGATTGATTTTTTTAAAGGCTTTAAATGCTTTTTTCACACATCTTGTTCAGTATAAATTGTCTCATTGCTTAACATGGCTTGAAATACAATAAATTACCTGTTAGATTTGTAGTAATTTAAATGGAACGTCACTTTAGCTTGATTAAAGTGTTTTGTGAAGTGAAACATTGAGTTATATAGACAGGATTTGTGGGAAGGAAGGCTTTCTTTAAGACCAAAAAAAAAAAAAAAAAAAAAAAATCTGAAGGATTTTACTAATACGGAAAATACATTAAGTATCCTTTTTATGTTATCCATGACTTTCATGCCAGAATATAGTAGATGGAAGGAAGGATTAAAAGAAAAAAGAAGAAAGGCATATTTAAACTCCAGAAGAATGTCATTTCTGAAGAAAAAATTGGGAAATCAGAAAGTAATGCTGGTTGAGTATTCCTGCAGAATCAATTATGCCTTAAATTGTTGAATAATTCAACAGATCTTTGATCCGATTAAAGATTTTAGAAGTTGTAGAAAAATAATAGCTGGGATATCTTTCAATACTAATTGAATAAGGACTGCAAAACAGACTGAACTTGAACACATTTTCTCATGTATGGCTCTCTTTTTACTGTTCTATTGAAAGAGTTATTCTGCAGTCTCATTACATGAAGCTTTTTTTTCCCGTCTCTTTCAGGTGCTAATTTACTCAAATAAATTTAAATAGCTTTAAGTTATCATAGCCAACTTCCTATTGTTTCTTGGTCCAAGATGTTTTCAAATTTCATTACTTTTTTTCCCCCTTTTAGTCTACAGTGTTGATTGGTACTATCATTCCTGTAGAGGTGGTAGCATTGTTAGCCATTTTAAAAAAGAATTCTTTCATTCTGCTCCTCATTCATTCTCATCCTAGAGATTTGAAGCTTGTTTTTGAAAAGAGGGGACATAAAGCTACTTATATGTCTTATAATCTCCTATACTTGAGGCTCCATTTCATAAATGTGAGTTATCTTAGTAAAAAGAGTATTTTTAATTGTTTTCTCTATTAAAAATAGAAACGATGAGTGAAGAAGTTAGGTTTATTAATTCTTTAAGAGTAATAGAAACCCTTGTGCAGATGTTGGGGAGTTACAAAATATAATCTTGATTTAGAAAGTAACACATGCCAGTTTGTATTTTCAAAAGATTAATAATACCATACTAAATCAGTTAAGGACTTATGTTAAAGCTGATGTTGAAGGACTGATATTGAAGCTGAAACTCCAATACTTTGGCCACCTGATACAAAGAACTGACTCATTTGAAAAGACCTTGATGCTGGGAAAGATTGAGGGCGGGAGCGGAAGGGGACGACAGAGGATGAGATGGCTGGATGGTGTCACCAACTCAATGGACATGAGTTTGGGTGAACTCTGGGAGTTGGTGATGGACAGGGAGGCCTGGCGTGCTACAGTCCATGGGGTCGCAAAGAGTCAGACACGACTGAGCTACTGAACTGAACTGAAATCAATTAAATCATCAGTTGGAGGATCATAATCAATATTTACAAAATATACTTACTGAAGTAAGTAGAATCTTAACATCTACTATTTTAAATGATCTAAAATCAACTTGGAAAATGCCGTTTTGGAGAAGGTCTGAAACCATTTTAGCTTCTCTTTTGCTTCTTTCTCACAGCTGTTAGGTCTTCATTTGTACCTGGGAACAGTTTGCTCATTGTCCACCCTTTCACCTAGCTCCTTTGCCCTAAGGGCATGCTTAAAAGTATTTGGGTTACAAGGTGTTTCTCTATAAATAGAGTACATGTTGTGCTGTCAACAGAGTTGGCCATTAAGCAGATTTGATACAGTCTCTCCATGAGAGTGTTTTTGCTTAACAAATACCTGGCCCTTCATACTCTGCCAGGTAGCATTTCAGGCAGACAGTGTTACTTAGTTTTATGAAGTAGAGGGTGTTGTTAGCCACACTGTGCAGATAAGGAAACTAAGACACAGAGAAATAAGTGGGGGAATTGGGATTGGAACCCAGATTGTTGAAATGTATAATCTTTGTGTTGTTTTGGCTAAGACAAGGATCAGTACCAAAGAGAAATATGCTAATGGTCCGTGGTGTTGAAAGCATTTTTCATGAATAAGCTTGTGTTGAATAGGTAAATAAATCTTGACATGATTACCTTATTACCCTATGCTTCTTGTATATTATAGGATGAGGCTATCTCTGTGAGGTACTCAGGCTTTGATGCTTAATAGAACTGGGTTTAAATCCTCAATACCACTTAGTTATAATTCTTATAATTACTTATGATTCTAGGTAAATGTCTTCAAAGATAAAATGGAGCTAATAATACTTCACGAGTTAGTTATAGTATTAAATGAGGTAATGAATGTGACATGCCATGTTTATTAAAGGCATTCACTAATCCTGTGTAGTCTTATTAAATGCTTCATTAGAATGATAGAACTAGAAGCTCTGCAGTGGAAGAGATCGATCTAAAAATAGAGTTACAATATTGTCATATTATTGACTAAGGATAGAGAGTGAAATATCCTCAGGCACGTATCAAGATATCTAACCTAACTTGCAGGTACGAAGAGTATGATGTCAGGGAAGTCTTTCTGAAGCAAATTAGGCTTAACTACTAATAAAGAAAATGTCATTCCTAATTATTGAGTTAATAATTATTATGTCATTATATCATTATTAGGAATGACTAAGATAATAGCAGTATGTTGTGTCTTCACTTTTTGTTTTTAGGAAGGTAGATTATGTGAATGAGCAATGTTGACGTTTGTTCAGCAGCAGCGTTTTTGTTGTGTTTCTTATTTTTGTCATGTGTTTACTTTTTCCCACCACATTTTGGGTGCATCTTTTACCCCTGTTTGTGCTGTAGCTACAGTCTATCATTCCATGGGGAGAAGACTTTTCCACTTTATAAACAGCAGGAAGCTGTCCATTTCCAGTGGTGCTGACTCATGCAGTAACAGGAAAACAAATAATGCCTGAAGACGGGAGGGGAAGGGATAAGAACCCCCTTCCCTCTAAGCAGGGCAAATTTAAGGCAGAACTAAAAAGCAGTGTATACAATAGATAAGTAACCACAGGTCAGAAGTTTTTGTCCTTATTTATGGCATTTTTATCTGTGTTTCATTCTTGTTCCATTGGCTTGCCCATGAAAAAACAATTGTCAGTGCTTACTACCTTTTAAATTTATAGTTGCTTTATCCAATTAAAAGGTGAACAGAGAATATCATCTATACACATAAAATATTAACTTCAACATCTAGGTGGTATATGTGGGAAAATAGATAACTTCAACTTACTGTGGTTGTTGGCACCAGGAAATTCTTATTGGTTGAGTGAAACAGAATTGTTGAATGGATTTTATGTATACCAGCGAGAACTGTCTAGTTAAATGTATGAATTGTTATGTTTGTCATGAGTTTATGTTGACTAAATGCTGCTTTGCAGTCATTGAGGTTTAGAAAACACATGGAGTTTTATAAAGAGAAATCTAGAGGACTTGACAAGATGGGTGGAGAGTGCTGATATCTGAAGAAGAGCATCTGTCAGAAATTCGTTCTCTGAGGGCCCTGGAGGAACACATGTATGAAGTGGCAGGTAGATTTGCCAGTGGCTAAAACCAGCTGCCATCACTAATCCTGACAGAATCATCTCTATTTGTGTACCTATCAAGTCCAGAATTCCTTCTTTTTTTCTTGTCTGGTTTTTATAATTGAATGAATATCGTGATTTATAAATTTAGCCACAAGACAGTTTTTACAGGAAAGTGTGGCTTCGTTACAGGTGAAATGAGTACATTTTATAGTAAATTTGATAGGCCCACAGGTCCTTCCTGTTTTGGAAGCCAGTTTTATAATGTAGGGGTCTAACAAAAAAATTTTAGAATAGTTTTTACAGGTAGTTTTTGGAACTATTCTTAAAAGTTCATAGAATCGCTACATTTATCTATATAGGAGAAAAAACTTACAAAAAAGGGCTTTTAAACCATGATTTATTTGAATGCAAATGGAGGAAAGTTATGACCAACCTAGATAGACCATCCAAAAAGCAGAGACATTATTTTGGCAACAAAAGTCCGTCTAGTCAAGGCTATGGTTTTTCCAGTAGTCATGTATGGATGTGAGAGTTGGACTATAAAGAAAGCTGAGCGCCGAAGAATTGATGCTTTTGAACTGTGGTGTTGGAGAAGACTCTTGAGAGTCCCTTGGACTGCAAGGAGATCCAACCAGTCCATTCTAAAGGAGATCAGCCCTGGGATTTCATTGGAAGGACTGATGTTGAAGCTGAAACTCCCAATACTTTGGCCACCTAATGCGAACAGTTAACCCTTTGGAAAAGACCCTGATGCTGGGAGGGATTGGGGGCAGGAGGAGAAGGGGACAACAGAGGATGAGACGGCTGGATGGTATCACCGACTCCATGGACGTGGGTTTGGGTGAACTCTGGGAGTTGGTGATGGACCGTGAGGCCTGGCATTCTGCAATTCATGGGGTTGCAAAGAGTCGGACACGACTGAGCGACTGAAATGAACTGAACTGAAAGTTGTATAGGGAATCAGAGACTGGACCAACCAACTTCTAAGTTAAGAAATAAACACTAAATTAAACAAAGTGAGTAAATTAAAGAAGTTGGACAGGTCCTTTTTGCCAGTATGCCGATGTGCTGTTCCTAAGAGATAAACTTTAGTATGTTCATTTAACTAGATTAAAGTTTACTTGAGAACAGCTTCTGAAACCTCATTTAACATAATGCATCTCGTATGATTGGCAAGCAGTTGCTTTGTATCAGTGAACATACTTTTATAAACTTACAGCATTATGCAGTGAACCTTTCCTTTCATCAGAGTTTGAAGGAAGCTCAGTTTAAACATCCTTACTTAGCATCTGATAGTGGATGCCTCTCTATGCCTTGTGATAGAGAAATAAACAGATATGCGCATTTGTCACAACCAACAAACTTTTTACTTTTAAAATGCGGATTTTTGTATAGGTGCATGTGCCCCTGTATTAATGATCTGAGCCCTTCACAGGTCTTAAAACACTTCTTATTCTGCAGTATCTATTATGCACTTAAAAAGTTACAGAGTTAAATAATAAAAGTATTATAAATTCAGCTCCTTGTCTTTTCATTTTGACCTTTTATTTTGAAAATTGCTGTCTTTGCACAGTATCCTTTAGAGAATTTGATTGCAAAGTCTAGTGTTCCCTGAAGCACATAAAGTATATTTTCCTTCCTGTCTCACATATTATGTGCCCTTAACTCCATTTGTAGCACATTTAATGAAAAACTCAGCAGCTAACTCTCTGCTATGGAGATTACCATGGTAAAATTTAAAAAAATTAAGAAAAATTTTAACAGGTTTTTGGAGAAACCTATGGCCAAGTTACTATAGAGGCTGGCTAAGTAAAGGCCCGCCTTCTACTGACATCACATTCCTGGAGTGCTGCCATATTTAGACACTTATCTTACGAATACTTGTATGTTATCATCCATGATGTTCACATTTAAGTGCTTCATTATGACAGTGGTGTACTTTCCGTGTTTCCCAGCTGTAAAGCAACGTGGGTTAGCACCACAGCATGCCTGCCTTTCCAACAATCCAACCTAACGAGTGCTTGTTAATACCAGGAGGTTTGCTGGGTTCTAGAAAGATAGCAGCTAAAAAAAAAAAAAAAAAAAAGACAGTAAAAATGAATATATACAAAATTCCCCATTTGCATGGAACGTAAACTTTTTTCTTTTGATTAGGTTATTGCTTCTGTGGGTTGCCCATTGAATGATTATTGAACAGGCTTTCTGTTCAATGCCACTTTTGTGTTTGTTAGGAGAAGGGAAAAGTGCATTTTTATCCCTATCTTCATGGATGGGAATAACAATTTAATACTGTTTATTTGAATTATTGAATATAACTTATAAATAGATTTACAAAGATAGTTTGGTGCCATACTGTGCAAAAGCCTTGAATAACAAACTACGAAGACCACTTCATTTACTGGAGAATGTGGAGCTAGTGAAGATTGAAGGCAGGATAGTGACATGATTGCTGCAGGGCTTCTGGGAGATTTTTCTGCCATCAGGGTACAGGGTAAATTGTAAGTAGGGACTGGTCAAGTTTATGTCTAGAAAGATTTATTATAGCATGTTGCAGGCAGTGGATTGAGTAAGGTGGATGGGCTAGTTAGAAGGGTTTCACCATATTTTAGGTGAAAGTTAAAAGTGCCCAAAGCAATGCACTGGCACTGAGAGGGATATTTGAGACAAATAGTAGAAATATCAACTAAATATTAGACCTTAGTAACTGACTGCAGGCATAAGGTGACAGACCTGAATGGTCTTGGATGACTCTAAGTTTCTGACTTGCCAGCAGATAGAGCAGTGGGCATAAGAATGCGAGGTGTAAGAGAACACTTTAAGCAAAGTAGAAATGCCATAACCAGAATACCCAGGGATGAGGTGGGGGTGGGAAGTGAGGAATTAGCAGGCTGAGGCAGTCTTTATTTTTAAGGCATTCATAGGGGGAAGTGGAGGTATTGTGCTGAGAAGGAACAGGATTAGAGAAAAGGTTCTTTCTTGCCTTCCCTTCCTCCTCCCATGGGGATACTTGAGAATTTTTGTAGCAAGCAAAAAGGAGTCAGTTCATTAGGAGACTCTGAAAATGTTTAAAGAACTATTCTGCTTAATTGATTAAAAAAAAAATTAGAGTGAGCAGTGAGGCAGTTTCAAGAAAATGAGTGGAAGAGTCACCTTGGCAAAGAGGAAATATGCTCAAAACTCAGAAAAAGGAGTGGAGAGGGAATTGAGGAAGCAGAGGGATTTTGAGGTGGAGTGGATTGTGGCTAATGGTGGCTATGGCGTGTTACAGCATATAGGCTCCACCTTCTAGGCAGAGTTTTTGAAGACAGGCTATAGCATTGTGACAAGGTAACACTAAAAATGAAAAGTGCTAATTTGGTGATAGTAGACATAATAAATGAATTTGGTGGCTGCCCTCCTATAATTTTTATAACAGTTTGCTCCTGAACAAATAATGTTTATGAACTTAGGGAAGCTACTATTTAGCAGGAAGTCCCATAAGCTGACTCAGTTAAAAGAAACAAGTGCCAAGATTGGGTTCGTGAGCATGACATAGAAATCAAATCATGATATTGCCCTTGGCTTTTGTCCCATAGCTGTTTAAGGAAGATGTCTTAAATACACACACACACACACACACACACACACCTTGAACTTTTGGTTCATAGATATGTTACTGGTATGTGTGATGTTAAGCCTGTTGTCTCAGCACATTAGTATAAATGATCATCTATTAGGATACTATGGGATTTGAATCTTCCTTAGGTTTTTCCAGGAATGGAGTGGAGATAAGGTTGCAGTTTTTTTATTTTTAGCGCATGAACAGACCAGGGACTGCAGTGTTACTCTGTGTTTTGCTGATTCTGTCTCGCAGCACGCTGTAGTGTTGCTGGCGTATCTAGGGCACTGCTGTAGATGAAGATGGTTTAATGCTTTTGAGTGGATGGCAGCCTTGTGATCCCATAGCACTGTGGAGTCAGAGTGAGAATGAGAGTCAGCGTTCTCCCCTCACAGCTGCTGAAGGCTTACTAGTCAGTGTGTACCACCTGAAGGATAGTCACTAAACTGTGACAGTCTTGCCTGATTTTCTAAGATTTCTTTCACTGATAATTCACTGTGCAGATCTTTTTGCAGACAAGGGGTAATGTCTCTTTCTCATTTGCTTTAGTTAAATCTAGACTAACTGATGAGAATTTATAGATTTTTTTTCCCTCCTCCATAGTGATTTAATCCAGAACATTTAGTGTAGCCCTGAAAAGAGGAAATTATTAATTTAAACTGAAAGTGTTAAAAAAAAAAAAAACTCAAATATTTTTGTATGGCTTGGGTTTCTCCTACACTAACTGCGGTTTTTTCATGCATCTTGTGTGAGATGTATTCAGTTTATAGTATTTTAGTTCTTCTCCACTAGCTTCTAAATGAAATTAAAGGCATTTTATCTCCCATTCCATCTTATCACTCTTTGTGTTAAAGAATAATTTTTCTTTCTGAGACTGAATCATTCTGCTGTTAGGAGGAGCCACAGTTTTTGCCAGAGCATGCCCTGTTTTTTCCCGTATCCCCGCTTCTGTGCCCTTGTTCATCTTGACTGTCTGTGACTGTCTAAGATATCTATGATATCTAAGATATCTATGAACCAAAAGTCCAAGGTGTGTGTGTGTGCATTTAAGATATCTCACTGTCCACTCCCACTCCAATTCTCAAGTAGCTTTTTTGAAGGAAAAAAAAATTGTATTTGTTGGTTCAATTAATTGCTTAAATAGAAATGGGAGTAAGACTCTAATGATTAATTGGAATTTGATTTTAGATGTCATGTGGATTTAACTGTTAGTTAACTGAAGCCCTAGTATTCAAGGGCTGCCCTGGTGGCCCAGACGGTCAAGATTCTGCCTTCAATGTGGGAGACCTGGCTTCAGTCCCTGGATGGGGAAGATCCCCTGGAGAAGGTAATGGCTACCCAGTCCAGTATTCTTGAGGCAGTTCAGAATTATTCCTTTGCTTAAAGTCTTTTCATGGTTTCCCTTTACTTAAAGGATTAAGTCCAAGCCCTTTCTATTTCTGCGTTCCTATTTGCTTCTCCCTCAGAACACTGTTGCTTCAGAGTCTTTGAATATGCGCTTTCATCTGCCTGGAGCACACTCCCCTCCACTTCTTTGCCAGATTGCTAGGTTAGATGTCACCTCCTTTAGAAACCAAATGCCCTTACACCTTCGTCCTCCAGTCTTAGCGTAGCATGGGCTTCAAGTACTTCCATGCATGGAGTCGCAGAGTTGGACGCGACTTAGGGACTAAACGTGAATGCCAGCAACATGAATTATCCACTAATATTTCTTTTTCTATAAGGCATCTGAGTTCTATTTTCTAGAACCCTTGTACTCAGTATCTGGGTGTGGAAATCTACATGCATACATATTATTTCATTCCTAGGTAACCAGTGAAGCCCCAGGGCAGAGGCAGATTGGTAAGGAGGTGTTTATCTGACTTCACGTGGTAGTCTGATCAGTAGCCTGGAAAGGCAGCCATGGGTGGTGATGTGGTACATGGTGTCTCCTGTCCTTACAGGGTTTGACTTATCTGAAGGGAAGGGTTAGTTGGTCAGATTCTATAGGTGAAAAAAGACGTCAGTAACCAACAATTATTGAATATTTGCTACGTCTTTTTTCCTTTCAGAATATCTGTTCTCTTACTTTTCTTCTTTGAATGTGTTTGTATTTGATACAAATTACCCCTAATTTTATTCTTTCATTTGGTTGGACTCAGGTTCAATTGGAAGACTTCGTTGTGGACCTACTTATTTCTCATCATATTATCTCTGAGTTTGTTGCTGTAAAGCCATTTTCTTTGTTTTATTGCCAACCTTGACTTTTTGTTGTTATTAGGTAGTTCTTAGTTATAAGTTTATAATTTTGTCCTTAAGCGGTGGTTTGCCTTGACTGAGTTAATAACACATGATTTTAAATGAGAGACATTAGTTAGTCACTCAATTTATAATAGTGAAGCTAATTTTTAAAATATATTAGTAACTATCACATAGCCAGGGCTATATCTGAATTTAATAACTTTATTGGAAAAGTATATTTACCTTATAATTATAGTTGCTTTAAAAATACATTTGCTATTGTATGTAAACCATAAAAGTGTAGGGATGTATGTATGTAACTATTATTATTATTTTCTTCCTTTTAGTTACTAATGATTTTATGTATTTTGACAGTTTAAGGAAAGAAATATGAGTTTGGGGATTTATGAAAGAAAATAAAAGATTTTGCTGCAAAGTACAGTAAATGAAGGGAAGAAATAAGCTTTAAAAACAGTGTGGAATTAGCAGTTTTTATCTGAGGCACTTGGTAAGAAAAATAGACTTGTTGAAGTATAAAATTATTCTACTTTCACTTCGTATATACAAAGGTAATTCATCCACAGGCAGAGGTGACATGTAAATTCCACGTTTCCTCCTGTATGCTGTCACAAATACATTTGTAAAAATATAGGGTTTTTTTCTCCTAGGTAGAACATGCAAATTGTGTCACCATAGGGATACTTATCTATGTCACTTCCCTTGATTTATTCACCTGTATTACATAATTAAGTCTGTCTCTATCTTACAAGCAGTTGACCGATGAAGTTTGTCAGATAGTTGAGTTTTGTTCTTTTGGAATCTTGTTAAGTGGGTTATGTTTGGTTGGAGGCAGTGTTTGTGTAACTGTTGTTAATCTGCTGTGATTGTAGCCTCTTCTTACTTTTCATTCAGCTTCTCCCTCAAAATGTTGATAAAAACAGAGAGCATGAGTGAGCAAAAACTCACTGTTTATATTTATTCATGTTTCCAAGTGATTCATGTTCAGTTATCCATTCTCTGAATCACTACCATTCATTAAAAAAAAAAAAAATGGGGGGAAAACAACAAGGTCTTACTGTATAGTACAGGGAACTATTGATAGAATATATTCAACATCCTGTAATAAGCTGGAATGGAATAATGTGTGTCTGTATCTATATGTGTGTGTGTAAATAACTGAATCACTTTGCTGTGTAGCAGAAATTAACACATAAATCAACTGAACTTCAATAAAATAAAAAAGAAATGTTCAGTCTTCTTTTTGCTTGAGTTCTGTGTTTCCTTGAGAACATTTTCAGGGGTTCAGACCAAATTAGAACAACTCAAGATGAAATCTTGAAGAAAGCAGACACTAAAGCATTATTGCATAGGAGTTGACAGATGCAGACTACAAGAAAGCAAAGTTCAGCAGGAGGCTTATGGAAAACAGAAGTAATGTGAATTTTTCATTCTTCTGTTGAATTATCTTTTTATCCTCTGGATCAGCAGTGAAGGCTGCCTCCTAGATCAGAGAGAATGAAGTAGCCTATGAAGAAATAGAGTTAGTTTGCATTAGTTTCTGACATACAGGATTAATAAGTTTCATATAAAATCTGACTTTTTATAGCTACCTTTTTTTAGTAAGGGCATTATTGCTAGCACCCCACCTTGCCTCCTTCATCTCCTCTTCCCTCCATGTACACATTCAATTACTTTGTCCACCTGCTTCCTATAGGTATTTGAGTTGGCTATTCTTTCTTCGGGGATTAAATGGGGTATTTGTTTAATGATTATTTGAATGTGACAAAAGCATTGTGAGAAATTGAGAGTTATTGGCCTGCTAGCCCGTGGAGCTGGGCATTTAGAATCTAGATTAACTCTGAGATTGAGGCACAAAGGTTAGCACAATAATTGGATTTTATGTGCATTTGTACATTGTGCATTTTTCTATGTGTTAAATAGTAATTGCTTACTGATTTTGAAAAAGTTATTCATGAATAAAGTTCAAGAGGAAACTTTTTCTTCCTTTCATAGTCCTCAGAAGTCATTTCAGTTTTTGTTTTAAATATTAAAAAAAAAGTCCATTACCGTTGACATTAAAAACGCCAAAATTCAAATATAATTGTGAATTGTAATAGCTTCTTATTTATTAATCAAGTATTGGATCATTTATAAAAAAGAGAGATAAATAGAAATAGTACTTCCCTTATAGGAACTTCTTATGGACAAAAAGAAATTAAAAGAGATTTATGCTCTATTTGATTTATTTAATGTAAATGAAATACTTTACATGAAGATATATAACATTTCTGCCTATTTGCCTGTTTTGAAGCCTGCACTTATGGGCAGAATTGCTAGTTAGTAAGAGAATTGGTTCTAAATAGGAAAAGGAGTACGTCAAAGCTGTATATTGTCACCCTGGTGGTTTAACTTATATGCAGAGGACATCATGAGAAACGCTGGACTGGAAGAAGCACAAGCTGGAATCAAGATTGCCGGGAGAAATATCAATAATCTCAGATATGCAGATGATACCACCTTTATGGCAGAAAGTGAAGAAGAACTAAAGAGCCTCTGAAAAAGGATAGTGAAAAGTTGGCTTAAAGCTCAGCATTCAGAAAACTAAGATCATGGCATCCAGTCCTATCACTTCATGGGAAATAAATGGGGAAACAGTGGAAACAGTGGCTGACTTTACTTTTTTGGGCTCCAAAATCACTGCAGATGGTGACCACAGCCATGAAATTAAAAGATGCTTGCTCTTTGGAAGGAAAGTTATGACCAACCTAGACAGCATATTCAAAAGCAGAGACATTACTTTGCCAACAAAGGTCCATCTAGTCAAGGCTATGGTTTTTCCAGTAGTCATGTATGGATGTGAGAGATGAACCATAAATAAGGCTGAGTGCCAAAGACTTGATGCTTTTGAACTGTGGTGTTGGAGAAGACTCTCGAGAGTCCCTTGCACTGCAAGGAGATCCAACCAGTCCATCCTAAAGGAGATCAGTCCTGGGTGTTCATTGGAAGGACTATGTTGAAGCTAAAACTCTAATACCTTGGCCACCTGATATGAAGAGCTGACTCATTGGAAAAGACCTTGATACTGGGAAAGATTGAAGGCAGGAGAAGGGGATGACAGAGGATGAGATGGTTAGATGGCATCACCGACTCAATGGACATGAGTTTGGGTAATTTCCCAGAGTTGGTGATGGACAGGGAGGCCTGGTGTGCTGCGGTCCGTGGGGTTGCAAAGAGTCAGATACGACTGAGTGACTGAACTGAACTGAAGAGAATCGGTGCATTAAGATAATTGTGCAGAAAGATAGCATTGGATGGGGACTCTACCCAGAAATTCTGTTGTGCCATATCAGTTAAAGTCGTCTTTTCTTTATTTTCTGTGTCAGCCCAACTGACCTCACTTAATAATTGGGTCAGGTGAGAAGAGTGATCAAAGATAGTTTGCATAGCATATCTAAATTTCTGCTCCACTTTTTAAAAACCCTTGAATGGTACCTTAATGGACATGCTAAATAGTAAAGCTAATATGGGTTAGATGATGATGTGGTTAAATGGATTTTTCCCTGTTTGAACAAAGGAATTGATATTTTAATTAATCGATCAGTGTCAGTCTGGAGAAGTACTTCTTGTGTTGAGCAAGGGACTCTGACCTTTGTGTATGTATGTATGTGGGGGTGGGGTCAGGGGTGTTGGCATTTTGTCATTAATTGTGGGAAAAACAAACAGCAATAACACCAGCAAAAACCAAAGTACAAATGTAAAGTTTCTACAGTTGAAAATACGAAACCATTATTTTAGAAAGCTCCCCTCCTTGACGGTAAGAAACACGTTATCATATGTATATGTATGTGTGTGTATATACTTGATGCCTATCATACCTGTATAAAGGAGATATTAAAAAAGCATGTATTTGTTGATTTAATCATTGAATGAGAGTTAACATGTATTTTGGAAATACAGGGACAAGAATGGCACTGATGCCTAGACCTTGCTCTTAAAATTCTGATATAATTGATCTGGGATGGAGTCCAGATATTAGCATTTTGTATAAGCTCTTCAGATAATTTGAATGTTCAGTCAGGGTGAAAGGCCACTAATTAAGTCATTTATAAGTCCAAGAGTTTTTGAGATGGACCAAAGATTGCCTATTCCCACATGTTTTGCAATAGCTATTGCTTAGTGATATATACTTGTTCCTGGATTTTTCTTGATAAGATATGAGAGCTGAATAAAATGAAAATATGCCTAAGAATATTGGATATAAGTCTCCAGTTGAAAATGTATTTTCATAGGTACGAACATACACCCCAGTGCCTGTGTGGCCCTTTGTAAGTACATCAGCGTCTGTGCTGTGATTATAGTGGTGTGTTCTCAGCCTGTGTTTCTCCAGTTTCTTGTTTTCCAGCACCACCTCCTCCCCTCAGGGTCCTCTGAGCCCACAGTGCCTAAGGGAGCATACCAGGGCCATTGGGTCAACCCTGAACATAAAGGTCAATGCAAATTTTCTTCTCATCTGGCCCACTAGCTATGGGAGGAAGGTGGTCATGTGGATAGTTAGAGCTAACATCAGCCTGATTTGCATTTTTCAAATTACTTCTAGAAGGCATTATGTATAGTTGAAAGTTATGGAGCATGCTATGGTCTTGGAAAATTAAAACCATGAGAGTCAGGAGACCTGCATCATAGTCTCAGAGGCTTTGGACCCCCTTAACGTTGTGACTTTTAGCAACTTATTTACCTGCCTTTGCCCCCTTCTGTAAGAGGAGGAGCTCCAATAAGGCAGTCACTAAAGTTCCTTCTGGCCTTTAAAATGCAGCATGCTACTTTTAATATTAGCTTAAGAAAACATAAGCATTCATGTGTAGCTAAGCACTGTTTTCTCATCGTTAAAAAAAAAAAAAAAAAAATCCAGCTAAAATGTTCCCCTCTGGTGAATGATGTTGGTAATGGGGCAGGTTATGCGTGTCTGTGTGGGCCATGGTAATGGGAAACCTCTGTCCCTTCTCAATTTTCCTATGAACCTAAAACTGCTCTAAAAAAAGAAAATCTTAAAACCAAAAACACAATAAAAATTAATGACTTCAACAATTTATACAGTATCATGGGTGCATGCCTGCCAAGTCACTTCCATCGTGTCTGACTCTTTGTGACCCTATGGACTGTAACCCGTCAGGCTCCTTCTGTCCAGGGAATTCTCCAGGCAAGAATACTGGAGTGGGTTGCCATGCCCTCCTCCAGGGGATCATCTCAAACCAGGGATCGAAATTGTGTCTCTTACATCTCCTGCATCGGCAGGCAGTTTCTTTACCAATAGCACCACCTAGAAAGCCCATATATGTACCCTTAACATGATATTAAGGAAATCATAATATGATACTATGGAAATGGCAACCCACTCCAATATTCTTGCCTGGAGATTCCCATGGACAGAGGAACCTGGCAGACTATAAAGTCCATGGGGTCACAAAAGTTGGACATGACTTAGGGACTAAACCACCACCACCATACACTTAATATGGGGATATTTTAATTGGAATGTGTCTTAGTCTTATGAATTAAGACTACATCAGTCTAATAGCACAGGGAACTCTACTTAATGCACTGTGATGACCTGAATGGGAAGGAAGCCCCAAAGGGAAGGGTATATATATATATGTACAACTGATTCATTTTGCTGTACAGTAGAAATTAGCAGAACATTGTACAGCTAGTATATCCCGATAAATGATACTTTAAAAATTAACAAACAAAAAAGACTATACCAGTCTAGAAATTTTTATGATCTGTGAGAGTGAAGGCCATGGGTATACTCTTACTATTGACTTCACTTAAAGTACTTTTATAAAATATAGATAATATTGCCTTTGATTGCCTATTTGTAAAGTGAGTATTAGTTAAATGGGGGGTGATCGTTATATTCTTTTTTTGACTAAAGGACAGATAATATAATATAAAAATTGTTATGTTAAGAAATGTCTTTATATTTTACCCTGGCTCATGGTCAATATTCAGTTCACTTAATAATTGTTAGAAAAATCTTTCAAAATCATTTTTTTGTTGTTGCTATGTAGCAAGGTTAATAATCTCCCTGAATATTTTGTTTAATCCTATAGAAATATAAAAGTAGCTAGAGTAGATTAAGTAATTCTGGGGAGAATAAACATTAATGCTTGATTCTTTCTTTTGATAGCTTTTTTTGCAGGGGTCAGCAACACATATAAAGCTTAAGTGTTTTTAAAATATGATCTTTAGAAGACTATGAGAAAATCTGTGATGATTCTATAATTAATTTGGGAATTTGGAGACCTCATAGTTAATTGACTATTTCTGAACCAATATGTAAATCCCTGGCCAGTACTTTGCAATGAGATCATTGACACTTTTGTAGCAAATAAAATTCTGATTTTTTAATTAGAATTTATAAAAGGATAAAGCAGTCTTTTTTTTTTTTTTAAGAACTAAAGATTCTTAGTCATTCTTGAAGGAGTTTTTCCCCATATGCTGTAAGGAAACCCTGACTCTGACCCTTGTACCTGTTCTGATCTTGGTGAAATAACAAGGCTGCCAGACCTCAAGCTTCCTTACTTCTAAATTGGAGATATTAAGGGTACCTAACTCACAGAATTTCATGAAAATTAATTAAAACAATATGTATAAACTGTTTAGCTAGAGACTGTACTATAGTAAATAGTAAAAGTTGGTGATGATTTTGTTCTCTTGTCTGTATTGTAAAATCATTTGATGTTTTCTTTTTGAAAGTGATACCTTTAACATTTTTTTTTTCTTTCTTTTAAGATCTCTTGTATCCTTAGGACAGTGAAAATAATTAAGTGCTTTACTTTAATGGGTCTTCCTTTATAGCTCATTCTAGATAGGAATAATCAGAAAGTAGGTGACAATGTTAATTAGAAACAGAAATTAACATCTTTTATGAGGATAATTTACCTAACGACAGTAATTGAGAAGTGATTCTAAGATTGTCAGAGGGCAATTTATAGAATGATTACTTTAGATGAACAGAGGTAGATAGTTTGGACTTACATTAGGGAAATGTGGAAAGCTACAGTATGTGGCTGGCATTCATGCTTTATTTAATAATTTGGCTGATCAGAGGCATACCTAATGGTTGAAGCAGAGCTTGCTTCTATTGATGAAAGACCATGTGAAAGTTTTAATATAAGAGATTATTTAGATGACATATCTATCATTCTAGAAAGATTTTGGGTAGTCTCAAATGGGCCAGGAAAATCTTTACTAGGAAAGTAAAAGATTTCCAGGAAAATTGAATATGCTGTTTTGAGGAATGAGGTTTATTAGGTCATTTACTTTCTTCCCTAGTGGCTCAGTTGGTAAAGAATCTGCCTGCAATGCAGGAGACCCGGGTTCTATTCCCGGGTCTGGAAGATCCCCTGGAGAAGCAACCCACTCCAGTACTCTTGCCTGGAAAATTTCATGGACAGAAGAGCTGGGTAGGCTACAGCCCATAGGATCTGAAAGAGTTGGACATGACTGTGCAACTAACTTTTACTTTTTGTATTAGACTTTGTATTCTCTCTCTCTGTCTTTTCCTCCTCCTTTGCATTATGAAATACTCTTTTAAGACCAGAAGGGATACCAGCATATTAAGAAAGTTTTAAGTTATAGTATTTCTAATACTACATATACACACCACAATTTCTTTGTTGTCTCAGAATTATTCAAGGGAAAGTTTAAATTAGAGACAGCATGAAATCCCACGATGCTGAGATCTTTATTAGAATAGCAGCTTTGCATCTTTCTCTTTGCCCTGTCTTCAGGAGCCTGTGCAGCTGAAGATGAGTCATTAAGAGAAAGTAGCATCAGTAAACTTGCATTTTTACAGTAATGCTTTCTCAATTGGTCATCTAGCTAAAATTGACTGAGGCTGAAAACAGCAGTTTCTGCCTTGAAAGGAAAGAGTAACTAGTATTAAAATTGGTCAGGAAATTTCTTAGGCATTGGGCCTTGACAGCTCTTAGTATTTTATTAGTGTATACTTTGAAAACAGGTTGTATAGGTTACATAGTAGATCATAAGGACTCCAGGCTAATCGGACAGTAGCCCATAAACAGTGTATTCTAATCTCAGAGACGGGAGCATAGGACTGAGGATACACATACTTCAATTTGCCAGTCATCTACTGCCCTAGTAAAAAGTCAGCATGTTTTAGGATGGGGTGGCTGTTTTTTCATCCAAGGGCTCTAAAATACCTTTCAGAATTTACAAGTTGTTATGAAGCTGATTTCAGTGTAGCACTGCGAATAAATCTGGCAATATAACGAAGTGCTTTATAACCCTAAACAGGTTATTTTTATATCACGTTGGATACACTCAGATGAGTTCATTTGTTAAGCTAGTACTCAGATACTTCATTTTTAGCTGTCGTGAAAAAAAATCCTTACCTAGTATAATGATCCCTCAGCTCGAAGGGCGTGGTCTGCGCTGTGGGGACTGGTCTATGGGAATGGGGAGGAGGGTTAAAATTACTGGAATTTGTTGATATTCCTGCTGATTCTGGTCAGAACAGTGTCCATGCTCATTGTGATTGTTTATCTATCAACTGGGAGAGGAGGGAGAAAACCATTAAATGAAGAAGAAAATGTTCAGCAGTAAGGTTCCTAAAAACTGGGTTCATGACCCATGTTCTGAGTAGTTTCCAAGATTTAATTTATTGCAAGAACACATGAGAGGAAATGGTTGGCATGTCGGGTGGCGGAGAGGATGATACAAAGGAGAAGAAATGTACTGGTAGTGTTATTTTCTCCAGAGTCAAGAGAAGGAAGTGTTCAGAGTAATAAAAATATTTAAATATAAACTGAAGAAAACCTCGGGTTCCTGTTTTTGGTAGAGGGGGAAACCCAGAGCAGAGATTAAGAGGTATAATCTGCTCTCTTTATGGAGTCAGCTGACGACTCAGAAAGCAGGTCTTCTGACTCTGCTGGGCTCTCCCTTTAGCACTGTGAAGTCCTGGGTGAAAATCTCAATTCAGAGTGGTTTATTGGGTTTCCAGAATGAACAGTATGCTTATCTAGTTTGTTCTCAAAGAGGCTTAATTTCCCAGAGATTTAATTTCTTTCAAGAAAGGAAACTGAAGAATTCATTGCTAAGTTCAAGAGAAGAGCTGGGCTCTCTGCTTTCTGAGTTTTATCAAAGGAAGGCTCACAATGACTCTTTGGGGAGAGGAAGGGATAAGAGCAGAAATGAAAATGAGTGGTGACAGAAATGGCTGAGCCCAACAGTAGGTGGATAACAGAGAAGCGTTCAAAACAATGAGCAGTTCCTCAGGGGGAAAGATGATGGTTTTGTGTCAAAATCACACCTTTCTCATCAAAGCAAAGAAGTTTAGATGGTATATGCTGTTTCCACCTGGGAAGTTCGTGTCTAAAACACTGACAGATTTGGGGAAACATACAGTTACTTTCTTGTCCAAGAGGAAGACGTCTGTGTGGACAATGCAGCAGCCTCTGACACGTGTTTCTGTTTCTTTTGCTAGTGGCTCATTGGTTCATCACAAAATTTGGGCAAATTGATTGTAGAGGTATGGATGATAGTTCTTTCACTTCGGTGATAATTCATTTGGATAGTTCCTTAAGTATCCTCTACAATAGGCACTTTCTTTGGTGGAGTTTTGTGAAATAGTCCTTTAGCTACTATATTCTGCAGTTTTTTCCCATCACTATATTTATGAGAATTTAATATTTGTACTTCTTGATTAAAGTTGGGGTTTTGCTTTTCTAGTTGATTTTGTGTTGTTTTGAATGTTTCACTACTGCTGGGATCATGCCTTCTTTTTAAAGAATTATTCATTTATATATCTATCCATTCTTGTTATAAATATTTATATCAGTTATACCAAAATATTGAATACCAGTTGCCTGCAAGCAATTTTTTATGCTTTTCTGCCTTTTGATAAGTAGGACATGATATTAATAAATTTGTTTTGAATGCTGTTTTGTTTGTGTACATAGTTTTAAAAAGAATTATTTCTGGTCGCTATTGAGAAACAATGATAATACATTCTGGGTTTTCTAGATAGAAGATAGAGGAGAAAAGTTGAGAATGTTTCTGAATATATGCTATAAATGAATAATTCATGCCCAGCAATTAAAGTTCTTGGTCTTCCTAGGTGGCTTAGCAGTGGAGGATCTGTCTGCAGTGCAGGGGACGCAGGAAACTCAGGTTCCATCCTTGGGTCGGAAACATCCCCTGAAGAAGGGAATGGCACCCCACTTCAGTATTCTTGCCTGGAGAATCCCATGGACAGAGGAGCCTAGTGGCCTGCAGTCCACAGGGTCGCAGAGTCAGACACAACTAAAGCTACGGAGCACACAGGCATGCAATTAAAGTTCTCAGACCAAAAGTAAGGAGAAGGCAGTGGCACCCCACTTCAGTACTCTTGCCTGGAAAATCCCATGGGCAGAGGAGCCTGGTAGGGTGCAGTCCATGGGGTCTCTAAGAGTCGGACACGACTGAGTGACTTCACTTTCACTTTTCACTTTCATGCATTGGAGAAGGAAATGGCAACCCACTCCAGTGTTCTTGCCTGGAGAATCCCAGGGACGGGGGAGCCTGGTGGGCTGCCGTCTATGGGGTCACAGAGTCAGACACGACTGAAGCGACTTAGCAGCAGCAGCAGCAGCCCAAAAGTAAATAAGAGGTATGTTTGTGGGTTAAGCATGAATCCTTTTACACAGTCATTAATATTGTCTTTTAGGGTTTATGTAGTATTCTATAGTTTTTGTGAGTGAACATAAGAAAAATAAGTAGTACTTCATAGATCCTGTTGCATGCCAGACCCTGTTCCAAGTATTTTACATATGTTGATTTATTTAATTATCAGAATGGTCCTATGTAATAAATACTGCTTCTATATCAATCCAGTAGTCCCTGATTTCCACACTGTAGATGAGGGAGTATAGCCCACAGGCAGTAAATGAAGCAATAAATGTGCTCCACAGCAAACTGTTAGCAGATTCTAAATGTCAAATAAAATGGCTGATGGTTTTCTCATTCATCAGTGAACCTAGAGCACTGACTGAATGTCTCCTGTGTTCACCTTCTCTCCAACTTGGGGTGCAGGCTGCTAACCAACCCATTTCTTTAATGTTTTTCCCTTTGGAGCATTAATACATTTAATCTCTATTAAGCAGCCCTCCACCATGAATTTATACAGGCATAAGAAAGAAGACAGCAAAATTAAAAGAATCAGAAGTAAATAATAACATGGAAGTATCTTTGGAACTTGTTAAGATGTGGAAATTGAGTCTCAGAAAAAATGAAGTGATCAGTGGAAAGACACACAGTGGGGCTCAGATGTGTTCTGAAATCACACGTGTTTAGATTCAAATCCCACCCCTTCCCACTTGAGTGGCCCTGAAAAAATTAATCCTTCATAGCTTCTGTTTTTTCATGTGTGAAAAACATAGCAAGGATAAAACTTAGTTTTAATGAGAATACTAAGCAAATTAACACAGTACTTAAAAATATCTAGTTCAGTGCTTTATTTCTTAGTGGTATTGGTTGGTGGTTTATTCGTTAAGTTGTATCAGACTCTTGCTTCCCCATGGACTATAGCCCACCAGGTTCCTCTGTCCGTGGGATTTTCTAGTCAAGAATACTGGAGTGGATTGCCATTTTCTTCTCCAGGGGATCTTTCTGACCCAGGAATTGAACTTGGGTCTCCTGCATTCCAGTGAGATAATGGCTCACTCTCCATGACTTAATCTGCTATCCTAGGACACAACCCTAAGACTACCATGCAACTCACGCAACCCCAAGACTACCATGCAACTTATGGGGCCAGACAATCCCATTGGCAAGCTTTGCCAACACACACAGCTGTTTCATAACAGGTCTATTGACTTCTTCCATCATTAAAATTCTGCAGCCATCATGTCTCAGTTTAACTTCATCAGACTTCTTAACAACCATTTAAATGGAAATTGCTGTTGTGGATATAGTTTATTTGATATCAGTGAATACTAACACTAGTGAACAGGCAGCCTTTACTAGCCAAATATTTGCCTTTGGAGTCAGCCAGCGATTGTGATTGCTCTTCTTTTATAGCACATATGGTTTCACTTCCAGCAGGTGGACATTTGAAATTTCTAGCAATGTTTATGTGTCATTATATAATTACCAACCTGTTGTAAATCAGCCAGCCAGTGGTGATTCGCCAGAATGAACAATAGCTGAGATTGTGCATTGCTGACTTTTGCATCATAACCTGAAAGATAGCATCCTTTTTCCTGGTTGGTATGAAATTCTTCTGACATAAGATAATTTTTAGAAAGTTAATTCAATTGATTCTGACTCTGGTTTGATAGCAAAATAGTCTAGTGTCCATATTGGACTAGAAACAAATCTCTGTTAAGAATCCATATGTGTACTTTTGTTAAAATTCTTAATACATGCTTTCAGTAAAAATCTTGACATAACAAGAGTGATGAATAGATCAGTGCCAGGTCCAAGGGCAGAAAGGAATATAAATTGTTAGACAGATTGGTAAATCATCAATTATTTTAACCATTCAATGATTATTGTGTAGACAGAAGAGAGAAGAAAATGATTTTATGATTTATTATCCTACTTTTAAAAAAGAAGAAAGAAAAAGATAAGTAAGAGTAGATTTGAAGGTTATTTTACAATTTCCTTACGAAAAAGTAACATTAGCATAGTACCAACAGTGAATGCAGTAACGAGACAAAGGGCAAGCTAACATACTTATTTTTATCTGTGCAGTTTTGGACAAAGTTTCTAAATACATGTGGCACCATACAGAAGTGTAAGAAATAAAAAGCAGGGCAGGAATAAATAAACCTTTAATTTAAATTCTAAAAATTTTGCTTTTACTTTAGGAAGATTAGCATTTAAAGAATAGACTGCTTTTATATTTCCAGATCTCAGTCACTTTTAGTTGATAATAAGACTTACTTTTCTTATTAATTTTCAAATAAAATTGGTATTATAAATCTGACACAGGATGGGGAACACATGTATACCTGTGGCGGATTCATTTTGATATTTGGCAAAACTAATACAGTTATGTAAAGTTTAAAAATAAAATAAAATTAAAAAAAATAAATCTGACACATTTGATAAAATATTGAAGAAGAGAGTTTTTCTTACTTTGTTTTCTGTTTCCATTGTTGCCTTTTTCATGTAGGGCTTAGCATTGCATCAGTGCTAGGTTATATGGAAAAATGTAATAACTGAAAAAAGAAAAATATAGTTTTCACTTAAAGCAGCCAGCATAACATGGGAACATTATATTTTTACCTTTTAAAAAATAACAATGATAATAGAGAACTTTATTCTTGTGAAGTAGGAATCAGCACAATTCACTGAGTTGGGGAGGACAGAGGAAGAGGGAAGGAAAGGTGTCAAATTAGAAATTAAATGGAAGTGCTGATTCTGATTTCTGCGCCAAAGTGCCATCTCTTTAAATTGTTGACATGGCTCTCCCCTCCCTTTTTTGAAAAACAGAGCAAGATGTTCTGCTTCCATGATTTATAGAAATTAGTACAAATACCTGGGATGGCTGTTATTGCTGCTAAGTCGCTTCAGTCGTGTCCGACTCTGTGCGACCCCATAGACGGCCCCCCACGTCCCTGGGATTCTCCAGGCAAGAACACTGGAGTGTGTTGCCATTTCCTTCTCCAATGCATGAAAGTGAAAAGTGAAAGTGAAGTCACTCAGTCGTGTCTGACTCTTCACGACCCCATGGACTGCAGCCTTCCAGGCTCCTCCGTCCATGGGATTCTTCAGGCAAGAGTACTGGAGTGGGGTGCCATTGCCTTCTCCATACCTGGGATTATTGGTTACTGAATATTGTATAAATGGAAGTTTGAATCAAAGATATAAAGGAAGATGAGGGGGCCCTAATCTTAGGGAGATTAGGTGTTGGAGAAGACTCTTGAGAGTCCCTTAGACTGCAAGGAGATCCAACCAGTCCATTCTAAAGGAGATCAGCCCTGTGTGTTCTTTGGAAGGAATGATGCTAAAGCTGAAACTCCAGTACTTTGGCCATCTCATGCGAAGAGTTGACTCATTGAAAAAGACTCTGATGCTGGGAGGGATTGGGGGCAGGAGGAGAAGGGGACGACAGAGGATGAGATGGCTGGATGGCATCACCAACTCGATGGATATGAGTTTGAGTGAGCTCCAGGAGATGGTGACGGACAGCGAGGCCTGACGTGCTGTGATTCATGGGGTCGCAAAGAGTCGGACACGACTGAACGACCGAACTGAACTGAACTGAACTGCATCTTAGGGAATGGTCCTCTGAGGGTGGATTTGCAGTGGATTAGAGCAGAGTCAGTGGGGAATAGGGAGAAACAGAATTAGAAGTCATGAGGGATAGGCTTTTCCATTCAGTGATTTCAAATTTGTAAAATTTGAGGCTTTCTGGTTCTTCAAAGAAAAAAATCAAAGAAACATATTTCTATATAGCTTTACATGTTGATCCTGGGACTCATGCTTTTTTTTTTTTTTAATTTTTTAATTTTTTTTTTTTAATTTCCTCCTGCTTTTAATGTTTATGGCATCATGGAGGGAGAATTTCTTCATTCTCAAATGGCTTATTTCCTGCAATTATGGATAAGGCTCTGTAATCTGCATGATGGAAGATTGAACCTGAGTCTCCTGCATTGGCAGGCAGCTTCTTTACCACTGAGCCACCAGGGAAGCCCATGATGGAAGATACAAAGGTTAACTGGCCACAGAATTTCTTTAAGAATGGTGTAGTTAGAGACAGAAGCAAGGTAAGGTCATTAAATGTTGAGTGACTAAATGAAAAATTTTTTGACAGTCACAGTGGCTATAGGAATGCAATATTTGAAGGGCAAGACTCAATATTTAACATTTATGCTGCTGGCCATTGGGGTTGTTTCCATATCCTGGTTAATATAAACAGTGCTACAATGAACATTGGGGTGCATGTGTCTTTTTAAATTACGGTTTTCTTTGGGTGTATGCCCAGTAGTCTGATTGCTGGGTCACATGGTCAGTTATACTTCAAAAACAAATAAACAAACATAGCAAAAGAGAAAAAAAAAAACATTTAGCCTAACTGAAGGAATGGTTAACTAGTACTTACTGATTTATTAAATTTACTAAATGGGCTTGCCTGGTAGCAAGACTTGCCTGGTAGCCTGGTAGACGATAAAGAATCTGCCTGCAATGCAGACCTGGGTTTGATCCCTGGATTGGGAAGGTCCCCTGGAAGAGGGCATGGCAGCCCACTCCAGTATTTTTGCCCAGAGAATCCCCATAGACAGAGGAGCCTGGTGGGCTGCAGTCCATGGGGTCACAAAGAGTTGGACATGACTGAGCGACTAAGCACAAATGAAGTTAGTCTTCAAAGTCCATTTAGACAGTGTTCTCTCTGATCATTTCTGTGTGAATCATTGAATATTGTTCCCGTTTTTTAGTGGTGTGAGGGCATGCTTTTTCTTTTAAATACAGATTATATTATTTAATCTTTATTTGTAGAGACCTTGCCAAGAGCCAACAACATTAGCTATTATAATAATTAATGTTTGGGAGTTGAAGGAAGTTATAGAGCAATCACTAAATCAATGACTCCTGAATTTTAAGAGTTTAAATGCAAGGGAGTTTTAGTGATTCAGGCAGATATGTAAACTAGTATCTCTAATACAAGTGGCTAAATGGTAACTCGAAGAACAAACCCTACTGGGAGTTGGAGGAGATTTAAATCACACTGAGTATATATCAGTTTGGATACATATCTTGACAGGTAGAATGATTTCTTTTTCTAATTTTATCTGACATGGGTATCATTCAACTCTATATCTCTGAGTTACTATAGAAATTAAGTGGAATGGTTACAGATTAGAGGGGGGATGGAAAAAAATGACAACAGCAATAAGGTGCCTGTCCATAGTTTACCATTTTCTAGAGTATGTTCTTTGCATTATCCTCACCAAGAAAACTGGATTGATTTCTTGTTTTCTAAGGTGGATCCGAAGAGAGGGGTGGTATCTTTTCCTTTATTTTTTTTTATTTTTTCACATTTACACAGTGATATGATACAAGACTGATTCATTCATTGGAAATAGTCTGAGTATGGGGTGGGATTAGGTTCTAGAGCTCTTATTTCAATCAGAATGCTATAATAATTTATTAATATATTAATCAGATAATCTGCAAACTTGTAATTTAAAGTCTATGGAGCAAATCAAGTTTATTCAATACATATTCATTGAACAAATAAATGAACAGATTGGGACGTCGGTGGTTTTTTATTGTTATAAATGATGGTGAAATTAAGAGAAAGGTCTTTTATGATTATACCAGACATTCAGTTTCCTAGAAGATGATGGCCAAGGAGGAATGATGTGTAGAAAAGAGGTGTGAGAGTGCCAGAGAGACTCCATATGGTTGCTGGGGTTCAAATAATGATGGTTGTTCTTGTGTTTCTGAAAATCTTGGAGTCAGGCTTAAAATGGTGTTTTGGGACACAGATACTCATTTAAATATGACTTATCAAATCTTTGAAATACAGGTATCAATATATAAGGCATATATAACTGCTAATGCATATAGTATAGCCCCCCTTCTTCTCTGGAAATAAAATCATCAAATTTCTATATCTAGGTTTTATTTATGTAAAGGAATATGTTTTAGAATTTTTCCAATATATTTGTATGTGATTTTATAAGCAAGTACTTGTATATGTGTCTTCTAGATTTGGATAGAGAAAATAATTGTTTAGAAATAATAGGTTAAATAAATTATTAGAGACTAAAAATATATTTCTTTAAATTTCCTTTTAGTATATAGTGTGTAGAACATGGACCCTACAGTAAGCATTATGTTTAAGTCCTGTCTGAGTTTGAATCCTGACTCTACCTCTTTATTCAGCTGATTGGGGGAATTTAATGATCTCTGTTTCAGTTTCCTCATCTGTAAAATGGAGATGAATAGTATTTCTTTTTCTGGTCAGGGGCAGCTTTATAGGTACTCAGCCAGTGACACAGCTCATGCTCTGGAACTCAGAATTTGGCCCTGTGCTTGTTGTTGAATGCTCCATGGTCATCATCTTGACATTTTTAGCAGGTTTTACTTTGGATTTATGTATGTAATGATGTCAGATGGGGCAGTGTCGCTTGCACTGGGGGCTTGCAGCCTTGCCTTATGTATGGTTCTGTCTGCTCCTGTCTCCCCACTTCTCTGGAGGGGTTCTGCGATGCCCCTTCTTCTGCCCTCTCTGCCTCCCCAGGCCTCCAGTGGGGACTGGCCATGGGCTCTGGAGATGTCAGGTCAGCTAACGGGGCACCTGCTGAGTGTCAGGGACAGGAGGTGGTCCAAGCGCCTGTGAAGATGTGCCTTCACCCTGCAGGCATCTCCTGATCGGTTGAGAGAGAAAGACCATGGAAGAAAGGAAAAAAGCTTTTATCCTTCAATTTTAATGAGGGACCCTGCATTTTTATTTTGCATTGAACCCTGAAAATTGTGTAACTTACCTTGAATAGGGTGTTTTTAGGACTGATGTTAAAACAACTGGAATGATGCCAGTAATACAGTAGACACTATGGAAAGCATTGCTGTTATCTGACATATTCACATATTTGTAAGTGATACTTATATGTGTTATAATGTGTTTATATGACATAATAACTTTATAAAATATATGATTAATATTATTTCCTGGTACATGTTGTCATGAATAGTCTTTATTGTATCTATATGGATATAGATCATTTAACTAATATTATTTCCTTGTACATGTTGTCACGAATAATATTTATTGCAACTTGATGGAAATATATCCTTAAAAAATAATAGATGGCTTCCAATTGGTTTTTAATATATGAAGTCTAGTTAAGTATTGTAGAATTCATTTTTGCATTCTTCAGTACAATAACTGTAAAAATATCTGTAAGATAAAAGTTATATGCCGATGCAAAGTATATCCACTTTTGTACTGCATTTAGATGTGAAGCCAACATGTTGCAGATTTTCCTTCATTAACATACTTTATACTATTTAGTAGCAGATGAGAAACAATCAGCCCGGATATTTATGCTTTGCTGTTTATCTTGTTCTGTATCCTCTTGTGGTATATACAGTCTATTTTCTGTATCCCTGCTTTAGCTATTTAGAACTGTGTTACTCTTTTTCTTTCTTGTCCAGAAAATATCTGTGGGATACTACAGAAATGAATGCTTTTGTTTAGGTTTTATTCAATAGAGTGAGATTAAAACAGATTTTGTATATCATAGATGAATACTTGGTGTATATATTGCAAATGTTGAGAGCTTAAGGAAGAAGGCTGCTCTTGGCTTCAACAATAGTGTTGTCTTTCTTTAATCTTTAAGTAACATTCTGAACTTGACTAGCTATACAAAGAACAGATGGTGAAATGGTGCCAAGTTGACATTCACCATCTGCTTCTTACATATATAATTTTGTATGCTAAAAAACGATATAGCAGGGACCTGCTATTTACTGGTTGTTGGTTAGAGAAACTACCATTTGGGACAGTCGTATTTCAGCTTGAATACCTTCATTACATAATCATAATCAAAGAAACTTGTCATGATAGCGCTCCATATGTGGTTTTGTCTATTATTTGCATGTATGAAATTTCGTTGTTGTTTATGATAAGAACTTGATATAGGACCAGAAATCATAGAAGGGTATATTTGGTGCTTGGTTGAGTTTGACAAATGCCTGGACAGATTCAACAGTGTCTTTGCCCTAAACTGGTAATAAGCATTCCCTGCCCTCTGGTTTAATTTAAACCAGGATGGAAGGAAAGAAGGCTTTTAGCCAAACAGTACTCAGTTCTTACACATAATATGCGAAAGGACAATCGGGATTTCCAAGCTAAGCTATCTCAGAGTTGATCAGGAACAAAGCCAGGCCATCCATCCTATTGTAGGAAAAGTGTGGATGGGTGAAGAGAGCTTAGATTAACCCTTGCGCCTTACTTGCTCAGTCAGGATGGGTTTCCCATCCTTCGGAGGGGTGCCCGTCTCTGTTAGATATCCCAGAGTCCTTTCCTCTTGATGTGAGCTACATTCCTTAGCAAGAGGCAAGCTCCAAAGTCAGCTGCAGATAATAGCCTCATTCCTCCAGGGCTTCTCCTTACCCCAATATTAAGTGTGGGCTTGATGGCAGAGTGAGACTGATGGGAGAGCAATTCTCTGCTAAATTAGAGAGATACATCATTGAGAAGTGCCTCAAAGGAAGAGAAAAGAGACATAAGGAGTTAAGCTTGTGAGCCAGGCTGCTAATGTATAAAGAATAAATTAATAATGACTGTAATTTGCCATGTATTTTCTAGTATCCATAAAGCAGGGTTATACTACACATGGACCTCATATGGAGCCAATATGTAATCTTCAGAGGATCTGAGAATTCCAAATTTCCATGCAGTATTTTCTTTTTTTGTTTAGATGGACACAGTTAAAAATGATTACCATGGAGTTATTGATATGAGTAGAGCATTTTTTCACCAGTACCACAGTGGTGTGTCTTAGTTTTCATGGTTATCACTAGCCAGGGAGAAAAAATAATCACATATAAATCAGAAAAACATAGTGAGTAACTATATTTTGAGTGGATGTATAAAAGCAGAGACATTACTTTTATCAACAAAGGTTCATCTAGTCAAGGCTATGGTTTTTCCAGTGGTCATTTATGAATGTAAGAGTTGGACTATAAAGAAAGCCGAGCGCCGAAGAATTGATGCTTTTGAACTGTGGTGCTGGATAAGACGCTTGAGAGTCCCTTGGACTGCAAGGAGATCCAACCAGTCCATCCTAAAGGAGATCAGTCCTGGGTGTTCATTGGAAGGACTGATGCTGAAGCTGGAATTCCAATATTTTGGCCACCTGATGCAAAGAGCTGACTCATTTGAAAAGACCCTGATGCTGGGAAAGATTGAGGGCAGGAGGAGAAGGGGATGACAGAGGTTGGATGGTTGGACAGAGGTTGACAGAGGTAAGATGGTTGGATGGCATCACTGACTCAGTGGACATGGGTTTGGGTGGACTCTGGGAGTTGGTGATGGACAGGGAGGCCTGGCATGCTGCGATTCATGGGGTCGCAAAGAGTCGGACATGACTGAGTGACTGAACTGAACTGAACTTATGGTCTTTCAATACTTCTCTATTGTATTTACAACCCTGGTAAAGTCTGTGTTTGGTCATATGACAGACAAATGAAGATATAGTTTGTGTTTACTTTATCTCCTTTAAGGCTGAGGTAGAAAAATAAGACATTTAAAATGCAGTATACTGGGAATATGGAGACTGGCTTGGTAATATTGGCTAAGGACATGGATTCCATATCTGGAGTCTGAGACTAGATTCTGCTCCACATTAGTGATTGTCTTTGGATGAATGGACAAGGCTGTTCAAAATGGGGCTTGCAGTTAGTTTGCTTATCTGGAATTAGGGGGAATAATATTTACTCTTCAGAACCGATCTTATCTTGAAACCATAGTTTCAGTGATGAGCAGTGAGGACTATGGGTATACACCTTTTCAGAAGGTATGACCTTTTTGAAATCAGCACTTTTCTTGCAAGAGAATCTGGTTCTGAGTTCTGAAGGGACACATTTAATCTAGGAGATTGACTTAGGACTTAAGGTATTGACTTAAGGTATTGACTTAGGACTATCTTGTAACTCTTGGTATTTACACGCATGCTTGATTATAGACAGAAGTTGAGACTCTAACCAGAGATCAAATTGCCAACATCTGCTGGATCATTGAAAAAGCAAGAGAGTTCCAGAAAAGCATCTATTTCTGCTTTGTTGACTATGCCAAAGCCTTTGACTGTGTGGATCACAATAAACTGTGGAAAATTCTGAAAGAGATGGGAATACCAGACCATCTGCTCTGCCTTTTGAGAAACTGTATGCAGGTCAGGAAGCAACAGTTAGAACTGGACATGGAACAACAGATTGGTTCCAAATAGGGAAAGAAGTACGTCAAGGCTGTATATTGTCATCCTGCTTATTTAACTTCTATGCAGAGTGCATCATGAGAAATGCTGGGCTGGAAGAAACACAAGCTGGAATCAAGATTGCTGGGAGAAATATCAATAACCTCAGATATGCAGATGACACTACCCTTATGGCAGAAAGTGAAGAGGAACTGAAGAGCCTCTTGATGAAAGTGAAAGAGGAGAGTGAAAAAGTTGGCTTAAAGCTCAACATTCAGAAAACTAAGATCATGGCATCTGGTCCTATCAGTTCATGACAAATAGATGGGGAAACAGTGATAGACTTAATTTTGGGGGGCTCCAAACTCACTGTAGATGGTGACTACAACCATGAAATTAAAAGAAGGAAGGAAAGTTATATATAACCAACCTAGACAGCATATTAAAAAGTAGAGACATTAGTTTGTCAACAAAGGTCCATCTAGTCAAGGCTATGGTTTTTCCAGTAGTCATGTATGGATGTGAGAGTTGGACCATAAAGAAAGCTGAGCACCAAAGAATTGATGCTTTTGAACTATGGTGTTGGAGAAGACTCTTGAGAGTCCCTTGGATTGCAAGGAGATCTAACCGTCCATCCTAAGGGAGATCAGTCCTGAGTGTTCATTGTAAAGACTGATGTTGAAGCTGAAACTCCAGTACTTTGGCCATCTGATGCGAAGAACTGACTCACTGGAAAAGACCCTGATGCTGGGAAAGATTGAGGGCAGGAGGAGAAGGGGATGACAGAGGATGAGATGGTTGGATGGCATCACCGACTCAATCAATGGACATGAGTTTGAGTGAACTCTGGGAGTTGATGATGGACGGGGGGCCTGGTATGCTGTGGTTCATGAGATCACAAAGAGTCGGACACGACTGAGCAACTGAATGGAACTGAACGGAACTGAACTGAGACCCTATGTTGCTTTTTGTTTTGGGGTTGTTAAATGGCTCTTACAGCTGGCTAAAAGTGATGTGTACTGCATCTTTGAACCTCTTGGCAAAGGAAGGTGGTATTAGAATTTATTGCAGTGGTAAATTTTATTGTACACCTTTACTTCATCTGGGACTTGAACATTGCTTTCAATCTTTATGACATTTTGTTTTCTATTATTCAGGAAGAACATTAGACAATTCCTGTGGTTGGCAATCATGGGGCATTTAATAAATGGTCTTTGATTCTAGAGGATAAAATGTTGATGTGAGTGCATGCTTAGCCACTCAGTCATGCCCGACTCTTTGCGACCTCATGGTCTGTAGCCCACCAGGCTCCTCTGTTCCTGGGTTTCTCCAGACAGCAATACTGGAGGGTGTTGCCATCCCCTCCTTTGGGGATCTTCCTGACCCAGTGATGAAACCCAGGTCTCCTGCGTTGGCAGGCAGATTCTTTACCTTCCGATCCGCTTGGGAAACCCAAAATGTCAGTGTACTGTATTCCAAAGGAATGATCACTGTTGAATCCAGCGAAATTTTTGTCCTGTGTACCTTATGCACATGTTTCCTTTTATTAATACTTTTAGCAACTGGGGACAACATGTCCATTTTCACATAGTAGAAAAATCTCTGGAATTGAGTTTTGTGGTTAGCAAAAATAAATAAAAATGTCTAAAGCCCTTCATTTGTAGCTACTCTGGTACTATATTGAAAAATAAATGTGTATGTGTATTTTATTATATTATTGTTATATATCTTTTTTCCTCTGGTGAAAAACCTACTGAAGACTTTTTTTCCGCTCACCCCTTTAATTTTCTTCTCACTATTCCATATTTTTCTCCATATATACATCATTTTATGATACTTTGAGAACTAAAAAAGTCATTGCTAGTTCTTTTTTGAAAGTTGATGTTAATGCATAACAATGATAAGTAATATGAGAATTTTCTTTTGATTAAGTGGAAATGTAGTTTCTCTTATAAAATTGAAAGTGTTCTTCTCTTACAGACTGTAGTTAAAGATTATTTGAAAGAAAGAACCTTTTTTTATTAAAACCATTGTATTAAACTAATTGTTCAGGATAAAGGCCACTTGGTAATTACAATTGAGACATTTTGCTGGACTTAAAAATGTTTTATTTCCATTTAGTGTTAAGGTCAGCAGTCCATTGTATTTACAAAGAACATTACACTCACTCTTCAACCGTATTAAAAATTTTACAGTTGGAAAAAATTAACCCAACTCAGGGAAAAAGAGCCGGGGCTAATGAATAGAAAGGAAAAAATTTGTTAAAGTTACTTCAGATTAACAATTATGCTAATTTGTTATGTAGATGGCAAACGTACAGTTTCAAATGAGTTTAAACCTATATGGAAAAATACATATGTTGCGTTTTAAGTAAGTAGCAAGTTAGGCAAAATATCTTGGTGACTTATAGACGTACAAAAAAGTAAGCAATTTAGATTGTATGTGGGTCTTCTTTAATAAGCCTTGAACTTCACATTTGTTTACCATCTTTTATGTACTATGATAATACTCTATTCAATTTATGTTGTCACGACAACATAAATGCTTATTATTATGTCCTTTTTACAGATGCAGAAACTAAGGCCAGGAACGACACAATAATAAGTATAACGTAGCACAAAAAGGGGTGGGCTTGATTAGTATCTGGGTCTGTTTGACTAAATTGTAGGCCTTCTCACTATACCGCACTAACTGTGTGAGCCTGACTGAGGACTTTATTTATTTAGGGAACAGTTTCTTAATCTATAGAGAGAAGATTTAGAAATGTATATCAGAAATCTCATTGCTCTCAGATTCTGATAACTTAGTTTCGTTCCTTGTTTTAATATTTAGACCATAAAGTATTTACAAAGGTTACATAGTATATAATATAGTCAATAAAATAATTACTTTGATACCTTACACAGCACTTCAGAATGATTATGTTCATCCGAAGTTGAATTTTAAAGGGCTATTCAGTTTACCTTAGCACTGAGGAAAGGTAGAGAAACAGTGAACTGCTATATAATTCATGAAAAATTTACTAGAAAATTAGTTGGATTGTATTTTGTGTTATGTTGTAAATGTATGGAGAAGACACTGAAATGTGAAAAAACATACTAAACTTATTTTGCCTTATGATAATTTAGCTTTGTCATATTTAAGCTATGTTTGCTAATATATAAGTAAACAGGGAAAGTTGATAATTTGTCATCTTTGTCCTATTTTAAAGATAAAGCTTAATAAATATAAACTTTTTAAAAGCCTATCTGTATAAAATGAAGTAAAAGCTAATGTCTACTACAAGTTCTTTGTCATGTTCTCAAAACTACAGTAGTTCTGATAACTTTAAGTGAATTTATCTAGATATTGCAAAGTTAACATGTTGTCTTCACAAAATAATAGCTCAATTCTATGTTTACTCTTTTTTTCTGTTTTACTTTGGTGTTTAATGAGGAATAAATGCAGTAAACAAACAAAGAAAATGGAACACTCTCTTTCCTCTTGAAGTGGATAAAAAATTTCTAGCAATCCTATTTCAAAGGAATTTGTCATACTTTTAAATGAATGATTTAATATAAGGATAAATGATAACATGGACATTATTTTATATGACATAAAGTAGAATTTTAAAGCTAAAATTTATGTCTTATTTTTTCTCACAGTGTACTTAAAGTTATATCAAAAGTAGATACATGTCTATAAAACAGGAAATTGAAAGCATCTAATTTTATAGTAATGTTTGCATTTTTTCAAAGTATATTAACACTCCCTTCCACAAAGCAAGGGCTTCCCTGGTGGCTCAGCTGGTAAAGAATTGCCTGCAATGTGGGAGACCTGTGTTTGATCCCTGGGTTGGAAAGATCCCCTGGAAAAGGTAAAGGCTATCCACAGCAATATTCTGGCCTGGAGAATTCCATGGACTATATAGTCCATGGGGTCACAAAGAGTTGGACACAACTGAGCGACTTTCACTTTCATCACAAAGCAGTGATTTGTTTTTTCCTGTTGAGTGTTGCTTAACACTTAAGGGTCACTGACTGATATCTTCAGGATATTTTAATTCACATTTGAATTAAAGAGTACCTGCTAATGAGGTACAGGCAGAAGAAAATAAGCAGAATTTCACTAATTAGAAGTTTGACAGTTTTGTTAGTATGTAACCATTGGACAGCCAGATCATCATTAGTGCCTTTGGAAAAAAGAACAGAGATACTTTGAAATGCAAAACGATAACCCAACACAAATCTTTGTTAAATCAAAAATATTGATTGAGTTGATCTTATATGCCAGTCAGCGTAAATGGTTGACAAAACCCTTTCCCCAGAGCAGTTTGATGTGTAGTGGAATTTGATAGGATGTTTACTATTTACTAAAAGTAAATATGATAAATATGTACTTTTAAACAATTGAGAGATGAGAATCCATCTTATATGGTGTGATATAGGAGACTCTCTCTGAAGAACAGTGTCTCATTGTAACTCAGTAATTGTAATTTCTTCAGCATGTTTTGCATGCTATAAATGCATCATCTCTAATTATAACCAGAATAATTCAAGGAAGAAATTCTAATGTAGTAACTGAATGCACACTTTCTTCTATCTGGCTATAAACTCAATTTCTTTTCACATTGTATTGCCTTCCTGTGACTTCTGCAGTCTGAATTATAAAGTAACAGGATGGAAGAGATAGAAGGAGCCTTCAGTTCAGTTCAGTTCAGTCACTCAGTTGTGTCTGACTCTTTGCGACCCTATGAACTGCAGCATGCCAGGCCTCCCTGTCCATCACCAACTCCCTGAGCCTACCCAAACTCACATCCATTAAGTCGGTGATGCCATCCAGCCATCTCATCCTCTGTCGTCCCCTTCTCCTCCTGCCCTCAATCCTTCCCAGCATCAGGGTCTTTTCAAATGAGTCAGCTCTTTGCATCAGGTGGCTAAAGTATTGGAGCTTCAGCTTCAACATCAGTCCTTCCAATGAACACCTGGACTGGCTGGATCCTTGGCAGCCCAAGGGACTGTCAAGAGTCTTTTCCAATACCACAGAAGGAGGCTTAAGGGCCATCTATTCAAAATCTTCAGTTTTACATCTTTGGAAGGGCCAAAGAGGTTCATGAACTTGCCAGTGATGAACAGAGACTAAAACTTCAGTCTTCTAGTTCCTAGTATTTGTTCTTCCAAAGCCCTTTTCTAATACCATTCAGGAGCAATTAATTGTATACTCTCTTGGGATGTAGCTTGTATTACTCAACTCTTTTTGGTGTGTGTGTGTGTGTGTGTGCTTTCTAAGTGGCTTTAGTCGTGTCCAACTCTTTGTGACGCCCATGAACTATACAGTCCGTGGAATTCTCCAGGCCAGAATACTGGAGTGGGTAGCCATTCCCTTCTCCGGAGGATCTTCCCAACCCAGGGATTAAACCCAGTTCTCCCGCATTGCAGGTGGATTCTTTACCAGCTGAGCCACTAGGGAAGCCCAAGAACACTGGAGTGGGTAGCCTATCCCTTCTCCAGGGGATCTGTCTGATTGAGGGATTGAACTGGGTTCTCCTGCATTGCAGGCGGATTCTTTATCAGCTGATCTACAGGGAAGCCCTAGTTGGTCACAGGTGCTTTTTAATTTAATTTTTAAATTTTTTCTTTTGACAAATAGGCTTTGGGAAATATTATAATAGAATTCAGATGTAACCAGTACAGGTTTTAGGATATACTGAATAGTGTTTTAGGAAGGTAAGTCTTCTAGAGATAAACTAGGTAAATTTATCCTGATCCAGGGAGGCAGCAGTGACTTTGGAGGAAAAAGGTAAACTCAAGACCTTTTCAAACAAACAAACACAAACCCCACAGCATGTGGTAGCAAATTGAATTAAATAAAGTGATGGTAAAGATTTATGGTATATAGATATCGAATGTAACTCTTGTCCCTATTAATGAGAAAAGGTGAAAAATGAGAAGCCAGTCCTCGGTGTTCTCTTTGAGGGGATGGCAGTTATCATGACACCACTACCAAGACTGAGCTGGCAGTGTCGTGGGGCTGGAACCATATGGAAGAAAATGGTGAATTAAACACAAGGGAAGCAAGTGTGGTTGAATGCTGAGACTGGGGCATTGTGGAGCTCAGGGTTGTAAGTTGTCCTGGTCCCTCTGTGAGCCTTCTCTTCTGTGTAATTAGAATCGCATCTCTTAAAGAGATAGACTCTTTAAAAGCCTTGATGGGAATCCATTTTTTAAAAATCCATTCAAACAAGTATAGAGACAGGATTCCCAATCTCATTTTTACTAGATTTCTTTGAAATATATGCAGGCAGATAAGTTGTGATTGTCCAATTTCATGTGCTAGTTGCTCAGTTGTGTCCAGCTCTTTGCAACCCCATGGACTGTGGCCCGCCAGGCTCCTCTGTCTGTGGAGTTTTCCAGGCGAGGATACTGGAATGGGTAGCCATTCCCTTTTCCAGGGGATCGTCCTAACCCAAGGATTGAAGCTGGGTCCCTTGCATTGCAGGCACATTCTTGACCGTCTGAGCCACCAGGGAAGCCATAGGTAGAGTCAGTTTCTCTCCCTTTTTTCTTTTGTCAGTGTCCTGTGTAAAACTATGACCTAGCTTGGATGTGATTTCAAACAGTTTCCTTTAAAGCTGTTTCTCACAGAGCGATGTATTAGGCATGTCTGAACATTTTACCAACAGGTATAGGGTACAGAGTAGAAAGTTTTGACTTGGTGTCTGACTTGAAAGTCTGTAGTAACCAGTTCCATACTTAACTGGATTGTGTGTGGTACACCACACACAAGCTGTTCAAGGAACAGCTACTGAAATATAATTGTAAACTCTTAAAATATAGAAAATATGTGTCACATAAAATAACTCTCTTGTTCTCCTGTGTGACCTTGGTGTGTCCCTGTAGGTGTGCTATTGGGTCTCCTCTGTCTGCCTAGGGACAGTGTGCACTTTGCTTGTGCTCATTAACACTGTGGGGAGAAAGTGACTTCTCACTTCCTCTTACTCCATGGACTTGATGAAAGTCCACAGGTTATGTGCTCTCAGTGACACCTGATTCTTCTGTATGCTGTTTCTGGATTCTTCAACTTGCAGATGGAAGGTTAATTATATAGCCTCCCTGTTTCACTCATTAACATTTCAAAAATGATTAAGCAAGAAAAATAGGAGATCCTGTAGATGTATATAGACTCTAACTTAGTTTTGTTTGGTGTAGAGTAGACTTTGTCTGGTGGAGAATAAAGAAATGCATATTGTTGGAAGTTTACCCTGGTGTGACTTTTCTCCAAAAGGTATTTTAAGAAATAAGCTTGTGTACAGGAAGTATGTTTTAAAGTAACACTTTGGAACTAAAAATCAGATAGTTTAAAGGCAGAGTCACTAATGTATTCCTCTAATGTTTGAAATGTTACCATTATTTGGAAAGTGTTGTAATCTTGCTGTAGGCATTGGAAAGCAAACATATTCCTCAGTAAGAGATTGTGATCTAACCATCACGAGACAGAACATTTTTGATCCTATACAAAAGAATGGAAGCCTTATCCTGCAAATCAAAATTGTTGTCTTCCTTTAAATTTTTTTTTTCTTTCAAGAATTAAGGGTTTTGAGTGGAAAGTGAATCAGTTATTTATTCATCCAAGATTCAGTGCATGAGAAAAGTGAGGGTCAAAAAGATGAAATAACCACCCAAGACCACACAGGCATGAAGGGAGGAGCTGGGATTTGATTCAGGATGTCCAGCTCCTGGCCAAGAATTATTAACCATGCACTTTACTCCCACAGCTGTCTTCTGTAACTCACCGTGCTGTTTCTCAGCCTAGAGTTTCTATGAGTGTTTCAGAATCGATGGTATTTTCTATAGTCTTTGGTCTTTGAATAAGAGCATGTGCTGTGTCTATGCAGATGTGTGTGCTTAGGTGTGTGCACACAGGTGTGCATGTGTATGGTGTAAGGGCATCAGGCTGAGAGTGCCTGAAGCAGTCGGGCAGTGGTGGGACTTGGGCAGTTTTAGGAAAATGAGCAGAAGGAAAAATCAGAAGCTTCTTCTAGTCTGTAGGTTGTAAAGGCTGGGATATAAGAGGAAATGATTGTTTTATGTGTTTTCCAAACTTTTGAACCAGTCTTCATTTAGAACCACCATCTGCTCACTTCAATCCTATAATATTCCATTGCATGAGCTGCTTCTGTTTAGTGGATATGCAATACTGATTCAATGACAGAAGGAGTTGTTCAAGGGATCAGAAACAGATTTCTTTTTTTTTAATTAATTCATTTTTAATTGAAGGATAATTGCTTTACAATGTTGTGTTGGTCTCTGCCATACATCAACATGAATCAGCCATAGGTATACATATGTCCCCTCCCTCTGGAACCTCCCTCCTACCTCCCACCCCTCTAAGTTTTGACAGTGCCCCCGTTTTGAGTTCCCTGAGTCATACAGTGAATTCCCATTGGCTGTCTATTTTGCACATGGTAATGTATGTTTCCAAGAACAGATTTATTAATTTAATTCTGATAATGCCACATATAGATAGCCTAGAAGTCACGTCAATCCATGATGTGAGAAATGGGTGGAGAATTTGGCTTTACTATTTTTTTTTTTTAAACTAAACTTACATTTTTCTTACTGAACAGTCTCAAGCACATGGAGTAGTTAAACTTCATTTCTGTTCTGTGACCCTTGTGTCTGCCAAATTTCACCATTTCTGTTTCCCTTTAGAAGTTCAGCTTTTTAAATTCAACTAGTAACATACCTGTTTTCAATAGTTTTTTTTTTTTTTTTTTTTTTTTAACAAATGGTAGTTTTCAGGCTCTCTCACATAAGTATGTTTTGTGACAATTCAATTTTAAAATAATCGTGATTATGTCTTTTAAGTGCTAGTGTATCCCCATTCAGTGGCTAATATAATGCTAATTGCAGTCAGTAGTAAATAAATTGTTAGTGAATGAAAGTCTATCTGTAGACGTTCATGTAATTTAGGTATTTCTATAATGACTCTTTAAGAATTCCTCACACTGAAGAATTTTCTCATCTAAACAAACCTATTTAATATATGCCATTACAGATACGTCTGGGAATTGGGGAAGGAGATATTTTGAAGCAGAGAGTAGTGAAACAAGGAGACCCCTATAGTTGACATGATACCCCTTTGAGTCAGCTCCAGAATAGGAAGGAATTTTGACTGTACAACCCAGTTAACAATGATCCTGAACTGAATTTATCTGAAACTCCTATCTTAGCCCTATGCTGTAATGTTTGTACAGATAATGCTTACCAATTTGCCATTGAGTATCTGTGTTAATAAATTCATTTTAGTTTAAAAGCATGGTTGGTAGAGCCAGTTTCTGAGATTTGATTTCTTCCATTTATGGACTCTGTGATCTTTGATGAATTATTTAGCCCTGTGTTCTAAATCAGGTCATTTTCTTTATCTGTAAATAAAGGCTTATAGATGAAGTAGGTTCTAATAGTAGATTCTACCTCATGGAGCTGTTGTCAAGTTAATATTTCTAAAGTCCTTTGAACAGGGTTCAGCAAATGGTATACACTGAATTCTTATTGGCAATAAACTGTAGAGAACTAGGACATCCCAGAATCTAATGTTAGATATAATGTTACCCATTGGAGTCATTTGGTGATTTGGTCTTGGGTTTTAGAAATTATTTTAAAAATTTTGTTCTTTCATTTATCAGTTACTTGTTGAGCATTTGCTTTGTACTGTAGATGGTAGCACGGATACTGCCTCTGATATCAGTGCTACCTTTTATCTGTTTCATGTTCTTACCTTTATAAAGCCTTTCCAAATGTTAGCTTATATGGCTTTCCTGTGAAAACTATGAGATAGCAACCTAGATGTCCATTGACAGAGGAATAGATAAAGAGGATGTGGTGTGTGTGTATATATATATACACACACATAATGGAATATATATATATATATAATGGAATATTACACAGCCATTAAATAGAATGAAATAATGCCATTTGCAGCTACATGGATGGATCTAAAGACTGTTATAATGTGTGAGGTAAGTCAGACAGATAAAGATAAATATGATATTTCTTATATGTGGAATATAAAAAAAGATGATGCAAATGAACTTATTTACAAAGTGGAAACAGATTCACAGACTTAGAGAATGAACTTAGGGTTCCTGAGGGGAAGGGTGGGGAGAGACGGGGTAGTTAGGGAGTTTAGGATGGATATGTGCACACTGCTGTATTTAAAATGAATAACCAACAAGGACCTACTGTATAGCAGAAAGGACTCTACTCAATATTATGTAACAACCTAAATGGGAAAAGAATTTGAAAAGAATAGATGCATTTATATGTATGACTGACTCACTTTGCTGCACACCTGAAACTGTCACAACATTGTTAATCAACTACGCTCCAATATAAAATAAAAAGTTAAAAAAAAAACCCCAAACTATGAGGTAGCTAAGAAAAATTATATTGCCAGTTTCTGGATGAAGTAACTTTTCATTGGGATGTAAAGATATCCTTCATTAGAGGAAGTACAATTTAGGTAATTTCTTTTCCTTCAACACACCCATCTCATTGTAGGAAGAGCCTTGCTTATTTACATTCCCTTGGAGCCTGCTGTTTGTTGCTCTGCAGGTTTACACGTGGATCACCTGGACCTGGAACAACCATCCATGTTGATTTGGGTTCTTCTAAGGCTGGACCACAGTAATTCCATCCTTACGTTTTTTGTTTTTTAACTTGTAGAAAAAATTTTCTGAATATTACCAATATTGCATTTTTATAAAACAGTAAATTGAATGTATTTGATTTATTCACAAAACATTTTAATATTTCTGATGTTTCTCTTTATCCTGTTGTGTCTTTGGCTTAACCAAATCCTGGTTTCCTTTTTAATTTTTTTATCATTTTGCGTATCTGACTTCCCACCTTTCCACATTTAAATTCAAAGTCCAGGCTACTTATTTTTCCTTCAACATAGACAGACACCTGAATAGAATGGGCAAAGTAAAACTGCCCATCAGATATGTAATGGGCCTCTCTAATAGATCTGATTGAATTGATTACCTGGTGGAATAAAAAGCATAAGGTACTTACCATTTAATCATAAATTTATTCATTGCAAAGAACCACATCCCATTAATTTTATGTAATTTGGTAATTCCCAGTAGCTGCTGTTGAAGTATGTGTTCCCCCTTGGTTTTGTGTAGTGACATTCTCTGGAGGGAAGAGAACTCTATTGTGTATGTAAACTTTAAAGGGCCGAAAGATTTTCAGAGCATTCCCAGTTTTAACAATTGCTTTGATCCTACTTCTATTCTCATTCTTAAAAATGCTTTCCTCCACTATATTTCTAAACCCAAGTACTTGTAGAACTGTAGAGTAACATGACATTCAAACCGGTTGTTCTTGTGTTCCAGGAGCTACCTAAAGAAGGAGTTGCTATAGCCTCCTGTTACCCTAAACCTCTTTGGTCAAACTGTCGTAGGTTACAGTCACTTAAGATCTAGCTGATCAGTGTACAGGAAAATCTGCTGGAGCCTACCACCACAGGGGAGCTACATTTTAACTGTTATTATGCTTGAAGAGTGAAGTGTTCGTGTGGCTTGCTGTGCAGAGAGAATCCCCATTGTAACTGATTCCCTAAGGGAAGTGAAATTTGCTCCGTCGTGTCTGACTCTTTGCAGTTCCCACATACAGTCCATGGAATTCTCCAGGCCAGAATACTGGAGTGGGTAGCCATTCTGTTCTCCAGACAATCTTCCCAACCCAGGGATTGAACCCAGGTCTCCCGCATTGCAGGCAGATTCTTCACCAGCTGAGCCACCAGGAAAGCCCCAGTTGATTCCCTAAAGGAGTGATAATTTTGACAAGTTAGTTTTAGCCTGTGTTGGAATGTCAACTTTTTGTAGTGAGTGTCTATTCCAACAATTTATCTTAATATATGATTGGAGAAAAATGGGGAAAGCAAGGATGAATCACTAAATGATCATCATTTTCCTCTTTATTCATCAGTTTGTATTTAACTATTACCCTCATGATTACTATCTACTTGCTTTTCTCCATTGCTGCTTCTTGTTTCCAAATCGTGATAACTAAATATCCTAACTTTCTCTAGATCCTCTCCTATATCTGGGTAGAATTATATTCTTCTGGAATTGCTTTTCTTCTTTCTGTAAAGACAGAATTTTAAATTCATTTTTTTTCCCCCTTCGTGGATGTTTGCTTTAAGTTGGGCTATTGAGATTTTGACATTACTGAGAAAGAGAAAGAGAGTAATCAACAGTGACATCAAAGTCCTTTAATGCTTTCAGGAATGATAGTAAACAAAATGTTTAAATTTTGTTGGAAAGTAGAATTTGGTGAGCCTGTGAAATTTTAAGAAAATGATTTATTTGCTTCTGACAAGAGTGAGATGCTTGTATTTGTATACAGTTAGGTGCAACGGAGGACCGAAGAACCTCAGTTACATCTGTAACCTTTCACAGTTATTGGCAGAAATAAACTTTTGTTTAAAGTTCTGCTTATGAGATTCAATAACTCCTCATAATCTGTTTCCTGACCTTTAGTAAACTTTCTTCAAAAAATAGTATTTGTAGATAGAGGAAGTTAAGTTAATTGTTGATGATAGATGGGTATGTTTCAGTTATACTAGGGAGTACCAGCAAACGGGAGGATGGTTACGTTAGAGTTTTAATCCTAAAAATAATTATGAGTCATCAAAGTGCCAGTAAAGTAATAATTGTGTAAGACATTCAAAACATCTTAGGTCAGAGAGAGAATTAAGTCTCAGAAGGCTACTCGAGGGATAGATGATAGGATATATTTGAGAACATAATTCTAGTTTCTGGTGAATAGAGTAGGTTCTCTTTTTACATCCATTAAAATTGAAGGGCTTCCCACCAAAATAAGATTCTAGCCTGTAGTCTGAGATAAATATTTATTTTTGAAGTAGATAAAACTCTAATTTTTGAATCCTAAATCTTTAAGCTATGCACTTTAAGAGTGTAAATAGCCCCAGGAGAGTTAAGTATTTTATATGGAGGAAAGTAAGCTTGAATAATATTCGCTGACCTCCATATTTAGTATATTTTGCTTATTATTTTTTTATTTGAATATAGTTGATTTTCAGTGTTGTGTTAATTTCTTCCATATAGCAAAGAGAATCAGCCCTACATACACATATATCCACTCTTTTCTAGACTCCATTCCCATATAGGTCTTTTCAGAGCACTGACTGGAGTTGGTTGTGCTATAGAGTAGGTTTTTTATTAGCTATCTATTTTATGTTAAGTAGTGTGCATGTGGGGACTTCCCTGGTGGCTCAGACGATAAAGCATCTGCCTACAATGCGGGAGACCCGGGTTTGATCCCTAGGTCAGGAAGATCCCCTGGAGAAGGAAATGGCAACCCACTCCAGTACTCTTGCCTGGAAAATCCCATGGAAGGAGGGTCCTGGTAGGCTACAGTTCATGGGGTCGCAAAGAGTCAGACACAACGGAGCGACTTCACTTTCAGTGTGTATGTACCAATTCGAATCTCCCAATTATTTTTGGTTTTTAAGACTTTTTTTGTTATATATTTAATTTTTATAATTTTATATATAAAATTATAGTTATACTAAGTGTTTGTAAGCTGCTTTTTTAACTTTAAGATATTAACTTTGTTTTAGCAAAACTGAATTCTTTATTTCTTGAATTAAATCATTTTTGAAAGTAAGTAAACATTAGGTCTATTACTAAGAAGAAAGTAGTTGGGTGTGGAGGTCTTAAAGAAATAAACTGGTCCAAGATGTCTATTTTAACCACACATTATTTTGTCTATAAAAATAAGAATAATTTTCTTGAGATACCTATAGAACTAATGTCATCAGCCTTTTAAAGGATTGGGGACTTGGAGTGAAGGACAAGATATTAAACCAGCTTAGGTAGTAATTTTTTTGTTTGACAGCTTAACATGAAGTAAAACAAATAGTGCAATGGAAAGATGACTGTGTTTTTAAAGGTTATTCACATACTTTCTTATCAATTTAACTGTTGGCTTATGTTTTAAAGATGTGTTCTTCTTTTGAAAGAAGGGTATGTATGGCTCTAGTAGCAAACTCATTCATTTATAATACAGTATTTGTTGGGCATTGTTCATATGGTAAGTTGCTGGGGAACAGAGTTTGAAATTTTTGTGCAGGAGGTCTGCTGGTGGATCTACACTCGTGGAGGAGTGAAGGGTGTAAGGATGTGAAATAAGGAGAAGTTGAGTCATGATGCAATTTCGATAGAGGTGTGAGCCGAGCCTATCATGAGCTGTGGAGCTAGATGGTCCTCTAGAGTTGTCCCATATGGAGGCAAGGGGATGGGCGTTTGCAGTCCTGCCTCAACCAGAGAAGTGGTGCAGCCTTGAGTGGTGCAGTTGTAAGTAGTCAACAGCTAGTGCTCTTGGAAGCTGAGGGGGGCAGTGGAGAAGAGTAAATTGAGTCTAGAAGGGAGTCCTTGACTGGGAGATCTGGGCATCTTCTACCATTGCTCACCAAGAAGCTCACTTTTATCTGGTCGCTGGAGACACCATGTTGAGCAGAAGCAGAATGATCACTCTTTCCAGAAGTTGAGGTCTATTAAAAAAACTACGCAAACAAAAGCAAACTTGTGGTTGTTAACATACCTAATACATCTTATTGTGAAGGACTGTATTAAGAAGCTAAGAATCTGTTATGATGCTATGGATAAAATTTTTATGTATTGATGGTAGTCAACCTAATCTTTAGGTACACTCATTACTGGTTTGCCTTCTCTCATGTGAGCTTATCTTGTATTATATTTTTCACGGTATTTTGTGTGGATATCATTTGACTTCTTAATAATTGAATCTCCATATTAATGCCCAAACCTGTCACTCCCCAGAATGCTGGGTAAATCTAATTCAGATGATTCAGCTGACACAATGATAATGCTATATTCATGCACTCACAGGAAAGTGTTATTATATCCATGTTAGATTTTTTTAATTGGAAAGCCGCAATTGCAGTTGTGATATTTTCTGCTGGGCTTGAAGTTTCCAGGAGGACTTGTATTTTCAAACTAATAGAAAAAGGGTAGCCAATGAAGGAAGACTTCTGCTTTTAATAATAGTTATAACTAAAATAATAGCAACTGTGAATTCTGATTATAATGATCTAGTTGCCAAGCGCTTTGTATGGATTATTTTATTTAATTCTTATTAGTCTACTGTTCTAAGAGTTTCACATAGATTATGTGATATAATCATCATAATATCTCTAGGGAATAAGTTCTATTCTTATCCCAACTTTACAGGTGAGAACAGTATAACTACAGTAACTAGAGTCTTTACATAACTGGTAAGCATAAGAGTGAAGATTTTTAGTTCTTTTTTAAAAAATTTATTTATATTAATTTGAGGCTAATTACAGTATTGTAGTGATTTTGCCATACATTGACATGATTCTGCCACGGGTATGTTCCCCATCCTGAACCCTCCTCCCACCTCGCTCCCCATCCCATCCCTCAGGGTCATCCCAGTGCACCAGCCCTGAGCACCCTGTCTCATGCATCGAACCTGGACAGGCAATCTGTTTCACATATGATAATATACATGTTTCAATGCCATTCTCCCAAATCATCCCCCGTCCCTCTCCCACAGAGTCCAAAAGACTGTTCTATACATCAGTGTCTCTTTTGCTGTCTCGCATATAGGGTCATCATTACCGTCTTTCTAAATTCCATATTTATGCGTTAGTATACTGTATTGGTGTTCTTCTTTCTGACTTCTAGAAGAGTGAAGATTTTTAAAATGGACATCCTGGGTCCAGAGCTTTCTTTAGGGACATATTGATTATGGTTATTTGAAGTAATGTGTTGGTAGCAGAAATATCAGGGATGGTTGAAACAAGAAATGTTCAGCAATTCAGAAGAAAAGAAACAACTTTAAAAAATGCTTCCTTCTTATAGAAAACAAGCTAGTGGTTACTAGTGGGAAACGTGAAGAAGTGGAGGCCAATAGAGGAGTGTGGGATTGAGAGATACAAACTACCTGTATAAAATGGGCTTCCCAGGTGGCTCCTGTGGTAAAGAATCCATGTGCCAGTGCAGGAGATGAAAGAGACGTGGGTTTGACCCCTGGGTCAGCAAGATCCCCTGGAGGAAGAAATGACAACCCACTCCAGTATCCTTGCCTGGAGAATCCCATGGACAGAGGAGCCTGGCGGGCTACAGTCCACAGGGTTGCACCAAGTCGAACATAACTGAAGCGACTTAGCATGTGTATAGAATAGATAAGCAACAAGGATATAGTGTTCAAAAACAGGGACATAGAGCCGTTATCTTATAATAACTTTTAATGGAGTATTATCTGTAAAAATACTGAATGACTATGTCATACACCTGAAACTAACATAGTATTGTAAATGAACTAGGGAAAAAAAATACTCCCTTGCCTTATAGAGTTAGTGAGACTTAAATGTATCAAGGCAAGGGTTTGGTCACCATCAGTTTCCATACCTGCTCCCCACTCTTACCCTCCACATGAGGAGGAGAGACACCTTCTGCTGGATCTTAGTAGTCCTCTGCCTAAACCCTTTAATGACTTCCTATCGCACTTGAGTATCTGTTCTTTGCTGCTTACTTGTTTAGCCGTAAATGGTATCCCCACCTCAACCTCCTTAAACTTTGCTCAAGTCACAAAGGTTTCTTTTGGTTCTCAGCTCTTTCCCACCTCAGGCTTTTGCTCTTGCTGTTTTCTGTGTCTAGAATGTGTTTCTTTCTGCTTTTCACATGACCGAGTTTTTCTCATCCTTCAGATCTTGACGGACATGTGATTTCCTCAGCAGAGCCTGCCCAGACCATACTACTGAAAGTCGATTTCCCCTTTTACTCTTCTTTGTATCCCACTTCATTCATTGTTCTTGCTGTCATTTGTGATTATTTGTTCCTTTGGTTGTCTGTTATTCAGGTACTCTACAATACAGACAATGGGTGCAGGGCTGGTATCTGTCTTATCCCCTTTGTCTCTTCAGTGCCCAGTAGAGTCTGAGGCAGGAGATAGATGGGTCCAGGGCTGAGCAGCTAGAGTCTGTTCCCTGTGGACAGTTGCTCTATGACAAAGATAATAGCAAGGGCAGAGAGGAGCTGAGCCCGGCCCAGATAAGAGATTAGGAGACCACATATTTCTCATTCTCAAGGTCAAGGGGAACTTCCCCACTACACATGTGCTCCTGGGGGTCAGAAAGGGAGGGGTGCCACCCCACAGTAGGTGATGTCAACCTACTACTCATAGGCCTCTCTGCTAGAATCCATCTTGGATAAGAGGTGTGTGTGCACACAGGGGAGACCCTGAGATAAGCCATATATGGACTCAGAGTCAAGCAAAGCAAAATGATTGGCTGGAGGAAACCCAGAAGAAATGCCTTATATAAGTGATTCAACCTGCCATGAGGGCAAGACTCTTTCCCTGAGTCCTTCCATGTGGTCTGTTCACATGTACTCTTAATAAACACTTGTTTTGCTTCTGTCTCTTTGTGGGATTCATTTCTACAAAGCTGATGGGCCGGGGCCTTGTCTCTGGCCGCTGTCCCTGGTGGTCTAGTAACTAGGATTCAGCACTGTCACCACAGTGGGTGGACTTCTGTATCTGGCTGGAGAACTGAAATCCTGCTTCAAGCCACTGCAGGCTGAGCCACCCTAGGTCAAGTCCATGTTCTTTCTGTATTGTTTCAGTGAATCCTCAGCTGTGGCTGTATAGTGGTATTTAGAGTCAAGCCATGGTGAATTTTTACTTATTGTCCTTTTTGTAGTTCTTTCAAAGTAGAACATAGATTTAAATTTAAATATAGAAAAATTACCAATTTTATTAGAAAACTGGATCCTACAGAGTGCAAAGGGTACACTGATGTTAAAAGAGTTAATGTTCATTTTAGTTGAGTCTGTCTATTACCTTCAGTAACTATCGGCAGGGAGGTACCTTTCTACATGTAAAGTTAAACCAATTTTAGACAAGTTAATTGTCCAAAAACAGTTGCAATGCAGGAGACCTGGGTTCCATCCCTGGGATGGGAAGATCCCCTGAAGAAGGGACTGGCAACCCGCTCTAGTGTTCTTGCCTGGAAAATTCCATTGAAAGAGGAGTCTGGCTGGCTACGGTTCACGGAGTTGCAAAGAATCAGACATGACTGAGTGACTAATACTTTCTTACTTATTTGGGGATAAATGTTAATTATATGGGGCTTCCCTTGTGGCTCAGCTGGTAAAGAATCCGCCTGCAACGTGGGAGACCTGGGTTCCATCCCTGGCTTGGGAAGATCCCCTGAAGAAGGGAAAGGCTACCCACTACAGTATTCTGGCCTGGAGAATTCCATGAATTGTATAGTCCATGGGGTTGCAAAGAGTCGGAGACGACGAAGTGACTTTCACTATGAGAAATTGTTACCAAAAAAATCTGATTGCTTCAACTAGTTGTTGGATAAATTGATTGTTCCAAAAGCAAGATTTCAAAGACCATAATATACTGTGTTAATTAAGCATGTTTACTGAGCATTCACCATGTGCCCAGGCCCCTTTATAGGCTTCAGGAATTTGGCAGAGAAATAAAAGCAACCCCTATCTTCATGACGCTTATAGTCTAATGAGGGGATAATGTTTTAATTAACAGTCATCTTTCAATGTACTTGATTTTACATTCATGTCCATGCCAACCCCAAATAGTCACAAGTGGTGCTAGTGATAAAGAACCCACTTGCCAATGCAGGAAACATAAGAAACTCATGTTCAATCCCTGAGTTGAGACAATCCCCTGGAGAAGGAAATGACAATCCATTCTAGTATTCTTGCCTGGAGGACCCTATGGACAGAGGAGCCTTGTGTGCTACAGTCCATAGGGTTACAAAGAGTTGGATACAACCCGAAGTTACTTAGCATGCACCAGTATTCTTGCCTGGAAAATTCCATGGGCAGAGGAGCTTGGCAGGCCACAGTCCATGGGGCTGCAAAGAGTCAGACATTTCTGAGCACACACGCATGCCTGTGCAACCCGTTAAAAATTCTGAAGTGACGTAGATTGAAGCTGACTGATAATGGGGAATGGTCAACCTCAGTACTGTTCTTTGAGCCCCAAATGAGATGTGATAAAAAGCTATTTTAATTTAAATTTTCTTTTAAGGCAATTCAACCCCCTACACCAAGTGAGTTAGATAACTTGTAAAAGGGTTTAGTTTTTTGTTGGTTTTTTTTTTTTTTAATGTAGTCGCCAGTCCAGGTTCAGGGTTTAGTTTTTTAAATTGAATAAATTATGTAGAACTTGGGTAGTTTAAATTCAGGTATATACTTTTAAAAGTTTTACTATTTTGATTACAACTCACACAGTATCTTTCATGCATTAATAATTTATATGTTAAAAAGTCAACTATTCCTGTGATTCATTCACTAGTAATATATGTGTGATTGAAAAGTTTGTTGTAAAGAAAACCTCCTTGCAGTAATTATTTGTAAATAACTCCATTGAAAGCTTCATGTCTTTTAAGCAGATTAAGTCTTTGCTTCTTTCGTAATTTTGGAATAATACTTAGACTCTGTGAGTTCATGATTAGAAACAAACCAGAGGAGAATTTGGTTTTTAGGCAAAAAGCTATGACTAAATGAAAGATACTTGTAATATTTATCTTTGTACATTTTTCACTTTGTGTCTGTTTCTTGCTGCCTTAACTATTAATTGCCTTCATACATGTTAAATTAGATAGGCTTTCTATTACTTTTAATAACTTCCCAAGCAGTTTAGCACCACTTCGTGGTACAAAAGTAAAAATTGATTAATGGGAACTTAACCCAAAGTGTTTAATTAAAAAAAAAAACACCTAAAATTTTCTAGATAAAGATTTCCCAAAGTTTTTATCTGAATTAAATACCTAATAATTTAGTTCATTTATTTTTCTTGACCTTGAAACTCAGACATAAATTCCAGCTAACTTGGTAGTAGAAAGTAAAAAAGTAAACATTAAGACTAACTTACAGAATGAATTTTCAAAAGCTTTTTAGAGCTTGTTTATTTATATTTTCCGTAAAATCTACAAACAAAACAAGTATTATTGTAAAACATTACAGAAAATAAAAATGATAAAGGCATGCATTTTCTCTCTAAAATGCTTATGATTTAGTTCCCAGTTTTCTATGTCAAGTAGGGAGACTTTTCTGGTTTTAGCATCTTAGAAAGACTTGCATTAGGGAAATATCCTCCTCAATTCCAGGCAAGCCAGGATGGTTGGCTGCTGCTGCTGCTACTGCTGCTAAGTCGCTTCAGTCGTATCCAACTCTGTGCGACCCCATAGACAGCAGCCCATCAGGCTCCCCCGTCCCTGGGATTCTCCAGGCAAGAACACTGGAGTGGGTTGTCATTTCCTTCTCCAATGCATGAAAGTGAAAAGTGAAAGTGAAGTCGCTCAGTCATGTCCAACTCTTAGCGACCCCATGGACTGCAGCCCACCAGGCTCCTCCGTCCATGGGATTTTCTAGGCAAGAGTACTGGCGTGGGGTGCCATTGTGTTGGCTACTCTAATGTAAAATTTAAAATCCTTCTTGTTTACTGTTCCATTTATGATTTCCTGATAGCCATTGTTTATGTCTGTATATTTTAAAATTCTTTCTAGGTTTTTAAAGATTCGTTTATATTCTAGGTATAGAGTCTGTAAGTTTAATTATTAAGCATGGCCTTTTCTTTGAAAGTAAGCATATATTAAAAAAAAAAAACAGGCTTCATTTTTGTAGTTCATGTTGAGTTTGTTTTGGGAGAGGGCAACATGATGTGTGACAATGACAAATAAATGAATAAATAAGAAATTGAGAGCCAGTGAGTTGGTAAGTAGTAAATTGATTAATGTCATTGTGATGTTTTTTGTTGATGGTGTTGCCTAGAAGTGGAGTATCAGTTTGCATTGAAATCCCTTAAATGAATATGAAGAGAAGAGCCTGATTTTATGTCACTGTTCAGTTTAATGACTTGCACTGTATTGTAGTACACATTAGTAAATGTGTATAGTATTCTTTATATATTACTGAGGATTTCTTTTCTTCTGTTGAAATGCTAGACTATATACTATTAAAAAATAGAATAACATTGTAAATCAACTCTGTGTGTGTGTGTGTGTGTGTGTGTTAGTTGCTCAGTCATATCCAACTCTTTTGTGACCCTATAGACTGTACACCAGACTCCTCTGTCCATGGAATTCTCCAGGCAAGAATACTGGAGTGGATAGCCATATCCTTTTCCAGGGGATCTTCCTGACCCAGGGATCAAGCCTAGGTCTCCTGCATCGCAGGCAGATTACTTTACCATCTGAGCCACCAGAAAAGCCCAAATCAACTATACTTCAGTTGAAAAAATAGAGTAACATCAATTTTGAAAATTGACATTTTCAGAATAAATGAACCAAAAGCAATAGTATTTTTTTATTTAAGGTCATGAAATTAATTTAAACTCAAGAGTGTTGGAAAGGAGGATTTACATAGAAATTGGAAAGCAATGGGTATTTTTTTCTCTATGTAGCTGATCTATAGTAGGGCCAGAAAGTAGTTGAAAGGAAAGCATGTAAAATTCAGCTTGTAAATATTTGGTTTACATGTGGTCAGTCATAAGATAGTGAGACCAGAACTGACTCATGTATGAAGCAATTGGAGATGATCAGAAGGTCGAAAGTCTCCCAACAAGAGATTAAACATTTATGGCTACTGCATACGCTCTTGGTTATTTCATTTTGCTTTCAGTATTGTCACTTTGAGTGAAATAGCTGCATTGTTTTAAAAGTAAAAAAAAATGCCCCCTCCCCACTCAGTGGCAAAAATTATAGCTTAAATCCTGGCAGGCTATATATAAAAAAATGTGTGCCATTGGTCCTAGGAGGAACCAAATGGCTCAGTCAGCAGAATTCATCATTACTACTGGAAAAAATAAGTCAGCATGCCTGCTCTGCTCGTGGTGAGTCAGTGGCATCATATTCATATACTGACAGCACTTTTTTCTTTTTAGGAATCACCCTCTCTGTCCTGGGCCAAAGCACATGGCAGTAAGATTAAGTTAGTATCAGAGTTCCAAAGAGCAAAGGCCAATATCGTCATTTTAAATTAGTAACTCACTCAAAAGTGTTGAAGAAAGTTGACCTTAGGTGCTGAGGTGATGACAGAGGTCAGTCTGATAGGGATCTTCACCTTGGGAAGCTTTTGATCTTATAGAAAATATGAAATATACTAAAGTAATTTTTTTATGATGAACAAAATATAAAGATTATTTTATTTTTTCCTTCTGAACTTTTTACTTTCTCTTGCGATATAGTTGATTAACAATCTTGTGATAGTTTCAGGTGAACAGTGAAGGAACTCAGCCATATATATATATACATGTATCCACTCCAGTGTTCTTGCCTGGAGAATCCCAGGGACGGGGGAGCCTGGTGGGCTGCCATCTATGGGGCCACACAGAGTCGGACACAACTGAAGTGATTTAGCAGCAGCAGCATTCTCCCCCAAAGCCCCTCCCATCCGGGCTGGCATATAATGTTTAGCAGAGTTCCATGTGCTGTACAGTTCAGTTCAGTTCAGTTGCTCAGTCGTGTCCGACTCTTTGTGACCCCATGAGTCGCAGCACGCCAGGCCTCCCTGTCCCTCACCAACTTCCAGAGTTCACTCAGACTCACGTCCATCGAGTCAGTGATGCCATCCAGCCATCTCATCCTCTGTCGTCCCCTTCTCCTCCTGCCCCCAATCCCTCCCAGCATCAGAGTCTTTTCCAATGAGTCAACCCTTCGCATGAGGTGGCCAAAGTATTGGACTTCAGCTTTAGCATCATTCCTTCCAAAGAAATCTCCTTCAGAATGGACTGGTTTGATCCCCTTGCAGTCCAAGGGACTCTCAAGAGTCTTCTCCAACACCACAGTTCAAAAGCATCAATTCTTTGGCACTCAGCCTTCTTCACAGTCCAACTCTTACATCTATACATAACCACTGGAAAAACCATAGCCTTGACTAGCCGGACCTTTGTTGGCAAAGTAATGTCTCTGCTTTTAAATATGCTATCTAGGTTGGTCATAACTTTCCTTCCAAGGAGTAAGCGTCTTTTCATTTCATGGCTGCAGTCACCATCTGCAGTGATTTTGGAGCCCCCAAAAATAAAGTCAGACACTGTTTTCACTGTTTCCATTGTGCTGTACCGTAGGTCCTTTTTGGTTATCCATTTTAAATATAGCCATGTGTACATGACCTTCCTAAACTCCCTAACCATCCTTTCCCCCTGGCAACCATAATTTCGTTCTCTAAGTCTCTGAGTCCCTTTCTGTTTTGTAAGTTCATGTGTATCATTTCTTTTTATATTCCATGTATAACGGATGTCATATGATATTTCTCCTTCTCTGACTTACGAAGTAATTTTTTTAGCATAGTAGGCAGAGTGAGTTACAAGTAATATGAGATGGTAGTCTAAGAGGGAATGAGTAGTTCTGGTTAGGAGGTCTTTTATTTATTCAACAATGTGATTACTATTGTGTTTTAGGAGGAATTTTTAACAAGGAAATTTAATTGTAGCTTTGCTTGATCTAATAATCCATCAAAAATTGATTGAACACCTAGAATAAATGAGATATTTAAGAGAATAAGAGATAGCTACACACAGTTGAAGTTTTTACAGTAAGTCATGGCCCAATGGAGTGAAATAGATATATAACTAGTATTGATATTTAAAGCAAGATGTGGTAAATATTATAATCCATGGGTAAAGGATATAATTTCTTGCTTACAGTGTGTTATTTATATGTGCTTTCAATATCTGTATATATTTTTTGGTCAAAGCCTCTAATACTGGATTTAGTTCAAATTGGAAAATGTTCACCATATTATCTAATAAATAAAGCTAGTTTTCATTTGTCAACCTAATAAGCCAAATCAGACTTAATTTTTTGTAAGAAAAAGGACAACTTCATTTTCAATTTAAGTAAACTGTATGTCCTTCTGAAAGCATCTCATTTCTGCTTGCTAATTCTAAGTTAGGTGAATTGACAGGCAAACAGTTCTACCCTGCAGTAGATAAAGGCATGGAGTCTGACTATGGGTTAGTGGCCAGTGAACTAAGAGTCTGTCTTTCTCATTTCTTACTTGATTCTTCCAGGACCCTTTCTCCAGACTAGGGCTCTTGAGTTGTTTCCAGTTGCTTGGTGATTTGGATGTTTTTAAGCCCTGAGCAATGTATTCTTGTGAGATTTGTAAAGTGGAGAAGAATAATTGTGAAAGAAAGGGGTGGCAGGTGGGGAGCTGGTGGAAAAGAAGAACCAGAGTGTTTTCAAGAAGATGATTTTAAGAAAGAGGAGATGTGAGAATTGAAGATCTGGAAATTGATTCTTATAAAATTACCCACAGTAGTGTGCGCTTTGGGATGACTTTGTGTTTTGAAAATGCTTAGTAAATGACAGGTTAAGAAGTGTGAGTGGAATTTTCCTAGATGAGGAAGGTGGAGAGGAGAGTTAGTTTGTGGAAAGGGAGCATTCATATCATACATAGAAAGTCTTAAAAAGAACCTGCTGTTTATGGAAAGTAGAGATCCTCATTGTGACTTGAGGATGGAGTTATATTGTGAGAGTGACAGGAAGTAAGACTAAAGAGCTGATAGGGTTCAATTTGTGAAAAAATTTGCATGCCATTAATATCTAATTTAGATTTCACTTATGCAGGCAGAAGGGAGACACAGTGACTTTTCATCTGGACAGTGCTAGTATGTACAGATAATTCATATGGCAGAGTGAAGGATGGATGGGAAGTTGGGACATGAGATTGGAGGCAGCCAGCCAGCTGAGAGATTTTACCCATCATAAAATGAACACTTTCTCCCTCCACATTCTGTAATTGATATGCATATTACAATTGATAGAAGTTTTAAATTAACTGGCAGTATTTTTTTTTACTTTTTTGGAGATACATAAAATAATGATAAACTATTTTAAAGTCAGTGAAAACTATAATTCAGGTAGCGGTCCTAAAAGTAGGACCTGAAAGTGGGGGTTAAATAGAATTCAAGATCCATTTCCGGAGAAGAAAAATCTGACTGATAGATTAAATTTGTTCTTTGACTTATGATAAGAAGTTTCTTTCTTTTTTCTTTAAAAGAAGTTTCTAAAAATTGTTAAAATTTAAAGTTTAAGACCTGTCAAGGTACTTTGAATAAAGTCTTTTATAAAAAACTCAGTATGATTTTTATAGGAGCTGGATGATTTTTTGTGACGGAGAAAAGGTTTAATGGAGATAAAATATATATGTGTATGTATATGTGTGTATACATATATATATACATATGTGTGTATTCATATATATATATGTATACATGTGTATATATATATAAGACTAGCGATAAATGGTTTCAAATATAAGCCCTCTCTACTTTTGAACATCTTTCTTTTTCCCATTCCTTGGACTTTTTCTTCCATCCTTTCCCAGGTCTCCATTTATTTTCTTCTTAATTTCCTTTCTTGTCCTATTTACCTGAAAAAAAAACAACTACTGTCACTCCAAAAGCACTGTTTACTTATCTTTTAATTCTCTCCTTTTTTTCCTCTCCCTTTTTCTGCTGCCCTTTTTACCCCTGTTTTGTGGACAGTACTGGGAATAATATATAATACTGAAGGGAGCAATTAACTCAGCATTTGACCCAGGGATAAAGTAGAGACTAAGTAGCTTGTGACTAACTCCTAAGGGCTCAATTTATATTAATGCTGCCTGTAGATTCACTTTCTTCACCTGACTGCACAGGACCGAACTCCCTAGTTGTTTATTCAAGTCAAGATTTACTTTTGCAGTGAATGAACAGATCCAAATAGGAAACAAAGTTCTTGAAAAGTGCCAGTTAGAAGAGGAAATCACAAAATCACACAGTTTTGCTAGAATGCTTATCACTATATATGATAATACTTGTTAACTGAATCCTGAAGAACAGTCAGTTTCTTAGCACTGAGAAATCTTCAGCTCAAAACCCTTAAAAAGATAGTTGGCTTCCTAGAACTAGCGTAGAAATTCAAGCACTCTTGTTTGGGACTGGATATTGGCCATTCTGTTCAAAGCTGTAAGGCATTGTCTCTCATATGTATTCTTTTTGTTTATGTTTAAATAATGTATGTATAATAATAAATTTTAATTGTGAAAATTGTATTCAGTTCAGTTCATTTCAGCCTGAGGAGGCCTTACTAATATCTGTGAAAAGAAGGGAAGCAAAAAGCAAAGGAGAAAAGGAAAGATATATCCATTTGAATGCAGAGTTCCCAAGAATAGCAAGGAGAGATAAGAAAGCCTTCCTCAGTGATCAATGCAAATAAATAGAGGAAAATAGTAGAATGGGAAAGACTAGAGATCTCTTCAAGAAAATTAGAGATACCAAGGGAACATTTCATGCAAAGATGGGCTCAATAAAGGACAGAAATGGTAGGGACCTAATAGAAGCAGAAGATATTAGGAAGAGGTGGCAAGAATACACGGAAGAACTGTACAAAAGAGATCTTCACGAACCAGATAATCACCATCGTGTGATCACTCACCTAGAGCCAGGCATCCTGGAATGTGAAGTCAAGTGGGCCTTAGGAAGCATGGCTACGAACAAAGCTAGTGGAGGTGATGAAATTCCAGTTGAGCTATTTCAAATCCTGAAAATTGTATTACCCTTTTGGTATTATAAGATGTTGCTTTTCTGTTAATTTCTTAGGTTTTTCTTGAATTATTTTTTGTTTGGCCCCTAAAAAAAAAGAATTCTGTTTTATACCATTCTGCAGCACATATTTGGAGAGATAGAATTATTTATTGGATTTAGCATGTAATCTGTTTTATACTTCAGCAATTTGCACGCCAGTAAAGTATTATTGTAAAAATGGCTTATTATTTCAGTGCCATTAAGTGGAGTAGTAGGAGTTACATGCTGGATGTCCCATCAAAAAAAAATTTCCCAGAGAGTCACTCACACCTTAATTGGAAAATCAAAACCAGTATCTTATGGGATAGCACCAACTGCACTTTTGGGCAAAATTATCTTTGTAGTGTTTGTATCTATTTCCAGGTCATTTCTGATTAAATAGATCTCTTTCATAGTAGTTTATTTGCCATTGCCTATTGTTTCCTGGCAATTAATAAATGAGACTATTATACTATGGATAGATTTCACTTCTGTTAGGGTTGCTTGGCCCTGTCCTGATTCTAAAGTTTAAATCTTTAATAATTGGCCCTTTGTGAATTTCAGTAAGCACTTCTAACTCACAAAGTGTCTTTTGAAAGAGAGCCCTTTGGCATGAAGAATTCTTATTTTTAGATATGCATGGAGAAATTTTGTTTTGATATCTCATGAACCAAGAAGGAGTCATAAATTCAAACAATTTAAAGAGATACAATTTAAAACACCTTGTTGTGTAGTGTCTTTAATCAAGGGTCTTTAATGTTAAGTGTTACATTTTTAAGTTCCTGTATCTAAGACTGAAAGGCTTTTCATTTAAATTAAATTCTTTTACTTTGTAAAGGTTTCTGCTGACATTGTGGATGCTGTCCATTCATAATTATGAATTCTGATTTAATTCCTATAAGACTTTCCAAATACTAGTGTTTCAACAATTTTTACTCATTTTGAGATTTTATCGTTCTGTAGCAGGATCTCTGGAGGTACTGCCTGGGAAGAGTGCTCTCATGGTGATTTCAAAGAGAATTTCCTATTTAGGTGACTAGAGAGTTTACATTATGAAAAAGAACTGTGTGTGTTCTGGCTCTCTTGAAACACAAGTATTTTAGATAGTTATTCTTTGTTTTCTTTATATATGTTTCAGGTTTATAACCTTGTAGTTCATCATCTGTAGATACTACAAAATGGTCATTTCACAAGTCTAGTTGCCATCCATCACCATACAGTTGACACCCTTCTCCCTTCCCCTCTGGTAGCAACTAATTTGTTTGCTGTATCTGTGAGCTTGTTTTTATTATATATTTTTTTCTTTCTAGATTTCACATTTCAATGAAATCATGTGGTTTTTATCTTTCTCTATCTGACTTGCTTCACTTAGCATAATACCATCCAGATCCCTTCATGTTGCCGCAAATGGTAGGATTTCATTCTTTTTTATGGCTGAATAATATTTCAGTGGGTGTATGTACCACATCTTATTTATCCATTCATCTAACCGTGGTTACTTAGGTTGTTTCCATATCTTAGCTATTGTAAATAGTGCTTTAGTGAACATAGCAGTGCATATATCTTTTTGAATTAATATGTATTTTTTTGTTGTTCTTTGGATGAATACCCAGAAGAAGAATAGCTGGGGCGTATGGAATTCTATTATTAGTTTTTTCAGTGATCTCCATATTGTTTTCCATAGTGTGTACACCAATGTACAGTCCTGCCAACAGTTCCCTTTCTACACACCCTCTCCAATATTTATGTCTTGTCTTTTTGATAATAGTCATTCTAACAGGTGTGAGGCAATATCTCACTATGGTTTTAAATTGTATTTCCCTGAAAATTAATTATATTGAACATCTTCTAATATGTCTGTTGACCATCTGTATGTCTTTGGGGAAAAGAATGTCTATTTGGATCATCTGTCCATTTTTAAATCAGGTTGGTTTTTATTGTTGTTGTTGAGTTATATGAGTGCTTTTATATTTTGGATATTAACCCCTTATAGGTTATGTGTTTTGCAAATATCTTGTGTTCAGTTGGTTGCCCTTACACTTTGATGGTGGTTTCCTTTGCTGTGCAGAAGCTTTTTAGTTGGTTGTACTCCCACTTGTTTATTTTTGCTTTTCTTTCCACAAAAACATTGCTAACGCCAATGTCAGTGAGGTTACCACCGATGTTTTCTTCTAGGGGTTTTATGATATCAGATCTTACATTCAAGTCTGCAATCCCTTTTGAGTTAATAATTGTGTATGCTATAAGATAGTGGTCTAGTCTCATTCTTTTGCATGTAGCTGTCTTGTTTTCCTAGTGCTGTTTATTGAAGAGTCTGTGCTTTCTGAATTGTATGTTCTTTGCTCCTTTGTTATAGGTTAATTGTCCTTATATGTGTGGATTTATTTCTGGGTTCTCAATTCTGTTCCACTGATGTGTTTCATATATCTGTCTTTGTGCCAGTACCATACTGTTTTGATTACTGTTGCTTTGTAGTATAGTTTTAAATCAGGGATCATGATACCTTCAGCTTTGTTCTTCCTTATTAAGATTGCTTTAGATATTTTGTGTGTGTGTGTGTGTGTTGGGGGGTGTTCTATACAAATTTTAAATTTGTTCTATTTCTGTGAAATGCACCTTTGGCATTTTGAAAGGAATTGCATTGAATCAGTAGATTTCTTCATTTAATGAGGACATTTTAGCAATATTAATTCTCCTAATCCATGAGCATAGAGTATCTTCCCATTTTCCATTTTCTTCAGTTTCCCTCATCAGTGTTTTATAGTTTTCAATGTAGAGGTATTTCACCTCTTTGGTTAAATTTATTCCTAGTATTTCATTATTTTTGATTAAATTCTAAATAGGATTGTTTCTTTTTTTTTTTTAATTTTATTTTGTTTTTAAACTTTACAAAATTGTATTAGTTTTGCCAAATATCAAAATGAATCCGCCACAGGTATACATGTGTTCCCCATCCTGAACCCTCCTCCCCCCTCCCTCCCCATACCATCCCTCTGGGTCGTCCCAGTGCACTAGCCCCAAGCATCCAGTATTGTGCATCGAACCTGGACTGGTGACTCGTTTCATACATGATATTTTACATGTTTCAATGCCATTCTCCCAAATCTTCCCACCCTCTCCCTCTCCCACAGAGTCCATAAGACTGTTCTATACATCAGTGTCTCTTTTGCTGTCTCGTACACAGGGTTATTGTTACCATCTTTCTAAATTCCATATATATGCGTTAGTATACTGTATTGGTGTTTTTCTTTCTGGCTTACTTCACTCTGTATAATAGGCTCCAGTTTCATCCACCTCATTAGAACTGATTCAAATGTATTCTTTTTAATGGCTGAGTAATACTCCATTTTGTATATGTACCACTGCTTTCTTATCCATTCATCTGCTGATGGACATCTAGGTTGCTTCCATGTCCTGGCTATTATAAACAGTGCTGCGATGAACACTGGGGTACACATGTCTCTTTCCCTTCTGGTTTCCTCAGTGTGTATGCCCAGCAGTGGGATTGCTGGGTCATAAGGCAGTTCTATTTCCAGTTTTTTAAGGAATCTCCACACTGTTCTCCATAGTGGCTGTACTAGTTTGCATACCCACCAACAGTGTAAGAGGGTTCCCTTTTCTCCACACCCTCTCCAGCATTTATTACTTGTAGGCTTTTGGATTGCAGCCATTCTGACTGGTGTGAAATGGTACCTCATAGTGGTTTTGATTTGCATTTCTCTGATAATGAGTGATGTTGAGCATCTTTTCATGTGTTTGTTAGCCATCTGTATGTCTTCTTTGGAGAAATGTCTATTTAGTTCTTTGGCCCATTTTTTGATTGGGTCATTTATTTTTCTGGAGTTGAGCTGTAGGAGTTGCTGGTATATTTTTGAGATTAGTTGTTTGTCAGTTGCTTCATTGGCTATTATCTTCTCCCATTCTGAAGGCTGTCTTTTCACCTTGCTAATAGTTTCCTTTGTTGTGCAGAAGCTTTTAAGGTTAATTAGGTCCCATTTATTTATTTTTGCTTTTATTTCCACTATTCTGGGAGGTGGGTCATAGAGGATCCTGCTGTGATGTATGTCAGAGGGTGTTTTGCCTATGTTCTCCTCTAGGAGTTTTATAGTTTCTGGTCTTACGTTGAGATCTTTAATAGGATTGTTTCTTAATTTTCTTTTCAGAAAAATTTTTATTAGTATATAGAAACACAACAGATTTCTGTGTATTGATTTTATAAATCTATGACTTTACTGAATTCACTTATTAGTTCTAAGAATTTTTTGGTGGAGTCTTTTTGGGGCTTTCCTGGTGACTCAGATGGTATAGAATCTGCCTGTAGTACAGGAGACCCAGGTTCAATCCCTGGATAGGGAAGATCCCCTGGAGAAGGGAATGGCTACCCATTCTAGTATTCTTGCCTGGAGAATTCCATGGACAGAAGAGCCTGGCAGGCTATGGTACATGGGGTTGCAAAGACTGGGACGTGACTGAGTGACTAACACTTTCACTTTTTTAGGGTTTGTTTTTATTTTTACATATAATATCATGTCATCTGCAAATAATAACTAGATATGAATACATAAAGTAGTTTTAATTCTTCCTTTCTAATTTAGATCTTTTATTTCTTTTTCTTGCTTAATTGCTGTGGTTAGGACTTTCAGTCTTATATTGCATAAAAGTGATGAGAGTGGGTATTCTTGTCTTAATGAATGGCTTACATTAATTGATTATTGAATGTTGAACCATTCTTACATCCCTAGACTAAATCTCACTTGATTGTGGTATATGATCTTTTTAGTGTATTGTTGAATTTGGTGTGCTAATATTTTGTTGAGGATTTTGCACTGAATTATGTTCAGCAAAGACATTGACCTGTCATTTTCTCTTTTTTTGTGGTGTCTTTGTCTGGTTTTGGTATAAGGATAATCATGACTTAATAAAATATATTTTAAAGATTTCTCTTTTCTTCAATGTTGTGTAAGAGTTTTGAGAAGAATAGATATTAAATATTCTTTCAGTATTTTGTACAATTTGTCAGTACAAATTTAATTTGTACTGGTCCTGGGCTTTTGTTTGTTGGAATGAGATATTTGTTTTTTAGTCAGGAAAAGGAGCTTCCATTTATTTAAAATTGTTTAGCATATTAAGTTTTATCTACTATACTACTTTACCTTATTTGCTCAATAACTGAATAGAGAATCCTTTTGAAAAGGCCTGTTAGATGGTGATAGGAATTTTATTCATTATCTTTGAAGGACTACTACTGAGATTAAAACATGAAGAAAAGTTAGAAGTAAATATTCATTCATTCATTCACTTAGGTAATTCACGAGATACTTTTGAGTAGCTTTCTATCTGCTAGAGGTACTAAGTATTAAATGATCTGTAAAGTATTTCTAACAATTATAATGTAGAATGTGAGTCTTAGAAATTGTGTGAAAAAAAATCTTGCTAACATCTTTTCTTCCTCTAAATATGTGTGTTTATTTCAATACAAAAAAAGATCTAGGTTATAATTACTATTTCATAATAACTCTAGTACAAGAAACATGACTGTGCATTTGGAACTTTAGTGATATTCTACACTGGCAGGTTTACTGAGTTAGAGTCGTTTTGATTTTGACACTTGTTGAAAGGGTCTTTACAGATATTCATTTAGCAAAACTTTTCCCAATATTAGTAGTCTGCAGTCTCTGACTTTGGTCATTCTGCTACAGATGTACACTGTTTATCTCAAGGAAACCTTTGCAATTAAAATGCATGATTATTTCCTACCTATCATATCAGGATATTAGGAGTTCTTAAGTTTTTAATTTTGTCGCTTCTTTTGGGAAATTTTGCTTAGGTGCTGGATGTAATAACAATTAGAATGGAGAAAGGAAGGAGCCCATGTGTGCCTGTGTCACTCTAAGGAGCCTGGATTCTCAGAAAGTTCACAAAAATCTGTTTATCACTTATATTAAAAACCTTCAGAGCTCAGTTTCTATATCTGTATGGGTGTTTTTTTGCATGTAGAAAAAATAATGTTATTTTAATGCTAGAATTTCAGTTTCAGGTATTTCAACATCAATATCATGACAGTATTGTATACAGCACACTTTATATCCGTTAATGTTTTTTATTCAAAGCAGATACATAGTTTGTACTTGTACATCACAATTTCTTCTTATTCCCCACACTCACATACAATGTACCTCTTGATGGAGAAAACTGAAAACTTGAATGTCAATGTTTCTGATGTTGCAATTTGCATTTTTATGTAATTTGACACAAAGTACTTACTCACTGTTAAGTCTACATCCATCTCAGATGTTTTAGAGACCAAAAGTCTTTGTTTTCCTATTAGTATTTTATGTATAATTTCCTATGAGCATTTTGTATATAAAATGCATAAAGGAATACTTTATATAAAATGCATAAAGGAATACTTATTTTTTCTATTTTAAATTCCTCTTAACTGATATAAAATGCGTATGTTTAGTATTGTTTTAAAAATACACTTAAACACATAATAAAAGTCTTATTTGCCATGCCTTTTACTGATAAAAAACAGTCTGGAACAAATAAATTCTTTGAAATCCAAAGAATTTTGTATTTCAGAGACATCTAAAAGGACATTTGCAAAATTGCCAACATTTTATTTGTACACTTAAAATCGTCTTTAGGCAACCTAGGCTTGTAGAAGGATTTGTAACCAGTTGCCAGATTGCCAGGCATTTTTGTGAGCTTAGTCCGTTTCAGCTCACAAGTAAGAGCTACTATTAAGAATTTATTTATTCAACAAATTTGTATTGAGCCTTTTTAAAAGCAGCAGTCCCTTTTCTAGGCACTGGAGTTACAGTAGTGAGCATATTCCACAATATCATCTTTGTCTTTATGGAGCTTGCATTCTGGTGGGAACAGAACAGAAAAGTAGATACATGATATATCAAATAGTGATTTTATAGAGAAAAGATGAAGTTAGGAAGATGGGGAGTGCTGGGGGTGTTCAATTTAAAATAGGGTGGTCAGGAAAGGTCTCGCAGAAATGACCATTTAAGGAAGACCAAAGGAGATCTCGGAGTGACTATGTGCTTACAGGGGGAATGTGTTCCAACCAGAGCGTATTCTCAATCCCTGAGGCAGTAGCTTGGCTGGAGGTCTGGGAGGCTTGGAGAGTTGGGTTGACTGGTACTCAGAGAATGGAGTTGACTGGTACTGAGTGAATGAAATGGGAGAGTAGGAGAGGAAGAGGTGCAAAGAGGTATTGTGTGCAGGGAATGGGGAAATCATATAATACTTTGTGAGGAATTTGGCCTTACTCCAAAGAAGATGGAAAACCATTTGAAAGCTCTAAGCGTGAAGAGTTAATGAAAACATCTTCAGAAACCCTAACTATACGTTGTGTGGTGAAGCCTCTTATTTATAATAACTAGTTCTTCTACGCTTCCCTTCCAAATTTCTTCCTTTATTCTGAATGTTGAATTTAGGAAGACTTTACGTTTCTAATATACACATACCTCAAATAAGCTGTGGGAGGCTTTTTAGAGTCCAGTTTCAGGTGATGCCAGACACAGAGCAGTGTATCAGTTCAGGCAGAAACCAGACTGTAGCTTTCTCTTCAGGGCTCTGGCCATGATATTTTAAAATGGAAACACAGAGGCCATAAAACTGAGACTGTAGAAGTAATAGCTTTTAAAGGAGATTTTCAGACTACTACTCTTTTCTTGCCCTAGTTAATAGAATAGGACATGCAGAGAAGAAGGAGTTAAGTGGCTTGACTAATATTTTCCTGGATTGTAAAAGAGAAGTAGGGGTAGGAGGGAATGAAGGGGGAAAAAAAAAAAATCTGACCTAAAAAAAAAAAAGTTGAGATGCTTGGGAATCCTTGAAAAAATCCAGATGGTGAAGACATAAAATTAGAGTGATCATATGTCCTGTTTATTTCCCAGGAAATCCCAATTTATGCCTCTTGTTCAGTGTAATTATTAATAGCCCCCCCCTTTTCATTCCCAGAGGTGTCCTGATTTTGATAATGAGCTAATGTGGTTATCTAACATAGAGTCCATTACTGTTATGCTTCATTTATATTAATATCATTTATATTATTTGAAATCATTTTAATTTTTGGTGTGTTCATAATTTTAGCTTGATTTGGGCTATTACTAATGTTCATTATTTTAATATTTTGTCTTTTCTTTAACATTTTTTCTCCTATGGGAATAGCTTTATAGATTTGTGTTTAAAGAGATGGGAGATTTTTCCCTTTCTAAGTAATTCAGAAAAATATGCATTTTTAATTTTAGAAGATGCTTATATTTATTTTACTTAACATTTTTTCTATTGAATGAAAGACTATTTTGGAGTCAAAGTTTCTGTAGTGTTGCTTTAAGAGTAATGTTAAATAAATATATTAAAATTGCAATGTTATATTTATGTATAACATAAATTTATATGTTACATAAACATCACAGTGCAGTGATGTTTCCAATTGAGATACTATATTAGCAAAGTGAATGTGGGCACAGATATAAAAGCATTCATTCCAGAAAATTCCATTAAAAATGAAACCTTTATTTTTGTCTTCAGACTCCTTCCATAAACCAAAACTCTTCAAAGCTTTTAAATAATACATAAATAGTGGTGGTGGTTTAATTGCTAAATTGTGTCCGACTCTTGCAATCTCATGGACTGTAGCCCGCCAGGCTCCTCTGTCCATGGGATTTTCCAGGCAGGTATACTGGGGTGGTTTGCCATTTTCTTCTCCAGGGGATCTTCCAGACCCAGGGAATGTTTATTATGATGTATATACATAAATATAACATTCCCTGGTAGCTCAGTTGGTAAAGACTCTGCCTGCAATGCAAGAGACCCGGGTTCAATCTCTGGGTCTGAAAGATCCCCTGGAGAAAGAAATGGCAACCCACTCCAGTATTCTTGCCTTAAAAATCTCATGGACAGAGAAGCCCGGCAGGCTACAGTCCATGAGATTGCAAGAGTCGGACACAACTTAGCAGCTAAACCACCACCGTTTATGTATTATTTAAAAGCATTGAACAGTTTTGGTTTGTGGAAGGAGTCTGAAGACAAAAATAAAGGTTTCATTTTTAATGGAATTTTCTGGAATGAATGCTTTTATATCTGTGCCCCCATTCACTTTGCTACTATAGTATCTCAATTGGAAACATCACTGCACTGTAAATATTCTTGTAACGTTCTTATAGACATGGCATTGTAGTATCAGAGGAAGAAAACTTAATGGAGAGTCTGGAAACTTAAATTCTAATTTTGTTTTATCTAGTAAGTGGCTTTCTGACTTCGCCAATATCATCTATCCAGTCTGTGCCTAAGGCTGTCTCTCTGGCCTAAACCAAGTCATAGGCTATTCTGTGGAGCCATGGACCTAATATATTTGAAAGAATTTTATAAATTATCATTTCTATCTGAATCTGAGATTGCATTAGATCTGTAGAAAAAAAGAAAACTCTTTTAAGTGAGATGGTTAAATTTCTTTCCTAAGGAAGTTCTGAACCACTAAGTTAATTACCTCTTTCCCCTAGGGAATGAATCAGCTAATTATAAAGAGAGAGCCAAGGTCAAATTTAAGCCAATCTTTCCATTAGTCTAGGAGCTACTTAGTTCATCCATTGCATAGTGGGAGTTCTGGAGCTAATGTGAACAGTTTGACAGATTTGGGAGTCTAGGCAAACAGACTTTTCATAATGACTTCATTATTTTATTGAAAATAATGTGTATTAATAGACTGTCAGAGATACTCAAATGTCTGTCTTTCACATACAAATACTTTATGGATTATGTGCACCAATGACCTGCACGATTGGCATAGATAATTAAATTTTAACTCTCTGTTTGCAACTAATCCAGCTTAATATCTGTGTTTCAGTGTAGGACATAGCTTTCACCAGAGATATTGGAGTGAGAATGACTATGTTTAAATAGGCTTAAGCATATTCCTTTTTAATAATGTTCATTCACAGTTTTATTATTTGATTGAGTAGATCCACATTCTGTCCTCCTATAGTTGGCCTATCTTTGACATAAATGGTATTTTTATGAACTACATTTTCATTAGTGCAATGAATCATCCGTTTCTGGATATCTGCCAATAGATCAGTCGTGACCTTGGGATTAAAATAACAATTGGGAAAAATAATCAGATTTCCATATGTGATGCCAGGCAATGTAAAGAGTATAAGGTGTGCCCTTTCCCTAGCACACACTTATTCAAACACACAGAAATGAAGGAAAAATGAAGTTAACCTTTTGTGTGATATTATTTTTAAGGACTGGAAAAACAATGACTAATTAGAGCAGTTATGATGTACCATTGTTATTGAGTGTACTTTTAATGTGTGTTTGGGGTGGGATTGGGGTGGAAAGTTTTAGAAGCTGGGATATCTGATTTAGGGTAGAAATGAGTTCTGGCCATTTACATTTTAATGTTTTTCTCATTGTTGCTGTTGTTCAATTGCTACGTCGTGTCTTACTCTTTGTGACCCCATGGACTATAGCACGCCAGGCTCCTTCGCTCTCCTCTATCACCTGGAGTTTGCTCAGATTCTCATATATATTTTTAAAAGTTAAGTGGCTCTTTCTCCTACAGTAAAAGAAGAAAATGAAAGTAAAGAAAGAAGGAGAAAAGAGAACAGAAAGAAAACAGATGAACAGAAGCTTCTGAATAAGCCCTAGGATTGGTTCTTGACTTATTAATTGCTTGTTCTAGATTTGTTTTTTGTTTTACTGGTTCTGGTGGTGGTGATAGTGATGATTGTGAGAAACATGGGTTTACCTTTAAATATGAAGTATCGGAATAAATACATACAGGTTTTAATAGTGAACATTTCAATAGGTTAAGATTCTTTCATTCTTAACAATTCATCCTTAATATATTGAATCAAGCAGACATGGAATCACATAAATGATTGCATGAAAGCACTGACTGAAAAGTATATTGAACTGAGAAAACCACGGTAAAAAATGTTAAATATTTTACATATTTTAAAATACAGAAATTTTAATAATTTGCAGTGTTATTCTCTCAACTCATGTTCATTTTTACAGAAAGTATTCCAAGGATGTTTCCTTTTTTGCCCGGTGTTATCCAGAAAATGCTCCTCTAAACCTAGACCTCTGTTAAATGTAGAGGTGTATTTCAGGTATCTGCGCTGAGAATTAAAACTGTCATGAGAATGTAGCCAGATAATGCATAGCTGAAGTACCAGCATTGTTCCTAACTGGTGAGCCCAGTAATATTGGCTGTGCCTTTCATTTTTGTTAATGAAAATGCCAAGTAGAATTCCTAGGGTCGTGTAACAGTGTGCTTACTCGAAGGACCAGTGTTGCTTCAAATGACTTCTGATGTCATGTGTATTAACAGGACAATGATTACCAAATAGTCTAAACGTTTACCAAACTTTTTAAAGTATTTTCAGAATCTCCATGTAATACGGGCTCCTTAATTTAAATATAGGTTATTTTATGTCTATGAGGGAGAATGAGAAAAATTCAGTAGGGTAAAGAAAGAAAAGAAGAAATTAAGAAAATTTCTCTAAAGAAAACAAGAAGGAATTAAGGATTCATAGGATACCTCCACCTGGTGGGATATCTTCTATTTTTAAATGTGTTTTGATAGTGTTAAGAACACAATCTAAGAGAGAGCCTGTGTGAACTTTATATCATCTTGGCTATTGGGTAGTGACTAGTACATGCATTTGCTTTCAGAAAGAAGTGTGTTTTGTTCCTTTAAAGCATTTTTGAAAGTTACTAGCTGATAATGTTCTATATTATTTTTATACAATAAGTATGTTTGGAGTTGTAAATGTTACTGTACACTACAATGTGCCTATTCTTATGGAATGCAGTCATCCCTAAAGGTTGATACTTGGGAATCCTGAGTATGCCTTACATTTTTTCTTTTTTTTTCCTTTCTATAAACTCATTTTATTTTTTAAATGTATTTTTAATTGGGAAAAAATTGCTTTACAGTGTTGTGTTGGTTTCTGCCGTACAACGATGCAAATCAGCCATAATTATATGTACATCACCTCCCTCTGGAGCCTCCAACCCCTCATCCCATCCCACCCCTTTTGGTCATCACAGAGCACCAGGCTGAGCTCCCTGTGTTAAATAGCAGCTTCAGCCTTACATCTCTCTATGTGGCTGTTGAGGATGTTGGATTTGATTTTTATGTGGTTTTTCAAAAAGTAGCCTGCTTTAAATAACTTTTTAAACATTCATGCTTTTTAACAACAAAAAAAAAGCATAGAACTTAGAATTTCAGCTTGCAATTGTTGTGGGTTTTTTCGTTTTGTTTTGTTTGCATACCTGTGAAGGGATGCTGACTAGAGTCTCTTTTAATTCTCAAAATATGATTTTTCCTTGAAATGAACTCTTAAGTGGTATGATCTGGAATATATCAGACCTGATAAAATGAAAAATCGTTCACATTGATGTAAAAAGTTTTACTGAATCTGTTTCTATGAACTAACATTTAGTTCTGTTATACATAGCAACTACAGAGGAAGCTGTGTGTTTCATATAATTCCATGTGAATCCTTTATAAAAGACACTATAGTGTGATTTTTTAAAATGACTTTTGGATAATCCAGTATAGCACTTCACATTTTTTACAATGTACAGTTGGAATTAGTGCTTTCTACCACTTAGCAACTAATGAAAAATATATACGAAACCATGAATCTATACAAGAAAGTCATTTTGTAGGAAGATTTGGAAGGTTTTTCTCTTATTGTAATATGGATTGTAATTGTAATATGGATGATTTTAGCTTAGAATGGTTGAATTCTACTTGACATCATTTTTTATAATAAAATTTCCCTCTTCACTGGAATTTCTGGTACAAGACTTGTTTGGAGTGATTTGGAATAGAATACTTGGACTTTCTCAGGGTGTAATTTAAGCAAGACAATCTGAATAAAACTACAGAAGGAATTTAAGACAAAGACGTCCTTTGGGTTTAGCTAACATTTTGCAGTGCAGTCCTAAGGTAAAACAGTAAGTATATCAAGCTTATTGAAGTGACTAGCATACAGGCCATTATTTAATATGAATGGCTAGTTTAACCTTTGAGTGCCTGAGTGTATATGTGAGTTATTGATGGATAATATGTAAGGGGCCATTAGATAACAGACATCATTCTCATGTGAATTGGGAAACTGAAGAGGGAAAATTACCAGTGTTTAATTTCATTTGCATGTAGTAAGGGAAAAAAACTGCTTCCATAGTGCCGATTGCAAACAAGTATGTTTTTCCTTGAGTATCAGAAAAGCTAGATCTTTTTATTCAAAGCTGTTAATCTCCAGCTGAAAAAGAATTAGTAATTCTGGTAAATGAAATTTACTGTCAGTATTGTCTACTTAAAGATTATATTTTAGACTGATTATAAAAAAGGGGATTAAAATAGAAGTGTAAATGTTTCTGGTGAAAAAAGGGATAGGTTAATTTTCCCTCTCTCATTGGACTATTATTTTAGCAACAAAAGAAAGAGAAAAAAAGGAAAATAAAAACCAAACTTGCTGTCAAAACTTGCTGTCAAGTAATTGTGAAAAACAAAGCATTGAATATACACAGTATTATTCAACTGTATTAGGCTGTTATAAAAATTAGGATACTAAATGAGCTGATTTCCTTTATGATGAAAATATGCATATGTATTTGCAATCTTAGTATATAAGTGGCAGTAATACATGTTTTCTTCCTAAGTATGTTCATCTGTTTTATATTTAATTGGGAGAAAATTTCTTTCAGTTTTCTGATTATAATGATAACATGGCATGCAAGAAACCAGAGAATGTTAATCAAACCTCATGATTATAAGTATTTAACTTCATGGAAAATGATCATTACGGATGTTCAGTAACAATCATTTGGCCACGTTTTATGTAAAGTTAGTTCCATCTTTAATACTATAAAGTTATGCATTTGTGTATCTTGCTAATAAAGGGAATTTGTAAATCTTCTGATTTCAAGTTTGAATCTGTCATTTCATTTTGCAGCTTAGAAATTACTTTTAGAAAATCATTATGCATTGTTATATGAAATATAATTTGTTAACTGGCCTCTTCCAAGATTGTAGTGTGTATTGTTATTCATTTTATTCTAGGCGTTGAGTACTTTTAATACTAATTTGTTTAAAGAAAATAAACCTTCTAAGAATAAAAGTTTTATTCTATGCCATGGATGATTCAGAATAACATGATTTACTTTCTCATTGAAGTAACTTATAAATGACATTTCCTTATAGACTCTTGTACTGAAATTTCACTAGATGAAAGAGAAATATATGTTTAACTTAATGGTGAGATTTTATTATTACAGTTATTTTTTTAAGAAGAGATAAATTCTCTTGTCTGTTTTTACCTTCATGTTAGTTTTAAATTTTATTCTTAAGACTTATTCAGAAGCTAAAAATAAATATTATAGCTTTACTTTTAATTATATTTCTACTTATCTGCAATGTTCATTTTCTTATAGACTACTTTTTAAGGAATGGAAATATTTTATTAAAATTTCATGTATATATTATTCATTGCTGGATAGTTTCTTCTATAAGTAGAAAAATATGGATATAAAATATTGATTTCATTAGAACATATGAGTTGGAGATGTCACAGGTATAACTTATGATCATCAATGAGGTAAAATATTAGTTTTTTTTTTTTTAAAGAATTAATGTCAACAATATCCTGTATATTTTTTTAACCACTAATTTTACCTTTAGATTTTCTTTAGTATCTTATTATGGTTTTAGGCATTTCTGTGCCTTTCTAAATACTAAAGCTGGGCTGTGTACATGAATACTTGTCATTAGGTCATATACATTTGGAATATTTCTTACTGTGGCATTTTTCTCAATTTATTTTCTCCTTTATAGTCCATGACTCGACACTATTAATGGATCTTGAAATTATTGTTTAAATGTTATACTTTCCAGATGCAGTAATGAAATATTTCAAAATATGAAAAATATGAGCAGATGACAAAACGTAGCATATCAGGCTTTAGCAGTGAATCTGAGAACCCCAATCTCACCCTTCCATCTTTCCCCTATTCTTATGCCCTACAGTAAGAATATAACAATTGATTTCGCAACACCTAGCTCAGTGTCTGACACATAATAGACATGAACAAAAGCTTTTGAAATGAATGAAGAAACTCAGGTCTTCAACAGAGGTTCTCAAAGGGACCATATGTTTATTTGTGATATAAATGAGTGTCTGGATATCCAGTAAAAACTGTGGAAGATAAATAGTGGTAGAGAACATTCTTCATTTGGTATTGATTGCTTATGCCTCATCTGAGACTTTTTTAAAAAGTATGTTTCTGTTCATTTCAGCCCTCAAAACCGATTACTTTTCCACATCTGTTTAATTCATTAGTTCTCTGTTTCATCTAGGGAGTAGTTGGTTTTGTAGTTTATCCCCACTGCTGAAATATTATTTGTGTCCTTATCTGGATGATGGAAGAACTGCGTTTTCCATTGGTATGTGTGATTTTTTTCCTTTGTTTTCTCTAAATGAATTGTTTCTAGAAAGGAATTTAAACTAGGGTAATTATTATTTAATCTTCCTAGTGTTTGTGAAAACAAAAGTTGACCTCATACAGTGAAGGTCTATGGGAAAACTTGGGTGTAGCAAATATTTTTTTTTTAAAGTAGGGAGGAAAACAATTCAGCAGTGAAGGCAGGAGAGTATGCTTCAGTTTTCCACATTTTACCTCCAAAAAAAAGGTCACTCAAAAAAAAATGCAGTTTTTAAGGGATTTTCCTTAGAGTACTTCCATTATCTGAATAATATTTGATGGCAAAGATCAAACAACTTTGATTCAACTCAGGATATGCTGAGGGTAAAATCTTTTTCTTTTGTGGAAGGCTCCATTCTCCCATGAACACTGAGAAGGAAAACTTGGGTACATTCTACGTAACTCCATTTAATAAATTTTCCTTTTCCTCCTCCCTTTTTCCCCCTCTTTCCTCTTTTCTGTAACACCTGTCACTTTCTCCTTCTCTTTTTTCCCTTTTTCCTTCCATTAGTGTTTATTAAGAGTTTATTTCTTGCTGGGCTCTTCTTCAAGACACACAGTTCATCTTCAGACTCCAGAAAGAGACGAGAAGTAGTAGAATGGTGCCTTTTCTTGTCCCACCTCAACAAACAAATCCTCTCTGGAGATACAGACCCTTTTGGCATCACTCATGGCCTCTGTCTGACCCACTGCTGGGATTAGAAAAAGCATAGGGTTTTGCCTCTTTGGGTTGGGACAGGATTTTGGTCCTCTGTCTGATTCCTCTGAACCCTTTTGTGCAATACACACGCTGCAGTGGAATGCAGCAGCCCCGCCTTATGCCGATTTCTGTTTTTAAATGTGTTCCTTCTAAAAATGTAGCCCTGGGGAATGCCCCTGGGATTTATGATTTTACATTATAGGTGAATACTTGAAACCCCTGTGTGGCTTGTATTTTCAAAATGTAAAGGGATCTGGAGCCTACTGGTATTGTTCCCTCATTTAACAAACAAGGCAGTTGAGCGATTGAAAAGTGAAGTTATGTAGCCGTTCAGTGGCAGAGACCTGCCTGAATCGGTCTGCAAATCCAGAGACCCTTGTGGCTCAGTTAGCATTATGCCCTGCTCTTTCACTCATTCAGCATATAGACAAAATCAGATTTGATAGTCTAAAAATGGAGTATGTTTCTGAAAGTTACTTGGAAGACCGATTTTATTTTATAAATTAGGTAGTTTAGCATGATCTAGGATAGAGAATCGTTACCAGATGTACCTGGGTGTGCATCCAAACTCTGCCACTTAATATTAGAATGAACTTGGACCACGTATTTAACCTCTTTTTCTTAATCTGTCAAATGGGGACAATAAAAACTCATATTATGTGGTTATGGTGAAACCAGGTCTCAAATCCAAGGATTCAAAGCTCCTGACACCAGAATAAAGTGCCCCAGGGAAAATGAAATCCATGTAGAATGTCTGGCCTTAATTTACCCACTAGTATAGCTCATTTCTTCAACAAATTTTAGCAGCATTTCTCAGAGCTAGCACTGTTTAATTGATTTGTACTCCAAATAGCATCCTTTACTTATATAATTTTGGAACATTTTCTTTTCACTGATTGTTGAAGGTATCTTATTTATATTTGGATAACACTTCAGGGAAGTGGTTTTTCAGTAGTTTCGCTTTCAAAATGTTTTGTGATGTAGTTTATCATAGATGTATGTGGCGATTTTATTTAATTCTATGAGGTAGGCTATTATAATAAACAGGACTCTTTGTAGCAAGTGCATAATTCTAGAAAGTTCTGAAGGACTCACTGGTTTTTGGAATGCAGGGCCTCCAATCTGGAGATCAGCTGGTGAAATATAATATACAGCACTGTGACTGGGAACAGTTAAGAAAATTCAGGATTCAAGAAAGTATAATTTCTCTCATTTGTTGTCCCAATTGTTCCTTAATATTGGACAGTGCCTTTTACTCTGCAGATGGGAGGAAAATAGTTCATAAAATTGAAGTGTATTTGAGGACTGTATTACTGTAGTTTTTCCTTACATGGTACAATGGCTAAATAATGTTCCCAACTGAGAAATCATATATAATGTTAGGCATTTTATTGATGGTGAATATCTTTCCTTTGCATTCCTATGTAGGTCAGCCAAAAACTCATCTCAAAGATCATCTCCATTCTTTGATTTTTCAATATATTCATTGTTGGCACAAAGATTCAAGACATAGGGAATTTTCTCCTTTAATTAAGCCAGATAGTTGTTTAATAAAAGAGCCTCTAAATTTGGTGATGCTATAGGCTGTCATCTACTGAATACGTCATACTTCACTATTTAGGTGCTGCTCTTATTGAGCTTTGGTTAGAAAACTTATATCTTAAACTGATCATGTTATTTTTGTAAATAAATAGATTAGCAGTGCTTTTACAGTGTCAGACTTTATTTTTTGGGGCTCCAAAATCACTGCAGATGGTGACTTCAGCCATGAAATTAAAAGAGGCTTACTCCTTGGAAGGAAAGTTATGACCAACCTAGATAGCATATTGAAAAGCAGAGACGTTACTTTGCCAACAAAGGTCTGTCTAGTCAAGGCTATGATTTTTCCAGTGGTCATGTATGGATGTGAGAGTTGGACTGTGAAGAAAGCTGAGCACTGAAGAATTGATGCTTTTGAACTGTGGTGTTGGAGAAGACTCTTGAGAGTCCCTTGGACTTCAAGGAGATCCATCCACTCCATTCTAAAGGAGATCAGTCCTGGGTGTTCTTTGGAAGGAATGATGCTAAAGCCAAAACTCCAGTACTTTGGCCACCTCATGCAAAGAGTTGATGCATTGGAAAAGACTCTGATGCTGAGGGGGATTGGGGGCAGGAGGAAAAGGGGACAACAGAGGATGAAATGGCTGGATGGCATCACGGACTCGATGGACATGAGTCTGAGTGAACTCCGGGAGTTGGTGATGGACAGGGAGGCCTGGCGTGCTGCGATTCATGGGGTCGCAAAGAGTCGGACACGACTGAGTGACTGAACTGAGCTGAACTGAACTGAGGGTGAATCCAGTATATCAGCACTATGAGAATTTTTTCTGGAGTGAATTGCATTAGCAATGTTAAATTAAGTAAACATGCTTAAATGAAAACAACTGAGGTTAGTTTTATTTAGCTAAAAGGGACACTAGAGTTAGCATGGTGAACAAGTCCTTGTTTCTGAAACACATAAATGAACTTTCTTTCCCTTTTACTTTTGTTTCTTATTTTACCAAAGGGATGAAAATGCTTGTGCTGTAACAAAGTAAGAAATTATATTTTGCTTACAAGTAACTGAATGGTTAATAGGTAATTAAATATAGGAGAAAATATCTATAGAAAACTTTTGATTCCTTTTCTAATATTAGAAATGAGGAATTCAAAAGAAATTAATACAATGTGTATTAATTAAAGCATTGTGTATTTTGGTAATACCATTGTTCAGTTACATACAAGTATTCCTTAGAAAGAGAAGTCTATTTTTAGTCTCATATTTTGCTTATTATCTCTGAATAGCTGAAATTTTTTTCTTTTAACTTCATAGTAATTTACATTTATTTTTAAATTTTCAAAATAATTTTCTCTTTTTGGCTTAAAGGCACATATTACACGTAAATGCAGTATTTCTACATATTATTTATTTTGTAAATTATAAATATTATTATTGTAAACATTACAAATGTAAGTTTTTCTTTGGGCAAAATGACATTTATTCAATGCAAACTTTCTTGAGTGTTTCCAAGAAAAAAAGCTCATGAAAGGACATGAGAGGAAAAGGGTACACCGTTACACTATTACACCAGAGGGATGGAAACACTTATTATTGCTATTAGGGTATAGATTGTGTTCTTCTGCTAACATTCTTCTCTGGCATTTTGGCTAAGGAATTATATTAATGTGAACAAAAATAAAGGAAACATCTAGGAGGAAATTTGCTCTGGCTAATTATAGGCATGCACTTAATCATGTGCCAATGAATTGGATTTCTATGTAATCAGGGTTTATCAAAATGAAACTTTCAGAGCACAGTTTGTCTCTTTGCATTTGATCCCTGGTTATTTCAGTGAGCTTTCTCAGGTGATCTTGCTGCCTAGTTACATCAGTCTCTCTTTTCTAAAGCATGAGCACGTATGCTAAGTCGCTTCAGTCATGTCCGACTCTTTACGACTCCTCTGTCCATGGGATTCTCCAGGCAAGAGAACTGGAATGGGTTGCCATGCCCTCCTCCAGAGAATCTTCCTGACCCAGGGATTGAACCCACAGTTTCTTTTGTCTCCTTCATTGGCAAACGGGTTCTTTACCACTAGTGCCACCTGGAAAGTACAGTTACATCAGTATCTTTTCTGAGTGGCGTTATGTACTGTTTTAATGTTTGATACTTTTTGAAAGTTGAAAATCATAAATAAATAGTTCTTTGTTCCAAATTATCACATTAAGAACAGTCAAATTAAGACAGCTAGGGCTTCCTGGCTGGTTCAGTGGTAAAGAATCCGCCTGCCAGTGCAGGAGATACCGGTTAGATCCCTGATCCTGGAAGACCCCATGTGCTGCAGAACAACTAAGCCAGGGCACCACAGCTTTTGAGTCTGTGCTGTAGAGCTGGGTGAAGCTCTTGTGCTCTACAGCTAGTGCTCTGCAACAAGAGATTCTCACAGTGTAGCTAGAGACAGCTCAAGCAGCAACAAAGACCCAGCACAGCCAAAAATAAATAAATGAATAAAATTATAAAAAAGATTGGTTTTGAACTGAAAGTATTAGGAATTTGTTTATATATTCTTGATTTAAGATACCTTATAACATTTAGTATCTTCGACTCATACTGGACTTAAATCATTATTATATGACAGTCGTCCTTACTGTTAAGTAAACACTGTACATTGTAAGCTGCTGCTGCTGCTGCTGCTAAGTTGCTTCAGTCATGTCCAACTCTGTGCAACCCCATAGACGGCAGCCCACCAGGCTCCCCCGTCCCTGGGATTCTCCAGGCAAGAACACTGGAGTGGGTTGCCATTTCCTTCTCCAATGCAGGAAAGTGAAAAGTGCAAGTGTAAGCTAAAAGATATTAACTTTTATTGCATGGTCATACTGTTCAGTATGGTGCATATATCAGTAAGTAGACATTAGAAATAAGCGGATTTTACACTTTTTTTTTTAAATTGTTAGATAAATACAGTATATCTTAAGCTTAAGCTAACATGTTTATGATTTTGATTAAAATTTCTGGCCAGTTTTTACTGATATTCTCTATTATTGAATATTCATGTTTGTGTGAACTGACTCCCTTTGTCAAAATAGTTAAACTGGTTATTTGGTTATAGTAGGTTTTGACAAAGCATATGTATCAAGAAGACAGTTTTATAGGAAAATGCTTAAAAGTTGAAGCATGACTGATCTCCCTGCTAGATAGTTACCAGACACAATAGTGTGTCCAAATCTGTAAGGAAACCTGTCCTGAATAAACCCTTTTAACCATGTTAAGCAGATATTCCAGAGTTTTTTTCTTCTCCAAAAATGCCTTCTTTTACAAAACAGCTATTATCCAAGAACTGTCTTTGGGAAATGATGCTGTTTACATAAAATCTGATGTTCTTGGAAGGCCCAATAGTTCTTGAACCCCATTTCACATAAGGGATTCTTATGTGAATTGCTCCTCTGAACCTTCCACTAAAGTCTCATTAAACTCATAGTAAGAATTTCATATATGCCCAATGATGACTTCAGTTCTTGATGAGACACCCTCTTGGGACCAAATTTGCCAAGATAAGTTTCTTCCTATTAGACCACAAATATGATAGAAACCGGAGAAGGCAGTGGCAACCCACTCCAGTGCTCTTGCCTGGAGAATCCCATGGGCGGAGGAGCCTGGTAGGCTGCAGTCCATGGGGTCACAAAGAGTTGGGCACGACTGAGCGACTTCACTTTCACTTTTCACTTTCATGCATTGGAGAAGGAAATGGCAACCTACTCCAGTGTTCTTGCCTGGAGAATCCCAGGGACAGGGGAGCCTGGTGGGCTGCCGTCTATGGGGTCACACAGAGTCAGACATGACTGAAGCGACTTAGCAGCAGCAGCAGCAGCATGATAGAAACACATTATTTTTTTTTTTTTGAGTTATAAATAAATAAGCCAAGTGTACATTAGAGTTTTCAGGTGACACAACCAAATGCTGATATATGAAGTAAAGAAATTCTGTGGGAATTCACTGAAGCACATAATTAAAAAAATTTTTTTTAATTTGAGTTTATACTTCACACTAAGTGTTGTTCGAAGCACTTTTTCAAGTATGGTCTCATTTAATCCTTTCAACAGCCTCCTGAGTTATATAAATATCTCCATGTTATAGGTAAGGAAACTGGTTTCACGAGGATGTTTTAAGGATGCATAACCGTTAAAGCCAGAATGTGAAGATAGGTAATTAGCAACTTCAGAACTCATCACTACTACATTTTATGGCATTTAGAGCTTGAATTCTACTCCGTATTAATGAAAATTGTCAACGCCAACTATACTAACTAGTCTCTTTAAGGAGTAAAGTTTGGGGAGGCACACCTTTAGCAAAATCACAGGCTGGACTGAGAGGCAGCCAACAGTCATTAATGGAAAACTTTTGGATAGAACCCAAGTTCAGTGCTATGTGGAAACACTGGAGGCACCTCTTGCCTCTTGAACAACCCATCAAGAACCAAATTACAGCTGAGACCTTGTACCTTTCACAATCTAAATACTTAAACAGTTGTTCCTTGCAGTATTTTGGTCTCTATCAAGTTGGGAACAAATAGATAAGAAGACCAAAAGACATATTTAAGATGTTCAGAGAGAATACTGCACATTCAGGATGAATGGTATTGGGGTTTAGAGAGTTATGTTATGAGATGTGAATTGTTTATCAGCATATCATTGGACAGATTTTTTTTTTTTATTGCATATACATTCTGGATAGGGAATAATGAACTCAAAATGAAAGAGCATGTTTCGGGGAATCTAGAGAACTAGCAGTGACTTCAGGCTTTGCCTTTAATTATCTTTGGATTATAGTCACATCTGACTCATTGTGACCCCATAGGCTGTTGCCTGCCAGGCTCCTCTGTCTATGGAATTTTCCAGGCAAGAATACTGGAATGGGTTGCCATTTCCTACTCTAGGGATCTTCCCGACCCAGTGGTAGAACCCGCTTCTCTTGCATCTCCTCTGTTGGCAAGTGAACTCTTTACCACTAGCACCATCTGGAAAGCTCTGGATTATTGGATGACTCATGTCTTATCTACTGAGCGCTGTAGCAAGGATTAAAAGCACAACTCCAGAGTTAGGGGTCTTGGTGTGAGCTCTGGTGTCTCTAGTCTATTAACTTTGTGAACTTGGTAAAGTCATTTAATTTCTTTGTGCCTTGAGTTTTTGCATATGAAAACTAGATTAATAGTCTCCACATCATAGGATTTTTATGAAGTTAATGACATGTAGTATAAAGTGTTTAGAATGGTGTCTAGGATATAGGAAGTACCATGCATTAGTGATTATTTTATTATTATTTTAACTGTTATTCTCACTACTACTCTTATTCTCTTTAAGCCTCAGTTTTTTCAACTAGAAAATTAGGGGGTGAAATTCATCTACTTAAATCATACTTTCAGATTTGTACGCATTTACTGAATTTAGCATAAAGCTCTTCTAATGATTTTGTGAGGTATTTTTTGATTATAAAAGTATGAAAATTAATAAAAGCTGCAAGTGCTTTCTGTTTTTAGGGCAAAAATAAACACAAAGCAAACACAAAGTTAAAAAAAGAAAACCCTGTGATTGGCAATTGAAGAACATCTTATTAAGTATTTATTTCTCAAGGATATGGAGGTTTAGGTAGATAGTAGGCTGTGCATCTTTTCAAAATTGTGACATTTGAATAGAAATGGTTAGGAAGTTGAATGCTTAAGAAGGTGAGCAAGGCATTTGTTAAGCATCAGGAATACTTAGGAAGTATTTGCTGTGCCAATAATGTTCCAAGCATTTTGTAAATGTTAGTCTGTTTAATCCTCAAGAAGCTAAATAACTCACCCAAGATCATACAGTGGTTGGAACTGTGTGTAAACTGAGCTCTTTGGCTTCTGAGTTTGTGCTTTTGTTATATTTTTTGACTGTGCTTTGTGGCACGTGAGATCTTAGTTCTCCGACTAGGAATCACACTTGTGTCCCCTGCATTGGAAACGCAAGGTCTTAACCACTGGACTGCCAGGGAAGTCTGAGTTTGTGCTTTTAGCTCCTTTGCCTCACTCTCTGAAAGGCTTCAAGAAAGGTATGAGATTACATGGAATACTTAGAATATATATTATATAATTAAATATGGCCAGATCATAGGGTTTGAGGATCAGATGTATTAAGGGGAGATAACTGGTGAGTTAAACAAATAGTCTGATCATTATCTTAATAATCTAGGTAAGAATGTAATTGGAATTTGATTAGAATGGTTACCATAGTAATGTTGAGGAAGCTATTATGTTGGAGGAGATCTTAGCCTCTTTTGGTCAGGGATCCTTTTGAGAATCTATTAAACACTGGATTTTCTCTCCAGAAATGTGTGCAATATTCAACATTGCCATAAAATTTCAAGTTTCATAAACCCTTTAATTTATTTGATGCTTTATACAGCTTGGTTTTCCTTCCTTATAATAATTGAATATTTTCATAGACATCTACAGTGTATCTTTATATTTGTTTTGTGTTTTTGTGTTCTGTGTTCTCTTTCAGTAATCACATTTTTAATATTTCACTTTCTTTAGATACCTGCTCTTTGCTTACTAATTTTTACAAAATTATAATTTTGGCATGTTCTTGACCAACTTTTATCAACTTTGTGTCCTTGCTATATGAATAAATATAAATAAATAATTGCAATGAAATTTCTGTAATTTTCTTGCTTTGTTGCTTGAATACAAAAGTGTTAGTAGACCTTGTGGCCAGTAGATAGTTTCTGCTGATCCACAACATTCTGTGTTAATTCACACATAATTTGTTATTTATATAGCTGTATCTGGGGTGGGAGCATTATTTACTTAAAAAAAAAATCAATCCTATTTGCAAAATGCAACTGAAATAACCTTTTGTGGAGAACCAGATCCAAGATTCTGTCTTTGCTTCTAGAACACATTTTAGTCTCTTGAGCATGGAAACCCTTAGGGTAATTAAGAGTGGAGAGGTAAGGGAGTTCAGAAGAGGTTGGGTGACTGATTATCATTTGTTTTGCTTATCATTTGGTGTGAGAGTAATAATTGGGTCCCCCTGGGCTATGTGGGGAGTAAGCATTGCCAGTACCTACGGGAAATTGCTCTAGTAAAATTCACATGCTATTTAGGATTTTAATGTTTTTAAAAAATACAGTCTCACCTGGCAGTTTCGTGAGCTGAACTCAAATTTCACTTTCATCCTGAGTTGAGGAAAATTAGTTCTTCTCTTTCTTTCTCCTTTTCCTTTAACTTCCCCCTAAACTTTTACTCCACTTAGCACTGTTAAAGTCTCCATTTCTTTGTGTAAATATACAAAAATCATGATTTTAACCAGTTAGTTTTGAAGAAGAAAGTTAGAAAACCAACATTAGAGATTTCTGTATTTTCTCAGACTTCAGGCTTATAAAGGAAAGTTGCTTTTAAGTCAGTTTGCATTTATGTAACGGATGAAATCTTTATGACACTTTTCTTTATTCAGTACTTGTGTGTACTCTATATATCATTTTAAAAGTATGTCTATTCTATAGAGTATTAGCAAATCAAAGACTATTTTGACTTTCCTTATGAATGACTAAATGCAGATTTTGGGGAATGAGGACCTTTTATATTCCTAAAAATAATTGACAATACATATATCCCTGCATATGGGACTTCCCTGATGGCTCAGTGGGTAAAGAATCTGCCTACAATGCAAGAGACACAGGAGACAGGGATTCGATCACTGGGTTAGGAAGATCCCCTGGAGAAGGAAATGGCAACCCATTCCAGTATTACCGCCTGGAAGATCCTGTGCATGGACAGAGGAGCCTGGTGGGCTACAGTCCCTGGGGTCACAAAGCTGTGCAAGACTCAGTGACAGGGGTAAACCTTCATGCATGTGCTTTGATTAAGGAAGGAGATATTATACTGCAAGTGAAATTATCGCGTAACGGAGACACGGAAAAGACCCTGATGCTGGGAAAGATTGAAGGCAAGAGGAGAAGGGAACAACAGAGGATGAGATTGTTGGATGGCATCCCTGACTCTGATGGACATGAGTTTGGGTGGACTCCAGGAGTTGGTGATGGACAGGGAAGCCTGGTGTACTGCAGCCCATGGGGTTGCAAAGAGTCGGACGCAACTGAGCAACTGAACTGAACTGAACTGAGACATATCTCTTTTAAACACTTAAATTATTTAAAATTCTATTTAATGCAAGTGTATCAAAATTGTATTATACCTTTTCTCTTCATAATAGTTTATTGTCTGGTAATGTAGAATAAGATATTTATGAAGTGTGGAATGTACATCATTATAAATACCATGGATGTGTCCTGCTATCCTCTAGAGCTGTTGGGAAACTTAGAACTCTGTGCACGAGAGCTTAGTCATGCCCGGCACCATCCTTTTCTATTTAGTATTCTGAGAATGCGTCCATTCCCTTCCTATGGAGTAATGGGCACAGATGTTATGGTGTTCTCAGCCTAGCTCAACTTTTGATTACTCAACTTCTGAGTGTGTAATTGCACTGTGGTTGGTGAAGATGATGGGAACCAGAGCAATGAAAAGTGGAGTGCTATCATGTTTCATGGGATTTTAAAAATCCACACACAACTCAGTTGTTAGAGTAATATACACTGGTGTACCATTTGATGTGTATGTATGTGTATGATTACTTTTCACTGGATGTATCCTTTATTTTACGCTTGTATTAACCTGTGAGTTGTTATACTTTTAATCATGATTATTTCTTGAGTAGGGATATAAGGCAAGCCATGATGTTAAATGATGTGGTAATAAAAAAAAAAAATACTATGCTTCTAAATAAGTCTTCCAGTTGTGAATTCTGCACATGTGACTTTAAGAAAAGCACTAACGGTGCTACTTAAGTGATTCACCATCATGGTCAAATGAGTATCCTTAACTTGGATAGTGAAAAATTTATGAAACTGAAGCTTTTGAGATGTTTTAGGGAACCATGACCCAAAGTCATATATCATGAGAATTGTGTTGCCCTGTTTGTCATTGTATATGTGCTTAGAGTAGTTAGATAACCTAGTTTTTAGCTATTCTTGACAGCTGCATTTCACTATAAATTTTTCATTTGTGTCTACAAGTAAGATTTGAATTCATTCTGACTGGTAGTGATAGCTTGTCAAACAGATACTAAAAAGAGAGGAATAGAAGTCCTGAACTACTTCTGACACTTAGAGATGCTGAGGAAGTGTTAGCCTATTAAGTGTCAGATATCTCAAGTTTAACAATGAAAACAGTCTTTTTTACTGACACATACTTCAGTAAATATATATATATATATATATATATATATATATATATATAATCTTAATAGCATTCTTATAAACTAGAAAATGTTCTTTTTAAAGGAAATGTTTGAATGGCTTCCTGAAATTCCAGAGGATAGTGCTTTATGAGCTTGAAAACACCAAAGGACTATTGTACCAATATGATATTGTCTTTATTATTATTGGGTCAATTTTCCGTCACAGGTAGCAACAGATTTTGTATATGATCCTCACATGTGGTATTAAAACATTCAGTCCTGGGGACTTCCCTGGCAGTCCAGTGGTCAGGACTCTGCACTTTAGCCGCCACTGCTGAAGGTGGGGGTTCAGTCCCTCATTGGGGAATCCTGTGAGCTGGGTGCTGTGGCCAAGAAAATGAAGTTTCAGAGTGAAATGACTTTAAAAAAATTGAGTACTTCAAACTTTTCGTAGTGATTGTTTCCCTTTTCCTTTCCAGTTTTCTTTGCTGCTCCCTTTTGGCTGTGTCTGTGTGTTTCGTCTTGGGAATTGTCCTCTAACTCTCACCCCACCATCTGACATTCTTGGTCATTTTCTTGTAATGACAAGAAATCTTGTAATGACTTTTAAAGACACATTTTATAAAGTTTTCAGTTTGAGTTATTTTGGCCATTGATAATCCTTCTTATAATTATGTACATACTTTTAGGTCTAAACAAAGCCATTTTTTTCTATTTCTTCTTCTTAAACTACAGATCTTCTTCGACTTATGATGGAATAAATCCATCATTTATTTAATAAATCCAATAAATCAATACTAAGTCAAAAATACGGTAAGTTGACTATTTCGTACATACATCTAATCTACTAAATATCATAGCCTAGTCTGCTGCTGCTGCTGCTGCCAAGTTACTTCAGTCGTGTCCGACTCTGTGTAACCCCATAGACGGCAGCCCACCAGGCTCCTCTGTCCTTGGGGATTCTCCAGGCAAGAATACTGGAGTGGGTTGCCATTTCCTTCTCCAATGCATGCATGCATGCTAAGTTGCTTCAGTCGTGTCTGACTCTAGCGACCCCATGGACAGCAGCCCACCAGGCTCCTCTGTCCACAGGATTCTCCAGGCAATGCTAGAGTGGGTTGCCATTTCCTTCTCCTAGCCTAGTCTGCTACTGCTACTGCTACTGCTAAGTCACTTCAGTCGTGTCCGACTCTGCGCGACCCCATAGACGGCGGCCCACCAGGCTCCCCCGTCCCTGGGATGCTCCAGGCAAGAACACTGGAGTGGGTTGCCATTTCCTTCTCCAATGCATGAAAGTGAAAAGTGAAAGTGAAGTCGCTCAGTCGTGTCCGACCCTCAGTGACCCCATGGACTGCAGCCTTCCAGGTTCCTCCATCCATGGAATTTTCCAGGCAAGAGTACTGGAGTGGGGTGCCATTGCCTTCTCCGCTAGCCTAGTCTAGCCTACCTTAAACATGGTCAGAACACTTACTTTAGCCTACATTGGGCAAATCATCTAACATAAAGCCTATTTTTATAATAAAACATTGACTATCTCACATAATTTATTGAATACTGTACTGAAAGAGAAAAACAGAGTGACTGTTAGGGTATCATTAATGCTTGGCTGATTGGGATCCTGGGTCAAAGAGAGTATTATACTGCCTATCACTACCTGGGGAAAGATCAACATTCAAAATTAGAAGTACAATTTCTACCAAATGCATCTTTGGTGTCGTGGTAAAGTTGAAAAATTAAAAATCATATGCTGAACTGCTGTAAATTGGGGACTATCTGTACTTCTAGTGCCACAGAAATTTTATCCAAATTCTGAGTGAGTAAGGAGAAAAGAGGTCATTTTTGCATTCATTCCAAAACATATTGATTGAATATCTATCAAATGCCAGGGCACTGGACTTACACCTTCAGTGGGACTTGATCATTATCTTTCTGCTTAATTATTCTGATTTTTTTTTGAATAGTGATGATTGATTCATTAAAGGTTGAAATTTAGTGTTACCTGTAATTTTGCAATTTGCTTTATAATCCCAGCAATCTATTTGTTTAGTTATTTGAGAATTTTCTTTATGCACCAAATATGCGCTGCTTAAGAGTGGAAAATCTTTCTTAAGAGTACTTCTTGGTTGAGGAAGGGAATGCAGTCTGTTGCAGCTTTATTATGAAATCTATTCTGCATCGGATGGATTAAGAAATGAATTTTGATTTAAAATAAAAACTGACAAGTACATTTTAAGGATAAATGAAATAGATGAAAATGAAGTTTGAGAGGGTACAATTGTGGGTGGTATTCACTAGAGCATTCCAGGTTTTAAATAGATGTGTGAAGATCATGATTTGGGGGGTACATATTTGAGGTACAGAGCATTGGGACCTCCTGTATGCTTCTGTATTATTCATGTGAGTGGGTGGTTCTTAGAAAAGCAGACCAGAGAACGTGGATGAAAGCAGGTCTGGTCCTCAGAGTGAAGCAACCGGTGTAAGCATTACTAGAACACTGGGTGGCCCAGGGGGCCCGATGGTTCACGACTGAGCCCACGGGGAGTAAGGGGCGCAGAGCGAGAAAGCTGGGCAATTAAGGGCAAACCTGGGAATTTAGCTTCTGCCCTTGGCTCTCTGGAGGGTGACTCTGAGGTAAAGTATTTCAATCTTTGCTTCATTGTGGCACACAGATAGAAGGCTACATGCCAAATTCATTATTTTTTAAACACTTATGCAAAAGTGGTAACATGGTAACCTCCTTAAATTGCCACTTAGGATTTACATCATTTGATATCATTAGGCCATAGATTTGCCATTTCATCAAGATCTTTCAAAGAAGAGAGAGTCTATTCATTAAAAAAAAAAAAAGTATTCTGATGTCTGTAGACACTTATAACTGGGAACCATGGGTGGGCACATGGGCATAGAAAATGTGTGCGTATTTACAGCTGAATAATGAACTTGAAAGAATTGTGTGTGGACATAGATTGATTTTCTTTTATATTAACTTACAAGTTTAGGATTGAAGATTAAGAGGCACACATTATGTTTTTCAGGTTTGCTATTTTAAATGCACAGATTTCCAAAGTTTACATTTATTAACAAATTTCTGATCAAGTAGTTCAACTCCAGTTCAAGTTAAATCCTTCCTTATATTTCATGTCTTAGGCCATGGAGTTGAGAATTTCTGAATGATAAAGTATGTCTGGGGTTAAATAAAGTTTTAGAATCCCTGGATACTTTTCATTCCTAAGGGATAATTATTGTGTTCATAGGGATATGCTCAGTTGGGAGATAAATTCATCTTGTCTTAAAGTGTCTTGTTTGTTTCTTGATTTTTATCTCCTCCTGTGACATATATCTCCAGAGAAAAAGAAAATGTTTAAGGCAAAAAATAAATAAGTAAAAAGCCCTCTATGTAAGTGGATCCAAATGAATGGAATTTAATGCATTGCTGTAAATTTACTAGTCCAGAGATTACTATAAATACCCTTTGGTGAAAATATTGCTGTAGCCATTTCATCTAGTTCTGAAATTCAGTATAGCTGGGGTACCTACTGGTGTAAATGATATGGCTGTCTTTATTTAAAATCAAGATCAAACAAAATTAATCAAACAAAAAAAGATCACTATAGAGTAGACCCTTTTAAAACAATGCATCTTCAATTATATATTAAGACATTTAAAAATATATAATTTAATTTAAATATCTAAACTAAAGCATCTAATATTTAATTTAAATTCTTAGTTTAAATATTCAATATCATGTATCAGTACCACTAAATATGATTTTGTTTTTATCTTGTACATGTATAATATAATTTATTATTGGCCTTACCCACAGGTTAATCACAGAACTTGTACACAGAACTTTTAAATTTTAACTAAAAAATCATATTTCATTTTAGTTTTAACATAATGCTGAGATATTTTGAAAGTTAAAATAAGACTGTTAAGTAATCTTTCATGTTGAATCATTATTGCATAATTTATTATGTAAGCCACTTGCAATTTTTCTAGTAATTAAATGAGCTAAACAAAATATCACAACTTCAAAGGAGTTTTGTGACAGAACAGCCCAGGACCTCATGTGGAGCAAGCTGTGGACCATGTCTTTGAGTCCTCCTATTCAAGAATGTGTAGTGACCAGAAAATAAGAAAAGCTGTATGTGGAAAGGATAGGGAGTGGCTATATATTAATGGGTATTTTTAAAGGAAAATTATTTTGAAATTCAGACAGTTAAAAGAGCTTCTGATCATTAAGGTGCACATTTTCATTAATTACTGATCCCTTGTTGTTGGAAAAATAATTATTTGCATTAATTCATATCTGATCTTTATTAAAGAATTGCATTTAGTACATTTCAGATTTAGGTTCAGAAAGTACTGTGTATAATAATATGTTTTGTAAGTCAGAGAAATAAATTGCTTGTTTTAATAAATATCTTCAGTACCAGAGTGCCCTTTTATTGACATTTTGGGGACGTTACATAAAATACCATTGTGTTGTACGTTATATGCATGTAAACATTCAAGAGAACCAAGTGAGATGTTCAGTTTTCTAGTGAAATGATCAGTACACGTGCACTGGATACATTTTAAAGCTCAGGATCTGTGTGGTAGTATTCAGAGAGGATGGGTGAAGAGGATGGGTGAAGAGGATAAACGAGGAAAAAAAAAAAAACCCAACAATAAGTTAAGAAATTGAAGTTTTATTTATAAACTTAAGTGAAGAACTTTTTAGCTTAAGTGGGGCCGCGTGTCTCTCTTTACAAGATTAATAGTCAACTGTACTTGAGATGGACAAGCATGTTTTAATTTGACAACCATTGATATCTATAATGGGCTTCCCTGGTGGCTCATTGGTGAAGAATCTTCCTCCCAAGCAGGAGAAGCAAGTTTGATCCCTGGATCTGAAAGATCCCCTGGAGAAAGAAATGGCAACCAGCTCCAGTAGTCTTGCCTGGGAAATCCCATATGGACGGAGGAGCCTGACGGACTGCAGTCCACTGGGTCTCAAAGAGTCAGACACAATTTAGTGACTAAACAACCACCATCACCATATCTATAATGAAAGCCATAGGCTTTCAAACAAACAAGTGATGAATATCCACAGGAGTAGCATAAGTAGGAACCTAGTAAATACCTTTCTACAGTTTTTCTTAAAGGCCAGCTGTGGTTAATTTTTAAGCTCTCTTTCCCACACAACATGTTCTTTGCATATAGACATTTTGTGCATGGATAATAAATATGTATCCCCGTACTGATAGAATATTTTTAAACCTAGAAGAATGTAGAGCAAACCTAATTGCTCAGTGTTAGAACCCAAAGAAAATTTAGTAAAAAATCACTAGTATTTCCTTTTATGTACCCCATCACTTTGTTTGGGCTTCCCTTGTGGCTCAGCTGGTAAAGAATCTGGCTGCAATGCGGGAGACATGGGTTCGATCCCTGGGTTGAGAATATCCCTTGGAGAAGGGAAAGGCTACCCGCTCCAGTATTCTGGCCTGGAGAATTCCATGGACTGTATAGTCCATGGGGTCTCAAAGAGTCAGACACGACTGAGTGACTTGCACTTCAGTCACTCTGTTCAGAAATAGGATCAGAGTCTATGTATTAAATTCCTGATGATGGAGCTACTTTTGTATACTGCAGCTGGAATACTGTATCTTACAATTAGCATATTCTGTTTTTTATTACTTACTTTCAAGACAGAGTCATCTAAAGAATTAGATATTTATTCAGTACTTGAAAGAAAAGAAATGTATGACTATAGATAAGGTTTCTAGGAACCCAAGCATAAATTTAAGGTACATAAAGACTTTTTTTTTCCTTACTGCTTATATCATCTCTCATTTTCTTTAAATTTTGCTCTTAGGTTTTGTAGTTTAACACTTTGCCATCTATCTAAAGCAAAAGCTAATGATTATACTGTGTAGCAAGCTCTTTAGAGTCTGGCTCTGCTTGTGTTTGTTTTCCTTCGCTCACTTCTCCCCGACTCTTATCACTGCGTAGCATGGAATACAGTGCATGTGCGTGCTAGATTGCTTCAGTTGTGTCTGATTCTTTGGGACCCTGTGGACTGTAGCCTGCCAGGCTTCTCTGTCCATGGGGTTTTCCAGGTAAGAATACTGGAGTGGGTTGCCATTTCCTCCTCCAGGGGATCTTCCTGACCCAGGGATCGAACCCATGTCTCCTGCATTGGCAGGTAGGTTCTTTACCACTAGCGTCACCTGTGAAGCCCAATACCATGCATAGTAGGTGCTTAAAGACTTGATGGCCAATCGATTGCTTGATTGATACGGTTAGATTAGAATAATAGTTTGTGACATATACCAGTGTCCAAGAGGGAATAAATGGAGTACCCGTCTGTGGAGGCCAGGCGAGAGTGTGTTTTAAGTTACGTGTGACGTGTGATCTCCTTAAGCTGTTCTCTTAGCATGTGCTGGCGTAAGTATCTCAGACAGGCCTTGTGCAGACAGTAGCCATGTGAAATATGGGACAGAGTTGCTCTGGACACATTCTTATTACAGAGAGAGATGAAATAGAGGTCTGCACTTGCAGAGAGACATTGTATCTGCTGCTGCTGATTGACATTGTGGAGCATATGTTTAGGTGGGGGAATTAAACTGCCTGGCGTTTTGTTTGTCTTTACTTAGGATATAGATAGGTCAGTGACTCTCAGTCTGGAGTGCACATTAATATTCCTGGGCTTCTGTTAAAAACCTGCCACTGTCCTGACCCTACCCGAGACAAGTTAAATCAGAAGCTCTAGAGGCTGAGCCTGGCACCATTTATTTTTAAAACCAATTCCAACATGCAGTCATTTTTGAGATCGTTTGAAGTTTTGCAGGAACTGAAGTGGAAAGAGGAGAAACAGTGAAGAATATACTTTCCATCACTCACCCTGTTCTCATTTACTTGTTCAGAAGGCTGCATCACTGTTCAATAATAATGGAATATAAACCATTTATGCAATTTAAATATTCTAGTAGTGAAATTGGAGAAGGAAATGGCAACCCACTCCAGTATTCTTGCCTGGAGAATCCCGGGGACAGAGGAACCTGGTGGGCTGCCGTCCACGGGGTCACAGAGTCGGACACGACTGAAGCGACTTAACAGCAACAGCAACAGCTGCTAAGTAGTGAAACTAAGAAGAGGAAGAGTTTGGAATAATTTTAATGGGACCTATTATGTAGCCCAATAGATCTTATTATTAAAACATGTAATCAGAATAGGAATGTTAAAAGAGATATTTTACAGTCTTTTCCCCCTTGTATCAAGTGTTCTAAATTCAGGGTGTCTTGTAGCTTCATAGCACTGCTTGGTTTAAACTGACTACTCTCCAAGTGTTTGGCCATCATGTGGCCAGTCAGTTCTATACCGGTCAGAACAGATCTGGAGCTAAAGTGCTGGAAGATAGACCAGGAGACCTCAATGTGGTGTTGGTTTTGCCACTGACTAATCCTGTGACCTTGGACAGTTCACTGTTCCTCTCTGTTGGGCTTCCTGTCCTTCATGTTTACTGTGGGGGTCAGCAGTTGGTCTAAATTGGGAGTTTTCTGATTTTACTCCAAAGAGCCCCACAATTTTATGAGCACACTTTAACAGCCATCATAGGGAAGAAGGGAAACAAACTATCTGCTTTAGGCTCTTGTTTCTTTTGGATATCCTTACATTTCTGGGTGTCATTTTGTTTGAGGAAACAAACAAAAACTTTAAAGCCAAACCAAGATTTGAAAAATCACTTGGTTCAGTGTTTTCTCATGCCTGTGGTTCTCTCTTGTCAGCATTTGTAAGACTAGTCCAGGAAGAGGTCAGGCAGCAGGTATCCTCCTTTTCCTTCCAGTGAAGGGAGGTGTCACCATGACAGTGATTCATGAATATTTCTTGTCAAATTGTAGGAATTCCTTCAGTAGTGGTCACAGTGGCTCAGAGTTGAGAAACAGAAAGTCAGGTACCTGGGTCTACCACCAAGTGATACGGATCACCTGTGGCTACTGAGGCAACCGCATAGTTGTGTAAAACTGACCTCTAGCCCAACTCTCAGGGGACCGTGACTCTGAGGTGTGGTCCACATAGTCAGCCAGAACCCAGGGCTAGGAATACTCTGGCTACAGGCTTTTTGGACTTAGAATGAGTTTCTCTACTGGTGAATGCCTAATTGACAAGACCTTCAATAATTGTTACATAGATGCCATTATTGATGCATGTGACTTTGGTTCCTAGACTTTTCACCTTCCTCCCTATCAGATAGCACAGCTTCCCAGGTGGCACTAGTGGTAAAGAATCTGCCTGCCAATGCAGGAGACGCGGGTGTGATACCTGGGCTGGGAAGTGGCAACCCACTCCCGTGTTCTTGCCTTTGACAGAGGATCTTGGCAGGCTACAGTCCATGGGGTTCAAAGTGTTGAGCACAACCGAGAGCACACACGGACACACATACTCCATCAGATAGATGAGCACTCTGGTGGCACCAGCTAATAGGAAAGAGACAATATCATGTCCTATCCGTTGGAAATGAGTCTTTGACAGATTTCCACAGTTGGTGACATGGAAACACAATCCTAGTCCAGCATGTTGTGTGCATTTAAAGACTTTGTAATTTGTGGCAGGAATCAGTCAAGGACTTACATGTCCCATATTTTAGCTACTTTGCTTTTATTTGACAACAATAACAAAAAAGACACCGAATGGGAATTATGAAGTAGGGAAAGCTGAGAAGGTTTCTGATTATTTTTAGGATGCTTCTAAGAAGTCTTTGGTGACGCCATATTCTTAATAGGCAATTTTGAGAAAATTGTTTTGGAGTCAGCCCAAACATCAACAGTTATTTCAGAATTTTTATTAGCACGCACAAACTTAATTCTTCCAACCTTGGCCTGCTCATCTATCAGTGAAAGCAGCTTGTGGTCATACTCAAAGAAAAGGAGGGAAGGGGCAATCCCATTTTGTTGTATCAAGTGTTGTTGTTCAGTCTCTAAGTCATGTCTGATTGCTTGCAACCCCATGGACTGCAAAAGCTTCCCTGTCCTTCACCATCTCCCAGATCTTGCTCAAACTCATGTCCATTGAGTCATGGTTGAATGATGCCATCCAACCATCTTATTCTCTGTCATCCCCTTCTCCTCCAGCCCTTGGTCTTTCCCAGCATCAGAGTATTTTCCAATGAGTAGGGTCTCCACATCAGATGGCCAAAGTATTGGAGCTTCAACTTCAGTCCTTCCAATGAATATTCAGGGTTGATTTCCTTTAGGATTCAGTGGTTTGGTCTCCTTGCTGCCCATGGGACTCTCAAGAATTTTCTTCAGCATGACCCTTCAAAAGCATCAATTCTTTGGCACTCAGCCTTATTTATGGTCCATCTCTCACATCCATACATGACCACTGGAAACACCATAGCTTTGACTATAAGGACCTTTGTCAGCAAAGTAATGCCTCTGCTTTTTAATATGCTGTCTAGGTTTGTCATAGCTTTCCTTCCAAGGAGCAAGTGTCTTTAATTTCATGGCTGCAGTCACTGTCTGCAGTGATTTTGGAGCCCAAAGAAAATACAGTGAGTTAATGGAAGAAATTTTCTAAACACGTTGGACTGTTTGGTCCACAAAGTTTTTGTTCAGTATTTGGCACAGGTCAGTTTGTAGGACGCTGGGTGAGAAGAGAAAGCAAATAAATGTGACCTTTGTATGGCCGATATTTTCTTTATGAAGCCAAAAGGTGCACAAAAACACAAATATTAGCCCACTCTTAGTTTTGTCCTAGCAAACTTCTCTCTGGCTGACCGCATCTTGGTTCCCTGCAGGCATTACCATCTGTTTAACTAGTTAAGGAGCCCATCCTATCAGTGTCTGTATCATTTGGTTGGAAATAGAGACCTCTGATTGGCCTTTTCCCTCTTTTTTCTCACTGCTGTGTATTTGGAACCATTTCCAGTATCTCAATGCAGGTGGCTTTACCTTCGCCAGTTACCTTAGGAATAGCAGTTACTGGCAGGTAAGAGATGCAGTGAAAGGTGGGAGCATCTGTTATTGCAGTGATCTTGGCCTTGAGAGAACCTAGCGACTTGGAGAAAGTCTAATTCATGAAGGTCATGCCCTACCTGGGGTGCTCTCCTTTTGCCTCTCACCTTCTTTAAATGCTTCAGCTCTTTTTAACCTTTGATCCCTTTAATAATAAGGCCACTAGTACGTGGTTGTGCTAAAGGTGAAGAATCTGCCTGCAGTGCAGGAGACGCAAGAGACATGGGTTTGATCCCTGGGTCGGGAAGACCCCTGGAGTAGGAAATGGCAAACCGCTCCAGTATTCTTGCCTGGAGAATGCCATCGACAGAGGACCTGGGGGCCTACAGTCCACAGGGCTGCAAAGAGTCAGACACGACTGAGCAGCTGAACACATAGCATAGTGTGTGTGTGACAGAGACCCAGTGCCTAACAATAAATCAGCCTCCTTCCCTCCTATGTTCCTGTGTTTCTTGCCTGACAGTTTTGCAGAGTCACTTAAACCTTGACAGTCATCCAGTTCATACCTTAGAAACTCTAAGGGGGAAAAAAAGTCAACTCATGGTCTTACCCCAAGTGTCCTTTTGAAGTTTCCTCATTTCTACCCCTATGATACCTCTGGGGAATTTTGAGTAGCTACCAGGTAAGGTGTTTTCTAATGTCAAACCTAATATAAAGACCCAGGTAAAGAAATGTGGCCACCGAAATGTTTGCACATTTTGTTAGGCAAGAAAAGAAGGGAGGGCAAAGAAAATGAACAAAATACTCCCCAAATGCCAGAAGTCTAATGACTTCATTTTTTTCTTTTTTCTCCTCTTCATTTAATTCTTGAACTTTGTCTTTATTTTATACTATGCTTTGATGTTATGGTATGTGATTAACAGGTCTTTTATTTGTGGTAAATTAGAGCAAGCAATTAGAATAGTAAATATGCAGTATTCAGTACACACAATAAAAATTAAAGAAATTCAAAACTGGTATAAAACAAAACTGGAGAAAAAAATCTTACAACTTAAGAGATACAGTGGGAAAGCCCTCTGCTCTTTGGATTATGGTTTGTACTCTGTACCTAACAGGACTTACCACACTTACCAAAATAATACAGACATTTTAGTAATGGGTGTATTTAAGAAGGTTATAAATATTGGTTTTTACAGCACTATGACTAGAAGATCCCCTGGAGGAGGGCATGGCAAACCACTCCACTATTCTTGCCTGGGGAATCCACGTGGACAGAGGAGCCTAGAGGGCTACAGTCCATGGGGTTGCAAAGAGTCAGACACAACTGAGCGACTAAGCACAGCACACATAACTATATAGACATTGTTCGCAGCACAGCCAAACAGTATACTAGACTTGTGATTCCTTTTCTGTGTGCATTTTGTCTTTTATTTCACCTTTTGCTTTTGTATTATATACCTGTTCTACTATAAGCTATTCCAAATAATTTTTTGAAAATAAAAGTAGTCTTTATAAGAAATATCTCTCAGGATTCATTGGAATTTCTATTCTAGAAAGTGGTTTACTCATCACTTTTTAATTATGAAGCACTATCTTAAGTACATTCTGGGAAGCAGTGTGGCGAAGCTGTTAACACAAGTATTCTGGCATCAGACTGCCAGAGTTTATGCTCAGTGGATCTACATATAAATCACTAGGTGATTATCTTGGGCAAGGTGCTTAAGATTTTTGTCTCAAGTTTCTCCCCCAGAGTAATGTTATTGGGACCAAATAAGTTTATATATAAACACTTGTACTTATGGCTTACTCATCTTACAGCTTTATTGTTGTGTCTGACTTTATTACCCAAACAATGCCTGGCATAAAATAAAACACTCTATAAATGTTAGCTACTACTGCTACTATTTACTTTAGTTATTATAAAAGTCCTCAGATAGATATAGTCCCCAGTTTACAGGTGAGGTGGTTGTTGCTGTTCAGTTGCTAAGTTGTGTCCAACTTTCTGTGACCCCATGGACTGCAGCACACCAGGCTTCCCTGTCCTTCACTAACTCCCGGAGTTTGCTCAAATTCATGTCCACTGGGTCGGTATGCCTTAACTGAAGCTAAAGGAGGTTATTTAGCTTTCCAGGGTCGCTTAGCTGGTGAGGGCTCTGTGCCAAGGTTTGCACCTGGGTTCATCTGACCATGAAAGCCCTGCACATGCCACTGCCACTTCATCTTGGTAGCACAGTTAATAGATATGCTTGGATTGTTAGGAAAACCAAGCTTGCATCCATTAGTACATGTTCATTTCCTGATTTTTCTTCTCTCTTAAGTAGTTGTAATTTCTCTTGGATAACAAATCTGTGCTGTTAGATTGCACACAATGTCTTGGCATAGGTCTACTATAAATCTTGCTTCTTTGAGAGACACTCTTAGGAGGTAAGTGGCCTACATTTAATCCATAACATTAAGAGAGGAGCTTCATATGGAGTTCTTATGCATATGGCATAATGCACATGGCAGGTGAAAGTTAATATGAAACAGTGTTGGTGCTTCTTCCAGATATTTCTGATAGGTCTGAGTTATCCTGTAAATGAACTCTTGTGTAAAATAAAGAAATAATGAGTTTCCCCCACTGAAGGACTTATTTGCCATTTATTAACCTTTATAATATGATCTCTGATCATGGACCTTTGGATGTCCTGGTACATTGTAGGAATTTAGTGACTATCCTCTGGCTAAATGAGTGAATGAATGTATTCAGAGATGTGAAGAATGAAAGTAGCTGCAAGAGACTGTCTTACTGTTAAAAAGTCAGGTGCATGGTTGGAAGACAGTATGTTTGGCTCTAAATCTGAGCAATAAGTGGGATCTGACATTACATCACGTGGCTTCTCTGGTGGCTCAGACGGTAAAGAATCTGCTGTCAACGTGGAAGACCCAGGTTTGATGCCTGGAGAAGGGAATGGCAATCCACTCCAGTATTCTTGCCTGGAGAATTCTATGGACAGAGAACCCTGGAGGACTATGCCTCTGACACTTTCTTAGGGCTTCTCTGGAGGCTCAGATGGTAAAGAATCTGCCTACAATGCAGAAGACCCGGGTTCAACCTCTGTTCCTAAATGCCAGTGTCTCTTTTCAATGTCATACTGTCCTCCTGCTGTTCAAGAGTTTCCTTTCATACATGCGCATACAAGTCCTGGTTTTCTGTTTGGTATTCGGTGCGTTTCTGCATTTTCAGTCTCAGATTCTTGCTCTCTCCTTAAACAGTGAGTCAGTCAGTTTACTCAGGGATGTGACTCCCACTGGTTGGAAATCTGGTCTGGCAGGCTGTTTCTCATTCCTCTGTCCCAGTGGAGGAGCCTGCTTTTTAGTGGAGAAACATCTATACCTGAGTCAAAATTGAATGGATGCATGGATAGTAAGTCTTTTCTTTTGCTTTTCTTCTGCTGTTCAGCCTAACAAACAAGTACCTCTTGTTTTTGTTATTCACTCAATCAGTGGCTTTTAGATGAATGAGATAGGTACTGGATGAATAAGAACTATACATTTCCTTTCAGCAGTCACATTACATCTTGAATTGAGGAAGGCAGTCTTTAGTTCTTGTTAGCCCTGGATCATATTTTGATATGAACTTTAAAAATGCTCCAATAGGTGGTGAGTGATAGGGATAGATATTTGGTAGCTATTATTGCATCTTCTGTTGTTGAGTTTCAATTAATGTGATCCTTTGATTTCTTCTCTTTCAGCTGTCCCATTTCCTCCAAGTCACCGGCTTACGGCAAAAGAAGTGTTTGATAATGATGGGAAACCTCGTGTGGATATCTTAAAGGCACATCTCATGAAGGAGGGCAGGCTCGAAGAGACTGTCGCATTGAGAATAATAACAGAGGGGGCTTCAATTCTTCGACAGGAAAAAAACTTGCTGGATATTGATGCTCCAGTCACAGGTAAGGCCTGAGGACGAAGGCTGTCCACTTGGAACCCACACTTGCAGTTTATAACTGCAAATCAAAAGTCTTAGATACCACTGAGTCTTCAAAGACCTTCATCGTCTTGCTCGTTTACCACCAAATCTGTACATTAGGAACTAAAGATTTTATACATATGTAAAATGTTTTTATTTTCATGTATTAAATAGCCATATGATGTGATGCTCTATAGAGTAGTGTACAGCTTAGAGGTGATGGAGGTGTTCTGAAGTAAAACCTTAACTAAGTGATATTGTGTTAGTAGAACACTGTCATGAAGAATCCAAGGTATTCATTGGGGAAGATCAGGCAAAGCATAGGAATATTCCCACAGTGGTTACGTGCTAAGTTAGAGCAGTAGTTCGTCTTAGACTAGCATCACTGCCGTCATCGCCTGGAAACTTATTAAACATACCATCTCAGCCCCCACCCCAGAACCATACTGCTCTAGATTTTTAGGGTGAAACCTAACAACCTGTTTCATCAAGTCATGTAGGTGACCTTGATGCACATTAAAGTTGGAGAACCACTGAACTCGAGGAAGAGGACCAGATTTCTCTCCTTCCTGTAGCATTCTGTGCCTAGAAAATACGTCTGTTTTTGAATGGTTTTTGTTCTTTCACTCCTTCAGAGCAGATTCATACTTTGCATAAGTGGAACTTCTCTTAGTCCATAATAATTAAATCTTGTCAAAAAGTTTAGTATGGTATAGAGGGTCAGTTAGTGGAGACTTTTCAGCTACACTTTGTGAAGTTTGCTAAATTTTCAGGTATTTGTTTTTAGAGAAGCTCAAAAGCATGTATTTTCTCCTTAACTATTATCATTCTGGCAAAGGGAAAAATTTAAACATAGGAGTTTATCCTTTTATAAATAAAAAGGATTTTTGAAATATATATACTACTGATTGCTTCTTTCTTCAAAACCTTCATATACTTTTAATATTATTGGCCTTGAAATATATTTTTGAAGGTGACTGCTTGGAGCAAGATAAGCTCTCTTGAATATCAGACTATACCTTCTTTGATCATAATACCTCTGAATGTTCCTATTCCAAAGAAATTGACATATACATTTTATTTTGGGTTAGCCATAATATTTCTCTTATTTGTAATTCAAAAAAATAATGAATGTGTTTGGGGCCAGGTAGCAGGAGAAATTGACTCCAGTGGTAAGTCAGTGTTGGACCAGTGGTGAATAAACCAAGCTATATACTTACCTTGTGTGCATGACAATGATCCCCATTTTCCATGTGTTAAAATGCAGTCATGCCTTATTATCTTTGACTTACAGACACTGTGGACATATAAGAACAAAACAAATATGAATGTGCTTTACTTTCTTAGATACTAAAATATGAAAAAATTTTAACATCTAAATAGTAGCATGGAATCCATCAGCAAAGAAGCTACCTTAAAAAACTGACTGTATATTCCACCAATAAATAGATGGCAGAATAGTAGCATTAAATGATCTCGGTATCATTTGGATTATTTGGTTTTGGCAAGAATGAATGGCTTAATATTTTATTATGATATAATGTATTATGATATATAGTATAGGTTATAATATCATGATTTTTTTCTCCATTTCACATGATAATGTGTGACTTCCAATGAAGAATTCATGTTAGACTCAGTAATGAGCCAGTAGGTGTTAATGAAGGTGATAATTATAACTAAAAGAAAACATGTGAAATAAGCATTTAAGGGAATGTGTTTTCCTGGATGCACTCAGCTCATCTATTTGATGAGGCTGTCTTAAGAGAACACATAGCATTCTGTAAAAGTTAAATTCGTGATGTTTTATCCCTGAACCTTTCTGGGGTCTGTTGACTAACTGCCCTCATGCTCAGTAGAGGCTGGGCGTCATTCTTTTTATCCCTGAACCTTCCTGGGGTCTGTTGACTAACTGCCCTCATGCCCAGTAGAGGCTGGGCGTCATTCTTTCTAGAGAGATAGCAGCTGTCACTTTGGCAAATTTCAGAACATAGATATGAAGAGACTTTAGAAATCAGGACTCAATGATGTATAACTTTCCCTGGGGGAGAAAAAATACAAAGTCTTTTAAATAGTCACAGAAGTAGCTATGGAGACATCGCAAAATATGTATCACTAGTGAAATATAACCCAAGCAGGAAAAACCCTTTCACTAGAGAAGTATTGTATTTCTTGATGAAGGCATGATTCTAAGGTAGAAGATTCCATTGCAGTGATATCTTTCCCCCTTTTCTATAAAGATGTGGAATAAAAGTAGTAGGGGTGATTTATTTTAATATTTCCATTAAAAGGAGGGGAAAAAAAACTTCTTTTGCATATAGTTTACCAGAAAGCTAAATTCATAGCTTTGCAATCCCACCCATGAGCTTGCAAACTGAAACACAGGACTGCAAAGTAAAATCAGGGTATACTGATTGGAGAAAATTACTGTGCCTTTGTATTTCAAGATACTTCTTAGAATTTATTTGTAACATTTTATGATACATGATTTTATTCTGAGATTTTATTTCATCTGGACAGCTGAACATGCAGCTAAATTTTTATTTTTAGAATGTTTATTATTTGAATAACTGAATCAATAAAGCTATACTTTACTGACACTGGGTTATGCAATAAAAGGCATAGTTTATCCTTCCAAATCTTCAGGGTAGTGAATTCTTTATATAGTTCAGAGTTCCACACTTAAGTAAAATGGAGACCTTAAGAAACAATTCAGAGGAGAAAGTAGAAGAAGAGGAAGAAGTAGAAGAGGAGAGGGAGAAAAAAGAAAATATTAGAGTTTATAAATAAGAATCTGTGAAAAAAGATTAAAGGGAAAGAATCAAGGACTTAGCAGAGAAGCAAGGACTTCTAATGTAGGGAGGAAAAGCCTGAAGCCTGACCATGTGGTGGTTTTCAAGTGGTATTAGAAATAATCTCTCACGCATGTCAGATTCCTAAAATATAAGGTGAGTGGTGTGGGTAGGAGCTGACCAGTAACTTTCTTGTTTGGAATTCAACTTGAACTGGAGCAGGTATGTAACATCACAAAACTAAACAACTGGCAAATATTTTAAATTATGCACAAAATCCACTCCCCAGCTTTCCCTCTTCTTTTCTTTTCTCTTACTTTTTATTAATAAAAAACATTTCACTCTTAGATGTTTAAAGACGAGTTGTGCTAACATCCATGCATGGTTTGCTCCTACTTAAAGAAAAATCCAGATAAATCTGGACACTATTTCATTCCTTTAGCATTTTTTTCATGTTTAAATTTACAAAGCTGTCCAACTTCCCTTGTTCCCTCCCCTTCAATTGTTTTTAAAGTGGTAAAAAGTATATGTTCATTTAGGATTTTTTTCCTTTAAAATTCTGTACTTTTGATTTTGGAGAAAGACCAGGAAACTGCCTAGTCCCAACCTGGCTCCTCCCATGTGTCCCCTGGGGAAGGAGATAAAGCTCTGTGTACCTTAACCTCCTGAAGCATAGATTTAGATAAGCCAGGAACCATTGCCATGGAAGTAGAGATGAGGATTAGTTATGGGTCCCCAATCAAAACAAGGGAGGTATGAGTCACATTTTGCTCTTTTCTCTAAACTCACTTGCTTGATTGGAATGATGGCTGTTTCAGAGATTTAATTTGAAGTATGTGTTTCTATATTGGAGGCAATTTTGTGAAGGAAAGTATTTTCCTTCTTTTTGAATCTTTCTTTTTTTTAAAATTGAGTTGAAGTTTTCTGTGTTCCCTTGCAAACGTACAAATGGATCATTAAAAAATGTGGCCAAATATCTGTGTGGCAATTTGTTATGAGCTGAATGTTTGTGTCCCCACAATAGTCATATGTTGAAGCCCTAATCCTCTTTGTGATATTTTTGAAGGTGGCATCTTTGGGAAGTAATTGTGCTTAGATGAGTTCTGGGGTTGGACCCGTATGATGGTGTTAGTGCCCTGATGAGATGTGCATGAGATGAGAGCCTTCTCTCTTTCCTCCATGTGGGGATTCAGTAGAAAGGTGGCCATCTGCAAACCAGCAATAGAGCCCTTACCAAGCACTGAATATGCTAGCACCTTGATCTTGGACTGTCCAGCCTCCAGAACTGTGAGAAATCAGAGTTTGTTGTTTTAGCCACCGAGTCAAACATATTTTGGAATAGTAGCCAAACTAAGATACAACCCATTTGGGAATTTAATTTACCAAACATTTACCTGGTACAGGTTGTGTGTGTTATACACAGGTGAGTAAGACCTGGTTTCTGCTCTCCCAGTGGTCAGAATATAAGAAAACTGAAGCAGGTATTTGCTGAAATATATGTACATCTAACTACTGATTAAATGAAAGGATATGACCAAGATTTTTTAAAGCAAATTTAGAAATATGCGACTGGATAGAGCTAACTTGAAACCAAAAAGTTTTCCTATCTTCACAATGGCTAAGGTTTCTCTGATAGAGTCCATTGATTATTATATTATGTCTTTGAGTTATAGAAACTGTTAAATAGCTTGGACCCTATTTGTCCTGAATATAGACTGAGAACTCTTTCAGAAGGTTAGGAACTGTGAATGATGAAACACATGAGGCGTACATAGTCCTTGACTAGAAGACTCAAGGGTCTATCTGGGGAGTTAGATACATAAATAGATAATTACTATAAAACCTGTTAAGGATTATAATTAAGGAGCCTATAAACTAGTATGGGAACTCAGAACAAGGACTGCAGGGAAGCCGAGAAAGTCTTGACAGATGACATAAAGTTTGAATTGGAGCATGTGTGATAAGTGAAATTTTACTATGTGAAAAAGCTAGCAAAGTCTGTTCTGAGCAGACACAACAAACAGCATATTAAAGACACTGATATTTTTCATAAAGTGGGAAGGCATGATCGTGGAGGTTTGCTGTGGGTAGACAAGGTCTCAGAAGGGTGTGAGGGGAAAGGGTGGGGGGTGAAGCTGAAATTGGATGGTCAGGGTCAGATATTAATCTCTTGTGAGCCGCACTCAAACATCTGGTTACTGTTCTTCAGGCACTGGGGAGTGCAGAGGGTCTTGGAGTAGGGGGGTTACACAGTGAAGTCTGTGGCTAGAATCCTGAATGAGATGAGTAGAGCGAGTGGGGAGGAGCTCTTGGGAGAGTTGTTGATCAAGAACCTTTCATCCTTGATCTGGGTGTCCCAGCAATGATTTTGGCAGGCTAGGAGAATTGGATCTGATTTTGACTACGGGGCCTTTCAAAAATGATAGTTCACATTGATCTTAAAATGTTTGATTAATTTTTACCTAATCAGTATCCATTAAAGACTTCTTGAATATGGTACGATGATTTATGCAGGAATCCAATTTATTACATTTCGCCTTCAAGTTCTCATATTTTCCTGTTTTTCTCTTTGACTTAGCAGAGAACATTTCCCTCATTTATAAAGCAGACGCAGACCAGGAGCTTGGGTCTTTGAAAGAAAATGATTTAGAACTCATTTTTTGCTCTCTGGGCCGAGGGGACCGGCCAGCATCAGCTGGGCAAACTGCTAATCTCTCTGGTCTGTCTGTTTCCTGCAGGGGGGTATTTGTCCCTAGGGCAGCAAAGGATTCCCTCGGTGGCTGTGCCTGCCATTTAGCATGTCAGGCAGTTGCCAGGAGAACCCTCTGGCTTTGTTCCTGGATGTGAGAATGAACCAGTGGCCAAGTTTAAGGTCATGGCATTCCTTCCCTTACAGCAGCTGACGTCAATTAGGAGAATTCCCCATGCCTTTCCTCTGGGGAGAGTGAAGTAGGGGGTAGGAATCCAGTGTCTTTTGAGAACTAAAAGATCAGTGTTTATTCTCTTTATACTATCATTTGTCACTATCAACGCAACATGGCCTTAGTTTATATGAGGATAAATATTACTTCTGGGGCATTTTGCCCACTTGTGATTTCAGTGGCCAAATCTTTAGGGCCTGCCCTGCAGCCAGAGGCCTATTTTGGTACCCCGCCCACTGCTGGCAGGTCAGCACATTTCAGGCTCAGCCTGCGGCAGCAGCACCTCAGTTTTTTGATGTTTGTGTTCCCCTTAATTTGGGCCCTTGACTTTAAAAAAAATTTTTTTTAAAGATGATGTTAAAAGGATAAACGGTCACTGCATGAGTGTGTCCTTTTCCCTGGTTTGTTTTCCTCCCTTGTTTTGCAAGGTTGGTCTTAGGAAACCCATCTTACAAATGAGAGAAGGGAGTCTCAGTTTACATCTGAGTTTCTTAAACTTGAACATGGATCAGAATCTCCTGGAAGGCTTTATGGAACACAGATTGCTGAGTCTCACCTCCAGACTTTCTGATTTAGTATCTGGAGTTGTTATTTGGTCACTAAGTTGTGTCATACTTTTGAGACCCCCATGAGCTCTAAGCCTCCAGGCTCCTCTGTCCATGGGATTTCCCAGGCAAAAAAACTGGAGTGGGTTGCCATTCCCTCCTCCAAGGGATCTTCCCCACCCAGGGATTGAACCTGCATCTCTTGCATTGCAGGCAGATTCTGTACCACTGAGACTCCTGGGAAGCCAGTTCTGGATTAGGGCCTGATAATTTGAATATCTAACAGACTCCCAGATCATGATGACCTCCTTGATCTGGGACCCCTCTGTGGGAAACACTGATTTAAGTATTGACTTGAAGTCTCATAGCTAGTAAGCTGAAGACCTTGTTATGCACAAGCATCTAGCAACATGACTCATGCCAAGCTATTACACTCTATTCTATACACTATTCTACCTCTGTACGAAGTTGAAAAAAATGAAGCATTTCAGTTCATTTGACTGGAATTTGTCCTTGCTCATTACTGCAGAAAACATATTAATTTTAAGCTTGCTGTTCAAGGTTCTCAAGAAATAGGAGGAATACATTATTTTGACTCAATTATAGTTTATTATATTTCAAATTAAAAATTAAATTAACGTAAGGGTCAAGACCAAACAATAGTGTTCGTATGTTTGAGGCACAGTGTTTATATAGTTTTTCCCAGTGAAAAAACTTTGTAGTGCTTATCTTGACATGCTCTTTGAGAGCTGACTGTAGAAAGTGACTGCCGGGTCTGTTTTTAAACGAAAAGGAAGGAAAACTGGAATCAAAAGCATCTGTAAGTGAATTGTGTGCTAATGAATATAGTATTATTTACCATCTGAGCCACCAGAGTATTAAGAATAGTTGAGCCTTAGGAATTCAGCATTTGGGTGCAGTGTACCAGTCAGTGATAATCTGTTCACATCAGTAGGCATATAGCACCATCCAGAAGAAGCATTTGGTAGTTACTACAGTTGCAGCATGATTGCATGTAGAGATACTTTTCTTTAAGGCGCAGTGCACCCTGTTCCTTTTCAGTTTGCTATGAGTCAGTACGTTTCACAAATAGTAAGTAACCTGTGTAAGTACTGTTTGTTAAGGCAGTGCCTGTAGTTGTTTCCATAGGAAGATAAAAAATCCCCAAGCTATTGCACTTAAAATCTGACAGTGATCACTTGCAATGATAATACTCAGATGGTTTTGGAGAAGGTTGAAATATATTATTATCAATACTACTGTGACTTTAAGAGAAGTAGTGAGTTTTTTAAAAATATTTAAAAAAATTTTTTAACTTTTAATTTTATATGGGGGTATATTTGATTAACATTGTTGTGTTTCTTTCAGGTGTACAGCAAAGTGATTCAGTGATACATATACGTGCATCTATTCTTTTTCAATTTCTTTTCCCATTTAGGTTGTTACATAATACTGAGCAGAAATCCCTGTGCTACACAATAGGTCCTTGTTGCTTATCCATTTTTTTTCTTTTTTTTGTAACAGTGTGTACATGTCAATACCAAACTCTAACTGTCCCTCATCCCCTCCCTTCCCCTTTGGTAACCATAAGTTTGTTTTCTTAATTCTGTGAGTCTGTGAGAAGTACTGTTTCAAACAACACTGAAAGACTTCCAGAGAAGGAAAGAGCATTTTGGATACCTTGAAAGAAAACTAGACATACTCCCCTGTGTCTACAGGAAATGCAGATTATATTCGTGTTTCCAGCTTATCTCACATTCCATTTTCTCATTGAAGTATCCCTATTAATTTTAGATTCCAATGATTTTATTTTCTTGTGATCCAGTAATGTTTACAGGCTCTTACTGGACATTCCCACATACTGGCCACAGACTTGTACTGGGCTGTAACAAAGTTTTCTCTGGTCCAGAGTGAAATTGTCTTTTTTCATTTTAGACAGACAAAAAAAAAATGTATGTACCTGAAGCTTTTTTTATGTACCTGAAGCTATGGTGATGATAGGTAGTAATTGTTTTTTATATATTCCATTGGGGTAGGAAGTTAATGAGTTATTTTTACTACAAGGCTGACATTTGTTAGGTTCTTGTTTTTTGCCACTCACTATTATAAACACTGTACTTTTTAACTCTGAGTTTTCACACAATCCTATGAAGGAAGTGCTGTGATCAGCTCAATTTCACAATAAGGAAAACTGGATCTCAGTGAACTTGAGTATGGTATCTAAGGTTATTGATCTAGAAAGTCCTAGAACTGGTATTAAAACCCAGGCAGTTCAATAGCATCTATTCCTATTTTATTTGGGGTTAGAAATTAATTTTATGGGTTCATGAAATGATTAAACTTGGGAGTAACCATATAGCGTGGCATTTAACTAGAGCTGACCCTTGTTTAACTAGGGGTTGAAGGGTGCTGATCCTTTATAGGGTTGAAAATGTGCATATAACTTACAGTTGGCCCCCAATATACATGAGGTTTTGCACCCACAAAGTCAACCAACCTCCAGTACTGTACTATTTCCTATTGAAAAAGAAAGAATCCTCAAGGTTCAAACCTGTTTTGCTCAAGGGTCAACTGTATGTTGTACTGAATTTTTTTTTGTTGTTTCAGGCTATTATCCTATTAAATGTTTACATCTGAGACCATGGGTTTTATGTTACGGTTCTGTGAATATTCTTCTGTTTCACATTGATTTTAATGTAAATACAGTGCTGATTTGCACACGGTGAATTATGTGTGTATAATGGAAATGCACGGGAACCTTTTAAGCAGAGTATGTATGTATTTATGCATATGTATGAATGTGTATGTTTCTATGTTGTCAGTAACATCATTTAAATAGCAGTTTTCTTTTTACTCTGTTCTTTTCTCCTGGCTGAAGTGGAAGATTTTTGATAAATGACATACTGGATAAATACATGAACTGGTCATAAGTAGCTTTTTATGGAAGAATCTGTGGTTTAATTAGTGGATTAATATGAGAAAAATATTCAGTTTTGAGACAACTGCTTTACCATTATTTAAAATGGCTATCTTCATATATAAAATGTGTTCTTTAAAATGTAAGTTAAATATTTTCATGTACACATCTTGCTAATGTTAAAACAGATTCCCTGAGAGAAGGCCGTTAAGTAGTTCAGTCCAGGCGTGGCTTTTGTCTTGGGTGTTGCATAGCTTTTCCTTCTACTATGTCAGGCTCTCCACCAGCATCATGGAGTGAGTGTCACCCCGTGAAGTCATGCAGAATCCACAGACAGGTTTGAGACCTAATTCAGCTGCTGAGTAAGGAAAAAAAGGAAAACTCAAAAAAGTCCAGTGTTCATTCCTCATATTAAAGCCTAGATGGTGTATATAGAATCCATTGTTGTTGTTGTTAAGCAGCTAAGTTGTGTCCAACTCCTTGCCACCCCATGGACTGTAGCCCACTGGGCTTCTCTGTCCATGGAATTTCCCAGACAAGAATACTAGAGTAGGTTGCCGTTTCCTTCTCCAGGGGATCTTCCTGACCCGGGGATCAAACCTGCATCTCCTGCATTGGCAGGTGGGTTCTTTACCACTGAGCCACCAAGGAAACTGATACACACACACTTACACACATTGATATATATATGTAAATACAAAAATACAATCCAAGAATAAATTGCTAACTGTTAACAACAGTTAACAACTTGATGTTGCTTTTATCATATGAAAATGACATTTCTAGTTAAATGTATTTTTTAAAGTAGGATTTTACTGCTTTTGTGATGATACAAAAAAAGCAAGCAACACACCCCACATCCAGGGGATAATCAAGTCTATTTCAGAGGTTTCTATGAAACAATATTGTATTTTAGTACTCTGAATAAGATTTCAGTTCCTGTTATCACATGGTTAGTTTTTGACACCAGTTTGGTGTGTGATATGCTCCTCTGTCATTAATCTGTATTCATATTTGACATTGTGGTCCAGGTAACAGGCAGTTTCAGACATAGCAGCATTGTTTCATTCTGTTCCTGAAGGTATTTAAGGTTTGGAAACCAAGTTTTTAAGCGTCAGATTCATGAGAGTCATATATGAGGGTGAAAGGAAAACATTTTTTTTAATAAGCTTTTCTTAATATTTCTCTTAATGCTCTCTGCTCTGAACTGTCTGTCTTACATTTGCAATGAACAAAGTCCTCTGACAGAGTAAAATTAGGATTCATGGAAAGAAAGATTGTAGGTAATAATGAAGGAAACACAAACTTACCAACCAAAATTGTCTTTTCCTCTTACAGCACCATTTGTAATGATTTATTTAAAAAGATATCTCAAGGTCACCATTTTATTTACAGTGACTTTCTTTTCAGATTCATATGTTTTGGTTGTATTCCATACTACATTGTTGGGTTGTTTGGATTTTACGATTAGTGTCGGATATTTTAATATTAAAAATCTATTTGGAATTCATGAATTTGATTCCATTTCACAAATGTCATTAGCTCATCATCTCTGAATATGCTATCTGATTTTAGATGCCATCTGGTGGTATACATTTGATACATCTAGTGGTAATTTGAACCACCATCAGTCTCATATCCTTTATTGCTCATGAAGGAGAATATTTTTGAAATGACTTGCAAAGACTTTTATTTCCACTTCAAACAAAGGATCCTTTATACCTTGCTTTCTGTTTTCTCAGATAAAAATGCATATTTGCTTTGGTCTTTATTAACATAATCTGAGTCTTTCTTAAGACAGCATTGACTTTGAAAATCAAGTTCCCATTTTAAGAAACTCAATTTAGTTCAGAGAAATATGTAGATATATAGCATCCCCCTTAAAATGCTAATTATGTATGTTTTTTATTTCATTTTTAAATGGTAAAATTTGATTGGCTATTTGGATACCATGTGATGAATAGGAGATTATCTGATAATCATCAACAGAAACAGAAATTGTTCATTGAAAATTCTCTTCCTCATATTTTAAACATTAAAGACCAACTCCTTCAAAGGTGGACCTTAGCTTAATCTTAAGTACTGCTTTTTTCACCTTCTTCAAGAGATAAGCTGGTAATACTTATTAAATATATATCAAAGCTAGGTATAAATTAGAAAGTAAATTGTCTGCATTATTGATATTAAATATCCATTCCACTTAAGAATCTGAATAAAGGAAGTGTTAAAAAGTACATGAGTTTTTTTTTTTTTTTTTTTTTTAGGTCCTTTCAAAATTATTTGTGGCTGGTTAAATTAGTATAGTAAGGTATAGAGACAGTGGGCCAATTTATAGATTCTGTGGTCTGTTCAACATTCTCTGATTATACCCAAAATTCTGGTCTAGCCATTTTAATCTGAAGGAAAAAAAAAGAGAAATGGTGTGAAAAGAGGTGAAAGAAGAGTGGTTTCATCTGTGCTGTCCAGATGACCTGCTGAGGTGTGTCTCCTAATGACAGTGCAACAGCAATTTTATTTTCATCCTATGTAGTGTGGTATCCAGGTTAAAAATCGTGGGCTTCTAGATTAGCATTCAGGATCTTCAAGGTCCTAGCTGTTTACCACTGGGCAAGATATTTCACCTCCATAAAGCTCAACTTTCTCATCTTTGAAGAGATGAAGTGTGAGTCCATGCCTGTCACTCAGGTAAAGTGAATGCTTCAGTGTAGCACTTAGCTAGAGTAAGGGCCCAGCAAACAGTAGCTGCTTTGTTATCATGGCTGTAACCAATTTTGTCACAGCTATTATTGTTGTTATGCAGCTAATATTGCAACTATCAGTTCTGTTCTATTGTTCAGTGATTAGGAGCACAGAGAGCCGTTAACTGTATCAGTGTGGATGTTATAGTAGACTCTGTATATTACCTTTGATGGATTTAAGTGATTACTGAGAGGGCTGTGGAACGAAAGATGAAACAGATAGGTCCTTATGCCTATAACTCTCCACTAATCCTTTGTAAATTGCAAGTGAGTTTTAATTTTAATTAAAGAGAAATACATTTTGTTTTTGTGGTCATGCTGTCAGTATATCAATTAGAAATAGACAATGAAAAAATGTTTTAAAACCTGTGTAATATGCCTGGGATGTCTTTAAAAATTAGAAGTAATTAACCAAAAATTGGAGGATGGCCCTTGCTCAAAAGTCTCACTTCAAAGTAATAATACTATGAATTTGATAGCTTAGAATCATTCAGATGCAAATATATTTTCATTTCAAATTTGAATGATTGAGCTTTTTAAAATATAGGTCCCTGTGCTATACAACAAATCTGGTTGTTCATGTATTTTATATATAGTGGTGTGTATCTGTTGATCCCATATTCCTAATTTATCCTCCCCCTGCTTTTCCCCTTTGGTAACCATAAGTTTTTTTTCCCCCCTATGTCTATGAGCCTGCTTCTGTTTTGTAAATATGTTCATTTGTATTGTTTTTTAAAATTCCACATAGAAGTGATATTATACAATATTTATCTTTGTCTGACTTACTTCACTCACTATGATAACCCCTAGGCCCATCCATGTTGCTGCAAAATGGCATTTTTCCATTCTTTTATATGACTGAGTAGTAATCCATTGCATATATACATATATGTGTGTGTATATATATATTTCATTATAAATACATATATGTATGTGTGTATATATATATAGTTTCTTCTTTATTCATTCATCTGTTGATGGACACTTAAATTGCTTTCATATCTTGACTATTGTAAATAATGCTTCTTTGAACATTTGGTTGTATATATCTTATCAAATTAGTTTTCTTTTTTTCCAGATATGTGTCCGGTTTTGAGATTGTTGGATCTTGTGGTAGCTCTATTTTTATTTTTTTAAGGTAACTCCATACTGTTTTCCCACCGTGATTGTACCAATTTATGTTCCCACCAACAGTGTGGGAAGGTTCCTTTGTCTCTGCACCCTCTCCAGCATTTATTTTTTGTAGACTTTTTGATGGTGGCCATGGGTGATTGGCTTTTTAAATAACATAGAACTTCCAACAAAATGTCCATTATCTGGATTTTTACATTTCCAAATAATGTGCTACTATAGATTACTCAGTGACATTTAAATCAGAAAAATGTGACAGGAAGTTCCATTGATTCCTTCCATCCCCTAACTGGCCACCATAGCGCCAAAAAATCAGTGATGTGTCCTGTGTATAAGATACATAAGATGCATTGACACATTAAGATGATTCAAATATTTTTAAAATTGTCATTGATTGGGTTGAGTCTGAGGAATTAGGTCGGGAGGACTAATGGGGACATTTCCATTCATATGATGGATATCTAGGGAACCTGAAGTAGCTAGGGAGTTTGTTGTTTTTTTTTTTTTTAATTTTTTTTTACTTTACAATATCGTATTGGTTCTGCCACACATCAACATGAATCCGCCACGGGCATACGCAAGTTCCCCATCCTGAACCCCCCTCCCACCTCCCTCCCCGTACCGTCCCTCCGAGTCATCCCGGTGCACCAGCCCCAAGCATCCTGTAGTGATGGCTAGGTAAATATGATGACAGACGCTCATTTCAAGAAGCAGACTGAGGGTAAATTACAACAGAAACAGACATGACTCTTTCGAGGTTAGACTGGAATACATTTGGGGTTTGACTCATGATGGGTTGTCCAGCTTAGAATGGTGGAGGAAAAGAAAAAAGGGATTATAGCAAAATAAGTGTTACGATTGATCAAAGAATCTGGGAACTGTCAGATGAACCCTTAGGAAAGGGAGCAAAGTACCAAAAGCCTGTCTACCGGGGGCTGATGGAGTGTGACTATATTTATCAGATTATTTAAGGGTCAGTGATGGTCATGATTTTAATGAAATCTTTTAAAAGTAAAGACAGTGTTTCTTTTGGAGCAGATTTGGATTTTCTGTTGAAGGCTTAATTCTGAAGCCCATGAGGTATTCACTGTGTCATTGGCAAATAATAAAATGAGTGTCTGTGGAGAAGGTAAGACTGAAATGGAGCGTGGCTGTGTTCCGTCTTGTGTTCTAGACTTTTACACATAGTATCTCCTTTCTGTGTGTCCTGAGAATGTCATCAGGTAAGGTGCTCTCTCCTGGTGAAGGGAACATTGGCTCTCAAATCAAACCGATGTAAGTTTTAATCCTGCTGCTGACAGGTTACTTCACACATCCCTCTCCATTTACTCATCTGTAGAGAGGATTGAAATACTTTCTACCTTACACTGCTGTGAGACAGGAGGCAATGTTCAGAAAATCCTCACACAATTCCTGAGACGTAGTAAGAACTAAGTGAATAAAAATGATCCTTTATTCCCACTGATACTGGTGCTTACGCACTCATACCACTGAGCCTTCAGAAGTACAGGGATGGATAACTATGTAACTATTTAGTAAGAAAAGAAAAATTATAAATCTCCCTCTGTAGTGGCTTACACTAAGTGATGATTAGTCATGGTCATAGGGATTTTGTTATTTTGTCTGCTAAATTTAACAATCGTTTCTTGGTAAGAAACATCAAACACTTGCTGATTTATTCAACAGTTACTTCATATTTGCCCTTTTGGTACAAGTTGAAAATCATTAATTTATGATCACAAATTCAAAAAATGCAACCCATAGGATTTATACAGACTCTCTTCTTGTCTTGCTTGGTTTACTTTCCCATCATCTGAACTCCACCTGTCGTCTGATGCACGTATGAGTTACTTGATATTTGTTTTAGTTTCAAGTGAAGTATAGTTGTTTTAAGGAGGGTCTTCTTGTCATTATTATTCTAAAAGATTATCTTTCTCTGAACGTAACAAAAAAGGGACAATGAAAATAATGATATTGGTGAAAACGACTGTCCAGCAGCGGAGGGAAAGAGTAAAGGAGTATGAATCAGGAATCCAGAGAAGTAGCGCCAGTTCTGACAATATCTTTCATTCAAGGGAAGATTATTCTAGACGATCTCAATGCTCTTTTCAGTTTTGATTCTATAAATGTGTTTCTTACTCAAAGTACCCATTACCTGACTTTAGAATGAATACTTAGATGAGATACTTCATTAACCTTATCAGTATTTTCTCCTGCCACCCTTTAAAAACGCCTCTGTGTCAAAGTAACTGATAACCCCAGTTTTTGTTATTCTGTGAGTTCATTTCTCCCATAGGAGGGTTTCCTGAACATTTCAGAACCACTGGTTCTGAAATAAAATATTTCCATGCATTCTTCGATAACTGGAATGACCTCTGTCATTAACAGCATAACCCTTTTTGTTATAACTGGAGCTTCCCCACCCTTCCCCACATGTGTTTCCTTCTTTTTTTTTTTTTTTTAAATACAGAAGGGCAGTTTTCCCTAAACATTTTTTCTGTAAGTGTATACTCTTTTTAGTCTTCTAATATAAGTAAATTGACTGCTTTTTATTTTGAATAAGTTTATTGTGACTATAGAAAAAGATGCATTATGAAAAGGGGATGGACTTGTGAATTTTAAGTAAAATATCCTGATCTATCACTATAATATAAGAAGAAATATATTTTTGGTCTCTGCCTCAGGTTCCTAAAACTCTTATAACTTCCTGAATGGTGGGGGCAGATAGAAGCATCTTACATAGCACTCCTAAACCCCTTGGAATTTCCTGGGTGATAAGAGTGTCCTTTGTTCTAATGAGGTGACTCTTGGTGGATTCCTGGAGAGTTCCAGGATGTGAGTTGTTCACTAGGAAGACCAAGCCATGAATAGAAGTTTGGAACTTTCAACCTTATCCCTCATCTTCTGGTGGGGGGAGAGGGGCCGGAGACTGAGTTAATAATCTATCACATCTGAGTGATGAAGCCTCCATAAAAATTCCTTAACTACAGAGTTGGGAGAGCATCTAGATTAGTGAACACGTCTCCATGCTGGGAGGCTGGTGTGCCCCAGCTCCACGGGGAAAGAAGCTTGTGTGCTTGTAATCCTTCCTGACTTCGCCATATGTGGTTCTTCATCTGGCTGTTCATCTGTACCCCTTAGAATATCCGTTATAACAAACCGGTAAATAAACATAAATATTTCCCTGAGTTTTGTGAGTCATTCCAGCAAATTTTTGAACCAGGAGCAGGGGTAGGCAGTTGTGGGAACCCTTGACTCTATAACCAAGGCTGATAAAAGTGTCAGTACCCTGGGGACCTGTTATTTGCAGGTTATTTGGTACCTGAAGGGCTCCACTGACTCCGGGTAGTTAGTGTCAGAATTGAATTAAATTACTGGACTTTCAGTTGATGTCTGAAGAGTTGAAATACTGGTTGGTAGGGGGAAAGAAACCCACAAATGTGGCGTCAAAAGTGTTGTGAATAGAGAAGCAATTTTCCTCTTATCATGCAGATGTCATTGACTCCTTTTATCATGATGTCATTGAATCTTTGGATTTTTTTTTTTTTTTGGTATGGTAAGAACCCACCTGCCAATGTAGGAGACATAAAAGATGCAGGTTCGATCCCTGGGTCGGGAAGATCCCCTGGAGGAGGCCACGGCAACCCACTCCAGTATTCTTGCCTGGAGAATCCCATAGAGGAGCTTGACAAGCTACAGTCCATAGGGTCGCAAGGAGTCAGACACGACTGAAGCGATTTAGCATGCACTCACCAGGCAGGGGGAGATTTTGATAATAGTTGTATATTGGTGCTGCTGCTGCTAAGTCACTTCAGTCGTGTCCGACTCTGTGGGACCCCATAGACGGCAGCCTACCAGGCTCCTCCGTCCATGGGATTTTCCAGGCAAGAGTACTGGAGTGGGGTACTAGTTGTGATTTAATGAACACTTTCATTATTCCTCTAAGGGTTCATGATTTCTAATATAGCTGATCACTGGTCATATCATTCCGTGTTATTAAATTCTTGACTTTTTAAAAATATTTGAATTTTTTTCCCTGTGATTATTGCCCTGCTGTAACAGTCACCTGATTTTATTTGTGAAAGAGACTAGAGACTGCTTCCAGCTGTCAGCCTCACAGTGAGAACACTCCTTTGGGGCAGGGCCTGGGCATGGCAGCGTCAGCCAGAGCTGGCTCGTGCTGAGTTAGACCCAGAACGCTGGTCCCCACTGCCATGGCCCACTGCCCTTCTGAGTTCTGTCCTCTATTTTCTTCTCAACAATAACAGAGAACATGGATGCTTTCACTTCTGCAGCATGTCAGTGTTAACTTTCACAACTTAATTTCTGTTGCCCATCTTGGGTTTTGTACACTACAAGTTATTCCCTTAGCAAGAGATTTGAGTGTTTCTACTCTTCCCTAGCCTGTAGTTCACATAAACTCACTTTTCCCCACTAACCTTTAAATAGAGTAAGCCCTCAATGTCCTTCTCATTTTGCCCTCGATCTGGAGCTTTCTTCGGCTTCTAACATCATATCTGGCAGCAGGGCAGAGGTAATGACCTGCGAGGTGTGATGTTTGTCCATTCCATGACCCTCCCTATTTAACTGCCGGGAAAGTTTCCTTCATTTTCCCCCATAATTACCTTTAAATGTCTTGAGACTTGAGAAAGTAGGGTTTTATGGAGACCACAGAATTCTAATGGGAGTCTACCACAGATCTCCATTTTCTGTTTCCTGTGGAAAATGGAATAAAATTGAATGTTTTGAGTTTCTCAAGCATACCCCTCTGGGTGGTAGAGTCAACTCTATTCATGATATTTATGCCTAAAGAGCAAACAACATTCTGCTCCACTCCTTGCTGAGGTTTCTTCCTGGCCATCAAATTTCTCCATTTGAAAACAGAAGGTGTGGGGACTTCCCTGACGGTCCGGTGGTTGGGACTTTGCCTTCAAGTGTCGGTGGGTATGGGTTTGATGCCTGGTTGGGGAGCTGGGATCCCACATGCCTCTTGGCAAAAAAAAAAAAAAAAAAGAAAAAGAAAACAGAGGCAATGTTGTAACAAGTTCAATGAAGACTTTAAAAATGGTCCACATCAAAAAAATCTTGTGAAGAAAAAAAAGGAAACAGAAGGTTTTTCATACATCAAAGACCATGAGTTACCAGTTTCTTATTTCTCATCTAGAACAGATCTAGGTCTACAGATCTTTTCATAGTGTGTTCATATGTAAATTTATCAAAAAATTTTATATGTATGTATCATAGTTTTAACTTCCTATGGCTTTCTGAGATACTTCTTTAGCAAACACTCAAATGGAACCATAAAAAAAGTACTACATCTGGAAGATACATTAAGGAGGAAAGCGGCTTAAGTAGTTGAGTGAAGGGAGTGAGGGACTCTCACTAATCAGCTCAAATAAACTCAGAACAAGTCACTTCAACTGACCAGGCCTGTTTTCTCATTGATAAAAGGAGCCAGACAGCATTGGTACCAGAATGACTCGCTCCCCACATTTCTTTGGTTTCATTCCTGGTGCTTGCCTTGCCCAGGAATCTGCCATGGCTCCTCTCCCGAGTCCCGATTTCAGGTATAATCTTGAACGCTCCCTTTCATTTCTCAGAAGTGTATTTGTTTTGTCACCCCCTGTTGATTTCTGTGGCTTCAAAAACAAGGGTAGTGTTTTTCTAGCTTCTTCTAACAATTCTTTATTTCCTTGCTTTTAGTCTCTGTTTTAGTATTTGCTTCCAAGGGATTCTCATCTCCTTTTCTTCCATCATTATGGATTTCCTAGATCTTTTTCATGTCTCCCAGGATTTTTCAGGACTTTAAATCTTACCCTGATCCTCTGATTTTCCCCTACCACCCCTGTTTTACAAAGCACTCCCCTCCCCAGTGACATGGTGTCTGACTCAAATCCCAGCTCTGTCACCCTCCAGCTCTGTGACTCTTCAAGTTACTTACACTCTCTGTGGTTCAATGTCCATCTCACAAAATTGTTGTGGGGATTAAGTGAATTGGTATCTATAAGCTCTTAAAGCACCATCTGGCACATGGTACATGGAATGTGATTGCTGGCCGTTGTAGAATTACTACCAGCATCCCTCCCCTATCCCCCCTCACTGTTATTCTTGGCCAAGTGAGGGTCTCATCTTCCTCTGACTTAGGTTGCGTATACTTTTATGTTATTTTGGATGAGGAAGCACATAGAAACTGATGCCTACAGATTTCCCTTAAATACTTCAAATTATGCATAATCTTGTATTTAGGGCTGAACACAAATATTTTATATTTCTCTAATCCTAGAACTCATTCTCACAATACTTATGGCCTTCACATGTTGTTGAGAAGAAATGTCATACTTTAAGAAAATGTTTTAGAAAAGATTTAAACCAGACTACAAGAATACATAAATGCAAAGGATTTATTAAGTCTCTTTTAACAAAATAAATCATATCCAAAGACTTGACCATTTCGTGATTTTTTTTTCCCCAACTCCAATTTTGTGATCTCTTAATGGAAAAAGTTACCCGCCAAGTAGTTTGGTGGTTTTGCTTCCTTGAAAAGAAATCTTTTGGGTCCTATTTTAAAAGAGGTAATATTCAACAAGTCATACTAAAGGAGACAATCTAAAGTATTTAGTACAGCCGTAGAATATCAAAAGAGTTTAAAACCCTAGAGCTCATTGAATTCAGTGATTTCCAAACTATTTGTTCACAACCAAGGTCTTTTAATGTAACATTATGTAAAACTTCATTATTATGCCCAACTCCAAACATAAAACAGAGACTGGTTGTGTCTCTGTTTCATATTTGTGATGCTTTCCTTCCTTGTGATCAAAGACCATACAGAGAGTGGGAAACATCTGCCTAAATTTCCCCTTCTACCTCTGAAGAAACTGAGACTCAACAGAGGTTAGTTGCATTACAAGGATATTCAACTAGTTAATGGTTGAGCTGGAGAAGGTATCAGCTGTTTTCACTCCTCTGTGAGCATGATTTCCATAGTCCATTCCACTTTTGTCCCAGGAAATTATTCCTATGGTTATCTGTAATCATTTGGAAAATCATGTGTTTCACAGCTGGAATTATATGGTTAGATTGATCTAGATTCGAATTCTGGCCCTTCCTATTTTGTTGCTTAACTGTACTGCTTCTTATCTTAAGGATAAGATTTTCCTTCCTGTGAAGCAGGTATGATAGTAATAATGGCATGTACCTCAGTGGGTTTTGGTAATGCTATTACATCAATAAATGCTATCTTTTATTAGCATTGATATGGTCATTATTATTATTATTATATCCAGTTAGCTAGTTCTATTAAATCAAATTATTTTGATTAAAAAATTAAAATTAACTTTAAATTGGATGGAAAAAATCTTCCTGCCAAACTGTTATTTAAAACTTATGCTCACAGAAGATTTTCATCATGTATTTATATCTGTGTCTCTATCTATATAAATCCTGACATCACTGCCTTTCCTGGTGCAGAAGAATAAGCCTGTGGTTTAAATATAACAACACTGATATTGAGCTGTTAATAAAAGTGCATATCATTAAAGCTGGATAGGAGTGTGGAAATCACCTAGAGTTTTATTTTACTGTTGCAAAAAATAGGCCCACTAAAGTTTGGATTTTTTTTCCTTCATCATACCAGGTTTGCAAAATCTTGTAGTACATCCAAGCACTAGCTTCTCCCTCCTACCACAGGCTAAATAAACACTCTGCCCACCACCAATCTAAATATTACTACTCATAGCAATGTTGCTAGGCTTAAAGGACATTTTCATGTAACTCTTTAGTTCCCCCCGCCCAAAAAAAAAAGCCACATACATACCCACCCACAAAACAACTAGCCAAACAGAAGCTTTGTTCTATTAATTCTTAAAAGCCATTGTCAATGCCCAGAATCTGTCTTCAACCTCTTAGCCGTGTTGTTTCCCTGATCCTGTGGCTGTGCTCCTACACAAAGAGGTAAAGATGGTGGCGTAGAGGAGTCTGAGGAGGACACAGGCATATGAGGAACAGTGTGTATGTGGGTTGTCACAGATCTGGGGATACCGAATTTAAGGGTCCAGGTAACTGTCTCAGTGCAAGGAAGTCTCATGTGTAGCTATGTAGCAAGTTGATATTTATTAGTCTGAATAGTGGTAAGAAAGCAGTGCTGCAATTTTGTCAACTTTTTTAAAAATAGGATCATTGTAGAATGTGTTAAAGTGATACCATGGTTTTTAGAAAGAAGGACAATTTAGAGATTTATGGTTAATATGTCTTATGGGAGTGAGAAAGCAAATGAATTCCTGGTGTAAGTTAGAGCCTGTCCTGATTTAAAAATTAAATCTGCCCCCCTTTGCATTAGTGAGCCTGGTGATTTCATGGGAATACACAAGTCTATACCTACTAAGACTCATTGTAGAAGAAGCTACATGGCTCAGAGGGAATCTGAAACAGGGAAGGGGTCAGAGAGTCCCATTCAAGATTTTCAAGGGAAGGGGAAGTGGGAATAACATTTTAGAGACATTTAGTCACAAGGGAACACTGACTAACAGTCTGTCTGAGTCACAGTGCTAGGTGCTTGTATACATCTTTTCATATTTAAAGCCTTTAACAGCACTGCAGTTCAGTAATAAATTTAGTGCCAATGGGATGCCAAGCACTATTCTAAGTGCTTGGGATATATCCATGAATAAAAAGCAAGATCAGTATATACCTCTCTTTATAGATGAGGTGGCTGAAACTCAAAGATCCTAAGCAGCTTGCTTAAAGCCCAGGATAGAAATGTCAGAAAAGAGATTTGAAAACAGGTCTCTGATTCCACAGTCCAGGTTTTGGGTCTGTGGCATGAATTGCTAGGCACACTCTTAATGAGTTGCCTACAAAATATGGTTAATGATACCTCTGTTGCCTATGCCATTGGCTCCTCGTGAGAATCAAGAAATGTTTTGGATTTGATAGGTTTTAGTTTCTTTCTTATGTCTCCCACTGATCTCTATGAGCACTATGATAGAGCATTAACCATATGGGCTAAGTCTGTTTACAAATATGACTCCTCTGGTAGAAAATGCATGTCTGCAGTCTGCAAACTTATCACTTGTTCATTCAGTCAGTCAACAAATATTTACTGAATGCTTCCATGCATCAGGCTAAATATAGGGGTGCCAGCGTATTCACTTTTAACTTTTATGCATTGGAGAAGGAAATGGCAACCCACTCCAGTGTTCTTGCCTGGAGAATCCCAGGGACGGGGAGCCTGGTGGGCTGCCGTCTATGCGGTCGCACAGAGTCAGACATGACTGAAGCAACTTAGTAGCAGCAGCAGCAGTGTATACCAGAGATCTGTTTAGTTTCATGAGATTCTTACCTCCTAGCAGACATGGATATTAAATAAATTACACATTGTTTATATTTATAATACATATTACAGAGGAAAATAGACACACACCTGTCTCTCTTACATCTGTACCTATTTTCCAAGTAAATTAGAAAATTAATGAATGATTAGGATAAATTCTTCTGCAAAGTGGCAACAGAGCACGGGGACTTCAGCATCATCATGTCAAGGTTTGGTACTGAGCTCCGCCACTTACTGAGCTTTGGGACTTGATGCAAGGTTCTCAGCCTCCCATGTAGTTTTGCAAAACAAGAATACTGGTTATTGTAATAGTGGAGTGAAAGAATATCAGAAAACAGTTTACAACACTGCAAGAAATATGAGTACAGGAGAAGATTTAGCCATTTTGATACTACTATCACGGGCTTCTCTGGTGGCTCAGGTGGTAAAGAATCAGCCTGCATTACGGGAGACCTAGGTTTGATCCCTGGGTTGGGAAGATCCCCTGAAGAAGGGAATGGCTACCCACTCTGGTATTCTTTCTGGGGAAATTCCATGGACAGAGGAGCCTGGAGGTATGGGGTCATGGGATTGTGAAGAGTCAGATGTGACTGAGTGACTAACACGTTCACTTTTTACTATCCTGTAGTAGAATGTTTTAGGAAATTTTCTTTTATCCATAGCCTTCACCTATGCTATTTACCTTCTTCTAAGGGTTTATTAAAAGGAGTTTTCTTAAACTGGTGCATGCCTCAGGACCGACTATAGGGCTTTAAAGAGTACATGTTTCCAGGCTCCATTGTAGAACATTCTTTTTCAGTAAGTGTGGGTTCAGTAAGTTAGGGAATCATCAATAACCCTAATTTATACCCCAAGGTAAAAACTGATGACTTTAACAATGACACACAGAGAGGTTGCACACATGGCAGAGCAGGAATGTCAACCATTGACAATTATCCCAGGACCTTGCTTTGTGTATCTGCCGCTGAGTAGCTATTAACAGGCACTTGGAAAAATGCAATCAGTAAGCAAACAAATGCATATCTAAGAATTTCTGTAGAGTTTAGATATTTCTTTCAGAATTCCAAAATGATTTATTAATTGACCAAATGAGTTTTACTAGCCTAGAACATGAGCGCTTAGAGAACAGGGCTTTTTTTCAGTGTCATTGATGTATTGCTATATATTAGGTGCTCAGTAAACATGACTTGAAGTGAATCGAGTGAATTTTGAAAGCCTTCAGATCTTTTGGAAGTGATAAGATGGGTGAATTATAACCTGCAGGAATTTTCCGGTGATGGTAGATGAAGCATATTGATTATTTTATTAGGTGTCTGAGTAAAATCCTGATGTAGGTGTATCTAGGAAAGATACAGAGACATCGAGTATATGTATTAAGTGTGAAGATGATTGGAGCATGGTGAACAATGCAAATATGAAAGTCTCATCTTTTCACCACCTTTCCCCTCAGCCCCTTGTCCTTTTTCCCAGCTCTTCGCTCCTTGTCAGCTAGTTAAGTATTATTAATATTTAATCACTTGAGCTAACATATAAAATGTTTATTGCTTTTGTATTTCAAATCTGACTGATGTTTGTGTTTGTAATGTAGTTAACTGTGACTTGAGAATTATTGTGAGGAATTACCTTCTTGAGAATCAGAGGGATTCAAGTCAAATAGCCCAGGTGCTTTGCAGTGTGTTCTGGCCTTTGATTCCTGTGATTTTCAGTAAGACACAGCAGGATATTTCAGTTTTCTATGGAGCTTTGTGTAATTATCGGGAAAATCATGTCTTGAGACTTTAAATAACTAAAATTCTGAGTGATATATATATTTTTAATGCCACTATTCTTTTGAGATTTCAGTAGATATTTCAGAAATTTTAAATTACTGTCTGTGGGACAAAGTCCCTACTGTATCATGTATTATGGTTCTTAATTGTGATGAGGATAATGCAGAGCAGAAACTGCTAGAAAATAAATAGGGGATTTTCCTTGGAAAATTATTGAAATAGGGGCGATGAGGCAAACAGCTTGGACCTCCTGATAGTTCAGTTCACTTCAGTTCAGTTGCTTAGTCGTGTCCAACTCTTTGCAAACCCGTGGACTGCAGCATGCCCGGCTTCCCTGTCCATCAGCAACTCCCGGAGCCTACTCAAACTCATGTCCATCGTGTTGGTGATGCCATCCAACCATCTCATCCTCTATCGTCTCCTTCTCCTCCTATCTTCAATCTTTCCCAGCATCAGGGTGTTTTACAATGAGTTGGTTCTTCGCATCAGGTAGCCAAAGTATTGGCGTTTCAGCTTCAGCATCAGTCCTTCCAATGAATATTCAGGATTGATTTCCTTTAGGATGGACTGGTTGGACCTTGCAGTCCAAGGGACTTTCAAGAGTCTTCTCCAACACCACAGTTCAAAAGCATCAATTCTTCAGTGCTCAGCTTTCTTTGTAGCCTAACTCTCACATCCATACATGACTACTGGAAAAACCATAGCTTTGACTAGACAGACCTTTGTTGGTAAAGTAATGTGTCTGCTTTTTAATATGCTGTCTAGATTGGTCATAGCTTTTCCTCCAAGGAGCAGGCATCTTTTAACTTCATAGCTGCAGTTACCATTTGCAGTGATTTTGAAGCCCCCCAAAATAAAGTCTGTCATTGTTTCCTCACCTATTTGCCATGAAGTGATGGGACTGGATGCCGTCATCTTAGTTTTCTGAATGTTGAGCTTTAAGCCAACTTTTCACTCTCTGCTTTCACTTTCATCAAGAGGCTCTTTCGTTCTTCTTCGCTTTCTGCCATAAGGGTGGTGTCATCTACACATCTGAGGTTATTGATATTTCTCCCGACAGTCTTGATTCCAGCTTGTGCTTCATCCAGCCCTGCGTTTCACATGAGGTACTCTGCATGTAAGTTAAATAATCAGGGTGACAATATACAGCCTTGAGGTACTCCTTTCCCAACTTGTAACCAGTCTGTTGTTCCATGTTCAGTTCCAACTGTTGCTTCTTGACCTGCATACAGATTTCTCAGGAGGCAGGTCAGGTGGTCTGGTATTCCCATCTCTTTCAGAATTTTCCACAATTTATTGTGATCCACACAGTCAAAGGCTATGACGCAGTTCAGTACCTCTACTCAAAATATGTTGCTGTGTGGCACTCACTGTAAACTGAGCAGTCTTTTCAGAATCAACACTGATTCCCCAAACTTAAGAGGATAAAAAAGTCACCAGCATATCTTGAAAAGAGAGCTTTTAAATGATTTCTGAATCAGCGTTGCTTAAAGGTGCTTATCATGGATTGCTTTAATGTTGCAAAGTCATCCATCACATACTAGAGGCAACATTAAGAAGGTGTTTACTGCTTCTGGTCATTAGCATTTGCTTGAGCAATCCCTGCCTTCTAGCAGTTTATCATCAAATGCTGCAAACATATTACGTTCATATATAGTAAGGTAAAATTTGTCAAACCCATCCTTAGGCATTTAGTAACTGTCTTTTCTTGCATGACACATCTTTGTAGGCCTGTTTTCAGTTTATAGCCACCTCTACAGATATTAAGCATATAGCTGCCATTACTGTGATTGCTTTTTAACTTTAGGGTAGAAGTCAGAGGCTGGTAGCTGCTCCCCCGTGCTGCCACCTGTGGCTGGCAGTTTTGCACTACCAGTGTCGTGACGTGGCAATCTAGGTGACCAGCATCTTCTGCACTGTACAGGGTACAACCCTCATGGTCCTTTGCAGCTACCCTGAGCGTGCACACCATTCTTTCTTGTCTCCACTGCTTACTGACCATCTTTACTTGGCATTGTGCCAGATCTGTGTAGCAGGTCCAAGTGATGAATTGCACCCAGCAGCAGCAGCAGCTTCGTTAGGATTTAGGCCAAATTATCAGTTTCCTAAGTTGCCTGCACACTATGATCACACTGGACACTCAGTTTGATCTTCAGTGAACCAGGCAAGCCTGGTGGTTGACTCTTGTCTCTAGATGTAATTGCTTAGCTGCTTATCTGTAGTTCCTTATTGTAATGAATTGCCCTTGTGGAAAAGTGAGTATCTCAATTTCCTGTTTGCAGTTGTTATTAAAGTCTATGAAATAGCTTTATCATCGTTTCATTTAATGCATATTATTGATCACCTGGCAAATAAGTGAAAGGAAAAGATAGAATTATCAAGAATTAGCTCCTAGAGTTGACCACTGCATTATCAGGCTGAGATGGTGGTGTTGGCAGATGGATCACTGTATCTGTATGAGCAGACGTAATGAATACAAAACACCGGGAAGTTTAAATGTCAGAGGGAATATTTTGAGATTTTACTCTGTCTGCATAGGATGATACAGCTCCTAAAAAACAGTTTCCAAAGAATGGTATCTGTGTTTTTAATAGATAAGATTTCGTTTTATAGTATTTTAACTTTTTTTTTTTTTTTTTTTGCCATGGGCCAATTTTTAGTCCTTTCTGTATTGGGGTGCTTGGCAAGTTGACACTCCCTCTTTCTTCCAATACATTCTTCACTTGTTTTTCAAGAAATTAAGGTAAAAGCAGTCCTGTTTGTCCCTTAATTTGCCACTGGATTTTCTTAATCTCCTTCATGGTTCTGTCTTCTCTTAGAGTATCCCAAAGTTTAGTCCTTAGATTGCTTCTCTTCTCTGTCTGCATGTCTTTCCTTTGGTCAGCCTGTCAGTTTTCTTGCTTTCAAAACCATCCTCAGTCTGTTGCTTCCTAAATATCTGTGTTTCCATTCCAGTGTTTTTCTCTAAGTCCAGCCTCATGCTTCTATCTGCTTGTTTATCTCCATTTGCCTGTGTAAGAGACATGTCAAATGTCCCAAACCACACGCCTTTATAAGCCTGCTTCCTTTATAAGCTTGCTCTTCCTACTGTCCTTCTATTTAGTATGCATCAGCTGTATTCTTAACATCTCTTTTCACATCTGGTATAGAATCTGAAGATTCTTATGGCTCTGTCTTTAAAACACACCCAGAGTTTGATCATGACCTGTCCCCTCCCACTCTGCACTGGCCTGGGCTGGATCGTTGCAGTGGCCAGTGTCTAAGGGTTCCCAGCTTCTCCCTAGCTTCACATTGTCGGCCCATCTGCCCATGTTTTCCTGATGAAGTATTAGTGGGATTCTACTTCTCTGCTGCTCAGTCCCTCTCCATTGTGGAAGTGAAGAGCCTGGGTGCTTGCCTTCATCGTGAGGGTTTTGTGGATTCTGACCTCTCTTCCCTTCTGCCCAGTGTATGCGTGCACACCTAGTTGTGTCTGATTGTTTGTAATCCCATGAACTATAGGCTGCCAGGCTCCTCTTTCCATGGAATTTTCCAGACAGGAACACTGGAGCAGGTTGCCATTTTCTACTTCAGGGGATGTTCCTGACCCAGGGTTCGAACCTGTCTCTTGTGTGTCCTGTCTCAACAGGTGGATTCTTTCCCTCTGGCACCGCCTGGGAAGCCCTTTCTGCTCATATTTCTCTTTAATTACATCTTCAGCTCCCCTCACCCTCATTCATTCACCTCAGCCACGCTGGCGTCTTTTCTGTTCCTCGTATAAGCTCTGTCTTTGCTAGAGAACACTTAGTCCATGTATCCATACAGTCCTCACCTTCTTCATGTCTCTGCTCAGAAGTCACGTCCTCAGTGAGGCCTTCCCTGACCGTTCTGTAGAATGTGGTGCCTCCTCTTCCCCCCACACCCACTCACCGCCTCTCAGGAGGTTGCTGTCATGTGCGTCAATCTTATTTTCCTCCACTGTATTTATCATCCAGTGGTATTCTGTGCATCTGTGCTTAGTCGCTCAGTCGTGTCCAACTCTTTGTGACCCTTTGGACTATAGCCCGCCAGGCTCCTCTGTCCATGGGATTCTCCAGGCAAGAATACTGCAGTGGGTTGCTATTTCCTCCTCCAGGGGATCTTCCAGATCCAGGGAATTGAACCTGCCTCTCCTATGTCTCTAGCACTGCAGGCAGATTCTTTACCTGCTGAGCCATCAGGGAAGCCCGGTACTCTTTATAGCTGTTTTATTACGTTTCTTTCTCGCTAAAATGTAACCTGAAGGAAAGTAAGAATATTTATTTTTTTCCGTGACTCTGTTTCCAGTGTCTAGAATAGTATCTGGACTATATGTGGTACTTGTAAATACTTGTATAGTCAGTGATGATTTGCATATTTACTAAGCTCCTTTTTGATGCTTTATACTAGAGCTGTCCAGCTGAACAAAATTGACTGGTAACCATATGACTGGGATTTACCCCCAGTGACTTCCTTGTCCCTGAGAATCTGAAAGCAGTTTGGTCTTAAGTAACCTTAACCAAGAGGCCCTGCTGTGCTGGCAGGAATCATCATCTCTGTTACCCAGTAGAGACTGTGGCTCCCCAGGCTATTAAAATAATAACCATCCACAGAGCCTGACAAATGATCTCTCCTACATAAATGTGCTTTAGTTTTGTCCCACTTCCTTCAGTTAATGATACTCTAAATAACATATTGAGTTGAAAGCATGGAAGTCTGAGTTTGACTTCAGGCAAATAATTTTTCACTTAATTTTCTCCTGAATTCAGGTTAAAATGTTCGGTTGCAGGCATAATTAACAAGGAGAGGCAGGAAAAAGTGAGACTGTCCGTGGGTTATTATTTCGGTTTTTAAAGTTGTCTTATTGTTCTCTAATAATCTAGCTTTTATTAACATCAACAGTACAGGGTAAATAAGTCAAGTGAGCAATCTGGCTTCGGGACAGTGTAGCAGTCACTCAAAGGTATTAATGAAGCCTAAGGAAATATAAAATGTAGCACTGTCAATAAATGTGTTTGTATTATTAAGATTGCTTAGGAAACTTAGAGGTAAGATCTTTTTATCCATCTTCGGTTGGCTGGGTACTTTTGGATTATTGACTAAGTAGAAAGGGACTAAGGATGATTGAACTTGGTAGAAAGGATATGAAAATCCAAAATAATGGAAGATAGTCTCTACAGAAATGAGCTGCGTGATGTGGACTCATGGTGTTAGGCTGTAATACATGGCGTGCCATGCAGCGCATCACTTGCAGATATGACTTAGGCAATGAAAAGCTGAATTTGGAAAATCTCTTTTTTTTCTTTTCTTTTTCCTTTTTTCTTTTTTTTTTTTTTCTTTTTTGCTCTTTCCTGGAGAAAGAATAGTCAGGAAAAAAATATCCTTAGGGAGCAAAATAAATTGGCTGAAATAAACATGGAATGTCTGTATTGTGACTGAATTTCTCATTGAGACTGATGAAAATGTGTTGGGTCATGTTTGGAAAGCAATTTCAAGTGTTTAAGGATTTTTCCTCTTATTTGGGGATAAAGCAATAGGAGAAAAGGGTTTAATATCGAATTTTATAAAGTTAAGAATTAAACCTGACTGGGTAGAAGGATCAGGCACTGCATGGACATGACAGGGTTGATACTGGGTTCATGTTTCTGTGGCTGTCTGAAAGATGATATGGGCCAAGAGTGACACAACAAATATTTTACTGTTTTTATAGAGTGAATTATCTATTCTGTATTGACATTATTTCAAATGACATTATTTCATGTGGTTGAATCCAAAACCTGAAATATTTGGGAGAAGGACTTTGCCCTGATGCAGAGAGGAATATGGAATGAGAAAAGGGGGTGTGACAGTAAACCATATAAAGTTCCTGTCTTCTTCAGTTCAGTTCAGTCGCTCAGTCGTGTCCGACTCTTTGCCACCCCATGAATCGCAGCACGCCGGGCCTCCCTGTCCATCACCAACTCCCGGAGTTCACTCAGACTCAACGTCCATCGAGTTGGTGATGCCATCCAGCCATCTCATCCTCTGTCGTCCCCTTTTCCTGCTGCCCCCCAATCCCTCCCAGCATCAGGGTGTTTTCCAGTGAGTCAACTCTTTGCATGAGGTGGCCCAAGTACTGGAGTTTCAGCTTCAGCATCAGTCCTTCCAATGAACACCCAGGACTGATCTCCTTCACAATGGACTGGTTGGATCTCCTTGCAGTCCAAGGGACTCTCAAGAGTCTTCTCCAACACCACAGTTCAAAAGCATCAATTCTTCGGCGCTCAGCCTTCTTCACAGTCCAACTCTCACATGCATACATGACCACAGGAAAAACCATAGCCTTGACTAGACAGACCTTTGTTGGCAGAGTAATGTCTCTGCTTTTGAATATGCTATCTAGGTTGGTCATAACTTTCCTTCCAAGGAGTAAGTGTCTTTTAATTTCATGGCTGCAATCACCATCTGCAGTGATTTTGGAGCCCAAAAAATAAAGTCTGACACTGTTTCCACTGTTTCCCCATCTATCTGCCATGAAATGATGGGACCAGATGCCATGATCTTAGTTTAGTGGGAGACAAAACATAAACAGTAAATACACTAAAGTATAAATAAGCAAGTTATAATGGAAGTTAGAAGGTGATAAGCAGCACAGAAATAGAGACAGTAAAGTGGGATAAAGGAGTGTCAGGGTGAGAGCTGGAGGCACTGTTTAAAAGGGTGGTCAGAAGAGGCCTCATGGAGAAGTTGGGATTTGAGCAGATTTGAAATCAGAGAGGAGGTCATCCAGGAGATCCATGGAAAAGGGGCTCTTCCTCCAGTGAACAGCTAGAGCATGGCTCTAAGACAGGACTGAGCCTGAGTGCCCATGGAGCAGCGTGGAGGCAAGTGTGGCTTCCACAGAGTGAGCAAACTGGAGGCTAGTGTATCTGAGCACTGATTCTCCTAGTACTGTCCTTAGGAATTTGCTACCCTAAAGAAATCCTGAGTTACTTTGCTTTTATTTAATTTGTTTTGATAAAATGGAAACTTGAGTATGCATTAACCCTGGTTTAAATTATTTAATGTTCTACATGTAAACAAACAGCATTTTTATCAATATTTTCTGAAAGTGAGTTTTAGTGGACATTCCATCGGCAGAGAGAATGCTGGCCTGGATGTGGAATTGTAAATACCAATCTTCTGTCATCTACCAGCTCTCACCTGAGATCATGAGAGAAGTCTGTCCATTTATGATCAGTAGCTGCTAGCTGAGCCTTTGGCCCTAAACCTCAGGGTAGTGCTTGAAGAGCTAGGCTGAGCCACATGGAAGTCTTTTCTGGTCCCATGAAGTGGACCAAAACAAGAGCTGCTTTACCTATTTCCACCCCAAATTCAACCAGAACCTCTGCACTGTGATAAACCCATTCAGAGACAAAAATGGAAGAGAATGGGGAAGAAAATGTGTATTCCAACCCCTAGAGCTGTGCTTCTGTAACTCAGCCCAGGCCTGTCACAAGTGTGAGGGGTCACAAGAGAGAAGGAGGGCGAATAAGAGTGAGAGTGAACATGCCCCATTCAGAAGTCCCTGCGAGCCTTGGAGAAAGGGCGGAATAAGAAAGGCCAAGAGAGTAGTGACCTGCCCTCTTTGAAGCCTCCACCAGATAATTTTGAGACCACCTAAACTTACGCTACATCTTGGTGTGGGATCTCTTTGAAAATTCCACAGCCTTGACTCATGAACAAATAAACATCTTGAAGTTTGATAGATCTAAATCACTGTTTTTTCTTGGGAGAAAGGGTTCAAGACAGGAAGTGGAAATACTAGGTATTTCAAATTGAAACAGAATTAAAAACAGTGAATTAAGTACCTACAAAAAGGGTTGGAAAAAGAGTATCAGAGTTCTTTGTTGTTGTTTAAATTGTTGTCATTGTTCATTGCACTGCAAACTATGAACAAGTGTCCACGAAACCACTGCTGCCATCCACAAATGAAGGAAAATCCTGACCAAGCTATAATTGCTCCTAAACTAGTGAATGTGGACTTGCCAGTCACTAAAAGCTGTTAACCAAAACCCACAGGCAGCAACCCTGTCAGATGCTGGGGTAAGGGTAACTTCTACATTCCTTCATTTTTGACTATCACATGAGTACATCTCATCTGCAAAGCCTAAGTTTATCCTGACCCTAACATCACGGAGATCTGGGAAATGTAGTTCTGAAGTTTCCAGCCCTGTTGTGTATGGGAGAGTACAGAAGGGATTGTCTTCCCTCGTGGCTCAGATGGTAAAGAATCTGCCTGCAGTGCAGGAGACCTGGGTTTGATCCCTGGGTCGGGAAGATCCCCTGGAGAAAAGAATGGCAACCCACTCCAGTATTCTTGCCTAGAGAATCCCATGGACAGAGGAGCCTCGTGGGCTATAGTTCACGGGGTCACAAAGCGCTGGACGTGACTGAAGTGACTTAGCACACACAGAAGGGATTAGTAATGAGTGCTGACATTAAAATTTTGTCAAGAGTGTGTTCATTTTAAAGGAAGAAGTGAAAGCTAAGTGGAAATTCTTAAAGGGAAGAGATGAATCAGATTTGCTACCGAGAAATTTTAATTCCAGGAACAAGACATTGTGAACTGTATGTATATAATTGTGAGCATGCATCTATGCTTTGGAACGCTACTCATTTGAGTGGATCAACTAAGAAATTAATTTTTGAGTGTTATGGGGGGAAGTCCCATTTATCTTTCTTTCTTTCTTAGCTCAAAGCAACCTGTTTATTTATGAAACCATTATGTTGGGGAGCTAGATCCCTAACACTGGATGTTTGACAAAGACAAGGATCTTGTTGATTTTACTCACTTGTTGTAGTTCTAGTGTTTTCCACCATGCCTGGCCTATAGTTTGCATTCACATGATTTTTGTTGAATGAATAAAAGTGGGTTTCAAGGATCACTTGCTTCAGAACTACCCAGAGTCCAGTAGAGTGCAGAATCCTTGGGCACCTTGCGTGTGGACCTGAAATCCCTGGGATATCAGAACCCACACAGATCTGCACCTAGTGTTTCTTTCACAGGCTGCATATAGTCTCAGAAGTACTGAAATTCAGTCTCTTCACTTTGTCAGCAAGAAAATTGAGACTAAATGGTTTGCTCAAGGTCACGTGGCTAATGACTGAGCAAAAAGTAGGACCTTAATGGTCAGGCCCTGAGAAGTTCATAAGTTTATCAGCTTCCTCTAGTTTCAATATATAGAAAGCAGAGAAATCATCTAGCTTCCAGTTTTTTGTTTTATGTTGTTTTTTCCCTGGTAGGTACTTAATTTGGAGTCCATTTCTCATTGTCAGTTCTGTATCACTTCTTCTACCAGCATTATTTCATACTTTGCATGTAAAAACATGGTAATCCCTAACTGACATTTGTAATTAAAATCAATTATTGAAATGCTTGTCAATATCCATGGACTTCTAAGTTTTCCTTATATCATGGAGTAGAGCTATGGGAAAGAACTCACTGTGCCTAATAGGGAAATTTCTGAAACTCCTTTGATGTATTTTTCTCAGACTGTTTTCCCATGTTGCTTATGGTGACAGCCATTCTCATATGCCATTGTGTCTGCTTTGCAAATACCAGATTCTTAGACTTCCCATTTATGTATTTTCTTCAGTGTTAAAAGAATAGACTTTCATTGTTGAGCTCACTGATATATTTCACTTTTTCTTTTTAAGGAAATGTGGACTGTAAAGGTAGATTCTTCCTGCAGAATGCGTGTACAGCCAAGTCGGGTACAGACTTGTGCCTATGAGAAAGAAACCAGCTTGCCTGCTTCAGAGCAGCTCCTATTATGGTGTACTGGTGAGACACCAGCTTCCCTGTTCTTTTGGGAGCAAATGAGTTTTCTCTTACATCTCAAGTCCATCTGTTCCTTTTCCTAGTTTCTTCAGAAATTTGCCGCTGTAGTTGAATCTGTTCAGATTTCTTTACCAAGTATCGCAGGATCCCCGTATCTCTCCCCTTTATGTGTTAAAAGAGATTTTAGAACTGGGTAACCCAATTGTCCACGGAGCATTTTTCCCTAATGTCTATATTTAAATAATTCTTTGGAATGCAGGTCTTCTAGAGCTAATGAATCCTTTCCCATATGGCATCAGATAGCTACCATCCCCTTTCCATCTGATAATTGTTCCCATAGCAACACTAAAGCAATCTGTTTTAGTTTCATTAACTACTAAAGTATACCTTTAGAAAGTATGTAATATTATGCCATATCATAGCACCTAGTGAAAGCACTCGTGGGTGATTGAATTCATTGTGGTGGTGCTGTTAGGCAGTTTGTTCAAATAATCAAGAAAAAATATTACAATTTCTTTTTGTAAGGGAGTAAAACAAACCCTTGGAATTGGAGTCGTTATTTTGAACTTTGACAAAGATTTAGATTTACTCTTGATGGTAGCAGATCTAAATTTCCAGAATTTATTTTCTCTATATTCCTAAAACCTGTTCCTTTATTATCTATTTAGAAACTTTCACTGACATACATTCTAGAGGACACCTTCATTTCTCTGATTTAAAAGAAGGTTTTACAGAACAAATACATTCTGGATATATAAAAACAGAAATGTCTGTTGATTTATGAAAATCAAAAGTGTACCACCATCTCTCTCTGCAGCAGCACCATGTAAAGGTCTGTACCACTTCAGAGGGTGGATGTGCCTATTTTAAGCAAACCAATAAAAATCTGTTTTCATAGAAACTAGCAAGGAGGATCAGTAATCATCTTGCAAGATATACTTTGCTTCCCAATAATTTATCATTATTAACTTACAGTAAGCTTTTCTTTTTTCCATTTAACATGACTAGACTTCCCCATATTTTATTTACACAGAAATTTGGAGATACTATTTTTGACGTAGTTAATGAATATTACAGTTTGAACAGAATAAATATATCATGTTGTCCATCCCCCTGTTTCTTAAGATGTAAGACTTGGGGTAACATCATCTTGTACATCTTAAGCTGGACAATTTTTATTTGGCAACTACACCTCAATAAAACTGGGGGGGAAAACCTCAAAAGTCAGAAAGCTTGGGGCAGAAGGAGTAAGTTATTTGCCTAACTTATTTTACAGTGAGCCAAACCTTATTTTAAAAATTGGAAGTATTTTTCTTTGCCAGTGGGCTTTCCATGCAGAAGTGCAGGTACTTTAGAATTTGGTAAGCTACTTAATCACTGCAGTTGCTGTGTAGGTTTATGGTTACCATACTGTTAAATTAAATGGCACATAGCAGTTCAAATAGAGTGAAGAATATGGCAGGCATACACCAATCATACTTTTCTCTTTTTTTTTTTTAATTACTTTTTATTGGCATATAGTTGCTTTATGATGTTGTCATACTTTTCTACTTTCTGTATTACTTTTTCCTTTGCTACTTTCCAAGGGTAGCTGTTACCTTAGCCTATCTTGATTATTTTATAAAGATGCATACATGCATTTTTTTTTTTTCTATTGGGCTGTCTTCAATAAGAACCGGACTGTTTGATAGACAGCTACAATTTTTGTAACTCTAAGAAGATTACTGCCTCTAGCAGTGGCCCCATTTCTGTGTACAGATGGTTTTGATGTATGTATTTCAGGTATCTGGAGCAATGCAGAAAAGAGGCAGTCCTGGTTGATACCTATTTTAGAATTAGTCCTACATCCCAAAATGTATATTTTTGAAAGATTTATTTCTGGAGTTATGCAGTCCTGCAGTAAGACTAAATTTTGTTCTATGACTTTTTACAACAGTGACAGTATCACCTAGTGTAGGATCATTTTAAGTCTGGAGGCATTGTGGGGTTTCCTGAATCTATTTTACACAATAAAAATACAGGTGTCCATTTAGACCATTATCGACCATTACTAAACGAAACTGTCTTTTTATTGACATTAGAAAGAAAGCCAGTCCTCTGCGTGGAAAACAAGCAAACAGACAAAACTTCTGGTTAAAATCCTATCAGAAGACTAGATCTGTTTGGGAGTAGAAGGGTTAGATTACTGTAAAGTCCCTGATCTCTTCCTCTGAGATCATGTGAATCCAGATGAAATCTGCGGCGGCCATTGTTCTTATCCTAGATCAGGAGAGGCAGGTCAGTGGGCAAGAGAGGGAGGAAAACTTGGAGTACCTGCTTAGGTCAGCTTGGTGTCTGGAAGAACGTGAAAAAGTGAAGTGTTCGTCACTCAGTCATGTCCGACTCTACAACCCCATGGGCTGTAGCCTACCAGGCTCCTCTGTCTGTGGAATTCTCCAAACAAGCGTACTGGAGTGGGTAGCCATTCCCTTCTCCAGGGGATAGTCCCAACCCAGGAGTTGAACATGGGTCTCCCTCATTGCAGGCAGATTCTTTACCATTTGAGTCATAGACTTCCAAATCTGGATGCCTGTTTTCTAGTTCCAGTGTTCCCCTCCTCATGAACTCTCTGTGGACCGTGAGGCCAGATAGCTAGGATTGGTCCACATTTTGGTGACTGTTGGGCTTGTCAGTCTTTTGAATGTGAACCAGTTAACTGATACTCTGAGCCTTAGTTTCCTTATCAGCACAGGGAGATAATAAAGTACCTTCCTTAAGCATTTGTGAGGATTAACTGAGCCAGTCCTTAGAGTAAACTAAACAAGATAAGACTGTCCTGGTTTAAATTTCTTAACCATGTTTGTACTTTATTTTTCTCCATAAAATGAAGTATCATGGGCAATGTGAAGATGAAAGGAAATGGACAATACTGGTAAAAATTACTTAGCAAATATTACTGAGCTGTGAATTAACTTTTAGCTGATTAAATGGCTTTAACTAACTTACATTCTCAGGCGCATCAAACATTAGAATAACAAAGCTTTTACTGTGTTTAGTAAACTGCAGTGTATTTATAAGGCAGACAGATTTGGGTGTTTAGTTATTGAGCATTACAGGTGCCTGGTTTGCTTCAGCATAATTTATTGAGCACTTACTCTGGGAAATCATAACTACTCTCACAATTTGTCCTCGGGCATCTTGTTTAAAGATCCTATTGCACGGCGGCTCCAAAGCCCCAAGTACTGATATGAAGAGTAGAGCTCCCCCCTTTAAAGCACAGTTGATCTCAATATCCGTTCTGTGTCTGAACCTCCAGCATTATCTTAAAACTGAAAAAAATCCCTGTCGTCTTATGTTTTGCTTTGTAAACCTGCTGCAGAATGTTCCCCCCTTTCTCTCCTACTGGGCTTCCATTTGTGATCCATCTGAAATAACTATTTGCACATAATAACACACTCTCTGTTCACTGCTGATCTTCCCTGGAGCTGCTGCTACTTCCCCTAGGGAATACAGATGAGGCGAGTGTTCCACAGGAGCTGGCCAGAGGACAGGGGGATAAAGATTCTTTGTCATTGTGACTACTTCTCTCTGCTTGAATTCTCAGCAATTACCGTTTTGTTTTTGGTTTTTTACCTTCTTGGTTTATATCTAGCTTTAATTATTCCATAGGATGTTTGTCACCCTGAAGCTTTTTCTGGAAAACAAAGGTGAAAAATTAACACAGGAAAGGTATTTCACCCCTGGCTTTTCTCTCTCCATTATGATGGATATCAGTATCATTATTCAGATGCACAAAAGTTAATCACTTGTCCCTCTCAGATACTGACCGATAATAGAGCTCTCTGGAAACTAGAAAACTGGGAGTTTGGTCCCCATCAGGCACAGTTTGAGATTTAGACCGTGTTTTCTAAAAGAAGGGACAAAACTGTACAATTTTGACTTGGAAAATCAAGAAATGAGAGTGCCCCAAATCTGCATTGTTAAAAGAGCAGAAGAAAAGAGTGGTAGGTAAACTCCACATCCTGTAGGATGTATTTCAGAGAACCCTAAAGTTACCCTATTTGAGTCTCTTTCTCCAGACAAGAGTTCGCTTAAATCAGCCTTTGAGATCTTTATTTAGTATGCAGACACCTGTCGTGTTTGCTAAGGTGCTTTGCACCCTCCAGGTTTTATTTCTATTCTAGGCGCTAACATGCTCCCTGCCTCGTAGGCCTGAAAACTTGACAGCCCATCTGGATTTCTTTGCTCTCATCTGCTGTCGCTAGTCAGCCAGTATGTCCTGCCATCCCTTTCTGATGTCTTCTTGTTTCCCTTTTCTCCTTAACTTCTGTTGCCTTCCCCATGACAGGACACCTGGAATGTGGCAAGTACAAAATGCCTGGATATTCCCAAGGGATGAATGTGTCGGACTTTTACAATTCCATCACCAACCTCATTGCTGTGTCATGGTGCATTTGCGTGCATGCTAAGTCGCTTCAGTCGTGTCCTATGCTTTGCCACCCTATGGACCTTAGCCCACCAGGCTCCTCTGTCCATGGCATTCTCCAGGCAAGAATTCCGGAGTAGGTTGCCATGCCCTCCTCCAGGGGATCTTCCTGACCCAGGGACCAAATCTGCGTCTCTTATGTCTCCTGCATTTTAGGCAGACTCCTTACCATCTGAGCCATCAAGAAAGCCACTGTAGCTGAAGTTTGCTGCTACTGCTAAGTCACTTCAGTCGTGTCCGACTCTGTGCGACCCGTAGACGGCAGCCCACCAGGCTCCCCCATCCCTGGGATTCTCCAGGCAAGAACACTGGAGTGGGTTGCCATTTCCTTCTCCAATGCATGAAAGTGAAAAGTGAAAGTGAAGTCGCTCAGTCATATCCGACTCTTAGCTGAAGTTTACCTGGAAGCATTTTGCATAAAGGAACATCCATCTCCACTTAATGAAACAGACTGAGTATGGGACCCTGCTGCAGCCAGTGGGGAGATAAAACCCCACTGGGAAGCAGAAAGTTCTTGTTAGCTAGTGCTTGCTAGCTAACTCTTGCTTTCAAAATTTGGCCTCATAACTCTGTGCCCTAGAAAAATTAGAAATGAGAACATTTGGAGATCACTTGGGACAAGTTGAAATTATGAATGTTCAATCTCTGATTGCTAAGGGGCTGTGGTATTTCCTGCGTATTTTGCCTGCAGTTCGTCTCTCTCTTCCAATTCTTTTTTTTTTAAATTTGCTAGATTAATTTTTCTGAAATACCATTTGGCATTCTTCATCTCCTGTTTAAAAACCTGAAGTGACTCACCTAATATTAGTTTTAGAAATCAACTCAAAGGCCTTTGTAGAGATGCCTGTTCCAGGCCTCCCACCATTTGGCCCATACCCACGCGTCTCCTATTTTTCCTTCATAAACCTGCAAATCTAGCCAAATTGGTTTGGGCTTTTTTTTTTTTTTTTTTGGCTCTGGAGTATACATTTTACTATCTCTCCCTTTTTATGAATTATGAATTTTCTTTAAAAACAGCTTTCCAGTCTGATTCCCTCTCTTTAATCTCTGCTGTTTCTGTGTTCAGGCCATCTTAGGACCTGTGTGGTAGAAAAGGCCACACTAGTTGAAATATAGAAGTCTGTGACATAAGTGAATGTCATTACATCAATTATTAATGTTTATTGATGCAAAAAGTTAATTGAATTACGACTGAGGGTTGACCACACACTAAAAGAACCATTCAATATTCCATAGTTGGGACCATTCCATAACTGCTTATTTTGATAGTTTCACTTGCTTTAGTAAAGTAGCCTTCATACATTCATAAGAAAAGCTAGTTGAAGCTTAGAGCGGGTACTGGAAGCAGACTGAGTACAAAACCTCATTCTGACTCCTTGCTGTTTGATATGGGGGCTAATTTCCATGTCTCTAAATGAGTATAATAGTGGTACCTATCTGCCTTGTATTGTAGTTGTGAGAATAAGAACAGTGCCCAGCACATAAGAGCTTGGTAAATATTAGCTATTGCCATTAGTATTAATAACAGTATGAATATGATTATAGCTATTATCTGATGAATTTGGTATTTTTTCTTTGAGCATTTACTTCGCCACATTTAATTTTGAGTGAAAAGATATTTCCTGTTTGAGAACAAAGTCTATTTCCAGTTAGGATAAAAATTCACCTAATATACCTTTAAGTAATAATGAGGCATCTAGCACAGTGAAGTGATTCTGTGTTTCCCAAAGTGGGAACTTACAACAAAGGAGTCATTTAAGCTTAACAATTCCTTATATTAGTCATGTAATTATCCCTTCTCTTGGAAGCCTGGGGCCAAATGGGCTGTTCCCAGGAGAAAGAAACTCTCTCTCCTGGCTGAACAAAGATTGGAGTATAAAGGCTATCTGCTGTCTGATCCATTGCTACCTCCCTGATCTCAGAATGCCTTACTCTCCCTTGAGAAAGGAGAGTAGATGAGGCAGCAAGAGCAGGAAGGACCTTTTTATCCTTCTTAAAGTCAGTCTGGTGCTTCCCTGTTGGCTCAGCAGTAAAGAATTCCCCTCCAATACAGGAAACACAGGAGATTCATGTTCGATCCCTGAGTCAGGAGGATCCCCTGGAGGAGGACATGGCAACCTACTCCAGTATTCTTGCCTGGAGAATCCCATAGACAGAGGAGCCTGGTGGGTTACAGTCCATAGGGTCTCAAAGACTTAGGCACGACTGAAGTGACTTAGCACACACACATGCAAAGCCACTGTGAGGCCTAAGACACAGGAAGAAATGCCTATCTGAGCTCTTCAAGCAAAGGGCCCAGGGAGGGTGCTCTAAGTGTGTGAATCTGCTCATTCATTCATCCATTCTTTTATTATCTTTTCCATTGACCAACTATTTGATATTAGACATTCAGTGGAAGAGAATAAGAGTTAGTTTTCTACCTTGAAGTTAGGGAGATGTTTTTTGTTGTTGTTTGTGCGCATTTTAATATAGCAAGTCAATTTAAATATTAAAACATTTCTCCTAGGAATAAAAACCTTTGAAACAGCTTTATGTTTGCTAAACTCAATGCCAAGAGGAACAAATGTGCTGCTGCTGCTGCTAAGTCGCGGCAGTCGTGTCCGACTCTGTGCAACCCCATAGACGGAAGCCCACCAGGCTCCTCTGTCCCTGGGATTCTCCAGGCAAGAACACTGGAGTGGGTTGCCAAACTCAATGCCAAGAGGAACAAATGTAATGCTTATCGAAGATCATGGCATCCGGTCCCATCACTTCATGGAAAATAGATGGGGAAACAGTGGAAACAGTGTCAGACTTTATTTTTCTGGGCTCCAGAATCACTGCAGATGGTGACTGCAGCCATGAAATTAAAAGACACTTACTCCTTGGAAGGAAAGTTATGACCAACCTAGACAGCGTATTCAAAAGCAGAGACATTACTTTGCCAGCAAAGGTTCGTCTAATCAAGGCTATGGTTTTTCCTTGGTCATGTATGGATGTGAGAGTTGGACTGTGAAGAAGGCTGAGCGCCGAAGAATTGATGCTTTTGAACTGTAGTGTTGGAGAAGACTCTTGAGAGTCCCTTGGACTGCAAGGAGATCCAACCAGTCCATTGTGAAGGAGATCAGCCCTGGGATTTCTTTGGAAGGAATGATGCTAAAGCTGAAACTCCAGTATGTCCGCCATCTCATGCGAAGAGTTTACTCATTGGAAAAGACTCTGATGCTGGGAGGGATTGGGGGCAGGAGGAGAAGGGGACGACAGAGGATGAGATGGCTGGATGGCATCACCGACTCTATGGATGTGAGTCTGAGTGAACTCTGGGAGTTGGTGATGGACAGGGAGGCCTGGCGTGCTGCAATTCATGGGGTCACAAAGAGTTGGACACAACTGAGTGGCTGATCTGATCTGATCTGATTTAAAAATCATAAAATCAGAGCAGTCAAGCAATTGGAGAATCTCTTGTTGAAATATCTTGAGATTCTTGTTGAGATCTCTTGAAGAAAACCAGAGTTGTACCCATGATGACCAGGTAACTCTGGAACATCAATTCCCAGAAATCTAACCAGCGATTTCTAAAATACAGTCACTCTATATTTCTGTGATAAGATGTTGGAGTTTCAAAATTACTACTAGGCCATATGATTTTTAGATGTATAGGAAATATTTTTATTGTCCCATAGTGTAGCTTTAGAGTATCTTTACCAGCATTTCACCAGCCTGAGAAAAGAACTATTTCCAAATTCCTGTACATTATAAGCCACATATGTTGCTTGATTGTTGGGACTCATTTAAGTTTTGATCCTGTTTGTAAGTTTTCTGGTCAGAATTATGTTACTCAGTATATTACTTTGAATTGAAATTTTTCTTTTAAATTTACTTATTGCTAGGGTTGCTGAAGTTCATACAGGATTGCAAACAGTGTTTCAGTAATGTGAACTTTTCCTTACTAACTAGTAGGAAAGGACTGTTTACACTTTCTAAAGCACTCTGGCTTCAAAATAATTTGGAGAGGTGAAAAGAACTGTTTCTTCCAAAACTGGGAGGCAGGCAACCCAATTTTTTGTCTTAAGAGGAGTAGCCATGGTCTTTATGTAATAATTTGTATCAAAGAGCAGCAGACAAGGCCATGCATTGTCCAAACTGTTCCAGTGTTTTTTAAAAAGTGAGTTGTACTGGTAACTTGGAGAACTGCAGAAAGTGTGTCCTGTGCTTCTGAGACTCTTGCGCTGCTTGTCTTTGTCTTAAGCCCATCAGGAGGTCCTCATAAAGGTAAAAAATCCTTTCTGTTAGCTCAGTTAGATGTGGGTGATGCTTGGCTCTTCCAAATCAAGGAGAATGCCTGGTTGAGTGCTAATAGGATCCTTAGTTTGGTTTTCTAATTGGAAGCCCTAATTAAGCTCCGACAAGATCTCTCTCTGTTGATGTTTTGATACCTTCTCTGTTGACCTGCCTCTTTGTTCAAGAGATCTTTTAGCAGCTAAACAAACAAATGTGGGGTAATGACTAGAATTTTATATTTCGTGTGCCCAAGGTACAATTAATTCCCTTCTGCCACTAATGTATGATATCTTCAGAAATCTTTTGCTGTATGTGTACTACTGACATGAAAGTTATTAAAAAGAAAGAAACATAGTCTTTATTTTATGTCTTGCTCATAGTTGAACTTATGAGGGGATGCTCCTTTATTTGGTACAGTATCACACTTTGTTTAGATTCCATGTTGAGAAGCCTGAGTTCTCTCTTTCCTGTCACGCCTGCCTCATTCAGACCCACGCAGAGTTCTGCACACACACGTCAGTCCCTGCTCCTACACAAATCCTTCAATAGCTTCCCTTCACCCTTTGGAGAGAATCCAGATTTCTTATAGCCCCACAGGACTTCTTTCTTCTCCGGCTCCTCTGAGCCCTTTTCACTTTACTCTTTATGCCCTAGCTTTTACTGGATACTTGATATTTCATGGAGTTTGTTAAACACCCCCTTTAACCTCTGCAAGTCTTATTTTCCCTTTAGGTCTCATCTTAAATGTCATTCCTCTGGGACATCTTCTCTTATCCACAGAAACATGCGATCTTCTGACTTCACACTCTTCCTTGTGATGAGAATAGCGCACTTAAATTTACTTTACATCAGACTTTCCATGGCCTGTTGTCTGAGTTCCCTTCTAAACTTTGTTTATTTCTTGCAAGGAAAAGACTGTATTAATTTCTCTGGGTCTCTCTCCACAATGTGTAACACTGTGCTTGCCCCATGGTCACTTACCTTAAATATCTGTTAACTGATTAAGAGAAAAAAGTACACAGATACTTACTATGTGCTTGAGAAACCTGTTTTTCAAACAAAATCAATGCATTTTATTTTCTGCTACATAATCTGTGTTAACAGTTACTGCTTTCTAACTTTAAATGATAAATAGATAGCCTTATAACAGTTTGTGATATTATAAAATATCTTCATCCAAGCACTTACTACATAAGAATATGGTGTTAAGACAGTCTGAATTAGCAATTTTTAGATATAACTCATGATATTTTTCATGCTACTAAGAGCATTATAAATGTTATTTACTTCTGAACAATTGTGCTGATAATCCTCAATTATTATCTATTTCTCATAAAGCCCCATAAAGACCTCCACTTATACATCTCATTTATGTACTATATGTATTTTCCAAGTATTTACTTGTAGTTTTACACCTATTTAGTTCTGTTCCATATGTCTGCTTAGTCGCTCAGTAGTGTCTGACTCTTTGCAACCCTATGGACTGTAGCCCCCCAGGCTCCTCTGCCCGTGGGGATTCTCCAGACAAGAATACTAGGGTGAAAAAAAAAAAAAAGAATACTAGGGTGGATTGCCATGCCCTCCTATTCCTAATTCAAGTTCATCTATTTTTTGCCTTAAATAGCTTATTTAGAATTTAACAATTTCTCTAATATGTGCTCATGGTTTCAAAGATATAAAATTACAGCATTCTCAATAGGAATATTTTTAAACTGCCAAATTCTGAAAATCCACTTTTCCATCCCTTTTAAAAATATAATAGGAAACCTCAACAAGAGACATTTTGAAAATGTATCTTTATCTGTAATGCATTGTATTAGCGAAACAAAATTAGAATCATTACTTTGATAGGTTTTTTTTTCTTTTTAAAAGCCTAATGCTATTGTGCTTAAAAAAAGTTTTTTTTCTAATTTGGAATTTGATATCCTGAGAGAGTCACCAGCTTTATTACACTTTTTAACAATGAAATATACAAAGTTTAAATAGTTATAGTCAACCTTTGGGAGAACCTTCCACCCTTGCCTGTCAAAGAGACTTTTCATCCTCATCCTTTCATGGGTCTGATGATGGATACTCTTACCATCTGAGATAAAAGACAGGCCCAGGCACCAGGCTCCTTGGGACCATATAAAGTACCATCAAGATCCAAATAGTTTACGTGTTATCTTTAAAATGTGTGTGCTAATTTGATTGGGAATTCAGTCAACATAACTAAATGACTAATTCTGCTGTATGAAGAGGTTATCAAGAGATTACTATTTCTAAGAAATCCATTATTTGTAAATATAAAAAATAACTTATGGGAGTATCTTTTTCCATGATATTAGAAATTCTTGTGTTTAGAAAGACAAATTAGCTTTCATGATCAAGACATTTAGTAAATAATAGACAGCCTAACCAGGATGTCTATTAATTGAGCAAACTCTGGGAAATAATGAAGGACAGAAAATCCTAGTGTGCTGCAGTCCATGGGATTGCAAAAAAATCAGATATAGCGACTGAACAACAACAACTAACCAGGATGAGTTAAGTATTTAGAAATAATTCTACATGAAAAAAAATATCGTGTTGAGGAACATAGTGTTACAAATTATGTTGTAGAATGAGTGTTTATGTCCCATGTCCCCTTCCCCTAATTTATACATTGAAGTCCTAATGCCCAAGATGATGTTTTTGGATTGGCAAAAAAGTCCATTTGGGATTTTCCGTACGATGATATGGAAACTTTTTGGCCAACCCAGTATTTGGAGATGGTACCTTTGGAGAATAATTAGGGTTAGAGGAGTTAAGGAGGATGAGACCCTTGTGATGAGATTAGTGACTTTACAAGAAGAGGAGACAGGTACACATTAGCTGGTACTATATGATCTTAGGCTTCTAGCCACTGAAACTGAGAAATAAATGTGTTGTTTAAGACACTCAGTCTATGGTATTTGTTATGGAAACCCGTGACAACTAAGTCAAATTGTATGTGGGAATACTTACTTTGATATAGTTATTTAAAAACTATGCATTTAATTTGTAGAGTTAGATAATTCAGAAAACATTCTTTCTTCCTAGCCTTTTTTTTTTGTCATATATAGCTCAAAGGGAATATTTTTTTCCAGTTAAATCTTAAAAACTCTTTAAGACCTGCTTGCTTGTTTAATATCATGGTGAGATTTAACTAAGTAATAATACTGCCTATGATGCATCCTAGGGAAAAAAGTTGCTCTTTCATTTATATTTTGGATGAGGGAGTTGAGATAAACATTTTAAGAAGGGATTGTTATTGCCTGCAATATGCCCCAAAGCAGTGAAATTACTTGCTTGTGTCCATTTCAGGCAGAAACATAGGCCTTAGTAAAATAGTAGAAGACACCAAGTTGTTTAATTGACTAGATTTTGAAAATATCCCTCTGCCCTCACAGTGACAACTAGAGACCTGTCACAACTTGAAGAGATAATTCATTAGGTTTTAATCTTACAGTTTTTAAATGGATAAATACTAGCTATTTAATGGCATTGACTTTTATTAACCACTGTGGAAAAACAGCATAATAAATGGATATGCGATCTGAACCCGTAAATTGCTTTGTGTGTATATATGTGTGTTTATGGAGGGTATGCATGAAATGTAGGAGAGCTGAGGGGAAAAATGTGGCAATTGTTAACAAATGAATTGAGTGTATTACACTTTTAAAAGAATAGCTCTTGGAAAGAATCCAGATTGGTCCAATTTCAAGTAGCAAAGGTAATAATATCTGTGAATTACCTGTATGCCAACATTCTTGTATTATATTTCAATGGACTCAGCTTTTTCTTCTCAGTGTAATAGGAACTCTGTGTCTTTTTTTAGTTAGTGGCCTTTGATATTCTCAGATAAAAGGCATCCTTCTGAATTCTTTGATCATACACTGCAGCATGCCAGCAAACTCTAACTCATGGTTATCTTTGAAAAGTACTTGTATTCTTCCAATTCATTTTAAATTATAATAATACTGTGACATTTTTATAGGCTATAAATTAAGCCAGAATTTAATTGCATGCTCTGATGAAGAATTAAGGAAATGGGAAATTATTGGCCAGAAAAACCCTAAACTCTAAATCCAGCAGCGTGTCAATTTTTGACTATTTACTGCATTTATTAAAAGGAAGAGAATCCCATGGGAATAGCCTCAACTTTGGGAGAAATCTGGGTTCAATCGCAGCTCTATTACTTAGGAACTCTGTGACCTGCACCAATTACTTAACCTTTCTCTGCTTTAGTCTCCTAACCTGAAAGGTGGGCATAAAAAAATAGTACTCAATGATAAGCAACAGTGCCTGGCAGATAGTAAATCCATTGTAAACTGTGGGCTCTCCTCTGATTTTGATTCCTATACTTCCTAACTATATGTTTGGAATCATGCTACTTAGGTCATCCTTTGTAAACCAAGGGTAACACTGACCTTCAGGATTTCTGTGAGAATTATGAATGATATGAAAATCACCCAGCAGATTGTCTGACATGCAGAAACACATGCTCACAGGCAGCTCTACTGCAGAGCTCCTACCCAATTTCAGTTACTCTTATGCAGTGATTTTGGATACATCACAGAAAACAGATTTTATGCCCTTAGGAAGTTTGTAGAGTGGTAGTGCCTAAAAGGACTTCCCAGGTGGCTTCATGGTAAAGAGTCTGCCTGCAATGCAAGAGACGTGGATTCGATCCCTGGGTCAGGAAGATCCTCTGGAGATGGAAATTGCAACCCACTCCAGTATTCTTGCCTGGAGAATCCCATGGACAGAGAAGCCTGGCGGGCTGCAGTCCATGGGGTCCCAGAAGACATGACTTAGTGACTAAACAAGTGCCTAAAAACACAGGAAATAGATACAGGTAGTTGAGAACGTTCCAGCTTTAAACATGAAGGAAGAAAAACGTCATGAATTTGAATTCTCCTAAATTTAGGTCCTTGACACTTAGATCTGGACTATGCTGAAATTTACCTTGAAAACATCTGTGAATGAAGTGTTTATTCAACTAAATAAAATGTGAGATAGTTCAAAAGGAGATGATTGACATATTTAACACAATAGCTTGCAAACAAATTGTTTTTGTATAGTCATTAGAGCCAGGACCTTCACAGGTTTTTTATAGTTTGCAGCAATGTGTGAATTTCAGAGAAGTAGCATGATATTTCTTTTTAAATACTCTATGATTTTTCCACTTATCTACATTGACATTTCTAAAGTATGTATAAATGATACATGTTTTCTGATAACATTTATTGTTAAATTTACAGTTAAGGTAAGAGAAATAGTTAACTAATTCAGAAATTTGAATTCCTTAAGTAAGATTTTTTTTCTAAGATACTACATATATAGCAGTGTTTTTCAAAATATGTATCACAATCCATAAGACATGAAAGCAGTTTATTGTTACCAATACAGTAGTTTTAAAGTTTAATGCAAAAACCTAGAATAAGAAAGAGCATATCAGAGTTTGTCATGCTAAATAAGAAGTATCTATAAATTGTTATTTATTTGTGTATATGTATATTTATAATGCCTCATTATGTAAATTTTCTAACTTTGGCTTGTGATCAAATAATTTTTGAAAACACTTCCTACAGCACAAAACCTTGTACAGACTTTCCATTGTTCAGAGAAACATATCATAGGCAATACCATGAAAGAGTTTCCTTAAGCATGATAGTAAACCTGAGAAGTAGATTAAAGTGGACTAAATAGGATATGCATTCTTCTATTCAGTTGGGAAATATTTATTGAACATTTAAATTTCTAGGATCAACAGTCACAGAATTGATAAATATATGGCCTCTGCCCTAAGATCCACAGACACAGAACTGATAAATATATAGCCTCTGCCCTAAATAGTATCATAGTCTACTAGATGTTACAGATACTGAAATAAATCTATTATGAAAAATAGTGTAAAATAAAAACTATTTGCAAAGGTTAGAGGCTGCCAAGTGAGTAACTCTGGGTATAGTTCAAGAGACATTGATTGTGATGTATGTTTTAAAAGGCAAATAGCTTATCTGGCACATAGGTTTAGAGAGGGCATTCTATACATAGCAATATGTGGTCCAAGGAGCAGAGACATGTTTTACCTTGGAATGTTTGGAAAAATACTAGAGCTGAAGGCAGATATCAAGAGAGACTAAAGAGTTTGGAAGGGAGACATCTCATACACTACAGATAAGTAGTTCAAACTTCATTGTGTACAGACACTCCAAAGCATATTTTGTAAGGAAAATATTTGCTCCTATGTGGTGTTACTATTATGTTTTATTCATCTGGACATCACTCTGAAGCTAGCACTGGAGGGAGAAATGTTGAAGGCAGAAAGACCAACTAAAATGTCATTAACATGGTCCAGACAAGAAACTAAGTCAAGACAGAGGGAGCAACAGCAGCAGTAGAAAGGATGAGATATAATTCAATATTTAAGACTCGATATCAAGAAAGAAGTGATTGAGGGGACCTTCCTGGTGGCCCAGTGGTTAAGAATCTGCCTTCCAATGCGGGGGACAAGGGTTTGATCCCTGATCAAGGAACTAACATCCCACATGCTGCAGGGCAGCTAAGCCCGTGCACCACAGCTAGAGAGAAGCCCACACGTGGCCTGGAAGGATGACTTGTGCCACAACTAAGACCCAATGCAGCCAAAAATAAATGAAGACTAAAATATTTTTTAACAAGTAGGAAGTTATGGGTAGAAAGAGAAATCTAGGATGATTTTCAGCTTTCTGGTTTATGTGACTGGATAGATGGTGATGTCACCATCCAAGACTGAATCTCTCTGTAGAACAGGTTTCAGTGAGAAGATAGTAGATTCATTTTAGACAAGTTGAATGTGAGTATCTTCTGAAAGACCTAAGCAGACTCACCCAGTAAGCTGCTCTGTATGCATTTCTCAAGAGTTCAGCTGAGAGACCCAGATTAGAGTTGCTGCTCTGGAGTTATCATTATGTTGTTGTTGTTGTTTAGTCGTTAAGTCACGTCCAGCTCTTTTGTGATCCAGTGGACTGCAGCACACTAGCCTCCTCTGTCCATGGAATTTTCCAGGCAAGAATACTGGAGTGGGTTGCCATGTCCATCTCCAGAGGATCTCCCCTATCCAGGAATAGAACCTGTGTCTCCTACACTGGCAGGTGGATCTTTACCACTGAGTCGCCTGGGAAGCCCTGGCATTGGTAAAATGAGAATTAATGCTAGTAGAGAGGTAATGACAAAGCTGGGGAAAATGCATCCATTTTAGGAACAATGAAAGGAAAAAGGACCACAGAGAAGACTGAGAAGTTATAGCCAGAAGATTAAGTGGAAAATTACTACAGTCTGAATGTTTGGGTCCCTCACTCCTGGCCCAAATTTCATAAGTTGAAACCTAATCCTCAGTGTGATGGTAGTTGGAGGTGGAGCTGTTGGGAGGTACGGGCCTCATGAATGCAATTAGTGTCTTTATAAGAGATGTCAGAGAGCTCACTTGCTGCCACTGCTGTGTGAGGAAACAGCAGGAAGATGCAAGGAGCCTATCAGATTTATCCCTCACAAGACACCAAATCTGCCAGTGACTTGAGTCTTCCAGTGCCTTGACTTTGGACTTGCAAGCCTCCAGAACTGTGAGAAATAAAGTGCTGTCGGATAAGTTAGCCTGATTTTGGTATTCTGTTGTAGCATCCCAAGTGAACTAAGACAAACCGCAAAGAAGGGATAGTGTTAGTGGAAGCTGAGGAAAAAGGAACTGGAGAATGCCTGCAGGGCTTGAGAGCTAGGGAGTAACTGGTGCTTTCTGTCCATAGAAAGGGAGCAGAGTGGCTGGGACAAAGACATTCCTGATAATGTGAGTGGAGATTGAATAGGGGGTGGAGGAAGAAAAGGCACCCAGGGTCGATCATTCTTGCAGGTAGCTTGACTGAGAAGAAAAGCATGTCAGGAGCATGCAAAGATTACAGAGTCAAGCAAAGAGTTTTTCACCATGGAAGATACTCAGGTGTTTCTAAGTAAAGGGGAAGAAACCAGTAGAAAAGTCAGAAATATATGTCCTTGTTGTTGTAGTTGCTAAGTCACGTCCTACTCTTTTGTGACCCCATGGACTGTAGCCCATCAGGCCCGTCTGTCCATGGGATTTCCCAGGCAAGAATATTGAAGTGGGTTGTTGTTTCCTTCTCCAGGGGGTCTTTTCAACCCGGGAATCAAATCCGTATCTGCTGCATTGGCAGGCAGATTCTTTTCCACGGATATGAGACAGAGTAAGTAACTGATGATAGAACATGATCCTTGAGACATTAGGCCTCAAGGATGGTATGGCAGCCTCCTGAAGGAGTAGCTGTGAAACAGAAGTGACCAGAGGCAACGTAGAAAGGACAGCAAGATCAGCGCTGGGGTCGAGACATGCAGCCAAAGGACTCTTGCACAGCCCAGTTCCAGGGGTTTCCATGCCTCCTCAGTCGTGTATCATGGCCACCCTGACTGAAGCTTTTTCTAGTGTAAATTCCCTTATCTGACTGTGTTATAAAAGTTCTTCTTAAAGATATTTTCCTTTTTTTTGTTGTTTTTTCATCAAAAGTCCACAAAAAGTAAACACTAAGAGGCTGTGGAGAAAAGGGGACCCTCCTACACTGTTGGTGGAAATATAAATTGGCACAGCCACTATGGAGAACAGTGTGGAGGTTCCTTAAAAAGCTAAAAATAGAGTTGCCATATGATCCAGCAACTCCACTCCTGGGCTTATATCCAGAAAAAAATGAAAACACTAATTTGCAAAGATACATACATCCCAGTGTTCATAGCAACACTGTTTACAATAAGCCTAGGCATGGAAGTGTCCATAAACAGATGAATGTATAAAAAATATGTAGTATATTTGTATTGATACAATGAACTATTACCCATTCATAAAAAGGAATAAAATAATGCCATTTGCAGCAACATTGTTGGACCTAGAGATTATCGTATTGAGTGAAGTAAGTCAGACAAGGACAAATACCATATGATATCACTTATCTGTGGAATCTAAAAAATGATACAAATGAACTTATCTACAAAAGATAAACAGACTCACAGACATAGAACACAAATCTATGTCTACCAAAGAGGAAAGGGGTGGGGAGGTGTAAACCAAAGAAGAATGGGGTGGGGAGGTGTAAATGAGAAGTTTGGGATTAGCAGGTACACTCTACTATATATAAAATAGATAAATAGCAAGGATATACTGTATAGCACAGGGAGCTATATTCAATATCTTGTAACAACCTATAATGGAAACAATCTGAAATATATATCTATTTAACTGAATAAATTTTCTGTCTACTTGAAACATTGTAAATCACCTGTACTTCAGTTCTTTAAAGATATTGTACTTAGTTTTTTTAAAAGTAGGGGCTAAAAGGAGGGATTGTGAAGCTTAAAGGAAGTTATGAATGTGCACGGCTCTGTACACTGCTGGCTCTGTGATGGACACCCAATGAGTGACAGGTATCATTACCATTATTGCTATTGTTACTCATTATAAAAGTCTATAGTATGTGTTCAAACTATTCTTAGTTTTCTCCTTTCTCATTGTCTTAAATATTCAGATGACATCACGCTTCCCTATCATTTCTAATTCACTGGCCACCTCCATACTGTAAGTGCAAATCAGCTGCTGCTGCTGCTAAGTCTGCTAAGTCGCTTCAGTCGTGTCCGACTCTGTGTGACCCCATAGATGGCCTTCCACCAGGCTCCCCCGTCCCTGGGATTCTCCAGGCAAGAACACTAGAATGGGTTGCCATTTCCTTCTCCAGTGCATGAAAGTGAAAGTGAAGTCCCTCAGTCGTGTCCGACTCTTAGCGACCTCATGGACTACAGCCCACCAGGCTCCTCCGTCCATGGGATTTTCCAGGCAAGAGTACTGGAGTGGGGTGCCATTGCCTTCTCCGAAAATCAGCTAGAGAGTAATATTCTAACTATTTGCTCAAATTCTCTGCAGTGAAATTTATAGCAAGTCAAACTTAGGCCCGTACATCAGGTAGATGAAGCCTCGCATTTCTGGTACATTTTGCTTCTCTGTTAATTTTGTGATTTGTGTCTTGAATGTAATATCCATTTTCTTTACCTTCCCAGATAATTTATAGCTAACTCCAATAATTTCTATTTTTAAAAATTTTTGGTTCTCCCACCCCTACCCCTACACACCCCCACCATCTAAAATGATGAACATTTATTGCTCTTTCATATCATCTTCCATTGGCATGCTAACATTAAGTATCATTGTACCACAGTTTATGAAGTCTATGAGATTATATTTGCTACTTTGTATTATAACTGCAAATCCAGCCTTTGTATTGCTCATCTCCTACATTCCTTTGTTCATTCAAGAACATTTTGAGCAACATATTGAAATACAGCGGTAAACAGAACCAAGGGTCTGTTCCCTGGGAACTGTTTTCTAGTCAAACCAATTTAAAGAATATATAACATATAAGGTTGTGACAAGTGCTATGCAGGAGACTAAAGAAGGAATGTGTCCAGTAGGGAATGCAAGGGAAAGGTTTCTGTGGAAAGGTGACCCATCGGCAGGATATAAATAAAGAGAAGAGAGAAGAGCATCTGTTTAGGAAAGAATTCTCCAGGTAGAAGAACAGCAAGGGCTGAGGTCCTATGGTGGGAGTTGGCTTGCTGTGTTTAGGAAAGCAAGGCCGGAATAGCTGAAGCAGCTTGGTCCCCAGGAGAAAGGGAAGCTGAGGTTAGGGGAGCTGGGAGACCAGAACATTCAGGGCCTTGGCTTTTGTTCAGTTCAGATAGGACGCCACAGGGTTTCCAGCAGAGAAGTAAAATATTGGTTATAAGACATCTTGAGATTTTCTGTCCCCACTATGTTTTAGCCTCTTTTCTGAATCATGAGAAACTAATCAAAATTGCTCACTGTTCTATGAAAATGTTGTACTAGGAAACGGTATGTCACACATAGATAGGTTAAGGTCAAATCCCTGTCTACCCACTTCCGTTCATTTCATGAGACTAGAATGCTAGAAACGGGTGATATTATTTCTGTTAAATTTAATCACGTGTTTTATGAAATATGTTTGTTAATAGAGAGCCAGACCCATAACTCCAGTGCTCTTGACTCTTAACTGGGACACCCTGGGAATTGCAGACTATCTACATAATAATTCTGGCATCATGTCTTTTTTTGTCCATAATAAAGTGTTTATGTGCTGGTCACAGGTACATCTTTTACTCAAAGTAACTTTAAAAGAAAAGTGACTTGAATTTTTTTCTTCCCAAATAAAAGCACAAATTAGAGCACATTTTTCCATGTTATTCTGAAGCACAGAGTTAATGCATCTTATCCAGAGAAGATTGTGCTGAAAAGGGGAAGAAGAGTGAAAAGAAAGGTGTTCTCAGTGTCTAATAGTACATGATTAATGTCCTAAGAACCAGCAAGGAGACTTGTCCCAGCTGCCAACATGTACCTATCATTAACGTGACTGGGTATCTGCGTGGAGCATGGTATTTGTCTGCTCAGATCTATGTCTTAAAAGTGTAGTATTTTGCAAATGAGAATATTATCAAGTCATTAGTACTGAATTTTGTACTTAGTACTCAGCATGGCTATACACTACAATCAAAGTTAGCTAGTTTGAAAGCTAAATTGCAAAGAAGAAATATGCACTGAGTACCACATCACTGAAGATAAATGAACATTTTTATAAGTAATCTCCTTCAGCAAACTGATATAGAATGTATTGAATAATTATTACCTTTTTAAAAACTGTTACGTAGATAAATAAATGAACAGCTTGAAATGGTGAATTCTTCCTTTCACCTTTCAGTTTTAGTCAGAAAGCTGTTAGTAAAATATGAAAGTACTATACAAAATTCATTGGAAAAGCAAGGCAGAAGACATTAACTTGTAACAAAAGCCTAGGACTATGTAGTAGTGTCATTTTTGCCAGAAGGCTTAAAAATACCAAAAGAGAATTAAAGACTACAGAATTAATTGCGATGTCCTATTTATGTTAGTATATCTTTTCAAGTAGTAGGAGTTGAAACAAAGGTTAATTCAAAGCCAGTAGAAAACAGAAATTTCTCAAAGTCCCTTATTTTATTTGTTCAGTATTTATAAGACAAATACAAGCAAAACTCCAAAGCTCTGCTTTGGCTAAGAATCCATTTCACTTTGCATCAGGACTGTATTCAGGTTCACTTCTTTTTGGTTTATACCTAAAGCAGTTATACATTTGCCATGTTCTTTGTAGGGTTCAAGCAAAATATTATTGAGCTCTCACAGTGGGCAAATACCAGACATAATATTGGATTCCGTAGAGAACTCAGACAGGCTGTCTTTGTCCTCTAATTGCCTTATCAAATTTGGGATATATGAACGTTACTGTACTAGGAGTTTAGAGTCCTGGACCTGACTCTGTCATTAACCAGCCAGGTCACCTTTAGCTAGTCGTTTAAACCAAAGAGTTACTTTCCACTTTTATAAAATACTTATATTTACTGTTCTTTGAAAATGTCTTTTATGCCAGATTTTCATATTATTTTCATATCATTCATATTATCATTTCTTTTAATTTTATTTTTATGTCATAATATGAAATTATTAACCATATAAAGTTATATATGTAACCTTATTAGATATACAACCTTATAACTATGTATAAAGTTTTATATATATATATAAAACCTTCTGTGTAGCTATATATAAACACATATGTATTTATTACAAATACAGAATGAGTAGTAGAAAGCCTGATAAGGCTCAAGACAAGTGAGAATGCAAAGTAGAATGCTTTTGTTATAATAATAGTTACCATTTATATACATTCTGGAGACGGCAATGGCACCCCACTCCAGTACTCTTGCCTGGAAGATCCTGTGGACGGAGGAGCCTGGAAGGCTGCAGTCCATGGGGTCGCTGAGGGTCATATGTCAGATAGGCTCAGGGTGATTAAATATAGTATTATCCAATAAGCTAATGAGTAGATGTCTCATCCCCATTTTAGAGATGAGAACTCTGAAATCCATTGGGGTTTGGTTACTTGTCCAAAAGTTATGAATGTAATGGCAGTAAAGACAAGATTCCAATCGTGTAATCAGTGCTAAAGCTCACATGCTTGACTATAATGCCAACTTCCTCTCAATGCAGTTGACTGGAGGCGAGGCTGGAGAGGAGAGATAGAACCAGATTGTATTGAGAAGCAAGGATATGGTGGTGCCATGATAGGGAATTTGGATTTTGTCATTTAGGCAAAAAGCAACCATTGATTATTTCTGCCCAGAGAAGTGACACGGTGAAAGCAATGCTGTTAAGATCTCAACTTTACAGAAGTGGAAATATAATCTCTCATTTATTAATGATCTGTTTTACATAACACAGAGTAATGAAGCCAAAGTCCTTGCTGGTTTGAGTTTTTTATTTTATTTTTTTTCTTTGAGGACTGACAGCTGTGAGTTATAATGAGCTTCCCAAATTTATCCATGCCTCCTCTCAGTCCATGGAGAGTAGTAAATTGCTCTCATTCTCATGACACATTTAGATCAGGAGAAGCAGTAGGGAGAGGGGTGTGGAGCTGCATCAACGAATTAAAACTAATGTGGGATGATGAGCCTCCAAAAGGAAGATCAGCAATGGTGAAAAGAAAAAATAGCACCCAGGCAGGCATCTCAACCAGAGATGGTGTGACTCAGCTCTTCCCCTGGGCTTCTGCCTACCCAGCTCTGGGGAGCCCTAGTCTCTGCTTTGGCAGAGGGGAAGGGAGTGGGGGAAGGGAGGCTGGCATTGAGGGAGTCAGTCAGTCCATGAAGAGCTGTGGAGATGACACACTCGGAAGATCGCAACACGTCTCAGTGTGTCTCACATCGTCTGGATGATGCCGTGGAACTGCAAACTGTTCCTCAGACTCAGGGCCACTCTGCTCTGTGATTCCTTATTTAAGGTGTTCTTTTGGTTGGATTTCAAGGCATGATAGTCACATCTGCACCCCTTCTCACATCTTGCCTTTTTAATTGCTATGGGAAGTTCAAAAAGTAATTTAGCAGTAGTCTGCCCTAGATAATACTAGAAAATTCCTTCTGTAATGTGCCTGCCAGCCTCTATTCCATTAAACATTCATTGAGTCCTTCTTTTATGTAGATACAGAGGTACCTGTTAAGACATACACTCCCTGACCATTGAGGAAGACTACAATACAGTAATCAAACAATACCATATTTCACCAATTCTAAAATGCAGTCTTTTCATATTCTTACTTATCTGAAATTTACCTCCCATCTCTCAGTCGCTAGGCAAACAGTATTATGATAGAGTTGTCATTACCTGTTCAGGTATGGACTTGGTCAAAACTGTTCATACTGTTTTCTCTGAGTTACCATGTACATTGTTGGAACCACATCTGTTGAGTCGAATTGATGTTTATACCGTCTTCAAAAATATTATTTGACATCGAAACTAAATGCTATCATGTAGAAAGGCACAGAAATAGGACATTGAGGTCCATTAATTGGATGGCATCACTGATTCAATGGACATGAAACTTCAGTGAACTCCGGGAGATGGTGAGGGACAGGGAGGCCTGGTGTGCTGCAATCCATGGGGTCGCAAAGAGTCAGACATGACTTAGCAACTGAACAGCAACAACAAATAGAGAAGAAAATATTCGCTATTGGAGGACTGTCTGCAGTTTTCACACAAAGCCAAATCATATGATTTATAAGACCTGAGAAATAAAGCTTACCGTAACATGCTGAAGCCCAGTTTTCTTACCAGCCCTGGAGACAAGGATTGCCCATCACACACCCAGCAAGACAGTCCAGAAACCAAATCCTGGTTTTAATACTGGAGCACTTCATTAGAGACAAGGTATTATGAACACTTTTGATAAACACAGATGATGATATTTGGTGAATAAACATCAATGACTCTGACGTGAAAAAGGTTTCTGATGAGTCAGTCTAAATGGGAGAAAGATTTAGGAATATATTAATCACTATTTCTCTTATAAAGTATGGAACAAAGAGTTTAAGTGGCAAGGAAACATTTTATTTTTTAATTGTTTCATTTAGTAATACACAAAATACTGGTATTTCTTAGAATCAGTGGTATCTTAAGGTCATTGAAGTATCATAGTATCTGACAATCACAGTGCAATATGCTTTTTAATCTTCAGACAGCTCTGCGAGGTGAGATTTTATTCTTTCCATTTTAGAGATGAGAGAGTATTGAGGTGACTAGCTCAACATCTTAGAAAACTAATACAGACGATTCTCAACTCACAATGATTATTTTTTTGTTTACAATGAAAGTGATACATGTTTGGTAGAAACCATACTTCCGACTTTGAAATTTGGTCTTTTCCTGAGTTATTGATGTTTATGATACTCTTCTCCTGATGCTGGGCAGTGAACCACAATTCCCAGTCAGCCACCTGATCACATGAGTGGACAGTTGATCTAGTAACAACCATCCTGCAGCAATATAGCCATTCTTTTTTTCGCTTTCATACAGTATTCAGTAAATTACATGAGATACTTAGCACTTTATTGCATAACAGACTTTGTGTTAGGTGATTTCCCCAACTCTAGGCTATTGTTATTGTTCTGAGCACATTTAAGGTAGGTGAGGCTAAGCTCTGATGTTTGGCAGATTAGGTGTATTAAATGCATTTTCAGCTGACATTACTTTCAGCTTGTGATGGGTTTATCAGGATGTAACCCAGGCAGAAGTTGAGGAGGATTTGTAGTGATTGAAAAACTAATAGTTGGTTAATGGTAGCTGCCACTTGAACCAGGGTTTAAGCTCTTTACCCAAAGTAAGTTACCTTAAATGAAGAGAATCATTAATCAAAAATGAAGAAAATTAAGGACTTCCCTTGGGGTCCAGTGGTTGAGACTCCTCACTTAAAATGCAGGGGACATGGGTTTGGTCTTTTGTTGAGGAACTAAGGTCTTACATGCTGCACAGAGTGGCCAAAAAGAAGAAGAGAATAAAGGCAGGACACAGGGATATGAAGAATTAACAATAGCAACTTGGGGACATCCCTGGTGGTCCAGTGGCTAAGACTCTGCACTCCCATTGCAGGGGGCCCAAGTTTAATCCCTGGTCAGGGTACCAGATCCCACTTGCTACAACTAAGAGTTCCCATGCCTCAGCTAAAGATCCTGCATGGCACAACTAAGACCCAACATAGCCAAAATTAATTAATTGAAAAGTAAATAAAATCTAGTGTTCAAAGTCAGATCTCAGAGGTTTGTTAGGAAATAATAATAAAAAATAGAGTATGTAAAAAAATAGCCACTTGTTGCTTCACTCATGGCTTAAATATTTCTAGAGTGGGTGAGCACATTATACCACAATACCAGCAACTCCATTCTGAATGGTTTTCTTATTAGAAGTGAATCTTTTCTTTTTTTAATTGGACAAATGGATTTCCTTTTAACTTTTACTCAACCACCTTTATTTTGCCCTCCAAAAAAGAGAAAAAATAAACCAGGCGTCTCATTTACAAAAACACTCATCATGTTGCTATCTGTTTTGCTTCCTGAACCAAATTACCCCTGTTTCTTATAAAACATGTTTTCAAGGCCCAAAGTAAATGTTTATCATATTCCCTTTGGATATTCTATTTTGTGTGTGTTTTTTAACATACAGAGTTCAGAGTAACCTGTTTCATTAGGAGTTTCAGCACAGACATGACACACATTGAGTCTGCAATCAACTAACACTTCCAGGACCTTTTCAAGATAATGGATATAAACCAAGGCTCCCCTTTTCCTGAGCTTCTTTAAGAAGGATTTTCATGTCATCTCTGAGGGCACATAGCCCACCTCTTACTAGGAAAAGTCTGTGACATCTGTGTGTGGAAGGTGGTTCATCATAAAGATTCAGATGCTTGTGGTGGTGGAAGTCCTGTTGACACAGCAGAGAGGTGGCAGCCAGCGTGAAGAGCCATCCTCAGTAACTCAGGTCCCACAGTGAGACTGCCTGGGTGTAAATTTCAGCTCTGCTGCGTATTAGCTTGGGCAGGTTGCTTAACCTTTCTCCAATCCCTATCTGGAAAATGGTGATTAATAATTGAACCCACCTCCTGTGATAATTTGAAGATTAACTGAACTTAAGCATATAAGATACTTTTGACATATTTTAAGAACTTTTCAGGTGGCTCAGTGGTAAAGAATCTGCCTGCCAATGCAGGATTTGATCCCTTGGTCAGGAAGATCCCCTGGAATAGGAAATGGCAACCCACTCCAGTATTCTTGTCTGGAGAATTCCATGGACAGAGGAGCCTGGAGGCTACAGTTCATGGGGTCACAAAGAGTTGGACACGACTTAGCAACTGAACAACAACAACCAGATTTTCCTCTTCTTATAAGGACACCAGTCATACTGGATTAGTGCTCACCCTAATGGAGTGTGGTATCACATTAACCTGACATCTGCCAAAACCCTATTTCCAAAGAAAGTCGCATTCCTAGGTACCAAGGGTGAGAACATCAACATACTTTTGGGGGACACGATTCACCTTATTATATCTAGTAGCAGAGGAGTTCAAAACAGAAAACCTGGGTGTCCCAGAAGCAAGTAGAAGATAGCAATAGGAGAGGAGTGTGATGGGTGATCTAAGAACAGGTGATGTTTTGAGATTTAAGCAGTGAATAGGTACTAGAGGTTTCAATAAATAAATAATGCAGTCCAGATTAAACCTCTGGGCTAAGATAAGGGAAAATAAGATTTTAGGTCCTCCTGGGGGCAAATTTGGACCCACATCCTAGAGGGCCTGCAGTACTGAACTGATTGCCAAGAGATTAGCTGTAAACCCAAAGCTAGCACTGAGGATCCAGATCACTCATGGAAGTGCCTTTCCTCAAATGTGGAATAAATAACTTCTTGACAACTTGGTGGTGTTGATATAGTTTTAATAGCCATCATAAAAGCAACATTGTGGATTTTGATTGCCTGGCCAAATTCCAACCTACACAGTTAGATTTTGTTTATTTAAGATGCTTTTGAAGTCTCCTGGAAGGAGATCTGGTTTGTTTTCTGATTGAGACACTTAACTAAGAATTTACTCTATATGACCATTAGGTATTGTCTGCTCTTGAGAGCTTTACTGGTGGATAAATATGAGTTTGTTAGATTCGTAAAATGTTTAATGATACTGTGAATAAAAGGTGCATCATATAGAGGCTTATTATGATTGTCTGTGTCTGTACCATCATTATTTCCAGAATAACCAGTCTTGATTTTCCAAATAGAAAATATGTTTGCAAGTAAGAAGCAGTATGGCTGAAATATTAAGAAACTCATCTCTTTCTGTATCTTCGTCTAAAAGTCTTTTGTAAATATCATATTAATGACTGTGGAAAGAGAAACATGGAAAGTCTACTTAACATAGAATTTTCTAATCCTTACAGGAATTTGAATCAACGAAGATTAGATCATCCCCTAAGTGGGATTTTATATAGTTGTTTCGTTTCCAGTTTTCCATGCCTTTCTCACACTTGATCTTTGTATGAAGCCTGCTGCCATCTTCAGAGACATGAGTCATGGTACTTAAGATGTTTTCACCATATTTTGGACATCACAAGATACAGTAGGAGAAGAGGAGAATCTTGGCATGCACAGTTTTTACATTCTAAGACTTGACCTTTTGCAGTGGTTCGTTACATGTTTTAATTTAGCTTATGCACTAGGCTGACAGACCTCTCAGTATCTGATTTCATTTTGGCATTTTCCTTTCATTAAATATCCTGTATGTGTTTACCTGTGTATCTGTATATGTGTGTCTAATATGTGTGTATATTTTCTATGAAAAATAATGTCCATAAAAAGATAGCCAATCCCTTTGGAAGTAAGAAGTGGTGAGGTGATGACTTATAGCCAGAAAGAAAAAGAAAGAAAAGCTTTAGATAAACTAAAGAATAAAATGCCATGTTTTTTTAGGGATTTCTGTCTATACTATAAATGAATCCATCAAAAGTTCTTTACAGATACTAGTTAAAGTGAACATTAAATTATTTCAATGAATTTTCAGATCTTGCCAACAAATGCTTAAATGAGAACTTAAAACTCTAGCAATAGCAGTAGAATGCCTACAGAAATGATCTTTGAGTTAAACAAAAGTAGAAGAAATTCAATCTTTTTTTTTTCTTTCTTTCTTTCTTTCTTTTTAGCGCACAAACCCTTGTTTGTGGTTGCCTGGAATATTTATCCCATTGTCATTCCTTTTGATGATAGACTTTGCCCCCCTCCCATCGATAAGAGAGAAGGGTCACACATGTGAGCCAAGAATGGCCAGTCAGCGTTCCCTGCACACAGCACTTGATTCAGGAGTGAGCAGTGCCAGTCAGTTAATCCAGGGCTCAGTTTTGCTGGAGTGGCTCTGCCTCTTAAGTCAGCATGCTGGCTGGACCCGATTTGGAAGATACTTTGAGGGAATCCTAACTTCAGTAACAGAAATTAATGTTTAGAGAGAAACTGATACGAGAGTGAAAGGACAGCTTTGTTTAAGCCCAGATTCATTTGTGCCTGAAGTCAGTGATTATATTTTACTGTATTTTATGGGAGAGTAATATGCTTAGTAATATTTGTGAATTGCAGAATTTTCCAAGAACTTGGGAGCAGATCTTTCATGTGGCTTAAAGGTTCTGTGGTTCCTGTGCCCTCCCACCTGTGTGCTGACAAGCATTGAGACTTCATTGTTGTCCTCGAAGCTTTGGTGTAGTCTAATTTTCTGTGTTTTTAAGAAATGTAGAAACTCTTTGTTTCAAATACATTGTATTTACAAACTGTGGAAAACACTGTGTGCATCAGTTAATAATTCAGAAACCTGTGACTGTTTACTTGCTTGAATAATGAATGCCAGTTAATGGGCTTTATAAATGATGGAAACTCAAAAGCATATAAATGAAAACATGCTACTCAACTCCAATGTAGTCATTTCTGTAGAACTTATATATATGTAATTTCTGTTTTAAATATTTCTGCAGTTATTTTTTTCTGATTCAGTCATGTTGTGGGAAAAAAAGATGAATAAGAAAGCAATGTTCCCGTGCTTGCACTTTTTAAAAACTTTTTATTTTGTATTGGGATAGTTTCAGGTGAACAGCAAAGGGAATCAGCCATACATAAACAGTATCCATTCTACCCCAAACTCCCCTTCTTGCGATTTGCATCTATATATGTAAAGTTGGGACCATCAGCGACTCATTGTGCATGCGTGCAAAGTCGCTTCAGTTGTGTTCGACTCCTTGCAACTCCATAGGCTGTAGCCCGCCAGGCTCCTCTGTCTATGGGATTCTCCAGGCAAGAATACTGGAGTGGGTTGTCATGCCCTCCTCCAGGGGATCTTCCCAACCCAAGGATTGAACCCGAGTCTCTTATGTCTGCTGCACTGGCATGCGGGTTCTTTACCACTAGTGCCACCGGGGAAGCCCAGCTACTCATTACCTACCCTTAAATAAAAGGTAAATTTTAGTATATGATATCCAGAACTCTTTATCCAGGCTGATGATAGTGATACCTTACCTTTGAAATATCATTGTAGTCATTTACTGGGGCCATGGGGTTGCTGAGGGTCGGACACGACTGATGGACTTCACTTTCACTTTTCACTTTCATGCCTTGGAGAAGGAAATGGCAACCCACTCTCCAACGTTCTTGCCTGGAGAATCCCAGGGACGGGGGAGCCTGGTGGGCTGTCGTCTGTGGGGTCGCACACTCCAGTATTCTTGCCTGGAGAATCCCAGGGACGGGGGAGCCTGGTGGGCTGCCGTCTGTGGGGTTGCACGGAGTCAGACGCGACTGAAGCGACTTAGCAGCAGCAGCAGCAGCAGAGGAATAGAGGCAGCTTCAATCAAATGGAGCTAAAAATAGCTATCATAGAGAAAAAGAACTTACCTTTCTTTGAGTTACTAATTGTATCAATTGCTACATTATCAGATCTCATCTTCCCAACCACAGTGCAAGGTAGCTGCTATTGTCCTTATTCTGCATATTAGGAACTTGAGGCTTAGAGAGGTAGCGTGACTTACCAGAGATAAGGTAGAATATCTCTTGCCCAGATTCCTTCGGTGACTTCTCTTAGAATGAAGTTCAAGCTTTTTGACTTGGATGACAAAACCTTTATTCTCTGAACCTTCATCTTGAAAGCTTCATCTCTTCATTCCTTACCTAGACTCCAGGTTTACAGGCCACCTTTTACTTTGTAAAATTTGCCACAAGTTGTTTCTTCTTCTGTGAGTCCTATTCCCTCTTCCTGTTCTTACAATTCTGTGTCTAAGTCCTCCTCCCTCTTAAGGTTTCAGCTAACATAGCACATCCTCCAGGAAACTTCCCCAAGTCTACTGTGCCCACTGTGTGTTGTTCATAAATTCATTCAGCAGATATTTTTTGAGGATCCCCTTTGTACCAGGCACTGTCTAGGGCACTAGGAATATAACAGGGAACAAAGAAGGAAAAGATCTCTTCCTTTATGGCTTTTACTCTAGTGTTATTATTAATAACCTGTTTAGTTCGGTATCCTTCATTAGCTGCATGAGAGCTTTGATTATATCTAAGTTGTTTTGTTGCATTCTTAGGGTCTAACACAATGGAATATTGTTGAAATGTTGCCGGCTTGAATATTTATCAAATCAGGCCACAGATGAGTGACTTGACTTATTATGTCATTTATAATGGTTCTGATAGAAGTACAAGAATGTTCTATTTGGCCTCTTTTATCTTTTCACACTGTCACCATAACCATAGCAGACCTCATTGTCTTGTGACTGTATTATTGCAGTGAACCTCTAATTGGAATCAACCTTCTTTGAGTTTTTCTACACCATTGAATTTTCCATACATCTGCCAGAGTTATCTTCTTATATTACTGAAATTGTTCTGTAGAACACAGAGAGTACCATAGGATTTTTAGCCCCATCTAGTCCCTACTCATGTGTGTAAGTCTTATATCCTAAGTACATTTTATATTTCTTAAGGGAATTAATTGTATTTATGTTCCTTTATTATAAAGTTATATTTTATATTTATATAAGCTTGTCTTCCTACCAGTGTGAAAGGATTGTGATTGTTTTTTAATTCACGATTAACAACCTATCACAAAGAAGGTACTTACTAAGTCCCTGTTATTTAGTCCTGAATAAAATATCCTCATTTCTGAAGTTAGCTGTTGTTTAGGATTATAAACACTTTGTCCTATCTGACATGTGAACTCTCAGTATAAAGTATCAAAACACCCTAGGTGAAATCAAGTGTTCTTTTGTTAAATGTAGTTGAATTTGTGATGTGACTAATAACAGACATTTCATATTTTAAAAGATAGCCTTAAGTATTAACAACCTTAAAGATTTTGTTTAAAATGTGTTAAACAGGTATATAAAAGGTAGAAGGAGTTCTGGAAATTTAATGAGATAGATCTATAAGGAAGTGCAACGTGAAATTATGTGATTTTATAAAGCAAACTTTTCCCTAGTTAAAATCACCTAGTTTAGTAACTCACCAAACACATTATGAACATGTTCTTAATTTTTTTTTTTTTTATATTTTGTTAAAGGAAAGAAAGAGTTGATTGATAATTCTGACTGGTCTTTTAGCCATTCAAATATATAACAAACATTCATCATTTCTAATTGATGAAAATTAAACTAAATTTTAAAGTATAGTTACTAATAAATCACAAGCTATGATGAGTTATCAGCAGCTATTTTTTGTTTTCCAAACACCTGCATTAGTTTGTGGTAATTGCTCGGTTTATATGCCATATATAGCATGTTAGGAAAACATGATTTTTGCATAATTTAATTAGATACGTGTCATATGCTGAAGGAACGAGAAATATGAGGCATGATTCATGCTCAGATTGGAGACAGTCACATGTTTAAAGATACAAAACAATGCAAAGGCTCTGTGGATTCTATGATTTCCATCAATTTAGGTAACTGTGACCCCTAGTTATATTCATGAAGATTTACAAAATAGACAGCTTTTATCTTTGGAATATAATCAACCCTATAAGAGGAGTCTTCAGTGTGAGGGAAGATTAGGTCTGACAGAAATGTGAAATAACCTAGTACAGGTTTTCAAAAATCTCAATTGATACCCTTTTTGAAAATAAATAAAGCAATCTCATACCCTTTCTTAATGAATTTGAAATTTCAAAATAAAAAAAAATCATTAATAAAAGTAAATGGAAAGTATTTGTAATTGGCTATTTATTTTTAGAAAAACTGCATGTGTTCCTCCCTCTGTTAAGAAATTTGACATGATAAACAGGTAATGAAATGATTTGCCCAGATGGGAGACCTAAGTGTTAAACCCATATTTCTTGATCATGAGTCAGTGCTCAGAAGTTTCAGGATGGAGAGAGAAATACTCTGATGTCAGGAAGACAATGCTTTTTCATACCATTTGTATATGCGTGCCTCCTCAAGTGTACTCTAAATTTCTTGAGACCATTCCTTGCATGCCTTCCATTTCTTCATTTTTCCAGTATAATCAGCACAAATAAAAAGTACTCAGCCTTTAATGTTGTTTATTTAGCATTTTAATACAGCACTTTAAGGAAATGTTTGATGTTTTAATGTTTTATTCATTTTTCCCCCAGATATTATAGAATATTTGCTTAATGAATGATAAACAAGGAAATGATCAATAGATTAAGGAAAACTAGGTAGAATTAAGATAGGCTTATTGCCTTTGTCAGAATTACTTTCCCAGAAATGTTTTTTCTTCACTAATTTTCAAATGAATGTGTTCTAACATGTCTGTGTGGTTCATATATTTTTAATAATTGCTGAATTAAGAATTAAAAGTTCCATTTCCAAATATGCCTCAGATAACAAATAAACATGTTTTTACTGACAAAATGGTATAATCAATAGAATATAATCAATCCTTCTTTCCATCAGGTCATTTAAGTATTATCTGTTAGAAAGAGCACTTACTAGCTTTGTTTACTTACTGCTTCTGCTGCTGCTAAGTCACTTCAGTCATGTCCAACTCTGTGTGACCCCATAGACGGCAGCCCACCAGGCTCCCCCATCCCTGGGATTCTCCAGGCAAGAACACTGGAGTGGGTTGCCATTTCCTTCTCCAGTGCACGAAAGTGAAAAATGAAAGTGAAGTCACTCAGTCGTGTCCGACTCTTAGTGACCCCATGGACTGCAGCCTACCAGACTCCTCCGCCCATGGGATTTTTCCAGGCAAGAGTATTGGAGTGGGGTGCCATTGCCTTCTCTGAGTAGACATAAATAAAGTTGACCACTTCAAAGTCTGTGATAGGTCAAAACCCTTATATGAATATCCCCACTGCCTAAATTGCCAAATTAGTGATGAAAATATGGACTTTAGAATTAAATATCATTAGTTTGCTTTCCCTGAGTTTTAAAAATATTAAAAACAAAGTAATCTTTTACATTGTCAAAATTTGACAGATATCATAACTCAGAAGATTTTTCTTAACTGAGTTTTCCAGAAACCAAAGAAAAGTAGTTTAAAAAAAATCCATTTGGTGAAATACCTTACATTTTTTCTGTTTACTGTGTCACTTTCAGCTTTTAAAACATTACTGCCATTACACAGCCAAGGAACAGAGTGGTCTTGTAAATGAGCTCTGCTAACAAAAGAACTTGAGACTAACTGGAAGCATGGCGCTGTTGCTGGCTGAAAGATGGGTAATATCACTAAAGCCATTTGGAAATATTCCCACTCTTAGAAAATGGAAATTGTGGAACATGAGACCTAGTCTATTTGATTTCAGCCTTAACATCTTTCAACATATGATAGCATACATTTGGATAAAAAGTGAAAGAAAATAGAACAGTTTTGTGTATGTTTTATTTATGGCTACATTGACTACAGGTACTTCTACATCAGTCTATATCTGGCAGAGATGTTTCTTAGTAGACGACCCCTGTAATACTGGCTGCATCTACCATTCACCTCGCATCAGTGCATTGCATGTGCTACGGCATGTTGAGCTTTTTTATTCATTTATATTGGTTCATTTAATTGAAAAAAAAACTTATTAAAAAAAAAAAAGTCTATTATGAATCCTCTTACAGGTGTGGCATTGGAGAAGGAAATGGCAACTCACTCCAGGATTCTTGCCTGGGATATCCCATGGACAGTGGAGACAATGGAGTGAGCCACAGTTCATGGGGTCGCAAAAGAGTTGGACACGACTTGGCAATTAAACACCAACAACAACATAGATGAGGCATCTGAGGCCTCCTACAAATAGTTACACCAGTAGCAGTTTACAGGGGAAAATAGTCAAAAGCTTAAAGAATTGTAGTAAAAAAGAATAGAGTGCAACTGCATAAGAAGATTTGGAAAAGCCCATGCTTTCTTGAGATGATAAAGCTGATTCAGAGAGAGTTAATAAGAAAGTGATTAACAAAAAAGTTACAGCTTATTGATTAAGGTTAATCAGAAGGAATATACACACAAAACCAAAACTCATGAACAGCAATTATGAAACTGAGCCTCACAGACTGTGTTTTCAACCATTGCACGCTACTGCTTCTCACCCAGGAAAAAATAATATGTCCAAGAAAAAGCCAGAATTCAAAGTATAATGTGGCCACAGCTCCCAGAAAATTTTAAAAAGCAAATAACCTTCCAGATATACCACTTTGAAAGAGCCAGGATGGGTATGCTAAGGCATAGACCTCTAACCCTAGGTCTGGTTACTATGATGGGAGCCCATATTTCAGGATCCTGGAGGGAGTTCATGGAATCTTAAACCTGGTATCAGTATTTCAGAAAGTGAAGAGAACAATCTTTCATTTATTAATAAATATATAAATATATGTTATCAAGTTTAATTATTTTTGGATGAAATTACATCATCTCACAGATGATCCAGTACCTTTGATCATCTGGTAATGACAATCAAGGGTTTACTGAACTACATAATGTGGATAAATCCACATATCAAATAAGCTATAGTTTTCAGGACTGATCAAACTTGGACACATGAACAGAGTCATGACCAAATTTAATTAAATAACCCTGCAAGTATTGTACATATTACTTATTGTTTCTATTTACTAGTATCACAGCCATGACTGTGACTTAAAATAATTCAATAATGTTATTGATCTGTAACAGGCGTGTTGTTAAAATATGAATTTATGCTGAAATAGAAAAATAGTGATAACAGATGGAACAAATTCATTCTTATTCAATAGATTAGGTTATTCCAGTAAATAAAATTTGAAAAAAATCACAATAGTGAGAAGACTCATCTTTAAGGTAAAAAAAAAAAAAAAAAATACATTTCAGTAATCAACTTTTCTGCTGATTAGAATACATGGTGAATATACCATGATGCTTAGTTCTTCTGTAAAACAGTTTAAAAATATAGACTCTTCTAATTTTTTTTCCATCTAATTATAGTTATAACCTGAAATTGAGAGAATTCTTGAAGTATTAATATTTTCTAATTATAGTTATAACCTGAGATTGAGAGAATTCTTGAAGTATTCATATTTAGTACTGTATTATTTTTATTGTATTATCTACTGTAATCTAGAGTATACCCCACTCTTGTTTTTTCAGTTGTCCTGTTACATTTCTCATTAACACTGGCTAACAGTTTATCTTTGTAAAACGGTGTCAAAAATATAAAGAAAATGTTTGAAATTATTGCTGCTAATTTACACTATGGTTATTATTGTTTTATATTTAGCTTCATAACTTTTTTTTTAATCCTTGAAATGTCACTACTTTGTGAATTTTAATTTGATTTAGAGGCTTTTCATTATTGTTTTATACTATCAAGCCCTGATTAAGAATTCATATTTTGTGCTTTATAAAGTACCTGATAAATGTGTAACATTTGAAAAATAGTATTCATTATGGCAAAAATATTATTTTGAAGTGTACCTCACTGATGAATTAAAACCTTGTTATTTTTTCTTATTCAGTTTATTTTATAGTTAATGAAGATTCCTAGATGTATAGTGAATGCCCTAATGAAACTCACTTTTATCTCAGTAATTGCTTCATTTCAGAAGTTTACACATTCTGCTAATGAACCACACATATTCAGGCTAGCTGGTGTGGATCTGAATTTACCATCCACTAAAGTTACATAAGCCTGGATTGTCAACAGGGGGATGCAGATATGTGCTTGTGGTACCCGCTGTGTTTAATATCTAACAAAACCTCTAAATGTAAGATCATTCTCTCCGAAACTGCAGATTTTGGAAAAGAAGAAGTTGTAGCAGATAGAGGATTCAGAAACCAAACCAGTAAATTCAATAGGATAATCTCCTCATGCTGAGAATTATACATAATGTTAGTTCCTTAACATTAGAAAGGGTATTGTCTTGGAAAAATGTGCCTATTATGGAAAAAATATTGGGTTGGATTAAATGAAGCTGAAAGTAGAGTGGACTTCTAATGGTGAAAATTGTTCAGCAACTCAGTAATGTCTTCTCTAAAAGAAAAATTACAATCTGTTAAGTTTTGTGAAAACTGGAAAAACTTGTAGAGGAAGTTATTCTACTTTATACAATCTTCCAAGATTATAAAAGCCAGTATTTTGGAGGAACTAAATGATCTTTGTAGAAAAATAAATGGTGAGTCAAGAATTAAAAACACTTGACTTCTAAATCATAATACTGATGCCATGTTGAAATGCCAGTCCATGAAAAAAGATTTTCACCTGCACTGTATTATTTGACTGTTTTTGTTGTTTTTAAAAACTCCTCTGTCTCTAGACATCCTAATTTCTATAGGCATTCTTTAACATAGAATTCTATGACATTATAAAATTTTTGCTTAGCATCAGTAAAAAGTTGACCTATTGATGTTCCTTGAAGGATTTCCTTGGATATAGACAAGTAAACAGGGCCAAATGTGGATATAGACAAGTAAACAGGGCCAAATGTGTGGATCAGAGCATAAATTCAAAGCTTTTCAAAGTAGTTTTATGAGAAAGTATGTATTTTATTTTATCTTACACTTGTTAATGTGTCTCCCACTCAGGATGGAATCTGTAGCAGAGTTCTTTACAAACTCTCACTTGTATAGCAAGTATACTGGGACTTCATCCTCATATGTTCAGTATGATCTACTTTTTACATTTTTTCCAAGATAGCAATTTAGTTGCCAGTGTGAATTTAGAAACAATAGAATTCGTTGAAAAATAGTTCAATTAAAATATGGGTATACTTTCTTGCAGAATCATTAATCTAGGCATGCATTCTTCATTACACATATCATATACGCATAGTTGTTTTGAGCAACTATCCCTTTTCGACAGAGAGCGGCATTTCTCCTAGGAGATGCAAAGCATAGGCCTGATCTTCATATTGGTTATCTTTCCAACTTGTCCTCCATACTCTGAGCTTATTTTCTCAAGAGGCCATTTGTCCTCCATATGCTGGCCATTATCTTCTCTCCTTAGCAGAGTGCTAGTTCTAGGGACTCTTAGACTTGCCCTGTGACTGATGCATTGTCCAGTTTGGATCCCAAGAGCTTTCTCAGATAACTACAAAGAGCCTCTTGTTCCTACCCCAGCTGTCTATTGCTGTTTCTCTTTAGCACTGCTTTGCTGTAATCTACACTGAGAAATGTCTTGACCTTGTTTAATGACTTCCTAACTGGTGCACTGACCACGAATCTCCAAATAACTTCTCCTTTATGGTGGGTGGCTTTATGCACACACATACACATTTATATTTGTGTTTACATGTACATTAACCTCCTACATTTGTGATTTCAAGGTTTAATAACTAGCTCTTTAGCAATGATATGAGAAATAAAAGCTATTTCCTTTCCCAAGAAACAAAGACAGATTTTTTCTGTATGTTATTTTGTTTCCCCCTTCAAAATTCCATGCTCTTCTTCAGAAGACTTAGGTCAAAAATTATTGAGACCACTCGTGTGAGGGTCATTTTCAATAAACTTTTATTTACTGTGGGCTAAGAATCACTAGGGGATGGAAATAGTATTAAAAGGCAATTACTCAAAAGTGATTGTTTGCTTTGGTATTACTTATTAGTTGGTTATTTAGGCATAATTTATGTATTTTCTAATAGTAGATGAGAGAAAAGTAAAAAAAAAAAAAAACATGTAAGCATCACAGGATGTTAGTCCCTCTTGTACTGTTTGGTTTACTGAGGATGTTAAGACAGCCATTCAAAACCACTTCGTCACCTGACTTAGAAAAAGAACCAAGAAGAAGGTAATGACAACCTTCTCAATAACTCAATTCTACTGCTCAGTGTTCATGGTAGTTCTTACTTGTCCAATATAAAAACAAGCGGAGGACTTATTGCATCTCACAGGAAAAGTAACCATCATGATGTAGCACATCAGGAATGGATTAGGGTACTAGTGGTCCAGAAAAAACTCATGTTTCTTTTCATTGATGTGTTCATTTCATTAACTGTTGTAACTACACATTTCTTATAGAAACATGGATAAGTCTGGTCATAATCTATTGAAGACATAATATGTATTTTTGTACATTAATTCAGATGGATGGATAATTTCATAGAGATGAGGTGTGCTTTCATCACATGTCCTGTGTTCCTATATTTTTGGTGCTTTTTCAATATAGTAGGGCTTTCAAGCCTGGCCCCTAGTCAAGTTCCTGCCTGCCAGCAGTGTTCCATTGGAAACGAGAAGCAAATAATGGGAAGCTGGGGGAATATGGGAAGCAGGAGTATTTGGTGAAGAAGGAGCTTGCCTTGAAGGTATAATGGAACTTGTCAAAGCCTGTTTGTTCTAGAAGTGCTGTTAAAACCAATGACATTGAAGATGAAAGGACCTGGCCTCATAGGGAATTACAGGCTGTGAGCAACCAAGCACATGGTTTGCCTCATTAGCTAAAATGTGTTGGACTTTATTTCTCTCAATGTTTTAGGTACCCAAGAGGATGGAAGGTGGGGTCTATAGCATTGCATAGACGGAAGGTTACTGGGCTGTACTTTTCACTTAACCTGACATGGTACCCTTCCCTCTGTGTGATGTCCTGACCCCACCCTGCATCCTTTGGGTACTGAAGCATGGATACCTCAGTATGGTGGTCACTCTCTTCTTGATTTTTGAAATCAAAATAGTGAATGTTCCCAAATATTAGGACTTCAGGATGAATTCTTTATCTGAAAGCTGAAATGCACAAGGCCTGAGCAATAGCCACATTCAAATGCACGAATAAGTGTGCTCTTTTTTATCACTTGTCTTAGATTCATCCCTCTGTCCTAGACTCCATCAAACAATCACTTCAATAGCATCCTTTCAGGTAATAAGAGTTTCTGATCTCACACCAACCTGGGATTAGCATTGAACAAAATCGCCTTTCCAATATGTGTCTCTCCCACCTGTTCATACTGTGAGGGGAACCACACAAGCATGCAGAATAAGGGCTCAGTCTGCTAAGACAGAGGGTGGAAAGCATTGGTCTTTCATCTTACTAGCTAGATAATTGCCACTGAAGAGCTTGTTATCAGTCTGCATCTCTTGAGATTCTGATTCAGGACCCGGGAATCTGTAGTTTCAAAGCTCTACAAGTGTCTCTGGTGTAGAACCAGGGAAAGAAACCACCATAACCTGCATGGAGGTCCCTCATTCTCCCCCAGTCTTGCCACAATACTGTTTTGAAAGCTGTGACTTGAAAGGCTTAAAACAAGTACCATCTCAGACAAGTTGAGGACCTTCAGCTTCCACCAGAGCAAACTCCCACTGTGGTCCATCTCTCTCGGCTGAGGGGCCCCTCAAAAGCTTGACTTCTGTAATGAATGGGTTTCCAAATTCAGCACAGCACAGGCCCAGTGAAGAATTCTAGGGTAGCACATTTCTCTACCACTGGGTGGTAGGCACTGTTCTCCATGTCTGGGTTACAGTGAACAAGAGCTGACAGCTTCTCACAGGTTATAGTTTTATACAGCTTATAGTCCAGTGGGAAGAATCAGGGAAGAAACAGACATGCAAATTAATCAGCTAGATTATTCCTGAGAGTAATAAGTACTATGAAGAAAGTAAAACAAGTTAATGGAAAGAATAATGCTTTTGGAAAGAAGTATACTCACAAATAGCTGAGACTTACTGGATGGAAAAGGGTCAGCCTGTGGATGTACAAGAAGGAAACATGGCCTATTTGAGACAGAGAAGACTGGCATCTACTGAATAAGAAAAGCAATAGGATGGTGACCTAATAGACATAAAAATGATTTTGAAAAACAAAGAAGATACATAGTTTTCACTTAAACTGATCTGGGAAATCCTTAAACCTTAGTCAAAATATCTCAGTTATTCAGGTATATTTTATTTGAGCTACTGTTTTCTTTCATATGGCTTTGAGAATTTTTTATGATTGTATATGCAAGTTGCTTTTCTTTGCTGAAGATTATCATAAGTGGTCCTTACTGAAAAAGCATGATTTGAATTGCGTGGCTGGTGTAAGGTAAAGTCAGTGATAATGTGACCATCCTACTAGTAACTGAATTTCAGGGTATCTTGTTTTCCATGCCAGCTTTACAGCAGTTGCTCCCTGCTCTTTTATATCATCAAGCCAAGATCCAGTAATTGTGCTGATCTTATATTGATATCTCTTATCACAAAGTTACTATAAGCCAAAAAGAAGAGCTTACTTTCCAGTTTTTATAAAATTGAATTCACAATGATGTAATTCTGTACTCCAATGAAAGAAAAGTTGTCCTTAATGTCTACATCATCTAAAGCCCATGTATTTATAAAATTGTGTGATTCTGGTTGCCGGATTATGCTGCAATTGTATGTCAGTAATTCCAAGTTCATGGTCCACAACCTGCATTAGTGTCTTGGTATTTGTCATTGACATGATGATATAAAAAATAATGATGCATGAATTTCCAGCCATGGCCAGGAATTGAAATGGAGGCATGGAAAGGGAAAGAGAGGATAGGAGGGGAGGGAAAAGTGAAGACGATGCTCCAGAGTGGTTTTCATTCCTCCTTCCTCCTTTACCCCGAGCACCAAAATCCCATCCTTTCTGATACCTTGCTATTTTTGATACAACTATTTTGAAATGCCACTTTGATCTCACAGTTTTCAAGTTCATATCAGGTTTCAGGAATTCTTCTAATTCCATTACATTATTGATGCCTTTAATTCTCACAATAGCCAAGTAAGTTAAAGTACCAATATCATCCCATTTTATACATGAATACATTGAGGCTCAGAGAAGTTGAATAACTTACTCAGAATCTCTCAGGATTGAAGCCTGAGGGTCTTTTACATGGCAAAAATGGGAATTTATATGGCATTTTTATTCATCCATTGTTTAACAGTATTTAAATCAGTGAATCCCTTTGATTCATATTTCCTTCTGTCAGCTTTCATCAGATAAAGGGATAAAGTTTAAGATATTTCAGCTTGCTTTCGACTGCAGCATAGAATTTATTAAGATAGCAAGCATCCTTTGACCTCTTGATTTCCTATTCACTGATACATTCATTCTGTGAACCTCTTAGCATGAAAGAAATAACCAAATCATGTTCATCATTCAAGCATAAAATTGTCTTAAAATATTAAATATATACACATATGTAAACCCTATAAAATGTCAAAGATATTATAACATGATAGTTGACAGCAAAAGCTTTGAATTAGACAAATCTGAATTGAAACTCTGTATCATTCATTTTTAACAGTGATCTTGCCCAGCCACATAACCATAGTGGAGATAAGATTTATTTTTTAGAGATTTAAAAGTAGCAGATGAAATTGTAAGTACTGAATTAGTGACTTTTAAAATGAGAGACTACATAGCTTTTAAGAACTTTTGTTTTAAAGAGAAAGTGAGAAAGTTAAGAAATTGCAATACCCAGCAATTTTTTTTTTTTTTTTACTGTTTTATAGGATTTCATTTCAAAATTTGAAGAAAGTTTGACATCTGATACTAGGCTCGATCTTATAAAAGTGCTCATTTATGATATCAATTTAAATTTAATTGGTTTTTTTCTTTCTCAATGATACCTAAAATAATGATGTGTTTTATAATTGATGACATTTTAGAGTCAAATACAATTTTTATAATGCATATCAACTTTTCTTCAGGAGGCTGCTGCTACTGCTGCTAAGTCGCTTCAGTCGTGTCCTGTAATAGACATATATTTAGACATCAGTATATAGATTATGCCTAATTCTTTGACTCTCTTTGACACATCTGCAAGAGGAAAACCTATTCCATGACATTGTTAGTATTAAATTACAAAATGTGTATAAAACTGTCAGCATAGTGTCTGGTGCAGAATTGTTAAACATACAACAATAATAGCTATTATTATTATTATTGTTATATTTCCATTTACTGTGAAGTGGTAAAGACCTGGACACAAAGCAAGGTTTGCCACAAATTAACTTTGGAAACTCTGTCTTACTTTCCTGTTTTGCAAAAGAATGTTTGGCTAAGATGGCCTCTGAATTCCTTCTGGCTCTAAAATTTTGTAATTTTATTATCTAATTCAAAATTGGAACATAATATAACCATAAAATGAATTTTCTTTGTTTCTTTCAGTTTGTGGGGACATCCATGGACAATTCTTTGACTTGATGAAACTCTTTGAAGTGGGGGGATCTCCTGCCAACACTCGCTACCTCTTCTTAGGGGACTATGTTGACAGAGGGTACTTCAGTATCGAAGTAAGTCTGCATGATTCCTTTTAGCTGTTCAGTAATGGATTAACACTATTTTAGCAAAATAAAAGTGGTGAATATTATTGTGTTAAATAAATCCCTAGTCTTTAACAATAAGCTTTAAGAGATATTATATATTCCTATTTTTCATTGATTCCTATATGCTTTTTATTGCATAGAAATGTCAAGGCATTGGCTAATAGTAAGATTTTGCCTTTTGTACTTTTTACAAATTTGCAACTTTGCAAAAATTGCATCATATTTTACATTAGATAATTCTGTTTCCTCTTGAGAGAACTAATCAAAGTCGATTAAATAAACAGATTTGTGTAGTTATATCTTATGAGGCACTAAGTTATTTTTGCAAATGGATAATCAAGTGCATGTCTGTCTGTCTGCATTTGTGTGTGAGTGTGTGTGAGTACACTTACAGCTGCTGTGTTTTGTCTTGTATGGCACCTGTCATCTAATTAGGGTTATTTGTCAAAATCATTTATTAAAACAAAACAGATAACCTTTGAGTAGAGGTTCATCCTCAGCCTCCCAACTGCTTCTGTTTCAGGTAAGTAGAAGTTACATTCAAAATAAAGTCAAGGGTCTTGTTTTATTCACACCTTTGCTCTTCTTCCTGGTGCTTACTGTGGTGTTTCATACATAGAAATATCTTATAAATACTTATTAAAAGAAATAATTATAAGTAAGAATAAGTTTTAAAGAGCTCATGCTATAGCAGATGACATCATATGTACTCTTGGAAATAATACTTTAAAAACGAAAACAATTATTCTTAAGTAAAGAGAGAAATCAAATTTCCTGAAGACCCACACCAATGTAGTACATTCATAGTAATCATTTATAAAAGAAATTCTAGGTTTTTAAATTTTATCATAATATTTTATTACAGGAATATTTAATGTTTAAAAACATCTCTCTTAGACAGCTTTTACTTTTAAACTGTTATACTAACTTTTGAGGGGGGTGGTATTCCAATTCAGTTCACCTCCAGTCATTGACCATATGTATGTGTGTCTGTAGTGTGTATATATATTATATATATATATATACACTGTATATAGTCATCGATATATTAATCACATTTAAAGATCACATGTTTCTTAATGATTCATGGTGATAAGGGAGGGAGGGTTGTATAAGTTCAAAAAAAGGAAATACATTTAGGTATTTCTACCATTTAGTAAGTAAGTTTTATCAAGCACATAAAATGTATAGGCACGGTAATTGGGAGAATTTAAAGAAATATACATCCTTGATCTCTAGAAGCCTAAATCAATACAGGAAAATGTAATTACAAAAAGCTCTATAGAATCAGAAGTCTAAAACAGATAGTCATCCAGGATTCAATTGTTATTTGAACTAGTTATTAAAATCTTGGGATAAAAGGGGTACAGAAGATAATTATCACTGGAATATAGAAATTTGGGAGAATTTTGAGACCATATATGGCTGGGATAAGAAACAAAGAACAAGTAAGATTTAGCTCAGAGGAAAACTGAAGTGAGAAAAGCACAGAAGAATTAATTAAGAAACCTTGTAAAACCTCATTCATGGGCTAACTTCACCAACATGGCAGAGAAGTGTGATGGAGTACAAATTTTGTAAGACCTTTGTATCACTTTAGGGCTAGTATCTGCCAAAAGTAAAGAAAAAAATAATGGTGGTTTTGAACAGAAGTTTATTTCTCTCTCAAGTAGAAACCCATAGATGGGTGGACCGTGGCTGGTGTGACTCAGCCTGGCCCCAGGGCCCAGGCTCTCTGCCTTATTGATCTGATGAGTGTGACCTCCTTCCAAAGTCAACCTCATGACCCAAGAGGTTGGGTCACACCAGCTTCAGCCCTCATGTTCTCACATTACATGCAGCTCAAAGGAAAAGAAGACAGAAAGAGTATGCCTTCTCATTTGAGGACATCTTCCAGAAGGGACATAGTTATTTCCTGTGGGCCAGAGTTTGTTGACATGGCTAAATGTGATTTCCATGTGTAGACAGATTTGGGAAAGACTGCAGTATACAGAAAACAGCAATGAGAGGGAAAGAGTTTCTGTTACTTCCCTTAAATTAAGGTTATGTGGAATCTAAGTAAATATTTTTAAAAATTATTTTAGTAACTCAAATTGACATATTCATTTGACATTTATGTGTTCCTATGAAAGGTTCTAAGAATAAATGCAATCGGTATACTATATACTTCCTTTGAATCTCATCTTCTAAGCAAAGAATGGCGAAGACTCTCCTGTAGGGACTGATTATTTTTATCAGCCAAATGATGGAGTGTTGTGTTAGAATTTTTTCTCTTAACCTTACAAGTCTATTTACCTCTTGAAACTTCATAAACTCTCTCTAATTAGAGCTTTTTTAGAACTGTTTCTTTAAAATAAAGAAGTTGAGAAGCAATAATCACTAACTGGTTCCTCAGTAGATTTTAATTTTAGTCTACAATTAATCTATATACTTGAACTATGATAGTTTATATAATATATATTAGTATCTTCTGTAATTTAAGCAAAGAATAAAAATCTGAAAACAAATGTTGGGGAAATACCAAATGTGGTTATCAGAGGACATTTAAAAGTTCTGAGATGCATGTACCATATTTCCCATCTTTAAAAACAGCTCTTTAATTAAACTTTACAAGTCTGAGAGTACAGCCCCAGGGACTTGCCACATGCACACAAAAGGACAAAAATGTGATGGCCTTATAAGTAAAAATGATCCATTTTGATTAGACTATGATCTTTGAGGGGTTTGAGGATGGCCCAGTGATATCATCCTATTTAAAACAGAACAGTCATTTATATAAAATATACTTACTGAAAATACTGTGAGGTTTTTCATTGTGGATTAAGGAAACTGACATTGTTTGCAAGTTAGAAATGGTATTGTTTGCCTAGTATAAATGATCTCATTTATTCCTCATAGCTCTGCAAAGAGCTTGTGAATGTCTTCCTTTCCAGCCTGCAGAAACCAAGGCTCAGAGAGACTTGCACACACAGTAAATGGCAGTGCCAAGATTCAAAGTCTGTGCTCTTTCCAATATCCCATGCCTTGGCCATATATTCGCTAAATGAGCCATAAAAAAATGTACACGTAGGTGATGCGGACACTTTTACATACTGTTTTATTAATTTACAGGTGTGCAAACACGCACACATAGTCCACTCCCTCACCAATATAATCTAAAGGGCAAACCTGCTGGTTTAAGACAAATCCTAAAATGAGAGCTCAGTTTTCCAGAGTGTAATATCTCCTAACAGACGTCCTGATTCATCTTAATAATTCCGAGTTCCACTGCAAGTCTTCTCCTTCGTCTGTTCTCTGGGCAAAGAAGAACACTTAAGTTTAATTTTTACCAAATTAGCTTTGAAAAGTAGGTTCAGATTTCATATAGTCTCAGCTGGGCAGTATTTACAGGCACTGGGTAGTGTGTTCTGGGCAGTACATGAAGCCCATTTTATGAACTCCCTCCTCGCCTCTCCTCCACTCTTCTTCTGCCAAAATTAGAAATTGTTCCCCACAAAGTTAGCCCAAATAAAACAAGCAAACTTTTGAGTAGTGATAAGAGAGGTAATTTTGCCTGGGGGTCGTAATTTGTCTCACATCGAATACCATCCTCTTTCTGATGCTGGCATTATGCTGTCTAATCTCTTTGTGTCTGTGTCTGTGTCTGTGTGTGTGCACATACATATAACCTTATGTATATATAGGTTCATGGCTGAATGTATTTCTCTGAGAATGCAGGGAAAACTCAGAATTGGAAGAAGAGGCACACACAGCTGTTTCCGTCTAGTCACTTCATCGGGTTCTCTTTTTAGCCATTCTGCACTGCAAGACATTGCCTTGAGCCCCTCCCACAGCACTAATAACTGGAGCTCAGCCCAGGCCTCAGACTCCTTTAAGTAGGAAGAATTGTATTTACTAGCTGTGAACCCATAGACTAGAATGAACCACGGTACGTCAGGCAATGTTCTGTGCTTCTGCCTGAGGATAGCAAGCGAACAGTACAGCAGGTGATGTTAGGTGACAGAGTGATGCCACAGACATGAGGAAGGAATTGTTTGGCTGTCTCCTTGAATCTGTGGGTCTTTATAGTGCATTGCTAGTCCCAGTGCTGCTTTTCTGTGTGCTTGTCAGGCCAGGCAAATAATGGCTTAGAGGAGCAGCATTTGACATTTCAGAAATCTGGATCTTTTCCCAGCCGATACACATCCCTCACTTGATCATCCTGTGACAGAGACAGCATTTTTGATTGGAATGTTTCATAGCATGTATGGTTATTTTAGGGAGTTGCTTGATATATATCTGAAGCTGAATATATATATATACACATATAGATGTTTACTTTCTTGCTTCTTCTTCTACATCCTTCTTGACTCCCCTATACAAGTTTTTAAGAATAAATAACAAAGTAAATCATAGCACTGCTATAGTCGAGCCAATTAAACTAATGAAGAAAATTATATCCTTAGTGCTGCTTCACTGAAGAAGATAGATACATAAGAGAAAACTATGTCTATGATAATAATTAATAAAAAGATGAGAGGATGCTCAAACCTTTTGTATTTACAAAACCAAGCTAATTTTAAATTATAAAGTGAAAGTGAAGTTTGTCCGTCATGTTTGACTGTTTGCAACCCCGTGGACTGTAGCCTACCAGGCTCCTCAGTCCTTGGGATTTTCCAGGCAAGAGTACTGGAGTGGGCTGCCATTTCCTTCTCCAGGGGATCTTCCCAGCCCAGGGATCAAACCCTGGTCTCCTGCATTGTAGGCAGATGCTTTACCATCTCAGCCACCAGGGAAGTCCAAGTTAAATTGTAAATAACTGTTTAATTACTTAGACTGAAAAAAATAGTCAGTGTTGTTGAAAGTGATTAGTGCAACTGATTTACATATCACCATGCAAAAAAAGCCAGTTGAACTTGCCTCTCTGTTCCTACCTTACTCAGTAAATCCAATGAAAATTTTATTCATATTAGCCATCTGATACCACATGGACCAAAAAAACAGCTATTTAACTAATTTTTATTTCATTGTTTATTAATTGTGATAATGTTTTACATGGGGTTTCTTTCTTTCTTTTTTTTTTTTCTTTTAAAGAATATCAAGTTGTAATTTTAAGCTCTTCAGATCTCCAGAATGTTAGAACTTTGGATGACAAAATAGTTGCGAGCAAGGCAGAGTTGTGCTTGGCAGCTCTCTCCCACCAGATGTTGAGGGCGAAGGCTGGCGGGGCTCCACTCTCCAATCCACCCTTGCCCTGTCATTTACCATGCCACTTATTCCATATTGGCTGCATTTGTGGTTTTGTTCAGTGTTTGGGAAGATATTTTATTCTTGCCACAGGGGAGAGGGAAATAAAATGTGAAAAGAGGACTCTTATTTTTAGGGTCTTCTGAGCCAAGAATTTGGAAATTGAGTTTTCTTTAGTGTTTTCTTTCCTCCTCTCCTCCTCCTCCCTCCCTTCCTTTTTCTCTCTGTCATCTCTCTTTTCTCTCCCCCATTCTCTCTCTGCTCCTCTCCTTTCTGGCTGTCTTCCTTCTCATTTATAGGAAAGGAGTCACTATTTCCTAAATTTCTACTACATGCAGGGAGCTTTATGTCCATTACATAATAAGGGATATGAAATGTGTATTGAATCGTTGAAAAGGTAAATAGATATGATAAGGAAACCATAGAACCTTTGAGTTTTCAGTTATAAAAGAGCTACAGTAATTAAGACTAGAGGTGATAAAGCCATGTGCTGATGTCAAAACATGATCTTTAACAGATGGCAGAAAAAGAGTATGTGGGCTCTAGATTGTGATTCCTCTGGTAGCATCTGAGTGGGGTTAACAAATGGCAGAAAAAGAATATATGGGCTCTAGAATGTGATTCCTTTGGTAGTATCTGAGTGGGGTTAAGTTGCAGTTTAGATTTTTGTTGGAGAGATTATAGCTTTGCTTTAAAATAAATTGTTATAGGTAAAACTAATCTAAAGAGTTCGGAACTGTGGTAACGTTTTCCAAAGGGTATTGACTGGAGGGGGCACAAAAGAGCCATCTGGATGCTGAAATGTAACTGAATCTGGGTGGTGGTTTCATGGGAATATACATATGGAAAAATTCATTGACTGGTACATTTAAGATATATACATTTCACTGGATATAAATTATACTTTAGTGAAAACAAAAAACAAAATCTTTTTAAAAAGTAACTACAATATAGCCAAAGCACATAGTCTCTCCCCCACTATATGCCTTAAATACAATTTCAACAAGTGAATGTAATTTTTAAAGGATTTCACATGCCCATTCCTATTCCAAATCAAACATCCAGTGTTAGCAATCTATTTGGGAAAAATATAACATATATAATTTAATTTATATTTTTAATTTATAATTTTAAATTACACTATTTATACATAATATATAAACAAAATATACATATGATACAATCATATAAATTTAAAATGAGAATAGCTCTCACATTGATGTTAATAACAGTGTATATCTTCTCTGAAATGTGAGACAAGCTTGATAATACACGTTCCTTTTGCTAGAACATTGTAAGTGCACCTCTAAACCTGATACATAAGAGAGACTCATTGAGCCACCTACTACCCACTGAGATAATAGGGGATTTTTACACTTATCAAAAGATCATAATCCTTCCATTTGGCCAATTGGTCAACTTCTCAGAAATAGTAATATCATCTTTCACATGAACTTTAGGTAATAATTATAAGCACAAACTAGTCATTGTAAAATTATTTAATGTAACATATATATTTAAAATTTGATGTTAGCTCATCATTTTTGTTTATTCAATTATAATTACATAGTTGGGGACAGTATCTGGCTTGAACAACTCAATAATACATATTTTTTCTTTCTTTAAAACTAGGGCTATGTATTCAAACATTTACTTCCATTGACTTAATGAGTAATCATATAGGCTGACAGAAATGATGACTGTTCGCAGGTAGCACCACAGATGAATTGCCAATGGCTTGACCCTCATTCCTGCCATATGTTAGAAAGCTCATTATTAAGTGTAAATATTGCTTTATTTGGGGTTTTAGATTTTAGTAACCAGAATCAGACTTGTCTCAATATTCTTCTGGTTCTTTAGCTTCACTTTCTGAATAAAGTTCATGAGAATAAAAAAGCACACTTGTTTTCAGTGTGATTTTCTCTTCCCTGTGGATTTTTAATTAATGCTATTTGAGGATAATGAAATTGATATTAATACTTGAGTATCCCAGTTATCTTTATTCACCCTTCTGGAAGACTATGTCAATGTAGGTTGATTCCAAGCCTCATTTTTACACAAACGGCAATACACAACTACTTATTTTGTGAGTTTTAAGGTATATGAAAAGTTTCCCCTAGCTGTCAACAGTGTGTGTAGTGAGATTCCCTGACCTTCATTTTGATTACAATTATATATGAAATGAAAAGCTCAAGGCTTTACATACCAAAAGCACTGAAATAAGAGACAAGCTAATGGGAGAGAAGACTAGTGAAGGAGAGAAGAACATAACAGAAAATAGAGACACAATCCAGGTTAGCCTGAGCTTGTCAGTGTTTGCTTCCAAATTTTGTCAGACCTTTCCTTGATAATTTTTCCATTTCTATTCAAAATAATTAGCTTTACAAAGAGAAGTGGCTTTATTTTATTTATTAGCTGTTCATCACATTTCTTCTCATACTTTTACACTAGTATATTTTCATTTTTAATATATTTTCATTTTGGTTTTATCCAGTAGACTGTATGTACTCCATTGTTTGTTTGCGTGTGTTGTCTAGATCCCCAATGCGATGTTTATATTTTAGTATAGGTGAACATTTGGAGAAGGAAATGGCAACCCACTCCAGTGTTCCTGCCTGGAGAATCCTGTGGACAGAGGAGCCTGGCAGGCTACAGTCCATGGGTTGGCGAAAGATTTGGACACAGTTGAGCGACTGAGCACACACGGATGAACCTGGCTTGGTACCGAAAGAATGTTTCTGTTTGATTTTCAGTATCTTCCTTAAAAAAGACATAGTCTTTTGGAGACTTTTGGCCATACTAGCACATTTTGTTCATGTCTTCCTGGTGTGTGAGCCAAAGTATGTGTAACTATAATGGAAAATATTTATTTTTATATTATTCTTTTTTTTCTCAGTGTGTGCTGTATTTGTGGGCTTTGAAAATTCTTTACCCCAAAACACTGTTTTTACTTCGTGGAAATCATGAATGTAGACATCTAACAGAGTATTTCACATTTAAACAAGAATGTAAGTATACTTCTGGTTTCTCTTTTAACATCGTGTATACTAAATAGTAATTTTAATCCATACAGAGTTTTACATTATGATCCATTGGTTAAAAGTAAAAAGCTCAAAAATGAGACCATATCATTTCATATTACTTTCTGAGCATGGCGAGTTAAAAGAATTAAGAATTTCTTTTAAAATTATAAGTTCTTTATAAATGATATAAAATTGGAATTAATATTTGATATGATTTAGCCTAAGGTTTAGAAAAGGCACAGGAACCAGAGATCAAATTGTCAGCATTCATTGGATCATAGAAAAAGCAAGGGGTTTCCAGAAAATCATCTAAGCCAAAGCTTTTGGCTGTGTGGATCACAGCAGACTGTGGAAAATTCTTAAACAGATGGGAATACCAGTTCAGATTACCTGCTTCCTGAGAAATCTGTATGCAGGTCAGGAAGCAGTAGCTAGAACTGGACATGGAACAACTGACTGGTTCCAAATTGGTAAAGGGATACATCAAGACTGTGTATGTCACCCTGCTTATTTAACTTATATGCAGAGTATATCATATGAAATGCTGGGCTACATGAATCACAAGCTGGAATCAAGATTGCCAGGAGAAATATCAACAATCTCAGATATGAAGATGACACCACCCTTATGGCAGAAAGTGAAGAGGCACTAAAGAGCCTCTTGATGAGGGTGAAAGAGGAAAGTGAAAGAGCTGGCTTAAAACTCAGCCCTCAAAAAATGAAGATAATGGCATCTGGTCCCATCACTTCATGGCAAATAGAAGGGGGAAAAGTAGAAGCAGTTACAGATTTTATTTTCTTGGTCTCCAAAATCACTGCAGGTGGTGACTGCAGCTATGAAATTGAAAGATGCTTGCTGCTAGAAAGAAAAGCATTTTAATCTGCTGTCTAGGTTGTGACAAACCTAGACAGCAGATTAAAAGATGCTTGTTCCTAGGAAGAAAAACTGAAAAACCTAGACTGCATATTAAAAAGCAGAGACATCATTTGGATGACAAAGGTCCATATGGTAAAAGCTATGTTTTTCCAGTAGTCATGTATGGATATGAGTTGGACCATAAAGAAAGCTGAGTGCTAAAGAATTGATGCTTTTGAACTGTGGTGTTGGAGAAGACCCTTGAGAGTCCCTTGGACAGCAAGGAGATCAAACCAGTCAATCCTAAAGGAAATCAATCCTGAATATTCATTGGAAGGAAAACTCCAATACTTTGGCCACCTGATGCAAAGAGCCAACTCATGGGAAAAGACTCTGATGCTGGGAAAAATTGAAGGCAGGAGGAGAAGGGGGTGACAGAGATGAGATGGTTGGATGGCATCACTGACTCAATGAACATGAGTTTGAGCAAATCCAGGAGATAATGAAGGACAGGGAAGCCTGGCATGCTGCAGTCCATGGGGTTCCAAAGAGTTGTTGGAAATGACTTACCAACTTAACAACAACAACAAGCCTAAGCAACAAGCGAGTAAGTTAGTAGTCAGAATATTGCTGTTCAGGATAATCCTACTTTTTAATCTCAGATCACTCAATAAAATCAAATGGAGGACAGATTCAACCTTGTGCTTCTCTTTCTGGATGCAAAGGATTTACCAGCCTCAAGTGGATTTTACAGAATTAAAGACAACTTCTTCTTATAGAAATAAACTAGGGGTGAGGAGTACCTCATATAAATGTCATTTTCCTCTCTCTTAATTTTCCTCATTGTCTTTGGAAACTTAAATTTCTTTCTGTCATTCATTTAGCCCTATTTCAATGGAACACAAAACTTCTCTAAAAACATTCACTCTAAGTTAATAAAGGAAAAGCAATGTGCAGTGATTTAGAAGCAACATTGGAAACTTTCTTGCTATCTGCTTTTCTATAAGAAAGTTCCGGAGAATCATCCAGTTTTGTATCTTCTTCCATTGATCTCCTAGTTTTTGTGTTCTGTTCTGTTTTTAATATACATTTGTAGATAAATAGGACTTCTCTGATGGCTCACATGGTAAAGAATCTCCCTGCAATGCAGGAGATCCGGGTTCAATTCCTGGGTCACGAAGATCCCCTGGAGAAGGGAATGGCTACCCACTCCAGTATTCTTGCCTGGAGAATTCCATGGATAAGGGAGCCTGGCAGGCCACAGTCCATGGGGTCACATGGAGTGGACATGACTGAGCAACTAACAATGTAGATAAATAGCAGAAATGTATGTATGCAAAAGTTCTCTCTTCCATTATAGAAAAAATTACTAAAAAGGTCAAATATGGATGAACCACAAAAGTAAAAAACAGTAGATGTAAATGTTAATATATAACGTTAAAAAGTCTTTAATCATATTTGGAGCTTTGCATGTGTACTTATATGCTAATATGATTCCAGCAAAAAAACAAAAAAATTAATTTTTATGAGCCAGTCCTACTTCTGAAATCATAAGAGTAAGTAATTGGTTTTTGATAATGTTTTAAAGGTAAAATAAAGTATTCAGAACGCGTATATGATGCCTGCATGGATGCCTTTGACTGCCTGCCCTTGGCTGCCCTGATGAACCAGCAGTTCCTGTGTGTACACGGCGGTTTGTCTCCAGAGATAAATACTTTAGATGATATCAGAAAAGTAAGTTCTGTTATTTTCCAGGTCTACCCATTTTTTACTCCTTCAGTAATAAATGCATAACATCAATTTCCCTGCCTTTAACAATAACTTTTTGAATTAAAATGATCTAAAGTAGTCATGGGAGAAGGCAATGGCAACCCACTCCAGTACTCTTGCCTGGAAAATCCCATGAACGGAGGAGCCTGGTAGGCTGTAGTCCATGGGGTTGCTGAGGGTCGGACATGGCTGAGCGACTTCACTTTCACTTTTCACTTTCATGCATTGGAGAAGGAAATGGCAACCCACTCCAGTGTTCTTGCCTGGAGAATCCCAGGGATGGCAGAGTCTATGGAGTCACACCGAGTCGGACACGACTGAAGCGACTTAGCAGTAGCAGCAAAGTAGTCGTGAATGTCTTCTTTGTATTCATTTTTTATCTAGAAAGAAGGATATATTTATACTTTAAAACCTCAGGGTTCATTTTGCCATGTGAAATGACATTAGAAATGTAAAATATTTGATCACAAAAAAGATATATGCCTTTTCATTTCCTTTTGACTTGTTTCAAACAACCCATTGTATATTCATGATATATTACAGTTAAAAGACATTGTTTTTGTCATGGGGAAATATCACAACAGGACTTTTAAAATGTGTCCATATTATTATTCTTTAAAAAATCTACTTTTACAGCTTAAACTTTTAATGTAACAATCTAACAAAGGCGGTGATGCTATTCTATTGATTGTATTGAGTGGCGAGGTGAAAAGCAGTTCATTTTTTGCAACAGATATTTTTCTACTTAATTTAACACTAGCTATTAGTGTTGTTTTAGCCAGCAGGAAAGATGAGTTAGGTTGAGTATGGAAATACCTCTTTCATGAGAAAATGTAGCATAGGATATTTTTATTTAGTGGAAGAGACATCTTTTATTTCTTTGATTATGCTCAGTATCCTTTTAAAATGTCATTGCTTTTTAAAGGAAAATTATATTTAGGTAAGTAAAACATTTGAATTCTACCTGAATGCTCTATCATTAAAGTTCAGGTCTTCAAATGTAAAAAATAAGATTGTATTTACTTTCCTGTTAGAAAGGAAATGCATGGGTTTTATTTTTAAGATGAAATGAAAGTACATTAAATAAGCCTGCTTTGTGTGCTCGTGCCCTTTTTTATAAGATGCCATTACACATCTGCTTCTGGTGTTTTGTAACACACAAAGCATTGGTATTTGCTTTACATTTAAAGTTCTGTGGAGACAGGACACTGAATGTAGTCACTGAGTTCAAGTACAGTGCGGTTCACTTTATGCATGAATGAAACCAGTTTATTCTGCAAGCTGATGGACTCCTGAAATCAGTAACTACACTTCTTATCACAAATTATGTAGATTTTTAAAATATCCTTTGCTAACCCTAGGACTTTGTTTCTAGCATGTTTCAGATATTATGTTCAATTCTCTTGTATCATTATGCCTTAGACTTTGATGTAGAGTGATTTTTGGTTTGCAGTTTCCATATGTCAGTTAGCGTTTCTACCACACTTATTTTATTTAATTAATTTCATAGTTGTTTAACTGTAGATGATATTAATTTTAGAATGCATTTTATAACTTTTCCAGAGTAAATTCTGTACTCTGGTTGCTTTACCAAAGCTCTAGCTGGGAATCCACTTTTGTCAGAAAGTGTCTCCTCCTTTATGGCTCTAGCCCTAATAATAAGTTCTTGTTTCTTAGAAAGAAATTCTGTATTTTTATGGACAAGCATTATTTTTCTTGTATGAATTGTTCCAAAGCATAAATTACTTAAGTCTCTTAAGCAAGTCTAAGTTTGCAATGAATATTTTATGGATAGCAGAATGGTTGAAATATAGAGGGTCTTGTCTTATTGAAGGTTTTCATTGGGTGTTGAAAATGTGAAATATTACTTTGTACTTTTTAGATATTAGTAAAAAAAAAAAAAAGCTATGTAGCAAGACCATTATTTACATTACCTTGTATGTCTCAGAAAAAGAATTTCATGGGCTGTCAGACTTATATATTCATCTGTCCCATGGGTTTTTTTTTTTTTTAATATTACAGTATTGAATATGCAGAATTTTGGTTCTTACTGAGTTTTCATAGCTGTGTTATGCTTTTCTTCAAGAGACTGCATAGTATCTGCTAACTTCACCCCAAATCCTTTCATTGCAGTTAAATCAGGATAAACTATGGGAAAGTGACAATGTTATAAAATTGTTGGTGAAATGTCATTTCCAGTTATTATAGTGCTCATAGATTCTAAATGCACCATTTTAAATTGAAATATGGCTTTGCTAAACATATATAGCTAGAAAATTGGAAAATTGATTTCGTATGAGGACTTCAGGTAAGCTAGGAAAATTAGGACTGTGCACTGAAAAATGACCTGCTAAATTGGGGTTTATTTTACTGCTTATTGTTAGGATTGGTATGTAAGGTAACTAATCAGCTTGGTTTTAATTAGAAACCTAACCCCTAATGAGTGAATACCCAAAATGTCATACAGCAAGTACTTACTCTCAAAATGAAAGCTATCTGTTCTCAAAATTATATTGTTAAATATAAACACCATAAGTTGTTCCCTATCCTGATTTCTAAATCACATTTCAATGGGAGGCAGTAACAAAAATTTCCCCAAAAATCAAGTAAAATAAAAGCTTCTCAAGAAATGAAACACAGGTGGAACATCAGTTGGTAATAACTAAAACACTTGGCTAGATTTTAAAAAAAAACTAAGAAGGAGAGAAAGACAAAGAGGAAATCAGGAGAAAGGAAAAACAGAGTGGGAATTAAAGAAGCAAGAGGGAGGTATAAGGTGAAATGAAGGCAGATAATAAATGAGCATCAGGAAGAAGAAGGAAGGAAAATGGAAGAGGTGAGGAGTAGAAGAATGGGGAGGAAAGACCTCAGAACAGGAGAGAGGTTGGGGAGTTCACTCTGTACAGTGACTGGGAAGCAAAGATGGTTTTTGTGAAATGCTGGTTTCTTCTAAGTTCCAACTTTCCAAAGATTAGTATTTTGCTCTCTGTCTTCTATTTTTCTTAGTTAGACCGATTCAAAGAACCACCTGCTTATGGACCTATGTGTGATATCCTGTGGTCAGACCCGCTGGAAGATTTTGGAAACGAGAAGACTCAGGAACATTTCACTCACAACACAGTCAGGGGGTGTTCATACTTCTACAGGTGAGGTCGGAGAGCTCCACCTCCTGGAGCCTGTGGCGTTCGGAACTGTTGTCATTGATCAGTCCATGTATTTGATTTATTTGTTATGTGTGTAACTTTTCTAGGAAACAAATATAAATGAAGGTTCTCTTTGAAAGCCTGGTTCAAATAGATTCTTAGCCCCTGGAAAATAGAAATATAAATAAATTGATAGATAAATAAATGGATGTGTCGATATAGATGTATAGATACATTATCTGTGAAGAATAGAAAAGGCATAAAAGAGGCCAGTAGTTTCATGATGTCCAGGCAGCTGAAGAAGATAGTAGGGTTTAGCAGAATGTTGGTTCTGTTTCAAGAACCATAGGGAAAAAAATCCAGTGCCAGCCTTTTTTTTTTTTTCATTCAATTATGTAATCACTTAACAATGTTTTTACCAGTTTTCATATCTTAAATCAGAAAAATAATTTTAAATTGGTTAACTAAATTATTTTCAAGTTATTCTTAAATTTTCCTAAGTTCATCACACTTCCTGAATAATTAATTAAAATTAGTAGCAACCCAGTATATAAGTACCACCGTAAATTTATTTTTAGCACTTGACAAGCCAAATTGACAAAATTTTTATAGTAATGTTTCTGTTTGCAAATGTATGGAGATTTCCCCATACCCGTAACACTTCAGAGCACTTCAGAAAGAAGTCAACAACTCAGTTGGGATTTTTGCATGTCCTCATGATCTTCCTGGTATCTTATTTTCCCTCAATTTTAGCCTACTGCATTTTATTACCGCAGTTTCACTAGGTTCCCTTATCAGAGGTACAGTTTGATGTGAAAGTGGCCAGAATGAAAATGCAAAAGAGATTATGGAGAAGTTGAGAATTTAAGTTCTAGAATACAGTATGGGTTTTGTTTTTTGTTTTTTTCTCTTAACTGAAAAATCATACTCGGTAGTCATTGAAGTTTACACTCAGTTCCTGCCCTGGCAGCTAAGCTAATGATCAGACTGGAAGAACTCTGTGAACTTCATCCAACTCCATATCTTTCATCTCTTGAGTAAGCAGATATCATCCTCCTGCATAACACTGATCAGAGTTTATTCTGGAATATTTTGTTCCATACGTTGTTTCCCTGATGGGGCAAAAAAGTTTCCTTTTGCTTATCTGTTGATGTGATTGAGAAATTGAAGTTTGTGAACAGAAAGTCTTGTTCACTGTGAGCCATCATTCAAAGAATAGTCTTTGTTTTAAATATTAAGAGGTTTGTTCCAAGCCTCTTTATCAGAAAGTTTGCAGTTCATTTCCAAGTTTTGGAAACTTTGGCTAAAATAAAGGCATGGTATAGTATTTCCGAAAAGCCTGAAGATTTCTTTTCAGTAATTAGTTAATTGGGGAGTAATCTTATTAAAGACTTCTAACTTTTAGGGAAAAGTTGTTTTGTTGAAATACAACTGTATTTGCCAAGTGTTCAATTTTTTAGATCTAGTGTTAAATCCTTAATTATACCAAGAGTGTTTAAATTACCTACTTGATACCACTGAGTTGCGCTTCAATAATACAATATCAAACAAAATATAAACCTCTTGATTTTGATATTAACACATATAGTATTAATCGTTTTTTAATTCACAGTATAACATTCTTCTGTTAGCTGAGTTAGCTGTTCAAATATGTCATCTTCTAAATAAAGTCCTGTACTGAACTTGTATAAAGTTATGATATTTTTGTTTTGTGGCTGTAGACTTAGATGTGTTTACATCAGAGATAAAGTCCATCAACTAGATAATTAGAGGATTATGTGCTTTCACACCTTTGTTCTCAACAAAATGATTGTTAAACTCATCTCATTAGAGGTTCTTAAGAGATAGTGATCTTTAGCCATGACAAATGCTGACTGTCAAAATCCACAGCCTGTGTCCTCTGACTAATGGTAAAGCAGTGTGAATTATGTCTTATCTGAAGAAGAGAAAAATGGCTCACGCATTCCTCTAGACCTTTTGGATTCTTTTTTCTTTTGTGCCATCTTGAAGGTGTCAAGGCATCTTCTATGGCCATGGTTTATAAAGCTGGTCTAGAGCAGGTACAAAGGAACAAGAAAATTGGTAGAGGAACAGGAAAAACAGAGTTATTGGCAGTTACTTTCATCCACAACTCCCAGTTTTATTTCACATGTGTCTGTAGTTTGTGTATTTAATTTGCTCTGCCACTCTGTCCATGATCTAATGTATCATCTGGGCAATGGTTTAAATAAAATGAAGTTGCATGGAGAAATGCATCTAGAAGGATTTGCTGATGCTGCTCATGAGTTATAGAAGACAGTGCATGTGACAGAGGAAGGAATCCCTTTTTGCTCCAGTGCTACTGTTACCTTTAGAACCTTAGACCAGAGTTTGCATGCTCAATGACTATAATGTTGAAGTAACTGAGATGCTTGAACCAGCCATGAGTTAGATTGTAAAGATTTGTGAAGATCGTGACAAATCAGAGGTAAAAATTTCATCTTCATTAGAGCAAATGAAACTGTTGGCCAGACTCGGTGCTTTGGGTTGTTGGCCTTGGGTGTGTCCTGTGAGCTTTGTGTTCTAGATTTAGCTTGCTCCAGGAGTAAGTTTGACTAACCATTCTCACATTCCTCTAAGCACTGAGATTTGAAAACATCTTGAGGGTCACTTAAAATGTGTTTTTGAAGCTGCAAATGGCAGCTCACTCCAGTCACTGTTGGTTTCTCAATCACAGATCAGCAGCCTTTCTTCTGTTCCCAAGCTGCCCCACTGCTCTTTTGCAGTTGGCGCTCTTGTCGGCCCTTTCCACCTTGAAATCCTGCGGTTCCTCCTTTTTCACAGATCCTGCTTGCCCTCCAACTTATCAGGCAGATCCGTCTGTTCCACTGCATCTTTCTTTGTCTTCCTCCTGTTCTTGACAGTTTTTTCTGCACACTTTACCCAAGAACCTCATCTGTGTCCTTAGCTTCACTGTAATCTATGAACTCTGGTTAGATTACCAGATCTGTGCCTGGTCCATTTATCTCTTTATCTTTCCTGAGCTTGCATTCTCTATTTCTAGTTTTCTGCTGGAATTTTTCATCTTAGATGTTCCTTTGTCATCTTCTCTTGAACGCACCTTGCTTGAAGAGGTTTATTATTTACCTTTCCACTGGGGATTTCTCCTCTTTTTTCTGTTTCTATTAATGGTTTATTTTCCCAGTTATACAGAATAGAAAATATTTTTTCTTTTTCTTCTTGCATTGAAATCACCACTAACCAGTCATCATATTTTAATGGCCCTCTCTTTAAAATATAACCAGCATCTAGACCATCCTGCCTTCCCTCCTTCCCACTCTGAGTTCAAGACCATTTTTAGTCTGTTGAAATCATACCTGCTTTCACAGCATCCTTCCCCTCCCCTCACCTCAATTCAACTATTCCAGATTCACGGGTATTCTTTGGAGAATTCATTCACTCATTCAATTATTTAACAAATATTAGCCGAACACGTACTATATATGCCTTCTGTGAGGTTTTATAGATGCTCGAAGTCCCTGCCTTTGAGGGAATGACAGTCTGGTGTCAGAGACCGAAAAATAAACTGATAAATAAATTGCAAGGTGAGTAGTTTTGCGATAAATGTGGATGTTGTCTCTCTCTCTTTCACACACACACACAGCCCCAAACAAGGATGGATGGTGTTTAAGAGACTCCTCATGGTGGAAATATTGTTAGTCCTGAGCTTTAAAGGATAAGTAGAATATATCCAACCAGAATCAGTGGTGAAGGCTCTTGCAGGCAGGAAAAGTGGTGAAAAATATGAGGAAAATAATGCTCTGGGAATTCTTGGAAGATGACTACCCAAATGGTCTCATTGGACCTCCAGTCCCAAATTATAGGTAGCTGCCTTGGTATACACTAAAGCTGGACTCTCATAACTAAGCTATTCTACTCCTGTTTTTTTTATCAGCTAGAAACGCTTACACATGTGTGCCAAAAGACATATACAAGATTGTTCATAGCAGCAGTATTCAATAGCCAAGTAATGGAAACAGCCCAAATGTCTATTTAGTAGAATGAATCATAAATTATAGAGTATTTATACAGCTAAATACAGCAGATGAGAATGAGTTAACCCAAACTGCACAGAACAACGTGGATGAGTGTCACAAGTACAATGACGAGCTGAAGGAACCAGATACTAAAGCGGGTATACTTGGTGATTTCACTGAAATAGGAATTCAGCAGTAGAGAAAGCAGATCTGTAACATTAAAAACCAGGATGGTAGTTACCCTTAGTGAGGAGGTAATGGTGACTCAAAGAAGATGTGAAAAGTTGCTGGGGTTCAGGTCATGTTCTTTGTCTCGATACGAATGCTAGTTACAAGGGCATCCAGTTGTAATTGTCGGATTTGTGCAGTTTTGTGTATCAATTTGTCATCTTCTCATTTGTGCAGTTTTCTGCTACATTGTTGCACTTCAATAAAAGTTTGCCTTAAATAAAATTCGCTCACTGCTCCTGAGGCACCTGGCAGCCAGGAGCAAGTAAGGGCTAATTAAGCTCTGGTGAAGTTCTGGCAGGAAGAGCTGGAACCCTACCAGACATGATCCTTAGTGGGCAAAATGAAATTAGTTAGCGCACCCTTGGGCAGAGAGAAAACACAGCACGTCCTAGGAAACAATAGTCTTGCGTCATCCAGGCAGCACCCGGACAGCCCGGGGCTAGTAATCCATTGGCAGGTCCCAGGGAGCCGAGCGGGAGCTGGGCAGGGAGCGAGCCCTCCGTCCCACCGGGCTGAGAGCTACCGAGGCACCAAGGAGGCGAGCGGAGGCTTTCTCTTGGCCCACTGGCGAGGGATTGCCAATGAGGGAGAAGCCAATGAGGGAGAGAAACCCTTTGCATCTCTCACTTATATAACCGCCCACGTTGAGGCTAGTACAACAATTGCGTATGAGCACCAGTAAGCTGAAAAACTGCTGCTGAGCATTTAGGATATGAAGACAAATAAACGTGTCTGTCTCTTAAGGCATTCATTCACTGTTACTGGAGAGCAGATGTAGAAACATAAATTACACTACAGCATGACAAGTGATATATTAGATTCATGTGTTACGGGAACATGGTGGATGCAGCAATTTTGTACACCTCAGGGTGAGGTAGGTTTGAAGGGAAGGTTTCCCAAGTGATAATTTAGCTCAGGCTTGGCAGAAAAGTGGTCCTTCATGAAGAAACGAACAAACAAGCACAGGGAAAAGATATGCAAAGGCATAGAAGGATAAAATAGCCATTTTAATAATGCTTGCTGGGTGTTAGCATGGTTAAAGCATCTTAAATCTACAAGATTTATTTCAGGGTCTAAAATATATTTTAACATAACCAGAAACAAAAATAAGAGCATCAGCAGAATGAGTCTAGTCTAGTAAGAGCTATTTGCTCTGATGCCAAAACAGTTTTTTCTATCATTTCTTGTGATTTTGTCTTTTCTGCTTCACCTTTGCTCATGCTCAGTCTCCTTCCTATTCCTCTTTGTGTGTGTGTGTGTGGAATTCTAGCACCTTACCTGTCTACTAATCCCCATAAGTCATTGCCCCTGAGATCTAACACAAGTCACAACCACTAAATGGAACAGCTTCTGCTGGAATCTGGAGTTGCTGCCTCACCATTCATTCTGTGTTGTATTTTTCCCACCACACCATGGTGGTGGGGAGACAAATAGGAGACATTGCTGAATGTCTACTGCTATGGGCCAGGCTCTGGGCCAGAACATCTACATATATTGCTACCTCATTTAATCTTCATCTCAGTTCTATGAAATAAATAACACTCTCTGCCATTCCCTAGCTCAGTCCTTTCTGTCAAGCTCCCAAGCAGGCACCCAAATACATATAGGGCAGTATTTGAGAAAATGGGGGTTTATATTTTAAATTCCACTCTCATGTTATATTTATACTTCTGTTCACTTTATGGTTAGATATAGACTTGATAATATTGATTTTGTCTATGATGCTATGATAATAGTCTCAGTATTCCATGGAAATTTCTACCTTGTTTTCTACTCAGAGAAGACACAGTTTCTAGTGCTTAAGGAATACTCATATTCCAATAGAAAAAAAAAATAAGCATCAAAGAATACAATAACTTCTTCCCCCAAATACAGCTACACATTGTGGTAAATATCACATAGCTGAAAGCATCCCTGGCCTTTACCAACCCCTGAGGCAAGTGTTGTTACCAGACCTGCTCACGACACAGGGTTAGATGAAACCTTTCCAGCAAAATCACTCTTGCAGATAAGTTGTTCCTGAAAATGTGCCCCTGTGGAGGCGCATGGTGGGGGGCTGAGATCCAGCCCACCTTTTGCTAAGAAGGCTCAGCCATGGCCCCTTTTTGGACTGATCAGCCTGGAGGAAGAGACTCTTTCTTCTTGGTGAGCTCAGAAGCATCACCTTAGTAATGAACAGAGAAAGACAGACAAGAAAAAAGATCTAGTACAAGAGAAAGATTTTTTTAAAAAGATTTCTTGAGACCCACATGCTTTGTTTCTTGCTTTATAATGTCTCTATGAAACTTTACTGTTTTATCTTTAATGTAGCTTTTTAATTTAAATTATGTGTTTTTCTTTTCCTACCTAGTGCATTATATCTTCAGAACAGAAACCATTCCTTGCACTTACCATGCCACCCTCCTTGTGTCTCATAACAAACGGGAAAAAAAATCACCAATAAGTCTTTGATAAATTATTCATGAATTAATGATTTTCCAACTCTCTGTGTTGTTAACGTGTTCTGAACTGTGCTTTTCCTACCACTCTACATGTATGTTTTTAAATGCTTTTCAGCTAAACACTTTGTGGTTTATTCTCATTTATATTTCCATAAAAATAACAGTAGAAGGTTTTTATCTCTAATTAAAGAAATTATTATTTAGAAAAATGTTTGTAATTCTTAGGAAGTTCAAGTATGAGATTATACATGCTTTTACATTTGAAATATCTTCTTCAAAATGAGTTTGTTCCAAGTAATAATGCAAGTGTTCCTCACTTAAATTACTGCTATGTTAATTTTATCTTCTTCAGATTTTCATTAAAAATGACATATATTTCCATGGGAGGAAACTTAGATTAAACATGTAAGGTTTAGCATGAGGAAAATATATTAAAATTAAATTTTCATAAGACTAGGTAAGTTCTTCCAAAAGGAAAAAATAGATAAAAAAGAGCAGCCAAGCCATGTGCCCAAAGGAAATAAGTAACAAACCTAGACAGACAACCTTTGTCTTACAGTGGGACAAGGCAATAAAGTGTCTTCTAAAGAACCATTGTGAGGGCACATGAAATGTAAGTACACTGCTTAAAGAGATAGGGAAGGAGCATTTACTGAGTGCCCTTGGCTGGGCATTTTATAGCTGAATATGTAACAAGCAAATGTACTGTATTTTGAAGACCAACCAGTGTCTCTGAAATTTAGGTTTCTTTTGTTGACTCACTGGTCTGGAAAGGTGGTATGCTCACCTTCTCCCAAAGTAGAACTGTCTTTGAAGACACTTGTTGGTCAACTCGTAATCTAGGTACCCTGTGGACATATTCCCATGTAGTCACTTGGGGAACCATCTCCTCCAGTTAGTAGGTCATGCTAATGTTCATCAATTAGATGGTTTATTCATTTATTGGAATGACCTGGAACACTGGGAAGTGAAGGCCTCATGGATGTCTCCTCTTTATCTCTCCCTTAGTGAATTGCTACAATATTGTAGAACACACATATATGCACACTCAGACACATGCACACAAATATGTGTGCACAGGCGCAAAGACTGTTTTTGATTTCAGGTCTAAAAACAGAATCCTGTTTATCATTAGTATCTCTGCAATGGTATGCCATTGGTATTTTTTTCCTATTCATCAGAGAATTCTTAGAAAATCTGTAGCATAGAAGCTATTTTCATCTTTTTTTTTTATAATTGGGAATTGTTTAGTGTATGTTGTGTTTCAGTTGCTCAGTCGTGTCCGACTATTTGAGACCCCATAGACAGCAGCACACCCTGGCTTCCCTGTCCTTCACCATGTCCCAGAGCTTGCTCAAGTTCATAACCGTGGAGTCAGTGATGCCATCCAGCCATCTCGTCCTCTGTCTTCTGAGAAAGGTTCTAGTAGTTTAGATTCTAGTGAATATCTATAATTGTTTATATTTAAACAAGCATCAGTTTGCTATCCCTTGATTTGAATTACTAAAATGTATTTCTTTTTATGATATACATTTTCTCATTAAAAATTCTTGGAACAGAGATAAAGTGAATGCAAAAGATTTTCCATGTTTAATTTATAATTTCAATCTCATTTTTAATTACATTTCCATCTTTGGTTTTGAGACTTTCTTAATAGACAAAATCATCTTTATTGTATATTTGATATTTTTAATGAGTCACAATCAAGAATAAGCCTTAAGGTAAAATTCTGTTGGTCATATTTAAAGTACACATTTTTAAATCTTGTGAATTTCATAATTTTGTTTAGATTTTGAATGACATATTCAGTTGACTTACCCATAAAGATGTTGACAATTTGACTTCTCAGAAGGCTTATTCTCTGCCATTCCCTGGCTCAGTCATTTCTGTCAAGCTCCCAAGCAGGCACCCAAATACATATAGGGCAGTATTTGAGAAAATGGGGGTTTATATTTGAAATCCCACTCTCATGTTATATTTATACTTCTGTTCACTCTATGGTTAGATATAGACTTGATAATATTGATTTTGTCTATGAGTGGATACTTTTTCCAATTTATACACCTCCAGCCCTTCAGAAGTATGGACTTCCCTGGCTGTCCAAGTGGTTAGGACTCCATGCCTCAGCTGCTGGGGGCCCGGGTTTGATCGTTGGTCTGGTAACTAAGATCCTGCAAGCCTCCTGGAACAGCCTAAATAAACAAATAAGTAAATAGAAATAATTCTATAGGAAGATGTAAACTACTATATACAGAATGGATAAGCAGCAAGGTCTCAGTGTATGGCTTAGGATACTATATTTAATATACTGTTATAAACCATAATGGAAAAGAAAATTAAAAAGTATATATATATAATTGAATCACTTTGCTGTACAGCAGAAATTAACACATCAACTGTACTTCAATTAAAAAAAAAAAAAAGAAAAAGAAAGAAAGTTTGGCTATAGGTATTTTTTCTGCCACAGGGAAACACCTGTCCTTAGAACCAAGAAGTTTGTCTCATAAATGTTGCATGTTTGATTACACTTGATCAGATCACATAGATCTGGATGTTATAGGAAATATGCTCTTGATGATTTTTTAACAGATGCTTCTCTTTTCTTTCTCTCTCTCTGGCAGTTACCCGGCTGTATGTGAATTCTTGCAGCACAATAACTTGTTATCTATCCTCCGAGCTCATGAAGCCCAAGATGCAGGGTGAGCAGTCGTGGGTTTATGAAAACCAAGCATTACTTTGTCAGTCCTTCATGTGTTTGGCTGTGGAGGTTCCCTTTGCCAAACTCTCCCCCTGAAGGATTAGATCTAAAAATTGCCTTCTGGTGTCATAGATATGGTGGGATCCAGAGGAATAAGTGGTTGCGGATGTGCTGTAAAGTCTGCTTTTAAGTGCTCTGCTAGCTGTTTAGGAGCCCCTGGTGGCTCAGACAGAAAAGAGTCTGCCTGCAGTGTGGGAGACCTGGGTTTGATCCCTGTGTCGGGAAGATCCTCAAGAAGGAAATGGCAACCCACTCCAGTATTCTTGCCTGGAGAATCCCATGGACATGGGAGTTGCAACACAACTGAGAGACTTCACTTTCACTTTATGAACAGGTAGAATTTTCAACTGGCTGTTTTAAGCACAGTGAGGCCACCTCTTCCTATTTCTTTCAGTTCCTGCTCTTACCTTTGTCCTGTAAGTGAGTAAATTACCAGCTACTTTTCAGTCTCTGTCAGCCACATTGGTCTGAATTACACATTAGTATTTAACAGAGATTGCATTGTTGTGCTCTTGTTTAAAGAATATCATTCCTGATCCTTGTAAAGTTTTAAAGGGCAAAAACAGAGACTTCAAATGATGGGGAAACTCCTATATTCTAACTCACAAATACATAACATGATTTTGCAATGACTGGTAAATTTTTAAAATGTAAACAGATTGTAAGGACATAAAAATTTAAAAAATAACAGATATGCAGTCTGAAGGTACATTAAATCTACATTTGGGATATAGGCATGGGGGAAATAAGCATAATTAACTTTTTAGGATTTGAAGTCCAATACCCTTCCCAATAAGCTCCACTGAAAGGCCCTGTTTTGCTTTAAATGCTTAAATTCATTCCTTCATATTCTAAATTTTCTGAAAAGGAGGAACATTTATTTTTATAACCTGTGTACTGAAATCAGAAATGTAGATGCCAGCATTCTGAAGTAAACCCAAACCTATGAAGGTTCTGAACCAAGGCAGATCCTAAATTTTTTTCAAAATTAGCTTTTCTCAAGCATCAATCAACAAGTATGAAATGATCCAATATTGTACACTCAGTGCTCTTGTAGCTGATATTTGCAGTAATAATGCAAAAAAGCAAAATGGATGTCTGGGGAGGCCTTACAAATAGCTGTGAAAAGAAGAGAAGCGAAAAGCAAAGGAGAAAAGGAAAGATATAAACATCTGAATGCAGAGTTCCAAAGAATAGCAAGAAGAGATAAGAAAGCCTTCTTCAGCGATCAATGCAAAGAAATAGAGGAAAACAACAGAATGGGAAAGACTAGGGATCTCTTCAAGAAAATCAGAGATACCAAGGGAATATTTCATGCAAAGATGAGCTCGATAAAGGACAGAAATGGTATGGACCTAACAGAAGCAGAAGATATTAAGAAGAGATGGCAAGAATACACAGAAGAACTGTACAAAAAAGATCTTCATGACCCAGATAATTACGATGGTGTGATCACTGACCTAGAGCCAGACATCCTGGAATGTGAAGTCAAGTGGGCCTTAGAAAGCATCACTACGAACAAAGCTAGTGGAGGTGATGGAATTCCAGTTAAGCTATTCCAAATCCTGAAAGATGATGCTGTAAAAGTGCTGCACTCAATATGCCAGCAAATTTGGAAAACTCAGCAGTGGCCACAGGACTGGAAATGGTCAGTTTTCATTCCAATCCCAAAGAAAGGCAATGCCAAAGAATGCTCAAACTACCGCACAATTGCACTCATCTCACACGCTAGTAAAGTAATGCTCAAAATTCTCCAAGCCAGGCTTCAGCAATATGTGAGCCATGAACTTCCTGATGTTCAAGCTGGTTTTAGAAAAGGCAGAGGAACCAGAGATCAAATTGCCAACATCCGCTGGATCATCAAAAAAGCAAGAGAGTTCCAGAAAAGCATCTATTTCTGCTTTATTGACTATGCCAAAGCCTTTGACTGTGTGGATCACAATAAACTGTGGAAAATTCTGAAAGAAATGGGAATACCAGACCACTTGATCTGCCTCTTGAGAAATTTGTATGCAGGTCAGGAAGTAACAGTTAGAACTGGACATGGAACAACAGACTGATTCCAAATAGGAAAAGGAGTTCGTCAAGGCTGAATATTGTCACCCTGCTTATTTAACTTATATGCAGAGTACATCATGAGAAATGCTGGACTGGAAGAAGCACAAACTGGAATCAAGATTGCTGGGAGAAATATCTATCACCTCAGATATGCAGATGACACCACCCTTATGGCAGAAAGTGAAGAGGAACTCAAAAGCCTCTTGATGAAAGTGGAAGTGGAGAGTGAAAAAGTTGGCTTAAAGCTCAACATTCAGAAAACGAAGATCATGGCATCCGGTCCCACCACTTCATGGGAAATAGATGGGGAAACAGTGGAAACAGTGTCAGACTTTATTTTTCTGGGCTCCGAAATCACTGCAGATGGTGACTGCAGCCATGAAATTAAAAGAGGCTTACTCCTTGGAAGGAAAGTTATGACCAACCTAGATAGCATATTCAAAAGCAGAGACATTACTTTGCCAACAAAGGTTCGTCTAGTCAAGGCTATGGTTTTTCCTGTGGTCATGTATGGATGTGAGAGTTGGACTGTGAAGAAGGCTGAGCGCCGAAGAATTGATGCTTTTGAACTGTGGTGTTGGAGAAGACTCTTGAGAGTCCCTTGGACTGCAAGGAGATCCAACCAGTCCATTCTGAAGGCCATCAGCCCTAGGATTTCTTTGGAAGGAATGATGCTAAAGCTAAAACTCCAGTACTTTGGCCACCTCATGCAAACATTGGAAAAGACTCTGATGCTGGGAGGGATTGGGGGCAGGAGGAGAAGGGGACGACAGAGGATGAGATAGCTGGATGGCATCATTGACTCAATGGATGTGAGTCTGAGTGAACTCCGGGAGTTAGTGATGGACAGGGAGGCCTGGTGTGCTGTAATTCATGGGGTCGCAAACAGTCGGACAAGACTGAGCGACTGATCTGATCTGATCTGATACCCAGCCAATCACGTCCTCAAATAATCTTTTTCACTTTGGGGGCAATGGTGTCACTGTTGTTTTTTGGCTGACTGTTCCAACTGAACATGTTCATAGCATGTTTATCTTAATCCCACAATAGACCTGAAATCCATCTGCTTATTTGAAAATAGGTTAAGTGCATCAGTTAAAATCAACAAATATATATGTTTAAAATGAGCAGTTGATTGATTCATTAGGAAAAATTGAGGTTTCATCATCCCGATTCTTTGTTTTTATTTGTTGTTAAGTAAGCACAGTCAGCCACACTTTATAAAGTCAGGACACTAGGGTTAAGAGTGCCACCATCCTTTACATTCTGATTTTCTGCCAACACAGCTCAGTTCCATAAGCAGAATAAATACTTTGAGGCCATTCCGAAAGACTTTTAAGAGGGTGTTGTCTCCTGGGAAAAGTAGTATCAAAGTATTTGTAAAATTAGAAATTTTAAGGGGATTATTTATCTATCCAAAGGTACTGTTTGATGCCCATTTAGAACTCAGCTAAATTAGGCATGATTAGGCTGCCAGAAATTACTGACACAAAATAACCAAAGAATGATAAAATTTTGTTTTGCACTTTAGGAATTTTTCTAAATTGATATTCCTGAAATCTGTCACATAGAAGTCATGAGATACCTTTTCACCTTGATGGAAAAGAACCAAATCTCCTGTATTTTTTGATTATTTGAGGACTAGAGTCTTATTTTTGTCTCAGTGGGAGAAAAACAACTGGATTGTTGATTTATTTCCAAAGATCTTGAAGATGTTTCATTACTGATTGATTAAATGTTTATATGCTGAGATTATAGTCTTTGACCTACAGATACCAGAAGAGACTGGTAATAAATAAAATTCTAAAACAGAAGCAATTTCAGCTTGTAAAACCCATATATTTAACCAGATGTTCTTTAAAAAGCAGATCAGCCTAGGCATAATGGATTTATATAGCCATAATAGAATATTATAGATAAATAGAATAATCAGCTTGGTAATTAGTGGTGAAGTTTCTATATTACTCTGCTTGTTTAGTCTTTTTATGTTAAAAATATTGGCATGGAAAACATGGTAGGTCAGATATCTATGTGCAAAAAGTGTGGCCTCTGTCCTGTCTATTGAACATATAGAAATGAATTATGATTTTTCACTGAATTCCACCCTCCCTGGGTATACTAACCTTAGAAAAGACCTATTTGGAAATTGTACATGTGACTCTGTGTTTTCATTGTCACCCTGAAATGAATTGAAATCTCTGTGTAACAGACTTTAGTGAGAAAATTTTAATGTTACATAATTGAATTCTCTTTGAATGCTAAAAATTTAATTTTGTATTTCTAAATCTATAATGTGATATATTTTTCATACTTAGCCTTGTTTTAACTTGCATTTAATTGTTTTTAGGTACCGCATGTACAGGAAAAGCCAAACAACAGGCTTCCCTTCTCTCATTACAATTTTTTCAGCACCAAATTACTTAGATGTATACAATAACAAAGGTGAGTGTTTTCAAATCCCTCTGTATAGTATGTGCTGTCTTTTGGTTTGGTTTTATTTAAGCATTTTTAGTCATTCTTTTTCTCCCTACCTTTTCGTTTATTGTCTGATACAAAGGTTGTGATTATCTTCAGAGTTCCAAGTTCAGTTGGTCAGAAGTGAGGCCCAGGCACTGTTACTTTTTAATTGTTCTCTAGGGGACATTGGAAAAGACTCTGATGCTGGGAGGGATTGGGGGCAGGAGGAGAAGGGGACGACAGAGGATGAGATGGCTTGATGGCATCATTGACTCGATGGATGTGAGTCTGAGTGAACTCCGGGAGTTGGTGATGGACAGGGAGGCCTGGCGTGCTGCGATTCATGGGGTCGCAAGGAGTCGGACACGGCTGAGGGACTAAACTGAACTTAACTGAGGAGAGACTCTAAGGTACAGGAGGGTAGACAGCTACTGCTCTGATAGGTGTAGGCTTTCAAAGAAAGAACAACTGAAGAGTAATCCAAAATCATGCTTCTTAAGAAGGATAGGGATTTAAATAAGAACGGTGGGAATGCCACAGGTAAAGGATTGAGAAAAATAAGAAAAAGAAACTATCGCTTGAAATCCAAATTCAAATTTCATCTATTGAGACCCTACCACTAATCAGATCTTGTGCTAGGTAAGTATATTACTTTTGAATACTTACTTAAATGTCATTTCTTTTTAAAAATTTGAATTAAATTTTAAATATCATTTCCCCCGCAGAGTAAGTCTCTATGGTAATTGCCTTGCCCAAGATCACTCAGTCAGGTAGTGATGGACCTGAACAGGATAACAGAGGAGCCTGGAGGGCTACAGTCCATGGAATTGCAAGAGTCAGACAGGACTGAACGACTGAACAACAGCAGCAGAGTCAAACACTTCAGTCCACTCAACAAGGGATGATTTTTCTAGAATGGTCAGGGAGGGCCTTGTTTAAGATAAAATACAATCTGAACGTGGGAGAATGGTTAGCGTTTGATTAGAAAGAGGAAAAAATAAAGTCAAAGCCACTGTTTTTGCAACTTGTTTCTTTTTCAGCAGCAAACACTTTGTTTTCCAGACAAAATCTCAATCTTGAAGCCTCTTATGTAAAATCAGTAAGAAGTAGTTCCCTTTGATTGCAAAAGCCTTCTTCATCTTCTACCAGAAATTCCCCTGTGGTACATATAAGAAATGCAAGAACTCATTAGGTTGTCTTCATGACCCACTGTGATCGTGTTATTTACCAAAAGTATATAAAATATGAACATGTATGTTTGTACTGTTTTATAGCATTAAGCATTTTTTTTTCTGTTACATCTACTGAAGACAGTGCCCACATGAATAATTTTCTTGACAGAGTTTGATTACTAAGTAGCATGTACTATACTTACAAGCTTTTTAAAAATTAAGAAAAAAAAAAAAAACTCAAAACAGGAGAAGGGGGGAAAGGAGAGAGAGAACTGGGATTTTACTCCATGGAAACAGACCTAGCCTTTATCCATTCATCAGAATGCTAAGCAGTGCAGTTTTGCTTGAGACCAATAGCGATTTCTCGAAAAAGATATGCATTGCTTCTTTGTCTATGGTTCTGATTTAACAAGGTAGAAACTTAAAAAACAATAGACATCAGGGCATTGCTGTCTTTGAGGTTCTGTGGTTCTTTCGCTTTTGCCTTTAGGGCAGACCACAATCTCCCAGGGAGGGGAGAGAAGCATTTCATTTTGGGAACCTTTTCATAAAAGAAAAGTCTCCTGAGAGAAAAAGATAAACTGATAGGAAGAAGAAAGATATATTCTCCAGTTTGAGCACAGTTTCAAAAGACCTTTGTGTAAAATCTCTAAAGTACTTTCAAGCTATTATGCTAACACTGTGTACAGTATGTGGGAGTGGGAGTTAGCTATTCACTGTTGAAGGGAGGATTTGAATAAAATAAATGTTAACGAGAATTTTAAAAGGCAGTGCAGTCAAACTGGGCTGCAAGCACCTTCAGAACACAATCAGTGGAAAGAAATAATGGTAAAGAATTTCTGAGTTAACCATTTGATTCTTAGAAACAGATGATCATAAAGGCCTCTGGAATTATAACCTCGTAGTTTTGATTTGATTTTTAAAACTCTTGCGAATTAAGGCAGCAGTAATAGCTCTGGAAAAATGAAAGAATAAGAAAAAATAAGTTTATTCTGCTGTCTGTTTTTTTGATTGAAGTATAGTTGATTTACAGTGTCATGTTAAAGTATACAGCAAAATGATTCAGTTATACATATATATATTTTTTTCTTTTTAAGACTCTTTGCCCTTATAGGTTATTATAATATACTGAATAGAGTTCCCTGTGCTAGGTCCTTGTTGGTTATCCTATATATGGTAGTGTGTATCTGTTAATCCCATTCTCCTAATTTATCCCTCCCCTCCTGCCCTCTTTGGTAACCATACGTTTGTTTTCTATCTCTGTGAGTCTGTTCTGTCTAAAAACTGATAATAATCCTATGATCAGCCTTCTGTTTAAATGTCCAGTAGTTCTGATTAGTAGTTCACACTTGCCTGCGATTAAAAACGGCTTTCAGAACTCAGTGAGGACTGTACGTGTCCCGTCCCGTACTCCATTCCACGGCCCACTTCAATCCATTCCACTCTTATCTTTTCCAGTCTGCACTAACGCAGGCGAACAGCTAGCCCATCTTCCTGCTTCGGTTTCCTCATTCTGACAAGCCCTGCTTACTCCTGCAAGATGCCAGGGCCAAAGATGTAGCTCTGAACCACAGCTTTGCCATCAAACAACTAACTTATCTAAATTTATTGACAAATGGTGACATCTCTGTAAAAGGAGAAAAAAATTTCTCTTGTGAATAATAGATGAAATTATTTTGAAACAGAATGTTGTGCGCTATTAAGATATTATCATCACTGAATATTTTATGTTGCTCTAACAATGCCACGTGTCTGTGTGGGGTTTCCCCGTGGCTGGCAGCATACTCCTCTTCAGCTTCATAGTTATGATTTTATTTTATGGGTCAGTCTACCTTGGTGACCTATCTCTCTGCTTCCCTCTGTGTGAACCATTTACTTTAGCCAAATTATTCTGCTCATTGTCCTGAACAACTTTCAGCTTTCCTGTTCACATTTTTTTCCTACCCACTTCTTTCCATATCTATCTAGAATACTTGTCTTGCTCTTCTCTTTCCATCAAAATGGACTAGACCCCCTCCAGTCTTTGTGCTGGTTGATCTTAACACCGGCAGTACCAATCATTTGCCCTTGTATTTAGCATTTACTTTTGTTTCTTGTTAGCTTTTCCATGCATTCCTGTAAAATTCCCAATCATATTATAATTAGTTTGAATCAGAGGCTTTTTGATACACATTATAAAGTCAAATAGCATGCCTTATGTACAGTACACAGCCAATATGTGCAATGATCAAAACATTTTCTTTCTGGGAACTAATAGCAAGATAGTGCCCAAAAGTATCCTATCAGTATTGACCCTCAGAGCTTTATGTCTCTTTAAATTACTGCTGTAACCAGTGCTGATATCCTTTCTCAGTTGGAGTTAAATATACGCAGAGCACTTAGCACCTTTGGATTGTTTTTCTCCTGTGAAGATGTTGCTCTAAGGGAAAAGCGATTTCACAATTATCCAGGTACACTCCACAGAAGAAAAATGCAGTAATGGCATGTAGCTACTTCTCCTCCCCCTCTTTCTCCTCCTCATTCTTTTTCTTCTTTTTCAAACTAATTTTCCACCACATGAAAATTACTTCAACCTCATCCACATGCAACAAACCTTTATTGAGAATTAACTGTATACCCACTACTATGCCTGGTACTAGGAATATAAAATAAACAACACAGACATGGTCCTTTCTCTAGTGGGGTTTATAATCTAGTAGTGTGATAGATTGGAGAAGGCAGTGGCACCCCACTCCAGTACTCTTGCCTGGAAAATCCCATGGACAGAGGAGCCTGGTAGGCTGCAGTCCATGGGGTCGCTAAGAGTCAGACATGACTGAGTGACTTCACTTTCACTTTTCACTTTCATGCATTGGAGAAGGAAATGGCAACCCATTCCAGTGTTCTTGCCTGGAGAATCCCAGGGGCGGGGGAGGCTGGTGGGCTGCCTGCCATCTATGGGCTCGCATAGAGTCGGACACGACTAAAGTGACTTAGCATAGCATAGCATAGCATAGTGTGATAGATGTTTAATAAAGAATTTCACCAGTAATTATGTAAGTATATTTACAAAATCCTACAAAGAAAAGAGTGGTATACAAGGAGAGTGGAAATTAGCTGGTGGCAACCAAAAAAAGCTTAACTGAGAAAGTGACACATAAGCAATCTTAGAGTGAAATCTCTCAGTGTTAAAAAGTACCATGGCAGATGTGAATTCTGCTTTAAACAATTCAGTTTAGCTGAAAACTGTAATAAACCTCTTTTAAAAAGTGTTTTTTAAACCTTTATGTCTCTGGTGATTATACCTGTGCTTCAAAAATACCAAATTGTAGTAGATTCCTATATAGTGCCAGTTCTCTGTAGTTCAGATGACTTTTCATATGGGTGAGTAAGTTGCTCGATGGGTGGATATATGCCATGAAAGTGTTAGTCGCTCAGTCATGTCTGGCTTTTTGTGACCCCATGGACTGTAGCCCACCAGGCTCCTCTGTCCATGAAATTCTTCAGGCAAGAATACTTGAATGGGTAGCCATTCTCTTCTCCAGGGGAACTTCCTAACCCAGGTATCAAACCTTGGACTCAAGCATAGCAGGCTGATTCTTTCCCATCGGAGCCACCAGGGAAGCCCTGGATGTATACTATAGACATATAGATATATAGACCAGGGGCACACAGCTCAGTTCTAAGAAAAACTACTGACAGTAAAATGAGCTAGTTAAGTAAGATTTATTAAATGTATTTTGGATTTGAGAGGAAAATCTAAACGGTTACATAACTAATGTAGTATCAAGACCAAAGATTAAAATGACAACCAGAAAAAAAGTCAATTCAGTGTTAAAGTAGCTGAAGGAAGAGGAGGGACAAGAAAAGCATTGTTCACTAGAATTTTGAGAGGTTTTTTTTTTTTTTTTTTTTTTTTGCAGAAGTCTACCCTTTTTGATAGAAAAAAAACGTATTATAATGTTTGAAACTTGACAGCTTGATAAAATTGCTTAACGAAAAGTATTGTAGTCTTACCAAAGCTTGCAGTTCAACATCCTTGAATATTTTCCAATCAAAAAGTAGACAGGGGCTTCAGGAAGACAAGCATTTATAAATTAAAAGATAATGTATACTTGGCAGGAAGATATCATTGTACGAGAGGCTCGAATTGTTAATGTAATGAACCCAGGTAGGCATCTGATTGGCAGTCGTGATTTGAATTCCAGGAGCAAAGGCAGCATTTCTGACGCCTCCTTGCCTTGCGGCTCTCCCAGCAGGGGCTCTCGGTCCTCAGGGACCCACCAGCATCACACAGTGGCCTTGCCAGGCCTGAGAAGCCCTTCCCCGCTGCACCACAGTCCTTTCACACTGGGAACTTTTTTCACCATTCAGGAGTAACTTCCACAAGCAGAGATAGCTGGTACCCACCTGGTTCAGGAGTCAAATAAGAACCAGCTAGATTCGATCCTTACCCTGAGTGGAAGAGGGAGATGGGCAGGGGCGTTTTTGGAAGGCAGCAGTCATTGTCCAGGAAACCTGAATAGCACCTTTGCTCTCTCTCTGTACCGTGTTTAAAAGCTTAGTTCCCTGCAAAGACCCCCCCACATTTTATAACAAGGGACTGTTTCTGTAGAGTCTGAGGCCTTCCTTAAGCATGGGCATGACCTTTAGCCTTGACTAAACATTTGGAAACACTTTGAAGCGTTTGCAACCACAGCCATAACTGTGATCCCTAGTTGCCTTACAAGTTGGATAAAATTAATCTAGAGACTTTGTCCAATGGCAGTAGTTTTCACAGCCTTTACTTTATTCCTGCAGTCATCTCACATCTAAAGGTTTTCTTAATTGGCCTTGAGCAACTGTTTGGCCAGTTCACTTATTTCAGTATAGAAAATGTAAATACGTATTTATGGTAGCATTTTCTTATTTGGTACTTGCTAACAAATGCTAGAGCAAAACAATAAGATACACTCCCTCCAAAAATATTCATTTCTTTGTTTATTTGATAAACATGAGTATTTGCAGAATTATACACCCCAAGAAGATAACTTCTTAATAATGGTTATTAAACCTAGCACAGTCCACAAGATATAGTATGGAATATAAGAGTCTATGAAGGAGCAAAGCAGAAACCATGAAAAAACTGTTAGTATTAGCTTCCTTTACTATCAGTATGAGATGGTAAAAAAGAAATTTAGGTAGACATTTAAAGGTCAAGAGAACTTGAAGTTAGAAGATTTTGATTGGGGTTTTCAGAGAAATCACTTCTCTGAGATAAATGGATAAAACTAACCACAGAAAGATTTCAATAGAATGGCCCCTTTACACTGCGTTATATAACCAAGACTTCAGTATGTGGAACTGATCTGTATTGTGATTTCCTATACCTATAGCAATAGTAATAACTAATAATATTGGACATATACCACTGCCAGACAGTGATCTACGTTTCCATGAATAAACTCATTTAATCTTTCAATGATTCTATGAACTACATTATAATTTTGAGTTCATTGATGAGAAACTGGGACACAGAGGAGTTACATACTTTTGCCAGGGTCCTTACAGCTAGTCAGGGATTAGCACTGAGACTGAAATTCAGCAGTCTGACCCCAGGGCCCACAAGTTAACCTCCTCCTGTGCCCTTGTGCATCAGCTTTGTTATGTGAAAGCTTTCCGGGCAGTGTTTGCCCTGATCCTCTATTCAGCTTTCAGCTTATTGTTTAGGTGACTGACTATTCTTCAATAAGAAAGGAAAAGCTTTTGAAATGAAGAGTCATTTGTTACCACTTTAAAATTGACTGAGTGTTATATATCCAAGTATATACATTATTAAAAGAATAAAGTTAGAGTATCTTTTATACTATTCTGAAATACATAATTTCTCCCTTGAAAAGATACCCTCCCCACCCCCACCCCACCCCCTACAAAAGCACTCACGCTTTTGCTTTTGTTTGACTCTGCTGTGAAAGTGTCATTGCCGGAGGCCACTTTCTAAATAGATTAGTTTTAGTCCAGCAGTCACCTTGCTTACATTTAAACATTTAATTAATGGGAAGTGAAAGTGAAGGTGTTCGTGTGTCTCACTCTTTGCGACCCCATGGGCTGTAGCCCGCCTGGCTCCTCTGTCCATGTGGTGAAATAGAAAATCAAGACTTAAAACTTAGGAACTACTCTCACTATATATTTTAATTAAATTAAGCTACATATAATCTATATATCTTTGCTTTAACAAATGACCTGGATTTCTTAACCAACACCACTACAGGATTGTTCATTTCAGCAGTTTTCAACAAAATAAGTATAGGCTTCCCTGGTGGCTCAGGTGGTAAAAAACCTGCCTGCAATATGGGAGACCTGGGTTCGATCCCTGGGTCAGGAAGATCCTTGGAGAAGGAACTGGCAACCCCCTCCAGTATTCTTGCCTGAAGAATCCCATGGACAGAGGAGCCTGACAGTCCATGGGGCCACAAAGAGTCAGACACGACTGAGCAACTAACACACACACAGCAAGTATTATACGGCAGTGGGTGAGGTAATCCTCACTTTTGGCCACCTGACGAGAAGAGCTGACTCATTGGAAAAGACCTTGGAAAGCTGGGAAATATTGAAGGCAAAAGGAGGAGAGGGGTGCAGAGGATAAGATGGTTAGATAGCATCACCAATGGACTCAATGGACATGCACTTGAGAAAACTCTGGGAGGAAGTCGTGAAGGACAGGGGAGCGTGGCGTGTTGCAGTTCATGGGAGGTCACAAAGAGTTGGACGTGACTTAGTGACTGGATAACAATCCTCACTTTTCACAAAGTTCCACCCGTAGAACCAGTGCTCTGTGAACCCTCATCTGGGGATGCAGACAAGACCTCCAGCGAAGCTGAGTCCTCGCTCCAGATACAGTCAGTGCTGTGCTATCACTTGGACAGGACCCATTAAGCCTCGCATCTTGAGGGGTTAGGTTTCATTTTCTCACAGATGGTGTGAAGATTCTTAACCTGAACTAAAACCAACTTCTCTAGAAGTCTAATTGTCAGTAAGGCATTTAACAGAAGTACAAACAGGAACCATATGTATGTAACAAGTTAAAGACATGAGTCAATGGATTATCCCTTCCTTTTCATTATCTAGAGATTCTAGACCTTCAAGAGACTCAGTGACTTACTTCCACGAATAAAGTAGATGACCCAAAAAATATAGTAGATATCAAGTATATGAGCTTAATATTAACTCAGTTCCAAGGAGTTAATATTAACTAGTTGCCAAGCAACCGAGAACCATTGCAAGCTACAGCTTATGGCTTGACACCAAGTACAAGGTGGAAGAGTGTTCTATAATCGCATGCAGATACAGAAACAGATACAGATAAGATACAGGTACTAGTTTTCAAAGTGCATCCCACCAAAGTGAAAGTGAAGTCGCTCAGTCGTGTCCGGGCTCTTTGCGACCCCATGGATTGTAGCCTTCCGTCCATGGGATTTTCCAGGCAAGAGTACTGGAGTGGGTTGCCATTTCCTTCTCCAAGGTACACTTAAACCCTTGTTATATATTTGGAGTGGGTATCAACAATAAGAGCAAGGAGAAGGGGGTGACAGAGGATGAGATGGTTGGATAGCATCATCTATTCAATGGACATGTGTTTGAGCAAAATCCGGGAGATAGTGAAGGACAGGGAAGGCTGGTGTGCTGCAGTCCATGGGGTTGCAAAGAGTCAGACACAGCTGAGCGACTGAAAAATAACAACAACAGACACAGTGTTTCCTATGTCCATGCCATCTCCTTCAATAGTTTAAAGCTTTAGCTAAATCTCTCTCATTTAGTCAGGGTTGATTAAGTCATATTTTAGCATTGTAATAGTATAGATTAGAACTTAAAGGAATGTTATCAGTTCAAACTGATAGGGAAATCAAAACTGCCAATGACTCCTTCTTATTGACTTAGCAAAAAATATTTAACAGTAGCAATTCAAATTCTCTTGGTGAAATTGTAATGGTAGAAAAGATTCACAGTGTTTGACTGGACTTGAGCTAATTCCAAGGATCAATTTTTGGCTCAAATTCTCTGGATCCTAATATAATGATGTGACACATGAGGTAAGAATTGTAAAATGGCAAAATTATTAAAAATAGATAGCCATTCTCTCCTCCAGGAATTTAAAACTGAGTCATGATACTTTGCATTTTTCAGGGGCCAAAGATTTTATCTGATTGTATATATTATGAATATTAACATATATGTTGTTAATACTTTATTTGATTTTCATACTCTAAATATGACAGAACAGCTCATAATTATGGGCTTTCCTGGTGGCTCAGGTGGTAAAAACATCTGCCTGCAATGAAGAAGACTTGGGTTTGATCCCTGATTTGGGATGATTCCCTGGAGAAGGACATGGCAACCCACTCCAGTATTCTTGCCTGGAGAATCCCATGGACAGAGGAGCCTGGTGGGCGACAGGCCATGAGGTCGCAGAGGGTTGGACAGGACTGAGTAACTAAGCACGCAGCACAGTGCAACTCAAATAAATAATGAGAAACATTTCTCACGTTCGCATAGTTACTGTGTGATAGAGACAGTATGATTTCTACTCTTATCTATTTTAGACTCTTACAGTTTTGAAACAGAATCCAGCCTCTGAAGTGGCATGTTACTTTTTCCCAAAATTCTTTCAAGCATCCTTGAGACTTCCATTCATGTGTGGTTGGTTATATTTTTAATATCCTCACAAGTTACATGTTTTGTGTTTTAAATTTTTTCTTTATTTTTTCTTTCTTCACCTATCTTCCTTCTTTTGTTCCTTCTTCTTTTTTTCCATCTTGTAATTCTTTTCTGTCTTCCCTTAAACTTTTACTTCAACCAACTATTGACCATTAACCATGTGCAAGGTATGGTACAAAGCACAATAAAAGAAAACAAGAAAGATCTGTGCCCTCTTCATCCCTTCTATCATCTACCTTCCACTTACTTTACTCAAAACTTTGTGTTTGAATAATACTTGATTCACAGTTTACCAATGCAGTGTTAAGAAGGAAAACCCATAACACACATCCAGTCATTCAATGACACACAGACATAATCATAAGATTGGCTCAGACAGCTTCACAGATACATCTAGTACAGTCACCTGCCTTTGTGTAAGATAATGTCATCTGCATTTTATGTAGGAGACTGTGACAAAGCTAAAGAAGGTGTTATAGGTGCCATGAAAGAGGCATGTACAGGGTGAGAGGAAGAATAAGGGTATAGGCATAAAAGAGTTATATATACAGAAACACGTATGTGTATTTCGATAAGTACACAGTCATTAGCTCTTAGCTTCAAGATAATTACATATACCTACTATTTGTATCCAGGCATACTAAAATATTTCAAGTTGGTGAAATTCAGTCACTATGTGGAAGTCACTAAGCATTGCCTGTGAGATACGCTATCTTAAGTATTGAGTGATTTGAGCATTAAATTAAAAAACACACACTAAAGATTATTATTATGACAAAATTACCTACAAATTGAAGACTTGAAGTCCCTCCTAATAAATGACTTGCATACTTACTTTTACCTGAACTTGTGAGCCATAGAGTAAGAGTGAGTTATAAGAATAGCCCTTGCTCACCAAATATAACAACCCTCATGAACTAGTAAATTTCCTTTGACCTAAGTCATGCCTTTTTTTTTTTTTTTTTTAAGTCATGCCTTTTACCTGGGTTACTAATAATAAAAAAGGAATCATTTTAAAACAAAGTCCATCAGGCAAGTACAGGACATGGAGAAGGAAAAAAAAAAGGAGAACAAGAGTTAGAAATCAGATTTCTAAATGGAAGGAATCAGAGAGATTGTGTTCCTGGATGCTATAACATGTAGTGTGATAACTATGCATTTATGTAAATGTACATATATGTCTTCCCAAATTTTTAAATTAAAATTGTCCCCCACCCAAAAGTAATCTTTATGGGAAAATATATATTTGAAAAAGCATACCACATAATCTTAAAACACCACCAAAGGACATTTTGAGTACATAGTCCTACCTCAAGAATTTTATCCATCAAGCTGTCATGTCTCCTTCTGTGATAGTAGGACTTTGCCAAAAGAACACACTGATGCTAGTTTTTCTACTAGGGCGTCTGCGGGTAGAAGAGTTGAAAGGAAAAAACATCCTGGGACTATTATGCCTGTTTTTTTCTTGCTATTTCTGGTTCTGGATGTCTTACAGTGATTCTGAAGAGCCCTCCTTTGCTTTCCTCTCATCTTTGTTTCTTTTCTGTCCTTCTGTCCTGTCTTTTGAACGGGGCAGTACACGGTCAATTAAAGTTAAAGAGATGAAAAATGTTAGCAGAAGGGTCTAAAGAATAAACTTCATCATTCCTCTTCTGGTAGGCTCTTCTCTTCTCTGCTATTGAACAACCCTACTAGTAGTGTTGAGAATGCCTGAGGTATGTTGGGAGTATTATAGTTACTAATCTGAAGGCTTTCAGAAAAGGAGCTCTGTGTTTCTCTTGAAATCCACTTGGAATGTGTTGGGCCCATGATTTGGTGAGCTAGTCAAATGCATCTTGTCAGCAATATTTTGCTTGTGGTCTTCAGTTGCCCACTTGTGTCCCACTCTTTGAGACCGCATGGACTGCAGCACTCTCCTGGAGCAAACTCACGTCCACTGAGTCGGTGATGCCATCCAACCATCTCATCCTCTGTTGCCCCCTTCTCCTCCTACCTTCAATCTTTCCCATCATCAGGGTCTTTTCCGATGAGTCGGCTTTTCACCTCTAGTGGCTAAAGTATTGGAGCTTCAGCATCAGTCCTTCCAATGAATATTCAGGGTTGATATCCTTTAGGATTGACTACTTTGATCTTGAAGTCCAAGGGACTCTCAAGAGTCTTCTTTATCACCACAGTCGAATATTTAGATAACTTCTCTTAAACTAGAAGCTCTCTTTTGACCTTGTGTCTTTGTCATTTACTGCCCTGTCATCAGCCTCCCTGGTGATGGCAATGGTAAAGAAGATGCTGAGATGTGTTACCAAGTTTTTGTGAAATACTAGATTTTGTGTCTCATCAAAATTTCAATTTTCGAGTAAGAGAGACCCCTTTAATTTACAGATTTGGATTTGGTCTAGCAAGTTAGCGCATGGTTTGATAGAGGAAATTCTGAATTAAAACCTAGATGCTGTTCCTCAGGTTTCACTATATTAGAGGGCCTTGTTATATCACTAGATATGATAGAGGTCCAGTGCCCCTTCCTATTCCCAACTGGGAGCAGTCTCTTTATTGCTGATTTTATATCTATCTTCTGCATAAGCAAGATGGGACCAGTTAATTGGATAGCTTTCCTGCCATAATTTTGGTATCAGAAAAAGAACTGGCAGTCGGGTCTCCAGATCCAAACAGATTAATACTCTTTGTCTTATACCAGATTTCTTCTGACTGTTCTTCACACCTGTATGTGCAATGGAAGAGCATTTGTTGCCGTGCTGTCTGGTCTGTTCTGAATTATGGTCAGTAACCTAAGGCCTGTATATGTGTCATCTTCTGTCCCCTGGCCTCTAATACAGTTGTTAAAGGACACAAGGTCATGTATAATTGCCAGCGGAATAAAAGAGGCCCTTGATGATAGACTTCATTCTTTTCTCCTCTCTCTATTTCTCAGACAAGATCTCAGGAGGTGGTCTCAAGTGATTCTTGAAGTACAACCGTTTGTATTATTTATGTGGCCGGTGGAGATAAGTGTCTTTCAAGTACTTCACAGGAGAGCATCCTGTTAGGGCTCCAGTTGAGCTTCGTAATTCCAGTGACAGAGGCAGGCGGCAGGGGCGGAGGATGTGGGAGGTGGAAGATGAAACGTTAACTGTGAATTTCGTGACTGGATATTTGGGACTGTTCTGGTTTAAATTTTTTAATATATTTTTGTGATATATATTATGCAAAAAAATCAAAAGTCATGTTATTAATGTAAGATTATTCAAGAAGTGTATTTGCATGAGTATTTTATATGGCTGAAGAAGAGAATGCATATTGCTGCATTTGCATTTTTAAATGAAAGCTATTTTTTTTAATATATTGAAAATTAAGGGAAAAGGTTCTATTAACGGCTTTTAGAATTACTGAGAACATTCATCAATCTTTGCATTAATGATGAGAGCTTCATTCCAGAAGTCGGTTAACATTATTCAGATCTGAAAGAGGTTGTGTAAATTATCTGAATAAACCCAAGTAGTAAAAAGTGAGGTAACTGAGACACAGAGACATTAAGTGTTCTTGGGTCTTGTGAGTAATTCATGACAGCATTCATCTTTCAGTCTGGGCGCCTGGGCTTCCCGTCCAGTGCTCCCTTTTTTAAAAAAGGAATGAACGTAGAAGGAGAATCTGTGTCCAGCACTTGGTAGACCTGGAGTGATTTATGCAGTTAGGATGAGAATATTGTGGAATACTGAAAAGATGAGGGACTTCAGATTCAAAACCAAACTGAGGTTTGCTGCTTCTCATCTGTGACCTTGGGCAAATAACCTCTCTGCTTATTTTGAAAATGTAAATAAGAACCACTTTTTTGAGAGATATTGTGAAGGTATTTGCTTATTAAACACCAAATACAGTGCCTGGTATAGAGCAGATGGGCTTCCCAGGTGGCACTAGTGATAAAGAACCCACTAGCCAATGCAGGAGACATAAGAGACACGGGTTCAATCCCTGGGTCAGGAAGATCCCCTGGAGGAGGGCATGGCAACCCACTCCAGTATTCTTGCCTGGAGAATCCCATGGACAGTGGAGCCTAGTGGGCTACAGTCCGTGGGGTTACAGAGAGTCAGACAAGACTGAAATGACCAAGCCCGAGCACAGGAACACATAGAGCAGATGCTTAGAAAATGTAGCCTCTATTAAATGGTATTATTTCTGTTGCTAATAAACTAAAATAAAATCTGTAAACAGTATCTGCATTATCAGTAGGCACGCAGATAAATTGTGTTGAGCCAGTGTCAAATGAATAAATGCTTTGTGTCACCAGTGACAAAACAGAACTTCTGCTTTATCTATTGGACAAGTTTTATCCACACTAGTGAATGTGCATCCTATTTCATTTTTCTCAAACATGGATTTTGGCAAAAAGCTAAAACGTCTTTAATTGTGAACATCATATTCAAAGTTAAATTAGTATAATAGCTCAGACTGGAATTCAAATATTGATCACTTAGGAGAGACAGAGGGATGTTAGAAAGAGGATGGATTTGGTGTCAGTAAAAGCTGAGTTTGAATTGGGAGTGAAATCTTCTAGTTCCTTGTTGCATGATCCTGAGACAGTTATTTTACTTCTCAGCCTCAGATCCTTAGTCTATAGCATGAGGGCAGTCACATCTGTTTTTCAGATTCATAATAAGGACTAAATGACATATTATCGAAAGCCTCCCTTTTCCCCTGGGTACTCTGTTATAACATTTATTTATTTCTTCCTGCTGTACCATCCTAAGCTAATAAAAAGTGGGGAAAACTTAGAGAAGAAATTACTCTTCAAAAAGACAACTTAGAACCTTAAAAGATTCTTTTGAAGACAGGAAGATCCATTCCTACTAAGAATATGCAGTATTTAAAAATAGTATAAATACCATTTCCATGAAGCTGGTGCTCAGAGACCAGGCAGCTAAGCTGAAAGGACTTCACCTTTCTCATCTCGCAAAGGTGATGTTGTCATTTGCCCTGATTTTTTCGTTTTGCATGTTTTTAATACTGTGTGAATGTATCCTTAGGCTGAATGACATATCGAATCAATGATAGGATAATGAAAGAAGAATGCAAAGAAGAATGAGTTTACACAAGTGTATGGAGGATTCAGTATTCTATAGGAAGACAGTAACTCAGTGTTGAATGTATCATCTGTAATACTTGTCCCCAAACCATCTGTGATTCTGTTCTCTGGAATTGGGTTGGTCAGCCTGAAATATGATTCAAAGAAAAAAACCTCAGTGTTATCAAGGATGATTTTTGTTAATGGTAAGCTACTGAAAACATCCACTTATTGTTCAGCTGCAGTATGATGTATGTAGTATGCAAATCACAGAAAACTATACATTCTTCCCATACTCTGCACTGATCATCCCCCCCAAGATTATATTAGTTCTGAGCCACACTTTAACAGTTGCATTGCTGATGTGACAGACATCCAGAATAGGATGTGCAGGTTGAGAAAAAGGTCAAAGGATTAGGAGGAATTTTCTTGAAAAAGATTATGGGGGAAATATGAAGATAGGTCCTTAGCTTTTGAGCATCTATACCAAGAAGATGGTATGTGAAACAAGCATTGTTATTGTTCATTCACTGAGTCATGTCTGACCCTTTGTGACTCCAAGGACTGCAGCACGCCAGGCTCCTCTGTCCTCCACTATCTCCCAGAGTTTGTTTTAGATTCATGTCCATTGAGTTGGTGATGCTATCTAACCATCTCACACTCTGCTGCCTTCTTCTCCTGTTGCCCTCAATCTTTCCCAGCATCAGGGTCTTTTCCAATGAATAGACTTTTCTCATCAGGTGGCCAAAATACCGGAGCTTCAGCTTCAGCATCAGTCCTTCTCATGAATATTCAGGGTTGATTTCCTTTAGGATTGACTGGTTTGATCTCCTTGCAGTCCAAGGGACTCTGAAGAATCTTCTCCAGTAACACAATTCAAAAGTATCAATTCTTCAGCACTCAAACATAAACACTATTAAGTCTGCTGAAGGATACTTTTCCTTACAGACATAGGAATACATTGGGCATATAAATATATAGAGAGAATACCTGTATTTAAATAATAAATGCAAATAGAGGTATAAGTCAAGGGCTTTGGGAATTCAAAGGAAAGACACTCTTCAGAAGAAATCAGAAAAGATTTCAAAGAGGGGATAGTGTTTGAGCTGGGCACCAAGGTATGGGAAGAATTTGGAAATTCAGAGGTTCTGAGAAAACATTCGAAGTAAAAGAAAAATGTGGAGCTATGAAAGCAATGTTATGTTAAAGATATCATCAAGTAAGAAGAAAAGATGTTAGTGCAGACATTGATGCAAAAGCTCAAACCTAGTAAACTTCCAGTAATTTAAAAAAAAAAAGATTTTTAAGGCCTATGTTTATGCATAGGAATCACATGCTATAACTAATCTTTCACTTATAAAGGCAGCCTAAAAATTTAAAAGTAGTGAAATGATTAATTTTTCTATATTTTAAACCCCCAGACAAAGCCATAAAAAAACTCATTTGACATCATCTTAGGATGGCAACCTACTCCAGTGTTCTTGCCTGGAGAATCCCAAGGACGGCAGAGCCTGGTGGGCTGCCATCTATGGGGTCGCACAGAGTCGGACACGACTGAAGTGACTTAGCAGTAGCATCAGGATCTGTTCAGTAATTTCTGCTAAGATAATGCTAATCATGGGCTTCCTAAATGGCTCTATGGTAAAGAATCCGCCCACAGTGTAGGAGCCGCAGAAGATGCTAGTTCAAATCCTGGGTCAGGAAGATCCCCTGGAGGAGGGAATGGCAACCCACTCCAGAATTCATGCCTAGAGAATCCCAGGAACAGAGAAGCCTAGCGGGCTACAGTCCATAGCGTTGCAAAGATTTGGACACAACTGAAGTGACCTCGCACGCACACACAGATGCTAATCATGCCATCATAGAAAGTCTGCAATATGAGAGTTTTGTTCTTAATGTTTAAAGAAACAGAAGTGTACTTGTTCTGTATTTTTTCAGAAGGGAGAACTAAGATCAGTAAGGAGTAAAGCTTTTGCTTCATTGAAAGTATTCACAGAGACCTGCTCACACTGTGTCCTGATTGCTATAGATGAAATTCTGAACCTGGTTAGAAGGGAGATCAGCTGTGCTCTTAGCATCTCTTCAACCATAACATTCCATATGAGTATCAATCAAGCCTACAGACACCAGACAAACCAGAGTAAAGCAAGCAGATTTATTTTCCTATTCTTTGCGGATGGTGCATCCTTTTCAGAAGTCAAGGGTGGAGTCAAATACCAGCATATTATTTAAGGCAGAATTCAATCCAAACATTTTACTTTATTAAGTCAAGATTGCAGTCTATTTTAAACTGTTTGTACAACTGTTGTGAGTTCTACTGGGAAAAAAAAGTGTGGTTTAAAAGCAGTAGAAATAAATTCTGTTCAGATATTTGAGATTATTATATTGTACTAACTTACCTATGCCACTTTTATTTGTCTCATCAAATTTTAAATAAGACTAAAATATTCTTGGCTGCAAAAAAGCTTAATCCAATTCCTGGTGTTTGATTAACTTTTTTTTAATATATATTTGCCAAATTATAATGAGTTTTCATATATGGCATTCATATATTTTGCAGTTACATATCACACTGAGTGAAGATTAAATCCATAACTAGTATAAACATTCATGACAGATGAAGCTATTTGCCTTGATATTTTGGAGCTTAAGTCAATTAGTTGAATTCTCTTGATCAACTCAAGCCATGTGTAGAAGCAGAAATACATGCTTGTGAATCTAATTTCCTTCTTTTTGTTTTTTTCAGCTGCAGTATTGAAGTATGAGAACAATGTCATGAATATCAGGCAATTCAACTGTTCTCCTCATCCATACTGGCTTCCAAATTTCATGGATGTGTTCACCTGGTCCCTGCCGTTTGTTGGGGAAAAAGGTGTGTTGTGGAATCCTGGGATGTTCTTTTTTTCTCTTTTTCTTTAGATATATTTAAAACAAATTTTTGTACAATGTTGCATTGGTTTCTGTTACAACGGTGCAAATCAGCCATTATTATACATACCTCCCCTCGCTTCCTAGCCTCCCTCCTCTCCCCTCATCCCATCCCTCCAGGTCATCACAGGGCACTGGACGGGGCTGTCTCGGCTTCACGGCAACTTCACACCAGCTATCCGTCTCACACCTGGCAGTGTATATAAGTTGATGTTACATGAAATGATATGAGAAGGAAGGAGAAAACTTGTGGCTTTTACCATGAACTGTTGAGAAAGAGAAACCCTTTGGTCTATAACCAGTAAAACTCACAAGCTGCACCATAGGAGCAGTGATTTGCAAGCGTGTCACTGTACATACTATTAACACGTAATGGATGGAATTAAGGGGGAAATAAAAGAAATGAGAACTATGAGGATAATTTACATAATCTTATTAGAATAATCCAACTTAAAGTAACAGATTCATAGTTTTGACTGGCTTCAAGCGATGATAATGGCTACCTTCTCTTCTTACCCCTTTGTATTATAATTCAAAAGTTCTATTTTATTTTACAAACTACCAGTCAAATTAAAAGGTTGAGATAACCATGCTTTCCTCACATTTCTGATGTTAATAATAATCATTGAATAAAAGTGATTCATGTTTACAATATTTTGAAACACAGCATGTACAATAACAACAACAAAAAATAGTTCATTATAATGATGGCTTGACAGCAAAGAATCCACCTGCAATGTAGGAGACAGGGGTTGGATCCCTGGGTTGGGAAGATCCCCTGGAGGAGGAAATGGTGACCCACTCCAGTATTCTTGCCTGAAAAATCCTATGGACAGAGGAGCCTGCCACGATAGGTGGCAAAGAGTTGGACACAACTGAGCAACTGAGTGATGATAAATATTGTGACCATTAAATGAGAAAGATTTATATTTTAAAGGTTATTAGCATGCTCCAGTTTTTCAGAAGAATTGGTCTTTTCTTTCTTTCCTTCAGTCCCCCTTTATTTGTTTTTTGTATTTTGACCTAAACTGCAACAAAAATTTTGAGGAAAAGCCTGCACCCACTGAACTTGAGTTTTCCATTCAGGAGGCATGATGGTGATAGTCTGGATCATTCCTCAAGCCAAGTCTTGAGCGTCACAGAGAAAGGGAATAGACATTGTAATAAACATAAGAGCTGGCACTTGTTTTAGAAAAATAATGGCCTATGGGGGAATTTTAGAGAAAAGCTGTGCATTTTTCTGAAATACTGTGTATTTACATTCATACATATATGTAATATTAATATGTATAATATTTTCCTACAATCCTTGTTTTTTTCTTTAAATATCCTTTAATGATTAAACCCAAGAAGTTATGAATTGTCATCAAAGAAGTCTTCCCCTTCAACACCAAAACAAGTCCAAAGTAAATTTTAAGAGTCAGTAAATTTTAATTTTAATAGGTAAATGTTCCCGGTACTACTCCATGTCACCACTTCCTTGCACCCATCAGATCACAGCATGGACAGAAAAGCACCGAGAATCCTGACAACTATCCTTGAACACCCTTCATATGGGTTGTTTCCATTAATTATTCAGATTTTTTGAACATCTGTAACAAAAGAATATAGTAATATATATGTGTACATAACTTACTTTTGATAATGAAACTGAAGCTCTGGGTTAATGTTGGCCCCACTGAAGTTTCACCTTTTCACATATATCTTTAATGCTAGAAGAACATTGATTTTAAAACTGAACTCTTGAAGAAATACTGGACAAGCTTCTTTTCACACTCATGATAGAACCCAACCTAACTTTTAAAAATGTTTAACGCAAATAACATGTAACTTAGTATAAAGTGTTGCAGTACTAATTTCTGTGTATAATGCTTTTATACAACCCTCTTTTAATCTATTTACTCAAGTAAATTTCTTATCAGACTTATCTAAGCTTCATTTGTAAAACCTTTTTGAAAATGAAATTTAATGATTATATATATATATATCAACACATTAATTTTTTAAATCAATATTCTCAAAGCTATCTCAAATATATTAGTTCATCAATTATCAGTTTTTCATAAACACAAGCCACATTTCTATCACTAAACTGAGTTCTCTGGGGGACTAAAAATTAAAAAGAGATCCAGCATTCACTTGATCCCTATGGACCTAATGTTTGTAACCTTGTCTAAATCTAACAGCATTGTTGCACAAATAAATAAAAATTAAAAAGCATTTTCTCCTTCATAGATGTATACTATATTCACATCCACATTTTTCTTTGGTCCACTGTCCATTGACTGATACCTGGTCAATGTTTCCATTAGATTTCGTAGGCATGAGCTGATAATTTTAATAATATAAAGTCTACATAGAAACACAAAGCTCAATATCTTTTATGATCTGAATTTTATAAAAACTATTATGCAGGAAATTCCATCTTCAATATAGGTAAGAATGTTACTGCCAAGCCTGCTCATTAAGAGTGCCAGAGTAATAATTAATATTACAGTAAATATTTTAGACTATTTTTTCTTTCTTTCCTTTGTCTCCTCAGTGACTGAGATGCTGGTAAATGTCCTCAACATCTGCTCAGACGATGAACTAGGGTCAGAAGAAGATGGATTTGATGGTAAGAGCCTTGAGCCTTTGAGCTAATTCAGTTTACTAGGTAGTTACTTGGCATCTTACAGATAACCCTAAGAATAAATTTCTAAGATTCAGATTATGTGTAAATAATATACTGTTGAGAATGAACAATGTTATGATATTTTATAGTTGCTTTGAAGAAATATAAGAAACAAAATCCATGAGAGAATTTTCCCATCACCTTGAAAACATAGTTGAAGCAGTAAAGTACTTTAATAACCATCTTTCAGTAGCTCACATTGCTAAGTCACTTTTTTGGCTCTTTTAGTGTAATTGTTCCTGTCAGTTATTCAAATTTTGATGTCTATAATAAAACATAACTTACACATTGACATATTGATATTTATGTCAACTTAATATCTGTTCATGTCTGTAATAATTAAATAAGTTATTAGGTTTTTTATTATTGTTTTTTAAAAATACTATTTTGTATTCAGTTACCTTCAGGGAGTACACTTTCTATAAAAGACAAAGATTCCTGATGTGGATAGAGAGAAAAATTACTCTGGCTCTTACAAAAGGGCCCTAAAAGGGATGGTAATATGCAAAAATGTAGTTGGAAGAGGAAAGTGCAAGAGCAAAATTCATTTCCATAAATGTTTAACATGTGCCTACTCTGCACAGGGCACTCAGGATTCCAAAATGCATTAAAGACTTAAGAAGAAGTTTCAATCTGATTGGAGAGACTGATGTGTAAACATAAAATATCAATAAAGTAAGACATAATCAAATAAAAGGGAATGGTAGCAGTGGAAACTAGATATTGTGGAAAGTTTAAATTGATACAATTTTTTACCTTTTGGAACTGTACATGTGTAAAATGAAGCAAGAATGTAGCCTTTTCTGAAAGTTACTGTCTGAACAGCATGATTTAATATTTATTTGAGCTTAATACAAATCACATCTAATTTGTATTTGAATACCTAACTAACTCTTAGCAGAATACCTAACTCTTTAGGCAAAAATAAAATGAAAGTGTCCATTCACTCACATACATACAGTCTATATACTTAGGTAAATTTAAAGTGTACAATTATTTCTACTATCTCAAGGTTTTTCTCCTTCCTGTGACTTCTCTTGTCTTCCTTACTTGTCTCCATGTTACTATTCTTTAGTCATATATCACACTGCAAGGGAATGTACAATACAGGGAAGAAAAGAATTTTTTTAAACTTTTACTAGATTAGAATGAGCTAAAAAAAATAGTTTGTAAGAACTTTCTTAAGTAAACATATTGATATATTTTAAAATATTCAGAAAACCAGTGGATGTTCTGTGCTTTATCCAGATTCTAGCTGTTTCATATGTTAAAGCCACAGTTTGCCATTGTTAACTTTTCCAGGTATAGTTAGATGGTTATATATCATATATAACTATCTATATATAGTTAGATAGTTATAATACCATCTAAGAGATATTAAATCTTCCTAATGGAAGGTTAGAAAGATATTCTTTTTCCCTCAAGAAAGAATACTAACCTGATGAAATTTAAATCTTAAAAGTCAACAAGCATTTTGTAATAGATACCTTTCACTATGTTTCTATAACTCCTCAAAAAAGAAGATTAAGTAGCATTAATACAGAGGTGTTCCTCTGTTAACAAATCTCTGTTTTAGCGAGGTTTATTGACCAATAATTATTAAATATACAGCACATGGTATGAAATAAGTAGCTGCATATGATTGTAATTATATGTTAATTCACTCATTCAGTAAATATATATTGAGCACCTACTGTGTGCTGCCAGATCCTAAAGCCAAAAGCACCTGCACATTTCAACAGTGCTGGTGTTTCCTGCGCAGTTGAGTATCACCAACACTGGCTCAGGTTTACTTCACTTTAGTGAGTTCCTTTACCCACTTGCTTAGTCACTAACATGAAAGGATGCATTTTGGAGCTTCCTCTGCTTTAAAATAATTAGTTCTAATCAATGTGCTGTGCTCATCAGCAGTTGCTTTTAAACCTGTTCATGCCAATGATAGAAGTGCGTGTCCTTTTCAGGGCACTTGGAAGAATTCTTTTCTTTCTAAGCAGACCAGTGCTCTTACTCAGTTCAGTTCAGTCGCTCAGTCGTGTCCGACTCTTTGCGACCCCATGAATCGCAGCACGCCAGGCCTCCCTGTCCATCACCAACTCCCGGAGTTCACTCAGACTCACGTCCATCGAGTCAGTGATGCCATCCAGCCATCTCATCCTCTGTCGTCCCCTTCTCCTCCTGCCCCCAACTCCTCCCAGCATCGGAGTCTTTTCCAATGAGTCAGCTCTTCGCATGAAGTGGCCAAAGTACTGGAGTTTCAGCTTTAGCATCATTCCTTCCAAAGAAATCCCAGGGCTGATCTCCTTCAGAATGCGCTGGTTGGATCTCCTTGCAGTCCAAGGGACCCTCAAGAGTCTTCTCCAACACCACAGTTCAAAAGCATCAATTCTTTGGTGCTCAACCTTCTTCACAGTCCAACTCTCACATCCATACATGATCACAGGAAAAACCATAGTCTGGACTGGATGGACCTTTTTTGGCAAAGTAATGTCTCTGCTTTTGAATATGCTATCTAGGTTGGTCATAACTTTCCTTCCAAGGAGTAAGCGTCTTTTTTTATGGCTGCAATCACCATCTGCAATGATTTTGGAGCCCCCAAAAATAAAGTCTGACACTGTTTCCACTATTATCCCCATCTATTTCCCATGAAGTGATGGGACCGGATGCCATGATCTTCATTTTCTGAATGTTGAGCTTTAAGCCAACTTTTTCACTCTCCACTTTGATTTTCATCAAGAGGCTTTTTAGTTCCTCTTCAATTTCTGCCATAGGGGTGGTGTCATCTACTACCATGTTTGAATCTTAGATCATTTCTGCAGAGAAACAGCTCCAACTTCTAAATGCTCATATCTCATAAATTTGAGAATTTATGAGAAATAAAAAGGAAAACACAAGTAAAGTTTTCGTTAAAAATGTGTTTAACTTAGGGTGGTATATATTTCAGAGTAAATCATCAGAAATGTTCTTTAGTGCTTTATTTACCACGACACAGAAATTATGGATTTCCTCAAAGCTACTCAGAGAACAACTTCAGAATCTTCCCAGAACTATTTAACTCTTTTGGGGACAAGAGTTTATTGAGAACATATCTTGTAGGTTTTTTTGTTTTTTTTTTTTGCTCTTTTTGTATGATGTTATTTTCAACCTGAGGATCAAGGTTCCATTCTCCCACCCTGTTCCTCCTTTAGGCAGCCTGCAGTGTCTGTGTCTCTCTGGGGGCTGGCCCTATGTTCTATCAGTCCAGAGGTGAAAGCAGGAATCAGAAGACATCAAAGGACCTAATTAAAGCTCTTCCTTAACTTGCTGCTTATTCTAAAGAGAAAACATCTCTTGATGAGTCTTTATCAAACCTTTCTCCATATTTTGCTTGATATCCAACATCAGCTATAAAATCCAGGGTGGTAATGGTGCCTTCGCCTGGTGGCTCAGTGGTAATGAATCTGCCTGTTGCAGTGCAGGAGAGCAGGTTTGATTTCTGGGTCGGGAAGATCCCCGGAGAAGAAAATGGCAACCCACTTCAGTATTCTTGCCTGGGAAACCCCATGGACGGAGGAGCCTGGCGGGCTACAGCCCATGGACTTGCAGAGTCAGACATGACCTAGTGAATAAACAACAGTGGTGCCTTTACAGACCGTGCCTCTCAGAGTACCTTATCAAGGGGACTTGTTAGTGTTTATAAAGTCTGTCACGGATAGGAATTCTCCTCGTGTCCTTGAGGAGTGCTAGGTGTGGGATTCGTTTTGCTTCTTTTCCTGTGGGTTCTGTCAGCAATCCTTCACCACTTGACAATGAAGGTGGCCACAGCTAACGCTTAGATGTTAAGTATCATTCCACTTAACTCTTACCCTTTTGACCAGCAAAAACTTATAATTAACTATGAATTATCTTATGGAAATTTCCTAGGTGATTTATATTGTCCCTAATCCTCAAGACAACTTTTTCATATAGGTGCTATGATTATCCCGGTTTTCCATACAGAGCTCAGGGCAGTGAGGTTAAAACCTAAGGTCAAAGAGCTAATGAACTCATGGAGCCTGGATTCATGCCAATGTCTGCCTGTTTCTCAGACTCTTGAACTTTCCACAAGCTATTGTTATAGTGCTTGAATTTTTAACAGCATGATGAGCTTTTTTTTTGCAAAACAACACTATTAGCGAAACATAATATACCTTAGTTTGTTCTGTTAAATAGCCATAAAATAAAGAAATAGATTTTTTGCACAATCATTTGACCATGAAAGTCAGAGCAAATAAAATAGTTTTGTTTTACTCCTTTAACCTTAATTCACTCCAAGAAGTTATGTGTTTGATAATGAGAAAAATTTTATTGCATCTGAATAGACAAAAAGTCTCCTGGCTTGCCTAGGCTTCTGCTGGGTAGAAATCATGTCATGAATTTCTGCTCCTCAGCTTCTGCCTTACAAATAAAGGAATTTGATAGCCTGTCTAGAAAAAGATCACTGTTTTAAATTGGTCTGTGGTTCTTTTCTGTTGAAAATAAAATACAAAACTTCTGTTATCTTGTAAAGTTTTGAGGCAGTTTAATGCCAACTGAATGTCTTTTGAGGATCTGGTTTATATGTATCGGGGTCTTTGATTCCTGTTTCCACTTCTGATTTTGGATGATAAAAGGGTAGTCTGGTTTTAATTTGGGTTTGTTATTCCCCAGTATATGTCAGCGAAGAACGAAATCCAAGTAGATGTATCTCATTTAGTAGTTAATTCTCATTAATGAAGAAGACTAATTTCAGAGCACGGATTAGTAAGTGATCCCAAAGTGTGTGGAGTGGGGGGCAGAAAAGCTGACAGAAATCAAGCAATCTCCATCACAAAGCTTTCTTTACTGTTCAGTATTATAATAAGGAAGTCTGGAATAGCCTTAAAAGCCTAATGACAGTTTCATGAGTTAGAAATATTTATTTGGAACTTTCTTTTTGTCTAAAATCTTAGACTCTGAGATCATTATCTTATATATATGTATATGTACATATATGTAAGCAAATTATGTTTGAGACGGTGCTATGTGATAAGTCTGGCTAACAGGAAAGAACTGTGGAGGTAAAACTGAAATCCTGTAGAATAAGAAAGAAAAAATAATAAAAACGAATACATTTCAAGCCAAGTATAGTTTCAAGCTGCCCTGGAAAGACTTAGGACTAAATTAGAATTTATGTCTCTGCTTTCATCTAAAGGAGCAAACCACATGGCGGAACTCTTGTCCTTTATCCACATTTTTGCCTTATCCTAATGTTAACCACAGGCAAGTCACCGAATATGGAATCAGAGCAGTTTTTTGCATGCCTCTACGAAACCATCTAAATTGTATACAAGAAAATTATCTTCCATCATCTGCTTTGGATTATTAGATAATTCTTCAAATCTAATATCACAGGTTCCAGAGTGTCTCCCCACTGCTTTCTGTCTAACTTTAAAAAATTATGCAGAACGTTTTAAAGTGCGAAGTTGGAAATTAGTAGGACTTATGTGACATCTTACTGGTCCTTGAGGAATACCTCTTTAAGGACTCGGGTAAATCATTTTCTACCGAAGCTGTATTTGTTTGCCGTGATGAGTGTCTGAGATGAATGTTATCTTAAAAACTCCCTTCTGCTTTGTGCATCTGGCAGCGCATATACAGAGAACCATTAGCTTAGAGCTCTTCCTATGGCTGTAATCACTGTCATTTCTGAGCAGCTCATTTCAGCATCTCACATTTCAGGTTCCCAATCTGAAGGAAAAAAAAAAATTATGTCCTATAATAATTGGCAGTTTGGGAGCAAAAGTATTACATTTAATATGAAAAAATTCAAAGAAATGTTTAGACATATTACCAAAGAAGAGCTCTGAGGGCACAGTGGCCATATGATTCTTGTTCTATCAACTCTTAGCATAACCTGCCGTCATCTTAAAAGCTGTGTTTGAGAAAAAGCAAATACTTTTTCCAAGCTTGGAAAAATGCTTGGAGAAAGAACAAAGGATGAGTTGGGTTATAATTTAGAAACTGAATACAGTATTTCAAGGTTGAGGTGACTAGATTGGAACAATGATAGTTTTAATAATAAAAGGAAGAGGGAGCTATTCCAAAGAGCAGCCAAGGACTTACAACTATGGAATCAGTGGGCAAAGAAAACCAAAGCAGGTTTGGATGGTTCAAACCTTGGTACCTAGGAGGAGGAGGACAGTTATGGAAAAACTTCATCCGTTTCAGGAGAAAGATGAGTTTAGTGTCACAATCCCCAACCTTTTTGGCACCAGAAACCTGTTTCATGGAAGACAGTTTTTCCACAGGCCAGGGATGTGTGTGGGGGGTGTGTGGTGGGGGGGGTGTGTCGGGGGGTGTTGGCGGGGGCGGGGGGTGGGGGAACGAGGGGAGAGGCTGGTTTAAGGATGGTTCAAGCGCATTACGTTTATTCTGCACTTTATTTCCATTGTTATTATATCAGCTCCACCTCAGGTCATCAGGCATTAGATCTCGAAAGTTGGGAACCCCTGGTTTAGTGACAGACATGAGTTTGAGTAAAAGTGACAGGGCTCTGGAAATATCCAAACAGGATTTGGAAATGGAGCCCTGGAAATTGGGAATGAAACTGGAGCAGGTGACTGAGGCTTTGTGTTAAAATTCACAATTGAATCTACTAAGAGTCAAATGTGCCTCCAAAGTTACTGATGTGGAAGGAAACATCAGAAAATTGAGCACTGGTCAGGAAAATTATCCCTTCTTTATGAAGCTGAAGAAAGACAAACAAATGAAATAGAGAAAAGAGTGATGAGGGAAAGACAGTGAGAACCAGGACTGTGGAGCAGTTCAAGCAGCAGCTGTTTAAAAATATTTGCACCAAATGCATAAAAATTACTATGAGATATAAATCTTAACAGAAAACCAGAAAATGAAATATTAGGCTGTCATTTGGTCAGATAAAAGATTATTGGAAAGACGCAAATAGCAAAATTTGTTTAATGTTTATAATAGCTAAAACAGAAAATTGGAATTATTTTCTAAAAAGCCAAATACTAAAATAAAACTCAAAGCACCTCAATTTTTATATCATGGTATATTTCTATTTTATTTTCTATATTATTTTTAAGTTTCTATATAAAATATTCATAGAATACCCTTTTCTGTATATTCAGTGGTAAATAAACACATGGTCTCTGCCTTCATTGAGCTGAGAGTCTAGTACAATAAGAAACCAATTTTAAATAGGTTGCTTTCACAGAAGATTTAGATGGTTGGAGGAAGGAGTGTAAATTGGAATAAAATATTTGATAGTTGGAGGAAACGTAAGGAAATCTTTCTTGTTCTCTTCTGACAAAGACAAGAAAAACACTTTGTGTATTTTACTATTTTAAGAAGTATGACCATGTGAGAAATCCATGTAATTTTTCCAAAAACTGACATGTCAAAGATGGGTATCAGCTTATCAGTTTTAAGCTCTCGTATCTTTTTAAAGATACCTGAATTTGCATTATGTAATTGGAGAAAGGAAAGGAAGACATCTATAAAAAGAAAGACTAGTCAATATGTTGTAAAAGTCTGTGTGGTTGCTTGTTATACTTTTGTTCATTACTTTCCAGTTTATTGTTAATTTTTTAAAATTAATATTTCAGTGTGTGATTTAGAGGCTAAATCAGTTTGGTCACATAAATGTATCCTTTGTACTTTGTTCCCTTCATAGAACAGGTAACTGCCTTTTTTCATCATGATTATGCTATAAAAAGGAAACAAATTTTATATCCAGTATATTATTAAAACTGAAACGTGTCTAAAAATGTACACAGATATTTACTAGATACTAGGGTATAAATCCCCATCTGTATATAGGGCTATTAATATTTGGGGGCCTGGACTACCAAACGAGATGCCTGGGTAGCCATCATAGTGTAGCCAGTATTATCAAGTCTGACTTTTATGTGATTACAATAATGAAAATCTTTTTAAGTTGCCAACTTAAATGATATAATAACACAGATATTAAAGGTACTTTTTTCTCTTCTTAGTACTACATGATTTTGCACAAATGAGTTTCTTAGCTGGCATAATTTTACATTACAGAAAATGCAGACTTTGCAGAATGAACTAAATGTTATATACAGCTCTCTCCCTATTAATAAGTAAGTGTGTTAGTTGCTCAATCATGTCCAACTCTTTGCAGCCCCATAGACCATAGCTTGCCAGGCTCCTCTGTCCATGGGATTCTATAGGCAAGAATACTGGAGTGGGTTGCCATTTCCTTCTCCAGGGGATTTTCCTGACCCAGGGATTGAACCTGGGTCTCCTACACTGCAGGCAGATGCTTTAACCTCTGAGACACCAGGGAAGCACCACTTTCTTTGTACTAAAGCATGTTGTGGGTCCAACTTCTTAATCTGAAGATTGTACTTAGAATAATTACTAATTGATTGAACAATGGCAGAGTTGTTATAAGTCCAAGGTTTGTAAAACATTCTCTTTATAGTTGTTTGATCTCAAGTGGCATGTTTAAAGGCTATATGAAAAGGTTTAATAAATGCTCAGAAAATCTAAAGTTTAAAAATATTTTTCTATCAGGGTAGTCTATTCTTGCTCTCCTAAAAATCAATTTTTCCCCTTTGTTTTTACTCTTAGCTTATGAGAAGCTATGACATTTCATCCAGTTTTTCTCAGAATTTTAAAGAAACAGAAATCTTGATTTTATTTGGTTGCCCATCTTTGTGGAATGGTCTTTTTTTTTTTTTTTTTTTTTTTTTTTGGCTCAAAACAAGATCATTAGCATCCTGGCTTCTATTCTTCCCTAGTGAACTAACATCATCTGCAGTCCGGCCTTTAGCCAGTGTTTAGCACAAAACACAAGTGAGGCCACCAACTAGGCAATTTGATATTAATGAAGATCACACAATCGGCCTTTTAATTTACAGTGAGAAATGTAACTGTTAGAAGAACTGGACTGTTCACCTCTGCACAAGCATTTGCTTCTTAATATAAAGAAAAGACATTTTTTAGTATCATGTATCAAAGATCTGTGCTAAGTGCTTCAGCAGGTAGCATGGTACCTGGCACTGGTCTAAATGCATTCTTCAGCATTTAGTATGTATGCCCAATTAGGTTCTTAATAAGTATATTGTTCAACTGTTATATCCTCATCTATATTCAGAATAATCCTTGATAGGTTAAACATCCAGGCATTATGAGTGTTTCTTCTGTAGACAATACATCTCCATTATTAGCTTGACACTTATTATTTCATCTTATTTTGCTTTTATTTTCATTGTCAGTTCATAAAACTGATGCATGTCTGTTATGATAACGAATTCAATCCAAAATGGCATTTCACATGCTACTAGTTTCCACTTTGGCGAATATAGATAAACTGAAATGTCCTCTGTAAGGCATAGGCTGAATATGTGAGAGTATCTCAAAAAATAACCAAGCTTCCTAATCTACTCTAAAGTCTAATTTTTACCCAAGGTATAATTATGCTTATAGCCAATTTCTGCAGCTATACCAGGGAATCATTGAACAGATGGAACACAGTGTCTCAGAGAACAAAAGTCCGTGGAATCAAATTAACACTTGGAAATGAAAGTAGCTTTTAACTATGTATTTAAGATAACCAAATAATGACAGTTATTTGACATTTAGGAGTAGTCTGTACATTTTTAAGACTTCCTATCCAAAGAATCCAGTTATGTTTTATGACAAGAGAAATTAGAATAAATAGTCTAGGCTGTGCTAGCCTTTTAAAAAATCCGCTACACAGGAGAGTCTTTTTATTTAAAAAATATATATATTTTCAAGGATCCTCTGGCGCTTTCAAAATGATATGTAAGACAGGCTAGCCCTATGCCAAATATCACACCATTGTAGGGCCTATTACATGCTGAGATTTTAGTTGAGCTAAAAAGCATATGGAAGAAATTCAGAATATGTGGTTTGGAGTGGTTTGGGACGAGTAGTCATTATGTCTCAATTTTATCACCTATAGATACGTGATATAGTATTGTTAGAATCAAAATTAGAAAGGTATTCCACACATTTTACGTTGTAGTCCTCAAAAAAGATCAATTTTTACAGAGATTTTTTAATTTGTTATTTTGAAGGTGTTTTTCTCCAATAGAATAACCTACATAAGCACACACACAACTATTATGGGAGGGGCAACACCTCCAATCTCACTGAACTAGGTTAAACCAGCACTGCCCCTACCTGGATCAACAATGCAGGATTCTCCAGTTATGGCTGGTCAAGGAGATCTTCCAACAGCTCTCGCCTGTAGAAATTGGGTGACATAATTCTTGATAGAGCAGTTATCTTCATGCCAGAGTATTTGGACTACTGGGATTTCCCAAAGGGATTTCAAGAGGAGTAAGGGAATCCATTTTTACATCCTCAGCCTACATGTGTCTTCATTCCTAAAGACGATCAGCCTGGGACCTCATCAGATGCACGCTCACTGCAGTCTTTCCTTTCCCACCTCCTCATTCATTCTCAGTTGCTTTTCTCATATTTTAGCAGAAAGGCGTGGGCCTCCCTAGATAGTCACTGTGAACACTGCCCAGAGCACTAAAACTAAGACACAGTGGAAAAACTCAGTGCCTAGGAAGTCTCCTTAATCAAGGCAGTGTAACTGCCCTTTCATCCTTATCATTAAGGGATAATTTCAATCAAATTATATTTCTGTGTTTTTTTTTAATATTCATGAACATTGACCATATACTTGTGCTACTGGGTTCAGTTATGTACTACTAATAATCGTGATTTTGATTACAAAAGAAGTTGTAAGACGTAAGGCCTCATTGTCTCAGGAAATTTTTTAAAATAAATTAAAAATTTTAAACATATCTTTTGGAAGAAAAGTATAATGTGATAAAATAGTGTGTATAATATACTAAAGTAAAATCAGGAAAATTGAAATGGAAATGCAATTTCAAAGAAAAAAGGACCAACATGAGAATTTTTTCTTTGAAAGGATGATGATAGGATGAAATTGCTGTGTTATTTATATACCACTGATTTTTTTTTTTAAAGTAGTATTGTCAGTTCATTTTAAAATGGCAATGTTTACAACATTATATATTCCACATAATTATTTAAACTTGGAGGTGAGAATAATATTCTTTGGGGGATAGTCTTTTGTAGATGCATAAGTAAAAAAAAAGGTAAACATTGCATCATTATAGCCAGTCCATCAGAGTGGACACAGTTTCTCAGAGCTTATGATACTGTCCCTAATTCCCAGGACTCAAGTGCCTAGTGGTATAGAAAAATGGAGTGAAGCGCTTGTCAAGCTCGCCACAGCCAAGGGCAAAACTGAGTAAATGTTTAAGTAATTTCTGTACAATGTCACTTTGTTGAATATAGAAGCTCAAGACTTGTTATTGTTAAACTAGGTCAGAGAAAGAAACGACAAGAAAATCAGTTTTAGGCACATGGTTTGGCTCCAAGCCTTATGGGGCCAATTCGGAAAATGTGTCTTCCCATAAATGATCATAAATGATGATCTCATCATCATTTGTCCAGAGCTATAAAGACAAATTATGCAAAGTTTTTAGAGGCTTCTGAAGACTGCTCTGTCTTTGCATGGTATCCTATTTCTAAAGTGCTGATTTTGGATGGAAACCTTTTGTCTTAAATGTATGCAACAAAAGATCTTATTATCTCAACACCTTAGGCTTTGTTCCATCAATAACCTTTATTCAAATTCAGTAATTGCCCTATGTGTCGAAAAATAAAACCTGGAGACGTGTCTAAACTCTGCTTAAAACTAATGAATCATAATAAAATTTTACTTTACAGTGACATAAGTTTCTTACAAAGAGGGACTTCATTTCCCTTAACAAATTTGAAAAAGTGAGTTTTCTATATTATTTTCTGATTTTGAATTAAAAGATTTAAGATATTTGAAGCCTATCAGTAAGAATATAGTTCTTAAACTATATCTTTCTTCTGAAAAAGTATGAGATGTTAATATATATACACTCCTTTTAATATAATGTATTTGATTTAAAGACATGTGCTATGGATACACTTGTTAAAAGTCATTTAAAGAAAGAAGCCTAAATAATAAAACATTTGAGGCCAGTGTAAAAATGAAGTTGAACTGTCCCAGTACTTTCTCCATCAAATATTAAGCACTCAATTTTTTGAAAACAGCTTTTTTACCTTCTAATAATACGAAAATATTCCTATTTTATAAGATATTTAAGTGTAAAACTTTTATGTAGCTCATCATTTTCACTTCTTACAGTTTCAAAAAGGTATCAGAAGCAATTAGATTCTGTTGAATTGGGCTTATACAACAAAATCTTAGCAGTCCAAATTCCCCCGGCAGCTGGTTGGAGAAGAGCAGGGATGGAGGTCACTGCACTGAGGACTTTTCTTCCTGACCTCCTTTGTTGAGTTCATGCATCCTTCATATAACACAAAGAAAGGGAGGGATGGAGAGACTCCTGTTCTTAAAACTGCTATCTCGCTTTTCTCTTAAAAGCAAGCTTCTTGCAGATAAAATGGTGTGTTTGTTTTTTCTTTTTTTTTTTTCACGTTTTATTATGAAATGTTTCAGACATAAAGGAATGTTGAAAGAATTGTATAGTCCTGCCCCCATCACTTACTTTTTACAATTAACATTTTAGTATATTTGTTTTGTCACATCTCTGTCTCTCTACCCAGCCATCAGTCTGTCTTTTTCTTTCTTTCTTTCTTTGGAAAAGGGGTGGGTAAGTGCAAAGTATGTTCTCTATACTTCTATGATGAGTACGAAAAGTGAAATGAAAGTGTTTGTTCCTTAGTCATGTCCAACTCTTTGGAACACCTTGAACTGTAGCCCACCAGGCTCCTCGGTCCGTGGAATTCTTCAGGCAAGAATACTGGAGTGGGTTGCCATGCCCTTCTCCAGGGGATCTTCCTGACCAAGGGACTGAACCCAGGTCTCCTGCATTGCAGCAGATTCTTTACCTTCTGAGCCACTGGGGCTTATATCTAAATGTTTTCTTTGTTCCTAGCACTATGCTAAAGCCTTTACAGTTTAGCCCCAGGCATGCCCTGCTTCTCTTCCCACCCTACCCACACCCCAGTGTACCCAAACTCGATGTGTGCCAGACATCTCACCCATCATCTGAATATTTCATGGATTCTTGCAGCTTCCACGTGTTTCAAAATTCTCGTCCTTCTGTGGAGACTTTTCCCTCCTCCTTAACTCTTACTTATCCTTCAGGATCCTTCAGCTGTCACCATTTGGGTGAACATTTTTCTCCAGACAATTAACACCTACTTCCAGTGGTAAATGTTTAACAACCCATCACTGCAGAAAGAAAATGGCCCTCGTTTGTAGGACTTGCAGATTTTGTTGGTATAAATTCTCTACCGCTGGTTTTAAGCTACGATTTCGTTACTGAACAGGGAGTTTAAGAAGAGATGCGCTCAGTGCACTCTCCCCAGCTGACTGCAGCGCTCCCCACTCCACGGCCTCCTCCTCTCTCACCCTTGTCACTGTGTGCTGTTGGTGATCCAGTGATCTCCTAAAGCAGAAACCGTGCTTCACTCCTATTTCTGTTGCTAGCTGTTAGCTCACGGCAGGCTATAGAATAACAAAGGATTCACAAGAACACTTAATGAATAATACATGATTTGGGCACTAAATTGTATTCTATAGAGTACCTTCCAGACACTGCTGATTCAGTTAAAACAGGAATTACAGTAGTCACTCAATGGGTGGATGGGAACAGTGAGCCATAGGGAGCTAGGGTCTGTAATGTGTGGCCGGTAGCCCATGTGTTAGAACCCGTCTTTGCCCTGGCACTTGACCGCTCTTCGCTGTGAAGCTGCTGCAAGTCTCCAGTTCGCTTCAGAGCCTGTCAGCATTCACTCAGCAGGCCATTTGGCATAGGTACCTTCCAAACTTCACGAGGAGTCAGCAGGGCACTGAGTTAAGGTCAGGAAGGACACATGGTAAAAGCTGATCTTTAAAGATTCCGTTGGTCTGTACATTAACCTCTGAGGAAAATGGAGTGTGCCAGAGTGCCTAGCTTTTGAAAATAGTAGCATAATACCCCAGGCATAAAAGAAGATTAGAGCTTCAAAGGTAAAGCAAGAGACAGGCCCAAAAAAGAAGTGATAATTATTTGAATGGAAACACAAAATGTAATTTTACTTAAAATTGCTCATTGTTTTTAACCTTATGAAAGACTGCCTCTCAGTTTTGGACTTTCGAGTTAAAATAAGTGATTATATTCTTCTCTGAAAATTTGTTAACAGTAGTTTCCTATTAAAAATTAATGCTTGGGCTTCTTGGGCTTCCGTGCTGGCTTAGACTGATAAAGAATCTGCCTGCAGTGCAGGAGACAGTGATCCACTGGTTGAGACTCTGCGCTCCCAATACAGGGAGCACAGGTTCAATCCCTGGCTGGGGAACTAAGATCTGGCATGCCATATGTTTAACATAAAAAGTATTTTTTGTGCCCTCATTTTTCAATATTCTGAATTTTAAGCTGAGCTACTGTGATACATTTCCACAACCTAAATAGAGTTAAGTTCCAAGAATGTTAAACGTGACATTGTATTTGCATGGCACAGCTAGTAAAAGTCTGAAAAATGTGCATTTTTCCTTGACCTTTCTATAGAATTACAGACTGTTGAGGGTTTGCAATTGAGCCTAAGTATTTAAATAAGAGTTGTCATGAATAACAATACTAAATATGCAAGAACCTTTATATCTGAACTTAGTTCTATCCTGCTGTTGTTCAGCTTCTCTAAGTTTAATTACATATTAATTAAGATATTTTATTTGAATATTTTACATTTTCGTGGGTTGTAAATGTGTGGTATTCGTTTTGATTTTGATTATGTGGAAAATAGTGAAGGTAATTGCCCAGGATAAAGTTTTGAGATATTCACTTTTAAGGTGTCTTCTTACTGTTCTTTGCTTAAGTTCACTGACTTTTTGAGTAAATACATTTGAATTTTATAAAGGATGTACTAAAACCTCTTACTTACCAGGGTTACTGAGAAATCTAGAGAGATAGCATCTCTTCATTAAGATGAATTACTTACCATTACCATATGCTGTGAATTACTGTTTGTTGGGAGCACGGCCATGAATACATAAAGTATACCTGCTCTGTACCCTCTATAGTACTCTCCAGTAAGTCCCTAGGTCTGAAAAATAAGGAATCCTAAACTGGCTCTGACTGTCAGAATGTTCTTTTACATTTAAAATTCCACAGTTATTTGAGCATTTTTCTGAGTTCCCTGGCTCATACTGAACTGAAAAGGATGGCTCTGCGTAATTTGTTTCTCTTCCTTTCCTGTTAGTTTCTTTGTTTTCGTTGCTCTGGTTATGGTTTTTACAAGTCCTTTAATGAAAATTTTCTAAGAGATTAGCCTTCTTAGATATTTTTCACTTACTTGACTTGACTTTTCTCCCCTTCTCATTCCTCTTAAATATATCCAATTACACTTCTAGACTACTCCTTGCTGCTTTTCTTGTTGTGCTTCTAAATATAGTCACCAGTTTTGGAGTCCTCCCACATGTTCCATTCCTTGTGTCTGTTGGATTGATTTTATGATCTGGCCATACTGTTTTTGGAGAGGGTCAGACTCTTTCCCCTTACTTAGCACATCATGACTTCTGACAGACTGGGTCAGTCAGACTGGGGAATATTAAGCCTAGGGTTGTAGTAACACACCAGTTAGTCAGACTGACGCAGGATTTAACTGAACAACTAAAAAAAATATGTAGGAAAACCACTGTAAGGCGACTAATTGCTACCCCACATTTTTTCCCCCTTAACAAATGTCCTTTGGTAGTCTTAAATGTCCTTTAGTAGATCATAAATCATCTAAAATTCAAGCACAGAAACTTTAAACTTTCAAATGGCCTCTAGGACAGGTTTTATATAAAGAATCACAATTGCACATCATAGATAATAACTAAATATTATTAGAAACTCAGAATAAAGTTTTAGGGAGGGCCAATAAAGTTTTAGGCACACTCCATTTTCTCCTCCAAAATTCTGACCAATTAACAGACTTAATTAACAGAACCAGTTATAAATGAGAATCCATGTTTGGTTATCAGAAAGACAGGATTGTAGCTTAGTATTGCAAGCTATTCTACCTGCAAATGAGTGAAATAAATTTAAGTCATATGGGAGAAAGCCATAAGTTCTGGTTTGAGAGATCAGTATTTTTTAACACCAAATAAAAATCCCATTATCTGGATGGACCACAGTAGATTCACCTACTAAAGGAAATCTTTCTTGCTTCCATTTTAGCAATTATGAACAAAATTAGTATAGACATCTGTGTACAGGAGTTTGTGTGGACAAAAGTTTTCAACTCTCTTGGAAAAGTACCAAGGAGCAAGAGACAGAACAAGCCTGTGTGCATTTCAAGATCCTGCTAGCATCACTTTCGCTAATGTTCCTTTACCCAAAGCAAGACACGTGGCCACGCCCAGATTGGGAGTGGGGAAGTGATGGGGAAAAATAGATGCAAACCAGTTAGATGTGTTGGGGGTACCTTCTATGGTGTCATTGTCACTAGAGAAAAAGAAATAGACAAAAATAGGGGCTGCGTGAGGGCTTTTAAGTCAGAGAAAAGAGGAAACCAGCTCCCAGGTACACAGCTTCTAAGGTAGCATCACCTGTGACAAATTAACCCACCCAGAAGAAAAAAGTGACCCATTATATTTTCACTTCCTTGGGATGAATAGAAAATTAGAGGCCTTTTTCTAGCCATTTCCAAATTGTGTGACTGCTGCTGTAAGTTTTCTTTCTTATAGAAGTGTTAGGTCAGTGATTAATTGTTTGGCCCTTATCAAACAATGAAAAAGATTTCAAATCCAATTCTTAGAAGTCATAAGAAACAGCAAAAATATTTCCTTCAAAAAAAGGTCATAAAGCTTGTACTTACCATGAATTAAGAGATCAAAATGTATACCAGTTATCACCTTTAGACCAGTCTCTGAACAAACTGTGTGATAACTGTTGAATTACAAACATTTCTGATATTATCTGATATGGTCTGCTAAGAATATTTTGTTATATTCCTATTAGTGGCAGTAGAATTAGAAAGAAAATCTGCTTGTATTAACACTTTCTACAAAGTCCCATATGTTTAAAAAGGATATCTTATCCCTTTTGGCTTCCCCAGTGGCTCAGCAGTAAAGAGCCTGCCTGCAATGCAGGAGACACAGGAGATTCGAGTTTGATCCCTAGGTTGGGAAGATTGCCTGGAAGAGGAAATGGCAACCTACTCCAGTATTCTTGCCTGGGAAATTCCATGGACAGAGGAGCCTGATAGGCTACAACAGTCCATAGGGTCCCAAACAGTCAGACATGACTGAGTGATTAAGCATGCATGCCATCCCTTTTACTTTGACATATAAAAATCTTAAAAAGAGAACTTTTTTTTCTGTTTTGCACTTCTTCAAACATTACCTTGAAAATTTAAAAAGAAATAAAATAGATTCACTAAAGATCATAGAGCATTATTCTAAAACTACATAAATAAAAATATTTAAAAAGCAAAAATGCTTATAATAACAACAACCTATGTAGATTGACTTTTTTAAATTTGGAAAATGCAGTCAGTGGTAAAACTTAGACTTATGTGTAACTTTTCTACATAAGTGCTAAAATATGAAATATGTGCCACCGTCTCTCACTGAATCCAGTTCAATAGTTTTCTGGTTTTTTTTCTACAATTTGTGCAGTAACCAGTAGATGAAAGAGTATCAAGTGCTAAAACAAATGTTTTAGGGCCATTGGTACTATAAATATTGTAAATACTATAAATACCCCCAGGGAACATAAGGGGTTAAGAGACTCCCTAGTTTGATCACTTCAAAGGACAACTTTTGCAAAAGAAGTTTCCTAAAGTAGTCTCCAAGCATGGAGACCGGAAATGAGTAGAAGATCCTGGTTACTCACTTCCTCTTCCTGCCAGTACACGTTCTCTTTGTATAAATAGAAGAGGACAGGAACCTGCCTCATTGGAAATCTCAAAAGTTGCTCTTTGGCATTTTGAGAACCTCTAAAGTATCACAGGCAAGCGTTTATGCCTGGAAGCATAAGCTTTTGAACTTGATTCACAGATAAATCCTTGGTTTAGTCACTAAGTCATATCTGACTCTTGCAACCCCATGGACTGTAGCCTGCCAGGCTCCTTTGTCCATGGGATTACCCAGGCAAGAATACTGGAGTGGGTTGCCGTTTCCTTCTCCAGGACATTTTCCCAACCCAGGGGTCAACCTGGGTCTCGTGCATTGCAGGTGGATTCTTTACTGACTGAGCCATCAGGGAAGCCCAAGGGGAACAGAAAACAAACCTGATTTGGCTTACAGCAGTTTGTTATATATGTAAACTAGTCAACTAGTTAGAGTTCAATAAAAAGTCACCTGACTTCTCAACTATGTTTTTAAAATGCAGGAGCAACGGCTGCAGCCAGGAAGGAGGTGATAAGAAACAAGATCCGAGCCATCGGCAAGATGGCCAGAGTGTTCTCGGTTCTCAGGTGAGATCATGGTCCTCTGCTCTGTTTTGCCTTTGATTATATGTCGCTGAATAGTGTCTTAATGCTTTAGTCTGGTCATTTAAATATATTACTAGAAACTATTTTCTTCTCTTTAATTATATTTTAAATGGGTTTGTTAGTTCCTCACTATTTTAGTCAAATTGAAATCTACTAAATTATTTTTGTAGAGAAAGCCTGTAAGTGGACTGCCTCACATTTTATGCCCTCTATGTGCTGCAGCACTTTAAAACATTTATTTCACAATATATTCAGCATATTATGAAATAGAACAGCTATTATAATCCTATTTTTCATTCACTCCCTGGAGTAAAAGACGAATCTACCAGGTGTATTTCACTAGATTTCTAGGAAATGAACATGAACCATAAAGCTTGTTTATGAGAATCTATATTATTCAAATAAATCATTGAGAATGAAAAGATTATTTAGAGTTTCATTTCCCATATGTTAGTTATTTTTTACATGGATCATGCATCATGTTATTATTATGCATGGACTTTAGAAAACAAATATTTTCTTAAAAAGGATTAACCAGTCTTTACTTAAATTCGGTTATCTATTCTTGGATAACGCAAAGTATATTTCTCCTCAAATGATTACTTTAATCTACAGTATGATTATATGTGAGGAGTATAAAATCAATTCACAATTACATTATTAACAAGGGTAAATAGGACCATCTTGGGGAAAAGTCCATCTCCACATTGTATAATATCATATTCTAATTTTTGCCAGATTTTTTCCAACTCTTTTTCATGGAGTAGCTACTTGTGGCTCTTTTGATTTCTGCTTCTTGCTATCTCTATCTCACTCCTGGTAGAGTCACTAAAGAGTAATTTAGTGATTTGATACCTAAAGCAGGGAGCCGTGAGCAGGATGAAAAGCACCATCATCCTTTCCCAGAGACACCAGATCAAAGTCAGTAATAACTGTGCAGGAGCAGCCAAATCTTGAAAAGTCATGTTAAAGCTGAAAATAGAGCATAGTTGCTCCCTGCGGCCTGATGAATGAGGCTCTAATGCTTTACATTCCTAACTGAACTCGCAGGACTCATTCACTCCTTCTGAACAAATGTAATAAAACTTGAAGCAGCAATTATGTATTATGAAGAAAAAATTTAAAACAATGTAATAAAACTTGAAGCAGCAATTATATATCATGAAGAAAAAAAATTCAAGTATAGCAACTAAGAGGATAATCCATAGGTCAGATTTTTTTAAAATCTCCCTTTTTCTGTCTGGTTTTCTCTCCCAAGTCAAATCAGCCCTACTTATTTTGTTGAGCCTTAGCAGTAAAACTTATAACAGCTCTTTCCCTGGCTCATTTTTTTTTTTTTTAACATATTTATGGTGTCAAAGAAGATACCCAGCAACACTTCGTTTTGTGACACCTGGTTACAAAAGCAGAATTGTTTTCCATATCTTCAGGATTCAGAAGCATGTGAACCCCTGACAGTTTTATAATTCCCAACTTTATCTTAGCAGTCATGTCATTTACATAATGTGACTTCTATATGAATGTGTGAAAATACAGTGTGTTCCAAGTAAAAAAGGGAAACAACAACAACAACAACAAGGGAGCCAAGGAAGAGGTCAATGTGCGTTCTTATATACATTTTTTCCCTATAAGTCTGATCTTTTTCTTGAAAGAAAATAAAAGGTAATGTCCCCTCTGCCCCCATTGTGCCTTTGCAGAGAAGAGAGTGAGAGTGTGCTGACGCTGAAAGGCCTGACGCCCACAGGCATGCTCCCCAGCGGCGTGCTTTCTGGAGGGAAACAAACCCTGCAAAGCGGTAAGCAGGCCCACTGGTGCACCCCGCGCTGGCACCTCAGTCGCTCCGTCAGTAGAGCCCTGGCCTACTCACCCATTTAAGTCTTGGTCTTCAGTTCTTCTCAGCTGAAAGAAGGGCTGAAACCGCCCCCCATCAGTTTGACCAGTCATGCCCCAAGTGGTAGCTCCTTCATTGGCTGGAATGTGGTCCTTACCCCACCCCCATGTCCTTATTTGCACACTAATCACGCTTTCAGGCCTCACTGTAAGACAGCTCCTTTAGCTCACCTACATGCCCTACAGGTTTGACCACTTGGAACCAAGCAGTTGCTAAAAACAACTTGCTAATTACATGTTTATTAAATGTGCTGGTTATCTACTGGAGTGAGGAAATAAACACATGCACACGTAAAAATACATATGTAAGTGTAGGATTCAGTGGAGAATGGAAGAAGAATATACAAGGATGATCTTGTTTTGAATAGAAGTTGAAGTCAAAGGTGTCTTTCCTCTGACTTATTCATCAAAACTTGAGAGTGATTAGAATCATATTTCATTTTTTAAAAAGGATGAAAACATTTCCTTGAAGATAGCTCTTGTATTAAAATCTATAGTTTTTTGGATAAATAAGTGCTATCCAATAGAACTTTTTGTGATGGTGGAAATATCTCTATCTGTACAGGAGCCACTGACAACATATGGCTATTGAGTGTTTGAAATATAACTTGTAAAACTGGAAATATTTTGTATAACTTGAAATATATTTGAAATATAACTTGTACAACTGAGAAACTGTATTTTACCTAGCTGTCGTTACTTTGATTTAAATAACCATATGTGGTTAGTGGCTACTGTATTAAGACAGCCCAGTCAATGTGCTCTTTTACTTTTGTTACTTTTGTTATCTATTTTTACCAATATTCTCATTAATTAAAGTACCATTTCAGCATACTTTATGGAAATTTTGCTTTTAGATTAGACCCTAACAGAAAAAAAATGAAAACAAAAATACGCTCTAAGGTTTTAAAACAGTCTCAGCCTCTTGCTTATTTTCCTGTATCTTTCCCTGAATCTTTTTTTTGTGTGTGTGTGTTTTCTTTTCTATTCCTGTCCCTCAGTTTGGAAGATCCTGGTATTCCTATGGTTATGTTATTTAGGTACAGCTCTTCTACACAGAGTGATGCCCAGCTTCATGGATGCGGTACTGCTAAACGGTCACCTCCTAGCAGCATCACTAAAATTTTCTTTATTTTCATGTGAATTTATTCCAACATCAATGTATTTGAGTTTCCACCAAAAGAAAAAAAATTTCTAAATGAGAGTAGGAAAATATCACAGTAAATAAATAAATAAATCCCCTATTTAATGTATCGCTAAAAAAATTATTTTAGTAACTTTGAAGGAAAAAATCAAAAATTTTCCCACCAAAGTAAACATGCTCTAAGAACACTGGCATATTTATTTATCATATGCATCATAATTTATATGCACGAAATGCACAGCTACCTAATTAACTAAAACCTGCATAGTTTCTGAGAAGCACAGTTTTACAGTACAGCGAGTGTATTATCAGAAACTATGGATCACAGTTGCTTTAGAAGAGTACACTCAATAATGGACAGTACACACGTCTAATATGTGTTGGTGCTGGTGCAACTCCAGATTCTTTTGCTTTACTTTTAAATTTAAGTGACTTGAGTTCTTACAATTCTTTGTTTTGTTTTCAGATTTTCACCTGTATTTTAACCTGGAATTTTTAGTTGTTCTGTTGTTTTATTTTAGATCCATTTGTTTGCCATTTGGTGTTGAACTTACACACACTCAAGCACATACCCACAGCAGACATAAGGTTTTACAACCTTGTTAGTCCTGAGAATTTGAAAAGTCAGTGTATATTTTAAATGATGTACACTAATACAGTTTCAGAACTCATTGTCTGATTCGCTTAAATTTGTCTAAAAGGGGGAAACTACTAAAAGTTTTACTGTTTGGTTTTTCTCCATAGTGGTAACCATCATACATTTTTATCATAAGGAATTTAGAATGCACTGTAAGTAAATTATAGTGCACATTTGGCAGTTGCTCTAGTCTTAAAACCGTAAATTAGAAGAAACATGCAAATTAAAGTCAAGGGGTAGGATTTTAATATTAAACATTGTGGTATTACAGAGTTTTGCATTTTAGCACTTAATTAGGGAAATATCCCCTAACCTTGATAACATAGAAAAACTCATGCACCTGTATAGCAAGAATATAGACCCTAAGCTTATTTTAAAAATTGCTGATAAAGCAATGGGCTTTTAAAGTTTTGCCTCTGAAATATGCTGAGGTTTCAGTATTTAGACTGACTTTTCTTTAAAATGCTAATAGAATTATTGCTGCTACTGGCATGCTACCACTTGATGGTAACATTTCAAGAGTTTTGTTTCTAAAAATAATATTCCAGTGAGGAAAACTGGTTGTAAACTGGGTTACCTGGCAGAAGACATCCAGACTATCCCATCCCCTTCCTCTTCCTTGCTCCTTTTTCCCTCACACCTGAAACATGTTCAGTGTTTGTCTTTAGAGTCACACGTGTCATCAACTCGGAGGCAGCTCTTAATTTGCATGCCCCCTGCTTTTCCATTCCACTAGGAAATTGTGCTATTTAATATTAAATAGTGTGAATTATTCCACTGACAATATGGCAGTGCTTCAAGTTTTGCCATTTGGAGGGACATTTTAAAACTGTAAATCACCAGTCATAGCAGTGGATTTTTTCATACTTCGCGTGAGTCAGATGCACATTTTCGATTGACCTAGTCCCTTGTAGATTCAATCTAAGTCAAAGAAACCTTTCCTGAGTGTTTTCCTAAAGGGTTAATCATGTGGTCATTTATTTAGTGAGCAAAATCCAAAGCGGTTCACTCAGATATGTGTATCCAGCTCATTAAAAAAAAAACAAAACATCATTTTCGTGGTTTTTTTTTTTCTTTCTTTTTAGCATTTCTGTTTTGTTGTCTGTGCCAGAATCCAGCACTTACAGGAACACTAATCATCTTAGCTCCCTTGATCGTCACTGATTTGTTCTTAGAGTTAAAAATCCTCTGCTCATTTTTCTCATTCATTTTGCACCCCCTTTCTTCTCTTCAGCTACTGTTGAGGCTATTGAGGCTGATGAAGGTAAATTGGCCAGTCCCCTTTCTGTTGTACCTGCAACAGATAAGGGCTCTGCTGGGTGTATTCATTTCTTTCTTTCTTTCTTTTTTTTCTTTTTTCCTTTTTTTTTTTTTTTTTTTTTTGCTGTAGCTTGTAAAGAGTGTGTGGGTGTTGGGCTAACAGTTGTGGCTCAGTATTAACCAAAATGTTCTTGCTTTAAAGGGGAAAATGTCCTTTTCTGGTTTGTTTGTTTGTTTTTTTCCCTTAAAGCTATGTTTGACTTTGTATATAATGATCCTAGTATAATCACAGAAAACAAAAGGATAACAGATCTTGAACATGTGGGGTGGGGGTTATGGCAGCCGTTCTGACAAACAATGGATAAAACAATATTCTTTGAGCTGAACCATGTCCCTCCCTCAAATCACTTTCAGTCAGTACTGAAAAGGAGAGGATAAAAATAGCTTTATGAAATCTAGTCTCCAGAAATTTCTAGCAAAAAACAAAAGTTCACTTGAATAGTGCTTTGTTGTAGTTCAACGTTAATTTTTGTCTCTAAAAAATATCCCAAGAGACAGCTGTATTCAAGATAAACAGTTCTGCTAGTCTTATGAAATTTTAACCTACTGGTATTTGTAGGACAGCTAGCACCACCAAGATATTTTAAACAGTTCAAAAATATCTAGTGGCCGTGCAAGTGACCGGTAACAAGCATAGTGAATATTGTTGTCACTCAGCTGGTTAATGTCCACTGAGTGTCTGCTTTGCACCATGCACTGTGCTGCGAGCCTCAGGAAAATCGAGATACGCACAGCACTGACTGCGCCCCAGCCCTGCTCAGTGACACCAGAGTGGACCTCGCGCAATTTCTTTTGTGCTCTTTAAATGTCAAGTTACATTTTAAATGTCAAGTTACTGCTTATCCAAATAGTTTTGAATATGATACATACCATATCCCCTGAAAATTTTAAAAAGAATAATTTGAAGTTCCCCTTTAAAACAAAATTCTTCAGTTGTATTTTGTTCTTGCAAGATAATGTTTCATTGTTCCCAAAATTGTGTGATATGTTCCTTTGATATGATGTAAAATGTGCCACTTCAGACTCTCTCATTTGTATGTGATTTGGATACAGTAGGGGAAATGATAGCACTGTAAGAGAAAATACAACTGTTTCCTAAATAGCAGTGAATAAACTGCTATTTATGTGGGAATTCTCTATTCCTCTTGGCAAATTCTAATCTGCAGTGTGCATTCTCGTTGATAGTTTGGCTGTTTTCTGTGGTTTCTGTGACTCTGTGTTGTGTTAAGTATACTACCAATGTAAATTGCTAATACCCATTGTCTGACCAGCAACTACAGCAGAGCACACATTCTTCCAGACCAGCGTAGACAGAATGATTAGAAACGGAGCCCTATTCCAGACATAGCCCTTGTTCTCGCTAGATTTTGAAATTCTGTGCTCCCACTCTATTGGCTTTTCAAACCTTACACAACCTAAAAAAGAGATTGCACTTTTACCATTTCAATTCATAAAATCACATCATCAATTATGATGACTAACTTTTTATATTTATTCATTATGATGAAATGATATTCATAGTAGTTTAGCAAAACAGTAGATACTGCTTTTGTCCCTGAAAATAACTGAGTTCATTTTCAGGGTGGGTGCTCATTAGACAGCTCTGTTATTTTTGTGATTTCTGACTGAATTCGAGAAGAATTAAAAAGCTTTGCTTTGGGCCTTGGTCTTTCCCCATTTCCCTATCTTCTTCCTCTCATAGTTGACTAATCACCATGATGCTAACCTTTAAAATGCAGAGGGGGAACGAACTGTTTCTCATCGTTTAACGAGTTTGGAAGCAACTGTGTCCATCTTTTAAGAATCTCATCCATACTAATGAAAAGCACTGTACATTTGTGTGGGAGTGGCTAGCAAAGTTTCGGCTTGAAACTGCTTTCCTTTTTTTCTCAAATAGGGTAGGAAGGATAAAGGTACAATGAAATTGTCCTTCATCAGCCATGGAGATGCGGCCCAATTCAACACTGGTGATTGGCCCTTCAGTGTCTGGCTTGCGTTTTCACAGGGAGTAAAGCAATCTGGTGTTCCCCATTTATGTATGGTTCCCCATTTATGTACTTTATTTTCAGCTCACTGGTTGGTGCACCTATTGAAGAAAACCTTAAGTCTCTTGTGCAAATGCTTTATCTATCTCTGGAGCATAGTAGGATAACTGGAAAAAAAAATAAAATATCAGTGCTCCCCTTTTGAAAATACCATGTTTTCATTGGGTAAGGCCCAAACCATTCCCATTCATTTTTGCAAAGTGTTTTCCCTTTGTGATTTGTGAACCATCACTTAACATCTACGTTGATCTACTAAGAAAAAGTTGTTCTTTAATTTATGCAATAGACCAGATGAACATCAGTTTGGCCTGTTTGCTGCCGACGGAAAGACCAAATTTTTCTGCTTAGTGATCTGATCTTGATTTTTCTCAATTTCTTTTACCTTGTCATCCACTCCACATATTTCCTAAGTTGAGTGGAGAAGCAGGTGTTTATAATTTCTTTTTTTTTTTTTTTCCATGCAACCGTTGAATTGTTTGCCAAGAAAATCTCTCTGGGATGCTGAGAGGGCATGGAAATGCCCCAAGTTCATTCCTTTTGTAGCTGCTTTTAGTTTCTGCTGTAAGCTCTTTACTAGATTTCTAGGTCTAGCTGCTTCAGTGAGTCTACTGAATTTGCCATCACTGGCACAATGGAATAGTCAAAGTAGGGCCGTGTCCTGCCTTTCTGGGTTAGGGCATTTAAAACAGTACTTGTGCCAAGGATGTGGCCAGTGGATGCTGGGCCTAGAGACCTATTACTGGTAGCAACCTTCCTTTTTATATACCACTTTGTGGATCTAACCATTCATGAAGACAAGAAAAACCTTTACATCTTACTAACTTGAAGAGGACATTTTGGTTGGCAAGAGACATTGGCTGTTACCAAACCTCTCGGTTATCTTCGGGTATGGTAAGGAGTCTGTTGTGTTGTGTTCAGGTCCCGTCACTTTGTTCTCTACTAAAGGATTCCCTCTCTCACTGCGAAATTTCTAACATCACCTGATGCAACAGCTGTGCCCTTTGTGTTCCTCTGGCTAACCCCGATTTTTCTTTTCTTAATGATTTTCCGTTTAGCTATCAAAGGATTTTCACCACAACATAAGATCACTAGCTTCGAGGAGGCCAAGGGCTTAGACCGAATTAACGAGAGGATGCCACCTCGCAGAGATGCCATGCCCTCTGACGCCAACCTTAACTCCATCAACAAGGCTCTCGCCTCAGAGACTAACGGCACGGACAGCAATGGCAGTAATAGCAGCAATATCCAGTGACCACTTCCTGTTCACCTTTTTTTTTTTTTTTTTTTTTTGAGCTGCAGGGCCTGATGGGGATGGCTGCGTATCAGCAGTTGGATGTTCTTGCCTCTGATGGTAGCTTATTTGCTCTGGGGCCAGGAGTTGGATTCAGTTTACACTATCATTAAAAAAGAGAGAGAGAGAATTATAAACTATATTTTGGTGGGGGTGGTGATTAAACACCTCTTTTGGGTATGCCTTTTAAAAAATGCTTATAGGGAAAAAAAATTTTAAAAGAAAGCTAATGCTAGTATATACTGCAATGTTAGGGGAATGTACATGTTTTCCTACTGCATTGGGGGACTTCTAGCTAGGTTAACGAGAGGTCTTTTATTATGTTACTGGACACGAAAACTTTGTCTAATTTCTTACTCTATTGTACGTTTACAGTTGCAGCACTAAAAATGGATGACATCAACCATTTTTAACAAAATGATGTACAAACTAAATAAGGACTATTTATTGATAATGTTTTGCTACTCTTGTCAGACAATGGCTATAAAATGAATTAGGCAGTCTTAAAAAAAAAAAAAAAAAAAAAAAACAGAAAAAGAAAAAAAAAAAAGAATGTTGCAAATTTGTTAAAATGCCAAAAAGGACAGTTTAATTTTGTACAGATTATGCTTACCTCAGGTTTCTTTAGTGTGCTTTGAATGCCTTTCTTTCCATATAACACATATTACTTTAGCAATGAATACCTTTCCTTTCCTTTTCTTTAAGTTTTAAAAAACTGGAATAATTACTTCTATCTTTTTCTTTTTTTTTTTTTGCTGTTTATATTTAGGGGTTTTTGTTGATAAATCAAGTCTTGGTTGTGGCTTGCTGAATTAAATATTTATGAGTGGTGCATTTTTAAGTATAGTAAACAAGACACCATATTAAGTACAGTGATAAAGCATCTATATTCTGTAAAAAAAAAAAAATCTGCCTATGCATGTTTTTTAAGAAACAAAATGGCTGTATCGGCCTGTATGAGACTGTAATGCGCTTAGTGGTCTGACATATACTGGAAATGTATGTATACTGGCGTACTTTATATTCTCTAAAATGCTTCATGCCTTTGAAATTTTGTAATCAAAAAAAAGCTTTGAAAAAAATCTAAAGGGGAGAGTGTTCTTAAAAGTTTTTAACATAAGCTTGTCAGTGCACATATAGATGGTTAGCATGTTTAGCAAACCTTGTGAAATTTAAATAAGTTTGTAGTTACATGTGGAACTCTAAATGCATGGTAACTGTTAACGTCATAACGGTTTAGTTATTTTGTTCTGTTCTGTCATGTGCCACAAAATATGTACTTTTTTCACTTTTTTCCCTTTGTATATCAGTTACGGGTTACAACTGGTTCATTCTGAAAACAACCACCACCACAAAAGTCCATTCATATTTTTTAAAAATTGTATAAGTGCCCAAGTAATTCACTACAGCCTAAAGCCTTGCCTTTGTAATTTGACTTCTGAGATGTTGGCAATCAAAGCATGCACTTGTAACAATGAAAAAGAAAAAAGCATTTTATATTACTACTCAATAAAATGTGCATGAACTTAAAGAACTCTCCTCCTTTCCCTGAGTCTGCTGAAAGGATTTACATGCACAACCACCATGCTGTCTCTAGGTGCTGGGCCCACCGCAGGCATCATAGACTGACTCTAACTGGCTTGTCTGAGAGCCTCGTGCTCTCAGGTGTGGTGCCTACTTCCACTGTAAGAATCTTGGTGGCTCTGTGTGTCAAATCAGACAAGAGAAAAATCTTGAAAGAGCAAATGCTGTCTTCTGGCTCCCTTGAAGATGGGAGCCAGTTAAGAACCAGAGCATTCCTTTTTATTGAGAAAAAAAAAAATTGTTATCAGGTTGTTTCAGTTGTATTGGATGCCCTGTCTGCTAAATCAAAAAGAACTCAGCTACTAAGTGCATTTTCACCGCAGAAGAGAATTGCATTTGTATCAATAGTGAAATTTGTATCCTGGCGCTTCAGCTAATATCTAATCACCTGAAGATTTAAGATACACCAAATATTAGTTTGTTTCTAACATTGTTCATTTTCACTGCACTTTGTTTTATGTAATAAAGTATGCCTGTTATATTAAATAATAAGAATATGGCAATTAGTGATATAGTGTACCAAAACAAAGATGTTCTAGATATATTCTCTGGCAAAGACTATCCCAAATTTATTTTGATGAATTCAAGCCTTTTTCCCCCTGTGGGTATTTTTCCATCCTTTAAAAAAATGACACCCAAGGAAAATATTTAGATGCGATATTTATTAGAATGATATGAAAAATGGTAATTCTGATACCAAGGTGTTTATTTTCTTTCTTATAACTGCAGAGAAAATATCCCAACCAAAAAAAAAAAAAATCTTTTCTTTGGATTCCTTTCTTTTACAAATTGTGCTGAGGCAACTATGGCATAGAAATAAACATTTGACATTAAAATAAGCGTTTGATGTGAGTATTGCCTGGTCTTTCTGCTCAGTAGTTAGGAAAGTTATAGCGTATATTTTTGCATAATAATTCAGTCTATCAGAGAAATCAATGTAGAGCTGAAGTTTTTTCTCTAAAAGAGATAACATGCCTGATCATCAGGTATTAGCTCTATCTCCTTCGCCTTTGGGGATGCTGTTGGTTTCTTAAGTTGCTTGTTCCAGTGACTCTTTGGCTAAACACACACACACAGCCTTCTGTCTTCTGCCCTTCTTCACCCTCCCCCAAGGTGACTTACATCTCATGGGGTTCAAACCCAGTGCAGAATTTTTATCTAGCTTTTCAAGGATTAAGAGCTAGATTTGACTGACCCCAAGTCAGCAAGTTTTCTTACCTAAAATATCCTCTACTTATAGTCTTTTAAAAGGCTTCCCTGATAGCTCAGTTGGTAAAGAATCCACCTACAAGGCAGGAGACCCCAGTTTGATTCCTGGGTAGGGAATATCTGCTGGAGAAGGGTAGGCTACCCACTCCAATTTTCTTGGGCTTCCCTTGTGGCTCAGCTGGTAAAGAATCCGCCTGCAATGTGGGAGATCTGGGTTCGGTCACTGGGTTGGGAAGATCCCCTGGAGAAGGGAAAGGCTACCCACTCCAGTATTCTGGCCTGGAGAATTCCATGGACTGTATAGCCCATGGGGTCGCAAAGAGTCAGACTGAGCAACTTTCACTTCTTTCACTTCACTTTTGTAGTCTTTTAAAATATTTTTTGAAGAAAAGAAAGAAAAATCTTCAGACACTGAACTTGTACAAGGAGCAAAGTGACGAAGGGAGGAACCTCTCCAGGTGTCGACTGTGGGGTTCCCAAGGACAGCATGTCAGAGGGGAAACATCGCGTGCTAACAGCCTAGAGAGTGTCGTGCTGATACCGAATCCCCCAGAAGGATCTTTTCCCGATACATTTCTTCCCTTCTCTCCCCACCGCATTTATGTGAAATTATAAACCTGAGGACACATCCATCTTCTGCCTAGAAACTAGGGCCCCACCTTGAAGCCAGTGCCACAGGGGGGACTGTACCATGGGGATGACTTGGAAGTCTCACACTTGTCCTTGACTAGTTCAATGTCTCCCATGTGCTGGATCCCTCTTGTCATACTCCGCTGAGAAGCAGGGACCTTGAAGCTTGTCCTGCCTGCCTGCATTTGTTTCAAGACTGGAAGCCCGTTGAGCTGGGCAAATCTGCGATACCCAGACTAACGTTTGTCCTTTTCCTATTGTAGGTAGCCTTCGACTTTATTCATGCCACAGAAGACAGCCTCTGCTGTGTTCCTTGGATTGTTCTAAGCTAGTATTTTTTCCACACGCAGACACACACACACACAAATGCCTGGCAGTTTTGCTATTTAGCCGCTAAGTCGTGTCCAGCTTTTTGCAGCCCCATGGATTATTTTCCCAAGCAAAAACACTGGAGTGGGTTGCCATTCCCTTTTCCAAGGAATCTTCCTAACCCAGGGATTGAGCCCCACGTCTCCTGCATTGGCAGGTGGATTCTGTACCACTGAGCCACCAGGGAAGCCCGACAATCTTGACAGCCTATCAATTTTCATTACAATGTTAAATGTTAGCATTCTGTCTTACTAAAATAGTAAGACAGTGTCTGGCTTAAGGCTGAGCTGCTTTGTAATGCCATTTTTACTTGCTATTTCATCTTAATTCCTTTTATATAAATCTTGAGGTAATGCCAACCACAGAAGCCCCTAGGAGGCAAAAGTGAAAAGTGAAAGTCACTCAGTCATATCCAACTCTGCAACGTATGAACTGTAGCTAGGCAGGCTCCTCTATCCAAGGAATTCTCCAGGCAAGAATACTGGAGTGGGTTGCCATTTCTTTCTCCAGTGGGAGACAAGAAGTGGCCAAAGAAATGGTCATATTCCTGGTGATGGCATTTTCAAGAGGCAATACTGGCAAATTGGTATCATGTGGGAAAATGGGGACCCAGCAAGGAAGAGGGGCTATTTTAAGGAACAATTAAAGAAGCTTAAAAGGTAAAGGGAAAGAGATATAATAGCCTTAACATTGAGTTGATTATTCCAGAAGACCGTGCTCAAATCAGAATGATGCCTGCTGACCATAGATGTTGCTAGTGAATGAGGCAGCTTAACTAGAGAGTAAACTTTAGAAGAAAGTGGAGGCCTCCCCTTCACAGGAAGGAGTAAAACCTAGGCAAACTCAATTCAGTGCCACAAGCATCTTCTGAACAATGCTTCATGAAAAGAGCCATCCATGCTAGATACAGCAGAAGGTGCTCCCTTCAGAGATAATATTGAAGCTGCCTTCCAACAGGAAGAGTCCAATTCCATCTAATTATCCAGTCTCTGGGGAGCACAGAACTTTGGTTTGCAGACTGTTCCTTGGAACCTCATGTTTACAGGAATGTCACGGGGCTGAGCTTTCTGCATAGCCAAAACAGCCTGTTAATCTGTTTTGTACGCTGTGTTCTATATAAGATGTCTGCTGAGAAGAGTCTCCACTAGATTAGAAAGCTCAAAGACTATTATATAAGGTTAGCGCAAAGCAAGTTGTCTTAAACTCCAGTTTTAAGAGGTTCTTATCGTTATATTCTGAAATCAGTTTATATTAAGTGCAAGGGGCATGTAGGTTTCTTCCCAAACAGTTCAACTTTACCAACAGCGCTAAGTCCAACATCTTCAAGGCAGCACGTGAGGCAGTTCACAATCTGACTCTTCCTGTTCTACCCCCACTTTCCCCAACCGGAACTTGAGCTTCAGCCATGCCAGACATTTAACAGTGTTCAGAAAACACCAGGTTTCCTTAAGCCTCTAGGTCTTTATTCATACATCTTTCTATGTGGAATGACCTCTCCTTTATGGATGTCAAATTTACCTTAAATACTCGGACCAGGCATTTCCTCCTCTCTTAAATGCATAGTGTCCTTTACTGCCTCTATTTTAGCATTTAATACACTGTTTAATTGTCCATTGTCTTTGTCTGACACTTCAGCAAGAATTGCTGCTTATCTTTGTTTTCTCAGCATGTAACAGTGCCTGGCATAACATTTCTTGGAAGAATAGCAGGGAGGGAAAGAGAATGAAAATGTTTTCAGCGTGATCTCAAGATATGGGTTACCCCAGAGTCCAAGTGGCAAACCCTTATTAGACAGTGAAAAAACTTACCCTACCTCAGTTTTCCCACTCTTTCTCATAAGTCTCTCCTTGGACCTGAAGGTCTGGAATGGAATCTATATTTTAATGAGCATCACCAAAATTCTTACAATCAGACAAGTTGAGAAACGATGTCCTACTTTATTTCTATAGAAAATTTAAAGTTCAGTCCTCTCTAATTCAACAGAGTATCTGGCGTGGACAAATATTTTACTGTTCACAATGTCAATAGCCTCCCAGGTGGTGCTTGTGGTAAAGAACCTGCCTGCCAATGCAGGAGATGTAAAAGATGTGGGTTTACTCCCTGGGCTGGGAAGATCCCCTGGAGAAGGAAATGGCAGCGCACTCCAGTATTCTTACCTGTAGTACCCCATGGACAGAGGAGCTTGGCAGGGCACAGTCCATAGAGTTGCAAAAAGTTGGACACAAATAAAGCAACTTAGCATGCATGTATTGCTGTTTTGCTTACAGTTTAATGAATATTAATTTAGATGAAAATATGGAAACTTAAAGTATTTATGTAAACCTCAACATCCACTACTAGACAGGTTATGGGGAGGATGTGGTGGCCTTTTCAAGTTTATAAGACTTACCAAAAAACAGACAAGGTGGTAACTCCGGATACTCTTCTGTGAAGAATCAATAAAAAAACCTCATGTGTCTCAAAGTGAAGGAAATGCTTTCATATTGAAATGACTGTTTCTTCCACATCACTCCTCCTTTGATAACAATTGCACTCCCTATCACCACCAGCTGGTTTATCTTTAAGAATCTCATAGTGTACCTAAAGTTTTACTATGAGAAAGTCATTCCTTTGACTTCAACAATACTTTCTCCAGAAGTCCTTTATTAAAAGATTCACAGTAGGGAAGAACACTACAAGCCACTGTCAGCTGCTAACGCCTTAGAGAGAATTAACTTACCCCAGTTCTGACAGGACTGACCAAAGCTAACATAGATAGATGTTTTTATAGAAAGGGTCAGGCTGCAACTGGAGCCTGGCATGTCACTTGGATAAGCGGGCAGGAACTCTGGCTCTCAGAGAAAAGGACTCTGATATGATCAGCCCATCCATTTATTGTGTAGCTCTTTGTGCTCGGCAGGTGTGAGCAGAGAGGAACAGGCAATGAAATTCAAGTCACAATCTCTCCTCTCACAAGATACAGTAGCAGTGAAAAGAAATCAGTATTTTGTGCGACACATGTTCACTTCTGTGCAATGTGCTCTATATGACTCCCAGCCTGGAGTTAGGACTGAGTTGGAATTTTTATAGCTCTGCTTACTAGTTACCTGTGTGACCTTGATAAACTTCCTAAGCTTCTTTAAACCTCACTGTGTTCTTGGTAAAATGAAGGCAATATGAGTAATTAATTCATAAACTTTCCTTGAAGATTAAAAAGCATAGTGCAAATAAAGTACTTGCATGGTAACTGGCACAAAATAATCACTCAGTAAACTTTAGCTGTGGATGTAGTATTTAGCAGCATACTGAGTCATATGGGTCCTTAAAATAAATATTCTATAGATGAAGATTGTGTGTATGTGTGTGTGTATGAATGTACTTGGAGGTATGTGTGAGTGTGGTGGGAGTTGGGGAGGTTCATGTAGTCAGAAAACCCTTCTAGAAGAAATGGTATTTGGTTGGGACTTTTACTATAAGGGTGGGTTGGTAGGTGAGGGATGATCAGGGAGGGGATCAGAAGGCTTTCCAGCCTGGAAGAAAAAGTAAGAGCAAATAAGAAGCTCCAGAAAAATAGTGATATGTCGACCCCTATGGTTAGGGTTCCCTAGTGGCTCAGATGGCAAAGAATCTGCCTGCAACGCAGGAGACCTGAGTTCAATTCCTGGGTCTGGAAGACACCCTGGAGAAGGGAATGGCTATCCACTCCAGAATTCTCGCCTGGAGAATTCCATGGATAGAAGAGCCTTGGCAGGCTGCAATCCATGGGGTCTCAAAGAGTCTGACATGACTGAGTGACTAAGCACACACGCAACCTCTATGGTTAAAGCATAAGAGTGGTGGGCACAAAAGGAGAGAGAGGGGTGAAAGGGGAACCAAATCAGTTATTTGTATCAGGAGGTTTTTCAGTTACAAATGACCAAATACCTGATTCAGTTCAGTTCAGTTCAGTTCAGTCGCTCAGTCGTGTCCGACTCTTTGCGACTTCATGAATCACAGCACACCAGGCCTCCTTGTCCATCACCAACTCCCGGAGTTCACTCAGACTCATGTCCATCGAGTCAGTGATGCCATCCAGCCATCTCATCCTCTGTCGTTGCCTTCTCCTCCTGCCCCCAATCCCTCCCAGCATCAGAGTCTTTTCCAATACCTGATTAACTGTGCTCAAATCGTTAAGACATTTACAGTCTGTGACATGGACAGAAGGGACTGTATGGCTCCGGGGTTAGTTTGGTGGCTCAATATTATCAAGGACCTAGGCTCTTTCCATGCTTTTTCTCACACTTTCTCTTGGCTTCTGTCTTCACAGTTGCAAAAGATTATCACATATATGAATTGGATGGCAGACATCAACACAGCATTGTAAAGTAATTATCCTCCAATTAAGAATAAGTTAAAAATAAATCTAGAATCCTGAAAATGTTAAAAAGTTGATTCTCATGAAATATTTTCAATTAATTAAAAGTAAACATTGATAAGCTATAAAAAATTCTATTGCAGCTCCTGGTGTTACTTCCTTTCACCATGAAAATAAATTGAAAATAAATCAAAGTTTATACTATTTCTTAATTTATTTCTTACCATGGTCATGTAAATACCACCCTGGCAGGGTCATAGTAAATCTAGAAGGAGCAAACAAAAGCATAATATGTAAGAGGGCTTTGTGGGCTGAGGTGAATCTTTGCATGGAGGAACCTGATAAGAATTAGACAAAATTTAACAAAATAGTTTGATTGGTAGAAGCAAGAAAGGAAGAGTTTCTAAGTGAATTTTGAAGAGTTAGCAATAAATAATTAAGGTAAATTTTTTTTGTCTCTTAAGTAACTTTTTTCCAAATGGTTTATCTATTTTAAAAACTTGTTTAATTGAAGTATAGCTGACTTACACTGTTTTGCTAATTTCTGCCGTACAGCAAAGTGATTTAGTTATACATAATATACATTTTTTTCATATTCTTTTCTATTATGGCTTATCATCAGGTATTGAGCATAGTTCCCTGTGCTATACACTAGGGCCTTGCTATTTATCCACCGTATGTATAATAGTTTGCATCCATGACTACAAACTTACAAGCTTGTGAACAGAATAAAGTCCAGAAATAGACACACACAAATGGTCAAATGAGAAATGTGAAAAGCAGTTCAATGGAGAAAGGATAATTTTTTCAGCAAGTGATACTGGAACAACAAGTTTCATTGATGAAAAAAAAAAGAAACCAGTGAATTCAACCTCACATCTTATACAAAAATTAACTTGAAATGGATCATAGACTCAAATTTTAAAACATGAAGCATAAAATCTTTAGATGAAAGCATAGGAGAATACTTCTGTGACTTTGGATTAGGCAAAGATTTCACATGTACGATATAAAAAACACAAGTCATATAAGAAAAAAATTAATAAATTGAACTGCATAATACTTAAAAATGTCTTTGCTTTGTAAATGGGCATTGTTAAGAAAATGAAAGAACAAAAAATAGTCTGGGAAAAATGTATTCAAATTACATCTCTATCAAGAGATGTACATATAAAAAATATACACAAATTTTTCCTAATAAAGCAACAACAAACATACTAACCAATTTAAAGATGAGCAAAAGATTTGAACAAACATATCAAACAATTATACAGGTGGCAAATAAACATATGAAAAGATGCTCAATATTATTAGTCACTGGGAAATATAAAATTACAACGAGAAAGCACTATACATCTATGTGAAATGGCAAAACAAAACACAGAGAAAAAATTTTTAATTACAATATCAAGTGCTTGCAAGGATGCAGAGCAGCTGGACCTCTCGTACGTTGCTGGTGGAAATCCAAACTGATACAGCCACTCGGAAAACAGTTTCTTACAAAGTTAAACAGGTTCAGATAAAGTTAACATATGACCCAACAGTCCCACCCCTAGGTATTTACTTTAGAGAAATGAACATTACTGTTCACACAAAACTCTATACACAGATGTTTATAGCAGCATCATACATAAGCACCCAAATTATACAACCCAAATGCCCTTCAACAGATACATGGATAAACAAACTGTGGTACATCCAGTTCAATGAAATGAAAGCAAAAGGGTGTGTTAGTGGCTCAGTCACGTCCAACTTTGCGATCCCGTGTACTGTAGCCCACCAGGCTCCTCTGGCCGAAGTATTTTCCAGGCAAGAATACTAGAGTGGATATCCATTCTCTTCTCCAGAAGATCTTCCCCATATAGGGATCGAACCCATGCCTCCTTCACTGCAGGCAGATTCTTCTATGACTGAGCCACTAGGATGGAAGCCCCAATGGAATACTACTTAACAGTAAAAGGAAACAAACTATTTGTTATGGGGTTGAATTATGTACCCCCCAAAATATATATTGACATTCCCATCCTCAGTACCTAAGAATGTGACCCTATTTGGGAATAGAATTGTTGCAGATGTAATTAATTAAGATGAGGTCGAGTTGAAATAAGATGAACCGTTAATCCAATATGATTGGTGACCCTATAACAGGATAGCCATGTAAAGACAGAGAAACCCAAGGAAAATGCCACGTGACAACCAAGGCAGAGATTGCAATAATAAAGCTGCAAGCCAGAAACACTAAAGATGATTGGCAAACTACCAGAAGCTAGGAAGGAATGAGGAAGAATTCCCCTACAAGTTTCAGAGGGAGAAATGATGCCTTGATTTCAGACTTCTAGCCTGGAGAACTGGAAGACCATAGATTTCTACTGTTTTAAATCAATACTTTGTTGCTGCAGCCCCAATAAATGAATACATTGCTGATACACACAATAACATAATGAATTAAAATGCATTTTGCTAAATGGAGGGAGCATAAAGAATCATGAAGGGTCTGAGGACTTACTCAATTTGCAAGCTAACAATCTATCAGTTTCATAGTTGGAGACAGAAAATAGGAATCAGAGAGGAAGGACTTTACTTCTCACAGTGTAGCAGCCAGCATGAGTTTCATGTTGGAAAACGTTCCCCTAGCTCCTAACCCATGGGCAAAATGCAAGACAAATGTAGGTTTAAACAAAAACAGTGGATTTTTGTCATAGTTGAGGAATGACACCTTAGAAAACCCCAATCTTATAAAGGGGGCTCCAAGTAATCCTGCTCAACTTTTGCTTATAGAGAGACCTAATCCTTAAAATAGTGGTCTGAAATAAATCTTCCCCCTGTCTCTATCTTACCAAACAAACTTGAAATTATCATAACAGAGTCTCACAATGATAGTCAGGAATAAAGTTTGTCACGAGACCCATGGAAAAGCAAGGGAGAATTGAGCCTCAACAGAATCCAGTCTATAAAGATTGCATGCTATATGATCCCATATCCCATTCATATGACATTCTGGAAAAGGCAGAACTGTTGTGACAAGTTACAGATAGGTCAATGGTTAGGGTGGGGGCTAAGGTCTGATCAGGACAAGGGAACTCTCTGGTGTGATGGAACTTCTATTTGACTTCATTGTGATGTGTTTCTGTGAATCAATACATGTATTACAAGTCAGAACTGTACACAAAAACAGAAGCTATTAATAATTTTGCTGTATGGGAATTAAAATATTTAAAAATAAAATATTCATCTTTTTATTGACATGGATGAAGTTGACATGTAACACTGTATTCATTTTAGGTATAAAGCAAAATAATTTGGTGTGTGCCTGTATCACAAAACGATCACCACAGTAAGTTTAATGAACATCCATTATCACACAATTTTTTTTATAAATAAGGTTTTAAGATGAATAAGTTCTGAAAATCGAATATATAATATGATGACTAGAGTTACATAACTATAATACAGTGTTGTACAATAGAAATGCACTATGAGTATAGAACCTAAATGTTCTCACACACACACAAAAGTAATTGTGTGAAGGGCACATGTGTGCTCAGTCACTCAGTCGTGGCCAACTCTCTGTGAACCCATGGACTGTAGCCCACCAGGCTCCTCTGTCCACAGGATTTTCCAGGCAAGAATACTGGAATAGGTTGCTATTTCCTTCTCCAATGGGAGGGGAAGGATGTGTTAATTAACTAGATGGGGGAACCCTTTCACAATATATATGCATATCAATTCATTATGATGTATGCTTTAAATCTATTATAATGTTATTATCAACTATATCTCAATAAAGCTTAAGAAAAGAAACAGCAGTGCAAACCTGTTATTTAAAACTATAGAGGCTAAGAGTTGAAGAGAGTTCTCTCTAAGAAGCAGGTATTGAGGGCTGGAAGATACAGTATGGCAATGCCGCTTACCACCAGATGACACCTACCTCCCTTATGGCTGAAAGCAAAGAGGAACTAAAGAGTCTCTTGATGAAAGTGAAAGAGGAGAGTGGAAAAGTTGGCTTAAAACTCAACATTCAAAAAACTAAGATCATGGCATCCAGTCCTATCACTTCATGGCAAATAGATGGGGAAACAGTGGAAACAGTGATAGACTTTATTTTCTTGGGCTCCAAAATCACTGCAGATGGTGACTGCAGCCGTGAAATTAAAAGATACTTGCTCCTTGGAAGAAAAGCTGTGACCAACCTAGACAGCATATTAAAAAGCTGAGACATTAGTTTGCCAACAAAGGTCCGATTAGTCAATGCTATGGTTTTTCCAGTAGTCATGTATGGATGTGAGAGTTGGACTATAAAGAAAGCTGGGTGTCAAAGAATTGATGCTTTTGAACTGTGGTGTTGGAGAAGACAACACACTTATTGAGAGTCCCTTGGACAGCAAGGAGATTCAACCAGTCCATTCTAAAGGAAATCAGTCCTGAATATTCATTGGAAGGACTGATGTTGAAGCTGAAACTCCAATATTTGGCCACCTGATGTGAAGAACCAACTCATTGGAAAAGACCTTGATGCTGGGAAAGATGAAAGCAGAAGAAGGGGACGATAGAGGATGAGATGGTTGGATGGTATCACCCACTCAATGGACATGAGTTTGAGTAAGCTCCAGGAGTTGGTGATGGACAGGGAGGCCTGGTGTGCTGCAGTCCATGAGGTCGCAAACAGTCTGACACGACTGAGCGACTGAACTGATTTTTGCTTATGTGGAAAGCCTTTTAGCAATACTTGAATGTTTAAAACCCTGCACATGTTTTAATTGGATTTTTAACTTTTTTAAATGTTTCTATTTATTTACTCTCCTGGGCCAAGTCTTAGTTTCCGCACCCAGGATTGTCAATCTTCGTGTTAGCATGCCAACTATTTGTTAAGGCAAATGAAATCTAGTTCCTGGACCAAGGATCAAACCAGGCCCCTGCATTGGAAGCGCAGAGTCTTAGCCACTGGACCATCAGAGAAGTCTCTGATTGAATATTTTAAAAAGAAAATCCAGAAGCTAAAAATCACCAAACAATCCTTTTATCCTTCCCCAAAACATTGTTAAGTCATAGTGGTGTTTTTCTAGAAAGCTCAAAATTCTATCAATGCAAATATTATTGTTAAAAAAGAACTGTGATGGATAACTTCAGCCACCTATAGATGGATATAATTTTCTTACACAAAGAAAAAGGGAGGCTTAAAGCAATTAAGTTCTTTGTGTTATATTTCATGTTTCTGCTTTTAAAAAATTAATGAAAATCCAACACTAATAAACAAACATGCTTGTTATGAAAAGAGGGCATTGGGTCTGAAAGAGTTACGAATCACTGTTCTAACCATTCCTTCTATTTCAAGTCAACTAATCATTTCTGAAATGCTGCTTCCATTTAAGGGATCAGTGGTCAGAGGCAGCCTGGTATGAACCGTTTACACAAGCCTAGGAAAGTTCATGTACACAAGTCCACAGGAAACACACACAATAAAGTCTTTGAGAATTAGAAGACAAACATTACCCTTTTAATGTCTGCTTCTGACATTTGCTCAATTTAAGAGGAGCAAGTCTTCAGGGGAAATGGCTCTCCAATTGTGCCAACTTTCAATTACTCTCAAGCAACCAATTACATGATCTGTTTCCTTAAAAGATAAAGTTTGACATGACCTCCTTGGCTGAATCAGAACACCAGACTTTCTTGCCAATATGTAGGCATTTTTCATTTTAGAAATGTAATGAAATGCTATATTACACCTGACCTCTTTTCCCATCACAAACCAGGCCATCTGTGCCGAAACTCTTTCCACTCCCCCTTGGTTTTAATTTCTTTTCCAATATTCTTTTTCTCTTGTAAAGAACATTTCCACTTCAAACCTTCTCAGACCCTATCCTAAGGCAAAACTGATGCTTTGGGAAACTTGCTTAGAAGGTAGTTAATTAATTTCATACCAAATGCTTTTGACCTCCTATTACACCAAGGCTTTTTGCAAGGAGTGGATATTGCATGCAAATTAAGCCACTTAGGTCAAAAGAAACAGTAGCTTAAAACAAAAATGATGGAATGTTGCGGTGTTTAATTTAGCACATAAGTCTGACTTCTCACCTATCCCTTGTTTTACATCCACAGTGATTAATTTCCTCAAGTTTGCTGATTCTCAAAAGAAGGAATAGAAAACAAAAATTTTCTACTGCATTTAGGAAGTCACTGAAAATACTGAGTTAATTTTTCTTGCTCCAGGTGGCACAGTGGTGAAGAATCTGCCTGCCAATACAGGAGATTCAGGTTCGATCCCTGGGTTTGGAAGATCCCCTCGAGGAGGGCATGGCAACCCGCTCCAGTATGCTTGCCTGGAGAATATGGACAGAAGAGCCTGGAGGCTACAGTCCTGGGGTCGCAGAGTTGGATGCAACTGAACACACGTGCACCCTCCTAGCTGCTTCTTCCAAATCAAACAGTTTCATGGTTTTTTGGGTTCTCTGCGGAGGTCACCTTCCTTGAGTTGCTTCGAGTTCATCCTTCTCTGTTCTATCCAGTTCCTACAGGTCACTCACACTATGGACTCCGGCTTTCTGTGGTCACCTATTTATAGCACTAAGTTGAAACAATATTCTGTCCTTTTGTCATTCCTGTTTTTCTGTTCTTAATATTTACATGTTGATTCCCACATTTTTATTATTAAACATAGCACAACATTTTGGGTAAAACTGCAAATATAAATAACTTAGAAGACAGAATTGCTCACACGTCCAAGTATGAGCAGAGCCCATTCTAATTATGAGAAAAGCTTGGTACCTCGGGTATCTGGAGACACTCAGAGCAATACGAAAATGGGACTCTGGGTTGAAGACATTGCCTTTTAACTTCACTTCTCGAGTGGAAAAACTGGAGCAAGCAAATTTTGGCAAGGAAATAGAATATCTCCTCGGAAATAAAGACCGAAAGAGTGGTGAATTCTTAGCATATTTCTAGTAAAAAAATCTATGATTAGAAGCTACAGTCCCTTTTCTTGGATAAATGCTATTTAACCTGCACCTTGAATGAACAAGTCATTGCAGTTTCCAAACACACTTTGTAGCATTTGTCGTGGCTTCCTCTTCAACACGTATCCAAGGCATCACAGTTCTATCCTGCTCACAAGCTCTCAACCATCGCTACAGAAGCACTGCTCCATCTTGCCTCACCCTGACCTACATCATCAGCCTTCCCCTGGCTTCTCATGATTTCTCAATATCATTCTTTCAAAGCACCTTTTTCCAATAGACACCGAGTATTTCTTAAAGTGATTTTAAAAATCTAGCCACTAAGAGTTTTCAAATTGAACCCTTGTGCTACCAAGTCAAATTTTCCTTTAATCAAGCTGATGTCATACAAAATTGAGGTGACTGCCAGAGTTCAATATGCACATTAATTTCCAAGCTATTTAAAGAATATCTGACTGCTCCCGCAATGAGGCACTCAATACATCCTGGTTGAATAAATGAAAGAATGAATGAATGGCAAGTAATCACTACTACCACATGGGAGACACGTCACGTACTAAAACAATTCATAATTTATTCTTTAGAAATCTGAGTTTGGATACTGTCTGGAATGAGTGACAGGACCCATCTGTAATACATAAAAGAGACTTTTCTAGATGAAGAGAATCATCTTGGAAAGAAGGCAGTGGTGTTGTCTCGTGTCCTATTTATCAAGCAGTATAAGAAAAAAATACAATGAGAAAAATACTGGACAAGATTAACCACAGACTGGTATGAATATGAAATATGATTTAAAAATAAGGCATAAAAATATATAATAAGCTCAAAACACAGAGTGTACCTGAAGATCAGAATTGTAACCAGTTGTCTGAGCAGCTAAAAAGTCCAGATCACCAGGAGTTTCTACAACTAACTGTAAAACTCAGAAGGCAATTGTTGGATTCTGGGCATCCCTGAAGGGAATCCGAAGCAGGGTGAGAGACACTAGGTAGAGTGTTTTAGAGATTCTAAACGATGTCCTTAACTTGGAGGCTAGGGTTGCTGTAACCACACATGCCCTGACTCAAACATATACATGCACACACACACACATACATGGGCACACAATCACCAATAGAGCAGGAGGAAGAGACTGAACTAAAATTACTAATCTTTGTTGAGATTTCATCTGGTTAGGAAGGTCCCCATCATTTTACAGGAAAAGTTACACAAAGGTTTTAACTTCTAAGATCAATGAAAAGTAAATAGGTCTGAATCTCTAGCCTCCTGACACTTGAGAAAAGAATCTGTAGGATTTCTATGATTCTCAGACCAAACCGGAAGCAATAAAGGACACAAAAGACATTTTAAATGAAAGAGAGCAAGAGAAAGGTTGGAGGAAATAATGCCTTCATCGGAGTTTAGGGGGAAGCTAGGTTAGACATGGAAAAATGATGTAGTCTGGGCATTAACTAGCTCACAGTTATTTTCATGTTAGGTTTGAAAAGTGCCTAATGAACCAGCCACCTAATTGGTTTAGCAAAATTATCTTGTCTTGACCAAAGTGGAAACATATTATTTTATATTTTTATGGTGTGAAAAGGAGACAGAACAAACTACATCCCTATAGATATATTTATAAATATATGTGCGATGTCTGTGTAAACATGCTAACTCTACATGCTAAATATTCAGGCAGTAGGGAAAGTAAGGAGGCAATTAAGGGTCCATTAAGATGTCTTTACAAATATAGTCACCTACCCTTAAAGATACTACTTGGTTCAGTTTAAAGAACCATTTCTACCACTAAAATTTTTTCTGTTTCATGATCATATTCAACAGCAAAGCAGAAGCTGGATTCTTGACTGACATTTATGCCATTCTAATGACCAACCTAGATAGCATATTGAAAAGCAGAGATATTACTTTGCCAACAAAGGTCTGTTTAGTCAAGGCTATGGTTTTTCCTGTGGTCATGTATGGATGGGAGAGTTGGACTGTGAAGAAGGCTGAGTGCTGAAGAATTGATGCTTTTGAACTGTGGTGTTGGAGAAGACTCTTGAGAGTCCCTTGGACTGCAAGGAGATCCAACCAGTCCATTCTGATGGAGATCAGCCCTGGGATTTCTTTGGAAGGAATGATGCTAAAGCTGAAACTCCAGTACTTTGGCCACCTCATGGGAAGAGTTGACTCATTGGAAAAGACTCTGATGCTGGGAGAGATTGGGGGCAGGAGGAAAAGGGGACGACAGAGGATGAGATGGCTGGATGGCATCACTGATTTGATGGACATGAGTTTGAGTGAACTCCGGGAGATAGTGATGGACAGGGAAGCCTGGCATGCTGCGATTCATGGGGTCACAAAGAATCAGACATGACTGAGTGACTGAACTGACTAAAGAGGGGTTAGTGTTATCTTTAAAAATTATGAATAAAAATAAATTTTCTTTTGCTTCATGTTAACTAATTTAATTTTTTACCCAGGGATTTCTTTGCTCAAGTGATTATGCTGGGCTCTGGGGGTAAAATGGTAGATGAAATAGCCATCACCCTTGCTCTTGTGGGCATTTGGTAAAACAAGCAGAATTAAATCCAATTGCCTCTAGTAAATTAGGCATTAACTATATCAAAGGAGTGAATGGTGTTTTAATTTAGGTTTCTGAAAGCAGAGTGAGACACAAAGTTAGGATGCTGGTAGTTTATCTCAGGAAGCAGGAATGAGGGAACAGAGATGAGCCAGAAAGATTGCTGACGTGGGTCAGGCTCACTTGACATGCACAATGCCTCCTTGAAAGCCGAGACATGGGAGTGTTAATCCACCCAGTCCCACAGAGGGTTGTTCCCTGGAAACATGAACTCTCCCAGGTTCTTGCTCCATGTTTTCATGTTGGCATGTCCTGTTTCATGGTGTTTTCATGTCCTGCCATGTCCAAGAAGGATACAGGTCAGAATGCAGGAAGACGTCTGGTTGTTTGGGGACTGACACGAGGTGAGTCGCTGAGCAAAGAGGACTGTCTCCCGTGGCTGCACTGAAGCAGAAGAGCAGGGCTGAGGGGATGTGGCAGAGGCCCCAGGCATCAGCTCCGAAAGACATTCTGAGACTGCCTTTCCTGATGCTGAACAAGAGCTTCAGGATTCAAGGCTCCCAGAAAAAAATGTCGGAAGACTCCAAATCTGCTCAGCTGTTCTTATGAAATTAGACTGGAGAGGAGTTCCAACCCCCACATGTTTTCCCTCCATTAGTCATTTCCAACTGGGGAAATACCCTGATGACATCCAGTTTAAATATTTTGGTCTTTATGGACCCTTTGGTCCTTTACTCCCTGTCTTAACCCCACATTCCCAAGGCCGTATGTTGTTTGAAGAAGAATTGACAATATGATAAAGGAAACACATGAAGTTACAGATGGAAGCAAACAGATTGATCGCATAGACCTTGCCAAAGGAACAAACAGAGACTATTTTTATCTACAAGAGTTATGCTCTCATTTGTATTTGAATAGTGTGCTCTAACTTATCCCGTCACAGTTTAATGCTGTTTTTCCCTGAATAATGGTGATGAGGTTACTTTCATCACTCCACATCTCACCTTAGATATTTTTTGGTCAGTAGCAAGAATTTGTAGTATTAATAAGGGTATAGATGAGGGCAATAGTCCATGCTTTGGAAGCCATGTTCATAGACATTTGATATATTATTCTTTTTATACATGCCAGTATGATTAAAATAGGTTCACAATTACATTTGCAACTTACTTTCTGTGGAAAATTTTAAGGATTGGAAATTAAGGTGAAGGCTATTTTGGAGTATATTGTATTATTTTTATGACTTCTCCATAAGTTTAAGACATTTTTTTCAAAATTAAATTTTAACAGATATTGCATGATATATAACTACATAGGAAATATGTGACTGATGAAATAAGGGTAGAAAGTATAAACAAATGAGATTAAGAAATGTGACTGCTCAAAAGAGAGAAATAGATTTTGCTATACAAACTTACAGATTTTTTTTATGACCTACAAAGAGGAAATGGATTAATCATTCAATCAGTCAATTAAAACAGACACAGAGCTGAGACAAATAGGAGAATCCACAGATAAGGACATTAAAATAATTATTATGATGGTATTCCAAATAGAGTGAGTTTAGCCCTTGCATATCCTTGAGGGTGAGTGCCTTCCTAAAATTGTGTCCCAGACATATCTTATGTCTCACCCTAGTCCTGGGCCTAATTCCAGACATCCAAAATTAAATCAAGACTTAGAAGATGTTAAAAAAAAAAAAAAAAAAAAAAGACTGAAAGCTCTGCAATGGAAACTACAATGCATAAGATAAAAAAATACACTGAATACTGAATAAGATTAATGAGAGATTACACACCATAGAAGAAAAGATTAGTTACCTTGAAGTCATAATAATAGAAATTGGCCAAAATAAAATAATTTGAAAAAGAAAAATGGAAAGAGAAGCTATGAGCTGTGGGTTAACTCTAGAGAATTAATATATACATAGTTCAGTTCAGTTCAGTTCAGTCGCTCAGTTGTGTCCAACTCTTTGCAACCCCATGGACTGCAGCACACCAGGCCTCCCTGTCCATCACCAGCTGCTAGTTTACTCAAACTCATGTCCATTGAGTCGGTGATGCTATCCAACCATCTCATCCTCTGTCATCCCCTTCTCCTCTCACTTTCAATCTTTCCCAGCATCAGGGTCTTTTCAGTTGAGTCAGTTCTTCCCATCAGGTGGCCAAAGTATTGGAGTTTCAGCTTCAACATCAGTCCTTCCAATGAACACTCAGGACTGATCTCCTTTAGGATGGACTGGTTGGATCTCCTTGCAGTCCAAGGGACTCTCAAGAGTCTTCTCCAACACCACAGTTCAAAAGCATCAATTCTTTGATGCTCAGCTTTCTTTATAGTCCAACTCTCACATCTGTACATGGCTACTGGAAAAACAACAGCATTGACTAGACGGACCTTTGTTGGCAAAGTAATGTCTCTGCTTTTTAATATGTTGTCTAGGTTGGTCATAACTTTCCTTCAAAGAAGTAAGCATCTTTTAATTTCATGGCTGCAGTCACCATCTGCAGTGATTTTGGAGCCCAAGAAAATAAAGTCTTCCACTGTTCCCCATCTATTTCCCATGAACCGATGGGACTGGATGCCATGATCTTAGTTTTCTGAATGTTGAGCTTTAAGCCAAATTTTCACTCTCCTCTTTCACTTTCATCAAGAGGCTCTTTAGTTCTTCTTCACTTTCTGCCATGAGGGTGGTGACATCTGCGCATCTGAGGTTATTAATACATAGTTGAGTCCACATAGGAAAGGGAAAGAGGAGTGAAGGAAAGTAAAAATAAATGAAAAATAATGATTCAAAAATTCCCAATTTGATGGAAATTATAAACCTGTATATGCAAGAAGCTGGGCTTCCCCAGTGGCTTAGTGGGTAAAGAACCCACCTGCCAATGCAGGAAATGTGGGTTGAATCTCTGGGTTGAGAAGATCCCCTGGAGGAGGGCATGGCAACTCACTCCAGTATTCTTGCCTGGAGAATCCCATGGACAAGCAGATTACAGTCCGTAGAGTCACAGAGTCGAAGACTACTGAAGTGACTGATCACACATGCATGCATGCAAGAAGCTTAATCCATAGCACAAAAATCATAATTAAAAGAACATTAGGATGTATCATAATCAAATTGCTCATAACCAATTACAAAAAGAAAAATCTTAAAAGCAGCCACATTACACATAGAAAAAATACTGTAACAGATGCCTCATAGGAATCACTACAGATAAGAGGACAGTGGAATAATGCTTTTAAAGTACTGAAATTAAAAAAAAAATAAAGAAAATTGCATCCCTAGAATCTATACTCAGCAAACATAACCTTCAGAAAGGAAGGCAGAAAAAAATTATTTCCCAAACATGCAGAGACTGGAAGAATCTATCACATACAGTCCCACACTCCAAGAAATCTTAAAGGAAGTCCTTCAGACAGAAGGAAAATGATGCCAGATGAAAATCTGGATCAACATAAAGGAAAGAAGAGCCTCAGAAATAGTTATCAAGAATTAGGAATGGTTGAGCTTTTACTCTATTTGCAAGTTAATAAGCTAGACTTCTACAGTTTAATGGCTGCTGGCAGAAGATACAAGATTCCTCAGAGACAAAGAATTTTATTCCTCATAATACAGCAAGCTGCATGAGCCATTCTATGTTTATGGGGAGAAGATTCAGTATTGATAAGATGCCAATTATCCCCATATTACTACATATAGATTCAATGTAATTCCACTCAAACTTCTGCTGACTCTCTATAGATATTGAAAAACTGATTCATTTGAAATTCATATGGAAATGCAAAGTACCTAGAAGAGCTAAAACAATTTTGAAGAGGAAGGACAAAATGGGAGTATTAACACCACCTGATTTCAAGACTCATACAGCTACAGAAATCAAAATGATGAAACAGAAGAGAGAGTACTCAAATAGACCCACACAGACATGGCTATATGAACAACTGTTTTTCTCAACGTAATTCAGTGGTAAAAAAATATTTTCACAGATTACCCTAGTATAATGGTTATTATAATAAGTGAACTTGACCCATACCTTGAAACGCACATACACACACTTAAAATGGACTGTAGACTTCAATGTGTACCTAAAACTTTAAAATTTATTTCTTTGATAAGATACCAAAAAGAATGATTCATAAAAGAACAATTTGATTAAATGGACTTCATAAAAATTAAAAGCTTCTACTCTTTGTAAGATATTATTAGGTGTGAAAGACATGCTACAGATTGTGAGAAAATATTTGCAAATCATATTTGGACTTATACCAAGATACCAAATCTTGGACTTATACCCAGAATATATAAAAATCTGTAAAAACTTAATGATTAAAAAATCCAAAAATTTTTAAAAAGAGGACAAAATATTTGAATTGTCTATTTACCAGTAAAAGATATAAAGATAGCAAATGAAAGGAAAGAGGCTCAAAATCACAAATATTTAAAGAAATGCAAACTAAAACCACAAGATACCACTATACATCCACCAGGATGGCAAAAAATAAAAAGACTGTTAAAACCAAGTTATGACCAGGGTGTTGAAGAATTAGAATTCTCATACATAGTTGGTGGGAATGTAAACAGTACAATTACCATGGAAAAGTTTGGCAATGTTACTTAAAATGTTCTTTCTGTCATATCATCCAGCCTAGGTATTTGCCCAAGGGGAAAAAAAAGCATATGTCCACACAAAGACTAGTACATGCACATTCATAGAGCTGTGTTTGTAATAGCCAAATACCTGAAACTACCCAAATTTCTATTTACGGGCACGTAGATAAACTGCGTCATGTCCATACTGTGGAATCCTAATGTCTTCGTTAGGGCTGCTGTAAGAGGATACCATAGACTGGAGGGTGGGGAAGGGGGCTTTAACAAATGTTTATTTTACACAGATCTGGAGGCTGCTAGTGCACCCACATAGCTGTGTTCTTGTTGAAGATACAATCCCTGGTTTTCAGACAACCATCTTCTCATTGTATCCTCTCTGGGTGGAGAGAGAGGGTTGGGTTTCTTCCTCTTCTTGCAAGGCTGCTAATCCCATCATGATGGCTCCTCTATCAGGGTGCAGTTACCTCCCAAATGCCTCGCCTCCAAATACCGTCACAGGCACATTAGGACTTCAACATGTGAATTGGTAGACAGGGGAGCCACAAATGTTTAGCCCATAGCAGCTAGTCATCATCCAAACACAAAGAACTATGGACACGCGCTACAACATAGATAAATATTAAAGTAGTTATTCTAAATGAAAGAGGCCAGGCAGAAGAATATATTCTGTATGATTTCATTCCAGTCATGTACTACGTCATGCTTGTGGACACAGGGAGTGTCAGGGATGATCATCAAAGTGAGGTTACTAAGGGGTATGAGGGACTTTGAGGCATGCTGAATATGCTTATTATTTTGATAAGGATGGTGGTTTCAGTGGTATCAGTATAAACATATGTTAAATGATACATGAAAGTTGCTCAGTCATGTCTGATTCTTTGCGACCCCATGGACTATACAGTCCGTGGAATTCTCCAGGCCAGAATACTGGAGTGGGTAACCTTTCCCTTCTCCAGGGGATCTTCCCAGCCCCGGGATCAAACCCAGGTCTCCCTCATTGCAGGCAGATTCTTTACCAGCTGAGCCACAAATGGTATATTTAAAATATGAGCAATTTATTTTATGTTAGTTACACTTCGATAAATCTGTTTTTCTTTAAAGGCTTGATTATTGTTGTTGTTCAGCCACTAAGTCGGGTCTGACTCTTTACAACCCTCATGGAATGTAGCAAGCCAGGCTCCTCGGTCCTCCACTATCACCTGGAGTTTCCTCAAATTCATGTCCATTGAGTTGGTGATGCTATCTAACCATCTCATCCTCTGTCTTCCCTTTCTCTTTCTGCCTTCACTCTTTCCCAGTATCAGGGTCTTTTCCAATGAGCTGGCTCTTTGCATCAGGTGGCCAAAGTATTGGAGCTTCAGCTTCAGCATCAGTCCTTCCAGTGAATATTCAGGGTTGATTTCCTTTAGGATTGACTGACTTGATGTCCTTGCAGTTCAAGGGACTCTCAAGAGTCTTCCCCAGCACCACAGTTTGAAAGCATGAATTCTTATACTAGTACTACTACTGATCCATAATGCTAATTTTTGTCTAGTAAGATTCCCCATTACTCTCTTAACAGAACCACTGGAGTGTGTTGGCTTTTCCTCATCCGTGTGTTCAGTTCAGTTCAGTCGCTCAGTCATGTCCAACTCTTTGCGACCCCATGAATCGCAGCACGCCAGGCCTCCCTATCCATCACCAACTCCCGGAGTGTACCCAAACTCATGTCCATCGAGTCAGTGATGGCATCCAACCATCTCATCCTCTGTCGTTCCCTTCTCCTCCTACCCCCAATCCCTCCCAGCATCAGGGTCTTTTCCAATAAGTCAACTCTTCGCATGAGGTGGCCAAAGTATTGGAGTTTCAGCTTCAGCATCAGTCCTTCCAATGAACACCCAGGACTGATCTCCTTTAAGATGGACTGGTCGGCGTAGCACTCATCAGTCTAGAGGTGAAGGTGACATATTATTATTTTCTTTTGCACATACTTGATTACTACTAAAATTTACTTTGTTCCAAAGATTTAAAAGAACACTATTGCTGTTTTCAAGTACATAATAGAATTCGTCTAAGTGCTTTAGTTATAAAATTTTGGGGCAAAGTGATTCCCAAGAGACCTTTCATTCTGAATTACTTGGAAATTATTTGTATAAGTTAGAAAAAAAATAAAAGGAGACTGAAAATGAGTTGGGTCAATGTAAAAATGGAGTAAGTTGTGTAGGTTTTTTTAAACCAAGGTGAAAATGCATGTGTGTGTTAAAAGAACCTTGCCTAGAAGAAGAGGGAAACCACAGACAAAATGATTGTTTCCTAAGCTCTCCTCTAGTCCAGCTGATTTCCCAAATCTCACTCTTGTTTTGTAGTTGACCAACAGAAAATGCAACACTCCATTCATGTGTTCAGAGTTCTTCCTTCTCCACTCCCCTTTGTTGCTTTCATAATGGTACTAAAATATTTTTGAAAACCACCGAAGAAATAACATAATCTTTGTAACAAGTGCAACTGGGCCATGGCAAGGAACCAGTTGGAAAACTTCACTCTCCTCATGAGTTGTACCAATCATACCTGGCAGAGGGCACTACCACCCGCTCAGCTCCCCTGGAGAGCCTCAAATGCAGTCTACAGAGAAGCAATTTGGGGTCTGGAAGTAGAGAAAGCTTTCCTCCTGTGAGGACTTATCTGTGAATGCTGGGGTTTAGTATCTGGAACTCAATAGAAATTGCTCTGAACTTCACAGTGTTTGAAGCGTGCCCCATGAGGACACCTCAAGGCCAGTCAGGGAATATGGTCTGGGCCAGCCAGGGAGCTAAGAGGGAAAGTGAGGTGACAAGGGATACAGAAGGTCTACTTTTGAGCTATTGGCACTCTTATCACCCTTCTGTCTCATTTGCTTTTTTTCCCTCCAGAATACATTTTATAACATATATACATTTCAATTACATACAAATACATAGAGGATAGTATTTAAAGGTAGTGCTTCCCCATCTTAAACAACAATTAGCTGTTCTTCTTGCAACTTGAGCTTCTCAAAATACAATGAGCATAAGAATCAACCTGCACATTCGAACGTATTTTTTTAAAATATTTATGCTTGGGTCTGAGATTTTCCATTTCTAATAAATTCCTAGAAGATATAGGCAGGTGAATTATTCTTGAAATAGTTGAGTTCTATACCCCTAGCTACCTTTATCCTCGCACACTCATTCAATCTGAGGCTTCCCAGATGGCTCAGTGGGTAAAGAATCACCTGCAATGCAGGAGACACAGAAGACCTGGGTTCAATCCCTGAGTCAGAAAGATCCTTTGGAGTAGGAAATGACAGCCCATTCCAGTGTTCTTGCCTGGAAAATTCCATGGACAGAAGAGCATGGTGGGCTACATTCCAAAGGGTTGAAAAGAGTAGGACATGACTGAGTGATTAAGCACAGATTTGTTATATTGAAACAACCTCCAGATACGTCATTTTATCCATAAATATTTCAGCAAGTATCCCTAAAATAGGAGTTCATTTTGAAAACATAGCCGTGATGACATTATTTTACGTGCTAAGTTGCTTCAGTTACATCCGACTCTTTGCGACCCTATGGACTGTAGCCCTCCAGGCTCCTCTGTCCTTGGGATTCTCCAGGCAAGAATACCAGAGTGGGTTGCCATGCTTTCCTGCAGGGGATCTTCCCTAGCCAGGGATCAAACTCGTGTCTCCATGTCTTCTGTACTGGCAGGCATGTTACCACTAGCACCACCTGGAAAGCCTTTATTCTACTTTAAAATTTAACAGTTGCTCATCCCAGGGACAGCGGGGCCTGGTGGGCTGCCGTCTATGGGGTCGCACAGAGTTGGACACAACTGAAGCGACTTAGCAGCAGCAGCAGCAGCAGCAATAACGTTAAACGTTTAGTCATTGTTCAAATTTCCTTGATTGTCGACTTGAAGATGTTTTATTTTTCTCCCTCAGAGTTTGCTGGACTCAAGATTGAAGTAAATTTCATACATTGCAATTGACTGATTTTTCATAAGTTTCTTCATGTATATATATATTCTTTCTCTCTGTCCTTTTTCCTATCTTTTTATATTTCTTTGCAATTTTTTGAAGAAATTGCAGATGTGTCCTGCAGTTTCCAATAGTATTAATTTTGCTGATTGCATGGCTTTCATTAACTTGTTTCTTTTTTCCTTGTATTTCTTTTAAATGGTAATTAGCTATAGAGGTTTATTTTGGGGGTGGAGCAGTCAGGAGTGAGAAAGGCAAGATTATTTCATGGATGGTGTTTTGCAGGTAAGCAAAGATCTAATTCTCTTCCATTTGGTCATGTTAGCAGATATTATTGTTCTTTGGTAAGATTCACTCATTAGGGATTATAACTTGTGATAATCTGTCATTCTTTTATCATTTATCTTCTGGCATAGATTTAGAAAAAGAAGCCTTCCCTATCAACTCTGTTTCCCTTGACATTTTGTATAGAAAAGATGAGATGAATGCTTGATCCCTTTCCCTTCTCTACCAGTTTTTATTTTTTTTTTTATTTTTGAGAACTACTGTTTCATTTTATTTTTAATTTTATTTTATTTTTAAACTTTACAATATTGTATTGGTTTTGCCAAATATCGAAATGAATCTGCCACAGGCATACCTGTGTTCCCCATCCTGAACCCTCCTCCCTCCTCCCTCCCCATTCCATCCCTCTGGGTCGTCCCAGTGCACCAGCCCCAAGCATCCAGTATTGTGCATTAAACCTGGACTGGCGACTCATTTCATATGTGATATTATATGTATTTCAATGCCATTCTCCCAAATCATCCCACCCTCTCCCTCTCCCACAGAGTCCAAAAGACTGTTCTATACATCAGTGTCTCTATCGCTGTCTCGTATACAGGGTTATTGTTACCATCTTTCTAAATTCCATATATATGCATTAGTATACTGTATTGGTGTTTTTCTTTCTGGCTTACTTCACTCTGTATAATAGGCTCCCGTTTCATCCACCTCATTAGAACTGATTCAAATGTATTCTTTTTAATGGCTGAGTAATACTCCATTGTGTATATGTACCACTGCTTTCTTATCCATTCATCTGCTGATGGACATCTAGGTTGCTTCCATGTCCTGGCTATTATAAACAGTGCTGCGATGAACATTGGGGTACACGTGTCTCTTTCCCTTCTGGTTTCCTCAGTGTGTATGCCCAGCAGTGGGATTGCTGGATCATAAGGCAGTTCTAGTTCCAGTTTTTTAAGGAATCTCCACACTGTTCTCCATACTGGCTGTACTAGTCTGCATTCTCACCAACAGTGTAAGAGGGTTCCCTTTTCTCCACACCCTCTCCAGCATTTATTGCTTGTAGACTGTTGGATCGCAGCCATTCTGACTGGTGTGAAATGGTACCTCATAGTGGTTTTGATTTGCATTTCTCTGATAATGAGTGATGTTGAACATCTTTTCATGTGTTTGTTAGCCATCTGTATGTCTTCTTTGGAGAAATGTCTATTTAGTTCTTTGGCCCATTTTTTGATTGGGTCATTTATTTTTCTGGAATTGAGCTTTAGGAATTGCTTGTATATTTTTGAGATTAGTTGTTTGTCAGTTGCTTCATTGGCTATTATTTTCTCCCATTCTGAAGGCTGCCTTTTCACCTTGCTTATAGTTTCTTTTGTTGTGCAGAAGCTTTTAAGTTTAATTAGGTCCCATTTGTTTATTTTTGCTTTTATTTCCAATATTCTGGGAGGTGGGTTATAGAGGATCCTGCTGTGATATATGTCGGAGAGTTTTTTGCCTATGTTCTCCTCTAGGAGTTTTATAGTTTCTGGTCTTACGTTTAGATCTTTAATCCATTTTGAGTTTATTTTTGTGTATGGTGTTTGGAAGTGCTCTAGTTTCATTCTTTTACAAGTGGTTGACCAGTTTTCCCAGCACCACTTGTTAAAGAGATTGTCTTTAATCCATTGTATATTCTTGCTTCCTTTGTCAAAGATAAGGTGTCCATAGGAGCGTGGATTTATCTCTGGGCTTTCTATTTTGTTCCATTGATCTATATTTCTGTCTTTGTGCCAGTACCATACTGTCTTGATGACTGTGGCTTTGTAGTAGAGCCTGAAGTCAGGTAGGTTGATTCCTCCAGTTCCATTCTTCTTTCTCAAGATCGCTTTGGCTATTTGAGGTTTTTTGTATTTCCATACAAATTGTGAAATTATTTGTTCTAGCTCTGTGAAGAATACCATTGGTAGCTTGATAAGGATTGCATTGAATCTATAGATTGCTTTGGGTAGTATACTCATTTTCACGATATTGATTCTTCCAATCCATGAACATGGTATATTTCTCCATCTATTAGTGTCCTCTTTGATTTCTTTCACCAGTGTTTTATAGTTTTCTATATACAGGTCTTTAGTTTCTTTAGGTAGATATATTCCTAAGTATTTTATTCTTTCCGTTGCAATGGTGAATGGAATTGTTTCCTTAATTTCTCTTTCTGTTTTCTCATTATTAGTGTATAGGAATGCAAGTGATTTCTGTGTGTTGATTTTATATCCTGCAACTTTACTATAATCATTGATTAGTACTAGTAATTTTCTGGTGGAGTCTTTAGGGTTTTCTATGTAGAGGATCATGTCATCTGCAAACAGTGAGAGTTTTACTTCTTCTTTTCCAATCTGGATTCCTTTTATTTCTTTTTATGCTCTGATTGCTGTGTACAAAACTTCCAAAACTATGTTGAATAGTAATGGTGAAAGTGGGCACCCTTGTCTTGTTCCTGACTTTAGAGGAAATGCTTTCAATTTTTCACCATTGAGGATAATGTTTGCTGTGGGTTTGTCATATATAGCTTTGATTATGTTGAGGTATGTTCCTTCTATTCCTGCTTTCTGGAGAATTTTTATCATAAATGGATGTTGAATTTTGTCAAAGGCTTTCTCTGCATCTATTGAGATAATCATATGGTTTTTATTTTTCAATTTGTTAATGTGGTGTATTACATTGATTGATTTGCAGATATTGAAGAATCTTTGCATCCCTGGGATAAAGCCCACTTGGTCATGGTGTATGATCTTTTTAATGTGTTGTTGGATTCTGATTGCTAGAATTTTGTTAAGGATTTTTGCATCTATGTTCATCAGTGATATTGGCCTGTAGTTTTCTTTTTTTGTGGCATCTTTGTCAGGTTTTGGTATTAGGGTGATGGTGGCCTCATAGAATGAGTTTGGAAGTTTACCTTCCTCTGCAATTTTCTGGAAGAGTTTGAGCAGGATAGGTGTTAGCTCTTCTCTAAATTTTTGGTAGAATTCAGCTGTGAAGCCATCTGGACCTGATGGCTTTTGTTTGCTGAAAGATTTTTGATTACAGTTTCAATTTCCGTGCTTGTGATGGGTCTGTTAAGATTTTCTATTTCTTCCTGGTCCAGTTTTGGAAAGTTGTACTTTTCTAAGAATTTGTCCATTTCTTCCACGTTGTCTATTTTATTGGCATATAATTGTTGATAGTAGTCTCTTATGATCCTTTATATTTGTGTGTTGTCTGTTGTGATCTCTCCATTTTCATTTCTAATTTTATTGATTTGATTTTTCTCCCTTTGTTTCTTGATGAGTCTGGCTAATGGTTTGTCAATTTTATTTATCCTTTCAAAGAACCAGCTTTTGGCTTTGTTGATTTTTGCTATGGTCTCTCTTGTTTCTTTTTCATTTATTTCTGCCCTAATTTTTAAGATTTCTTTCCTTCTACTAACCCTGGGGTTCTTCATTTCTTCCTTTTCTAGTTGCTTTAGGTGTAGAGTTAGGTTATTTATTTGACTTTTTTCTTGTTTCTTGAAGTATGCCTGTATTGCTATGAACTTTCCCCTTAGGACTGCTTTTACAGTGTCCCACAGATTTTGGGTTGTTGTGTTTTCATTTTCATTCGTTTCTATGCAAATTTTGATTTCTTTTTTGATTTCTTCTGTGATTTGTTGGTTATTCAGCAGCGTGTTGTTCAGCCTCCATATGTTGAAATTTTTAATAGTTTTTCTCCTGTAATTGAGATCTAATCTTACTGCATTGTGGTCAGAAAAGATGCTTGGAATGATTTCTATTTTTTTGAATTTACCAAGGCTAGATTTATGGCCCAGGATGTGATCTAACCTGGAGAAGGTTCCATGTGCACTTGAGAAAAAGGTGAAATTCATTGTTTTGGGATGAAATGTCCTATAGATATCAATTAGATCTAACTGGTCTATTGTATCGTTTAAAGTTTGTGTTTCTTTGTTAATTTTCTGTTTAGTTGAGCTATCCATAGGTGTGAGTGGGGGTATTAAGGTCTCCCACTATTATTGGGTTATTGTTAATTTCTCTTTTCATACTTGTTAGCATTTGTCTTACATATTGCAGTGCTCCCGTGTTGGGTGCATATATATTTATAATTGTTATATCTTCTTCTTGGATTGATCCTTTGATCATTATGTAGTGACTGTCTTTGTCTCTTTTCACAGCCTTTGTTTTAAAGTCTATTTTATCTGATATGAGTATTGCTACTCCTGCTTTCTTTTGGTCCCTATTTGCATGGAAAATCTTTTTCCAGCCCTTCACTTTCAGTCTGTATGTGTCCACTGTTTTGAGGTGGGTCTCTTGTAGACAGCATATGTAGGGGTCTTGTTTTTGTATCCATTCAGCCAGTCTTTGTCTTTTGGTTGGGGCATTCAACCCATTTACATTTAAGGTAATTATTGATAAGTATGATCCCATTGCCATTTACTTTATTGTTTTGGGTTCGAATTTATACACCGTTTTTGTGTTTCCTGTCTAGAGAATATCCTTTAGTATTTGTTGGAGAGCTGGTTTGGTGGTGCTGAATTCTCTCAGCTTTTGCTTGTCTGTAAAGCTTTTGATTTCTCCTTCATATTTGAATGAGATCCTTGCTGGGTACAATAATCTGGGCTGTAGGTTATTTTCTTTTATCACTTTAAGTATGTCTTGCCATTCCCTCCTGGCTTGAAGAGTTTCTATTGAAAGATCAGCTGTTATCCTTATGGGAATTCCCTTGTGTGTTATTTGTTGTTTTTCCCTTGCTGCTTTTAATATTTGTTCTTTGTGTTTGATCTTTGTTAATTTGATTAATATGTGTCTTGGGGCGTTTTGCCTTGGGTTTATCCTGTTAGGGACTCTCTGGGTTTCTTGGACTTGGGTGATTATTTCCTTCCCCATTTTAGGGAAGTTTTCAACTATTATCTCCTCAAGTATTTTCTCATGGTCTTTCTTTTTGTCTTCTTCTTCTGGGACCCCTATGATTCGAATGTTGTAGCATTTAATATTGTCCTGGAGGTCTCTGAGATTGTCCTCATTTCTTTTAATTCGTTTTTCTTTTTTCCTCTCTGATTCATTTATTTCTACCAGTCTATCTTCTAATTCACTAATCCTATCTTCTGCCTCTGTTATTCTACTATTTGTTGCCTCCAGAGTGTTTTTGATTTCATTTATTGCATTATTCATTATATATTGACTTTTTTATTTCTTCTAGGTCCTTGTTAAACCTTTCTTGCATCTTCTCAATCCTTGTCTCCAGGCTATTTATCTGTGATTCCATTTTGATTTCAAGATTTTGGATCAATTTCACTATCATTATTCGGAATTCTTTATCAGGTAGATTCCCTATCTCTTCCTCTTTTGTTTGGTTTGGTGGGCATTTATCCTGTTCCTTTATCTGCTGGGTATTCCTCTGTCTCTTCATCTTGTTTAAATTGCTGAGTTTGGGGTGTCCTTTCTGTATTCTGGCAGTTTGTGGAGTTCTCTTTATTGTGGCATTTCCTCGCTGTGTGTGGGTTTGTACAGGTGGCTTGTCAAGGTTTCTTGGTTAGGGAAGCTTGTGTCGGTGTTCTGGTGGGTAGAGCTGGATTTCTTCTCTCTGGAGTGCAATAAAGTGTCCAGTAATGAATTATGAGATGTCTATGGTTTTGGGGTGACTTTGAGCAGCCTGTATCTTGGAGCTCAGGGCTGTGTTCCTGTGTTGCTGGAGAATTTGCTTGGTATGTCTTGCCCTGGAACTTGTTGGCTTTTGTGTGGTGCTTGGTTTCAGTGTATGTATGGAGGAGTTTGATGAAATCCTGTCAATTAATGATCCCTGGAGTCAGGAGTTCCCTGGAGTCAGGGTTTGGACTTAAGCCTCCTGCTTCCAGTTATCGGTCTTATTTTTACAGTAGTTTCAAAACTTCTCCTTCTATACAGCACCATTGATAAATCTTCTATGTTAAAGATGAAAAGTTTCTCCACCGTGAGGGTGACCCAGAGAGGTTCACAGCGTTACATGGAGAAGAGAAGAGGGAGGAGGGAGTTAGAGGTGACCCAAATGAGATGAGGTGGAATCAATAGAGGAGAGAGTGGGCTAGCCAGTAATCACTTCCTTATGTGCACTCCACAACTGGACCGCTCAGAGATGTTCACAGAGTTATACAGAGAAGAGAAGAAGGAGGAAGGAGACAGGGGTGGCCAGGAGGATAAAAGGGGGAAATGAAAAGGAGGGAGACAGATCCAGCCAGTAATCAGTTCTGTAAGTGTTCTCCACCGTCTGGAACACACAGAAATTCACAGAGTTGGGTAGAGTAGAGAGGGGTTAGGGAGGAGACACAGGCGACCCGGTGGAGAAAAAGGAGAGTCCAAAGGGAGAGACAGCAGTCAAGCCAGTAATCTCGCTTCCTAGTGAAAAATGGGTCCTGAAGATTGGGTTCTTAAAGGTACAAAATTGGTAACAAATACATAAAAGCAAAAATTAAAAATCTAGAGTAGAGTTTGGAATTTCAAAAATACAATGTTAAAGAAAAGAGGAAGGAGAAGAAAGAGAGAAAAAACAAACAAACAAAAACAAAGAAAGCCGCAAAAATTATAAAGAAAATATAGGTACAAAATTGATAACAAATACCAAAAAGCAAAAGTTAAACATCTAGAGTAGAGCTTGGAATTTCAAAAATACAATGTTAAAAAAAAAAGGAGAAGAAAAAGAAAGAGAGAAAAAAAACAAAGTCGCAAAAATTATAAAGAAAATATAGGTACAAAATTGATAACAAATACCAAAAAGCATAAATTAAAAATCTCCTTTCAAAGACTTGGGTTGCTTTTCTGGGTGCCTAATGTCCTCTGCTGGCATTCAGATGTTGTTTTGTGGAATTTACTTGGCGTTTAAATGTTCTTTTGATGAATTTGTGGGGGAGAAAGTGTTCTCCTGGTCCTACTCCTCCGCCATCTTATCTCCTCCTCCCCTTCTCTACCAGTTTTTAAATTAGAAGTTTGATGACCTTATATGTGACCAATGAAATTATATGTGTATGGGGGGGGTGATAGCTTTATGAACACATAGATTTAATTGTATTAGATCTATTTCAGCCCATTGCACTAATTCTTCTCAAAATGTCTTCCCTTTGTCCATCATGGCCTTCTCAAACTGACTTCCATATAGTACTTTGCTGGTAAAGAGGCTCTCAAGGAAAGGGGGGAAAAAAGGGTTGTAATATGTAACATTTGCCAATTTCCTTGGTGTAAATTCTCCCTACATGGCTGATCTCAAACAACTAACACTTTAACAACAGAGTCAGAAAATTCTGGATATTTAACAATCAGTTCTAATGAGCCTATACATCCTGGTTCTAACCCATCATTGTGCCTGAGACCTGTTAGTACAATCATTGAAGACTTTGAGTGCTTCTTTGCTGTCCTATATGACAAGATATTCCAGGCTTTTCAGTACTTTTCCTGCCGTAGGCCTGTAATATGCCTTTTCTCTAGGAAGCCCTGTTTTACTTCAGTGAGATTTTGAGAATATGGGCAATATGGGAGCACACTGATTTGGGATAAGCTCTTTCCAGACCTATTCAATGTACGTGGTTGGGAAAGTTGCTTCTTTTCCAAAGATAACCTATTTGTAAGTTTCTGCTGGTAATTTTCATTTAAATTCAGGATTACACTGTTTTCACTTAGCTTTATCTTCCATCTGTTTCTTTTTTCTCCCACACAGAAAATCCTGGTTCCCAATGAACCCATGTAATTACTTGTTTGATTTATCCCACAACTCATGTGCAAAAAATCTTAGAATAAAAATACCAATACTCTCTCCAACAACGTGGTTACTGAAAATATTTTAAGATTTATTATTTTGTTTCATGTAATTCTTTTTGTCTTATGACATATTTTGTTAGGAACTTACAATCAATTTACTCTGTTGTGAAGCTGATTGAAATAACTCCTTCCGTGCAGTTATGCTATTAACTTGAAAAATGCTTAAATTTGTTTGTTTCAATATTGCTTTTGATTTTTAGACCAAAATTTTGTTTGTAATTATGCAAAAATTCAAAAGTCAAATTTACAAAGTACATTCAAAGAAATCTATGACTATACCTGATCCTTCACCCCATTCCCTCCCTTCCCCTACAAGTGATTTTTTTTTTTTTTTGGTTTATCTTTCCATTTATTCATTCCCAATATTCATTCCTTTCTTATGTGAACTACATTATGCTCCATGGTAAATCAACTTTTTTCCATGAAAGTAATAGAAAATATTTTTGTAGGTAAACAGACGTATATTGGAGTAGAAACAAGTGTAATAATGGCATTTTTAATGATCAAATCTAGAACATTCCAAACCTTTCCAGCTTGCAGCATCCCACATAGTATGTGACACTCCTGGACTTCTGGGTGCCAGTTCATTCTCTGTCTGAGAGCACATGGTCCATTACTGTATGGTTTTCTCCTTGGAGCTGGTGGGGACCCTTTCTACCAGACTAATAGCATTTTCACATCCTACCTTCATTGGGCCAGGTACATAAATGCAGAGGAGAAAGAAAATGAGGAAGCTGCTAGCCAGTCCTGTCCCTGGAGATCATTTGGCTTTACTTTGATCCACATTTAGTTAAAAGATAAAAGGAAGAGCAACTCGGCCTCCTTACCCAAGACAGACTGAGAAGTCTTAGGAGCCTTCTCTGCTGCCTGCCATGTAAAAGGCTATCACAAAATGAGAGGGAGTTGGGGTGAGTAGGAGTTGCTATAAAAAAAGAATTTCCCTCACTGTATTCAAGAGGAACAAATAGTCTAAATGGCTGTCACATAAATATCTGGAGGCAGAACATCACATTCTAAACAAAGACTAATTATGAAGAAAAGTTGCTTATGGCATAGCACTGTGGTTCAGACTGAATGCTTTTTAATTCCTTTGAGGATCCATTAGCTCCTCTCTTCAAAGGAATCATGGGGATTAATCTCTAAAATCAACACAGAAAGTGAAAACAAAGTATGGAAATAGTTACCATTGTAACCCCCTAAATCAACCAATACAGAGTTTATGGAGTTCTATGCACATGGCCCTATACAGTGATTTCTTTGCAAATGCAGGAGTTGAACAAAGGAAGAAACCAAAGGAAGAGCTGTGTGCAGATGCCTGGGCATTCAATCCATTTTGTTTTGAAGTTACCCCTCAAATCTCTAGGAGTTAATAACAGATGAAAAGAAAACTCTAAACTTGTCTTGCTTATGGGTTTATAACTTTCTGCTTAAATAAATCAACCTTAAATATCAAGGCACATATTCCAATGGTACAAAGAGGTAGGCAGAAGCCAGTTATTACAAAGTCTGTTCTGATCGGTTGGTGCTCATGTGTGGTTGTTGTATTTGTTAAAGACATGGGGATAAGAATCTAATGAAATGTAAGATTTGGAGCTTACCAGGTAAGGCACACTGGACATTTCAAGTTATAGGTCACAAGAAATGATGTCTATATGCTCTAGTATTATTTTTCCTGATAAAATATCTTTGCATATCTTTGTCATCTTCTTAAGTTAATATTATGATCCAAACTGTGTACCAAATGGGAAAAATGTGACTAAGTCAAATTAACCGAGCTGGCACTGCCAATAAAGCCCTAGGAGCTTGTTTAGCTAATTAAGATCAAAGGTTCTGAGGCTTGTTCATAATGGACAGTTTTGGAGACAAGCCTGCCTCTTGCTGCAACTTCCTGTTAAAAGTCTGGATGTTTGTGCTTTGGGAAGCCATGGTAGTTTCTGAGTTGGAAAGTTACTTAAATCCTCACGCAACCAAGAGGCAGAGTTAGTGGCTTACAAGTGGTGGAAAAATAAAACTGGCTGAGAAGTGTTTCGGGATGTTTTTAATGCTTTTGGATCTTTTGCCACAATATGCTTTTAGTTATTTGATCACCAAATGTGCCCCCTTCCAAAATGTGCCTTTTTTTTTTTCCCACTGAAGTATTTGTATAAAGTACGTGACTCGACCAACTATTTGAAGAGCGTGCAGTATAAAAAGAGCACGAAACAATGAACTGTATACACACCGACCAGGGGATTGACAAGGCCATTTGTCACGCCCCAAGGTTTAATATTGGTTCAAACAAAGGCCTTTGGTGAGTCATGGAACTGAGGAATCCATTTGGAGAAACTTGTGAAAACTTGAGAATGGAGGACATAATAACCCAGTGATAACTCACTTCAGACCTTAGGAAGCAGTAACCACGGTGACAAACACACCCTGCCCTGGTACCATCACACTGCATGAGGGACTGCTCTCTTGTGAGCACTCACATCTCCTGGGGGCTGTCGCCTGTTACCACCACTTCTCTCCCAAACCATGCAGCCGATCAAAGTGTTTCTCTCAAACCCACAGCACTCATCCCAGGGTGAACTATCGTAAGTTTATTTCATTTCCTTACCTCTTTGTCCTCCTTCTGAATAGATCCTTGGAAATGGCCCAGTTGGCTCCTGCATAGGGTTTGAAGGAGGAGCTGGGTGTCAGTCAGAACTGTTTTAAGCCCCAGCTTAAATCTTGCGATTTACAAGATAGGTGCCCTTGGACAATTACATTCTATAAGCCTCATTTTTTAATCTGTAAATTGGGGGTAATCATAATACTAACCTAACAGAATGGTTCTAAGCATGAAATGAAACTTCATTCAAGTCATTTAATACAGCGCTGAACCCATAAGAAGTACTCTCTAAAGGTTAACTGCCTATAGCTTTTTAATGTTAATAAGGAGGTTGAAATTCAAAGAGGTGCCATCTCTCTAATTAGATGCCCCGTCTCTCAGATTACTTTGGATCAGAATCAGTTTAGTATTAGAGTGAACTATATGTAATTGCTGGTATCTAACAGGTTTTAACCAATAGAAATGACAGCTTTATGTCAGCTGATATAAATGACAGCTTCATGATCTAACATCACCATATCCAAAGAATTTGTAGAGACAAAGGATTAACTTAATGATTAATAATTTTATAAGATGCCGATTCTGTGCCAAACATTTACTACACTAACCCATATTCACTCAATTTTCTTCTCTGTCTTGAGATCTAGGTGATTACTGAAAGCTAGCTGCATTAGAATACAAGTTCTTTAAAAACAAATCTTGTGCCTTGCTGTATTTGCTCCTGAAAAATATGGCCTCCTGGACTGTAGCCCACCAGGCTCCTCTATCCGTGGAATGCTCCAGGCAGGAACACAGGAGTGGGTTGCCATTCCTTTCTCTAGGGGGTCTTCCCAACCCAGGGATAGAACCTGGGTCTCCTGCATTGTAGGCAAATTCTTTACTGTCTGAGCCACCAGGGAAGCCATCTAACATTAAAAAGCTCAATATCATAAAAAATGTAAAAATTCTCTCAAAAGAATCATTAGGAGAATTCCAAAAAGAACAAAGAAAAGAGAAAGGAAAAATATTGCTCTGTAATGGCTTTTTGTACCTCAAGCTTGGTCTTTATATATCCCTGTGGCTTTCTTAAGCAAAAACGATCAAGTCACCACCTATGTTGGAAAATAACCTCGATTTTCAACATATTGTTCAAAGAAGCCTATTTTCTAAAACTCTTTCCACTGGAAAGAGAGGGAAAAAAGTGAGTTGGGTCTTGCACACTAGCCTCAGAAGGCAAGAGCTTTGGAATCCACACCAAGCATCCCGTTTAGAGACTTCAGGCAAGAATCACAAAGCGATTGTACTAGTGGCAAAAGCCAAAGGGAAAGTCAGTTGTTTCTTCTTCTTTTGCCAATTCCAGTGGCAGGCCCTGGCCTGCAGATCTCGGGGTTTTAAAATGTCTTTCCAGCAAAGAATTACTTTCATGTTTGTATCCTTATTGCTAACACTGGATCTCTTCTCACAACGTCCTTCTTGCGCCGTGTCCAGGAGCCCTTTTTTGTTTGGAAGAGTTCTGAATCTCCTCTTAATGGAAACCAAAGCCTCAGTTGGCACTTATCTAAATGTCCTTCCTGCCTCATGCATTGTGGAGCATACCTTGCCAAAATGCATTAAAAAGCAAAATCCAATTGAGTAAAGGCCATGAAATCAAACTGCTTATGAGCCTACAAGTTCTGGATCAAATCCTTCAGAATACCGTTTTGAAATCTTTCAACAAGGAAGTTCTAAAAATTCCATTTTGAAATCTTTCAACAAGGAAGTTATCAAAACAACAGAGAGTAAACCACCCTAAGTGCCACCAGCGTCCTGATGGAGCTGTGACCCCTTACTTTCCAGATGTCTTCCTTCCCTGTTCACATTATTACTTCCTAAAATTTAGAACTCTGTGTGCTTTTGGTAAGCTTTCTAGAAGCAGGAAAAAGAGTTTGAAGGACCAAGTTCGTGCTTGGTTTAGATGAGCATCTGTTCTCCTTATTCAACAGACACTGTAGATCCAAAGACCCAGGAAACACAATTCCTGTCTGGAAGAATTTCCATTTCTAGTTCGCAAGGAAAAGAGAGAATTCCAGAACCAGGATGAAGGCATGCATATGCTGCCATGGGAAAACTAAAGGAGGTTATTATAGGGCTACAGGAGAAGATCAGTTACCTATGCCCTACCAGAGGAGCAGGGAAAAAAAAGAACAAAGATGTAAAATAGCATATTTTCCCCCTAAGAAAAAGCATATGCAAAAGCATAATTGGTGGTTGTTTTAGTTGGGACTGCTATGTCACAAATCCCATAGGAGAGTACCTTATAGAAGAGGCTAGAAGTCTCAGACGAGGGTGCCAGCAGGGTTGGAGTCTGGTGAGAGCACTAACCCAGTTTGCAGACTGCTGATGTCTTGATGTGTCCTTACTTTACACAAAGAGCTGGTGATCCCTCTGGGGTCTCTTTTATAAGGTACTAAACCCATCCATGAGGACTCTGCCCTTCCTCATGACATAATCACCTCCCAAAGGCCGACCTCCTAAAAACCATCATATTGGGAGTTAGGATTTCAACATATGAATTTGGGGGAAGATAGATGCAAACATTCAGTCTATAACAGTGGTGTAATGCACAGGTTCTCAAACTTGTAATGGCAGGAAAAAATATTAATGATGTTTGAGTTTCATTCTTACAGATTTCATTGGTATGGTATTCTATCAATATCTGGGCACTGGGGTTTTTAGAAGCTCCCTTTGGCATTAGAATGTGCTGCTCATGATGAGAACCACTGTCACTGATTACCTTCTATCTGGACTATAAAGTTTGTGGTGATGAATGGCGATAAAACTTATAAAGGGCTTCCCCGGAGATGCAGTGGTAAATAACCCACCTGCAATGCAAGGGCCACAGGAGACATGGGTTGGATCCCTGGGTTGGGAAGATCCCCTGGAGGAGGGCATGGAAACCCACTTCAGGATTCTTGCCTGGAGAATCCCATGGACAGAGGAGCCTGGCAGGCTACAGTCCATAGAGTTGCAAAGAGTCAGACATGACTGAGGCGACAGAGGACACACGCAAGGTTTATAAAATAGATGGAGTTCACTGTATCCAGCTCAGATTTCACACAAAGGTAACAGAGTGGTCCTCAAGAATTTTGGACAGGTGAATGGCAAGACTGAATTTGTAAACTAGAAGAACTTAGACAGGTGGCTGTTGAATAGCTTATGGATGCAACATTGTGCGAGTATGTGTGGGGGTGGGGGTGGAGGGGAAGGCAGTGATCCTGGGGAAAGGAAATAGATTCCTTAGAGGGAGCCTGTGGCTGGGAATCAGGAAGGAAAAGAGGAGAGCACCAAAGTGGTGTCAAGGCTCCATAAATATTACTGCTGGATTGAGCAGTGACAGGTGATGAGCACAGGAGTTCTCACTTGGGTAATTATATCCATACATCCATATTTTCCAGGGCTTCACTATAAAGGAAAGGCCTTTTTTGATTTACCTGGATGATGCTTTTTTTCATTTTGCTTATGGAGGAGAGTCCTCAGGGAACCACAGCTAAGCTCACAGCTAATCGGAGTAGTAAGCATCTTTAAATAAAGAAAATGAGGTAATTTGATGGGCCTTTCTTTCCTTCCTTTCTTTTTTGCAAGCCAAGGCACATTTCTTTGCTTTTACTACTCTTGCTCTTCTGAAAAACCTGCAGCAATTTTTAAAAGGTCATTTGCCTGAGTTCTCTGAGATTTTCTTACTTTCTTGCTGAAACTATTATACTATCAACTGATGTGCCCATTCACCATCCCAAGAAGCTAACCCCATAATTTTCTTTGGCCTGGAGGTGAGTTCTCTTCTCCCACAGAAGAAATTACTTCTTCTGGTACAGTCCTTAAACAGCTAAAGAGTTTACAAATACCCTATCAGATGAAGTATGGCCAGAAGAGATGTGGTCATGGCTTCTGGCTAATTGGCTGGGCGAGCTCTGGCTTATGTAATGGTTACCTCTGGCAGTTGCTCCCAACATCCCATTTTGGCAGCTGTGCTGTGGTATTTTTAACGGTAACCATTTGGCCGGCATTCAGCCAATCAGCTTCTTCATTTCGCTGGCTGCAATTAGAGTTACTGTTTCTTTCACCTTGTTTCCAGCCAGACCTGGTTCTGTAAATGTGTCACCAGGGATTTCAATGGAGCTGTGCTCTGCATCAGTCCCTTATATCCATTATTTCAGTTCAAGGAGTCATTTTATCTTGAGGCCCCATGGTAGAGCTGACCTTAATCCCAGGTGTCAGGTGGACCTGTAGAGAGGGAGTTAGATGTCCCACATTGTGAAGACACTTTACAATTTGGAAAGAGGATTGTCAGCAGGGAGGAAGGCACCTGGGCTTCTGGGGTTGGGATTCATTAGAAGCTGCCTTATATCCTCATGCCACTCATCACCTGGTCATAGGGAGCTGCTGTAAAAGAGGTGCCCAGACAGAGTGTGGAAAGGGGAAAGGAGAGTCGATTTTCTGGAATTCAGTGTCTCTTCTTTACCTGCATCACCCCTGCCAGTACTGACTGTGGACAAAGAGTAGAGCTTCCTTACTTACCTTTAGCAGACCCTGGAGTTTTCTTTAAAAATGCACTTTATATTGAAGGGCAAAATGCTAGGCATGTTGTGTAAGAAGTATACTTATAAAAGGAGCTTCCCTGGTGGCTTAGTGGTAAAGAATCTGCCTGCAATGTAGGGAACACGGGTTCAATTCCTGAATGGGGAAGATCTCTTGGAGAAGGGAATGGCTACCACTCCAGTATTCTTGTCTGGAGAATTCCATGGACAGAGGAACCTGGCAGATTACAATCCATGTGGTTGCAAAAGAGTCAGATGTGACTGAGTGACTAAACAACAACAACAACACTTATAAAAATCACAAGCACCAGGGAATTCCTTGGCAGTCTAGTAGTTAGGACTTTGTGCTTCCACTGCAGGGGACACGGGTTCGATGCCTCATTGGGAAGCTAAGATCCCACAAGCAGCCTGGCAAGGCAAGAACGAAAAAGACATAAAAACAAAACAAAACACGAATACTGTTCTCCCCAGAAAGAAAATTAAGCCTTCTTTCATCTTAATTTCTCTGTGAAATTGAGAGAAAGGCAATGGGGAGAGCTCTTAGGAGAAGTGTGAGAAGAGGAACTCACCAAGGAGAGTCAGGAATGTCTGCTCCGGGCTTGTCCTCATTTCCCTAAGTAAGTTTATTGCTGAGGGAAATGTTTGGGGAAGAAAAAAATTTATATATATATATATATATATATATATATATATATATATGAGCACACATGCTCAGTCATGTTAACTCTATGACCCCATGGACGGTAGCCCGCCAGATTCCAATGTCCATGGAATCTTTCCAGCAAGAATACTGAAATGGCTTGCCACTTCCTTTTCCAGGAGATCATCCAGATCCAGGGATGAACCTACTTCTCTTGCATGCCCTGCACTGGCAGGCTGAATCTGTACCACTGTGCCACCTGGGAAGCCTCTGTGTGTGTGTGCTGCTGCTGCTGCTGCATCACTTCAGTCACGTCCGATTCTGTGTGACCCCATAGACGGCAGCCCACCAGGCTCCGCCGTCCCTGGGATTCTCCAGGCAAGAACACTGGAGTGGGTTGCCATTTCCTTCTTCAGTGCATGAAAGTGAAAAGTGAAAGTGAAGTCGCTCAGTCCAGTCCGACTCTTAGCGACCCCATGGACTGCAGCCCACCAGGCTCCTCCGTCCATGGGATTTTCCAGGCAAGAGTACTGGAGTGGGGTGCCATTGTGTGTGTATAAATTACTATGGATAATTTGGGCCACATGAACAGAACAGTGTCAAGAATAAACTTTGAATATATTTTGAAGTATTTTTAACCCCAAATAATGATAAGCAGTATCTTATCATTATCTTATCTGCCAGATACTGCTTATCATTATTTGGGGTTAAAAATACTTCAAAATATATTCAAAGTTTATTCTTGACACTGTTCTGTTCATGTGGCCCAAATTATCCATAGTAATTTATACACACACAATGGCACCCCACTCCAGTACTCTTGCCTGGAAAATCCCATGGACGGAGGAGCCTGGTGGGCTGCAGTCCATGGGGTCGCTAAGAGTTGGACACGACTAAAGCAACTTAGCAGCAGCAGCAGCTCATCTCCAGTGGAGAATGCGCTGGCAACCCACTCCAGTGTTCTTGCCTGGAGAATCCCAGGGACGGGGGAGCCTGGTGGGCTGCCGTCTATGGGGTGGCACAGAGTCAGACACAACTGAAATGACTTAGCAGTAGACCAGGTTAAGGGACTAGTCAGCAGGACCACTCAAATTACTTGCCAAGTAAATTGATCCAAATCCTGCTGAAGTAGTCCACTCTCAAGTGAGAATTGGAAAAAAAGGAATCTAGCCGGCATCAGCCTAAATGGGTATTTTTTTCTGGCACACATATGCAGGCAAAGGAAGCTGAAATTATAAAACTAAATAACTCATGAGCATGCCTGATCCTTCCTCTAGAAGCAATGATTATATTATTATCCAAAGTTTAACCCATTAAAGTACATCTCAAGACATAGAGTGGCTAGGGAAATCTCAAAGGAAAATCAAATGTAGTATGAAAACCAAAGAACTAAGGAAACATGATGCTGAACTGTTTCATAATGCTGAGTTTTCTTTGGCTTCTAGAAAAAAACTAATTAGTGACTCCACACCAAGCTTTCTGCTTGGTGAATTACTACAAAATGAAGATACAAGGGCATGACACCAGATAAATATATAAATACAACATTTCCAGAACCTCAGAAGTCTGAGTTAGAGGTCCCAAATCTGCAATAAAGGAAGAATATGAAATTAAAGGTAAACACATTTGGAAAGAAAGAAATAAAACTGTCATTTTTCATACTGTTGAATGATACTATTGAATATGTAGAAGAAAGTCCAAGATTATCTATAAGTATTAAGATTATTAAGTAAATTTAGCAAAATTACAGAATAAAAATCAATATGCACAAATCAATTACATTTTTATATATAAGTAGAAAACAAAGAATGAAATTTTATAAAGAATACTATTTGTAATAGCATAAAGAATTAAATATCTAAAGTAGTAGTTTTCAAAGAGTGATCCAAAGAGCCCTGAGATCCTAAAATCTAAAATTCCATTCAGATGACCCTCTTTTACCCATTCTTTCATGAGTGAATGGTGGAGTTTTCCAGACATGCTTGATGTGTGACAGTATACCAAATGGAATGCAAAAGTAGATCTTCAAATCCAGCTGTTTTCTACCATACAAAGTTTTGAAGAGATTTAAAGCTTTAAAGGAACTTGCAAAAATATAAAACAATGCCAGTATTTTTTTTTTTGCCTGATTAGACTATTAGTTAATAAGACATGTATGTCAAACATTTCCACAGAGTTGTAAATATGTATATTTCTATAGAAAACTTGTATATATAATTTTGATAGATTCCTCCTTTAAACTTCAGATTTACTTTATATATTTTAATTTAGAATTCCGTTATCGTATGGTGAAGTTCTTCCTGGGTGGCTCAGATGGTAAAGCGTCTGCTTACAATGCGGAAAACCTGGGTTCGATCCCTGGGTCGGGAAGACCTTTTGGAGAAGGAAATGGCAACCCAGTCCAGTACTCTTGCCTGGAAAATCCCATGGACGGAGGAGCCTGATAGGCTACAGTCTATGGCATCGCAAAGAGTCCAACATGACTGAGTGACTTCACTTTCACTTTCATAGTGAAGTGAATATTTGATCATTATGAAATATCCTTCTTTACTTTTGTTGCAGATTTTTGCCTTCAAGAGTACTTCATTTGGTATTTGTGGTTATAACTGGTTACATTTTGTTAATGGGTTTTTTTGACACATTTTTTTAAATCCTTTTGCCTTCAGTATTTCTGTGTCCTAATACAGAAATGTTTCTTTTATTAATAATGTAAATTTTGATTTTATTTTTTACCACCAGTTTGAAAACTTTTACTTTAAATTTGAATGTGTAGTGCCTTTATGCTTAGTGTAATTACTGATGTATTTCTATTTACTCCATAATATTACTATTTTTAAAATTTTTCAATGTTTTCAATATTCCTTTACCTCTCATTTCTTATTTCTTTTGGTCAGTTGATTTTTTTTTATTATTTCACTTTTTCCCTCTACATTACTTCATTGCTACTTCAGATATTACAGCATTTACCTGTTTGAAATGTATTTTGTCTTTGTTTTTGAAAGATATTTTTCTTGGGCATGGAATTCTGGGTTGGCAGTTATTTTCTTTCAGCATTTTGAAGAATATTCTACTATCATCTGGCTTCTACAGTTTCTGGCTTTCTGTAGTGGAGAAGTCAGCTCTCAGTCATATTTTTGTTTACTATGAATGTGATAAACCTTTGTTTTCTTATTGCTCTGAAGCTTTTTTTCTTTATCTGGGATCTAAGCAGCTTTATTTTGATTGCTCTCAATACCTTTTTATCTGTATTTGTTAAGCTTGGGATTCAGAACTTTTTGAATCTGTAGTTTAATGTATCTTATCACTTTGGGGGAATTTTCAGGATTATTTCTTCAACTGTTACTTCTGCCCTGTTCTGTGCTTCTCATTTTGAGACTCTAACTACACATGTTTCACCATGTCCTATGTGTTTATTATCGTCATTTCTGTATTTGCTATGAATTTTTCTCCGTTTTATTTGTGAACTTTTTTACTAACACAATTTAAAATTTACTAATCTTCTTCTCAGTTTTGTCTAATATATTATTTAAACTAGGTACTGAACACTTATTTTAGTTATTTTCTTTTATAGTTCTTAAATTTTTATTTGAATTTTACTGACTCAGGTTCTTTTTATCTGAAAAAGTTCTAACATATCAGTCATAGTTATTTAAAGTTTATGTTTGGTAAAGCAAATGTCTCTATCACCTATGGATCTATTTTAATTGTCTGTTTTTCATTTTTGATAAATTGGTTCTTTAGGCATGGCAATATTTTATGAACTTCCAGATATTATGTATAAACAATTGGAAAGATTTTCCCTTCAAATAGTTTAATTTTGCTTTTGACAGGTAGTTGATCAGAGGTGCGTGTGTGTGTGCATGCTAGATCTCTTCAGTTCTGTCCTATTTTTTGATACCCTGTGGACTGTGCAGCTTGCCAGGCTCCTCTGTCCATGAAGTTCTCCAGACAAGAATCCTGGAGTGGGTTGCTATGCCCTCCTCCGGGGATCTTCCTGACCCAGGGATCTAACTCTCGTCTCCTGGGGCTCCTGCTAGCAGGCAGATTCTTTACTGATGAGCCACTGGGGAAGCCCTTGATAAGGGTATATTTTGTCAGTCAGTCTGGGATTAAACTGAATAAGATAAATTTTATTCTATAGGCTTTTATCTATTACTAGTTCATCTTTACTTTTATTGCATAGTCTTTTAGGAGTCCCAGTAGAAAATTTATGATGTTTACTAGTTCTGCTTCTCCTTGGTGGGTCTTGAACTCTTTGTTTCTCCAGTATTTATAAGAGTGTCATTCACTTTGTTTAGCTTCTCTATCTCTTTCTGTTTGGCTTCTGAGATTTTGGGCTCCAGTCTACTGGCAAATGTATCTAGAGGGAAATTAACCAGAATACTTGACTCACTTTGATGCATTTTCTTTTCCTCTGGGACCTTGATCACCTCAAGTCCTGGGTGCTTTGATAGCTCTTAATGCTTTCAAATGAATATTTTCATTTTTTTTTACATCTATCTTTTCTTATTTTTGATGTGAATTTGTTTTGATGCTGGCTAATCTTTTTAATTAAAGGTAAAGTCCCCAGAGGGCACCATTTTTTTTTTTATCCCAACCTGTATATCTATTCAGTTACCAAGTTTTGAAACTTACATATCTCTTAAATGTCCCCTTTCCTTTCCATTCAGAGTGGCAAAACTTTTAGTTCAGGCCCTAATCTTTTACTACAGGATTATTACCAAAGGCCAGCTAATAAATATCTCTGTCTCAATCTTTGTTTTCACTCTCCCTAAACTATACTTCCAGAATGAATCATAACTCTGCATAATTAAACCTATCCTGAAATTTTATATCACCTATAAAATAATAATACAAGCTTTATAGGAGATGTACAGTCATTGTAATATTAATAGATAGATGCTAGTACACAACTAAAAATTATAATACTTCTGTGATGGACAGAGAATTAAAACTGAATGAAATGATTGCAGAAATAGGAGATAAACCAGTATGCTCCTAGAGGTTGGTTCAGGCTTTTAAGGTCTACCAAAGTGCCTTGTGGAACTTTGATGCTGATGAGTGAAGTCTCAATCTCTGGTGAAAAAACCTCCTAAGTTTTTCTCAGTTATTTTTCAGTCACAATATATGTGAATATATAAATAAGTGAGGGAGAAAGGCAAGTACTTTGGTGAAGCAGAGCATAGGATATATACTTTGAACTGATTTGTAGTAAGACGTACTCTCAACCTCTGACTCACAGGTACACCAGCTCTGGACCTGCCAGTTCATCAGCTGCAAATAAGAAATACAAAAAAATTACTACAAATCAATTCTAAGTACTTACTCTGAGAATAAGGATAGTATCCTTAGCAGATCCAGATTTCTAGACTATCTTCACATTTTACTGCTCCCCAATATATATCCTATGCTCTGCTTCACCAAAATACTTGCCTTTCTTCCTCACTTTTTCATATGCTCACATACATTGTGACTTTTGTCAGGAGTACATTTCTCTCTGGAAAATCCCTAGCTACCGTTTTGAATCTGCTCAAGTGTTGCCTCTTCTAGGAAGACTTCCTGAACCATTTATACCTCACATTAAAATTAGATACTTTCTCTTCTCTATTTTCATAATAATTTTCACAACAGCTCTATTGGGACATTTATCTCTTTGTAATTATTTGTTTATTTCTGTCTTCTTGGTAAGAACGTGTTCTTTTCAAAGGCAGGATTTTAAAATCGTTTCTTTGTGAGCCCATGACCAACATGGTGCTTAGGATGTAAGAAAAATTCAGTCACTATTAGCTAAATGAGTTGGGTTTTCAATATTATCAAACCAATGGCTCAGCAACAAGTGAATTTCTTTATCTGGGTGAGATATCTGGCAAAAAATAGGTATTCAGGTATAGTGAAATTGAAAGTGTTAGTCGCTCAGTCATGTCTAACTCTTTGCAACCACATGGACTGTAGCCCACCAGGCATCACTGTCCATGGAATTTTCCAGGCAAGAATACTGGAGTGGGTTGCCAGTCTCTGCTCCAGGGAATCCTCCCAACCTGGGCATCAAACCCTGGTCTCCTGCATTGCAGGCAGAGTCCTTACCATCTGAGCCACCAGGGAGGCGAAGTAAAGAATAGGTATTCAGGTGAAATTTGTTCAGTTGATGGATTATATTAACTACTGAGTAAAAATTTACCTGAAATGGGCTTCCAAGGTGGCACCAGGAGTAAAAAATCTGCCTGCCAATGCAGGAAATGCAAAAGGAGGCAAGTTCAATCCCTGGGTCAGGAAGATCCCCTAGAGGATGGCAACCCACTCTAGTATTCTTGCCTGGAAAATTCTATGAACAGTGGAGGCTGGAGGGTTAGAGTCTCTGGGGTCACAGAGAGTTGGACACAACTGAGCATGCACATGAAGATATAGTTTTTTTTTTTTTTTTTAATAAACAGCTTCTAAAGAATAACTGAAATTTGGAAGAAAGAGTTTAGCGACTTGAAGTTGGAGGAAATCATTTCAGAATTATTTATCTGGAATTTAAGCCTAAATTCTTCTTTGTATAACAGTATTAATTAAGAATGAAATCACTGGTGTATAGATAATTGGAGGAAACTCAGTTTGCTATAAAGCCATAAAAAAACTATGTTGATGTCCAAATACACAATTTATTTAAATTTTTGACTGATAAGCCATAAAAACTACATTCTGAAAATGTTTAAAATGAAAGAACACCCTGTCTACTTCATACTGTTCCTAAACTCTGTGAAACCGTCACACTGTGCAGGCAAAGCTCAGTTGCTGTGGGGCTATATACGGACACTTAATCCCTAGGGATTTAAAGGAGCAAGCTCGGCTCAGTCAATGAAAAAAATCACTGGCAGAACTTCTGGGACATATTTTTATGCACATAAAAATTAGCTTCCAAGATATGTAATTGTAGATTCTCATTACAAAATCTCTGGGTCAAATTGTATTTTACCAGAAGGTACTGTAAGATTTTTAAACTCAGTCAAATGAAAGGATTGCCTTTTCTGTTAACAAAGCTTACAGTGGTTTCTTTTCAGGTACTGAAATCAGGACAGTTGGCTGCTTTGAATTCTATTAGAACTCTGCGTGTTCAAGAAAGTTGGTACATATAGGTTAGCTTGATTGGACCCCACGCACACTCTCAACTTGACTTTCTGTGCTATACTAATTTCTGAGTTCATAGCATTTTTTATTGTTTCCACAACTGACATAAGAAAAGAGGAAACTTGGCAAGTTTGGATTACATTAAGAAATTTTGACATATAGATGGTTATGTATTCTGCAAATATCTGTTTAGGCACAACTAGTTTAAAATATAAGGTTTGAAAAGTCTTTTTGACATTAGTTATATATAATATTCTTTTTATATGTATAATACATATAGCTTGGTCCATATCAGCGCTCAAAACCTGTTTAATTCATAATATGACTGAAAGTTTACAGTCATTTATGAAAGATAGTACACAAAATATAACCACTGCTTTTATACAGAGTGAATTAAGCCAGAAAGAAAAACACCAATACAGTATACTAATGCATATATATGCAATTTAGAAAGATGGTGACAATAACCCTGTGTACGAGACAGCAAAAGAGACACTGATGTATAGAACAGTCTTATGGACTCTGTGGGAGAGGGAGAGAGTGGGATGATTTGGGAGAATGGCATTGAAACATGTACAATATCATATATGAAACGAGTCACCAGTCCAGGTTTGATGCACCATACTGGATGCTTGGGGCTGGTGCACTGGGACGACCCAGAGGGATGGTATGGGGAGGGAGGGGGGAGGAGGGTTCAGGATGGGGAACACATGTATACCTGTGGCGGATTCATTTTGATATTTGGCAAAACCAATACAATATTGTAAAGTTAAAAAATAAAATTAAAAAAATTTAATTCATTTTTATTATTAAAATAGATCCTTGAGAAAAATAAAAAGCAATAACAGTAATGCAATATTTGTGGGAATTTATTAAGGAACTTCTAGAACTGTTACAGTTATTTATATTTTGAGAGAATCAATTCTTTACTATTTCCAATTTTGTGGGAAAATTATTGGGTCTTTTTCTTTTTCTAGGTTGAGATCTAACTCTGCCTCATGTTTACCAGCCAAGGTTAAGTTGATATTTGGCTCCCTAATGCGAAAGAAATAAAAGGAAAAATAAGTAATTTTTCCAAAAGTCGCCAGCATAACAAATGAGTATAGATTTTGAAAAGAGATTACTGAAGGATTGTCAGGGAATGTTTAACAGGAGGATTCCTACGTGCTGTTTCTCATAAATCCTCTGTTCCTTATCAGTTTCTGGCAACAGAAATGAGTGGAACGGCACGCCACTCCCAGGACTGAGGTCATAGGATGGGACATGTATGAATCTCCTTCAGTAAACATTCTCTTTACGACAAAACTGCTTAGTCTCTATCCTTTCTTGAGATATGGATTGTCTCCTGACCTTATGACCATTGTCAATCCCTTGTTCCCTTGGTAACGGTTGCTGTACCTTTGGTTTTCTGATCTTTATCATTTTCAAAAGAAATTCCTTGTACAACAGCCTACGTATACTCACAGAAAGTTCATTAAAGCACCTTTGCTTCATCAGAGCTTGGGTCCCTGTGTCTTTCTTTCTCTCTCTCTCTCTCTCTCCTTTTCTTATTGTCGACTCTGGACCACCAGGTTCCGGTCCATTAAATGACCACAACAAAGGATAACTGAAAGAGAGAATGTACATAGATAGGGCCAAGAGTCCAGAAAGTGAAAAATCGTACCAGAAAAGGAGACAGAATAGAAGGAGCTCTTCATGTGAACATTTCATGCTTATAATCCAGAAAGCCCATGGTCGTCTATATAAAATTCTCTTTATTAGTCTCAAAGAGATTATCTATATTTTAGTCAATTCTTGGAAAACCTTGCTTTCAAATGTATAGCCCTTACCTTCTCTTCCAAGTGCTTGATAATAGATGTCTTTATTGATGTTGCTCGTATTTTTTCCTTCTTCACTGACACTTTAAGATTTTGTCTACTTGTTACACAAGAGAAAATCTTTGAAACTACTTCCCCTAGTCAGGACTGTTTTTTAAAGTAAAGATGTAAAACTTTAGTAGCTCAAAATTAATTATTAACTTGAGTCAGGCCCTCTAAAAAGGGCTCTCCAAAAGACAAAATCAGGAAATGGAACAGCTTTCCAGCTCCTCTGATGTAGGTATATCATGTCAATGATATATCCATAGAGACAGGGGTAGGGGTGGGCAAAGTTGACTCTCTGTTACAGATAAGAGTGTATATGGTCACGTGGTTGGAGCCAAGAGAGAGCACCCAGCAATATGAAACACTAGTGGAAACTGGTTAATGGCTAGGATTATGGATTTGAGTTGGGATATTGTTAGGGATTGCTTGTCCCTGAAGTTCTACATCAAGGACTTATTCAACCATTTCTGCTGCCCATTCTAAGGGTTCATCTCTCACACCCACTACCTACCTGTCCCAGTTCTTGAATCTCTTTTTTTTTTTTTTTCATGTATTTGGCTGAGTCAGGTCTTAGTTGGATCTTGCGGGATGGGATCTTTCATTGTGGCTTGAGGGCTCGGTAATTGCTCTTCTCCGGCTTAGTTGCTTAGCTGGTATGTGGGATCTTAGTTTCTTGACCAGGGATTGAACCTGTGTCCCCTGCATTGAAAAGTGGATTTTCAACCACTGGACCACCAGGGAAGTTCCAAATTCTTGAATCTTGATTAGATTCTGCTGTAATTGTCTGCAGTAGCATGCAAAAATAGAGTATGGATGATGGGGTTTCACACCACACATGCATTTTCCTATGGAAGGAGGTAAAGGAAGGTGCTGGCATAGAGATTCATTCCTCCTTTCTTGCCAGCAGCTCTGGGAAGTGGCAGTTTCAATGTCCATGTGATCTTGATGTGAGAACCTTCCAGGACTCATATAAATGCTACATAAAATCCTTTTTTCTGCAGGACTTCCCTGCTGGTCCAGTGGTTAACTCTCTCAGCTCCCAATGCAGGGGGCCCAGGTTCATTCCCTGGGCAGGGAACTAGATCCCACATGCTGCAACTAAGACCTGGTACAGCCAAATAAATGAATAAATATTTTTTAAAAAAAATCCTTTCTTCTAAATGACCTCAACCAGTACCCTCTTGACTCCCTTATTTGCTTTGATTTGAATACAAGATTATTAAACACACCCGTATTCAAATAGAAATCTTTGCATGAAAATGTATTTCAAGCCAACAATAAAGAAGTTTTGAATGGCCAAACCATTTGGAATTATTGATAGTATATTCCCTTTCCTAGCATAGATAGCAGATACTTGGATATGTGTCTTATATACATGCTTCCATTTTTGTGTACCTTTTTTTTCTCTGCTGCTGGCAAAAAACTCAAAATATTGCTTTGGAGTTGTTCTTTTGATTCCATACCCAGAGAATTTATTCAGGAGAATAAATTTGGCCACTTTCAAGCTGTGAGAATATGGAATGCATAAATTTTCCTGCTACAAAATACGTTTCTGGTGTATTTATATAACACAAAACAGATGCATCTACAAAGTTTACACATAGAAACACAGATTACTGAGGGAAAAGAGTCAGGTCTGGCTTGGAGAAGATTTTGGTATTTTTACCCTCCAAACATTTCCAGTGTTTAAAATTGGTATGAGTGAGGGACTTAAATCCAATGGTTGGGTTTTGGGTAGATTCCTATAAAATGGTACAAGATGAGCATCTGACTACAGACCATGTCATGTTTAGGTATACAATCTTAGGTGTAGCCATGTTTATTTTTAAATTGAATTGGACAAAAGTCAAAGTTTGCTTTTGTAAGATTTTCTGAATAATGGTAGCATGGTCTAATTTGAAATTACATCAAGCTTAAAAGTTAAATTTTTCTGGCAGTTGATGAAATCAACAATATAGTAATTTGAATTGGTTGCTAAAATGGAAATTAACTTGAAAGAAAAAAAGGTTTCTGGAGTCTAGCATTTATTAAGCAGGCCACAGTTTCTCTCTTTGTTGCAGAGAAATGTGATCTGAGTGTTGGCTCATGCGTTGAGGTTATCCAGGTGGTTAAGCAGCTTCCTCAGAGTAGGTATATGACTGCTATAACGTTTTTACCTATTTGCCTTCTTAGAGGAGGGAAGTCTAGCAAACACATGGGAAGGTGAGGAGAGATGTGGATGTTTTGGCTTTAGCAATATCAGGTAGGAATTATCAACATGAATAATGGTTGTTGTTAAGGTTAATAAAGGCTTCCTCAGTGGCTCAGCGGCAAAGAATCCGCCTGCAATGCAGGAGTGCTGAGACGCACTCAATTCTGGGTCTGGAAGATCCCGTGGAGGAGGGCATGGCAGCCCACTCCAGTATTCTTGCCTGGAGAATCCCATGGGCAGAGGAGACTTGCAGGCTATTGTCCTTGGCGTCTCCAAAGAGCCAGATATGGCTGACAGTTGAACACACAGGTTAATAAAGTACATCAAATTGTGGATGATTTTTTGGCCTTAGTTTTCCAAATTTTCCATACTACAGTTGTCAAGTCCTAATATACTGATTTGTCATAAAACTGACTCGTACTGTTTAAAAAAACATGCTTATAAAATTGATTTAATTTTTCAAATAGAGATTAAATTTAAGCTATTTGTGAGACAGTTTTCAAAAGAACTACTAATGGAAGTCATTAGTTCTATTAAATTTAGAAATCTTTCAAAAATATAAATAAAATATAAAGTACATCAGATCCTTGATACTTACTCCCCAAAAGCTTTTTCCTGTTTTCAATAAATAAATTGTCTATTGTGTTCTTATAACTCCAGGGATTATACACTTAAGATTGATTTGGTCTCATTCTTTCATTCAGTAGATATTTGTTGCAAATTACTTTGTGGCAAGCACATATCATTATTGCCCAAGGGTTTATATATTTATTTTTTGTGTCCTCTTTAAATTAATAGGATTGAAAATAATAACCTTTTTTAAATTAAAATTTCATTTTTTCTATTCAAAATCTGATAAATTGAAGCAAGAATTTTTAAGTCTTTAATATTTTAAATTTAATTTCCACATTTAACATATTTAATTCTTTTAACAATTTCAATTATATGACTAACTAAAACTTACAAAGTCCTTGAGAAGTTGTTTATTAAAATTCTAATATTGTAGACTCATAAATACAGTGTATTATAAGTTGTGATAAAATGTTTTTATACTATTCATTTTAAAATCACGAACATAAACTAGAATCCCTTGGACTGCAAGGAGATCAAACCAGTCAATCCTAAAGGAAATCAGTCCTGAATATACATTGGAAGGACTTATGATGAAGCTGAAGATCCAATACTTTGGCTACCTGATGCGAAGAGCTGACTCATTAGAAAAGACTCTGATGATGGGAAAGATTGAAGGCAGGAGGAGATGGGGACGACAGAGGATGAGATAGTTGGATGGTATCACTGACCCAAAGGACATGAGTTTGAGCAAGCTCCGGGAGATGGTGAAGGACAGGCAAGACTGGCATTCTGCAGTACATGGGGTTGCAAAGAGTCGAACACTTATTGAGCGACTGAAAAACAACAACAACAATTTTACGTTGTACTCACAATTTCTCATATGCCAAATTATCTGAAATGTGACAAACATATGAAATAAAAAATATATGAAGGTTATTTGTTAGTTTAATGCAAAAGTATTAATTCTATGGATTTAATTTACTTTCTCACTTCTAACCTTAAAAAAATTCTCAATTGTCCCAAGGTTAAAGACATTTTTACTCACTAATTAGATGATTTTTCCTTCCCCCAAGCAATTTGTTATTCATCTCAAGCAAACTGGTGTTACCTTTTGAAAGGGCAAAGAATTTGCCTAGGAAATGAGATTTGCAGCAGCTGACATTCAGGGTGATTTTCCTCATAATCACAAGAGACAAACCCAAGCCCTCCAAACTGTGGATTGGATTTGGGAGTGGGCACCTATAATAAATATAAAGTTTTTGGTTTGAGCAGCTGGGTGGAGAGAGGTGCCATTTAGAGAACTAAGAAATATGAGAGAAAAAAAAAAAAAACCGATTTCAGAGAGAATAATCCAAAACTGTGTTTTAAACTTCCTGGTTTTGTATGGCTAGTGGACACTAAAATGGATTTATTAAAAGGATGAAGGTAAGTCTTTGGGAAAGAGGGCTGAACTAGAAGTTTAGGTCTGGACATCACAGGAATATAGATGTTCTTTGCTGAAGAAAAGAATAATAGGAAGAGAAAATAAAATCCAGAAGACTAAATGGGTAAGATTTAGAGCTCAGGGAGAAAAGGAAGAGCTAGAAAAGAACTCTGAGCAGGAACAATGATGCAGCAAGAAAAAAATAAACAGTGAGCAATAACATGAGAGTCAAGAGAAGAGCATGCTTCAAGGATGAAGAATTTCAAGAAGAAAACTGAGGAGAAAAGAAGTCACAGAGATGAAAGCCATATTTAAGTGATTAGAATAAAAGCAACTGTAGGTGGGAAGATCTGCAGTAGGCTTACAGACATTAATTGTACAAATTGAAAGTGAAAAATCCACAAAGATAACAACAATAATCTCAGAAAAAGAAATAGATGTAGATGATAAAGGGGGACAGAAGATACAGAGAGTAGAGGAGCTCAGCACATATGGAATAACAGCAAAAATGCCTAAAATATGAATAATGCAGGCATTTCCTGAAATAAAGAACAACTTGAGTCACAGAGGTAAATTGATACAGAGCTGGTAATGAAATTTTAAACTCTAGTCAAATTATTGAAATTATTGAAATAAGAACTGTGGAGAAAAAAAAAAACTCTGATAGAGTTGTTGTGAAGATTAATACATGCAAGGCATGAAGATCTGTGCCTGAAATATAATAAGCACTTGATAAAAGTTGCTACAGCTTTGGGTTTTCCTCCTTCTCTTCCTACGTCTATCATTTTATTCCTGTTACCCTGATTATATCTGCCTCTGTTCCACCATAGAATGTTGATATTGTTCAGGACTGGTCTTAGGCCCTCTGTCTTCTCAGTGGCTTCTCCTTAAGCAATCTATTCTACACACACATTTTCAATTATGCTCTGTTCACTCAGTTCAGTTGCTCAGCCGTGTCTGACTCTTTGTGAGTCTATGGACTGCAGCACACCAGGCTTTCCTGTCCATCACCAACTCCCGGAGCTTGCTCAAACACATGTCCAACTCTGTTCACTTTTCACTTCCAAGCTTGTATCTCTATTTGAATGTCACAAAGCACCTTAACCTCAAATGTCCACAATTCGTCCACTCTCTCCTCCCCTTTAGAGATTCCTCTGCTATCTGTTCAGGAAGTTTGGTCCTCTTCCAGTATTGCTGATCTGCAGGAGCACCTCTGCTTCCCAGGCGATGGGTCAGATGCTTAGGAGTCATCCTTAACCTCTCCCTCTATGTAAGCCAATGACTGTATCCACTTCTGCCCTCACAGTAGGTTCCTCACCCAACAGCATTTTAAATATATAAACCAGATTATGAAATTCTTCAGAAAAAGTCTTCTTATACTTTTCAGTTGCACACAGAAAAGTAGTCTATGTCCTCTACTATTTGTCGGGCCTCATTTCCAGTGTTCTGCCCTCTTCCTCACTCCATAGCAGCTAGAGTGATATCTTTCCTTTTCCTGGAATATCCCAGCAGCCTCTCATTTCAGGTAATTAGTTGAGTCTTTTGCTTGGAAAGCTCTTTGCCCAGCTATCTACATGTCTCCTCCTGTCAGGGCTCAGCTTAAATGTTACCTTATTGTCTGGTCGCTTTCTCTTCCTCTTATTCTTTATTGTTCTTCCAAATACTTCACCACCACCTGAAGTTTCATGTGCATTATCTGTTTTCTGTCCTTTCATTTCCTAAGCCAGCTATACTTTCTTACTTTAATCACTTGCTGTTGCCACAGGGCCCTTGCAACATGATGTTTGCACTACTTGAAATAGTTTTTTCAACCTCTTTTCTATACCCATTCCCTGCCATTTTACCTATTTAATTTCTTCAATCACTTTTATTTTGGCTTGAATGTCACTTTATCAGAGATGCTTTGCCTGATTCATAAGTCTTGTCGTAACTATTTCTCTGCTGCTGCTGCTGCTAAGTTGCTTCAGTCATGTCTGACTCTGTGCAACCCCATAGACGGCAGCCCACCAGGCTCTACCGCCCCTAGGATTCTCCAGGCAAGAACACTGGAGTGGGTTGCCATTTCCTTCTCCAATGCGTGAAAGTGAAAAGTGAAAGTGAAGTCGCTCAGTTGTGTCCAACTTTTAGTGACCCCATGGACTGCAGCCTACCAGGCTCCTCCATCCATGGGATTTTCCAAGCAAGAGTACTGGAGTGGGTTGCCATTGCCTTCTCTGAACTATTTCTCTATGACTTTCTAAAAACATTTTTCCCTCACATTTATAGAACTCATCTATATCTATTACTATACACTGAATTATATATCTGATTATTTGACCATCACCCTGCTATGTCAAAGCCTTTGACTATATGGATCACAACAAACTGTAGAAAATTCTTAAAGAGATGGGAATACCAGACCACCTTACCTGTCTCCTGTGGAATCTGTATGCAGCTCAAGAAGCAACAGTGAGAACTGGACATGGAACAACAGACTGGTTCCAAATCAGGAAAGGAGTACATCAAGGCTGCATATTGTCACCCTGCTTATTTAACTTATATGCAGAGTACATCATGAGAAATGCTGGACTGGGTGAAGCACAAGCTGGAATCAAGATTGCTGGGAAAAATATCAATAACATCAGATATGCAGATGACACCACCCTTATGGCAGAAAGTGAAGAAGAACTAAAGAGTCTCATGATGAAAGTGAAAGAGGAGAGTGAAAAAGTTGGCTTAAAACTCAACATTCAGAAAACTAAGATTACGGCATCTGGTCCCATCACTTCACGGCAAATAGATGCGGAAACAATGACAACAGTGACAGATTTTATTTTTTTGAGCTCTAAAACACTGCAGATGGTGAGTGCAGCCATGAAATTAAAAGATGCTTGCTCCTTGGAAGAAAAGTTTATGACCAACCTAGACAGGATATTAAAAAGCAGAGACATTACTTTGCCAACAAAGTTCCATCTAGTCAAAGCTTTGGTTTTTCCAGTAGCCATGTATGGATGTGAGAGTTGGACTGTAAAGAAAGCTGAGTGCCAAAGAATTGGTGCTTTTGAACTGTGGTGTTGGAGAAGACTCTTGAGAGTCCCTTAGACAGCAAGGATTTCCAATCAGTCCATCCTAAAGGAAATCAGTCCTGAATATTCGTTGGAAGGACTGATGCTGAAGCTGAAACTCCAGTACTTTGGCCACCTGATGTGAGGAACTGACTCCTTTGAAAAGCCCCTGATGCTGGCAATGATTGAAAGTGGGAGGAGAAGGGGATGACAGAGGATGAAGTGGTTGGATGGCATCACTGACTCAAGTTTTTAAGTTTTGAGTTTTTAAGCCCCGGGAGTTGGTGATGGACAGGGAAGCCTGGCATGCTGCAGTCCATGGGGTCACAAAGAGTTGGACATGACTGAGCAACTGAAATGAACTGAACTGCTAGTTTTTGCTCAACAGTATGTGTCTAGCTCATAACTGGCATGTTTCAGGAACTCAAAATATTTGACAAATGAATAGATGAGCCTTGGACCATTGTAGGCTTCCCTGATAGCTCAGTTGGTAAAGAATCTGCCTGCAATGCAGGAGACCCTGGTTCGATTCCTGGGTTGGGAAGATCCCCTGGAAAAGGAAAAGACTAATGACTCCAGTATTTGAAGTGTATAATTCATTGAGTCACAAAGAGTTGGACACAACAGAGCAACTTTCACTTTCACTTTCTTTCACTTTGGACCATTGTAATAATACTTTTTGTTTATTGACTTTCTATCCCATCAATATGTTACTTTGTGATAATTAACTGTCTCCAACTTCTCTTTCTTCAGTCTCCTTTACACACGATTTCCAATGAAATCCTCTTAAAGCTACCGCAAATCACATCCCGTGGATGGCTTTTCATTACTTTGAAAAGAAAATGAGAACTTCTCATGTTTGAAATCCTCCCTCTCTTAATTTGTGGTGTTACCTTCTTAGTATGGATAGCTTAAGATCAAATGTAAATTGTATTAATAAAAAATGTGTTTCATTATACAGGTGACAAACATCTGTCTAAAACAAACAAAAGTGAGGTTGCAGGGGGATGCTACAGCTTGTGTTATTTAGGAAAGACACTCAGGATTGGAATTGTTTATATGTGGCATTTCTTAGAACATATTATTACTAGTGAAATACATAGCATGAAATAATAGAGTTATTGCAAACAGTCACAGTTGAGCATCCTTACTTTGTTGGAATGTGATGTTTTTTGAGAACTTTTTTCCTATTTCAATTCTTGCTTTCACGATAGCCTATGGTTAAGGAAAATATTCTTTTCTCATTCTATGAATTTAACATATTTTCCTTTGTTTTGTAGTTTAGTTTTTGGTTTTCTAGATTCGAACTCAATGGATCTCACTTTGGAATGACCTGATATCCTGCACATATTTTAACTGAATCGTCCTAAGAAACAGAAAGCAAGCCGTTTTTGTCTGCTGAAGTCAGCGGGAGACAGTGCCTCTCACTGCAGGGTCATCTGATGATAACAAATTTGAAAACAGTTTGTACTATTTAAAAGTTGTCACTTATTTGAAATAAAATAAAGATTAAAAATGTTAACATAGCATAAAGATATGTTATAGTTTATATGATATATGATGTATATCACACTCCTTTATATTTTTAGAAAACTACATGGGCTCCCTGGTGGTATAGTGGTTAAGAATATGCCTTGCATTGCAAGGGACACGGGTTCAATCCCTGGTCTGAAAGATTCCGCATGCTGTGGGGCAATAAAGCCCATGGGCCACGACTACTGAGCCAGTGCTTTGGAGTCCACGAGCCACAACTACTGAGGCCATAAGTGGCAGCTGCTGAAGCCTGCGTGCCAAGAGCCTGTGCTCTGCAGAAGAGAAGCCACTACAATGACGACAATGAGGAGCCTGCACGTCACAACTAGAGAGTAGCCCCTGCTGCTGCTAAGTCGCTTCAGTCGTGTCCGACTCTGCGACCCCATGGACAGCAGCCCACCAGGCTCCCCCGTCCCTGGGATTCTCCAGGCAAGAACACTGGAGTGGGTTGCCATTTCCTTCTCCAATGCATGAAAGGGAAAGTGAAGTCGCTCAGTCGTGCCTGACTCTTAGTGACCCCATGGACTGCAGCCTACCAGGCTCCTCTGTCCATGGGATTCGCCAGACAAGAGCACCGGAGTGGGTTGCCATTGCCTTCTCCGGAGAGTAGCCCCTACTTGCCACAATTAGAGAAAGCCCATGTGCAGCAATGAAGACCCACCCCAACCAAAAAGCAAAACAAAACACCAAAAACTACAATGTATGAAACGTTGATACACAAATGTTATTTAAAGATATCTCTTAAAGTATGTACAGCAGGCTCTATTTTAATGTTTTGTAGGTAAAGACACTGAAGCTCAGAGAACTTAATAGGTAGCAGAGTGGAATGCTGGCCCAGGTTTTTTGTCCTAAGTTGGTTTTGCTTTGTACCACAATAGCTCTTAACAAAGCATAACCTTACAAATAGTACTTTAAATTCAGACTTTTTTTGTCACTCTGAAGGACTCTGATATAAGCACTGGAAATGTAGAAATACAAGGTTTTTCAAATACTATCTAATTTTTCACTTCATCTCCCTTTTATTTCTGAAGTGGTGAAGCAATACTGTACAAAATCTAGGGTTGTTGATCTGGCTTGGGGTCTGCTCACAAGATATTTACTACAACGAGGATTCACAGAACTGATGACTTACTTAAGCTGCCTCTAGTCTCAATGGCACTTTTCTTGTTCTTTTGGGCCAGTGCAGATTTAGGTTGAAAACAGGGCTTGGTGAGTAAGGTCTGAGATGCCATTCAGCCCGAACCCACTCTCTCTCCCAGTGCTGTTGTACAGGATACGCCCAACTCAGAAATACTGAGCCTGCCTTGGCAGCAGCAAAGTGGAGGAAGGGCACCTATTATTAGGCTAGGTTGCTTCCCGAGACCCTGGTGTCATTAGATCCCAAAGGGTCAGTCAAGAGTAGACAGTATTTTCTTCATCCTACACAACACTGAAGAAGTGCTGGCATCATCTTATCCATGTAGTCATATGAACTAGAAATTACCCAAGCCCATTTCTAGGTCTCTTCAAGGATGTTAAGGAAATTGCTTGGGTGAGTTCCCTGGTGGCCTTGTGGTTAGGATTCTAGGCTTTTACTGTTGTGGTCCTGGTTTAATCCCTGGCCAGGGAACCAAGATCCTGGCCATAAAACAAAACAGAACAACAACAAAAAGGGAAGTTGGTTGGAAGTCACCTGGTTAATATAATAATGCTACTATTTTCTGGATGACTATGGGACTAACAGATAGCCAACTGATTATGCATTCGGAGCCTCGCCCAGTTGATTATGGAAATTCTGGCCCAGGATCCCAGTACAGGTCTAAATGGTAGTAATACCTGAATGAACGATTCATGAGAAACCTGTTCATGAGGACAGAGGAGCTTCTGAGGAAAATTCATTCTGAGGGGGACAATATCTTAGGCAAGAGCTTAGAACCGTTTTTAAAAAAAATAAATTAGAAAGAACTTATCACTGGATGGTGGTGGTGATCTGAGTTTGATTTGCTGGGTATCAGCTGAACCTATCTTGGGCTGGCCCCTGGAAAAATGTCTGATTCCCAGGCAAAAATAGAGTGATAAATAAAATTAAAAGAATATTCTGCTAAGAACCTTATAAATTTGGGATGGTGGTTCAAGCAATTTAAAAATGGGTCTCTTGTGATGAAACATGATATGGAAAAGACAAGACATTGGGCCTGCCACATGTTTTAATACCCAAGTGGTGCTACTGGTAAAGAATCTGCCTGCCAATGCAAAAGATACAAGAGACACAGGTTCAATCCCTGGGTCAGGGAGTTCCCCTGGAGTAGGAAATGGCAACCCACTCCAGTATTCTTGCCTGAAGAATCCCATGGACAGAGGAGCCTGGCAGACTGCGGTCCATGGGGTCGCAGAGAGTTGAACACAACTCACCTACTGAGCATATAGATATACATAAGGTAAGATTGTATACGGTTTGAGGATTGCTGTGGTTCTTTCACAACTCTGAGCACATGTGCAATTAAGTGCTTAACGAGTCCATCTGGATGGAGATAGGAACTTAATAGGGAGAAGCAGCCCTGCTCCTCTGTTTAGCAAGTGTCCTGGTCAATTAGTTTGAAGCTGTCTTTGCTAGGTATAAATACAGGAACCTGAAGCTCATCCCAGGAACCTGAAGCTGATTCTCAGTCTCAAGAGGTCAGTTTATGCTTATAATACAGACATATTAAATACAAGTTGTGTGTGTCTTTCTTGCCAAATATGGAACCATGGGAAACATGGCTGATCCATCATCAAACTGTTCCCAGAGCCTGAATATAATCTAAGTGATCTCCTCAACTCAGTGCTCCAGGAAGTGACTGGGAACTAATTCACAACCCTGTTCTAATATATTTTGGAACAAAAATATGATAAGCTCCTGCCATCTGGGAACATAAGGTTCTTTGTTGGAAAGAAAAGTTATGTCCCAAGTCAAGCTCTATTTAGGCAGATGATCTGTTTAAGGTAGTTGCTATCTACAAATGGGGATTCCTAGCAGGAGGAAGAGTCTTTCCAGAGCCCAAGGCCCCATTTAAAATAACTTGTGCAGATTATATTTTGAAGCACTTAAGGCACTGCAAGTTTCTTTCAGCCTGTAGTTGCTAAATAGATATATTTTATATTAACACAGAGCAGGGCTCCCCTGGTGGCTCAGAGGTAAAGAATCTGCCTGCCAATGATTCAATCCCTGTGGGTTCAATCCCTGGGTTGAGAAGATCCCCTTCTTCTTTGAGAAGGAAATGACAACCCACTCCAGTGTTCCTGCCTGGAAAATCCCATAGGCAGAGGTGCCTGGCAGGCTATAGTCCATGAGGTCATGAAAGAGTTGCACATAACTCAGTAACTTAACAACAACAGAAACACAGGTCAGCACACCATTGGTTTTCACAAAGATTTAATTAAAGGAATTCAGAATAACAAAGACTGTGTCAAATACAGCAGAGATACAGATAGGGGACTTTTCTGGTCCAGCCTTCTTAGAAGAGGTTCCATTGCAGGTCTAATGAGTGCATGTATCTCAGAATGCAACCAGATGAAAAGAAGTGGGTCCCTGTTTATTGAGGGGCATATAAACTTATCTAAGTGGATGACTTCAAAAGAGTGACATTATTTTAATACTCTTTTTAGTGTGAAGCATTGCTTTTCTTGGTTCATTCAAAAAGACCATAAACCAAAAGGCTCTGTGGTGACCTAAAAATGGGAAGGAAATCCATAAAAGAGGGGATATATATGTACATATACTGATTCACTTTGTTGCACAGCAGAAACTAACGCAACATTGTTTTGCTTCCCTTGTGGCTCAGCTGGTAAAGTAATTATACTCCAATAAAAATTTAATCGATAAAAAGGTTACAACCAGTAGCCGGTCAGGACAAGCTCATCTGTCCATCAGTTATTGAAAAGGATAGGTAGAATATTCTGTTATTAGCAGCAGGACCATCTTTGGATAGCACACAGTAAATGGGAAGAAAGAGCAGGCAGCCAAGAGATAGACAGAAATAACAGTTGAGGTGCTTTCTTGGATAGGCAATTTCCCAGTCGAGTGAGACAGTGTGTTAAGAGTATGGTGCTGGGCTGTAGAATTTGTGGCACATTGACCAAAGCAGTAAGGGATAGAAGTTCCAAAATGGTGCATATTAAAAAAATAATTAGGTCTTATTACATTTTTTGATACTCAAGTAAGCTGGTTTCCCTGGCAATTAAAGCCTTCCTCACTTAGACATGCAATCTACACCAATATAGATTACTTTTGGATTGACATACCAAGGTTTGGCACTCTTTTTTTTGGTTTGGCACTCTTAATTGAAAATTCCACTCATATATCTGCTGGACAATGTGGATGGAACTATATACAGCAGAAACATGATAAATGCAGCAGTACAGAAAGACTGAACATCAGAGACAGTATTTAAGAATGTGCAACTGAAATCAGACGCCCCTGGCAATGGAGTACATGCATGCGTGCTGAGTCACTTCAGTTGTGTCCTACTCTTTGCAACCCCATGGACTGTAACCCACCAGGCTCCTCTGTCCACTGGATTTCCCAGGCAAGAATACTGGAGTGGGTTGCCATTTCCTTCTCCAGGGGATCTTCCCAATGCAGGGATCAAACATGCGGTTCCTTCAATGGCAGGCGGATTCTTTACCACTGAGCCACCAGGGAAGCCCCATACTAACAGACTGACATTAAACTAATTAGAAAACCTTGCTAAGCTTCAGTTTCTTCTTCAATAAAATGGGGACACTAGCAACAGCAGCAATAATAATAACCAGTTTACAATACTGTCGTGAGGATGAGACAGGTTACATCTCCTAGATAGGGTTGCCAGATATAACACAGAACACTCAGTTAAAATTGCATTTCAGATAAACCGCAAATTATTCTTTTAGTATAAGTATATGCATGAAATATTTAGGATGCACTTACATGAAACATTTATTGGTTGCTTATGTGTGATTTTATTTGCTAAGTCTGAGAGCCCTGGTCTTAGAGGATGAGTGGGCACAAGGGCTTCCGCTCCTAGCGCTGCCGGCGCGGCATGGCTCAGGTGTGACACCTGCAGGTAGTGCCCGGGCCAGCGGGTGAGCTCTCTTCATGGGCCCTTCAAGATTGTAATAGCCTTGGCAGCCGATACGTAGATAGGCATCTAAGAGCAGAGTGGAAGAGTAGAAAAATGGTGCATTCTGTCTGATACCTAAAAATATTTATGACACACCGATTAGACATTTGCTGGGGCTGCAAAGACTGAGAGACGAGAAAGGGGATGGAGGTTTCACAACCGACTCAGGAGCCCAGGATAATACAAAAGTTTATAAATTTTTAACAAATCTCCAGACAAAACAATGTAAACTGGAGAAACACAGCTACAGAGAAAATAGGTTTCCTCTGTGCGGTTTCATGGACAAACGAACCCTAACTCTATAGAACACGGCAAAATAGGAGTGCTGGGGGAGTATTTATGACAGAAGTGCAAAGCAGCCCTGAGCTTTCAACATGATGTAAAATGGCTCTTCCATTCCTTCTCCCAGAGAAGAGGTAAGATTTAATAATTAGTCTGTCGGTTGCTATTTTCCCTGGTGCTGTCCTTGTGGAAAGCGGTCAGCGACATGACTCCCTCCGGGGTAATGTTTGAATTTAATTACATTCAGGGACTACACAGAATGCATCAATTCATTAACCTTGTTTACTTCAAGATACTAAATTGATGCACTCATTCAAATGGGTGGTTTCACATACTCATCTTAGGCCACTTACTTGCAAAGGAAAAACATCATCTTTAGCAAACAATTATTGTTGAAAAGGCAACACCTAGGAAGTGAAGCTTTAGAACAGAACCATCAAAGACTCCATTAGCAGCCCATCCTGGAAGAACCTGAGGGCCCGGCTGGCACATTTTGAACAAGAGGACCAACTATACCTACCATCAGTCTATGTGGGCCAACTGCCAGCCCATGCCAACTCATGGTCTCAGTACAGCCCCCGTGAAAACTGTAATTTTCCCCCATGAGAAACGGATGACCAGCTTGATAGATTTCAAACATGGGGGAGGGAGCAACAAAGCTTTTTTTTTTTTTTCAAAATTCTCAACAGAAAAAAATTGCATCCATGCTAGGTCTCTTTTTCTGTATTTCGCCCATTACTCTAGAAAAACCTCAAAGTGTGCAAAGCCTCTAATTCCATGCTCTCATGATCCCGATCACTTCAGGGAAGCTTTTCCAAACCATGTCCCTTTCCATCCTTCTTTCCAAAAGAGCCTGCCTTGTAATTGGCTTCTATGACTGAGCAATATTTCTCGAGCATCTGAACCTTGTGGCTTCTTGCCGCCCTAAATCCACTGACTCCAGACCTCTGGGGTTTCTTGAGAAAAGTGGGCCCCTCATGTTCTTCTGGATAGCTTAATTTCAAATCGACTTTTGTCCCAACACTTTGGTTATTCCAGGAGTTCTCAAGGGCACCAAAAAACCCTCCACCTGTGAAATGAAATCTTCACAGCTGACTAAGCGGAAGGGATGGCAGGAGGCATGTGTCAAGACACACAGAATACATCCAGCCCACAGTGTTCCTTCCCCAATACTTCCCTGAACTTTCTCTGCTGCTCTTTCTTCCTCCCAACTGACACCTTCTGCTTCATCCCATGAGCTACTGAGACTCTGCGAACAGCCAGTTCTGTGTCCAGTAAAACATGTGCAGGGAAAGAAGGGGACCGTATATTTCTCCACTCTCCCCCATCTGCGATGGCGAAGACATTGGGCACAAAGTTGGGAGTCAGGCCTGAGTTTTCTTTTCCTAAACCTCCCTGGCCTAGAGCAGAGCCAGTCTATACCTGACATCTGTGCTGCTCTAGTCGTATCTGCATTCCTATACTTGTGATATGTTTTTCCCACTGAGAAGCTTCGGAATTCTTCCCACAGCACTCTAGACATCCACGTAGAGTTTTCCTGTGAAATGAAACTGGTTGTAGGAGTAGAATAGTATCCCTATTATGGAAAAATCACTCCAGTCAGCTCACTCTCTGAGTCTTCATTTTCAAGTCCAATCACAATGGAAACAACACTGCACAATCATAATATAATAGTAATAGTGATGCTAGTCTCATGCCAGATGCATTCCACACATCTCATAGTCCTGCTGACATTTACAAAGAGGAACATGAGGCCCTTGACGGATGAACAGTGTGGTCAAGGGCATAATACCAGGGATGAGCAGAGCTGGATTTACATTCAGGAACGTCTGGGTCCAAAGCTAGTGCTCTTTCTTCCAAACTATTCTGTCATTCCAAATTCTACAGAATGTTTTTAGGAAAACTTTGCATCTCAATTTGCAAAAGAGAGGTTATCTTTATTCCCTGTCCATATAAAGAACCACAAGATTGGTTAAAGCCTCAGTCAAGTATCTTTTCAATCCCCAGGCTGAATTAAGTCTTCCTGCTTTGAGTTAATGGGCTTCTCTGGTGGCTCAGATGGTAAAGAATCTGCCTGCAATGCAGGAGATCAGAGTTCAATCCCTGGGTCGGGAAGATCCCCTGGAGAAGGGAATGGCAACCCACTCCAGTATTCTTGCTTGAAGAATCCCATGGACAGAGGAGCCTGGTGGGCAACAGCCCAAGGGGTTGTAAAGAGTCAGACACAACTGAAGGACTAACACTCACTCACTTTGAGTTAATAGTATAAAGAATTACTCTCTGTAATGTATAGTTTTGTTTCTGTGAGCCCTAATCCCTTGCCCCTTTATTCACAGAGCACTCAGCTGACTCTGCCCTTTGAATCTGTTTCCTGTGAAGGAGGCTGATGTTGCAGTTTTTATTTGAAAGAAGAAATAAAGCCAGACTTTTTGTCATTGATTTGTCTCAAGGCACATGACAGCTGGATGCTGATGGGACTAGGGAACAGACCTTGGGCTACTGCTTTGATAGTTGTCTCCTCTGATGTCCATTCCTCTGAGCAGGTTTTCAAAGCTGGGACGTGATACTGCAAAACATCATGGGCATAAATACTTGTACTATCGCAAGGGAATATGTTCCAACAATTTGCTTGTTGCTGAAGACAGAGATATAAAAGATTGCCTCTTAAGTCTCAGTTTCTTCATGTATACAGCAGTTTTGAACTTTTAAAAACTGTAGGTCTCTTTTATAAAAATAAAATCTTGTGCAGAAACTCCAAAATGTAAACTGATAAAAATGGAAATGCTGTGGTTGAAAAACAGGGTTGGGATGAGAACCAGAAGCCTGCCTGGGAATCTCTGCTGGTCCACCTGCTTCATTGCCTTTGGGGCACCTGCTTAAAAAGTTCTCCAAGACACAGCATGACAACAACTGGATGAAACTTTCTTGAATATCCTCTCCAGCTCTGTCATTCAAGGACCCTGAATCTCCCTCCCTATGCTACATCACTTTCATGAAAGGAGGTTATTGCCTCTTTCTCAGTGGGAAACAGACTCTAGATCTGTCTGCATCTCTCCCAGCACATTCATGTGATGATCCTACCATCCAGGAATGGCTGATGACAGCTTCTTCCCCACTCCCATCGCTGTACCAGGGAGCTCAGGGCCTGGCCTGTCCTACTGCCTCTATTTCCCTAGGCACTGCTGTTACTGACTTGCTCTAAGACACTTCCACTGAACCACTCTCTTCTTTCTTCTCATCAAGTATGAAAGCCAGGGCACTGCATGTCATTAGACAGTTTCCGGGAAATATTTAAGCACAATCTAGTCTTGATCATTTGGGGAAGAAAGAAAGTGTTACACATTCACTTCCTGGTAGAGATGGAGACCCCAGCTCAAAGCAAGCTATGATGATGGCTTGAAGGTCTGGTGTTGGGTTCAGAGTTCTACTGCCTCCCAGTGGTCCTCCAGGCAGATCACAGTGATAATCACCAACAGAAGGATGAGCGTTCTAATGTAAAAATACACGCAATGCCTCCCAGTGGTCCTCCAGGCAGATCACAGTGATAATCACCAACAGAGGGATGAGCGTTCTAATGTAAAAATACACGCAATGCAGCTGTGTCCCACGTGGATGAGCAGCTATCTGCTGGGACTTAGACACCACTAGAAATGGGCTGAGCATCCTCTGAGCAAGTGTATTTCGGGATCTGCATTGTAGCTCAGCTTTACCAAGTTGTAAGCTGTCTGAAATAGAGGAAATACAATTCTTCTGAGAATTAATTTCTTTTTTTGAAGTGGAAAACACTTCCCTTGCAAGATTCTGTGAGAATTAAATGACACAGCATGCTAAATTTCCCATCAAGTGTGTAGCACATATTTGGGGCTCAGTTAAATGGTAGCTCTTTTTCCTTGAATAGAAGGGACACAGCTACAGACAGAGGACAAACTTTATAAATACATCCTGCTGTCAAAAGCAGAAAGATAATTTCACTGGTTCTTAGTAGGGAAAGTATCATGATTACTTTTTCTTCTTTTCAGACAAATATTCACTAAGGATATTATGCCATTTTAGTACAAAAATCAATGCGGTCCTAAAAACTGTAAAACAGCCAATGATGTAATTTCCCCCAAAGTGTATCATATTTAATTCTCTTCTCAGAAAAAAAAAAAAAAACTAGAAAGAAATAGAGGCTTGACAAGCACAAAGAATCACATACCTTAAACACTGTCATGCGATGGAGTTCTATTCATAAATTATTTTTCTTTTCTTTTAGATAAATCTTCAACTAAAAGTTACCAGGAGAATGCTGGGGATATTTCTTGGCTTGGACACCATGTTGTGGCAACTTCCTTTCTTTTCAAAAGGTCTTTCAATTTGCTTAAGTTGTTTTCTTGGCAAGTTTATCATAAGGAGGAGTCAGTGGGGGTGGAATGCTATTTGGGGATAATCTTTCCGAAAAATGATCCAAAATAGTCCACATGGATGAGCCAAATAAAAGAGCATTTGAAAGGTAAGAAGCAAAAGGGGTCAGGTTTGCCATTTCTATTCCAAGTACTGAGAACTGATTGACAAAAGCCAGAACAGACAAATTATTCATTTCCCATGTTGATTATCAGCTGAAATTTGATCTGTAATATTGCTTCCAGGATCATGACAATCAAATGATCAGAACACACTATCTAGGGAGGGAAGTTTTGAAGAAAGAGTGTTTACAAATGTGAACTCAAATACCCCATTTCAGAAAAATGTAACATACAGGCAGATTTATATAAGCTCCGGGAATATTGTGTGTGTATGTCTCTTCTCTGTGGCTAATTTGGACTGTATGTACATGCAGAGCTATGTTTAAGCAAAACCAGTTACCATGGTGACACAGAACCACTTCTAAATGCAGGATGTGATATCTAATTTTGTTTGTGTGTTAACTATTTAGCTGAAAAATGGGGGTCTTAGAAGGCACAGAGAGACTGATCAAAAGTCTCTCTCTAGGCTTCTTCATTTTCACTCGACCTCTGTCCTGATCAGTCTCTTCTCTCTTTAGACCAAATATTAATTTTTCTTCAGTACCTGATTAAGTAAATGAATATTGCTTTTTTTCTGAATCTGACTGTACATCTTCAAAAATAATACAGAAAGGCCAGCTATTTATCCTATTAGGATAGGATAAAATTCCAACATGCTAAACAAGTAAATTCATTTTTAGAAAATTTCCTTGTTAGTTCTCATTAGAAGTGGCATTTTCAAAATAAATCCCTAATATTAGAGCTTGTTGATCCCTTTAATTTTAGTCTTTTTCCTCCCACACCCAGTCACGAGTTTTTCATTTTAGAGTCATGCTCTCCTGGTGAAGTATGGAGAGGGTGGTTCATAGAAAAAAAAATGGAGCATAAATACATGCCAAAATGAACAGGAATGTGTACATTTCAATTCATTAAAAGTTATTTATTTATTTTTTTATTTGCCACACACCGCAGTGTAAAGGATCTTAATTCCCTGACCAGGGATTGAACCTGTGCCCACAGCAGAGGAAGCACTGGGTCTGAACCAATGGACAGCCAGGGAAGTCCCTAGAAGTATTGTAAAAACTAAATATCTGATAAAAGCTTTTTCAAAAGTTATAAGAACAGATGATAATAAGCTGCTCTTTCTGTGATTTTGGTGGCTGGGCCCTTGTTTGTTCGGTTATCATCAGGGGCATTTTCAGATGAAACAGGAAAGAGGACTGAAGGGGGCTAGCAAGAGCCTGACTACAACTGAATCTTGTTTATCCTTGGTCAACTGCTGCTAAGTCGCTTCAGTCGTGTCCGACTCTGTGCGACCCCATAGACGGCAGCCCACCAGGCTTCCCCGACCCTGGGATTCTCCAGGCAAGAACACTGGAGTGGGTTGCCATTTCCTTCTCCAATGCATGAAAGTGAAAAGTGAAAGTGAAGTCGCTCAGTCGTGTCCGACTTTAGCGACCCCATGGACTGCAGCCTACCAGGCTCCTCCATCCATGGGATTTTCCAGGCAAGAGTACTGGAGTGGGGTGCCATTGCCTTCTCTGATCCTTGGTCTAATGCGCAGCAATCATATGAGTCATGAATTAAACACATAATCGCCAGCCAAGCTTCCTTTATAGTTTACAACCAAATCTATTGGCTGAGATTTTACGTCTTTTCCTTTTTCTCATATTGCAGTAGGTGCCCTAATAAATTAGGCTTCCAAAAAGCAGGTGCTGGGTAAACAGAAGAACTGCACATTCTACTTCATCAGTGGACAAACTAAAAAATTATGGCCAGAAAGCCCAAGGAAGAGCAGTTGCCTGTGACTTCTGTGTGATGAATTTTGTCTTCACCAATTGAACCAAAGGTCTGTTTATGGAAACACTCTTCTTAGTACTATAGTAAGTTACAAAACCAAACCAAACCTCTATCTGGGGACTTCCCAGTGATTACGATTCTGTGCTTCCTCTGCAGGGGGAACCCTGGATGGAGAACTAAGATCCTGCATGCCACCTGGCACTGCCAAAACAAACAAATAAACAAAAAAGCAAACACACTCTATCTGGCCTTCTATGAACTTTCAATCTAGGGTAGAAATAGGAATATATAGTCTTGTAGCTAGTTACATGTTGATCTTTGTGACTTTAAGGTCGAAATCCTTGGGAGATCATTTATGTAAAATGAGTAATTTGTTCACTATCTAGCTGGAGGTCTTCTTCTCATTTTGCAAGATCTCGAGCTGTCCGAATTAGATGGAAGTAGAAAGTATAAATTCTAGTGCTGTGTCAGTATCCAACTAGAGACTGTTGGATATGGGAAGTATATTTTATGTGATCTCCTTTTTCTCTTTGTATAAGTAATTATGAAAAAAAATCTATTTTACCTGTTTGCACAGCTAAATGATCACTTCCAAGAAAACTGAACAATTGCTTTTGTGATAAGATTTCAGAACAATTTCACTCCAGATTTGGGGGTGACTCTAAATGGTAGATGTATCCTCCTCAGAAACTTAAACTGACATTAGGGCTTCTTTCTCCTGCTCAGGGCTAGTAAATGTATAAGCAAGGTAAAGTCTGACTGAGCTCTTTTAAAAATTCTCTCTTCATTTTGAAGTTATGGAATATGATTGCTGTAAACTATGCATCAATGCAGAGGTTTATAAATTTCCCTCTTTTTCTATCATCATTTCTTTGAAATCTGTATCCCATGATTCCCCTTTCCAAACACAATGAAACCCCACAAAAATGATCACTGCTAACAGCTTGGTTTGTACTTCTAAAATTTTTTGGCATATGCACTTATATATGTAAACATATAGATCTTATCACTTTGTTGCATCAGGAGTACCTGGAAGTGTGGAACACTATTGAAACATTTACCTCTGGAGTCCTCAGGAGGTGTAAATCATGTCTTCACTTTTTCTTCATATCACCTATCAGTTCATAAAGATCCCACTTTGCATGTAGCCACAGAGATCCTGTCACTCTCATCTGATATACTCCTCTTCCATTAGCCTCTGGTCATTTCTATTATATATATATAATATGTATTGTACATGTGTGTGTATATATATATATATATATATATATATATATATAATATGAACACACATATATGTTCTTTATAAGATTCTTTTCCCTTATAGGGTTCTTTTTCAGATTCTTCTCCCTTATAGGGTTATTACAAAATATTGAGTATAGCTCCCTGTACTAACTGTAGGTCCTTGTTGGTTATTTTATATATACTAATGTGTATTTAATAATACCAAACTTCTAACTTATTCCTTCCCTTGTCTTTCCCCTTTGGTATCCATAATTTTGGTCTCTATGTTTCTTGGTCTAGTTCTGTTTTATGAATAAGTTCACCTGTATCTTTTTTCTTTTTTTTCCAGATTCCACATTTAAACAATGTCATGACATTTGTCTTTTCCTGGCTGACTTACTTCAGTTAGTATGATAATCTCTAGGTCTGTCCATTTTGCTGTGAATGGCATTGCTTCATTCTTTTTTATGGATGAGTAATATTTCACTGTATATCTCAATATATACAATATCTTCTTTATCCATTTATCTGTCAATGGATGTTTAGTCTTTTTCTGTATTGTATCTCACCAAAGACCACTCCATCTTAGTAAAACACAACAAGAGCAGGAAGAAAGAGAGAAGATAAAAAGAAAGGGAGGAAAAACACTTGCTAAGTGCTATCCAGAACTTTTGGCTCCTGTAACACATTTGTATACCTAAAAAATGTGGCCATATGTAGATTACTCCATATTTTCTACATATTTTAAATTTAATACTACATTATGGATGTATTTCAAGTCAGGTATCTTTAATGATGCATAAAATTCAATCATTTGAAGGCGTCATTTATTTAACAAATCTATTTTTGAACATGTAATGTCATTCTTGTTTTTAGTGTCATAAGCAATGTTACAAAAAAACACCCTTTGTGTGCATATTATACATACTAGAATGAGTATTTCTGCAGGATGAACTTCAAGACATAGAATTGTTTCCTCAAGGTCACACGGAATTTTAAATTCTTATCCATATTGCCAATATGTTATATTGCCTTATCTAGGATCACTGCAGATGGCGATTGCAGCCATGAAATTAAAAGATGCTTACTCCTTGGAGGGAAAGTTATGACCAACCTAGATAGCATATTCAAAAGCAGAGACATTACTTTGCCAACAAAGGTCCGTCTAGTCAAGGCTATGATTTTTCCAGTAGTCATGTATGGATGTGAGAGTTGGACTGTGAAGAAAGCTGAGCACAGAAGAATTGATGCCTTTGAAGTGTGGTGTTGGAGAAGACTCTTGAGAGTCCCTTGGACTGCAAGGAGATCCAACCAGTGCATTCTGAAGGAGATCAGCCCTGGGATTTCTTTGGAAGGAATGATGCTAAAGCTGAAACTCCAGTACTTTGGCCACCTCATGCGAAGAGTTGACTCATTGGAAAAGACTCTGATGCTGGGAGGGATTGGGGACAGGAGGAGAAGGGGACGACAGAGGATGAGATGGCTGGATGGCATCACCGACTTGATGGAAGTGAGTCTGAGTGAACTCCGGGAGTTGGTGATGGACAGGGAGGCCTGGCGTGCTGCAATTCATTGTGTTGCAAAGAGTTGGACACGACTGAGCGTCTGAACTGAACTCAACTGAACTGAAGTCCCTCAGTAGAAATGCAGTTATTCAGATACTGCCCAAGCCTACTGAATTAGAAACTCTAGGGGTGGGGTCTAGCAATTAGCATTTAAAAAAACCCTCCAGGGTGTCCTAGAAGGGTGAGTTGTACAGGCTAAAGTATGAACCCAGCAGCCCAGCAGAAGGACTAACTGGCTTGTCTGGGCATCTGCGTCCAGCGTTATGGCGCGTGCGCCGCAGCACCCACACCCGCTCCAGTTGAGGCAAAGCAGCGGAGGCGGCGGCGGTCTCGGAAATAAGAGGGAGCAATGGGGGCCGACAGCCCAGAGGAGAAAGGTTAGTGTGGGGAAAAAATTTAAAAGGTAAAAAAAGCCCTCCAGGTGATTCAGGTGCACGGAAAATTTGAGAACTACTACTCCAGGCCTACAGGCCCCTGTTGTCTGCATACATTGGGAGGATGGGGACAAGGACTACCTTCTTAAAAATCTGGACCCAAAATGTCACACACGAATGATTTCCTTTGCATTTTGTTCTCTAGAAATCAGTAACATGGTCATCGAGTCTTTTCCGTAGAAGTTTTAAGTGCAAATTCACGTAATATTTAGAATTGTGTTTTGGGGGTGAGGTGTTGCTGTGGTGAAAATTTCTGGAATAAGATTGGGTTGTAGAAGAGCTGTTGTGCTTCGTGGTGGCCCTGATACAATTTAATAGATACTGGCAAGACTTTTGGGTAGACAAAACTTTTCCTGTATTTAATGATCTCTAGTCGGGGAGTATATTCTGTTTGAATAAGGTTGTTTAAAGCGGCCAGTGGGAAATACGACTCCACCATGAAGAATAATTAGCTAAAAAAATAATGAAGCAGGAAGAGAAACACAGCGGCTAGTCAAAACACCTTGGCCAGATATTATTTTTTTGGAGGGGTGGAACCAAGGAGAAACAGATTAAACTTGAGCATGTGTCAGCCTCATGCAGAGTGCTTATTGAAGACGGAGATGACCTCCCCTCGAGTTTCTGATTCAGTGCATCTGGGTAAGGTGGCAGGATTTGCATTTCTAACAACTTCTCCCGGATGCTGATGTCACTGCTCAGGGACCACACTTTGAGCATCACTGATTAGGGATTGGAAAAAAAGTTTTTCAGATAAAACCTGGATTTGGAGAACATCTTTCTTGCCCTGGGGCTTTTTGACAGGTGTTAGGTGTTCCTCTGAAGTGCAGGCCAGTTTTTTTGTTCTTTTTTTTCCTTTCTTTTCCTGGCAAAGTTACCTGTGTGCTCCTTTCTTGAGGGCTGGAGTGTAGATGTTGGCTGCTCTCCAAAGGGAAAAAAAAACTACAACTTTGCATCTTTAGGGAGTGTTTGTTAATCCTTCTTTTACCAGCAGTTCTTCCTGTAGGGAAACTAAGGAGCTAAAGGTGTAATTCATTTAATTAATTAGACAAATATCTTTTTTTACTCACATAAGTATTTTGTTACTGTTTTTTCCATTCTCACCCTACGCACCATTTTTGAACATTGTCAAATATAGACAAAGAGATGCACATATAGATGTACACACACACAATTCCTTTTATCTTCAGAAAGAGTTTTGGGTTCATGTTACTGCTAAGACATCAGTCTTCACTATGGTCAAGTACATGCAGTAGGAAATTATCTTGCTTAATTTAGTTGTTTCCTATAGGAGACCTTGCCTAAAAGTATTGTTTTTCCTGCAGTTTAGAGTAATTTCACAAATTCATTGAATCCCATTATTCTTGCTGCCTTCTGATCTTTATTTTTGTTGTTGATGCTGAATTAAAATTCTGTGTTAGCTGCAGCCCCACGGTTGTTGCAAACTACAGGACCTTTGTATTTTCTTTTGTGTGTTACTGTTATTATGATATTAATTATAATATACACTATCAACTGAATGTCAGCAGTGTCCCAGGAATTGTACTGAGCAAAGATTTTGACAAGGTTCCTGCCTGGGGATTATGTAAAAGTCATTCAAGTAGAATTGAATTAACATATGACTTGGTTTATTGTGGCTGAGCCTGAATATTGATAGATTTTTTTGGATGTGAACTGAGTTTGTGGGAGAGACAAAGAAATCAACTACAGATTTTAGGATCTGTTTTTTTTAAAGAGTTCATGATTTCAACTAAGAACTCAGTGGCTCTGCAGAAGACAATCCTTATTTTTCATCTTATTTCTTGACGTTGACATAGTAGGATTTGTGGACTCAAATGAGCGGTAGCGAAATGCTAATGATGTTTCCTGTTTTAATCACCTCTTTTTCATGTCCAACTACATGTTTTTGCTCCAGCTACTTAGCGTTAGTCTTTGTTCTGTCTTTGTGTTAAAGGTGGATGAGCTATAGCTCTTTGTTTCATGTTGAAAAGGTTTGAAAATTCGCCTGTTATCCTGGGGTCACTTTCCCCCACCTTGTTTAAAATTTTTAAGTGAAAGTTTATCAGACCTATGAGTAAAATGCAAAAGGTGCACTAACTGTAAATGTATGGATTGATTTATTTTTATTATGTATACACCTATATAGTCGCACCCAGCTCACGACATAGACTATTCCCATACCACGAAAGTTTCTCATTTTCTAGTCACTGTTTACCCCAAAAGGAATTGACTTTTGGGTTTCTAATATCTTGGATTAGTTTTATATGCTCTTGAATTTCAGGTGTATAGTATCATAGAGTGTGTATTTTGTGTGTGTGTCTAGTTTCTTTGCACACAGAAATGTCTGGGAGAGTGTATGGTTGCATGTCTGGGATTATGATCTCTTTATTGCTGTTTAGTATTTTCATTTTATGGTCACAGACAATTTGTTTTCTGTTGGACACGTGGGTTGTTTCCAGTTTGAGCCATTATGGCTAAAGTTGCTGTCAACATTTTTGTACATTTCTTGGTTATCACATTACTAATTATTCTTGAGCCATGGAATAGGCATATAGTTAGCTCTAATTTATAATTCCAGTATTCCAAATTGTCAGGCGAGTGTATGCTTCTCGGTTCTTGTCTCATCACAACAATGATTTGGAAAAATGGACATTAAAGCCCTTGGTGCGTCACAGCTCTCAGATCTTGAACAAACCATGTCATAGCTCTTAGACAAATCTGTGTTACAGCTCTATTTTATTTAGAAGATAGCAGGAGAATCCATCCTCAAAGAAGAGAAGAGAGTGGAGGAGTGTGCCAGTGCATGCATGGGCTGGGGGGTGGGGGGAGAGAGAGAGAGAGAGAGAGAGAAAGAGTGTACGCATGCAGGAGAGAGAGCAGGAGAGGGAGAGGGAGAGAGAAAGAGCACACACACGCAGTAGGGGGCGGGGAGAGAGAAAGAGCGTAGGCACTCGGGAGAGAGAGAGTGATAGAGTGCTTGGTTCCTCCTTTTATATGTTTTCTTCCCCCTGGGTCTGCCCTATGCAAATTGGGCTCAACCAGGAGTGTTGTTCTACCTGAAGTCCTCACTCTGGTCCTCGGACCTTTCTTTGATCTTTCTTTGTTCTATTTTCACGGGCTTTTCCTTTCCTTGTCTTTTAGCCACTGCCATTTTGGACTCCTTTTCCCTATTCTAACTACCTAGCATTCCCCCCTCAAGAGATAGGAGGCCCAATTCTTTGGAAATAGGGGTGTGGAGGTCTTTCTGGCTACTTTTTGCTGAATTGGGATGGCAAACGGTATTGGGCCTCCCCCTCTTGCTAGTCTCAAGCCTCAGAGTCCTTATAGCAGGGTGCATCTAAGGGTGAGTGATATTTTCCATGGTTGGCAGTAGTTTTGTATCTTTGTTGAACTGGCACCGCATGTTGTAGCTTGTTGACCTGGTGGCAGAGGCTTAGGCTCTATGGTCTCAAAATCAAAGACTACTGCATATCTGGCTCTTCTTTTTCCATCTAAGACAAAGCTGCTTCCATCAGTGTACCAGATTTCCTCAAGATTGGTCAGAGGATCTTCTGACAATTCCTCTTGGGGTTTTGTGCAGTGGTCCAAGGTTTGTAGACAAGAGTGAAAGGAGAGAGAGCCCTCGGGGGTAGGCAGGAGGGTGGCTGGGTTAAGAACCTCACAAGGGGATATAGTGAGGCCTGGATTTTCCATCAGCATTACTTGATATCTGAGGAGTCTTTGATCAGACATCCATAAATGGCCTCTCCCATTTAGGAGTTGTTTTACTTGGTGGCTGGTAAAAATATTCAGTTTGTCTCCAAAGGAGAATTTTAAAGCATCTTCTATCATGATTGCAATAGCTGCAAGATTTCGAAGGCAGAGGGGCCAGCCTCAGGCCATTGGATCGAGTCTCTTGGATAAGTAAGCTACAGGCTGGGGCTCAGATCCCAACCTTTAAGTTAACACTCCCAAGGCTATTTCCTCTCTTTCATGGACATAAAGTTGGAATGTTTTCTCTGGGTCTGGCAACCACAAGGCAGGTGCCTGAGTTAAGGCCTGTTTTAGTGTAGCCTCTACTTTCTTTTGAGGAGTTCTCCACATCAGTGGGATTCAATCATCCCGTCCCTTTAAGCTTTCATATAGATCAGATCAGATCAATCGCTCAGTTGTGTCCGACTCTTTGTGACCCCATGAATCGCAGCACGCCAGACCTCCCTGTCCATCACCAACTCCCTAAGTTCACTCAGACTCATGTCCATCGAGTCCGTGATACCATCCAGCCATCTCATCCTCTGTCATCCCCTTCTCCTCTTGCCCCCAATCCCTCCCAGCATCAGAGTCTTTTCCAATGAGTCAACTCTTCGCATGAGGTGACCAAAGTACTGGAGTTTCAGCTTTAGCATCATTCCTTCCAAAGAAATCCCAGGGCTGATCTCCTTCAGAATGCACTGGTTGGATCTCCTTGCAGTCCAAGGGACTCTCAAGAGTCTTCTCCAACACCACACTTCAAATGCATCAATTCTTTGGTGCTCAGCCTTCTTCACAGTCCAACTCTCACATCAGTACATGACCACAGGAAAAACCATAGCCTTGACTAGACAAACCTTTGTTGGCAAAGTAATGTCTCTGCTTTTGAATATGCTATCTAGGTTGGTCATAACTTTCCCTCCAAGGAGTAAGTGTCTTTTAATTTCATGGCTGCAATCACCATCTGCAGTGATTTTGGAGCCCCGAAAAATAAAGTCTGACACTGTTTCCACTGTTTCCCCATCTATTTCCCATGAAGTGATGGGACCGGATGCCATGATCTTCGTTTTCTTAATGTTGAGCTATAAGCCAACTTTTTCACTCTCCACTTTCACCTTCATCAAGAGGCTTTTTAGTTCCTCTTCACTTTCTGCCATAAGCGTGGTGTCATCTGCATATCTGAGGTGATTGATATTTCTCCTGGCAATCTTGATTCCAGTTTGTGTTTCTTCCAGTCCAGCGTTTCTCATGATGTACTCTGCATATAAGTTAAATAAACAGGGTGACAATATGCAGCCTTGATGTACTCTTTTTCCTATTTGGAACCAGTCTGTTGTTCCATGTCCAGTTCTAACTGTTACTTCCTGACCTGCATACAAATTTCTCAAGAGGCAGATCAGGTGGTCTGGTATTCCCATCTCTTTCAGAATTTTCCACAGTTTATTGTGATCCACACAGTCAAAGGCCTTGGCATAGTCAATAAAGCAGAAATAGATGCTTTTCTGGAACTCTCTTGCTTTTTTGATGATCCAGAGGATGTTGGCAATTTGATCTCTGGTTCCTCTGCCTTTTCTAAAACCAGCTTGAACATCAGGAAGTTCACGGTTCACGTATTGCTGAAGCCTGGCTTGGAGAATTTTGAGCATTACTTTACTAGCGTGTGAGATGAATACAATTGTGCGGTAGTTTGAGCATTCTTTGGCATTGCCTTTCTTTGGGATTGGAATGAAAACTGACCTTTTCCAGGTCTGTGGCCACTGCTGAGTTTTTCAAATTTGCTGGCATATTGAATGCCGTGCTTTCGCAGCATCATCTTTCAGGATTTGGAATAGCTCAACTGGAATTCCATCACCTCCACTAGCTTTGTTCGTAGTGATGCTTTCTAAGGCCCACTTGACTTCACATTCCAGGATGTCTGGCTCTAGGTCAGTGATCACACCATTGTGATTATCTGGGTCCTGAAGATCTTTTTTGCACAGTTCTTCTGTGTATTCTTGCCATCTCTTCTTAATATCTTCTGCTTCTCTCAGGTCCATACCATATCTGTCCTTTATCGAGCCCATGTTTGCATGAAATGTTCCTTTGGTATCTCTGATTTTCTTGAAGAGATCCGTAGCTTTCATATAAGGGCTGGGCAATTAGACCATAGTTGGGTATCCAGATTCTATAATACCCAGTTAGCCCCAGGAAAGCTTGCAATTGTTTTCTAGTCGCGAGCGAGGGCAACTGGAGGATTCCTTGTACCCGATCAGAAGACAGCCTCCTAGACCCATGTGTAATCTGAACTCTCGGGTAAGTGACCTTTGTCTTGACCATCTGTGCCTTAGCACGGGAGACTATATCCCCTTTCTGCCAAAAAGTTTAGAACCTGAATTGCATGTTGTAGGGCATTTCCCTCATCTGGAGAGCAGATTAGTAGGTCATCTACATATTGTAATATTTTCCCATTAGGTCCCAGGTCCAGATCTCCTAGATCCCAGCTAAGGGCCTGTCCAAACAGGTTGGGGCTATCTCTGAACCCCTGAGGTAATACTGTCCAAGTCATCTGTTGGTGTTTTTCTCCTGGGGCCTCCCACTCAAAGGCAAAAAGATACTGGGATTCTTTAGCCAGTGCTATGCAAAATAAAAAATGCATCTTTGAGATCCAAGTCTATAAACCACTTGGCCCTGGGTGGGATTTCTCCCAAGATTACATAGGGATTGGGTACTATGGGATGGAGGGGGACTACAGCTTCATTTATGATCCAGAGATCTTGAACCATTTGCCAGGTTCCATCCTTTTTCTTTACTGAGAGGATTGGGGTGTTACATGGCAAACTGGTGGGGACCAATAGCCTACAAGCAAGGAATTTATTTATTAAAGGCTGTAGTCCCTCCTGAGCCTCTCTTTTGAGGTGATATTGTTTTTGGTTAGGAAACTGGGATCTCGGAGGACAATGATGACTGGTTCAGCTTGGTGGGCTCGTCAAGGAATTCCCTGGTCCCATACCTGGGGGTTAATTTTGTCCTCCCATAGTTTTTGGTCCCTCCCTATATGGAGAAGGTATAATGGGTTCTTCAGTAGTAACCAGGAGCTGTAGAGCTCTAGGGGCTGAAAAACTTCCCATCACAAGGGTGGTCCCCAATTTAGTGAGTATATCTCTTCCCAATAAGGGACCACCAGAAACTGGTGGGAAAATATTTGTCAATCCCAGAAACAAAGAAGTGCTCGGGTGGATCTTTCAGTAGTTGCTTTTCCTGTAGCACCCAAAATGGTACAGGTTTGGGAGGAGAAGGCTTCGGAGTAGGAGATCAAGACAGAGTAGGTAGCCCCTGTGTCGACCAAGAAGCTCTTGGACCTACCTACCACATCCAGTTGCACCCTTGGCTCCATCCCCGTGATGCTTATCTGTGACAGGCGGGCTGGTTGGAACAGGCCACTTCAGTCCTCTTGAACCATCGTGAGGGAAGGCTTGGCGCTTGACCTTGAGGCTCTTGGGTCCCGAGGGCAGAGTGCCACCCAATGTCCCAGCTGATGGCTTTTGTGGCAAGCCATTTGAGGAGACTTGTCATGGTTTGGACACTCTTTGGCCAAATGCCCCGCCTGTCTACAGATTAGGCATTTGCCTTGTGCTTTGTCCTTCAAGGAATCGGGATGTGCCATAGGGCTTCTCTGGAGGGCAGCCAACATCCGGGCATGCCTTGTCTCTTTCCTTCTCTCCCTCTCCTGGGCCTTGGCCTCCTTCTCCTGTTCTCTATTATAAAAGATATTAGTGGCTGCCTGGATCATCTCATCTAAAGAGGCAGCAGGGTCCTGCTGCTGTAGCCATTGTAACTTAATTCTGATATCTGATGCACATTGGGACAGGAATTTGTCCTTTAATCCCCAGTCTTTAAGCCAAAAGACACACCCAGAGGTGGCAGGACAGCTCCAAGGTACTGTAAAAAGATGGAGGAGTGGGTGGTTCCCCAATGGTTGGGATGATCCTCCCACTCATTAGCATATGAATTCACCTAGCCAGGCTGCATGCCATGGCCCCAGCCCTTGCCCTCAGCAATGGTTCACACCCTGAAGCATAGCTTCTCTCTGAATCCTAAAAAAATCACCTCTTACTTTTTGCCCTGGCTCCAGTCCCTGGATAGAGCTGAAAGACAGGAAGAAAAAACAGTGGGAAAAATGTGCCAAGGAATCCCCTTCATCAGTTCAGTTCACTTGCTCAGTCGTGTCTGACTCTTTGTGACCCCATGAATCGCAGCACGCCAGGCCTCCCTGTCCATCACCAACTCCCAGAGTTCACTCAAACTCATGTCCATTGACTCAGTAATGCCATCCAGCCATCTCATCCTCTGTCGTCTCCTTCTCCTCCTGCCCCAAATCCCTGCCAGCATCAAGGTCTTTTCCAATGAGTCACATCTTTGCATGAGGTGGCCAAAGTATTGGAGTTTCAGCTTCAGCATCAGTCCTTCCAATGAACACCCAGGACTGATCTCCTTTAGAATGGACTGGTTGGATCTCCTTGCAGTCCAAGGGACTCTCAAGAGTCTTCTCCAACACCACAGTTCAAAAGCATCACTGGAAAAACCATACCCTTGACTAGACGGACCTTTGTTGGCAAAGTAATGTCTCTGCTTTTCAATATGCTGTCTAGGTTGGTCATAACTTTCCTTCCAAGGAGTAAACGTCTTTTAATTTCATGGCTGCAATCACCATCTGCAGTGATTTTGGAGCCCCCAAAAATAAAAAGTCTGACACTGTTTCCACTGTTTCCCCATCTATTTCCCATGAAGTGATGGGACCAGATGCCATGATCTTCGTTTTCTGAATGTTGAGCTTTAAGCCAACTTTTTCACTCTCCTCTTTCACTTTCATCAAGAGGCTTTTTAGTTCCTCTTCACTTTCTGCCATAAGCGTGGTGTCATCTGCATATCTGAGGTGATTGATATTTCTCCTGGCAATCTTGATTCCAGCTTGTGCTTCTTCCAGCCCAATGTTTCTCATGATGTACTCTGCACATGAGTTACATAAGCAGGGTGACAATATACAGCCTTGACGTACTCTTTTTCCTATTTGGAACCAGTCTGTTGTTCCATGTCCAGTTCTAACTGTTGCTTCCTGACCTGCATATAGGTTTCGCAAGAGGCAGGTCAGATGGTCTGGTATTCCCATCTCTTTCACAATTTTCCACAGTTTATTGTGATCCACACAGTCAAAGGCTTTGGCTTAGTCAATAAAGCAGAAATAGATGTTCTTCTGAAACTTCTTGCTTTTTCGATGATCCAGAGGATGTTGGCAATTTGATCTCTGGTTCCTCTGTTTTTTCTAAAACCAGCTTGAACATCTGGAAGTTCGCAGTTCACATATTACTGAAGCTTGGCTTGGAGAATTTTGAGCATTACTTTACTAGCGTGTGAGATGAGTGCAATTGTGCAGTAGTTTGAGCATTCTTTGGCATTACCTTTCTTTGGGATTGGAATGAAAACTGACCTTTTCCAGGTCTGTGGCCACTGCTGAGTTTTCCAAATTTGCTGGCATATTGAGTGCCGCACTTTCACAGCATCATCTTTCAGGATTTTAAATAGCTCAACTGGAATTCCATCACCTCCACTAGCTTTGTTCGTAGTGATGCTTTCTAAGGCCCACTTGACTTCACATTCTAGGATGTCTGGCTCTAGGTGAGTGATCACACCATCGTGATTATCTTGGTCATGAAGATCTTTTTTGTGCAGTTCTTCTGTGTATTCTTGCCACCTCTTCTTAATATCTTCTGCTTCTGTTAGGTCCATACCATTTCTGTCCTTTATCGAGTCCATCTTTGCATGGAATGTTCCCTTGGTATCTCAAATTTTCTTGAAGAGCTCTCCAGTCTTTCTCATTCTGTTGTTTTCCTCTATTGGTTTGCATTGATTGCTGAGGAAGGCTTTCTTATCTCTCCTTGCTATTCTTTGGAACTCTGCATTCAGATGCTTATATCTTTCCTTTTCTCCTTTGCTTTTCACTTCTCTTCTTTTCACAGCTATTTGTAAGGCCTCCCCAGACAGCCATTTTGTTTTTTGCATTTCTTTTCCATGGGGATGGTCTTGATCCCTGTCTCCTGTACAATGTCGCGAACCTCCGTCCATAGTTCATCAGGCACTCTATCTATCAGATGTAGTCCCTTAAATCTATTTCTCACTTCCACTGTATAATCATAAGGGATTTGATTTAGGTCATACCTGAATGGTATAGTGGTTTTCCCTACTTTATTGCAGTAATCCAAGCTTATGCCCCCACCAGTAACGCTGAAGAAGCTGAAGTTGAATGGTTCTATGAAGACCTATAAGACCTTTTAGAACTAACACCCCCAAAAGATGTCCTTTTCATTATAGAGGACTGGAATGCAAAAGTAGGAAGTCAAGAAACACCTGGGGTAACAGGCAAATTTGGCCTTGGAATACGGAATGAAGCAGGGCAAAGGCTAATAGAGTTTTGCCAAGAGAACGCACTCATCATAGCAAATACCCTCTTCCAACAACACAAGAGAAGACTATACAGATAGACATCACCAGATGGTCAACACCGAAATCAGATTGATTATATTCTTTGCAGCCAAAGATGGAGAAGCTCTATACAGTCAGCCAAAACAAGACCGGGAGCTGACTGTGGCTCATATCATGAACTCCTTATTGCTAAATTCAGACTTAAATTGAAGAAAGTAGGGAAAACCACTAGACCTTTCAGGTATGACCTAAATCCCTTTCATAGCCTGCTGGAAAATCTGCTAAATTCCTGACCTGTGTTCACAGTTTTCATTGGCCTGATTTTTGGCACAGAGAAGAGTAAGGAGAAACGAACCCCCACCACCTTGTGTAACAGCTACTGGGGCCCAGCAGATAGTGCCTTTGGGACATACCGAAGAGTAGCCTCTCCAGAGTCCCTCAATTGCACCCACTGCTGCCTGCCTGTTCAAGGGGGGGGGTTCAAGGAAGTAAAAAACAAGAGTTTGTAAAGGAGTTAAGATTTTGTTAGGCATGTCTCTCCAGCCATAAGAGCTAGGACCTCCTACCTTGACCGGAGGTCATCTGGAATCTGAGACTGAGCCACATGAGCTTTCTGCTGAGTTCACTTTTCAGTGTCCTGGTTTACAGCACGCTGGGCCTTCCCCTGTGCTGGGTTTTCTTCATGTTCTGCTTCTACTGTGGGAGCTTTCACTGAGTTGGGCTCCTGCCCTGCTTGGCCTCTTCTGCGTGGAGGTTGTTTCAGCCAGGTTAATCCCGAGTCACGGCACCATAGATGTCAGGCAAGTGTATGCGTCTCGGTTCTTGTCACAACAATGATTTGGAGCAATGGACATTAAAGCCCCCAGCACGTCACAGCTCTTGAATCTTGAACAAACCGTGTCATAGCTCTTAGACAAATCAGTGTTATAGCTCTATTTTATTTAGAAGGTAGCAGGAGAATCCATCCTCAAAGAAGAGAAGAGAGTGGAAGAGTGCACCAGCGTGCGCATGTGCATGCAAGGGTGGGGTGTAGGGGTAGAGAGAGAGAGAGAGAAAGAGCGTACTGTACGCACGCAGGAGAGAGAGAGGGAGAGGGAGAGAAAGAAAAAGAGCACACACACGTGGTGCAGGGGTGGGGGAGAGGTCAGGGGGGAGAGAAAAAGCCTTTGCACATGGGAGAGAGAAGGAGAGGGAGAGGGAGAGAAAGAGCACATGCTCGTGGTGGTGGGGGGGGTGGGGGAGAGAAAGAGCGTGCGCACGTGGGAGAGAGAGCGAGAGAGCGCTTGGCTCCTCCTTTTGTATGTTTTCTCCCCCTGGGCCTGCCCTATGCAAATTGGGCTCAGCCAGGAGTGCTATTCTACCTGAAGTCCTCACTCTGGTCCTCAGACCTTTCTTTGACCTTCCTTTGTTCTATTTTTGTGGTCTTTTCCCTTCCTTGTCTTTTAGCCACCTCCATTTTGGACTCCTTTTCCCTACTCTAACTACCTAACAAAACGATTATACAACTTAAACTCTTGTTTCTTTGCACCAAAATGGAAAAGTTGAAGTTAAAAACCTTTTTTTTCCCTCCGGTTTTAATTCTTTTAGGAAAAGGCTATTGCTTATTCTTCAGAGGTTCTTTAAGATTTTTCCTACTTACCTTTTTTTCTGGGTCTTAGAGTATGGGCCAACTTGTTCAGAGACATTACAGTCTCATTTTTTAAAGAGTCGTGTTTGAAAATCAAGATTTCTATGTAGGCTTAGAGGCAAACACAAGATTTGAAAGAAGGTAATCACATCTCAGTTCAGGCACCCTGCAGTTTCTTTGTTCAGCTCTTCTGACAACTACTTTTGATCAACAAATAGTGAGTAGGAAAGAGCAATAGAACAATAAATAGAAGAGCAATTGAATGCTCTGAGGTGGCTTTCAAAACATCCTTAATAATTGCCAGGATGACTTCTGTGGTTAAGCTCAAATACTGCGGCCAGAGAAGAATGAAAATGCAGATAGAAGGAGAAAACTGCTATAGTAGTATGTGATATAGATGAGGTCCAACGCAGTAGTGTAATATAATTAATAAATACCAAGACATTTCAATGAAGGAAAAGTAATCTTTTCAGTAAATGTGGACAACTGGGTATCCACATGCAAAAGAATGAACTTGGACCCCTACTTAATAACATATTCAAAAGTAAACTAAAAATATATCAAATTGCTAAATGGTAAGAGCTAAAATTATAAACCTCTTGGAAGAAAACATAGAAAAACATAACTGCAAGCTTGATTTAGGCAATAGTCTCTTAGATTTGACACAAAAAGTACAAGGAACCGAAACAAAAATAGATATATTCAGTTCAGTTCAGTCACTCAGTGCTCAGTCATGTCCTACTCTTTGCGACCCCAAGAATCGCAGCATGCCAGGCCTCCCTGTCCATCACCAACTCCCAGAGTTCACCCAGACTCACGTCCATCGAGTCAGTGATGCCATCCAGCCATCTCATCCTCTGTCGTCCCCTTCTCCTCCTGCCCCCAATCCCTCCCAGCATCAGAGTCTTTTCCAATGAGTCAACTCTTCGCATGAGGTGGCCAAAGTATTGGAGTTTCAGCTTCACCATCAGTCCTTCCAATGAATACCCAGGATTGATCGCCTTTAGGATGGACTGGCTGGATCTCCTTGCAGTCCAAGGGACTCTTAAGAGTCTTCTCCAACACCACAGTTCAAAAGCATCAATTCTTTGTCCCTCAGCTTTCTTCACAGTCCAACTCTCACATCCATACATGACCACAGGAAAAACCATAGCCTTGACTAGACGGACCTTTGTTGGCAAAGTAATGTCTCTGCTTTTCAATATGCTATCTAGGTTGGTCATAACTTTCCTTCCAAGGAGTAAACGTCTTTTAATTTCATGGCTGCAGTCACCATCTGCAGTGATTTTGGAGCCCCCAAAAATAAAGTCTGACACTGTTTCCACTGTTTCCCCATCTATTTCCCATGAAGTGATGGGACCAGATGCCATGATCTTCGTTTTCTGAAGGTTGAGCTTTAAGCCAACTTTTTCACTCTCCTCTTTCACTTTCATCAAGAGGCTTTTTAGTTCCTCTTCACTTTCTGCCATAAGCGTGGTGTCATCTGCATATCTGAGGTGATTGATATTTCTCCTGGCAATCTTGATTCCAGCTTGTGCTTCTTCCAGCCCAATGTTTCTCATGATGTACTCTGCACATGAGTTACATAAGCAGGGTGACAATATACAGCCTTGACGTACTCTTTTTCCTATTTGGAACCAGTCTGTTGTTCCATGTCCAGTTCTAACTGTTGCTTCCTGACCTGCATATAGGTTTCGCAAGAGGCAGGTCAGGTGGTCTGGGATTCCCATCTCTTTCAGAATTTTCCACAGTTTATTGTGATCCACACAGTCAAAGGCTTTGGCATAGTCAGTAAAGCAGAAATAGATGTTTTTCTGGAACTCTCTTGCTTTTTCCATGATCCAGTAGATGTTGGCAATTTGATCTCTTGTTCCTCTGCCTTTTCTAAATCCAGCTTGAACATCTGGAAGTTCACAGTTCACTATTGCTGAAGCCTGGCTTGGAGAATTTTGAGCATTGCTTTACAAGCATGTAAGATGAGTACAATTGTGCGGTAGTTTGAGCATTCTTTGGTATTGGACTTTATCACAAGTAAAACCTTTTGCATTTCAAAGGACTCTATAAAAAAGTAAAAGACAACGTACAGAATGGGAGAAAACATTTCAAGGAAACATATCTAGCAAGGGAATAGTATCCAGAATATGAGAAAAACTTTTACAACTTAATAACAAAGATATAAATTACCCAATTTTAAAAAATAGGAGAAGGATTTGCATAGATATTCTTCCAAAAAGGATATGCATATGGCCCGTAAACACATGTAAAGATCATCATCATTACTCATTAGAGAAAGCCATAAAGAGATCTAACTCACATCCACTAGAATGGCTCAGATTAAAAAGTCAGATAATAGCAAGTGTTGGTGAAGATGTGGAGAAACGAGTGATGTGAGTTATGTGGAGTTATGAGTGATGTGGAGAAACGAGTGATGTGAGTTATGTGGAGTTATGAGTGATGTGGTGAAATGAGTGATGTGAGTTATGTGGAGTTATGAGTGATGTCGAGAAATGAGTGATGTGAAATGAAATATGTGAATGTGTACTCACATGTTGTTCAGGAGAATGTAAATGGTGTAGCTGCTTTGGAAAACAGTTTGGCAGTTATCATAAATTTAAATATAAAGTTTCCACAAGACCCAGAAATGTAATTTATACACAAGTTGATTGAGGATACGTTCATGCAAAAACTTATACATGATGTCATAGTAGCACTATTCATAATAGCCCCAAAGTATAAACAAAAAAATGTCCAAAAATTGATGAATGGGTAAACAAAAGTAATATATCTTTGCAGTGGAATATTATTCAGCCATAAAAAGGAGAAGTACTGGTATGTGCTAGAACATGGATGAAATTTGCAAACAGCATGCTAAGTGAAAGAAATAAGACACAAGTGACCACATATTATACAATTACATTTACATGAAATATCTGGAATAGACAAATTTATGTTGACAGAAAGTAGATTAGTGCTTCCCAGAGGAGAATGGAAAGTGATTATAATGAATGTATGATTTCTTTTAGGGGTGATGAAAGTGTTTTGGAATTAGATAATGGTAATGGTTGCCTAACTTTGTGAATATATGAAAATCCACTGAAATGCACACTTTAAAATAATAATTGTATGGTATGTGCTTATAGCAATCAAAAATAACCTAGAGAAAAAATCAATATGGAATATGTTTATTGTAGAGAACCCTTATGCAATGTCTTTGTAGTTAGGACTTTGATATCACTTATTACTGACTAGAAATAGATGAGTTTAGGTTAGTTATTCAATCTTCATAAGCTTTAGTTTTCTGAGTATAAAACTGATGTCTGTATTTAATGGGTCAAAATTTCAACATAAATCTATTAGTTTTCAATTATTCTTTGTTGAAAGATTATGGTCCTACAATTGTGTAATAAATATGAAATATTTTAACAGCAATTTGATTGTTATATATTTTATATGAAAAAATGTGTGAGGGGGAAGAAGGAAGAGAAGAGAAACTTCAAACTTTCTGAATAGATTTTTTGTAAATGGGAGTAATTTTAATAATTTCTTATCTACTTCCTTCCTATGCCACATCATCAAAATTCTAAATCAACTAAAAGTATATGAATTTTATAAATGTGACTAATGTTAAAATCAGTGTACGAATTTTAGGCTTTTTTTCTTTTTAATGGTACAATGGAAATTTTATTTTCTATTTGCATTTTTTACTGTGTTGGAGCCCATGTATAACATATACTTAAGACAGATTTTTAGGACTTATAATGTTATTTGACAAGTATACTTTGATATAAGGTTGTTGTTATACTTTTGCTTCTTTGACATACTGTTGGATGTATATAAGATTTATCTGGATTCTGTATAAGCTGTGAAGCCTCAGATACCTAAGGCAAAATGTGATTTATTTTTAACATGATTTCCAGGAATTCATTGGTATGAAATTGAAATGGAAATGAGTGAAAATAAATTGGAGTGAATTGAAATGCAGACAGGCCCCTATATTTAGATTCAGGGAGATCCTAAAGATTAAACTTCATGTTTATCACCAGAAGGAGTGATATGGGCTCTCCGTGAGTTGATGGTAGACAGAGTAGGTGCTGGGGACTCTGTGAAGTAGTGCATCAGGAGATGTAGTGAGCATGTCAGGAGAAATACATACTAGGTTTGAAGGCAAGTGAGTAGTGATTAATACAAAATGATATCTCTGTGTTACTGACTTCCCAATTTGAAAATCCATATTAGACTTGTGAAATTTAATTACCATTATCAGTTACCAGTAACTTTAGAGAAGACTATTATTTTAACATTATTTTTATTTTATTATTGCATTTATTGGGAGGTGATGTGTGCATCATTTCAAAGAATCTCACACAATATATTAAATATAAAGGGAAAAGTGTGGCAAAACTTAGCAAGCACAACTTAACAAAATTTACCAGTTAAATCCATCATAATTAAGTTATATCAATATCAGGTATACCATATATGATGCAGAGGACACCACTTCTGTGATATTTTTGCCCAGAATGTATAGCATAAGTCTAATGATCAGAAATAGTTAAAACTGCAAAACCATTCTGCAAAACCATGGAACAGTTGTTTCCAAGAGTGTTATGAAAGGTCATGAAAGATGAAGAAAGACTGAGTAACTGTCACAGATTGGAGGAAATTAAGGAGACCTGATAATTAAATGCAATGTGGTATCCTGGTTTAAATTCTATAATAGAAAGGGACATCAGGAGAAAAACTGATGAAATTTGAATGAAGTAATATTTGAATTGATAGTAGTATGTACCTATATTAATATTTGGTTCAGAAATTATACTCTGAACATGTAGGACATTAACATTAGTGAAAGCAAGGTGAAAGGTGTGTGAGAAATCTGTATTAGTCTTTTGGCAACATTTCTGTAAGTTTAAAATTTTTCAAAAAATTTAAAAATATAGTTAAAATCATGTGAAATTCTGTGTGAAAAATAATATAAAAAGTCAATAACAATCTTCATAATTTCTTTCTATATGTGAGATGTATATATATAAGCAACCAGAAAAATTATCACTCAGTGGTTAAGAGCACAGACTCTGAAATAAGAGTCTTAGTTCAAAGACCAGTTCTCCTACCTGCTATCTTTGTTACTTTAGAAAAATTTCTCTTCTCTCTTTTGCATATGTAACATTTTTTAAATAAGAAGGGTAATGGTAGTAATATTCTTACAGAGTTGCTGTGAAGATTTTATGAGTTAGTATATCTGAAGTGTCTTATAATTGTGTCTGACAGTAAATTCTCAATAAATGTTAATCATGGTAAAGGTTGCTTACTGTTTTGTAACCCTAGATTGAGTAAATATTTTAAGTACACTGGTGTTTAGTGGTTGTGTGTGAGGGATTTGGGTAAGAAGGAGTTATTCCAAGACCAAGAGAGCAAAATTCTTGAGTTCCAGAATGTGACATCAACATAATTATCATGCCTTTTGCTTAATGGGAAAGTATTGAGTTTGGACCTCTTCTGTGTTATCAGTTCAGACTCTAAATGTAGCTATACAACTGCAATTGACTTGTATTTATTTTCCTGTGTGATAACATGAGCATTTTATTTAAACAGTAAGATGATGTGGAAATAGTATCAGTTCAGTTCGGTTCAGTTGCTCAGTCGTGTCCGACTCTTTGCGACCCCATGAATCGCAGCAAGCCAGGACTCCCTGTCCACCACCAACTCCCGGAGTTCACTCAAACTCATGTCCATCAAGTCGGTGATGCCATCCAGCAATCTAATCCTCTGTCGTCCCCTTCTCCTCCTGCCCCCAATCCCTCCCAGCATCAGAGTCTTTTCCAATGAGTCAGCTACCTAGTCATCCAAAGCTTGTGCTTGTTTTCTAGTCATTACTCAGCACTATTGGGAAAGTCATCAAATCCTTCCTAAAAACGAGTATCCTGGTCTCTGATTAGAAATCTCCAAGTGGATTTTTTTTTACTCAAGCAGTGAGACTTAATTTAAAAATATATACTGTCAGGCTTTTTTAAAAAAAAGCAGAATGTGACAACTTCGCATGAGGTGGCCAAAGTATTGGAGTTTCAGCTTTAGCATCATTCCTTCCAAAGAACACCCAGGACTGATCTCCTTTAGGATGGACTGCTTGGATCTCCTTGCAGTCCAAGGGACTCTCAAGAGTCTTCTCCAACACCACAGTTCAAAAGCATCAATTCTTTGGCCCTCAGCTTTCTTCACAGTCCAGCTCTCACATCCATACATGACCACTGGAAAAACCATAGCCTTGACTAGATGGACCTTTGTTGGCAAAGTAATGTCTCTGCTTTTCAATATGCTATCTAGGTTGGTCATAACTTTCCTTCCAAGGAGTAAGTGTCTTTTAATTTCATGGCTGCAATCACCATCTGCAGTGATTTTGGAGCCCCCCAAATAAAGTCTGACACCGTTTCCACTGTTTCCCCATCTATTTCCCATGAAGTGATGGGACCAGATGCCATGATCTTTGTTTTATGAATGTTGAGTTTTAAGCCAACTTTTTCACTCTCCTCTTTCACTTTCATCAAGAGGCTTTTTAGTTCCTCTTCACTTTCTGCCATAAGCGTGGTGTCATCTGCATATCTGAGGTGATTGATATTTCTCCTGGCAATCTTGATTCCAGCTTGTGCTTCTTCCAGCCCAATGTTTCTCATGATGTACTCTGCATATAAGTTACATAAGCAGGGTGACAATATACAGCCTTGACATACTCCTTTTCCTATTTGGAACCAGTCTGTTGTTCCACGTCCAGTTCTAACTGTTGCTTCCTGACCTGCATATAGGTTTCGCAAGAGGCAAGTCAGGTGGTTTAGTATTCCCATCTCTTTCAGAATTTTCCACAGTTGATTGTGATCCACACAGTCAAAGGCTTTGGCATAGTCAATAAAGCAGAAATAGATGTTTTTCTGGAACTCTCTTGCTTTTTCCATGATCCAGCGGATGTTGGCAATTTGATCTGTGGTTCCTCTGCCTTTTCCAAATCCAGCCTGAACATCTGGAAGTTCACGGTTCATGTATTGCTGAAGCCTGGCTTGGAGAATTTTGAGCATTACTTTACTAGCGTGTGAGATGTACTTTACTAGCGTGTGAGATGAGTGCAATTGTGCGGTAGTTTGAGCATTTTTTGGCATTATCTTTCTTTGGGATTGGAATGAAAATTGACCTTTTCCAGTCCTGTGGCCACTACTGAGTTTTCCACATTTGCTGGCATATTGAGTGCAGCACTTTCACAGCATCATCTTTCAGGATTTGAAAGCGCTCAACTGGAATTCCATCACCTCCACTAGTTTTGTTCGTAGTGATGCTTTCTAAGGCCCACTTGACTTCACATTCCAGGATGTCTGGCTCTAGGTCAGTGATCACACCATCATGATTATCTTGGTCATGAAGATCTTTTTTGTACAGTTCTTCTGTGTATTCTTGCCACCTCTTCTTAGTAAAATACCAAATATCTTTGACTTCCACTGACTTCCTTTTTGAAAGTTCAGAAACAACAAGGAATCAAAACAGAAAGAGGGAGTAAGTCTTTCTTCTGCCTGCAGTTCTGATTGCCTGAAGCTGTAATCCCACATGTCTAACAATCACTTGTCTAGAAGCTACATGCTGAATTAGCTGGCCCTGAAGGGCAGCATCTCTAACAAGCTGAATAGATTTTTGAGAATCTGATCAGCATTCTTGAAGTCAGTGAACACAGAGCCAATGCTCGAACCCTGTCCAGCTACTTTTTCCAAATCTTCAAGTGAACAGTGATGCATAGCAAGAAGGAAAAAGCATGGTTATTTTCTCCCTGGGCAAGGATTGATTTTCCATTCTGTGAATTGAAATTATTTGGGGGCACTGAGACCTATGTATTTAATCTTTGTGAAGATGAAAACAGCAGCAATACCATACTGCTGGCTTTTCTTGTCATCCAACCCATCCATATTATTCAGGCTAAAGCACTGTTGAATAGATGGACTATATGTTACATAGTAGCAATTCAGTTGAAGGTCAGATTGGTAGAGAAACAAGTTTCAGGTATACCTCTGTGTGTTGAAAACTTTCTACCTTGAGAAGGCCTTTAGCTTTAAAGCCCATTGGTGTTTTAGGAACATGACAGCTAATTTAACCCAACAGTTCTTTTGGGAAAATGTAGATGTGTGAACTCTTAGTTGATAAAATAAACACAGACTCATCCATAATGAATATACGACCACATAGTTTTGCCAGAATAAATTGCCTTGTGTGTTTTTTTTTTTCCTATTTAGTCTTCCGTGTACCCCTGAGTTATGCCAATATCGGAGACCTTTGTATTACCAAAAGTTACTTTTAACTGGTGTCATAGGAATCTGAAAGCGTCACCCTGATTATCTCTAATGTAGTTCCCCAAAGTACAAGGATGTGTTGATTCACAATGTTTTTGTGTAGTTCCAATTCTTCCACTGTTTGCTTCAGTTGTAGTGCCCATATCATAGCAGGGTCCATGTCATAAAACAAGTCAAAAGCAGTCTTGAGTAATCAGATCCCTTCTGCCAGATTGTCTCATGTCAGTTTGTTTTCTAGCACTATTTCTTCTAACTCTTCCTTATTTTCTGGCACTGGTCAAAAGCACTCATCTCCAGCAAGACGCCTTCTGTTAATTCCTCTGATTTGGTGTTGATTAGCTCTTGAATTTCTTGACCCATATTTTGAAACTCTTCACACCACCCCCACCTTTGTTGTCATATCCACAGTCTCATGATTTCTTTGATTGGCACTGTTGTCAAGCCTGTGAACTTGTGCACATCTAGACACAGATTTCTCAAGCAGGAATTTATTGTTTTAGGCTGATGGCTGTCATGGCAATGATGGCATTTTGAATGGTGTGATCCTTCCAGACTTTCATGATGTTCTTTCTATCAGGATTCTCTTCCATAGTGTTGATGTGAATACTAAGTCACTTCAGTCCTGTCTGACTCTTCGTGACCCTATGGTCACTCTTTGTGATCCTGCCAGGCTCCTCTGTCCATGAGATTCTCTGGGCAAGAATACTGAAGTGGGTTGCCATTTCCTCCTCCAGGGGATCTTCCCGACCCAGAGATCAAACCCACATCTTCTATGTCTCCTGCATTGGCAGGCACTAGGCATTCCCACTAGTGCCACCTGGGAAGCCCAAAGTGTTGACAGTCCTCTCCATAAAGTGCTATGTATAATGAGCCTTAAAAGTCCTGATCTAGAGGCTAAATTTGAAATATTGGTTTTGGGGCCAAGTTGACCACTTTGTGGGCTTCCCTGATAGCTCAGTTGGTAAAGAATCTGCTTGCAATGCAGGAGACCCTGGTTTGATTCCTGGGTCGGGAAGATTCACTGCAGAAGGGATAGGCTACGCACTCCAGTATTCTTGGGCTTCCCTGGTGGCTCAGCTGGTAAAGATTCCACCTGCAGTGCAGGAGACCTGGCCTCAACCCCTGGGTTGGGAAGATCCCCTGGAGAAGGGAAAGGCTACCCACTCCAGTATTCTGGCCTGGAGAATTCCATGGACTCTATAGTGCATGGGGTCGCAGATTCAGACATGGCTGAACGACTTTCATTTTCACTTTGACCGTTCTGATGCCTTCAGTGATGTTGAATTTAGAGAGTTCTGAATGAGCAGGGGCATTGTCCAATATCAAAAGAACTTTAAAAGGCAGTCCCTTACTAGCAGGGTACTTCCTGACTTCAGGAAGAATGCATTGATAGAATCAATCCTGAAAAGGTTTCTCACTGTCCAAGTCTTGCTGTACAACCAAAGACAGGCAGCTGGTGTTTATCTTTTCCCTTCAAGTCTTGGGGGTTAACAGCTTATAGATGAGGGCAGTCCCGATCATAAAGCTAACTGCATTTACACAAAATGCTGGAATTCGCTTATCCTTAACTGCCTTAAATTCTGGTGCTTGCTTTTTTCTTCCTTACTAATAAATGTCCTTTGTGACATTTTTTCCCCTCCAGAATACAACATTTTTGTCTGCAACAAAAATTTTCCCAGCAGATAATCTTTTTTCTCAGTGATTTTCTTAATGGCATCTGGGAACTCTTGGTCAGCAGAAACCACTTCTCCTATTATCTTAGCTTTTTTTTTTTTTTTTTTAATCCAAAGCTCTTTCTAAAATTATCAAACCATCCTTTACTGGCATTAAATGCTTCAGCTTTAGATCTTTCATAATCCTTTTGCTTTAAGTTGTCATACAATGACTCCATCATTTCTTGAATCATATTAGAGTCTATAGGTATGCATTTGTTATAGAAATCCTGCATCTACATGAAAGTTGCATTTTCAATACAAAATGGAAAGTTATTTTACAGAAAATTGAAGGTTTCACACATGCTGGTGTACTTGCAGTGATGGCTTCACAAATTTCCTTTTCTTTTTTCTCAGTGATCCTTACGTGGTATTTATTTATCCTGAAATGGTGGGCACTCACACTTGCAGACCTCAAACCATGGTGTATTTCAAACAGTTCAATTTTTTCTTGTAATATGGTAACTTTTCTTTGCTTCTTGGGAGCACTTTCAGCGTCACTGGTGGCACTTTTCTTGGGTCTCATGATGTTATTCAGGGTTTACAATATAGTGTTATACACAATGAAAAATATGTGAGAATCAAGAGTGATCACTTTTTATTGCAATATGTAATTTACTGGAGAGATGAACTATGCACACGGAGATGATTAGAATCACATTACAGCACTTTAGAGCAACACATAATAGCACCTACCACACAATTGCACTTATCTCACACACTAGCAAAGTAGTGCTCAAAATTCTCCAAGCTAGGCTTCTATAGTACATGAACTGAGAACTCCCAGATGTTCAAGCTGGATTTAGAAAAGGTAGAGAAACCAGAGATCAAATTGCCAACGTCCGCTGGATCAGAGAATAAGCAAGATAATTCCAGAAGAACGTATCAGTTCAGTTCAGTTCAGTTCAGTCACTCAGTTGTGTCCAACTCTTTGCAACTCCATGGACTGCAGCATTCCAGGGTTCCCTGTCCATCACCAACTCTTGGAGCTTGCTCAAACTTGTGTCCATCAATTCAGTGAAGAACATCTACTTCTGCTTCATTGACTACACTAAAGTCTTTGACTGTGTGGATCACAACAAACTGTGGAAAATTCTTAAAGAGATAGGAATACCAGACCACCTTACCTGCCTCCTGAGAAACCTGTATGCAGGTCAAGAAGCAGTGGTTAGAACTGGACATGGAACAATGGAATGGTTCCATTTGGGAAAGGAGTACGTCAAGGCTGTATATTTTCATCCTGCTTACTTAACTTCTATGCAGAGAACATCATGCGAAATGCCAGACTGGATGAAACACAAACTGGAATCAAGAATGCTAGGAGAAATATCAATAACCTCAGATACGCAGATGACACCACCCTTATGGGAGAAAGTGAAGAAGAACAAAGAGCCTCATGATGAAAGTCAAAGAGGAGAGTGAAAAAGCTGGCTTAAAACTCAACATTCAATAAATGAAGATCATAGCATCCATTCCCATCACTTCATGGGAAATAGATGGGGAAACAGTGGAAACAGTGGCAGACTTTATTTTCTTGGACTCCAAAATCACTGAAGATGGTGTCTGCCGCCATGAAGTTAAAAGATGCTTGCTCCTTTGAAGAAAAGCTATGACAAACCTAGACAACGTATTCAAAAGCAGAGACATTATTTTGCTGACAAAGGTCCATCTAGTCAAAGCTATGGTTTTTCTAGTAGTCATGTATGGATGTGAGAGTTGGACTATAAAGAATGCTGAGTGCCAAAGAATTGATGCTTTTGAACTGGAATTGTGATGTTGGAGAAGACACTTGAGAAATGATCAAACCAGTCAATCCTGAAGGAAATCAACCCTGAATATTCATTTGAAGGACTGATGCTGAAGCTGAAGCTCCAATACTTTGGCCACCTGATGTGAAGAGCCAACTCATTAGAAAAGACCCTGATGCTGGGAAAGATTGAAGGCAAGAGAAGAAGGGGACTACAGAGGATGAGATGATTGGATGGCATCACGGACTCAGTGGACATGAGTTTGAGCAAGCTCCAGGAGATGGTGAACGATAGGGAAGTCTGGTGTGCTGCAGTCCATGGGGTTGCAAAGAGTCACACACAACTGAGTGACTGAACAACAAAATAGTAACAACAGGTGGTGGCTATGGAGTTATTACAGTAATACAGTATATGCTACAGTTAAGATGTAATACCAAATCTTTACATCTGTTTACATTTCTCTCCATTGCAAATTGTGACATGTATAGTCTATGTTTGTGTGCAGAAGATTTGACAAATTTTAACTTTTTATAGCAGATGTGTATATCTTTTGTAGTAGTAAATAATAAAATAGACTAATATCTACATACGTTTTACAGTTTTATGATATACCTTTTTCTTAATTTTTTTTTTGATATTTCTAAGACACACTGTTCATGAGTTTTTTCAAATCATCACAAGTCTCCCCCAAATATTCAATATATTTTTTGAAAAAAAACCCACATGTAAGGACTTATACCGTTAAAACCATGTTGTTCAAGGGTCATCTGTAGTTAAGTTTGGGGGGTGTCAAAAGTTATATGCAAATTTTCAACTGTACAGTGTTGTGTCCCTAACTACTGTACTGTTCAGTGGTCAGCTGTATTGCATATTATGCTACTAATTAAGTCATAGTTCTAAATTTCCTTTAGGGATTCTCAACTAATACTTTAAATTCCTATGAAAGCTTGTTCTATTTATAAGACTATTATAGACTGGATATTTGTACCTGTCTCAGCCCCCCTCCAGAGAAGGAAATGGCAACCCACTCCAGTACTCTTGTCTGGACAATCCCATGGACGGAGGACCCTGGTGGGTGACAGTCCATGGGGTCGCGCAGAGTCAGACACGACTGACTTCACTTTCACTTTTCACTTTCATGCATTGGAGAAGGAAATGGCAACCCACTCCAGTGTTCTTGCCTGGAGAATCCCAGGGACTGAGGAGCCTGGTGGGCTGCTGACTCTGTCGCACAGAGTCAGACATGACTGAAGCGACTTAGCAGCAGCAGCCCCCCTCATATTCATAGTCCATGAAGCCCTAATTCCCAGTGTGGCATTTGGAGACAGAGCCTTTAAAGAAGTAATTAGGGTTAAGTGAGGTCATAAAGGTGGGGCCCTGGTCCAACAAGATTAGTGTCTTTTTTTTTTTTTGGTGGCATCACATGGCTTGAGGGATTTAATTCCCCTAACTCGAGTTTGAACCTGTGCCTGGCAGTGAAAGTGCTGAGTCCCAGCCACTGCCAGGGAATTCCCAAATTAGTGTCCTTTTTAAAAGAGACAGCAGAGACCTCATGCTCTTCCTCTTTCTGCATGAATGGATCAAACAAAGGCCAGTGTTTCACATAACTGAATGGTGGCTGCTTACAAGCCAAAGGCAGAAACCTCAGAATAAAAGTAATATTGCCATCTCTCTGTCTCCAGAACTGTAAGAAGGTAAATTTCTGTTGTTTAAGCCATTCAGCCTGTTGTATTCTGTTATGGCAACCTGAGCAAACTCAGACAGGGCCCATGGTTTATTCCTAAGCATCAGACTTGTGTTAGCTGAATAGTGAACTTCTGAACTAACTTTTGTTATTTAGGATGTTAATTTGACTGTTAATTTGTTAATTAGGATTAGTTACATAAGTATTATATCAAATCCTAACACCTTTCCTTCTCAGCAAAGCTCTGCCCATGGGGACTCAATTTCATGCCCCAGGCTTCTCTGTAAGTCGCTCCTTGGTACATCCAGTGCCTCCTGTGTTGTTATTCTGTAGAAGCTCTGAGTAACCTAGGTTGAGTGTTCTGACATTGATGTCTTTCTGCTTTACGGAGTTGTGTTGTGAGCTTTGGTTTGCTTAAGTTAAGATTGAGACCACAGAATCCCTGCTCCCACAGGTGTTTTCCACCTTTCTTCTCATCTTCTTCCAAGTCATAAGTGAGGGTTCAATGGGAGTTGGTATAGTAAAGTAGAAGAAGTCAAAGTATGGCTTCAAAGAGCACTGGGACGTCTCCTGGGATGGGTTCCCAAAGTCTAGCCTGCTGTTGGCCAAGAAGAATTCAGTGTATTGAATATAGCCAGCACTATGCAATGAGTGACTGCCATGTAGATCCTTTGGCTGAACAGGCAACCCTGAGATGCAGTTTGCATGGGAACCTCGGTGTGCTGAAATGGGGAAAAGCTGCCAGTGATCCATAAATTGTAAGACACCAAGTCATGAGTGTAAGATGGTAGATTCTGGGAACAAGAAGGCTGTGGCGTAGGCTGTGCTCCATGGAAGTAAGTGTGAACAAGCTGCTTGAGCTCAGTGCTTATCAGGGCATCTGATCATCAGTAAAGGGAGCAACACATTGGAGCAAGCTTAGGAGAACCAAGAGCCTTGGCTTTGTTAGTGATTTAGCTCCATCATAGGTGATGGGTCACCGATAGGTCACCAAAACCCTGTCCATGGTCCTGAGAATCATCGTCTAAACTAAAAGACCTCTGTAGGTAATCAGGAGGGGAAATCCATGCTGACCACAGTGGCTTAGCCTGCTCAGGCTGCCATAACAAGCTGCCATAGACTGAGTGGCTTAAATAGCAAACATTTATTTCTAACAGTTGTGAAGGCAGAGAAGTCCAGAGATCAAGTAGCAGGCAAACCCTGTATTCAGTGAGGACTGGGTGTTTCTTTCTGTGTCCTGCCATGGGAGATGCAGAGGGTGAGGGAGAGAAAGCTGGTTTGTTCCTCTTCATATAAGAGCACTAATCTCATCATGAGGGTTCCACCTTCCTGACCTGTGAAGAGTGATTTTATGTGTCAACTTGACTGGGTTAAGGGATGTCTAGATAACTGGTAATGATCATGTCTGGACCTGTCAGTGAGGATGTTTCTGGAAGAGATTATTGCTTTAATTGGTAGAATGAGTAAAGAAGATAGCCATCACCAGTGTGGGTGGGCACCATCCAGTCCATTGAGGCCTGAATAGAAAAGAAGGACAGAGAAAGGGCAGTTTCACTCTCTACCTGAGCTGCGACATCCATCTTTTATTCTCAGACACTGATACTTCTGACTCTCGGGCCTTTGAACGTAGACTGAATTATACCTCTGGCTCAAATGATCCTCTAGACAACTTCATGGCCTCCCCAATTGCATGAGCCAATTCCTACAATAAGTCTCTCTCCCTCTCTGTAAATTAATAAATTTATTTTTTTCTGTTTCTTTAGAGAACTCTAATACATGACCCAGTTATCTCCCAAAGGTCACATCTCCTATTGCCATCCCATTGGGGGTTAGGATTTCTACATGTGAATTTTGAGTGGATATAAACATGTAGTCCATAATAACGCATAGGCTTGCCCAGAATAGCCTTTCTGAGGAAGCAGAAAGAACTGGCAGTGAAGCTGCACAGGTGCACTTTTGGAGCTCTGATGAGCAGGTGGCTTAGGGCAGCATGGCCCCAGGTTGCTACCCGGGAGGAGGATAGAAATGAGAAATAGTTGGATGAAATAGTTTGATCTCCAAATAAATAAAGCGCCAGTGCCAGGGATTTTGTATAAGGCACTGTAGCAAGAGAGGCACTCATCTCCTGTTGGCTGAGCTCCCGCAGTGCTGGCCTGGTTCTTCCCAGGCCACCTAGGAAAGAATGACAGCCTCTAGAAATGCATCCATACTTCTGTACCTTCCTTGTGCTTTTCCCCTGGAAGGGCCATATCTGCCCTCTCTCACTGCTTGCTCTGTCTCTTCATTTTGTCTCTGACATGATCTGAAACTGAAAGTGGGCTTAGATATGTTGGCATCATTAGATCTTTAGCAATTCCAACTTACCTTTATAATTCTCTTCCCATACTTTGCTGGCAAATCACATCTCCTCCCACCCTCAGAATTCTGTTCAATCTGCTTCATTTCCATGGAACTTTTCCAGGTGGACTCTTTCCTACTTAACACCTATCAATCATTTCACAGTCTTCTCAGCCCTTGTGTTTAAATATTGCTTGTTTATGGTCCTAACTGTACTCTTGCTTTTATTTTCCCTTTGCTGTGTTCTTATGAATTTTGTGGGTGTTTGCCTTTTCCCCTTTAGCAATAGGAACAACAGTGACACTTATTGTCCTTATGAAAACACGGTTATTTGTTTATTGAGATCTAACTATGTGACTGTTCTGTGTTACACACTTAGAAACATATTATTTTGTGGAAATCTCATGATAATCTTCTGAATTAGATATTAAATTTTTTCTTTCTTGTCTTTTTGATAATCACCATTCTGACAGGTGTGAGGTGATATTATGGTTTTGCTTTGCATATCCCTGATGATTAGTGATGTTGAGCATCTTTTCATGTGCCCCTTGGCCATCTGTATGCTTCTTTGGAAATACTCAGGTTCCATGCCCATTTTTCAATTTTTTTTTTAAATATTAAGTTGTTTAAGGTCTTTATATATTTTGGGAATTAACCACTTATTTGATATCTAAAGGAAGATATCTTCCTTCTTTCAGCATGTTGCCTTTTCATTTTGTGGATTTTTTTCTTTGCTATGCAAAAGCTTTTTAGTTGGTTATAGTTCTGTTCGTAGTCACATTTTTTGGATCTTCCTGAATCTTACCAGAAAAAGTCAATGAAACTCTACAGCTAAGTCTTATATTAATTCCTCAAAAATTCTTAAAGAGTTTTCAACCAAATGTTGAAGGGATTGTAGTTGTCCAGTTATGCCATCAGAATATCAACCAAGATTGTACATGAATAGGTATAATCATTGTATTTACATCATTACTGATATGCAACTAACAGCAGAAGATACCATTGCTTCTTAAGATTCATCCCTATTTTAAAAATGCTAAAAAAAGGAAAATATGTCTTTTAGTGCAAATGAACTATAAGAGTATTAGTTCAGTTCACATATCTCAGTGGATTAAAAGGGAATATCAAAAAATTTTAATGACAAAAGTTATGTGTGTGAGACAACACAGTTATGTATTACAGAAAACTCACTGAATGTGTTTTAAAAGAGTTGTAGTGCAGGTTTTGCCATTAAATCACTTAAGACATTTTTATTTTACCTATCTGAATTTCAATGTCATTGTTTGAAGAGTGAGAGCATTGACTTAAATGACATCTAGAGGTTTTCCAACACAAATAGCCAAGGCATCTGAAAGCAATGAGATCGAAGTTTGAAATCATTAACACATACCTTTCCAAGAGAAAAATTCCTTGGACTACAACTCTGGCCTAGAAGTTTGAGTTTGTCTGATGAAATCTGGAATAAGCCATGTGTGGCAAAGGCTGGGCTCTTGGGAGATTATAGCATGCAGTCCTTAGCCATCAGAGGAGAAAATGGCCATATGCAAACTTTCTTGGTGGAGTTGCGGAGGGTGGGGGGGGGGGGATGAAGAAATAATCAAGCAAATTAACTTGAGAGCTTGTTTGTATGGAGAGAGTAGACTCTTGAAGATCTCAGTTTCCGCGCCCCTCCCTCCTTAATATTGATTAAAAAAACCAAAAGCATTCTTTTGGAAGAAAATTAGATTGCAAAATGGTTCAGTTCAGTTCAGTCGCTCAGTCGTGTCTGACTCTTTGCAACCCCATGAATCGCAGCACACCAGGCCTCCCTGTCCATCACCAACTCCCGCAGTTCACTCAGACTCAGGTCCATTGAGTCAGTGATGCCATCCAGCCATCTCATCCTCTGTCGTCTCCTTCTCCTCTTGCCCCCAATCCCTCCCAGCATCAGAGTCTTTTCCAATGAGTCAACTCTTCGCATGAGGTGGCCAAAGTACTGGAGTTTCAGCTTTAGCATCATTCCTTCCAAAGAAATCCCAGGGCTGATCTCCTTCAGAATGCACTGGTTGGATCTCCTTGCAGTCCAAGGGACTCTCAAGAGTCTTCTCCAACACCACAGTTCAAAAGCATCAATTGTTTGGTGCTCAGCCTTCTTCACAGTCCAACTCTCACATCCATACCATCCAGGAAAAACCATAGCCTTGACTAGACGGACCTTTGTTGGCAAAGTAATGCCTCTGCTTTTCAATATGCTATCTAGATTGATCCTCCCCAAATGGAAATCTGATAAAGCATTTATGTGTGGATCCTGAAATAAACAGGAGAGCCAAGTAACTCAGTCAGTTTAGAAAAGATCACATTTTAATTAAACAGTGAGAGAGAGAAAAGTGGCAAAATGTTATCCTTCTTTTCAAAGATACGTAGAACTACTATAAATATGATAGGTAAATAACATTATTTGCTTTTTTATGCTGCAGTCAAACCATGCAATACAAACATAAGTGTATTTTCTTTTCATTATCATCACCTTTTTGCCCCTTTCCTTGGTAGTTAGTTCTCAAAATTCAAACACCATTTCTTAAATTGAGTAAATTATATTCAAAAAACGGTGGCGTTAAAAAAATGAAGTGCAGGTGCTAAGAGGATTTAATGTTTTGTTCACTTCTAGTTTCATATTAAACAAACAAATGATTGCCATGGTTGGGTGGAACTGTGTCTTGGGTAAGAACACCTTAGTGTGATTGAGAATTATATACTGGGACCATCTCATTCAAACCCCCATATTAGGGATTTGTAATTGTACATAATCTACTTCATCAAATCTAAGGAAAAAAGTAGATGATCTGAAAGGATATTATAATCTTTGTGAAACTTTAAAGTTAAAAAAAAATATATTTGATTGCTGCTGCTGCTGCTGCTGCGTTGCTTCAGTCGTGTCTGACTCTGTGCGACCCCATAGACGGCAGCCAACCAGGCTTCCCGTCCCTGGGATTCTCCAGGCAAGAACACTGGAGTGGGTTGCCATTTCCTTCTCCAGTGCATGAAAGTGAAAAGTGAAAGTGAAGTCGCTCACTCGTGTCCGACTCTTCGCGACCCCATGAACTGCAGCCCACCAGCTCCTCCGTCCACGGGATTTTCCAGGCAAAAGTACTGGAGTGGGGTGCCATGAGCTCCCTAAATTTCAGTCTTCTAGGTGAGAATGTTTAATTACTGTATTTTGTTACATGCAGAATCAGAAATCTTAACGCCTAGAACCTTTAGCAACTTAATAAGAAAAAAGCAATGGAAAGAACATGAATTGCAAATTTAGACAAAACGAGGTTCAATTTCTGTATCAGTCACAATCCTTTCCCTCTTCTTCCTTTGACTCATTTGTGGTTCTCACTTAAGTTTTAAATGTCTCTGCTTTCAGACTATTGAAGAGGTGCCATTTATAATATATTTACTAGAAGAGTTCTGAAAAACAAGCCATTAGTTAGCTACTTTGATATGGTTCTCTTAATCAAAGATTTATTGGGACAGTTTAGAAATAGTCAGATAAATGTTCTGTCTACCTGGGAGATGGAGGCATAAGCAGCTCTCTGTGAAAGATTTATGCTGAATTGCTGTATGCCATCTTGCATTTGATTAACTTTTATCAACCGGAACAAAAAACCCTTTCCCAATGCATCATTTATATGAACTTTATAAATGAACCGTCTTTCTGTTGCCAGCATAATTCACCATGATACAGCTATTTTAAAAAAGCCTCTAAGGAATAAGCAATTAACACAGAAGATGTTTGTGTGAAATTTTTGCAACAACTGTATTTTGAAAAACCTGAGGGTACTACTTTGTAATCTGGAGCTATAAAATATTTATATGATGTTTTATGTGTTCCCAAGAATAGGTAGGACAAGTAAATGGTCCCACCCCACAACCTTCTTGATGCCACAAATTGGTTTTTATTAGAGTAAAGCAAGTCAAAGATTTAATAAAACACTTAGCTTATGAGATATGAAGTGAGTCCCCTGGGATCCAGAAGACAGTAAACAAGTCTGCTTTGCCATTTGTACAGATTATATTTCCTCAACCTATGATTTCAAGCCAATATGACAGTGGCATTTGTAAATCTCAGTGACAAAACTTAGGTAAGTTGTTGTGAGTGCTGAATCATGACACTCAGAATTGATTTTTACTTCCATCAAGAAAGATGCTCTTTAATAAGTTAAAAGGTCATTTCTGGTGAATGTAAAAAAAATGTTAGGTCTCTCAGGAATACAAATACATATCGACCCTTGCTGTCATTTTGGTTCATTAGTTATATCTTCTTAAGGAAAAATTACTGACATAGACATTTCTTTTGTAGTAAAAAAAAAATTGTAAAAGGAGAATTAAGGTGAGGAACTTTTGAAAATATTCAAAGTAGAGATTGTTTCCAAAACAGTTTTGACTGTCCCCAAATGATTGATTGGTATCTTCAGTCTCCTTGACATCTCTGTGACCACAAATTCTTTTCAAATGTAAGTGTAATATAAAATTTGGTGTAATATTTCATCGTCTTGCTCCTGCAGATCAACTGTCTGGGTTTTCTCTTCTCTATTCAGTGCCCCAAGAGGCTGCCTGCTTGGACTCCTTTACCTTGGGTTTGGCCAGTAGAAACGTGGACAAGATTGAAGATTGAGAGGGGGAAGAAGTGGAGCATGTATTCTCCTGATCTCTTTGACAGGAAGTGACTGTGTTTCTCCACATCCAAAGATGCTGCTGTGTGGCTTTTCTTTTATGGCTATCACTCTTGCTGCAGAACTTGGTGTTTATTTGTGTTTCTTTTTTTATTTTTGTTTGTGTTTAGCCTCATAGCCCTAGGGGTGCTATGGATTTCCACAATTGCAGTCACCACATCCTGTTGGTTTCCTTAACCTTGTCTTGTTCAGTGGCTAAGTCATGTGTGATTCTGTGACCCCTGGACTGTAGCACACCAGGCTTGCCTGTTCTTCACTATCTCCAGGAGTTTGCTCAAACTCATGTCCATTGAGTCAGTGATGCCATCCAACCATTCATTCTGTCACCCCCTTCTCCTCCTGCTCTCAATCTTTACCAGCATCAGGGTCTTTTCCAATGAGTCAACTCTTGGCATCAGATGGCCTAAGTATTAGAGCTTCAGCATCAGTCCTTCCAGTGAATATTCAGGGTTGATTTCCTTTCAGATTGACTGGTCTGATCTCTTTGCTGTCCAGAGATGCTCAAGAGTCTTCTCCAGCATCAGTTCTTTGGTGCTCAGCCATCTTTATGGTCCAACTCTCACATCTGTACGTGACTACTGAAAAGACCATAGCTTTGTCTATACAGAACTTTTCTGGCAGAGTGATGCCTCTGCTTTTTAATACACTGTCTAGGTTTTTCATAGCTTTTGTTCTAAGGAGTAAATGTCTTTTAATTTCATGGTGTGGTCACATCTGCAGTGATTTTGGAGTGCAAGAAAATAAAATCTATTTCCACTATTTCACTATTTTGACTTTTTCCCCATCTCTCTGGGGATAGGGTGATAGGATGAAGTGATAGGACTGGATGCCATGATCTTAGTATTTTGAATGTTGAGTTAAGCCAGCTTTTTCACTGTTCTCTTTCACTCTCATCAAAGGCTCTTTAGTTCCTCTTTACTTTCTGCCAATAGAGTAGTATCATCTACATATCTGAGGGTATTGATATTTCTCCCAGAAATCTTAATTCTAGCATATGATTCATCCAGCCTGGCATTTTGCATGGTGTCCTCTATATGTAAGTTAAATTATGTAATAAATAAATAAGATATAACCTTGTCAATATGGAACATGTAGGGTTGAAGTGAAGTGTTAGTTGCTCAGTTGTGTCTGACTGTTTGCGACCCCATGGACTGTAGCCTGCCAGGCTCCTCTATCCATGAAATCCTCCAGGCAAGAAAACTGAAGTCAGTAGCTATTCCTTCCCCAGAGTATCTTCCCAACCCAGGGATTGAACCCAGATGTCCCACATTGCAGGCAGATTTTTTTTTTTTTTTTTTTTTACTGTCTTAGCTACCAGGGAAGCCCAAAATAAGTGTTAGTCACTCAATCCTGTCCAACTCTTTGTGACCCCATGGACTGTAGCTCATCACTCTCCTCTGTCCATAGAATTCTCCAAACAAGAACTTTCCTTGTCTACATGTCTGAAAATATCCTCTTTATTAGGCTATCTGTAATCAAACTCTTTTAGTCTGTCTGCTTCCTGTTGGGACCCTGAGTATATACTCGGCATCTTACCCAGGCAGATGTGTGGTGCTGTGGTATATAGCACAAATATAATTAGAGTGAAAGAAGTGTTTCTGTAGAGTGAGAAATCACTCACATTGGAAATTAATAACAGGATTCCTTCCCAGCTCTGGCAATAACAGCTATGTTACTTTGGTCATTTAACTTTCATGAGTTTCACTTTCTATGTAAAATATGGTATTAGACTAGTTAGTTCAATTTTCAGTTATCTGAATTTGAATAGAGATGTTAAAAATGGATTTTTAAAAAATTTAACTCAATGGAAAGGTGGGATTAATTGAACCTTAATTACATGGACACTAAACACTTGATGAAGAATATTATTGTTCTGAGTGTTCACATTTGCTGACCTATTCTAGTTCATGCTTACATGTTGTTACTTAGAGTTTGAAGTCTGGAAAAAAGTAAGCCCTTAGTTTTTCACCTGCTTAACCCTTGTGGGCTTTGCTGGTGGCTCAGACAGTAAAGAATCTGCCTGCAATGAAGGAGACATAAGTTCAATTCCTGGGTCAGGAAGATCCCCTGAAGAAGGGAATGACAACCTACTCCAGTTTCCTTGCCTGGAGAATTTCAAGAAAAGAGGAGCCATGGAGTCACAGAGTTGGAGACAACTGAGCAACTGGCATGCACGCACAACCCTTGTGGACTCTTATATGAGAAGTTTCATTGAGAAAAGTGGAATTAAGTTGCATTTCTTCAGAACTGAAAATATGTGTACAGAAGAGATGGCAAGGATAGAATAACAGGGACTTGATCTACCCTTACTCCAGATACAAGTAAGAAACTCAATAAGATGTACTAAAGAGCAATTTTATAGGCTCTGGACATCAGCAACAAAAGGAGAGTGATTCCTGAGTGACAAAAACAAGTGAAGTGAGCACTGTGGTTTTTTTCACCCAACTAATTTGAATGACTTTCTGGGTCACAGCACAGCAAGCAGACTTCAGGCAGGGCCACCCAGTCTCCCTAAGTTAAGGAGGTAGAACTTGACACCATGGAGACCAAAAATATCTAGAATTTGCAGGAATACCAGAAAAAAGAGCTATTCAGAAAGATAACTCTGAAGATTTGTTTTAGTAGTGAGATAAAATTAACTGAAATTTTGTTAGTTTACAGTATCCCACAGATACTATTGAACTTTGTTCTGGGATGCTGTTAAGTTACTTGGAAATAGCCTACCCCTGTCAAGGTTTGCTTTTAACTCTTTTAGGCAAAGCTTTAAAGGAAGACTCTGAAGGATGAAACTGGTTGATACATTTGTAACTTAACTGCGTCTGGGAATGAAGCTCAAGGATGTCTATAGAAATACAATATATCAACCACCCCAAAAAGTAAAATTCGTAATGTGTTATCTAATAAAAATTTTCCAGATATGCGCAGAAGCAGGCAAATACAACTAACTCATAATGTAGAGAAAAGTTACCCAGTAGTAATTGACCCAGAAATGACATGGTTGGTGGAATTAGTAGAAAAAAAATTAAAACTGGTAATATGACTGTATTATGTGTGTTCAAGAAGGTAGGAGAAAGATTAAATAAAGAAATGGAAGGTATAAAACATTCCCTAATCAAATAATAGAGATGAAAACTTCAGATAGATAAAACTATGGCTGAGTTGCAAAATATAGTTGATTCTTGTTATTTTGGTAGTTAGAATCTATAAAAGTTGTTATGAACACTGAATTCATGAATACTGAACGATTGCTCCCAGGAGAAACATTGGATTAGATTCCAGTGAGCCTCTGGTCATAAAATTTTCATCAGTGATTATGATATAATCTTACTTTATATGTATTTCTGTTTAAAGACACACTTCTTTCCTTATTCATGCTCAGTTGTGTCCGACTCAATGTGAGCCTACGGATTGTAGCCCACCAGGCTTCTCTATCCATGGAATTTTCCAGGCAAGAATACTGGAATGGGTTGCCATTTCCTACTCCAGGAGATCTTTCTGACCCAGGGATCTCTTGTGTCTCCTGCATTGGCAGGAGGATTCTTTACCAACTGCGCCACCTGGGAAGCCCAAAGGCACCCTATTTAATGTCAATTGTTAATCCATTGGCATTGAACTGAAGGCCAACAGCACCATATTTCATGCCTGAACAAAATTAATCTAACATATATTTTCTTTGTAAGTAATGTCACAACCTTTTTGTGTTTAGATATGCCAGAGCGCAGTTCAGTACTATGCTTGGGGGCCTTTTTGAGCAGTGAAATCACCGACACAAAGTGCAAAAATGCAAAAAAATACAACACTAAATATACTGAAAAAAGGACACATATTTACTATATGAGAGCTGAAATAAGAAGGCAGAGTGTTTCCTCATTTGACCTCAGCTGGGAATATATGTATCAGGAAACAGATTTTTTGTTTATTTTTTTGCTGCTATGCACATGTCCAAGTGTGTATTGATTTTGAGGTTACAAGTAAATATTAGTAAGTAGGTAAGTTTTCAAATACAGAATCCACTAATAATGAGGATTGACTGTACCCTGATTAGGCATTACTATGGATTAGGCATTAGGTATTAAAAAGCAGAGACATCATTTTGTCAACAAAGGTATGTATAGTCAAAGCTATGGTTTTTCTAGTTGTCATGTACAGATATAAGAGTTGGACCGTAAAGAATACTGAGCACTGAAGAATTGGTTTTTTGAATTGTGGTCCTGGAGAGGACACTTGAGAGTTCCTTGGACAGGAAGGAGATCAAACTACTTAATCCTAAATCAGCCCTGAATATTATTGGAAGGACTGATGCTGAAGTTGAGCTCCAGCACGTTGGCCACCTGATGTGAAGAGCTGACTCATTGGAAAAAACCCTGATGGTGGGAAAAATTGAGGGCAGGAAGAGAAGGGGGCAAGAGAATGAGATAGTTGGATGGCATCACTGTTTGAATGAACATGAGTCTGAGCCAACTCTGGGAGACAGTGAAGGATAGGCAAGCCTGGCATGCTGCAGCCCTTGGCGTTGCAAAGAGTTGGACAGAACCTAGCAACTGAACAACAGCCACAAGGCATTACTGGGAAAAGATTAGTTAAATGGAAGAAATAGAAACCATCCAAAATAAAGCACTAAAATATAAGATGAACAACTTCAAGTAGAATAATGCACATGTAATTGGAATTCCTAATGGTGGGGAGCAGAAAAAGTATTTGAGAAAATAATGGCTGCAAGTGTCCATATTTGATGAAAACTGTAAGCCTACTAGTACATGAAGCTAAGAAAACAAAGGTACAAAACCACACATACTCCACCCCCCAAAAAATATCCCCAAATAAGAAAAGAAATGTGTATAAAAGTAACCAAGACACATCATAATCCAATTGCTCAAAAATAATGATAAAGACAAAAATCTTAAAAGCAGTCAGAGGAGTAGGGGATTGGATTAAACTGTTAATATGTATAGGATTAAAAACAAGCATCATAACAGATTTCTCATCAAAAACAATTCAAATCAAAGAAGATAGTGAAGTAAGATCTTTGAAGTAATGAGAGAAAAGAACCACTAACCTAGAATTCTATACCCAGGGGGAATCTCTCTTAAAAATTAACTTTCAATAAAAACATTTTAGATATAAAAATGCTGAATGAATTCACAGTGTGTTAATAGCAAAGTAGACTTCAGAGATGGAGAAGGCAATGGCACCCACTTCAGTACTCTTGCCTGGAAAATCCCATGGACGGAGGAGCCTGGTAGGCTGCAGTCCATGGGGTCGCGAAGAGTCGGACACGACTGGGCGACTTCCTTTCACTTTTCACTTTCATGCATTGGAGAAGAAAATGGCAACCCACTCCAGTATTCTTGCCTGGAGAATCCCACGGATGGAGGAGCCTGGTGGGCTGCCGTCAATGGGGTCGCACAGAGTTGGACACGACTGAAGTGACTTGGTAGTAGTAGTAGTAGACTTCAGAGAAAATGACATAAGCAGTGATAAGGAAGCTCATTTCATAACAACAAAGGGGTCAATTTATAAAGAAGACCTAAATATTTTATGTGTTTATGTGCCTAATAAAAGTTTTTTAAATCCATTAAATATAATTTGGTAGAATGGTAAATAAAAATAATAGACATATCCCAATGATAATTGGAGATTTCTACATCCCTGTCCCAATAATTGATAGAGTAAGTAGAGATAAAATCAGAGAGGATATAAGAGACTTGAATAACACTGTTAACCTACTTAACCTAATTCACATCTACAGAACACTCAACAATGACAGAATGTGCATTCCTTTTCAAGTATTCAGAGAATATTTACCAAGAGAGATCATATTTGGACCATAAAACAAATCTCAGAAAAGTTTCACAGCTGTGTGTTTTGGTGTCCCCTTTCCCTGAACATCTCTTGCACTCCAGGAGGACTTCTGTTTTTCTTAAAACCCATCTAATAAATATGAGGGCTTCCCTGGTGGCTCAGTGGTAAAGAATCCGCCTGCCAGTGCATGAGACGCGGATTTGATCCGTGGGTCAGGAGGATCCCTTGGAGAAGGGAATGGCTACCCACTCCAGTATTCTTGCCTGTGAAATCCCATGGATAGAGGAGCCAGGTGGGCAACAGTCCATGAGGTTGCAAAAGAGTTGGATATGACTCAGCGACTAAACAAAAGCAAATAAATATAAGCACAACAGATGCACTGCCAGGTTGCCATCCTTGCCCAATGAAAATAGGCCCTACTCTCTTTTCACCAAGGAAACAGACTCAGAAGTCATTGATATTTCTCAAACCAGCAGGGAAGTTCTCCTGTTGGAGGTAAGATTTCCATTCTTTATGCTTGTGGGAAAAATGCAGCCATATTTCCAGATATTGACACCTGCTGATCAAGAGCACGAACATCCAGAAATGGAACATGAAGCAGAGCCCTCCATGGAAAGAACAGTCAGAAGTCATCTCAGTTTTTGGACTTCAAACCTTCATCAGTAAAAATGTTTACGCTTTTAACCTGTATTATATGTATATTTTTACATCGTGTATAAGCACGAGCTTATACATTATAAAATGTAATTAAAATGTATTTCAAATATAAAGATAAATTTAAAATAATTAATTTTATTAATGGTGCCCAAAGCAATATTTTGAAAGCAATGTGAGTGAATATCCTTCACTATTAAAAAAGTCTCAGTTTAACCCATTGTGATGTATGAAAGTGATTATTTGCTTCAGTTTATTTAAAATTTATTGACATAAATTTTACTTCATTTTAATAATTATTCAAATTACTTTCATAGCTAAAAATGTTACTGGCGAAAAAATCCATAAGTGCAAATGGAAGGAATGCATATTGGCTATGTTACTAAATCAGTGGCGTCCACTCAAAATGTTGTATGTTTTTGCGAAACTTTGTTGTTTCAAAAAATTCTTGCAGTAAATTTCCATCTCCCAGATGTAAATCAGTTGTTCTTTCTAGTTAATTGGAAAAGATGTTTCATTTACTTTTTTTTAACAAATGTGTTCGAAATCTTTTAAAATTTCAATTGGGAGATTCTGTTAAATTTTTAAAGAATGTAAATGGGTTTTTCATGTGACTCTGTTTTCAGCAAAAGAAATAATGAGGGAAATAATTTAAAATATCCACTTCAAATTTTCTCTTTGTAGTTCAGTTTTCCTTCATAGAACAATTACTTTTACATTCATTGTAAAGATGTCACTTTTACCTATAAAGGGCAGTTTACACAGGTTTGTTTTAGATTATATGCATTGGGTCACAAAAGGGAAGCAAACTTGGAACACTTTTTTTTCCTTTTTAGACACAAAAAAATCTCTAAGTTGTATTAAATATTTGTGACTCTTGTGTGTTTTGTCACATGATATAAAGCAAACCTCTCTGTGAAACTAAGGATTTTTGTAATCATATTACACATCTTATTACATCTATTGTAAATATACTTTTTAATTTAAAGGTGTCATTGAAAAAGGAAGAACTTAACCTGATGAATGAGATTGTGGCATGTTGTACATTTTTGGCTTCATTTCTTTGTTGCAGTAGCTTGCTCATGAATGATGTGGTGACTGAATTGCACATGTTTAGCTGTTTCTGTGACCCTCTTCCAAAGTTCTTTTTAGAATCCCAGAGTGGCCATTATTTCAGGGGTTAGTTTATACAGTATTCTTTGTCTTGTAAATTATGATGAGAGAAAAAGAAATTGCTTACAATTGAGAAAATATCTTTTGCAGCACCTCTGTCCTTTAATGGCTTACAAATTGTAGTTTTATGTGTATTTTGTCACTGGAAGAGAATCTAGGGAGTACCATAAGCCTAGAATAGTAGAAACATCAGTAGTTGGACCCAACTGTCTAACAACTGTTTAACTGGTTCTAATACTTGTTTTTTTAAGGTCTTTATGTTTCTCTGTATCTTTGAACAGCATTTTCTAACAGTGGAATGAATGTTGATATATCATTATGTTGATTTATTTATATCGTTTTGGTCATTTCTGCCACAGCAGAATATGGAGATTTTCATGCTTTGATTATCAGCATGAGACCCCAAAAAGATATACTTAAGATTTATCATATGGCTGCTGCTGCTAAGTCACTTCAGTCGTGTCCAAATCTGTGCGACCCCATAGATGGCAGCCCACCAGGCTCCCCCATCCCTGGGATTCTCCAGGCAAGAACACTGGAGTGGGTTGCCATTTCCTTCTCCAATGCATGAAAGTGAAAAGTGCTAGTGAAGTCGCTCTTAAATGGATATTTAAAATTATTAGCTTGAATATTGCATTGCTAAAAAATTGTAGAGATATGCTTCACATCAGGGAAGTTTGTAATATTAGCATCCTCTTCAATCTACTGTTTCTTTGAAAGAATCTTTTTAAAACATTCCTCTACTGTGTGGGGATCTTGTTGTTTAGTTGCTCAGTCGTGTCTGACTCTTTGTGACCCCATGGACTCCAGGCTCCTCTGTCCATGGGATTTCCCAAGCAAGAATACTAGAGTGGGTTCCCATTTCCTTCTCCAGAGAATCTTCCAGGATCAGGGACAGAACCTGTGTCTCCTGCATTGGCAGGCAGATTCTTTACCACTGAGCCACCTGGAAAGCCTGTGTGAGGGTTAAGTGAAAGTGAGGTTGCTCAGTCGTGTCTGACTCTTTGCGACTCCATGGACTGTAACCTACCAGGGTCCTCAGTCCATGGAATTTTCCAAGCAATAGTCCTGGAGTGGGTTGCCATTTCCTTCTCCAGGGGATCTTCCCTACCCAGAGATCGAACCTGGGTCTCCCACATTGCAGGCATATGCTTTACTGTCTGAGCCACCAGGGAAGCCAAAAATGGCAAGATCTGTAAATATGTTTGTCTGAGCACTCACTACCTTACAGCAGAGAGCATAATAGTCATGCTCATCTCCTAACACTGCTTCTTCTCCAGATGTCCTCTGGGTAGAGCCAGGGGGCTGTGCCATCAGTAACATATGCACAACACCTTATTTTAGAAATAAAACTAAGTACAAGTATCTCCCCTTTTTTGAAATTTTGCTTTACTCCACTTAGCTTTCATGAAACACCCACATTAGTACCTGCATTAGTAACTGAAAGAAATTCAAGAGAATTTCAGTTTTAAGATAAGAAGCAAAAAGTGAAAAGAGCACTCAGCTTTGGTTTTGTGGGCGCTTTTATAGAGGCACTGCACACCCCAAACAGTGTTAGTACCACCAAGCTCCTTCCCCAGGAAGTACACTCAGCATCTCAGCGTCAAACTACCATAATTTAGAACAATGTCTTTGTGCATCTGTGCTTTATCTCGATTAATTTTGTGCATCCTGTAGCAAGATGTGTTCTAAGGCAATTGCTTATTTGCTTTATGACAGTTTGACTCACATAGGTGTCATAGGAATGCTCTATTTTCAGATATTGGGGAAAACGTATTTAAATAAAAGTCCTAATATTTTCTTTCTGTACTTCAAGCATCATTTTGTGTACCACATCGGTTTGCATTCATCACTTTTGAGACCATTCTTAGAGGAATCTGTGTGTAAGACCGAGTAAAGAGCCAGGATTTCTGGCCTTTGAAATGAATGATTGCAGCTTAAATGTTAAAGCACAGAGAAATGTTGCACTCTTGACAAGTAAGAAAAATGTTGAGATAATGAAGAACGATTTGTGTAACTGTAGTAAACAATGGATTATAAAAACTTCTAGAAGCTGCCTGATTTTCACTTACCTTCATTGATTTATTTCTGAGATAATTGAGTTAAAACTTTAGGGAAACAGGATTTAGGAAAAGTTGGGATAATTGATGAGCTGTTTATATATTACCTGTACTGGGAAAAATTATTTATTTAAAGAATATTTACACACCAATAATTAAAAAGTAGTACTGCTTTAAAATGTCAAGCTACTCCCCTTAAAAGAATATTAACATTGTTTTGATAAGAGTCTAATAAAGGATACAATAATAATGGAATGGTTTGCAAGGAGGACCAGTCTCCCAGTTTACTTCTGCTGAAAAATTGACGTCTTTGAATAACTTTATCAAATACATTATTCAGCTTCCTCTCACTGACTACAGTTTGTATGCCAGAAGGTCAATATAATTTTAAAATGTTGGGCATATACAAAATATATCATGAAATGGCAGAATCTGCACATCAAGATAGACCTCATGTTTCAACTGTTTGCCACTGAATCAGTTTGATTTGGTTAGTATTAAGTGGTATTTGTTTAAAATAGAACCTTAAAGCAAAAATTTAGAAAGCCAGTATGGTGGCCCTCCTTAGCTCCTGTGTAATAAAAATTGGGGTCAGATGACCCATGGCAGCAACATACCGTTGTTTTCCATTAGGAGGTTAACTTGTGAACTGGGACACTGTGGCAGGATAGAGACCAGAAATTCATATTCTAGCATCATTGCATTCCTGAGACGCTAAATTAGCATGCTTTTGAAAGAGTAAAGAATAGTGTTGTTTTTTTTTTTAAGAAGATAGTTTTGTCTGAAATACTGTGACAGACAAGTTCATTTTCTCTTCCTATATGGGACTTTTCTGATGCCAGCGTTCTTGCTAGCAATGCCATTTCCTCCGTGTGCATCACTATCCATGCTATTCTTTACTAGGTTTACACTTTCACCACAGTAAATCTAAATGTGGATTAAAAAAAAATTCTGCTTGGAACTTGGTAGGTGAGCCAATCTTCCAATCTAAAAAAGCATATCTTTTTGAACATTGTTTATTCCCCATCTTCTTTATTACTATCTCTAGAATGCTGACTGTAAGTTGGAACTTCTTTTTAGATTCGCCTTGTCTATTTTTTTTTAAGATTTTTTTTCTAATGTGACCATTTTGAAAGTCTTTATTGAATTTGTTACAATATTGCTTCAGTTTTATGTTTTAGTTTTTTGGCCACAAGGCATGTGGGATCTTAGCTCCCCAACCAGGGATTGAACCCACACCCCTTGCACTGGGAGGCAAAATATTAACTACTGGACCACTGGGGAAGTCCCAATTCTATTTGTCTATTAGCTTCTTTTTAATGATTTCTATCTCTTTACCATTCTGTGCTGCATTCAAAATAATTTCATTCAAAATAATTTCTACCAATCTGTCTTCCAGTTCACTAATTCTTACTGTATCCAGTAAGCTATTTAGCCTAAATTTGAACTGTTCTTAATTTTTATTTCTGTGTTTTTATTCCAAGAATTTCCTTTTAGTTCTACTTAAATAAATCTGTTATTTCCCATATTATCTTATTCTTATCAAAGATCTCTGTTATTGTTATCGATTTGACCACTTTTAACATACTTATTCTAAGATCTCTTCCTTATTTTTCTATTATTTGTTGTTTCTGTTCTGAGTTCTCCAGTGTATTGCATCTGTGATTCTACTTTGTGGCAGTTTGTTTCTTCACTTTTTTTTTGGTAAGTTCAACTTGTGAATTTGTCTTTTAATAAATCGTTCCTGTGGAAGACCTGCAGGATGAAGATAGTGAAGTGGGATCAAGTGAAGATACTTCTGTGGGATTGTTTTCTGGTTGACTCTGCCTGCCTCTAAGAATTTTGGCAGTACTAAATCAGTTTTGTGTTAATTTCTCAAATTGGAAATTCATAGCTTTACACATTGAAGGTTTGGGTTTCATAATTCTCTGTTCACTTTTCCAATCCATTGTCTGTAGTAGTTGGCCTCTATGCCATATCCTTCAGCCATATATGTGGCTCTGATGGAGACAAGGAGAAAAGTAGTGCTTACTTATTTCTCTGGTTTTGAGTTCTTTTTTTCTATCATGGAAAGTTTTCTTAAATTTGAAATGTTTAATTATAATTTATCTAGCATTTTTAAGTAATATGAATGAAAAAGTCCTATATTAGCTAAATCTAAGGAAAGTTATGACCAACCTAGATAGCATATTGAAAAGCAGAGACATTACTTTGCCAACAAAGGTCCGTCTAGTCAAGGCCATGGTTTTTCCAGTGGTCATGTATGGATGTGAGAGTTGGACTGTGAAGAAAGCTGAGGGCCGAAGAATTGATGCTTTTGAACTGTGGTGTTGGAGAAGACTCTTGAGAGTCCCTTGGACTGCAAGGAGATCCAACCAGTCCATCCTAAAGGAGATCAGTCCTGGGTGTTCTTTGGAAGGAATGATGCTAAAGCTGAAACTCCAGTACTTTGGCCACCTCATGCTTAGAGTTGACTCATTGGAAAAGACTCTGATGCTGGGAGGGATTGGGGGCAGGAGGAGAAGGGGACGACAGAGGATGAGATGGCTGGATGGCATCACTGACTTGATGGATGTGAGTCTGAGTGAACTCTGGGAGTTGGTGATGGACAGGGAGGCCTGGCGTGCTGCGATTCATGGGGTTGCAAACAGTCGGACAAGACTGAGTGACTGAACTGAACTGAACTGAACTGATTATGTAAATTATACATTCAGACTTATTTTTTATTGTATTATTTTATATTTGTATTTTAAAATTTGTTGGAGGAAGGAAGCCTTAAAAATCAGTGGAAATACTTTGTATAGGGTGATATCTAGAGGGATTCTTAGGTAACTGGATACAAATATTAAATGAAATTCTCCTTCCTTAAATCTTTCTGTCATGGATGAGAAGTGAAAGTAAGGTTTTTGAGAATAATCACCTGTAGATGAGCCTCAGCCACTCTGGCTCTGGCCCATTGTTGACCACATTTTTTTCACTTTTGTTTTTTGTTTATTTAGTTGGCTGTTGTGCATGCTGGAAAAATATGCAAGTGAAATATGCTCCTGTAAGTCAACACATTGCAGTGGTGAATAGTTGGATTAAAATAGTTGAAAGATACTCAAAATTAGTGTAGGAGTCTGACCCACAAAGCTCTAAGATGTGAATGCTTTTCTGGACCACCCAGATTCCTGATTCAAAACTGAAGGATCATCCACCACTTCTGGGAATGTTACTGATGCCCCTGAACCGTTTGATAGCCCTCTCTGGAAACTGCCTCACTGCACAGAGCCACTTTGTTGGTGTTGTTCAGTCATTAAGTCATGTTCAACCCTGTGGACAACAGCGTGCCAGGATCCTCTGTCCTCCACTGTCTCCCGGAGTTTGCTCAAACTCGTGTTCATTGAGTTGGTGATACCATCTCATCCTCTGTCACCCGCTTGTCCTTCTGCTCTCAGTCTTTCTCAGCATCAGGGTCATTTCCAAAGAGTCGGCTCTTCACAACAGGTTTCCAAGGTAGTGCGCTTCCAGTGCCTTGTCGATATGCAAGTTCAAAGTCTTGTTGTCTGGGGTCTTGTTATGACTGCATCAATGCCCAACTCTCCTGACCTTCCTTCCTATCTACTGATCATGTTGAACTTGAGAACACTGCCTAATAACCTTCTGAGCACTAATCTTCACTTTGTAATCAGCCTCCTGAGGGACCCAACCTGTGGGTATGAGACCCACCACCTATTTTTGAGTCCTAAGTAGTAAAGTGAAAAGAGCACTGAACTTGGGTTTTGTTTTAAGACCCTAGGTTTAAATTTCAGTTTTGCCATGAATTGGTGGCATGATCTTGGGCAATTTATTTCATATTTCTAACTTTTCATTTCCTCATTTGTAAAATGTTGCTCAGTTGTGAGTGATTCTTTGCTATCCCATGGACTGTAGCTTACTAGGCTCTTCTGTCCATGAATTTTCCCAGACAAGAGAACTGGATTGGGTTGCCATTTCCTTCTCCAGGGGATCTTCCCAACCCAGGGTTCAAACCCGGGTCTTCCACATTGCAGGCAGATGCTTTACCCTCTGAGCCACCAGGGAAGCCCTAAAATGGGAGTGACTATATAAACGTGAAGCCACTATAAGAATAAATATGATAAATTTCCTGCACCATCCTGTAGAGACATTCTGTCACATTTGTTAGGCATAGCGGGAAAAGGAAAGCCTGGGCAGAGGATTAGAAACACTGGTGGATGAAAAGGCAACATGTTTCCCCCATGGTGTTGGTAGTCAGATGATTCCTTTGTATTGGCATTTGAACAAGATTATCTATTTAGTAAAGGCCAGAAATGTATCTTCTTCCCTTTCTTTTCTATTTATCATTTAGCAAAGTGGCTTGAAAACAGTAGCTGCTCAATAAATTTATCTTATATAATGAATTACATTTCTCCCTACAGAAGTCAAAGAATTTCATAGAGAGACACAGAAACCTGCATAATCCACTTTTTCCCCCCTCACAGAGAATCTAAATCCTTAAACTTGTTCCAGAAAAGAAGATATGAATACATTTTATTAATAGTTTATACAGTTCATGATTGCATGATAAATGATGCTATTAGAAAATGTGTCAATAGGAAAGTATTCAAGAAACATAACTCCATTATTCAAAACTTCTTGATCAGATCAGATCAGTCACTCAGTCGTGTCCGACTCTTTGCAACCCCATGAATATCAGCACGCTAGGCCTCCCTGTCCATCACCAACTCCTGGAGTTCACTCAGACTCACATCCATCAAGTCAGTGATGCCATCCAGCCATCTCATCCTCTGTCGTCCTCTTCTCCTCCTGCCCCCAATCCCCAAAAGCATCAGAGTCTTTTCCAGTGAGTCAACTCTTCGCATGAGGTGGCCAAAGTACTGGAGTTTCAGCTTTAGCATCATTCCTTCCAAAGAAATCCCAGGGCTGATCTCCTTCAGAATGGACTGGTTGGATCTCCTTGCAGTCCAAGGAGTCTCAAGAGTCTTCTCCAACACCACAGTTCAAAAGCATCAATTCTTTGGTGCTCAGCCTTCTTCACAGTCCAACTCTCACATCCATACATGACCACTGGAAAAACCATAGCCTTGACTAGATGGACCTTTGTTGGCAAAGTAATGTCTCTGCTTTTCAATATGCTATTTAGGTTGGTCATAACTTTCCTTCCAAGGAGTAAGGGTCTTTTAATTTCATGGCTGCAGTCACCATCTGCAGTGATAGGATCTGAATAAATACTATGGTATCTTATGTTATCTGATTGTGTGTGTGTGTGTGTGTGTGTGTGTGTGTATGTGTGTAGGTGGCCACCATTTCCTGAAGAAACATACTCTTTTTATAATGTCTTACTTACTTCTTAAACAGAATGTCGATAGTGACTTTTGTTGGTGAGATCCTGGTTCTTTGGGAAGAGACATAGAAGGATGCTGAGAACTCGAGGACCTGAGTTTTGTTGCCTCTGACTTATGAATCATAATGTCATGAACAGGATGTCTAATCCCTACAGCCTCACTTCCTTTACCTGTATCAAAGAGATAGTGCCTCACAGAACTGTGATAGAATTAAATGAGTTTCTGCATGTGAACCACTTAACAGAAAGTTGATAAATTCCTCAGAGCCAGATGACTGAGTCATTGGCAGCATTTATAGAATAAGTCATTCTTCCAGAGAAGTGTCTTTTATTCCACTGACAACCACAAAGTCATTTTTCAGAAATGTTCCACTGCACTTATCTTTGCATCTGTCCTTCACAGTCTTTCAGCCACCACTCCTAAATTATAGTCTTTAAACCCAGCCCCAGTGACATTATAATTCCTACGTTGTAATCGCTCAGCCTCTGATTGGTGGAAGGGTCTTCTCCCCACTTCAGTACTGAAATGGTCTACTGACTCATGCTTCTAGAGTTGACTCTAAGCAAATTTAGTAAAACAAAGTTCAACAGAAATAATGACCATTCATTTATAACTCAGTATATACTAGCCACATGGTTTTATTCAATATTTCTCAGTAATACTATGATACAGGTTTTTAAAATCCAATTTTACTTATGAAACTGAAGTTGAGTGCATTTGAGTTAGATATCCAGTGTCACATTAACTGTTCAGATCAAAATCAACTGTTTCCTCTCATTTGTGACCTCCTTCTTTCTGATGGTGTATACAATACTGAATACGCTTGTGCCTCTGTGTTCTCATTTTTAGATGAATATAAAGGGCCAACCACTAGCTTTACATGCTATTGTGGAAGTCAATATAGATGGAAACCCCTTATATGAAATATGGTAGAAGCTCTTCAGCCTAAAATCTATTAGTGCAAAGAGAGGAGAGAAATGATTTCTAAATGCCCATTTTACATATTTGGTGACAATGCATCTGGTTAATAACAGATTTGAGAAATGCGTTAACTCTCCTGTTCATAATTGATGTCTTATTCTAAGCACTTTGATAGAAAAAGTCAGGTTAATAATCGCTGGCCAATTTGCTGGCTCTTTAATAGGCTTATATAACGTCAAGAAAGGGCGAGTTCCTTGTCAAAAACAGTAAACTCACTTTACTCCAAGTAATAATGGAACTGAATGTGCTCATTTAAATTGATACCAAGTGCAGAGAGCCTGGTTATTCTCCTTGTTTGAAGAGTGAGACTCTGCTCAGTACTTGGAAGCGAATGCGCTGCAACGTGAAGCCGAAGGCTGTCATCTCAATTGCTGTTCATGAGCTCTGTGTTGTCAATAGCCAAATAAACTCTGAATCTTGCTTTCCCAAGTAGCTTTTCATTAAAGCCATTACACACCATTTTTACTGTATTTTCCTAAGCCACACGAGGCTCTTGTTTACCTGTGTGGAACACAAAGAAGAGCAGAAGGAGAAATGAATAGTGTGCAATAATCAGGATTTCTGAGAGAGGCACAGTGTTCTACTACAGTCCCATGGCCAGTTTGGCTAGAGAATTGACCAAGTCATGAGAGGCTAGGATTAGGATGCGCTATAATATCTGAGGCAGCCTGCTAAGGAAAGAATAAGAGTTTAGACAAAAATCTCTTAGGCAGAGCTGAGAAACTAATCCCAGTGAGACCAATTACAGACACCAGATTAAAATTGCCAGAGGTGGGATCAGACCCAGACAATGGAGTCAAGAGTTGAGGGTCAAATGGGGATGCCCTAAGTTTAAGGATAGATCAGATATGTAAGGTCCAGGGAAGTTTTCAAGAATACCCTTGGAACATTCATACATATCTACATGACTCAGTCTGTGCCTGGCATATATGTCAGTCTGACTGACAGGAAATCAGAATGCATGTATTGTTCATTCTCCCCTAGAATAACTGTGTACAAGCAGCTGCTTGTAAGATGTAACTGAAAGAGCATGTGGTCTGAAGTGACATCTTTCTTTTAAGAATCTGCCCAGCACAATATAGTAACTCATCCTTTCCCCCTAAGATCTTACTGCATAGGGTTAGATATGGCATGGTTCCTCAAAAAGCATCCCCCGATGGATTCAAATACATCTTTAGGTTAATAAGTAAAGCCCCTTGAAATAGGTTTAGCACAAAAGATACATATATTTAGAATATATAACTTAAAAGCATTGTATTACAATATACAATTTGTATACTTAACCCCAAAGATTAATTTCTAATGGTAGGTCACTGGAAAGGGTCTGGAAGTATTGACTGATTGCAATACACCTTCTAAATTCCTAACCTGTTTCTGATACTGTTATTGTAGTTGTTAGGAAGACTAAAACTCAAGTGAATTTTGTCGTGTCACTCTGCCACACATTTGCTTTACCTTAATATGTTGTCAAGGTTAACTGTTTGAACCTGGAAAGCAGCCTGGGAGAGAGAAGATATCGATAACATAAATCATGAATGTAAAATGAAAATCTCTTGAACTCTGGGAGATGGTGAAGGACAGGGAAGCCTGTTGTGCTGCAGTCCATGGGGCCGCAGAGTTGGACACAACTTAGCAACTGAACAACAACAAAAAATAAACTTTGAGCGGCCTCTTTGAAGAAAAGCAGGCTGAAGGGTAGTTCTTGAGCTTCATGATAATTTAAATTTGTGAAGGAATGGTTAATTATTACAACTTATTATATTTTGTATCTGTGGCCATTAATTAGCAATAATGCTTCCTTAAACACTGAGTTTTTTTTTTTTATAATTCCTTTCCATTCATCTGTACACATTGACTCATTGGTACTCTAGGCTACAAGACTGAAAAAATCAACAAGATACTTGTTAATGATGACTGTCGGTAATCAGGATTTTTTCCTTTTTCCTGTTTGGTTTTTTTCTCTTTTATCCTGTTTGGATTTCTCCAGTTCTTTTCAGTGGATAAACATTACCATTCTAACAAGATCAAAAGTAACTACTATAAAAATATTTGACATATTTTGCAACATGGATAAACTCGAAGGGAATTACTGTAAGTGAAATGTTAAACAGAGAATGACACATACTGTATGATACCACCTCTCTGTGGAATCTAAAAAATATAGCAACCTAGTAAATATAACAGAAAAGAAGAATGCTTACAGATATAGAGAATAAACTAGTGGTTTCAGTGGGGAGAGAGGTGGGAGGGGCAATATTGGGATGGGGAAGTAGGAGACACAAACTATTAGCTGTAAGACAGGTTCAAGGATGCTTTGTACAAAGTGGGGGATATAGTCAATATTTTGTAATAACTGGAAATGAAAAGTAACTTAAAACAGTATACAAATAATTAAAAAAATAAAAAATGAATTGGTGAACTGTGAAAAAACATGGATTAAAAGATAAAAATGATAGAAATTAAGAAATATTTTGCAAGGGAAATGAGAGTTTACAGAATATAGATTAAAGTATAGGAAAATCTTTCTTAAGCTATGATAACAACCTCAACATCTTAGTGGATGAATACAAAGAAGTTGTTTTTTTCTCATCTAAGGAAGACCTTGTAACTCTTGGGTATCACTATTACTCACATGTATCATTAGTATTTCAGCTTGCTTTTCTCTTGCAGCATCTTCATATTAACAGCTGTGTCCAAACTTGCCAAGATATAGAGGAAAACTGGAGGATTATATTTTAAATAATTTACCTGTAAATGTACATATCACTTCTGTTAATATTTTGCTGGCTGAAGAAAGGAGATAAGGAAATACAGTCCCCACGGGGGCCTAGAAAGAGAGGAAAACTGGGAATATGAAGAGGCATTCATTTCTACCACACAAAGCTCTTCTCATCACCAAATGTTAGGCTCATTGTCATTGCTGCATGCCAAATACACCCAGTCTTTCCCAAAGGTGACTCCAAAATACCACTGACCTGAAAATTCCAGATCTTTTGGTGCTACGCGATTGTTTCTCCATTAGGTGTGATGTGCAGTGGTCTTTATATCCTGTCCACATGTGGCAGCTCCTGATCTGCTCCATACAGACTTACAGTGGTGAAACAGGGGCAGTAATTAAGATGAGCATTTTCATTCTGAAAGAGGAAGAGAGAGGGAAAGGGACCTACAGAAATTCCTGGGCTGTCGGAGAAGGCGATGGCACCCCACTCCAGTACTCTTGCCTGGAAAATCCCATGGACGGAGTAACCTGGTGGGCTGCAGTCCATGGGGTCACGAAGAGTCGGACACGACTGAGCGACTTCACTTTCACTTCTCACTTTGATGCATTGGGGAAGGAAATGGCAACCCACTCCAGTGTTCTTGCCTGGAGAATCCCAGGGACGGCGGGGCCTGGAGGGCTGCCGTCGGTGGGGTCGCACAGAGTCGGACACGACTGAAGCGACTTAGCAGCAGTAGCAGCAGTAACATTTAATGTATCCTGAGAATACATTTCAGCAGCCCCCTATCCTGAGGACTTAGTTCTGCTTCTAGGAAGGCTTCCTCAATCCATCCTTTTTTTGTCCTCTGAGAGCTTCTTTATCTTTTGTGGCCATATCTATAAGTCCAGCAAGAATTATTGAAGAATTTTGTATTTCACTTTTAAATATTTCACTTCCTGGGCAAGTCTCATGTGTGCTCCCAAATTCAAGTATGTGAAGATGTGCAGTCTTTTCCTTTGTCTCAAAGAAAATTGGAAATATGAGTGAAAAGTACTCATATTCTACCATGGATGATTCTGTCTTTTATTAGAATTTTAATTTACATCTGCCGCTTACATGGGTGCAAGCAACTTGGGGTTATTTCTGAAACAGATTTTCTGGGCTGTGCAGATGAGGTGATAATTGGGCTGCAGTCTTTTTGAAGGTGGGTTAATTAATTCTAGTTACCCTTAATCCTCAGATACAACTCTTTGGTTTCCTAAACCAATATAGGGGATGTTTTCCAGGTGGGTCCTTGACTTCAGTTTTTATCTCCCTCACCATTTGAGCTGTCGAAAGGACTTCTCCGCTATCTCTCCAGAACTGGCCAAGTGCCACATGTGCAGAAGTAGCCCAAATGTTACTCCTTATCTCTGGAGTTCATGTTTCTACCACATTATGCTCTAGAAAATTTTCCATATATTGCTTGTTTCCTAAGGCTTTCAAGCCAATGATTTTTATATTTTGTCCAAGTTTTCTTGTTATTCTTAATCAGAGATTGCAAGAAACAGAAACCACTTAGATCAACTCTTGGTACTCCCCCCAACCTCTGTTTTTCCTATTTGATCAATGTGTCATTATTTGGATGCCTTGCTGTTGGGAGTGCGGCTTCCCAGGTGGTACTGGTGGTGAAGAACCTGCCTTGTCAATGCAGGAGACATAAGAGGTGCGGGTCCTGGGTCAGGAAGACCCCCTGGAGAAGGGCATGGCCACCCACTCCCGCACTGTTGCCTGGAGAATCTCATGGAGAAAAGCCTAGCAGGCTACCTCCCTAGGGTCACAAGGAGTGCGCATGACTGAAGCTCTGGCATGGCTGCTGGAGTGAGTGAACAGCTTTAAAATCTGTTTTCAGGGATATTAAATGACGGTTATAATGCATACTATGTTAGAATACGGCTGTGATTCCTTAGGCACTATAATTTGAATATAGGTAGCTGTCACCTAGTAGATATGATGATCTTTAACATAGTATAAGGCCATGACTAATCTCTTTTCTTATATTAGGCTGTGAGAACTGAGCAGATGTGGACATAGGGCAGGGAGACAGCACTGGGAAAGTCACACAAAATGTGTGACTTCTTCCTAAGTAGGGAATAAGGGAAGAATCTCAATATAAGTCTGGGCTTTGAATTTTATGTAGGATTAGGGTTGAGATCAAGGAGCTACCTAGGAGAAGAATGTCTTCCACTCCTAAGGTTGAAGATAGGACCCCTCTGTCTTTGGGCAACCAAAGCTGGAAAGTGAATTGTCCAAGTAAACTTGGTCTTCTTAACAATTTTCTCCTTGAAAATTAGTCTTATTGTAAATATTCCATAGAAACACCTCTCTCCTGTTGCCTCATCTTCCAGATTATGTTGCTTATTGTTTTATTTTTTTCCCGTTCTTATTTTCTTCCTGCTCTCTTGAACATGATGCTCCATATGTGTATTGAAGGCCCGGTCTCACACAGGACTTGGACCTTGGCTACCCACTGTGCCATACTAACCTGCCCCATTTGTTACTGTATCCAGTACTGGCCCCAGGAACCCGAGTTTGAGATGGTCCCTCTTATCCCACGTGCATCCCAGAAGGAATATCAGATGTAACTTACATCTCATCCATCAGAGCCTGGGCTGGTTAGAAGACAAGGAATCTAGAAAATATTACAGAGCAACATGGCAGTGCAGGCTGTGAAATTAATGTGAAAAAGAGGCTCAAGATTCAGCTGAGAGGAAGTGCTTGATGTCACACCAAAGGCAGGCAGGCCAGGCCTAGGGCCATCATCTTACTTTTTGGTACGGTAGGCTCTACTTTTTTCAGCCATGCCAGAGGGAGAAGGCATGCTTTATGACAAATTAGAAGCTGTAGAATTGGGAGTCCTAGCCAAAGGGTTGCCAGATAAAAATAGGGGTATCTGGTAAAATAGACTAGGAAATGGCAACTCACTCCAGTATTCTTGCCCAGAAAATTCAGTGGACAGAGGATCCTGGAGAAGACAGTCCATGGATTGCAAAATTATCTGAAATTTTTAAAAGCTGGAGAGTCAGGCAGTCAGACACAGCTGAGTGCGTGCACACACACATACACATCTGATAAAATTTGAATTTCAGATAAGCAGTTATTTAGTATAAGTATGTACTAGGTAATAGAGGTGCTATACTTATAGCAAAAAAAAACACAAACTTACAGTTTATCTGCAATTCAAATTAAAGTGGGCATTTTGTAGTTTTATTTGCTGGACCTGGCAGCCTCCCTCAGCCTTGAGGAAAAGCTGCTGGACTGGATGAACTCAATAATGTGAACATTTCAGAGGCATTTTTAAGATTACAAAGATTATATGCTGATCAAGAAATGGAAGAATTTCAATTTGACTGGAACTCAGTTTGAGCAAGAGGAAGCATAGTAAAAATAAATGTCAGGATGAGAAAGGCCAAATCTTATTATACTTCCATCCATACTAAAAGTTGTGATTACTCAAAAATATACATTGTTAAGTGTTGAATTAAGAATTAAAGGGAGGCAAGTAGTATTCAACAATGAACAGAAATGACAGAATAAGGATGAAAGAAATGACTGAAAAAGAATGAATAAGGATTGATCACTTATCAATACAGTCTTGGTTGTTTAAGTGTGATTTAAAATTATGGATCCTTGTGTGTTTAAACTGAAATGGCCTAGTTGCTATACCAACATTATAATACCTTTATCATCTCACTTTTCAGGACATTGTTAGAAGATGACTACGTTATTTTGAATTATAATTGCCGGGAATACCAAGATGCTGCCTAGAGTTGGTCAGTGCAAGGCTCATTCATAGAAATCACAAAATTATAATTTGAGGTAGCTAAACAAATGTGTAATATGGTGAAAGATATCATAAACATAAATGGCTATTATTAAAGTACCTCTGAGATATGATTATCCAAAATTTTTAAAAGCTGGAGAGGAAAACATTTCTATAGATTTGTTAAAAATTTCCTAAACACTGTATTTTACTCTGGAGCTGCTCGGGCATCTGTTCAGCTTCTTGCCAGCTGCTCGCTGTGGCCTCTGCCTGTCTCAGAGCATGTTTTCATCAAGCTTTGCATAAGGCAAGTTGTGTTCCAAGCGTTTTTCAAATTTAGTAAAAGTGAACCACATGTAGAGGCAAAATTCTTTCTTTCCACATTAAAGTATATTATTTTAATGAAAATATTTCTTAAACATACTCAGACATGAATGGATATATTAAAAACAGTACACAAGTTAAAAACAAATTTTTAAAATATATAATTTTCAAATTAGAGGCCTTGATTTAATGTGGTGGATTGTATTGTTTTGATGACACTGTTATAGCTCTGCTTGAACGGTAACGTGGTGAAGATGCTAAGTCCTTTAAATTGGACGTTACTCTACTATGAGAGGTATGCTCACTCATTTTCTCATCCAGTTTTCTCTTTTCAACTCACTTCAAAATTTCTGTTTCTTTAGAGCATTATAATTGCCATTTATATAAAAAATTACTCAGCCCAAAGATAATTAAAATCATTCAGTTCCTTAAATAGCTTCTCAATTAAATGCATAAACTGAGAGCATTTTTTATGCACAACACAGGTGAAAATGTCACCTGTGTTTTGCATCTCTGAGGGCTCCTACAGTATAAGAAGTTGCTCCCTGAAACATTTCATTTTCCACTGTTGACTCCAAACCCTCAGAAACTTGCTTCAACATTCAGCCCACCTGATTTTTCCGTCTTCATCTCCAAGCTCATTGTAATGTAAGTTAACGTCACTTCTTGTTTTATATTATTATATTATGTTACCAAGCTCCTCCACTTAAAGGAGAACTCAGCAAGTGCTAAAGGAGGGAAGGGAGGAGGGGTAAAATAGGGAATATTCAGGTTTAGTACTTTTTACCTCTGTTGAACACATTTCTTGAGTTTTAAGCCTGCCTTTCCATTTGGCCAAGTATTCAAATTCATTGTATCCAGTGAACTCATCATATTTCCATAGATCTATGCAGATTCTCAACTCCTGAGAGCCTCAAACAAGAGATGTGAGAAGCAGCGCCCAAGTTGTCTGCACTCTGCTCCTGACTCCAATTTTATTTCTCCCTCTAAGGAACAGTTGGGGTTCACCAGACTGATGCGAGACACCAAGGGCTATCGAAGTTGGACTTTCAACAAACCAAAATTAATAAGAGGAATGAAAAGCTGATAGGAGGTGAAGACAACGATAGTTTCTTTGCGTAGCAGGAAATGGATGTGTATTCCCAAGTCTCCACTTTTAACAGCATTCCTTTCCGTAGTCTAGTCACTGGCATTCCTGAGGGTCATTCTGCATAAGTGATAATCACAGCTTTGCTTTCCAAATCAACTGGAATTTTTTACTTTGTTTCTGAATGCAGTTGGCTTAATTTTTCTTTTTGTGTGTGTGTTTTTTGTGACTCTCTTTTTTGTCCCTAAATATACTCACTTCAAGAAAGGACAACTTTTCCCAGTCCTCAAACCCCACGGGCTGCTCTGGGAAAGCCCCAGTTCCCCTTACTCGTATCTTAGCCATTGAGATATTAGCCCTGTTCAGAGATCCCTGGCCTCTGATTCTGGCTTGCCTTGATTAGGTAATTCTGTATTCAGACCTAATAGGCTCCAAAGTAAACCCACCATTTATGTCTTCCAAATCTCCAGTGTCATTATTCCATATCTAATTTTAATCTTGGTTAATAGTGTTAACACATACTTAATCCAACAAATTAGAGACTTTGATCTTTTCCTTTTCTTTCCCTAACAGTTGAAAATTAAAGCCATTTTTCTGCTTACTGTTAAATAAATCTCCTTAAAGAAGTTGCCTATACTCATCTCTATTATTATTTTATTTAAGTATAGTTACAATATTGTTTAGTTTCAGGTGTACAGCATAGTGATTCCAATTTTTTTTTTTTTTAGATTATGCTGCATTTAAAGTTGTTATACAATGCTGGGCATATTCCCTGTGCTGTACATATATCCTTGTAGCTTTTATTTTATACATTGTAGTTTGTGCCTATTAAACTGCTCCCCATATCTTGTCCCTCTCACCTTCCCTCTCCCTCCTGATAATCATGAGTTTGTTCTCTGTATTTGTGGGTCTGTTTCTATTTTGTTCTATTCATTTGTTTATTTTTTAGAGTCTACATATAAGAGATAATATGCTGTTTTAGTCTCTTTCTGTCTGGCCTATTTCACTAGCCATAATACCCTCTAGATTTATCCATGACATTGCAATTGGCAGAATTTAATTCTTTTTTATGGCTGAGTAATATTCCATATATTCCACATATGTAATATTCCACATATGAGTAACATTCCACATATGAGTAATATATGTGTGTATGTATACCACATCATATTGTTTTTTCTTTATCTCAGTGGAAGATAACATTTATTAGTCACTTATATTTTAGCATTAATGGTACTATCAAATCTTTACCTGATAAAAGTTTTAAAAAAATTTTTATTGGAGTACAGTTGATGTAAAATGTGTTACTTTTTGCTGTATAGCAAAGTGAATCAGTTATACATATATATATATATATATATATATACACACACACACACACACACACACATATATATATCCACTCTTTTTTTAGATTCTTTTCCTATATAGGTTGGGTTTCCCTCATAGCTCAGTTGGTAAAGAATCTGCCTGCAATGCAGGAGACCCCGGCTCGATTCCTGGGTTGGGAAGATCTGCTGGAGAAGGGATAGGCTACCCACTCCAATATTCTTGGGCTTCCCTGGTGGCTCAGCTGGTTAAGAATCTGCCTGCAATACGGGAGACCTGGATTGGATCCCTGGGTTGAGAAGATCCCCTGCAGAAGGGAACTGCTACCCACTCAGTATTCTGGCCTGGAGAATTCCTTGGAGTTCTATACAGTCCATGGAGTTGCAAAGAGTCCATAGTCCGTGGAGTCACAAAGAGTCAGACATGACTGAGCAACCTTCATTTCCTATATAGGTTATTATAGAGTACGGAGTAGAGTTCCTGTGATACACAGTAGGCCCTTATTATATATCTATTTTATATATAGTAGTGTATAAATACCACATCTTCTCTGTTTATCTGTTGATGGGCATTTAGTTTGCTTCCATGTCTTCACTATTGTAAATAATACTGCTGTAAACATTGGGGTGATGTATCTTTTCAAATTAGAGCTTTCATTTTTTTTTTTTCAGATATATACCTGAGTGGAATTACTTATTCTGCTGAATATAAGTAATTCTCTTTTTAGTTTTTTGAAGACCCTCCAGACTGTTTCCCACGGTGGCTATACCGATTTACTTCCCACCAGCTGTGCACCAGCATTTCCTTTTCTACGCATCCTCACTAACATTTAATATTTGTGGTCTTTCTGATGATGGCTATTCTGAGAGGTGTTAGGTGATATCTCCTTGTTTTTCCTTTTCTAATTCCTTTAGATGATAGGTTAGATTTTTTGAGATTTTTCTTATTCCTTAAGTAGGTCTCTATTGCAGTAAACCTTCTTAGAACTAAATACTTTTGCTGCATCCCATAGATATTGAAATGCTGTGTTTTTATTTTCATTTCTCTCAAAATATTTTGATTTCTTCACTGGCCCATTAATGTTTTTTTTTTTAGTGTCCATGTTTGTTTTTCCCATTTTTCTTCTTGTATTTCTTTTTCTGTATGAAACCATTTCTGGTTTCATACTATTGTGATCAGAAGAAAGTCTTGATATAGTTTCTGTCCTCTTAAATTTGTTGAGATTTGTTTTGTTTCCTAGTAGTGATCCATCCTAGAGAATGTTTCATGTACGTTTGATAAGAATGTGCATTCTGCTGTTTTGGTTAGGATATCCTTTAGATATCTGTTAATTCCAACTGATCTAATGTGTCATTTAAGACTCTGTTTCCTTATTGATTTTCTGTATGGGTGATCTGTTCATTGTTGTGAGTGTAGTGTTAAAGTTCCCTCCTATTATTGTTTTATTGTCAATTTCTCCCTTTATGTCTGTAATATTTGCTTTATATATTTATGTGCTTATTAGGAGCATATATGTTGAGCGTTGTATCCTCTTCTTGTATTGATCCCTTCATCATTATGTAACACCTTTCTTTGTCTTTCATTTTTGCCTGTTTTAAAATTTACTTGTCTGATATGAGTATAACCTAGCTTTCTTGTCACTTGCATTTGCATGAAATATTTTTCCAGCTTTTCACTTTTAGTCTGTGTGTGTCTTTAGCTCTGAAGTCTCTTGTAAGCATTATGTAGATGGGTCTTATTTTTTATCCAATCAGACACCCTATGCCTTTTGATCAGAGCATTCAGTCCATTGACAATTAACTTGATTGTTGAAAGATTTATACTTGTCTTTTTATTACTTGTTTTCTGGTTTTAAAGCCCAGGAAACTGACACTAAGTCTCTGGTTTTAAAGTCTGGCAGCCCAGGAAACTGACTCTAAGATTCATTCTTGGTTGACACACAACTTGCCAGAAAAGTTTCTATGTGACTGATTTGTTATTTTTGTGAACTAAGACTGCATGGCTAAGCTAAACCCTCTGCTATTCATATTTCCCCATTATGGTTTTCCTCTATGTTCTGCCATCACATGAACTTAACCCATTTAGAACAGAAAATTGTTCTCGTGTGACAAAAATATTATGCTTTCAGCTGTCTCTGAGAGGATTAAATCAGTGACTGAAACAGATGTTGTTTAAATCATTTTTATGCATAATGTTTTCCCCTAATGGTCCCTTGAAAATAAGGTGTAGACAGTTCATGATGATAGCTCGAGATGACAGTTTACCTTTAAACCCAATGGATTATGCTTAAATAACTTAATGAAATATTTAATGCACAGCTGCAAATTCTTCCTCCTAAGATACAAAGTTGGTGACAGGGGGTTAATCTGGACAGAAGATGACATCAGTTATTAGCTAATTTCAAAGGTAGTTTCAAGAAAGAATTAGATTCTAGAAGGAGAGTGTTAGGTTGAGGTAGGATTGATAAATTTGACAAATGGTATGTATCTACATTTTAACTGCAAAATGCTGCAGAGAGAAATTTAAAAACCTGGATAACTAAAAAGATATATCTATTGATGGATCAGAATATTCATAGTATTAAGATGACGAATTCCCCCCATTTTAGCTATAGATTCAATGTATTACTAATAAGAAGCAGGCTTTTGGTGTATAATAAGCTGATTCTAATACATGAAAATGCATAGGATTAAGAGTATTTAAAACAGCTTTATCAAAGAAAAAAATTGGAGTTCTTACACCACATAATTTAAAGACTTATTATAAAGCTACAATAAACAGGATAGTATAATACTAGCATTAAGGAGAGGGTAAAATAAACCAATGGAATATAGTCCAGAAATAGACCCATGCATATATCATTAATTGATTTTTGCCAGACTGCTAGGAAGAGAAAAGATAATGTTTTCTACAAGTGTTGGAACAATTGGATAGTCATTTGGAAAAATGAAGCTTGTTCTTTTCCTCATGATATAAAAATAATAACTTGAAATGGATCATAGACTTTAGTGTAAGAGCTAAAAATATAAAGCTATTAGGAGAAAATGTTCACAACCTTTGGTTTGGCAAAGATTTCTTAAGTACAACAGACAAATCAAGAAATATATAAAGTAAAAATTAAATAATTGAACTTCATTGAAATTAAGAACCTTTGCTCTTCAAAAGACACTCTAAAGAAAAAGAAAAACAGAGACACAGATTGATAGAAAATATTTATAAAATATGCATATGATGAAGAATTTAAAAAGCTCAATAAAATAGGCAGAAGATTTGAACCCACACTTCACCATGGAAGATATACAGATGTCAAATAAGTACAAGAAAAGTTCTTTTTCATCATTATTCATCGTTGTTCAGTCGATAAGCCATGTTCAACTCTTTGGATTGCAGCACGTCAGGCTCCCCTTTCCTTCACTATCCCCTGTAGTGAAGAGATAGACTGAGAAGACATGCTCAGATTCATGTCAGTGGAATTGGTGATGCTATCTAACCATCTCATCCTCTGCCACCCGCTTCTTTTGCCTTCAGTCTTTCCCAGCATCTGGGTCTTTTCCAGTGAGTCAGCTCTTTGCATCAGGTGGCCAAAGTTTTGGAGCTGCAGCTTCAGCATCCGTCCTTCTAATGAATATTCAGGAGTGATTTCCTTTAGGACTGGCTGCTTTGGTCTCCTTTCATTCTAAAGGACTCTGAAGAGTCCTCCAGCATCACAATTCAGAAGCATCAATTCTCTGATGCTCAGCCTTCTTTATGGTCCAGGTCTCACATTCATACATGACTACTGGAGAACCCATAGCTTTAACTAAACAAACCTTTGCCGACAAAGTGATGTTTCTGATTTTTAATACACTGTCTGGGTTTGTCATAGGTTTTCTAACAAGGGGCAAGCATCTTTTAATTTCATGACTGAAGTCACAGTCTGCAGTGATTATGGAGCCCCAGAAAATAAAATCTGTCATTGTTTCCATTTTTCTCCATCTATTTGCCATGAAGTTATGGGACAGGAAGACATGATCTTAGTTTTTTGAATGTTGAGTTTTAAGCCAGCCTTTTAACTCTCCTCTTTCATTCTCATCAATAGGCTCTTTAGTTCCTCTTCACTTTCTGTCATTAGAGTGGTATTGTCTGCATATCTGAGGTTGTTGATATTTCTCCTGGCAATCTTGTTTCCAGCTTGTGATTCATTAGCCTGGCACTTCGCCTGATGTACTCTGCATATAAGTTAAATAAACAGGATGACAGTATACAGCCTCATCGTACTCCTTTCCTAATTTGGAATCAGTCTGTTGTTCCATGTAAGATTCTTACTGTTGCTTCTTGACCCACATACAGGTTTCTCAGGAGACAGATAAGGTGGTCTATTGCTCCCATCTCTTTACGAATTTTCCACAGTTTGTTGTGATCAACACAGTCAGAGGCTTTAGTGTAGTCAATCAAGCAGAAGTAGATGTTTTTCTGGAATTCTCTTACTTTCTCTGTGATCCAACAAATGTTGGAAATTTGATCTCTGGTTCCACTGCCTTTTCTAAATCCAGCTTGAACATCTGGAAGTTCTCGGTTCACGTACTGCTGAAGCCTAGCTTGAAGGATTTTGAGCATAACCTTACTAGCTTGTGAAATGAGTTCAATTGTCTGGTGGTTTGTGTATTCTTTGGCACGGCTCTTCTTTGTGATTATAATGAAAACTGACCTTTTCCAGTCCTGTGGCCACTGCTGAGTTTTCCAGATTTGCTGACGTATTGAGTGCAGCACTTTAAGAGCATCATCTTCTAGGATTTGATAGCTCAGCAGGAATTCCATCACCTTCACTAGCCTTGTTCATAGTAATGCTTCTTAAGGCCTACTTGGCTTCAGACTCTAGGATATCAGGCTTTAAGTGAGTGACCATACCATCATGATTATCTGGGTTGTTAAAACCTTTTTTGTGTAGTTCTTCTGTGTACTCTTGCCACCTCTTTTTAATCTCTTCTGCTTCTGTTAGGTCCTTACTGTTTTTGTCCTTTATTGTGCCTATCTTTACATGAAATGTTCCCTTGATATCTTCAGTTTTCTTGGAGGTATCACTAGTCTTTCCCATTCTATTGTTTTCCTCTACTTTGCACTGTCCATTTAAGAAGGCCTTCTTTAAAGGCCTCAAAGTCCGCTCTTCCCCAGTAGCACAGTGGACACCTTCCAACCTGGGGACCTCCTCTTCTGGTATCGACTTTCTGCTTTATCATGCTCATATCATACTTTATCATACTTGCCATATCATATGCTTTATCGCTTTATCATACTTTATGGGATTCTCATGGCAAGAATACTGGAGTGGTTTGCCATTCCCTCCTCCAGTGGACTACTTTTTGTCAGAACTCTCCACTATGACCTGTCCCTCTTGGGTGGCCTTGCATGACATGGCTCATGGCTTCATTGAGTTATGCAAACCCCTTTGCCATGACAAGGCTATGATCATTAAGGGGCATTATTCATTAGGGAAATTCAAATTAAAAACAGAACAAAATATTCATCACTATGCCCCCCATTAGACTGGGTAAAAATAAAAAGATGACCACACTAAATTTTATGAGGATGTGAAGCAACTGGAACCTACAAACATTGTTTGTGATAAAAGAAAATGGGAAAATGACTTCAGAAGAATTTGGCAATTTTGTAAAAAATGCAGGCATAGCCTTCTCATATGATCCAGCCATTCTAATCCTATCCAAGAGATGTGAAAGCATATGTTCACAAAAAGGCATGTACATGAATATTTATAGCAGTTGTGTTTACAATAACCAAAGTGGAAACAGTCCAAGTGACCGCCAACAAGTTAATGCCTAAATTAGTTGTGGTATAGCATTATAATGAAATATTACTCAGCAATATAAATAAATCCAATATTTATGAATACAACAGCATGAAAGCATCTAAAGTAATTAAGACGAGTAAAGGATTCTGAACAAAAGAAACGATACATCTATGATTCCACTTATACAAAATTCCAGAACATTCAAGTTAGTATTAAGTGCCAGAAAATAAGTTAGTGGCTGCCTGTCTATGGCATGAAGAAAGAATGGGAAGGAAGGATTACAGGAGTGTTCTAGGAAACCCTTGCAGAATGGGCATGCTTATTATGTTGATTTGGTGACGGTTTCATAGTCATCTACACATGTCAAAGCTCACCAAATTGAAAGGGAGTGCAAGATGGTGGCATAGGAAGATCCTGAACTCATTCCTCCTTCTGATTCAACAAATCTACAGCTATATGTGGAAAAATTCCTTCAGAAAAGAAACATGAAAACTGGATGAACAGAGCTTCCACAACAAAGGTTAAAAGGACAGTATTGAAACACAGGCGAGGCAGAGGGATGGTCTTGCCAAAGGAAACACACACACACACACACCCTAGCTGTGATATTCTACATCAGGGGGATCACAAAGGTACCAGTCTTTTCCCTGAGGAACAAGAGGTTTGAGTTGTGCATCCCAAACCCTAGATCCTGCTCAGGAGAGATGAACTCTCAAACAACTGGCTCAGAAAACCAATGGGAACTATGTCCAGGAAAACTATAGAACTAGAGGGAGTGGAAAACTCTCTCTTAATGCATCTGTAGTCAAACTCACTCAACCCCAAAACCAGCACAAAAAACACTAGATTGCAAAGTACTTGGACCACAGGTCCAAGTGGAGTGGACCCATTTATTAACTTTGAAGCATCAGCTAGAGAGGCAAAACCCATCTGGGATGCTAGCCAGGTACAGAGACACTGGCAGGAGCCACGTTTGCAGTTTTAGGCTGCCTTGCTAATTCAGGTGCTGGCAGGCAGCATTTAAAAAATGATCTTTCTAACCTGTTAATGCGAGTGGGTGTAACCTGCTGAGAGCTTGCCTGCCCCTGACTCTGGCTGGCCCCCACAGCCGTCTAAGCAATGACCCCACACACCAATGTGGCTGCAGTGGAGGGTAGACGTGGAAGCTAGTCTGAGGGCAAGCCCCATCCACTAGCATGCTGCAACTGTAGCCTTGGCCCCATCACAACAGGAGGGGATATTATTCAGCCTTAGAAAAGGAAGAAATCTTGCTATTTACGGCATGAATGGACTTTGAATATATTATAGTAAATGAAATAAGTCAGCTGGAGAAAGAAAAATACTCTGTGATTTCACTCATATGTGGAACCTACAAAAATAAAACAAATGAACAAAAAAATAAAACTAACTCGTAGATACAGAGATCAGATTAGTGGTTGCCAGAGGGAAAGGGGGTTGTAGGTGAGGGAAATAGATGAAGGGAATCAACTGTTTGGTGATCGATGGTAACTGGACCCATGATGGTGATCATTTTGTATTTATCTAGATGTAGAATAATAATGCTGTACACCTGAAACATATATAATAAAAACAACTTATCAAACTGTGTACTTTGAATAATACAAAATATTTAATATTGATTATAACTTAGTAAAGGTGTAAAACAAATCTGTTTAAAAGAAGTTATTCTTGGAAATAAGATCAAGTGACTAAAAAGGACTAATAAAATTTTATTGGAAGTGTTATGCAAATTTAGTATTTAATAGAAAGCTGAGCACCGAAGAATTGATGCTTTTGAACTGTGGTGTTGGAGAATACTCTTGAGAGTCCCTTGGACTGCAAGGAGGTCCAACCAGTCCATCCTAAAGAAGACCAGTCCTGGGTGTTCATTGGAAGGACTGATGCTGAAGCTGAAACTCCAATACTTTGGCCACCTCATGCGAAGAGTTGACTCGTTGGAAAAGACTCTGATGCTGGGAGGGATTGGGGGCAGGAGGAGAAGGGGACGACAGAGGATGAGATGGCTGGATGGCATCACTGACTCTATGGACGTGAGTTTGAGTAAACTCCATGAGTTGGTGATGGACAGGGAGGCCTGGCGTGCTGTGATTCATGGGGTTGCAAAGAGTAGGACAAAACTGAGCGACTGAACTGAACTGAACTGATAATATCAATATTTTGTATTTTGTTTTTCATAATAGAAGTTTTTCTCCAAGTCATATAGAAACCGCCAAACCCCTCCCCATTTTCCCCAGTGTTCTGTGCAAATAACACAGTTGTGTATGTGTGTGTCAAATGAACAAGTTTAGGAAGCACACGGGAAAATGAGTTACTATTAAGTGTTAGCAACTGAAAGATTTGTCTTCCCCTGCTTTTTTAAAATGTTTTATTATATTAAAGATCTACAGTGAACATGGATTTCTAATAGTTCTGCTTCACTCCAGACCTCTCTATTTCAAACCCTAGAACAAGTATATCCTGAGGGAAGGGGATAGGGTGAACTTCTAAGGAATAGAAGTAAACTTTGAATTTAATAGATTGTGAGTTAAAAGGAATGTGTTTGTCTTTTAATAACTAAAATGAGACCTTCCAGAAAAATGAGATTTTGAGTCAAACTGAGATGCCAATTAGGAAACTGGGTACCCAGTAGGAAACGAGGTACCTTTGAACATGGAAGGTACCAATTATTGGATCAAAAGAATGCTTTTCATGTTTATGCCCCAGCAATTTGAAACTCCATAGTAAACGAGTCATATAGATTTAAAGTGTTTTGCAAATTTCATTCAAAATTGGTTTGGATACTCACCCTATACACATACTTTCAAACATCTCAATAGTATGAATCAAAACAAATAGGCAGCCTATGAGTATCCAGGTTTAACTTCATGCTTATCCCCTTCTTCTTATCCCCAAACATACTTATATACAAACTAACAATTCAGGCTTGCCCCTAAGGTTTGTGCAGTAATATATAACAAATTTTGCCTCCCATTTTGAGGCATGATTCCAGGACCGAATAATTTTGTACATAGCCAAGATGAATGTCATACAATGATGATACAAAAAAAACTATTTTCATGTATTTGGAGGGGAGATCAGAAAATGTATTAGTCATGATCCACCCTTGACAATGTATTTTAAAAACTGCTCCATCAGACCAAACCATGTATTAAGGTTAACATTTCCAGAGAAATGAAATCATAAAAGAGACTGCTGATGAGTGAAAATGCAATTGAATACAAGGTTAAATTCTAAATAATTATAATAAATTTAAATATTTTAATTTAAAGGAAATACATGTAAAAATTAAATATTTATTATTTGTTGGTTGGATTTTAAACCCTAAATCAGTGTTTCTCAAATTACATTCTGCAAGAAACTCGTCTCGAGATGTTTCGTGAGGAAGGCTTACATAATGGTTACATAATTTTTAGAGGAGCTATCTCTCTAGCTTCTCAGATATTCCTGCTGCATATTAAAGGCTTCAGAAAGGTTGCCTCAAAGCAACAGGTTCAAATTTGTGTAAAGAGTATTTTCCACATTTATTTGACCTTAGAAAACTTTCTTGAAAAACCCTACATGTTAGGAAATCCTGTCCGAAAAATACACATTTTATCAAAGAACAGGAGGATTACATTACGGAAGAATTACCATGCTTAACTACTCATTTGTTTTGGGATAATCAAAAGTTTTCATTTAGTTCTCAACTTTGACATTAAGAAGGTATATGTGTGAAATAGGCAAATATTTATATACACTGCATCAACAGTGTGGGGATAGTGATGGATTCATTCATTCATTTTTAGTTAATACTGTGACTTCCATAAATTCTATTAGTTGTAATTTCATTAATTTTCTCTTCAGATCTCCCCAGTCCAGTTTATCCAAGAAACTAGACATTTACTCATACTATTTTTTGATTGTTTGTTTTAATTAGAAACTATTTTAAAATTGGAATATAGTTGATGTACAATATCAGGTTCATTTCAGGTGTACAGCAAAGTGATTCAGTTAAACACATGTATAATTATATATATTCATTTTTCATATTTTTCCATCATGGTTTCTTACATAATATTGGGTAGCATTCCTTGTGCTATGCAGCAGGTCCTTGTTGATTATGTATTTTATATATAGTAGTATATTTATATTTATATATATGTATATATATGTTAATCCCAAAGTCTTAATTTATCTACCCCCTCATCTTTCCCCTTTGGTAATCATAAGTTTACTTTCTATGTCTGTGAGTCTGTTTCTGTTTTGTAAATAAGTATAATTTTTTAGATTCCACATATAAGTGGTATCATACAATATTTGTCTTTGTCTCATACTACTACAGTGAGTTGGGGGTAGGAGATTCAGCCTACTTCAATACACAGAAAACAAGCTGGGAGTTACCTGCCCTCACTTCTGTGTCCTGTACAGAGGATGTTTGACAGATGAGATTATTTGTCTGCTGGCTCTGGTGTGTCCTTGCTTGTTCATATCCCTTCATATAGGCAGCGAGATTTCTAGATTTCACACTGTGCTATTGTGAATTGCAATCACTGATATGGAAGCTGTAGAGCTTTCAGCTTGAAGTCCGCTGAACTCTAGACCATAAGCTCAGTCTCACTGTGCTCAAGGTCATATTACTGTAGGTAGCTCTGCCTGCTGCTGCTGCTGCTGCTAAGTCCTTCAGTAGTGTCTGACTCTGTGCAGCCCCATAGACGGCAGCCCACCAGGCTCCCGTGTCCCTGGGATTCTCCAGGCAGGAACACTACCTTAGTGCAAATTGATGGGTTTCCTTTATTTTAAACTTTGAGTAGCAGGAATTGGGGGACTTTAAATCTCACATAAGGCCATGAGCTTCTTATACAAAATGACCACTCACTCCCTGGAACTTCTTACCATAAAGTGTTTAGCACATAACTCAGCCAATCAAAAAGCCCTGTGTGTCTCTACTGCAGGTCAGGAAGCCTGTTTGTCCAAAGTTGATTACTCGTGTTACTCTTCACAACGTTTCAATTGGATTTTTTGGTTCTAAATTCTTATAAAAAAACAACTCATTTATTTGCTTGAAAAAATAATTTTAATGTCTACAGGGAAATGCTTATAGTTTCCTATGCTAGCAGAATTGTGAATATGAAATAAAATACGTGGTCTTCCCTGGTGGCTCAGTGGTAAGGAACCCACCTGCCAATGTAGGTGACAGGAGTTCGATTTCTGGGTTGGGAAGATCCCCTGGAGAAGGAAATGGCAACCCATTCTAGTATTCTTGCCTGGGAAATCCCATGGACAAAGGAGCGTGATGAGCTATAGTCCTAGTGATCGCAAAGAGTCAGACATGACTTAGAGACTAAACAACAATAAAATATGTACGTGAAATAAAAATAAATAGTACATGTGTGTGCTTATGTGTGTATGACATACATATCAGGAGGTTAGTCGTTATCTCACTTGAGAAGAAATCTAGGGGTAGACCAGCGGGGGTTGTTGCACTTGCTCAAAATGCCGTCAGAGTTCTGGGCACTTTTCATTTGTCTGCTGTTCTTAGCCGATGAAATGTCTGTCATCATTGTGTCATATGGTCATGTAAAAGCTGTTCCACTCCAGTATTTTCACCTGGAAAATCCCACGGACAGAAGCATGTGGAGGACTACAGACCGTGGGGTCGCAGAGAGTTGAACACAACTGAGGAGACTTAACACACAAAGCTATTCCAAGATGAGAATACAAAGGAAAGTCCTAGTGGTGAGAAGGGCCTTTTTAAAATCCTTCTTTATATGGAGGGGAAGGCTTTCCTAGAAGTTCCTACAGATTCTCTCCTGCCGGAGAGCACACATCATTTAGGCTTCATTGATTAGAAACATTTTACATGGTTATCTCCTGTGTGATGTTACCCCTCCAGAATTATGTCACATCGCCACCACAGAACTGTCACAAGACCGTTCCAGAAATGTTTCTATGGCCATTCATGAGCTGTGTCACATGGCCACCCAGGACTGCGTCCTATGGCCACCAGAGACCTGTGTCACATCGCTACCCAAGCACCATACCCTCATGGTTATCCTAGGACTGTGTCATTTCACCATCCAAGAGCTTTTCACTTGGCCACTCTGTATATGTCCCATCATCCCATTGCCACCCCAGGACTATGTTACATGGCCACCCTAAAGCTATGTCACATCACTATGTCTAGCAGCAAAGAAGCTTGGAAGGCTGGTGACTGACATTTTAGGTTCTTGTGGGAGGCAGACTATCCTAGCAAAGGAGAACAGAGGAGAAAATTGGGAACTATTGGGTAGACAACCAATCCAATTTTGTGTTACTAATTGCACGTGTGTATTAGTGTGTATGATGTTAAAAGCAAAAGATAGGGACAGACTGAGTTATCTTGAGATTCAGGAAATGTATCACCCAGATTGGGTTGAATTATGGAATGTGCAAAAGCTAATCATTATTATGAGGAGAGAAGAATGAATTTGCTGAAACAGATAAGAGAGGCAGTTGATGGAGGAAGGCAGCAAGCAGGCGCTGTGAGCTGTTTTCCATGTTCCAGTTGCTGTGCTCAGTTGGACTTCTGGTACCTTCAGAAAAGTTCCCTCGCTTGTTCCCACCCCAGTGTAGAACTCCAGGAGTTCACTCCAGGGCCGAGGCTTCTTTCTTTCCATCAGGGTAGCATGGAGATTCAATTTACCCAGCAGAGAACTTAGCCAGCAGCAGTGATGTGGGCCCACCCAGCTTGCGTGGCTCCCGTTGCTAATGTACAGTGACACAGATGCTGCTGCTATTATTTTTTTCTCTTGGGTGAGGGCCAGAATCTTAGCACAAAAGTCAAGGGAAGGTTATCCACATTACAGACTGTCCTTCCAGTGAGGTGGGAACTGAGAAACCTGGTTTGTTATCAGAGCAGCATTTCCCATGAACCTCAAAGGCAGTGCTTGGGACATAGCATCTTGCTGGCCCGATGCTGGCAATCACCTTCTTGAAAAAAAAAATCTTAATCTCAGTCATTAATCATGTTCACTTCTTGTGATGCTTCCTAAATATGACCTGACTGGTATTTTGACATATTGTGTTTTTTTTAATTAAATTTTCAATTCATTTCCCTCTTTACTGAAATATTATGTATACAAAACCTTAGGGGTTATTTGTTACTGAAATTGTCTAATAACTGTGAGAAAAAAAACTCAGCTACATAAAAATGTTGACACATATTCACAAGGCTACTGAGAAGGAATATATATATATATTTTCTGTTGTCTTTAGTTCAGGGTAACATTGAAAGGTCACAGAGCCCTCTCTCACAAGGTAGATGGTTATGGGGTAGTTTTCAAGGAGGATTTGGAGGGTGAGGTGTTGCCTATAGCCTCCTGACATCCAGAGCTTTTGTAAGGCAGCCGAGCACAGCATTTGAGAAAATTACAGAGCCGAGTTCCTGCAAGGAGCCTTCCTCCCTCCCACAGTCTAATTCCAGGCTACGGCGCCCACCGTGTTCTCCTTCGTTTCTCTTCAATGACAACCTGACTCTCAAAAGTGTCACTAATAAGCCGGTTCCCAATTAGCTGTGGAGGTTTTTCAGGGATCTTGGCAATGTTCCCGTAGCTTCTGGAGGCTGTTGCTGCCTACAAACGGAGGATCATTGCTGTCTGCACAATTCAAAGGTGAGAGCTACTGGGACGGCAACACTCCGGTTTCATTATTCCTTTTCTAGCAGGAGAACAGAAGACGTTGTTTTTAATGCTCAAATATGTCATTTGAGGAAAAAATATGTAAGTCCTTCTGCCTGAGCCAGCTTTCTGCCACTTATTTGTGCAAGTGCATGCATACAACCAACAGCCCACGGTGTTCTCACAGACGAGTCCTCAGAAAATCCTACACAGCAATTTAGAGACTGCAGGGTATTATAAAGGAAGCCCAACTTGAGGGTTTGCACTGAAGCTCTAAATGAGGCAGCAACGGGATCTGCCATTAAGCTGTTGATGAAATAGGGACAGTAGGTCGACCTTGCGTTCGACTTGGGCTCCAAGTGGGAAAGTTAACTCCACTGGTGCCGTCAAGGCAGCCCCAGTCTTCCAGTCTTCAGCCACTTTGCTGGTAGAAAGTTAATCACTGCTTTGCAACTGTGTTCAGTGTGTGCTTAGGACAAATAGGAATAATGCCTTTTCATCATCCTTGGAATATATCAGTGCATGGCTGGTTTTTCACCTATGGCCTCTAAATATAGAATTGAATCTCATTTATCCTCAATGAACAGCTCAGGTATCACAGTCAGAGCTTGTCATAGATCCTTCTCTAGGTGCCTGCATCTCAGGCTCTTAGAAGCTGTATGTGGCAAATATTAGTTTCTACTTCACAGATGATTTAAGTTTACATGGCCAATCATGGGTAGAACACAGTTTACACAAGTCTAGTTAACTCTAAATCCCATGCTCTTGTTATTGCATCATCTGTCGTCAGCCAGGGATTGAACCTATAGAGACCTTGGGTAGGGTAGGTGAGCGCTGAGTCACTTCAGTTGTGTCTGACTCTGTGATTCTAGGGACTGTAGCCCACCAGGCTCCTCTGTCCATGGGATTCTCCAGGCAAGAATAGTGAAGTGAATTGCCTTGCCCTCCTCCAGAGCATCTTCCTAGCTCAAGGATTGAACCTGCATCTCTTGTGTCTACCTGCATTGTCAGGCAGGTTCTTTACCACTAGCTCCACCTGGGAAGCCCAAGAGACTAGGTAGTAAAGGAAAAAAGAAGGGGATTTCAGCCACTAATTAAGACCTTTGGTGCTTCGCACACTAACTTTTGGGGATGATACACCAACAATGTTAAGAGTGAAATATTTCTAGTCTAATTTTAGTGATGAGAAAAATTTGAGTAGAAACACATAATTCCTTAGCAAGGGTCTATTTACATGTTCCTGTCACTTACTGAATACTTGGCCAAGCATTGCTCTAAAGCCTTTAATACATTATTTGTAACAAGTGCTTAGTAAATCTGTGTTCAGTGCTGCTGTCTTTGCCTGTGGTCACTCACACATAAATGGAAGAAATGGACTGTGTCCCCTTCATGTGGTTGTTGTTTAGTCGTTCAGTCGTGTCCGACTCTTTGTGACCCCATGGACTGCAGCACACCAGGCTTCTCTGTCCGTCACCAACTCCCAGAGCTTGTTCAAACTCATGTCCATTGAGTCGGTGTTGCCATCCAACCTTCTTATCCTCTATCATCCCCTTCTCCTCCTGCCTTCAATCTTTCCCAGCACCAGGGTCTTTTCCAATGAGTTGGATCTTCACCTCAGGTGGTCAAACTATTGGAGCTTCAGCATCAGTCCTTCCATTGAATATTCAGGGTTGATTTCCTGCATGTGGAGCTTTTCTTAAATAACACTTTGCACATTTCCATTATTTAATCATTTGGGTGAAGTCTATGATGCTCAGAGTGAAAATTCCATGAGCGTAGTGGCCCTTTGAGTCTCCTCTGAATCCTCAGGGACTTCCAGTCTTGTAGAAGCATCATGGAGAGAGAATGAATAGGTATTTGTGAATGACTGACTTACCTATTACATGATACTAACACATACACATGGCAAAGTGTGTGTGTGTGCGTGCACGCACATGTGTGATGATAGATTTCAATAGGGCCATTGTCCCATTTATCCAGGAGTAGCTTCACTTTCACTTTTTACTTTCATGCATTGGAGAAGGAAATGGCAACCCACTCCAGTGTTCTTGCCTGGAGAATCCCAGTGATGGGGGAGCCTGGTGGGCTGCCATCTATGGGGTCGCACAGAGTCGGACACGACTGAAGCGACTCAGCAGCAGCAGCAGCAGCAGCAGCAGCTTCAGGGAAAGAGCCATATGATAGGAGGGTGGAAGGGGAGTCTTCTTCCTTGTCTACTGGTTTCATCTTGGGAATAGAGATCAGAAGTCGGTCTACCTCTTAAAATATGAATAGCTTTGCCTTGTTCTAGTGCTTCTTGCTGATGATGGAAAACAAAATGAGTTATTGAACAAGAAAAAAAATTTAAATTGTGGCTTTCCCTTTTCTTGCAGGTTTACATACTTCTACCTCAAGTTTCTCTTCAAGACATGCCACCTCAAGCTTACTTTCCTCTTCCTATGAAACAGCATGTTATAGAAATACAGACTAAGTTAGCAAATAAAGGAGAAAAAAAGGAAAGTAGGCTTTTGACCCTGCTTTTCTGCATCTACACTCCCTGCAGTGTACAGGGCTAGGGGAAGGAAAGCCATTGGAGATAAGCCGGGGTTAGAGAGGACAAAAGAATTCCCTCTCACATAGGAAGGTCAACACAGCAAAAAACCTGTTGTGTTTGAATCCAAAAATTTGAATATGTGTCAATAAAAAGCAAAACAGATATGGCCTTTATGATACCATTACTCATCTGGGATTAGAACTTCTTTGATTCATTTTTAAAATATTTAAGCTTCTCATCTGAGTATCAACTAAATATTGATCACTGAAGTAGTGAATTATCCTTCATCGCAATTAGCGAGGCATGTATTACACTCCTGTCTCCTTTTGGTTGTTTTCAGCACTCTGTTTTTCATTTTGTTGTCTTACTGAGCATTATGACAAATTATACGTAATTATATTAGACTGAATTATTGAGGAAAATGGCCAAATCTCCTTCAGACAAGTGAATCAACATTGATAAGATGGTCATATTTTCATTTGGAATGCAGGTGGTGTACTGGATGATCATAATATTCCCATACACTATTATGGGTAAGTCGAGATTTTATTAATATGTTAGGGAACATCCAGGATTCATGCAACTCATTTTCTCTAAGGAAAAGTATATTTTCTAAGTTTTATGAATTCTTATGCCATCTGTGTGAGGATCCTGTAGACAAAGATTTCTGTGTTTGCAAATGGAGCAGTTGAAGCACTGAGTGATGAGGGTATGGTTTTACTAAAAACATAATAAATTTCTCCATGCAACTTAGGATTTATATTGTCATCTTGCTCACTTGTGTCAAATTTCCTGCCTTAGAAACAGGAACAGGTGTGAAGGATGTTCACATTTAATTGGCTGCATCATTTGCCAGAGGAAGTGAATTTTCAATTCCCAACAAGGTGTAGTAGAACCAGGAGGCTGCGTGCACTTCTTTCTACTGAATGCCATCCCTCACCCTTCTCCCTCCACCTGCGATTCAATTGTCCCCCTCCTGGGACTTCTTTGGAAGCTGGACACTGGAGGGGGTGTTTCTTGGCCCTCTCTTTTCCTTCCTCCTTTCCTCCTGTAAACGGAAAAAAATGTCAGGCAGAAGGAATTTCTCTTGTTAAATTTAACTTCTCTTTTGCTGGAGTGTTGCCTATTGAAGGTTGTTTTTAATCTTCATTTCAGTTCAGTCGCTCAGCATGTCCGACTCTTTGCGACCCCATGAATCACAGCACAACAGGCCTTCATGTCCATCACCAACTCCTGGAGTTCACTCAAACTCACGTCCATCAAGTCGGTGATGCCATCCAGCCATCTCATCCTCTGTCGTCCCCTTCTCCTCCTGCCCCCAATCCCTCCCAGCATCAGGATCTTTTCCAGTGAGTCAACTCTTTGCATGAGGTGGCAAACTGTTTTTAATCTTAATCGATGATAAATTATCAAAATGCAAAAACCATTCATTCTTCTTATAATAAGGTTGATGCCTTAGATTAGTAAGTACTTAGAATATGTAATTTTGTTCAGTTATTGCCTCTGAGAGGGTTCTATTCTATTGGTACATTCAGTGAGACTCTGAATTAATGTTGGTTTCTGGGGAACCTCATCAGGCACCCAAAATGTCACTTTGTTGCCATTCATTTGATAGCCTGTCAGCCAGTTTTCAAGACAATTTAAATAGATTGAATGAAATCTTAAAGGTTACTTTATGAGTCTGTCACCTGCCCACCAAATTCAGAATTCATCTTGTAGTTAAAAAAGAGAACCAATTTAGTGAGTTGATCACAAATCTTTACTTAAGAATCCTTGAAACTATTTATGAAACTCACACTATTGTAAAAGTGATAGTTTTATTTCTGTACTCTATATTAAGTCTGTTTTATTTGAGATCAGAATTTATTTTGGTTAGTTACATTATTCAGAAAACATTGCTTCTTAACATTAAAAAAAATAAATTGTAACATTCTCCCAATTCTGACCTTTCCTCTCAAATTTTATAACATCTAAATTTAAGGTTCACTTTTTTCTTTTCCTTTTATTGAACAAAATCATAGAAATATAATTTTAAAAAATATCAATAGTTTGGAAAATATTAGCTATCTCCCTCACCTTCAAATACCCCAAGCCAAGTTGCTATTAATATCACCTGCATTTTTTCCTGTTTTCATCATATTTTCTCATTAGAGGTTTTAGTTACTCTTCATTTTTGCTTCACTTATAATTTCAGTCTTAAACTCTTTCCCCTTGTGTAATGTATTTAAAATTTCTTTTTCTGTTTATGCACCTGTTTCTCACTCAGTTCTGCAACTCCTGCCTGATATACCTCCCCTCACCACTAGTTTGCTTATTTTACTTGTTTATTTTGTCACGACTGTCTTGCCTCCCAATTGGAAAACAGTTAACAGATCAAATTATGCTGTGGAAAGCTTAACTTCTGCCTCTCATTTTTTTCCTACTATAGGATTAACTTTAAGTGATGATTTTTAAATATTTGCCTACTTCATTTAAAATTGCAATTCTCCAACCCAAGTGTTAAAACCCACTGGTGTGATGTGATAAGTTGTGATTGGATTAGTGAGTTATTATTTGAGATGATGGATTTACCATAAGTTGTGCATGATTTACTTCTTTTTTCTTCAAGCGAGTTTTAAATGATTGTCTAGTAATGTCATTGCTATATGTTGCTGTTCAGTTGCTCAGTCATGTCTAAGTCTTTGCGACCCCATGGACTGCAGCATGCCAGGCTTCCCTGTCCTTCACCATTTCCCGGAACTTGCTCAAACTCATGTCCAGTTCATTCCAATTTCATTCTGGAATTCTGAAGAATTGCACAGAATCCTGGGTACATTCAAGAGCAAGAGCCCCTCCCCTGTTCTTCTGCCTTTGTCTGTCCTTTGTAAAAACAACAGTGGTAACCATCTGTCCCATTACACATTGTGAAATAAAAGAAATCACTGTTTCCCTCATTTTACCTTCATATATTACATTTCATCCTCAATTTATGGATGCCATTATTTTCCATTTGCTTAAAGTCTCCACCAGTAGGTATGTAAGGATCAGTGTATGCTGTGGACCTCATTAGGATTTTTTGGTTCTCTATACCAAAGACGAACTCATTCAAGACTGTCTGGTCTCAGGATTGAAGGATGGAGACCCAGTCTTTAGAATGATCTCCACACCCCTGAAAGCCAGATGCCTGGGCCCATTACTCTGTCCTTTTGTAGCAGCAGCTTGTTGAAAGGTCTGGGTTGGTGCCAATATTTCTTGGACTCAAAACCTTGTTTTGGTTCATACCGTTGTTTTCACTCTAGCACATCTTCTTAGGAAAAACTGTATGTCAGTTAGAATATCTGAGCTTTTGCATGTCTAAAAATGTCCTTTTTCTTCCCTTCCATGAAGAAAAAGGTGCTGTTAGCTGGCGGGAGACCTGCTGCTAATAGTGATACTTCCTATTCAAATGGACAATTTCACAGAACACCAACATTAGACAGGTTGACTCTGTGACCATGATGGAGCAAATAAAAAACAGGATCACTCTGGAAAAGTGTCTGTGCACAGATAGCAATGAGAACACAGAGCAAACTTTAATAATGTCCAGCATCCTCTCTCCTAGCTAGCATGAGTGATTGCTGTTTCTGTACCCCTTAATCTTTAGACCTACCTGCTTCATCTATGGACTCCTAGATAAAAATTATTAAGATACCTTTTCATAGGATCCTTCCCACCACCAGACAGCACCCCAATCAAAGCAAACCCTACTTCCTGGCATTCTTTCCAAAATCACTAAGCACAAGCCTAAATCTTATAATAAGTACTGCCTTAGCGCCTGCTTACAGATGTCCTTACCTCCGCAGTGAAACCTTTACTGCAGCCAGAATCAATGGATTCAATCTTATTCAACTATAGGGATGTTTCTGGTGTTTTTTTTTTTTAACTATTGAATATTGACATAGCTTATTTCTAATTTGGCTGGATATGCAATTTTAGGTTAAAATATCTCATTGTCACAGAACTTTGGAAGTTGTATTGTCTACTAGCCTTAGACTTTCTGATGAGGAGTGTGTTGCCAGGCTAGATTTTGTTTCTTTGTAAAATGTATATTTAGGTCCTTTGAAAGCTTTAGGGGAAAGAATAACATTAGGTAATACATACCGAGGACTCATCATATTTCAGACCTTAAACAATGTATTCTTCATGCCTTAGTTTATTTAATCCTCACAAAAGCCAAATGCGAGAGCTGCTACCTGAGGTTAATATAAATGAAGCAACTGGCTCAAGGTCACAAGGCTAGTTAGTGGCAGAGCTGGACTTCAGCCCAGATCTGTCCTACTCTTAATCCCCAAGGCTGCACAATTATGCTAATGACACGAGGATTGTCTCATGAGCATTCTGGCATAAAGCTTTACTTAGTGAAAAAGTTGAAACTACTGATTAAAATCAGGATTTGAGATTACATATGGCTTTCATTGGCAGGCAGCTCTCAATTTACAAATGGGCTTGGTTTTAAAATTTCCTCATTCTTAGCTGAATGTAATTCAACCTTGGGGATAAGAAAGTCAGCAACAAGTCCAGAGAATAGAATATGATGAACTTCTCTCCCTCCCCCGTATCCCCCGCCCAACACACACACAAAACGCTGGAATCATTTTGAAACATTGGCATTTCCTGACCAACATGCTAGACCACAAGAGAAATTTGCATTGTAAAACCTAGAAATTTCATTTAGAATGAGCTAAGAACCTCTGTATTATTTATTTATTTATTTTGTGGCACTTGAAATGCAAATATGTGGTTACAACAAATGAGAATGCAAACTGATCCAAAAAAATGTTTACAATTAAAATACAAGAGGTCTATGTGAGGGAGGGTGGAGTATGAAAATGGCTGCCAGACTAGGTCTTTGATGATAAAATCCCTACATGTGAAGTTCCCATCAGAGTTTCCAAACTAGCAGTCAGATCATGCTAAGGCTGAACAATTCCTCAACTCTCTTCAAAATCATAGCAACCTCAGCATATCTCTTTCCTCATTCCATGTTTCCTGTGTGACCTCTAGTTTTCTATGCTTTCATGAAAAAGAAGAGCAAGTGACCAGAGCCAGTTTTTGATGACACCATGTTGATGCAATTTTTTGCAAGAAGAAGTCTCCCATTGCACCTAGCATTTAAACATGTGATGACTTTCCAGCTGTGGTAAACAGTGCTATACTTCGCTTTACCATGGTCAAGCAGAAAAGTCATAGGGTTTGGAATACGAATCTTGGCACAAGGAACATGGGATTACTCACTCATTGGCTAAGAGCATAGCATCTCTTAGTGATTCCTCTAGAAATTGTGGAGCAATGACAACCTCCCATTCTCTCCCATTTCTAAGGGGCTTTTTAAAATGAAATGATAACTCTTGTTGATCTCTGGAGTGGGATAACTGTTGTAGAACATGGTGTGTGTGTCTAGAAAGAGATGTTTCCAGGGCACCTGTTCCCATTTCCCAGGAGGATGGTAACTGTTGAGGATGTTGTGAGCCGGAGGAGGCAGAGGTGGAGGTCAGAATGAAGGCATCTTTGTGAACATTGATTTGCTCTGTTCCCTGCTGCTGCTGCTGCTAAGTCGCTTCAGTCGTGTCCGATTCTGTGTGACCCCATAGACGGCAGCCCACCAGGCTCCCCCGTCCCTGGGATTCTCCAGGCAAGAACACTGGAGTGGGGTGCCATTGCCTTCTCTGGCTCTGTTCCCTAGTGATGGTGAAAGATCAGTTTCAGTGATAATAAAGTTAGCAGTTTCTGTTAATCCTCAACTGAGTGCACACACTAGTTAGTAAAGCAAAGTTACAAACTCCTGTAACCATTATAGGCAGGTCAACTGACCCCCTTTTATATAACACACACTTTAGTAGGAATATGAAGTTCTCGAAGAAGTCAAGGAAAATGAAGCCCACAGCCTGAATCCCACACTATTCTGTAGGTGGAAAACTCAGGAATATTTCTTCCCCCAGAAATTAAAAAAGAATCGTCATTATACTTTCTACTGAGTCCCTCAGGTCTCTGCTCTTGCAGGTTTTCTTTTATTCTCCTTCAGGCATCTTGAGATTCAGAGGAGAGAAAACAGGATTTCCTTGAGAGCCAAATCTCTGGATGTTTCTAATGTGCTATAGCTCAGTTTTACTAACAAATTCTGATGCAATATGATTAGAGCTGAGTAATATTTAGATCCAGTGGCCCAGTCACTCCCTCCAGCAATTTGATGGTGCTGCACAGGAAAAGAAGTGAAGGGAAGGAATTGGAGTGAGTTGTAGGAAGAGAAGAGTTCAGTTTAGTTTCCTCTGACAAAAATGCTGATATGCCAAAAAGAAAAAAACACATCACACACAGAGCTGCACATCCTACTATTGATTAAACTTTGGACTTTTGCTAATATCATCTGCTTCTCCTAACCAAAATCAAACAAAAAAGACCCAAAACAAAACAAAAAAAGACAGAATGTCAAATCCTCTATCTCTCAAAGAATATATAAATCGTTTTGCAAAATTAAACAGTAATTATTATTGCTCTGAATAGAGTTATACAGGCTAAACCTTAGCCCTGAGATTCATTTCTTTTCTGATAATAGTCAAGGTGAAGAAATAGTTCATCATCTGCTGTATATCAAGATTCAGTTCAGTCTCTCAGTCCTGTCCCACTCTTTGTGACCCCATGGACTGCAGCAGGCCAGGCTTCCCTGTCCATCACCAACTCCCAGAGCTTGCTCAAACTCATGTCCATTGTGTCGGTGATGCCATCCAACCATCTCATCCTCTGTCGTCCCCTTCTCCTCCTGCCTTCAATCTTTCCCAGCACCAGGGTCTTTTCAAATGAGTCAGTTCTTCGCATCAGGTGGCCAAAGTATTGGAGTTTCAGCTTCAGCATCAGTCCTTCAGATGAATATTCAGGACTGATTTCCTTTAGGATGGACTGGTTGGAACTCCTTGCAGTCCAAGGGACTCTCAAGAGTCTTATCTAACACCACAGTTAAAAAGCATCAATTCTTCAGTGCTCAGCCTTCTTTATGGTCCAGCTCTCACATCCATACGTGACTACTGGAAAAACCAAAGCTTTGACTAGACCAAACTTTGTCCGTAAAGTAATGTCTCTACTTTTTAATATGCTGTCTAGGTTGGTCATAGCTTTTCTCCCAAGGAGCAAGCATCTTTTAATTTCATGGCAGCAGTAACCATCAGCAGTGATCTTGGAGCCCAAGAAAATAAAGTCTGTCACTGTTTCCATTGTTTCCCCACCTATTTTCCATGATGTGATAGGACTGGATGCCATGATTTTAGTTTCTGAATGTTGAGTTTTAAGCCAACTTTTCCACTCTCCTCTTTCACTTTCATCAAGAGTCTCTCTAGTTCTTCTTCACTTACTGCCATAAGGTTGGTATCATCTGCATATCTGAGGTTATTGATATTTCTTCCAGCATTCTTGATTTCAGCTTGTGCTTTATCCAGCCCAGCATTTCACATGATGTACTCTGCATATAATTTAAATAAGCAGGGTGACAATATACAGCCTTGATGTACTCCTTTCCCAATTTGGATCCAGTCCATTTTTCCATGTCCAGTTCTAACTGTTGCTTCTTGACCTGCATACAGATTTCTCAGAAGGCAGATAAGGTGGTCTGGTATTCCCATATCTTTAAGAATTTTCCACAGTTTGTTGTGGTCCACACAGTCAAAGACTTTGACATAGTCACTAAAGCAGAAGTAGATGTTTTCTGGAACTCTCTTGCTTTTTCAATGATCTGGAGGATGTTGGCAATTTGATCTCTGGTTCCTCTGAATTTTCTAAATCCAGCTTGAACATCTAGCAGTTCATGGTTCGCATACTGTTGAAGCCTGGCTTGGAGAATTTTGAGCATTACTTTGCTAGCATGTGAGATGAGTGCAATTGTGCGGTAGTTTGAACATTCTTTGGCATTGCCTTTCTTTGGGATTGGAATGAAAACTGACCTTTTCCAGTCCGGTGGCCACTGCTGAGTTTTCCAAATTTGCTAGCATACTGGGTGCAATACTTTCACAGCATCATCTTTTAGAATTGAAAGAGCTCAACTGGAATTCCATCACCTCCACTAGGTTTGTTTGCAGTGTTGCTTCCTAAGACCTACTTGACTTCGCATTCCAGGATGTCTGGCTCTAGGTGAGGGATCACACCACCATGGTTATCTGGGTCATGAAGACTTTTTTTTTTTGTATAGTTCTTCTGTGTATTCTTGCCACCTCTTCTTAATACCTTCTGCTTCTGTTAGGTCCATACCGTTTCTGTCCTTTATTGTGCCATTGTTGCATGAAATGTTCCCTTGGTATCTCTAATTTTCTTGAAGAGATCCCTAGTCTTTCCCATTCTATTGTTTTCCTCTATTTCTTTGCCCTGTCACTGAGGAAGGCTTTCTTATGTCTCCTTGCTATTTTTTGGAACTCTGCATCCAAATTGGTATATCTTTCCTTTTTTCCTTTGTCTTTAGCTTCTCTTCTTTCCTCAGCTATTTGTAAGTAATATCAAGATTACTGCTAGCGAAAAGTGGTAATTTTTGATTCAACCAAGGGTCTGTGGTTATTCACAAATTCCTTGAAAACTTCTTCTCCTAATGTTTCAGTGGTCTTTGGTTTCTAGAATAAGATGCCATTGGTAATCTTGCCTTCACTGTATTTATATAATTTACCTTTTAAGTGTAGTTGATTTGTTCAAGAATCTATTACTGGTAGAGTAGCAAGGTATCCTATATCAGGTACAGGAAAATCAGGGTTTAACCAATCATTTCTTGTTGATCGGTTGTGGCCAACTGTTTATGACCCCATGCACTGCAGCAAGACAGGATTCCCTGTCCTTTACCATCTCCTGGAGTTTCCTCAAACTCATGTCCATTTAGTCGACGATGCCATCCAACCATCTCATCGTCTTTTGCCCTCTTCTCCTCCTGCTCTCAGTCCTTCCCAGCATCAGGGTCTTTTCCTTTGAGTTGGCTCTTCACGTCAGGTGGCCAAAGTATTAGAGCTTCAGCTTCAGCATCAGTCCCTCCAATGAATATTCATGATTTATTTCCTTTAGCATTGACTGGTTTGATCTCCTTGCTGTCCAAGGCAGTCTCAAGAGTCCTATCCAGCACCACAGTTCGAAAGCATCAATTCTTTGGCACTCAGCCTTCTTTATGGTTCAACTCTCAGATCTGTACCTGACTACTGGAAACACCACAGCTTTGACTGAATGGACCTTTGTCAGAAAAATGTTGTCTCTACTTTTTAATATGCTCCATTGTTTTGACATAGCTTTTCTTTCAAGGAGCAAATATCTTTTAGTTTCATGGCTATAGTCACCATCTTCAGTGATTTTGGAGCCCAACAAAATAAAGCCTGTTACTGTTTCCATTTTCCCCCATCTATTTGTAGTGAAGTGATGGAACCAGATGCTGTAATCTTAGTTTTTTCAATGTTAAGTTTTCAGCTAGCTTTTTCACTGTCCTCTTTTACCTTCGTCAAGTCTCTCGTTAGTTCCTCTTCCCTTTCTATCCTATGGTGTCATCTGTGTATCTGAGGTTACTGATACTTCTGACAATCTTGATTCCAACTTGAACTTCATCCAGCCTGGCATTTCACATTTTGTCCTCTGCATGTAAGTTAAATAAGCAGGGTGACAGTGCATAGCCATAAGGTTTAAATTCAAGCTTTACCACCAAATAGCTGAATCTGACCATGATCTTAGACCTTGTATCTTCAGAAAAGGAACATTAATAATATGTGTTTCACTGCGTTATTGTGAAACTTTACAGAGGGTATATAAAATGGTCAAACTTTGTATAACATAGATTAAGTGCCAAATACATGATGTTAGGTTTACCCCTTATCAGAGTAAGTGAGATTTGGATACAATACAAATAGTTAAGACCCTACTTAAGGCTTAAGTTAATTCTGATTTTATTAATGCTTAGCTATGTTAAAATCTGCCGCAGAACCTTAATGAATGTAGATAATTAACTGCAGAGTTTCTGGAAAGTGGATTGTTTTTTTCTAAGACCTACCTTCACGACTTTCTTAGACGTGAGGTTTAAAACAAGACCTAACCTCCGTACTAAAAGCTAAAGTTGTTCTTTCTGAAGAGAAGATCTATCTTTATTGAGGAGATTCAAGTTCTCCCAAGCTCTTCTCATATTTAAAATGTGTTTTGACTTTCTGTCAGTTGCTAAAACAATAACAACTGTCACATATGACAAAGGAATTAAAGAAGACTTGGTGAACTCTCTCTCGATTTGAAAACCCTTGACAATGGTTCTAGCTGATGGTAGCGGTTTTCAGAGTGGACCACCGCAATACCTCAGGGACTATAGACAAGCTTCTTGATGTTTGATTTTCTTCCCAGTAACTCAAGGATTTAACAGAAAGGTTAAATCTTTCACAGAGTTTCTAGCTCCCATTCCTGCAGATAGCCTGGGGTGACTTTGTGATTATAAAGAAGGTATTTGAAGGCCTGACAACATGGACTGTTGGATCCACGAATCTTCTTGAATCTTTTAATGTCTCCTTATCAGAAAGTGTCCATATTTTCAACCTTACATACCGTATCAACCCCTTGAAATACCCCTTCTTTATCATCTTTACTATAAAATGTTATTCCAGTCTGCCAGCAAATCCCTGGCAATGTGCTTCCACAAAGCCCAGAGGATTCAGGCATGAGAGATATGTAAAATTACTGGTAACATAATTCTCTACAAATCATTAGAAGTCTGAGGTCTTGCCTTAGTGGTTAGAATTCACTGGAGCTGGACAAGATGAAAGTACACTTGCAAATAACAAAAAACTGCTAAACATCACTGCAGAATATCTTTTCTCTTTTATAGGTGCTGTTGGAATCTAAGCATTTCAATAAGAGTGACTTCTTGCTACTGGGTGAAACCTGTAAGAGAGAATTGGATTTCACTGAAGTATGAGGTGTTCCAAACACTCATTGCCTCAATCTACTTGAAAAACAGCTCCCTCACCACTCAGAGATGTATTAATATCCCTCCCCTGTCAGTTCTTTGGGTTGCAACTAAGCCAAGAATGAAATTCACTGGAAGTTGTAAGTAACAGAAGATCTTTGTCATAAATGCCAGAAAATTATTGTGGAGAAAAGTTACATTTCATCAGCATTTTTCAAAGGTTGTTTCTTTTTGTGTTTTTTTTCCCCTAAAGAGAAAAGAATTTCATTTCTAGACTGTGATAACTTTTCTACTGGCCTGGCCTAGGTTGAAACATGGAGTTGAGAGAAAACATTTGCAAAAAGCCTGGAACCTTTTACCTGGGGAAATAATATCCAAATGATCTGAGGTTTAGGAATGTCATATAATAACAGATTATGATTTTATGGCTTTGGGGGTTTACACTGCTTTTTCATACTTCAGGTAGTGACACCTTTCTAAATATGTCCATAATCCTGATGTTTACATTTTCTTGAGTAAATGTTTTCCAACTATAAGCTGCTCTTTTTTTCCACATCCTCAATTGCCCCTGACATTTGTATAGCATTTTCTTGCTTTCTTTGGTTATCATCTTCTGCATTTTATTTGCACTTCTTGAGTCCAAAGGTAGAGTGGTAGAGAGAAAATGAATAAGGACTTACAGAGTCCTTAGTGATATTAAAGTTATTGATTTAAATATATGAGGATCAGCAAAGGCTGTCTTCTTGAAAAACTGATCCTGTTGCTCATCTGATTCTGCATTAAGGCAGTCTTCAGTTCAGTTCAGTTCATTTGCTCAGTCGTGTCTGACTCTTTGAGACCCCATGGAGTGCAGCACACCAGGCTTCCCTGTCCATCACCAACTCCTGGAGCTTGTTCAAACTCATGTCCATTGAGTTGGTGATGCCATCCAACCATCTCATCCTCTTTCATCCCATTCTTCTGCCTTCAATCTTTCCCAGCATCAGGGTCTTTTCCAATGAGTCAGTTCTTCGCATCAGGTGGCCAAAATGGAGCTTCAGCTTCAGCGTCAGTCCTTCCAATGAATATTCAGGACTGATTTCCTTTAGGATTGATTGATTTGATCTCCTTGCAGTGCACGGGACTCGACTCTCAAGAGTCTTATCTAACACCACAGTTCAAAAGCATCAATTCTTCAGCACTCAGAAATTATGGTCTAACTCTCATATCCATAAATGACTACTAAAAAAAAACCATAGCTTTGACTGGATGGACCTTTGCTGGCAAAGTTAGGTCTCTGCTTTTTAATATGCTGTCTAGGTTGGTTATAACTTTTCTTCCAAGGAGCGTTTTTTAATTTCATGGCAGCAGTCACCATCTTCAGTGATTTCATAGCCCAAGAAAATAGTCTGTCACTGTTTCCACTGTTTTCCCACCTGTTTGCCATGAAATGATGGAACTGGACGCCATGATCTTTGTTTTTTGAATGTTGAGTTTTAAGCCAGATTTTTCACTCTCCTCTTTCAATTTCATCAAGATGCTCTTTAGTGCCTCTTCGCTTTCTGCCATAAGGGTGGTGTCATCTTCATATCTGAGGTTATTGATATTTCTCCCAGAAATCTTGATTCCAGCTTGTGCTTCATCCAGCCTGGCATTTCTCATGATGTACTCTGCATAGAAGTTCAACAAGCAGGGTGACAATATACAGCCTTGATGTACTCCTTTCCCAATTTGGAACCAGTTTGTTGTTCCATGTCTGGTTCAAACTGTTGCTTCTTGACCTGCATACAGATTTCTCAGGAGGCAGGTAAGGTGATCTGGTTTTCTCACCTGTTTAGGAATTTGTCACAGTTTGTTGTGATCCACACAGTCAGAGGCTTTGGCATAGTTCTATAAAGCAGAAGTAGATGTTTTTTTCTTGAATTCTCTTGATTTTTGTCTGATCCAACAGATGTTGGCAAGTTTAGTTAATACTAAAATTGTTTTTTGAAAAATAATGGAGGTGAATGGATTCATGGCTACCATTTAGTGTTATAAGTTAACACTCACTAAGCCTCAGGTTATTCCTGAAGAGTACTGAGGAAGGAAGCCATTTGGAATGCAGTTCTAGGAAACTGGATGTGAGTGTGAGTGTGTGCACATGGGGAAACACACTCACACGGCAGAATTGCCTAGAAGTGTACTTTTTCAGTCAAAACCAGGTAACATAATCAAGTTCCTCTATTGAATCAAAGAAAGATGACATTCTCCTTCATTTTCTGAAGGAAAGAATGAACATCTCCCCAACCTCCCCCAAAAGAGAGATTGAATGCTTTGCATATGATTTTAGCAAACCAACAACAACACAACATTTAAACATTCCAAATTTTATTGGACTCATTAAATGTTGTATTGGAAAAGAGGTTTTTAAAATTTACCTAGAAAACAAAAATGCCTTTTTAGTGACTATTAATGTTTTTTAGTCACTATTAAGATCTGCTGAAACAGCATATTTTATGCAGTTTAAGTACTTTTTATTTTCCATCCTTTCTTAGCCTTGTCAATTTTGCTTTTCCAAACTGGAGAACTCAAGGTCGTTTTACGTTCTACTAAGTCTTGTTGATTCTTCATAAGATTTTTCACATGTATTCTTTCCCTTTCTACTGTATTACTATTATCTAGGTTTTTTATTCTTCCACCCATGAACTTCTAATATCTTCCCCTCTGATCTCCATGACTCTGATCCTTTTCCTAATCTATCTTCTGAAATAGTGGCCAAATGCATCTTCCTAAAAGACTTATAAGGCTCTTGGCAAACAAAACAACCATTAAGTCTTTTCATTGATTTCTCATGCCTGGAGGATAAAGTTCAGACTTCTCTTTTGGGCGTGAACTCTCTAATGAATCCAGACAGGTTTGCTTACTGATTCCCCAACTTGTCTAGAACATCAAAATTTGTACATCCTTCAGCTCAGTTCAGTCGCTCAGTCGTGTCTGACTCTTTGCGACCCCATGAATCGCAGCACACCAGGCCTCCCTGTCCATCACCAACTCCCAGAGTTCACTCAGGCTCATGTCCATCGAGTCAGTGATGCCATGCAGCCATCTCATCCTCTGTCGTCCCCTTCTCCTCTTGCCCCCAATTCCCCCCAGCATCAGAGTCTTTTCCAATGAGTCAACTCTTCGCATCAGGTGGCCAAAGTACTGGAGTTTCAGCTTTAGCATCATTCCTTCCAAAGAAATCCCAGGGCTGATCTCCTTCAGAATGGACTGGTTGGATCTCCTTGCAGTTCAAGGGACTCTCAAGAGTCTTTTCCAACACCACAGTTCAAAAGCATCAGTTCTTCGACGCTCAGTCCTCTTCACAGTCCAACTCTCACATCCATACATGACCACTGGAAAAACCATAGCCTTGACTAGATGGACCTTAGTTGGCAAAGTAATGTCTCTGCTTTTGAATATGCTATCTAGGTTGGTCATAACTTTCCTTCCAAGGAGTAAGCGTCTTTTAATTTCATGGCTGCAGTCACCATCTGCAGTGATTTTGGAGCCCCCAAAAATAAAGTCTGACACTGTTTCCACTGTTTCCCCATCTATTCCATGAAGCGATGGGACCAGATGCCATGATCTTCATTTTCTGAATGTTGAGCTTTAAGCCAACTTTTTCACTCTCCACTTTCACTTTCATCACTTTTCAGTATGAAAAGGCAAAATGTGCATCCTTACCTGTTGCTTTTCCTCTTCCTTCATCAAATGGTTATCAGGATGTTTTCAGAGTCTGTTCAGTTAAAAAATATTTTAAATGATGTATAGTTGATCTATGTGTTAGTTATATTAGTGTTAATGTTGCATTAGTTTCTAATGTACAGCCGAGTGTTTCAGTTATACACATTATATTATTTTTCATAATCTTTTCCATTATAGCTTATTACAAAAAATTGAGCATAGTTCCCTGGGCTACAAAGTAGGTCCTTGTTGGTTATCTATTTTATATATAGTAATGTGTATCTGTTTATCCAAAACTCCTCGTTTATTTCCCCCACTACCACTTTCCCCTTTGGTAACCACTGTTTGTTTTCTATGAATGTGAGTCTATTTCTATTTTGTAAGTAAATTCACTTGTATCATTTTTTTAGATTCCACATATAAGTAATATCATTTGTCTTTGTCTAGCTTACTTCACTTAATATGATAATTTCTAGGTCCATCTATGTTGCTGAATTGGCATGATTTCATTCTTGTTTATGACTGACTAATATTCCACTGTATAGACTTACCACATCTTCTCTATCCATTCATCTGTCACTGGACACTTTGGTTGCTACCATGCCTTGGCTATTGTAAATTGTGCCACTATGAGCATAGGGGTGTGTGTATCTTTTAGGGTTATAATTTTTTCCAGCTATATGCCCAGGAGTGAGATTGCTGGATCATATGACAGTTCTAACTTTAGTCTTTTAAGGAAGTTCAGTACTATTCTCCATAGTGGTGGTACCAATTTACATTCCCACCAACAGTGCAGAAGGGTTCTCAAGGCTTGTTTCTAGAGCAGGTCTAGTGATAGGGCTGCTGCTGCTGCTGCTGCTAAGTAGCTTCAGTTATGTCCGACTCTGTGCGACCCCATAGATGGCAGCCCACCAGGCTCCCCTGTCCCTGGGATTCTCCAGGCAAGAACACTGGAGTGGATTTCCATTTCCTTCTCCAATGCATGAAAGTGAAAAGTGAAAGTAAAATTGCTCAGTCGTGTCTGACTCTTAGTGACCCCATGGACTGCAGCCTACCAGGCTCCTCTGTCCTTGGGATTTTCCAGGCAAGAGTACTGGAGTGGATTGCCATTGCCTTCTCCGTGATAGGGCTATAGAACCATTACTGATAGCATAGATAGGAAATGAACTTTAAAAAAGCATTAAGTGAAGGAATAAAATTTCTTGTACTGTGAAGGCTAAAGTTGTGATCTACTTGGAGGAGAAATGGAGATGGCAACTAAGTGTTCACCTGCAGAATGAATACAGTGACTTATCAGACAGAGAAAATGCAGAGCAAAGTTTGGGGGCTGCATGAGTTTTCCAGGGCTGCCTTAACCAAGTGCCACAAACTGAGTGACTTAAACCATGGAAATATATTGTCTCACAGTTCTGTAAGCTAGAAGTCTAATATCAAGACATCAGCAGGATGGGTTCCTTCTGAAAGCTATGAGGGAAGGATGAGTTCTAGGTCTGTAACTGGCTTGTAAATGGCTATCTTCTCTTTATGTCTCTTTATATTTTCTCTTCTCTATGCATGTCTGTCTCTCTGACTAAATTTTCACTTTTTAAGGATACCAGTCATTTTAGATGGGTGCCCACCCTAATGATCTCATTTTAACTAGACCACCTTGGTGACTCAATCTCCAAAATAGGTCACATTCTGTGATATTCTGGGGGAATATATCATAGATTAAAATAGATAGATAAAGTGTTGTCTTGCTTGCTCTAAATAATGTTTTTGGTCATTTTAACTTAGTGTCTTCTGTGTTGCTTTATGACATCAACCATGGTTGCAAATGGCAATAATCTTGGATTTTTCCTGCTACTGGAAATTTAACCCACAGCTGACTTTATCATACTTTGTTTTTTTTTTTTTTGCTAGTAGTTGAAGTAGTCCAAGCCCTGGAGAGAAGACATGGAGGTGGAGATGGAGTGCCCCCTCCTAGTAATACTTCCAGTGCCAGGATGAGTAGGAGTTTTGGCCATTCTTGTAGCCACAAACAGCTGTGAAGTAAGAAAGGGGTATGAGTTTGTGTAATAGAGGATTACAGGGCACAGGAAATGGAGCAGGAAGGGTGTCCACCCTTGGTCAAACATGAACAACACTTTTTACTGTTCTGAGGAACAGAAATATCATTCTTCTTGATTTTCTTTCCATGGACACACAAAGTAGAAACAGGGAGAAGCTGAAAACATACTGAATCAGGATATAGGCATCTAGCACAGAGGACTGAAAACAGGATTGAATATTCAGAGGCTGTGCCAACCCTCCAGAAATTGTGTAACTTTAAAAATAGTAATAATAAAATATATGCGATTGTGGTAAATGTTATGTGATACTACTTTGAAAACACAGCTTGGTGCAGGCAGCAGAGGGAGAGGTGTATGAGTTTTTTTTTTTTTAATTGCTATATAACAATAACCACAAAATTAGTGGCTCAAAATAATACCTGTTTATTATCTCACATTTTCTGTAGGTCAGAAATTTTGTCACTACATAGATGGAGGTCCTCTGGTGAGGCTTTCACTACAATGAAATCAAGGTGTCTGCAGGGCTATGTTCTCATTTGGAGGGCAGGGTCTGTTTCAAACTCATCCAGGTTGTTGGCTGAATTCAGTTCCTTGTGGTTGTAGGACTAAGGTTCCTCCTTCTTGCTAGTTTTTGACCAGAGGCTGCTCTCAGTTTCTAAGAGTTGCCCTTAGGTCCCAGTCATGTTCCCTTCACAAAACATGACAGCTTACATTTTCAAAATCAGTAGACGAATCTCTCTAGCCTGTTCTCATTGAGTCTTGGTGTAATGTGGCACGATCATGGGATTGACTAGCCATTATGTTCACAGGTTCTGTTCAGACATCAGGGGAGGGGATTATTATATAGGACATGTATACCAGGTAGTAGAAATATTTGGGGCCATCTTAAAATTCTGTGTATGGAAAAATATTGAAGTTTCATTAAAAGATCAGGTTAGTAAAACAGCATGATGTGTTTTTTCAACACTCTCTAGAAACCAAAAATATTTCTCTGTGTATAGTAGTAGTAGTATTCAAGTCGTTAAGTCGTGTCCAACTCTTGCGACCCCCGTGGACGGTAGCCTGCCAGGCTCTTCTGTCAGCATTATAAATTCTCAGAGGATGTAAGTTATTGTGGGAGGTGAGGACTGAGATCTGCTCGTGGCAAGGGTAAGTGAAGAGCAGTTGTAATTGTCGTAAGTAAAATTCCCTTTTCTGTTCTAACGTTCATCCTCCTTTGCATCTCCCATTCAAGGTCTGACCCTGAATTTTGCTGGTAATGAAATTCTCTAAAAGCTTAATTTTAATAAACAACTTGGCTGAAGTATGGAGCAGGGTATAATGTAAAAAGCCTCCTGAAGGCTCCTTCTCTATAGATGTGGCCAAGAAGTGTTTTCAGAGCACCCTTTGCCTCATCTCTGCTGGTGCATGCTTCGAGGTTGTCTTGAGATTGTATTCTTTCTCTCCAAGTAAATAGTCAGGGCAGTCTCATATGTGAATATGAAACAAGATAGATTCTCCCCGTTTCCCAGGACTAGTTGTAGTTATACGTGTCCAGCTGACAAGGTACGTGGCTGTGTTCTGGAGCTTTATCCCCTGCTGTAACTACCCTCAGTACCACTCTGTTGAGTAGTGGTAAGCTACATCTAAGCCTGTCAGTGTGGTTTCTCTGAAATCTACCTCGGAAGGTGTAGGCAAAGCAGCTACATCATCTTGAGTTTGTTGTTTGTAATGACATTTGTCACTTGCAAGGACAAGTGAATAATTTCCATCTCTCACCTCATGTGCATTTGCCTCTACTCCGTTCTCCCTCAAGTTAGCTCACCTGGTAGGTATTGCCAGCTTGGGTGTCAGGAGGGTGTATTTTCCTCGGTGCTGGCTCCAACCCTGTATTCCTGGCCTGTATGTCAGTTTCATGTTTCCTGCCCTATGAAAGGTGTGGTCCTAGCACTTCTCAGCCTCCAGGGGTCAGACTGCACTTTCCAAAGCATGTGAATGCTTCACCTCCCAAGAAGCCCACCTCTTTACCTTATGAAGGCATAGGGGCTAATGTCTGCCAAGAATATTGTAAGCTCCTTCTTTAAATGAGATCATATGCCCAATTTTGTGGTGACAGGACATCATCATTGGGCTAATAAGACTCTATTTAAGTATAATTTCATTGTCTGAAAATAGCCAATGATTTCCTATTAAATGCAAAAAAGTTCAAGATTTACACATATTTTAAAAAATTCAGGTTTGCTATTGTGTTGGCAATCAGCATTAATGTTCATTATACTAGGGATAATTTAGGTTGAAAAGATTAGTGACAATGTAAATATAAAATATGTCAACCATTGTATGTGCTAATGTAGATTAGCTTGAATTTCTTCTTTTAGAAAGATATCTAATTTTCTAATTTTTCTTACATATATGAGACACATATGTACTTTATGTGTCTGTCTGTCTATCATTGTCACTGTTTCAGTTACCTGTTGATGCATCATACCAACAACATTTACTTTGCTCAAGGATCTGCTGTTTGGACAGGGGCTTGGTGGGGATCGTTAGTTTCTGTCTCATTGGGTATCAGCTGAGTGTCTCAAAGGCTGGGGGTTGGGATCAGTGGAAGTTCTCTTCCCCTGCATTTCAGGTGCCCAGATTGGGAAGCTTCAAACAACTGGAGGCGGGCCTCCTAAGGTATCTATCTGCACATGGTCTTTTCATGTGGTTTTAAATAAAAATTAATTTATTTATTTTAATTGGAGACTAATTACTTTACAATATTGTGGTGGTTTTTGCCATACATCGACATGAATCAGCCACAGGTGTACATGTATGGAACCCCCTTTCCACCTCTCTCCCCACCCCATCCCTCTGGGTTGTCCCAGAGCACCCTGCCTCATGCACTGAGCTTGCACTGGTCATCTATTTCACATATGGTAATATACATGTTTCAGTGCTATTCTCTCAAATCACCCCACCCTCACCTTCTCCCACAGAGTCCAAAAGTCTGTTCTTTACATCTGTGTCTCTTTTGCTGTCTTACACATGGGGTCATTGTTACTGTCTTTCTAAACTCCATATATATATATATATATATATATATGCATTAATGTTTTTCTAGCATGATTACTTCAGGCTAGCTGTCCATCTTGCTCGTCTCCTTGGGCTACCAGGTGCATGTTTCCAGAAAGACAGAGAGGGAGAGAGGATGAGAAAGGGAGTAGGCTTCAGGAGGAGGCTGCATAACCCTTCACTGTCTAGCCTCGCCAGCAGACAGCATCCCTTCTGCCACACTCTGTTTGTTGAGTCTGTCGTAAGGGCTTATTCAGGTTCAGAGTCGGGAAAGTAGGCTTCACGTCTCCATGAGAGAGTGGCGAGCATCTAGAAGGGCAAATGGGGCTGGAAATATTGTTGTGACCATTTTTGAGAGGTACAATCTACCATAATCTCATTACTGAATGTAGGCAGGTGTGGAACCAGAAACTCCTGAGGGAGCGGATTAGAGGTGAGGACTGGAATTGCTGCCACAAGCTGAGAAGTGGTGCTGCTGTTGTGAATTAGTGAAAGTGTGCCGCCTTTAGAGTCTAAAGAACTAGTTTGAAGCACAGTTCCATGACACCCTGCATGTGAGGCTGTCAGCAAGTTACCAAACGTCTATGAGCATCGGGTTGTCCATCTGTGAGCATATATTGCTTCCTCCCCAGCATTGTTGCAAAGATGAAATAAAGTAATGTACATATGAAAATGCCTATTACAGTAAAAATTGCTATAAAATATTACTGTAATCCTACAGGTAGCATCTATAAAAGTGTTAGTGTAACCCAAATAGGAGACATTTGGCTTCTGTAGTCCTCCAGGATGTGAGGGTCATCCTTCTCTGAAAAGATTTTAAAAACCACCTTGAGCTCTGTGCAGAAAAGAGTTAACATGGCAGACTCAAGACTGCTGTCCTTAGAAAAGCCTGCTTATGAGGATGGCCCTTGCCTGGCATCTGGGAACTTAGATGCTGCTGAGTCCTGTGAGCCCTTCTGGCCCAACCTGAACCTACGGATGGCATTGGATACCCTGACATAGGTTCCTAGCCCGTAGTTGGCAGGAATTCATTTCTCAGGGGACACTTTTTTCTCCTAGTCGCTGCTTGCTCCAGGTTCCAGTTTCCTCTAGAGATGTGTTTTCCTTCCTATATTTCTTCGTCTTTCTGCTTGGACTGCCTTTCCTGTCCACCCCTGCCAGCCCCCTGCCAAGGAAACCCAATTGTAAAATGGAGCTCTGTGCTCTGCTAATTATTTCTGTATAGCACCACTATCAGAAGCCAATGGGTGGAACAGACCTTTTCTAAAGGTTGCAGACAATCAAGGAGGATTACTGTGCACACCAGCACAAGACTTCACATGTAATATAAGACATCCCACATCTTAAGAATCCCTCAGCCAACATCACCTTTAGAAGATTTTCTCTGACCACTGTGTTCTCCACAGACATTACTTGGTATCTCCCCCTTTTCTCCTCATTGTGGTCTCTCCATCTGTTCCCCTTTAGCCTTCAGCAATGCCCCAATTATGTCCAGTCTCTTCATTAAGTATGCCCAGCACTTGAGTTTCCTCTGTGTGTGTTAGTACCTGCAGAGCTGCAGGACCACATACTACTGCGTGACCAAAAAGCCAACCAAGATGTGTTTTTCTGAGCAATGACAGTTGAGGTAAGAGTTTTCAATGTTTCTGTTAACCCTGATTTAAATGTTGGTATTATATATCTTGGAGAAGGCAATGGCACCCCACTCTAGTACTCTTGCCTGGCAAATCCCATGGACGGAGGAGCCTAGTAGGCTGCAGTACATGGGGTCACTAGGAGTTGGACACGACTGAGTGACTTCACTTTCACTTTTCACTTTCATGCACTGGAGAAGGAAATGGCAACCCACTCCAGTGTTCTTGCCTGGAGAATCCCAGGGACAGGGGAGCCTGGTGGGCTGCCATCTCTGGGGTCGCACAGAGTTGGACACGATTTTTTCAGAGACATAAACACTTATTTCGTCAAGGTAATTCATATCTGACTGTTTCATAGCCACGTAGTTTTTCCTGCCTTTAGCTGTAACTTGAGGTCACTTAAGGGGGCTGCAGAATTCAATTAATGAAAAAATAGAATGAATTCTACAATATTTTCCTTTTTTGCAAGAAACTTTGATGAAAAGAAACACCTTCTCTAGTTTGCTCTTGTTTTCTGTGTCAGTATTTTGGATGTCATAATGAATATTTCTGATCCACCTTTGGCAGATTACACAGTGCCCCTCTATCCTACGTTCCGGGGTCCCCATTTGCTGTTTTCCTTCTTCTCCTCATTTCTTCATTCTGCCCTTTGTAGTGCAGAGTAAAGGGAGAATTGATAATTACTGAGCGTCTATCATGTGCTAGGTGCTACTGCAGGTGCTGTGCCTTTGGGTTTGTGTCACTTCATTTAATTTTCAAAACAGCCTGGGAGAAATAGGCATCACCCCAATGTTATATATATATGGAAACCAAGACGGAGAAGTTAATCAACTCGGTCATCACTGCATAACCCGTTAGAGCGCCGCAGAGGGACTTAAAATTCAGATCTTCAATTCTAGGGCACCTACTCTTTCCACTGATATGTGCTGAGTGGGAAGGACACAGAAGTGTGCTAAATAGTTTTATTTTTTCTTTGAAAACTGATGAAGTATGAGGATATTTTATTCATGAGATAGCTTCATCTACAAATCTGAACAGCTCTTTTTCTCCTTAAAAGTTATCTTTGCGCAACTTTTCATAAGATGTTAAATCTCCATTTGGGGTTTTATTTCCTGTGTGAAAAAGTTAAGTTTCATGTATTAACATACCCTTTTCCTCCACTGCACTTAACATTCAGTTGGGGGCAATTAACTCATCAGGATGTGACTTGCTGTGTATAATGTTGGCACTGTCTTTACCATGGATGTCACCAGTGTGCTCAGCCTTCTTACAGAAGTGCTGAACTTGGCTCAGGTATTTTTAGCTCATCTTCAGTTTTTTTTTTTTTTTTAAACCATATACTGTGGTAAGGTGGGAATACCGATTTGCAGCTCAGCACTGAGGAGACAGACCTATGGCAACGAGCCTTTTGAACACAATAAACGTGATGCTCCCCCTTTGCATGTGTAAATATTCTTGAGCTCTGCCTTGGGAGAGGGTTGCCAAGCAGAACAAACCAAGATGGTTTGTTGCCTTCTGCTAAGGTTCTTTCCCTTGGCTTTAACCAAGCTGAAGCCTAAGTAGAAAGGAGAAGCTCAGACCCTGCCTTCATGCGAGTCTTCTGCTTCCTGACTTTGGAGGTCAAAACATTAATTACACCAGTTGTACTGTCTGCTGCCTAAGCCACAGAATTGTTGAGACAAAGTAGCTCCTGGCAGATCTGAAGGGCCCCAAGTCAGGCAGAGGCCAGGCCCTGTGTGGACAGGGAGGAGGGCAGGGATGGTGCTGAAACAGACCCTCACTCACAGGCCATATTGTTTGGCTTATAGGTCAGCTTCCCTCATTTGAAAGAATGTGAGAATCAGCCCCATTGATTTTCATTGCAGTGACCTTACTAGGATCTTTGAGAACTTAGAGAGAGAGAGCTGGGAGAGTTTCATGATGGACTTGCAGTTCGAAGGCCAATGTTTAAACCTTATTTTATTATGTTCTTGGCAAGTCTCTTAGCTTCATTGATTTAATCTCTACAACGAAGCGCGGTTGTCTCAACGGCTATTGATACTGAGACTCAGCGCTTGAAAGTGCCTTGTTATCTGCATGTGCCCTCCAAGTGTTTATTGTTATCAGAAGTGCTATTTTTCTACTTCACTGTAGGGCTTCTGTCCCACCAAGTCGAGCCCTGCTTGCCCTACTTCTTTAAGGCCCTGACAGGGAGACCTTTCCTTGAGCCTTTTGAGTAAATGGTTGCCACCATGAGCACGCACTTTGAGAATATTCCCTGGCCTCTGGCCAGTCTCGTTGTCTGATTCTCAATTAGAGGTGTGAGAGCTCCATGGAGAATTTATAAGACCATTACCAGCCTCATTAGAGGCTCCAAACATACAAGTCACTGGTTTAGTACCCCACAGAGAGAGAAGTAAAACTGACAGCAGATTTCAGATATCAGTGATGGGTTCTTGAGGCAAAATTGTTTTCCTGATAAGTTGGCCTTGTCTGAAGCCATCTGATGACGGCTGTAGGAAATTCCTAGGGCCCGTGAATCAGCAGATTCATGCACTGGCTTCTGAAAACAACCCAGTTGAGGTGTTTCTAATTTCAGATTTGTCTCCTTCTAGCATTTACTATTTGGCATAACTTGGTAGGCAGTTAAAACAGAACCACTCTTTGGCTCTCAAGTGAAACTTGATGCCGGTGTAGTATAATTAATGAAAGTGCGGGCTTTAGGGTTCCACTGGCTTAGAATTCCAATCCCTAATTATATGCTCTGGCATCTTAGGTAGACTAAGTAAATCAGTTAAGATGAGATTAGCTGCTGTAACGAATACATGCCAGAAATGAAGCATAATAGAAATGTATTTCTTACTTACATAAAATCCAAAATGGTTCTTCTTGATCAGCTGGTGGCTTTTCTCTAAGAGGCGGTACAGAAGCCAGGATCCTTCCCTCTTGTAGATCCTCCATCTTTAACATGCAGTTTTCAAGGTTGCCACAAAGGAAGAAAGAGCAGAGGGATGGAACAAGGTGGGGCTAGTGGACCAAGCCTGAAAGTAGCATAATCCTGGCCTCACATGTTCCACTCTACTCAGTTACACGGCCATGTCTAGGCTGTTTACCCAAACTGAAGCTATGTGCCAGGAAAAGAGGAAACAGATTTGTGAGAAAGGAAGGTGAAAATAGTAACTGCCTCAAAAGAGTTGTCAGGATTCTTCATGACCATATATGAGAAGGTGGCATGTAGTTAATGCTCAATAAATATATTATTAGTATTATGATGACCTTGGTTCCAACTAAAATTTTTATATAATAATTTTTAATACTAGGAGTGTAGATTCAAACCTTCATCATTTTCCAGTTGCCATGAGTGAATATTAACATTTCATGGATAGTAATTCTGAAATAATAAGAGAATCTCAATTTTATTAGGCATGCCATATGCCAGATAATGTATTAATATTTATCTGCAGTTTCTCACTTAATCTTGTAAAAACGTTCTGAAGTCAGTATAATGTTATTATCCTCATTCACAAGAAGTTAAAGGTCAGTGATACTAAGGGACTTACCCAGAACCACTCAGCCAGTGAGTAGTGGAGTCAGAGATCAGTACCCACTTACTAAATGCTAGGCTGGATGGCCTCCCCATGAATGTAAGGACATGAGCTCATTTTCTGGCTGGATTATCTCAAGCCAGAGATGCTTGAAGATAATCATAATTCTTTGGAAATATTTCTAACATCTGTTTGGATTCAAGGTGGAAAGCAGAAATAGAGCTTTGTTTCCAGAAATCTACAAACACCAATGACATGGACAGAAACACACTGAGAATACACTTCATACAAAAGCATCACATATAAGTGTGATAGATTACTTTTTTCGTAAACTAATCAACATCTTCTCCTCCCATATCCTAACCTTCCCCACCCCACCTCCATTTACTCCTTTCATTTAACCTAATTCCAACAGAGTTGGTTCCATTTAATTGCCTCAGCTCAGGAATGAGGGCAGGCAGGGTAGATACTGGAAATAGGTTCCTAGTCTGTCAGGTTCTTCTATTCCAAAAGCACTTATGCCCTTAATGGACCTAAGTGAGGACAGATAGAATGCCTGGGACAAACAGTGTGGGAGGGTAGGGTCCAAGGCTAGGAAGGCTAGGAAAATAATCCCTGGGACTTGTGAAGAGGAGACAGATGAACAGGGGATGAGTGTAGAGGAGTGGATTGTTCCCAAGGAACAGAACCCTGGGTTCTGTTTACCAGGAAGATTTCCAAGGAGGCAATTAGAAAGTGGGAAAATTGAGGCAGACAAGGCCACAGACAGCCTCACAAAGATTTCTTCTGTCTTAAGCTTGGTATAGAAATAACCTACTGGAGTACTTCTAACTCTGACATAAAGATACCCTGGAGATCTGCTTAGAATGCAGACTCTGATGCAGTAGGTATGAAGTGGAGTCAGAAATTCTGCATTTCCACTAAATACCCAGGTGATACCAAAGCTGCATGCTTCGAATAACAATGGCATAGAGAGTGGCTGGACCTGAAAGGGCCATGTGGGCAGAACTGAGCACCTGGGGGTTGTGTGTGAATGGAATCGTCCTCTGCAGACGTGAAGCATCATCTGAGCAAATCCAACATATCCAGCAGTAGTTCAAATTATCTTCACCTTTGGTCCACACTTTCCTTTGTCAGTAACCTGCACCTTGAATAGTGACATCTAAGAAAGGTCAAGCCCATTAGAATCGGAAACCTTTCCTCCACCCACATCTGACATATTCCCCATGAACACCACTGGGACATCCTCTGATGACCATTTTGAATTCAAGCAAAGGTGCAAACCCAGAGAGGTGGTGGTGATGGGAAAGGCCCCTATATTCACACTTGTGCACCAGTCTCTAAACCATAGTAGTTAATATATTCAGAACTAACAACAACAACAACAGAGCCTTGGCTCTGGAGCTCAACAGACCAAGATTTGCATTATGGCCTTACCAGCTTGCTAGCTGGGAAATATCTTTTTCCTGAAGCTTATTTTTTTGGGGGAGGGGGGCGGGGTGGTTTGCTAAAATGAGACTGTTTTGGGGAAATAAATAAGAGAATATTAGGTTCTTTCATGTTGGTGTGAGTGAAAACTGAGTCAAGGGGGTCAGAGAGGAGTTGGATGATCCCTAAGGTCCTCTTAAAATAGTTCAGTAGGGGCTTTTTTTTTTTTAAACAGCATTTAATCTCTGTTCAAATTATATTCAGGCAGTTTTTAGTTCCCAAAATATAGAGTTCCTTTCCTGCCTGATGGTGTTGAATGTTTGGCATAAGAGCCTTAAAGGGGGCCAATTGTAAACCTTCTTTCTCCATCAATGGTCCATTAGTTACTTATCTTACCTCTGCCTTTAGGCCACTTATCTGTAAAACAAGTTTGCTTTTAATTTGGTTCTGTAGTTCAAAGCCAAGGCTATTTCCCTTAGTTACCTTGATCTCAAAGGAAGTAATTACTTACTATCAAGATCTCCTATGATTCAGATTCAAATAAAGCAGATTTAGACAGAATTGCCAGTAAATAGTGTTTATGGAATCTCTGGGACAGATTTCCTCGCTCCTGCTCCATTTGTTTCTGGTCATGCTGCACTTTGCACCAGAGATTCTGCCGCATTTGCTTTAGGGAAGGTTAATTTTGCCACATATACACAATCATTGGCATTTTAAAGGAAACATTTACCATTTACTCATGTGATTAGGTTAAAAGGGTGACTGCAAGATTGGAGTTGGGCTTCCCAACTCCAGTGGCTCAGGGGTGGCTCAGTGGTAAAGAATCTGCCTGCCATTGCAGCATACACTAGAGAGGAGGATTCAATCCCTAGGTGGCGAAGAGCCTCTGGTGTAGGAAATGGCAACCCATTCCAGTATTCTTGGCCTGGGAAATCCCATGGACAGAGGAGTCTGGCAGGCAACAGTCCATGGGGTTGCAAAGAGTCAGACATGACTGAACACACCTTCATGTGTAAGATTGGAGCAGCAAGAAAGATGGCTCCAAAGGAGAGGCCAGTGACCCAGTAGTTCTGAAAAGTGCAAGGACTCCTTTTCTAAGGAAGCATAAGGCACTTGCAGCAAAAACATTAGTGACTAGGCAAATTGACCTTTCCATGCTGTACTAGGAATGGAAATGCTCTGAACATTTTCCTTTATGACAACATCAGTGGGCATACCATAATTACCACTGAGTGGTTGCTTTGGCAGCGATTGGTAATAAGCAAATTTGTTTGACACAAAAGATGAGATCAAATGGGACTAAGAGATGATGAAGTTTAATGGACAAAGGATAGATGTTCTAATAAGGAGCTTTCTTATAGTGATCAAGAATTTAGAGTGACTGAACCCCTTGCTGGCTTTTAGGCAGAGAAACAATATTATTATAATATATTTAAAGAAGGTTGTTTCTGTGGTAGTGTGCTCAACAGATTGATAAAGGTAGAGATATCAGATAGGAGGTTTTGGTGGTAGACCAAATGCAAAGTGATCACAATTTTTATGTTATTATGTCTTTAAACATGAAATGATTATGTTAGAGATGTGTTTTAGGAAAAAAAAAACAAACCTATCAAAATATTCCTTGGAATGGATATTAAGTGTGGAAAGCAGAAAAGGTAATATCAGCACTTTGTTGTTTAAAAAATAATAGAGAGAATATATTCTTTAGTGAGCACTTAATGGGTAAGACAAGGTCCATTTGACCAGTTATGGATAATAAAACTGGTATGAGCTAAAGGTAGAATCTGGCACACATAAAGGATTTGTTTGCACTGCACAGTTCAGTTCAGTTCAGTTGCTCAGTCGTGTCTGACTCTTTGCAGCCCCATGGACTGCAGCACGCCAGGCCTCCCTGTCCATAACCAACTCCTGGAGCTTGCTCAACCTCATATCCATCAAGTTGGTAATGCCATCCAACCATCTCATATCTGTCGTCCGCTTTTCCCCTGCCTTCAATCTTTCCCAGCATCAGGGTCTTTTCAGATGAGTCCGTTCTTCGCATCAGGTGGCCAAAGTATTGGAGTTTCAGCTTCAGCATCAGTCCTTCCAATGAACACTCAAGACTTATTTCCTTTAGGATGGACTGGTTGGATCTCATTTCAGTCCCAGGGACTCTCAAGAGTCTTCTTCAACACTGCAGTTCAAAAGCATCAGTTCTTCGGCGCTTAGCTTTCACTATGGTCCAGCTCTCAACATACATACATGACTATTGGAAAAACCATAGCTTTGACTAGACGGAACTTTGTTGGCAAAGTAATGTCTCTGCTTTTCAATATGCTGTCTAGGTTGGTCATAGCTTTTCTTCCAAAGAGCAAGCAACTTTTAATTTCATGGCTGTAGTCTCCATCTGCAGTGATTTTGGAGCCCAAGAAAGTAAAATCTGTCACTGTTTCCATTGTTTCCCCATCTATTTACCATGAAGTGATGGGACTAGATGCCAAGATCTTAGTTTTTTGAATGTTGAGTTTTAAGCCAGCTTTCTGCACTCTCCTCTTTCAATTTCATCAGGAGGCTTTTTAGTTCTTCTTCACTTTCTGCCATAAGGGTGGTGTCATCTGCTTATCTGAGGTTATTGATATTTCTCCCAGCATTCCTGATTTCAGCTTGTGCTTCATCCAGCCCAGCATTTCACATCATGTACTCTGCATATAATTTAAATAAGCAGGGTGACAAGATACAGCCTTGATGTACTCTTTTCCCAATTTGGATCCAGTCCATTTTTCCATGTCCAGTTCTAACTGTTTCTTCTTGACCTGCATACAGATTTCTCAGAAGGCAGATAAGGTGGTCTGGTATTTCCATCTCTTTAAGAATTTTCCACTTTGTTGTAGTCCACACAGTCAAAGACTTTGACATAGTCAATAAAGCAGAAGTAGATGTTTTTCTGGAACTCTCTTGCTTTTTCAATGATCCTGAGGATATTGGCAATTTGATCTCTGGTTCCTCTGCCTTTTCTAAATCCAGCTTGAACATCTGGAAGTTCTTGGTTCACATACTCTTGAAGCCTCGCTTGAAGAATTTTGAGCATTGTTTTGTTAGCATGTGTTCAGTTCAGTTCAGTTCAGTCACTCAGTCGTGTCTGACTCTTTGCAACCCCACGAATTGCAGCATGCCAGGCCTCCCTGTACATCACCAACTCCCAGAGTTCACCTAGACTCACGTCCATCGAGTCAGTGATGCCATACAGCCATCTCATCCTCTGTCGTCCCCTTCTCCTCCTGCCCCCAATCCCTCCCAGCATCAGAGTCTTTTCCAATGAGTCAACTCTTCTCATGAGATGGCCAAAGTACTGGAGTTTCAGCTTTAGCATCATTCCTTCCAAAGAAATCCCAGGGCTGATCTCCATCAGAATGGACTGGTTGGATCTCCTTGCAGTCCAAGGGACTCTCAAGAGTCTTCTCCAACACCACAGTTCAAAAGCATCAATTCTTCAGCATTCAGCCTTCTTCACAGTCCAACTCTCACATCCATACATGACCAAAGGAAAAACCATAGCCTTGACTAGACGAACCTTTGTTGGCAAAGTAATGTCTCTGCTGTTGAATATGCTATCTAGGTTGGTCATAACTTTCCTTCCAAGGAGTAAGCGTCTTTTAATTTCATGGCTGCAGTCACCATCTGCAGTGATTTTGGAGCCCAGAAAAATAAAGTCTGACACTGTTTCCTCTGTTTCCCCATCTATTTCCCATGAAGTGATGGGACCGGATGCCATGATCTTCGTTTTCTGAATGTTGAGCTTTAAGCCAACTTTTTCACTCTCCACTTTTATGTTCATCAAGAGGCTTTTTAGTTCCTCTTCACTTTCTGCCCTAAGGGTGGTGTCATCTGCATATCTGAGGTTATTGATATTTCTCCCAGCAATCTTGATTCCAGCTTGTGTTTCTTCCAGTCCAGCGATTCTCATGATGTACTCTGCATAGAAGTTAAATAAACAGGGTGACAATATACAGCCTTGACGTACTCCTTTGTGAGATGAGTGCAATTGTGTGGTAGTGTGAACATTCTTTGGCATTGTCTTTCTTTGGGATTGGAATGAAAACTGACCTTTTCCAGTCCTGTGCCACTGCTGAGTTTTCCAAATTTGCTGGCATATTGAGTGCAGCACTTTCACAGCATCATTTTTTAGGATTTGAGATAGCTCAACTGGAATTCCATCACCTCTGCTAGCTTTATTCATAGTGATGCTTCCTAAGGCCCACTTGACTTCACATTCCAGAATGTCTGGCTCTAGGTGAGTGGTCGCATCATTGTGGATATCTGGGTCATGAAGATCTTTTTTGTACAGTTATTCTGTGTATTCTTGCCACCTCTTCTTAATATCTTCTGCTTCTGTTAGGTCCATTTCATTTCTGTCCTTTATTGAGCCCATCTTTGCATGAAATGTTCCCTTGGTATCTCTAATTTTCTTGAAGAGATCTCTAGTCTTTCCCATTCTGTTGTTTTTCCTCTACTTCTTTGCACTGATCACTGAGGAAGGCTTTCTTATCTCTCTTTGCTATTCTTTGGAACTTTGCATTCAAATGGGTGTATCTAGTTCCTTGACCAGGGATTGAACCTGGGCCCTCTGCATTGGGAACACAGAGTCTCAGCCTTGAACCACCAGGGAAGTTTTGCATAGCTCAGTATTTAATTGTTTTCAATGACTAAAGTCAATTCACTACTCTGTTGTCTTATATGTGGTCACAAAATATAGCAGTTTACCTACCTGGACTCCATATGCATTTGAATTTGTGACCTCTATATTACACCTTCTTTGAGATCCTGTTTCTCTAGTTTTACAGTGCTGTGCTTCTACATCATAGCAGAACTGCAAAAATTGCCATTGCCTTTCATCTTGTAGCAGCGTGGTTATACAGCTCCCACACATAGATCCTGAAATTATGCAAACTTTTGGAAGTAGAAGAAAAAGTAATGTTTCTCTATCAGTGTGTGGGCTACAGACAGAACATTAAGGTTCTCTTAAAATGCAAGCCATAAGGAAGATGCAGAAAGTGATGAATCTTTGGTTATGAGGTCTTAGTCAAGAGCAACCTTTAATCTACCCTAGTAAACAGAGGGAGAGAAAAAAGGTAAAATCAGAGAAGATTTGATGTGGTTTTAGCGAGGAAGGGGTCACATAAATAACCAACTATGGCTTGGAGGCCTCTCGGGCAAACTGAGTAAGAGACCAGAGGATAAACCTAATGTCTAGGAGAAGACTAGGACGAATCACAATTTTTCTCTCAGCTTGGCTTAAATTTTCAATTTTATGGTCCAGTCTTGTGCAGTTGAAGTGATGGACAGGAAGAGTGCTGATGGCTTATAAAATCAGGAAGGTTAAATGACACTTAGCCGGATTAAGGAAAAATACAGAGAGACCAACCTGAACACGAGGTTGGCTCAAAATGTTTCAGGCAAGTCAAGGGAGCCATACTAACATTTTCTCTTAGGACAAAATGTAGATATCATTTTCAAAGGATTACTTTGTTAAAATACATCTTCACTAGAAGGAATCTTGCATACTAATATGTCCATCCTTGGGGCTTCCCTGGTGGCTCAGCAGTAAAGAATTCACCTGCAATGCAGGAGACCCAGGTTTGATTCCTGGGTCAGGAAGATCCCCTGGAGGACAGCATGGCAACCCATTTCAATATTCTTGCATGGAGAATCCCATGGACAAAGAAGCCTGGCCGGCTACAGTCCATAGATTCACAAAGAGTTGGACACAACTGAAGTGACTTAGCATGCACACACAAATATACATCCTCATAGGAGAGCACTTAATTTTGTTTCCAAGAAAGCAAGTATAAAAGCTACTATTTGCTTGCTTGTTTTTTAGATAAAACCTAATGCAGTTTTAAGTAGACTTATAGCGTTCAGGTATACCCACTGTCCCCCTCTGTGCCACACTACCAGCCAGCCCATGGGATTTTAATTCCCATTATTTTAACTGGTTTTTTTTTTTTTTTTTTTTTGTTATCAAGAGAACAAGGTAAAGCTGAATTTTATAACATTTTCTCCATCTGCCCTGAGGCTGCACAACTTTAGAAATCTGGGTTGGTACACTGAAACCTTGTGTTCCAAAGAGTATAATTATTTTGTACCAAGGCAGTAAGATGGGAGTATACAATGTAATCAAAATTCTTTCAAAGTACCTATTTAGATACTCAACTTTCTAATACTTTCAATGTTTAAGTGTTATAGCCTCAGTGTTACCTCAGGATCAAGGAAATTGTATGGAGAGCTAAATTATAGCTTTCTTTCTAGGACAGCAAACACATGATTTAGTTAAGAAGAAAGGGGTACATTGGAGACCTTTCATTTGAAGATGTTTTAAATGATAGGATCTTAATTTGTGGATCTAGCAGTACACTCTTATTTTGAAATACAATCAACACATATTGAGTATTTGCAATGCATCCAATACCATGATTAGTGCTTTTGCATGTATGGAGTAATTATTCTCTCTGTAGCCCTCTGGGCTAGAGAGCATTAGCGTTGTTCTAACTTTCAAGATGAAAACCACCGTCGCTTAAAGGAATTTGCCACAGTTAACAAGTGGCAGAGTGAGAATTTAAACGACAACTCTAACTTTTATTCTGTGACATACAGATAAATCGTTGTTCAAAATGCCTGTATTTCTGGAGAATATAGCAATTTCCTGTTGAACAATTTGAATGCACTGGATTTCCAACAACTTTGCTACTTTCTCTAGTTATACATGCTCTGAATGTGTGTTTGTGTTTTTAAGTGTAGCTGAGTTGGGGAATAAACTACTTTGTAAAACTAAATACTCAGTTTGGGGAAACATTTGCTTAATTGTCATCTACCCCGATTCACTGGTGGCTCAGACTGTAAAGAATCTGCCTACAATTCTGGTGACCCAAATTTGATCCTGTGTTGGGACGATCTCCTGGAGAAGGGAATGGCTACACACTCCAATATTCTTGCCTGGGAAATTCCATGGACAGAGGAACCTGGCAGACTACAGTCCATGGGGTCGCAAAAGTGCTGGACACAACTTAGCTACTAAGTAAGACTACCTGATTTAAATGTGGCAGTTAAATAAATAAAGTATTTTCTGAATTCAGGTAAGATCTTTCCTATTGTTTCCAAATATAATGTAAGTGATGTTGTTTACCTTGTGCATTGACTGTTATAAAGTATTCTGACTGGTTTATTTAAATCACCTTTTCCCAACTTTGAATGCTGTCAAATAAATGTTTATAGAAGCCCCATTGCTATTATTTTCCTTCTTACTTAAAAAATTTAGTGGTTAAAAAAAGTATTCTCATGTGAGACTTCCTAGCTTTCTTCCATTTATCCTACCTATTGAAAGGACTTTTGTCTTTGCTTGTTTAGTGCCTTCTCATTCATCCTCTAGGGAAGGAGTTTTCAAATCAGATTTCAGGAGATTATCTAATGAGGGTGCTAAAAACTCCATCTTTCTTTTCACTAACCACTAAATTAAATTAAACATTTTCAGTTATGAATTTAAGTGGCAACAAACGAAGGTAATGTTAGTGACACCTGAAGCTTTTCCACAGTAGAAATATATTTACATATACAAGTACATATTTATATATACACATGTATTATATATATATATTTAATTGTAGATATCTCAAAATGTCATTTACACTAATCACTATTTTTACTTATGGCAGCTGTTAATTTTATCATCAGATCTTGTTATTTAATGTATAGATAAAAAACATATATGTTGTTGTTTAAGCACTAAATCATGTCCAAAACTTTTGTAACCCCATGGACTGTAGCCCACCAGGCTTCTCTGTCCATGGGATTTCCCAGGTAGGAATACTGGAGTGGGCTGCCATTCCCTTTTCCAGGAGATCTTCCTGACCCAGAGGTTGAACCCATATCTCCTGCATTGGCAGGCAGATTCTTTTCACTGAGCCACCAGGGAAACCCGTGTGCCGAGTCGCTTCAGTTGTGCCCTACTTTGTGCAACCCTGTGGACTGTAGCCTACCAGGCTCCTCTATTCATGGGATTCTCCAGGCAAGAATACTGGAGTGGGTTGCCATGCCCTCCTTCAGGGGATCTTCCCGACCCCATGGATCAACCTTGCATCTCTTGTGTCCCCTGCATTGGCAGGTGGGTTCTTTACCACTAGCGCCACCTGCAAAGCCCAAAAGATATATACCACGACATAATTATTTAATATCACGTTTTATTCACTACATTCCAGTCTATTTGGTTTCCTTTATAGTCTAGTATATTCTGTTTTAGGCATTTAGAAGTATTGTTCTGAGAGAGGTCCATAGGCTTCACCGGACTGCCCACCAGTTGATGGCACAAAAAACATTATAAGCCCCTGTTGTCTCTGTCCATGGAATTCTCCAGGTAAGTATCCTGGAGTGGGTTGCCATTTCCTCCTTCGAGGATCTTCCCCACCCAGGGACTGAACTTGTGTCTCTTGCATTCTTTACCACTGCCACCTGGGAAACCCCTGGATAAGGAAACCTGTTTAAAAACTGTGTTAATTTATGCATATCGACTGCAACCACTTCCTGGATTCAATGTAAACTGAAAATTTGAAAGACTAGTTTGAGTGTCCTTGTTATACAACAATTTTACATCCGTTAACTTAGAATTACATACATAGATTTCCATTTTTCATTTCTGTCTCCTAGACACTAATTATAAATAGACTTATTAGGAATAGCTTCTATATTCATTTCCTACAGTTTTGAACTTTATTTCCTGTTTTGTGGCATTCTGTTACAGTATATGAACTTAATTATGAAGTTTAAATTATTAGATTATTTTCTTAAAAGCATCTGTGTGTTTTTTTAACTTTGTTTTTATTTAATATTTTAGTACTTTGAAGTAGATATATTGTTCGATGTATAACAAGTTATGTAAGTGGAAATGTTGTACAGTATTTTACTAGAATATATTGTTACTGTGTATTAATTAGACCTGGGGTTGTTTTAGTTGAAGACAGTAACTTTTGCTACTTTCAACAGAACGGGAGTTACTAGGGAATATTACATTGCTCAGAGAATCATTGAAAGATCTGAAGAAATAGGCTTTACACTTTCAGAAACAATAGAACCTCACTTCTAATTGGCCTGACAGTGATTGCTATTGCTACCACCAACTGCGAAACAATGCCAGCACACCAGCAAAACGGATGCCTAGCTTCCTGCTTTCCCTAGCTCACTTTCAAATCGAAGTCTCCACAGGTACTTCTAACTGATGGAACTTAAGGCACATGTCTGCACCCTAAAGGAAAATAGAAAGTATTTTTTCTTAAAATTTTAACCCAAGAGTGTAGGGTCAAAATATAGGAACCTATCAAATGTGGAGAGATATTCAGAGTTTTACAAGAGCCCTGAATGACATTAGACCAAGCACTCTGCTCCGTCTTCTCAATAGCAGTGGAGAAAACTGTCATAAAAGTTTATTTGAAAGCAGGGAAAAAAGCTCTTATTTATATAGTTTTCTTTCCATTTTTAGGACTCATGTAAATATACTTTATGTAAACATTTCCAAAATTGAATTTCTCCTTCTTGCCTGCTCCCCATGCATCCACTGCTGCTCATCATTCTTTCTTAGCTCAGTAAATGGCATCGTTATTCACTGAGAGTCAGCCTTGCTTTCTTTCTCTTTCATCACTCTTCCCTCCAATCACAAAGTCTTACCAATTCAGATTTTGAAACACGTATCAAATATATCCACGTCGGTCCATCTGAACTGCTGCAACATTAGGCCCGGTTAGCATTATCTCTTTCATAGACTATTTGCAGGAGTGTCTTAAGTTCTCTCTCTCCTCTTTCCCTTGTTTTATTTATTAAGATCACCCCCTTGCCAAAGGAAGTGAGTGCCTTCTGCAATATGCTTACACAGTACCCATATTTTCCCATACATAACTTTTCCAATTATACTTTTCTACATTTATAATTTAATAATTATTTTCATAAATTATAAAATATGTCTTTTCCACTGAACTGTAAGCTTCCGGAAAGCAGGGACTGTGATTTTCATTGATACATTTTTATGTATAATATAAATATAGTTTTAAAAATGTAAGAATGAAGTTAACATTACATACTAACTTTGAAAGATTAAATTTTGCAAAGGTTTTTCTCCACAGATTTAAAGGTCCTGAAGAATCTGTGTTGCTGTTGTTTAGTCATTAAGTCGTGTTTGACTCTTTTGCAACCCCATGGACTGCAGCCCACCTGGCTCCTCTGTCCATGGGATTTCCCAGGCAAGAATACTGGAGTGGGTTGCCATTTCCTTCTCCAGGCGGTCTTCCCAACCCAGGAATCAAACCCAAGTCTCCTGGCAGGTGGAGTCTTTACTACTGAACCACCAGGGAAGCTTTAAAGAGAATCTTTACTCAATGCTTAATGCTTTATTCAATGCTCAAAGCTTAAGTAAGCTCAATGCTTAATCTTTTGAAGAAAGGACACTATTTTTAATATCAATATCAAGGAAGAGACCAGGAAGAAAACTTATTCATCCTAGATAGACCAGCACACGGCTTTTGTTCTTGAATGGGCCTCCATGACTACCTAAACCAGAGTTACCTACAATGGAAATTTTATTCTTTTTTAATGTATTTCTCCACTGTGCCACCAATATGTGGATTTTGCAAAAGAGATGCTCAGTTTCTGTTTATCAGTGACATTTGTGCACGATTCTTCCTTTTCCAGGCCCAAGCAAATGCCTTATGCAGTGGCTATGAATTGCTGTACTGCACAGACTCTCCCCAGTACAACTAACGTAAGGAAACAAAAGTTGTGCTTGTCCTCGGCAGTGCGCTCATGCGAACTAAGTTCTCCCCTCCTTCCCTGTGCCTTCACTCTCCCTATACCCACCATTTTGTATTTATGAGGAATGAAAGCATGACCCAGCCTATTTCTTTGGAATTTATTATTCTGACTGTGAGGCACCTGCTTCCTGCAGCTCCTTTTGTGTAGAGAGCAGTAAGCCTTCCTTCCATTTGCTTTAAGATGCTTGAAGAATCATGTCAGTAGGATGTAATTAAAAAGGACAAGAGCAGCAGGGAAAATGCCAGGCAATTTACTTAGAGACACAGGGTAAAAACAAGGTTGAGACAAACAAGCTTATATCAGAAGGAATTCTGATTACCACCATGGTTATTTATTGGTATTTAACATTTATTGAGCACCAACACGGAATTACACACTGTGCAGAACACAGAATTAGACCCATTTCTAGCCAGGTAGCAATAAGTAAGGAGCTGTGAGATTCTTCTTTTTATTTTATTTTATTTATTTTTAAATACTTTTATTTTTTGGCTTCACTGCATGGCATGTGAGATCTTAGTTCCCTGACCAGGGATTGAACCCACCACCCCCTATACTGGAAGTGTGTTGTCTTTAACCACCGGACCACCAAGGAAGCCCCAGAGCTGTGATGTTCTTCTAAAACTGCTGGTCTTAGGGCATATTCTCCTGCGAGGAGGATTGGAAGCTTGTGATCCTATGCACATCTTGGAACTTTTATAGGGGAAATAAATGAGGTAATCAACTAAAACTGACAATTGATTACAGTGAGAACTCAAGACGAATCCCCCTCTATATAAGAGGGGGAAAACAAGCATAATCATTTACAACAGCTTTGGGTACCCAAGAGAAGTGCCTGGCTTCCTGGAGAATGTGGCTTTTCCATGTATGAAATGGAATTCTTTAGGTTGTGGTTTATTCTCACCAAGTCCCTGCAGAAAATACTATTTTAGTTTTTCTTGAGAAAATGTTGTTCAAAGAACTTGAATAATACTATCAAATGTAAATATTTAACCCTAGGCAAGCCAGATAATAGTCCAAGTCCTTTGACTTGGCAGAAGATTATTATTTTTTAATCCCTGTATATCTTATACCTGAAAGAGTATCTGGTAAATAATAGGTGCTGATATGATGAGTTAAGGAGTAGTGAGTGAAAGCAATGAAAATATATTTAAATAACCAAACTGTCAAAACAACTGGGTTCTGAATTTTCCATACAGAAAGCTCTTTAGAAGAAAAAAAGCCTTTAATCAACCATACCAAACTGTGGCAGGGCCATAAATTGTAACCAATACAGGCCGTGGCAGTGATGTGACACATTAGAGCCAAGAAATTGTCTTTTTTTGGCAAATAGCAAACTGTTATACTTGCTATTAGCCCAATCTCTGTTAAAGTCTAGTTAATTTCCATTTATTTGTTAATTTTCAGGTTTAAGCTGATTCTTATAAGTGCGTTTTTAGATAAAACTTACTGTCTTTAAGTCCTAAAACTATTTTGGATGGATATCTTTCCGAAATATGTATACATCACTGTTCTTTCCGAAGCAGAACAGACTCTATTCAGTTTTAATCTGCACATTCTTGGAGTAATGTTGGAAAATTGGAGCAGATTTAGAAAATAACTTTCCGCAAACTTCACAGCCCGGGATACAGATCCTAAACTTGTTGCTTTCCCAGCTTGCAACTCTGAGACATTCAAGAATTCCAAATTCCAATCTGGTGTTCCAGGTGGTTTTAAAGGATATTAGTTTAGGTAGGAAGATAAAATAGATTTTATTTAATTAGTGGTTTTCTTAAAAAACCTGATTTATATGTTTTAAATAATTTGGACTCGACTCTGTTCATATTCCTGTCTCATGGTCAGCAAAAGATAGGCTAGACCTGTACCAAATTTGTCCATATGAGCCATCCTCAAAGAAAACAGAGAAAACGGAGTGTGAGTGTTCATCCATGTCATTATAAGTAAACTCCTTTCCCACTACACCTTTTAATGAATCAGAAGTGACTGAGAGAAACCTGGGCATTAATCCAGCACAAGCCATCTTCACGCTGGGCATTTCTGAATCTAGATGGAACTCTTGAATGCTATCGTTTCTCTAATTCTATAGAGTTTGTTCTGTTGGCTATGACCGCGTGACCTTTGGACAACAAACGTTAAGAAAGGCAAGCCTTGGAAAAAACAATTTATCAGGGTGAAATCCATACTGCCGTAAATCATGAAGATTTCCCTGAGAGAATTTGCCAGTTGTTTTTTTTTTTTTGAGGATAAACTGGGATAATCAGTGCTTGCTATTCACATAACAACAGGATAAAGTGACTGTTTTTTCTCTCTTATGTATAAAAAATGAACAGAAAGCTCTGATTATACCAGATAATTAAGTAGATGGATCTGAATGCCTGTAATGGTGTTAATGACACGATTTAACCTAAACTTCACCACCTCCATTTTCTTCCTACACTGACTGGAGCACTCACTAGTAGTCAAATGTAAATGTCAGTAAATTGCTTCTTCTTGATGTCTTGGCTAACTGATACCTGCTTTTAAACTGTCCTCAAGACTCAAATTCAAGCCACACAATCTACAATTTCAAGCAGAATCCTGTCCCAAGAAGGAGGCCTGACTTCTCAGTTTTTTTCCCTGAAGCTGGGTTATCATCACCTGAGCTTCCACTTTTGCAGTTTGAAAACTTGCAAAACCAAGTCCTGTTCCCATGTTACTTCCTTTTACTTTTAAAAACCACTTTCTTCGATTATTATTTGCCAGTGATGTAATGTGAAGAAATAGAAAATATACTGCTTTGAATACAGTTTAGGGGAGATTAAACATTTTCTAATGAACTGTAAACACTTTGAAGGGGTATTGGAAGAACAATTTTCACAGCAAATGAAAATGTGTGAAAATTGTTTTTACTGCATTAGTGTCCACTGCTCCAGTATTTTGAATATTTGCCAACTGTGTGAATAATTAGTGTGGTTTAACAACCAGATATGTTCATTCGGTTGTGTGTGTGAGAAATAAATTTATTCTGCGTGGCTTATTTCATCTAATATTCTTACGTATACTAAACATAGTCCAACCAACTGAAATGTTGTATGTGATCCTAGATTCATAGGATCTTACATTACACTTAGCTTTCCAATCCATAACTAATTAGTAGCTGTGACAGCTTACACAACAGCCTGCTTTAAAGCAGAGAAGTCTAGGTGGTAAACCTGAAACAAAAGTCAATTTAATAAAGAAATTGCGTTTGATAACAGTAGGACATGCACGGGGATTTTGTTGTTCTTGCTTTGGCAAATGCGGAAATAATGTTGTTGATTCAAACCCACAGCTATAAATTACTGCAAAAATAATTTAAAAGTCCCAAAGGTTGCTGCTGACTCTCCCATTGTTGCACTGTGTTCACTTACGAACTGTTTAGTCTTCCTTCAGTTTAACTAGTTGAGCACCTCTTCAGGGAATCTGGAAGACATACTCCCCCCTAGTTGATTCTTGAAAAAGTCAGTTGAACATAGTAATAATAATAATAAAACCCTGAGCGTTTTCATGGCACTGGGGACCATGTCCTGATCATGTGCACCGTCAGTTGGGTTTCCACTCAGCCATGAGCTTTGAGATGAGGGATACTGTTTCAGTGTCAGCCATCTAACTTTAATCAAGACACTTCAGAAAGCAAAAATGATCTCACATTCTGTTTTTTCCCCAAATAACTCTATGGTTGTAAATAAATTTTAAGAAAATATTAAGTGAATGTGGTATAAGGATGGAACTTGAAAAGGATAATTGTGGATCATCAGAAGCAACATGCTCTGACTTCGAAATTGATGTGAGATTCAAAGATCAGTGTCCTGTATTAAATATAATAGTGTTATGTGTTGGCATTGGGCAGAAATCTGCTTTGACTCTGGCTTTGCTCACTGCTAGTTGGCTGACTTTTGGCTGTTATTTAACATCTCTGTACCTTGGTGTCTTCAGTATCCACAATAAAATTTATTAATACTAAGATGGGAATACCAGACCACCTGACCTGCCTCTTGAGAAACCTGTATTCAGGTCAGGAAGCAACAGTTAGAACTGGACATGGAACAACAGACTGGTTCCAAATAGGAAAAAGAGTAAGTAAGTACATCAAGGCTGTATATTGTCACCCTGCTTATTTAACTTATATGCAGAGTACATCATGAGAAACACTGGGCTGGAGGAAGCACAAGCTGGAATCAAGATTGCCGGAAGAAATATCAATAACCTCAGATATGCAGATGACACCACCCTTATGGCAGAAAGTGAAGAAGAACTAAAGAGTCTCTTGATGAAGTGATAGAGGAGAGTGGAAAAAGTTGGCTTAAAGCTCAACATTCAGAAAATGAAGATCATGGCATCTGGTCCCATCACTTAATGGGAAATAGATGGGGAAACAGTGGAAACAGTGGCTGACTTTATTTTTCTAGGTTCCAAAATCACTGCAGATGGTGACTGCAGCCATGAAATTAAAAGATGCTTACTCCTTGGAAGAAAAGTTATGACCAACCTAGACAGCATATTAAAAAGCAGAGACATTACTTTGCCAACAAAGATCTGTCTCGTCAAGGCTATGGTTTTTCCAGTGGTCATGTATGGATGTGAGAGTTGGACTGTGAATAAAGCTGAGGGCCGAAGAGTTGATGCTTTTGAAGTGTGGTGTTGGAGAAGACTCTTTGAGAGTCCCTTGGACTGCAAGGAGATCCAACCAGTCCATCCTAAAGGAGATCAGTCCTGGGTGTTCATTGGAAGGACTGATGCTAAAGCTGAAACTCCAATACTTTGGCCACCTGATGAGAAATGCTGACTCATTTGAAAAGACTCTGATGCTGGGAGGGATTGGGGGCAGGAGGAGAAGGGGACGACAGAGAGTGAGATGGTTGGATGGCATCATTGACTCGATGGACATGGGTTTGGGTGGACTGCGGGAGTTGGTGATGGATAGGGAGGCCTGGCGTGCTGCGGTTCATGGGATCGCAAAGAGTCGGACACGACTGAGTGACTGAACTGAACTGACTGAACCAGGGAGATTCATTGTTAGTATTAATGGGAATAAGGTTCAGTACCTGGAATAGACTAGATTCTCAGCAAGCCAAAGTTATATTTTCCCATTAATATTAACATAAAGTTAAGAAAATTAGTCCCTGCCAAATTTGAATAAATTCTCCCAAAGGGGCTTCCTAGGTGGTGCTAGTGGTAAAGAATCCACCTGCCAATGCAGGAGACACAAAGGACACGGCTTTGATCCCTGGTTCAAGATGATCCCCTGGAGTAGGAAATGGCAACCCATCACAATTTTCTTGTTTGGAAAATTCCATGGACTGAGAAGCCTGGTGGGCTACAGTCCATGGGGTCACAAAGAGTCGGACACAACTTAGTGACTGAGCACACATTCTCTCTAAATGCGAAAATGGCTGTTTAAATGGACACATAACAAGGAATAGCTTTTATATCTCTGGTGGGAACATCATACCTCAAAGTTTAGACCATTACAGGTAGGCTTATGGGAGAGCAATCCATTCGGGAACTTTAGTTTAGTCAAAAAGTCATTTCTGTGAACAAATTTAATCTTTTATGTTTTTAATCATCTCTATAGACCGGGAACATGTTGAGTATTCAATATTAATGGATATGTTTTGCTTATTCTGGGAATCTGAGTCAGTTTCAGTAAACAGTGAAATTTTAGAAATCATGAAAATACTAAAATATAGATAGATTGGAGCTCCAGTGAGTAAACTTTAATAACAATCTAGGCAACTGCCTGCAAACCAAGCTTGAAATCCTGTTGGAGATCAGGGGACATGGACTCTGACTCTTACTTCCTTTGTGACTCAGCTGAAAGCATTATTTGTGGTTCTCACAAGCATAAGTACACCACATGACTTTTACTGGAAGTGTATTTCATAGTATCTTTCATTTTCATCTTTTTTCCCTCCAGTGTTTATGTATCTCCCATGTGTTTCCCCTTCAGAATCTTTCCTATTCTTGAATAGCCTACACTTTTCCTTCCTTTTAATTCGTCAACTTTCTCCTCCATTATTGTCTATGAAAGACCATGTCATCATGTTGTCAGCAAATCTTTAAGGTTGGTGTTTGAGATTTATGATTCCATCATAATACCCTGTTTTATCCAGCAATAGTCCATTACACTGAAATCTAGAAGGAAAACTGTTAGCTAATATTCGTATCCTAACCCTTCACAGTATTATTCACCCTTGGTATCTCAATGTGTGATAGATACACAGTGAGGATTGGATGACACAACCAAAAGTTTCTTGCCAGTTCTTTCTCAAGAAATTGATAAAAAAAGAAGACATAGAAAAATGAAAGCATTACTTTAGTGAAACACAAAATATCTACTTGCAACATGTTCATAAATATATTTCTAGAAAAGGCACAATTTGAGGGCCTTATAGCTCCTCTAGACTCTTTTCTGATGAATACTCATCTTCTCTGTAATTTAGGTTGATTGTTAGAATTATTAGCACAAGAAGTAGAGACTTGCTAAATCACTTCCCTGTGATTGCACACAACAAGACAGAAGATGTTAGGAACGAAGGACTCTTGATGTTTTATTTCTTGCACTAATTATTAAGCACATATCCTCTCTATTCGCTGTACAAAAGGGATATCTGGTGTCAGTAAGTAAGCCATATGTTTATCAGGCAGGAAGTGTGCAGCACAGTTTCTCTCCTTCTACTGTCAGGAGCACAGTGCTTAAGAGTACAATTTTGGAACAGAAAAGATGCAGAATGCCATGAGGCTGTTGCAGCTACACCAGGCTTAGAGCACTGGAGGTTGAAGAGAGGAAACCGCTGTGGTTAAAAGAGCTTCCTAAACAGTACAGGCTGATATTTCATCCCCCTGCCTATTGGCACATCCTGTGGAAATAAGGATCAAGCTGAACATGCAAATAACTTCAAAATGGGTATAGAGTTATGAGTGACTGCATAGTGCTGTCACCTATTTCCCACTCCACTCATCTTTTTTAGTTAAAAAAGAATAATATGTGGCAGTGAGGCTGTTTGAGAAGCCAATGATTACAGGGTACATTAACAATAATACCCCAGTTAGAGGCTGGTGGTTTGTTAGCACAGGGAACACCCTCAGCTTTGCTTTGAGCTATTAATTAACCAACCGGTCATTAACTGCTGCTAACAATTGATTTAGAAGGAATTATTGCTTAAATAGCAGGAGGTATTTAAGAGGAAAATAAATTAAAGCAAAAAACTGCTGGATCCTGAGGAAAAAAATAGGAGTCCTTGAAATATAGAGAATAGCTGCAAGGACTCTGTAATTATCAAGTGATAAACAATCATTGGGAAGCACATTCCTTTATTTTTTTCCAGAAATAGTGACAGTGTCTTATAATCAAGGACACCACTATCTTTACTAATTGAATGATCTAAAAATGAATGATATTATCAGAAGCATAACTGAAGTAGTGAATTGTCATTTAAATGAGTTACCAAAACATTTACACAGATCAGAGCTATACTGTCTTGGCAATGCATTGTGGACATTGAGTTTACAAACAAAATTTTAAAATAAACAAAATGAGAGTGTATCTATTGCCCATGAGCTGAATCACAGGATGAACTTACTGCATGACTCCAAGGGCATCATTTTCTCCTATGTCTGTCCTTGGGTTAGTTTATTTTAAAGGCAATGGCCTCTTCTGATGATTCTCCTCTTATTACCTTAAGAATCAAGTTTATGGGGGTTATTGGTTTTGGTGTAAAGAAGCAATTAGAAAAGGGGCTTCCAAGGTAGTACTAGTGGTAAAGAACCCATCTGCCAATGTGGCAGACATAAGAGACTGTGGGTTCGAGCTGTGGGTTGGGAAGATTCCCTGGAGGAAGGCATGGCAACCCACTCCAGTATTCTTTTTTAAAAAAAATAATTAATTTATTTTAATCGGAGGCTAATTACTTTACAGTATTGTGGTGGTTTTTGCCATACGTTGACATGAATCAGCCACAGGTGTACATGTGTCCCCCATCTGAAACCCCCCTCCTTCCTCACTTCCCATCCCATCCTTCTGGGTTGTCCCAATGCACCATCTTTGAGTGCCCTGTTTCATGCATTGAACTTAAATTGGTGATTTATTTTACATATGGTAATATGCATGTTTCAATGCTATTCTCTCAAATCATTCCACACTTGCCTTCTCCCACAGAGTCCAAAATTCTGTTCTTTACATCTGTGTCTCTTTTGCTGTCTCACATATAGGGTCATCATTGCCCTCTTTCTAAATTCCATATATATGCATTAATATACTGTATTGGTGTTTTTCTTTCTGACTCACTTCACTCTGTATAATAGGCTCCAGTTTCATCCACCTCATTAGAACTGACTCAAATGTGTTCTTTTAAATAGCTGTCTAATATTCCATTGTGTGTATATACCACAACTTTCTTATCCATTCGTCTGCCAATGGACATATAGGTTGCTTCCATGTCCTAGCTATTGTAAACAGTGCTGTGATGAACATTGGGATACACATTTCTTTCAATTCTGGTTTCCTTGGTGTGTATGCAATGGGATTGCTGGGTCATGTGGCAGTTCTATTTCCAGTTTTTTAAGGAATCTCCACACTGTTCTCCATAGTGGCTGTACTAGTTTGCAACAGTGTAAGAGGGTTCCCTTTTCTCCACACCCTCTCCAGCGTTTATTGTTTGTAGGCTTTTTGATAGCAGCCATTCTGACCGGCATGAGATGGTACCTTATTGTGATTTTGATTTGCATTTCTCTGATAATGAGTGATGTTGAGCATCTTTTCATGTGTTTGTATGTCTTCTTTGGGGAAATATCTGTTTAGTTCTTTGGCCCATTTTTTGATTGGGTCATTTACTTGTCTGGAATTGAGCTGCATGAGCTGCATGTATATTTTTGAGATTAATTCTTTGTCAGTTGCTTTGCTTGCTATTATTTTCTCCTGTTCTGAAGGCTGTCTTTTTACCTTGCTTATAGTTTCCTTCATTGTTCAAAAGCTTTTAAGTTTAATTAGGTCCCTTTTGTTTATTTTTGCTTTTATTTCCATTACTCTGGGAAGTGGGTCATAGAGGGTCTTGCTGTGATTTATGTCAGAGAGTGTTCTGCCTATGTTTTCCTCTAGGAGTTTTATAGTTTCTGGTCTTACATTTAGATCTTTAATCCATTTTGAGTTTATTTTTGTGTATGGTGTTGGAAAGTGTTCTTTCTAGTTTCATTCTTTTACAAGTGGTTGACCAGTTTTCCCAGCACCACTTGTTAAAGAGATGATCTTTTTCCCATTGTATAGTTTTGCCTGCTTCGTCAAAGATAAGGTGTCCATAGGTGCATGGATTCATCTCTGGGCTTTCTATTTTGTTCCACTGATCTATATTTCTGTCTTTGTGCCAGTATCATAATGTCTTAATGACTGTAGCTTTGTAGTATGGTCTGAAGTCAGGCAGGTTGATTCTTCCAGTTCCATTCTTCTTTCTCCAGATTGCTTTGGCTGTTTGAGGTTTTTTGTGTTTCCATACAAATTGTGAAATTATTTGTTCTAGTTCTCTGAAAAATACCATTGGTAGCTTGATAGGGATTGCACTGAACCTATAGATTGCTTTAGATAGTATACTCATTTTCACTATATTGATTCTTCCTATCCATGAACATGGTATATTTCTCCATCTATTTGTGTCATCTTTGGTTTCTTTCATCAGTGTTTTATAGTTTTCTATATATAGATCTTTTGTTTCTTTAGGTAAATTTATTCCTAAGTATTTTATTCTTTTCATTGCAATGGTGAATGGATTGTTTCCTTAATTTCTCTGTTTTCTCATTGTTAGTGTATAAGAATGCAAGGGATTTCTGTGTATTAATTTTATATCCTGCAACTTTACTATATTCATTGATTAGCTGTAGCAGTTTTCTGGTGGTATATTTAGGGTTTTCTGTGTAGAGTGTCATATCATCTGCAAACAGTGAGAGTTTTACTTCTTTTCCAGTCAGGATTCCTTTTATTTCTTTTTCTTCTCTGATTGCTGTGGCTAAAACTTCCAATACTCTGTTGAATAGTAGTGGTGAGAGTGGGCACTCTTGTCTTGTTCCTGACTTTAGAGGAAATGCTTTCAATTTGTTTCCATTGAGGATAATGTTTGCTGTGGGTTTATCATATATGATTTTTATTATGTTGAGGTTTGCTGCTTCTATGCCTGCTTTCAGGAGAATTTTTATCATAAATGGGTGTTGAATTTTGTCAAAGGCTTTCTCTGCATTTATTGAGATAATCATATGTTTTTTACCTTTCAATTTGTTAATCCACTCCAGTATTCTTACCTGGAGAATCCCATTGACAGAGGAATCTAGAGGGCCCTAGTCCATAGGGTTGCAAAGAGTCAGACACTACTGAAGCAATTTAGCATGCATGCATTTAATGCTATAAGAGATGATTTCATTTGAGAGTATTCTGCTTCTTTAGAAGCATTTTGGTGATTTGTGGGGAATTTTGTTTATCATAATATGTAGGAAAGGGTTTGTCAGTTGCTACTGATGTTTACCAGACAGGCATCTAGGGATATACATATAAAGTATTTTTTTGTACATTTTTTATATATACCAAATTTCCCAGGCATGCAAACACCATGAAAACCAATAAAATACTGTTGTTTGTTTTGTTTGGAAATTTCCCAAGAGTGATTTGCAATTTTAGAAGCTCACTTGACTGACAACAGTGCTATTTATGGTATCAGGACTGCTAACAGGTACACATATTTCAGTTTGTTTTGTATCTGTCACAGTCAATACATACAGGCAGTCCTTGCTTTATACAGCACCCATGTTAATTGAGACTTGTGCATATTGGAGCTGTGGCCTCCCTCTGCATGATTCTGAAATGCATGGTTTCAGTTAACGTAGTGAAGCAAGGACTGTGTGATGCAAGGAGTATCTGTGATAAGATTCAAGAATTAAGAGATTTCCTTAACAGACTGCCTTAGAATTAATGGGCTTCCAGGTGGTGCAGTGGTAAAGAACCCACCTGCCAATGCAGGAGACACAAGAGACACGGGTTTGATCTTGGGTGGAAGATCCCCTGGAGTGGGAAACGGTAACCCACTCCAGTATTCTTGCCTGGAAAATCCCATGGACAGAGAAGTCTGGCAGACTATACAGTCCATGGGGTTACAAACATGACTGGGGTCAGTCAGATATGACTGAGCTACTAAGCATGCATGCTTTAAATTAACATTATTAGATGAGTAGATAGACAAAATATTATGAAAGAATATCATGAAGTTTTGTGAATAAAATCTGTTTTAAAAATTCTTTTTTTCCATCACATATTCTTGTTGAAGTCAGATGATAAGAATCATGAAAATTACATGAAAATAAGTTGTTTATTTATGATTGCAGTGCTTCTTGGCTTGACTGTGACTTGTTATATTACTTTTTCTTTTTGTCATTCCACCATCAATTTTCCATTGCTTATTGAAGGATGTGACTTCTATGATTGTGATGGTTAATCTTATGAAGGGTGATTTTGAATTGGATTAATGTTTAAACTGGTGAAATGGGGGTAAGACAGATTGCTCTCCATAATGTGAGTGGGCCTTATCTAAGCAGTTGAAGTTCTGAACGGAACAAAAAGACCAGCCTCCCTGAGCAAAAGGAAATTCTTCAGCAGACTGTCTTCATATTTCACCCGTACCGTTGACTCTCCTTGGTCTCCAGATTGCCAGCTCACACTGCTGCTTTGGTCTTGTCATCCTCCATAATCAAGTGAGCCATTCTTTGTAACACACACACACACACACATACACACACTCACTCCATCCTGTTGTTTCTGTTTCTCTAGAGAACCTTGATTTATACAATGATTTTTTTAAAAAGTTGACAGTAGTTTTTCTTTTTTTTTGGTGTATGGCAGTATGATTTTAACACATGCATAGCTTCAGGGTGACCACCACTATAATCAGGAAACAGAATAGCTCCATTACTCACAAAACTCCCTCAAAATGCTGCTATAGTCATAACCTTCCCCTACTCTGAGCCCCGGACAGTGAGTACTCTGTTTTCCGACAAGGTCAATATGGTTTTTGTCTTTTACTCAGGATAATGCTTTTAAGATTCAACTAAATTGTTACATGTATCAGTAGTTTGTTCCTTTCTATTGCTAAGCAGTACTCCATTGTATGCCCAAGGTTTTTTTGTATATAAGAGATATATTTATGCAGCCATGAAATTAAAAGACGCTTACTCCTTGGAAGGAAAGTTATGACCAATCTAGATAGCATATTCAAAAGCAGAGACATTACTTTGCCAACAAAGGTTCGTCTAGTCAAGGCTATGGTTTTTCCTGTAGTCATATATGGATGTGAGAGTTGGACTCTGAAGAAGGCTGAATGCTGAAGAATTGATGCCTTTGAACTGTGGTGTTGGAGAAGACTCTTGAGAGTCCCTTGGACTGCAAGGAGATCCAACCAGTCCATTCTGAAGGAGATCAGCCCTGGGATTTCTTTGGAAAGAATGATGCTAAAGCTGAAACTCCAGTACTTTGGCCACCTCATGCGAAGAGTTGACTCATTGGAAAAGACTCTGATGCTGGGAGGGATTGGGGGCAAGAGGAGAAGGGGATGACAGAGGATAAGATGGCTGGACGGCATCACTGACTCGATGGACATGAGTCTGAGTGAACTCTGGGAGTTGGTGATGGACAGGGAGGCCTGGCATGCTGCGATTCATGGGGTCGTAAAGAGTTGGACATGACTGAGACCCTGATCTGATCTGATCTGATCTGGTGTTTGAAATTTTAAAATGAGATATGTTTTTTGTGATAATATTTTTTTACTCTCCATAATATGCTGTAAAAAGTGAATTATTCTGAAATAAGTTATAAGCCAAGTCCAGCTTATTTGTGAAAAAATATATTTTTGTATTTTCTTTTATGGACAGTCTGTAATTTATCTTATTATGTTGCTGCCACCTTAGTTAAGATTATTTTTTCTTTGTCATGTTAACAGTTCTGCTCTGTTATTATATCTTATCACTGATTTCTATTCAAGACAAGAGGCTTAAGATACGATTTCTATTCAGAGATCCAAAGCCTGAACTTTCTGAACTTTCATTGTCTTCTTTATTTGAATTATGTAGATGTCTTCAAGTGTGTTCACACATATTGAAACACATGTTATAATGATGTTGAAATATAGATTAGCTTGTAAATTACCTCTCATTTTGTTAACATTTCTCCTTCTTATAATATTTAGCATATTGCTTAGAATTTTTTTTAAGTTATATGGTTACTGGGTCATAACATGAATTTCATTTTAACATATTAAAGAACTAATTTTTCTAAATACGGGACAGTAGGACAGATAGTTATGAGAACCATGGCTTATACCTACAGCGACTTACTTTTTTCCCTTCTTCTCCAGGGACATTAGCACCTCCTAGTTTGACTAGATGATTTCTAACTTCCCTTTGCATTTACAGAATTTAGAATATGTATTATACGCATGAATGTGTTTTTTTTCCATTCATGTTCTATCAGTCAGCTTAGTTTGAGTTATTTTTCAATAATAAACATCCCCTAAATCTTAATGGCTTTCAATAACAAGATTATTTCTTGCTTATGTTACACTCTGGGTCAACTATTTTGCTTCATGCTGAAACCCGGGACGAAAGAGTGGATCTGATATGTGCTGATCCTACCTTACAGTAGAGAGAAAAGAGCAATGGTGGACCAAATGATGCCTCAAACTTTTTTCTGAGTGTGTTTCATGTTAATTCCACCTACATTTCATTGACTAAAAGAATCACGTGGTCAAGCCTGAAGTATCTTCCTATTAGGGAGAGTCAGCAAATATTTCTGAATAGTGATACAGTTTACCACATGTCATTTGCAAGTACTAATATTATTTTATTTTTACTCTATTATTATTTGAACTATGACCATATATGCAGCTTATAGTTCATAAGCACATATTAAATGATTATAGGAGTTAGGCACTATCTTAAGAGTTTTGTATCTTCTTTATTTTCTTTAACTTTCCCATAAGTAACCATAAGAGATAGCTAATATTTGTAGTGGTGAATAATTTGCAAAAATTCAGTTTTATCTTTAATTTTATATAATCCTAGCCCATGGACCCTCAGTAAACTATTTAAGGAGCTATTTTTCATAGTTCCCTTTTTAACTGTAAGCTTATAGAAGTGTCTAGGCAATTTATTAAATACTCTGCAGAAAAACTTGTCACAAGCATTTAGGTACTTCATAGAATTTTTTCTCATTAATTTCTCCATAGAGCTAGGAGTGTTCTGAAGAGTGAAACCATCTTTGAATCTTGATGGTAGCTGATGCTATCATTGTCCGGTCCATATCTCTGAGTTCCCACCAGAGTGCTCCTAGTTGTTAGCTTGTTGACCTTTGGCCTTTGGCTTTTTCTCTAGTGATGGGAGTCCACTGGCCTATGTGCAAGACGGGCAGGAAGTGCCCAGGAGATAGCAACCTTACCCCTGGGCTGAAGTGACTTTGAGACATGGCCTACACTGGCTCCCAGTGTTCTTGATGGGGTTGATCTCCACTGTCCTGAGCAGTAACCGGCATAGTAACCCCTTTTATTACCTTCCTTTCCTTCTCATCTCACTTACCTACTCCTCTTACTGATACTTTCTGGAGTCATTCAAGTTCACTCAAACTCTTTACATTCATACCTTTTACCTAAGGGTCTGTTTCTGGTAAAACCTGATCTAACATTCTTATCATGTGGGTTAAAGCCTGGCAAGTAATAGGTGCTTTGTGAATGTTTATCGTAATGGTTAGAAGAAGTATGAAAGGGAGTAAATATTTTCCTGAGAAATATTGTTCAGTGGACATGTGTAAAATGAGTTTTTAAATTTAGTATTTCTTGGGGATTCTCTGGCAGCCCACTTTTAAGATTTGGTAATCTCACTGCTAGGGCCCCAGGTTTGATTCCTAGTTGTTGAACGAAGATTCCACAAGCGATGCGGTGCAGCCAATAAATAAATAAATTTGGTATTTCTCTCAGTGTATATAATAAAATCACCTGCTTATAGTTTAACATTTAAAAATTTTATCATGTCTTATATTTTTACATTTCTGTTAAGTTCTTCTACCTGGTATCCTTACACTATCAACATCCTGTATCTTATTTCCAATTTTAAAGTCCTACAAAAGACCATGCCCTGAAAATTAACAATAATATTATTATTATAACAATAATAAATATTCAAGTGTGCTGTGCTAAATACTGTCCTAAGGGCTTTATTAATTCCTTTAAGCATTGTAGCATATTCAGGAGCATAGTATTCTTATTTATCCTCCTGTTGGTTGATTGAGAAACACACAAAGAAAATAAACACAAAGGAAACAAAATTATTGTATTTGGATGATAGATTTGAATATTTAGAAACCCAGGGAGTATACTTTAAAACTAATGTGTGTGTGTGTGTGTTGTGTGTGAGTGTTAAATCACTTAGTTGTGTCTGACTCTTTGCAACCCCATAGACTGTAGCCCACCAGGCTCCACTGTCCATGGAATTCCTCAGGCCAGAATACTAGAGTGGGTAGCCATTCCCTTCTCCAGGGGATCTTCCTGACCCAGGAATCAAACCCAGGTCTCCTGTATTGCAGGCAGATTTTTTACCATCTGAGCTACCAGACAAGTCCCCTTAAAGCTAATTAAAACTAATAGAATTTATGAAATAATTAAGCAATGAAACAAGAAAATACTTCAGTAGACTAGAATATGGAACAAGATTGATCACTTCCCCTCCTTGTAGGCTCTTTTATAATCTTATCCAACCATAACCCCCTACCTCATTACTGTGAGCACCTGGGCCAGCAAGGCACATATTCTAATATTAGGTAGGAATGCCTATTCTGAGAATTCAAGCCAAGAGACATGAAGACTGTTATGTCAATTTGTGGTTGGAATGACGATCATGTCAAGCCAAATCTGGAACCACATCATACTGAATCCAACCACAAGCTGGAAATCATCATGAAGAGTAGAAACTGTGAGGAAGCAGAGAAAGCCAGCTAATAAAGAGGAGAGAGAACTGAGTTGAGCAGACACGTGGCCTGAGACCTGACTGAAAGGACTTACCCATGTCCAGAATGTGGGACGTCACATTCCTGGAGGAATGACAGCAAGTGTAGAGGTGCCAAGGCTGAGAAGACTTGCAGGTACCAGGCATGTAGAGAAGCTCAGAGTGTAGGAAAAGCATGGGCTCAGAGAGGCTGATACTCCAGTTCAGTCGCTCAATCGTGTCCGACTCTGCAACCTCGTGAACCACAGCATGCCAGGCCTCCCTGTCCATCACCAACTCCTGGAGTTCACCCAAATTCATGCCCATTGAGTCGGTGATCTAACCATCTCATCCTCTGTCGTCCCCTTCTCCTCCTGCCCTCAGCCCTTCCCATCATCAGGGCCTTTTCAAATGTGTCAGCTCTTCACATCAGGTGGCCAAAATATTGGAGTTTCAGCTTCAACATCAGTCCTTCCAATGAACACCCAGGACTGATCTCCTTTAGGATGGACTGGTTGGATCTCCTTGCAGTCCAAGGGACTCTCAAGAGTCTTCTCCAACACCACAGTTCAAAAGCATCAATTCTTCGGCGCTCAGCTTTCTTTATAGTCCAACTCTCACATCCATACATGACTACTGGAAAAACCATAGCCTTGACTAGAAAGACCTTTGTTGACAAAGTTAATACTGCTATTGCTACTGCTACTGCTAAGTCACTTCAGTCGTGTCTGACTCTGTGCGACCCTATAGACGGCAGCCCACCAGACTCCCCCATCCCTGGGATTCTCCAGGCAAGAACACTGGAGTGGGTTGCCATTTCCTTCTCCAATGCATGAAAGGGAAAAGTGAAAGTGAAGTTCCTCAGTCGTATCCGACTCTTAGCAACCCCATGGACTGCAGCCTACCAGGCTCCTCCACCCATGGGATTTTCCAGGCAAGAGTACTGGAGTGGGGTGCCATTGCCTTCTCCGAAAGTTAATACTAGATGAAGGCAAAGAGGTAGCAGCCAAGCTGAGTAGGGGCCGGCGGGTTGTGGAGAGGGGTTTGGATTTCTCAGTTGGGAACCCCAGCCCAGCTCTGTTCAGCTACTCTCTGAAGCTGTTCCATTGGCTTTGCTGAATGGAATCTCACCTCCTTTAGAACTTTCACTGACATACATCTCTAAAAATTTGCATATAAATCCCTGGATCAGAGATTTTTTTGAATATGTTTTGTCTTTCAAAGAATGTTATATTTTAAAAATCAGAAGCCATGAATCTTTGTATCCTCTATAGATGGTAGTGAGCTGAGTGGGTGTACAGTAAATATTTGTTGGCCCAGTAATGGGGACAGTAATTAAATATTCCCCACCAGTGGCCAAAGTTTCTCACTATGCTCTCTCCAGAAAAGTTCTAAACCCAAATTATATGACACCAAATTGTTAACCAAGTCTTTCTTTGTCAAATTGCCTTCTCAGTTGGGCTATTGACTGTGGACCAATAAATCTGTTATTAAGGGCTTGTGTGTTTTACTCTCTGGAAAATGGGGAGCACTATTTTGTAAATCCAGGAAAAACTACACAGGCATATAAGTAACAATTACTGAGCCTCTACCGGAAGCGGGGTTGTGTCTAATGTTTTATAAGCCGTTTTTATTTAATCTTCAAACAACTCTACTAGTTTCCCACAGCTAACTAGTATGTGGCAAAATTAGTCACCCAACCAGGCTGGTAGAACCTGAGTCCATGCTCTTAAGCAGCAGGCTAAAGTTGTTCCAGAATGTCTGGGTGAAAGCGGATACTTTTCCTTTTGTTCTCAGTTTGACACATCAGCACCTTCTCCCTGGTGCAGGCCATACTTCACTTCATATATGGGTGAGATTTTGATGATTTTCTCTAATATTTGTAAGACTGAAGGATTCAAGCTTATAGAAATAGATTTACCTATCAGTCTTACTCTTTCTGTAGTGCCTTCCTAATCTTCATATTTTCCTGATATTGACTATGAAATTTTTATATACTTAGCTGTGTTTAATACTTACAAGTAGAGTATATACTATTAGCAAAGCAAACTGTTTAATTATATCTATATAGTTAATTATATGTATTTATAAGAAAATACATAGAAACTAGGTTTACTCTTTTCTATTGAGGAAGATAAATTAACCCATTAAGAGGTCTTTTAAAATCTTTGATAATAGCCATTTATTAATTCTTGCCTATATCTAGATTTAGATCAAATATTTAAACATTTGATAAAAACTAGATTGATGATAATTAAAATTTTAGTCAAATGGATGACATCATAATGAATGTATAAAGATATTTTTTGTCTTTGAAAACTGTAAATAGTAGGCATGATTTGCAAGTACTGAAGGTATGAATTAACAGTTCATTTTATGAAAAATGTGAACAATAAAAATGATGAGTCAACCAAGAATTTCTTTTACAAGCTTCTCCAAGTTAGAATCAGCCCTACCATACTGCAGTTAATCTGAGCTTGATTCTGCCTTAAATACCTGTGCTTTCAGATGGAGGCTGTGGTTTGGCAACCTTTTCCTCAGCCTAGGAGGACCTTCTAGGTGTAGTAATACTGGAGCAGGACTCAGCCACGGGGCTGTAGTTAGCTGTGGATATTTTAGGACTTGACTTCTCGAATGTGGTCACCCGTACTGTTACTTGAAGCTACAAGCTAGAAACTTTAATCTTAACCAGTGGAAAGTAAATGAAATAATAGTTTGTATGTTAAAACAAACATGGACATATAATGAAGTAGGAAGCAAAAGTCACATACATTTTTCCATACTATGCATAAAAAAAGGGATTTAAAAAATTGTCAGTTTGGAATGTCTGGATTCAAGCTTCACTTCTCTCTGGCATTTGAGGAGTAATTGAGATTATCATTTAAGATTCAGATTTAACCAGACTTCTGTGGTTTGAATCCTGGTTTTGCTGTTTTATCACTTCATGGGAAATAGATGGGGAAACAGTGGAAACAGTGGCTGACTTTATTTTTTTGGGCTTCAAAATCACTGCAGATGGTGACTGCAACCATGAAATTAAAAGACACTTACTCCTTGGAAGGAAAGTTATCACCAACCTAGATAGCATATTCAAAAGCAGAGACATTACTTTGCCAACAAAGGTTTGTCTAGTCAAGGCTATGGTTTTTCCAGTGGTCATGTATGGATGTGAGAATTGGACTGTGAAGAAAGCTGAGCACCAAAGAACTGATGCTTTTGAACTGTGGTGTTGGAGAAGACTCTTGAGAGTCTATGGACCTCAAGGAGATCCAACCAGTCCATTCTAAAGGAGATCAGTCCTGGGTGTTCATTGGAAAGAATGATGCTAAAGCTGAAACTCCAGTACTTTGGCCACCTCATGCGAAGAGTTGACTCATTGGAAAAGACTCTGATGCTGGGAGGGATTAGGGGCAGGAGGAAAAGGGGACGACAGAGGATGAGATGGCTGGATGGCATCACTGACTCGATGGATGTGAGTCTGAGTGAACTCTGGGAGTTGGTGATGGACAGGGAGGCCTGGCGTGCTGCAATTCATGGGGTCGCAAGGAGTTGGACACGACTGAGCGACTGAACTGAACTGAACTGAACTTGAACTTTGGGCCAATTATTTAACCTCTGTGGGTCTCAGTCCTTTTCTTGGTAAAATGAGGATAACACTAGTACCTGCTTCACGGGCTTGTTAGAAAGATTATGTGAGTTAACATTTGTAAATTGCTTAGAATTGTCGCTGGCCCATAGTAAATGCTATGGAAGTATTTGTAAAATAAATGAGCAAACTGGTACCACAGTAGGAAGTTTTGATAGCATGTAGTTGCTCTCAAGGTCAGGAGTACTGTCTGTGAAAATGTCTGGGCAATTTGCCTGAGACCCGAATTCTGCTGCCTCTGTTTTGCTTTCTGTTCTCTCCCTCACCTGGAAATTTATCTGTGAATTCATCCTCACCAAGTTCTTGAGCCCATCTTTGGGCTTCAAATCCTTTGTTCTTTCAATTGTCCCATATATTCTAAAGGGTATAAATGTGTTTGAGAGTGTTGCTTCTCAAACCTTTATGTGTACATAAATCACCTAGGGATGTTGCTAAAATATATGTTGTGGTTCAGAAATTTGGGCTGGGGCTTCAAATCCTGTATGTGTAGCATGCTCCCACATGTCCTTGCTGCTGGTCCAGGATCACATTCTGAGTAGCATGTCCTAGGAAATTTAATCTAAGAAAATGATCTGCTGCTACTAAGTCACTTCATTCGTGTCTGACTCTGCGACCCCAGAGACGGCAGCCCACCAGGCTCCCCCGTCCCTGGGATTCTCCAGGCAAGAACACTGGAGTGGGTTGCCATTTCCTTCACCAATGCATGAAAGTGAAAAGTGAAAGTGAAGTCGCTCAGTCGTGTCCGACTCTTAGCGACCCCATGAACTGCAGCCCACCAGGCTCCTCCATCCATGGGATTTTCCAGGCAAGAAAATGATCTAGCGCAATGTAAATATGTGCTTCTGCTTCAGGTCCCAGGCCCCTAAATAATTATTGCATAATATCATGGTGGAGAGAATATTCTCTTCTGCTCTTTAGTATCTCATGGTTATGAGGAAACTGGATAGAATAAAGCAATGACATTTCAAATGTCAACCCATCTTCTCCTTTTCTTGTACACTGTGCTGGGGGTGGGGGTGGGGTGAGCAGAACTTTGTGAAAACCTTACCCCCAAGTTGATTTGCTCCAGGAGCATTTGACAATGGAATTTTCAGAGAATTCGTATTTCATAATTGTAGGCAGAGGCTCTTTCCTGGATCTAGCAGCATATGGCAGGCCTGTGGGCACTGCCCTTGGTGGGTGGGGAAGTGTGATTCTCTGACAGCCATGCTCAGGCTTTGCCAACCTGAGGCAGGGCCCCCAGCAGGAGCCACATCGGTAGGGGCTGGGGAGTGGGGATGGAGTCAGAAGGAGAGCTGGAGAAGGAACCCCTTTCCACAGGCTGTGTCAACATTTTAGGGCTCAGCCCAGGGCTGAATTAGTAATGCAGTTCAAGGGAAAACATTCACAAAGAGAATTCCCTGGGGGAGATTCTCAGGAACAGTCTTCCTCCACCCTCCATCCACTCCCAGAATTCTCTGAGAACACATTGACAATGTTTTGAGGGTAATGAACCCATAACATCATCATTCATTTTTCAGCTTTTTAAAATTACGTGCAGTAATTGGCTCTTTAGATGTTTGTCAAGGGACCAGCTGCCAAAAACTTCTTCCCAAGAAAAGTTTTCTTCCAGCAAAAGAATGGAACTCTTACCTCCAAAACAATATTTTACTTTGAATACTTAAATACTTGAGAATTATACAGAAATCTTTTCAGGAAAAGTAGAGATACAACAATGAAATACAGATTTAGAAAACATATATCAGGAGATTAAGAACCTACTATGCAATGGGGGAATTGTAATAAACTTAATGTAATATTTTTTGTGTGTGATTTTTGTGCTTCCTGAGGCTGCCCAGATTAGCTGAACCTAGGGAGTAATAATGGACATGGCCAGGCGGTTCTTTGTGAGTAGGTGTTCTGGGCTAATGGGCATCCATGTCCAGCAAGTGCCATCTGCTGCTCCTGGCAGTGACCATGGTTGCAGGTTGAAGTCCTTCTTCCACATCTTGCTCCTGGGGCTTCCCTAGCAGGGCGCTGGCACAGGTGACTTCAGCACAGCTTCCTTTCCCAACTGGGCCCTGGATTCTGAGCAAGTCCTGGGAAAATTCGATTCCTGTTTCACCATCTTTAACCTCTTGCTCTGATTACTGTCATGGCTTTGAAACCATCTGGAATGTCATCCAAAGTGTAAATAGGCCATTCCTAAAAAAGGTCAGAGAACTCAGAAACTGAAAGCTCCCTGCTACTTTATTTTACCAACATAGGGGTCAGGGTTTTCTCATTCTTGGATCATTTTCTTGGGACCATATTGTCTGCTGTATTATTTCTTTTCACTCTACTTCCTTCCCGTTTACTCTTCTGCCCTCTGCTCTGTGACCCAACTCACTACACTAGTGGGGTGAAGTGAAGTGAAGACACTCAGTCGTGTCCGACTCTTTGCGACCCCACGGACTGTAGCCTACCAGGCTCTGAGGATCCTCTCAGTCCATGGAATTTTCCAGGCAAGAGTACTAGAGTGGGTTGCCATTTCCTTCTCCAGGGGATCTTCCCAACCCAGGGATCGAACCCAGGTCTCCCGCACTGCAGGCTTTACCGTCTGATGCTTTACCGTCTGAGCTACCTTGGATCCCACACTAGTGGAGTAGCTTCTCATTAAACCGCCTAAGGCCTCAGGTTTGGTCTTAGGGATAAAAATAACTATCCTACAGTATGATGTCTCTGAAACCACCGAAAATGGTTAAATGTTCAAATAATAATTTTATTACAAAACAATAAATAGAAAATCTAAAAACCTTAGTAGTTTTGGAAATTTCAAAGAGAAGTTGAAGTCTCTAAAAATGCTAGAGCTCACATACCCTTTCATTGGTGATGAATATTTTGGAATAATCATATTTTCTTTGATTTGCTCCTTTTTTACCTTCCTGCTTTTCTTCCTGATGTTTTTATCTTTCTATTCTTTCTCCCTTTCCCCATTTTTCCTAATCATCTCTCTCCCCAATCTTGCTTCTTTCTCCCCAGAATAAATATGGCTTGAAGGAAGATTTTTCAGTGACTTGAGGGAGATAAGGATAGATTTAGTTTGTTCCAAACATTGTTTATGTCTCTATGATAGTCATTAGCGCATCTTCCCACATATTTCTGGTTCTCTGCATTCTGGGGATGTAGTAGGATTGTGCTTCCTAGGCTGTTGTCATTGGCTAGGGTGAGCAGATGAGAGGCATGTCACTTCTAAGGCTGTGCATCTAGTTGCAAATGTGAAACCTTCCAGAATGATATCCCTTGGTATAGCAACTGGAAATGGCTGAGATTATACCTGCTTTATCATCCTGGGTCCATGGATAACTGCAAGGAGCAGAGCTCCTAAGAGACTTATAATAGACATGTATCATAAGTAAAAAATAAAGTTTAGCTGTTTTAAGACTAAAATTTGGAGATTTTTTAAAACCACAATATAGGTTAGATTATACTGACTGCTGCATCCACTAAAATGTGAACTTCTTTAAGGAAGAGAAGAAAAAAAAAGAAAAAAGGAAAGTGTTTCCATTGATAGGTTATTGTGTATCTCTGATAGGTGCTCTCATAAGAACACATTAAATTATTATTGATTATTGGCCACTAAAATTCAGGTTAGAACTACTTGAATATTTTTAAAACATGACTTGTAGTACTTCACATCCATTAGCATTTTTAACATAATTGTCCTTAACACAGGTAACTAAGATAATGAACAACCTCCACATGGAAGATCTAGATGGGTAACATGGGCTTTTGTGGCACTAATCTAAATCTCAACAGAGAATTTTAACAGCAGTAGTTATCTTTTTTGCAATTTCAAAAATGACAAAATGATCTCTGTTCATTTCCAAGACAAACCATTCAATATCACAGTAATCCAAGTCTATATCGCAACCACGAATGCTGAAGAAGTTTAAGTTGAACAGTTCTATGAAGACCTACAAGACCTTATAGAACTAACACCCAAAAAAGATGTACTTTTTTATAGGGGACAGGAATGCAAAAAGTAGAAGTCAAAAGATACCTGGAGTAACGGGCAAATGTGGCCTTTGGGTACAAAATGAAGCAGGGTAAAGCCTAGCAGAGTTTTGCCAAGAGAATGCACTGGTCATAGCAAACACCCTCTTCCAACAACACAAGAGAAGACTGTACACATGGACATCACCAGATGGTCAATACCAAAATCAGATTGATTATATTCTTTGTAGCCAAAAATGGAGAAGCTCTATACAGTCTGCAAAAACAAGACTGGGAGCTGACTGTGGCTCAGATCATGAGCTCCTTATTGCCAAGTTCAGACTTAAATTGAAGAAAGTAAGGAAAACCACTAGACCATTCAGGTATGACCTAAATCAAATCCCTTACAATTATACAGTGGAAGTGACAAATAGATTCAAGGGATTAGATCTAATAGAGAGAATGCCTGAAGAACTATGGATGGAGGTTCATGACATTGTACAGGAGGCAGTGATCAAGACCAGCTCCAAGAAAAAGAAATGCAAAAAGGCAAAATCGTTGTCTGAGTAGGTCTTATAAATAGCTGAGAAAAGAAGTTAAAGGTAAAGGAGAAAATACCCATTTTAACGAAGAGTTCCAAAGAATAGCAAGGAGAGATAAGAAAGCCTTCCTCAGTGATCAATGTAAAGAGATAGAGGAAAACAATAGAATGGGGAAGACTAGAGATCTCTTCAGGAAAATTAGACATAGCAAAGGAACATTTCATGCAAAGATGAGTACAGTAATGGACAGAAATAGTATGGACCTAATAGAAGCAGAGATATTAAGAAGAGATGGCAAGAATACACAGAAGAATACTATACAAAGAAGATCTTCATGACCCAGATAACCACGATGGTGCGATCACTGACCTAGAGCCAGACATCCTGGAATGCGAATTCTAGTCGGCCTTAGGAAGCATCACTATGAATAAAGCTAGCAGAGGTGATGGAATTCCAGTTGAGCTATCTCAAATTGTAAAAGATGATGCTGTGAAAGTGCTGCACTCAATATGCCAGCAAATTTGGAAAACTCAGCAGTGGCCACAGGACTGGAAAAGGTCAGTTTTCATTCCAATCCCAAAGAAAGACAATGCCAAAAAATGTTCAAACTACCACACAATTGTACTCATCTCACACGCTAGCAAAGTAATGCTCAAAATTTTCCAAACCAGGCTTCAACAGTACATGAAGCATGAACTGCTAGATGTTCAAGCTGGATTTAGAAAAAGCAGAAGAACCAGAGATCAAATTGCCAACATATGTTGGATCAGAGACAAAGCAAAAGAATTCCAGAAAAACATCTATTTCTGCTTTATTGACTATGCCAAAGCCTTTGACTGTGTGGATCACAACAAATTCTTTAAGAGATGGGAATACCAGACCTCCTGACCTGCCTCCTGATAAATCTGTATGCAGATCAAGAAGCAACCGTTAGATCCTGACATGGAACAACAGACTGGTTCCAAATTGGGAAAGGAGTACATCAAGGCTGTATATTGTCACCCTGCTTATTTAACTTATATGCAGAGTACATCATGCAGGTCTCAGAGTCGGACACGACTGAGTGACTGAACTGAACTGAACTTGTTCTCATTTATTCATTCAACCATCATTTCATTGATAAAATATTTATTGGCTACTTAATTTGGTCAGCCATTGTGCTATGTACTAAAAAAAAAAAGAGCAAACAGTAACTATATTGGATAAAACCGGTACTGTATTCTGAACACTTTTCCTTATATTATCTCATTTTACTTCATAATAGCAAACTGTTCATTGTTGGTTTTTTTGGCCTCACCACGAAGCTTGTGGGATCCTACTTCCCCAACCAGGGATCACACCCAGGCCCCTTAGCATTGAATGCTCAGAGTCTTAACCACTGGACAGCCAGGGATGTCCCCATTCTGTGTTAAAGATGAGAAAATCAAGACACAAGGAATGAAGTAACTCGATCAGCCTCACTGTGGTATGCAGTAATAAAACTGGATTTACCCCTATTTTCACACAATTATTAACAATTTATTTAGCAGTTATGAAAACTGTTAGGAAAGATTGGAAATGGATATTTAATCATAAAATATATAATTATTTGCATGTTGAAAAAAGGAATTTTTAACAGAAGTACATGGATGCCTTAATTTGTAGAACCTTGAAATTGTAGACAACCCTTAGAAGATCCTGAAAGTGGTTAATTATCTAAAAACATTAAGAAAAATTACTCTGCAATTATAGTCTTATTAGACTAGCTAGGAGATAAAAGAACTACATTTTCAACATTTTATTTCTCAGGAACTCCAGCATTAGTGAGGAAATAGTAATTGCATTTTCTCCTTTTATTTGTATTTGTGAAATTTAAACAAAAGTATAAAAGACACATCAACAGTTATTTGAAAAAAATTCTCTATTTTACTAGTGACTGAACTGGAGGAGGGGCTCTTGACTTAATTCTCTCTTTTGTAGAATTATTGACTAGTGGAGATGAAAGAGAATGTAGATCATCTGAGACTTCCCTTTGTTTGGAGAGGTGTAAACTAACACCCAGCACCCAGAGAAAGAACTGCAGTGATGTGGTGATGGGGCTAGAGCTAGAAATCAGGGCTTCAGACTCCCCCAGACACTTTTTTTTTTTTTAAAGCAAAGACTTTCTGCTTTTTTTTTTTTCAAGGTAGCATTTCTTTTTGTTCTCTTTTTAATTTTTTTTTTAAATTTGTTGATTATTTATTTTTGGTTTTGCTGGATTTTCGTTGCTACTCGTGGACTTCCTCTAGTTTCGGTGAGCAGGACTGCTCTCTGGTCATGGTGAGTGGGCTTCTCATTGCTTGGGCTTCTCTTGTTGGTGGAGAACAGGCTTTAGGCATGTGGGCTCAGTGATTGTGCACAGGCTTAGTTGCTCTGTGACATGTGGAATCTTTCCGGAACAGAGATTGAACCTATGTCCCCTGCACTGGCAGGCAGATTCTTAACCACTGTACCTACAGGGATGTCCCCTCTAGTCACTCTTGAGTCCATTTGATGGGCTTCCCTGATAGCTCAGCTGATAAAGAATCTGCCTGGAATGCAGGAATCCCCAGTTTGATTCCTGGGTTGGGAAGATCTGCTGGAGAAGGGATAGGTTACCCACTCCAGTATTCTTGGGCTCATCTGGTGGTTCAGATAGTAAAGAATCCACCTGCAGTGCAGGAGACCTGGGTTCAATCTCTCAGCTGGGAAGGTCCCCTGGAATGGCTACCTACTCTAGTATTCTTGCCTGAAGAATTCCATGGACAGAAGAGCCTGGCAGGCTACAGTTCATGGGGTCACAAATAATCGGACACGACTGAGCGACTTTGACTTCTCTTCACTTCTTCCTCCCCATTCCATTCAATTATATTTAAAAGGCATATCACTACATTTCAAAACATTTTATTGGATATATCAATAAATTAGTATATGTAATAATTTAGGTATTTACATCATTTAAGGGGCTTCTCCAGTGGCTCAGATGGGAAGAATCCGCCTACAATGCTGGAGACCTGGATTTGATTCCTGGGTTGGGAAAATCCCCTGAAGGAGGGCATGGCAACTCACTCCAGTATTCTTGCCTGGAGAATCCCCATGGACAGAGGAATCTGGCGGGCTACAGTCCATGGGGTCACAAAGAGTCAGACAAAACTGAGCAACTAAGCATAGAAAGTCATTTAAAAATGTATTATATGTGTGGCAGAACCAATACAATTGTCAAGTAATTAGCCTCCAATTCAAATAAATAAATTTAAATAAAAAAAATGTATTATACTTGCAGTAGAAAAGTTAGAATGCTGACATATAACATTAGCACAAAATGTATGAAGGCAAAAAGAAACCCTTTGCTGTGTGTCCTGAGTAACCTTCTTTCTGATTTCATATATGTATCAAAGTTCTTCTTAGTATATATCAATAAATACAAAATTAATTTAAACATAAAATTTGCATTGCAGTGTAATTTCCATACTTGACTTTTCTCTCCCTTTTACAAGCCAGTAACACCGAGAGTGATGCAGAACTTTGAAAGGAGCTGAGAGTTGGACTGGGAATCAGGAGACCTCAAGGGTAGGACTAACTCATTCAGCTTGGTTAGTTGCTAGTTGTGAGAACTTGGGCCACTTTACTTCACAGAACCTATGGTCCCTTATAAAGTGGCCCAAGTTCTCATAACTAACAACTGTTCTCGCCTGTAGCCTCCCAGCACCCTGCTCCTCAGTGGCTAAACACCACCAGAAACAAGAAGCATTTCCCAGAGGTCAGCCTCCCAGGGCAAGACGGGGACAGGGAGGGATGGAGAGGGTACTTGTAATGGGGGAGGGGGCAAACGAAACTGCAAGAATTCTGATATTAAATAAGTTATCATCTAGTCTCTTCACTTGCAGTTCAAATAAATTTCAATGAAATGTTTTCTCAGATCATTTATTATTGACTGTAGCATTCCTTGAAACACATCAGTAAGAACAAAAGTACCCATGAATGATAATTCTGTTACATTTTTTTTGGGCTATCATTCTTATATTTAGTTCCTTCTGTTATCCAGCCCACTAGTGAAGGCCTTTCCTCTCTGATTTGGTTCAGAACCAAATGTTTTTAAACATACATTTTAATTTTTACTCTGGTCATAATCCAGGCAGTATTTCTATAAACCTCTATAGAGCCCACACATTAAAAAAATAATACTTCTCCTAAGGGAAAAACATAAAAGATATCTTTGAAATTTCTTATAAATAATGATAGAAACAGCAAAGGTGAGTGCTGTTTATTGTGATTTTGTTACATATTTGTCAGGCGTCATGAGTATTCTAGAGCTGGAGTAAATCTCAGCTCATGCATTTTATGCATGTCAGTAGGTGGCATGCATAAATACCATGTGCACAGAACCCAGCTGTGTGGGATCCCTTCCACTGAAGGTTCCTGCAGGGAGCAACTCTAGCTCCAATGGAGGCAGGTTTTTCAAAGAATCAAATTTATCTCTTACTTTGACTCAGCTCCCTGCAGAGGTTTCTCCATATCACAGGGTCACTCCACCAGGTCAGATAGGATTCTCCTGCCAGCCAGGGTGCCACCAGGAAAATCTAACTTTGAGTGTGAGCCAAGTAAATCCAAGTAGAAACATGAATGTCAGGGGACTGGAGAGCAAATGCCAGGTGTCTCCATAGTTATCCTTAGCATCAGTATTTCACATGCAGTAGTTCCATCCAAGGAGAAGGCAATGGCACCCCACTCCAGTACTCTTGCCTGGAAAATCCCATGGGCAGAGGAGCCTGCTAGGCTGCAGTCCATGGGGTCACTAAGAGTCAGACATGACTGAACGACTTCACTTTCACTTTTCACTTTCATGCATTGGAGAAAGACATGGCAACCCACTCCAGTGTTCTTGCCTGGAGAATCCCAGGGACGGGGGAGCCTGGTGGGCTGCCGTCTACGGGGTCGCACAGAGTCGGACATGACTGAAGCGACTTAGCAGCAGCAGCAGCAGTTCCATCCAAGCTCACACAAGATGAAGAGTTGTTGGCAATAACCTGAGGCTAATACAGAGCAAGTGTCACCATGTCCCTGGATCAGCTCCAGAAAAGTCTGCACAGTGGGAATAACTGCTGCACTCTTTTGGAGAGAGCAAAGGTACTAATACTGAAGTGTGGAGACAGAAATTGAATTGGTACTCAGAAGAGTAAAGGATGGAGCTCTTTTTTTAATTGGTTCATATAGGTGGGCCTTTGAAACTATGCAGTTGAGTCTATTTCTGGTTTCCGCAGGGATGAGAGGCATTCAGCTTGCTGTACATGAATCTCATGATTTGACTTGTGCTCTGTGGCATACTGGCTTCCTTGGTGGCTTAGTGGTAAAGAATCTGCCTGCCAATGCAGGAGAGGCAGGTTCGATCCTGGGATGGAGAAGGTCCCCCAGAGGAGGAAATGGCAACCCATTTCAGTATCCTTGCCTGGAAAAATTCCATGGACAGAGGAGCCTGGTGGGCTATAGTCTATGGAGTTGCAGAGAGTCAGACATGACTTAGTGACTAAACAAAAACAACAAGGAGAGTGGTCAGAAATGAAAGAATTAAACCTTTACAAATTCTCCAATACTTGATGGAATAACAATGGAATTATTTTCCATCAAAGGAAAAAAATTAAATTTTGGATAACAGTTGGGGACATTTTTACTAAATGTGGTATTTTTGACTTTTGGAACAGCATTGAGTAAATGAGGCAACTGAAAGAAATTCAAAAGTGGAAAATGAGAAGGTAGATACTTGACAGCCTTGTTTTGTCCACATTTTATAAAGACAGAGGCTGTGGAAGCTCCCTGAGGACACAGAATAGCCTGGGTATTTTAAGGATTAGAGTATTTATATCTACTTATTTTAAAAAATTGTGACATTTGGACTTAATGAATAGAAAAACACTAGTCATAAATATCTGGCACAAGAGTTAGGTTAATTTTGGAACATAAAGAAATAATTTTGTTTGGGTCATAAAATCCAAATGTTAGATCCTAATCATGTTACTAAGAGGGGATTTAAGGACATCATAGAATCTGCAAAGGCTATCTTTTCTCTGACTGTGAGAGTATTTCCATTTTATATGACAAAATGTCTTCTTATGGAATGTGGTTGTTAAGCTCAATTACCTCACCCATATAAGAAGAATATGTATATTTTTCCTGTATCTAAACCAGTTTTCTGGCTAAATTTTATGTATTTTCATCCATACATAAACATATCTTGTGTTGTGTGTGTGTGTGAGGCTACACAATTTTCCCTCAGCCGTGTCAACTGACATAAAAATACACAATGTGAGAGCTATGAGTTTTAGTTTTATTGGAGGACTTATTGAGGACTACAGCCCCAGATACAGCCTCTCAGATGGCTCTGAGGAACTGTTCCAAAGAGGTGAGGGAGACAGTCAGTATATATGTGATCCTGGTGAGGGGAGTACATGTAATCAGGCTTGCGTTTCAGCAGAAAGTTGCTGCTAGTCACGAGGAAAAGAAGTCTTCATGATTTTAGTGTTTTTCTATGTACAGGAAGATGCAGGAATTTGGGTTCGTAAAGATTTTTCTCCTGAAAAACATCTAACTGTTTGAAGGCCTGTTCTGTCAGTTTTCCCAGAATACAGAGCGCCTCATTCCTGGTCTCCTCCCTAGACTCCTGTCAGGGTGTGTTAACGGTGAGCAACTGCGGAGGCTGACGACTCAGTCCTTGTAGAGCCGATGGCTAGAGACATTCTTTAGTTGGCAGCAGCTTGAAATCAAGCTTGGAATACTTTGGAAATTACATAATTGTTCATGACTGGATAGCTAGGTTGTTGAGAATGTTTCCAGGCTGAAGTCTAAACTTTCAGACTCACAGGGAGAAGCATCTGGTTAGATATGTTCAGTCAGATGAACAGGCCCGCCATTAGCTGCTGTGGCCCCCTCTATGTAGGTAGACACAGCCCTGACAGCCGCAGCGTGGCTCCTGGACCTGAGTGGGTTTCAGAAACTCCTCAGCCCTGCAGTTCAGTGCCATCGTGAAGTACACAAACTTTGCAATGAAGTGTGGGAAGTCTGAATATTAAGGTGTTAAGTGGTTAGCCCCAGAGAAGTCCACAGGAGATTTTGCTTGAATTTTACCCAGAGACTAGTATTCTTGGTAAATTAATAATTAGCTTTAGAGATGAGTAAATAAACCATCCAAGAGATGAGTAAAAGAGAAGCAAAGTTATTCTTCATCTTTTCCACCAATGAAGAATACCCTGTGTTGTTTTTCACTTATGCTTTGAAATATTTGGTCGAATGAAATAACTGAATTCCTTAAGTAACTATTTGTTTGCATATTTTGATCTTTTAGTCAAACATGTGACTGCCAGCACAGCTTCTGATGAGCTATGATGAGTATTGTCATATTGGGTTTGTGTGATTTTGAGTTCAGACAAAATAAAGTCATCCTTTTATTTAATCCATGTGTCTGTGCTCCAAGTGAATGTATGATTTTTACATGGCTTTTTTCTTTTTGACTGATAACAGAAAAAATTGATCATTTTATCCATTATAAAAAAATTAGAAGGTGTGTAAAATAAGAGCTTCAGCATGCTCTAATTCTAGTAAAGTTATCATGACCCTGAATGAGTGGACTGGATTTAAAGGGAGAGAAATGACTTTCCAGGGGAAAATTTGGGGGGCATGAAATAATATGATTGTAAATAAGAATAATGTTTTACTTAGGTAAATGTCTTTAAAAGTATATGTGTAATTCTATAAATATTTGTTCTAGAATATGTGCATGCATTCTGAAAAAATATTTGTATATGGGGGTTTTGTTACTGACCTTTTCGGGTCAAGAAGGGCCCTCTTGCCTAGTGTTGTTTGAGTCAATGGAATGAGACCAAGTTCCCTTCAGAAGCAAAAGAAGGCTTTATCTTTATTTTTTTGTTTATTTGGCTGGCTGGGTGTGAGTAGTTGCGCGTGAATCTTCAATCTTCATTGTGGCATGCGGGATCTTGAGTTGCAGCATGTGGGGTTCAATCCCTGGTCAGGGAACTAGATCCCACAACTAAGATCCCACTCTTAGTTGCAACTAAGAGTTCGCATGCCACAATTTAAAGATCCCACGTGCTGCAAGGAAAGCTTTATTCTTTCAATAAAGAAAGGGGTGGCAGGAGCTTGGGCTCTAGAGCACAGGCTTTCCCAGAAAGGGTGTGAGTGGAGCTACTCTTAGGAGTCTCAGGGGCAGGGGAGGAGGGGGCAGGGCTCAGTGAGAAGAGGGAGGAGTTCTAGAGGAGCAGGCGCTTCTGCAGGGGCTTAGTTTCAGATCTCAGGGTCTGGGGCAGCGTTTCTGCACATCCACCCAACCCACTGTCTTGAGCTGCAGTGTCCCGAGCAGCATTTCTGCTCCAGGCCCTAAGCTGCAGTGTCAGGGGCATTTTGCATTGGGAACGCTGTTCTTAAGTGCCAGGTTTGAGTTCTCTTCATGTGGCCCTCTATGAGCAAGTGAAACTAGATGAAGCACAAAGGAAAAAAAAAAGTTAGACTTTATCTTATTACCCAGATTCTGTTTTTATTTCCTAGGAATTGTTAATGGGCTTTGTTGGTAGCAGTATTGAGCCTTTGTCCTAAATGAAAAGCAGATATTGTCCTCACCTGTGTTCCTAAGGAAAGATTTGTCTTTAGATAATAGGGGTCAGGGATTGTTGTTTTTCAGTCGCAAAGTCGTGTCCAGCTTTTTGTGGCCCCATGGAGTGTGGCATGCCAGGCTTCCCTGTCCCTCACTATCTCCTGGAGTTTGCTCAAATTCATGTCCATTGTGTTGGTGATGCCATCGAACCATCTCATCCTCTGTCGCCCCCTTCTCCTCCCACCCTCAATCTTTCCCAGTGTCAGGGTGTTTTCAGTGAGTTGGCTCTTCTCAGCAGGTGGCCAAATGATTGGATCTTCAATTTCAGCATCAGTACTTCCAATGAACATACAGGGTCATTTCCTTTAGGATTGACTGGCTTGATCTCCTTGGACTCTCAAGGGCCACAATTCGAAAGCATCAGTTGTTTGGTGCTCAGCCTTCTGTATGGCCCAGCTCTCACATCCATACATGACTACTGGAAAAACCATAGCTTTGACTATACTGACCTTTGTTGGCAAAGTAATGTCTCTGCTTTTTAATATGCTGTCTAGGTCTGTCATAACTTTTCTTCCAAGGAGCAAGCAGCTTTTAATTTTGTGGCTGCAGTCACTGTCTGCACTGCTTTTGGAACCCAAGAAAATAAAATCTGTCACTGTTTCCACTTTTCCCCCATGCATTTGCCATGATGTGACACGGGTTTCAGGGGTTAATCATATTTTTGTACTTTATCTTTAGGAAGTGTGGTGTAATAATATCTGAATCAGATGCTGGTGGTATCCCAACAGGTCCCCTCAGATCCCTCTGACTCTTTCTGTGTATCCATCCGCTGCTTTCAGTGTGCTTGGCCTTAGAGGATGGCCTCTGTAACCCTCTTTGGAGGACTGCCCTTGGGCTGCTGGTGCCATGGTGCCCATCAACATCCATGGGGGTTGGCATGTCCTAGCCCTTACCAAGGATGGTCTGGCAGAGGTCATGAAGGTTCAGCAAATTTGCCTTCCCCGAGGCAGATTTAGGTCCCAGAGCTCCCCTACAAGCATGAGGCTGAGGTTGAAACTTTTTGTCTGAAGTTGTGTCCTTGCTTGTCCTTTTTGGGAACCTGACCTAAAACTGTGTTTATATATCATGGAGTTTAAAAAATGTTCACATACATGTGAAGGTTTTTTAAGTCTTGGATGCCATGCTAATTTCAAGACAAAATAGTGACGGTGCTCCGTCCCTACCTTCCAGCAAGGACTGGAAATCATACCTGATGTCTGGTAAAGCATAGATCAGGCCAACTCTCCACCTACTAGAAACATAGATGGTAGTTATTTTTTTATGATAGAATTTCCAATATATTGGTGGCTGCATATATCCACAGAGGCTTACATGACCAAGTTTGTGAAGTTAGGTAATTCATAGACATTCTTCCTGTGAGAAGAATGCAGTAGAACTTGGGCAGATATAGATTGAGATTGAATTTACTTACATCTGAAAGTCACTGAACTGAAGTGACATTTGCTTCTAGTCCTGGTGCAGCATCTTACCGTGAATTCCTGAGCAAACCATTCTGCTTTTTCTCTAGACCTCAGTTTACTCAACTTGCACTGCCTTTTGTCGTTTCAACTGAGTATTTTACATTTCTCTTTTCTTAGGAAATGTTTTCTTTCTTTTTTTAACTTTCTTATGGTTAGCCTAGAGTATGCATTATATGTATATACAGCCAATCCAGGCTCACTTTCATGTTACTCATTAATTCTGCAAATTCTCAGATGCATCATACAATTGGGCTGGAGCCATTAAAATATTGAGTCTATTTTTAAAGTGCCCAGTGACAGTAAGCAGTCACCTTCAATACTAGGCAAATGGCTTGTGAGAAAAATATAAGTCCTCATGTTTTATTTCCTTCTTTTACCTTTTGGAACAGGGGTCTGGGCAGATGAAATCATTCTGAGAGATGTCCAGAAAAAGCATGAGAACTTTTTTATATCATTAAAATATTTACAGTCAGAAATACTTTACCAAAAACTGCAAAGCATTCATACTTCCCAAGGATGTAAAGTGATTCTTCTGGCATTAGGACTTAATGGGTATATGGAAATTTAAATGTATTTTTTATACTAACTCTTTGTTTAATTTTTAAAATAAATACACTGCATGGCACAACATTTTCTTAAGTAGAAAATGAAATCTTTATCTCCTGCTCATGTTCGCCCAATATTCCTCTGAGGAGATAACTAATGTTGCCAGTTTCTTCATATCTTTCAGAGCTAATTTATGTAAGCAAATACTCTCTGGTTGTGTAAAAATGTGTGTGTGTTTTACATATTGTTATGTACCTTCCTTCTTTCATTTAACAATATAAATTAGAAATTTTTCCCTATTAGTACTAAAGATATCATTTCATTTTTTTTATAACTCAACACCCCCACACTCCTATCTTCCTTATATTTTCCTCCAAAACAAACTAATCATCATCATTTATTTGTTTATCGCTTATGACACCCAACTAGAATATTAACTACATGAGAGTAAGTTGTTTTTTTTTTTTTTTTTTTTTCTGCATGCATCTCCAGTGCCTAGGAGAGAGTGCCTGGAATATAGTAGACACATGATAAATACTTAAATTTGTTTAATGAATGAATACATTAGCTTTTATATTTTATTCTACTGCATGCACTTAACAAAACTTATTTAGCAAGTTTTGTATCGATAGACCTTTAAGTTGTGTCCAGTCTTTTGTTGTTACAAGCTCTGCTGCCATGAACATCCTGGTACATACATTAATTAATCCATGAGCCAGTGTATCTTTAAGGAAAATTCCTGAAAATGAAATTTCAGGCTCAAAGGATGTGGGGATTTTTAATCTTGATATATAATGCCAAATTCCTCTCTTTGGAGGTAATACTGATTTATACTTCTATCATCAATATGTGTATGCATAAATACAATTATATTTACTTTACTTAAAGGTGAAGATACCAATTTAAATTAAAATGCATACGTGGTGCTTTTCTCTATTAGGGGAGTAAGTTGGAGACTTAACTTTAATGTAAGATGAATGTAGTTTATTCTTTGCTAGAGAATAGTAACTGTATGGAAGCCTAAACAAATGTTAATTCATTGTCAAGTCTAAGAATTCTGTATCTTCAACTTCTAAATAAAAAATTATGATTCAAAAATAATTACATTGTGTTCCAGGAGTAAAATCATAGCATCTAAAATCCAAGCCAAGTAAAATTATGTTATTAATTATATTCATTTATGAAGAAATCTAAAAGCTCAAAATTTCTCCTGCATTTCACTATTGTTTATCGAGAGTTTTAGATTTCAGTGTAATCTAAATTCATTTGGGAATATATTTTTAGTCTTATTTCTATTCAGTATCCCGAAAATGCACTTTCATGTTAGAAGCTGTTAAACTGTAACACAAGGAGAGATTCAAATCTTATAAGCAGTGATTTGGAGGAGAAAGACATGCTATGTTATGTTCAAAGGCATAGGTAGCTTTTACCAAAGCAAGTTTATCTAGTCTGTAATTAGGTAGATTAAGAGGTTTAGTAAACTATTTCAAAGAGGAAATGGGATTAGAAATCTTTAAGAAAGTATACTGAAAGAAGGAACTTGCTCAGCATAGACCCCCTCTTCCTTGTCCCCATAACCTGAAGGAAGTCTTCTTTTAAACTGGAGACAAGGAGAAAACAGATTTTTTTCTGTGAGTCATGCTAGAAATGGATAGAAAGAGTTCTTTAAAACCAATCACAGTTGCTCATAATGGTTCAAATAGTAATGTTTTCTTTCAAATGGCGTATCACCAGGCTGCCTGGTTAGAGAACAGTTTTTGCTTGGGATGTAAGCAGTGAACATGTGAAGTGCTTACACAGGGAACCTAGAGCTGATTTGAAATCTACTGATTCAAAATATGAAAATAAGTAATGCAAAGCCTTATTTAATGAAGAAATGTTGGTATTTATTTCTGGAGATGCTATAGAATTAAAAAAAAAACTTAAGTCCAAATTTAAAACAAATCTAGTAAACTTCAATAAGAGGAAAGTTTTCCTATTGACTGAGTTATATTGATATAACTTGAATTTAGGACTTTACTGGTGGCTCAGACTGTAAAGAATCTGCCTGCAATGCAGAAAACACAGGTTCCATCTCTAAGTCAGGAAGATCCCCTGAAGAAGTGAGTGGCTGCCCATTCCAGTATTCTTGCCTAGAGAATTCCTTGGACAGAGGAGCCTGGTGGGCTTCAGTCCATGGAGTTGCAAAGAGTCAGACATGACTGAGTGAGTAACTTTCAGTTTCACTTTGAAGACTAACTTTAATATAGTCTTCCTTAGAGAGAGGCTTTCCCAAACATGAGCAGAGGCAGGATCAGGACTTGACCTATAGTAGGACTATCTAGACCCTGAAACTGATAAATCAATAGAATTTTCAAGGGCCAGAAAGTAGATGTTAAAAATAAATTTTGGTCCATAATCAAATAGGTGAGCTGGTGGATGATTGGGACCAGATCTAGAACGTGAACAGATCCAGGTCCAGGGAGATGTGGCAGTTTTAGAGGGAGGTAATCTGAGAGACCAAAGAGGAGATGCAAGATTACTGATCAGAATGAGGCAGGCCCTCATTCTTGGGGAAATGAAATAACAGGCGAAGGTAAAGATTTTCAGAAGAAAGGTGCAGCAAGTTAAATATGAATAAAAGGCAGACTCAGCAAAATTTTTCTAATCCTGAACTCGTATTTTATTTCTGTTCCTTGTTGTTCCTCCTATGAGTCACTTTTCCTCCTTCCTTCCTCCTGAGTGGGTTCTACCCATTCAGACTACTGGAACAGGATCATGGTGCCTGGACATCTTTGGGTAATTGACCTAACTTGGCTGCAAATTGCCTTTCTCTTGATTCTGTTCAATTCCGACCCACCTTTTCTTTTGATTCACTATTGTTCATGGGCTTTCAGATGAGGGAGCTCAAGATTTCTCATTCTTGGGGCCCTACTCACTCAGTTTTTTTCATGGTCTCAATCTCTGAACTGTCTCTCTGTTCTGTCCCGACTCCCAAAGCTAGAGAGTGCCTTTCCCTGGACATACCCAAAGACTGATAGTCATTCATATTTCTGTAATTTACATTGGTAAATATTGATGATAGTGTTCATAATAATGGCTTAGAAACTAGATGCTGTGCTTGGTGCTTTTCACAGGTTCTGAAATTTATTTCTCACAGGCTTTTTAGGGAGTTAAGTATATCATTCCTATTTTACAGAGAATGGAAGTGAGACAACTTTTACAAAGTGCATAGGTAGCAATCCAGAATGCAAACAGGCACTCTGTCTCCTGGATCCACCATTTTAAACAGGCACAGAATCCCAGCTGTAGTAACAGAACACAAAACTTCTTGCTGATAACTTAATTAGTGATCTAAATTCCTAAAATTGACTTGAAAGGAGACAGGATTGGTCTCAGAATCCTGGGTTAGCTGAACCTTCAGGCAGCTAACTACTAGATATAGTTAGCCTTAGACTTAACCCAGCTAAACTCCCAGAGTTTTGCAGAGTAGTAGTAATGAGATTTCTGGCCAATTTATCAGGAACTTTTACTGCATGTACCAGTGAGTAGAAAATTCCTTACTAGTATCATCAGAAGTTAGAGTATCAGAGGCTTGCTAGGTGCTCAGCAGTCCTTCTTCCTTTTCTTGGACACATAGAAAGGCCATATTCCACAGCCTCTGTTGTAGTTAGGTTGGGGCTATATGACTGGGTTCTAGCCTGCAGAGACTTTAAGCTGACACTCATCCCTCATGCAAGAACATGCCCTAGAACAGCTCACAGTCATGAGCAGATGTAAGTTCCTAATATGACTCCCACAGCAGTCCTTGTGATCAACAATCTCCAATGCCTCTCAGTGTCTGTATTCCTTATGGGCCCCTTATAAAACCTCACTCATTTGTGGCTTACCAAAACCCTACTATTTTTATTTAAATTGAGCAGTCTGGCCCCAGCCTGGGGATCCCAAAACACTGCACCCATGGACCCTAATATAGGCTTGTGCTTCATGTCCTGCCTCTCTTTGTTTGCACTCTGCCTTGACCTCCCTCCTCCAGGACCTGTGATTAACATACTTCTGGGCTTCAGCTGGGTAGCTCAGCTGGTAAGGAATCTGCCTGAAATGCAGGAGACCCCAGTTCAATTCCTGGGTCGGGAAGCCTATCCCGTGGAGAAGGGATAGGCTAACCATTCCAGTATTCTTGCACTTCTCTGGTGGCTCCTCAGACGGTAAAGAATCCACCTATAATGCAGGAGACTGGGGTTCGATCCCTGGGTTGGGAATATCCCCTGGAGGAGGGCATGCAACCCACTCCAGTATTCTTGCCTGGAGAATCCCCATGGACAGAGGAGCCTGGTGCTCTACAGTCCAGGGGGTCACAAAGAGTCGGACACGACTGAGCAACTAAGCAGGTGCTTCAACTATTTTAATTTCTCTTGTGGTTTGCTGTTGAACCCCAGGTCACCATGTGGCACTCCATCTCCACTCAACAGATGCTAATTTAACAAAGTCAAAACAGGAGGTTGACAGTACTAAAGAGAGAGAGACAGAGACAAAGACAGAGACATAGAAAGCCTGAATGAGAAAGAAAGAAAAAGGGAATAACTGTTGTAATTTGTAGTTAATGTTCTTGGGTATAGTTTTAAGATTATTTATTCCCAATGGAAAGAAAACAAGTTATTTTCTTTTAGGCACACACACACACATGCTTATCTGTGTCTAAATTTAGGAATGAATGCATGTCAGCTGTATGATGTAAATCCTCTCCCAGGCAAAGAAGCAACTATAAGGGGAACAAAGTCTTTTATATTCCTTCGTGAGTACATTTCCTCACTCCAGTGTTAGAATCAACAATAGGACCAACAAAGTCTTATAGGGCAGTAATTCAGTGAATAGGAGTTATATTGTCTATGCTTAATTGTATTAAGAAAGAAGACATTTAGTGGCATAAGGGACATAATAAGTTGGAGCTTTAAAAAAAAAAACAATAAAGTCAAGGTTTAAAGAACGCAATGCAAGAACTAAACTCTTTAATTAGCAATCATGCCTTAATCTGGAGCATTTATACCAGAGATCCAGAAGCTGACCTGACATGTACTTTATTCTTTCTGACATGTTGACAGGTGCCCTTGGAAAAGCACATTCCAAATACCACAAGTGCAGATGTGATCAGCAAGTTTGATGGTTTTATTGACTTACTATTGATATCTCATTATTTATAGTCTCAGTTCTAGCCACCAAGGGACAGTTTTATTAGGTTGGTGCAAAAGTAATTGCAATTTTTGCATTGTTGAAATCTGCCTTTGATATTGGAATACCTTATTAAATAAATGTGGTTATGTTATACATCATTTCAATGAGCATTTCTTGCTTTATGATTTTTTTTTCCTAGTGACTTATCACTTCATTTTATATGTATTTTAGACTATGGAAGTGATGTTAGACAAAAAGCAAACCTGAGCAATTTTCTTATTCGAGTTCAAAATGAGCAATTAAATAGCAGAGACAACTCGCAACAATGCATTTGGCCTAGGAACTGCTAAGGAGTGTATAGTGCAGTGGTGGTTTAAGAAGTTTTACAAAGGAGATGGGAGCCTTGAAGGTGAGGAGTGCAGCGGCCAGCCATTGGAAGTTGACAGTGACTTGAGAGCAATCATTGAAGCTGATCCTCTTACAACTACACAAGAAGTTGTCCCCAAACTCAACACTGGCCAGTCTATGGTCATTCAGCATTTGAAGCAAATGGGAAAGGTGAAAAAGCTCAGTAAGTGATGGCCTCATGAACTGACTGCAAATTAAAAAAAAAAAAAAAGGTCATTTTGAAGTGTCGTCTTTTCTTGTTCTACACAACAACAAACCATTTCTTAGCTGGTTTGTGGTGTGTGATGATAAGTGGATTTTATACAACAACTGGCAATGACTAGTTCAGTGGTTGAGCTGAGAAGCTCCCAAAGCCTAACTTGCACCAACAAAAAGGTCATGGTTACTATTTGGTGATCTGCTGATCATCTGTACAGTACAGACGATCCAGTACAGCTTTCTGCATCCTGGCAAAACCATTACATCTGAGAAGTATGCTCAGCAAATCAATGAGATGCACCAAACACTGCAATGCCTGCAGCCGGCATTGGTCAACAAAATGGGCCCAGTTCTTCTCCACAACACCTGACTGCACTTGGCACAACCAAAGCTTCAGAAGCTGAACAGTTTGGGCTATGACACTTTGCCTCATCCACCATATTCACCTGACATCTTGCCAACTGACTACCACTTCTTCAAGCATCTCCACTATTTGTAAGCAAAGCACTTCCGCAACCAACAGGATGCACAAAATGCATTCTAAGAGTTTGTCAAATCCCGAAGCATGGATTTTTACACTACAGGAATAAATAAACATTTCTCATTGACAAAAATGTGTTGATTGTAATGGGTCCTATTTTGATTAATAAAGATGAGCCTAGTTATAATTTAAAATTCACTATCTAACCTGCAATTACGTTTGCACCAACCTAGTATGTGTTCTTTATGACAACATTCATTTTGTTGATTGGACATATAGAATTCTCTTGGATATCATTTTATGAATATACCATAATATATTTATCCACCATGATGGGTATTTAATTGTTTTAAAACATTTGCTATTATAGATAATTTCATAATGAACAACTGTTGTGCATATTTCCTTGCATATATATATATGAGTTTCTTTAAGATTTTGAAAGTGTTATTGCTGGACTGAAGGTAAGCACATTTGCAACAAATTAACTGAAGATTTATTCTTCAGTGTGGCTAAACAAATTTATTTCTTCAGATATCTCAATATCTAAGAATGGTCTTGCTTGAAAAATTTTGAAAATGTTATATTTGCATTTCTTTATTGGAAATTTGGGCTTTATCTTCTGTAAAGAGCCTATTTATATTCTTTGCCATTTTTTTCTCACCAGATGAGTGAAGTTTGTAGAAATTCTTTTCTTTGTAGGAGCTACAGGAATTCTCATCTTTTGCCAGTTACATGCATTGCAAGAATCTTTTCAGTCTGTTTTGTCTTCTAACTTTGTTTATAACAGCCTCTGTTTTATGTTTATCATTTTAATGTGATTAACTTTATTAATCTTAAATTCTTGGGTTTGTACTTTTGTGTCTTGATTAAGAAATTTACTTGTTATCTTACTGTACATTTACAAGGACAAGTAGAATTAAATTTAGTATATTGTGTAATGATCTGGTTTTATTTCATTTTTCATATGGATAATCAGTTGCCTTATCACCACTTATTAAATAGCTTATCCGTTCCTTATTAATTTATTGCCTTCTTGGGCATATGTCAGATTTTCTTATTCATGTGGTTATACTCCTGGATTTTCTATGATATTACATCAGTTTTCCCCATCTATCACTGTACCACGGTCACACTGGCCCAGGTAACGTCGTCTTCACAACTTCTACAGTGGTTGTGCCGCCATCACACCAATGAAGCATGCGAGTTCCTCCTGTTCCACATCCTTGTCAGCTTGTGTGTCTCCAGTGATTTGGATTTTGACCATTCTAATAGGTGTGTAGTGGTATCTCATTATTGTAATTTGCAGTTCCACAATGACATATGAGGCTGAGCATCTTTTCAAGTTATTTGGCATCTGTTTATCTTTTTTGGTGTCTCTGGCCCCTTCTTTGGTCAGGATGTTTGTTTTCTTATTACTGAGATGTATGAGTTCTTTCTATAGTTTGGTTACAAATTCTTTATCAGATATGTCTTTTGCAAATATTCCCTCTAAGTCTGTGGCTGTCTTTTCATTCTTTTTACAGTATATTTCATGGAGTAGGAGTGCTTTTTTTTTAAATTTTTGTTATATATTGTTGTATAGTCAATTAACAATGTTGTGTTAGTTTCAGGTGTACAACAGAATGATTCAGTTATCCATATATATGTATGTTTCAATGACATTTGGCTTACCAATTATTTCTTTCAGAAATTGTGCCTTTAGTGTTGTTTCTAAAAAGTAATTGCCAAATGTAATGTTATCTAGATCTTTTATGTTATCTTCTAAGAGTTTTATGCTTTTGTATTTTACACTTAATTCTGTGAGTTAGAAAGGTATAACATCCATGTCTCTCACCTGAAGAGAGACTCATCTTTTCTTTCTTGCATGTGGACATCCAGTTGTTTCACCAGCGTTTTTTGAAAAGGTTAGATTTTCTCCACTGTATTGCCTCTGATCCTTTGTCAACGTCACTTGACCAAATTGTGTGGCTCTAATTCTGGATTCTGTGTTCTGTTCCATTGATCTGTCTATTCTTTCAACGTACCATGCTACCTTGACTAGTGTTGCTTTATAAGTCTCTTATTAAGCTGGGAAGTGTCAGTCCTTGAACCTTGCTCTTCTTCTTTAATGTTATGTTGGTTATTATGGACATTTTGACTCTCCATATAAATTTTGGAGTTAGTTTGTTGATATCCATAATATAATGGACTTTGGAATTGCATTGCATTTTTTATTAAGAAAACTGACATCTTGACAATATTGTCTTTTTATCCATGAGCATGATATATCTTTCCACTTATTTTATTCCTCTTTAATTTCTTTTATAAAAGTTTCATAGTTTTACTCATATAGAGCTTGTACATATTTTGTTAGACTCATACCTAAGTATTTCATCTTTTTGAATGCTAAGTACTATTGTATTTTTAATTTCACATTGGTGGCAAATGGGAAAGTGATAAATTTTTATGTATAGTAAATCCCTTACATATGAACCTTCAAGTTGTGAACTTGTGTCTCTCCAGTTTTTGGTGCATTGGTTTTCCCTTTGACCTCAGTTTTCGGATGGATCTAAGAAAACTTGTTGATTTTGAATTTTTTCAGTTTTTTGATTGTTGTTAGGGTGGTGTGATGACTTCTAAGCTCTTTACATGCCAGACCACAAACTAGAAGTCCTTAATTTTATTTTTAACATAATATATTGGATATTATGCTTTTAAAGTTAATAAAATAAGTTTTACAGCTTTTTTACAATTTATTTTTCCAATTAATAGTTACTCTTACTAAGCTATTTTTAAATTTCTGTGGACAGCATTGTTTCTTGTATATTATGATTTCCCTCTGGTTTTGATGCTTGTTTTTTCCTTAAGTGCATCTCTTAATCAATTTTTTAACAAGGGACTATGGGTGGTAAATCTCTTGATTTATTTTAATATCTGAAAATATCTTTATTTTCCTTGATTTTTTTTTTTTTAGCATAGCTTTGGGAAGAACCTAGGACTTCAGATGTGCACGAAGTATTGGTGATTAATGTATCCTGTAATTTACATTAATTCATGAGGCTAGTTGTGTTCTTCATCTGCCCATAAGCTCAGTGATCAATGGCTGAGTTGTACTGCCTTGAGTTTTAAATGACAGTATAACTGGGTTTGTGATTCTAAGTTGATAGTTATTTTCCTTTAGAAATTCAAAGTTATTATTCCATTTGTTTTGGTTATTTATTTCCTGCAAGATATTAGGAGTATTTAAAATCTACTCAAGAAATAGCTTGATTTTTTTACTCATCTTGAGCTTCAGGCAGTAAAATCTAGGTGTGGTCCTTACCTGACTTGGATCACTTATGAATATGAAGCCTTATAGACCAATGGCTTCAATCATGCTATTTTTTTTTAAATTTTAATTCACAAAACTGTGTATGTATATATATTTAATCTAGCATTTTGGTTTGGTTTTATTTGGTCTTCTCTTTTCTGTCATTTCTACGTAATCGATTTAGAAGTTGGCCTCAATTTACTAATTCATCTTTGGGAGATTTTAAATTATATTTCTAAAAAAGTATATGACCATGTTATACTTCTGCTTAAAATATGTTTTGACTTTCCTTGAAATTCATGTTGATAACTTTTAGTATAACACACAAACCCTTCAAGGTCTGACCTGTAAGCTTTAGCTTACAGCTTCATCTCATACTGTCCCCTTATGTCCATACTACATTCTCAGTTCAGTTCAGTTCAGTCGCTCAGTCATGTCCGACTCCTTGCGACCCCATGAATCGCAGCACTCCAGGCCTCCCTGTCCATCACCAACTCCCGGAGTTCACTCAGACTCACGTCCATCGAGTCAGTGATGCCATCCAGCCATGTCATCCTCTGTCATCCCCTTCTCCTCTTGCCCGCAATCCCTCCCAGCATCAGGGTCTTTTCCAATGTATCAACTCTTCACATGAGGTGGCCAAAGTACTGGAGTTTCCCCGCTTTAAAGTTTTCCCAGCTTTAGCATCATTCCTTCCAAAGAAATCCCAGGGCTGATCTCCTTCAGAATGGACTGGTTGGCTCTCCAAGGGACTCTCAAGAGTCTTCTCCAACACCACAGTTCAAAAGCATCAATTCTTCAGTGCTCAGCCTTCTTCACAGTCCAACTCTCACATCCATACATGACCACTGGAAAAACCATAGCCTTGACTAGCTGGACCTTTGTTGGCAAAGTAATGTCTCTGCTGTTGAATATGCTATCTAGGTTGGTCATAACTTTCCTTCCAAGGAGTAAGTGTCTTTTAATTTCATGGCTGCAAATCACATCTGCAGTGATTTTGGAGCCCCAAAAAATAAAGTCAGCTACTGTTTCCACTGTTTCCCCATCTATTTCCCATGAGGTGATGGGACTGGATGCCATGATCTTGGTTTTCTGAATGTTGAGCTTTAAGCCAACTTTTTCACTCTCCATTTTCACTTTCATCAAGAGGCTTTTGAGTTCCTCTTCACTTTCTGCCATAAGGCTGGTGTCATCTGCATATCTGAGGTTATTGATATTTCTCCAGGCAATCTTGATTCCAGCTTGTGTTTCTTCCAGTCCAGTGTTTCTCATGACGTACTCTGCATATAAGTTAAATAAGCAAGGTGACAGTATACAGCCTTGACGTACTCCTTTTCCTATTTGGAACCAGTCTGTTGTTCCATGTCCAGTTCTAGCTGTTGCTTCCTGACCTGCATACAGATTTCTCAAGAGGCAGGTCAGGTGGTCTGGTATTTCCATCTCTTTCAGAATTTTCCACAGTTTATTGTGATCCACACAGTCAAAGGCTTTGGCGTAGTCAATAAAGCAGAAATAGATGTTTTTCTGGAACTCCCTTGCTTTATCCATGATCCAGCGGATGTTGGCAATTTGATCTCTGGTTCCTCTGCCTTTTCTAAGACCAGCTTGAACATCAGGAAGTTCACGGTTCACGTATTGCTGAAGCCTGGCTTGGACATGTTAAATTTCCTCCTTGTTCCAAAATACACATTATTTCAAATACATGAGCCTTAAAACATGTTGACATTTCTGTCTCAAATGACCCTTCTTTTATACTGGCTGTTTTCTACCTAATCGTCTTTGTATTTCTCTAATCTCCCCATTAAAGTTATAGATGCCTGACACTGTGTGCTTCTCATGTAAGACTATCATCACTATATTATTATTTACTAACATGTCAGTTTTATTATTTAGACCCTATACTATCTAATAGAACTTTGTATGATGATGTAATGTTCTAGATCGACACCGTTCCATAGAACCTTGGGTGATGGTGGATCTATAATGTCTAATGTGTAGCCAATAACTATATGTGGTTACTGAACACTTCAAATAGGTTTTGATGTGACTGAGCAAATTTTTATTTTAATTAACTTAATTTAAATGGTTACACATAATTAGTGGTTACTGTATTAGAGTCAAGTTCAAGATTCTGAATTTGATTCAAAGGCAGAGGAGATGTATTGACTACTTTCTTTGTGATATCCAGTAACTAGTCCATAGCGAATACTCACTATGTGGTCATTAAATGAAGAAATAAGCAAAGTCTAGAAGATAAAGAAATTAATATTTCTACTGAGAAGCTGAAAAAAATCAAGGGAACACTTTACTACTTTAGCAGAAAATAAGCTCTTATTCTTTTTAGTTAGATCTAAACTATGTCAATGGTTTAGTTTTTTCCAGGATTCTGAGGGGAAAAAAGAACAGGGACTAAAGACTAGTGTAGTTGAAAAGCCCACAGAAATGTGTTTCTCACAACTGAGAGATTATTTCATGTTGAGTTTTCTCGTATAATCGTTTTTGAAAAGGTCAGTATCAAACCTAAGCGTAAACTGGTATTGTTAAATTTTCTTTATTTAGAAACCTGCTTCCTGGCAGGAAAAGGTAGCTGTTTTATATCCTTATACATAATATCGATTGTCCCTCCTTCAGTCTGCAATTTAAAAAGTTCTTTTATTTCTAGTTTATTTAGTAGAGAAATTTGAACTCCATTTGGGACTGGAACACCAGAAAATTTTTTTTAATTTATTCTTTTTTATTAATGTTCAGAAAGCAAACAGGGAAAGTAGTTGCAGGAAAAACAATAACAACTTTAAATCAGCCTCTTCATCAAGTTCATAGGTTGGCTTATACTGTAGGAATTTTTAATCCTATGGGAGAAGCAAGAACGATATGAAGTTGCTTTGGTAGAAATAGTATGCAGAAAGAAATGCTGTTGGGGAGGTAGGCCAATAGAGTGGATAATTACTAAACTCTATTTTGTGCTTGCAAGAGTTTCAGAGATTGTAGTCCAACCCTGAACTGAGGTCATCTGGCTTGATCACAGTTTTACCAAATGAACATTTTTAATGCATTCACTTTCCTTTATTGAAATATCTAAGATTTTTAAAGAAGGCAAAGCTACTATAGAACGACATTAAAATTCATTTCTGGAGCTATGGTTCGTCTTGGGAATCTTAAAAATAATTTCATGCTTTAAAGTTTTTGGGTGCACAGTCCAGTGTATCATTCAAAATGAACTAAATTATACAACCATAACAAACAGCCCTCATACTTCTCAGATCTCAAAGGCTTAAACCCTAACAAAAGATATTTCTTGCTCACTTCACCTCTTGTAGGTAACAGGGGACGTATAGTCATTCCTTGACACAGGCTGACCCAGATTCCACTGTGACACATGCTTGCAGGGAAAGGGGATGTGGCAGATTCTACTGTGGCCCTTAAAGCTATGGGCAGAAATGACATTGGCGATGATTGCAGCACTTACCTGGACAGATACAGATGATTCTATGATTTCAGGTTTTAGAAGAAGTAAAGAAGTTGAAATCTACCATGGCCTTGAAAAAGGTGAGAAGCAAATATTTGTGAGTAGCCCAGTGCTGACCAGAATATGTAATCAGATACAGTGGATTCCAAGGTTCAGTAAATTTGGGAAATTTGGGTCAGAAACTGGCATATACACTATGTGATTGTTAGTATTTAATACCATAAAGTGAATTTTTAATATCTAAGAAGGGGTTATAATATGAAGGGAAAGTCACTCAGTCATGTCTGACTCTTCGCAACGCCTTGGACTATATCAGATCAGATCAGTCACTCAGTCGTGTCCAGCTCTCTGCGACCCCATGAATCGCACCACGCCAGGCCTCCCTGTCCATCACCAACTCCCGGAGTTCACTCAGACTCATGTCCATCGAGTCAGTGATGCCATCCAGCCATCTCATCCTCTGTCATCCCCTTCTCCTCTTGCCCGCAATCCCTCCCAGCATCAGAGTCTTTTCCAATGAGTCAACTCTTCGCATGAGGTGGCCAAAGTACTGGAGTTTCAGCTTTAGCATCATCCCTTCCAAAGAAATCCCAGGGCTGATCTCCTTCAGAATGGACTGGTTGGATCGCCTTGCAGTCCAAGGGACTAGAGTCTTCTCCAACACCACAGTTCAAAAGCATCAATTCTTCAGTGCTCAGCCTTCTTCACAGTCCAACTCTCACATCCATACATGACCACAGGAAAAAGCATAGCCTTGACTAGACGGACCTTTGTTGGCAAAGTAATGTCTCTGCTGTTGAATATGCTATCTAGGTTGGTCATAACTTTCCTTCCAAGGAGTAAGCCTCTTTTAATTTCATGGCTGCAGTCACCATCTGCAGTGATTTTGGAGCCCAGAAAAATAAAGTCTGACACTGTTTCCCCATCTATTTCCCATGAAGTGATGGGACCGGATGCCATGATCTTCGTTTTCTGAATGTTGAGCTTTAAGCCAACTTTTTCACTCTCCACTTTCACTTTCATCAAGAGGCTTTTGAGTTCCTCTTCACTTTCTGCCATAAGGCTGGTGTCATCTGCATATCTGAGGTTATTGATATTTCTCCAGGCAATCTTGATTCCAGCTTGTGCTTCTTCCAGTCCAGCGTTTCTCATGATGTACTCTGCATATAAGTTAAATAAGCAGGGTGACAATATACAGCCTTGACAAACTCCTTTTCCTATTTGGAACCAGTCTGTTGTTCCATGTCCAGTTCTAACTGTTGCTTCCTGACCTGCATACAGATTTCTCAAGAGGCAGATCAGGTGGTCTGGTATTCCCATCTCTTTCAGAATTTTCCACAGTTTATTGTGATCCACACAGTCAAAGGCTTTGGCATGGCATTCTCCAGGCCAGAATACTGGAGTGGGTAGCCTTTTCCTTCTCCAGGGGATCTTCCCAACCCAGGGATTGAACCCAGGTCTCCTGCATTGCAGGCAGATTCTTTACCAGATGAGCCACAAGGGAAGCCCAAGAATACTGTAGTAGGTAGTCTATGCCTTCTCCAGCCCATCTTCCTGACTCAGGAATCGAACCGGGGTCTCCTGCATTGCAGGTGGATTCTTTACCAACTGAGCTATGAGGGAAGCCTGTTATGAGGTGCTTCCCAAATTCAGTGAGTATTCCCAAATACTCTGGAATTTTCTTCTTCACAGGGTTTCTGGAGAAACACTGTATAGCAGTCTTTTCATGATAGACTGGATAGTATACTTTCTCAGCAGTTCTTCCAATTTAATTTTTATTTATGAGTTGCATATCTGAAATTTTCTTTAAATATAATAAAAATAAAATATTTGATATAGAAATATAATAAGCAATTTTTCCAAAATAGATCATGGATGTCTATCGGGAACTGTTTTCCCCAGAAAGGTTATAAATTAGAATGCTTTTGATGAATGTTAAAGTCCACAGTAGTAGAAGATAGAGTACAATGTCTACTTCGAATGTCTCTGAAATGTTGAAATATTGTCCAAGGCTTTACCCAAATCACCTCAATATGGTACTTCTAAGTTAAAAGTTTGGGAGTTATTTAGTTTTTAAAAGCCTTCCAAATATGACTTATCTATGAGGGCAGTGCATTAAAAACTAAAAAATAATGTTCTATGTACTACATGGTTGATTAAAGTTCATTAATTCTTGCTCAGAATAATACATTTTGCTAATTTGGAGAAAAATATAACATTTTTAGTAACTGTTACATGGCATACTGAAACTGGTATTGGAAGTCTTAGGGAAGATAACAGATTTTCAAATACATTTAACATCATAAAGATATTTTATTAAAAATTGACACTTTATTTCAAGTATAAAGAATTATCACATATGAAAATAAAAATGAAGATAATTAATGGGAGCAATCTTAGACATAATGTCTAGAAATAATTAGAATTAATGAGTCACCTATCTGAACTCTTCTTCAGTAGTCTCACCTGTTAGGAATATAGCTGTGTATCAAGAAGCAAGTTATGAAAATTGATCTGAGGAGAAAAAAGTCAAGGCCACAACATACATAATACAAAAAATAAGAATTCTTTAGTCACAAACTCACACCCAAATTACCCTTATTTTGCTAACAACACTAACTAGGGTTGTTGTTTGGTTTCTAGTTACTGAAACTGGGATCAACATCTGAAAGAGTGGAAATTGCCAAAGGGGAATATATACTGATGGCAGTGAGAAGTGAATGGGTGGTCCAGACAATATTCTATTGAGTGAAATATGCAAAGGATGCAGTAGTCTGAGATAAATTTACTTAGAGCCAAATAAACAAGAATAATTCATACCAATGATTACCCTTCTTAGTCATTAAAAAATGTTAATTATTTTCAGTGCAGTAGCTGAGAAATTAGTTTTCTGTCCTCACTTTTTTTTTTTTTAAAAAAAAGGAAAAAAGTGGGTAAGACCTGGATCCTAAGTTGTCAGACTCAACTGTCCAGAATGATCCAGTCTCTAAGGGTTTTAGTTTTTCCTCATCTTGGTCTTGAGAAACAAACCAAAAAAAAAAAAAAAAAAAAACTCACCAAAAAAGAAAAAAAATCATTTTGACCTATAGGTGGCAATATTGGTATTATTCAAGTCAAGCACAAAAAGGGGTGAAAAAAGGGGCATCATTTAATGACTCAAAAAAGATAATCAAATCTGAAATCCGTTTTTGATGAGTATAAAATGACTTGAAAAATGAATTAAGTTTACCAACCTTCATGGAATTGGCTCTTACTCATCAAATTCCTATTGAATTATAGATTTGAATTTGGGAAAAAGAAAACGTTTAAATATTTGTCCCACTGTTATTGTACTCTGAATGTATTTTGTTTACTCACAGTGGTTTGTTAAACTATGAATAAAACCAGTTTTTCATAACTATATTCCTAGCACCTTTGTTTTCATTTAAGAGTATTAAGGTATCAATAAAATCCAAATTATATTGCCCACTATACACGAATAGTAATTATGTTGGCAACTCTGTGAACTCTGTGGAGAACCATGGGACCACCCAGCAACTGGTCCCCAGAAAACTCAATGAGTTTCTGAAGTCCCTTGAGATAATGGTTATGTGCATGCTAGCTTAAAGGGTAAAAAGAGCCCCTAGCACTCTAAGGACAATGTGTTTTAACTGTTTGAAAGTTAAGGTAGTACCTCTTAAAGTGTATAAACCCAAATACCAATTAGTTCAACATAAAAATCTCATAGTGCCTCTCTTCTGATACTCCCCCTTGGGAACAAGAACTGGTTTCTGTTGAGAATCATTTGTATCCCCCATCCTCCCCCTACAATATACTTTCCTACAGTTTGGATGTAAGTATTTTCCATTTTCTTATAAAATTATAATGTTTATTATGCAGCTGTTTTCTCTTCTTCATTCTAGAAACTCTGATATGCTTTGTCTCTCCAAGATAATCATTACAACCCTGAAGAAAATGAGTTTATGTTGATAAATAGAAAACAAAGAGGTGTGTGTGTGTGCAGACAAGCATATGCCTGAGAGAGAGAGAGAGATATATAAGAGTTCAATGGCGTGGCATGAGAGAAAGGTTGAGTAACAAACTGGAAATCTTTAAGTAACAAAAATAAGCAGGATGCAATATCTCTCACCTTCTAGACCTGAAATATTCAATATGGTAGCCACATGTGGTGTTCTATATCAAAACTAAAATTAAACTAAATTAAAGATTTAATTCCTCAACCACACAAGCCACATCTCCAGTGCTGAATATGTACACGTAACAACTGTATTGCATGGTGCAGATAGAGAATGTCTTCATGAGCACAGAAATTGGATTGTGTTCCTCTGTAAATTCTGTGGATGATGACCCTCCTATCTTTGCATTCCCCCAGTGTCTAATGAAACCTTGTATGTCAGAGGCATTTGGAAAATATTTGTTGATTAAAGATATAAAAGGAAATTTTTGGAAAAAGGTAAAAATTATCAGAGGTTGTTTGGTTTCTTATTACAGAGATTATGTAATATTATATATATAATATATATAATGTACAGGTATATGCTGTCTGTCTTTAGTGCTACTTCTAGTCTGATCTATGCTTCCTTTTCGCATTCTTTACAGAGTTAACATAGCAAAGTCTTTTCTCTGAAGTTGTATGCTGCAAAGCGTCAACTTAGTCTCAACAATGCCTTTCTATGAACACTCCAAAGATTGACCTGGCATCTTTGTTCCATGCTGTACTCTTTAATTAACGTTAATTAATTCATTCCTTTTTGAATTTTCAATTTGCCTAGATGAGGCATTATAAATTAGAAAATGTAACATATTCAGATTATAATTTAAAGGGCTCTCCACTGACAGTTAATTAGCTTGATTCAGGAAGGATAAACCAAAAGAATGAATTTTTAATGCTAATTGAAAGGACATTAGTTGCTATGGGCAGAATGACTAAAATGCCACTGTTTGAAGCAGAAAAATTAGAAAGCAACAGCAGTGGCAACCATAGATGATCCGTGGTTTTGTATCTGTGTCGAGATGGTAAGACCTTCCTTCACCTGCCCACAGAAGAGCTTGATGAGTTCTGAAGGGTTGTTTTGGTCTGACCAGGACATATAATGGGCAAATTGTGAATTTTCTTATCTTTCAGCATGGTTCCATCCATTTTTCTTTAGGAATGTATGAAACCAGGTAATACATCTCATTCTAGCATGTTACTGAGGAATGTATCAGATCACAGTAACATGTTAGAATGAGATGGATTTACCTGCTTGATGCATTCATGAAAAGCAGCAGGGGTTGATACCAGATTGTCCTACATTTTAAACAACCACTTGCATAGCTTTTGTTAGATGCCAGGTGCTGTCCTAAGAATTTAACAAATGCTAATCATCATAACAAATCTATGAGCTTTGTGCTATAATCACCACAGTTTATCAGACCGAAAATTGAGGCTGAGAGATTTTAAGCAGTTTGTTCAAGGTCACATAGGTGGTAGGTGTCAGATCCCAGATTTGAACACAGACAGTGTGACTTCTGGAGAAGGAAATAGCAACCTACTCCAGTATTTTTGTCTGGAGAATCCCATGGATAGAGTGGCCTGGTGGGTTACAGTCCATGAGGTCTCAGAAGAGTTGGACCCAACTTAGAGACTAAAACACAAGCAGTGTGACTTCAGTGATTTTCCTCTTAAATAGAAAATACTTCCAATGCAGATTATTAGCAGTAAAAGATGGGATCCACTGTTAGCAATCGATGTACTGTTACAATGTACTGTTTGATTATCATCAAAGATGCTGAGACACTCGAGAACAGAGACATAATGAAATGTAAGAAGATGTGGACTGCTTACTCTATATTTAAAGATTCTCAAGAGGATCAGCAAGATGTCTCTAATGCAGCCAAATAATTAGCACGAAAACAAAGGCATAAAAATTAAAGTAAAATTATTCCCTTTCACTCAATTATTCAAACACTGAAAAAAAATATAATAAACCTGATATTGGTTTGAGTGCTGGTCATAATTGGACAAAAAAGACACTCCTTCCCCCTCACTCCCCTCCACCCCCACCTCCTGCTCAGCAGGAGCTTCTGGTCAGCTGGTGAAAAGGATTTATACAAAGGCAATTTTGCTACAGTATGGGACCCCAAAGAAAGAACATTGAATCAAGGACTAAAAGGAAAAAGAGTAGGGAGAGTTTACCCATTCATCCAGTGAGGAGTACAGGATAGGCAAATTTTCAGAGGAGGTAAGATTTGAACTCAGACTCAAAGATCTGTGAGATTGCAGGGTCTCCCAATCTTGACCCTGTTGGCTTTTTGGATTGGGAGCTCTTTTGTGGTGGAGGACTGGCATGTGGTTATAGGATGTTTAGCAGCACTCTGGCCAACCTGCCACCTGCTGGTGGTACCGCTCTCCAAGTTATGACAATTATAAATTGCTTTTAGAGAAAACTGGCCCAAGTTGAGAGCTACTGAGCTAGGAGCATATGTCCTGGTAACTGTCTGGGAAGAGTAAAAAGGGAGAGACCACTTTGGGAACAAAGGCATGTAAATAAACAAACTGGATGTGTGAGGTGCAGTGTGGCAGTGAGTGGTTTTGCTGATGATGAAGGAGGAAAAAATGTGTGGTGACCTGAAGAGAGCCTGTAGCAAGCACAATTGGGCAGGAGACATAACTGAAGGGTACTGTGAATCATGAGTTTGCCTGGGGCTGCCTCGGCCGAGTCTGGGGAACCAATGCCAGTATACACACCAATTAGGCGGTTGCAAATAGATCTTGATGACTCATTCTGAGCAAAAAGCCTGCATTCTTCTGAAAGGCAAGCCAGAGGCTTCCTAACCATTGTACAGATCTTTTCTAAAGGGAGCCAGTCATGGTTCAGCCTGGGAAGAGGACTGTGGAGTTCACCTCAGTCTTTAAGCCATGCCCACAGATGGCATTGGTCTGTGTGATGGACTTTCTTCAAATTATACAGCATCAGAGTAATTAGCAAGGCCACCTTGAGAACTAAAATTGTTGATGAATTGAGCTGCAGGAGTTGCTTGTATATTTTTGAGATTAATTCTTTGTCAGTTGCTTCGTTTGCTATTATTTTCTCTCATTCTGAAGGCTGTCTTTTCACCTTGCTTATAGTTTCCTTTGTTGTGCAGAAGCTTTTAATTTTAATTAGGTCCCATTTGTTTATTTTTGCTTTTATTTCCAATATTCTGGGAGGTGGATCATAGAGGATCCTGCTGTGATTTATACTGGTTAGTGTTTTGCTTATGTTTTCCTCTATGAGTTTTACAGTTTCTGGTCTTACGTTTAGATCTTTAATCCATTTTGAGTTTATTTTTGTGTATGGTGTTAGAAAGTGTTCTAGTTTCATTCTTTTAAAAGTGGTTGACCAGTTTTCCCAGCACCACTTGTTAAAGAGATTGTCTTTTCTCCATTGTATATTCTCGCCTCCTTTGTCAAAGATAAGGTGTCCATAGGTGCGTGGATTTATCTCTGGGCTTTCTATTTTGTTCCATTGATCTATATTTCTGTCTTTGTGCCAGTACCATACTGTCTTGATGACTGTAGCTTTGTAGTAGAGCCTGAAGTCAGGCAGGTTGATTCCTCCAGTTCCATTCTTCTTTCTCAAGATTGCTTTGGCTATTCGAGTTTTTTTTTTTTTGTATTTCCATACAAATTGTGAAATTATTTGTTCTAATCAGCAGACAAATGGATAAGAAAGCTGTGGTACATATACACAATGGAGTATTACTCAGCCATTAAAAACAATACATTGGAATCAGTTCTAATGAGGTGGATGAAACTGGAGCCTATTATACAAGTGAAGTAAGCCAGAAAGAAAAACACCAATACAGTATACGATATACAGTAACGATAACCCTGTATGCAAGACAGCAAAAGAGACACAGATGTATAAAACAGTCTTTTGGACTCTGTGGAGAGGGCAAGGGTGGGATGATTTGGGAGAATAGCATTGAAACATGTATATTATCATATGTGAAATGAATCACCAGTCCAGGTTTGATGCATGACACAGGGTGCTTGGGGCTGGTGCACTGCGATGACCCAGAGGGATGGGATGGGGAGGGAGGTGGGAGGGGGGTTCAGGATGGGGAACACATGTACACCCGTGGCAGATTCATGTCAATGTATGGCAAAACCAATATAATATTGTAAAGTAAAAAATAAAAAATAAAACCAGCTTGAACATCTGGAAAAAAATAAAACAAAACAACACACACACACACAAAGAGATTAGAGTTACTTAAAAAATAAAATAAAATAAAATTGTTGATGAATGAGCCACCCTATTTGAGTAAATTTTCCAAGGTAGTTGATGAAAATCCCATTTAGTGCTTCAGCATGCCTCTTTTGAACTTTATTGGTTATTTATTTATATTTATATTACTTTGCATTGCATTCTTAGAACAGAGAAAAACCTAATTGTATTTCCCTTGATGACTTAAGGGGGTTGCTGGAATCACTGGGGTAGTGTCTCTAAAAATACTCTAATGTATTTCAGAGCCTTTCACAGTTTAAATGGGTCAGTTACTGCAGCTGTATTTTTAAATTATCTGTCTCATTATTATAGATGGATGCCAGATATAAATTTTCACAACATTCTTATTTTGTTATTACCATTTGCCATCATTAAAAAATACTTTTTGATAATCTTTTTCTTATTTCCTGATAAACATAACTAAGTTTACTAGATTTATATGTAAAATAATTGATAAATTCTGATGATAAACACAAACATTTATGTAGTGTTTACTATATACCAGGCAGTGTTCTCAATTTAAAAATTTTTCTATGGGAGGAGTGTTTGGGCTTTAGTACATGGAGTTTCTGCAACTCACTTTGTAGTTCATGTCGATGTTCTGAAGATTTAAGTTGCTAGAAGTTTAACATTCAACTTTTAATAAAAAGAATTCTGTTAATACACATGATGTGACTCAGTAATTGCTAAACTCAGAAGCAGACTATATTTTCAGTAATCTGAGACTCTTTTCAATAAAGGAGCAAGAAGTAGAATCAGATTCTCCAAGAGGAAAATACCTTAGGCCTAAGACTGGTGCACACATTCCAGATTCATAACTTTTGAGTTCTTTAAAACAGGAAGCCACTTATGTGCTCCCTTATCAAATGGCTAAAACACAACTGCTCACAAACACAGCCTGAGTCCAGGCAGATCAAGAAATTCAAGGATCTGAAGAAAATGACAAGTGCTTCAGGACGATGTGTTCACAAGGCCTGGAAAGAAATGCTGGGGGGTTGCCCTCTTTTCCTGTGACACATCACAACTTCTGGTTGGAAATCAAGAAAGGAAACCAGGCAACCACGATGATTAGTCACAAGGAAGGAGACAGCAAGGCTTTAAAGCCAACAGCTGCAGAACAATGGGAACTGTGAGAGGCTATTTTTGTTTGGTTTCAAGAATGAGTTGAACCTGGTGGAGCTGACGGTGTTCTCTGCCTGCTCTCACTCTTCTCTTACTAAAAGTAGAAAGTTTCCATGCCAAAATATAGTTATCTTTTTTCCTGCTTCAGAGTGATTAAAATGCCACTCTGCTCTTTCATCTTCATGTTTATCTCAAAACGAACTTCTTATGAACATAAAAATATTCAAGTGTACAAAAATGACAAGGATCTGTTATTGTGTTTCCACTGCTGCTGTTTTGCTCCTGTTTAAAAGGCTGGGATTTGGAATCCTAAACATGGAATTATAATGTCTTGGGGACCTCCCTTGGCAATAGATATGGAAAGAAATAGCCAAAGGCCTTCACTAGCAGATGGCTCATGTAGGGACTCTCATGCTTTTTTTGTTGTTTTTGTTTTTAATTCCAGATGGCACCATAACAAAAATAGAAACCCACCTAAGAAAGATATGATTATTCCCTAAGTTTTTTCCAGTGCATTCCAAACTGCCCCAAACTGCAGATGGAATCTTTACAATATCAAATCAGAAAATAAAACTTTGTACAGAATTGCAAAACTCACGAAAAACTGCTGCCAACTTATTGGCCTTGGACAAACTGTTTCTGGGTTAGGCAATATCTTCCCAATCACCCAGTGGTTCTTCAGAGCAGACCTGACTTAAGGAGATCAAATACATTTTCATAATCTTAAACCAGCTCTTTGAGCTGAAAGTTCCAAAGCAGCCATCAAGTGGGCACAGATTTGATAGAGGGGTATTGAAATGGTTTTGATAGGCATCTACTACTAATTCAGTTAGTGCTATGGAGAAGATAAGAAACTTCACACACATTCTCTTGGAGGAAAGGTTGTCTCAGAATTCCAGAGAGGTGGATACAACTAGAACAGTTTTATGTCTTTGGCAGGAGCCATGCCAGAGGGAGAAAAATACAAACAAGCAAGAGTACAGAATAAGTTCCTTGGGATGAAGGAGTTTGGGAAAAGAGGTGTGAACAGGAGGAAGGGATGAGCAGAAAGAGTTCCTATAAATTGCTTCTGACTCTTGAGTATTCTTCAGTTCTTCTCTGCTTCTTAGCTTTTCTAACATCTCTGAGATTTGAATGATTTGTTTTGAACCCCTTCTTCTAACCTACCAGCGTAGGCACAAAGATCATGACTTTTCTAGTGGACATTCACTGCTTTTGTCGCTCTAAATTCAATTCATTCTACTTTTTTTCTGGTTAATTTTCTTCCCTGTGGGCCTGCTATATTTTTCTATTGGATACAATAAAATGTTAAAACGTGCAATCCATGTAGTTTCTTTGGATTTTACTTTTAAGCAGAGCATCAAGAATGCTTAGGGAGATTGGGATTGACATGTACACACTGCTATATGCTAAAAAATGGATAACCGATACAAATCTCGTTTATAGCACAGGGAACTCTGCTTGAAGTTATGTGGCAGCCTGGATGGGAGAGGAATTTAGGGGAGAATAGATACATGTCTATGGCTGAGTCAAGTTTTGCTATGTACCTGAAACTATCATAACATTATTAATCAGCTATACTCCAATAGAAAATGAAAAGTTTAAAATTTAATTTGCAACTAAAGCATTAAGTTTGCAGTATAAATTAAACTGTTCAAAGTGAAAAAAAAGCTTCAAAAAGTTAGAGCTCATTCTCCTCAAGAGTAGCATCTGAAAAGGCTTTTCATCAGTTCCTGCATCTTAGGCTCCCCTGAGCTGACTTTTATCCTTCTGTAGTCTGGTTCTTTACTTTTGTTCAGATTCTGTGAGCTATTCTAATACATTCCCTTTCTATTTGCCAATTTTTGCTGTGATCACTTAGATTGCATTGTCTTCCTAGATGATCAGTTATACGACCACAGTATAAGTAGTTTTACTTGAAATATTCTGACCTCAGGCTGATATACGCAGTGTCAATTTGCAGTGGTTTATGTAGAAAAGACAGAGAAAGAAGGAGGGAGGGAAGAGGAGGGGGAGAGGGGAAGAGATAGAAAAGGAAAAAAAGAGAGCATAGGGGAAGAACTAAGATTAGGAAGCCAGTTATTGCAGGACCAGAGAGGTGTAGATTCAATAAATGACATATTGTACCATTTCTGACACATAAACTGTCCCCATTTTATTACTTATTTTGTTTAGTAGTTATCTACAGATCAAGACCTGCATAACAACCTGAAAGTCACTCCATCATTCCACAGAACAGTAGAGTTTATCTGGATAGACAGTCAGAGGCAAAGTCTTCAAATTTATGTGATTTGCCAATTGTAAATAATTTAATATTTAGCTTTTCTAAGAAAAGCAATGGTGAGCTTGGTCTATTTAAACCATTTTCTCCCTTTTAAAATGCTACTTATACTTTTTCAAATTATACCACATATCTTTTTATTTTATATCCTTTAACTGTTTTTATCTTAAATACATCTTAAGTATATTAAAATGTTACCACCTGCCGTTTTTCTGCTATTTTTGTATCATGTTTTAGTGAGTTGGGTCTTTTCTAGTAATTGTATTCTTAAGAGAGGCTTGTATGAATGATGTTCTATGAGTTTGTGCAGATATGTTTGAAAAAAATAATGTTTTTCTATAGCTTTATACTTAAGGGACAGTCTGACTAGGTATAAAAAGCTTGGCTCACAGTTTCTTTCCCTGCAAGTGTTTCTTCACTATCTTTGGGTAGAAAATTGCCAAGGAAAGTATTTTCTGTCACTTAAAATTACCTTTTCCCTGCTGCCCAAAGATTCTTTATCTTTAACCTTTTCTTAGTAATTTTTTTAAAAAATTCTGTTTCAGTATTGACAATTCTATGTTATAGTGTTTCCCTTTTCTGGTGATTTCTTCTTCTTTAGGAGGTAGAAGATACAAGTTCTTTAAGGGCTTCCCTGATAGCTCACTTGGTAGAGAATTTGCCTGCAATGCAGGACACCCTGGTTCAATTCCTGGGTCGGGAAGATCTACTGGAGATCCACTCCAGTATTCTTGGGCTTCCCTTGTGGCTCAGCTGGTAGAGAATCCACCTGCCATGTGGGATACCTGGGTTGGGAAGATCCCCTGGAGAAGGGAATGGTTACCCACTCCAGTATTCTGGGCTGGAGAATTCCATGGACTGTTATAGTCCATTGGGTCACAAAGAGTCAGACATGACTTAGTGACTTTCACATTTCACTTTCACAATTTCTTTATTTAAGAAAGTTTTCTTGAATTATTTTAAAATATCCATTCTCTTCCATTGTTTTGGTTTTCTTTGGGGTTACAATTCTGTGAATATTATATGTATTTTTTTCTATCTTTTATGTATCATATTCTCTTTAGTCCTTTTCATATCTTTATTTCTGTTCATTTTAATTTCATTTCATTTTCTCACATGCATCTCTTATTTTGCTTTCTTTGGTTTTACTATATCTTGTGATCTTGTAGTTTTGTTTCCAAAATAATTCTTTTTCTTCCATTTCCCCCAAATTTTATCAGTTTTTCACTTTATCACCATATGTCTAGACATCCAGCTTTTCTTCTCCAGGCCTATCTTCCTGAACCCTTGTATTTCCTTCATGGCTATAAATACTTCTTTAATCGAAAGGTTGTGTTGTGATTTTATTTTTTTGAGGCAACATTTTTTACTAGGGAATTTTCTTTCAGAATAAAGCATTCCCTGTTTTTATAGCATCTCTGAGAAGCTTGTATTAATTTCCTAGGGCTGCCATAAAAAAGTACCACAAAGTAGACAGCTTAAAACAACAGTAGTTTATTGTCTCATACTTCTGGAGACTAGAAGTCCAAAATCAAAATATCAGATTGGCCATGTTCCCTCTGGAAACTGTAGATAAGAATCCTTAGCTTTTAGTGGTTTGCTGGGAATCTTTAATATCTCTTGATTTACAGCTGCAATACTTCAATCACTGCCTCCCATCACAGGGCATTCTCTTTTGGTGTCTCTGTGTCTCTTCTTATAAGCACACAAGTCATATTGCATTGAGTGCATCTCACTCCAATATAACTTCATCTTAACGTCTTAATTACATCTGCAGAAAGGTCATATTTGGAGGTAGTAGCGGTTAGCATTTCAACTTATCTTTTTGGGAGGCACAATTCAACCTGAAGCAGGATGCTGGTTTATTTTGTTACTGTTGTTTTTACTCAGATTTGAATGAATTGAATTTTTCAAAAAGATGTTATCAGGACACTTTAATTGAGGTGTAGGTATCCAAGACAGTGGGGCTAAAGAGTTGGAATATTTGATTAAACATGATTCCCCTGTGTAGCCATGCATCTGCCTTTCAGACCTAGCCTGAGACCATGAACCCTTCACTGAACACTGCTACCAAGAGCACAGGCCCTTTCTTCCAAAGTGTCCTCTTCTCTTGGGAAGATGGTGCTTTTTTAGATCTGCCACTGCCAGAACCCCTGGGGACTTTCATCACCTTATGTCACAGCGGCCACAGTAATTGTGCCCCATTGGAAATCCGCCTTACTGCAGTAGTTCCTATTTGAGAGGGGCTTTCCTCTCCAGAAGTTAATGTTTGCTGTTCATTTCGAGATCTGGCCCAGTGAAGCCACCTTTATCCTCTCTTTTTTACCTGTCATGCTGCTATAGTTTTCCTTGCAGATTTTGCTGATTTTATTTGCTTTTGCTCACAAATACAATTTGGAGTTTTCAAATATTGTCTCCCCTAGTTTCATTGAAGAGGCAGCTTGTATACGTTTCCTCCCTACCCTCTTTATGTGTCTCTTTTCTCTTCTAGAAGAGAAGAAAGTAGATTTGGGAATAAATTGCTATCAAGTTCCTGATAGATCGAGGAACTCTTGAACTGCTTCCTACCAAGAGAAGGGTAAGTGAGCAACATGGATTCTTCTTTTTCCTTCCTCATGCTCCTCTCCACTTTCTTCTTCTATTTTTTTTTCTTTTTTGAAAAATGAAGTATTGAGCTTGGATCTGAGTTTAATTGCTTTAGATTCGCACTGGCCAATAAAAATTTTTGCAATAAAGGGAATGTTCTTTATCTGTGCTTTCCAATATGGTAGCCACTGGCCACACAAGGCTACTGAGCACTTAAAATGTGGCTAGTGTACCTAAGAAACTGAATTCTTAATTTAATAAAACAAATTTAAATGGCCGTGCATAGTTAGTGGTTATCCTATAGATCAATGCAGTTTTAGATGATGGGTGAAGGGAAGTAGAAGCTAGAAGGAGGGGATCAAGGAACAAAAAGCAGAGAAGACATAGTGATGCATGGATGATGGAATAATAATGAAGTAAAGATAAAGATGAAAGAGGACTAAAGATGTCTAGGTGGGATTTATTGGGTGATTTTATATAGCATGTGATGTAAAATAACTAACTTGCTTTTCAAACAAAATGTAAAATTTCTTCTAAAAAACTTTGATATATTTACTTTTGGCTGTGCTATGTCTTCGTTGCTGTGCACAGGCTTTCTCTAGGGTTGGTGTGTGGATTTCTCATAGTGGTGGCTTCTCTTGTTGTGGAGCCTGGGCTCTAGGCAGGTGGGATTCAGTAGCTGTGGTGCATTTGCTTATTTGCCCCATGGCATTTTGAATCTTCCTGGAATAGGGATTAAATCCCTTTTCCCTGCATTGGTAGGCCAATTTTTAACCACTGGACACCAGGGAAGTCCAAAAGTAAAATTTCTTATTCTTATTAATACATTTGGGAAACTACTTTATTTTGAAGAATGAAGAGAAATACTGAGTTATGCTCCAAAGTTTCTGTGAGGTTGTGCATTTGGGTCTGGTCATATTGAGATTACAGTATTCCTGATTGCAGTTGGAATAGAGTGCTTACACTCTATTCACTATGTGGATCACGACAAACTGTAGAAAATTATTAGAAATGGAAATAACAAACCACATGACCTGCCTCTTGAGAAATCTGCATGCAGGTCAGGAAGCAACACTTAGAACTGGACATGGAACAACAGACTGGTTCCAAATTGGGAAAGGAGTGTGTCAAGGCTGTATATTGTCACCCTGCTTATTTAATTTATATTCAGAGTATATCATGAGAAACGCTGCACTGGATGAAGCACAAGCTGGAATCAAGATTGCTGGAAGAAATATCAATAACCTCAGATATGCAGATGACACCACACTTACGGCAGAAACTGAAGAGGAACTAAAAAGCCTCTTGATGAAGGTGAAAGAGGAGAGTGAAAAAGTTGTCTTAAAGCTCAACATTCAGAAAACTAAGAACATGGCATCTGGTCCCATCACTTCATGGGAAATAGATGGGGAAACAGTGGAAACAGTGTCAGACTTTATTTTGGGGGGCTCCAAAATCACTGCAGATGGTGACTGCAGCCATGAAATTAAAAGACGCTTACTCCTTGGAAGGAAAGTTATGACCAACCTAGACAGCATATTAAAAAGCAGAGACATTACTTTGTGAACAAAGATCTGTCTAGTCAAGGCTATGGTTTTTCCAGTGGTCATGTATGGATGTGAGAGTTGGACTGTGAAGAAAGCTGAGCGCCGAAGAATTGATGCTTTTGAAGTGTGGTGTTGGAGAAGACTCTTGAGAGTCCCTTGGACTTCAAGGAGATCCAACCAGTCCATCCTAAAGGAGATCAGTCTTGGGCGTTCATTGGAAGGACTGATGTTGAAGCTGAAACTCCAATACTTTGGCCACCTGATGCAAAGAGCTGACTCATTGGAAAAGACCCTGATGCTGGGAAAGGTTGAAGGTGGGAGGACAAGGGGATGACAGAGGATGAGATGGTTGGATGGCATCACTGACTTGATGAACATGAGTTTGAGTAAACTCTGGGAGTTTGTGATGGACAGTGAAGCCTGGCATGCTGCAGTCCATGGGGTCGCAAAGAGTAGGACACGACTGAGCAACTGAACTGCACTGAACTGAGAGTGCTTACATATGGGGAGACATACATTGACCACTAAATTGAAGTTTCCAGAGTTTGGGTAAGGGTATGAGCCAGGAAGATACACATCTGCAAAAGGGACTTAAGGTCTTTTGTACTATTTTACACAAGAATTACCTTACATGAAAGAAATAGAGATTAGAATATAATGGTTATCTCCTCCAACATGGAAACCTGGGAAGTAAATCTTTTCAGGGAAAGTAAATCTTTTCAGAAGACAGATATTTCCATCATTGTTACTTGAGCATTTTAGATATTGAACTAATATTAAGTATTCTATAGTTAGTATTGTAATTATATGATGATTTTTTCTCCCGTTTCTGGCCATTGGTAAGTGGGGGCCATCTCATGGCAGTGAGTGATGAGTTTCATCAGCAAATCAAACTTTTAAAAACAAATAGTCTGAAATATATAATTACAAGTGTAAACAGCACCCGTACTAAATACCTACCAGTACAATGTGTTACTACCATTGACCCAAGAATACCATGATCCCATTCATCAAATCTTGAAAAAGCATATAGTTCCTGCTGGTTTTTTTATATGCTAATATTCACTTTTTAAGGTAGATTCAGTATCAGCTCATACATTCATTTGTTGCTAAGAACAAACGACCCCAATGAAGAATGTGTTATACAAATAAGCCATCACTGCTTTGGTTTACTCTAGACTGACATTGTACTTGTGCTACTATTCACATTGGCAAAGAAAATCATATACAAATCAAAGTAATCCTCTATTGTCTAACACTGGAATGCAATTCAATTGTTCCCCTTTTAAAATATCTAATCATATACTAACACAAACACCTGGATCAAAACAAAAAAGAATTTTTATGAGCCTTGGGCTGTTTTCACCAGTACTTACATGTTTTGAAATATTTTGCTCACCCCTGATGTACTGATGGTCCTATCTTGTTTCTATGTCAATCCCTTCAGTTATTATAGCTTCAACATTTCTGAAATAAAATAAATCTATCTGTTCACACTGTGGCTCAGTGGTAAAGAATCTGCCTGCAATGCAGGAGACCCAGGTTTGATCCCTGGGTCAGGATGATCCCCTGGAGAAGGGAATGGCAGCCTAGTTGCCTGGAGAATTCCATGGACACAGGAACCTGGCAGACTATAGTCCATGGGGTCCCAAAGAGCCGAACATGACTGAGTGACTAACACACACACACACACACACACACACACACACATCTGTTCACACTAGAGAAATACAGAAGAAAAATGACTATTATAAACTATTCTCAACCTCAAGACCCTGAGTTACCCACAGATAAACCCAAGTGGACTTCATCAACTATATATGATTATCAAGAATCATTCAGCCAGTAAGCTTAAATTCCTCACCTAACTGTTTTAGCAGGAAGATTTGTCAGTGACAAAAAGTCTTTTCAGCAGCCCCAAATTGTGAAACAGATTATGGATCAAATTTTACGTCAGTTCCAGGCAGGGTAATGTTTCTAAAGACCTCTTAATCCTGTTTGATAAACTGGTTCCAAGTGTTTTTTATCCACTTAAACGATACTAAAATCCATTACTATGGAACTTGTAACCAGCTGAGTTTATGTATTACAAATCCACAGATATAAGAAGCCCAAGACCCATTAGCTGAATACTTAAACAAATAGGTGATATATGTCATGCATGAGGATTAGACCTCATCCTTCAAATAAATTGATAGTTAATAATACTCCCCAATTTTGGCATAAAATATAAGCTCATTACTTCAGACATCATTGATTTGGGTTTTAAAAATGATTTATTTTGTATTTGAACCATGATCTATTTTTTTCATGTTCTGAGAGGTAAATGATAGCTAAACAAAAAGAGGAAATTATCACGACCTATTTCAGAACTGTTTAAAACATTGTAAAGGAAATGATTTCGAAAATAATGCAGAAATTGCAATCAACCTTTACCTTTATCAGAGCAGGTCTGACATACCATGCAAGCAAGGTACATCTTGTGTTCTTTTCGAGATCCATAACTTTGACATTTGTCAGTATACAGGCCTCTGACCCTCAGTCTATTCCTGCTTTTTCACCTCTAATTACTGCCCATTTTGCTCCCCAATAAACTTATTAAAAGCTGAGCCTGCTCTCATCATCTTCACTTCCCATTCATTCCTTAGCTCACTGTAATGTACCTTCATCATCTTCCATTTTTTTTTCTATTAGGTCACAAGTAATATTGATGTAGCCAAAAATCAGTGTATGCATTCAAGACTTTATTATTGGTCCTCTCTACTACTCAGATATGCCTCAGATATGCATAACCTCAGATATGCAGATGATACCACCCTTATGGCAGAAAGCGAAGAAGAACTAAAGAGCCTCTTGATGAAAGTGAAAGAGGAGAGTGAAAAAGTTGGTTTAAAACTCAACATTCAGAAAACTAAGAACATGGCATCTGGTTCCATCACTTCATGGCAAATAGATGGGGAAACAGTAGAAACAGTGGCTGAATTTATTTTTGGGGGCTCCAAAATCACTCAGATGGTGACTGCAGCCATGAAATTAAAAGACTCTTACTCCTTGGAAGGAAAGTTATGACCAACCTAGACAGCATATTAAAAAGCAGAGACATTACTTTGCCAACAAAGTTCCGTCTTGTCAAATCTTTGGTTTTTCCAGTAGTCATGCATGGATGTGAGAGTTGGACTATAAAGAAAGCTGAGCACAGAAGAATTGATGCTTTTGAACTGTGGTGTTGGAGAAAACTCTAGAGAGTCCCTTGGACTGCAAGGAGATCCAACCAGTCCATCCTAAAGGAAATCAGTCCTGAATATTCATCGGAAGGTCTGATGCTGAAGCTGAAAGTCCAATACTTTGGTCACCTGATGCAAAGAGCTGACTCATTGGAAAAGACCCTGATGCTGGGAAAGGTTGAGGGCAGGAGGAGAAGGGGAAGACAGAGGATGAGATGGTTGGATGGAATCACCGACTGGACAGACATGAGTTTGAGTAAACTCTGGGAGTTGGTGATGGACAGGGAAGCCTGGCGTCCTGCAGTCTATGGGGTTGCAAAGATTCGGACACGACTGAGCGACTGAACTGAACTGAACTGTATCTCATGCAGCTGACCGGTCTACCTCTCGTTAAACTATTAGCTTTCATGAGCTGTCATTCTTATGCTTAAATCCCTCGGTAAATTCTCACTCTCCATAGAGAAGTCCAAAGTTATTAGCCTGACTTAGAAACAGCCTTCATATTCAAGATCTTGATTACCTCTTCAATTTCATCTTTGGGCTTCCTTCTAACATTCCTCTGTCCCCTCTCAGCATTCAGTGTAACCACTAAACTAAAGTCATTATGAGTCTTTCTGATTCAGTGAACTTATCATGCCCTTTCTTGACTACTTCCCCTTCCCAGAACACATTTTCTTTAACCCTCATTAACTCACATTTCTTTAACCCTCAGCTTAGCCATCATTTCTTGCAGAAAGTCTTCTCTGATATCCACATCCTAATTAGTGGCTCTCTCTATGCACTTTTGTAGGGCCAGGCATTTCCCTTAACCGTAGCCATTGTTAGAATGTACTGTGATAGTTTCTTCAATTTCCTAGGCAAGTTTTGTATGGTACCAAAGAAGAATAACCACAGCTGTCTGAAAAAGACATTTAAATATTCCTCCTTTATCCAATGACATATTTGTGTATGACCAGCATTTTTTCATATATTTCAATAAAATAACATCACATGCACCTAAATGTAAAAGCTGCTATCTTAGATATACCAGAAACTGCTTTTATTAAGCCAGATAGATTTGCAAGGGATGTAAAATAGTGTCACTCTTATAATTATTTTTTGTTTGTTTTGGAGAATGTATTTATTTTTATAGACATGCTAATATGATGTAATGGATTGCTATTTTAAAAATAATTATTAGAATTTTAACGTTTCTCAGTTTTGGTACAGACGTAACTTACAAAAAATAAAGTTCTTCGATATCCTCAATAATTGTAAGGCTATTTTAGAGTTCTGAAACAAAAAAGTTTGAAAGCTGCTGCTATTCAGGAAAACTGACAACAGTATTGATCCTGTTTATTTATTTTGTTGTTGTTGTTGTTCAGTTGTTATGTCCAACTGTTTGCAACCCCATGGACTGAAGCATGCCAGGCTTCCCTGTCCTTCACTGTCTCCTAGAGTTTGCTCAAGTTCAAGTCCATTGAGTCAGTGATGCTATCTAACCATCTCATCCTCTGCCTCCCCCTTCTTCTTGTGCCTTCCATCTTTCCCAACACCTGGGTCTTTTCCAATGAGTCAGGCCTTTGCATTAGGTGGCCAAAGTGTTTCTCTTAGCATTACTTTGTAGTTTTTAATGTAGTGAACTTGCAATATTTTATTGTTTTTCTCCTTCTCATTTTAGTTTTTGCTGAAATGTGGGGAGTTTTATTCATTATAACAAAATATACAAATCAAAAAAATTTTCTCTTTCCCATTGTTTCTGTTAGAATGTAGAAATGTAATTGAATTTTGTCTCAATTTTGTATTTTGTGACCTTGCTAAATTCACTTTTTAGTTCTAGTCATTGTTTTGTGGATTCTTTAAGATTTCAAGTGCAATTAAAAAATAAACAAGCTTTACTTCTTTTTCAGTTTTCATGCCTTTTAATTACTTTGCCACTGTGGCTATATCCATTAGTAAAATTTTTAATTGAAGCACTGAAAGCAGATATCTTCTTTTTCCTAATCTTAAAGGAGAAGTTTTTAGTTTTTGACCATGTGGTATATAGGACATTTGTTTGTTTTTTGTAAATGTTGTTTCTTGGATTAAAGAAGTTGCCTCTTATTCATAGTTAAGTAAGAGTTTTTAAAATGGGTGGGTGTTGAATTTTGGCAAATGCTTCTGTATCTTTCTACATCTATGTGAGTTTACTATGTTTTGCTTTTTTAAATTCAGTTAATATATAGAAATTACTATATAGCTTGATTGATTTGAATGTTTAATCTCTACTTTCCTGATATAGAAATCATTTGGTCATGATATATATATATATACACCTTTTTATATATTGCTGAATTAAACTTGCTAATACCTTGTTTACAATTTTTGCAACTATGATAAATGATATTGGTCATTCATTTTAGGTCTTGGTAATGTCTTTGTCAATTTTGTGTTAGTATTTCCTGGCCTGCTTAAAGAAATTGGAAGTATTCTTTTCTATTTCTTGAAGTGTTCTTTTCTATTTCTAATTCTAGTAAGATTGGCATTGTTTTTGAAATGTACTATAGAATTCACAGTGAAATCATCTGAGTTCCTTGTTCCTCTGCTTTTTGTTCTGTTCAGGCCCTCAATGAGTTAGATGATGCCCAGCACTCTGAGGAGGGCAGTTGACTTTCCAAGTTTGCCAATACAAATGCTAATCTCATCTAAAAACACCCTCACAGACATACCCACAAGCAGTGTTTAATCTGGGCACCCTATGATGCAGTGAGGTTGACACAGAATTAATCATCACATGAATAATTCCCATTTTATTTTTCATTTGCTTAGGGTGTTCTAAAATTTTTAGATAGATTTTATTATGAGATTGGGCACACTTTTCCTTTTATTTTTTTAGATTTTTTTTTCTGCTCTTTTATCTCCTTTTTACTCCTTAAACAACTTCAATTACTAGTGTTTATCAGCTTGTTTTGTCACAGTCAGTGAGGTTTTGTTCTTCATTTCTTTTCTCTGATTTTTAGATTGATTAATTCTTTTTATATGTCTTCAAGTTAACTGATGTTTTCATTTGAGATATTGTACTCTTTAGTTCTAGAATTTCAATTTATTCATTTTAAATCGTTTTTATTTATCAGCTTAGATTTCCTGTCTTTTCATTCATTTAAACCATTTTTTCTTTAAGTTAATTTTAGCAAGCAGTTAACTTTGGCTGCAGCCAATCTCTGAATATTGTAATCCGTGTTATAGTGATGGTTGAAGCCTCAGTTCATTTCCCTCAACCTTCGGTCAGGTTCCTTGATGTCTCCCTTGTATATTTCAGTACATTTCTAGCTACTTTGGCATTTCAGTATATTTCTAGCTACTTTGGCAGTTCTAGATTCTGTTCTCTGACTAATCAAGCCACTAAGAGTATGGTCTGTATTTGAATTTCAGTCATCCCACACAGCAAGGACTGGAATTGTACCCATAGGAGAGAATCTGCACAGATAAACTCACCTAGTACAGTTTCCTGATTTCTTTTTTTTTTTTAATTTTATTTTTTTTTAAACTTTACAATATTGTATTAGCTCCACCAAACATTGAAATGAATCCGCCACAGGTACACCCGTGCCCCCCATCCTGAAATAAGTTTCCTTATTTCAAGAGTTGATTATCTTTGAGTTCTTGATCACGTTTAATCTCCAATGTTTTCAAGTATTAGAAGTGGAGCTGCTAATATCTTTTAGCTTTTTTTCCTGAAATAGGAACACAAATGACTCAGAATTATTTGCTTAAAGGGCAAGACTTCCTTCAAACAAACCATAATTAAGCAACATTTATGCTGAAAATTCTGTTTATTGCATTTTCATAGCACAGTGCTATGCTGGAGAGGAAAATCATTGTGCTTGTCCTCATGGCTCTTGTTATGTGGAGCTAATCAATGGAATACTCAGAGGTAACATTTTGAGTCATTGCCATGTGCTTAGACCTGTACTAAGTACTTAATGCAGATTATTTCATTTAATTCTAGCAAACCTTCAATAAAGTAAATACTAACATTATCCATATTATATAGATGAGGAAATTGAGTCTAAATAACTATGAACTTAACTACTGTTAAGTGATAGGGTTAAACTTTAAGACCAAGAAGATGGTCTTCCAAATTCGCTCACAATCCCAGTTTATGTCTCCCAGTTATTATTGAAGGGACATCTACAAATTCCTTTTTAGAAAAGGCTGGCAGTATGAGGTCCTTTCCTGCAGCAGAATGGTCAGGTAGGTTCAAAATTTTGTGTGCCTTCTCTGTATCATGCCCTTCAATCTGCATATTAATATTATCTCATTTAATTTTTATAATAGCCCTATAAGCTAAGGGCTTCCCTGTGACTCAGCTGGTAAAGAATCCACCTACAATGCGGGAGACCTGGGTTTTATCTCTGGGTTGGGAAGATCCCCTGGAGAAGGGAAAGGGTACCTACTCCAATATTCTGGAGAGTTTCATGGACTGTATAATCCATGGGGTCTCAAAGAGTCGGACGTGACTGAGAGACTTTCACTTCACTATAAGCTTTAAGACTGATACTATTATTGTATTTTATAGATAAGAAAACAGTGACCTTGAGAATTTTATATAACAAGCCTAAAACCAGACCTTGACAGGGCAGGAACATAAATATCTCAGCCTCTGTTCATCTCAGACTGCCTTCTGCTCCTCAGTGTTGCCGTTTTAGTTCCAGTCTCCCTTCCATATCTCACTTGCTCTCCTGCTCTGTTAATGTCACTCCAGTTTAATTCAGAACCATAGAAATGATGGCAAAGATAGTGAAATGAGCTCCAAAAAATGAAACAAAACAAAACATCAAATCAAAATCCTGTTAGTTATCTCTACTAGTATAAAGTGGTTTTTATTATGGTCTTTTAATATGTTTCCTTCTTTTTTTTTGGATTAAGCACAGCTTTATACTTAATATTTGAGATATTTTCATATGCAGATACTTTTTTAATGCATCACAAGGTGGTTTGGTTTCTATAAAAATATGAGCAATGTCTCAGTGGCTTCCAAGCACATGAATTATTTAGGATTTTACATTAATTCATCTCATTTACTAGAGTGTCCCTGGGACATATTCATTTACACAGGAAGGATGTCACGGGAAACATTTTAAAAGCCATAATAATAATAATGGCCAAATAGAAGTCCAAAATCACTGTAAACTACCTTCTACTCTCAGATTGCATTAAAGCACATGGCATATTTACAAAATTTTCATGAGGCTTTTAACTTGGCAGAGCTCATTTAAGATGTCCAAATTACTTATTTGCATCCTGCTCTGAATAAACTGTCTAGATTCAATTACCTGATACCTCACTCTGAATCACCATAATCCAGGTCTCTAGTTATTATACTCCTTCTGTTGTTTGATTATCTCCTTCTTCAAGAGCAAAATTATAAAATCAAGCCTTGAATTGCATAAATCGACTTTCCTCATCTGTGCAATAACATTGAGTTAGGGAAATTTACTTGAAGTAGATTGGAGTTAATTAGGAACTTCCCACTTGCCTCTCATTTTCCCTTCCTCCTTGTAACCTGTCAATGTTCTGACCACGAATTCGTTGTCATTTTCGGTTAAATCAGGAGTTTATTTCCTGCGTGCGCCTTTCTCATCATCGCTCCTGGAACAGACAATTGAAATTCTAGTCAGTTTAGTCTATCATGGCAGATGGTTTCCCAGCCATCTGCTATCTCAGAAAACAATCCGTTGTGACAAACCCTAAGCCAAATTACAACCCTGATATTGTACTTGAAGTCAGCACAAAGATTAATAGCCTGCCATGGCTAACTGTCAGGCTTTTTGACTAAGCAAAATAGACTCTAGATTGGACTATGTGGCAAGGTGTTCCAAGTGATAAGGTGAGCTCCTGTGTTAATTCTTCATTAGGATGGGGAATGCCTTAAATAATTATTAATAATGCCTATGTCATCCATCTACGGGGGACTGTTAAATAGGAATTGCCCTTTATCTCTTATCCTGGAGAATCTTGTCAGGCCTTAATTAAGTTATCCATTAGTCTTCACAAATGGACTGGCTATATATTTATCTGAGAGAGATAGCAGTTGCTAGTCATGTTTTGTGAAAAACAGAGTTTATGAGGAATGCTTTTTCATCTTTAATGGAATAGAACAGAGAATAGCTTTCATGTTTTCCTATGCTAGAATTCTATTAGTTCATTATTTCCAGTCACCAGATCCTTTTAATTCATCCCGAGGTATTTTCTCCAGTCTGGTTGCTCTTCTCATCTCTCAGGCCTTCTTCACCTTCTCTCTGACCTACTGCAGCAGCCTCTTTTCTTGTTCTTCTCGTTGCATCCTCCTTATTCCAGCCCACCTTTCATATTCCACATCCATGTTATCTTTTTTTTAGAAGACAAATCTATCCTGCCAAATTGCCCCTTAAAAGTCTTTGTTGAGTCTCCATTCCCTAAATTATGAAGCTGTAAAGTTTTATAATAATATAAAAGAACATCTCTAATCTGAAGGAAAATAACTCTGCAGCCCTTTATTCTTGATGGTCAGCCACTAACGTACTGAGCGGTGCAGCCATGCAGAACTCCTGAGTTACCTTGCACTCCCCAGGTTTTCTTCCCTCCATGCCTTCTGCATATGTGCTCCTGCTGCCATCATGGTATAGCGATTTGCTCCATGCAGCACAGTCTCTTTCATTCTTCATAACTCAGTTTATACATTTATTTATGAATTTTTACTACTTTAGCCAGAGTCAGAAATTCCTTTTTTTCTGGATGCTGATAGCACTTTTATGATAATTTTATAATATTACTTACCAGTTTTTTTTTCAGTTTTATATTCTTTTATTGAAGAATATATATATATATATATATTCTTTTTTAAATTTTTTTTATTTATTTTTATTTTTTTAATTTTATTTTATTTTTAAACTTTACATAACTGTATTAGTTTTGCCAAATTTACTGCAATAATCTATTGACATGTTTTCCTCTTAATAGTCTGTAAAGTCTTCAAGAAAAAAACAGGCTCCTGTAGGTCTTGACATAGTTAGGATTTAAAAAAAATAATGCAATAGATTAGGTGTCCAACCCAACAGTTGATGCTTAATGCATTGATTTAGCTGACTGATGATTCCAAGAATGTAAGTAATTGCCTGAGTTTGCAACTTTCTGTCTCTGTTGTCTTGAGGAGTGACTGGAACTTAATGGTTATCTATCTATCAGTATTAGAGATGGAGTTAACAAACCAATTAGTGTGTTTGTCCATTCTTTTCTTAAGAGACATTTACTGTATCATTTGCTGTATCTCTGATGCAGCATTTTAATATAGGCTGTCAACACACAGGAACTGTGAAGTATGTCTGGGAAATAAAAAAACAAGAAGAGATAGGATAAAATGTGACAACTGAAATGGACCTTAGGGAGTTATATAGATATTTCTTTTCAAATTCTTTTTAGTTGATTGACCTGTTCTTTAAATGAACTCATACACAGATACCTAATTTATATTGTTGTTGTTCAGTCACTAAGTCATGTCCGACTCTTGTGACCTCATGGACTACAGTATGCCAGGCTCCTCTATTCTCCACTGTCCAGCAGACTTTGCTCAAATTCATGTCCATTGAGTTGGTGATGCCATCTAATCATCTTTTCCTCTGCCGCCCCCTTCTACTTCACCTTTAACCTTTCCCAGCATCAGGGTGTTTTCCAGTGAGTCTGTTCTTTGCATCAGGTGGCCAAAGTATTGGAGCTTCAGCTTCAGCAACAGTCTTCCAATGAATAATCAAGGTTGAATTCCTTTAGGATTGACTGGTATGATCTCTCCTTGCAATCCAAGTGACCCTCAAGTGTCTTTTCCAGCACCACAGTTTGAAAGCATCAGTTCTTTGGCACTCAGCCTTCTTTATGGTCCATCTCTCACATCTGTTTATGACTACTGGAAAAATCATAGCTTTGACTACACAGACCTTTGTCGGTAAAGTGATGTCTCTGCTTTTTAATATGCTAAGATTGTCATAGCTTTCCTTCCAAGGAGCAAGCATCTTTTAATTTCATTGTTGCAGTCACCAACTGCGATGCTTTTGGAACCCAAATCTAATTTATACAACAGATAAAGGAATAGCTGCTCAGTTTGCAGTGAAAGGTAAAAACAGATCTACTTTCATGGTCATATCTTTTTAAGAGACACTTAGGGCATCCCTGGGAGTCCTAAAGTTCCAGGTTACAAGATTGGAACTGATCTATATTGATCCCCTTGTTTTGCATATTAAGGAATTAATATAACTAAAATCCATAAAGGCCAAGGGACTTGATAAAGTCACAGTGTTTGAAAGAGAAAAGCATTGCTGGATCCACTGACTTTCACTTCTGTTTGTTTTGTTTCTATTCCTACAAATCAAGGTTGGTGTGTCAAAAACAAATCTGACATAAAAGACTGAGTAGTTGCCAACTACTCTCACAGACTACACATACTCAAGGTGCCAGTAGATAGCAAATAAAAGACAATTATTGTGGAGGCAACAAAAATGCTTATAAACTGCATTTTCAGTTCAGTTCAGTCGCTTAGTTGTGTCCAACTCTTTGCAACCCCATAGGCTGCAGCACGCCAGGCTTCCCTGTCCGTCACCAACTCCCAGAGATTGCTCAGACTCATGCCCATCGAGTCAGTAATGCCATCCAACCATCTCATCCTCTGTCGTCCCTGTCCCCTCCTGCCTTCAATCTTTTCCAGCATCAGGGTCTTTTCCAATGAGTCAGTTCTTCACATCAGAGGCCAAAGTGTTGGCCAGCTTCAGCTTCAGCATCAGTCCTTCCAATTAATATTCAGGACTGATTTTCTTTAGGATTGACTGGTTTGATCTTTCAGTTCAGGGACTCTCAAAATCTTGTCTTAATCCAACACCACAGTTCAAAAGCATCAATTCTTCACTGCTCAGCTTTCTTCATAGTCCAAGTGTCACATCCATACATGACTACTGGAAAAAACATGGCTTTGACTAGATGAAATTTTTTGGCAAAGTAAGGCCTCTGCTTTTTAATATGCTGTCTAGGTTGGCCCTAGCTTTTCTTCCAAGGAGCAAGCGTTTTTTAATTTCATGGCTGCAGTCACCATCTGCAGTGATTTTGAAGCCCAAGAAAATAAAGTCTGTCACTGTTTCCCCATCTATTTGCCATTAAGTGATGGGACTGGATGCCAAGATCTTAGTTTTGTGAATTTTGAGTTTTAATCCAGCTTTTCACTCTCCTCTTTCACTTTCATCAAGAGGTTCTTCAGTTCTTCTTTGCTTTCTGCCATAAAGATGGTGTCATCTGCATGTCTGAGGTTATTGATATTTTGGGGGCAACCCAAGATGGGTGGGTCATGGTGGAGAGATCTGACAGAATGTGGTCCACTGGAGAAGGGAATGGCAAACCACTTCAGTATTCTTGCCTTGAGAACCCCATGAACAGTATGAAAAGGCAAAATGATAGGATACTGAAAGAGAAACTCCCCAGGTCCGTAGGGGCCCAATATGCTACTGGAGATCAGTGGAGAAATAACTCCAGAAAGAATGAAGGGATGGAGCCAAAGCAAAAACAATACCCAGCTGTGGATGTGACTGCTGATAGAAGCAAGGTCCGATGCTGTAAAGAGCAATATTGCATCGGAACCTGGAATGTCAGGTCCATGAATCAAGGCAAATTGGAAGTGGTCAAACAAGAGATGGCAAGAGTGAATGTCGACATTTTAGGAATCAGCGAACTGAAATGGACTGGAATGGGTGAATTTAACTCAGATGACAATTGTATCTACTACTGCGGGCAGGAATCCCTCAGAAGAAATGGAGTAGCCATCATGGTCAACAAAAGAGTCCGTAATGCAGTACTTGGATGCAATCTCAAAAATGACAGAATGATCTCTGTTCGTTTCCAAGTGAAACCATTCAATATCACGATAATCCAAGTCTATGCCCCAACCAGTAATGCTGAAGAAGCTGCAGTTGAACGGTTCTATGAAGACCTACAAGACCTTTTAGAACTAACACCCCCAAAAGATGTCCTTTTCATTATAGGGGACTGGAATGCAAAAGTAGGAAGTCAAGAAACACCTGGAGTAACAGGCAAATTTGGCCTTGGAATATGGAAGGAAGCAAGGCAAAGACTAATAGAGTTCTGTGAAGAAAATGCACTGGTCATAGCAAACATCCTCTTTCAACAACACAAGAGAAGACTCTACACATGGACATCACCAGATGGTCAACACCGAAATCAGATTGATTATGTTCTTTGCAACCAAAGATGGAGAAGCTCTATACAGTCAACAAAAACAAGACCGGGAGCTGACTGTGGCTCAGATCATGAACTCCTTATTACCAAATTCAGACTTAAATTGAAGAAAGTAGGAGAACCACTAGACCATTCAGGTATGACCTAAATTAAATCCCATATGATTATACAGTGGAAGTGAGAAATAGATTTAAGGGCCTAGATCTGATAGATAGAGTGCCTGATGAACTATGGAATGAGGTTCGTGACATTGTACAGGAGACAGGGATCAAGACCATCCCCATGGAAAAGAAATGCAAAAAAGCAAAATGGCTGTCTGGGGAGGCCTTACAAATAGCTGTGAAAAGAAGAGAAGAGAAATCCCATGGCGCCTCCGTCCATGGGATTTTCCAGGCAAAAGTACTGGAGTGGGTTGCCATTGCCTTCTCCAGTAACAATCTTTAAGTTTGTGTAATAACAAACCTGAAGTAGAATAAAGTTAAGTGTCATTCCTCAATTTTTCTTCCCTCTTTTGGTTTCTTTGTAGAAAACCATGTCACTGACTTGCTTGTCAGTTCAGTTCAGTTCAGTTGCTCAGTCATGTCTGACTCTTTGAGACCCCGTGAACGTCAGGCCTCCCTGTCCATCACCAACTCCCAGAGTCCACCCAAACCCATGTCCATTGAGTCAGTGATGCCATCCAACCATCTCATCCTCTGTCGTCTCCTTCTCCTCCTGCCCTCAATCTTTCCCAGCATCAGGGTCTTTTCCAGTGAGTCAGCTCTTCACATCAGGTGGTCAAAGTACTGGAGTTTCAGCTTCAGCATCAGTCCCTCCAATGTACACCCAGGACTGATCTCGTTTAGGATGGACTGGTTGGATCTCCTTGCAGTCCGAGGGACTCTCAAGAGTCTTCTCCAACACCACAGTTCAAAAGCATCAATTCTTCAGTGCTCAGCTCTCTTTATAGTCCAACTCTCACATCCATACATGACCACAGGAAAAATCATAGCCTTTACTAGACAGACCTCTGTTGACAAAGTAATGTCTCTGCTTTTTAATATGCTGTCTAGGTTGGTTGTAACTTTCCTTCCAAGGAGTAAGCGTCTTTTAATTTCATGGCTGCAATCATCATCTGCAGTGATTTTGGAGCCCCCAAAAATAAACTCAGCCACTGTTTCCCCATCTATTTGCCATGAAGTTATGGGACCAGATGCCATGATCTTCGTTTTCTGAATGTTGAGTTTTAAGCCAATTTTTTCACTCTCCACTTTCACTTTCATCAAGAGGCTTTTGAGTTCTTCTTCACTTTCTGCCATAAGGGTGGTGTCATCTGCATATCTGAGGTTATTGATATTTCTCCCAGCAATATTCCAGCTTGTGCAGTTCTTCCAGCCCAGCGTTTCTCATGATGTACCCTGCATATAAGTTAAATAAGCAGGGTGACAATATACAGCCTTGACATACTCCTTTTCCTATTTGGAACCAGTCTGTTGTTCCAAGTCCAGTTCTAACTGTTGCTTCCTGACCTGCATACAGGTTTCTCAAGAGGCAGGTCAGGTGGTCTGGTATTCCTATCTCTTTCAGAATTTTCCACAGTTTATTGTGATCCACACAGTCAAAGGCTTTATCCATCAGTAACTCTGCACAGTCTTAAAGATGAAAATTGAATTTATTGGCAGGACATACAAGTTATACTTTCTTTCACTTTTCCAACCTCAGCTCTCTTGAAATTTCCATTTCCATTCCACACTATGAGTGTGTGTTCATTATTTACACACTTCTGTTTTCTCACAGTTCTGAAGTTTTGCAATTACTGTTTCCTGACTTCACTGCCCCATCCATGCAGTTTCATAATAATGCACGGTGCCCTCTTCCCTCTAAAACTTACAAACCTTTATGAAAAGCATCTGCTGGGTTCTGTGCCTAATAGGGATTGTATCATATGCCATTATGCTGTCCATATTTATCACAATACATAACATAAAGTGGAGCCCTAATAGACATTTCTGGATGAATGAAACTACTGATAGAGTTTCAATTTATTCTAAAATCCATTTGATTGGAATAAAACAATCAGGGATGCCAAAAATCCTGTTATTTTTATATCTCTCCTAACATACCTGTGTGAAATTTCTGTCATCTTTTTCTTGCTTTTTTTGTAGTGTTCAGTATTTCCTGAAGCACCTGTGCATACATTATTTTAAAAAGTGAATAAATAATCTCTAAAGAAAATAATACATTTCAAGGAAATGAGTTCTTTAGGTTAATCCAATCTGATAAATTTTGTTAGAAAAAGAAAATGCATCATTTGCTAGAAGATGTTGATTCCCAAACACCCAATTTACTTAAGTGGGAGGATTCAGATTGGAATAAGGGAATAGTAAGTTTTAATAAAAAGTCAAATGGATCATCATGGTGGGGTATTGTGGGAAACCTGAGAACAGCATAATGATTGGGAATAGTGAGGTCAGAAGAGGAGATTAGTGTTTTCAGAAGTAGAGAGAAAAGAAAAGAGGTATTAGAAAATATAGAATTCAAATATCAACTTGTTTTTAATAAAATTTGTATAGTAGGCTTTCTGTTTATATTTCTCTTAGTATTGGATGATACATATTTTGAGCAAGAATACCCCATGTCCAAATTTATAGTTTAAAACAATGTCCAAATTTATAATTTGAAGCACATATATCACAAAAATGAGGCTCTTATGGCAGAGGTAGCTGACCTCTCTTAAAAGATGAAACAGATAACACAACCATTCAATGTAGAATCAAAGAGAAGATTTAATTATAGGTTAAGTCAGTTTTGAAATATCTTTCCTTAGATCTGTAACTAGAATTGTGACCTGAATCATAGATTTTAATTTCAACATTAATCAAAATCATAAATGTGATACTTGCATTAAAATATTTGACTTTGATTAAACTACTGTCATAGTTGATGTGAGAAACTATCACACTAATATGTAAAATTTAAACACTAACAGGATGAAGAGCATTAAAGAAATAGAAAATGTATAGAAGAAAACATTGCTCTTGATAGTTAAGAAAATACAGACATACCTAGTTCATCTATAAAAATAAATAGAATTACTTATCTATAAAAATATTTTCAGAACTCCTAGAAGCAAACATAGGGAAAATCTATCTCTTTGACATGGGTCATGCCGAGGCTTGTTTTGGATTTGACACCAAAAGCAAAAGTAAACACATGAAACAATATCAAACTAAAAAGCTTCTGCAACAGCAAAATAAATTTTAAACAAAATGAAAAAGCAACCTAAAAAGTGGGGAAAATGTTTTGCAAACCATACATCTGATAAGGAGTTAATATCCAAAATATATAACTCATACAACTCAATAGCAAAAACCAAATAATCAAAAATGGATAAAGCACCTGAAAAATAGACATTTTTCCAAAGAAGATATTCCAGTGGCCAACAGCTGTGTGAAAAGGTATTCAATATCACTGATTATTAGGAAAAAGCAAATCAAAACCACAGTAAGCTATTATCTCACACCTGGTAGAATAGCTGTTATCAAAGAGACATGAGATAATGACTGCTGGTGAGGATAAGGAGAAAGGGGAACCTTGGTGTATTATTGGTTGGAATGTAAACTGGTACAGCCACTAAGCAAAGCACTATGGAGATTCCTCAAAAAATTAGAAATAGAACTACTATACGATCCAGCAATTTTGCTTCTGGGTATATATCTGAAGGAAAAAAAAATCAATGTCCCAAAGAGATATCTGCACCCCCATTTTTATTGCAACATTATTTATAATAGCCAGGCCATGAAAACAACATTAGTGTGCATTGACAGGTGAATCAATAAAGAAAAGGTGGTATATATGCACACAATTGAATACTATTCAGCCATGAAAATGAAGGATATCCTGCTATTTGCAATAACATGGACAGACTTTGAGAGGGCATTATGCTCAATGAAATGAGTCTGACCAAGAAACACAAGTAGAGTGTGATCTCACTCATATGTGAAATCTATAAAAAAACAGACTCATTGAAACAGAGAATGCATTGTGTGCCGAGTCTCTCAGTCATGTCCGACTCTTTGCAACCCAATGGACTGTAGCCCACCAGGCTCCTCTGTCCATGGGGATTCTCCAGACAAGAATACTGGAGTGGGTTGCCCTGCCCTCCTCCAGGGGATCTTCCCAACCCAAGTCTCCCACATTGCAGGTGGAATATTTACCAGTTGAGCTACCAGGGAAGCCCAGAGAATGCATTGGTGGTTGCCAAAGGCAGGGAGTAGGATGGGGGAATTGGGTGAGAGTGGCCACAGTACAAACTTCCAGTTATGAGAAAAATAGTTTGGGAGCATATAATGTTAGCTATAGTTAATAATACTGGACTGTATTTTTGAAACTTGCCAAGAAAGTATATAAGTTCTTATCACAAGGACAAAAAATTGTAACAATATAAAGTGATGGATGTTAACTAACCTTATTATAGTAATTATTTCACAATATATACATATATAAAATCATTATATTATACATTTTAAACTTACACAATATGATATGTCAACTATATTTCAATAAAACTGGAAAAATTTGTTTTCAGTATAGGCCACAAAATAAAATTGAATTCTGCATTTTATACAAGAATGCCACTTAAAACATCAGATTCATAAAGGATAAAATAAAATAATAAGCAAAGGTATCTATTATAATAAATGCAAACAAAAAGAGAACAGAAAAATCACAGTCTTAATGTCCATCAAGGTAGAATTCAAGTCAAAAAGCACTAGCTGAAACAGGAATGTCTGAAGTATGATTTTAGACAAAGGTAACAGTTTTAGTGTATTTCTCAACTGATAGCATAGTAGTACCTTTAATAAAGCAAACATTTCAAGAGATTATAGAAAAATAGAAAGCACAAAATTGATAGGAAACTTTCATTTACTTTTCTGAGTCCAGAATAATATTAAGTGGCTAAAATTCAGGTATCATCTCTAACCATCATCCATGGATGGTTCAGAACATCAGTTCCCCAACAACATATTTCAAATTTCTATTACCATGCTATTTTAGCTGTGTGTAATTGCATAAAATACAAACTCTTTTACCAGCCCTTCATTCTATAAATTGCTATGTAAATAACAGATTCACTTTTTGATCAGGGATTATGTCATTTCTTTCAAAGTATGTTGGTGACTGGTCAATGAGCATCTGTTATGCAGTTCACTAACAGGCAGTAAAGTGTATATATGTGTTTTTTCTTCCCCGATGGCTCAGATGATAGAGAATGCACTTGCAATGAAGGAGTCCTGGGTTCAATACTGGGGCCAGGAAGATCCCCTGGAGAAGGGACTGGCTACCTACTCCAGTATTCTTGCCTGGAGAATTCCATGGTGAAAGGAGCCTGGCTAAAGTCCATGGAGTCGCAAAGAGTTGGACATGACTGAGTGACTAAGCACAATTTGTCTTTCAATGATAAACCTACATGTTATTTTACAAAAATACATAATATGAACAGAGGCTTGTTCATCAGATATAAAAGTGCAGCAAAGAAGTGAAAAGTTGTAACTCTCAAAGTGAAATCTGAATTGATATAAATGGATCCTAGAAGAAATAGCTCCCCATGGGAATGTTGCCACTGTTGCTGCCTAAGAGATTATAGATGCATAGCCAGAGGATATGTCCTAGAGGAAGTGATGTCAGCAAAAAACTTCACATTAAAAGAACTCTCAGAGGTATTTTACACCATTGGAAATGTATAAAGGATTAAGTCTTGGATGCTGATCCAAACTTAGAAAGGAATATACCAGTATGCCCAAGCATACACAAAATGCTTGCACTGTATAGTAAGTTAAACAGTGTTATGTATTAAATACTAAACATATATTCATTTTATAACTTTTTATTTCTCTTTGAATTTATAACTAATAGTAAGAGAATATTTATATTTTGACAGTTTCACCAGTATAATTTTTCTGATTGATTATTAAAAATGCTTTGCCTAATTTAAGTTTATATTATCACTTTTATAAACCTACAGTACATGCAAAACAAATACTTCTATATAAAAGAAGATTCAAAAAGCCTAAGTGGCATAAGCAAGAAGATAAAGCTGATGAACATCTATCAAACTCAGTCCCTTAATAACAGAGAACATTTGCTTTCACGTATCTATGGTAAATTCACAAATATAAGTATTTGGGGCCTCAAAAAATAAAACCTCAATAAATTCCAAAAGATACAAGTATTATAGACAAAATTTTTTGAGCACCAGAGAATAAAGCAAGAAGTCAGTTACAAAGTCAGAAAAAGTAAGGACACATCTTTTCTTGGACACGTGAAATGTCTGTTTTAACAACTTTTGATCTGAAAGAAAATACAAGGTAAAAACAGGAACTATAATATACAGTGAAAGCCCTACTCACAGTGAAGTTTAAAGCTGAACATTTTTATGAGTAAAAATAAAATTTTTCTAAGTATTTAACATCAAAATTTAGAAAATAAAAGTGAAAGAATGAAAACAGAAAGAAGGAATTAATATAAAAAGAAGTGTAATGAATTAAAAACTTTAAAAACAATACATAAATGAGTTAATTCCTTAAAAATTTAAATAGCAAATAAATTAGACTAATCTCAAAATAACAAATAACAATGACAATTTCTTATATAGAATAAGAAATAACAAGTAATAATAACTTCATAATTTAATGAAATAAACTGAGTATAAAAAGCTATAAAGTGAATTTAGATAAAAGGGATAATTTTCTAAGAAGACATAATTTACAAACTGGTTTTAAAGAGAAAGAAACAGTAAAAATATTTCCATATATAAAGAAGTAAAAGAAAAGTGTTAGCAGCTCAGTACTGTCTGACTCTTTGGGACCCCATGGACTGGGGTCCCAGGCTCCTCTATCCATGGAATTCTCCAGGTAAGAATGCTAGAGTGGATAGCCTTTCCCTTCTCCAGGATATCTTTCTGACCCAGGTATCAAACCCAGGTCTCTTGCATTGCAGGAAGATTCCTTACCATCTGAGCCATCAGGGAAGCACTTCCATATATAAATACAGTGCCAAAGAGGTAGTCTTTCAAAAGCAACACATTCAGACAGTTTAATTGAAGAATTCTAACAACCTTTAATTCTAATATTATTGGAATTAAATAATAATAAAACAGTCAATCCCAATTATATTGACTTTTTTCCAAGGCATAGAAAATATAGAAAAATTTCTGATACATTTTTTAATGAAGTAGATGAAATATTGACAAGCAAAACTAGGAAAACATAGTATAAAACTACAGACAAATCCTTCTTATGTGTATCAGTATAAACAATTCAAAATAAAATATTAGAAAATAGAATTAAGGAACTCACACACTGGAACAAGAGGAGTTCATTCTAGAGAAATAAGGATGTTTCAATATTAAGAAATTCATTAATGAAATATATTAATGTATTCTATAAGTTATAACTATAATTCTATGATTATCTTTGTAGAGTACTGCCATGACATTTAATTGAGGAATTTCTAACAAAGTTAGGAAAACACAAGGACATTAGCTATACTAATTACTGTAACTAATTTCATAGTACTATTAATATTGAACTAGCCTTATTAAGTCAATACACTTAGACAAGAAAAAGAACTATAGACGTTAGAAAGGTGGAGGAGATAAAAATACTACTATCTGAAGACAAAAATAACTGCAAATCCAAGATAATCAAAAAATTCAGTAAATTAAAAGATGTTAAAATTAATATTCACAAATTTATAGCTTTTGTATGTATAAAAACCACCAAATATAAGATGCAATGAATCAGAGAGCTACATACATGACACCATCAAGAAATGTGTACTAATTAGAACTACTAATTAGATCTGGTAGACAGAGTGTCTGAAGAACTATGGATGGAGATTCATAATATTGTACAGGATTGAACTCGCATCTTCTGCATTGTCAAGTGTATTCTTTAGCACTGAGCCACCTAGAGATTGATTTAGAAACAGCCAAAAAATATCCCTGGTGATTCAGAGGGTAAAGAACCTACCTGCAATTCAGGGGACCAGGATTGGATCCCTGGGTTGGCAAGATCTGGAGAAGGAAATGGCTACCCACCTCAATATTCTTGGGGCTTTCCTGGTGACTCAGATGGTAAAGAATCTGCCTGCAATGTGGGAGACCTGGGTTCGATCCCTAAGCTGGAAAGATCCCGGAGAAGAGAACAGTTAACCACTACAGAATTCTTGCCAGGGCTACAACCCACAGGGTTGCAAAGAGTTGGACACCACTGAACAAATAACACTTTTCACTTTCAAAAAATGTTTCAGCTGAAAACAAGCAAAGGCCTAAAAGCAGAATAATCTGGAATTCCTTAGTGTAGGGGCAAATCCTAAAATGCCTCTGGATAGGTTTATGCCTAAGGATTGACTTTAGGGTTTAAACCACGAAATAATATATGTTCATACTGATGATCCTTGAGTCATCAACAAAATTCCAATTAATTGATTTCCTTTTTATGGGTACAATAAAAGCAAAAGTATACCTAAAGAAGGGTTTTCCTTCTAAAATGTTTCAAATGTTAAAAACCATGATAAATGCAGGACCATATTTCACTAATGGAATATGAATTAATATAGACTCATCCAACAAGAATCCTGATAAGATATTGATGTACCATGTCTACTTTTTAATCACACGTAAGAATGCATATCATCTAAGTTATAATGGAATAATCTGTCTGAAAATCTAACACTATTAAGACTGGTAAAAATCCCTTGGTGATCTACATGAAATAAAATCTATGATCAAAAATTACTTTTGGTAAAGATTATTTTTGTTTTATGGCAGCAAAAAAATTGTTTTCTGGGGTAAGTAAAAATATGAGAGTGAAAGTAACTAGTCATGCTTCCCTGATATTTCAGCAAGTCATGGGGCCTAGGGAAGCAAACTGGGACAGTAAGTATTGAGTCTTTTTTATTTTATTTTTTAACTTTACAATATTGTATTGTTTTGCCATATATCGAAATGAATCTGCCACAGGTATACATGTGTTCCCCATCCTGAACCCTCCCCCCTCCTCCCTCCCCATACCATCCCTCTGGGTCGTCCCAGTGCACCAGCCCCAAGCATCCAGTATCGTGCATTGAACCTGGACTGGCGACTCGTTTCATATATGATATTATACATATTTCAATGCCATTCTCCCAAATCATCCCACCCTCTCCCTCTCCCACAGAGTCCAAAAGAGTCTTTATTACAGCTCTATTTCAGTTAAGTACAGTTGCTCGGTCGTGTCCGACTCTGCCACCCCATGGACTGCAGCATGCCAGGCTTCCCTGTCCGTCACCAACTCCCAGAGCCTACTCAAACTCGTGTCCATTGAGTCGATGAGGACATCCAACCATCTTATCCTGTGTCATCCCCTTCTCCTCCCGCCTTCAATTTTTCCCAGTGTCATGGTTTTTTCCAATGAGTCAGTTCTTCGCATCAGGTAGCCAAAGTTCTGGCTTCAACATTAGTCCTTCCAATGAATATTCAGGACATATTTCCTTTAGGATGGACTGATTAGATCTCCTTGTAGTCCAAGGGACTCTCTAGAGTCTTCTCCAACACCACAGTTCAAGAACATCAATTCCTTGATGCTTAGCTTTCTTTATGGTCCAACTCTCACATCCATACATGAATACTGGAAAAACCATGGTTTTGATTAGATGGACCTTTGTTGGCAAAGTGATGTCTCTGCTTTTTAATATGCTGTCTAGGTTGGTCATAACTTTTCTTCCAAGGAGTAAGCATCTTTTAATTTCATGGCTGCAGTCCCATCTGCAGTGATTTTAGAGCCCCCCAAAATAAAGTCAGTCACTATTTCCATTGTTTCCCTATCTATTTGCCATGAAGTGATGGGATCAGATGCCATGATCTTAGTTTTCTGACTCTTGAGTTTTAAGCCAATTTTTTCACTCTCCTCTTTCACTTTCATCAAGAGGCTCTCTAGTTCTTATTCACTTTCTGCCATAAGGGTGGTGTCATCTGCCTACCTGAGGTTATTGATATTTCTCCCAGCAATCTTGATTCCAGCTTGTGCTTTATCCAGTCCAGCATTTCTCATGATGTACTCTGCATATAAGTTAAATAAACAGGGTGACAATATATAGCCTTGACGTATTCCTTTCCCAATTTGGAACCAGTCTGTTGTTCCATGTCCAGTTCTAACTGTTGCTTCTTGACCTGAATATAGATTTCTTCTCAGGAGGCAGGTAAAGTGTTCTGGTATTCCCATCTCTTTAAGAATTTTTCATAGTTTGTTGTGATCCACACAGTCAAAGGCTTTGCATAGTCAATAAAGCAGAAGTAGATGTTTTTTTGGAACTCTCGCTTTTTCAATGATCCAACGGATGTTGGCAATTTGATCTCTCGTTCCTCTGCCTTTTCTAAATCTAGCTTGAACATCTGGATGTTCATGGTTCACAGCTCTATTTAGTTAGCCATTAAGTCTGTTCATAATATTCTTCCTTGATGGTAGTTTCAGAGTGAAAGAAATGAAGCCATTTGTTTTCTTTGGCATTGAGGGTATAGTTTTGTAAATACTCAGTAATTAAATAATGCAGTTTTTACATTTTAAAATACTTTTGTAGGAACTGCATGTATAAAAACCTCCAGTTTAACAAAAGCTCTGAACTAGGCACCCATAGAGAAGCTGTGTGTGTGTGTGTGTGTGTGTCCATGAGTACATGCGTGCACGTGCAATGATCTAGCTTATGGTTATGCCTTTGCTGCATATATGCCAGTGTGACACTGAAACACCCAACAGAGGCTTACAAGTTTTAATTCACCTCATGTAAGCAAATGCTTAATTTCTTTTATCAAGCTCATTTGCAGAAACGTGAGATACAGAGATGATTAAAACATCGCATCTGTTCTTCAAGCAATCCAAAATGAATAGAGAAGATATGTAGGTAACTAAATTAGTAAAATATGGTAGAAAATATGGAACAATAGAAATGTAGTCAAGATGCAGAAGAGAGAGTTTCTTTATTGAGATGGTGGGGAGAAGAGGGTGATGGGGATGTTGTTGGGAAAATTTAAGGTTGAGCGTGGGTCTTAGAAAGTGAATAGGAATTTGCCAGGTGAACAAAGGTAGAGCACATTCCAGGCTGGGGGCCCCAAATGTGTGAAATAACATGGCACGTTTGGAGAACTGCAAATTCCAATTTGTCTGTAACTTGAAAAGGAGACAGCTGTGCAAAAATTAGGAACAATGGGCATGGGGTAGGAAGAATTTGGAGGAATTCATATGACATACTGAGAGGTAAAGGTAGGGAACTGAATTTTTATAACATTATTATTCCAATTCTAAAGAAATCTGCTCATCTTCTTTTTCATATTAGGAACTATGACATATTCCAAACTCTTATTTTTTAAAAAATCTGTGCTAACTCAATAGATAAAATTGTTTTGTGTTCTGATTAGAAATATTTCTGAATTTTCTTTAAAAAAAAAAAGGCAGTTGTATGCATTTTCTATTTTGAGAACTATCATATTTCTGTGTTGGTGTTTATGGTGATTTTCCATATTATTTCTAGGGTACTTAATATATTGATATTAACAGTTTAATACTGAATATAGGAATATATATATATATATATATATATTCCTCACTTTTTATTTGGCCTTTATTTTTATGTAGAAAATTTTAAAGATTTCTATAGTGAAATCTATTGTTCTTTCATGATTTAGAAAGCGTCTCTCACCCCAGAACTGAATATTCGTGTCACACATTTTTTCTAGTGAATTTTAGGGCTTTAAGCAAGGATGGGTGTGAGAGTTGGACTGTGAAGAAAGCTGATTGCTGAAGAATTGATGCTTTTGAACTGTGGTGTTGGAGAAGACTCTTGAGAGTCCCTTGGACTGCAAGGAGATCCAGCCAGTCCATTCTAAAGGAGATCAGTCCTGGGTGTTCATTGGAAGGACTGATGCTAAAGCTGAAACTCCAATACTTTGGCCATCTCATGCGAAGAGTTGACTCACTGGAAAAGACCCTGATGCTGGGAGGGATTGGGGGCAGGAGGAGAAGGGGACGACAGAGGATGAGATGGCTGGATGGCATCACCAACTCGATGGACAGGACAGGGAGGCCTGGAGTGCTGCAATTCATGGGGTCGCAAAGAGTCGGACACAACTGAGCGACTGAACTGAACTGAACTGAAGCAAGGAAGTATCATGATTTAAGGTTTTAAACTTTAGGGTGATAACATGAATTATGGATTATGAATGATACATTTTTGATATATACTTGCTCTTGTCCTCCCCCCAACTTTTCTCAGTTTCTTCCCTTCATTCCTAACGACAAAGTGATTAACACATTGATTCAAAATCCATCCAGATCTGTTATTACCTCACAACATATCATCTCCTTGGCTTGACCAGTTTTGCAACTATTAACTGTTTCCCTCATTATGGCTGGTTTTTCCTAAGCCTCATAGAAGTCTCAGGTGATTAGGAATCAATGTGACTTTAGTTCGTTCTTTCACACATATGCACGTATGAAGTATTACTTGTTTTGAAAAGGGCGTAAGATGCAGTTGTCTCCTGACATCAGTTATGTGTTTAACAAGGCCTCAGGGGAAACACTTACCAGATACCACCATCTGTTATTTCTGAGGCAGTTGGGTTTATTGCCTCTGTTCCTGAAGACATATTCAGCCAGGCAGGAAACAAGTGTTTATGGAGTGCCCACAGGGTGCAATGTCGTAGGTGTTTGTCAGTTGCTTTTTTACCACAGCAAAGCCTCTGGAAATGGAGAAGTTCTTCAGAATTGACAAGGATTGATAGGAACAACAACAGTTAAAAAATACGCATCAATAATATGGTGCTGTGAAAACTGAAAAGCCTGAAAATAAAATGTATGGTTGGATTAAAGCTTTTTGAAACTCCAGAGCACAGCATCTTGGTCTTCCAAGCATTGCTTCAGTTGTTGCCTGAACTATGCTAAAGTTTATGATTGATTTAAACCTAAAGCCAAAGAATTGAAGAGCTCTCGAGACAAAGCGAGGCTTCCCTGGTGGCTCAAGCGGTAAAGCGTCTGTCTACAACGCGGGTGACCCAGGTTCGATCCCTGGGTCGGGAAGATCCACTGGAGAAGGAAATGGCAACCCACTCCAGCACTATTGCCTGGAAAATCCCAAAGACAGAGGAGCCTGGTAGGCAACAGTCCATGGGGTTGCAAAGAGTCGGACATGCCAGAGCGACTTCACTTGAAGACAAAGAAGAAAATTATTTGACCTCACCTCACCACTTTTTAACCCAATCTCCCATTTCTCAGTTTACTCATTTTTTTTTTTTATCAAAAAGTCATCTTGCTTTTGTCAACTAGCAAGTCTTCTACATTTATTTCTCTGTATCCATTCTGACTCTAGTTGCTCCATTCTTCCCTTGAACAATCTCCATGGGACCCTCCTCCTTCCTGCCAGTCATGTTTCCTTTGGTCTCCGGCAGTAGGTAATACTTTGCTTATTATAATTGTGAATCTCCTTATTGTCATACCATTCTTTCTAGACTGTTCTATAAATGTTTTCTGCAAATTCTACAAGTAAATTTTTCATTAGGCAATTCTGTTACTCAAGAATTTAGAAATAATCCTCCATAGCCTTTCTAATCAGGTATTGTGATGTTAGTGAAAAACGGTTGTCTTATAGATTCCAAGTCATTATTTTTCATGTGGCTGCTAGATTAGAATGACACAAGTACTTCATCTAGTGTTATTTTAAGTGTAAACATTGGTTAAAAAACACATATGTAACACTCTTGCTGTTTCATGTTAATGCACAGATTTACTTTGACAGATACATATCTAATCTAATCAATATGGTATCTGTATGAGATGTTTCTTTGTGTTGAATTGTAGTTATTCAAACTAAGATTGGGGTGAAAAAACAAAACAGTTGTTAATCTGTGTTCCCTTGTCCCAAGAATGAATATATTTTAGTTCTAAAATGCGCAATAAATCAGAAACAACATTCTTTTGGTCAGTAAGAACTGACCAGAGGTATGTTTGATTTCCTACTACCACAGGAATAACATAGTCCACCTTTTTAGAGTGCATATAGAGGCATACATCTAACACTTATCTAATTAAATACTTAAATTTCACAAACCATTATCACGGGAAGTCCAGCATCTTCTTGAAGCCTCTTCCTTCTGTTACTGAGTCCAAGCACATACTTGCTTGATGCATGATGAACCAACAGATTGAAAGAAAGTGTTGGGGCAAGGAATAGTGGCTTTATTCAGAAAACCAGTAAGCCAAGAAGATGGTAGACTAGCATCCCAAAGAATCTTTTTACCTGAGTTAAATTCACCTTTCTTTTGTACTAGAAGGGGAGGGAGGGTGATTGGTTGTTGTAAACTTCTTGGTGTCAGAATCCTTTATTTTTGCAGCTGTCCATATAGGTCTGGTCATAATGTTCCTATAAACCTCCAACAAGACAATTGTTATTTTCTGTTCTGCAACTTTTTACTTCCGTATGAATGGAAAAGTTTTACAGTTTTCAAGGTAGAGTCTGGGAGGCAGAGCCTTGAGAATGGGCTGTCATGTACATTTCAGGCTCCAGGCAACATTCTTTTACAGTGGTGCGGAGCCAATATGACTGAGCACAGACAACAGAGTACAAAAGTAGCCCTAAAGGGAATAGATCCAGCACAGAGGCAGCCTTGTTTTCTCTGTTAAAATTCCACCCCGACTTTCTGAACTTCAGTAACTTAAAGTCAAAAAATTAATCTTTTTTCAATAGTCAAGAGGTTGTTACTCTCAAAGATGTTGCAAACCAATGAGGAAGACACTCAAATATGGACAATTTACAATATTAAATTCTACAAGATTAATTGTAGAATCAGATAAAAGCATATAGGCTTCACAGAATAAAGCCCTAAAAGGCAAATTCTTTTTATTAAAATCCCTCAATAAATTGTGAACTAGTCATTACTATGAGCTAGTCATTTTTAGAACACAGAGTAGATGTTAGACTTAAGAGTAGACATTTCTGGGCTGGAGGATAAGACGTGTTACATTTTACCCATAGGAAGCCAAGACTGAAGACAGAAAGAAAAAAATTATAAACAAATATTTTAATCCAACATAGGAGCTCTTTAAAATAACTCCAACAAGGAAAAAAAAAAGGAATATAAATAACAAGTTCCTATGTAGTAAAACATAGGAACAAAAGGAGGGATTCAGTTTAGTAAGCATTTCTGAGTAGAATGGCTAGACCTCGGAACAAGCCAAATGTCAGCTATGTGCAAATTAAGAGAAATAAAGAATGAATATTAAAAGAAAAGGAAAATGAATATTGCCCTTTAATTGGGTCACATATTTTAGCAAAGTAAAATATGTGACCCAGACTTTAGGGTCATCCAGATTAGGTCTTTGGAATTAGAACACTCTCTTCAGAGTTTCTGAAATTGCTCCGTTTCTTCCCATTCCTATTTCAAATCTCTAATTCTTATCTTTACTATCTCATGACAGGATGTTGCAATAGTATCCTTAAGTATTTCCCCACCTCCAACATCCCTCTCCTCCTGTTGTGTCCTGCACACTGATACTATCTTATCTTGACAGAACTAAAGAGGGAAACAGAAAGTAATATCCTATTATTTACTTAATACCTTTTTAACTTCTAAACTTGGCCTTTATTCATAGCCTAAGATCTAAACACAAGCTTATTTCTGCTTAAATCTTATTAATAAATTTACACAAGTTATCTTCTCCAGGAAAAAAAAAAGATCCATTTCACAGCCCAAAAACTTGCCTTAAGATTTCCACTTCAATTGTGCTCAGTCTGTTCCATTTGCCAAGGGATCCCTTTTCCCAGACCAAGCACCCACTAAATCAAATTTGATAAACCTGTAGAGGTCCAGCTTCTATCTCAGCCCTTTAAAACCTTTTCTGCAACACCCCTCCTGGATATGAAGTCTTTCCAGGCCCAACTTTTCTAGTAATCATCAAGCAGGTTATTTAAATGGCATCATCTGTGGGCTAGTAATATTAATATTATTTGTTTTCATTTGAAATGCATTTTATTTCTCTAGATAGGATGCACCTGGAGTTCAGTCTATGAATGTTCATGTAAATTTGGATTGAAATGTTGGCACTGTCATTTTTGGATTTTGATGCTTCTCTAACTTTTTAACCTCTGAATTTCCATAAGTTTCCATTTCCTCTTCTGTAAAATGAGAGTAATAATAATGTCCATTAGTTCATTCTTCATCCCTGACTCATTCACTCAGTATTTAGTTAGATATGTTCCTGCTACCTATTGTGTTATTAGTTGCAAAGAAAAGAAGAGAACAAAATAGAAATATTCCCTGTCCTCATGGAGCTTTAAGAAAGACATAAAACCTAAAGAGCATTCAAGACATTTTGGTACCCTTCCCTCCCTAATAGTAATAAAAGCTGAGATTGATCAATTTCTTATTATGTGCCAGGCATGTTACAATGTTCTTATAAGTGTTTTATCTGTATCAGTTACCTTGTGATGAAGGTACAATTATCAGTTCCATTTTTCAGGTCAATGTTCAATTCCTGGGGGTGGGTGGGGATGGGAAGGGGAGAGGGAGGGAGTACTGCTAAGATCCCATACCCCGCATGCTGTGTGGTGCAGGCAAAACAAACAAGCAAATAAATATGTAAATAAAGATGTTGAATGCTTTATCTAAGATCACATGGGTCACATGAATCCCTCGTGGCTGATGGTGCCAGGAGTAAACCCTGAAATGTGAATTCCGTAGCTTGTGAACTTAACTGCTTCCTAACCCACAGAAACATCTCACATGGTGTCCTGCTCACAGAGGATGCTCACTCAGTTTCTTTTATAAATTAGTATACTGCTACCAGTAAAATGTAAGCCAAAAATGTGAGCACATATGCAATTGAAAATTTTCTCATAGTCGTGTTAAAAAATGCAAAAGGAACCAGGTAAATTAATATCAATAATATGTTTTACTTAATACAGCTAACATATTACTGTTTTAACATGTAACTCATATATAGATTATTAATATGATTTTTTTCCTTCTTTCTTCCTATCTTTCTCCTTCCTCCCTCCTTTCCTTCCTCTGTTTTTTTGTTTTTTGTTTTTTTCTAAACTAGGTCTTCAATATTCTGTATGTATTTCACGGTTACAGTACATCTCAATCCAGACTAGCTATGCCTCAAGCACTTGATAGCCACATGTGACTGGTGGCTACCATAGTGGGCAGAGTAGGATTAATATTATTCACTGACAAGTAAACTTACGTATCAAAGAAGCATAATCCTTGTTAGACTAGAGCTATAGGATCCAGTCTAGGAGCACAGCTATTATTACAGAAGTGCAGTCATGACAATCAAAGTAAATTAAAAAAAATTTCAAACTTTTTACTAGTCTTTCATGTAAGTCACGCAGGGTATCTAAACACACAGGTTGCAGCATACTTGTTAGCTGCTGCTGCTGCTAAGTCACTTCAGTCGTGTCCGACTCTGTGCGACCGCATAGACAGCAGCCCACCAGGCTTCCCCGTCCCTGAGATTCTCCAGGCAAGAACACTGGAGTGGGTTGCCATTTCCTTCTCCAATGCATGAAAGTGAAAAGTGAAAGTGAAGTCGCTCAGTCGTGTCCGACTCTGTGCGACCCCATGGACTGCCGCCTACCAGACTCCTCCATCCATGGGATTTTCCAGGCAAGAGTACTGGAGTGGGGTGCCATTGCCTTCTCTGATTGTTTAGCTACTCCCAGCATATTCTGCAGCTGCTTCAACACCTCTTTCTTTAGGACTCTTAACTTCTCAAGTATTTTCTTATCTGCTTCCACCCCAGTGGCTTTTCTCTCCTCATTTTCCTAGTCTTCACTCAGCATGTGTGTATGTGCTCAGTTGTGTCTAGCTCTTAGAACCCCATGGACTGTGGTGCACCAAGCTCCTCTGTCTGTGGAATTTTCCAGGCAAGAATACTGGAGTAGGTTGCCATATCCTCCTCCAGGGATCTTCCAGGGATTGAACCCATGTCTCTGGCATCTCCTGCATTTCAGGTGGATTCTTCACCACTGTGCCACCTGGGAAGCCTTCATTTTATCCTATAAATTACCTAACCACCTTGGACTAATTCTTCTGCTTTTCCTACTCACTACCTCTGTGACTCCCTCTCTCTTCTATAGCATCACAGAAGCCCAAAGAACCCATCAAGTAGAGAACTCTCCTTGGAAATTAGGGGAATGTGGAGGACAGAAATAGGAAAAAGCTGATTTTCTTTTTCCTTTGAATGACTGCTTAAAAAGTGGAAAATTCTCATAGCAGCAGTAGCTCCTGCTCATAGAGGAGACCTTTGCTTTCCTTTTCCTCTGTGAAAAGCAGATGGAATTAGAGTAAAGTTGAGGGGCACAGTTTCACTTGGGAAGAGCACAGGCATGCTCTTCATTCCTAGTAGATTTAAGGAATAAAGAACCACGCAGTCCATTAGAGTTAGAGGAACATCAGACTGGAAAATGGGCAAATGTGACTTGATTATTTTGCCTGGGATAGAACTACCTCTGTGTTTTCCCCATTATCTAATCTGCAGTGAGGAAGGAGGCCAGAGCTCTGCAATTCGTAAAAGAATCAGATTACGGTTCTTTGCTTTTTTTTTTTTTTTCATTTTAAGAAGTAGTCATTAAATATCTTTTTTTTTTTTTTTTAATTTCATGGTATTTAGGAAAAAAGCGCCCTATTGAGCTAAGACTTCAAGGTTAAATTCTGAAGACGGATAGTAGTGAAGCTACTGACTTAGATGGAGATGAGTTGAACAAAGAACAAGAAAAAAATATTTTTATCACAATTAGTAAAAAAGTTAATTAGAGAAGCTTTCCCTATATGCATTTAGGGATTTTCTGGCGGCTCAGATGGTAAAGAGTCTGCCTGTAATGCGGGAGATCCAGGTTCGATCCCTGGGTCAGGAAGATCCCCTGGAGAAGGAAATGACAACCCACTCCAGTATTCTGGCTTGGAAAATCCCATGGATGTAGGAGCCTGGCAGGCTACAGTCCATGGGGTTGCAAAGAGTCGGACAAGACTGAACAACTTCACTTTCCTTATATACATTTATAGGAGTTCTCCTTAGAAGATTGTGGAAGCATTATTTTTTTTTTTTGCAATATTCTAGTAACATAAGATGCAAAACAAATAAGCATATTGCAATGAGCTGTTCCCAGAGACTGGAGTAGGTGACCTAATTAAAACTATCAGTTACTTTCTAGTGTATCTTCCTAGAAAAATAAATCAACTTTGGTCTTGGAAGACAGTCGAGATTGATATTAATGGCGAAGCTGATTTCAGCTTTTCAATCTTACAAATATTCCCAGAGGGATGCATAGGCACAGATATGCTTTGTTGAAAAGCTCCTAGGAAGTTTTTCCAGTGACCCAGTGAAACATATGATAGAGATCCTCATTTGCAAGTATAACAGTCATTTCCTTTACTGTTGGTAACAACCTGCATTTCCTGATAAGGTTCCCATGTCCACTAATCTTCCCCATCTTTTATTTTTGTGACTCCCCAAAATGAATGGCCAGCATTCTGTCCTTGATCCATCAGAGAAGAACAAATTGACATTCCTGGTAGGTTTACATACTGTATATTTTCTCAGAGCAATCACTCAATTTGTGCAATGTGGCTAAGCCCATCAACAAAAAGAGGTTCTACTTAATAGCAGATTTTGTAGCATAACTTTTTCCTTATTAAATGTATTTTGTCTTCTCAGTTTCTATAAAATATAGATGTAGGTATCAAATCATGGGAAGGTGTGACTGATACATAATGAGATAGTATCTTATCAGAAATAGGTTACCATGGTGCAGCATAGTGACAAAGATCATGCACGCAGAGGCTGTCTTGTCTGATATCCTGGTGGTAGCAAAAATTGGTGCCTGCAGATGTGGTTAAGCTTGGACTTAACCGATAAGGCACTTAGGATGAATTTCGCCTGGGTGTTAGGGAGCCATAAAGTCTACAAGTGTTGTCCAGATGCCAGCTAATATAATCATCTTTCCCCTTAACATCCAAGTAAGAGTGTTCCGAACCTTCATTTGATAGCTAAGTTGCTTCAGTCATGTCCGACTCTTTGCGACCCCATGGACTGTAGCCTGCCAGAATCCTCTGTCCATGGGATTCTCCTGGCAAGAATACTGGAGTGGGTTGCCATGCCCTCCTCCAGGGAACCTTCCAAACCCAGGGATCAAACCCACATCTTTTATGTCTCCTGAATTGACAAGCAGGTTCTTTACCACTGCCGCCACCTGGGAAACCTTTCAGCTCAGTTCAGTTCAGTTGCTCAGTTGAGTCTGGTGATCTCTGGCTCAGAGCCTTGTGTCCAGTGAAGTATTGCAGTTGTGAGAACAGTGTTTTATGCTCTCCCAGTTGTCCTTCTATCAGACTCTGTCAACCTTGGACTGAAACAAAACCCTGTTTCTTAGTTCCTATAAGATGTAAGCTACACAACATTTACATGTAGAAAAGACTTCATTGGAGGTGGTGATAGAAAACTTTACTGAGAGAAAAGTGAACTTGGAATTCACCCTTTGGTATTTTTCTTCCTAAAAATATTTCTTCCAGCCCACCTCAGCTTGCTTGGTTCATCTCTCTTCTCTAGTTTCTCTTCTCCTTGCTATCTTTTTCCAGCTTTTTGTCTATCCACAATTTCCCTGCGCATCCGCGTGGTGAAGGAGACTGACAGATGAAATGACTGAACATTGACATTTGAGTTGGGATGCCTTTATAAAACCCCCTTGTAGTCTGAGAATGTGGATTTGTAAAAACCTAGAAACTAAAGCAAGCTCTTTGACTTGCTGTCATTCATTTAGAATGAAACCTCTAAATTTTAAGTTATATAGTCCATTCTGAAGGAGACCAGCCCTGGGATTTCTTTGGAAGGAATGATGCTAAAGCTGAAACTCCAGTACTTTGGCCACCTCAGGTGAAGAGTTGACTCATTGGAAAAGACTCTGATGCTGGGAGGGATTGGGGGCAGGAGGAGAAGGGGACGACAGAGGATGAGATGGCTGGATGGCATCACTGACTCGATGGATGTGAGTCCCAGTGAACTCCGGGAGTTGGTGATGGACAGGGAGGCCTGGCGTGCTGCGATTCATGGGGTCGCAGGGAGTCGGACATGATTGAGCGACTGATCTGATACCTCTTAACGGAGAAGGTGATGGCACCCCACTCCAGTACTCTTGCCTGGAAAATCCCATGGATGGAGGAGCCTGATGGGCTGCAGTCCATGGGGTCGCAAAGAGTCAGACACGACTGAGAGACTTCACTTTCACTTTTCACTTTCATGCACTGGAGAAGGAAATGGCAACCAACTCCAGGGTTCTTGCCTGGAGAATCCCAGGGACGGGGGAGCCTGGTGGGCTGCCGACTATGGGGTCGCACAAAGTCCAACACGACTGAAGCGATTTAGCAGCAGCAGCAGCATACCTCTTAAGCTTCTTTTTGCCTTTGATTTCTTCTAACATTTGGCAATATTTGTAGCTCTGAAAAAGATTTTTTAAAAAGAGATTCTTGCTTAAGAGTAAATCTTTAGTAATTCATGTGAGAAACATGAAATTTTGGATCAATTTCTTTTGACTTCATAAACTACACAGGTACAGTGAACTCAAAGGATATTATAAACTCTGTTGAAGAAGAAAGTGGAAAATTGCAATTTTTAACCACAGATACTGGTAAAATTTGAATTTGTTATTTGGACTTAGGATGACCACATGTTTTGATTTGCCTGGGATGATTCCAGTTTTAATGCTGAAATTTCTGTGTCCTTTCCGGGGAAACCCTTCAGTCCTCGGCAAACCCAAATGATTGGTCACTCTGGTTGTAATGATGGTTTCTGCCTCATGTGCACCCAACAGTCTCACTCATCTTCTCTTACCTGGAAATGGAGAGATGTTATTTCCTGTCTTCATTTATTGAGCACATCTGGTGGAAATAAGATTAAATTTTGGCCTGAAGAAGTAGGCAAGCTACACATTACTTTTTACCTAAGATGAGATGAATATTATCTACACTGAAAGAAAGAGAAGGAGGCTTCTAAATTTTCTCCTGGTTGTTTCAGATCTTCACTGTGGGTTGTAGCACCGACAAACAGCTATGGGGATGACTTGGGTAGACCCTACCATTGTGAAGTTATTTGTTAGAAGGTAAATGAGATGAAGAAATGAAAACTGAGTCTCTTCATCCTCCTTCATATTGAAAGGGAGGGCCTCAAGAGTCCTTAACTTAAAAAGATAATTGAGGCTTTAGCCTTTGTCCAGTTCTTACCCACAGACAGGTTGTACCTCCCTCGGATCCCTGTCACAGGTAGCTGATCCCACCCCTGACTCCCTGCCACCCTTGCCGGTGTGAGTGGTGGCAGCTGACAAAGCACAGCTGCCCCTTTGATGGAGAGTTGGATTTGACCAAAAGGAGAGCTTCTCTGCTCAGCCCACTCCCCATCCTCCACCTCAGGAGACACAGATTACGTATGGCCTAACCTCCTGCTTCAAGTAGGACTGTTTCTATGCTGTAATTTATCTAACAGAACTTCCTATGGGGACAGCCTGAAGCTAGTTCCTAACAGATCATTTTCTCTCTTAGCTTCCTTCTTCTCCCACAATTCCTCCTTCCCTAAGGAATGGAGAATCATTCTGTGTCTAATGGCCAGGGCCCCAAATAGTACCTGAAAAATACTAGCACTTAATAAATATTTTGTAAACGAACAAACATATGAGGGATTTCTGAAAGGGACTATAATTGGTACAAGCTTTCTTGAAAGCAATTAGCCAATATGCCTCCAAAGCATTATATGCTTGTTATTTTATCTTGTACTATTTCCACATTTTTAAGAAATTGTCTTTAAAAAATGGTCAAAACATGGCACAAATCTTTCTATAGAAGGATATGTATCTATGAGTTTTAATATAATATATCCAAAAGTAGAAATAACAAAAAGATTCAAAAGTAAAAGAACGGTGAGGTGAATTATAGTGCTTCCTTCCATAATATGAAATGTCATGTAGTTGTTAAAACCATGATATAGGGAAGACATTGGTGGAAATATGAACTGGTACAGTGATTCTGAAGAGAAATCTGTCAGTGTGTAGTTAAATTATATACTCATATAACCAATTACCCAGCAATTTCACTCCTATGAATACCACAGATCCTCAAGGGACATGTGTGCTTAAGGCAATAGGTAGAGACCCATCCCTAGGGAAATATATGTGCTCTTGAAATAAATAACATTTCTCCAGATTCATGTATTAACAGTAACAAGGCTCATGGGAAAAGTAAGATTGAGATAGTCCACTCCAGAGCTTTACAATTTTATAAGAGAACTTCATCATTGGCAATAATAATGATAATAAAAATACCAATATCATCTTTAAAAGACATGTTAAATTTCTAATGCATTAAAAATGCTACTATAAAATATATATCATTGCTTTGAAATAAGAAGAATGTTATCTTGTGGAAAGAGGTGTGATGAAAGATAGAAAACAATTGAAAGGGAGAAGAACAGAGACACATGGTCACAGATTGCAAATGGAGAAGCAGTTTCAGGTTTTGAACAGAATGTAGAGGTTCCAGAGAAAGATTCCTTGTACTCTAGGTCTTGTGTTTGCTTTCTTTGTACAATGATGAGGCAGAATCATGCAGATAGCACTTTCAAGATGGTGCCTGTGGCCAAAATGGGTCTAAAAGAAAAGCATGTGAAAGGGGATGATGAATAATAATCTATTCCTATGTGGCTTGCTGCATTCAGCTGTGTTAGTGTACTTTGTGTATATTGTTATTTGCTAGTTTAATATACTAACATGTGTTCATCTATTTTTATATATATATATATATATATATGTCTACAAAGGATACACAGATATTCAAAGGTGTATGTCACATTTATTATAGGTAGTATATGTGTAAGAGGGGTGGAAGGGACCAAGGATTGAGAAAGAAGGTAAAGATAATATAAACTAAGACTAGACCTTGTAATTACCAATGATAAGAGTGCCTTATACGGAGATACATTATTAAAATTCTACATTTGTTGTAAAAAATAAACCAAGTACCCTACTCCCCCAAATTTAAAAACCCAGAGAAAAGATTCCATGTGTCTATATGTATTGACATAGAAACATTAGCATGGGCACTGGTGAATGAAAAAAAAGTTACAAAAGAACATTAAAAATTATTTCATATCTGAAAACATGTTTTTAAAATTTTAATTGTGGTTATCAATGTGATATTTCAGATGATTATTCATCTCTTCTTTATTTTCTGCATTTTAATAATATTTTAGAAGAAATATATAATCTTTTTGAAATTGAACATAGGAAAAAAAACTATTTTCCTGTTTTAAATAGTTAATAAAATTTTAATTATCATATAGGAAGATACTGTAAGTAAGCTATTTTTATTTGTAGAAAATGCATCCAAACATAGTAAGACCTAATGTGAGAAAAATTAGTTTTCACTGCATACAGAAGCAGGAGTTAATTACCCTAATTGAGGTTGAAGACTGTTTATTTTGGAAAAATATTAATATTAATATATTTTAATCTATGAGAAGATATTATTTGCCTTTTTCTACTTTTATAACTTTAAGGAAAATTTCTGAAAACTTATATGATTTATGATGTTTCAAAGAGATGCAACTATTTTATTATTTAAAAACTGTCATGTCTTTTGACGTTTGAGGAGTTTGGCATAAGATTGGTAAATGAGCGAGTGGGCCAGTGCTCAAAGTTTGTGAACATGTCTGAGTGTAATATACTCTTTACTAAAAGAAAGCAAGACAAAAGAGTAGGATCTTGCTAGCAAAAACTGCGGTGTGAACCCAGAGGACAAATAGATGGAAGAACTGTAAAGGTCTCAAGTTTTAAATGACCCACCTGGGTAATTCAGAAATGAATGGAAAAAAAAAAAGATTGAAGTAATATCATGAAATTGCTTCCTGAAATTTAAAAATCTTAGCTGCAGAACAAAAGTGCATAATTTATTTTATGAAGACACCTGACTGAATGGAGCTATTAATGTAAAGTAGGAGGGTTCTCTGTGTTAGGAAGATAAGATGAATATCCTGAGAGCTGTGCTAAGGCAGCCTGGTGGAGAGGTAAGACTCTGACCTTGGGGGGAGAAGACCTGGGCTCTCGGCTTTACATCTTACTAGCTGTGCACCCTGACTTCTAATCTCTGTGAGGACTATCACATTCCTTTGTTCATGTTGCAATACCTGTGCCATCACTTGTTAGAGCAAATGGGATACATTATGTGAAAACCCTTAGTAAATTCTAGAGGACTATTAAATTGCATTTTTTAATATCCAAAATGAACTTAGTAACATGTTAGGTGAAAGTGAAAATGTTAGTCGCTCAGTCCTGTCTGACTCTTTGCAACTCCATGGACTGTAGGCTGCCAGCTTCCTCTGTTTATGGGATTCTCAAGGCAAGAATATTGGAAAAGGTTGCCATTTCCTTCTCCAGGGGATCTTCCTGACCCAGGGATCAAACCCAGGTCTCCCACATTGCAGGCAGATTCTTTACCATCTGAGCCACCAGGGAAGAGCTTCCTGGTGATGCAGATGGCAAAAAACATGTTAGGTGAGCCTGTGCAAATGCTCATCAGGAGATCTGGCTCTCGTTTTGGTCTTGTCCTTACTTAATGGTAGCTTAGGCAAGTCATTAACTTCTGTGTGCCTCAGATAATGTTACCCAATCAACCTACTTCCCAGGGTCATTGTAAGCAAAAAATGAGATAATATCTATGTAGGTATTTGATCTGAAGTCTTGGGTAAATCATTTATTTCTTTATAGATGTCCCATCCATAAAATGCAGAGTTTGGAAATAGCTGAAAGTTAAAGCCAATTCTAGTTCCAACTTCTAGGACTCTGCTTTAGCCTTTCACTAAAAATAAAAATTATTTTATATATTTTGTCTACTTACCATATGCCAGTTACTCTTCTAAATACTTTACATAAATTAACATCTTTAATCTTATTGCAGAGGGAGAAATTAGTTTTCACTTAAAAAAAATGACATGGTAGGGCTAGTGTGTCTTTGATAGGAAAGGGAAAATAGCTACAAATAAAATTTTGGAGAGAATTGTGAAAATGTTGGAAGTAAAGAAGGTATGAATGAAGGGATGGAGAAGAAATAGAAAGGAAAAGTTACTTTAATCTTCTGCAGCAGCAGTGACATGGAGGAATTGCAAGAAAAAAAGGAAATTATTTATTTAGTTTAGTCTTATTTTATTTTCAAAATGAAAACTGTTTTAACTGAACAATTGGCAAGATTGAGGCTCTGGGAAGACAAGAAAATTAAATGGGAAAAGTTTAAAATTTTTCAGGTGAAAAATGATCAAATTCTGGGAAATAAAGAAGTATATCTAAATAAGACTTTTGGAATAGCAGAGTTAAAGGGATTAATGAAACTCCAGATGAGTAACTGTTGAATATATTTTTTAAAAGCAATCATTTAAATTCTCCATACATTGTCGTAAGGGCATACAGCAAGTAGAGAAATTTTCATTCAGGAAGATCTATTCGATGTTGTTATGAACAGTGAGGGTCTGTGGCATTTGAGTCCTAACCTGCTCCCTTGCCCATCCTGTTATCCCCAGTGCTTTGTGTTACGAGAGTTGTACATTGGTCATGTGCCACCAAGAAGAAAGACTGGGACTCCTTCTCCCTCAACTGCTAGTTTTTCACTTGAGAACGAACATACTGCCAGCATTTCTCATCCTCTTTCCCCTCAGTCTCATGTCAGGAGCTGTATTCCTGGTAGATGCAGCTGAGAGGTCTGAGTCTCTCTTCCCCCACCTCTCTCGTACTCTTAGAAGGAACTGTCTATTTCTTATTTGGCAACCCATGAACACTGGCACTTGGGACACTCCTATCCCATTTTACTCATGGACTGAAGATTCCATTATAGGAGGGACCAACTGAGAAGACCAAGGGCTACCACTTCCCCAGTGTCCAGGGGGTATTACTCTGGGAAAAGTATGCCCCCTGCCCACAGGTTTGGTGCAGTGGTGTATAGATGCCTTTCCTGGTGAGAAAGGCAGGGCATAAAGATCAAACGCTCCAAAGTTCTGCTTGAGGAGATTGACTATATTGAAACAGAGAATAGAGAACTCCTGCCTAATGACATTGTTGAAAGCAACAGAGATCTTGGCAGAGAGCAAGAGAAAGCTGCTAACTCCATGATACAAGCAAAATGGCAGAACAGCCAGAAATTTAAAAGAAGAATCAGGAAAAGAGATAGCTTAAAAGGAGTCCTCCTGTGATCACAGTCACACCTGAGCTAGGGGACGGTATACTCATACACTAGGCCACACTCGCTCAGGAACTGAGCAGAGTGCTGGGGAGGCTTGAGGTCATTCCCAGTGCTACACAAAGACCCATCCATTAACACAGGGTAGAAGCCTTACTAGGAAAAGGGGCTTAAAGAGAACCTCTGACTAAACACTAATCAAACCCTTAGCTGCTCTAACCTAGGGGCAACACCTAGAAAGCCAGGTTTAAAAATAAAATTACTTTCCTTCCTGGCAGTCTGAAGACTATGCATGCCCAAGGTTGTACCATCTCAGAGGGGATCAGAGGAAGAGCCTCTAATCTTATGAAAGTAAAGTGAAAATCACTCAGTCATGTCTGACTCCTTGTGACCCCATGGACTATACAGTCCATGGGATTCTCCAGGCCAGAATACTGGAGTGGGTAGCCTTTACGTTCTCCGGGGGATCTTCCCAACACAAGGATTGAACCCAGGTCTCCCACATTGCAGGTGGATTCTTTATCAGCTGAGCCACAAGGGAAGCCCAACTAATCTTATAGTCCTTGGCTAAATATAGGGCAGAACCTGTAAAATCTCTGAACCATGATAGCAGCCCAAGCCACATGTGTACTCAGTAGTAAAGGGTAAAAATAAAACTGATTAAGAAGACTGAAGCATAACCTTTGATCAATAAGTGATTTAAGCCAACCAAGGGGTTATTCCTATGTAGTCAGACTAGAAGATTAATGTAAGGGGAAAAATCTGAGCCAGGACAACACACACTGCATACTGCAAACAAAATAAACTTGTCAGAATTAGTTGAGCCAAGTCATTAAACACATAAACCATCAAGCAAAGAGGAAGAACACCCAGGTTTGGAGGAATCAGTACCTATACTTGTTACAATATGTTTTCTAAAATGTATAATTTTCAACAAAAATATTTTGAGATATGCAAAACAACCCTAGAAAAGTATGACCCATAAACAAGAAAAAAATAAAGCAATAGAAAATGACAGGCTTTAAAACAGCCATGATTATTATGTTCAAAGAACCAAAAGAAACCATGCCTAAAGAATTGAAGGAAGATATGATGATGTTTCATCAAATAGAAAATACCAGTGAAGACACAGGAGTTATGAAAAAGAACAAAGTGGAATTTCTGGAGTTGATGAATATGGTTACTATTAATAGTAGAAGGCTTCAACAATACATTTGAACTGACAGAAGGAAGATTCAGTGATCTTGAAGGAAGATCAAGAGATTACATGATACGAAAAATAGAGAAAAAATAGGATGAAGAAAAATGAACATAATTTTAGAGACATTAGGAATGCTTTTAAGTGCACCAACATATATGTAATTGAAGTACCAAAAGGAGAGGAGGGAGAAGCACAATGAAAAAAAATAGTAATGGCAAAAAATTACTAAGTTTGATGATAAACATGAATCTATACATATAAGAAGCTCAATGATTTCCAAATAGAATAAATTCAATGAGATCCATAGTCAGATACATTACAGTAAAAATGTTGAAAGCCAGAAGTAGAGAAAATCTTGTAAACTGTAAAAGAAAAATGACTCATCACATATAAGGAAAGCCCAGTAAGATTACTGGCTGACTTCTCATTGGAAACAGTGAAGTCCAGGCAGCTGTAGGATGACGTACTCAAAGAGCTGAAAGTAAAATCTGTCAACCAAGAATCTTTTATTTAGCAAAATTATCCCTCAAAACAGAAGACAGAATGGACACTCTCAGATAAAAACTGAGAGTTTGTTGCAAATTTGCCTTAAGAAATATTACAGAAAATGCTTCAGAAAGAAAGCTAGTGACACCAGACAGTAATTTTAATCTATTAAAAAAAAAAAACTAAAGAGAACCAGTAAAGGTAATTAGGTTGGTAAACACAAAAGATAGTATAATTTAATATTTCTTCTTATTTTCTTGCTTGAAAAGGACTACTTATTATGAGAATTGCCTTCTTTTTTGCTATAAACAACTAGAATAATCAATAAAGTTTATGAAACATGAGTTTTTGAAGGCTGGATAGCAGGCTGTACAGATTGAGATCCAGAAAGGAGAAACAAACTAGATGAATCCTATGGTTTCACAAGCTTACTTCCTGGAGGCAGTGTCCTGGTCCAGGAGCAAGGAGGGAGATTTTACATAGAGACTAGTGGTCTCACTGAATTAAAGAGACAGAGATCAGAGTTCAGGGAAACCAAGGTGAATAGCATTTGTGGGGCAGAGTATCAAAGAAAAGGAAGCTGCCTGCAGAGAGACTTCCCAGCATCTGTAAAGGGATCCCATGGAACTTTTATATTTACCTGTGTCAGATAAAACTCTCCAGGACCCAGGGAAAAACATAGGGAAAGCAGTAAATAGAACAGTGTTTTGAGCTGACACTAGAAGCAGTTTGTGTTTCCCGCAGCCATAGCAGAGAGACCTCATAGTACACAGGGCACCAGATACAGCCCTCAAAAGGGCGATATTTTAGTAAGAAGGCTAAATTATCCCCATGAGAAAAGGCTATTCTGGACTCAATAGGACAAAGCTCATAAAGTAAGTCTCAAAATGATCTGATTCTCAGACAATGTAACACATACTATGAGATAATCCAATACTTTTTAAAGGGGGAAAAATCGAGCACTCAATAATGTAAAGTTCACAATGTCTGGAGCCCATGTAAAAATAACCAGCCATGCAAACAAGCAAGAAAATGCCAGGAAAAAAAATCAATATAATAGAAACACAAATGGCAGAAATAATAGAATTGTCAAAGATCTTAAAAGAACTGGTATAAAGCATGCAATTATATTCATAGATATAAAAAGACATGAAAATAATATGTACAAAGTTACAAGGTATAAAAATCCAAAAAAATTTTAGAGATTAAAAACTATAGTATCTGAAATTTAAAATACACTACAGTATGGTATTAAAAATCATTTGAAATTGAAGAAAAAAATCAGTAAAACTTGAAGACACCAATGACGACTATCCAAAATAAAGTGCACAGAGAAAAAAAAGACTGAAAATTTTTGCATAAAACTTCAATGACCGATGAGATCTAAAATTTTACAGGTACAAAAGACCACATACTGTGTGATCTCCTTTATGTGAAATTCCAAACAAACAAGCCTATTATTTTAGAAAGCAGATCAGTGTTGACTTGGCCCCAAGGTAGGAAGAAAGAATGGATTGAAACTTTCTACCAGAGGACTCTTCTAAGATGATGAAAAATGTTCTCAGTCTTGATTGCTGTGGATTTCAACAACTGTGCACTTAAAATGGGTGAATTTTATTGAATATATTTTACCTTAATAAAATGTTTTTAAATTAGGGAAAACAGTTATGGTTTTCAAGCTATAGAATAGATCTTGGATTACAGCAAAGATGAATAGCTTAGGAAACATACTCAGAAGTGTTTTTTTTTTTTTTAACAAAATTTTGTTACATTCTAAATTTGAAAAGACAACTACTCTCTTTAGCTTAAAAGTAACCTTTTAAGACACTGAAATGAATAGTTTCTTAATTTATTTGCTCTTTTATTTTACAAGTAAGTTGTTGCTGCTGCTGCTGCTAAATCGCTTCAGTCGTGTCCGACTCTGTGCGACCCCATAGACGGCAGCCCACCAGGCTCCTCCATCCATGGGATTTTCCAGGAGAGAGTAATCTTATTTACAATTTGATTCTAGAGTCAGTCAGTAATTCCTTTAATTTCCTTTCTGGAAGGGACTTAGATCATCTGAGATGTGCTTTTGTTACCAATTTCAGAATTAAATTCTCAAGGAATCTCAATTCTCCTAATTCCTACCTATTTTATGTGTTTAAAACGATCGAGGAGGACAAGGATAATAAGAGTCAGGAAAACCTGGCCAAGCCTTAGTTCCACAGAAAATTCATCAATTCCTTCCCATGCCCTCAGGATAAATCCCGAATTTCTCTTAAAGTGGCCCACACTGGAAATGAAGAACTAACTTCCTGTTGCCTGCCAGCCTCATTTTTTCTCCCTCTCTTCTTTCTTCCGACTGTGCTCTGGTTTAGCCAGACCACCACATCTCTCTGTACTTCTAGAGCTTCTTTTCCAAAATTTCAGTGCCATAATATTGCTCATGCTTCAAGTACTAGCTTCTTAATGGTGACATTTCTTGATTCTCTGATTGAATTAGGTGTTAACTATGTAGTCCCACCCTAACACCCTGTATTTGTCATTTAAATTAAATTCATTATGGTCAATTCTCATTTATTTGCTATAATTATACTCCGAATACTTAATTACCAAATACTGAAACATTGCTCCCTGGGAAATATATCCATAAATATCTGTATCTATACATTTATGTTTCTGTATCTCACATAGATTATAATCTTAAATCCTAAAAACAACTCATCCTTGCATATCTATTTTCTTTATTTTACAAGAGAGAAAACAAGTTTCAGAAGTGTTGAGTGACTGGCTTAAAGAAATCACCCTAACCCGCCATGTTGGGATTCAAACCAGTCAACAGGTTCTAGAGTCAGAACTCCTTGCATCCCACGGTCCCCTGTTGTGTCTACCCCCCAGTCCTCTCAGTGAGAGAAAATGAAAAAGGCAGAATGTCTCTTTGTTCAGCTTCAGTTGGAACACATGTATTATGCAACTTTAATTTCTCACACCTCTAAACATATCTACCTATGACTGCTAAAGCAGCGTGGGTATTAATTTAGGGGCTACAAATGCATTTTTGCAAGAAGATAAATTCATCAATATAGAATCCAAATACTGAGGATCAACTGTATTTATAATTATTTGTTAAATATCTATCTGTCTTGCCCATGTGTAATTTTTATGGGAGATGAATACTATCTCTTTCTTACCAATACTGCTGTCTCATATTCAGATCAGATCAGATCAGTCGCTCAGTCATGTCCAACTCTTTGCGACCCCATGAATCACAGCACGCCAGGCCTCCCTGTCCCTCACCAACTCCCAGAGTTCACTGAGACTCATGTCCATCGAGTCAACGATGCCATCCAGCCATCTCATCCTCTGTTGTCCCCTTCTCCTCCTGCCCCCAATCCCTTCCAGCATCAGAGTCTTTTCCAATGAGTCAACGCTTCGCATGAGGTGGCCAAAGTACTGGTCTTCATTAATGACAGACTGAGTAAAAGAATAAATGAATGAGTGTAGTAGAAGTCCTTCTAGGCCTGGAGCAAGTATGTTCTGAAAATAGCTCCCCGCTAGTTGCAGTGGTGTCTCCTAGATGACATAATCTGTCTATGTATCTATTAAAGTGTCACCTCTAGCTTTCCTATTTCACTTTCTCTCCCTGTAGTGATCCTAGTTCACTCATATGTGCTGGATCCAAGTTAGGAACCTCATCCCCCCTCATCTTCTCTTCAGAGCTGATACTTTTTTCTCTTATATCGGATGTAGCATTTCTCCGTAATTTGTGACCCCAGCTTCCTACTCACATGAGTCAAAGTTCTTAGTGAATGAAAACAGAAACTGACTCAGATTAATTTAAGCAGAAAAATAATTTGTTAGAAAGTTTCAGATCACAAAAGTAATGAGAAGTTTGGAGAAAGATCTTTGAGTAGTAACCAAAGAAGTCCAAGCAAAGGTAAAATCCTTTCATGGGGACTCAGCTTAGGATGCTGTGTCAGTGGCCATCACTCTGCACTGTTAACCACACATCATTCTGCATGTTGTTGGAGTCTTCAGTCCATCACAGTTGCTTCCAAGAATCTCTGTCTGGTCTTGCACCTTGATGTCTCTGTCTTGGGACTCACCTGCCCAAGATTTGTCTGCCAAATACGGAGAGGAAACACTTTCTCCCATTTGGCTTCTCTAGTGAAATGAAAGGTAACCCAAGTGCACTCAGATTAGGGCAGCAGAAACAACAGATGTCAAATACACAATCTAACTCTGAAACCCTTAGCACCTGGCAATCTTGATGGTGAAATTTGAAGGAGAATTGTCGTATAGTTCTAGACTGTATTTGAGTTTGCATCAAGCTTCTTAAATAGCTTCTACTCAAATCTTTTTCTCTTTGTATCCAAGAAGGAAAAGCTTAGAATCCTGATTTTAAAAACATAATCAGATTTTAGCTTTTTTGCTTAGTGAGGCAGGTACTTTTATTAGGAAACTAGTTCTAATCAAAGTAGATATAAAAGTGAGATCTATAGTTCCATGAAAACATCATGTTTTTCTACCTCCAACTCTTCATCCTTGATCCAGAATTTGAAATAAAGTGTGTGGTACAGAGAAACTCAAGCATAGAGGAGGAGAAATAAATCATTACCTACTCTGTCCCATGATATTTCATGTTTTTCTGATAGCATCAACACAATTTAACCATTCTTTTTTTGATCTTTAACCCTTCTGTGTTTTGTGTCTTTGATGGCTTTTGAAAATAAATATGGATAATGCCAAATGATTTTTATATAGAGACTGTATTTAAACTCCAGAATCGAAATTCTTCCAGAAGCTGTAATGTGTTTAACTTTTTAAGCAAATGATCTTTGATAGCACCTCTCTTTAAGGCATGCTGCTTGTTTGTCTCTATACAAGTTCCATACAGACAGAAACAATCTAGTTTACTCGTCATATCTCCAGTACTCCATACAGTACCTAAAACAGAAGCCAAGAATGCATATTTAATCAGCTCTATAATATTTCCAGCTTGTAGTTTTGTTGTGGAAGCACAGTAGACAATAAATATTTGATGAAATTAGTTGGAAGGTTGTAGGAAAGGAAGATGAGTAGAACTACACATGCAATTAATCAACTGAGAAGAAAAATCTCATTTTGTTGTTTAGAAGGGTTTTTGTTTTGTATGACACTGAGCACAATAAACTGTGGAAAATTCTGAAAGAGATGGGAATACCAGACCACCTGACCTGGTCTCTTAAGAAACCTATATGCAAGTCAGGAAGCAACAGTTAGAACTGAACATGGAACAACAGACTGGTTCCAAATAGGAAAAGGAGTACGTCAAGGCTGTATATTGTCACCCTGCTTATTTAACTTATATGCAGAGTACATCATGAGAAACTCTGGGCTGGAAGAAGCACAAGCTGGAAGCAAGACTGCCGGGAGAAATATCAATAACCTCAGATATGCAGATGACACCACCCTTATGGCAGAAAGTGAAGAGGAACTCAAAAGCCTCTTGATGAAAGTGAAAGAGGAGAGTGAAAAAGTTGGCTTAAAGCTCAACATTTCAGAACACTAAGATCATAGTATTTGGTCCCATCACTTCATGGGAAATAAATAGGGAAACAGTGGAAACAGTGTCAGACTTTATTTTTCTGGGCTCCAAAATCACTGCAGATGGTGATTGCAGCCATGAAATTAAAAGACGCTTGCTCCTTGGAAGGACAGTTATGACCAACCTGGATAGCATATTTAAAAGCAGACATTACTTTGCCAACAAAGGTCCGTCTAGTCAAGGCTATGGTTTTCCCAGTGGTCATGTATGGATGTGAGAGTTGGACTGTGAAGAAACCTGAGCACCAAAGAATTGATGCTTTTGAACTGTGGTGTTGGAAAAGACTCTTGAGAGTCCCTTGGACTGCAAGGAGATCCAACCAGTCCATCCTAAAGGAGACCAGTCCTGGGTGTTCACTGGAAGGACTGATGCTGAGGCTGAAACTCCAATACTTTGGCCACTTCATGCGAAGAGTTGGTTCATTGGAAAAGACTCTGATGCTGGGAGGGATTGGGGGCAGGAGAAGAAGGGGACAACAGAGGATGAGATGGCTGGATGGCATCACCGACTCAATGTGCATGAGTTTGGGTGAACTCTGGGAGTTGGTGATGGTCAGGGAGGCCTGGCGTGCTGCGATCCATGGGGTTGCAAAGAGTCAGACATGATTGAGCTACTGAACTGAACTGAGGAGAAGAAAAACATTATAGGTCCTTTGCAAGAGCAAATTTCCTCATCCTCCAGTGAAAAGTAATGGTGTGGAGTGAGGAATAGGCAAACACCATTAAGAATACTTTCTATAAAATGCAGCTGTGTTTCTCACAGTCATCTTGGGCAGATTGGCCATAGGCAGATCCTCCAGGAATCAGCCCCCCTGGACTTTGATTTGTGGGGTTGTGACCCAGAAATCTGCATGCAGCTAGGTCCTCAAACACCGTGAGATGTAAGACAGCTGGGAGTGGGCCTGCCCAGGCTGGGATATGACTTACAGCTGCAATCACTACCTATAAAGTACAGGGTTGTGCATCTTTGTTCCTTGAATTTTGAAATTCTAATTTAGTTACTCACTGTTTGTTTATTTATGGCATAAAATGTTTCAGTTCCCTTTACTTCCAAAGTTGGGAGAAGGTTTATACAAGAGAAGAGCCTGTATCAAGATGCTCTGTGATCTCTTTTTGGGGAGAAAAAATTTCCCCAGTCAAGAATGATTAACCCATCTGGCATCCCACATAATGTCTTTCTTTCTTTTTTTTTTTCCTGTACACTGTAGACCCTTGGCTACTGGAACCTTGAATTGCTTGTGGGGGAGTTTAATAATTTTTATCTTAACCTTACATTACTGTACTGTTTTGCATAATATATATAATTTTTAGTGAAAGCGTTTCATAAAACTGAACACTCTACAGGTATTCCGCCTACATGGCTGTCTAATTTCATACCCCTGATGGATTTCCCTACAGTGTTGCTAGGAGACCAAGACACTTCTTAACAAAGGATACAGAATGTATTAACCATATGGATATCTGCTCCCCCAAATACATTTGCTTATTGCAAATGTGGCTCCTTGAAGTGTGGTGTTTATGACCATGCAGGGAACCAGGGGCAATTGCGCAGCTCACTAACACAGGCACGCAGCACTCTTTTGAGCAATGTCACCACCTTGCTCTTCTTCCTATTTTATGACCACATAAAGGTGGAGAGGACCATGGGCTTTTATTTCTTTGTGGGACAAAGACTTGTATTTTGCTGCTGTTGACTCCATTTTAGAACTACAGATAAGAGAAAAAGAATCAGAGTGCAAGCGTCAAGGATTATTGTCAAAAAAATTTATCTCAACATTTTCTGATATTCACCCTTTTTTTTTTCATTTTAGGGCCCCTTTGAGGTACATTTTGTCAGCCATGGTAGGCCAAGATTCTCTATTGACATTGTAATTTAATTCCAAGGTGACAGTCTAATTAGTATAAATATTATTAGCAATGTATAAGTTTTAAAAATAATAGAAGTTTTGGTGATATAGCTTCTGTAACATCAAATGAAACTGTGGGTAAAGCCAATGCGTAGCAAGCAGTGCAAAAATCCTTTTCTGGTCAGGTACAGACAGAAGCTGCCTTTAATTACCATATATCTGAACAACTGAGGTTCTGAAAAGCCCAGGATAGGACAATTTAGGCTCCAGAAGTTTTTGATCCAGAAAAAGTGGGTTGCTCCTAAAACTCTAAGCCCTTCTGGACTCTAGCCCTCTGTTGTTTATTCCTCCCAGTCTCTATTCCTTCTGGACACTCACCTTTTGAGCATATTCTTTCTCTATGTCAGCAGTACGTTCTTCTAGAACTATTTCCAAGTGTTTAATTTCCTTTGGACCTTTAAGATGTCAGGTTATTTGCCCCTTTCTCAAGGAAGCTTTCTGTGAACCCTTCCATTCTAGCCGAAACCTTTACCATAAAATGTGTAGGTATCTTGTATTTAAAAAAAAATTTACCACTATGGGTATGATTGTTAGATGAATATCTGTCTTCTACCCCTCCTCACTCCATGAAGGCAGAGGTTTTTCCCCTGCCATAATCACAGAAGCTGCCATTTATTAGGGTTTATAAATTTTCAGTGCATACTTGTTGATAAGTAACTGAGCCACATGATATCATTCTTTGCTGCTGCTGCTAAGTCGCTTCAGTGGTGTCCGACTCTGCACAACCCCATAGACAGCAGCCCACCAGGCTCCCCCATCCCTGGGATTCTCCAGGCAAGAACACTGGAGTGGGTTGCCATTTCCTTCTCCAATGCATGAAAGTTAAAAGTGAAAGTGAAGTTCCTCAGTCGTGTCCGACTCTTAGCGACCCCATGGACTGCAGCCCACCAGGCTCCTCCGTCCCTGGGATTTTCCAGGCAAGAGTACTGGAGTGGGGTGCCATTGCCTTCTCCGATACCATTCTCTACAACACTCTAACTCTCTGGTTCTCTTACCTTTTTTGATCTGTCTTCTGTAATTTCTATTCATTATTCTAAGTAACTTCCAGGATTTTAGTTTTATTTCTTTTGTCTTCCTCCCATACTCCTAAACCCTACTTTCAAAGCTCAGCTAATCCTGATGACTTCCAAATCTAATGATTCTGTCTTGACTTCTTATTCAAGCTCTAGTCTTCTGTTATGTGCTATATTTAAGATTCAGTTGCTTGATGGTTCAGCTGCCATTTCAAATTCCACTTGAGTGAAACATGAGAGTATTGGCTTTGTTCTTAATAGTCATAATAGTGCTGTGCAACTTTTGGAAAAAAGTATTTTATTTCTGTGAGTCTCCATTTCCTCACTTGGTGGTTTGATGGTTTATTCGCTAAATAGTGTCCAGCTCTTTTGTGACCATATGGACTGTGGCCCTCCAGGTTCCTCTGTCCATGGGATTTCCTAGGCAAGAATACTGGAATGGGATTCCATTTCCTTCTCCAGAGGATCTTCCCAACCCAGGGACTGAACCCAGGTCTCCTGCCTTGCACGCAAATTCTTTACCAACTGAGCCACCAGGGAAGGCCATTTCCTTATAAAATTGAAATATTGATATTTGTCATGCAGTGTTGTTTTAAAGATTCAGAAAGTATAATGCACCTACATATGTGTGTATGTGTTTACATTCTGACATTCCTTATCAATCAATGCTTGAGACAGTTAGCAGTCAATAATAAGCATGCATTACTTTATATATTTATTAGAATAAGTCATCTCTCTAGCCTTTTACTCTTTCCCATTTTACTTATCTTTAAAACAATAAATTCCCATTTTTCTTAATCACTTAAGTTCAATGTCTTATTTTTCTACTCCACAGTTCAAATAAAAAATCAAATCGTATTATGTCTTCCTTCAAACTATTTCTCTAATGTGTTGAATTCAAAATATTGTTCTCATTTTTACTACTCTGACCCTAGCCCTCACACTTGGCCCTGGATCCTTTAGCTAAATGTCTCATTAGTTGCTCTGCCCTGGTCTCTTATACTGTGCCTGTTAACCAGTTTAATCCTCCTGGTTCATGTCATTTTACCTGCAAGATTCTCATGGAAAAGCCTAATGTCACTCCTGGCAGAATCAAGTCCAGTTTTTGCTCCCACTTTCTGCTCTTCTTTCCTCTCTACCTAGCCTAAACTCTTCGTGGATTTCCATGAAATCAAGACCCAGGTAGTCTGGACTCACTTCACACTTCATGATGGTTCGCAATCATCTCCTCTTTATCATGCTGCTCCTTCTGCCTTGAAGAGCTTCATAGCCTTTTCTGTCAGTCCCTTTTATCAAAGCTCACATCCATCTAGGCATTGACTTAAATTTCTGTAGCTTTCCCTAGCTACAATTCCAAGACGATGTAATGACTGTGTGTGACTTTGACCCTGGTCATTTCATGTAGCACCTTATTCTAGGTTTTTTGAATATGGTCATTGTGTCTTCTGTTCCCCCACACCACCCCTTTCCTGGGTCCTGAATAATTCTGGATTTGTAAATAGACTTTTTAATTTTCATTGTTTACTGTAAACACTCTGGCTTGAAGTACCTCAGAAAAAAACTGAAAGTTAATAGGTAAAACTGTTGGCAAATAGGTAAAACTATCAATAGTTGATCAATTTTGACCTGTAACACAAACAATTTTGTATGGTTGAGCCCGATCATTTGAAATCCTGATCTCAGATGATTCACTAAAATAGCGAATAGATGCTTTCTCAGTTTAGAAATGACCTGTAGGAATGAGAAAAATTCTAATTCTGTCCTGCTTGTATCTCAGTCCACATGCTCTAGAGAGTACATTCTATATTTTTATTTTTTTTAAAGATTGTCCAAGTTTATTTTCTAAATGGACTAGTGAAGAAAATATTGGAGGTAATTAATAAACTTTAGATACAGATTTGTTCCTCAAAGAGGAAATTTTTTTTTTTAGAGGTTTTGTTCTTTTTTTTTCTTTTTTAATTTTTTTTAAATTTAAATTTTATTTTATTTTTAAATTTTACATAATTGTATTAGTTTTGCCAAATATCAAAATGAATCTGCCATAGGTATACATGTGTTCCCCATCCTGAACCTTCCTCCCTCCTCCCTCCCCATACCATCCCTCTGGGTCGTCCCAGTGCACCAGCCCCAAGCATCCAGTATCGTGCATCGAACCTGGACTGGCAACTCGTTTCATACATGATATTTTACATGTTTCAATGCCATTCTCCCAAATCTTCCCACCCTCTCCCTCTCCCACAGAGTCCGAGGAATTTTTATTGTGTATAACAGAATTACTAACATCTATACTAGGGCAGATCCAGGATCAAGTTCCAACACTACCATTACCTTGGATAACCTTGAGCAGCTTATTTAAATGTTCTGTGTCTTTGTGTTCTTCATCTTTAAGAGGTTGATAATATAAGTATCTACCACTCAGAGTCAGGGTGAGAATTAAGCAAATTAATCTAAATAGACCTTAGACCATTGCTGCTACATAATAATTCACTGAATGTCAGTTGCTTTTATTACTCTGAATTTTAATAAAAGAAGAGTCTCTGATATCCTATAGATGTAACTGAATACTAATAAACATAATAGTAGCTCTCTGTTTATGTAATGGGGCAACATATCACCTATTTATTCTTTTTCTTCTTTATAGTGAAATTCAAGGCTTATTTCAAAACAAGGAAAAATAATGAGTAAATAAATGTCTTGTTCCTCTAAAGTAAACTACCTAATTTCATATCATGTCTCTCTTTTCTCATATGTAGATGAGTTCAAGCAGTATTAAACAAGACCTCTGTAACTTACTTGTTCTTAGAAATATCCTGCACTTTCTGGAATCGATCACTTCTCCTTCACATCTGTCCCTATCTCATACAAAACCAAGACATAGCTCAGGAAAAAAAAAAATTTCCAAGCAAAGTCCAATTCTTTTTGTGCTATAAACTAAAAATAAACTGAGGCCATAATACTGAGAAATGGTATGGATCATGCATGAATTAAGGATTTGTCTGGTTGAAAAAATTTAACGTGTGTGCCAAGTTGCTTCAGTCCTATATGACTGTGACCCCATGGACTGTAGCCCACCAGGCTCCTCTGTCCATGGAATTCTCCAGGCAAGAAATACTAGAGTGGGTTGCATGTCTTTCTCCAGGGGATCTTCCTGACCAAGGGATTGAACCCACATCTCTTATGCCTCCTGTATGGGCAGGCAGGTTCTTTACCACTAGTGCCACCTGGAAAGCCCCCAGGAATGCTTGAAAACATTGAAATTGCCCAATACTTATATGACAACAATGTATTTATATAGGGCTTATTCCTGAGTGAGTCAATGTATTTATGGATTTAGCAATTACTATGTGTAAACCATTTTTTAAAAACTTGATTAGGCTGACATCACTTCCATTGACTCATCTATTTATTAACTCAACAAATATTTATGAAAGGATTACTGTAGGCTAAGATAAGATATAAGGAAAGATATAAACATCTGAATGCAGACTTCCAAAGAATAGCAAGAAGAGATAAGAAAGCCTTCCTCAGTGATCAATGCAAAGAAATAGAGGAAAACAACAGAATGGGAAAGACTAGAGATCTCTTCAAGAAAATTAGAGATACCAAGGGGACACTTCATGCAAAGATGGGCTCGATAAAGGACAGAAATGAAATGGACCTAACAGAAGCAGAAGATATCAAGAAGAGGTGGCAAGAATACACAGAAGAACTGTACAAAAATGATCTTCATGACCCAGATAATCACGATGGTGTGATAACTCACCTAGAGCCAGACATCTGGAATGTGAAGTCAAGTGGGCCTTAGAAAGCATCACTACGAACAAAGCTAGTGGATGTGAAGGAATTCCAGTTGAGATATATCAAATCCTGAAAGATGATGCTGTGAAAGTGCTGCACTAATATGCCAGCACATTTGGAAAACTCAGCAGTAGCCACAGGACTGGAAAAGGTCAGTTTTCATTCCAATCTCAAAGAAAGGCAATGCCAAAGAATGCTCAAACTACCGCACAATTGCACTCATCTCACATGCTATTAAAGTAATGCTCAAAATTCTCCAAGCCAGGCTTCAGCAATACATGAACCGTGAACTTCCTGATGTTCAAGCTGGTTTTAGAAAAGACAGAGGAACCAGAGATCAAATTGCCAACATCCGCTGGATCATGGAAAAAGCAAGAGAGTTCCAGAAAAACATCTATTTCTGCTTTATTGACTATGCCAAAGACTTTGACTGTGTGGATCACAATAAACTGTGGAAAATTCTGAAAGAAATGAGACTACCAGACCACCTGGCCTGCCTCTTGAGAAATCTGTATGCAGGTCAGGAAGCAACAGTTAGAACTGGACATGGAACAACAGACTGGTTCCAAATAGGAAAAGGAGTACATCAAGGCTGTATATAGTCACCCTGCTTATTTAACTTATATGCAGAGGACATCATGAGAAACGCTGGACTGGAAGAAGCACAAGCTGGAATCAAGATTGTCAGGAGAAATATCAATAACCTCAGATATGCAGATGACACCACCCTTATGGCAGAAAGTGAAGAGGAACTCAAAAGCCTCTTGATGAAAGTGAAAGTGGAGAGTGAAAAAGTTGGCTTAAAGCTCAACATTAAGAAAACGAAGATCATGGCATCCGGTCCCATCACTTCATGGGAAATAGATGGGGAAACAGTGGAAACAGTGTCAGACTTTATTTTTGTGGGCTCCAAAATCACTGCAGATGGTGACTGCAGCCATGAAATTGAAAGACGCTTACTCCTTGGAAGGAAAGTTATGACCAACCTAGATAGCATATTCAAAAACAGAGACATGACTTTGCCAACAAAGGGCCATCTAGTCAAGGCTATGGTTTTTCCTGTGGTCATGTATGGATGTGAGAGTTGGCTGTGAAGAAGGCTGAGCGCCGAAGAATTGATGCTTTTGAACTGTGGTGTTGGAGAAGACTCTCGAGAGTCCCTTGGACTGCAAGGAGATACAACCAGTCCATTCTGAAGATCAACCCTGGTATTTCTTTGGAAGGAATGATGCTAAAGCTGAAACTCCAGTACTTTGACCACCTCATGCGAAGAGTTGACTCATTGGAAAAGACTCTGATGCTGGGAGGGATTGGGAGCAGGAGGAGAAGGGGATGACAGAGGATGAGATGGCTGGATGGCATCACTGACTCAATGGATGTAAGTCTGAGTGAATTCCGGGAGTTGGTGATGGACAGGGAGGCCTGGCGTGCTGCGATTCATGGGGTCGCAAAGAGTCGGACACAACTGAGCGACTAAACGGAACTGAACTGCTGCTGCTGCTGCGTCGCTTCAGTCGTGTCCGACTCTGTGCGACCCCATAGATGGCAGCCAACCCGGCATCCCGTCCCTGGGATTCTCCAAGCAAGAACACTAGAGTGGGTTGCCATTTCCTTCTCCAATGCATGAAAGTGAAAAGTGAAAGTGAAGTCGCTTAGTCGTGTCCGACTCTTAGTGACCCCATGGACTGCAGCCTACCAGGCTCTGAAGCACTTAATATTCCAGAGCTTACCCAAATTAAGGCCACGTCTCCTCTCTGGGTAAGATTACTTTGATTCTCTGTTATTATACTCGGTCAAAAATTATATAATCTTTAAGGCAGCGATGGTCAAAAAGTTATGATTTTTTTTTCCAATTCAAATGGTGCCAATATGATTGTTATTTGCAACTTCATATCTCTCTCCAGCTCAATGTGACATGCTTTAATTGTAGGACTAGCTTGACTCCCCAAACTGGTTTCCCTACCTGGCAATGGTGGAGAAGTGTGTGAGTCCAACTGAGCAGTTACTTCTGTGGACTGTTCTGACCCCATCTGCCCCCATCCCAACTTCTTGGCACCATTTTCCTGGTAATCTTATTCACAACTTTCTTACCTCATCTGGTTCTGTTTTCTCTCTATCCAAAACAATCATAATTCTTCAATTAAGGGGTTTGAAAAAGAGGTTTATGTAATATTACATAGGCTTTCTTATTTAGCTCCCACCCTATCTTTTGGAAGGGGCCCCCAAATCCAGATATCTTGCTGCACCTTGTTTGAGAAGAGTTGTTAACAGTCCTTTAATTCCATCTCTTCCTGAAACAAGGAGAAATTGTGAAATGGTTATGTTAGGGGTTTCAAATCCCATAAATGATGCTTTCCAAAAGACCTTTCATAGGCATAATTACATGTACTGGGTGAAAAAAATAATACTCATCTGGAACTGGTAAATGTTGTACATAGGGTAAATATGTGACTATGCTTTCAAGGAGTTTAGAGTCTGAGAAAAATGGCTTTTGAACAAGTGCTCAAAAGGAAGAAAAAAATAAAAAAATATTTCTGACAGACGGGACAGCATTAGAAAGAACCTGAACGCATTATGATTTTAAGAAATTAAAAGAGGATCTCCATGGCTGCAATGTGGGCTGACAAAGGTGGCCCAGGACCTGGAGGCTTGTGCACTTGTTCAAGATGTTTGGACTTCACCCTAAAGGCCAGTGTAGTCAGGAAGGACTTTTAGCCAGAGTGAGCTCTCAGAGTTGGGTCTTTCAAGATGACTTTAGCTGTGGTGTAGAAGCATTGGAGGAGGGAGAGCAGATGTGAGGGAGCCAGCTGTCATTCCAGGTTTCACTGAATTAATCTTTTCTGTGGTTGGGATTAAAAAAAAAGATCAGTTCTTTAAACCTCCTTTAATTTCTTATTTCATGTCCTCTAATAATCCTTTCTAAAAGAGTTTTCTATTCTCTTGCCTGATCTTATCATCCAAGGGCATATGGAAGAGCCCTATCTTTTAGAAAATCTAGATCTTACTGTTCATTTATAAGTTTTTGCTATTTTGAATCATTGTGACACTTTATTGGCATCTTCTTTTCAGCCACTTTTTATAGGTGGTTATTTATTAACTAATAAAGTGATTTCTTCTTTCTTCCTCTTCTTCCTTACTTTTTTAAACTAATTGGAGAAAGAGATATGTCTTGCCTAACTGTGTATCAGTTTCAGAGCCTTGCATAAAATAGTATTAATAAAGAAATAATTGTGAACTAACAGGAAATGTTGTTATAAACACACTCTTAATAAAGTAAGTTGCTTCTTCCGGTGGAAAAGTAGTATAACTTGTGTTTGTAATATTCTTTTCTTTTGTACTATTGTATTAAGTATGACTTTGCCCACATAGATAAGCTCTTAAAATTTACTTTTAGTGAGTCTGGAAGAACACTAGTACTAGGAGCCTGGGATTTTGTCTCTACCCTGATTTCCTATTCTTTAGACAGTGATCCATTGTTCAACAAGCTGGGCTGATTTTCTTTAATTTCCATTCTCTTTAAATTTTAAGCATTCATCCTATATTGATGGTCCTGTGTGGTTCCTGAGAGGTTTCATATACCTTGTGGAGGTCAGCTTTAGAGCATAAGTTCTTCTCTGTGCTACCCAACAGTGTCTACTAGTTTCTAATTTTTTGTACCCTCAAATCTGTAATTCAGGTGTAATTTTATTGTTGTTCTATAAGTGGACTTAGGCAGTTTTCAAGAGTGAGCGAAGTCAGAGAAACATTACGAGTAATATTAATTGAAATATTTAATTGTTATTTATAACATAAATTGAGGGGGCATAAATGATTTCTCTGGAATAAAATAAATAGCAATATAGAATACTGGCATTTAGACAAAGAAGAAAGATTAATTCTATAAGGCTTAAAACTGATATAATTTATTTTTAGTTCCCCAAAGGACAGTTTGCCAACTTTGTGGCTTCCAGATAAACATCAGATCTGAAAAAGTTTTTTATCATTTAATTGTGCATGTAAGGCAGAGGAACCAGAGATCAAATTGCCAACATCCGCTTGATCATTGAAAAGCAAGAGAGTTCCAGAAAAACATCTATTTCTGCTTTATTGACTATGCCAAAGCCTTTGACTATGTGGATCACAATAAACTGTGGAAAATTCTGAAAGAGATGGGAATACCAGACCACCTGACCTGCCTCTTGAGAAACCTGTATGCAGGTCAGGAAGAAACAGTTAGAACTGGACATGGAACAACAGACTGGTTCCAAATAGGAAAAGGAGTACGTCAAGGCTGTATATTGTCACCCTGCCTATTTAACTTATATGCAGAGTACATCATGAGAAACGCTGGACTGGAAGAAGCACAAGCTGAAATCAAGATTGCCAGGAGAAATATCAATAACCTCAGATATGCAGATGACACCACCCTTATGGCAGAAAGTGAAGAGGAACTCAAAAGCCTCTTGATGAAAGTGAAAGAGGAGAGTGAAAAAGTTGGCTTAAAGCTCAACATTCAGAAAACCAAGATCATGGCATCCGGTCCCATCACTTCATGGGAAATAGATGGGGAAACAGTGGAAACAGTGTCAGACTTTATTTTTTGGGGCTCCAAAATCACTGCAGATGGTGACTGCAGCCATGAAATTAAAAGACGCTTACTCCTTGGCAGGAAAGTTATGACCAACCTAGATAGCATATTCAAAAGCAGAGACATTACTTTGCTAATAAAGGTCCATCTCGTCAAGGCTATGGTTTTTCTAGTGGTATGGATGTGAGACTTGGACTGTGAAGAAAGCTGAGCACTGAAGAATTGATGCTTTTGAACTGTGGTGTTGGAGAAGACTCTTGAGAGTCCCTTGGACTGCAAGGAGGTCCAACCAGTCCATTTTAAAGGAAATCAGGCCTGGGATTTCTTTGGAAGAAATGATGCTGAAGCTGAAACTCCAATACTTTGGCCACCTCATGCGAAGAGTTGACTCATTGGAAAAGACTCTGATGCTGGGAGGGATTGGGGGCAGGAGGAGAAGGGGACGACAGAGGATGAGATGGCTGGATGGCATCACCGACTCGATGGACTTGAGTTTGAGTGAACTCTGGGAAATGGTGATGGACAGGGAGGCCTGGCTTGCTGCGATTCATGGGGTCACAAAGAGTTGGACACGACTGAGCAACTGAACTGAATGAATAAAAAACAATTTTTTTTAATGTTTCTTATCTAGTTTACTGCAGAATTAAAAAAACTAATTTAGATAAATAAATGTATCAATGTTATTAATACTAATACTAGTCTATAGTATTAGAGTTTGCTTATAAAAGTTGGCTTAAAGCTCAACATTCAATAAACTAAGATCATGGCGTCTGGTCCCATCAATTCATGGCAAATAGATGGGAAACAGTGGCAGACTTTATTTTGTGGGGCTCCAAAATCACTGTAGATGGTGATTGCAGCCATGAAATTAAAAGATGCTTACTCCTTGGAACAAAAGTTATGACCAACCTAGATAGCATATTCAAAAGCAGAGACATTACTTTGCCAACAAAGGTCCGTCTAGTCAAGGCTATGGTTTTTCCAGTAGTCATGTATGGGTATGAAAGTTGGACTATAAAGAAAGCTGAACACTGAAGAAATGATGCTTTTGAACTGTGGTGTTGGAGAAGACTCTTGAGAGTCCCTTGGACTGCAAGGAGATCCAACCAGTCCATCCTAAAAGAGATCAGTCCTGAGTGTTCATTGGAGGGACTGATGTTGAAGCTGAAGCTGCAATACTTTGGCCACCTGATGCAAAGAGTTGACTCATTTGAAAAGACCCTGATGTTGGGAATGATTGAAGGCAGGAGGAGAAGGGGACGATAGGAATGAGATTGTTGGATGGCATCACCGACTCAATGGACATGAGTTTAGATAAATTGTGGGAGTTGGTGATGGGCAGGGGGGCCTGGTGTGCTTCCATCCATGGGGTCGCAAAGAGTCAGACACAACTGAGCGACTGAACTGAACTAATCTGAGTCTATAGTAATTTAGTATATTTTCATAAATACTAATATTTATTTAATACCAAGTAGGATAACTTTTTTTCAACCCATTGTGTATTCTGGCAGAAGACATTAGTTCTTTGGGGCTAAAATCTTCATTTGAGAAAGGGCAGAGAAATAGAAACTTGAAAAATTAGTGTATCAGTTTATTTTCATGGAACTCTAATGGTAGAAATTGAAGAGGAACTGAAGAGCCTCTTGATGAGGGTGAAGGAGAAGAGTGAAAAAGCCGGCTTAAAATTCAACATTCCAAAAACTAAGATCATGGCATCAGCCCCATTACTTCATGGCAAATAGAGGGGTAAAAGGTGGAAGTAGTGACAGATTTCCTCTTCTTGGGCTCTATAATCACTGCAGATGGTGATTGCAGCCATGAAATCAAAAGACATTTGCTTCTTGGCAGGAAAACTATGACAAACCTGTACAGTGGGTTGAAAAACATAGGCATTACTGTGCTGACAAAGGTCCATATAATCAAGGCTATGGTCTACCCAGTGGTCACGTATGGTTGTGAGAGCAGGGCTTTAAAGAAGGTGGAGTGCCAAAAAATTGATGCCTTCAAACTAGGGTGCTGGAGAAGACTTCTGAGAGTGCCTTGGACAGCAAGGAGATCAAACCATTCAATTTTAAGGGAAGTCAACCCTGAATACTCATTGTAAGGACTGATACTGAAGCTGAAGCTCCAATATTTTGGTCATCTGATGCAGAGAGCTGACTCATTGGGAAAGTCCCTGATTCTGGGAAAGATTGAGGGCAGAAGGAGAAGAGGGCATCAGAGGGTGAGATGGCTGGATGTCATCACCGATATACAATGGACATGAACTTGGGCAAACTTCAGAAGATGGTAAGGGACAGAGAGGCCTGGCAGGCTGCAGTCCATGGGGTTGCAAAGAGCTGGACATGGCTGGGCAACTGAACAGCAACAACAATATTGTTCTTGGCAAAAGTAAAGCATTTATGAGTTTTAAGTTATATCTGGATGTTAATGATGTTTGACTAAGTTCCTTACTCCACAAAAATGAGCAGGATCTTTTTGGATATTATAACATTTAATAGACTTGCAGTGAGATTTTCTACTCTCCAATTTTTTAGCTTTATAAAAATATGAAACTCAAGATAGTCTAGCAATACATTATTTTTTTTCTTATACTAAATGTAAGCCAGCAGTGTTGAAAGGAGATTTTTCTCCTAAGGTTTGAGCATTCCATGATTTCATAAATGATTCTTTAATTATTATGCTCAGCAATTATTTTCATATATGTAATGGAGGTCCAGTTGCAATGGCTCAGTATAAGACATATCCAAATCCTGTTTGGTTCTTAGGCATTAGATGTTCTGACCAAGAATTTGGGAGCAATTAAACAACATTATTGGTAAAGACACCTTGTAGAGGTCAATGAAGAAAATTTAGAAAGTGCCATCCATAAGGAAATGTTGCTAAATTGAACTACACTAGAATTAAGCTTTTCTTTTGACCAACAGACACCAGTAAGTCAGTGAAGAGAAAATTCACAAAGTTGGGAAAATATAGACAAGTTAATAGGACAGTGAACAAATGTCTGAGTAGGACCTTCATCAAAAAGAATAACCAAGTGGCTAGCAAATAAGAAAAATGATGATCAATCTTATTAGTCATCAGGAAAATTCAAACTAATTCATTATGATACTGCAACATCTTGATCAGAAAGGCTAAAATGGAATTGGTCAATTTCTTGTAGGTTGTGCATTTTATTGGTATGTAGTTGCTTGTACTGGTCTCTTATGATCCTTTGTGATTGTAACTTTTTTTCTGATTTTATTGATATGAGCTCTCTCCCTTTTTTTCTTGATGTATCTGGCTAAAAATTTATCAATTTTATTTATCCTTTCAAAGAACCAGCTTTGGTTTCATTGATCTTTTCTATTTTTTTTTTTTTTTTTGTAGTCTCTATTTCATTTATTTCTGCTCTGATCTTTGTTATTTCTTTCCTTCTACTAATTTTGGGTTTTGCTCTTCTTTCTCTAGTTGCTTCCCATGTAAGGTTAGGTTGTTTATTTGAGATACTTGTTTCTTGTGGTAAGATTGTATTGCTATAAACTTCTCTGTTAGAATGGCTTTTGCTGCATTTCATAGGTTTTGGATCATTGTGTTTACATTTTCATTTGTCTCCAGAAATTTTTTGGAGTACATGAGAGTCCCACATGTTGGCAAGAATACTGTGCAAACATATACTGCTGGTGAGAAGGCAAACATTGGTACAACTGCTTTGGAAAACTTATTGGCAGTATTCACTGAAGTTAAGTATACACACGCCTATCCCCCAGCAATTCCACTTCTGTGTACACATATCTGATAGAAATGCACCCATGTGTTCGTCCAAAGACATTTATATGAATGCTTGCTAGAAGTATTATTTTTCTTTTTGGTTGTGCCACATGGCTTACGGTATCTCAGTTCCCCAGCCAGGGATTGAGCCTGAGCTGTGGCTCTGAAAGCATGGAATCCTAACCACTAGGCCACCTGGGAACTCCCCAAAACCTTATTCTTAGTAGCCCTACTGGAAGCAAACCAATGTCCATTCAGAGTAGAGTGGGTAAATATTGGTATACTCATACCATGGAGTGTTAGGCTATAATAAGACTAAATGAATTGAAACAACATACTGTAAATGGATGAGTCTTATAATTTGAGTGGAAAAGGTCAGTTGCAAAAGAGCACATATTTATTATTCTATTTATATAAGGTTCAGAAATAGGCAAAGCCAATCTTTGGTGTTAGTGTTCAGGATCTTAGTTACACCTATGACAGATTTCAGCATGAAAGTGGGAGAGAGAGGGTATTTCAGAGAGCTGGTATTAACCGAGTGAGTTTGGTTTACATAAAACTGTCAAGCTCTTCACTTAAGATTTATGCATATTTTGTTTGTATGTTGTACTTCAATAAAAATTTTACACATAACATTGATGATGATCAATTTGGCAAGTGATGTCTACCAGTGATATTGCAATAATTAACATATGATCCGTCTCTAGTTTTGTTGGCAACCTCAGTGCCAGCGTGTGGACAAAGAAAGAATCAACAGAAGTCAGACACATGCCAACCCTTTTTAAACTGCCATTAGAAAATAATTTATTGGGTGAATCAAAACTAATAAAAATATGCTCATGCTAATTATATGCAGATTTTGCAGCTATGTGAAGTAAAAAGAGTTAAAAAATATTTTCGTGGGAGAGAAATTATGTCCTCTTGGTTAGAGTTAAGACTAATATGAGCAGTGTGAAATTTGAAAATTTGAAAAATTGTTATTTGCAAAGCCTCTGAGATAGCTAATAATCAAAATATTTTGACAAATTTTAAATATTCAGAAAAACATTGAAAAATTTTTGTGACAAAAGGACTTTGTGGATGCTTTATTCAATAAAAATATATAGTAATATATATAGTAATAACTATTTTAATTTAAAATTATATATTAATTTTGTACTGACCAAAGTATACCATCTCTGAAGACTATGATATGTAGCTCTCACTTTTATGTAATTATCTTATATTTTATTGTGATTTTCTATACATCAAATGATTTCTATCCTATTCAACTTAATACAAACTTCTAAAATTCCTACATACAGTATTATGTTCTCCCTATATAATTCTGTCCTAAAATCATTTTGTTTCTTCCACTAAAGATAATATCATGTGAAGTGCTGTTTCTGAGTAAATTGTTTGAAATCTCCTTCAATGAATTCTTCTAAGGTATTAAACACCAGATCTTTTCTCTGGATCTGAAGCCCCAAACCAGTAAATCAGAGTATCTTCAGCATTTTTGTTCATTATGATAGCCCTAAATAGAGCCCCAGACCATGCTGTAGCCCCTTCGTAAGTAATTGTTGAATGGAGTGTTAACTAACTTCCTAAATTGACTTCTGCCTCCTTTCTTCCAGGAAGGCTATTTTTACTGTACTCTTATTTTGATACTGATGACTTCTTCCTATCTGCTCCCTCGGTCTTCACCTTTCTTCTCACTGTTCTGAAATTCATGGATTTACCACTGATACTCCCTCCCTCTTACCCTAAAAAAATCTGAAAACTTTAAGAAAGGTGTGGAACCTACTGTCTTGAATTAATCCACCTCTCTGCCATGAGAAAAGCTATCATTTTAAAATATAAAATTAGGATTAGGTGTATGCCATCTATTTCAAATTCCATCATCCAGAGTCCCCCAAGGTACCTGCATCAGCGGGAAATCTATTTTATGAGTTGGTTGATTCCATGGTGGGCTAGCATTTATTTCTGACTCTCTTCAGCTGATGTTGTAAAAACAGTATTTTATACAAGAATCTTTCAGGTATCTTATGAAACCTATATTCTCTCATGAAAGCTACATCTTCTTCAATTTCTTTGATCATTAATTTTATGACATGGTTTCAAACAATCTCCTGTTTTGCATCTTCCAACCTACATCTTGGTGTCTGTCTTAAAATAGCATATTCCAAATCAAATAAAATACCCATGTGTGGTCTCTCCTGTACACAATATAGTGGTTGAGTCTGTCCCATGACCTTAATTCTGAAGTCTTTTTAGTGCCATTAGGTCCACACTCTGCTTTACTGTTAGTTGGCTTCAGTGACTCTGACCATGACGGTCTTCTTTTTCTGTTAAGATTCCACCTTTAAACCAATTCTTTCGTTTCTCCTCCAACAGAGAAACATCTTTTCATTCTGTGAAATCATTTTAAAAAGCCTCTTCTTCCCTCACACTCCTCACTCTTCTGCCTCTGTTCTTCAGTAACTGTGAAGGTAACTCCCTTACATCCTGGAGTTCTTTTTCTACCGCAGCTTTTATCTCAACGTGCCTATAAATCAGGTCTAACTGTGTGTTCAAGCATTAACAACATTTCAAAAGGACAAAGTAAAGCATCTGTCACTGTCACCCAAAGACAGTCTCTCAGTCAGCATCAGTACCACGATCAGCGCTCCTGTGGATGCAAACATGCAAAATGGTGATTTCTGAATCATCTTATGGGTAGTTTTGATCTTTTTTTCCACTTACCTATGCTATATGGGAACTAGAACCTCTGTCTGGGCCAGTCCTTCAGAACTAAGCAGTTGCTTTGTGAGGAAAACTGAAGTCAATACTGGTAAAAAATATATGTATTAGAGAAGCATAGAATATTAGAAGGAATATTGTCTAGCACAACACTCTAATCATAGTAGAAATTCGTCTTAACATATCCCTAACTTCCATTTGCTCAATGAAGAAGAGCAATGTTAGGAAGCTCACTGCTCTTTGTTGTTGTTGTTTAGTCACTAAGTCGTGTCCAACTTTTTTGTGACCCCGTGGACTGCAGGGACTGCAGCCCTCCAGGGTCCTCTGTCCAGGCAAGCATACTGAAGTGGGTTGCCGTTCCCTCCTCTAGGGGATCTTCCTGACCCAGGAATCGAACCTGCATCTCCTGCATTGAAGGCAGATTCTTTACTGCTGAACTACCAAGGAAGCCCCTACTACTTCTTGGGGCCTCTGTCCATGGGATTCCCCAGGCAAGAATACTGGCATGAGTTGCCATTTCCTTCTCCAGGGGATCTTCCCGACCCAGGGATCGAACCCAGGTCCGCCACATTGCGGGCAGACGCTTTAACCTCTGAGCCACCAGGGAAGCCCTACTACTTCTTAGGGCAACTTATTTAATTTTCATACACTGAATGTAATAACCTTCTTCAATGTAAGATAAATTTCTTTTCTTTCATTGTCATCTTTCAATCAATAAGTTGTGTCCAACCCTGCCACCCCCACAGACAGCAGCATGCCAGGCTTCTCTGTCCCTCACCAACTCCTGGAGCTTGCTCAGACTCATGTCCATTGATTCAGTGAGCCATCTGACCATCTCGTCCTCTTTTGTCCCCTTCTCCTTCTGCCTTCAATCTTTCCCAGCATCAGGGTGTTTTCCAATGAGTCAGCTCTTCACAACAGGTAGCCAAGGTATTGGAGCTTCAGCATCAGTCCTTCCAATGAATATTCAGGATTGATTTCCTTTAGAATTGACTCGTTTGATCTCCCTAGCTGATTGACTGATTTGATCTTCTTTAGCTTTTTTTTTCTTTAGCTTTCTATTAAACTCTTCTAGTTATGTGTTCTGGTTCAAAAATTGATAGAACTCTTTCACAGGACAGTCCTAAAAACACTTTAAAATTATTTATTGTACTTTACCATGTCATTGTCCTTGAAAAGGCCGTTTACTAGTAGAGTATAAAAATCATAGTAATATTAGCCAATATTAAGCACTTTGTAAATTACGATATGTGTTTTTTCCTTTTGGATATCTCAGAATACTTAATATTTGGGGGATCATAATTTTGTAGGAGAGGACTCAAGTAACAGTTATAGAAGCTAAAGAGCTTGCTCTGAGTCACAGATTAGTCAGTGACAGAGCCTGGTTTTTAAGCCCAGTTGTCTCCTGTAACAGAGCCCAAAACCTGAAATGCTTCACTCTGCTGTCCACCATATGACATAGTTTCCAGATTTCTCACCATTGCATTTGTTTTTTGTTTTTTACATTTCAGGATTAGTTATTCAAGATGTAATCAAGGATACAAACATAATTTAAATCTTAAAAGTTTCATGTGGTTTACATTTTTATCATTTCTTTTCTTTTTGTTATTTAGTTGCTAAGTCGTGTCTGACTTTTGCGACTCCATGGCCTGTAGCCCGCCAGGATCCTCTGTCCTTGGGATTTCCCAGACAAGAATACTGGAATAGGTTGCCATTTCCTTCTCCAGGGGATCTTCCTGACTCAGGGCTAGAACCCTGCATCTCTTGTGTCTCCTGCTTTGGCAGATGGATTCTTTATCACTGAGCCATCAGGGAACTTAAACTCCTTCTGTGACCAATGAGTCACCATTGCATTTGAATTCCTTTAAATGCCTTTGATTTGAAGATCTGCCTCTTTAAATGTGGTATTTAGAACTAGATGTAATACTCAAGATACGGTGTAACCTGCACAAAGTCGAATAAAACTTCCTTCCCCTGAACTAGACTTGCTACTTGAAGTACTATCACATAAGTTTACTGTAACTTTTCTTTACTCATGGTGCAAATACTCTTGATTAAATACAATTTATGCCTATCTTTTAAATTAAAACTTCTTTCTTTAAAAAAAAATAAGATAATGCTCTGACATTAATGCTCCTTATTCAAGTAATTTCACAATTGACTTTTTAAAAAGTTGTGGTAAAATACATACGGCATCAACTTTACTATCTTAACCATTTTGAAGTATATAGCGTAGCAGTGTTATGTATAATCATGGTGTTCAGTAATCAATCTCCAAAACTTTTTGATCTTGCAAAACTGAAATTCTATACTCGTTAAACAACAAACCTCCTATCCCTCTGCCCTCCAGCCCCTGACAAAACCATTGTACTTTCTATCTCTAGGACGATTTGAGGTATCTCATATAAGTGGAATCATAAAGCATTTTTGTGTGTGACGAACTGATTTCATTTAGTGCATGAGCTCCAGCTTCATCCACATGATAGCATATATTAGAATTTCCTTCCTTCTTAAGACTTAATAACATTCCATTGTATGTATATACACTGTATTTTGATTATCCATTCATCCATTGATGGGCCTTGGGTTGCTTCTATTTTTTGGCTGATGTGAATAATGTTTATATGAACGTGGGTACATAAATATCTGAGATTCTGCTTTAATTACTTTGGATATAGACCCAGCATATTTTTATATATGTGTATGAAGATCCCCTGAAGGAGGAAATGGTAACCCACTCCAGTATTCTTGCCTGGAAAATCCCATGGACAGAGGAGCCTGGCAGGCTACAGTCCATGGGGTTGCAAAAGAGTTGGACACAACTTAGCAACTAAACAATATATATGTTTACTTTATATATATATATATATAAGTAAAATATATATATATATTTTACTTACAATCTGTTTATGTTAGTAACTTGATGTCAGAGAAGCTGTGTGGTAGCATGTTATAGTCATATATCAAGAGAGAGTCCCAGGAAAGCTTGAATTCACTTAAATCTGAGTTAGGCACTGATGATTCCTGAGGAGAACATGACCTCAGATTAGACAATCAAGGCCTCGCTATTTTTATCAAATCTGCCAAGAAAAATCAATTACTTCCTTCAAAAACAAATTAAACAACAAACCTTTCCCAAGGAAGTTACACACGTTTGTTTATATAAGTTGAGGTTGTTTTTGTGTTCTGAAATACTCGCTTTCTCAGGAATGCATTGTTACAAATGAGTCTGAAGAATAAAATTTTAATATGTTTTAACAGATAGAAATTTAACATCTAACTGATAATTGGTTCAGCTTTTGTAGCTAGTGGTGGGAACCCCAACAGGACTATGTTTATTTTGCTCTCAAATTTATCATATCAAACCAGAAAATGTTGACTCATTTGAACTGTGGGCATTTAATCCACGAGGATTTTATAGGTATACACAGACAAAGCTTTTTTCAATAGCAATTGTTTTTTCATCTTAGCTTTACTGATGTAACTATATGCATATACTTACTCTGGAACAATGCAATATGCCCTTACATTTTGTCTGTAAGTTCATTTTATGTCTTTGGTTAAAATCCCATACCTAAAAGGAATTGACCCATGACTGAGAATTCTATTTAATAAAAAGAGAAAGAAAGGAAAAAACCACAGATAATTATATTACACACACACAATTATACACTATAATATATACATATAAGTCTATTATTATGAATACTGGTAAATCATCTTGTATAATTAATGAAAAATGTAGTCACATTAAAAACCTTTGGCTGAGAGTTCGCAAATTGCAGTACCTGAGTGAAACACTGAGGGGTAGAAACCTCCAGTCTTATTAATTTGCCTAAAGGCATTCTTCATAGCATTTTAGAAATTCCATGATGTATTTGGATGCTCCTTGTGGCCATGTAGTAAGTAAAATAACCTTTCTCCAAAGCCTGGACCTTTCCCTTGACATATCCAAAAGTACCAAAAAGAAGAGTGTGATGTTAAAGAGCAGAACAATTTGGTATTCTGGGTGTGCTATATTAAGAGATACGAACAAATTTAGAGCAAAACTATTCATGAAATAATGAAAAGATGTGTATACATCCATCTTCACACCACTGACATACATGTGTAGTTATGTTCCAGTCATAATGCAGATTCACTGTGTGCTGGTTAAGAGTGAAAGCTTTCTGCATGGGTAGAAATCTTTGCTTACGGTCACATACTTAACTTATAAGCCCTTGTTTCTCATTTATAAAATTGGTGAAATATTTTATACTTGTAAAACACTTAAAATTTGATTGCACATAGTAAAAATTCACAAATGGTGGTGGATATTGTTTGAAATAAACTGTGATGTTACATGAGTTAATGCATATAATATGACTGACACACAGATGATGCTTTTGCTGTCTTTCCATCACTTGTGTCAGACTTTTCAGTGTGGAGTGAGGCTGCCCCTTCAACAGCTGCCAGCATCCTGTAGCCATGGACTTTGTTTGGAAATGGAGATTCTTATACTCTGATGTCATCCTGAAGATGGTGTTTTGCTGTTTCAGGATGTTCACAAATATGCTTTATCATATTTGACCTTCAAATATATCTTTCTAGGAAAATGGAAAAGTATAAAGTATACATCAGTTCAAAAAATATTTATGGAGTATCTAACTGAGTGGAGGCATGTCAAGATATAATACTTCCTTTTATGGGATTTGAGATCAAGATAGGGATAGAACTATTAATATATGAATATTATGCAATATTATTGAAACTTCAGAATTTATGTGGGACATGAATTACGACAGCAGTTATATAACTGTATTCTTGAAGGTACATAAAGACTTATTCTTTGGTGTTAAGTCCTAACTTTTACTGCTATCAAGCAATTAATTTTTACAGAAGAACTAAAATAGAAAGCTCCATGGTTCTGACTTCCAGGGAATTCTAAGTCTCAGAATTCCGTATGATCACTGTTTAATTTCTGTCCTTTTTTTTAAAACGGTGGATGTTTGGGAGGAGGGGATCATGCCAGCTTTCTACACTGAGTGCAGACTCAATACTTCCATTGCATTTCCAGAGCTGGATGTTGCTCCTACCCAACCAGCTTGCTCTATATCTTAAGGTTAATCAGGAAAGTCTTTGTTAACCACCAGATGGTATGTTGACCAAAGGAAATGAGGCTTTAGCTACTGGAAATCTATTGTGCCAAGTACAACATTCCTAAAAGAATATGGAAGGAGAGATTACTGTTTATGGTCCACCCATTCACCCAGAAGTGTTGCTGAGTCCTGGGATTCCAGTAGTCTAAGGATGGTGAAGTGACAGAGGCGCAGGACACGACTTGAAAGTATTTTTCCTGAGTTAATTAGGCAATAAAGATTTTCCAGGAAACTCTGCTTCCTTGGATTGAGAAGGTCCTTAATATTGCTGATATGAGATACTGCAAAAATGTATGTTTGGAGCTTTTTTTTTCCAAATATCTCCCAACCGTCTCACCACTCTTCCTACATCAACCCTGATCCTAGACATCATCATCTCTCCTCGACTGCTTGCAGTAGTCTTCTGCCCACTCTTCTGTTCAGTCATTTCTACACGTAGAAAACAGATGAATTATTTTTAAATGCAACTCAAATTATTATACTCTCCTGCCAAACATCTTCTAGTGGCTCTTCTTCTCATTCCAAGTGAAAGCCAAATCCTTACAGGGGCCCATAAGTTCTGACAGTAGATTTCCATCTCATTCCGCCTCTGCCCACAGTCAGTTGGCTCCTACAACCCTGCCTTCTTTGCTAGGCTCTGAACGCAAGGTCTGCTCCCATTCAGTACCTCCAGTATCTGCCCTTTCTGTGGGAACACTCTCTCCCTGGATATCCACATAGCTCTGCTCTGCTGCCCACTACCTAGGCCTTTGTTCAAACTGTACCTCCTCAGTGAGGAGGCTGTGTTTGACCACTATATAAAATTACAGCACTTCTCAACTCTAGCAACCCATTGCACTTTGGTGATTTGTTTTCCCTACTATTACCAACAGACAGTATTTTTAGTTTACTTCTTTATGTATCCGCCTACTGCTTCCAGAATCTAAGTTACATATAAAGGTGAGAATTTTTGTCTTTTATATCAGTTGTTAATTTTGGAACCTGGCCTATTTTGTTGTTCAGTTGCTTATAGATAAACCCAATAAATGTTTGTTGAATAAATAGAGTAAATTAATTGTGCTGGTGATTTAAGTTTTTCTATCCTACACAGGTTTAAGAATGACTTACTAATGACCTTGATCTTATTAAAATATCTGAGCTGCCTTCTCCCCTCTAGCCACTGAGCTCTGAATAAAGCCATAGCTTAATGGCTCAGTGTGGCATGGGAATTTAGTTCTAACTCTGTTCCCTATGTTACTACATTTTTCCTAATATTAAGACTGGCCACCTTGTGTTGGCTGTAGGGAATATTCTTATGAGAGGCTCTGGCACAAGGATGTGAAGCAGATGGATATACACATTCTGAGTGAACGTAAGCTGCTTTCTTGGAAACCCTTGTAGAATCTGATCGGGATGGGCAAGAAAAAAAAAACACTGTAATTCTTTATTGCTTTTTAACTGGCTTTCCATCATGGACATTTGCAAACACCATGACTACAAAATACAGAACAAAGAAAGTATACGTAGGTGTGTGTGTGTGTGTGTGTGCTCAGTCTCAGTCATGTCTGACTCTTTGCTACCCCATGGACTACAACCCTTCATACTCCTCTACCCATTTGATTTTCAAGGCAAGAATACTGGAACGGGTTGCCATTTTCTCCTCCAGGGGATCGTCCCAACCCAGTGAGTGAACTGTGTCTCCTGCATTGCAGGCAGAGTTTTTACCACTGAGCCACTGGAGAAGTCCCATACATAGGTAGATGACTCCAACAGTTTGTGTTGCTTGAAGGTAGATGAAAATAAATGAATTTTCATTTCCTTCCAAGCATTTGGTAGGCCTTTTAAGTGTACAAAATTAATGGAGATAATGGATTAGTTGATTCATTTTTGTGTATATAATAGGCAAACTGATTCACCATACAAATTCAGTAGAGAAAGGAATTTAAAGAATTTTAGTTCTGATTTAAGGTATAGGTAACACATGCTAAGTGGTGTGATGAAAAGGAAGGTATGATATGGCTTCATAATAAATGATTACAAACTGCTTGTCAAAGTTTGAGTCTCATCTAAGTGATGACAAAAATAACCCTTCTATAATTATGTCAGACTTTCATTTTCCCTAGGAAATATTGCCGTAGTTACACTCAGTCTGAGAAGAAAAAAAAATTTCCCTTAGGTAAGAAATAATTAAAGCAATGTAATAATTTTATATTCCAATTAATACAGGATTGTATTAAGCTAGGACAAAGTATTTTGTGAATGACAATCACTTACTGTCAAAAGTTATATTTATATCCTTTTATAAAAATTTTTTCTACTCTTATCACTTTTATTTCTTACACTCCACTTATGACTGACTCCAGTGTAACTTTTGATATTACTGATATTGCTCCCTTTCAACCAAAATTAGGCCAGTAAATGAAGTCCATGGTCATTCATTAGTGGTCCGCTAGTGACAGGCACTATGCTGGGAACTTTGCACATTTAATCACCAACAGTCTTACCTAGTAGATATTTCTATCCCCATTTCATCAGTGCAAAACTTGAGATATGTAGATGACAAATCTAAGAAAGGCATAGTAAAGCTGAGAAATTAAATCAAAACTCTATGATTCCAAAGCCTGTATTTTCCTCTCTATACCATGGTCATTTCCTCAAACTATTTTATGTAGTTATGTGGTAAAAACTCTGCCTGCAAGTGATCCCACATATGCATAGTAACACTTTGATACATATAAAGAAAGGATGGGAGACAATAATATAAACTGAGTATTCTGTGCAAGCCTGTGTTCAATGCTTTCGTTATATTACTTCAAAATACAGAGGTGAGTGTCATCATCCCATTTTATAGCTGAGTAAATCAAGTTTGAAAACAGTCATCAAGGAATATAGTTGGGATTCACACTATGATTTAATTTAGTCTAAATGGCGCACCACTTACACCACAGTAAAGCTGGCACAACTGTGGATTAATAGAGATGCCTAAGAAATGAATATTTTCATTGAATTTAGGCTACCCTTCTTCTGGGTCAGAAAGAAGTTATTCGGTTGAAACTATGACATCACAATCCTTTTGTAATGAAAAGCAATGCCTTTTCTAATACTTTATAATCCAGATTCAGTCTTTACTGCTGTATAGAAACTGAGCATTCTCTTGATTTTAATGACAATTCTTGAATATTTCCTGAATTCAAGTCATTTAACAATGTGAATTTAACAAAAAATATAATTTTGATTATTGGGGAAAATAACTGAAAGCAAGTCTATAAACCTCATTATGTGTGTTGAAAACTTTTCTAAATTTAAAAACAACTTTCTTGTCCTACAACTTTCTTATCCTTTCAAATAAAGGAAAGTGGACTGTTAAAGGCAGATTCAAAATGGTTGCTGTTTTAATTGAGCATTTCCAGAGTTGCTCAGATGTTGTCTTACATAACCATGTAATGAGAGGCCGCATGTACCAGAATAACCCTTATGCATGAGAAGGCACAGCTAAGGTTGCTGTGGGCACATTCACACTGGCATCTCTAACTTATTTGGGATTAAGATCAGACAATTAATTCTGCAAACACAGCATTCAGATTGAATTCACTTGGAACCAGGAGTGAATTAGAACTTGCCTCTGAATTTCTCTGCTCTGCTCAAAAGCAATATAACTAACATGGCTCTAATGTCCTTGGCTTTGTCTGGATCCCACCCAAGCTCCCTTTATCCCCTTTCTAGCCACTTGTTTCAACCATGCCCCAAACATCTTACTCTCAAGAGAAGGAAGTGCAGAGGAAAGGAGAGAAAAATAATCAAGACTTCCCCAAAAGCTATTTCATGATTCTTGTAGGTTTCATGAGGTGGGTGAGATAAATTTTTCTGTCCTCAGAATTTCCATTCACAGACCAGAGATGGAAAGCTGACTGGCATTTCTGTATTTTAGCCAATTCCAAAGGAAAAGGAAAGTATCACAAATTTTTATGCATGCACATACACACAAAAAATTAGAATAAAATTGTTTAATGGATGAAAATGTGACTAACCACAGCCTTTCTGCCATTTTAACATTTCTTTAGCAAATAACTATTACTTTCAGAAAGTTCAGCAATGTAAGTAGAAACTCACAGTCCATTTGAAGTTATAGTTCAAAGCACTAATTAGTAACACTATCTTCTTTTTTAAGGTTGCAAAACGCAGGACTGACTCACACTGAATTCAACCATCTTTGTTGTGTCCCCAGACCTTATTTCCGTGTGGGACTTTAAAGTGGGAACTTTTCACCTTGGGAACTAACTGCTCGACAAAATTGTTCCTTGCCTAAAAATATTGTGTTTCCTTAATGACTACTGTTTGTGTGGGCAAAAGAGGTTATTGTCAGTATTTTCCCTTTGAGTTCTAAAATATTTTTGAGTAATAGTAGAAGTGTATATTTGCATCCGTGACAGAAGTCGAATCTCTTACTGGACTGGTAAATGGACGGGTGAGTCGAATCCCGTACCTTAAAAGTTTTCTAATTGTGACTAAATAAGAGGCAAATTCGGAGAAGGCAATGGCACCCCACTCCAGTACTTTTACCTGGAAAATCTCATGGACAGAGGAGCCTGGTAGCCTGCAGTCCATGGGGTCGCTAAAAGTCGGATATGACTGAGCGTCTTCACTTTGACTTTTCACTTTCATGCATTGGAGAAGGAGATGGCAACCCACTCCAGTGTTCTTGCCTGGAGAATCCCAGGGACGGCGGAGCCTGGTGGGCTGCCGTCTATGGGGTCGCACAGAGTCAGACACGACTGAAGTGACTTAGCAGCAAGAGGCAAATTTATAAAGTGAAAGGGAAACTAAGAATTATAAAATTGTGCCAGAACTTAGAAATATTTTAAAATACATACTAGACTCTTCTACACACAAAATATATATTTAATGAAATCTTGACTCGTCATATTACCCAAGAACAGGATTTCATGTCTGGCTTTTAGAACTCTACAAGCTTAAAGTATATACAGGATGCCTTTCCCTAAGTCACTTACCTAGATGGTGGGAAGTAACAAGATTAGAAGGTAAGCACTCTGATTTTCTTTCAAGATTGGGTTGTCTTCCTATGCTAGATGCAAAGTAAACTTTTGATAGGTGATTAAGTTTGCCTATTTTTGTTCCTGGAACTCTTGTGTGCTTTTGAATTTTGATTAGTAAAGAATAATTGAGAACCAATTCCCATAGACCACTTAGCTAAAGGGTCAAACTGGTGCTATTCTAAACCAGTAGAGACATCAATAATCTTAACCTTAAGGACAGGGAGGCCTGGCATGCTGCGATTCATGGGGTCGCAAAGAGTCGGACACGACTGAGCAACTGAACTGAACTGAACTGAACCTTAAGAATGGGAATCGTGTGCCGGTACAGTATGGCCCTCTTACAAGACAGTCTAACGTATTTACATGGAAAAGGGTAGTAAGCCACAAGCATATCAGGGAACCAATCACAAGACGCAAGACTAGAAGATGACAAGGAAAAGTTGGCATCACTTCCTTTTCCAAGGAAAGGTTGTGTTTCATAGTTTTGACAGGAGGACAAGCAACTGAAGTGCTGCTAAAGTGTGGTGCTTTACTATCTACAATGCCTTACTTGATTGCAATTCTCTCACAGTCTGAAATTCTGTAATACATCATGAGAGAGACGTTTAATTCTTCTTAATGCTTTGTCTGCAGTTATAGCCACCAGTTTGATTGGTTAGGCCTGCTAGTTTGGATTTAGAAATAAGAATGAAGGAAAAATACTTCCGATCTCTGTAATGGCTAAAGTGGTCTCTTTCCTTCAGGACTGATCCCTCTGAAAATGGGCTGCCTTTATTCTAGCTACAGGCTCAGTTACATTCCCCAACCTCAGTGACCAATCCTTTTTGTTGACAAACCTGCTGGAAAATCATGGAGAAATACGAGAGCCACACATACATGACCAAGTTGTGCATTCTTTCTGGTTGGAATGACTGCTTGTGAAGCCAAATTAAGATCAGAAGATGGTGAGTTGAGTGCCACATCACTGTAAAAGTAATTATTAGATGATTAATTAAAAGATAATAACAACTTATAAATGATTCTTACTAAATACTTCTAGTGTTCAGTTGAGAAAATATATGTAATTATAAAAGAAAATAGAGCATATAGAATCAGAGATCATCAACTTGCTAACAGAATGTTGGTGAGATTTTCTGCATGAAGAGTTAGCCACTAAAGACTATCAAAATGTCTTATCCAAGGATTCTTTTCTGTCTGTAGAAAGCTGACTCTCCTGGGAGATTTGGCATCACAGGAAGAGAAAGTCAGAACTGGCCTTGGCTTCTTTCTATCCATAACCACTAATTGCTAGGAGTATCCTATAGTGAAGCATTTTTTTCGGGAGGTGGAGACCTAGCTTAGGCAACTGAATTTCAGAAGATGCCATTTATGGCCAGTCCTTTTTAAAATGTGAATTACATCTAACCTTATGGTATTTCATTAGTAAATGCCTTATTTTTGCAAGTTTTTCATTTTATGTTTGCTTATAATTATCATCCACATCCTTTTGAATTTTAATTCTAAATGCAAGTTTAATGGTATTTCTATTTGGGTCATCATTCAATGAGCTCTAAAAAGTTTATGAATATAACCTGATCTGCATTTCCCTTGCCTCCAGTAAGCCTTCAGACACAAAGCCATTCTAATTCCTCCCACAGTAGAGGATAGAGAAGGATCAGATTACATCCCAAACTCATAGTTTCTGAGGCCATGAATCACATTTCAGTTTGGGAGTGGGGGTGCTTTTTATCATCATATCAATTTGTTACAAAGCTTTCAAAGTTATACTATGGCATTAGTTAGTCCTTAAATAATATTTTAAAGTTTACTTCTAGAATTCAAACCTGAGAGAATACGGAATACAATACTTTTTAAGCAAGTAGAAAATGGGAGAGAAGTTTTTGCAAAGTTTATAAACTGATGGATTTACAAATAATATTTTTAACTGTCATCAAATTTCTAGCCCTGTGTTCCTAATTTTTTTATTTTTCACATTTCTATCTTGAACAAATATATAAAGCTAGATGATCTCTACCAGCAAGCAAAGCAAACTCCCAGAATCCCAGGTTAATCACTAATTTTTCTCAAGAGGCAGCTCTTCTGGGATGAGATGATACCGTGTAACTGGTGAGGAAAGTTAAAAACTACTTTTTCTCATTTATAAAGAGTAAAAAGTTTACTCACCCACAGACCAACGTAAAACGCAGCAATGCTTTCTCAAGTGTTTCAATCTTGTAAACAGTCCTCATTTTATTATTCTTTTTATGTCTTGTCCCTGTGCAGAACAGGCTTCCCCAGTGGCTCACTGGTAAAGGATCCGCCTGCCAATGCAGGAGATGTGAGTTTGATCCCTGTGTTGGGAAGATCCCCTGGAGAAGGAAATGGCAGCCCACTCCAGTATTCTTGCCTGGAGAATTCCATGGACAGAGGAGCCTGGTGGGCTATAGTCCATGGGGTCGCAAAAGAGTCAGAGATGACTAAGCGACTAAGCAACAACAAAAATACGGAACACAGATGATCAATGTAAAATTACAGAGTTCCCTCTCACACGGTCCGTAAGTCATGTATTATTTTTTTCTACTTTTTTCCCAATAGAAAATTCCAAATTTTTCTTATAACTAGACAGTAATCTGAGTTACAGGCTCAAAATTGCAAGATCAATAACATCATCTTCATACATGAAGGAAAGGAGATTATAATTATTACACTATTATTAAACATTTAGCAATCGCAATTTCACCATAGAAAAGGAGGTAACTATTATGATACAAAAATTCATATGTGCATGATATTTCTTGGAAACTGTTTGTAGTGATGCACATTTTATTACTTTTTCTCTTTGTTCATGCTAGAAAGCTTTCAGATATTTGAATGGGAGACAAAGATTGTATTCCTCCGGCTGCTTACCATTGCTATCAGGAGAGGATAAGGCACTGTAAAGAAAATTAAGTAGGTGATTGCTGTGGCTGAATGATTCCCCTCTGTCAGCCCATGGGCAAGAATGGAGTTGAATTTAACCTTTAGTTTTCGAGGTTAGAGATAGATTAGATAAATGGGAAGCAGCCACTCCTACCGTATCCTGTTCATGTACTGTAGGAAATGACTAAAATAGGGCCCAAAGGAAACTTACTACTCAAACATATCAACGAGTAGATTCCACAGTACTTAGGGAAAAAAGAATCCCAAACTCTATTGTAAGAAAGAATTCTGTTTTCTAAGATGGATTGTGTAATTCTGGAGTTTCTAGAAAACAAGCTTATTTTTCAATTTATATTTGTCATTGAGTAAACAGAATCATATTTATTCAATGGGAACCTGTTATTTGGTTTCCTCTGAATAAATAAAATTATTAAAATACCTCTGACTTATTCCCCTGGCTCCTGGGTAATTGACTACTAGCAATCAATAAAAACACACCTCTTCTAACACTGACTCCAAAATTTGGCAAAAATCTGTCTTGTTTTAGAGTCTAGGTGTGATTTGTGTAGTTTTTTGCATACCCAGCAGGTTGTACTCCATTAAATATACATATTGTTTTATTTTTTTTAAAACAGCGAAAGAATAAAGAAGAATATAGTAAAATTATTTCCAAATGTACAGATCTATCAACTTGAAGTCCTTCTTACACATTCATAAGCCTACGGTCTCTATGGGCTTCTAAGTCCCATTAATATCAAAGAAAATATGCACATACCTAGGCCACAGGGAACACTGAAGGAGGACCAGCTTTTTTGTTACACACAAGCTGCTCTTCAGATCCAAAGACACCACCTTGCCTTTGCCTCAAGAGCCATGGCACTGGCAGTGGTACCTCTTTTAGAACTTATTTCCTTATACAAATCTAAAAATAATCCTTCTACAGCAGCAGCAGGAAATCTGAGCCCTTCTCTATTTTTAAAAAGATCAAAAAAAAAAAAAAAAAAAAAGATCAACTACTGATTTTTATCATTTTAAGGATTCTCTATTCCCCGCTCACCCCACACCCAGCTCCTGTTCTCATCGCTGCTCTTCTGGGTATGGGCCCCACCTCTGTCAATTATTTTTATTTTCAGCACAAGTCAGCAAACCATGCATAGGATGAGGTGATCATGAAAATGATTGATAAATCATAATACATAATAAAGGCCAGGCTTGTTCTTAGTTACTGTTTACTTATTTTTAGAAATGGAGAAAGATGAATGGAAAGGTCCTTTCTAAAGGGTGGTGATGAAGTAAGGAGACTGGATTTTTGTGTATGATTCCTCAATTTTATCACTCCATAGTCCTGACACGTAAATAAGGTGAGGACTGCAGAGTGATAAGATGTCATCAAATGTGTTGTAAGCAAAAGTAGTCACATCGGAGTTACTCATGCTTGGAAATGAGGGTAAGTTTTACTAGAACCTATTGCTTGCCTGTCATGTTGCGCTCAGTTTATACAGGCGAGGTGGGAGAGTCTGGTGATTGAAGTCATTTTCCCAGGGATGTAATCTCTGTAGGGGTGGACACATAAGTAAGAGATTTATAGCTGCTTGTATTTCTTTACTTATTTACAGGAATGCTGTTAAAAGAGGACATTGGGAAATAAATTTACCTTTGGTTGCAAACCCAGGACAGAGCCATGATGCTACTGTAGTTTCTCAACTCTTTCCCACTGCCACTGCCCGAGTGAAGAGAGCTGCTGAGAGCCACAGCAGATTCCTGGAATGGCCACAGTTTTTCTCTCCTACTAATGGACCAGGGCATACCTCTTTGTATCAGGTTATTGTGCAGTCGTTAAGTCGTGTCGGACTGTGTGACCCTGTGGACTGCGGCCTGCCAGGCTTCCCTGTCCTTCACTATCTCCCAGAATTTGCTCAAACTCACGTCCACTGTGTCAGGTACGAAATTCAAAATGACATCACTCAGAAGTTCACACTTCTCTACTGGTCTCTCTCTAGCCTTCTCTTATCTTTCTCTCTCTCTCTTCTATAACGTTTTCTGAACGAGGCTCTATTGTTATGATTTTGGACTGTTTGGTGAGAAGCGGTGAGGGAGCACATTATTTGTTTTAAGAATGCTTTGTTGCCTCTAGGGAAACTTGGCAGAAGCTAAGAGGACTTACTGAGGCTGCAAATTAAAAATGTGTTCACATTTTGAATCCATAGGAAGAAATACCAACAATCACTTGAAAAGATATTGTGCCTCATTCATAATAAGATGGAAATTAGAACAATGTGATATAATTTTTCACCATTTAGAGAGGAAAAGATTTCTGCAGTATCACCCAGTACTTGAGTGGACAGGGAAATGTAGGCATGTTCCCTTTGGATAACAATTTGGCATCATCTATCAAAATTTATGTGGGTATACTCTTGGACCCAGCAGTTTCATCTCTCTGAACTTTTTCTAGTAGCTCTACTCATTCAAACAGGCAAAGATATGATTGCAAAGAGATTTAATGTAACATTTGTATGTTGTGTTAATATATAAACACCCACATTTTAATATTTGCATTTTTTTAAATGGGGAAAACATTTTAGTCCATCATCAAGATACTTGTTACATAAGTTATGGCATAACAACTCAATAGATTTTTATGACAGATTTTAATGTGATAGGTCTAATTTTTCACAATGCATAATAAGTGCAAGAAAGATATGTACACACATAGCAAGTTCTATATAAATGCAAGAAAATATTCAGTTATTTCCTTGGAAGAGTGAGAATGAAGATCAGGAGCATTTGATTTTTTTGCATTAAAAACTTGGAATGGAGAAAATAATTTTTTCTGTGGTCAACCTGGTTTTGTGTATTTTGTTTTATTTTTTTAAAATATGTTTTTGAATTGAAATGTCATAAAATTGCTTTAGAATAATACACTCATGATTATAGTTTCTGCAGTATATTCATACTAGACTTTTCTTATGACTGTAATAAATAATGAAAAAACACACCCAGCAAAAGCTCCATGCCAGGTGGTGAAGCTTCCGGAGACAAAGCCTTTGCTGAAGCCTCAAGGCACTGCCCATAACTAGCTCCCTGAAAAGAAATGGGCTTCTTGTAAAAACCTGTCTCCAGACACCACACCATAAATTTCTAAAAACCTGCTTTCTTTCCTGCATAGCCAAAGCTATGTTATATGCTTTACAAAATGCCATATAAATTTGATTTAATACTTAAATATGTTTTAGTTATTTGGCTACTGGGGAAAAAGTTCTTGGATAAACATTTTCATTAAATGAGACTCTCTTTTTTCCCCCTGTTCAGGAAAAGATAATCATCATTAATGAGAATTACATCAGACATGTACATAACGCTCTTAAGCCTCAAGGTCATGACATACAATTTGCAAGATATTTCTAGGAATCACTTGATCCGTTAAGGATATAGACTCTTCTGATCTGGAAGAACTTCTGACATTATTCAGCTACTTAAGTCAGAAAGTAAAGATCTCATATTCTTGTGACCCCATCCAGACAGCAATAGTTAGTATAATTACATTTGATATCTGCCTTCAAAAATGATGAGATCAATTGATCTATCGTCTGTCTATCTAAAAGAGGTGGAAAAGAGGAGGGGCTGGAGCTGGGATAGAGAGAGAGAGAGACAGAGAGAGTGAAGCAGGAGTGAGTGGGGGTGGGGGTCCAGGGGAGATAAAAGGAAAGAGAAGGAGAAAAGGGAATTCAGAGGAACAGAGAAAGAATTTTAAAAATTACAGAGAAGGAAAAAGAAATCAATACCTGTAAAACAAAAACACAAACAAAACAGTTACTTTGGAAATTTATACTGAAAGTTCTGAAGAATCATTTTCTCTAAGCCATTTATGTTATACCTGAGGAAACTGAAATCCAGAGGAATTTTCAAAGATGGAGTCAGATGATACTGAATTTAACAGGATATCCTAAGTTTCCCTTCTCTACCTTTCATTTTACACTGTTAATATTTATGTTATTTATCTTAATAGTTGAATATTAAAGAGTAAAATTGAAAGATTAGAAATTCAACTTATTTAAACAACATAAGGGGCTAAGGCTGTGAATATGCTGGTAGATATTCACTGGGTCAGTCTACCCGTTCGAACTTGAAACAAACATTTTGGGTGCCTCGTCTAGACAGAACATTGTGCTGGATTCTGAGTATATGGCAGTTAATGAAAGAAATAGGCCAGTGTGTTCATGGTATTTTAGTACTACAATATCTTAGCTGCTTCCTAGAGGTAAGGTTTCTCTCTAAACAGTTGCTGCTGCTGCTAAGTCGCTTCAGTCGTGTCCTACTCTTTGCGACCCCATAGACGGTAGGCCCCCAGGCTCCGCCATCCCTGGGAGTCTCCAGGCAAAAACACTGGAGTGGGTTGCCATTTCCTTCTCCAATGCATTAAAGTCAGTCAAGTCTGACTCTTAGTGACCCCATGGACTGCATCCTACCAGGCTCCTGCGTCCATGGGATTCTCCAGGCAAGAGTACCGGAGTGGGTTGCCATTGCCTTCTCCTCTCTAAACAGTAAGCAGGGTAATTTTTCAGGCAACCCTGCCTCTGACTACTTTCGATTATTATGGCACAGCTAGATTATCCTTGGGCTTCCCAGGTGGCTCAGTGGTAAAGAATCCACCTGCCAATGCAGGATATGCCAGAGACACAAGTTCTATCCCTGGGTCAGGAAGATCCCCTGGAGTAGGTAATGGCAACACACTCCAGTATTCTTGCCTGGGAAATTGCATGGACCGAGAAGCCTGGTGGGCTAGAGTCCATAGGGTCACAAGGCATGATGGAGCACTTACACTCAAGAGAATCGTTATGCATGCTGGGTTGTTGACCTGAGTTCACATTGCCTTTCTCAACACTGATCTCTCCAGGATAGACCTGGATAGAGGACAGATCTATCCTTCTTTAAGTTTTCTTTATGCATGACTCTAAAGTATGAAACATTTTGCCTTAGTGTAACATATTAAAAACGTATTAAAAAGCAGAGACTTTACTTTGCCAACAAAGGTCCATCAGGTCGAAGCTTTGGTTTTTTCCAGTAGTCATGTATGGATGTGAGAGTTGGACTATAAAGAAAGCTGAGCACCAAAGAATTGATGTTTTTGAACTGTGGTGTTGGAGAAGACTCTTGAGAGTCCACTGGACAGCAGGGAGATCCAACCAGTCCATCCTAAAGGAAATCAGTCCTGAATATTCATTGGAAGGACAGATGCTGAAGCTGAAACTGCAATACTTTGGCTACCTGATGCGAAGAACAGACTCATTTGAAAAGACCCTAATGCTGGGAAAGATTGAAGGTGGGAGGAGAAGGGGACGACAGAGGATGAGATGGTTGGATGGCATCACCAACTCAATGGACACGAGTTTGGGTAAACTATGGGTGCTGGTGATGGACAGGGAGGCCTGGTGTGCTGCAGCCCATGGGGTCGCAAAGAGTCGGACACAACTGAGCAACTGAACTGAACTGAACATACATTTTTATTTAATTTGAGTTAGAGATGTCTAAACCCAGATATGCAATGAGGAGTTGGCAACAACAACCCACTACCCTCTTTCCAGATGGACAAAGCCTTCTACTGCAAGCCCCCCTTCCCCCGCCCCAGGGTGCCAGTCTTTCTCTGCTCTACAAGGCAAACCAATCCATCTCTAAAATCTTCAGCATTGATTCTAAATCTGGTTGCTTTGAAGTCCCATGGAACATTCCCTTCTCTTTAGGGTTGTGCCAATAAGTGCAACTTCATATCTGGCCCATTTGCAGCCCCAAAATACAGGTATCTGGGTTTGGTAACTTTAGGATCTTGCCTGCCAACCAAATTTTGAAGGCTGGTGATAGCTTTGGGAATACAGAGGAGGAAAAGCTTTCCAAAAATTTCATAGCATAAAAATTTAATAATTCACTTGATTGAAATTCTTTATTCCTGTTATCACTTCTTATTCCATCAGCATTTTAGTATCCATCATCACATATTTATTTTATTTGTTTACTATTTATTTGACCATGCTGAGTGGCAGATGGGATCTTAGTTCCCTGGCCAGGGATCAAACCTATGCCCTCTGCATTGGAAGCACAGAGTCTCAACCATGAAACACCAGGAAGTCCTGTTCTATTTTAGTGACCTTACTTTTACATCATTTAAGATGTTTATCAGTACTATTTTCAGGCCACTATTGGCTAATCATTTATTTTACAGATTCAACTGTTTTCTGTAAGAAAATACTCAAGGAGGAATGAGTAGTTTATTCTGAGGAATTAAATGAAGCCATTATGCCCCCTGAACCAAGAACGCAATTGAAACTAGCCATAAAGTTTCCCTACTCTACGGGGCTCTCTACCCACAGGTTGACTCAGGTTTCAAATGTGGGTCATTTTGGGTTAAGTTAAATTGTATGAGGAGAGAGGGAATGACTTTGCTCAAGTTCTCAGAGAATTGCCATTTAGAATATTCATCAGGAAATTGCTCTATGGTGTGAAATTGAAATGTAGCATTGGCCTTGAGCCTTTAATGTGAAAAGTATGTGTCCAAAATTTTAACTAGATGCTTTTTAAATATGATTCCCTACTCATTTTGGTAAATCCTTTCATTTCTAAATAGGAAATTAAGTCTTTTTATTTAAGCAATTTAGCTCAAAAAACACTTTTTTGAGCATTTTACCAGGAACAAGACAGTCCACTATGTTCAACAGGGATTTAAAATTAATGACTGTGATGCTAATAGCCAAGGAACTCAGAGAAATAGGCAATACACAGACATCTTTCTATATCTACCAAGGGACAGACTGAATTGATTGCTAGCAGAGGTGTATATAAATGGTACAGGAGGACAGAACTGAGAAGAGTTACATTTGATTAGAAATATAAAGGATTACTTGAAGAAAGATACAATTTTAACAACCATAAACAAAGCTCCTTGAAGCAATGGCCTCCAAGAAAATACTTGTCCAAAATTTCAGTTGAGTAAAAATGGATCAATTAAGAAGAAAATACTGAGATGGCTTTTAATATCTGTGATCTAATTATTTGAAATATTTATTTCTTAATGAACCAGATATTTTTGTTCAATAAAGTGTGATGGTTAATTTTTGTGTCCATGTGACTGGGCACCAGGTGCCCAGATATTTGGTGAGATGTTATTATGGGTGTGTCTGTGTGGCTGATGATGTTAGCTTCGAATGCCAGGAAAAATTGAAGGCAGAAGGAGAAGAGAGTGTCAGAGGACGAGACGGCTGGATGGTCATGTTGCAATGGGCATGAACTTGGGCAAACTCTGGGAGATGGTGAGGGACAGGGAGGCCTGGCGTGCTGCAGTCCATGGCATCGCAAGGAGTCGGACATGACTAGGTGACTGAACAACAACAACTTTGAATCACTACTGACCAAGGTAGGTTGCTCTCCCTAATGTGCGTTACCCTGTCCAATCAATTGAAGGCCTGAATAGAAGAAAAGATTGACCTTCCTGGGAGTAAGAAGAGCACCCAAAGTCTGACTGCTTGAGCTGGACATTAGTGGTTTCCTGCTTCTAGACTGGAACTTACACCATCAGCTCTCTGGGGTCTCCAGTTTGCCATCCACAAATCTTGGGGCTTCTCAGCCTCCTTAGTCACAAGTCAATTCCTTAATCCCACTCCTTCTTAATTTCTCCCTCCCCACCCTCTGCATTCTATTGATTCATTGTCTCTGGTATAAAGTGAAGTCACTCAGTCCTATCTGACTCTTTGTGACCCCATGGACTGTAGCCTACAGGCTCCTCCATCCATGGGATTTTCCAGAAAAGAATACTGGAGTGGGTTGCCATTTCCTTCTCCAGAGATTTAACCAACCCAGGGATTGAATCTGGGTCTCCTGCATTGTAGGCAGATGCTTTACTGTCTGAGCCATGAGCAAAGTCTGGAGACCACCTAATTAATACAAATGTATATGTTTAATAAATTTTAAAAAGTATATATTTGGGTTATAAAGGATTGCCCAACTTTTTCTACTAATATATGTATATTCAAACATACATACACATATGGTTATTAAAGCTGGAAGGATAATTTTCATTAGAAAAATCAGAACGTGACAGTTAACAACTGCCCACAGATATTATCTTTTTAAAGAAAAAATTTACTTCTGCTATTTATTGAGACTTTCCTTACTCAGATACTGCCTGCACTGCCCCATTGGCTTGAGATTTAATAAAGACTTAAATACAAAATGTGAAATAAAAGAGAACTAATGGAAAACACATGACCCCTCACCACATACACCCCATCATCACCACCACAACAATAGGTTCAGTTCAGTTAATTCAGTCCCTCAGTCATGTCCCACTCTTTGCAACCCCATGAATCTCAGCACGCCAGGCCTCCCTGTCCATCACCAACTCCCGGAGTTCACTCAGATTCATGTCCATCGAGTCAGTGATGCCATCCAGCCATCTCATCCTCTGTCGTCCCCTTCTCCTCCTGCCCCCAATCCCTCCCAGCATCAGAGTCTTTTCCAATGAGTCAACTCTTCCCATGAGGTGGCCAAAGCACTGGAGTTTCAGCTTTACCATCATTCCTTCCAAAGGAATCCCAGGGCTGATCTCCTTCAGAATGGACTGGTTGGATCTCCTTGCAGTCCAAGGGACTGTCAAGAGTCTTCTCCAACACCACAGTTCAAAAGCATCAATTCTTCGGCGCTCAGCCTTCTTCACAGTCCAACTCTCACATCCATACATGACCAAAGAAAAAACAGCCTTGACTACACGGACCTTTGTTAGCAAAGTAATGTCTCTGCTTTTGAATATGCTATCTAGGTTGGTCATAACTTTTCTTCCAAGGAGTAAGCGTCTTTTAATTTCATGGCTGCAGTCACCATCTGCAGTGATTTTGGAGCCCCAAAAAAATAAAGTCTGACACTGTTTCCCCATCTATTTGCCCTGAAGTGATGGGACCGGATGCCATGATCTTCGTTTTCTGAATGTTGAGCTTTAAGCCAACTTTTTCACTCTCCACTTCCACTTTCATCAAGAGGCTTTTGAGTTCCTCTTCACTTTCTGCCATAAGGGTGGTGTCATATGCATATCTGAAGTTATTGATATTTCTCCCAGCAATCTTGATTCCAGCTTGTGTTTCTTCCAGTCCAGCGTTTCTCATGATGTACTCTGCATATAAGTTAAATAAGCAGGGTGGCAATATACAGCCTTGACGTACTCCTTTTCCTGTTTGGAACCAGTCTGTTGTTCCATGTCCAGTTCTAACTGTTGCTTCCTGACCTGCATACAGGTTTCTCAAGAGGCAGATCAGGTGGTCTGGTATTCCTATCTCTTTCAGAATTTTCCACAGTTTATTGTGATCCACACAGTCAAAGGCTTTGGCATAGTCAATAAAACAGAAATAGATGTTTTTCTGGAACTCTCTTGCTTTTTCCATGATCCAGTGGATGTTGACAATTTGATCTCAGGAAGTTCACAGTTCACGTATTCCTGAAGCCTGGCTTGGAGAATTTCGAGCATTCCTTTACTAGCATGTGAGATGAGTGCAATTGTGTGGTAGTTTGAGCATTCTTTGGCATTGCCTTTCTTTGGGATTGGAATGAAAACTGACCTTTTCCAGTCCTGTGGCCACTGCTGAGTTTTCCAAATTTGCTGGCATATTGAGTGCAGCACTTTCACAGCATCATCTTTCAGGGTTTGAAATAGCTCAACTGGAATTCCATCACCTCCACTAGCTTTGTTCATAGTGATGCTTTCTAAGGCCGACTTGACTTCACATTCCAGGATATCTGGCTCTAGGTCAGTGGTCACACCATCGTGATTATCTGGGTCGTGAAGATCTTTTTTGCACAGTTCTTCTGTGTATTCTTGCCATCTCTTCTTAATATCTTCTGCTTCTGTGAGGTCCATACCATTTCTGTCCTTTATCGAGCCCATCTTTGCATGAAGTGTTGGTATCTCTAATTTTCTTGAAGAGATCTCTAGTCTTTCCCATTCTGTTGTTTTCCTCTATTTCTTTGCATTGATCACTGAGGAAGGCTTTCTTATCTCTTCTTGCTATTCTTTGGAACTCTGCATTCAGATGCTTATATCTTTCCTTTTCTTCTTTGCTTATTCCTTCTCTTCCTTTCACAGCTATTTGTAAGGCCTCCCCAGACAGCCATTTTGCTTTTTTGCATTTCTTTTCCATGGGGATCGTCTTGATCCCTGTCTCCTGTACAATTTCATGAACCTCATTCCATAGTTCATCAGGTACTCTATCAGATCTAGACCCTTAAATCTATTTCTCACTTCCACTGTATAATCATAAGGGATTTGATTTAGGTCATACCTGAATGGTCTAGTGATTTTCCCTACTTTCTTCAATTTAAGTCTGAATTTGGCAATAAGGAGTTCATGATCTGAGCCACAGTCAGCTCCTGGTCTTGTTTTTGCTGACTGTATAGAGCTTCTCCATCTTTGGCTGCAAAGAACATAATCAATCTGATTTCGGTGTTGACCATCTGGTGATGTCCATGTGTAGAGTCTTCTCTTGTGTTGTTGAAAGAGGGTGTTTGTTATGACCAGTGCATTTTCTTGGCAAAACTCTATTAGTCTTTGCCCTGCTTCATTCTGTATTCCAAGGCCAAATTTGCCTGTTACTCCAGGTGTTTCTTGACTTCCTACTTTTGCATTCCAGTCCCCTATAATGAAAAGGACATCTTTTTTGGGTGTTAGTTCTAAAAGGTCTTGTAGGTCTTCATAGAACCATTCAACTGCAGCTTCTTCAGCATTACTGGTTGAGGCATAGACTTGAATTATTGTGATATTGAATGGTTTGCCTTGGGAATGAACAGAGATCATTCTGTTGTTTTTGAGATTACATCCAAGTACTGCATTTCGGACTCTTTTGTTGACCATGATGGCTACTCCATTTCTTCTGAGGGATTCCTGCCAAAGTAGTAGATATAATGGTCATCTGGGTTAAATTCACCCATTCCAGTCCATTTTAGTTCGCTGATTCCTAAAATGTCGACATTCACTCTTGCCATCTCTTGTTTGACCACTTCCAATTTGCCTTGATACATGGACCTGACTTTCCCGGTTCCTATGCAATATTACTCTTTACATCATTGGACCTTGCTTCTATGACCAGTCACATCCACAGCTGGGTATTGTTTTTGCTTTGGCTCCATCCCTTCATTCTTTCTGGAGTTACCACAACAATAACAAACATAAAATCAAATCAGGCATCTAAAAGTCAGATTTCTGGTATGATCAAAGTTCATATGTGTATAAAATTTCTGGACACTGTCCTAGCCACACTTTATCTTATAAACTAATCACAGTCCTTTACAAGACAGTTAAACTCATACTTCTTAAGCACTTTGCTTTATGGGTTTTTTTTTTTTTAATATCTTCAGTTGGTGTCATCTTTATAATTAATGCCCCCAAATAATAATTCTACCTTGTGTGCTAAGTTGCTCAGTCATGTCCTACTCTTTGCCACTCCATGAACTGTATGTAGCCTGCCAGGCTCCTTAGTGTTTTGCTAAGTACCTGCCAGTGGGTTTTGGTTTCTTGTTTGAAGAATGTAAGAGGAAGGATTATGCTGTTGACACACGCAATCACCATGGAGGGCCGTGGCTGAGATTTCACTATATGAGGCAAGAAGTAATATTGTTCCCTTTATTAAGCCACTTTTAGTCATGCTTTAACTACAAGTATAGCAGTTGTAAAAATTCCATGTATAAATAAGGGAAAATATATTTATGTTTTTGGAATAAGAGATGTGATAGGTATCATAGATCAAAAGAAAAGCAGTTACAAAGACGTCAACAGTAAAAAAGACAGGATATGTGTGAAAATCTGAATACTCTGATCTGTGTACAATGCATGATGTTCAGAGGGTGTGTGGCAAGCAAGCCTGATAGATATGAAGGAAGTATATTGCCTAGATTCTTATTTGTCATGGCAAGGGGTTAAGATGATTTTTATAGACCTATGGTCCAGAGCAGAGGGTTCTGTCCCAGCATAGGCATTGCTAGTCTAGTGACAAATATCTGTATCAGGTTATTTTTCATGCCTGCACACTTTACTTACCATCAAGCATTTCCTTTTGGTTCAGAAATAAAATTTAGAAAGAACTATGTTTCTTTTTTTGATCAATTTAATTCGAAGGGAGCAGGGAGAGGGGAGTTTCAGTGTGAACTCTGTCTGCCATCTGGACTCAGAAGTCCCTGAAATCAGTCTTCACTCAGCAGTTAGTGTCTTCTTTTTGGATAAAATCACATTCATGTTAAAAAATAAATTAAAAAAAAAAACTGATTGATCCTCCTATCCTACTTTTTATGATTCAAATACCCTACGAGAGTTGTTCTCATGACTTTCTAAGTATTTATCATATATACGTGCTCTGGTTTCAGAAAATGTCTACCCCGTTAGTCTTCCGCTTATTAAACATACTAACCTTTTTTGCTTGTGTTACTTTGTTCTGAAAATGCTTGTTCCTCAGATTTTCACATGACTGGCTACTTCTGATCATTCAGAAGGGATTTTCCTAATCATTTTATCTAATGTGGCACTGCTTTGTCATTCTCTATCAAACTGCATTATAACATTTTTCACAGTGCTTAAGAATACCTAAAATAATTTATTCCTTTACTTTTTCACTCTGTGAAAACAAGTACCTTATACTCTGTTTTCAATGACTAGAACATTCAAAGATAATTTTGAACAAATGAGCTAATGAATGAGGGACTGGGAAGGCGAAACAGAAATTTAAAGAATAAAGGTTAGAATTTATAAACACAGTAGTGCCTAAATTAAAGACAGCATGCATTGTTTACATAGAATTCAACCTCAACTTAATGATACTCTTTATTATGCATTTAGAATTCAACCCATTCAAAAATGATTTAGAATTTACTAAGATGGTGTCAGAGAAAATAGAAATGGAAATTAGAAATAATACCTGTAGCTGATTCATGTTAATATATGGCAAAAACTATCACGATGTTGTAAAGTAATTATTCTCCAATAAAAATAAATAAAAAAAAAAGAAAGTGTCATCAATATAGGCAGGTAATTTAATACGGGAGAAAACCATAAATTGAATAAATTTTAAAAAACTGGCTTTGAGTCCTCAGTTCTGAGCATCAGGGAAGATAATTACATCATTAAGAGAGACTGGGACTCTTATAAGGGGGCATGTGTGAATGAGAAAATCCAATGTGTAGAATGCATCGCGTGTGGCAGCTCAGCAGGACTCCCAGGTGGAGATGTCCAGTGTGCGGCTGAAACCATGGGCTTGAAGGCTGGAAGGGGACACAGGTTTGGAGACACAAATCTGGGAATCATCCCCACAGAGGTGATGATTGAAGCTGTGGGATCCCATGAGATCACGTAGAGCATTTCATCCTTACTCCTCCTGGATAATCACAGAAATCATACCAGGGGCAAACTTTTCCTTGGGAATTTATAGGCCTTTCATAGGCATCAGTGAAAAAGGCTTTGATTTAAAATGAGAAATGGCTGACCTTTAGACACTGGCATGGGACAGCGATTTCCCTTTCCTAACTATTTTAAGAGTGTGTTGCCTGTGATAAATGCTGGCCAGACCTACAACTCTGAGTTAAGGGAGTATGGGATGTAGAATGCTAAGCCTATTTAGGGAGCACAGATCAAAAATTCAAAGGAGAATAATAAAATATTCATTTTAATACTAAAAGTAATGTTCTTTTCAATAAGCTATTTTCTACTTTTTTTGTGGGAAACTACACAAATCTAGCATGAATTTTCAACAGAATAGAGACATCCATCAGTCAGGGTTTCTTATTGTTCAATTAGGACTCTTTTCACAATGTGTTTGGAAGTAGATTCAAAAAATCAAATCATTAGGATATAATCACACACATGATTATCCTGGTGCCTAGAAATGAGAAGAAAACCTGAGTAAAACACATGGTTTGAAATGCAATAAAGAAAGTATCAAAAAGTTCTGTCATTTCTTTCATGTCATATGCTCAGTGGCTCAGTTGTGTCTGACTATTTGCGGCCTCACGGACTGTAGCCCACCAGGCTCCTCTGCCCATGGAATTTTTCAGGCAAGGATACTGGAGTGGGGTTCCATTTCCTACTCCAGGGGATCTTCCCAACCCAGGGGTTGAACCCACGTCTCTTGTGTCTCCTGTTTTGGCAGGTGGATTCTTTACCACTAGTGCCGCCTGGAAAGCCTCCTGTTTTGCTGGTATTTTGTATTAACTGTCTCTCTCTGACTGTTATCTGCATGATTCCTGTATGCTGACATCAGTTAGTTGATCTTTGGACATCTGGACTTGGTTATCTTTGACATTTCTCCTATTCATGACCTTTTAACAGTGCACTTTTTACAAGTGTTTGCTCTTTTGGTGAGTTTCCATAATCACCTCACAGGATAAACAGACCTGAGAAACTTAAGTTTTCCTCCTAAATTTCAGTTTATAGCCCATTTAAACTGTGATGTTATGGCATTCTAAATCACTGAAACAACTTTAATACTTAGGGGAAGAGCTGAAAGTAACATTAGGTTTTTATATGCATTGAGAATAATATTGCTTTCATAGTATTATAGGTATGAATCATAACTGATATCTCAGATGCTTGGGAGGATATTTTTAAGAAAATAAAGGAAAAGCCAGTAGATATGATTTATTTAGACTGCCAGGGGATTTTTCTAAAGCACCACATTGGGGGATTAAATAATTTTGACAAGTACAATGTAAGAAACAGATCACTACTATGGATTTTTATTTTTTTATTTTTTTAAATTTTATTTTATTTTTAAACTTTACATAATTGTATTAGTTTTGCCAAATATCAGAATGAATCCCCCACAGGTATACATGTGTTCCCCATCCTGAACCCTCCTCCGTCCTCCCTCCCATTCCACCCCTCTGGGTCGTCCCAGTGCACCAGCCCCAAGCATCCAGTATCGTGCATCGAACCTGGACTGGCAACTCGTTTCATACATGATATTTTACATGTTTCAATGCCATTCTCCCAAATCTTCCCACCCTCTCCCTCTCTCACAGAGTCCATAAGACTGTTCTATACATCAGTGTCTCTTTTGCTGTCTCGTACACAGGGTTATTGTTACCATCTTTCTAAATTCCATATATATGCATTAGTATACTGTATTGGTGTTTTTCTTTCTGGCTTACTTCACTCTGTATAATAGGCTCCAGTTTCATCCACCTCATTAGAACTGATTCAAATGTATTCTTTTTAATGGCTGAGTAATACTCCATTGTGTATATGTACCACAGCTTGCTTATCCATTCATCTGCTGATGGACATCTAGGTTGCTTCCATTTCCTGGCTATTATAAACAGTGCTGCGATGAACATTGGGGTACTCGTGTCTCCTTCCCTTCTGGTTTCCTCAGTGTGTATGCCCAGCAGTGGGATTGCTGGATCATAAGGCAGTTCTATTTCCAGTTTTTTAAGGAATCTCCACACTGTTCTCCATACTACTATGGATTTTTAAAAGTGGTTGTGAGAGAATACTTGTAAACTTGAAAAGAGTAGTCAATTTGTCCAGAAGTTTTAGGCCATTTATAAACCTACCTTGATGGTAGTGTTAATAACTTTTAAGTAAAAGTGAACAATAAGCTATTAAAATTTGTGTGTCCTGACACCCTAGTCCACTCCCTGACAATGACATCTGATTTTGGTTAAATAGGAAATATCAAAAATTTTAGATTATATTTCTTAAAAAAGAGTAACAAAGATAGAAACAATCTGTATACTAAGCACCAGAATAACCTTCTTGTAAACTTTCTTTTTGCCTAAATTATAGACTCAATGGACGTGAGTCTGAGTGAACTCTGGGAGTTGGTGATGGACAGTGAGGCCTGGCATGCTGCGATTCATGGGGTCGCAAAGAGTTGGACACGACTGAGCGACTGAACTGAACTGAACTGAACTTTCTCTATTGATTGCAACCGAAGACTAATACTCATAAAAATCAGTTTGTCTCTCCCTTTAAAAATTAAACACTTTTCTCCTTATTATGTAAGTGACAGGTCTCAGTATAGAATACTTGAAAATGCATGAAATTTCACCAATTGGATATAGCCATTATTTTCCCTTATGTTTTATGTATAACTGTGTCTATGTATGTTACAAAAGGTTGATTTTGTAGGTTAGTTATCATTTTCCATTTTCTATTCTTGCAACTTGGTTTAACTCATGAGAATTTCCAATAAGCTATTCTTAAAATTTCTCTTACATTTTATTCTTTGAATATATTAAACTTACTAAAATATATCCAAAATACTGCTGGGAATACCAATATTTATTCATAACTTTTTGCATGAATGTAATTTATCTTTTTTATAGGTCGAATTACATCCTTCCCAAATTCATATGTTAAAGCCCGAACAGTACCTCAGAATGTCACTGTATTTAGAGATAGGGCCTTTAAATAGCTAACTAAATTAAAATGAGGCCATGAGGGTGAGTGGGTTCCAATATGACTAGTATCCTTATTAGAAGAGGAAATCTGAATCCCCAAAATACCAGGAATGCTTGTGCACAGAGGGAAAACAGTGTGAGAACATTTGCTAGCAAGAAGGTGGCCATGTGCAAGCCCAGGAGAAAGGCCTCAGGAGGAACCAAACCATTGATCTTGGATTTCTTAGCCCCCGGAATATGAGAAAATAAATTTCTGTTGTTTAAACCACCCAGACTGTGGTATTTTGTAATGGCGCCCATAGAAAACTAATACGTTTGTGTGCAAAAGAAGTCCAGTAAACAGATTCATCACACCTAGAAATGGTAATTGAAAGCATGCAAGGTATTCAGAGTGTGGTTCAGCACAACCCTTCCCAATCCGCTTCAGCTTCCAAATCCCTTACATTTTAGAACGGCTATCCTATCCTCAAACCAAGTGAGAATTCTGATGCCTCTTCTTCCTTAAATCTAATTACTTATGATTTAAGTAATGTGTTGCTTAAGCTATTTTTGCTGTGGCTCTTATATCTGAACTTACTTTTAAATGAAACAATCATTTAGTGTTTTTGTTAATCAGTATCTCTCAACTAAAACATCATCACAGCTTTTTAAAAAATTCTCCAAGACAGCTCTTTCCTGTGCCCTTTTAAATTAAAAGAAAATTCCTAAAGCACAGTTGGAATAATTATTGTACTCAGAAATCTTTATGTTTTGTTAGTTATTCTTTTCCACTAAAATAGCAATAAATGCTTTTCAGACAATATCAGGAAACATATATATATATATATATATATTTAAATGCACTACTATTCTTACATGCAGAGTTAAATACTAGTAATGTTTGTCAGTTTTTTCTCCAGATTTTTATTTTCTGCTTACATAATGGTGATCATGGTGACAGAGTTGTTCGCAATGTTTGCAATGCTTACATATTAAAATTGTTTATAGAAGCAATGCAACCTGTTAGGAAAGTTAGAAAAATATTGAAAGTCCACAAAGAAGGAAAGAAGAATATCCACCAAGAATTCTACTCTGCAAAGAAAAATGATAAATACCAGTAAGATATTGATGTATCCCTAGCAATCTTTACTCTTTTTTTTTTCTTTATAGTTGAGATCATCATACAGATTTAACTAGCGTTAAATAGACATAGTCACCGTTCCTAGATAAGAACAAAGCAAGTAGTGGTTTATTGACAAATATTATCTACCACTGGATATATTTTAGCCACACCAATTAAATAGCAAAACACGTGGTCAAAAAATACTTGGAAAGTGTAGTATGATTTTTCAAAGGTTCCGAAAATCAATATTGAGTTTCTTAGCCATATAATTGGCCATAAAAGACTTTTCCCCTCAAATTTTATTCTTAAGAAAAAAGGAACCTTTTTGTTTTAATCTCCTAAAGTGAAATTGCTCAGTCGTGTCTGACTCTTTGTGACCCCATGGACTGTAGCCTACTACGCTCCTCCGTCCACAGGATTTTCCAGGCAAGAGTACTGGAGTGGGTTTCCATTTCCTTCTCCAGAGGATCCTCCTGACCCAGGGATTGACCCAGGTCTCCCGCGCCGTAGGCAGACAGTTTACCCTCTGAGCCACCAAGGAAGTCCATAGATCTCCTAAGCCATATGCTAAGTATATAAATAAAGGACTTCATGGAGAAGGGCTGAACCACAGTAAAACTAGTAATTATTTAATTTTTTTCAAATATAGGAGAAATCTTTGTCAACTATGGTGTTAAAGAGATTTCATCTTGCTAATGGTGAACTGAATAATTACAGTCAAATCCTTCAATTTAGGAATCCAGTGAATACTGTTTATAGAGTATGTTGGATGGTGCTTAGTCGCTCAGTCATGTCTGACTCTTTGTTACCTTTGGGTCTGTAGCCCAACAGGCTCCTCTGTCTGTGTTTTTTGTTTTTTTTTTAGGCAAGAATACTTGAATGAGTTGCCATTTCCTCCTCCAGGATATCTTCCCAACCCAAGGATTGAAACCATATCTCCTGTGTCTCCAGTATTGCAGGTAGATTACTTACCCACTGAGCCATTGAGGCAGCCCCAAAAATGCATGCCTGGAGAAATAGCCAAGACACAACTAGAGGGCCCAGTTCTACTGGGAACAGCTAAAACACCAGCTAGAGGAAATGTCAAAATGAAAGCAAAAGCAAACAACAACAAAAAATCCCTGAGTACAAACAAACAAAATCTAACAGTATCTACAACTAATCTAACAGTTATGACTGACCATCTAAAGTCTAGAAAATTTACTCAGCCAAAACCTAGGAGAAGGCAAGAAACTGGAGAGGAAAGCCTAGAACTCAAATCTGTTTTGCTCTGAAGGTTACTTATCACATTAGAAATAGCAACTGTGAAACTGAACTACAGTTTTAGCAGCTTGGTAGGGTTCTAGGAGAATAAATAAGAAGAGTAAAAAGCCCAGGGTTCACTAAGATAAGGATTTTGAAACTGCCCCTGTACACCCACTTTGAGATGAGATCCAGTAGGGCTATTCCTCTTAGTAACAGTGAACCTGAAATGAACTAGCCCGTGTTCCATGTTACTAGGGTCATTTGGTGACTGTAAACATGAAATTCAGACATAAAGTTGGTTCTGAGTTGGTACCCTCCTAAAGGCCTAGCAAAGGCCACAAAGATCCTCTCTAGAAGAATATATAATCATCCTCAGCCTCAAATTATTCCTCCAAATAATATCCCAAATAATTTGCTGTCAAGGATAATAAAACACATGGGGAAACATGACATCGGCTGTGAGTGAGAACCAAAGAAACCAGGCAATAACAATAAGTTAACAAGCACTTCAGCTATTAAAATTACCTGACACAGAATACAAAACATTTATGCTTCTTATTTTTTAAAAAAAGAGCTTGAAAATGTCTGCAGCGTATACAAAATATAAAAGGTGGCATAGTGAGTTTGAAAAAAGAATTGACTAAAACTTGTAGAATTGAAAAGATGATACCTGAGGTTAGTAGATGCAAACTACATATTACATACAGAATACTTAAACAACAAGGCCCTACTGTATAGCACAGGGAACTGTATTCATCAGTTCAGTTCCGTTCAGTCTCTCAGTCGTGTCCGACTCTTCGTGACCCCGTGGACTGTAGCATGCCAGGCCTCCCTGTCCATCACCAGCTCTCGGAGTTTACCCAAATTCAAGTCCATTGAGTCGGTGATGCCATCCAGCCATCTCGTCCTCTGTCGTCCCCTTCTCCTCCTGCCTTCAATCTTCCCCAGCATCAGGGTCTTTTCAAATGAGTCAGCTCTTTGCATCAGGTGGCCAAAATATTGGAGCTTCAGCTTCAACATCACTCCTTCCAATAAACACTCAGGACTGATTAACTTTAGGATGGACTGGTTGGATCTCCTTGCAGTCCAAGGGACTCTCAAGAGTCTTCTCCAACACCACAGTTCAAAAGCATCAATTCTTCGGCACTCAGCCTTCTTCACAGTCCAACTGTCACATCCATACATGACCACAGGAAAAACCATAGCATTGACTAGACGGACCTTTGTTGGCAAAGTAATGTCTCTGCTTTTGAATATGCTATCTAGGTTGGTCATAACTTTCCTTCCAAGGAGTAAGCGTCTTTTAATTTCATGGCTACAGTCACCATCTGCACTGATTTTGGAGCCCCCAAAAATAAAGTCAGCCACTGTTTCCACTATTTCCTCACCTAATTGCCATGAAGTGATGAGACCAGATGCCATGATATTAGTTTTTTGAATGTTAAGCTTTAAGCCAACTTTTTCACTCTCCTCTTTCACTTTCATCAAGAGGCTTTTGAGTTCCTCTTCACTTTCTGCCATAAGGGTGGTGTCATCTGCATATCTGAGGTTATTGATATTTCTCCCGGCAATCTTGATTCCAGCTTGTGCTTCATCCAGCCCAGCATTTCTCATGATGTACTCTGCATATAAGTTAAATAAGCAGGGTGACAATAAACCGCTTCGACGTACTCCTTTCTCAATTTGGAACCAGTCTGTTGTTCCATGTCCAGTTCTAACTGCTGCTTCCTGATCTGCATACAGATTTCTCAAAGGCAAGTCAGGTGGTCTGGTATTCCCATCTCTTTCAGAATTTTCCACAGTTTATTGTGATCCACACAGTCAAGGCTTTAGCATAGTCAATAAAGCAGAAATAGATGTTTTTCTGGAACTCTCTTGCTTTTTCTATGATCCAGCAGATGTTGGCAATTTGATCTCTGATTCCTCTGCCTTTTCTAAAACCAGCTTGAACATCTGGAAGCTCACAGTGCATGTATTGCTGAAGCCTGGCTTGGAGAATTTTGAGCATTACTTTACTAGCATGTGAGATGAGTGCAATTTTGTGGTTAGTTTGAGCATTCTTTGGCATTGCCTTTCTTTGGGATTGGATTAAAACTGACCTTTTCCAGTCCTGTGGCCACTGCTGTTTTCCAAATTTGCTGGCATATTGAGTGAAGCACTTTAACAGCATCATCTTTCAGGATTTGAAATATCTCAACTGGAATTCAATCACCTCCACTAGCTTTGTTCATAGTGATGCTTCCTCAGGCCCACTTGGCTCCACATTCCACGATGTCTGGCTCTAGGTGAGTGATCACACCGTTGTGATTATCTGGGTCATGAAGATCTTTTTGGTACAGTTCTGTGTATTCTTTCCACCTCTTCTTAATATCTTCTGCTTCTATTAGGTCCATACCATTTCTGTCCTTTATCGAGCCCATCTTTGCATGAAATGTTCCCTTGGTATCTCTAATTTTCTTGAAGAGATCTCCAGTCTTTCCTATTCTATTATTCTCTATTTTTCGCACTGATCACTGAGGAAGGCTTTCTTATCTCTCCTTGCTATTCTTTGGAACTCTGCATTCAAATGGGTATATCTTTCCTTTTCTCCTTTGCTTCTCACTTCTCTTCTTTTCACAGCTATTTGTAATGCCTCCTCATACAGCCATTTTGCTTTTTTGCATTTCTTTTCCATGGGGATGGTCTTGTTCCCTGTCTCCTGAACACGTCACAAACCTCTGTCCATAGTTCATCAGGCACTCTGTCTATCAGATCCAGTCCCTTAAATCTATTTCTCACTTCCACTGTATAATCATAAGGGATTTGATTTAGGTCATACCTGAATGGTCTAGTGATTTTCCCCACTGTCTTCAAATTAAGTCTGAATTTGGCAATAAGGAGTTCATGATCTGAGCCACAGTCAGCTCCCATTGTTGTTTTTGCTGACTGTATAGAGCTTCTCCATCTTTTGCTGCAAATAATACAATCAATCTGATTTCAGTGTTGGCCATCTGGTGATGTCCGTGAATAGAGTCTTCTCTGTGTTGTTGGAAGAGGGTATTTGCTATGACCAGTGCATTCTCTTGGCAAAACGCTATTAGCCTTTGCCCTGCTTCATTCTGTACTCCAAAGCCAAATTTGCCTGTTACTCAAGGTGTTTCTTGACTTCCTATTTTTGCATTCCAGTCCCCTATAATGAAAAGATCATATTTTTTGGGTGTTAGTTCTAAAAGGTCTTGTAGGTCTTCACAGAACCGTTCAACTTCAGCGTCTTCAGCGTTACTGGTTGGGGCATAGACTTTGATTACCATGATATTGAATGGTTGCACTTGGAAATGAACAGAGATCATTCTGTTGTTTTTGAGATTGCGTCCAAGTACTGCAT